>NC_082597.1:75117458-77898422 GCF_030936135.1 Gavia stellata
CAGGCATACTTACTTTTCTTTGGTTAATTTGCTGGGGCAGGGGGTTGTTATTACTGGGCTATACTTAAAATGTCTCTGTGAACACTCAAGAGGGCTTGGCTTGGGTTACAGCTTGCAGGCATCTGTGCTACTTGAAAAATGACAGATGCTTTTTGAAAGTGTCAAAAGCTGCTGCCTGAAGCACAAGGAAGCACTCTGCAGACCATGGATCTGCTAAGTAAAAGTCTGTCTTCTTTAGATTGAAAGGAATTCAGAAATATCAGAACTCCTCTGACTAGATACAGAGATATCTGCTGGCTGGTGGTTTAGGGCAAGAGTTGAGATACTACATAGATTCACAGAACTGAAGGCTAGAAAGGACCCTCAGTTGATTTAATCTTACCTCTCAACATAGCCTGTTACTTTCACCTTTTTGAGCTCAGCAATTAGTGATCGGCTGAAGTGTATCTTCCTGGAAGGCATCCAAGAGATAGAGAAAATCCAGATAAATTAAATTAAAGTATATTCTTGTAGGTGTCTGTCTATGTTTTTTCCTTCAATCTCTTTCTCACATCAGAAGCCTTTACTGGATCAAGTGGTTTCACAGCTACTGTGAAAGTCAAGATAACCCATATGAGCAAGGGCCTGAAAGGTCAGACCTTTTCCTGAGTGCACATGTGACAAGGAGCAATGGCTACATGCTGGTACGATTAATCTGTGTTTGCATTCCTGTGTTCACAGGTTCAGAAAAGCGTTAGCATTTAGAGGTGAGGAACCACAGTTACCAAGAGGAGGCAGAACTTGAATTTGCCGAGAAGAATATCTGAAATCTGTTGATATCTACAGCATGTTTGCTCCCTCATCTACTCCAAAACATTTGGGCATCCAGACAGGAACGAAATGGAAGTTGCCATATACAGCCGGGGAGGCCTCTTCTTGGTGCATTGATACCTGTTTCTCTGTCTTCCAGAAAAAGGTAGCAGACCAGCCCAATCGGAGTCCCTCGATATGGTTAGCCATGTACAGTGCTTTTGGACGACCAATTCTTCTCAGCAGCACTTTCCGTTACTTGGCTGACTTGCTGGGTTTTGCTGGGCCATTATGCATTTCTGGCATTGTCCAGGGCTTCCAGAATACAACCAATAACACCAATACAACAGAAAAGGTAACCTGATAACATGGATTGAAAAACTTTGTTTGGTATTAGTTCCAGATCCATATCAGGTATTTAATATGTCTGGCTGCATGCTTTTTTGTGTCTATGGTCACCATTGTATTATTTAATTGTTTCTTTCAAGCAAATTCAGTATTTTTTTGTGAGAGATGGTCAAGTTATAAACCTGAGTAGTGGAAGTTTTGGTATGAATGCAACACAGGTGGTGAGGTTCCCCAGCTGTCTGCCTCTTGGTAGAGGCAAGGGAACTCATCCCTGCAGTTCTGGGGAGAAGGAACAGCTTTTCTGCTCCTCTTCAACTGTGCCTCCTCTTTTCAGGCTGGACATCCGTTGGTGGTGCCTCAGGGATGCATCCAGCAAGGATGAGTCTGGGAATTTTGCTTAATTTTTGTCCATCTGTCCGTTTGTAGTTCATTGACAGGTTTGAGCTCTCTGAAATCTGTTTTCCATTGGGAAGCCGAGAGTAGTCACTCCCTGTTATTATGCTGCTTATTGCTACGATGAAATGCATTGGTACATGCGAGAAGTTGAAAAGCATCCACTTTATTCAATGTCATTCTTGATACTAGAGGCACGCAAAAGATGCTAGTTCACAGCTCATTTCAAGGTTCACCAAGACTGAACTTTCAGAGACCACCTCTAAGCACTGAGCAAGCCTCTGATACAGAACAGTTTCTATCACAAGAAAAAGAATTTATTAGTAACTAGTGAAAAGATACAGGTAAAATTATTTTACTAGCTGACAGCAGAGAAGACATGATGAAGAAATTTTCTTCTGTCTGTCTTCTGATACAGAAACATCTCCACACACTTTATGCAGTGAGTGTTTTGTATTTGAATGAGCAGACAGGTATGTAATGGAATAACATTTTCTCTCCAGATAAAGCATTTGACTATCATCACTATCCAAACATCTTCTCCTTGGCTGCTCGCTCCCGACATTCATTTTCTTGACTGATGGTCTGAATTTGGCTTTAGACTCTCATTCAGCCATTGCACTAAAGAAGGAGAGTTTAATTGTGCAGCTTATCAAATAAAGATTTTTATCATCCTTGAACCTCTACGTTTTGGATTTGAGCCACAGAGTTAAAAGGCAAAGTGAATATTTTGCCTCAAAAATTGGGGTTTTTTGCATGTTGAACAAACAAGGTATTTTAGCTTGAAAATAATGATTTCTAGATCTCAAATTTAGGAATCTGTACCTTGTCCGCTTCCTTTATCTTTTGTACTCCTCAGTGTAGTGGTTTTAGTTGTGGGGTTTTTTAAGTTTTAATCAACACTGGCTGAAGGGAAGATTAAAATCACTGGAGAACTTGAAACCACTCCAAGAGCCTGGCTTGGTGACAGTCACTATTTCTCTTGGATACATTTCAGAATACATTTGCTTTTAATTTATGGATTTTGATAAACTTTCTCTTGGTTGTTCTTGTTATTAGGTGTTTCTCCTTTAAATTGTCTCTAGTTTCAATTAATGTGAATTAATTGAATTTTATGCTTATTCCCCTTAATTCCTGAGAACTCTGTGTACATTGGTAGAGTTATCTACAACTGTTATTTTATTACTGATCTCTCCACTATGTAAACACAGGGAAGTTAGATGTAGCAGAACGTTAAGAGAAGAGTTTTCAAAAATATTTATCTGACCAATCGTACACTTAAGCAACCCTCATTTCAAAGAGTCTTGGGCTGGTTGAGCAACTCAGTTCTATTATTTCGGTGGGATTTAGGTGTCTTACAGACATTGGACCTTTTGAAAACACCCTTAGGTGCTTACAGACACCTTTTGGGTGTCAGCTGCCTGTATGTGGTGTGGAGAGGCTGGGGTCACTGCAGTGAGGTGAGCCTGGATGGCTTGGAGCATCTCTCTCCTGCCTGCAGTCTCACGGCAGATGACAGTAATCCAGAGTGATGAAGGAATCTTCAGGAGGGTAGGTAGGTGGCTTACTTTCCAATATTTCCCAAACCTTTCATCTCAGAATCAGGCTGGGTATTTGAGTAGAACAAGCTCTTTCCTTCTTCTTTCTATTTTTGTAAGTATTTCAGTACATCCTGCTTCCATCTGGATCGGAAATACCAAAGGAACAGCCTTCCTTGCCGTGTTTTGGTACATTTGTTTCCTTTTCTGCCTGAAACAGAGCAGCACAATGAACATAAAAAGTAGAAAATGAAAACAAATAAAGTGATTTAAACAAGATTTTTTTTTTCCCCTGTTGAGGCATTTAAACCTCATTTTGTGGGGAGTACTGTCGTATATATTCTTATTTTATTCAGAATTCACAGATATCGTAGACTATATTTCTGGAAGAAATTGTTTCCATAATACACAAACGCAATGTAAGTAACTAATCCGATACAATAAAAAATATTTTCTTCCGCCTTCTTCGTGGTGCAGGTGAAATGAACTTTATTTTCTACTGAGTAGCATGTCTATCCTACAAATCATCAGAATTCAATGGCAAAACTAAAGCTGAGGCAAACATGGTGATCTCATTCTCCCTTTCCTGCTAAAAACAATTCATTTTAGAATGCTAGAAGTTAAGAGCCTAAGTCTTTGGAACATGAGCAGAGTATTTAATTTGTATCCATATGATTTTGATACATAGGACAGTGAGAAATCTGATTTCCGTAACTTTCCCATAATACCATCAGTATTCTTTATTCTAATGCAATGACTGAATTTCCTTGTTTCCAACGTCTCAAGAATATACAGTCTCTCCTATGCCACTTTCATAAGTTTTTCCTTTCTTTTCAGGTGAAGGATCCATCAAATTCCTATCTTTCCTCAGAGGAATTCCTCAGGAATGTTTATGTTTTGGCAGTTCTTCTCTTCCTGGCCCTTATCTTGCAGAGGACATTTCTGCAGGCATCCTACTATGTGACTACAGAAACTGGCATCAACCTACGAGGTGCTTTATTGGTGAGCAAAGACATTCCCATGATCTGCCAAGAAATTCACTAATAATAGCTCCAGCTTTGTACTTTCATTTGTCTTCATTTGAAGACTCGGTTAGCAATTGTTTGAGAGAAGATATGCATTGTATTTTTACAGAGAAAGCTGGAAAAAGTAGTATCACTGACACAGCCAAACTGATGGCAGCAATTCCTTTGCTAAAAGCTAAAACCATCGTACTAACCTGTAGGAGTTTAACACTCACTCCGTGCTTATAAGAACATATCTTTGCAGATGACGTTAGGTATATGAAGATAAGCAGTGTCATTTTGGTTCTGCATCTGCTTTGTCCATTTGCTTATGAGGTTACTTCTGCTGACTGTGAACGGAGTCATCTGCAGAGTATCTTTGGCTGAGCTATGTTTTACGGGAACGTTGTCCATGTATTGTGAGTGGTGATTCTGAATGTTTACGCCCTTTCGCACAGAGCCCTGTGGGATGGGACAGGAGTGATTCATCTCCAAAACTGTGTCTCGAAAACCAGCATCCATTAACCCTCTGTGAAAGTCAATGTTTATGAACTGTAGCCAGCAGCTCCAGCTCAGAACGTGGGTGGGTTGCGGCAGGGATCTCAGCAGACCAAACTCCACAGACAGCAGTAGCACTGTGTGCAAAACAGAAGCTGGAACTGATGTTTTGCCAGGGGTAACTAACCATAGGAATATAATCTCAGTGTGGAAGCTTCTGGTTTTTGTGCGCACTGTGATTGATGTAGCTGTTTCAAACATTTTCTGCCTTCTCCCAGGATAGATGGGACAGACTTGGTGAAGAAAGTGTACCTGATTATTTCCTTGTGCTTTTGTGACTCCTACTTGCCAAAATGGGGACTCTTAGGGCCATATGCAGCTAATGTAATTCACCATGGTCTGTAGGCATTTCTGATTAATTCTACAGGATCTACCTTGCTCATGGACAAAACAGGGCAATGAGCACAAATTATTTTAGAAACTTGCTTGAAGCCGCAGTGTTTGATATTTGGTCATAACTGAGGACTGGGCTCACAATACTTGTCTTTAAAATTCTGGTAGATATAAGCCCTGATTAATTTTAAACCCTGTTAAGCTCCTACAAATCTTGTGGAAATAGATGGCCAGGTAAAGGAGAGAAACCCAAGGGAATACATACCCACCCTGATCAAAACTTCATAGCATGAGTTTAACTATCTTATCAGAAACAAGGATCTCTTTGACAGTGTCACAGGAAAGTAGGCTCGCCAAATGTTTATTAAAAAAGATCTTTGCCCAGTCTCCTAAATTTTGATGTTTTCTTGTCATTTTGTTCTATTTTAGGTCTGCGTTAAGCAACAAACCTTTTAAGAGGAATTGGAGTTTTTTAAAGTCAGTTCTCTCTCTTGTGCTTTCTTTCACTCTGTCTCCATCTCTCTCTCTGTCTCAGGTGAGAGACTGGGAGAAGGGCTGTCTTAGGTAAAGACCGATACTGCCATTTGAAACCTCCTGCTGCTACTGTTGTTTTATAATGATGTCATTTTCATATCTTCCATTTTATTCCTTTCCCACAGGCAATGATATATAATAAGATCCTGAGGCTTTCCACATCCAACTTGTCCATGGGAGAGATGACGCTGGGACAAATCAATAACTTGGTTGCCATAGAAACAAATCAATTAATGTGGTTCTTGTTCCTGTGCCCCAATCTGTGGGCAATGCCTGTTCAGGTAGAGCATCAAAGTAAGGGCCTGATTTCAGAGATCCTCCAACCTGGTTGAAAAGAGTATATGTCTGTGAGACTACTACAAAATCCAGAGGGGAACCTGGACTTCTCACTTATTTGCCAGGAGGACTAACAAGCAGAAATGTGGCCCATCATCTCCTCCAAGGGCTGGGAGGCTGTGTCTCCAAGGGCCAGTGAAGAGATAATTTTTTTGAGCAGGATTTCCATGTCCTGGATATGGTCTGTGACTTTAAGAATGATGACCTGTCATCCTTTCCCTGCTCATATTTCTTCCACTACTGACACAAGTCATTGCTTTTATTTCTGCCACATAGCAGCAACACAGGGATCTGACCAGCACCAAGTATTGCATTTGCAGTGTCCACTTGTAAATGCGTTTTATGGCAGGAACAAAAAGCAACTGAATCCTGCTCAGTGACTGACAGCAGCACCGAGAGTGCACTGCACAAAATGCTCCGAGGAGCATTCATCTAAACAAGCTTAGTTACTGTAAACATCTAGTTCTTAACAAGTCTGGGAAAGAGCTGGAGGCGAATCTGTAGGAAGGAAAGGTAAAAAATATTAGCCTGAAAGAAATCTTCAAAAGGGCTGAAACGACTTAATGACCTAAGCCACGCTGATTTTCCATGAAGCTTGGACTCCTGTAGCACCTTCAAAATTTTAGCTTGGGGTGGGATTGGTGTGGTCCTTACCTATAGATAAGGTTTAAACACGTTTAAAGAAGCCACTCTCATAGTGATCTGTTTTGCTGAAATTCCTGGAACTGTATCAGTAATCTATTATAATAGTCAGCAATATGACTACTACTAATGGAAACAAATATTGTTTTTATGTGTCTATTTTAGGATTGGGTAGGGTTTAGAGAGTCATAAAATAATTTATGGAGAAAAAGACAAAGTTTGCATGGTAACTGAAGTTAGAACTAGAACAGAGGGTTTAATTTTAAATCATTGTTTCATATCCAGGTTTATTTGGAAGTGTTCCTGTTAATACTTTGAATGTTATTAAATGAACAGGTGGTCTGATTCCTGTGGCTAGTGAATAATTATATGTAGTCTAAATTCATCACACATTTGCCTCCTTAATAAAGTCTCTGTCTCAGCCACTGTAGACATGTAATGGTCTTCCTCACCACTACTGTAAAAAGCTAGTTTGAGGAAGCTTTTGATGGTTTTGCTGGTTTCTGTAGTTCACCTTCAGGCAATCAGGAGACAGAGAACACAGGGATAGCTTGACCATAGCTTTGTCTGGGAATGAGCATAGCATCACCCATGAATTTGCTCCTGCTGAAGAACTTGGTGAGTGAGCACCTGTGACCTAGGCTATAGAGGGCTCCTTCTGCTCTTCAGCTGTATCAACCATAGCGATTACCTTACACCTCTGCTCCAACAATAAAATTGAAAGGACACTACTTACTATTTCCTTCTTGAAGTATTATGCAACTGGTATCAATGACACTGGTGGTGTGGTAATATGTCTTTCTGCCTGATTAGCTCAATTGGCTGCTTTTTGGAAAAAAGAGGGAAGAGCTGGATTAACTATACCAGTGTATTAAGTATGAGTTGGATTGTAACTATACCACTCTGGAAAAAGTGGTGGGACTGTCCTGTCTTGCTTTATGCAAAGGACTTGAGCTTCAAGGGATGTCCCAAGAAACAGCAATTGTCAAGTCTGCCCCCTCCTCGAGCAGAACAGCTTGTAGCAAACACTGAATTTATATCTTTCCAGTGTGAGCCAATATAGCCATAACCTGCCAAAAATTGCAGTGGATCTTAGAAAATATATTGTGTATCCACCAATTATGGCCTGTTATCAAGAACAAAAACTCATTGCAGGATCAGGCCCCCAGTAAGGGCTTCAGTTTACTCCAAGTACAAATTGCTACCTGTAACCTTGTATTATTCCGCTAAGAAAATGGCATGTAGGTATGCTAATTTACATTACAGAAGCCTGAAAAGCTAAATAATGCTTTCAAAATGTTGAGCTCCACTGATTTTTATTTCTGATACTATATAACAAGAAGGCAGATTTAAAGACAGAACTGACTCATTGAAGAGATAGCAAAAATACAAAGCAGAGAACTAGTTCTGTATGTCCTGTTAGTGAGGGCATCTCTGTACCATAAAGTAGAGCTTTTTATAAAAATACTTATGTAGTAGAGCTTGTATTAACACAGGAACCAGAATCACGGTAGTTGCATCAGAGCCATTCCTGGCTAAACCTTTGTGGGAAGTGTTCCCAAACTCTTTGTAGGGCTAAGGTAGCATCTTGGTACTTTCCTACAGAGCTACATGGTATTGATGCACGAACTCAGGTTTATGTCACTCCCAGCACATCTGCATCATGCTTCAGTGCCTGTCTTAGATGTGCCTCTGTCTGCAGTTGCAAGGGGACCACTATGACAGAATGCAAATGTGATTCATGACTGTCCTAAGACCTTTGAATACTTCCAGAGTGATGTAAGGAGCTCTAGTGTAAATAAGACATGAGGCCAATGATTCTGTAAAATGCCTTGGGGCAAGCACCATCGTTTTAGTGCTCCTTTAGCTCTGTGGAAACCTTGGAATTAGGACTGCCAGGCACTAACACAAACTATGCAGTTAATGTCAAAAATAAAGCCTTCTGGGTTCATTTCCCACACTTTCCAAACATGACCTTCTGAAGTACGGGCTCAGCCGATTCCTACGAACCATTTAACAGTTTATTAGGAGAACAAATTTTTTTTTTTCTTGCTATCATTCTGGCATATTGAAATCTACTTTTTTTTCTACGTTGCTTTTTTCTTCATAGATAATAATGGGTGTGATCCTACTCTATAATTTACTTGGAGTGAGTGCCTTGGTCGGTGCCGCTGTCATTGTACTGTTAGCTCCAATACAGTACTTCATAGCTACGAAGTTGGCTGAAGCTCAGAAGAGCACTCTCGTAAGTAAATTATTTCAGTGACATTTGTGATCCAGAAATGAGAACAGGGAACCAGGGGTTCTTGTTGTTTGTGAACATTCATTGCAGAGATGTGGGCAAGCTCTCCCTTAATTCCATCGTCCCTCCCTTTCTGTTTTTCTGTGGCTCAGTAGCTCTTTCTTCCTAACATTTGTCAGACAAGAATCTGAATCTGTGGGCCTTGACCCACCTTTTCTGCAGAGAGTATTTTTCACCCAACTAGCAGTTTCATCCGAATTCAATTGCATGAAAGGGTGTTATTCCTACATTCAGATATTGTATTTCATGGGATGTTAGCAAACAGTACAAACGACTGATAAATTATAGGAGGACAGTATTAAGGAATGTGTACAACCCCCCTCTGAAATGGCTAGAAGCTTTATGCTCCTCACCCCAAGCTTTGGTATTCCCTGGAAGTCAGCTGGCATTGCTAGATTAATATCTATTGTACATTCTTCAGTGCTGTAAGTTTATTTTGATTTCTGATTTAGTTCACCAATTAGAAATGTTTTCTGATACTTTGTCTAATTTTTAACTTTATTCTCGTGATCCTTGAACTTTTTTAATCAGCCTTTGATGTTTGAGTCTTCAAATATTTAAAGATCCTTGTTATCAATATTCAGTAAGCAAATTATACACACATGGATCTAATCTTCAGCACACTACAATCCTGTTGAGTTGTGCCAATTTATATCAACAGAGGATTTATCTTTGCATAATTTCAGAAATAGTCTGAATCTTTCTTTTTGCTCTTTTCTGAGTTCCCCTGACTCATAACATCTGTTGGATTACGATTTTACCAAAATTTACGATTACTGTTTTCTGGTGAGGGGCAATTAGCTAAATATACCAATAAACATCTCACCTATTTTCATGACTGTTATGTATGAATCCCAGAATGAATCTTGTATCAGCAATTACACCCATGTAGTCATCTATATTGTTAGGGACACCACTGACCTAGTAATCCACCTCCCTGAGTTTCCCCCTCTATTTGAAAGATTTGGATAGTTTTTTTTATTTTTCTTCTCAGAACAGTGTCACTTCATTTCCCCTCATGACTGTAAGCACTTTAATATCTCCAAAGAACGTGAAATTGTATATTGTTTTACTCCACATGACAAGTGAATGCCTGTACAAAATCCCAAACAAACAAAATTATTAATTTTTAATGAATTTTACAATAGAAGTGAAGGGAAAAGAACATTCTCGTTAAAACTACAAACCATAATCAATTACTTACCTTTGTCTTCTTTTGAAATGAAGGACTATTCTACTGAGAGATTGAAAAAAACCAATGAGATACTAAAAGGCATTAAGTTATTAAAGCTGTATGCCTGGGAGCACATATTTTGTACTAGTGTGGAAGAAACGAGAATGAAGGAACTCACCAGTCTCAAAACCTTTGCACTTCATACATCTCTTTCCAGTAAGTAGCTGTGTTTTTAGCTCTTGGAAATGGATCCTGTTCATGTCAGCGTTCCTCCTGACTTCAGCTAAAGCGAAATACAACTGTACCTATGACACTTTTTTGTGTGTGTGTGTGTGTGTGTGTGGAATGTGGTTAAAATAAAAAGGCATAGCAAATATATAACACAGCAACTTGAAAATATAAAGCATGTCTTGTTGATTTTTTTTTGTAGTAAGTTTTCTGTCACCTTTATTATGACATAACAGTTATGAGTTGCTTTATAGTAAGGAGGCTCCAGATAGTATTAGCAGCTCCCATTACAGCCAAAATAAATTAGTGTCTGAAAGAAACTGTCTTTTCTGTAACGTAAAAGAGCTGAGGGTAATGTGATAGTTGTGTTGCATAATAATTGTGCACATAAAACTTTTTATCCAAGTTCACTAAGCATACAAATGAGATAATTCCTTGGCTTATTTGTTTGTGTGTTTAAGATCTCTCTCTGTCATGGAAGGAAATTTCTTCCTGCAGAGGAATTTTCCTTTGGGAGTTTTAATTACTTGAATTGGAAATAACTGGATTCTTCTAGTGCCATACAACTAATTGTAAAACTGTTTTTTTCTTTTCATATAATCTGATGCCTATGTTATTCCTCTTTCAGTTTTTATGAATGCGGCCATACCAATAGCAGCTGTTCTTGCGGTAAGATATGTTTTTTTCACTTTTCCTTATAAAAAGGGAGAGAAAAAGAGAGGGGGAGAAAGAAAGAAAGGACACCATTGTTATTGTAGGACATATTCCTCACAAAACCGGCAGGTGAGTTAATGTGCTTCTGCTAATTGGAGGATACCATGACACTGGAAGTGCCCATTCCCAGAGCTGGTATTTCACCAGCTGTGATTTGGACTGGTAAAACCAAAAAGAAATATAAATTTTTACTATAAGAAAGAAAGAAAAAAATCATTGCAACTTGAAAGGAGACTCATTTTGAGAAGCTCTCATTTTGAAGGTGTTTTGGATGGCTTTGCTTTTCTATCACCTAGCAGCGAAAATCACTCCTGTTTCAAAATGCATCATAAACCACCATTTCAGTTTTCAGGAAAGGGTATTCTGCAGTTGAAGGAGAAATAAATTTTGCTTGTCCTCTGGCCAGCTTTAAATCTCAGCCTAATGCACTAGAGGAACTATGGCATGTCGGTCAGTAAGGAGTCTTCATAGACCAAATTCTGAGGGAATTACTCAGAGCATGCTGACAGTGTGTACCAGAATTGGATGAAATATGACCATAGTTCTGCATCTGTGAAAAAATCCATAAGATTTATTAGATTCTTACTGATTATCCTGGGCTGTGTGTTTCCTCTAAACCCCGAAGTCAATTACAAAACTTTACAAAACTAAATGCTTTTATTTTACAAAGAAAATGTTTTCATTCTTAAATGTGTAAATCTCTTGAAATCATTGGCAAGTTTTTAAAATCTTTTTCACTTTAATAGAAGACACCTTTCTCTTCAGTTCACTGGGATTCCCAATAAATTGAGGTATATAGTTATTGGCCTTAGTTGAGCAAAATATTTCGCTTCCTTGTCCATCTTTTTCAAGTCTTTATCCTGACATGCTCTTTTCCCGATGTGGCAGACCTTTGTGACTTACGCATATACCAATGACAAGCCGCTGCAGCCCGCCCAGGCCTTTGCATCACTGTCATTGTTTCACATCCTGGTCACACCACTGTTCCTGCTCTCCACTGTGGTGCGTTTTGCAGTCAAGGCTATCATAAGGTAAGTAGCCCTTCTAGTTTCTCCAACTCTTGAACACCTATGCTTGGTAATATAATAGGAAAGGTGATGGACAAAAAGGTTGTTTCTACCTTCTCACATGGAAGAGGATTTAGAGGTGGGACTCTGATGTTCAAAAATGTGGAAGAAATCAGAATAATCTTTTCTTTTTACTGCATGAAACAGAGACAAAGAAATGTTCCATTCTTTTTATAATTTCATCAAGCTTGGCAGTCCAGATTCAGAGCCAGACTGTCCTTCCTTGGGATATGCTCCTCTTCTCACAGTGTGGCCACCCACCGTCACTCTCACCTAGTACTTTTCTGGGCTCTTGTCAACACAGGGAGATGAGAGACTGACTTGAAGCTATCTAGCAAGACTGGCCCTGCTGATGCAAGGAAGAGCACCTGGCTTAACTCTACCTCCACAAAGGGTGCATCGTGGTTTAAGTGAGAATTTAGTATTGTCCTGCCTCTCATTGTCTAGCACTAGTATGGACTCTTAGGAAAGAGAGTGGATGGAGGAACATTGGACACGGAAGGACTAGTTGCTCAAGGGAAACTGAGGACTTTTGTTATAGAGGAAATGCTGTTCCCCTGAATGGCAGTAAAGAGACACAGGAGAGGAAGCACGGCAAGACAGACATGTGGGAGTTTAGTCCATGAGGGTTAGGGATCTGTGTGGCAGGACAGCAAGGAAGTTGGCATGAAGTGGATTTTTTTAAAAAAAAGGAAAAGGAACTCACAAAATGTGTTGCTTCATCGGTAACTTATATGTTCCAGGCATTTATTTCTGCAAATAGCCTGACAAAACAAATTCCTTCATGCTGGGCTATAGAGCACTTAATCTCAAGAGAGCTGGTTGGTAGTAAGTCAAATTTCAGACTTTTGGCTGTTGCGTCAGTGGTCTGTACGGAAAGAGTCATTGTCATGGGGCAGTTATGTAGACATATACACTGCCAAGATGTCCCAAGAGGCACAAACTGACACCTGACTGGCAGTAACGTGTCAGATGCCAAGCACTAGCAGGATGTGAAGACCAAACTAACCTTCCCACCCAGAAACATCGTTCCTTCTTGCCAGGACTGAGGCACATTGGCAAGGTATTGCATTGCTGCTGCCACTACCTCTTTTTGGTGGGTAATGATAATAACAAACAGCAGTCAAGGGGAGTTCAGGCTCCACAGCTGTCATTTGCCAGTACCACACTCACTTCAAAAAAAAAATTAAATAGGGCTTATTTTTATTGAAGCAGCAGCAGGGCCACATGAGAGATTTTTGCTACATTGAAAATGATTTCTGACTAGTGGAAAATCTCAAGTCTCCTTTATAAGTCATCCCAGCCTCTACATCTCTGCACTATCTTTAGCACAGCCCTAATATCAAAATGGTGTGTACATTTTCCTTAGCACTGCTGGCCACCCCTCAGGACATTATTTAAAGACCATATTTGCCAAAACAAACTTTACCCTTTGGCAAACTTATAGCCTAACATCTTTCTTCCATGAACATCATGTCCTCCAAATGAAGAATGAAGAATGCGTGCTTGGCCACTCCAGGGCTCTATCATCAATCAAATACATGTACATGAGTATGCACTCGTTTGTGTTATGATTAAGTGCTTATACTTTGATCAGAATCTCCATTTTATTGTAAAGAGTAGTTCTAGTACCACAAAAGCTTTTGAGGATACCTGTCCTCATTCAAATGCAAAGTAATGGTTGATGTTGTCTTAGGCAGATGATCAGAACGAGGTCTCTTATCTTTAACAAGAAGATAAATTCTTGCTTGATGCACGTATGTAAGACTGAAATTCTGATATGGGAGTTAGGCACGTAAATTTTCTTTTCAAAAGAGGAGATAGGAACAGGTATACTGGCAGGAGGAAATAATGACAATAGCAGTGCTTTCTTGCTAACCAGTACCTCTGTAGCTTGAACACGTATTGAGAATTTCATACAAAATGCTCAGACAGGCCTTGAAACAGGACTACTTTCCCATTTGCAGATTATGTTCAAATCACTGATCTGAAGCCATATGTCCTTCTGCTTTCTCAGTCGCTGGTTCAATGCACCTTGATTTTAGTTTTTGCAAAGTAACATAGCTTCACCATGACCAGTGGGTGCTTTTGTTCACCCCTTCCCCAGAACAATAAAGATCCAGGTCCTTACAGCACTCTGAAAGGAAGTGGGGCAGAAAGAGGGTTAAATCCTTCTGTGATGAAGAATGGATTGAACCTGTGCGCTATATTTCCCAGGGGACAGTTTTAAGAAGAAGTCAAAGAGAGCTCTTGCTGTATTTCTCCAAGGTTGGCCATGGCTGTGCTGATTTGTGCAGTATTCAGTCCTGTTTGCATGCAGTGTATGCAAAAGCTGTGTTCAGGGTGCATCATCTAGTGCATTGGCATTTTCAAAGGACATAGGTGCACGAATGACTCATTTATGCATCCTGACTGTGTGTAGGCATGAGAAAGGCACAGAAGAGAAAAGCCTGCCAAGATGGAAACCATTTCCACAGAGCTCTAGCGGCACTCACATGACTAGCTCTCCTCTTCACTCCCAGCTACGAGTACCAGTTTAATTATTTTTGTCTGTCCTTCTTCCACATAAATCTTTTTTCACTTCCATCAGGGTGGCAGACAGTCCAATAGGAAACCAAAAGTATCCCATGAACTTCTTTTGGAACACTTCTGATACATCCTGCTGGCTGGACTGCACAAAAATGGAAATGTACTCATGGAAACCTGGGTTTATTTAACTGACTGTCCTGTTTTCTTTCAAGTGTACAGAAGCTGAATGAGTTTCTCCTGAGTGATGAGATTGGAGATGACAGCTGGAGAGGTGGGGACAGCTCTGTACCTTATGAATCCTGTAAGAAGCACACAGGACTTGTAAGTTCTGTTTTATGACACCGAGTTTCAAAGCAGAGAGGCCATATATCCCTGTACAAGGCCAATGGACTAGCTGATAGGGCTTGGGAGTTTTGACCCTAACATTGCCCAGTTTTGCCTCTTCTATGCCAGGATCTCTGTGCTTCTATGGCATGAAGGGTCCCCAAACACATTTAAGCATTGCTGAAGTGCCAGTAGTAATAAAAACCCCATAACACACCAACACATTTACACATGGTTCAAATTCATGCTTCTCAGTTTTTATAAAAGGCCCAGGTGCATTTCCTGTGGTTACGGGGTTTGTACTGTATATTTCCAGTACAACCCATCGTATGGTGGGCATCTTTAGGTAGGACTGATTCCTGCTTTGGGAAATTCAGAATTGGAAGTGGGAAAAACAACACCAAACTTTATGAAATAGGAATTAATTCCAAAATGCTGTTTCTGGAGTGCTAAACATGTAATGAATTTGAGTAAAATTTGAGGGGGAAAAAAACCCCTAGGGAGATGATTTCGGAAAAGATATTTTTTCATTTTGACTATTTTCAACTGTTTCAAACATTTTATCATTTGAAATGTGACTGAAACTTGAAAATGGCAACAGAAAGAAAGATTTAGCACAAAGTAAGTTTATTTTGAGCTGAATTAAATTAGTTTGCCAACCTGAAAGAACATTTTTCTTGTTTTTCTGGTTTAGCAGCTATAATAAAGGAAACAAAAATGAAATAGTTTCAGCATTTATCTTGCTTCTCTTGTCCACCTTTTGCCCAGCCCTACAGAGAGAAACAGGCAAAGTCTAGATCATGGGGAGAGGGAAAAATAAAGGTAATACCTGTAAAAGTTAAATCATTCACTGTAGACAGCCCAGCTTTAAGGAATCACTAAGATTGTGCCAATTCAGCTCAATGCAGTGGCGCTTACAAATACCACAGGTAGCTCTAAATGAGCTAGCTCCACAATCACTATTATGTATTAGTGAAGTACTCTGCACAAGCTAATTCGATATGCTTCTCGCTCCTGCAGCTATTCTGCTTGCAAGAACCAAACTGGTAACTCTGCATGTCATTACACTTTTACTGACACAGCTTTGTTTGGAGCTACCTCAGATAGGGCAGACTTACCTAGTGGTTTGAGGAGGGTGACAGAGCTGAAATTTGGTATGGTTATGTGTGAGAAACCAAAAATCAGATATTTCCTGCGCTTCACTTAAGGGTGTTTAAAACATTACAATATGTGCGTCACAGTAGTGTGTGTATTATCACACATATTTCTGGTTTTGTCTTGTGACCTAGAATGGTGGGAATGGATTGTCTATTTTATAGGGAACCAAATGCTGTCCTCTCTTGAGAATTCCAACTTTTCTCCTTCCTTCATTTCGCTATGTAGCACACCAAGGCCATCAACAGGAGGCAGCCCTTGAGGTATCAGCTTGAAAGCTATGAACAGCCAACAAGGAAGCAAACACGTCCTGTGGAGATAGATGATATCGCAATCAAGGTGGTTTGTAAACATCGTCTCATTCTTTGTGAGGAGCAGGTCCTCCTGCAACAGTACCAGAGAGTGCCCAATTGCTGCTGTTCTTCCAAAGGCAAAGTGTCCATTGGAAGAACAGGCCCTTAAATAAATTAGCTCTTTAGCCGAAAATAAAGTGAGAAGAATTCGCTTCAGACCAGATCCTTATAGTGATTCCCTGCCTTCTCAGGAAACAAAGAGGCATCATGAGTATAAAGGAACAAAACCTAGATAGTATGATATGCAGAAATTAATATAGATTTTTTAGACTTTCCCTTCATGCACTTCTCTTTCACTCTTAGAGTGAAGATCAAAACTTTTGAGTCATTTTTTGACATTTATTATGACGTGTCATTTATCATGACATTTTCAGTCCTGTTGGCCAACTTTTCCCCACATATGTGCTCTGTACAAAGAATGTTTCATGCCCCTGTCAACTCCAAAGGAAGTATGCACACAAAGGCTAGGGTCCACTGGGGAACATTTTTCTTATGTCCAGCATAAACCTGGTGAATATTCAATTTGTACTTTGGGAATATATTCACAAGGGGCCATATACCACAATATGCAGAATGATACATTCCTTGATAAGCTGTGCTATTTAGATTGTCACCTGTGAGGTCTTGTGATCATTATTCTTAGTCTTTAATTATATACTCAACAGAATGAAAGTATTTGGTAAATAGAGTTCAACTCAAGATCATCCCTTTAGTGCATTTCATACAGTATATATATTTGCTTACAAAACTTTTCTTATTCCCAAACTTTTCTGAGGTTGGCAATCTTTACTAACCTAACTTGCTTTTTTGTGTATGAGCATACTTCACCATGTGTATTAATCACAGATTTATTTTAGTAACATATTTTAAATCCAAACTAGACATTCTAATTTTTTCCCCTCATGTGTTTATACATCTGACATGTTTTGTAGGTGACCAATGGATACTTTTCATGGGGAAGTGGTTTAGCTACACTGTCCAACATAAACATCAGAATCCCAACAGGTAGGATAAATGCACATCTTAAACATGAAATACGTAATATCAAATTGCTACTAGTTCCATTTCTTGATGTTGTGAAAAGCACAAAACCACACATTTAGATTTTTATAAGAAAAAATGAACGTTAAAAATAAATACAAGGTCATGAACTGTATTGGTCATATAGTTATATCATTAACCTAAAGTACAATAAATAAGCAAAAAATTACATGATTTCTATATACCTATATAGTTTATATAGTTTTTATAATAGCATGAACAAAGTCAAGAGTAAGAATAAATACAAAAAAAATGGTTGCAAAAATGAATTGATAGTTTTAATAGACAAATTAAAAAAAGAAAGAGGGAGAATTCCAGACTCGTTCAAACCAAGGGTCCATCTAATTCAGTATTTTATTTCCGGCAGTGGCTACCAGTGGGTGCAGAGGGACACAGCAGTCATACGTTATACTTCTCCTACCATTCTTCAACATTACACTCTCCCAGTTCACAACTATTTTCATCTCAGAGAATTCCTTGAGCCTCATGCAGTTTGTCTGTCAAGAAATCCTCAATGAATTTCTCTTTGTCCAGCTGAGCTCCTGTCGTTTCTTGCATCCTCAATGTCTTTTGTCTAGGAGTTTCACAGGTTTACAAAACATTGATTTGTTTTGGAAGACTTACATAGCAAGTGCAAAAAGTAGAAAATTAGTCGTCGTAGTAGTAGTAATAGTAGTATTACTGTGAAATTCCTAGCACTGTCTGTTGGTATTTCATGTCATTAAATAGTCTTATATTTTATTTCTATATCCTATCAAGTGCTTCATTTTAAAACAGCTTATTACACTAGGTTGACACATCTTTGATATCACACAGTTATTAAGTAATTCCAAAAGTACTATACATAATCCCAAAGTCTATATCATTTGTTTCACTGTAGCATTAGGTGTCCTATACATGGATAAACAACACTTCTTTGTGCTGGCCCAGTGCAACGTACAACACCAGCAGAAGGTCTTTGCTCCAAGGAGTTTACAACCTAAGGCCATGGGTTTACAAGCTGGGTGAGCCAGTCTAAAAGTTTATCTCCTTGAGAAGGAATGAGACCGTTAACTCCCCAGCTGGTGAGCAGCTTACCTGGCAAATGCACTGGCTAGCACAGTTAATGAGTTCAATTAGTTAATGGGAAGATCTGAGAAGCACCATTGCCACTGCAGAGTAGGACTGAAGGTGGGAAAGTGGTAGTGGGGGAGGGACGAGTACAGCAAAGCAGAAAAGAGTAATAGACCTTCTTTCAGTTGCAGTCACTTTTTAGATTGGCCCAAACTTTCATGGAACCACAGGCTAAATAATCATGTCCCACTTTATATCATTCAACCCTAAATAACTTCCATAAAATAACACACTCCCATACAATCTATGATAATATCTGTCAAAGCAATAGTCTCATTCCTTTGGAGATTAGTGTGTACTTGTACTGTCCGTTAATGTATATTTCCATAGATGAATACATACAATATTGCCCATTTACGTAGTCAATGCTAACAAATTTAACCATTTCAAGTGCTCTAGAACTGGATCTAGTTGGGCCTTGTGAACTTGAGTAGAATTGGGGTTTTTTTCTTTTTTGAAAATGTGTTGTTGTTATTGTTATCATAGGTCAGATGACAATGATTGTGGGTCAAGTTGGCTGTGGCAAGTCATCACTTCTCCTTGCTATATTGGGAGAAATGCAGACGCTGGAGGGAAAAGTTCACTGGAGCAAGTATGTTTCATATAGCTATTAATTGCTGTATTCACTTAAGAAGGAGGTAGTTGGGTTTTGCTGTGAGAAATGTGAACTTCGTGCCTCAGAACTGCGTGTTAAATGATTATCATCACCCAGATGCTCTCTGGAAGCATCTGCAAACTTATGAAAGATCTTCATTGCTGTTCTCTTCATGGTTCAGAGCAGACCACCTCAGGAAGGGAAAGAGGATAGTCTGGTGATTAATATCTAATATATTAGCCCTAGCAAATGACCTGAATAGAAAACATATAGTATTCCTGTTATCCAATAGTCTTTGGTGGTGGGAGTCGGCTCTGGACTTATGGTACTCACTGTAATTGAAGTCAGCATTGCTCTGCTGCTACTGCACACACCTGTGAAAGCATGACAGGCTGGAGCCTCTTCAGTTGAGTGGTATGTGTGGGGCACCAGCATACAGGAAAGGCTGTCTTTCCCACTCATTGACGCTGCTGCTAACAGAATAAAAAGTTGATATAATAACATGAGAGCAATGCTTTTCCTCTTCCCTGGTAACTGCCCAAGCCTTGCCTATGGAAGTCAGTGTTACTCTTCACAGTAACATGTGCAGAAAGCAGCCTGAGGACACTGAATACCTAAAGACTAAAGGCTCTGAAGAAGCTGTTGCTGAAGAGGGAACTGCTAGTGAGGTCAGGCCTCAGCATCCACATGGATTCAGACCCAGTGAATGAGAACTTCCTACGGAGACTAAGTAGGGCAGCAACACGCTGCCAGCCCAGGCAGGGCACAGGCTGTGGAAGGGATATGCTGTAACCCCAGGACTTGCTCTTTGGTTTTAAAGATCAGTTCTGTCTCCTTAAAACTACCAAGCCAAACTCTTCTTAATTAGCTTTTTGAGAAGAAAGCATGAATTTTGCCAGAGACCAATACTTTGTTGCCCCATCCCTTGCATAGTAACCTCCTTTGTCATCTTTTTCTTACAGCAATGTTGCAGGCTGGATATTTTTGCTTTTCCTGTGTTAGTATGTGTGGCATTTTTTGTTCCCCAGTCGTATTTCACTGTCTGCTATTCCAAACATATGATCTCACTGGAGTAGCAGGTACAGTTGGAGCCAAGGCAAGACTAACTTTAGTTTAATTATATGTGAGTTTAAGCTTTGAAGGAAGAAGAATATGTGACCTAGCACAGTTAATTTCTTTGAGACATATAACGGAGATTTTGACTTCACAATCAGGCTTTTTTTTTCTGAGTAGTTTAAGAAAATACAAGGAGTGAGTAAAGTCTACCATGAAATTATTCTCACAATTGTTTTCAAAGATGTATTTGAGAAAGAATCAAATTTGTCCTAGAGAAAGATATGGAATCTTAGGAATATTAGACAAAAAGAGAAATCTTAGAAAGATACTAGAGAAAGATTATGAAATACTATTTAAGTTCCACATTGTTTGAGAGGGATTAAGATCATATTGTCAGTTGATTCGCAGTCTGTACATAACCAAACAGGTAACTCAGGTTTTAGCAAGCATCTCAGGCCTTACTGAGTGACTGTTTTTCATTGCAAACTATAATGTGGTACTGTGATATAGCTGATGCAAACATGGGTATGTTTTGCTGATAATTTCAGACTGCCTGACAGACAGATGAATACAGAAGGATACTTCAGGTATTTAACAAAGTGGATCCTATGCTTTACAAAACCATAATAAAAGTCCTATTTACTCTTAAATCCCTTTCCATGTGATTCCACGTGCTATACTAACGCAGCTACTTATCGAGGGATGAAATGCAGTCTAGGTGAATTCCCCAACAAATTCAGGTATAACAACAGAATAACAGTAATGATGGATCAAATTTCAGCCCCAGTTATATTGAGGTAATCCTGCAATGCGTCATTGTGAAAGCCCACCACGGGGCTTGAATATCTGGTTGCTGTCGTGGTTGAATGCAGTGAGAGCTGTATGTCCTACTGCCAGGGTTGCCACTGGTTTGGGATCTTAAGGAAAGAAAGTGTGTTAGTGTATCTTTCTGTAAGAGATCTTGGCCACGACAAATCTTATGGGCCAGATCTCAGTTATTTCCAGTTATAAGAGATATGCCTCAGATACATCGCAAACCTTAGAGAATGAACTGGCTTTTTGTTTTCCCAGTGAGCAATCAGCTGGAGAGACTTCTTAAACACTGAAGCGTCAGGCTAGACAGATGCAGTGATTCAGCTGAGCCTGTTTCAGATCTGAATTATTAACTATTAAGTCTATACAGGGACAGATGTAGGGAATATGCAGACGCATGTATTCCCCTCATCCATACCAAGCCAAACAGTCAGAACCATCTTCTCAGACCGCCGAGCATAGAATAGTGGCTAAGTGGAAGCCCTTCACTTGGTATACCTTTTCTGTACATTGAGCTGATTTCTGTGCAAACAGGTTATTATGTACTAAATTAAAAACATGGGAAGCACAAGAATTACGAAATCAATTCTCCTAAATGGCCTGTTCTGCCTTCAAGTTATGGAAGGCTTCAAGAAAAATTAGGAAAAGTCAGTGCTCCCCTCATAAAGATTACAAGGACAACTACTTACCAAAAGGTTGCAACCACAGTAACTCATAGAAAACACGGAAGGCCATTATCCACAGGTGGATAAATGGTTGGCCAGGTAAATGTCAGTAGCCAAAGTCAGCATACCTGCTAACGCTGCTGTGCTGCTATGGCTGGTTGCAGGGACAGGAATACATTCTTCCAAACTGCTGGATAGTATTTGTGTAGATGATCAGTCCTTGTCTTGCCTCTAATCTCTTGTCTAGATTAACAGAGGAAATGGTTCATTCCACCATTACGGTGGTATCCTAGAGATTTTGTACCCCTTTTTTCTCCTCTATTTTCATTTTCTAAGCTGAGGGCATCCAGGTCTGGTTAGAGATGCATCACTCTATGTTAAAACATCAGAGTTAGCATAAAAGTTGTCCAAACTTCAACAAGGTCTCTTATTTACTTTTCATTAAAACCTTGATTTTAATTCATTTCTGTATTATTTCAGCTTATATATTCAAAATCTTATCAAAATAAATAATCTAATCAGTTTGCTCTTTCCTACCATTTCAGACTTGAACTTACCATTCCCCATTTTGGGGAATATGTATATTTTATAGTACAGAATAAAAATCCACATAAATAGCCACATTTCAATAAATAAAGAAATTAGATCAAAGATTACGAATCCCAGTGGGCAAATAAAATACTCTTTTTAGAAACTTCAGGAGCTTCAGTTTCAGCCTATTCCCATGCCCTGCAATCACATCACTCTTTCAGATTCAGTAGGGTAATAAAGTACAAGACCGAACATTTAATCCCGTTATTTGTGAAGGCCCCAGCTCAGCAGAGGTCTTACCTCTGTTTATTCATGAGATTATTAATGAACATGGGTTCTCACAGCAATCTCACTCATAATTCGGGAGAATCAAAGTGTATTTGTCAAGCGAAGCATGGAATGAAATTTCTAACCAAGGAAAAAGAGTTTAAGAAACTGAGATGCTAAAATTAGTCCTTGTTCATTCAGATAATCTATTTGATTATAATGGCAAGCATATTAAATCTGGTATGGAATTGCAGGGGATCTTGCAAAGCTTGTGCTCAGTTTTTGTTAAATTGTACTTCAGAGGGCAGTCCCAAATGTATACATGAAAGCATTATCCCTTTCTCTACCATTGCAATGCTCTGCTGATAGAAGTCTGGGGGGTTTTAGTAGAGGAAATTTAGGTTTTCTTCTTTTTTGTTTGGTTTGACCTAATTTCTGACCTCCTTTTAATCTCTCATTAGACTCCATCTTTTGCTTTCTTGTAACTTTTTTCCATTGTAAAGACTGAAAGCTTCTGCTGAATAAAGGATTAATTTTGGTGAAGCAACATCTGTTTTGAGCCTCAATTTATGGCTCTCTGACCCTTCTGAGATAACCAACAAGGTTTATTCACCTCTGGTGTAATATCTTCTCTGGCGATTTGTGCACGAAGGAAACACACTGATTGTGCACTTTAGGAGGCATGAATTATCAAAGTTTTTAGAGAGCTGATGTGCAGCACAGAAGGCAACATGTCTCAGTTCTGGCATTTTGGGAAGCTGCTTGATACATGAATCTGGCATTATGACGGCTCTGCTATTACAATTTTTATGCCCTTTGCCAGACTTGGATCCTCTGCTTATGAGTGCAGCTGCAGTTACTGGTATCCCAGCAGGCAAGAAGACATTTCTGTCTCAGCAGTAAAATATTACATCTGGAGGATTTGTAGGCTTGGGAGGGGAGGATTTGTATGTTTGGGTTTTTTTAAGTCAAGCAAATAACACATTAATATATTTTTTCTAGTCCCTTCTAATGTCTATTTCCATTTACCTGGCATAAACTTACTCTTCTAGGTTTTGCACTTTGCAGTGATGTGTCGCCATGCCTGGACACAAGCACCATCGCTGGTCCAGAACTGCTTTGACTGCCATTCCATGCTCTCAACACTGTTAATAAGTCAATTAACAAACAGAGGGTGCTGCAAAATCATTCATGTCGTTACTGCCATTGCATGTTCTTCAAAATTATTTTCATGGATATGATCCTTATGAAGTGGAGGTTGGCAAGAAAAGCCTAGGTGTTGTAGTGCATGGCTTGATTCAGCCTTACTGCTATAAAGAAGTCCAAAATCTGTTCTGATGCAAAAGTGTGTCTGTACCTTGCAAAACTGTCTCTGCAAAGCTTATCTTTGCTCCAGGGGAAATTTGACATTAGTTACAAACTTTTGCAGGTCATTGGCAGAACTGTGTGGAGAAGCTAACTTATTGTTTGACAACCTTTTATATGCCCAGGCAATATTAATAATTTAATTTTTAATATGTTTTACAATACACTTTGCATTTTTAATACATTTTCTAACTTGCCTGTTTAGCCACTAAGCACTATATATGAAACTCTTGTATTTAGAAAAGCTATATACTTTTAATTAGATCTTGTTTATTTTCCCTTTAAGAATAAAAAAAACCAAAGTGATGTTGAGTTCTTAAAATATGTACTTAACTCCAGTTTCCCTGTATAGAAAACTTGCACACATGTTCTTCTTTATATTTCCTGCTTACTAAATGTCATTTACCATAACTTACAGTGTAAATGAAACTGAACCTTCTTTTGAAGCATCCAGAAGGTATTATTTCTGTTTTTAGTGTATCATGATACACTTGTTCATTTCTTCAGAATTTCCTCAAACCTTCATCTTTGTACCCTTCAGCCATCTCTGTGTTTTCTTACCATATCAATAATAATTTACCATAGGATTAACTGACAGATTGTGTTAAATCCAGTGGATCCCAACCTTCTCCAGCCATTGTACCACTACCTCAGTCTTATCTGAAAGGTGTTCAGTGCTCCTAGCTCCCATTTGACGTCACTGGGAGTTTAGTGTGCTCCATATCTTGCAAGACAGGGCCTCTAGATGTAAGACATCCTTATGTGTACACTCCCATGTGTTTGCCTGTTTTCTGATCAGCACTGGGTTTTGTGTTGCTTGTAACCCGGCTTGACGACTGCGTGATGGAGCAGGGCACACTGTGCGAAGGGAACCGGCTGGGCTCCAGCTGAAGTCGAGATGCAGTGAAAGGGTCTGCAGGTTTAAAAGAAGGACAAGCTAAACTAAAAACATGTTATCAATGATAGAAAAGTAGTGGCACATATAGCTGTGGTTGGGAGCCATACCATGATTTGCTACCTGATAATCCTGGGGACATATTTCATACTAGTGCATACTGAACTGCTAAAACTCCTAAAAATTTTGGGATACTCCTGACTGCCTCTAACCAGCTATTTCTCATACCCTAGCACCCTCTCTCTCAATAGCAAATCCTAGACGCTTACGTACAAAGCTATATCAAATGGTTGGTTTGAAGTGATACCATCAAAGAGACTGAGAAGGAAGATAAGTGTTCAGATCCACAAGCTGGTCCCAGTTCACACCTCCTTCCTCACACATCTCAGGCATCTCAGAAAAATGCCTGAAATTACATGACCTTTTTTGCCATACATAGGCAAAACAGCCAGAAGTAAAGGACATTCATACCCCTATTGAACACATTTCATTAGGTATTTAGACACGTTGAAAGTACATCTTAATAAGTACGCGGGAGACTGTAGTGATTCCTTCCCACTCTGTACTGAACTGTTCTCTTTTCCAATATCGTATAAGGCCACTGAGGATCTAATAGACTTAAAGGAAAAAAACATTTGCTGAGAAAAAAGTATTTCATGTGCACAGCCACATAAAATAATCTAAAACTTCAGAAAGCAGCAAGTCAAGTGTCCTGATGCCATTTAAACAGTGCCTTTTCACTACCTGTTTTTAAAAAAAAAAACAAATAACTATTCTGGTGAGAATTTAATAATTTTGATTATTTATAATTTGCCTTTGGATTGAAATTGCAGTTACTAAATTGAGGTAGGTACCAGCCATTTATAGTAGAATAGAATACAACCTAGAGTGTAGATTTTGCCATCAGGGGAGAGAGTGGGTGCTGTTCTAACAAAAGCATCTAATTTAAAATTCTTCCCTTCACTTTTGTAACAGTTGCTTTGCCTATGTGTTTCCCCGTATTTTTATGAATGCATATTCATAAAATTAATTTTAAAAAACTGATTCTCAGACATTTCATAATGTGGGTGCTTTGCTTTTTACTAATGCCCTTTATCTGTCTACAGTAGAAACAGATACTCAGTGGCTTACGCAGCTCAGAAGCCGTGGCTGCTGAATGCAACCGTGGAGGAGAACATTATCTTTGGGAGCCCATTTAATAAACAGAGGTAAATATCAACACCCTTGCAAAAACACCTGGCAGCTTCTTTTAAAGAGTTTTTGGCTTCTCCTTCTGGAGGAAGTTTGTAGATTCTGAAAAATATCAATGCACATTAACCCTGGGGTGGATTTAGCTAACCTGACTTCAGCCATCTCAGAGGCGGGTTTCCATTTTAAATTAGTGATTCAGGGCTCCCCCTCTAACCAGAGTGCATGCCTAAGATCTTTGTGAGAAATCACACAGCAGCAGTGGCTCTCCATGGAATACCGCAGAAGCCATACGTGTATTTTTCGAGCAGCTTAAGTTAGGTGAGATGAATCCCATCTTTGGAGACTACTAACATGGTTTGGGTTTGTTTAATGGAGCCTGAGGTTGCCAGAGGACTCTGGAAATAGGGGTGCTAGGCATGTTTCCACCGAGTTTATGTGCTAACCCTGCTGTGATAAAGTTACTGGAGCAGTCACTTTACAAAAACACTGCACCTGTGAAGATGGGGTGCCTCAAGGAAGTAACCTTAATTCTTCCTTTAGAAACCCAGGAGAAGGGAGTGTGAAAGCAGAGGTGCACAGCTTCTCTTGTGCCTATTCAGCCCTCGCTTCTTGTGTCCTTCTAAAAGGTCAGCTAACAAATGCAGTGGAAAAAGTGACGACTTAAGGAAAACAAATTGCTTATGTTTTCAAAGGCAACACTCTCCTTAAGTTATTAAAAATACATCCCATTTCTCTCAGTGTGTGCTTTGTTAAGATGTATAACTCCATTCCCACTTAATAAAACTTAGCAGTGACCAAATATCTCAAAATCCAGGTAAACATCTAAAATTTCAGGGGACAGATTCTTCAGCTACTGCATCCATCAGCCTAACTTCACTCATATCAAAGGGGCAAGGGTGAATTACACCACTCAAACAGTCTGATCCCAGCTGCTTATTAGCAGATCATCTGCGATACCCTACAGACCTGGAAATCTCACAACAAATTTCAAGTTTTTGCAAGTGATTTTCCGATCCTGGCAAGATCAGAAGCACTGAAAGGATCCTTTGTCCTGTAATATCACACTGAAGTAAATGAAGAGGCACCTAAAGGGGGAAGAATACTAACTCTTTAGAAAATGGCTTCAAATATTCCACATTCCAGCAAAACACTTCTGTAATAGGGAGGAATGTACTCAATAATTTACATAATTGAATCTTTAAAAAGAAGGCTTGCCAATAAAGATCTCTAATAAATATGTCATTTTTTACAATGCTTAGTTTGCAACGCTCCATGATTAGTTGCTGAAGAATCATTTTGCCCTACTTATTTTTGCAATTATCCAACCATCATAGAGGCATAATTACTTAGCAGTGAACCTGAGCTGGAGGATCTTGTGTTAGCAAAGTAAGTGGCTGGTTAAATAATTGCAATGACCATACTGTTTTTACAGGTACAAAGCTGTTACAGATGCGTGCTCTCTGCAGCCTGACATTGACTTACTACCATTTGGTGATCAGACAGAAATTGGAGAAAGGGTAAATAATATGAATGCTTTTATGTCTGCTTAGCCTATGTATTAAGAAGGCGCTCTCTGATGTCACTCAGGCAAATCTAGTTTGTATTGGGCTGCCAGCCTGGTAAATAATTGTAATTCACCAGGGGTTACCGCGAAAAAATTTGAAAACTTTTTTTCCTTCTTCAGCTGTTTCTCAAATGGGTTTTTTTGATCAAAGTCTCCTATATTTTGCTTGTAGAATTCAATGCTAGTTTTGGTTGCATGTTTCAGTCTAAGAAGCCTAATGTGCTTGGAGAAGCTCTTCAGAATTTACACTTACCCATGATTAGTTGCTGAATAATCATTTTTCTTCTGATATTATATGAGGATTATGCTTGTTTATCAACAGGTTTAGCATTTTAACAAAGCTTTTTATTTTTATTGGAACTCTGTATAATTGTAAAAAATCACATTTCCAAAGTCCTATCATAATGTTTATTCAAAGATCCATATTTCTGATCCATTATACTCATTAGGGGATTAATTTAAGCGGCGGCCAACGACAGAGAATCTGTGTAGCTCGAGCACTCTATCAGAACACCAACATTGTCTTCTTGGTAAGATTTTTCTTTTTCATATGGAGCATGGAAAGTTAGTAATAAAACTGTCATTCCTTATATTTAGCTTTAGAAAAAATTATGTTGGATTTAGAGAACTATAGAGACTTGTATTCAACTCCAAATCCAAATTATAGAGATAGGAAATAAACATCCACCAGAGGCAGCATCAAAACATACTGGGAGACTTATGAAGGTGGGATTTCCTACAGAGATTAACACCGTAAGGGTAAAACAGATTGTCTAACCTCTGCTCGCTCTCAGTGGTGACCTGCTATTAACATAGTCCCACCAAAATCAGCAGGACTTCTGATAAGGAAAAGGACCATAATGCAACTACTCATGAGCAATGAACAGACTGAGGGTTCAGCACTCTACTGCAGATTGCTGTGGATTTGGACAAACTCTCCCGTCTCTGTTACTAATTTCAAGGCATGTCAGGAATTTCAGGAGGCTACTGCTCATGAAGGGGCTGTTTGAGCCTCTTCAAAATTAACCAGGGACTTCTGTTCTTAGAGAAAAAGAGTTTGCATTTTAATATCCTTACCTGAATGTTATCTTGTTGCTAGCCACACTCACTCAAAGTGAAAACCAAACACATCTGCAGTTTAGTTTGGAAGAAATCAGAACAGTTCCTAACTCTGCTTTATCTTTCCTGTGCCAGTTTCCCATCAAAATTATGCCCAGGCTTGGCTCTGGATCCTGGCATTTTCAAATTCAGATGGAAAATTTAAGTTCTGGTGTTCCTGATGAGGATTACTCCACACTGTCAGTGTGGCACCAGCACTGCGCACATCCAGACACAAAAAAATTAACTGATCCATTGCTATGAACTGAAGAACAATGGATTCTAGCTCACTGTTTCGTAGTGCAGCCCTCAGACTAGGTCTTAGTCATTAGAGAGAGGTGAAATGTTAGTAATGGCAACTGCTATTTTTAAAAAACTCTTGAAAAAATAAAACTAATTTTTGTATCCTGTTCTAATATTTTTTAATTTGATTTGATTGCAGGATGACCCATTCTCTGCGCTGGACATTCACTTAAGTGATCATTTAATGCAGGAAGGGATTTTGAAGTTTCTGCAAGAAGACAAGAGGACTCTTGTTCTGGTGACACATAAGTTACAATATCTACCACATGCTGACTGGGTAAGAGAAGAGATACCATGATGCAGATTTGCTAATGATGAATGTACACTTGAAGTTAGCACCATAACGCTTGATGAGATCACTACTTTTCTCTGTAATAGAGTCCCTCCTTCTTAATTCCATATTTCATGTGGCTAACTGCCACTTTACATAATATGGATTTTATAGTAGAAGGAACAATTTTATTTTTATATTATTTGTGTAGGTTTTTTTGATTGAAAGCCACCAGAGAATTATGACTTAATTGCAAATATGACTATTACTTATTATGTCTTGTCCATACTTTTTACAAATACAAGTAAGTATAGTTTATAGAAGTTTCAGTTTATGAGCTGCGTCAACAAACTTAAGAAGTTATTAATAAAATATTGAATAAAATGAACACAGCAATTTGCATAATGGTAATCTCACTAATACTGAGACATGTCTTGTAGGATCCAGGTGAGTGATTGTGGCATCTATGTTGCTGAGTAGACCTATTGGATGCTTTCTCCCCTAGATCATAGCAATGAAGGATGGAATGGTGCTTAGAGAAGGGACACTAAAGGATATCCAAAACAAAGATAATGAGCTATATGAACACTGGAAAACGTTGATGAATCGCCAAGATCAAGAACTGGAAAAGGTAAATAGGAGCATTTGGGCAAGGATGACCTTTCTGAAAAGAAGTATTTGCCAGTTAATTTCTAAAAAAAACCAAACCATGCCAGAAAGCAAGTTTTAAAGTAGACATTAGGGAAAAAGCACATGAACTATAAGGAACTTTAAGGACCAGAACAGATTGTCTAGCAAATGTGTGGTGTATCTGTCATGGGTGGTTTGTAAGGACACATTAGGCAAACATTTTTTTGAAATGTGGTGCACAGCTGATACTTTGCTGGGCAAGGGGCAGACTAAGACAATTCCTAAAGTATCTCTTAGACTTTTATTCTGCTATTGCCATGAGTTTTTAGGATTCTCTAAAGACTATTTTTGAAGTTTTTATCATTCCAGAAGAGAGGGAATGAAAGAATGGAAGAAAGAGAGAGGGAAGAAAATGGACAAGGTGGGATTTTCTGACAGATAAATCCTAAAATATGGTGCTTTTGCATTCTGTGAACTAAATCATCCAAATAGTCTCTTTGAGGTTACTGTTGGTGCTACCACAATGGCAGCAGCTAAGCTCAAATTAATAAACAAGTTTTCTTATTACAGGATATGGAAGCTGACCAGACCACTCTTGAGAGAAAAACTCTTAGGAGGGCCATGTACCCCAGAGAATCCAAATCACAACTGGAAGATGAAGATGAAGGTACGTTTTACCATTTCACTTTATTTATTCTATTACCACATATCATTGCCTTTCCACTTAAACAGCTGGCAGTTCTTAGCAAGGAAGTATGAAGCTGTTGATGACACTTGATAATAACAGTGGCAAGTCCAATACTTCAAGCAGTTTAGAATATGACTTGTCTAAGGGATTCTCCATAAATTTCTCTAAACGTTGTGCAAGGATAAGGTGTACCAAAAAAAGTTAATTTCTTTGCTAACTCGTACTTCCTGGAGGTAGTGAAAGGTGAGATTGAAGTAAAACAAGGGTAAGAATTGTTATTAATGCAAATTGAGGTAGCTCTGCCTAGTCATTGGCACAATAACGTTAGATCATCTGTAGCCCTGTCCCTCATGAGATGTCTGTTGTGGGCTCTTGATATATCATCACGTGATCAAATTTGCAGCTATTCTCAATTCCTTTTTGGATATGGAGTTAATCTGATATTTTTCTAGCTCAGACTATTTATGGGAGAAATTTTAGGCTTTGTTCTCAAGCTTAGCTTCTTATCCCCCCAAGTCTTGGTGGGTTTAGAGGCTGCAGATTCAGATTCATGTCACTTTTAAAGTGGGGTGGGGGCGGAGGGGGTCACACGGTTGGATATTGGCAGCTGGTAACAAGACGCATCAAGAACATCTCTGGGATGCTAGACCATGCCTAAATGAAGTAGTCAGTACTGGCAAGCAGTAAGTGTGTGCCAGGGAAGAGAGGAGGGGAACTGTAGGCTTCACCTTAACTCAACAGGAGCACTAATTGCAGGGATTATCGTGGCAATGTTGGCTGGAGTGATCGCAGAATGCACACTGGCTATTAGCAGTGTGTTTCATCTGGCAACGCTCATGATGGATTGTCATTTTAAGTCATAGGTCTGTAGGTCCTGGATTGCTCCATGTTGAAGAGATTTCCAATCACTGCACAATAGGAAGAGCTGGACCCCAAAGTCCCTGAGATGGAAATATTATGTTGGCTTCATATTTCTTTGGCAGAGCTGGGCAGAACACCTCTTACTATGTCCAGTCATCAGTACACTTTATCAGTTAAATTCTTGGGAGAGTTTAAACTGAGGCATTCCCAAGATCCTCCTTTTGGTCTGTGCAAGAAAGCCTTGCCAAAAACCTGTATCTTCTTTGCAGGATAGAATAGAAAACACGGGGGAAAAAAGACATGTCCATGTAGTCCACAAAATACCTGAAAAAAGCATCATTAAGATCATAAAACACATATCAGTAACTTCAGGACAGATATATAACTTGACATTGCATTCCAGGTCATCCACACTTATTATGTGACCTAGGCAACATGCACACTTTGTCCCAAAAAGTGTAGAATTTCAACTTTCAAGAAATCACTTACTAATTATTTTTTAATGTTCAAAATCAGAAACGGGTGGAAATGCTGTCAGTTCAGGGCTGTCAAGAGCAGGTCAACATTTCTCTTCCCCAAGTGCAGCCTGCAAGGCTGTGATCTATATTTTTATTACCTGGAAAAATAATTATTTTAAAATGTAATGTTTCTGCACCTATGAAATAATATATATTTCCCATAGCAGAAGTCTTCCACCAATTGTATTTCAGTGTAATGTGAATATATAGTCAAAGGTAGGACTGGAAGAAGCGCTAATCCCACAGCTGTGCTCTTTCATATAGACAAAACTTTAGTACTCAGGAATAAAGTTAAAATGGAGTTCTTTCATGCAACAGATGACAGAGCATCTGGATGGAAAGCTTTGAAGAGCTTTCTAGAATCTTCCATGTGACCCAAAGTCCTCTGCTGATTGTATAATAAAAGCAACTGACCAGGCTGGGAAAGGCCTAGTCTCTGCTGTAAATAGTCAGTACTGAAAACCTGACTTGCAAAAATATTTATTACCAAAACTGTAGCTAGTTAAAGACTGACAGTCTACAGCATTGCTCAAAGAGCACAGGGGAAGTCTTATGAAAATATATCCAAAGTGTTTGCTGTTTTTAAATGACAAATTTAATTTTGCTGTTAAAATTAAAATTTAAAACAAAAAAGTCAACCAAATCCAGGAAAACCAGGTATAATTTTTAGTACTGAATCCAAGCTAACTTGATCAAATGTCTGAGTCACAGAGGAAGAAGAGGAAGAAGATGAAGATGATAATATGTCAACCGTCTTGAGGCTCAGAACAAAGATGCCATGGAAAACCTGCTGGAGATACCTAACCTCTGGAGGATTTTTCTTGCTCTTTCTGATGATTTTCTCAAAATTGTTGAAACACTCAGTTATAGTGGCCATAGACTATTGGCTTGCTACGTGGACATCCATGGACAATGCAAATGAAGTCAGGAACGTTGATGATGTTAAGAGCACAAATAAGGTGGGCCATATCTTGGAGCTTGACAGGGGAAAAAGAAAAGTGTTCTAAAGTAATTATTTGCTGTTCATCTAGAAGCCAGCTAAATTGGAAACAGAGGTAGTAAGACTGATTATTATATAGGATGGATTAATTGTTTATGATAAAACATAAGACAATTCAAATTTTATCAATCTTTTTAAATATGCAAAACTGAAACACAAGCATGTTTGAAGCTAGAAAAATGATTGACTTTTCAAAGGAAGGAATCTCATACCAAACTTTTTCATCTGGATTTTTTAACACTTAAGTCAATGACCCCATTTTCCTAAGTACTGGCTGTCCAGTAATGTCCTGCCAGAAAAAAAAAAAAAGGTCTTAAAATGTACTACTTAAATAAAATCTGCTTATAGCTGTACATTTGACTCAAATGCAAATGCAAATATCTTACTGGAATCCACTTAGCAAACTTTCAGAAGGCTTAAATGTGTTATAGCCCTGGCAAATTAGTTTAGATTTGTTCTGGGAATATTACTGGTGCTTGAACTTAATAAAGTGTAACTTTTCAACATCTCTCAAATGCCTTAATTCTTGAGAGGTTCTACTTTGGTTGTCTGAGTTTCTTACCTAACAATTTGCATACTTTTGTATTTGTCCAGTTAGTCTATCTTCACAGTTCTAAGTACTATCACTTCAAGGTCTTGAAGGGTACTCATCAGTAGCTTGAGGGATCTTAGAACTGCCAGATCTTCTGATTATGTGAACTTAATGAATTGCAGTTCTGTCATAGTTCTTTTATTTCCCAAAGATTATATTAATATAATTATGTAATGTAAGTGATGTGACATACTATCTGATTGGCATCAGGTACCTTGGGAACTTCTAGGAGAAAAGAGAAATGTGTGTTTATTTCTAGAATTGATGTATTTGTCATTTTATTAGACTTATCATGTAGCTGTCTTCAGCATCCTTTCTGGAGCAGGGATTGTCCTTTGCCTCATCACATCTCTGACTGTGGAGTGGATGGGCCTCACAGCAGCCAAGAACCTACACCATAATCTCCTCAACAAGATCATCCTTGGACCAATCAGGTAGAGCAAAAATAACATTCTTCCTGAAAATCTACATGGCCAAAACCTGTCCTGTTTTTGTAACAAAGAGGATGCTCCTGTGAAAAGCTCTTGTAATTGCCCTGCTTTCTTCAAGGCCTCAAAAAATGAAAATAACTAGTGAAGTGAGCAGGGAGGGGGAAATTCCATGTCAGAACATGTGACATTCTGCCCCCTTTCGTATCTGGCTGAAACGTGTCAGATAGGTGGCACCCCCTTCAAGGCTGGGGTGTCAAGGAAAGCTTTGAGTGCAGTTCTAGCTCCAGGGCACCCAACTCCAACCCTGAGCAGTGGGCATGGGGTCAAATGATGTGGACGCCAAGTTTCTTCTGATGGCCAGGGGCAGGTTCTGTGCACAATAACCACAGTCTCTCACAGGCAGCAGGATGGACAAAAGGATGCTTGCATAATGAAAACAGTTATTACGGTTCTTTTATGAGTCCTGGTGCCCAGTACTATGCAGGAGGTTGAGTAGCAGCCAGGGACAGGCTGGGATCTTTGGAAGGGATCTTAAATCTTGAGGGAGCGTGGATGAAAGAGCAGGGGGCAAGACAGTAGGTTTTTGGAAGGGGAGACTGAGAAGTTTTGGGGTGGGGAATGCCAAGAGGAGCTTTGGATAGTCAGGATGCAGACATTATGATGTGTTAAGTTATTCATATTTACTGCTTGGTTTTAGAAAATGTCTGGACACAGCCCTGTGTTCTGTCTGACTGGGCTTTTTATCCAAAACTGGAATTCCTTTTCAGGTAACTTTTTGTCTTTAATTTGTTCAACAGGTTTTTCGATATGACTCCATTGGGGCTAATTCTAAATCGCTTCTCTGCTGATACAAATATCATTGATCAGGTAGACGTATCAATATATTCTGTTTTATTTGCATCTTTTATTTGTAGATTTTCACTTAGCTACTGAATAAGATGATGTATTCAAATATTCAGTAGGGAAAGGCATAGCAAAACAGGCTCTGGGAATCATAATAGACAAATTCAAAATAGAAAGTACGCACACATTTGTGGTAATAAGGGCAGGTTACCATTAGAATAAACATGGTGGGAGATGGTGGCTCTTAATGCCTTCATGCGCAGACTGGTTGCTTCTGCTGGAAGATCTGGATTAGGAAAACAGTGGATTTTGGGCTCAAAATAGGGAGCAGGGTAGAATATAATAACTTTAACTACATGGGAGTACACATGACAAATGTTCCATGCTGGATGTAGCACATGTGAATTTAGAGCATTTGGGGAGAGGAAGGGATGCTTTCACTATGGCTATGAATTAAAATGTTCAGATGAGTAATAATCCAGAATGAAAGGGTGATGGGAACATAGAAGGAAAATTAAGAGGCTCTGAGAAAGAGCATGCTGTTTCTCTAAATATTTGGGATATCAAGAAAAAATTTCTTTCTTGCCTGTTATATAAACAAGGTAGAAATGACTTCTATTTCCCCGTGATCTCTGAAACACCGACCTTTAGAAAAAAGCCTACTGACTAATTTTTTAACATCTGCACATTTGAGTTGTAGACTCACAGAAACATAAAGGCTCCTGATACAAGGACAATATCAACAAGTGCACAGTAGTATCATTCCACTTTCCCTATGGTCCTCCATAGGAAAAGGCATATTGTGGTACTACAGGTGACTTTTGCCTTATGTTTGTTTTTTCTTTTGCTCTAGCACATTCCTCCTACCCTGGAGTCTCTTACCCGGTCCACCTTACTGTGCCTGTCAGCCATCGGAATGATCTCCTACGCCACTCCATGGTTTCTTGTTGCTCTTGTGCCTCTCGGGATTGCGTTTTATTTCATTCAGAAATACTTCAGAGTTGCTTCCAAGTACGTATTAAAAAACTGTCCTGAAAATTCCTTCTAAAAAACTTGTACATAAGAATTGTGATGGAATGTGAGGTTATAGGAGCTAGTATAAGGGGAAAACAGCCACGGCATCCTGCTTTTGATCCTGAGGTATGAGTTTGACACATACATTGGAGGGTGTTTTCTGCTGACCTGACTACAAGTTGGGGTATTTGGGGAAGTAACACTAGTGATGTCACTTTTGTACACTGTTAGCTATAGAGTCGATGAGCATGAAGTTTGTTAAGCAACTGAGCCAGCTCGCATCTGGTCAAAGCTCCTCTTTGACCTTTTGAGGGTTAGTAGAGAATGGAAAACAACTTCCTGGATTAACGTCAGTCACAGCTTTTTCTTCATATTGGGAAAAAAACTGCACAGAAAGTCATTTCCACTGTACAGCAACATTTCATGTTCAGAATGGTTTGCTGGCTATAAAGAGTATACTTTTTCAGCAAAAAGAGTGTCATGATTTCTTAGAGTCATGTTTCTAGTGCTAAATCCATTACATAATTTAGTAAAATATCTTAAGCAAGCCATTCAAAGTTTTTTCTTAAATCCAATCAGTCATGTTTCTTTTTTTTTTTTTTATCAGCCAGATTTCTGGGTGGATTTACTCCACTTTCTGATGCTTAAAAGCACCCGTTAAGGTGCCTGCTGACCTGCAGGGAGACCAAAATAACCTACCGTCATTAGCAGCTGTCACTTCTGTCCCTGTCTTTGCAGGATGCACATAGTAAAGCATTAACTGCTGTTTGGTAGCATCCAATTAAGAGACATGGTGATTTTCAACTGAGCGTTCCAGTACAGCTGGGTTCATGGACAATACTCTTATTTAGTCAGTTATTCCCCTTAAATCAATGGAGTCGGAGGGGCACAGAGAAACATATCAATAATTTAGCTTCACTTCAGCCTACTTTTCATCAACTTTCCTCAGAATTTCCAAGGAGATTTATTCATAAGAAAACTCTATAATCAGAATTCACAAAACAGTAATGTTTCATTCTGAAATAATTTGCTTAAATTCTCCGAGATTTTTCAGAAACCTTGTTCTCTCCCCAGCAGGTTTCCAAACTAATGCTATACATGGCAGTACACCAGGTCTCAAGGTGGCTAAGGAATCAGGACACCTGGTTTTCATTCTTAAATGCATTATGGTCTTCCAAGTGTCACCCTGTCCTGCTACACATAGCAGTGCATGCTGTTTAAACTTCTTATTTAAAATACACAAGAGTAGGCAAAATCTGATATATTAGACCCCAGGGAAATACTACAGTTTCTATCTGTGATTTTATATGTGAGAGTAAAGTCTCCATCTGTCTCCAAACTTGGTTTTCCCACATGCTGTACCAATAGCCATACCACACAAGCTAGCGAGAAGCTGATCACCCCTGTAGGTCAACACACGCACACACACACACATGCACCCGTTGGCTCTGCAATTGCTGATCTTCTGCAAGTCCATAACTACCTCATTCATTTTATTCCCTTACAGTTTTCTGGGAAAATCTGTATCAGCAAGTGCTTTTTTTTTAATCTGTTTAATTTAAACTTTTAAAAATCACTTGTGAAGCATCCAGGGTTGACTTGTGTTCTTTCAATACCAGAAATTAATAAATCCAATTTTTTTCTAGAAAAAATAGTCTTGGGAAATGTAGGGTGAAGAAATATCTTCAGCCAGTATTTATAACTCACTTGCGTGCAGTACTTTCTAGGCACATAAGCTTCACTAATTTTTAGAAATGCAAATATTTACAGTATTTCTTGCAGCACTTTGACTCTCTGTTGTATTTTCCATTACATCTCTCAAAAACTTCTGTGTACTTTCCATCATAAATTTGAAAGAGAGGATATTTATCACCAAAACATAAGCAGCAAATTAAGTAAGTTCTATATACTGTAACATCCAGCATCATGGAGCACTTATTTCTCCTGGCCTATCTAATTGAGTGTACAAACATAGTAGGATTTTAATAAAGAGTTTAAATATCTGATGATCTGGCCTCTCTTCTGTTTATACAACTGGCTGCTATGCCAATGGCAGAGTGTTACAGAAAGATGTATTTGTGGTTTGGAAAATGTTACGGTTTCAGGAGACTGGAACTTTTTAGACTTAAATATCATTGCTCCATGCAGGTCTTGAAAATGCCATTGCTGAATAATTAAGAAAATTTCTCATTCATATTATTTCTCTGTCAGTGCTGTCTCTATTTCAACCAATGTGATAATGTTAACACTACAAATAGAAGGCCTGCTATAGTTTGTTATATTTTATGTTCAGCATGTCATGGTACTTACAGATCTCAAAAAAAGGCAAAGTTTAAAGGGAAAGGCACCCTTTTTGTTAGGCCAGTTGATACAGTTGCAATAAAATAGATGAACTTGCAGGTACACAAACTCTATTTTATACCTGATGTAAGAGCCACAGTTGAAAATCAACTGTTCTGAATTTAAGTTAATTATATTAATTACATTAATAAATTAGAATGTTTGAGAATAAAAGGTAGTTAGGATCTGGCTAAAATGGACAGCAGTTTTTTATCCAGGAGAGGTGTGATAATGTCATTATCGCTATGGGACAAAGAGAAGCTTAGCTGTGACCAAAAGCTAGATCTGTGGGGGTGGCCGGAAGATGATTCAAAGGCTTCTATGGCAAAAGAGAAATGTGATATTCCCATGTCAGTGTCTTTATATACTATAGAAATACTATTTTGTGTGATCCTGAAAAGAATATGTGCAATACATAAAATGTCTATTCTTGTCTGTTATGCAGTAAAATTTCTACAGACACGGATGTTTACATTGTAATGGCTGCCTGTTGTTTTTCATACCCACAGGGACCTCCAGGAACTTGATGACAGCACCCAGCTACCTTTACTCTGTCACTTCTCTGAGACAGCTGAAGGCCTTACCACCATCAGAGCATTCAGGTCCGTAAAACAGATTATTAGAGAGAGTCTTGGATTCTGCTCTGGCCCGTGCAGCTTGTTGGACCATGCCTGAGAGCAAATGATTGGATTTGGTAGACTTTAGTTAAGCTGTCTCAAAATAGAGAAGACATTTTTATTTTCCTGTTGCTTTGCCATGTCTCTAAATGCTTGTGCATATTTTCAGTAACACACTAATTTATCTGTATTCGTTTTCCACTGAATTAAAGGTGATGACTTCTTTAGGATACAGTATTTAAACTTTTAAGGTGTTTAGTTTAACCATGCCTTACTTGGACAGCAGGGAGCTCTCCTTTGCCAGGCAGGCACAGGCATCACTCCTTCAAACCCCTCTGCTATATCCTACAAGCTGTGCTATCCAAGTGCCCTGAATAATTTCTGTATTTAACACACTGCTCAGGCAGGGAAACATCATTATAGTACTCTACAGCTGAAAGCCAGTATGCAACTAGAGGGACTTTCCAAGAAAACTATGGCAGAACATAACTTGATATTAATAGTGTAAAACCTAGTCTTGTCAATCAAAACCAAAAAATAAATTCCAGAAGATTCAGAGAATTTTTCCAACTTTCCATGCATTTTTTTTTTCTACTTACTACATGAAATATAGATCAATTTCTCCTTGTACCTTCACTACATTACAGCTGGCATGAGTCTGTCAAAGTGCCAGCTTGGTGTTGACCCCAGTCAACATAACTTGCACTCATTCTGTACACTGTAGAATTTCAAACTGGTGTTTCACACTGCACTGCTATTTACATGTGTATCTGATCAGCTTAAGAGTGCTTCATCACTTCAAGCTAGCTGTAGGACCTAGGCTATTAGTTCAGAGTGCTGCGGTAAGGACTGCGGCAGGACAAGCAAAAATGTTGCTGTGTTGAAGAGGCGTGAGCCAGTGGTCAACAAGAAATGCTGTAACAAGCTTCATCAACCACAATGGTGTATTGAAACATTAAGTCATAATTAAGGCCCGATGCTGATGTATGCTGAGTGCTTCTTGGGAGGTTCAGAGTGGCCTTTCATCACGTTATCTCCTGAGAAAGATGAAGGAGCTTAGCACTTCTTGGGAGTCGTTCAACTCTCCTTTACCTTACAAAACAGCAATGTGGGCTTGGATGGCAGAGAGCAAAAGGCAGCCCTAGGACAGGACTAGGCATTGAGTTTTCTAGGATCTCTGGTGCTAATCAAAGCCATTTCATTTCCCTGTCTGTTCTCCACTGTCAACCAAACCTGAAGTCTCCAGCATTTTTTGTCAGCAAGCTTGTATTTACTAATAGTCCTGTTAGTCATTCTCTGTGGTTTAAGTTCAGTATGTTCCAGGATAAAATAGAGCAGGCCCTCATATAACTTACCACAAAGTAGCACAGTTGGATCAGAAAGCAATTTCAGTGACCTTTGCTGTTTGTCATCTGACAGGACAAAATTCTAAAACTGCCCAGAAGATGAGCTGGACATGGATGAAAAGATACAGATTGAGCATGTCAGATTTTCCATTAGGAAAACAGGAGTTTCACTGCCAGAAAGGCAGATGAGCAGAGTATTCAGTGCATCTTTGCTCCTCCCCGCGTCATTACTGTTACCAGTTGTTTTGAGGAGGTTGCTTGCCATGTTTACAAGCTGTGCAGAGGGAAATAAACTATCAGTGAGAAAAGGGGAAAAAAAAAAAAAAAGAGGTTTCTGGCAGAACAGGGGTTACAGGTGCTTCACAGCAGGGCCCTGAGACTTTGAAATGGAAGAGCTTGCCATGATAAAACAGACAACAAGCTGCTGAATGGAGTTTGGCTAGTTTATTCAAGTGAGGGTATTTAACAGACAGTAGAATACAAAACAACGAAATTGTTTCCATCTGACTGCAGGTCATACCTGAAGTACTGCAAGGCACCGTGAATTTAATACACTAGTGCCAAAAGAGATTTCCCCCTCCCTCCCCAAAGCGTACCGCCGCTCTTAGGTGCTCTGACATCCTTGCACTGGTTTTTAAACATGACGGGCATTACGTGGGGGGAGAGAGAAACAAGTGACAGGGGAGGTAACACCGCTCATTTCTGTAATTCAGAAATGATCGATAGCTCTCCCTGATTGTAGCTGTCCGAGTTGCTCAGGCAATGTGTGACTGGCTGAGAAAACTGCTGAGCTGAGTAGCTGAAAGGTATTGATCCACTGATCAATCTGTAGTCTACATTAGTTGAAGCCTTAGGGATGTCACTCCCGTTGAAGACTCCTGCAGCTGGCCAGGTAATCAGATTACCAAAATCAGATTTTAAGCTGACAGGTGAGCCCTCTGCTCTTGCTAGTGGTTTGTGAAGCCGAAGAGATGGGCCACGGCAGCACTCACCTGTGAGAGGACTGGAGGGTGGCAGCAGCAGCAGCCGCAGTCCACAGCTATAAAAGCAGATATGCTCTGGGAAGTAAAACCTGTCCCTAGCACCCTGGCATTGCAGTCTCTTGGAGGGGACAGGCTTTGATGCAAAATCTAGTCCAATATAATTGCTTGTTGAACAAAATCCTCCCCGTTGTACATGTAGCTCTTCCTGGTTAAGGAGAGTCCTGGCAGCAGGTACAGGTCCTTAGGGAAGAGTTTTTAACCCAAAGTTTGGCAAAGGGAGAAGGACAAAACGTTTTGGTTTTGCAGGGAGGGAAGGGAGAGAGGAGTTTAATGCTTCATCCTTTTGTGTATGAGTGAGTAATGTGTTGTAATATAACAACTTTGCTCTTGGCAGGCACGAAGCCAGATTTAAACAACGTATGCTGGAACTAACGGACACGAACAACATTGCCTACTTATTTCTATCGGCTGCCAACAGATGGCTGGAGGTCAGGACGGTACGTTCAGTTTAGTCCCAGCCATGGTTTTGAAACCTTGGAAGCAAACAGAGACTTTGCCTGATGCCGAGAAGATAATAACGAGAATTAATCTCGCAATGAGATTATACGCACTGTTCCTTAAAATAGATCAGGATTGTTTATGTTAAACCCATAGGGTTTTTTCAGCTTTCTTGGCCAGGAGCAAGAAAATACAAGTCTCCCTCATCTTTTGCTGTTGTGATGTCTAGCGTCTGAAGAGTGCAAGAACAAACATTTACGTAACTTGAAATAAGGCTTTCTCTGCTACTGTGCAGCATCTGCAGACCTGCTGCAGCAGGAATTACTTTCAAAGCAGAGCATGGCTTTTAAGTAGTTTTGTGAACTGTGCCATCATTCTGCTAGGGCTGTTTTAGGCACCATTGAGCTTCCAGGTCCTGAGGTATCTCTCCAGCAACAGGTTTTATGGCACAGCTGTAATGTAGAGCCCCCATTTGCAGTGCCCTTACTGCAGCTGTGAGTCCATACTGTGCGATTTACAGTACTGTTCAATATCACAAAAGGTGGCAGAATTAGACTCCAACTGAAAAACAAATGACAGTAGGGCACAACGCAGCCAGTGCCAGTCAGACAGGCTCCTGGCTTTTATGGGGGCTCTCCAGGGACAGCATATGAGGAGGTTCCCTGATTTGCAAGGCAAGAAGAGGCAAGCAAAATTTGTGATTTCCTCATTTATCCGACACTAAAAGAGCAGGGAATAAACAGAGCAGTGACCTGATTCTGCTAGACACAAATAGTAACAGGCATGACTAATGCTCACTTCAAAGGCTGTATCCTTACCTTAATTTCCTGGTACGCTGGCGGAGCAGCAAAGTTTTGCTCCATTTCTTATTATGGCACAGCTTTCCCTCTTGCATGAAGCTTTCAGCTTCCTACAGCATCCAAGATCAAGCTGAACTTGCTTCCAATTCAAAGACAGATAAATAACAGAGCAACAACCAATCCTGGAATAAACTGTGGCAATGCCTGCTAATGTCTCACAGTCTTAGACTTGCTTACACGCAGAATGAATTTGATCCAAGAATATGCATCGCTTCATCATAGCATTAGAAACAATGTGGTTACGCCAAGGAATAGTTTATTTAGCTCTGCCTAATGCCACAGTGGTACTAATATTGCTCAAAACCTTGTAGGCTTTAATAGCAACTGTGAAGTCCTGTCCCAACTGCTGATTGAGACTCGAGACCATTGTGCTCCTACTTGCCTGTAGATGTTAATTTTGAATCTCTCATCTGCTCATCAACACTTTTTACAGACAGATGAACTAGGCAGCCCTCATTTCAGATCTCAGAGGGAAAGATTCCAGGCAGGATATTATCAGACAGGAGGAAAAAAATGGATGGAAAATGCTAACCCTGTAATCCAAAGTAAATATAATGCAGGGAGCAGTGGGAGACCGGGAATACCAGCAGTCTCATGAATCAGGCACCTTGACAACTACATGAGATCACATGTGCCATTCACTTCAGAACTGAGGTAGACATCAGGAAGATGGGTTCAAGCTCCTGCAAAGCTTGTGAGAAGTCAGATCTCTCTAATACAGCCTACACAGCAATTTCTGTAAAGCAAGTCATCACCATGCAACAGAACTGAGAACCTTCAGGTATCTACCACAGAGTCACTCTGAAACTCAAAGTGCTGTGTCAGGAGCAAGGCTTAGTAGCTCATTTGCAGCATCACAACCTCACAGCTATACTCCTTTCAGAGTCCACACTACCGACACCCACATGGTGTTTCACTGCAGGCTGTGAGTGCATAGCAGGCTTGGGGATGCCTTCAAAATGCACAGTGTCCCATTGCATGATGTAGACACTTTATGTCAGCCTGCCCACTTGTGCCCATAAAACATGTGCACTACCTGTATAAATTCTACCAAAATTCTTCATGGACTTTGTGAAGTCACTGATACTTCCCTTTTTTGGGGAGGCAAACCCATGTTTGAGAAGACCTGAAGGAGAGTGGAGAGTGGAATTGATTTGGTTTAGTGGTAGGAATTAGGGGTGTCAGTATTATGCCATTCTCATGATTTTTTTTTTATGTGCTTATTAGATTTTTTGATACCTGCTGGTTTTGGGGTGGCCACAACCAGACACCCTAGCCCGACTGGTTTTGCAGAAAATACTGGCCTGTTTCACTTGTGTTCAGCAAGTTCCTTTAGCGTGTTTCAGGTTGGGCACCAAACCCCCTGACCTTTTCCAGGAAAAACAGCTCAGGAATTAAGGACTAGGTGTCATTATAGAAATAAACCTTAGTAAAGCAAATGTGCTCTGTATCTGAAGAAATATTCTTGTTGCTTCGTTTTAACGTTGTCTAGAACCTTTCTCTCCCTCTCTCGTTCCAGGATTACCTTGGTGCTTGCATAGTTCTGACTGCGGCCGTCACTTCAATCACTGAAGGGCCTAACTCGGGGTTTGTGGGGCTAGGTCTCCTGTACGCTCTGACAGTATGTACCAAAGCAAAGCCTAAGAACTTTCAGACCAATGTATTAATTTTATGATATTTTTAAAAATACATATACATGGTTATCTTCCAGCTTTCTTAATCTTGAAAAAAACAGTCTTGCAAATAATGGATTTGAGCCAAAGTTGAGAGAGTTCAGGGCAACTTGGACTTGCTTCAGGTTTTATGAGCCAATTAAAAAAACACAACCATTCCCAGGCCCTGCGTGCTCCCAAGCAGAGCAGGAAAATTAAAAATGCGTAAGAGGACCTGCTGTGCATTCTGTTTTGCACAACACAGTGTTGGTTCCGCCTGTATATGGCAAAACCTGCCAGAAAATACTATCCCACAGACTGTCATAACCTGGGTAATGTTTAACCAAAGACCAAATGAAATGATTGCTGAAGGACCAGAAATGCCAGTTCTACCTTTGGAAGGAAACTACTCAGATGCCCAATATTGTCCACGAAATTCTGAATGGATTTGGGGATTGGGACCTTCAGGGCTGGTAGGCATGGTTCATCATGACAGGTAGCAGTAGGACAGCGGAGGAGCTGGGGTTAGGAACGATGAGATCTTGGTGGGACACTAGCCGGTTCATTTTAACTCTATTGTTAGCCCTAAGCTATTTGAGCTGAGTCATGGAGAAGGAACAGTGTTTCGGCGTAGCAGGCTATAGGAGAGTTGGAGAGTGCATCATGAGCATAGAGTCAGTACAATCAACATAGAGAGCTGAAATATCACTGAATTAACCACAAGAGTGGGGACAAAAAGAGGATGAGGATAACAGCAGGAAGAATTTTTGAAACCATGGTTGGCATGGCAAAAAAATGGCTGGTTTACAGCACTGGTATGAGGGAGGGGTATGGGTATGGGTCTTATGCTGAGATCTGTCTTTGCATGTAAATGCTGGCGAGCCTATGGTTACAACAGAAAGTTCTGGGCAGCTGCCTTAGCATGGCCTTAGATCCCCTTCGTGCCGCTGTTGCAGCAGTGTGAGAATCTGCCAGCAACTGAGAATCAGTCCCAGTGCTTCAACTTCACTCTGAAAACATTCCTGGTAATCCTGCTTCATTAGCAGAGATCTGGAAGCGCCAAGATGTCTGCATCATCTTTGGCTTTGTATTTAGTCTGTATTTGCAAACACAGCATTAGTGTAAATTAGTGCTGAAGTCCGGCGTAGCAGAGGAAAAAATGCTGTAGTCACCAAGTGATTACCTGTCTCTCTCCTGCCCCACAATAACACTGATGAAACTTTGAATGCTGTTGGATCATCACCTGTGTCCCCTGACACTCGGTTTTGTATCATTTCTCTTTGGAGCTACGAGGGGGCTGATGTTCGGACCTGGATGAGAGCAAACTGTTTGTATCAACATTGTGTTTACAGTAGACATAAGCTTATTCTCTCCCCTTGTCTCCCCCTGTATAAACACTGCCAACTCGCTTGCACAACTGTGATAAAAGTTGAAATAATGGGTAGAGCCTTTGGAATGCCAGGGTCTATTATCAAATCTGTCAGATCTATGATTGCAGCCTGCTACTCTGCAAGCAGCAGTTCTGCAGAGTGTTTAGCTTATCTGTAAATGTACCCATTTCCATAACTTTCTGACTCAAAATCGTGACAGAGAATGAGTGGATTTATGAATAACAAAGAAAATACTTCACACTACCTCCTAGAATAACTCTATTTTAAGGATAAAACAAGCAACTAAATCCTCTAAATTGACAACAAATGCTGTTGCTGAATCTCAGTGAAAATTATTTACTCTATGCCTATTGAATCAGTATTAGGTAAGTGGAAAAGAAGTGGAGCTGGGTGATTTATTCAGAATAAACTTCTTATTTGGCAGATTCGGCAATCTCCCACAAATAAATGACAAAATCTTTCTCTGAATATGTCTGTGTATAGGATGTTTTCACTGTCTAGGTTAAGTTTCTAAACCTTTATTCAGGTATATAAAGTATCTCAATTTTTAAAAGTGCTTGGCAATCAACTGTTCCTAATAAGATCAATTTTTCTTTTTTATATAAGCACTTAAATACAGACTTAGGAATGTTTACGAAATTTTTAGGAAATTGCTTTACAATTTTCAGCCTTAAATAGTCATTCCTGACTAGAGATCAGTTTCTCTAAGCTACTGGGTATTGTCAGACAACTAATTATCAACTATTATCTACTACAAATCATACGTTTGCTATTGATCAAATCCTTTTGATTACAAATGGGAATAAAAACCAAGAAGGAAATACCATTGAGCTGATAACACATTTTTGTCATATATTTCTATGTGAAAAAAACCTCGCATTTTCCACAGAGAGAAATGAATTGTCTAAATATACACAGAAGGAAACAGAAATTAAATGCCCATCAAATCTTTTCAATATATTTGCAAATAGTAAACTCTCTTAATCTTTAGTTGCAGTCTTTGAAAGATTAGAAAATTAAATATTTCCAAACAGTGCTTCCAATTTTGATTTTTTCTGTGTGTGCGTGTGTTTAAAGAAGATACCTTTCAGTACTGATTACTAGATACCGAGAACAAGAGATTCTCTTAATCAGTCACATCTTCAGACTGTAGATACAACCCTTTTCTATTTCTCCTTCAGAAAACAAGGATGAGAATACTGAGCACTAAATTACTATGTCAGGGTTGTTTGTATTGCAGTATGACTGGTGTATTACATATTTGATGCTGTTGCACTGAGTCTAGAATGGTTGTAATGTCATCGAGAGACCCACTGTCCTGAGTCAGGCCAAAGACTTTTACAAATTTATCCAACCTTTATTCTCAAACAGGTAGATGAACAGACAGAAGGCTGAACCCTGTCCTTGTTTTCATTTTGTGATGCAGATAACCAACTATTTGAACTGGGTGGTGAGGAATCTGGCTGATCTGGAGGTACAGATGGGTGCAGTAAAAAAAGTGCACAGCTTCCTGAACATGGAGTCGGAGAACTATGATGGCTATTTGGGTATTGCACTCTAATTTTTTTGGGTTTTTAATGTGGTAATGTGAAAGCATGGTAGACTTGGTCATGCAAAATGTATATGCCTCTTTGGCCAAAATCTGTTCTCATTGACATGTAGGAACTCCCACTGATCTGAATGAAAAGGGTAGCCAAAAGCAGCTAAGAGATATGTAGCCCATGCTACTCAACATAGAACAACCCTACCAAATGCCAGGGAGGCAGAGCATGGCCCTGTGGTACAATCAGAAAGTACCAGGGCACAGTTATAGATGGGATGAACAAAACATCCCTGTAGCTATTCAGAAAACAAAAAAATGGATAAAAATTAGAAATGCATTAACAGTCACATGCTTTGCAGCAAATGAGGTCTACGGGACAGGGGCATGTTGGCAATCAGACCTCAGCAACTCTTCCCTGAACTGCACGTTGCTGTTCATACTCCACGTATTTCAAATTGGCTTTGGTATTTTAGAAGTTCTTGAAGCACAAGGCCAAAATGCTCACAGGTCAGCAAGCTTCCCTGGAAATCTAAGCCCCTTCGTCTGCAGACAAAACCTGTCTGTGTGTTTGCGAATGAGGATGAAACATGAGCTGTGATAATGTCAACAGTTCATGTTGTATGGCAGTAACAACATCCTTCCTTGCGCTGCCCTTCCTATGCCAGTTACTGACCAAAGAACATGTTGACACTGCGCTGACACTATATTCTTCTCTGCTCATTTGGCTTCTCCCCATTTCATTGCCAAGAGCCACTTTAGCATCTTCCCTCTTGTCTTATGTGTCGAGATCTGGAAGCTAAGTGCTAATGTGTCCACCAGGCAGTTCCCAGCTCCCCCTCAGCAGGGAACTGGGACTCCATTTCTCGAGTGGCTTCAGGAAGGTGCCCAGGCAGGAGAAGGGGGAAAAGGGGAATGTCATAAAAGGTGACCCTCTGATAGCATTCGTTTTCATTTGTTTTACTGTTAACTATTTCAGATCCCTCTCAAGTCCCAAAAGACTGGCCCCAAGAAGGGGAAATCAAGATTGAAAATTTGTGTGTTCGATATGAGAACAACCTGAAGCCCGTCCTTAAGCATGTTAAGGCATATATCAAACCAGGACAAAAGGTACTGTGTCAAGCAATTGCCTGTCACCCTCATTCTGGAGCAGATCCTTCCTTAGTGTGTTTCCTCTTCTAAGGTGGCAGAAGAGCAAGAATAACGACAATTTGCAGTGACAGCTATATACATCGCTGGTCCTCTCTGAGATCCCTGGGCATGGGTCAAGAAACTTACACTGATGACATCTTTTTCTTGTCTGGGATCATTTTTCCTTCTAAGACTCCCATTTCTTTCCAAGTCCACCCCCTTTGCATAAAGTGAGCCTAGGTGGCCAGATGATATTAGATGAACACCAGACTGGAACTGAGTAAAAATGCAAGAATAATTCACATTTCAGCATATAGTGTCATTGGAGTCCAAGTCAAAATGCTGAAGTTTCAAAAATGTTCCTGGGACAAGTCCTCACATTGCTGAGAGCCAGAAAAGAGGATTGTGCTTTCAGTGCTCTTTTGTTTTGTCCCTGGTGTCTGCCACCAGCTATTGGGAAGGACCTTTCTAGTCACCAGTAGGGCAGTCCAGTCCAGCTTTCCCAGAAGGACTGCAAGTCTGATGTACAGCTTCCCTCCATAATTAAGTAACATCTTGCTTTCTTTTGCAGGTTGGGATCTGTGGTCGTACTGGCAGTGGCAAGTCATCACTGTCTTTGGCGTTCTTCAGAATGGTAGACATATTTGATGGTTAGTTTTCACTGGAGTACGTTGTCACTCCTGACCTGCTTCCCCTTTATTTCTTCAGAAGAAGCAATGAGGCTTTTTGATAGTTTATATCTTGGCTCTCTGGCTCAGAAGATACCTGATTAGAATTGGGCTTGTTATGCCTCATCCTTCAAAGTACAAAGTGTCCTATTGTGAGTAGCGCTTGGTTGTTCCAGGAAACGTTACGCACAGATTATACTTCTAATTTTTTTTAATCTTTTTTGCGTATGCTCTGACAAAACAATATGCCATTTTTGAGATAGGAGGAAAAAATACGCAACTCTCTGGAGCCTCTAAATTTCTCCCCAAAGAATAACTGCATTAACTTATGATAGCTGTCGAAATATTAGCAGAATAGAAACTAGAACTCAACAAGTCCGTTCCCTTGATATTTATTTTTTATTTTATTGTGGTTTCCCACAACTACAGCAGAAACTGACTAAAGGTTTTGGAAACATTTCACTATGGTTTCACTCCTGCAACATTTCACTCTCCCAGCTAATTGGCATGAACTGGGATGCAGCAATATGCACCCTGTCATTTATAATACATATACATGTGTACTGTTGCGGGAATATAGAAACCTACTGGAGAGTCATCTTTTTGTTTCAAAGATTTCCATGTTTCTAATTTAGCCATTGCACATGGGACATTTGCTAGGAAAACCACAGTAGGATGTGGGAGGATAAGTAAAACTAATGCAGCTAATACTTGCTTTTGTTGTGGTTCTGTGCCTATATGTATAGGTAATAGGTTTCTGATTCATGACTGGGGTTCCTGGACATATAAATAGTGCAAACAAATAATAATAATGTTTGTGGCCAACTTCAAGTTTCCTTCTACTTCAGTCTTCTTTCTGTATCTTTTCTTTGTCTGTTCCTTCTGTACCCCTGATTTTTCCCAATGGGAATGCCTGTCTTTTCCAATCGAGTTCTGTTTATCCTTCATGCACATACCTCTCTCTCTCAGCTAGACCCATATTTGGCCTCCATGTTGGTCCACTTCTGGGTGGAGTCCTGGCTGTAATAAAAGTTACATAACAAGATTTCGAGTAACTTTACTAGAGCCAAGATTTCATTCATGTTGTCCATCTTCGTTCCTTATGTCTCTTATTTCTTTAAATTTGTATGTATGTGTTCCATTTTATTCCCCTACTCTCATTTCTTTCTTTGTTCTTTAGTGTTTCCCTTTTCTTGCCCTCTGTTCAAACTACCTCTCATTTCTCTTCTTTCTTGCTTGGCTGCCCCTCATTACTTTCCCAGTTTCCCAACTCCTCTCTAATTTACTTTTTCCCTTAGGTCGACTCATCTACTCTTTTCTTTTCCTTGAGCACCCTGGCTTCTATCAAAAATCTATTATCCTATTCCTAAGGCATGCCATATTAATTTTTCTCTCATTAGTCCACCTCATCTTCTGCTGTCCCTCTCTCAGGTCCTCATTTGTGAAGAAAAGGAATTGCTTAAGTTTATTCAACCATCAATGCCTCATGCTGAAGTCTTATGACCTGATTCAGACTTTCTGAAAGTCTGAAAACAATTGGACTTTGCACCCTACAGATGAAATCTTGGTTCCTCTGACCATCTAATAAAAGCATAAGACTATTGGTAGTCCAGCTAGGTAGGGATTAGGTCTTTCATTGGAATAAGGCCACACAGAGTAACCTACAAAACGCAGTATCATAACAATTGGAAATGACGGAAGAGGCATATGTGCACAGCTTTGAATATCCATGTATTTGCCAGTTCATGGTTAGGTTCTTAGTCTTGGGAGAGAACTGATGAACGTAATGTTAGGTACTTCCCCGGGAGGAGTGCAGCTGCCCAGTGAAGAATTCCGCAGGGAAACTGCAGAAATGAGCCTGATGAAAATACCCCTTACCACATCCTCATGCAGTTTGCCCTGGCCCATCCCTTCCCCTTAACCTGGAGGAAGTTTCTGTGTCCAGGGAAAGTAAGTGAGGTCAGTAGTTCCTGGCTTTTGTTTGAGGATTCAAGGGAAGAGATTCTTTCTGCCCTTCTCACCCTCTTCTACTTACAGAGCAGCCAAACAGCTTCTCTTGTACGTTTCCCCTGTCTCCCTTGCCTGAATATCAGCAGTTGCCACACCCAGCACATCATAAATCAGATTTTCAGATGAGATCCATATGCTCATTGACCCGAAGTAGTGACTAGAAAAGGAAAAATCCTCTTACTTTACCAAGTATCCCAGCTGTTGCAGCAACTTCTTGTAGGGGAATGAACTACTAGGTTAAGGAGTGATTAATGCGACTGCTTCCAGTAATTTTATGCTAGCAGAACAGTATGTGGCTAATTCACAACCAAATACTCAAATGAAACTGATCTGTAGGAACCAGCACAAATGGTATTAAAATGCCTTGGAGTAGGGCATCGTTTTTGTTTTTCTGATCTGCCTCATTAAAAAGTTAATGCTACCTCATTCCTTCTAGAGTTCCAAGGATACTTTTGGCTCCTGATGTATGGATTGCAGATACATACATACATTATGCAAAACAAATTTTGCACAATCTCAAATTATGTATCTTCTGCAACTGTTAAAGTCAAGAGGAACAGAGAAAGGCATGGGACATATCTGGTTACATAAGTTGCTCTTGCTCTCACTCTGCTTGGTGGTGAAGCTCAGGTTGCCCCATAATAAATTATCCTTCTGTTGCTATCATTAATTACATAGCATGGAAGCCACATATTTCCTTTAAGGGAAGGTGGGGAGAAAAAAAAGAAAGAGAGCAAGGCAACAATGCCACTAGTAAGCTGGGTTCCCTACGTACATTCACCTTCCCCATGTTTATGACATTGCTGAGAGATCGCAGAGACACAGACTCATCCCCTGCAGTCCAGCCCAAATTAGCTGGTTTATCTTTCTGTCTGCCACCTGCAGATCATATGCTTTGTGCAATTCCCTTACATGTCTTCTGCATGTTCTTTCAAACAGGGAGGATAGTGATTGACGGAATAGACATCAGCAAATTGCCTCTTCATACTCTCCGTTCACGACTCTCCATTATTCTCCAGGATCCAATACTGTTCAGCGGCTCCATCCGGTAGGTGTATGCCATCAGGAGGTGACAAACAGCATTGTATGGCATATTTGTGATGGGCACTGTGGAACATGAAGTGATGGAAAAGGGAAGCAACCTTCCTAGCTCAGTCCAATCTATCTACACAGTCTGTCCAAGGGAAGTCAAGTCACATACGTAATGCCAAAATGTTCCTTTGCAGGAGACCTGAATGAAATGTAATTGCAGTAACAAGACTCCTGTTACAATTTTCTTTGCAGCTTTAATTTGGATCCAGAATGCAAGTGCACCGATGACAGACTCTGGGAAGCTTTAGAGATTGCTCAGTTGAAGAACATGGTCAAGTCACTGCCAGGAGGCCTTGGTATGTCTGAACCAAGTCTCTGGGAACATAGGCCAATAATGAAATTATGCATGCATGAGCATGAACATAAATAAACAGATACATGCGATCTTACACTCTAAACCATCATGTAGGAGTTGACAGGCACCTAATGAATATTCTGTCTCTATGCTACAGAGAACATTCTTACTAAAAAGCTGAAGACTAGTCTGGTTTTCCACTCATTGCAGAAAAATCCTGCAGCACCTCCGCATCATAGTGGGGTGACTAGTCAGCAAAGAGTTAAAAAAGAGCAGTTTTACCTCCGCTGCTTCAGCAGAATCTGGCTCTGCCATCAGAGCTGTAGCTCTTGTCTAGAACACTGACAGAGCATTTCCTCATCATTTCAGATCTGGTTTATGAAGGAAACGCACATATTTCCTTCCATATTAAATGTATTTCTATTATTACTTCCTGCAGCCTATCAGATCTGCTAACTATTTGTGCCAACTATTTGTTTAATGATATATTGCTCCTTTCCCAAGAAGCTGTGCCCACTTTTCTTGGTATCACTCCATTCCAGTGCTCAGTCAAGATTATGCTTATTGGCTTTTACAGGGATTTTGCTTGACCCTGGAATAGTGCACAAGCAGAGCTTTCACAGTGCCTACTCAAAATCACTGGGTCCTGACTGTATGCATGTACAGCATTTCAGTGGTGCGACAAAGTAACTGACTTTATTACAGATGCAATGGTCACAGAAGGAGGAGAGAACTTCAGTGTAGGGCAAAGACAGCTCTTCTGTCTGGCCCGAGCCTTTGTCCGCAAGAGTAGCATTCTCATCATGGATGAAGCCACAGCATCTATTGACATGGCCACGGTGAGTACAGCAGTTAGCACCGTTGATGCACGGAATTACTAGGAGAGGAGGCATCATAAGGAGCCATGAGATCTCCTTAGCAAAGAAAACTGACAGCTTTTTTGCTTTTCTCTTGTGTTTAGTTTCAGCTGTTTCTGTTGATGTGTTTTGAGGTTTGATGCCTATGGTGAGGGGAAAAAAGACAAATGTTTTAGAAAATCCCTGCTTTCACCTGTGTGGCATTTAATTACTGAGAATCCGGTGTGCAGATCAGAGATAGTATGGAATGTGATCCTCTCTCTTATGTGCTTGAAGACACATGAATTAAAATGTAAAAGGATGAAGTAATGAAATAAGCCTTTTCCTTTGATAGGAAAACATTTTACAGAAGGTTGTGATGACTGCCTTTGCAGACCGCACAGTTGTAACTATAGCGGTAAGTATCGATGCCAGCAAATGCTCTCTTTCCTCATTCCTCAAGCAGTTAATCTTGCCTTTCACCAGTTTAACATCACTATATAAAACTAAAAACATCACAAAATAAAACTAAAACACAAGGTCAGAATATTCCCAGATACTAGAACAAGTCAAGACACATACTATCAACCTGAAATTTTGTGGTAAAAGCTATCTTGCAAGTGAGCCAAACTTAGACCTGAAGAAGGACTTCATGGGGAACTTCAGCATCTACACTGTCTCCAAGAAAATTTGAAGTCATTCTCACTAAAAAGTTGAAACCAAACCCATGGGTTAGACCATTATTGAAAGTTGCGTCAAAATCTAGATTTTAATTTTGCCTCTGAAGTCTATGCGTGTATAGCGTCTACAATCATGGCACAAATTTATAAAAGGTGGTGAGATTTCAAAAGCTTGTTGGTGTGGTTTCTCAAGTTGGGTTACCTTTTCCTTCAGAATAATAAGTTGGGTTTATGATAAAGGTTTTAAAAATTGAAATCAATGGGAATTGCTCAAAAATTAGTATCTGTTCAACTAAGGTTTTATGATTTCTTTTCCTGTTTTCCTGCCATTTCTAGTGCCCAAAAGTTCCACATACCTGTGCAGGTATGCATGTGTATGTGCATACATACACATGCGTACACACATACATACACACACAGTGTTCCACCTTGTGACAGCAGGCTTACTCAACAAACAGATGTTTTATCCATGAGATAAATATGTGTTTCAACAGCTGTTTAATTTGTTTTGTCTGGAATCTAGTCCTGCGGTTAGAGATTAGAGTTATGCCTCCTGGACTCTGGTTTCAAGTCTGTCGGTGACTAGGTTGTGTCGGGCAAACCATTTAACCTAGCTCATTTACAATAGACTCTAAAGTTCTTGGATGCCTAAATGCTGAAGATGCTATCAGTAAGCATATTCTCCTTCAGTTACATGCCATTCAAATTTTCAGTATTGTCCTTCTGACTGGAATCTCACTTTTCTTTTGCTTTGCCTTTCCAAAGTCGGTGTCTCAAGCAAAACGGCACACATTAATATCTAGCTCTCCTCACAGAGCTGGCTTCATTTCCTGCCTCCCTTCATTCATGGCTGATCCTTCTTTCACCCACCTGTTTTTCTCTTCTTTTTTCCAGCATCGTGTATCTCACATCTTGGATGCCAATATTGTCCTAGTCCTTTCTGAGGGCTTTCTAGTTGAATGTGACACTGCCTCAAACTTACTCCTCAAAGAGGACGGCCTGTTCACCACTTTGGTGAAGACTCACAAGTAGACTCTGTCAGTCCACACTGTTCACGAGACTTCTGGCTCTTTGGTAGCTATTTTTACCTCTTTAGTTTCCTTTCTCTCTGCTTCCTTTCTACTCCACAGCTTCTGAGACGACAGTGCAAGAAGGTGTTTATTGTGTCATTCCTGGATTTGTTTAATTTCATGACTATATATGCTAATTATATTTAACTAAAGCTTAGACAGGCAGCTAACATTGAATATATCATGTCAAAGGAATCCACCCCATAAAATAACCCCTGACCTTCAGCCTATAGAGTGAAATGTCACACTTTTAGAGTTCGTCCTGTCTATATCTGACTGGCTGTATTCGTATGGCACTGAAATCAAACTCAGCCTGGTTTCATTCCTGTTGCCTGTGGGGCTAAACTATCGCCTGTAGCACACACAAATTTACTCTCAGAGGGAGCTAACTGATTTACAGAAGACAACAGCCCAGGAGTGCCCTAAGACAGAAGCAGAGCAGGCAGTCAGGGTTCAGTGACCAAGGAGTGGAGCAGGATGCTAAGCCACCTGGCAGTGCAGGCATACCCAGGATGTTTCTTGCCCATATTTCCTAAAGCAGAAAATGTATTTCAGTGATGCCGTAGGATTTATTCCAACAGCTGTGCTGTCTATAACGGCAATCAGCTGACAGAAAGTGAAGTGCATGCATAAGTATTTTCAGGCTTGGTGCCAGAGGCTGTAAGTAATTGGAGATCTCTTCAGATCAAAGATATAGTACAAGGACCTACTCCAAATACCACTGTAAACAAGGATAGCCTTTCACCAACTTAGTATGCCTTGCTTTCAGCCCATTAATGAACTGCAGTGAGAATTAGCATAATGAGAACTTCTGTATGATTTTCTTTATGGCAGCATCGGGTTCACACCATCCTAACTGCAGACCTGGTCATCGTCATGAAGCGAGGGAACATTTTAGAATATGATACACCTGAGAACCTACTTTCTCAAGAAGACGGCATCTTTGCTTCGTTTGTCCGGGCTGACATGTGAAGAATTGCATGATGCATTTCAATAGCTTATTTTTAAACAAAAGAAATGCAAATATTTTCTATTCAATGTAATACCACTTTTTTTTTTTTTAGAGCGTCTTTCTTCACACTTCCATCTTCCAAAATAATAAAAGCTATTGTAATACATGTATGCCTCAAAGCAATAAAAATGTCACTTCATTCAAAAGCTATTAAACTTCACACACACGCACACACAGAGGCAGAGGCTTTTATTTCCTGGGAATTTGGCATTTTCCTTAGATGTTTTAGTGACTTTATTTTCCTTTATAGAGAGCAAAAGAATGCACTGCTCTTATAAACTGCATATGCTATGCTGAAACCAGCAATCAAATAGTGCAGTTTTTCAAGGAAACGAGAGATCCCCAGAAGCATTGTCTCCCCAGAGGGGAAAAATTAAAAAAAAACCCAAAAATCCAAACCAATGACACTTGGGGCAATCTGCTGCATTCCAAAGGCATAAACTTTGCTCTTCAAGTTGTAGTGGAGGAGCAGTGAATGAGGGAAAGGAATTTCATCAGAACTAAGGAAATTCTTCCTGTCCTTCAATTCAGTTTGCACACTATAGTTGGCACACTATAGTTGGCACACTGCTATTTTTCAGTGCAATGATGGCTTATCCCTACAGTCAGTTCCTAAATCCGTATTTGTTTTGCAGACTTTCTTCAATCAAAGATGCAAATCATCCTATAATTATGCATGCTTTGATAGGCTTATAGAGGAATTTTGTACAGTATCTTAAGACTTTGTATTAAAATTAATCTGACTTTATAAACTTGGTATTAGCCAATCTTTTAAACATGTCCACTAAAATATTCTACTTAAAATGGCATGTAATTAGCCAATCACTAATTGTTTTGTATGTCTTTAGTCCTTCACATTATTTTTTATCCTGGGACAACCTTTCTTTTCCTTTACATATTTCTGGCATATCTCTAAATCAGATCTAGTCCAAGAAGGCATGATTTTCAAATTATTTCTGTATCTTCAAGAATTTAGGTGAATTTAGATAATTATTTACATCATACAGCTTTGAAAAAGTTGCCTGCACTTGGCTAATGCATATGGCTAGATTCTGAACTATGACAACTGCACAACAGGCACTAAATCTCCAGAAGGAATTTCACTGACACTTTCAAAGGCAGATCTTGAGCCATCACCTTCACTAGTAGCATTCAATGTGATTCTTTTTTGTCTATTGTTATAAGATTAGGAAGAACATGAGGTGCACTTAAGCCTATTTCTAGTTTAATGAAACAAACAGAAGGCACAGTATATGGCAAAAAATATGTTATGAATTTTGGAGAAGTTGTAGGACTTAAAACTGGGACTACATTTAGTCTAGTAGTGTAAAAATGATACAGTGGTATCCATCTTAACTATTGGAAATAAAAACTGTGTGACACAACTAAACAAAAAACCTCAGTCTTGAACATTTTATGAGGGGAAGTACTTCTGTGATTTCCCTGTCTACTGCTGTGAAAAGTTTTTGCTCTTTTCTGCATTAATTCCCTGTGTTGAACTTTGTCATACAAAGAAAATAAAAAAATAAAGCAGATGTTTACAGCGGAAGCGCATGTTGTTACACAGATTTCAGAGTCAAAAGGCCAAAATCATTCTTGATTTAATTTCATTGTCTTCAGTGAAAAGCTAATTGGATTCATTGCTGTCAGACTCAGTCAGTATGAAGATGAAGTACACATAACCTTGTTTATCTTTGATGACAATGCAAGCCTGATTTATTTCAAGTGGTGCCAACCAGTTCAGTGAGATCCCAGTTCCCACTACATTAAATGGCTGTTGTGGGCCTGGGACTGAGTCAGGTATCTTGTAGTACTTAAGAGGGGCCAATAATTAGTACCTCTTTCCTCTTACATATGTCCCAGAGCCATCACAGGAGTAAGAAGCACCTTCTTTGCTCATCCATCCCTCCAGAACTACAGAACTTAACACTGCTGTTGAAACAGGTAGAAAAGAAAATGTATTATGGGCTGAGAAAAACCTACCAGCGTGCTTTATTCATTTTGATGGAAGTGTGCAGGAATATTGGCCCTAGTATTACATTAACCACGGTCAAAGTGTTTGATGATTGCTGTAGCATATCCCACAGCTGCCTAGCAGGTTTAAAAGCACAATTTGACTCCTGAAGCAATTATTCCTATTCAATATACACAAGTCCAAGAGAGACAGAAAACATAAACTAACTGCTAGAGACATACCAGATCTCGTCGCATTATAACCACTGTGCATATGATGTTATATACTCACCAAGGGCTGAGGCTGAACTTTGCTTTTTTGTGTTTTCCTCTAATGGAAGAGGGTGCTCCCAACAGTCGCACAGCTGTTTTGTTACTAAGAAGGGTGCGGAAGGGATGAAGTCTTTGAAACAAATTTCTCTTAATTTCACGTAAAGGTCTTAAATGTGTTCCCTTTAGGAGCAGTTTCCTTAGGCTGTGGTGCATAAATGGTAAAGGAAACATTAGCCTGGGGATTTTGCTTCTTTGACTCTTGTCACACTCCCCTTCTGCTGGTCAGCCCTTATTCTCTTGCCACAGCCTTCTTGCTTTTTTTTCCTTTACCATCTCGTTATATCATACCCTCTTCGAGGCTCATGCTTGTATCCCTGAATGCTCCTTATTCTGCCTGTGGCCTCCCACTCCTTCCTTATTTAGCCCCATACCCTGTGCTCTATTTCCTCTCTGGCACAGCTCTGCACTCACTCTCCTCTCCCCCTGGCTTTCTCTAGCTTTCTGTCATAACACCCCTCCTCTTCAGGGGGACACTTACTCTAGGGTCATCAAGTTTTGGGGTTGGGTTTTTTTTTTTCCCAAGCATTAAACTAAACAAGCTTTCATTATTGCAATATTATGCGCTAGAACTATTAAGTTCTTCCTTTTACAAAGGAGCTTTGAACGCAAACACTGGCCATGCGTACATTTCTTTTAACTATGGACAGAGGAAAATCATCACTGTGAGAGGTTCTAAATTATGCTTCTCATCTCACCCGCATTTCGTTTTCTGCTAAGTGTTTCTGTAGCAGAAGCAGCGAAATAGAAGGATAAGCTCCCTTGTTGCCAATGCGACTGCTTGTGGATCCACAACAGTGTGTCTCAACTTTTAACTTGCAGCCACTGGGTTATCTTTCCCACTCCTTGAGCCGGTGCTAATGGCTGGCACGGATGAGACTGCTTCCTTCCTGTATGTGGCCTTTCATCAAACTCGTAACAGCAAGCTGCTCATTACTGATTCTGCGAAACCAGAAACACGCCATACAACCTTTGTGTTTATTACTGAGTCGAAGCTTTAATGTGCTGGGAAACCCCCTGTAGAGATTTTAAGTAGTTCTTGAAGCAGGTCCACAAGCCTCTGCCATAAAGCAATGTTGTTGACAGGTAGCAAGGGGAGGCTTTTGCTTTCTCAAGATCCAGCGCTTAAAACAGATCTCTCCATCTATTAGCTTTTCCGGGGATCTACGTCAGCACAGCAGATGCTGGGATTCATCTAAGGTGAATTATTTTGATGATGTTTTCTGGGCAATCACAGCTTGAAAGATGGTGAGAATCTCCTTAAGTATAGATTTGCCTGAACCACTTGTGTTCTGCTAATTGTTATTTACGCTTCAGGGATTTTGGGAGCGTGACAATTATTTGGAATTGACATTTCAAACATTAGAGTAACCAAATAGGAAATTTGCTTTTTTTTTTTTTTTTAAAGGAAATAAGTCAAGTCAGTGGCTGTGAGGACTCTGAATTCTGAGCTGAGTTTGTTGCTGAATTTTTGTAATTTTTTGCAACTTCAAACTTGTTTTAGATTAATATTATATGTTATTTCAAACAGTCCCTTATAACTAACTGTGCATACTCCCTTTGCTTTGTTATTAAGACCTCTTAAAATGACCTGAATAAATTTTCCATTTGATAGACCGTAAGTTTCTGTATGTGTGTGTGTTTACACACACACATGCAAACTTTTATGTTAAAGAAGCATATGGTACATTTCCTTTCTGTTCAGAAGAAAGGTTTCTAAGAAAACAAGTATGCTTTTTTCAATGCCAGCCAAAGATCCACGTCACATCAGTCAACGGGACAATTCACCCACTGGAGGTGCCCGTCTCTCGCCAATGGCTGCAGAAGTCTAGGCAATGAGCTTGAACTAGATGTTTGCTTGTTCAATCACTAACTTTATAGCCTCAGGGAGCCTCTGACAGGTAGAGATAGACAATCAGTGGGATTTTTAGCCATCGGTAAACCAAAGACAACACACTGATCCACCAGCATTTCCTGCAAGGCAGACAGCCCTATAGAAGTTTGGAATAGCTCTGATAAGCCAGGGGCTTATAAGTAAGGCCAAGTTTGCAGGGAAAGACCATTATTTTGTTAGGCAAATTGATGTGCAAAAGAGGTATCTCAAGTGTTTATAAGTTCCAGTTTCATTGCAGACCTAAAAAAGCTCTTTATTTGCAAGACCTTGCCTGCTTTTTCCAACTGTATCATTTAGCTGAAAGAATATATTATCAAAAACTTCTCTGGCACTTGGATAAGCCTCTTTTAGGTTAGTGTAAACTAGCAGAACACCTCTGCTTTGAATTAATACATCTCCACTGAATTCAATCAGTACCAACATGAATATGGCCCAAAGGATTTGGCATCTCATTACATGTAAAACCTCTGTCAGCAAAAAGTAATTGTATTGAATTATGTTTTCTTAAAATACAGATGACATCAATTTTGAATGTGGTCAGGTAGGTCCCTTCAAACTTCTTATACCATAAATTGTTTGATTGAATTAATTATTTTCTTTTTGCTTCCTAAAGCAATGGGCTCTCTTGCTTTGTTATGTAAAGATGCCGATACATTCACATACCATTCTGCTAACATGTCATGAGAAGCTGAAGGAAACATCACACATACATTTTACACAAGCTATGTAGGCATTTTATCACAAATGGAGATAGAATGTATTTGAGGCAAACAGCAACCTTTATAAAAACGCTGTGGACAAGGGCCATGTTTCATTATCATGATTTCATTATCTAGTGGCAAAAGTTGGAGTGTGTTTCCCTTGCAAGTACTTTGGTCCAGCATCCCTAGTGGGATACTGCCAATAGATATCAGTTCCAGCATATCTAGTGAAACCACACTCCTACTTGTTAAAATCTCTCTGGAGCAACGATTCTCCCATAAAATGTGTTTCAAAGCAAAAATTAATTCAGCATGTTAGCTATTTTATATCCTCAAGTATTACCTTTCAGAAGCCTAATTTAAAATACAAATATGTTATGCAAATCGTCTGATATGAATTCAATGATGGCATGTAAAAAGCCCCTTAATTTCTTTGGAAATAAAGCCTTCCAAAGGCAAAACTAAGTGAGTACTAAAAAAAGTCTGAAAACAAAACTGTAAATCAAATTCTTCATTGCCATGCAAACATCCCAAACATTTCCACATTGGTTTTTTACTGCTCTGGTTTTTCTCCACCAGAACTGACCTCTGTGTGGAATTGTGGGGAAAGATTATCAGGTTTTCAAATTATCAGAAAATTGTTGTGAGGCAGAAGTTCTCTGACTCTTACAAATTAGCAATGTGCTGATGCTGTTTTGGCAGGACAGCTTAGAGTATTGGCTTGTACAACGCCATGGAGTTCAGAGAAGCTTCCAAATGTAATCCTTCAAGAGAAGAGAGATTTTTAGAAAAGTCTTAATCTATTTACTACATAGTTATTATTAATTATTCACTATTGATAGCATCTGCCTGCTGCTAGACACTACCCATGCAAACATAACAGACATTCCCAGCAGGAGCTGTTTATTTCTCTAATATAATAAGCCACATTCTGAAGAGACTATAAACAAGCAGTCATCAAAAAGAAAATATTATTAATAAAAATTAGTTTTTAGTTGGTGTATTGACATTCACTGTGTACAAGATGCCTTCTTTCATTTTCATTGAACATAGAGATTTTCATCCTATGAATTACCATATAATAACACGGCATTCAGCTCACGTGTTACCATGTTGCACATTTCACTGCCCAGTGCATTCATTCCCATGTATGTATACTAGTCATTTTTATACATAAATACATTACATAGTTATACATCCTTTGTATAAAAGGTATAAATAAGTAATGAACAGAGTGAGCTAGCACTGCCCATAAGAGTGTTTCATAGCTATTCCCATGACATTTTTTAACTCTCCCTTTAATTTACTTCAGGGTTTTCTGGCTGTACCAGCTTACATCCATAAATATCACTTAAACGTCCAGTAAAATATTTAACCATGTAACTAAGGAACTAATGCAGCTTAGTGTAAATGACATGGTCCAGAACCACCACCCTTCAGTATCACAGTTACAGATGCCCCAAAGCAGCATATTCTTTAAAAAGCAGAAAGTTACAGATTCATGTTTAACAACAACTTTATGTGCTTTTACCGTACCAGCTAGATTAGGCCCTTATTCTTTCAGCAATACCAGCTATGACCATTAGACCTCTCCATCAGAGGCAGGAATGTGAGGTTCTAAGAGGCTCTGAGTACTGCAGATTTTCATGGCTGAATCATTCGGGTTTGGGGCCATCTACTTCTCCAGGTCTCACCACAACATCCAAGATCAGAGGACTCGGAGTTGCCAGTTATTCTGTTATATGATCTTAAGATGAGAGATAGCACATATCTTCCATCAATGGCATAATCTTAATTTAACCCCCGCTCTGCAGCCAGCAGAGATATCAATCACTCGTAGACAAGGGGACCGGGAAGCACAAAGATGGAGATACAAAAAAATTTCGTTTCACAAATCAGAACAAAAATCTCCTTCAGCTGGTGGTACAGCCCTCTGAGCCAGCTCTGGGCTTCTCAGAACAGCAGACAAAATTGTATTATACTACTCTAAGGCTGAAGCCAGCCAGAAGCCTTCTGGCTCCCGCTACACAAGAGGAATAAGCACAGTTTGGACAAGGAGATGGAATGAAAAGCCCTCAATACCCTCAATACCTGGCGTTGTTGCTCCACATACCACCAGAAGAAAAGGAGAAGAGAAATGGCAGCTATCATTTGTCCCAGCAGTAGAAGTTTCTTAGTCTCTTAGTTTCTGGGGTTTTGCTGCCTCCAGCACTTTGCCACCAGAAGCAGCTTTACTGGTTCCTAGAGCCAACTTTTAGGCTCTACCTACACTACTAAATAAAATGGGAAAAGTGGCACAGCCCACCTGTGAGAGCATCCATGTGTCTAAAACCACAGCTATCCCAAAATAAGGTTGTCTTGTCCATCCTGAGCATTTAGAACAGTCTCTGGACCATGCCTGGGACATGCCACATCCAAGCTGTGCCTGATTACTGGGTGGGAGGGTGCCACCTGACACAAGCCAAAACCCTGCCATGGAAGAATTGGAGAAACAACATTGCAGTGGAAGACGTTTTTAAAAATTCAGGTATTAAACACTTCGAGATATCATTTAGTGAGGAAATCCCTGCCCCACAAGACTTAAAATCCAAATCTTGTGGGGAAATTTGAGATGAGACCGAGCAGAGTGAAGAGGGCAATGACACCAAGGAAAGCACAGAGCCGTGCCTGGTCGCTGAGGAGCAGGTTAGCAGACTTTGCTCTGAGACTCCCTTGAGTTTGGGAACAGCTCAGACATTCAGAGAGCTCTGCTGTTTTGAGTATTGTCTGCTATGGGTAGACCTATGGGGAAAAAATGAAGGAATGCAAGAGAAAGATGCTAAGGAGTCCAAAACCTCATTTACCTTTTCCCCAATGCCCTGGTGACACAAAGTAACAGCACTGAAGCTTCCCACCAGCTCTTTCAGCCCAGCTGCAGGGAGCCACCTTGGCATGTGCAGCAGGTTAGGAGCTTGTAGAAAGTCCTCCTACACTGTGGTTTCACCTGTTAGTGAACTTAAACCATTTGAGGCCTCCATCTGATGACGGATCATAAGAGTTTGGCAAAGAGTGGGAAGAAGAGCAGCCACATCTCCACCAGCTAGAGGAGGCAGAGAGTTCACATCTCTACTCGTCCTGTTCAGAGGTTAGTCTGGCCCATAAACTCAGAAATGAGAATCATCATAGAGAGATGGATCAGCAGCCAGTTTTACCACAGAAAATTAGTCATCAGGGAAATAGCCAGCGAGCCAGAGGGAAGAAGCGCCTAAGGGAAAGAACACTCCAGTAAATTAGCAACACAGCTAAAGACTTCTTGTAACCATGTTCAACCTACCTAGAAACTGATTTACAGCCTTTCCATAAATTATGGCATGGGGAGGCAAAGGAACAATCCCAAACTCGTCCCTTCCCAGAGCCTTAGAAGAAACTCTTGATCCAGGAAGGGGCATTTAACATGAGAGACGTACTTCAGAGCATCAGGTATCAGAAAAAGTCTGTACCACTTTGTTTATTGCCATCTCACCCCATAGCAGAGGCTGGCTTGGGTAAGTCCCAGATGTGACAGTACAGTATTTCTGTATGTTGAGCTAAAGGCTTAAACTGAAGGATGTGGGAGATAATATCTGCCATGAACTGAAAAACGAGAGGATTAGCTAGCTTTGCCAGTCAGAGATACCATGACCTAAAAGGTGGACTGGGTAAAAGCGATGGCAGCGTTCCTGATACGGAGGCGTTGTGACAGGCTGAGTCTCTGTAGCACTGAGGCTCCACAAAGTGCAGCCTTTGGTTTTCAGCCTGCACTGTAAACGAGAGATCTGGGAAGAAACAAACACACAACTAAAATTAAAGATGAAGATAGGGACATCAATAAGTAGTGTGGTGCTAAAAGAAATCTTGGTGGGTTTTGCACAAGGTTTTGATACGATGCGGTCATCTCTAGAGGGAAATGAGGCTAGGGCTTATGGCAGAGAGGGAGTATAAGGTATATCCTGGACCACAAGGCATTTCAACTACCCGTTTCTTGGCTCATGCATGTCCCTGGAGCAGAGGTGGAGTTAGGGAAACAGAGGCTAAAAGATTTCATAAATCAGATGACTGTAGGAACCATGTAATTTGGGTGGGACAATCTTTCCTCTCCTCTCGCCCCTCCTCCCCCCACCCTGCTGATTGTGCAGGAGGCCAGGGGCTGCAGCCCCAGCCCAAAATGGTTCCCTGTCTGCTCTCTCACACTACGGGGCTGAATGCATTTCTCTAGGACCGTGCCCTCTCTCACCAACATGCGCTGGTGGCCCACATGCTGACCCTCTGCAGAACCAGATGAGCCCTCAAAGGACAGCAGCGCTTCCTAGGAGAGGCCACGGGAGCCAGACAGGGAGCATGTGTTGCATTGCAAGCAGCAGCAGTGGCCCAGCTCTGGGCAGGTTTGGCTGGAGTATCACTGCCCACCAAGCCCATGGAGCCAGCTGTGAGCAGAGATAGTCCGAAGTCAGCCTAATGCTGTTGAAACTATAGCAAGCTCAGACCCGCTCGCGGAGCTAAGGACATGCTTTAGGGGATATAACTGCTGCCAGTTAAGACAGTTCACCCAAGATGGTGTAGGTCTCTCTTTCTTCCCCATGCTATGCAGGGAGCAGATACAAAGGTAGGGGATACCTTGGCCATGGCCAGCAGTGTCCATCAGCTCACTGAATGGCAGAAACTAAACCACAACATATCACCCCATCTGCTACCTAGTGACTACATGCAGGGGGATAGAAAATACTGAACTCCCGGTGACAAATGCACTAGACCCTGTTTGTCAGCACTGGAAGTACCGTAAGAGAGATTTACAGAACTGCCAACATATTGCTAGCTTTGCAGAGGGTCGGCAGCCTGCACCCCACAGCCTGGCATGCACAGAAAAGTCAGAGTACCAGATTTCGTCAAACAAGGCAGATGTATCATTTCCAAACCAGATAGTTTTAATGGGAAACAACCCCTCTGCCAGCAAATCCACAGAATATCTACAAACTTCGCTATGCAACTTAGTAATATTGGACGAGGGGCACTAGTTACATGTATTTTGATAATAAAGACTATTTTTGGCCTGCTGCTGTTGCATGAAACAGAAAAAAAAAAAGCTGGTTCAGGGTAACAGACACCCTTAGGTTGCAGTTTCTGCTCTTTCATGTTTGATGGATCTACTGCCAGTTCAGCTAGGGAAGAGTTCACCCATGCTATCCGAATATGGCTTATCAGCTTTGTGTCTTTGTGGAAGCCTCGTGCTGAGTGCATGACATCTCTGGACGCCTGCAAAGTCATCCTATCTCTAAGCTAAGATTAGAATTTCAAACAAAACTTATTACGAAGCAGGATTTTCTGAAAAGGCTGGGCACAGCTATAATGTGGAAATTTCAGATTCATGTCTAAGCACATTATTTAATCCTTTTTTAGATAGGCATAATTGTAAAGTGAATATCAGTAACTCTTGTGGGTGGAGGGGAAATGAAACAGCAAGAAGGGAGGCGCATGATGGGCCGTAATAAAACTGGACCCAAACCTGCCATCAATTCTGATCATTTTTTGCCTGAAAAGGCTGTGTTCACAGCACTCAGACATTATGTTCCTTACAAAAAGGGTTAGGAGACATTTTGGGAGATTTTCCCAGCTATTACTTAAATCTCAGACTTAAATGTGCATGTGGCAGCCAAGCAAGTATTTAAAAGGGCAAAGGGGAACATTTTTAGTAGCTGTCACTCTCCAGAGCATATTCATACACTGTAACTTGGGGAAGTGGATGCTGTGCTCAAAATCATGTCTCATAACGTTTAACCAGGAAGAAGGAATAGTTCTGGTGCTCCTGATCTTCACATCCCAGTGGTCCTGACCCAGCAGGCTTCCTCGAAGCTAATCTCGAGTGTAAGAGAGGGGGGAGGCGTCCCCTCCTGTGAGGGGGGAGATCTTTCAGTGTTGAACAGGTGGAGATGGAAAGATGGGATTTTATGAGCACTTTTCTCCAAATGTATGATGGTGGAGAAAACGATCAATAACTTTTATTTAGCCACAGTGGGGTTGTGCCAAGATTATTGGTGTGTGTTTTGTGGGACCCCTTCCTATCTCAGCTACAAAAAATCAGGCTTCTGCACAGTGCCCAATTAAGGGGGAGGAAACATCCAGCAAGTCAGCGGGGAATAAGTGTGGCTGAGAGGTTGTAGGGGTCTCTGACAGTACCGGCGCTGGTGGCAGTTCTGTTCCACCTGACCAGCTTGAGGAAGATCCCTCCTTGCTCCCACCTGCCCTCGAAGATGATTTTGATCCATTTTGCCAAACTAGCTGCTAATCCACGTGCTGACTTTGCGTCACCCAGTCCCAGCCAGCAGAGACAGGGCAAGGAGCACACCCGCAGCTGAGGGGCCTTGGCAGAGTGAGAAGGGGCTGAGGCTGAACACAGCCGCAGCGGTGGGTTATGCCCTACGGTGGCAAGTAAATAAAAGTGACATCTCTTGGTGTTTCTGTGTCCCTGTTTACAAAGCTGTGGATTTCAATAATAACCTCAAAAGAAACTGTGCAATTGGGCATGTGACATGAGTAAATTTGTGTCAGGAACAAAATAATGTAATTCAAGGATCTTATGAAAAAGGAGGGAGGTTTTCATGCAGTTCCCAGACATTTCTTTATTTTTTTGAGGTGCAGCTAGCAGTCATACTGGGGAACATCAATCTTGTTTCTAGCCCTAGCATTGAACAAATACTTCATAGGAGCTGAAAGGAAGAAAGGAGGAGGGGAAAGAAGGAGGAAAAGGAGAAGGAAAAGGAAAAAGAAAAAAGGAAAACGAACTTTTTTGAACTGTATTATATCTGTTATTTTGAATAGTTACACCCAAGTGAGATGCACTTTTGGAGGCTGCATCAAACAAGTGATGCAGTCCCCCAAGACCAGTCTCTGCCACCCCGTTTGTAGCAGGGTAACGTCCTGAGTTCTCCGAGCCCAGGCTACATAGTGCCATAGCTGGCACCAGTGACGTTTATCCAGCAGATACCCAGCCAAGCGACTTTATGTATTTTACTCAGAGTCTGGTTAGAAATTAAAGGTAATTGGTTTAGATCCTGATTTTTCAGGCTGGAGCTGGTCATCTGCCTAAAGTTAATTTCATATACAAATGTTTAGCTAATTGCCTAATACGACTGGGGCTTTGTGTCTGTCTTTTCTGACTACTGGATATCTGGTATTAGAAAAGAAGAGTGCTAGAAAAGTTTCCAGGAATCACTTGTCTTCTTAAAGTTGAGCACGTGCATGTGTTCGACAGTGTGGATATCTTCAAGCTGAGGATTGTACTGCCTGTCGAATGCACCTTCTCAATGTTTCCAAGCCTGAATACACTTAAAACCTTCCTGACTGCAGCAGGCCTGTCAAGTGTTTCTTTCTTTCTCTAGTTTACAGAGAGAAGTAAGGTATTAGGTTCCATATAAATTTTATACTGTATAGGTCATTCACTGGAGTAATACACAGAAACTTTAGAAACCTCCCTACTGTACACACACACATTCCTTGGGCACGGAGGAGTTAAGAAGTTAATCCGACACAATGAAATCTCTGCACTTTGCTTCATTAAAATCTAAACTTAGATCTTTTCATAAAGTTCATGTACTGTTTATTCGTCCTACTACAAACCCTAAGACTTCGGAAAAAAAGCTGCAATTTCCAAGAATGCAAGTTTCCATTAAACACAAGAGCCAAAACTGTAAACCTCGACCTGTGGGAAAAAGAACTAACTTCTGCGATTTCACTGTTTGTCTTTTGCCATTGTGCGTAATTTCTCCTACACCCATCCCGTATACAAATACTCATCTGCCAATGCCCATTACACCAGCGGAACATTATAACGGGCCTGAGACTGTGCCCAACAAGGGTTGTGAACCATAAAAAGGAATGCTTTTTTTTTTTTCCTTGCAGAAACAGGTAATTAAGTTTGTCAAAAGCAGCAAAGGCTGCGAGGTTCTGGCTTTGGCCCTCCAAACACTTATGCACATGCTTCAGCTCTCTGCCTGCAAGCTGTCTCAGCGAGATTCGAGGTAAGATAAAGTTTAAAAGCCACAACTCTCGGCTTACCGGAGGAAGCAAGCAAGCGTGCCGCTGCCCTGCTGCAGCCGGGGCTTGGCTTTGCCTCCCCAGGCAGAGCCGGCTCCCCACCGACCGGGCAGTGTAAGCACCCTGCTCCTCCGCCACATCTACCTACAGTGCCCCATCATCCGATCCGCCGCAGGCCCCGCTCCGCGCGAGGAAGCGTGTGCGTGTCTGTGGCCCGCACCGCACCCGGCCGCGCCGGGCTGCCCTGCCCGCCGCTCCCCGCGGCCGCCCGCCGCTCAGCCCGCCCCAGCCCGCCCCGGCCCGGGGCTGCGGGCCCCAACCGCCCGGGCCCCCGGCTCCGCTCGGCTCCGCTCGGCTCCGCCCGCCCCGCTCCGCTCCGCCCCGCCCGGCCCGGCCGCGTCCCGCCCCGCCGCGCTGCGGTAAGTGGCGGCGGGGCGGGGGTACGGCGGCCGGCTGAACCCCGTGCGGGGCGGGGGTCCCTGCGGAGCGGCGGGGGGTCAGGCAGCCCCTGCCCTCCCCCGGTGGGACGGGCCAGCCGGCGGGGAGCTGCGGGAAGCCGGGCTTTCCGTAGGTTTGTTCTGTCACCCGTTTGGCGACAAAGTTTGGGAATAAAGGGAGGGTTTCCCCGCCTAATCCCGGAAAGGAAGGAGAGCTGCGAAGGGGAAATGCGACCGCCTGCTCCGTGGAGTCCCGTTCCCTGCCTCCCGCACCGCCAGCTCAGCTCCTTCTTGTGATGCTTTCGGGGGACTGGGCAGGGGCTTTTGGCAGCGCTGCGGGGCTACAGCCATAAGAACTGAGTCTCCGCAGCCTCTCTGCAGACTAACCTTGGTTCAAACCAGAGAAGTCTGATTCTTCAGGTCCTGAAGGACGCAAATAACTTAGTGCTCCGTGTTGCGGTACCCCCTTGGGCACGGCTATCTCCTGGAGAAACAGCCTGAGGAACTGACCTGTCGTACGTCACGTTACTTTACACCAAGTTTGCAAGACTGTTCTGCAGCTTCCCTTCCTGCAAGGAGTGTCAAAATAGCATCTTTCGTTTCTCTTGCGAGCTGATACCACTTGCTTATATAAAAATGATGCTCTGAAAGAGGGAGAGCACTTTAGAATAAGTACTCACACAGTGACATTTAATGTAATGGCTGTTGGTGCGTGGTACGTAATCGGGGCTTCGTGCTGTAGTGCATAGGTGACAAATCTGACCAGGTTCTCTCTTTTTACAGGGTAAAGTGAGCCCTGCGGAGACGCACTAGAGGGACCACCCCCCATTTCGCATCTCGCTGAGTGGACTATGGTGGCAGAAAGATGTTGGCTCGGAAGAGTATCATCCCTGAAGAGTATGTGCTGGCACGGATCGCTGCTGAGAACCTGCGCAAGCCGCGCATCCGAGACCGGCCACGCAAAGCCCGCTTCATTGCCAAGAACGGGGCATGCAACCTGGCACACAAGAACATCCGCGAGCAGGGGCGATTCCTGCAAGACATTTTCACCACCTTGGTGGACCTGAAGTGGCGTCACACGCTGGTCATCTTTACTATGTCCTTCCTGTGCAGCTGGCTGCTCTTCGCCATGATGTGGTGGCTGGTGGCTTTTGCCCATGGCGACATGGACCCAAGCACAGAAAGCACTACGAACAGCACGAAGTGGACACCATGCGTGACGTGTGTCAGGTAAAGTACAGTGAGTGGGATGAAGAAAGGGGGGGAACAGAGCTGCCTGCTGTCCTGCCGATGCCTTAAATGCAGCTTTTGGTTTACATGAACCGTTGTGTTTGGTTGACACAGTTGAAAAGTGCAGTGTTTTCCTCTAGATTACATAAATTCAGCAAGCCTTCCAGGCTTGGAAAATACTGTACTGTAGATTTCTTTGATTCCTTACAGGATCTGAAAAAGAGGGAGACCTGCTGCTTTTCATGTGTCTCCACACTCTGTGGGTAACATACCTTGCCTGTCGAGATAAGAGCCTGCTACAAGAGTGGGTATGTGTTATATGTATTGTAACGTTGTCTATGGCAGCGGAAGCATCCCCAGCATGGTGCAAGCCACTCGCTGTGCCGGCAAAAGGTGGCCACCCCAAGAGAGGCCGGGCACCCACCACGGGTGTCAGGCAGGGCACCTGCCATGGATGTCAGGCAGGGCTAGCAAGAAAAGTGCCACTTAGGGCAAAACCAGTTGTGTTTTGAGATGACTCTCATGAGACAGCTAAATATGGGGTGCTCAAAAATACCTTGATGAAGCCATAGGCCAGCAGTTTGACAGAGGAACAGTTTCCATGGTGTGCATGATGTGTCAGGCAGTGAAAGCTGAAGGGACTACCAGGTTAAATGTCACCTGTTGAAGTATTTCACTCTCCATCCCAAAAGCCACGACAATTTTCAAGGCACCGATAAACTTACACGTGTATATGCAGAACAGAAGAGTGTTTGTTAATTGGAGGTGGGGGTAAGCAATAAGATCGCTTCATCATCTCATCAGTAAAATCTCTTTCTATAGCACTAGGTTTTTAAGCAGAAAAATCCCGGTTCAGTACTGCCAGGCTGCCCCAGGTCAGCTGCCGTTACACATTGCAGCGCTGTGAGGGACTGGGGGGGGCTGCAGGGTCCCCTGAGACAGAGTATCCGCTTCCCTTTTCTCCTTTCTCCTGCACATGGGTTTGAGGCACCTCACCAAGTTTGAAGGAACATTGTATCTGGCTTGTGAAGGAGCGGAGATTTCATCCTTCCTTTGTTTTCACGCTTTTTTGCTAAATGGGGATTTTCCAAGCTAAAGGAAATGGGGATTTTTCCAAGCTAACCTTCATTAGGTTGGGGGGTTGGGGCAGGGAGGGGGGATGTTGCTGTCTTATTTCTTTTCTAATAACTGCCCACAAGTAGTCTCCTCTTAAATGAGACGTCATGACCCAGGTTGTGCCCGCTGGGGTGTCACCCGCGGCGTTTCTGGGATTTGTGAGATTTGTCCAACCCTAATTAGCAAGCAGCTACGCCCCGCCAGCTCTTCAGGGTCAGCCGGGGGGACATCCCTCCTCTTGGTTGGCAGCCCACTCGGCTTGGCCCACCCCGTGGGGCTCCCCATGGGGCTCCCGGGCCACCCCGCAGAGCCTGAGCCGGCTGCTGAGGGCTTCATGCTGCTGGGGTGAGGCAGACCCATGGCCACGGCTCTGCCCCTTGCTCCCTCCTTGTATTCCCGACTGCAGCAGCCGCACAAAGGCGGCTCTTCCAGGATGGCTGCTAACCTCCGCTGGAAGGACAGCCTGGAGGGGCGTGGAAAAGCAGCGCAAATGAATCAAATCGGTGTAACTTTCTGGTTTAGGCCATGACAAAGAACACATGTCGCTCCCTCGTGCAAGTACCTGGGGTGGTTCAGCCAACAGCTGCTCAAGCGTCCATGTCCAAGCCATGGAAAAATCTTTTCCCTTCAGAGAGAAATAATTCATCTTGTTAAATCTGGCTACCGCTTTGGACAAAGTCATGAAATAGCAATATGATTGCTGACATTTTTAAGAATGGTGAGTTGTTGGATGTAAAATATATTTAATACTGCAATGATATGTATGCCGAAATAATGGCAAATATTTTTTAACCTACTTCCATGAGATTTAGGCCCACATATATTTCAGGAGAGCTTTCTTGGGTAGGCACCATTACAGATTTACTGGAAACCTGGCTTTGGAAATTTTAACCAGTGCCTAGAACTTGCGCAGCACTTTAATTTTTCAAAGTGCTGCAGGAATTTCTAAGTCTCACAGCTCTTTGCCACACAAAGCAAACATTATCCAAAGAGGAAAACTGTTACACAGCTCTAAAGGGAAGGATCTGGGAATAGTGAGATTTGGAGTTTCTGGCTCCATCTTCCCGTGATCAAAACGCTGTACAAACTTGCTGCTTCAGTTACTTCCACTGTAAAAAGGTGGATTCTCTTTTCTTTGGTTTTTTTTTAAGAAGTACTGTTAAGGGAAATCAGAATATTTACTCCACAGAGCTTTAAATTCAATTAAGCTGAATTAAGTTTAAGCCAGAAGCTTCATTCTGCATGTAACTGTATATTCATGAACATAAGCAATCATTCCATGAATTCTATTAATTAACTCCTTCATCCCTGATGTCTTCAGAATGAAATGCAGAAATAAACCCCTCAGTATGAGGGAATCTGCCAAAGATTAAAAAAATGGAAAAGGCAAAAAAAGGACAAAGTTCTTTCAAAGATATCTCTGCAGAGGCTGGCTGGTTTTCTGAAAGATGAACTTTCTCATTCTACAGAAAATTATTCCTGATATTGCCTATGCTATTTTAATGTCTCCTCATGACCTGAGGTTCACTAAAAATATGGTTAGGGGAAAAAAACCAAAAAGTTATTTAAAAGCAGATTAATTGAAAAGCAAACCAAAAGCAATTAATGGTTTAGAACCATCTTCATGGACAGGACATATATTTTCCATGGGTAAGGCCATGCTGAGCATGATAATGCTTCAAATGTTGGTGGATTGCACTGTGTTAAAAGGGTGACTATGATATTAGTTCATATGAGACCCAATGTGCTGCATGTCTACCTGATAAAGCCCAGGATACTGATCTGGGGCATAAAAGACATTGGTGAAGGATGTATCTGGTTATAAAAGGAAATGAAAGATCCTGGGGTATACAAGGAATATGGCACTGTGGACTACTATAAAGAATGTATTTGGAAAGTTCGTGGACAGCATCCTCTGATGTCCAGCACTATAGTGTATTAGGGACGTTTAACTTAACCCACACTTCTACAGCCCACTCCTGGGTTGGAATTTTCCAGCTAGTCTTGCCACGGCAGTGAGCTAAACCCAAACCCTGGGTCACAGCGTTGTCCTCCTGCCGGGATGTGTGGAGGGGACCGTGGAGGCTGCTGGCCTCTCTCTGCAGCCTCATCCTACGGGCTCGGTTGCAAGGCAAGCAAGGGTTTGGGAAGTGTCACAGATCTGGGAGTGTCCCCTTTCCCTCCAGGAAATCCTGCTAAAGGGGGTCCCGGCTCAGGTAGTATGAGTGAAATGCTGCGGTTTTCCCTATTTCCTTTCCCTGCACAGGCTGGTGGAAGAATCTCGGTGTGCCAGCCATTTGGTCACTATTGCCAAAACCACTGCTCTCCTCCAAGAGCTTCACGGGATGGAGAAGGTGGAAAGCCCAGGTGTTACAGCACTGTCCACTAACACAGTGGGTAGCGTGTGTTCCTGAACAGAGGATCTAGTGAGCTTCTCAGGGTCACCTGGTGTTACAGACGGTCTTTTAGGAGTTCAGGCAATGAGGTCTTCCCTGTCACAATCAGATACTGCACTGATCATACAAAACCAGAGTCACTGAGCATGCAATGCTTTTGCTGGTGTTAAGAGAAGGCTTAAGTGTACCGGGACTGTACAAATAGGTCTTTAAGTTTGTTTCTAGAAAGTATATGTTAATAGCTTCTCAGTTTGTGTTCGATGTCCTTAGAGTTAACTTTGTGCAATCTTCTTCTCCAGGTCTTTCACCTCCGCTTTCCTCTTCTCCATTGAAGTTCAGGTGACCATTGGTTTTGGGGGCAGGATGATGACCGAGGAATGTCCCTTGGCCATCACGGTCTTGATCCTGCAGAACATTGTGGGTCTGATCATCAACGCTGTCATGCTGGGCTGCATATTCATGAAAACCGCACAAGCTCACAGGCGGGCTGAGACCTTGATTTTCAGCCGGCAGGCGGTCATTGCAGTTCGAAACGGCAAACTTTGCTTCATGTTTCGAGTGGGAGACCTGAGGAAGAGCATGATTATTAGCGCCTCAGTGAGAATCCAGGTTGTGAGGAAGACTACGACCCCTGAAGGAGAGGTCATACCCATTCACCAAGTAGATATCCCTGTGGATAACCCCATTGAAAGCAACAATATTTTCCTTGTGGCTCCCTTAATCATTTGTCATATCATAGACAAGCGGAGTCCTCTTTATGATATCTCTGCTGCTGACCTGGCACTCCAGGACCTGGAGCTCATTGTGATACTTGAAGGAGTCGTAGAAACGACTGGCATCACGACACAGGCGAGAACGTCCTACATAGCAGAGGAGATCCTGTGGGGTCACCGCTTTGTGCCCATCGTCACCGAAGAGGAAGGCGTGTACGCAGTTGACTACTCCAAGTTTGGCAACACCGTCAAAGTGGCGGCACCACGTTGCAGTGCTCGAGAGCTCGATGAGAAGCCATCCATTCTCATCCAGACCCTGCAAAAGAGTGAGCTGTCCCACCAAAACTCCCTGCGGAAACGCAACTCCATGAGGAGAAACAACTCCATTCGGAGGAGCAACTCCATGCGGAGAACAAATCCTTCCCTCATCGTGCCCAAAGTGCAGTTTATCACACCCGAGGGGAGCCAGAGTGCCTCAGAAACGTGATACACAGCTCTGTGCGAGGTCAGTGGGCTTCGGAAGGAGGAGGCACCCATGGTGTTTTGTTTAAATTTTCTTTTACTTAAGAAAATGAGAACATGATGCAGAAAAGAACCGTGCAAGAACTGTTTATTCTATTACTTACTGAAAGCACCACCTAATGGCATTAGGAAACACTTTAGCACTTAGTGAATGAATTAATTAAAAATGGCACGTACACTAAAGAAAACACAGTTCACTCATGTAATATAATGTGTATATATACTTGTTTTAATGGCATGCTAATTTTTTTAATCTTATTTTTCCTATCCAGGGTCTCTTTCGTATCTTTTTCTGCTGGCTGTCACAAAATGTGTTTTTATCTAAGTGGGTTACCCACCTGCAGGCAGAAGTGAGTACGTTTTCAAAACTGCTGCATACAACAGTTCCCACAGATTTTGTGCAGGATATTTGGATGTCGATCTTTTGGGGGTGAATTCCTTGTTCTCTTGAAAGGAGTAGCTAACTTCCTCAATGGTTTCACTGGAGAAGAGCCAGGATTTTACCTTCAGTTTTTCAGACTTCTTTCTGTTGGTTCATGGCAAAGGCAGGAAAACTGGTGCCGCTCAGCACAGCACCGACAGAAGAACCAGCGAAACGGCATGGCCTCTTGCAGAGCACTGCTCTGTTTCTCAGGGTGAGGTACTCGGCTGCGGGACAGCGTGCATCTGTAGCGTAGCTGTAGCCCAAGCTGAGAAACTGAAGTCGTCCCAGCTGCCACCTGAGCATCCATTTCACTGAAATTATTCAAGCTGAAAAAAGCACATGCCTCTCTAACATCCTCTTCATATCAGTGGAAGACCAAATCCTCTTTTGTTTTCTCTTATAGATTCATACACGGAAGGCAACAAGTGTACTTGTTCACTTACAGTATTTTTTGTAGGATTAAGTCTGTTTGCTTCAGCAGAAGGTTACTTTTTGCCAGTGGGAATTCATGGATGGGAATGAGAGGGAACCATGCCAATAATATTAAAGATAGTATTTTCAGAACTATCTGAATAATTTTCAGGGGGACTTGGGTGCTGCTGCTGAATTACTGTTTTTCAGCAGTGTTTCACCTGTGTTTTTATATGACATGGCATTGAGAATTGGTGGTAAGCAGTTTTTCTCTTAAAATTCAAATGGGCATTTGTTACCTAGAGCATTCCCAAAAATGTCATCACAAGTTTTTCTACAAGAATAAATAAATGTTTGACAACTAATTGTATCACATTTGATAATGCTAAATTGAGGCATGTTTTTTTCCTCTGCGAATAAGAAGTACAATTATGGACAAATTCCAGTTCAAATTTCTTATAGGAGTTGCCTTACTATGTCTGTGGCTCAAGAGAAGTACTATCCCTGTGCTGATTCTGGGAGCCACTCAACGACTTAAGCACTTTCATAATTTTAAATGTTTGCTTATTCCTATCAGTTAAAATAGTCAAAAGCAATGCTGGATTCTGATCTCTTTGGGAGTCAGTTCATCAGCACTCGTATGGATGGTTTGTAGGCTTCATGCAGTGTTGGGTGGTGGCACGGAGGGGCATTGCTTTGTAGCGTAGGCTCCCTACATTTGGAGCAGGTGCTCTCCAGAAAATGAACACTGACAAAATACTTCATCTGAAGCAGTAGCGGAAACTGAAGTTTCTGCTAAAAGCATTCATTCCCTGGCCTGCCCATTAAAGTTCTGGGAGGATGGATGGTGAACATCTGGAGACATTAATCTGTCCATTGTGTGTCCAAACAATGAACATCTGTAGCTTCCAAGAAGAGTCAGAGCGAAGCATATACAATTCGTCTCTGGCCTCCATTTCCAGGGCTGTGAATTTCTTTGAGGCTGTCTGTTTGATAAATGATTAATTCAGATGCTGTACAAAAGCAGATTTTCTACAAAATAAAAAAGTTACAATAATGATTATTTCTTTCCCTTTTTTTCTTTGTATTCTCTGTTCTTTCTTCTATATTCTTAGTCTTTCTTGTATCCCAGCCTTTTCCATGGTCCTTTTGAGTAATAATTTTATATTATCTCAATACTCTCTCAGTATTTCAGTTGAGATTTTTTTTACCCACAACCATTTTCTCATTTTCTCCTTAAGTACCTTCCTCCTTCCAATTTTTATTTTGCCTTCATGTCTCTCTCTGCTTTACACCTAATGTACTCTCTTTCCCATAAGGCTATTATAGGGCTATTGGTATTTTGAGGTAACACTAAGGCACCTCAGTCATATGCAAGGATGCTGAACAGATAGATACACAAGGCAAACCCTTGTGTCATGAATGTCATGGTCATATGTGCTGCTCCTTGCAGAAAAACCCCTAGTGCAAAGCCTCTTTCTTGAGCAAGTTTTGCAGTCCTGGAAGAAGCCGGCAGCAGAAGCAGTCAGGGTAAGCCACCTGGCTGGCCGTGGAGAGACGTGCGGATGTTTTGGGGCTGCCATTCCTCACTGAAGCTGGTTTCAGACCCAGCTTTGCAGCATCGTGGCTGCTGAGAGGGTATGAGCTGGCAGTGCCACGGTTCAATATATTTTATTATTTATTCTTCCTGGCAACTTTATGAGATGAAAAGGGCTTTATTTTAAATTTGAAGTTTTCTGTGTTTAAAGTACACTGTCAATTTAAGAATGACAGTTGAGATTTCTACAAAATACTGCTGAATTCATGCTGGCATTTACCCACCCATCTCTCTCATTGATAATAATTTAAAAAATTAGAAGCAATAATGTATGAGCATCATCTGACTGCCATCCCTTCACAATTATTTGTGTCCCTATCATTCCCATCCCCCTGTAATATGGTGTAACTGGAACTGTGTTATTCAACATCACTTATTCCGTGCATTTAATACGCTTTGGGTCTTTGAACAGCCCACTGGGCAGATGTCGCTCTCTCTGGTGTAGCCTTCTGCAGGGAGCAAAACTATTTCCTAAGAGTAGAAAAGTGATTATAAAGTCCTTTCAGGACAGGCGTAATATCTGGGGCTGCACTTTATTTTTTCTTTCTAGCCTTCACTTAAAGAATTTCTCTATTTTAAACAGAAAAATGGCAGTGAGACTCTTTGTCCTCTCTTTGGATACCCTGAAGATTCAGAGTTACCGTGGTGGGGACGTAGAGAGCAAACACACACAGACAGCACTCACAGGGGATATAAAGCTTAATGCTCCAGGGTTGAAGCCAACCTCTGAGTAATAGGATTTGGAGGAAATTTTCCCTGTTGGCAGGTTATTCTGTAGCTGTCACCTTCAGGATTTCTTGTGCTCTCTTTCAAAACATCTGCTGCGAGCCGGGGACAGAGGCAGGACCTTGGCGCAGGTGCAGCCCGAGTCAGGCGGGTGAATCAGGTCTTTGCAGGAGGGCTGGCAGACCACAAACACAAGGGCTCTTCCTTTCCTCCCACCCAGAGCAATGCCATCAAACCCCTCAATGAAGCCAGCCCCTGGAGACCCCCAGCTGCAGCCAAGCCTTGCCAGGATGTGCAATGTATGGTCATTGAGTGCGGCCCGGAGCCCAAAGAGTCTGGCTCCAGGGAGGAGCCCTCAGCACAAGTGGCATGGAGGACAGTGCTGCTGAACCAGACAGGGCTCGCTGTGGGGTTTGGGGCTGCCTGCTGGAGGGGGTTGCGTGCCTGAGCAGGGCTGCCAGGGTGGTCTGTACCGCAGGCAAGGCAGCAGGGTTGCCCTTCTACCCTAGGCTGGACCCGGGCTGTTGAAGATACAAGCAGGATAGGCACTTAAGCATTAAAAGCTAATGGAAGCGGGATCATGACTCAACGAGCAATGACTGGGTGTATTTTGGGTGCCCTGGTGCACCCTGTCTGGCCCCCACAGCTGCTCGGATGGCCACTGGTCCCCCATCAGGGCCATGACACACCTGCCCGCTCAAAGCACCCCTCTTGGACACCCTCCAGCGCACCCAGCTGCATCCTGCTCTGCGTACCAAACCCCCCTAAAGCCTGCTGCAAGCCATGCTTTGAACCTCTCCGTAACACTTGGCATTGCTTGTTGTGGCCTTGGAAAACGATACCCCCCTGAGTATTGCTTCACAGGCACGTGTCACACCACAGCAGTTTGCCCTTGCGAATACAACTGCTTGGCTCCATTCACAGAAGGGTTAACTCAAGCTTTCTGGGATGCTCAAGACATCGTACAGCAAGAGAGCAAGAAGTATATTCAGATTTAGTTAATACCTCATGTATGCAATAGGCCTTTTCCCTAACGCCATGTGTTACTGTAGTCCATTGGGTCATTTCAAAGGCGCAGGACTCGACTTACCTCACAGCCATCTTGAATGTATTTCACCAAAGCACATGCCTTTATCTATATTACGTAAAGTTCAGGCAAGGAATCATGCTTTTGCTTTTCCATCTGGAAAGTGGTATGCACGCACCGTTCTTGCTGACTGAAAAAACATGGCTAATTCTGCATATCTTTTCTTCCTTCACAAACTAAGATTGAGGACATTTTGTGAAACCAGTTTCCAAGCTGTCCAGTGATTATTATTAGGAAATGCTCGTTGCTGCAAGCTGAAAAAGTTGTTAGTCCAAGACCAGAAAGGAACTTTGACTGGAGAAAAAAACATTAGATATTATATGATGAAAGGAACAAAGCTTTCATTATTTTTGACAGATTATATTCTCTGCGGAGCCTGATATTTTCAAAACACTGGTGGGGGTTTGGAAGGCATCATCAAGCAATAAATCATGTTCTGCTAGACTCTGATTTTGTGCTCTGCTACTATTAGCAACAGGGTTTTGTAGCCCCAGCACGACATCCTACAAGTGTGCGTCAGCCTGGTCTCCAGATGCTCGCAGTCACCAAACACAATCCTGGGGATTCGCGATGAGCTGGGTGGTGGCTGACTCCAGGAGCTGTGGTCACCAGGCTCTATGGGGAGTGATGCTGGGGCTCGTGGATGCGGGGTTGGGGCTGGAGGCAGCAAGGACCCTGGTGTCAGTGCCCTGGGTTGGTGACTTGTCCCCAGGAGCAGACTGGGAAGCGGTGTGTCTCCGCAGGTGCTTCGGACAGTGTCCTTCAGGAAGGTATCGTTCTTCACGTCAAGCTGATGGGGGACACTCTTGCTGTGTGTGATGGATGGCAGTGAAATACAAAATGATGCAGTAAATTGCCACTTCTCTAAACCTGATTTCCTGGTCTGGGTTGCTTGCACAGACAGGTGAGAGTTAACTTTTTCTCCCCCAAATGCTTATGTTAAAATATACTTTCCATATATGTGTGTTTACATCATATCCAGACTAATCTAAGCTGATAGGGAAGAATTTCTAATACCCCTAGCATATTAATAATGCTTCTCAGCCCTATCTCTCTGAATTATGTTTCCTACTTCCCCTTAAGAATTCTTTGAACTTTTAAAAAAAAAAGATTTCTCATGTGATAACTGCACAGTAAAGATAAAATATGTTCCCACATTCCCTTATTGGACAGTGTAAAGAGATTTAGCCCACAGAGACGAGATCAGTGCTGTCCAAGAGAAACAGCCACTGAGATTGAGGCAGTCACAGCCAGGACACATCAGCAAGGGGCTTGGATTAAAAGAAATATTTAAAAATACTAAGTATTCAGCAGGTTTCTGGCTGAGAACTCTCCTTACAGGTCACTGATGAGTTATTGGTTAACAGTGAAGGGAATATTCTAGGACCATCAAAACATACTACAATGTAAAAAGGACAAAACCCATGCATTCAAGGTAAACATTGTCTGTACTTTAGTTATTGCTACCAATAATTTTAACATTTAGGTTGTTAAAAATTCAAAGAGGCAAACAAAAAAGGGATGGATTCTCTCCTCACCTTTAACAAAGCTTTAACACCTTTTTTTCTTTTTCTTCTACTCTAAAAAAGAGTTGATCCAACTGAAGACATTACTTCTATCCACAAACAAGCTGTAGTTTTCTGGGGGATACGTGTTAGTCTCAACACACTTTTCTGGGCTCAGTGCAGGAGTAGCTGTGCATGATGTCATGGCCTGTGCTGCTCAGGAGGTCAGACGGGATGATCTAATGGTCCCTTCTGCACTCCAAATTTATGAATAGGGAGGGTTAATTAGTTTTGGTCAAGAGAAAACCTTCCTCTGATTCAAAAGTCTTAAATTAATCTCCCACTGAGGAAACAAAGAAACATGGGGAAAAAATCCCAACACAGTTAGGCATCCCCAAATCGTCAATTTATTTTGACAAATGTATTTCAGTGCTAATTACGGATCCCTCAAACAGTATTGACAAATGTCCCTGGGTTTACTTTGCAAAAATCATCTTATCATTACAGGAGTTTACTTTGCTTCCTGCTGTTGTTAAATTTTGACTTAGTAGCAATGATGAGAAAGCCAGTTTCTCTGTGGGCCAAAGTGAAATTATATTTCTTGGTTTTATGGTCTGAGGTCTACTGCAAAGATCATTAAATTGAGGAATGGCACTGGAGTGACTGCAAAGGGCTGTCACAGTTTGGGGCTCAGTGTCTTCCTCACCCAGGGAACATAACTGCTCTCCTTAAGCACTATTTTTGTAACCACAATAGCCACGAAAATTTATTGCATCCTTCCATGGCCCAGCCTCATTATCCTTCAGGGTATATTTTTTGATGTTAGGTCTTTGATTCTGGGTGATCCGGGTTGGCCTGTCGAAAAGGCGTTGCTTCTGCTGACTGTCATGGTTTTCAGATTCAGTCAAGGCCAGGACATAAAGCAAAACTGAAGGGTTGCAACACCCAGTAAAAGAAACTCTGCTGAGTTTGATCGAGAGCAAGTGATAATTGTTCGTCCCTTGGGTGGTCAGCTTTGCATCTCACAGCATTTCAAAAATATATTGAATAATAAAAGATGTTCTATGCTCAGCCTTATCTAGTGTTTCAAATTGTGTTACAAACAGATACTGTTCCTGGTCAATCAGATTAAATTGTTTGTGATGTGCTATTTTTTCCATATACAAAATCTCACCATATTCTCTAAATCTTTTGTGTTAAATTAAGAGAGTAATATGATTTCTGAACTGAATCTCTCCTTATAGTCAGCACCTTTGTACTGTCTATACATCAACATGAAAAATGAAATACGAGTCTAAATGTGCTTCTTGAAATATTTCATTCAACCTAATTTTAAAGACATGATTATCCTTCAGTTTATATTGGTATTAGGTATGTCATTATCAGTTATGGGTTTTTTTCGTTCGGGGACAATAATCTGTTCAAATATCAATTCAGATATTCTGGTTAAAGATAAAATGTAACAGACAATGAGCAAAGAGTAAGTTTACATTTTGATCAACTGCTCAAATACAACAAAATTCCTTATGATACTACATCATGTTTCTGTGAAGGTTTGTAGTAAACCGTGTGACTGAGGCCAAGTTTTTCAATGTGTCCTTTTTCAGAGATTAAAAAAAAATAGCCTTCCACAATCCAATTTGTTATGGTACATCTTGAGAAATGATTCCAAGAAAACATATAGTTGGGCATGACTACATGTACTACCAAGGTCCAGCGCAGCACTACTTTTCAACTTGTGCTCGATTTTGGACAGTTGTGCCACCACTGAGTGTGTAAGGCTATGTCCAATATTAAAACTGTGTTTATTTTTTGCTTGAATAACAAAGTTTCACCAGTTTCACTGAGGCCAGACAACCACTGCAAAAGCATTAATGTGGAATAAGAGGTTGCCATCCTTCCCTTAGGGGCATGGGCACGATAACATTGACTCAACTGCATGTTGTATATCTACACCATTCCTGTCCGTAGGCCAGGGCTAACTTGCACAGGACTTCAAGTTAATGCTCGAGTGCTTTGTTCAGTCACAGCCTAAGTTATGAATGCCAGGATGACAGAGAAAACCTACATATGTCACCCGTAAGACATTCACAGCATTAAGCCAGGAGTAGTAAGATGACCACAAAAGGCCACAACACAGCTGCCACCACTGTAGACACATGACGCTTACTTGTGCCCTGTCAGTGAAAGCTCCAGGCAAAATGGGCCATGTTCTGGGTTTTTTTTTTCTCCTTGCTTCAGTCCTAACAAACGTTTCACCCCTGTTTAATTAAACTTGGAAACAGTGCAACCCAAATCATACACAAACCCCTGAAACATTTCATCACAATAGTTTAAAACCTCTCATGTTTATAAGTACTGGAAAGTCCTACATTTACAATGCAAAGGGCTATGCTGTACATTGCTTTCAGGGGGAGTAGGAGAAGGTCCAGGGCTAATCATATCAATTCAGCCATATCATTTACTAGAGTAAAGGCACAAAAACAGAGAAATGAGAAGTTAAGACGACTAAAATAAAGATTTCCTGATCATGCACTGAATGGTCAGTGGAACAGTCTTCAAAGCAGAGGTGGCAGCAACTTTACTGATGGAGATGTTTAAAGTGAGACCATACACAGACATGTACAAGCATAATAATTCAGCATGGAAACATGTAGACTAAGTCAGCCATATCTTTCTCATTTCAAATGTCAACATCTAAACACTCACTCACTGAGAGGCTGCTAGCAATGTCCACAAAATAGAAGGATCATCTTAAGTAGGTAGCCACACCTTGCACAGTGCTTGCAATGCACTGCAAATCACACAGCCAGCAACTAGTAATAACTCCTTATGTCTTTTCAACATAATGCACCTGTGTATATTCATACATTCTTTCCTATTATACTTCAAGCACAAGACTATTAATTCATCAGTAAATTCCTTAAACTTAAATTCTCCTTGTGTACATTATCAAATCAAAGGAGAAAAGCTTGTTTAATATGGTATTTATATAAATAGGTATATGTATAAAAATTTATATAAAGAGGTAAGTGTTTGCACTGCCACATTTAATGGTAGGGATTCTCCAGGTTATTGTTACTTTGGCTTTCCAGCCAACAGATTCCACTTAAAGCTTGGACTCTGGCCACACACACAGAAAAATCTCATGGCTTAGACAGGTGCACTCTTTGCTGGGTAAAAAACTGGCTGGACGGCCGAGCCCAGAGAGTTGTGGTGAATGGAGATAAATCCAGTTGGTGGCCGATCACAAGCGGAGTCCCCCAGGGCTCAGTTTTGGGGCCGGTCTTGTTTAATATATTTATCGATGATCTGGATGAGGGGGTCGAGTGCACCCTCAGCAAGTTTGCAGAAGACACCAAGTTGGGTGGGAATGTTGATCTGCTCGAGGGTGGGAAGGCTCTGCAGAGGGATCTGGACAGGCTGGATCGATGGGCCCAGGCCAATTGGATGAGGTTCAACAAGGCCAAGTGCCGGGTCCTGCACTTGGGTCACAACAACCCCATGCGACGCTACAGGCTTGGGGACGAGTGGCTGCAAAGCTGCCCTGCAGAAAAGGACCTGGGGGTGTTGATTGACAGCCGGCTGAAGATGAGCCAACAGTGTGCCCAGGTGGCCAAGAAGGCCAACAGCATCCTGGCCTGTATCAGAAATGGTGTGGCCAGCAGGAGCAGGGAGGTGATGGTGCCCCTGTACTTTGTGCTGGTGAGGCCGTGCGTCAAATACCCTGTTCAGTTTTGGGCCCCTCACTACAAGAAGGACATTGAGGTGCTGGAGCGTGTCCAGAGAAGGGCGACGAAGCTGGTGAGGGGTCTGGAGCACAAGTTTTATGAGGAGCGGCTGAGGGAGCTGGGGTTGTTCAGTCTGCAGAAGAGGAGGCTGAGGGGAGACATTATTGCTCTCTGAAAGGGGGTTGCAGAGAGGTGGGTGTTGGTCTCTTCTCCCAAGTGACAAGAGGAAATGGCCTCAACTTGCGCCAGGGGAGGTTTAGGTTGGATATTAGGAAAAATTTCTTCACTGAGAGAGCTGTGAAGCATTGGAACAGGCTGCCCAGGGAGGTGGTGGAGTCACCATTACTGGAGGTGTTCAAAAAATGTGTAGATGTGGCATTGCGGGACATGGTTTAGCGGGCATGGCGGTGTTGGGTTGATGGTTGGACTTGATCTTACAGGTCTTTTCCAACTTTAATGATTCTGTGAAATTATATACATATATATATATCTCACAAATCCTCATGTCTCAGAGACCCCCTCATGTGCTTTAGAGAGGAAAAGTCCATCACTGCGATGGACTTCTCTCCCATACAGGACCTCAACTAATCGCATAGACCTTTGAGCAAAGCTACCAGCTCCATCTGTTCTGGCAGACATTAGGGAAGGTCCGACACAGCAGAAAATGCATTTTTTGTTTGGGAGAACAGGCTGCGAAGGGCGAATTTTCATCCTTATTAGGGCAACCTAGAAGTGATTAATGTGACATGATGTCACAGGAGAAGCACTGGTTTTGAGACTGATTTTTGTTTGCAACTCTTTGCAATGTGTTGGTTTAGATTTCTGTCAAGTGTCTCAGAGATCTTCACATGACCACTTCCTTCTTTGAAGTTTTCAACTTGACTTACATATGTATGCAGTGATGGAGAAAGGCAGGTACATGCCACTGTGCCATCTGGACAGAAAATGGGGCAGGATAGTTACACAGCGAAACTTATTTTTCCTCCCCCATTAGGCATTTCATATGGGTACTTCAAAAATGTCATTTGGAGTATTACACAGGGGAAATAAAGTAATGGAAAAATGTGTGCGTGTACAAGTGTGTGTGTGCAAACACATATGCAAAGATCGTTTATGTTTTGTTCCCGAACTTTTCTGTGAAAAAGGAAGGGTTGTTTTAGTAGAAACAGATTTCAGACATCCCATTGAAAAACTTGCCCATAGTAATTTGGCGCATGAAATCATCAAGAGGCTGTGGTGGTTCAACACAGTAAAATTGCCATACATACGGACCCATCTGCCCAACAGCATCAGTCATGGCACGCACAAAAAGGGGGTACAAATGTACCTTCCAAGGGGTGAAATATTTATTAGCAAAGACGCGGCAGGCTTACCAAATGGTTTCATTCAGAGATCTGAGTTTTTAAAGGCTAACACTTACTCTCAGTACCCACTCATGGCCCCAGGAAGCTCCACAAGTGCTCACAGCCACAGATGATGCCGTATGGGGAGCTGCACACACCGTGCAGGACATGCGCTTTCAGTCATGAAAAGTGGTAGCAATCACACAGCTACGTGCCTCCCCGTTCACATCAGGCAGGGACTCACTTCCAGCTGGGTCGCATGCCGTGGCCATGTGAACTTCACAGCAACAGCGAGGATCAGCCCCGGATCTTCTTGCTCTCAAAAGCACATGTGCCTAATGTCCCCCCGGGGAAGGCTGCTCGGAGCTGCCAGAGCACAGTTCAAAGGACTGTGAAAGACAAACCAGATTCCTGATTCCCTTCCACGGCTTTTGCTTTCCCTCTTGCTAAACAATTGATTATTGCATGTAAGGGTTTTGCACACACTCTGAATCGGAATAGTCCCTTGTGCCCTCTGAGCATTAACAACCTGGATTCTCTGTAATAAATAGTGGATAGTGAATGCTGAAACAGTTCCTATGGTGACACCTGTGCAACTACAGTGAATCAGCTCAACAAAGGGCTGCTGGGCAAAAGAAAGAGAAAAACCAGGAATGGTAGGACAAGCCACTTTCAGCACACATGGAGTATTGTAAAGACATGACAGGACAAGAAGGAGTCTAGGGATACTGGAGACCAAACTGCTGCAGCAGACTTGAAGGAACACATCATCCAAGGGAGGAGAAGACAGCTCCTCCAGGGAACCAGGCTAATGTGGGAATGTACAGAAGAAGTCAAGGGATGGCTGGCTTTTAAGGAAAGCAGAAGTGAATGTCAGCTGTGCACAGTTTTAAAAATATTTCTTACTAAATGCAGTATTCTTTTTGGTAAAGTAAATGTGATTTTGCTTTATTTCGGATCAAAGACTGAAGGGAGATCTGCAAGTACTGGATTCCAGTTGCTGTGCTGGTTAGGACATGGTTAAGACATAGGTACGTAATAAAGTGCGAACTATAGAGTATCATCTGCTAATATGAATAAATGTGAACATAATTAAAACACTGAGGATGCTGTTACCCACTGAGATAGACAGAAACACCTGAGCACCTCTGACATCCTAAGCAGTTCAGCAATCTGTGTACACTTGCTTTAAGTCCACTCCAAATTAGGAAGATTCTCAAGGAAGCCTCTAAAGTTAAATATATGCTCAAGACTCCAGAGTCCAGGCAGGAAGAGCACTCAAAGTGAAAAGTGGCAGGATCTCCAGAGCATGAATCTGTCTAGCAGGGGAGTTTTCCTAATCCTGAAGCAGCATGGGTGTGTGCCTTCCAGCTCCAGGGAGTTATTTAACCCTAAATTTACATACAAACACAAGCATCTTTTTGTTTAGACATTTCAACGGAACCTGTCCTGGAAAAGAAAACAACAGTAAGGTTCTGGCTGCCCTTTCCATATGGCAGCAGTGTACTTTTGTTTCATAGGTTTCTGGTAAAAAAAGGAAGATTATGTAGCAACAAGACTTCAATTAATAATGAAAAAACCCCATCAGTAATCAAGTAAGCAAACAAGATTTGTTTTTCCCTATTTTATACCTCATGGTTCAGCACTGTTTTTGAAAGAATTGTCTCTTTTTCAATAGAGACAAAACTTCAGACACTGCAGGGTAGACTGGTGCTTTTTAAGATGACAGATGTGAAAACTGTACCATGAAAATAAATTTAGGTTCACTGTTCGGCTCACCTATGTGCATTTATTAGATCTGTCCTTCCTGTGAGTCTGCAAAGTGCCTTCCAAATGCTGTGGTTGCAAGCAGCTCATACCAGAAAACAGTATCGGGCAGAAAGCAGAGGTTCAAGTGAGCTAAAATTTGTGATTGCTTCTGACATAATCTGAACATAATCTGAATCTTTCTAATCGCAACTCCTAACTAGAACAATGTGGTCTTCTGTGGAGGACTTCAGGTTTTCCAGATGCAATTCCAACGTATTTTACAAGCATTATTCACACTAACTATGCTGTATTTCCAGAAGATAGGGCAAATATGTGTTTTCATTTTATAAACAAAGCAGAGTTTGTTTCTGTTTCAACAACGTAGTAAGTACGCGGTAGTTACAGCAGGCACAAATCATCACTGAACCCTTATGCCATGGGCGCTGCCCGCGTTTGCACTCAAGTCCATTGGCTCTGGCCCCCAAATTCCCTGTGGGAGAATGTATGAAAGCAGGGATGGACAATAGCCAGTACTGAACCGGGATTTCCTGAGCTCGCCATGCTACCTGCCACCAAAATGTAGTCAAAGTCGCCCAGCCCAGCTCAGTTTTGCTCAGAAAAGCACTGGGAGGACAAACCCCTGTATATCCACTGTCATAAGTCAGTTTAGCCTTAAGCATAAAGGAAAAAGCCTTATAATTACATAATTACATGTACTACTCAAAGTCAGGGAAAGAAAAATTACTTCTTTCATCCGAGCAAAGGCCCAGTAATCACTTGAGAAACAAAATGTCAAGCAAGAAGCATCTCCAGGGTACAGAGCATTCCCAGAGGAAGCAAGAGACACATTTCTTCTCAGGAGATTTTCCCACCGGCAGAAAGCAAGGCCATCACGCAGTTTACATAACAAAAAACTGAACAGATCCCAGTAGTAATAGATCAACTGAGCTTTTTTGGGGTGTGATTGTTTTGTTTTGTTTTTTATCTAGTTCATAAACCTGACATTAAATGTCTACAAACAGTATTTTGTATTATTTCCCTGGTGATATGGCTTTCGCTTTGCCATTTAAAAGAGAAGAGCCAGGATTGCAATGCAAAATCTTATCAGTATCAAAACCGGATCGCAGTGCACACATCCCCTTCTAACATACATTGTTATATTATATGAAAAGAATTGCATAACATGATAAGGTTGTAATAACTTAATTCAGAGGAGTTGGTTTACTGCTGAATTCTCCCCTACAACATGTCCCAGTGTACAGGAAAGGAAGGCTTTGTCTAGTCCTTCATGCATCAGCCAAAACTGGATTTGTCACAAAAATGGAGAAACACCTAGACACCCAAAATAGATGCCCTATTTTGATACAACCTTTCTTTACTGAGTGCTAAACCCCAACATGCTAAGGAGAAGGATAATTCTTTGTTTTCTCTGTATAATAAAATGAAGTCCTGGAAAATTACTTTTCTTTCCTCAGTCTAGTCCTAAGTTTTGGTTACCCCCTCATATACATGCACACCCCCTCTTTTCCACTGACTACCATCAGCCCTGTCCTCTCCCCATGTGGGCAACTCACTGTCAGCATGGAGCTCCTGATCTGGAGCCACAGCCTGGCTCAGTTCACCCTTCTTCTGAAGGCAACGTGACCATGGTGCCACATGGTGACCCAGCACTGGCAGTCTTTGGAGATCAGCCTGGCAAAAAAAAAGTCACAGGTGTAATTGAATTCCAAGAAATATTAAAAATAAAATATTATTGAAAAGCCATAGACTGTGAGAAGACAGGGGAGGTAAGGTTTAAATTCCATGTCTTATCTCTTTCACTGTTCAGGTTTCCAGGATCAGGGGGTTTGGGGTTTATTTCTCTCTGGAGTAGGAATGTCTGATCACTCCCAGAATGCTATTCATTGTTAAATACTTGTGGCCTGAAATTTGACTGAAGGTGGTAGACTTTTTTTTTTTTTTTAACCTAAAAACCTAACCCAGATTTTAATATCATGGTAAGACACTACTGTGAAACTTTTCATACTTTTGTTTCTATCTGAAATCAAGGAATCACAGAAGTTGAGACAGAGATACTTTACATTTGTCTTTCTCTTAATGGCATCTTTCATTGGATTCACGCCAAATCTTGCTGGAAATGTGTTTATCACACCAATTGAAACAGCCAAACTATTTCTGACAGGCTATAAGATAGAATGAAATTATAGCCATAGGAATCAATTCTTATTAGCGATCAAGCCCGGAGGCTGTTTATCAGACTGGCTTTACAAGAAAACAAACCATAGAAATCTACAGACATTCATTCTTTTCCACACACTACAAAGCTTTGGGAGTGTGGAAAATCAGAATAAACATTCTTTATTCTGTGTGTGTGTATCTACACAAACACACACATATATGTAGCTAAAGGAACAATTTAAGCAGTGAAGATTAACAGACAGTTCTGTATGTTTTTTTCTAAAATCTGCAATGGATTTCTTCTGAAAGCTTTTAAAAGATGGATCCTGACCTCTGCTGCACCGCTGCCTGGATGGAAGAGGATGCAGAGCAGATCAAGACTCTTGTAAGAAATACAACATATTTTCTCTGATAGAACAGTATTAAGAAATAAGCCACTGAGACAGTATGTCATCCTTCAGTGATAAGGATCTATTAGATCATGCTTCATTCAGACGAGAAGGCATATTGCAGCATATTTCTTGTTGCACTCATCAGTAAGAAGGGCCAATCATTCACCAGATATTTTTGCAATCCATTCTCCGAATTTCCTAGCAAATGTATTGTTCCATAACTTCGCAATGTCATTTCTCTTACTGGAAGATATGGGATAGTGTTCGAATGAAACTCACTTGCCTTCCTTATGCTTTTGTCCCTGTTTTGGCTGAGGCAGACAGAGCTAGTTAGGGACAAATAGAGATATTCAATAATCACACCCATCATTTTGTTTGATGAAGAGAAAAATGGATGGATGAACAAACTTCCCCGACTATTAAGGGTAGCTGGGAGCATTGCATTCTTCAGTATCACTGGCCTGTCACCTTGGGGAGTTCACTTCCACATAAATCAAACATTAACCAGACAGGGTAAAACTGTTCTCACTGTTACAAAGGAGGCAGCTGGCCAGCTCAGAAGGACTAAATCTCTATTCCTCTGGACTAAATCTCTATTCCTCTGGGACATATGGAAATGGTCATTACAAGACAATATTTATTTATAAACACACTTGGCCCCGTCAATTGGGCTTGAATATATAGAGGAATGGAGCTTATTAGTAAGATAAAGCTTTCCCATGACCTATAGAGGACACTGCATAGGGACCACAGATGTTCCGTATTAGAAAAGCTGGAAAATTTATGTCAATGGCCATGAAAAGCTTAGTTTGGAAATAAGTAAATAAATAAATAAGGAGGTCACCAGCAAAGACAAGGTTAAGGGCACTGGAAAATTGATCTTCCAGGATATTTAACCTTTATTTATTTAATTAAGTGGAACGGATCCTGGCCTCGACTGCCTGTGTCTCTCTCAAGCAGCTCTGCTGAAGTTACCAGAATTATTCCAGATTTACACCAGCGCAGAGCCAGGCAGACAGCAGGCTCTGTGGTGGCTGGTCTGTCATGCAGGTGAACACACGCACACACTGAGGTTTGCTTTGGCATTGGGGTTCACACAAGCAGTGTCAGGAAAGGGCCAGGGAAGAACCCTACTTCTGAAGTCAATCCATGCCACTTTCTGATGCAGCTATGGAAAAATCTCTGCCCCCGTCGGATAAACTCGTAAGGACTCAGCTTCAGCTGCATAACTTAAATCATGGAGCTTCTTAACACAGAATTTGTAGCCCATTTTAAGATGGAAAGCCAGAAAAAGCTACTCAAAAACATCATGAGACCTGATTCAATTTTTATTTAACAGGGACTAGTTCTTCAGATTGCACAAGTTGGCCTGTCTGAGCCCATAGATCATCTCTGCTTACACCAGCTCTGAATCTGGCCCTGACCAAATGCAAACCCTATCATGTCCTGGCTGGCCTGAAGCCTTGAATCAAAGGTTTTGTGTATCTGTGCAGACTGTGCTCATGAAAGTCGGTGACCACAGGCTGATGTTGTTTGCACAGCTGCAGGCTCCCTGTACACCTGTGGTCTGGCTCGCAGCCTCCTTCTGCATCTCAGCTGCTTCTTCCTCCAGCATGACATGGAGCAATCAGACCAGCATCTCCTCTCCTATGTTTGGCAGGGGACTTTTCTGTCACACACTAGCTCGTTGGGCAGTCTTGGTCCCCACATCTGCCAGAGGGTGCTGGCTAGTTACCTTCCAGTAGAGCCTTCTGAGAGACATCCTGCACGGAATACTGTTTTTTCCAGCCATTACAATGGCCTTCTCATGCTCAGGTGTGCCAGGCCACTCACTGAGGCAGCAGTGTTTTTTCTAACTAGGACTGAGAGAAGCCCCATTAATCTGCAGGAACGGGAGTGAGGCCACAGAACACTTGGGGTGGTGAGACGTCTTCCTACCACAGTTTTGCAATGAAAATGCTACAGCCGTCTCATGGCTGAGAGCACCACAGATGTGTGAGTGACAGACTGACCACCATCATCAACTGAGGTTTAAGTTCTTCTAAACCCTTATGGTGCTGCAGGAGGTTTCCAGCTGTTCCTGACGGCCAGGCAAGCATTCACACAAGCACAAAAGTATGGGTGCACCTCTCCTCTCAGTTTGCCTCACTTTCTATTTTTCCCTAAGCACCTGGTCTCACAGATATCCCCACCTTTCAGCTCACTGTAGTCCAGAGCTACCCAGCTTTCCCCCAGGCACGAAGAAGGCAGTATGTCCTCAGCCAGCTGCCTACAGAGGCATGGGCGCAGGCCGGCGTGCTCCCATTCTCCTAGGAGCCACTGGTGCAGACCTTCCCAGCAGCACAGGGCTGCCTGGTTTGCACTGTGGTGGATTTCCTGACAGTAAGAGCTGGAAAGCGCTGAGACGGAGGCAGTCATCCCGCCCCTCCGGGGGCAGCGGCTGGTGAGGCGATGGAGGAGCAGAGGACTACGAGCACCCCAAAACTGGAGCAGGTGGACACCTAGTAAAGATCTGAAATTGTTCTGCTAAAAAACCAAAGAAACCACACTGCAGTTCAACGTTTCTTAGTATTGTTTACCATGGTTGGATAAATACAAAATAACAGTCTGATTACTGCAGCTCAGGCTGGGCTTACTGCAAGGGCAATTACTGAAGAATTATTTTCTTTTCCTGTGAGCTTGGTATAGTTTACACTGAGAGAAAAAATCCCACAGTGCTGTTTTGCAGAGTCATTTTCCTTACATTCGTTCTGTTTCAACTTTTCTAGGATTTTTTTTTTAGAGTAGTTAAGAAGAAACAAAACGCTTGAAGTACATCTAACCCTCTGGTTATGAGAATTCAAGCAATTCCCACTACTTTTCAATGTCGAGGGGAAAATTTTCATCTGGAGTGTAATAGTATCTGCAATATGGACTTTGCTGGATATGGTATGTTCAGGTCAGTCTTTGATCCATTGAATCTTCATGGGGACTTGTGCAATTGAAAGTAAAACAGGGTCCATGATCATTTATTAATTCCAATAAAAATGTAAGAAAGAAATAAACTTATCAGCACTTTTATAGCACGCCACCCCTGAGGATTACCAAATGTATCACAAACAGGAGCCGCAAACATTTCTGTAGACAAGTGATACTTTCATCAGTTCTTTGACTTTCTGTTGCCATCCTTCTTCCCCTCAAACTTATTTGGAATTTTTTCACTGGTCAATGAAAAACAAAACGCTTGCAGTATATCGCAGCCTTCTCAAAATCCTATAGTATAAGACAATATACAGAATCACTGAAAGGTTGAAGTTGGAAGTCACCTCCTGAGATCACGTAGTCTAAACTTTTTGTTTAAAGCAGGGTGAACTACAGCAGGTTGCCCAGGACCATGTTCAGTTGAGGTTTGAATATCTGCAAGGATGCAGGCTCCTCAACCTCTCTGGACAACCCTTTTCAGTGTTTGGTCACCGTCACGGTAAAAAAAGTTTTTTCTTATGCTTAAGTGGAATTTCTTGTATTTCAATTTGTGCCCATTGCCTCTTGTCCTGTCACAGGGCATCACTGAAAAGAGTCTGGCTCCCTCCTCTTCATCCCCTCCCATCAGGTATTTATACACATGGATAAGATCCCCCAAGCCTTCTCTTCTCCAGGCTGAACAGTCCCAGCTCTCTCAGCCTTTCCTCCTATGAAAGATGCTCCAGTCTACTAACTATATTCATGGCCCTTCACTGGTCTTGCTCCAGTATGTCCATGTCTCTTGTACTGGGAAGCACAGACCTGGACCCAGCACTCAAGATGTGTCTCACCAGGGCTGAGCAGAGGGGAAGGGTCACCTCCCTCAACCTGCTGGCAATGGCCTGCCCAATGCAGCCCAGAATGCTGTGGGCCTTCTTTGCCACAAGGGCACGTTGCTGTCTCCTGGTCAAATTGTCCACCACCACCCTCAGCTCCTTTTCAACAGAGCTGTTCTCCAGCCAGTCAGTACCCAGAGCGTATTGGTTCATGGGGTTACTCCTCCCCAGGGGCAAAACTTTGCATCTCCCTTTGCTGAACTTCACGAGATTCCTCTCAGCCTAACTCTCCAATCTGTTGAGGTTCCTCTGAATGGCAGCACAACTATCTGGTCTATCAACCACTCCTACCAATTCTGCATTGTCTGCAAACTTGCGGAGGGTGACACCAGTGTGCCCTATCATCCAGATCATTAATAGAATTTTTAAACAGTATTGGCCCCAGTATCAATTCCTGCGGTACCCCACTAGTGACTGGCCTCGACTGGACTTCATGTCACTGATCACAACTGTTTGATCCTGGCAGGTCAGCCAGTGTTCAGTTCACCTCACTGTCCACCTATCTAAACCATCCTTTATGAGTTTGTCTATGAGGATGTTATGGGAGACAGTGTCAAATGCTTTGCTGAAGTCAAGATAAACAATATCTGCTGATCTTCCCTCATCTACCACGCTGGTCATCTCATCACAAAAGGTTATGAGGTTGGTTAGGCATGATTTCCCCTTTGTAAATCCATGCTGATTATTCCTAATCACCTTCTTGTCCTTAATGTGTTTGGAAATTATTTCCAGGATTACTTGCTCCATCACCTTCCCAGGGATCAAGGTGAGGCTGGCTGGCCTGTAGTTCCCCAGATGCTCCTTCTTGCCCTTCCTGAAGATAGAGGTGACATTTGCTTTCTTCCAGTTCTCAGGAATGTCTGCTGCTTGCCACAACTTTTCAAAGATAATCGAGAGTAGCCTCACAATGACATTGGCCAGCTCTTGTGGGAGCAACGCATCAGGCCCTATGGACTTGTGTATGTCCAGTTTGTTTAAATGCAAGTATTTCTCCTTAGGGAAGGAAAATACTGACATTTTTACTCATTTGTTTTCATTTTTTTTGACTCATTTCTGTTTTACTTCTAGAAACACTGGTGCTGAACTTGTCGTCTCACAGATTGCAAATTTTTAAGTCCACCCATCATCCCATTAATGGAGTTAGAAGTTAGAGATTTCATTTCTACACTGCAGTCTTCACTCTCTGCTTCATCTCTCAAGGTATTCTAGTTTCTAAGACATGAAGAACAGGAGATTAAACCATTTTAATGTTGTTCTTTGTGCTTTTGCTTACAATAAGAGCCCAGAGCTTGTCTGTGTGCATTATTTACTCACTCCCCTTGAAATGACCAGCAACGTTTCTAACACCAGTGCTCCCTGTTTTGACACTAACCTCTCCAGTTCTCACAGAGGCTATTCTATATGGAATTAGAAACACTGATTCATCCCAATTAGTCTGTGCTCAGGGCCATTCCACATCTTCCCATGCGAGATTCTGAGTAACCCACAAAGGGAATAATACTATCACAATGCAACCTTTATTTCCAAATCCTCTGCTGTCCCTGGATACCATGGGAGCCCATGTCAGCCACAGTAGGGATAAAGATATTTATTTTGATTTATGCTTTCCTATCTGCTTCCCTTAGCCACAAGAAGCTGATCTCCAAGTAGACGCATCATCTCTGCGTATCTCTGCTCCCCAACCAGACAGTGACCTATTTCAGAAGTCAAACTGAGATCAAATGTTACTCTCTGGTTCATGGGTAAAAAAAACGTTGAATCACAAGAGGAACTAGAGGAAAAAGATGTCCATCCTGTACACTGCTGTGTTCACAGTGAGTACGGTTGGTTCCTTTCCCACATGTCTTTGCTGTTTATTTGTTTTTTGATTAAGCTAACATGCATTTCAACAGCTGGGTCCCTGAGAGTTTTAAAACATATCAAGGAGTAGGCTAACCCATCAACAAGAAAATAGGACTGGGAGAAAGAAAAATTGTAACCTGACAGATGCTGAAGCTTGTTTTTTTCCTAGTGGCTCCATGTACTCAAGGAAGTGATGAGGTAAATGTGTGTGGGAAGATTTCACAAAGCACGCAAATGACAACACAATGTGTGCTGATCCGGTTAAAAAATTGTTACATCTAGAAGGAGAAGAAAAAGGAGAATGCAAAGGAGACAGAGAAGGAGAAGGAGACAGAGAAGGAGACAGAGAAGGAGACAGAGAAGGAGATGGAGAAGGAGAAGGAGAAGGAGAAGGAGAAGGAGAAGGAGAAGGAGAAGGAGAAGGAGGAGAAGGAAAAGGAAAAGGAGAAGGAGAAGGAGAAGGAAAAGGAAAAGGAAAAGGAGAAGGAGAAGGAGAAGGAGAAGGAGGAGAAGGGGAAGAAGGAGAAGGAGAAGGAGAAGGAAAAGGAGAAGGAGAAGGAGAAGGAAAAGGAAAAGGAGAAGGAGAAGGAGAAGGAGAAGGAGAAGGAGAAGGAGAAGGAGAAGGAGAAGGAGAAGGAGAAGGAGAAGGAGGAGAAGGGAAAGAAGGAGAAGGAAAAGGAGAAGGAGAAGGAGAAGGAGAAGGAGAAGGAGAAGGAGAAGGAGAAGGAGAAGGAGAAGGAGAAGAAAAAAGAGATTAAAGGCCCCAGCCAATAGTCCTTGTTTTACCAAATTAAAGCTGGAGCCATTGACCATAAACAAGCCAGTTAGAAGGGTGGATCTGAGTCCCAGAGTTCATATTCGTGAACTGGTTGCTCATGGTCAGACTGAGGCTCTCAAATCAAGGTACAGAAATAACACAGCAATAGAGCCTCCCTATGTTTAAGGGTATTTAGACTTGAACTTTATAACCGCAGTTTCTTGCCACATCTCCCTTTCCCCTTCTGTTGTACCACTAAAGCGTCAAGTTTTTAATGGGTTTTGCTGTGTACAATGCCTATGAACAAAAATGATTCTCTGCACTCTAAAGCCACTGGCTGAAGTGATCAAGCCATAAATTTGTGCTTGTTCAATATGTCTTCAAAACATCAACTAAATAAACTTTCTGTTTCTTTTTATGTTCCTTATAGAAATAATGCAGAACTTTTCTTAACAAGGACAGATTAAATGCAACATGTTTATAGTTTGTTGTTTGGATCACTTGTCTTTCTAAATTAGGTCTCCCAGTTATTTGTCTTAGATGGCAACCAGTGAACCTTTAAAAATGGGTGAAACAAGGAAGGATCTGGCTGAGAATTAAGCAACTTCCTAGTACCTGCCCTAAACTTGATCAACCCAAATCTGTGTTATTTTTATGGCTACTCATATTCCTGGTACTGCAGGTATGAAGTCACTTGGTAATAGGGGCTCAATCTGATTCCAACAGAAATAAAAGGAAAGGGTGATTTCTCACATGTGTTGCCCTAGAAAGAGCCAACACCATGTGAAAGGCTTTGTTATGAAACACTGCACTAGCACAATCACTTGGCCACAGTTTGTTTAAAGAGCAGTGGAGACAGGGTGAACGTAAAAGAAAACACGGTTTTACATCTATTCAGGATGGAGGCACAGTTATTTCCAAACAACAAAAAGATAACGTTGCTAAGTGCATTTTCAAAGTTGACTTGCCTGTTAAACACATCCAGGTTTAAAAAAAAAACAAAGAAAGCAAGCTAGCTTTAAAAGTTTAAAAAGCAATGGTAATCACAAGCTAATGTTCCAAAAGCAATTTATGTGCCAACTTTAACTAATTCATAATACACACACAAATATTTTCTTCCAGGATGTACCATGCTAGAGGAATCACTCTGAAAATGGGCTCTGCAGTATGCATGATGGAGGGGCTGAGGGAGGGGGCTCTCTGGAGCTGTCCTGGCCAGTCCTGAGGGACCAGTTCTTGTATGTCCCATAACCCCAGGAAAACAGAGATAGGAGGGGGTAAACCACTAGATCAAAACCAGTGACACTTCTTGGACAGAAATTGGTGAGCAGTCTGCAGTGGAGCAGCCCAGGGAAGGAGAGATACTCATTTAAATAAATGATCATTCAACCTGATACAGAGAATTTTTGTGGTATGTTTCAACTGCCCCATTCAGATCCTATAGAAAAGGGTTAAGACTACACAGCCTTGTCCAATTCTTTGATCTTGTAAGTGCAGATTTCCCTTGTTGAGAAAAAGACCCCCAGTTTAGCCTAAGCTATGCATGGGCTCAGTAGCTCACCTTCTCATAGACACCAGGCACTGAGCTGGTTCAGCTGGCAAACCATATGTGCTGGTAAGAGTCTGCTCCCCTTGTCTTCTGCACCAAATAAAACCCAGTGTAGGTGGTTCTGGGGCTTTGAGGATACTTTTGCATTACTTGAGTCCTTTGCCACAAGGCAAGGGGACTAGTAAGTCTATTCTTCTGGTTGGGAAGTAGAAAACATTGCAGAAGTTCTAGTCAACAAATCTGCTTATAAAGGCATGGAGTTTAGAACAAAGTATGCAAAAACTCACAGTTAATCAGAAAGCCATGCTCTCTATGACTTTACAGAAGAGCTATTTTTATATATATATCAAATATGAATGAGTACATAGAAAAAGACTTCTTAACGTGATCAGAAATTGTACCAATAATCTAGATTATTGGCATTTTTGAGAGACAGGATTTCAAAGAGAAGCAAGCAATTCCCTGAGCAGCCAAACTAATGACACCTCCTTTCATAAGGATTTTATGGTTTTAGTTACTTGACTTTGGTGTCCAAGGATGTAAGATTTCCAGGTGATATTAAGTATAATAGGGCATTTATTTATAAAGGCACTCTCTTATGCAGGTTCTCTACTGAATAAAAAGATGTAGGCTTACACTACAACTCTTTCCTCAGTAAAAATACTAGCAAAGTCTCTCTTTTCTACTTGGATACTTATTTTCACAAAACTTGTAGAGTTTTAATTGTCCTTGAAACCTCTGCCCTCTGTGGTTGATGGTAGCCAAAGGATTCAAAGATTACTAAGGAGAGAGGAGGAAGAAAGGGACACACACACATAGGCACAGTGGTTGCATTCACCTTGTTTTCATCTGCAAAAACTCTGTAACATAGTTTCAGGGCATGAAAAGCAGTAAGATTTGCACCTTTTTTTTTTTTTTTTTATCTGGGGAGAAAAGTGGTAGAAAGGATAACAATTAGCTTCATCTTTGGGAAGACCCAGCGATCTTGGTCTAAGGTAACACAAACAAAAATATGAGTTACAAGTAACGGAAACAATATACCTGGGAAGAAGCGAATGTGTCAGACCATAGTAAGGTTAAAGATATCTCTAGCCTGCTTTCCCAAGCCTAAGAGGAAGGAGTACAGGGTCCCTTGCAATGACAAAGCAGAGGAATGCTTGGGCCAAATCTCCCTGCTGGTACCTCCAGTCTACAGGCATGAGTACCACGGCTGTCAAGGGAGTTTGCTTCTGCGGGTAATCACTGTCATCATCAGGCATCCTGGTTCTATTTCTCACTTTAATGTGTGTTTCTTTAATGCTAGCTACCTCATCTTGTTCTGACTTTGCCAGATTAAGGAGCACTTTAACGTAATCTTTGACTATTTTTCTCTCAGGAACTACTTGTATGCCTTTTAAAGTCACACCTCAATAAACTGAACAGATTTAAGTTTTCCTTAGGCTCCCCATTTTCTTTAGCACTGCCTCAGTTTTTGCGACACTGGTTCAGTCACCCCAGTTTTTCAGCTTTCTTTTTAAAGAAAGCTATGATCAAATGTGGTTTCTCTTCTTAATGGCTTAATACAACAGATGCTTGCTGTGAGGACTTGCCATTAAAAGGTTTTGCTATGCTGGGAGATGGATCCACGCTCTTGCTATTTATTACCTAGTAGTACACTGGCCCCTTTCCACAGAAAAATGTCCCAAAGTGGCCAATAAAGGGTGTGTAGGGAGAGGGTAATGGTACACTCCCCCAGGAAGCTCTACCAGCATCTACATTTTGCTGTCTAAAGGCCTTCTGAGGCAGAGGTGTGGTCTCACACCCCCTGCCTTTGATGGATTTTTGTTCTCTGAATTTGTCAAATCGCTTTTTGAATATGTGTACATCGATAACATCCACCAGATGCTGCAGTGAGGAATGGCAGCTTAAGTACATTTTTTCTGAAGGATCACATAATCGCAGAATGGTCGACGTTGGAAGTAACCTCTGGAAGTCATCTTGTCCAACCCCACTGCTCAAGTAGGGCCACCTTGAGCCAGTTGCCCAGGCTTGGGTCCCAATGGCTTTTGAACATCTCCAAGGATGGATACTCCACAACATCCCTGGGCAACCTGTTCTAATGCTTGGTCACCCTCACAGTGAAAAAGTGTTTCCTGATGTTCAGACAAAACCTCGGATGTTTCAGTTTGGGCACATTGCCACTGGTCTTGTCACTGGGCACCACTGAAAAGAGCCTGGCTCCATCCTCTTTGCACCCTCCCTTCAGGTATGTATATACACTGATATGTTCATCCCCCCAAGCCTTCTCTTCTCTAGACTGAACAGTACCAGGTCTCTCAGCCTTTCTCACATCTGTTTGTTTGTTCTGAACCTCCTCCGACAGTTTGAGGTGATGCCCATTAGCTTGCATTAAAGAGACTGTGAGAAGCGGTTTCTTACCCAGACAACACACATCTTCTAAACATCTGTCATATGCTCCTTTGGACACCATTTTTCCAGGCTCAGGGGTCCTACTTCATTTAGTCCTTCCACTTTATTGATCATCCTTGTTGTGTTTCTGACCCTTTTGGTTCTACCGTGTCTTTTCTGAACTGAGAGGACCAGAACGGTACACAGTGTTCAAGATACACCATGGACCCATACAGGGACATCATGATACTCTCTGTTTTCTTGAGTTTTCCTTTCCTAATGATTCCCAGCATCCATGTTCCAGGGAGCATCTGAAGCAGAGGTCTCCGGGAAAGATACTGCAGTCTGTGTTCCTGAAATGCCAGAAACAAGGGGTGAGGATTTTGCAAGTAATAACTATCCTTTTCCATCAACAGTTTGAGTGGCAGCTGTGTGAACTGATTAACAGGAAATTCAAACTCTCTCTCTTACCTTTGAAAACCTGAGTTCAGGTTCAGATTCCTTTGCAAAGCGGAGACAGATTTGGTGTTTTCAAACGCTCACTACTTGCCTACCAACATCATTAGGTGCTCAAAGAGTTAAAGCCTGGAGCTGATGGTTTTTAATAAAATCTACAGAGACAAGGTAATTAAACACATGCTTTCTACTTCCCATGCTAGTCAGAGTCAGGGCAAAGTGACACATGGTGTATCAGCTCGTCCAACAACACGGTGAGCTAAAAGAGAAAGGGGGACTTTCTCTAAAAGAGCTGGAGAAAGGGGAACTTTTCTGCCCAGTTTATCAGTCTGAGCAGCTCCAGTATGGGCGCAACAGAGCAGGATCGGCACAAGCAAGCAGGCACCGGCCAGGCTGTGCCGCCCGACTTCATCCCCAAAGGGATGCAGGGACCCTGCTAAGGGGTCCCACGCTGCCTGCCCATACCCAGGTGCTGTGCCCCCACAACCTCTTATGTCCCATGGACTTGCAGCATGGGGAGGGGCCTCCATGTTTGTTGAACCTGCAAACTCTGTCAGCTTGTAGAGGGGTTGTTGTTGAGCAAAACCCTAATTTACCTGGCAAATGCAATGACAAATGATAAAGCTCTGGTGTACTCTGGCTTATTTGTGGTGTAAATGTTCTAGGAAAACAACGTTTAATACCACCATCAGCTAATAAAATGGCTCTTTTGGTGGTATTTACAGGAAGGGCTCATTTTCTTTGAGTAAGTTTGCTTTGACGTTATTGGGAGATGTTTTGTGGCAGATACACTCGGCAGAATTCCTGTGGCATCCTCCAAGTGCGTTTGATACAGGCTTGGGGCCCAGGCTGCCAGCAGACGAAAAAGCACTTTGCACAGCACCTTATCAATTTGTTGTGCTGACTGAGTGGCGTGATTACTTTTCCATGGCCGGGAAGGCTGGCTAACCCTCCCTGAACCATTAATCTCAGGACAGTTTGAACTAAGAGAGGTTTCTGTAAAAATAGACCACAAAGAATGCATCAGAGAGGAGAGGCTTTGAGTCTTTTACAGCTTCTTGACCTCTTCTGGGTGGATTTTTTTACTAATGGGAAGGATTAAATGGAATATCCCGGTGCCTCAGCACAATGCAGTGACCAATTTGCACAGCTGTTCTTAGTCATGTCTCCAAACACCATGGCTGCCTGGGCTTTGCTATCGAGCACACAAAATAAGGGCCTGACTCATTGCTGCTTCAACTCAGTTTCTGACCAGTAGCTCAGATTTTTCAGATCTCAAACTCAGCCCTGATTGATGCTCATTATTTTGAAGCTTGGTTTCACTGGACCCAGGGTGGATAAAAAATAGAGGAAAAGGGCAAGAAGGGAACACCTGAGAAGACTGCTGTTTTCCTAGCATACAACTTTTGTCTAGTTGGTGATTAGTTATGGTGGCAGGCCACCTGAGTCCAATAAATCACAACATTGAGTAATCACTGCACACACAGTAATGTAAGATCCACGATAATAAAACAACTGAATGCTAATGCAACATATCTTACTGTTACAAAAATATGAAGTGCATGGGGCTTGGAACAATTTGCCTCAAACTGGAAAAAAAGCCTCTTACTTTTTAAAAATGTATTTTTTATGTGCGGTTATTTCTTTTGGCAGATACTTTATCTGACACCATAAAATAGAATATGGTTTTTATATCGTGGGAGAAATGCACTCACCTTACCAGGTCTGCCTCGGAAGGCTTCATAAATTTAAGAACTGGAGTAGTAAAGATTGCAGAATATGGAAGTGGTTCTTTGACCAGGATTCGTTTTGTAAGTGCAATAATCAAGTAACTCTTCATCGCAGATTACAATTAAGCATATATCAGTGTAGCTCCCTTTATTTTCATATACTTCTAGCTACAACATCAAATTCACTGTTAAGTGGAATGACCACGTAAGTAGTTACACCAGCTGAAGTGCTTACACCAGCAGATATATATGCTAATTTAGACACAGAGGGAATTCAAATTTTACATCCCAGTATGATTTTTTGTATATGTAAACCTCGATTGCAATACGGTTGTTAGCGTGCTGCCTATGCAAGGACTTGGCTGCAAAGGTGAAGAAAATACTCTTGCAGTACAGTGTTTGGACATTGGTCTAATGAACACAGATTCATTTTCTTGATTTGGTGAGTTTTCTGTTTGAAAAACCTTAACTATTGGGGACTGCAAGAACAGGAGATTGGTCAAGATACATTTGAACATTCATTAGCTTAAATTTTGTTCCACTGGAACTGCACCAATGTCTAGCAGCAGTCTTATGGCCCAAAGCTGCAGACAAAGAAACGATCAAGCAAACAGTAAGAGAGACCCTTATCTTATCCTCTATAATATTTTTTATTTAATTTCATTATAAAAAAAAAAAAAACAAAAAAAACCAAAACCCCAAAAAAAAGGAATTTGGTTGGGCTTTCAGATTTTAAACCTTACACCGGCTGAAGCTGCTGCAGCATGAATCTTGCAACACTTGGGTGCTAACGCGAAAGTAGGTACTAGTGCAAAAGTGGGAATTTAACCATGAATCTAAATCTTCCAGCCTTTAAATACAGAATACATTTAAAAAAGTAAATCTGTAGCGAGCAAGAAAAACAACCCCTTCCCTTCACAGTCAGCTGCTCTGTAATTAGCACTATCCACTTTGTCTCCAGTGTCTGTAACCGAGCTGTTTGTGGTTGTTTCTGGGGGAGCCCCATTCTTTCCCACTGCTGGACTATGAGCCTGTGGTTTCCGTTTCACATCTGAAGCCTGATGGGTATTTCATCATCATCTAACAAACTGTTCACGGGGTGTCATGATCACATAAAATTGTCAATCCTTTCCTCAAAGAAAAAAAAACAACCAACCAACCAAGAAATTGCGCTGTTACCACCACCCAGTGGTGGTCTTGGTAGACTTGCAGCAAGCACTTTCATTGCATAAAACCTACTTCAGAAAAAGTCTATGTGCACATGATTTATATGACCTTTCTTTAGATTCATGGCTTTTTTGGTGTGGATACAAAGGGCCCATTCATTTTTCCACTTATGCTGCTTTTAACTTGTTCTTAATGATTGAGGATGCTGACAACTTCTCAGTAAATTACTTAAAAGCATCTTTTGAACAATTTAAAGTTGAAGCTGTTAAGAAGCCAACTGATAATGCACGAACTTCCACAGTCATTACCACATACTTGAATGTCTGTCCCTTCAGGGCGGTTTTCAGTAGCCAGCACACCTTGATGAAAATGAATGGAGTCTCAAGGACTGAGAGCTAACTCATTTGTAAACCCCAGCAAACAGAAACCATTTTCTCCATATGGAGGAAGCTGGCCACAGTCCTGACTCTCCTAGAAACTGTCCTGACCTCACTTATTATCAGCAACCTTCCAGCACTCCCGGTAACTTCTAGGACAGCAAGTACGGCATAGCCTATCCACCAAGCTGGGATGCAGCGGGACTCCAGAAAAAGAGTTAGGGTTAAAGAGCATGCAGTATGCAGCCAGAGAATAGTTTTGTAGAAAATGTTTGTTTTTCATTTTCCCAGCAGACTCCTCAGATCCCCTTCGGGTAGGCATTAAGTCTACACTTTGTTTAGAGGAGAAGCTTGAAGAGCTCCAAACACAGGGCAACAAATATGGACAGGTAAAGCCTGAAAACAGCTTCGTTGGGGGTTACTGGGAATTTTGAGAAAAAGGTATAACAAATAATGAAGTCCATTAAATAAGTATGGTCAGTGGTCATAATACCATGGTCAGCTTTCAGCAGCACAGAAACTGCCAGCCTTCTTAGGGTGCAGGACCTTCAGACCTGGAGGAACAGCACTGACACTTACCTCACCAGTGTGATTGAAGCCAACAGGAGCAAGCTCCTGGAAGAACCATCAGAGGAAGAACGATACCAGTGGAGACTGGCTTTAAGATGTGGTCATGGACAGAGGATGTCTTCCCACCATTACGAACCAAGGAAACAGTGAGGGCACTCTACTGCCTGGAAGTAGGAAAATCCTGTGGCCTTGACTATTTCTGACAAGAAGTTCTCTGACCTCTGCAAGAAAGTCATATAAGCTGATACATCTGTAGACAAAATGAATAGAATATGGCTAAGATATACTAGGCAATACTTGTATATTGCCTACACGTACTAAACAATGATCCACCTCGTTAAATGCTATCCCAGATCATTCTGGACCTGGATTAGCCATTTTAATGCAGTCAATTTGGCACAGATTTGTGCAGGTCTGTGGAAGAGCAGGTTCTGGTCATTGACTGAAGCAGACCTGGACCTAGCGGGAGTGCTGCTGCACAAGCTCCCGCACCTGCAGCCAGAAAGTGAGGGGCTATAGTGTCCTGTGCAATGGAGTCATCTGGTGTCAAGGACTCCAAAGAATGGCATTTACTATTGTACGTGACTATTGTCACACCCTGGTAAAATCTGGTAACATTTACTACCCAGACCAGCATTGGGATAGACAGTCCACCTAGTCTCTGGTTTAGACAGTCCATTTACCCTGACCTTTCCCTAGGGGCTCAGCTTCTCCAGAGACCTGGGAAAGTGGGCAGGGGATGCTGTGCTGCTCCCTGTGATGTCCTGTTCTCAGTGCTGCTTGGGCTGTGCCTCCCAGCAGCCCCTGACAAGCTATGTCTGTCACAGCAGCTCCTGGAGCAAAGGGAGCTGAGCAGCGCGCTGCCCCTGCACCCTGCCCTCTCCCAGCACAGCCCGCAGCAGAGGAACCTGCTCCTCTGACTGGAAACTTGGTTGGTACCAGGAAATCCCAGGGGAAGCACTCTCACCTCTCCTGCTCCATGAACATGCTCATGCCCCAATTTCTTTATAATACTCAATATCAAATTAATAATTTTATAATAAATGAAAAATGTGATTATATCATTTAAACACAACCTGTATATACATACATACAAGTAAACAAAAATTCAAAGATAGAGACCTGAAGTCAGGTTCACACTGACCAGGACCAGGACCCTACGGACAGCAGGACAGGGGATGTGCACCAGGGGATGAGTGCTGGCGCAGAGCACAAAATGAATGTGTTGACAAGGTACCGACACTTGCTTCCGTGAAACCTGGTTCATTCACATGCTGTTGTGCTGTGTCGTATCAGAGACTGATAGATAGAGCCACTGCTGAGAGCAGTCCCTCAGTGAAAGACGCTAGGTTGCTCCTTTATTCCTTCATCTCAAAATGTCTCGCAGTCAAGCTGTTGGCAGGAAAAAAGTCAATGAATCAGCAGTCATTTCCGATGATGATGAGAGCATTGACCAAGAGCTCTTGTAATTCAATATCTCCAGTAATTACATCCACAGTTGTATTTTATTGTAGGTGACATCATTATAATCCATCACTATCATTATAAGGACAAGCAAAATAAAGGTTTGGTAGGGGAATTACTACAGATAGAACTGTTCGTTGTATTTTTCTTCATAGCAGCTGGCCAGCCTTCCACAAACAAATTATCAGGTCCACTTTTTAGGGATTGTTTGGAGAAGAAATTTCTGCCCAGGCCTCTGCTCCCTGTCCTGCTGGTTTGCGGTCACCTCCGTGTAAGAGCAAAGCTTAGGTTTCTAACCTGTAGTGAAGTGCATGTAGGTTTTTTGGGGCGGGGCGGGGGGGGGGGGGGGGGTTGCCACCAGAGGTCAGGGTACACCTCATTAAGGAGCAGCTATTCCTAGTTACTATAAATTAAATGGGAAAGTCCTGGGCATCTCCGCAGCCCGAACGGCCACCCTTCAAGGACGCAAATTAGTCGTGGTGACCACAGATGGGGCTGAAATCCTTTTAAATGGGGGGAGAAGATTTTCTGTGCAACTCAGACAGGTCGGCCAGGGGTTGGGATTACTCATCACTGTGAGAAGCTTTCCCTTTCCCACCAGTAGAATGACAGGGAGGACACAAACCATACCTTTATTGTGCAAATTAAATGAGAAACACAGGTCTGGAGTTTAAGATTGCTCTGTGATATCCACAGAAGCATGGCACCATCAATCTGGACTTGACTGACAAGAAGGTTTCTCATCCCTGCCTGGAGCCATTTTCCCAAGTATGGTGCTCTCCTTCCTTCTTTCTGGAAGCCATGTTCAACACTTTCTCCTTCTTCCCCAAGAAAACCTCAAAGCACTGTGCAATAACAGTCGTAAAATGCAAACTAAATTGTATTGCTTATACAGATTGAGTCTAGAAATAGTTTTGAAAATATGCCTCGTAATGACACAAACCTTTTCCTCATCTTTCCAGATATTTTTGGTCTGGTGATCTTATCTCTAAATATTAAATGAGTCAAAGACAAAGTATCATGGGAGTTATTGTTTTTTTGCTGGGGTAGTCTGACAGTGTAGCATGAAATATTTATTCTTTGACCTAAACTTGCTTGTTTCAAAATAGGTATATAGGCATATAGTCTCTTCATTCTACATTGGGGAATGTCTCCCATACTCAAGTCTAGAAAGCTCAGTGCCCAAGGTCTTTTTTTTGTGTGCACTCCTTTCAGGCTGACTGATACCATCAGCTCTGCACCTCTGCAACAGAGAAAACCAACAGCAAACAGGACTTAGCTCTTCTGTGCTGCATACCTAGGGATGGGTCTTTATTGCTTGCAGTCTTTGTGCTTCGGAAAGTGCTTTGGCTAAGCCTGGCGTAAACATATCTGCCCATTGGTTTTAACAAAGACTAGAATTTACTCATTTATTTATTTTTGGTTCCAGGACTTGCCTTGAAGGAAAGAGAAATAATAAATGAATAGCAGGCATTATGAATAGAGAGAGGTCTGGCAGACTCTTGACAGAAAGAGTAATCAGAGGATTCAAGATGTTTGAAATAATAGATGATACAGCAAAGGTGGGTTGGGTGCTTGTTTTTCTTGTTTCTTATAACACAATTAAGTTACAGGCAGTAGCCTTAAAATGATTAAAAAAAAAAGATGTTCCTACAGGTGTCTAATACCTTGTTTAATTATCTACTGAGCAGATGATTAAACAAGGTATTAGACACCTGTAAGAACTTTCACAACTTCCAGAGAGGCTTTAAAAGAAACAAGGTAAACATTTGTGCTTTGGAATAGGTGAGACTCATTAACAGACAGGCACGTTAGAGGCCCACTGGTTTATTACATCTTTTCTTAAACTCTTCTTCTGAAAAGTTTGGTGCACTCTTCAGTCAGAGAAGTGTCAATGGGCTTTGTCGACCAATGTTGTGGTATTATTGACTTTCACAGGTCTTTAACCAGGGAACCTGGGAGAGAGTTTTGCTACCTGCATACCAAACTTCCTCCACAGCCTACTTACTTACCAACACACAAGAATGAGACTAAAACTGCATCAGATACTTAGCCTGCTGGTATCAGCTCATGCAAGTTTTGCTCACACAAGTTTTGCCTGTGCAGCCTTGGGACTGAATTTCCCCCTAGGTCACGCCTGCTCCCGCACAGCTCCGCAGGGACACAGCCTGGATTTCCATGCTGTCCCTGGCATGAACTTGCACCCCTGCAGTGAGCACAGCTCATCTACAGGGACCTGTAGCCGCAAAGGTCTTGAAAATAAAGTACAGATGTACTGGGATGAACACGGTGAACAAGGCAGCAATGCCTGGGTGGTGCTGGCAGTGGAGTTTCTGCTTGGCTTTCTTGGGAGAAATGCCCTAACACCACACTATGGGTCTGGATTCAGGGTCACTGAACAAGAAGCAGCTCCAAATTTTGCTATCAACTGTTGCTTTTACCATTAAAATGCACAGCTGAACGCAGTTCCCATCTGGTAAGGCTGTGGTTTTTAATTTGGTCGGTAGATGTCAGTGATACACGCGCACACTCACATGGACAAATTTTGAAACCAGAAGGCTTCAAGAAAAAAAGACAGCACTCTTTTTTCTCCCCGGCATCAAGATGCAGAGGGTGGAAAAGGGGAGAAGTGAATGTATTTCAGAGGAAAAATGTTCCCAAGAAATGTTTGAGATTCCTGTGTCCTACCTGTCAATATGATAAAACAGCAAAACAGGGTAGTGACAATTTCAGGACTGACATATATAATTTCAGTTTGAATTCTGCAACGCTTTCATTCATTCTTTGTGAAAACATGCACTCTCACCTTCCCTTTTCAGACTAGTGCCCCCAGCATGGCTATACAGTTAAAAAGTATATTATGTTTAAGTTGTTAGGCTAATCCTAACAAATGAAGATAATAAGGGGAAAATTATGCATTATGAATAAAAGTATAATGCATATAGATCAAAGAGGGAATTATTAGAGGGTGTTGTGTTTTTTTATTTGATCAATGCCATGGAAGTTTGTGAGATAATCACTACTTAAACTGGCTTTGACCTAAAACTCAATTGTAGGTCCCACCCCAAGTTTAGATGGGGGCATTAATGCTACACCTCTAACCACAACTTCCTCATGCAATATGCATAGCAGAGGCACAAATTAAAATCAGTTTAGATCCTGTGAATGTCCTGGTGTGACCATACAGGTTTAGCAGGTCTGTCTGAATGCAGCCAGCTGAGTATAGCACCCATAACACCTCAAATGAGGGCACTAAAAGCATTTGCAGGAAGGTTAATCCTCTCCTCACTACAAAGCTTCATACACCTGCTCTGAATGACCCAGACCTGTGGCCAGGTTTGCACTCCTCTTGTTTGACATAAATGGATTGGCCAACTGGCTAGAGTCCAGTGGAGGAACACCAAGATCATTAAGGGCCGGGAACACACTGTGTATGAGGAGAGGCTGAGGAAGCTGGGTTTGTTCAGCCTGTAGACATCTATGGGGAGATCTGTCCGTATCCTCCACTACTTCATGGGTGAGAAGGCACAATCAGGCTCTCAGGGGTGCCCAGAGAGGCTGTGAAAACTCCATCCTTGGAGCCATTCAGCATTTGACTGGATATGGCCATGAGCATTCTGCTTTAACTGTGAAAGACACCCTGGGCTAAGCAGGAGGCTGGACTAGAGGAGCTCCAAAGGTCCCTTCCAACACAAATTGAAGTCAGAGTTAGTAGCAGTCCATTTCAACTCTGATGGCTGCCTCTGGGCTAGATTTTTCTTGTGTTCGGTACAAAGGAGATAGGGCTGCAAACAGTTGGACTTGTGCTTGTCCAATAAACCTCTCCACACTCCAGTGGGACATCTCCAGGTGCTGCAGCTGTAAGCTGTAAGCCTCTAGGGTGCTGGGTGAGGCAAAACTGGTCCAAACCTTTCCCGGGAGAGAGTATTGCTTAAGTTACATTTGCTGAACCCTTCTTGCAATGTGTGCATAGGTATAGGAGGAAGGGGATGACCTGTTGGGGTATGGAAAGGAGGATGCTGAAGGGACAGGATCCTCTGGCATGACCATGGGAGAGGCTGCCCTCCCTGGGGGAGCAAGTTGTCCTGCTCCATTCAGGCCCACAAAACCTGCTCTAAACAAGACTCTCCCAGGCACTAACCCAGGCACCAAATGGCATCACAGGAAAATGACCCTCCTGGAGTCCAGGTAGATGGAAACATCAGATCCTGCTGTAAATATCACGAGATAAAGCTCATGTCCAGCTTTGGTTTACATATAATTCTCCATGTAACTATGGAAATAACCTTGTGTTCACCCATTTTATTGTTCATATCTGTTTCCAGACAAGCTTGCAGCCCATTACCTTTCTCATCTGAGCCCTTCCTTTTCTTATTCTCTTTTGACAGTCATCCTAAAAGTTTAAAGGGAGATGTTTTTTCCTTTTCCTTCTTTGCTGGAAATTGCCCTAGCTTTGTTGGTACAGAAATAAACTGTAACAGATGTCTCAGCACCCACATGGAGCTATGAGAACATCATACCCAGGCACAGTCCAGAAGCTCAGTGGAGGCTGAGAGCTGAGCAAGGGCTTTGGGTTCTTTTTTCAGTGGGTGATTGACTTCAGGTAGAATGAGGCGAGACCCTAGCTCTTGCAGAAACAGCTGCTCATTTGTGGTGTCCCTGTCTGGGGACACTGTACATCTGGTAAGCAGCCCCACCCCAAATAAATTCAGCACAGCAGTGAAAACTAGACTTTTCCTGCTCTGGGTTGGGCAGCTAATAGCACCAGTTAATTTTTTTTTTTCCTTTTTGTGTCATTGCTTATCTGGCAACAGATAATATGACATGCCTCAGGAGGTGCTGTGAGGCACAAGTAATCTCTGTTTGCAAAGCACTCCAAGGCACTTGACTGAAAGCAGGTAGGAAAGCGTCACCCCTGGCTACGAGCAGAGCTAGGATCTACACAACAGCTTGGCTCTGGAAGCGGTAATTTCTGTGCAATGACATACCAATAGTCGCTTATTATACCTCAGAGCAGCTAGCTCTATAAGGCCCATGCCCTCTTTGGAGTGGCAATTTGACACGTGTTTGCGCACAGAGGCTTTATCAGCCATAAGGGGCTTTACGGAGCAGCAGGTGCTCGAATGAGAGCGTAACCTTCCACTCTCAAAATGCCAGAAGCAGCCACTCTGACTGCCCACCTGACCCAAAGTGGATCTTAAATATCCCCACTCTTATTTCCATGTATGCCCAGAGCACCTATAAGCCCCATGCAGCTCAGGACCTGGCTGCATCAGGAACCATCCGCAGGCAGAACAAAGACGGTGGTGGCCCAGGCAGCTTGTTATCTCGGACGGGAGGCAACAGATGGATGCAGGTCAAATGGAAAACAGAAGGAAAAAAGGAGACAGCATCAGACAGTACAAGTTATGTCAGCCTGTGGTCTTAACCATTGTCCAAGCTTTTGTTGGCATCCCTGCAAGAAAATACTGATGATGTCAGATACAACAGGGGAATGTGAAGGGGAGAATGATACATGTCTCTGAATACTCCTCAGTGAGTTGGACATCTCGCATTGAAGCTGGGGGGCATAACACATGGCTGCTGTTCAGGGTGAACAAAACTACAAGAAGCTAGAGGGAAAACAATAGAAAAGCCACAGAAGACAGCAAAAATACTAGGTGGACACTTGCTGGATAACTCTGGGAGAATTTTGAGCTAAGGTTCAAAACAATGAGGGGAAAAAAAGGTGTCTTTCTCCCCAGTTTTTCCGATGCCCAGGCAAACAGCCCCTTCCTATATGGTGTCTATAAATGAACTGAACTGTATCAAAGAAATATTTGACTCTGACATCTGTTTCTCCCTCAAAAGGAAACAGCTTGCAGTTGCTGAATACTGGCTCTGTGCTTGAACCACAGAACAGTGTATACTTGGGCAGAGGCACGGTGCACAGAGGATGCTCTTCAACTTGAGACGGGTAGAGTGGATATCATTTATCTTTACTTAGATGTTTGACACTTTCTGGGAGAATAAAAAAAACACCACAATTTTTCTGCTTTCTCACTCTTGGTCTGAGCTTGGGCATTTTTGGAAGCAGGTGCAAAATTAAGTTTGCTTAGGTTTTGAATGAAAACACCACGTCTTTGTGTCCTGTTGAGCAGTCCCCTGAGAACAGCAGCATGCTTTAAAGAAGTACTACACATTCACCACAACGACTCATCAGAAAGAGCTCTTCAGTTTATCCCAGCACTTAGTGTCTCCTCCTTTTTTCTTCCCCGCCACAAATGAGATCTTAAAGTAGACACAAAGCCCATGCGAATCCACACCAAGACTCTTCAAGCAAGCAAACAACTGCCGCTGGCCTTGTTGTGAGTGCCCAGGTGAATGGTTCCCCCCTGCCCTGGGTCGGATTGATGACAGAGATCAGTGGTGTGTCTCAAAGGTCCGGAGTACAAGGCTGTGCTCAGCGAGCAGTGCCTCAGTCAGGCAGAGCCTCCTTCCCATATCAAAATGTCATTCTAATAACATGAAGAAACTGCAGAAGGTTAACTCATTATTTAATTTAGCATACCTTTATTGTAAGTAGCTGGCATACAGAAGATGAGAATTAGTCTTTCTTTGTGTGATAAAATGATTATAAAATTCACTAGGACTGAAATGAGTTTCTGCATCAGACTAAAACACAACAGATATGAGTAGATGTGCCATGTTTCTGTGCCTACACTGTTCTCTGTGCTCTTTAAATGTGTTGCATGTGTATAAACACTTAATACTTTAAAAGGAAAATACACCTACACACACACACACTTGTGTATATATATATACACCAGTGGATGGGGGAAGTAAACTCTTAACATTTCACGAAATACTCTTTCTGGGTAATTATGCAAAGCCATTCACTATTTAGGTTAGTTTCGTAACAGACCAGTTCAACTGTAGTGGGTTAGAACATGCCAATTAAGAAGACAAAGAAACATAAATCTGCTTCATAAATTGGCTAATTACCATGAAAACTTTGCAACTTGTAAAGTCTGAACTGTTCTGCGATGGACAGTATGTAAGAAAAGCAAAGTTCTGATTTAAATTGAAGCCTCCCACGCCCCGGCAGGAAAGTTTCTATATTAACTGCAGCTCTGCTTTGCATTTGTTACAAATGCCAGCTATATATTTACCAAAATTTTTGAAGTAGTGAGCACATGAGTTGTGTTCTGAGATTTTGAAAGAAATTTGAGTCATGCCGTGTCTCTGGTATTTTAGAGAGAGAAAGAATGGCAAGAGGGAGAAAGACTGGACCCCTTCCTGCTGATTAGGGCACTCGCTGGATATAGAAAGGAGGAAGCAAGATTCCAAAACACGTGCAAGTATTTTATCTGAAAAGTTCACTGCAAAAATGTTTGGCATCTTCATCTTCCACAACTTACAGAGGGATTTGAACTCTTTCACACAGACCAAAATTTGCATCGAAGCTGAGAACCCTGGATGAAAGCAGGGGTCCCCTGAGCAAGCATAAGAAGTCCCAAGGGGCAGGGGGATTTGGCGCACCCCGTAAGTTAGTTATTCCCATTGACTTCCCATTCTGATTGTTGGTACTCACAGATGCACTTAAGTCTTCCTGCAAGTCTTACAGGCATTCCCAGAGCCAAGCTTAAGGCTGTCGATTCTGTTACCAGACCAGGTCCAAAATCCACAGGCACTGTCACACTGAGCCTGCTAGCAGTCAAATGACATGCTTCTGAAAATGTCACTCCCTTGTTTTTACCCACAGTCCATTCTCTGCCTGTCCTTGCTATCTAGCTTGTCGTACTGCCCCTGCAGCCTGCTTCTCAGCTCCTGCATGATCGCCCTCCCCTCAATTCCCACCTTATCCACAAATCCAGGCAGACCTGAATTCACTCCACAAACTGAAGATACCCAAAGCCACTGGAGGCATTGCTGGAAACAAGAGCTCCTTGAGGACCAAGAATAAACTTCTGAAGCATTTCCTTCTTCTTAAATCTTGTCTGCTCATGATGAGGACGCAGCTGCCAGCTTGACAAGCGGGAAAGAACCACTGCAAGGTGCAGGGTGCCTCTGCCAGCCTGGGGGTACCTGGGGCAATAGCAAATAGCAATAGCAAAAGCAATAGCTCCCTTACAGGAATGCCAGCTATTTCCACTACTGTGACCCAGGATGAAAGCTTGGGTGGATTGCTCCGTTCTCACTCTGCTGTGAAAAATTCATAGTAAGTATTTGTCTCTTAATTTTAAATGTTGAACCGCTACTTGCCTTCTGGCTTGGCTTCTTTAGAGTACAGTTGGATTACTTTCTTTCCTCAAACTTTAAGTTGGAAGAGGTGATTTTCTCATACAGTCACACAATATCAGGTGCCATGGACCTTAAGAAAGATTATATATATACACATATTTCTATTTATATCCTGAAACCTGTGGTAAAATCACAAGAGTTGGCATCATTAGCTCTTGGAGTACCCGGACTCTTTTTCATGCGAGGACAAAGCCTTATGCACCTTCTCTTTGATTTCACTCCAAACACAATTACTCCTTTGTTGGTCATGGAAGTGAATAATCATAGCTCCATGGAGTTCAGCATGTCCTTTATTTTCATTGAATGGCGCTGAGTCAGTTCACAAATTAGATCTTGGCTCTTAAAATCAGTTCACCAAAAGCTTAAATGCAATCTGTGCCATGGGGAAAATAAATACTGGAAAAGATTGAAGACCTCTGCTCTGATGATACCTGGATACCTGCTGTCAAATCTCATCATCCTTGGGATAGCAGCATAACAGAAGCGCTAAGCATGTATTTTCCATAACAAATGCCATTAGGACCATCAGAATAGAGCCTTTGATAACAAACTCAATAGCAATAGCCCACGAGTCACAAGCCAGCTAAAAACAAAGACTGCTAGAGAGTTATCCAGAAAAGCACTTCATTGAGAGCTAAAAGTGGCTAGTGCTCTCTTAGGAGAATCAAAGAGTACCTTGTTGGGGGCAGATTATCAAGGTACATCAAAGATTAGAAGACGCGTAGTTATTGAGGGCAAAAAGACACAGATCTCTGTTCCCTCAACTGAGATGCCGAATTAGAGCACAGGCAATGAAGAGAGAGAAGGTCCTCCAAGGAAAAAATCATAATTCAGATGGGATGAGCTGGGGCCAACATCCTTGTAAGGGATACATTCCCAGTGTCTCCATCTCCAGCTCACTGTGTGAACTTCACGTAGGGCCCTAATTAATCTGTTTTAGTTAACGATACCACTCAGGTAAAGCCATTGCAATCACACCTGTAAAGAGGTACTTGCCATGGTATGCTTGAGTCTTCTTTGCATCTTACAAACTCAGCTAATACAAGATAGTTTTATTCTACAACATCTGCTCTCCCATTTTGAGTAGTACCAAAGGGATTATGTGTCTTTATATGTATTTCATGCCATAGAAAGGTATGATGTATTAGATGATGATAAAAGGAGACAAAACCAGTGTAAACTGGCAGGTTAAAATAAACGTGTTCCTCTTTTCAATCTTTTAAATTCTTACCACTTGCCCCATTCTACTTTACTGGCATGGGTAACGCTGAGCTGATATTTTGATAATGACTCTTGATGCAGATCTTCCATGGACCTAATCTCATAGCTCATGGCTGGAGCTAAAGCAGTTTATGGAAGAAAAAAATGCTTTGCTGAGCAATTTAAAAACTCCTGCAGAACTGAGGACAGTCACATCCAAAACAGTTCTTACTGAGCCAGAAGGGCCAAGCTTGCGCCTGCCCCTCTCCAGCGGCTCTCGGGAGGAGATGCCAGTATCCCCATGGTAGCCGGCAGCAGCAGCAGGCCCACGGTTGACATGTCTGCTGAATCTGCTTGCAAAGCGCTGATAAGGAAAGGCAGAGCACCCTGGCAGACAGCCCAGGCTGGGTTGGCTTTGACAGGCCACTGGAGTTACCTCCTTGCAATTTATACCATCAAGACCAACACGTCACGGAGGAGGTAACACAAAGCCAAGCTTCCAAGGACAAGGTCACCGTGCTTGCCAGTAGCAAAGGCAGAAATAGGAACAACACTCCCTTCTGTCCCAACACCATAATTATTCTGCACAACTTTATATTATGAGTGTCATTAGGACACTGGTGGGCAAAAATTATGACAAAAACAACAACTACTGGAATATAAAGTGGAGAAGTTATGGAACAAGGTTTTCAGAAATCAACAAGGAAATGACAAGTTTAATTGTGGGTGAAACAGGAGCCTGGGCAGGAACTGATCATACTTCTCAGACCAGCATCAATATGAAAGAAAAATCTGCAAGAAAGGAAATTTTAGATGAATTACTCATTTGGTACTCATTTCAGCAAGGGGAAATGTCAGTCTGCAGCGAGAACCGGTCGGTCACTTCTCCAGCTCCACAGCAGCCTCAAGCATGAATGCCACAACTGCAGCTCATCTGCAGAGCTCAGGCCTCCAGAGAGACGCGGCTGTCCTGAAGCTCTGGAGGTGTAACTCCTGCACTGGAGGGACTCTGGATGAGGGATTCCCTGCTGCTAGCCCATGCACAACAGAGCCCAAAACACAGCATAACCTATGGTGTCTGTCTGAGTATCGTGAAGTGAAAGTCAAGAGTGATTAGTACGTGCAGCCACAAATGCACAACCGAAATAAGCCAACCAGTGGCAGTAAATCTGCAGTAAATAAAAGAAGCAGAGCCAAGAGACAGGGAAAGGGGTACCCCTCTCCTCCCCTTCCCTCAGGAGGAGGCCAAAGACTGGTGCAAGTCTCTTTGAGGTTAAGGGGAACAACTGTGTGTTAGTGAGCCGCTCCGACTCCTTTATTTCTAATTCAGCTCTTAATAACATACTAGCAGTGAGATTTAAGGGAGAACAGAAGGCATATAAGGAAACCAAAGGAGAACTTTTCAGGGGCTTTTTTTTTTTAGGTCATCCAGTATGCTTCAAAGACTGTTCATGCGAGCGCAGAAAGTAGCAGAAAGGCAACCACTCACAGAGAACGAAAAAGCTGTATGGCAGCAGAAAATACTGGTTTAATGACTGCAAAGTGTCCATGTGACTGGAAAGCCCTTAAAGGTAAAGGGTTAGTAATTACCAACAAATATGTAATAAAAGGAAAAAACTTATCTGTGGTCTGGAGTGTTCACTCCTCTCCTTTCATCCATCCTTCACGTATTTAAAACTAAATTGACTGATCGCTATTTTCTCTGTTAAGAAACTGGGAGTAAGGGAAGAGGCAGGGTAGGGCATAACTCTTCAAGTCAGGGGAAAATGAACCTGGTCAGGCAAGAGACAACTGTTCTTCATCCCATGCCATGTTGCTAACCCTGGGATTTGAAGTCTTACAGCATATGCTGTCAAATATAGTGGACATTTGCTCTGCAAGAAGCAGCCCCTAAATGTATCAGGTCTCCCCTCTCCCAACGTGCACCCAGCACTCTCCCCACCTAGAAGCAGCTCCAGGTAACAACCCTCAAACATTCCCACGGTTTCTTCCCTTGATGTTAGCCAAAGAGATGGTGGGGTGAAATTGTCACCAGAATTTTCCTTGGCTGCCTGGGGAGAGTGGGAAGGTTCAAGGGGCACAGGAGTTTGGACCAAGAATTGCTGGTCTAGACAGTCACTCTTTCCTATCTGTAGTTTAGCTAATATTCAACCACTGAATAAACAAAGCCATGCGACTGGTAAGGAATTTTATTTGATGAGGGAATCATTAGCAAGTGTATGTCTTTCCAAGGCCTCTCTTACCTGCAAAGCCACTTTGAGATTGTGAGAAGGATGCATTTGTGCATCTTGCTTAATAAAATGTCTCCCACACCTCTTGGGTAGTCAAGGGTACTAAACAGCCCCCAAGTTAGCGGTACTTTATTTGCTTCTGAAGGACAAAACAATCTACCACTAGCAGATTCAAGAGGTTTTGATCAACAGACGGTTTCTGTTTCTTCTAACCTTTGCAGGAAGACACAGAAAGATATTGGTTTCTGTGTGGTGCATTGATAGAAAAACACAGTTTGGTTTTGTAAAGGCCTCATTCGCTGATGTTCTCCCTATTGCATTGCTAATACCCTTTTTGCTTCAAAAAGCAGGAAAGGGAGCTTCACCATCAGTATTTTACGAAAGAGCTGGGGTTAACAGGCATTAATACAAGTCATGACCAACTATTGAATTGCTTTGTGTGGCATCAGACAGCTTATATGAGATAGAACTCTATTTTCTTTAAAATCCACATTGTTTCACACGTGCATAAAGTATGATTTAAATTCCAGTTTATAATTAACACACAAAACCCTTCCCAAATTAGAAATAAAATGTAAAACTAATGGAGAACATTGTCCAACTGAGTAAAGGACTCCTGGGATTCTTCACCCTCACAGTTCATATTGATCTCCTTTCTTATTGCTGCTTCTCCTTCCAAACTAAGTCAGCGTTTTCATACGTTGTGTAGTTTTATGTCTGCTGCCATTGCCTCTGCCTGCCTCCACTGGGGTGTGCAGCTCGCAGAAAAGGAAAGAATTAAGGATGCTTGCCCAGAAAGCAGCACCACCACCACTCCCCATCAACTGAGGACAGACAGGAGAGGGGATTGCCGGGGCAAGAGATAAGGCAGATTCCTGCCTGGAGACAGCCACCCCGCAGGAGCAGGGAAGAGTGAGGGGCTGGCAGAGGGACTGGGAAGCTCAGAGCACTTCTGGGCAAAGCTATCCCACCCTGCCACTAGATTGAACTTGCAGCGTGATGGCCCTAGGCTTGAAAAGCCTCAAAATCAGTCTTCATGCCGCAGTGGCCGCATTCCTGCTTCTGAAGTGACTTGCCTCTTTCTTTTCCCGCTGAAGCCTGGCCTGTCTCCTGGTGCTCTCCAACAGCCTGCTTTCCTACTCCAGAATCTGAATTTTTTTACCAGCTCCTTAAATTGAAATTTCTTTTCTCGCAGTTTTCTTGTCTTTTTGTACATGGAAGCCAGCAACTAAACATGCTCTGTCTTAACTAAGGTACAAAAGATACCAGTAACAGAATATTTTGCAACTTGCAAAGGCCTTCCAGGAATACAAAGTTAAACACAGGGACATGTTTATCACTCTCTAATAGCATATAAACTGTTTAAAGTGACATAATGCTTTATAGAAGTCAGCTAATATACTAGGGAGAGGGCTTTAATCAGGAGGGTCCCATGGATTTTCTCCCAACTCAGAGAGTTTCCCTTAGTTCGACCCAACAAATGTCAACTATTAAAACCACCAGAGCAACAACTTAGTCTACATTTCATTGTCTACACTTTGAGCAAAGGTTCTGTGTAGTCTATAATCAAAGTAAGCTTCATCCTCTAACAAATAATTACGGTCACAGGCAGAATTTTCAGGAAGATTTTCCAAGATATATTCTAAAGTGAGTAAAACATATGGCCATTGTATGGGTAAGCTATTAATTTTTGATGGCACAATTGTAAAGTTGTGGCAATAGGAATCAAAATAACACATTATGAACACAAATGCTCTTTAAGAAACCTCAGCAAGAGGTGGTCTAGACACAGTTGTGCTGTAGGCAAGGACTGCCTTTACTGTTTACTTCCCACTCTGGTTCTCAAACTATCACATCGCATCCTCCTATTTGGAAAATGAGAATAGTATGCTAATCTGTTCCTTTGATAAGAACCTAATTCTGCACCGTCTGCCTAGAATGCAAATATTCCAGGAACTTAGTCTAAAATCTGCTGAAATCAAAATACATGACTTAAGTGGTAATTTATCAAGGTCTTGGTGTAAGGTACAACATGGTGTGAATAAGGATGACAGAGTTAAATGAAGGCTACAGAAATGCAAGACTTCATTAAGGCTAAAGAAAAAAAAAAGGTGAGACAAAACAGGTTCTTTGCTTTTGGAACCTGAAAGTTAAAAAATACTCCAAAAAGCTTAAGAACATATGGAAAAATATTAGCACTTTACACCATCCTTTAACATACTTTTTTTTTTTCCTGAAATAACAAAGTAAATTGGGTGTTTTCAGTAAAGAGTAAGAACCATTCATGATCTCCTACAATTCCTTTTTGTACCACCTCTGCTTCCAGCCTTTATAACGCATGAATAGGAGACTGAAGTGCTAAACTAATTCCTCACCAGAAAAAAGAAGCATGTTAGCCTAAACAAGGTTCTTTTCCTATTTAACATACACATCGCAATTATCTGCAAAATAGGACTTTCACTCTGTTAATTACATGTGCAATGACAATTCAGGTTATTGACATGAAAGAGTATATAATAATTGCACAGCAAACTCAAGTGGGTGCTTTCCAACCTTCTCCCTAAAAAGTTACAGGTTTCTAAACTTCATACAACTCTATGGTGAAAGTTATAAACTTCGATTATAAAAACATGCCTGGCTTGGGTTTTTTTTCATTTTACTTGCCTGGTGTGTGCATCTTGGTATGGAAATGTTACATTTCTTGTAAGAGTTTGCATAACACGAGCACTACTTCTGCCTCTCAGAACAGCCTGCTTTTGTTCCCCGATAACAGTACTGCTCTTTTTTAGCACAAATACTAGATACCGTAGGGTGAGAAAAGATAACCTCAAACATCCTACCAAAGACTCTGCTGTACTTTGATTCTGCATAGCATCAGAGCACAAAAACATGTAATAGAATGAGCATCCATAGCTGCTTCAGTGCTTAGGGTGAAACATTTTTTAAAAGCCAGGACTATAACTTCTGGAGCTATTGTCATTTCAGCTTCTGACGTACTGTTGCACACCACTACAAAGCAGAATTAAAATTTGAGGTTTGTCTCCCAAGGTTCAGCCTAGAGTTAGCTCTGTGATTTGAAATAGCTGCAACTCACACAGCAACAAAGCTGAAGCGGAAGCTGCCAAAGGTAAATCTGTCCTATGGGACTTCTACCACACCTTTCCCCAGCCCGGAATTGCCCCTTTGCTGAGTTCGAGCAGGACAATGAGACTATTAAGCAGTTCGGCTTTGTTTCGCACGCTGTGGAAACACTAATCTCCTCCTGGGAGAGGATCTCTGTAAGAGGAGAAGCTGCTATTAGCATCTGTAATCAAGGAGTGCACCAGAGAAACAAGCTACGTCTTGAAGGAAGAGCCTTGCATCCTGTTACACCGCTCAGCCCAGGCAGCTCCTTGTCCTTAAATTAAGTTTGGCTGAGTTAAATAGAGCAAAGCCCACTCTGCACGCACAGAAAATATTTTACCTACTAAGGCAACCAGTCAGACTTTCCATATTCTCTTCTCTTTTTTCTTCCTGCCCTCACTGTGTTAAATCTAACAAAAAATATTGTGAAAAACATTTTAAGTGAAAAGCGAATCAGAAAGGCTAGGACATGAAAAACACGCTCTGTCATGAAATCAAAGGACACTACTCGTGGAGCGTATAACAAATGTTTTGAAAAGCACTGAGTCAGGCTTAGTGGCCAAATGTAAACAAGGTCTGGGCAACACATCCAGCGTTGCTCCATCTGGCATTCAAACCCCACGCTGTTCCCAGCCCAGCTCTGACTTCAGGCAGCGTACTGATCCGCTGCCTGCCAGGGACTAACAAAAAATATTCCTTCCCAAAATATCTGGCTTCAGTAATATTGGCTATTAAGTGGGGGTTTTATTTGCTTTTTTTAACTCCATAACATCAAACATTGTCTAGCGAGGAATGCTGAACAACAGCCCGACTGGAATAACATGATTTAGAGGGTCAAATCCTTCTGCAGTCTCAGAGGAGAAGGATTCCTGTACTTTTGCAGGAGCATGCAAAAGCCCACAGGGAAACAACAGAGAGGCTGCAAAGGGGGACAGCCCTGACAGATAACACACAGGCGCGCTCAAGCCACAGCAACAGGCCATCAGTACCACGGCCTGATTACAGAACTTTTCATTCATCGTCACGTGTAATTGCATCTCCGGGGCTTGTCTTGTATCATCTTGTTTACAGTCCCCTTATTTGGACAAAAGCTGGCTCCCAACCCCATACTCCTTCTCCTGTACTAAAGGCAGGTGTCACACAGCTGATGGTGGGATGGTTCATACCAGAAAGTTTCCTGACCCTGACGCATAAGCCGCTCTGCATGTGGGTCTGATCACAGCCATAGACTGTCCCCCGGGGCAGCTCGGATGGTTTGCGGAGCCAAGTGGGTGCAAGGGCTTTGCTGAGTTCATCTTCATTAGCTCCAGGCACACATCTTCATTATCTCTCAGGTGCACAGCCTTGACTTATACAGCCCTTCCTCTCAAACCTAGCCTGAGTTATAACTAAAGAGCTAACCACCTTCAGATGCTGTGAAGAGGGAATGGAGGGAGGGTATCAACACCATCCAGACTTCAAATGTGTCATCAGTCCATAGACTAAAGCAAATCTGCCTCACCCGTCGGCCACACAGGAATCCTAGATCTACCCCTCCCTCAGCACTGCCCGTGTCTGAACTTAGAGCTTTGCCGTTCACCTTAGCCCACACCTGCCTCCGAAATAGGTTCTCACTCATTCCTCCCGCCACAGGTGCTGGTACCACGCTAGTGTCTAAAATCATCTTCCCTAGTGGAAGGTAAGTCTGTTATTCCTAACGATGCTCAGTGGATTGCTCAGAAGGGATCATCTGTTGCTGCTGTGATGCAAACCAGGTTGCTATGGTGTTGATCCTCCCGGTTATTTTTTTAAACTTGTCAGGCTTAACCATCTACCTGGAATTGGCACAGTAACATCAAAATCAAAAGGAGTAAAGATAAAACCATTAAGGGACAAATATAAATTATTAATAAGTTTTTCGCAATGCTAGCATGTGCCAGCCAGACATATTAAATAAAAAGCTCAAGTTACTCCAGCTTAAAATCAGTAGGATTTTGCATTGGATTTTTTTTTTTGCCAGTGTTATTACAAGCATCATAGCATAAACAACAAAGCGCTAGAAAATAAACCCTAAAATGCTAATTGGAGTATCCAACTCCAAATCCCACTGATGAGTCTTTTCAGCTTGTTTCCTCAGGGAAGGAAGGTTACAGAGGATCATGCTGTCTACCCCATCCTGTCTTAATCTTTTCCGTCCTCCTCCTCCCATAAATGTTGAACCGTTTGACCAATTTCAACCAACTTGACAGAAGACAGAGAGATGAAGTTCCCAGAAGTTTCATGAGACAGGGACTGGGTAGAGGAGAGAGACCTTGTAACGCCTGGAGCGATGGAAAGGCTGATTAACTCACACTGTACTAGACCTCAGAGAATCCACAGATGACAGAGCCATTAGAAGTGAAACCTATTACTTCTCCCATTCCTGGAAGAACTTTTTTTTTCTTGAACCACAGCCCCCATCACATGGATCTTGATAAACGCCTTTATGAACATATTTCAACCAGAGCTGTCAACTGGCTACAGATTTCTAAGCTGTGCGTCTCTGTGCAGTACAGCCATCTCAGTATGCAGTAGTACACCCTTATGGCTGATCCCAGAAATCACTTAAAAATTGTTTTTCTAGGCCTTTACCACTACATAAGTGAAACACGTGTGATGTGATGTTACTGAGTAGTGGAATTAATTCTGTCTCTTGCTGCTGAGATTTTATTCTTTCCCGTGTTGGCTTCTTTATCATCTCTGCGCACTGTACAAATCAGAACAAGCCCCTGACTGCTGAACACTGACCTCTAGTTTGGTAACTTGGGTAAGAACCACCTATTCTTATGGAAAAGGACAGCCATAGGTCTGGGATGGTAACTAACTGAATTCGGCCTTTTGTAACCAAAGCAGGATTCGAGCTGATTTAAAGATAAAAGATGCTGTATCTCATTTACCAGCTTCTCCAGGCCATCTGGCTTTCTGATTAGGAACTGAGCCACAGAAATAAACAGACAAAAATTAAAATACACTCTCACACTATTAGCTCTTTCCTTTCATTCTCATTAAGATAAAGAAGAACTCATTTTGAAAATCCATAATGCAAAACCTCACGCAGTATTTTCTTGAGGTATAGATGTCTGAAAAAACTTTTTATTAAAGTGCTCAAATAACAAAGGGCATCTTTCACATTTGGTTTGTACATCCATCATAGACACACACTTACTGAACATAAAGTTGATGAATGAAAACTTGTGTCTACCACTAACGTCTTGGATTTGCAGTGTCTCCGTCTTGACACACAGAGTTCACATACTCCAAGGAAAGACATTGGTTTTGTGGAAAGGTGTTACTACAACCAGAGGACCATGCAGGCTTGCCTTCACTTGCTGGCTACTTCCCCGGTTCTCCTGATACCCAGCACCTTGTATATCCCTCAATAATTAGTAGAAGTCCTCCTCCTTACTCTGACCAGCTGATGGTTCCTTATATGTCAGACTGGATCCTTTTGTTTTAAATGTCTTCTGCAGAAAACTTTGTACTAGATGGTCTGGTTTGGAGGTGTACATTTTGCTAAGTGCTTTTTGCAGGTTGTATATTCTGTGCTTTGCAGCTGCTGGGGTACAAGGGAGTACCACTCATCCCAGTTTCTCCAAAATCCCATCTCGCAGCCCAAGTGCTACAGAGTCTTTATCCCCACCCATGGCGGGTCCTAGAAGAGAGTCCCAGCCGAGCTCCCACCACGCATTCCCTGGGGCATGCTGCACTAGGCAGGGTGGCACTACTCAGCGCTGGTGGCAGGAGGGTCATGTAGTATTTGGTGGCTTAGATATGAGTGCCACTTACCACATGCTAGCCTGAGAGTCCGCTGTGTCCTGCAGCCACAGCAGAAGGAGATGGTGACAAGGTCCTCCCCCAGGGACTGGGACAGCTCTAGGCTCCTACCACTCCCAGCAAGCACAAGATGCAGTGGGTGTGAATTAGGTGTCTATATCCAATACCATTCAACTTTTATTATGCCCCATATCTTGCAAAAAACTTTCATCTTCTGTGTAACCTGCCTGGACACATCCTGACCGTGGAGTATAACACACTTACAGAATCACAGAATCACAGCACCGCTAAGGCTGGAAAAGATCAAGTCCAACCATCAACCCAACACCACTGTGCCCACATGTCCCATGTCCCACAGTGCCACGTCCACACGTTCCTTGAACACCTCCAGTGATGGTGACTCCACCACCTCCCTGGGCGGCTTATTCCAGCGTCTCACCAGAGATATACTATGGTTTGCCACTTCTTGGTCCTTCCTTCCCTGTGCCACTTAAATATTTCACCCAGCCACAAGCAGTCATGGACACAATTTCACCTCACTAAACCTCACCGTGCCCAAGGGCAGAAGCTATTTCTTTCCAATTTACTTCTGGAAGCCAATCCATCTTAGAGCTGCAGGAGGGATAGCAAATCTGGTTATCCACTGCACGCAGACGGATGGTATGTCAGTGTGAAAACATGAAGCAAGGATGCTGGTCAGAATTCACCTTACTAAATATATGTTCATGCTGGAGGCGATCACATTCAGGCTCAGGTCCATCAGGCAGTCCAGTTGTTCTGGGATCCCTACATCCTACATGGGGTGAGGTGGTGTGAATGTTAAAGAGCTCCAAGCACTGTCTCCTCCACACAGTAAACCACGGTGCAGTGCAAGCGCGAGTTCTCCGTATGAGGTTGTCTCTTACAGGCCAGTGTCACAGCCTATATACCACTATGTGACCACCTGCCTGCATCCATACACGCACATACACAGCCTGCGTGGAAAAGACTAGCTGTTCCCGCACAGGGAGCCACAGAAAAGCCGAGATTGCTGCTGTCGCTGGGGTCGTGCTGCAAGGGACTGGGTCCTGGCTCCCTCGGACAGCTCCAGGAGCCAGATGTGCACCCCAGCACGTCCCCCGGCACAGCCCTCTCACATGCTGAGAAAGAAGATGCTTGAGAGGGCTCAGTGAAATGCAAATTTAGCTGGTTCCAAAAGAAAATGAAAGTCAGAGGATCTGCGCAGGAAACAGCCTGGGGGCGGGGAAAGGAGACTGAATGCCTTTCATTGAAATGCAAAGTGGAAATTTTCGTTCTCAGGAAGAGCAAAAACCCCCTCAGGGTGATGATTTTTTTAAGGGAGCAGGAGAGTAACAGGTAGCAAAACCTATGCTAGATTGATCCTGAGAAACAGTGCGAGTTAAATCATCTCTTGAGTATTCTTGCAAATGCAGCCCTGCTGCGTGATACTTTCTCGTTTTGTCGTCGCCGCTGTTTTTGAATACATAGGGGAAGAAAAAGCCTATCGAAATTTAATGAGAGCAGAAATGATGCAAACAGGAACCCATCCAAACTGATACCAGCATGTCCCAAGCACATCTAGTAATTACCATCTGCCCATGCTCCCCATTAGCTTTAGTCATTCATCTCTTCAGCTGCCTGTGCTGTGCCTCTTCTTGGTGACTGAACCTCTTGCATACAAAACTGACAAATGCAGAGGCCCCTACCGCAGAACGCATGGGTGGCTGCTTCACAGACGACCGTTTTGCCACCCTTAGAAGCTTTTTCAGCTTTGTCAGGCTGTATTTGAGTGGATCCATCTTATCCAGCAGATGAGAAAACAATGGGAATGGGTTTGACAGGCAGAAACAAAAGATGATTTGTCTTAGTCTGAAAAAGAGAGAAGTGCTGGTTTGACCAGTGAAGAGTGTTAGCTTGCAGAGGGAGCAGCTAGGAGGAAGGTGTCTGGGAGGGGGCACCGAATTCAGCAGGAGCGGAGCCCAGTGAGTAATGGTCTGTATTGGCACGTGTGCCAGCAATGGAGGCACAACCCCTACCATTGGCTCTTTCAGCGTCATTTCTCGTAGAGCACTTGTACTTCTCTTTCAGACTCACTTGGTCTCCAGCCACTGCTGCCAGTGCACTAATTGGTGATACATCTTCACCAACAGCCTTACCTCCTGGTTCTTGTCCTCAAGGTTTTGTTTTACCATTGCCTCAACCACCCTTCTGTGCAGCACTGACATTGCACAATTGCCTGTCTGGTTTCATCAGAGCCCTGCCCCAGTTAAAGAGCAAAGAAAACAAGCTGTGTGGGCAATGCTTTTTTGACTAATTAACAAACTAGTAATTTTTTTTTCACAGTCTCCTTTGTATTTCCCAGCCACCCAGTTTCTGCTTCCACTGCATGCTTTTGCCTGTGTGTGCGTGCTGGCCCATGCCTACTCTTTGTCCCATTCCCCTGATTGCACCATTGCTGTCCTGCAGTGACAGGAGGGACAAAATCTGCTGATTCCTTTATTCCAGCTTGTTCTGATGACTGTGCATGTTAAACAATGCTACAGGCTGCAGAAGGAATGAAGTCTGTTTTCCAAAATGTCTCTATTGTATGGATTCTTTAACGGCTATGAAAAAAGCAAGCTCATTAACTTTCCACGTAGGAAGAAGGTATGAAAAATTCTCCCTTCTCCTGGTCCTCTTTTGTTGAGTGCGTAGAAAATTAGTGGGTTTGAGAACCCAACTCCTCCCTCATGTTACTGAAATTGCCCAGGAGTTACTCAGTAGTTCTCAGGAGAGAACAGAGCAGCAGTCACACACAAGCAGAGCCTGTAAAAATCATCAGGTTTGGCGCTGAGTTACTTTTTAGGAGACAGGGCAGGAAAAAAAAAACCAAGCAAAAAAAAAAAAAAAACCAAGGAAGAAAGTGCTGGAGCTTTGCGTCTCCCCAGCTCTGATCCAGAGGGCTGATGGGAGGAGGTTGGTACCCTGCTCTTTTCTCTGGAGGAGAGAGGGCTTTGGGCAAACAGCTTCAGCACTGGTCTTTTATTGACTCCAATAAGAATAGCAGTTACAGCCGTCCTGTGAAGTGCTGGAGATAAAGATTATCTCCAGTATAACTGGAATCAACAAGCATAAAGAGTGCTGATGTTTCTGGGTAGGAGCCCTTGTTCACAAAGCAGAGAGGAATAGCTAAGCAAACTCACTATAGACTTTGGGGAAACACAAAGGCACTTCAGATTTTTTGTGCTGAGTTAAGGCTTTTGGTAAAATTTTAACCTAACCTTTCTCCAACTGTTTGCTTTCAGAGGCAAATCTGTGTGTATCTATGTGAAGAAGGAAACAGAAATTTCAAGAAGAAAATTAAAATATATGTAATTTTTTTTACCCAACTTTCACTTTCTACAGGGGAAGAAACAAATCCAACTCCAGCAGGTCTAACTGGGAGATGGTTTATGTGTACGGGGAAACTAAAACCTGATGAAGTTCCATGCTTTACCTTTTTTCCTCTACTACTGTCTTTCATTTATATTTTAGGCTGTCATTCTGCCCTGAAAAAGATGCAGCTACAAAAGGCTGTCTATGTAAGGTTCCTGTGTGGTTATGTACGTGGAACAACCTATTAAAAAGAAATGTCTAATGCAAGCACTTAATAAGTGGGGTTATATATTTCTGGATTACTAGTACTTTGTGGATACACTATTTTACTAACACAATACATGAATAGACAGTGTTCTCTTCTAAACACTATTGATCATTTCTATTCCTTCTTGGGATGCTGCTTTGAAATCCTTTCACTGGATTCAGTGAATTCAGACTCTGAAAAGGAAGAGCGTTCCTTTGTGCAGTTGCTTTTTCTTTTGAATTCCCTTGCTTAAATGCCTCGGAGCTTACTTCTGCCTGACTGGCAGAATATCTAAATGAAGGGCCTCTGGCAAAATGTAAATATCTGACATTCTTTTCAGGGGACAAGTTATTTTAACAGTGAAAACAAGCAAATACCTGTCTAAACAATAATGTAACTGCTTTAAAGAAGAAAATTCAAGTGTGACTAGATATGAAATGGTTTTTACCTGTTAAAGAAATTTCTTTGTATTCATTTTAAGGAAAAACTATAAGAAGCACTGCCAACATTAATATTTCCTCTCCATATTGTCAGCTTCCACAAAGGTTCAAGACTGTCTTGTTTTGGCCAGCTTACAATGCCCATATCAGCCCTGAGTACTTTGCAAGCAATCCCATTGAGGTAAATGGAACTAAAAAAGAAGCAAGATGCTACCCAAGGTAAAGAAGTTTACAAGTCCTTGAGACAAGAAGGTTGCAGAAATGCGACCTTTGTCCTTGCAAGGGGTCATGTAAGCTGAGGAAGATGGATTTACCTTCCAAAAGGGCTAGGTTACGCAGGCAGTGGTATTGCTTGCTTGTGTTAGTGAGCACTTGAAAATGCCTGAGAAGATCACCTCCCTTCATTCATAGTACCACAGCGGGGCTTTTGCCTTTGCCTAACAGTTTCTTCCAAATGTGCGTTACTGGAGATGCCTTGCTAAGGAAAGTTGAAACAAACACATTTTATTCAACTCTCTTTACCTGTAATGTAAAATTACTACAAAGCAGACACAGCCATGAGCTGAAAATTTTTCTACTGAGGAATAAGCTTGGATCAAATGTCCCAGGCGCTTTCCATGCTGGGACGCCAGAACTGAAGTGCTCTGAACGTGGCTGGTTTAGATCTGGGGTTTTGTACCGGAGCTCATTCTGAAACAACTGTGGCCAGGTGTCCCCAAGGTTTAACCACTGTCCCCTCCTACCGCTGGTGTCACTCCGGGGACTCCTTGCCAGGGCGTTGTTAGGACTTTACCATTGCAAATTCCAACAAATGACAGATTTAGCAGCAAACTCCATCCCTAAACCACTGGTTGCTGGAAGTCAGGAGAACATACCAGAAGTATCTTCTCTCTAGTATTTGTCATGCTTCTTGTATTACTTTTTCACTACAACAGGCATCAGGATACTGGACTAAATGACCCATTGCTCTGACCCAATACGACAGTCCTTAAAAATCCATTCAGTGCAGCAGCCTGCTTGTTTTCTGCAAGTCTCAAAGTGCTTTACAAGGAGTGCAGACGCAGAAGTGTGTCTCGGAGAAGTAAAGGGACTTGCCAGCAATCTCTGAGCAGACTGACTCCTAGCACTCAGAAAAAGTCCACAGATCTCCTTAGTTCATTTGTCATGTTTTTTTCTCTTTCTCTTCTCTGGCTATTCCTTATTTGGCTCTCATAAAGCCCCCAGTTTATGATTTTGGTGGTGGTGGTTGTAAGCTGCTGTCTCAGTCGTTCTGGTAAGTTTGACACCCCTACAATCTCTAGCATGCTTTCTCAGCTTCATCTGTGCTCTGTTTCTATGATTACCACCCTTCCCTTCCCTTATTTATTTGTCTGCCTTGCTATAACATGAAATACAGTGGAAATAAATAAGAGCCTGTCACTCACAGTGCTAATTATGCATTAAGTTCTTTAGAGGTCCTGAGGTTTTGCTTCATGATAGCAGTCTTGTTTTCTTCCTCATTTGGCAGCAAATCCAATTACATATAAACTATAAACCCCTGGGCCTTGACACAACCTTTGCAGCCCCTTTTATATTGTCTCTTGATACTGCCGTCTCCCAGATGGCTAACCCTATCTGGAGCCATCTATTTGCTGTTGGCTTACATGTTTGCTGCAAAATGCTGAATTCCCTCTGTAAGAGATCTCAAGCTCCAACTCTAAGCTTGTGCTTTTGGACCACAGAGTCTGTAAAACAATTTGTTTCTGGGTTTATGTTCTTCTGCATCTAGTGGATGGACACAATTAAAAAAACCACGCATTTTCAGAGAGTACCTATATATGCAAAGAAAAACATTTGGAGCCAAGAGGAAAATGAAAGATCAGTCAGTGCTTGGGTAAGGTTTCCTAAGGTTTCTCAGGCTGAGAAGCGATGACCTTAAAGGCAGGACCAAAGGGAACTTAAGTCTGGGTACTACAGGTCTCATGAAAGACAACGGAGCTTTCACATAGATTACTGACACCGTGATTGAAAGAAAAATCTGCTCCATGGTCAAAAGAGTACCTGGATAACAGAAAAGACCATGAAAAGAAATTATCAGCTGAGATGTGATCATAACAAATACTTTGGAGGTGGGTATACACAGCACACAAATATTACCCCGACATAGAATTCAGGACAGAGTGGATTTCATTGATTTCACTGAGAATAGGGCTGAAACATAACTTTGGAGGAGGCAACGGTGCTGAAGCAAATGGGCAGCCAAGATAGGCAGGGTAGAGATAGATGCAACATACTGTGAGACACCATAACATAATATTGCTGGTGCTATGATTGTGCCTGGAAATCTGAATCAGACTGTGTGATCCCAGAGCATAAAATGCCACACCAAGTACTCAAAGGCATTCCCCCCAAAAAACTTTAAATCTCCATAAAAGCAGTAACACTTTTTGTTCCAGTTGGAGTTTCCACTGACTTTTAGGCTGGAGCTCCAAGTAGAGCACAGAGCAAAAGATACCAATAGGAAGAATAAACATTACCCTGGCACTCCCTGAGCTGGCTAGCTAACAAATTTATCTCTCCAGAGCACAAAACAGAAAGTTGTCATCAAAGAATGATGCCAAGAAAGCCATCCAACTGTGTGGCTCTGATCTTCATTTTCCACCTGAAGGAAACCATAGATCAGTACAAGCTGGGCCATCTCCACTGTGTTTCTCAATCTTCAGACCAGTTGGAAAGGGATCAGAGTAATCAGGAGACTCTGCATACTCTGAGTGGGAGTGGCAGCAATAAAGGGCTTATACGCAACTCAGTAGGAAAGCACCCTTTATTTCCTGGCCCAGATAACTGAAATAGGTGAGGGTTATACTAGCATCAGTGAGGACAGTGTAATGTAAACGTCAGAGATACAGACATAATTAGTCACGTAATTAGACAACCTCATGGCCCCGACACATGTACTTCACAGCTGCTTATTTGAGAAATGTTGCTATTACCTTGCTCCTTGAGATAGAAGTACCCATAAGCTTTTGCAATACCAAATGCTACCTTACAAGACATTTTATCAGTGAAGAAGCACACTGCTCTAAATAGCATAAAACTCCCAGAACCAGTACCTCTGAGGCTCTTAACAGCCAGAAGCACTTAGATTTTCTCTTTCTTTATTTCTGTGATGATAGCACTAGTGTCATTTTGCATCCTGAAGTGCCATCAGTCCCCTAAGGACTGGCCAACCCCAGTTTTACAGAGCACTCTTTGCAGGAGTCCGCTGCGTCTCATCCATACGGTAACCCAATCTGACTTCGTTTTCTTATGTTCACTAACGAGATCATGACAGAATTCATTATAGCTGTAAACCAGACTTCCAACACACGAGCAGCAGAGGGAACCTGAGCTGGAGATGGTGTTCCTAGACCTGCTCATTTTCCTTTGTTAGTTTGGGCACTGAACACTGCTTAACGGCACTGCCCTGCTGCTATAAATATACAGGCAGTCACTTGACCATGGCAGTTGCTTTGGCTAAAATAATTCTCCTTTGAAACTGGCAGGGGCACAATAGGAGCACATGCCTGCTGTCCCCTGCAGCCTGGCGCTCAGCTGGAATGAGTGACCTTCGCTTTGCTCTGAAGGTGCAGCTTCATGACTGGCTTGTGCTGAGCTAAGAAGGGCCAGTACTGAAAGCGGTGATTCCACCTCGTCCTTTTCCCCTGCATTACATGTCCCTGCCTGCTTTTCTTCTGTCACTGACCACAATGAAAATTAATCTTTTATTCCCCCCCCCAATAAATCAGCTCGCTTCTAGAGTGAAGCAAAGCAAAAATGCATTTCTAGGTTTCAATGCATTTGTCCCCATAACATCTAGATTAGAACAGATGAATCAAAATAACTTCTCTTTTTTACTTTCACTGTAAGGTGACTAGACAGATAGAAGTCTATGCTCTGTTTATCTAAAGGTAGGTGAGACAAATCCCATCATTAAAGTGTGTATTCATCTCTCCTACATCTCCCCATTGAGAAGTTTTCTAAGCCAGCTGACCAGAACCCTTTACAATCCTAGTGAAAGGTACGCACCTCTACAGGCATTTCATCCTCTTAGCCTGTATTTTAGATTAGTCAAATTGCCCTCAGGATCAAGCGTCAGGTGCTGATATTCTGCCATTAATGTCTGTAAGGATCTGTGTTTTCTCCAAGTAAATTCCCAGTTCACTACTGAGCAAGCCCAGGATGGCCTCCGTCACGTCAGATTTCAGAATCATGGTGTCAGCCTCATGCCAGCCAGATCGTTCAGTGAGCTGCTTTCCTTTGCCTATCAGCCATCCATGGAAGCAAAGGTTGCCTAAGCCCAGTGCCCACAGGCATTTTTCATGGCAAAAACAAGTGGAAGAGGGCTGGGTTCTTTCTGCGTATTTTTTCTGCATTCCTTTAATAGCTAACATCTTGTAATTGATATTTAGATAATATTATAGTTCACAAACAATATAAGGCAACTGGAAAGTTGTCCAGAAGCCACAACTATATTTTTTATCATTTACTACACCAAAAATAAAGCAGAGCCCTGATCTATTCTTAGAAGTGTTGCTGCTACAGTAACATTAATTTGAAGCTTGTCAGAAGACCACACTGTACCAGTAGAACTTACTATATAGAATAATTCAATTACACTATAGTATAACTATCCTCTAACTACACATACCCATGCATACACTGGATATCAAAGGTGTTTCAGTTGATACAGTTTGTTTTATATGCAGAGGTGACAAACTGTCCAAGGAACAGGACCTTGCTCCACAAGAAGAGCCTCCACCAAGAGAACTGGCTGGCATACTTTCACAGTCTAACTGCACTGCCAAATTCTTTCTAGCATTGATGCAGTCTTAGCATTAGTGGAACTAGGAGAAAAGAGTTAGTGAAAAGAGTAACAGCAATAAGCAATGGATGAAGATAATCATCCATGCTCACGCAGCTTGTTCAGTTGCTCTTTAGAACTCATGACAGCAAACAATTACCTTGTACAAATAGGGACAGATGTTGAGTTCATTTATTACACAAAGCAACAATCAGGGACGTGGGGCTGCAAATGTCCTCATAATATACTTCCTATCATATGGCAAGACAATTGAATTATGTTTTGTACAAAGATGAAACAACTAAAGAGAAAGTGGAATGTAATCACTTTCGTGTATGTATTTGATTTGAAAGGTAAGCGCCACATCCCCAAGGAGATAGAATAGCTGCAATGATATTGAACATAATTTGTGTAATAATACAGGCAGATACAATACAATTTGAAATGTATTAAGCAGCATCATATATTCAATAATTTCAAATGGGAATAGTTTTGCAAAAGTGAGCGACTATAAGGTGCATCGACTGTTCTGAGGAAAAGTAAACAGTAAGTTTAGGGCATCATATAGTTTTAAGGGTTTTTAATCTTCGCACTGATGTAGAAATAAATAAATATGACAATCACTAAAGACAGCAATGAGTAGAGTGCCAATCTGTAACTAAAGGGAAGATGTGGAAAAAATGGGTTGATACCTATCACATAATGTTCACTAACTCTTTGTTTTCAGTTCTATGAACTTTTCAAAATAGCTGGGGTAAGGGCCTCCATCTTGCAGGCATAGAACCAGCCCAAGCAGGCAGAGCAGTCACAGTCAAGTTATAAAAGGATAAGACAATTCATGGTGACACAAAATGCAGTTTTTACCTGCTTTCAGAATGGCTTTCCTGAAAAATGGTTCCCTATGTTTTAACTTTCAAAATAAACCACTTCTAGTTGCACCTTTGTAAGCCAAAAGCCCCTGCCATCTAACATGCATGCACCCTTTTAAATCTATTCATTTTAATTACTATTGCAAGTCCCAATCAGTAAAACTAAAATCCAGGCAGGGTAAACGTCTACCTACTTTTGTTAGGGTGCTAAAAAGCAAATCAACAAATTCCAGGGAGCTTGTGACTTTCTGAACCTATCAAATCTCCTGCTGCCCACACACAGATGTCTCAGCGTTAGCTAGTAAGTTTACAACAACACGGAGATTTCAAGAGTACAAGCTAAATGCGCACAGTAAATCTCTGGCACATGCCAAGGAAAAAAATGTCACGGTTATCTAGCTGGTGTTAGCTGATACCGCTGCTGGGGCTGATTATGCTACTCAAGACAACTTACGATAGTTTATGTATATGAGTTATTATTAAGAAGTGTTGGAATTACAACACCGGGTACAGGAAGAGGTATTCACATAGACTAAATTTAGCTGAGTGAAGCTAATTCCCATCCCCAGCTCCTTCTGTAGTCTGGGGAATGTAAGCTTCTCTAGAAGGCAGCTCAGAGCACAAGCTTAATTTAGGTTGAAGTTACAGCAGAGGCAAAGAGCTGATTTAGTGTTTCTCAGCCACAACAAAGGGAAGGGACTCTCCTTGTGCCTGCTCATCCTGGCCCTTCTTGAGCTGTCTCTAGTGTTTGCTGGGCACTCCACTGAACCCAGGCAATTGGCTAATGAACAGAAAGCTACTTCAAGGAAAGAAAAGTGATAGTCTTCAGCTGATTTAATGAGCTGAACTGGCTCAGGAAGAGATTAGAGAAACATCAAAGCTGGTGGGGGCGAGGGATGAGCAGGGGTGGAGGGCAGCGCTTTGAGACTTGCCCATTCCCGCAGTGCTGAGCTGATCCTTTGACTGAGCTCTGCTGGGTAACTTCACCCTTGGCTGCCCTGTAAATGGAGAGCTTTAATGGTCGAAGTGGCATAAAGGAGTCCCTACACCCACACTGTGATTTCCCACTCCCGTTCTCATGCTGCTGTCACTGTTGTGGGGCTGGATAATGAACTGATACAAATGATCTCCCTGAAAACAGGGATTTGCTTTCGAGCCAGTGCAACCACAGCCATACAGATAGGGTGTCAGCAAACAGCGATGCAGAACTGGAAACTGCCAGCATGAGGCAAAAACATCTGAAGCTGGCTTAGCTTCTGAAGCCAGCGTCTCTTACTATGCCTTAAATCCCTTCTGGAGAAGTTTCTGCTGACTATGGTGGGGGGATGAAAATAGCTTGCCAAGCAAGAATTAGCATTTGGGAATACCCCCACCCCCCAGAAGCCTCTATTTATTCACTCACCATAACAGGAGGGGTTCAAGTCCCCTCTTCTGCAGTATCTCGCTTAGATGCAAGTCAGAAGGCCAAAGCTGGCAGTCTGCGTTACGTGCAGACAGCAGTGGGTGTCTGTGGTGAGTGAGGGGTGTCTGGAGAAGGTGGCCTGAGCAATGAGGACATGAGCTTTTCCTCCTACATCTTAAACTTGCTTTGGGGCTGACTTGCAGAACTGAGCAACAGTTTGTGTTTTGGCTTCTTTGCTTAGAAAACAGGGGTGTCAATATCCAAAATAATGGTACCTAGGTGGAGCCAGACAGTCAGAAAGCAATGTCTCCCGATCTCTGCTGGGTTGACCCAGCTTTGGAGCAATGAGCTTGCATTGCAATCCTCCAGGTCACATCACCAAATTCCAGCCATGAAGCATTTCACTGGCTCTTCTTTCAGTATATAGTAATGGTAGGTGCTAAAGGAAACAAGAGTTCCTCACAATAATTCAAAAGAATCGTAGAAATTATAAGAGGACACCTGTTAAATCCAAAACAAAGATAATTGTTACAGTTGTCCTAAAGCTCATGGCTCGCTTTGCTTTGCCTCCAGCATTACAAACCAAAGTGGAAACTTGATTGGTTGTAGATATGAGATATGGTTCACAGTTTAAAGAAGAAGATTCAAAATATGTCCATGAACATCTTACCTGATCTTTGTGTATCACTCTCTAGGACCACTACTGGAAAATGTAACCCCATTCACTTATTGTGAGACATGTGTCTGTCCTCACTTGCAGCAATGAATTTTTTCCCCTGCAAAACCCTTTAACCACAAGAACAGATTAGCAGAGTCAAGGGGCACTCAGGACACACAGCATAACCTTTCTTCTCAGAATGACACCGTGTGTGATTTTAAATGCAACAAGTTTTATTTTCACATGTTGAAAAGTCCCTAGTTTGAAACACATACGTTACAGAAAATGTTTCGAAGAGATCAACCTGGCATAGATACTTGAATACCTTCATGATGAAGTCCCCCCAGGCTAACAGAGTGCTGAGCTACCATGCCTTCTCCAAGGAGCAGCCCCTATGTTGCTGTCACTTGCCACCTCTCAGGACATATATTGGCCAGGTGAAATAAGCTGCGACTGCGGACACCCCAGGACTCTCCCCAGCATTCAGATATAGACTGACGCACTGCATCTGCCAACAGTTCTCTTCCCCCTCCCCATAAAGCCAACACCATTAAAGGTAGGATACTCCCCCACATCGCCTGATTGCTTTCTGCCAACTTCCATCAACAAATCTCTGCCACCACGAGTCCCCAGTGGGTTCAGTGCAGTGTGCCCTTTCTAGGCTTCACATGGGACTCAGCTGTAGCAGCGGAGCCAAACATTCCTCAGTACTGGGAAACGCATTAAACAATGCTCACTGGAAGCTCAGTTGTGTTCACAGTATTTTCCACAAAGCTTGCTCTGTGAACTGCAGAGCAGTATGGGTCCAGAGTGCAATATGGCAAAGGTTAGTTAAGATATCAATGGACACTTCCAAAAAAGGAGGGCGGTCAATCAACCTTGACCCTTAACATCAGCAATCTGCTTCAAAGACAGTGGCTGGAAGCCTGTGACTGTACTAGAGAGTATGGGCAGAAGTATGTTTCTGTAAAACAGGCAAAAATGCATTTGGTCTGTTGTCAGAATTACGACAATTTTTAACAAGGTAAATTGTGGGATGTCAAGGTGGAAGGAGAGATGAATCTGTTCTTTAGCAAAATTCAGCATAAGCGATGTCCAGACATGGGGGATTCAAATAGTATAGTACCTTCTCCAAGTACGACATGCGTACAAGGAAACCTGGAATCGACTCCAGAAGATGTAACAAGTCCTGCAATTGTGGAACTACTTCAGAAGTCATTAAAGAGATTATATGTGTTTCTATGTGAAGCACTACTGAAAAACCTACTATAATATAATACATTATACCATAGAGCACTACTATAAAAATCTTTGTATCAAGATAAATTGCAGTGGCATACATCACTCTTCAGGCAGATACGCTACTGTATGTCATTACAGGGGGTGATTGCACTAACGTAAAAAACTCTTCAGCATGAACATGGCCTCGCATTTGTGTCTGGAAAGGTGTTAGGTTGACAAAGCCGTATTCACTTATTCAGACATACAATGAACAAAATCCATACACAAAAATCTCAGGACTACTAAATTTTCTGAACAGTTAACCAATTCAAAGAACAGAAGTTGTCCTTATTGTGTGGAAATTCATCTACTGATAAAAATCACTGTCCGTATGTCATACAAGCTTTCAATTCTATATATTTTTGCTTGCATTTGGAAGGCATTGGCTAAATGGTCCTTGTGGAAGACAGACTTCTATTTACCCATGGATGGTGTACAAACTGGATTGTAACAGCATAGGAACTGTTTCAAAATATTTATTTGATAATTTAAAGATGAAATTAGAGAGGATCTTTGACAAAAATGGTCTAGGATATTCTTTCCTTTTTTCTTTTTCTTTAAGATTATATTTCACCAAGATACAGTTTAGTTGTTACAAACTGAGTGCTATTACTTCCGTAATTGCAAAATTTTATAACTATTTGTTTCCTCTGACATCAAAGGAATTCATTAAATGAGGTCATCACATTTCACTATGGTCCCAAACACTGAAACACAGACCCCACTCCACCATGATGCAGGTTTGCAGGAAGAAGCTCCATTTGTTCACTCACCATGAATCCCAGATAACACTTTCATGCTCAGCTTCCACATGCCTGTGTAATAAGCATTTGGAGATATTGGGGATACCTACACACAAGTGCCCCAAAATAGAGGGTAAATCAAGATTATTTTGAAAATGCAGGCTATTATGAGTTAATAAGAAAGGTTCATTTAAAGAGGAAAAGGTTTCCATCCTGTTACCTCTTCCACCAACACTAGGAACTTCAACCGCGAGTGATCACCGTGCAAACCAGTGCACACATGCATGTGAAGTATATCTGGGTTTTTTTATTAACTACATTGTAAAGCACTTAACTATTTTGAATGTGTTATCTGTATAACACTGTATAATCTTTAAGCAAAAATTAAACAGAAACTAGGCCCAATGCCAAAAACAAGGAATCATTCCTTCACATAAAGCTGGGGTAAAATAAGCTTGCAGAACTGCCACTCCAAGATAATTTTTCTTCATTGTGTTATGTATTTTCCCTTTGAATGGAAAATCCAGATGAATAAGCACGGAATTAAAATATAGGTGGACCAGAATTTTGATTCAGCATCTGCCAGCACTGTGTGTGCGTCAGCACTTCGTGATTTCCAGCAGATGAATTCAGCTCTCTGCATTTTGCAAAACTGGACCACTAATTCTTGTTTCTCCATTACAGCCATGTGAAATAATGAACATATCCATCCTGCAGTCTGATGACCTGATCTACCAGGTGTGACACAGTGACATAAGATCACCCTTTACCCTATGTTCTCCAGCCACCAGGCCTATATCCCATGTTCCTGCAGTGTAATGGTGTCCTTCACTTCCTAGGTTATATTCTTCATGATGTTTACTCCCTTAGGACTACAGCCATCATCAGACAATGGCCATCAGGCCATCAACATTTTGCTGTAGGAAAGGGTTCTATTAATAGAGTTTTTCAAGTGAGATTTCTGTCTCTAATCAGGTTTAATTGCAGTTTTGGAAAAAAGAAACAGCAGGGAAAGCATATCTACTTTCATGTGTTTTGGGAAGATGATGGGACAGATGCAAGTAGTGGAATATCTCAGACTTACCTAATTACAGACTTTGTATACAAACAAAAGTTAAATGTGATTAAAATGTACACACAAAAAAATGTTGTAATTGTATGAAGGTTACCAGGCAAATTTATTTAGACTGTGTCCCTTAACACTAGGGTTTGTTTTTCTGGAAAACTGCGCTTCATCAAAAATGCCAACGTTGCCAAACTAGAGTTGAACTTTGAGACTGTGACCTGTCACCAAGAGACTTCCCGTATGACCTTGGGGAGATCTTTTCACCTCTCTGTGCCTCAGTCCTCCACCGTCTGGAACAATAAATAAGTAAATAACTAAGAGCAGGAAGAGGGAACAATCTTCTTTCTTCTGCAGTCCTGCACCTGCCTTGTCTATTTAGATCACAAGCGCTTCAGGGAGGGGATTAAATACCCCATGCTTTTAACACTGCAAGCAAAACAAGGCCTGATCTAAAGGAGCGCCTAGGAGAGCTGTCGTAAGATATGGTACATGGTCTGGTCTGCCTTTAAAAGCTTAAGATCTTGCAAATAGGAAAGTAGCATTTTCCTCTCTATTTCGTTACAAATGCTACTATGATAATTGATTGTTGAATGCTCATAAGGAGAGAGAGGGATCCTGTCCAAAGACGAGATAATGCGGCGAACGCTCCTCACAACAGGCGCTGGTGGGACAACCACAGCCCCTTGGTGCTGGTTCAGGCATGAAAAAACCTTGCTCTGATCCTTCCCTAACCTTTCCTGTACCTTTTCTTCTCCCTTCCCCCTTAAAGTTCAGCTGTGCATGCTCCCGTTTTCATTATACAGGATAGACTTTCTTACCCTTACATTTCATTGTGTAACTATTATTTACCTCCAGCTCCCATTTCAGCTGTAGTTACCAGTCTTGAATTTATTTGCTTATAGCAAGTCGCTACCTGAAGTGCCACATGGATGGCTTAACTCATTCCTTTCCCTCCAGGGGACCCTTTGCAATGTCAAACAACGTAAAGAAGCGAAGTAGGTCGCGGTTATAAAGCCAGCCTGAATCTGTACTGCTGCCCGGAAAAGGAGGTTTCACCCTTTCCTCATCATTCATGCTTGCCATCTCTCTCGTGCTGGCACCAGCGTTTATTTGGCTGCTTGGTGAGCCAGAGGGAATTAATCCAGTTATTACTAACCTGGCAAAATACCTGGCAAAAAAATCAATAAAACCTTAAACTTGCCACAACAACAGAAAAAAAGGTAATCATAGCCTTAGACAGCCAGGGCTAGGCTCTCTGCCTAGTCACGTTTAACCCAGTGACTTATTTGCGAGAACTCTAGATCTACCGTTCTGGTTTCCCTCTCGTGAGAGAGTTAATCATGTGTGATGAGGAACCTAAAGCTTTCTTTTTTTCTCCCAGTGAAACTGGGAATGTGTACAATTCAGCGTTTTGCCTCTACTTTCTCCATTGATAGCTAAAAAAAGTGATGTTAGAGCGTTAGGAGAAAATATTCTTTGCTACTCTTTCTTATTTCACATGCATTGGTCCTGCAAGAATTTCAACAAATCACTTCCTCCCTGCTCAGCAACAGTGGGAAATCGTATGCCCAAAATTTCAGATGATCTATTCCATCGGTCAGAGGGAAGGCGTGTCGTGTCATCTGATTTTTACTCTTACTTACAGCGATGGATGTGCTTATGACTTTAACAGGCACAAAACTCCATTCACGCTCCATAAGGCTCATTCCGTAGGCCCTATGGAAGTGATGCTCTCCTGGGATATGGCAAATAGTCAGAGAGAGTGTGATATGGACAGGGCCGCAGCAGACACGGAGCGGGAGGAGGAGCGGTTGTGGCACTGCATCAGGTTACATTCCTTGTTCCTGCCAAAGCATGTGTGTGACTCCAGGCATGCCATTGTCCCATGGAGATTTGCTCAACCTCAAAAAATTCAGTCGAAGTCAGCTGCAGGGCAAAAACCAGAGAGCATAAAAATCAGGTACCACAACTTGAGCAACTTCGCCCCGGAAGATCACCTAAAATGCCTTATTTTTGCACAACATCCTGCTTCCAGTGATTCCTCTGCACGTTCCTTCTGGCCAAGTCTACGGCCCTGTGAAAGAGAGAAGGCGTCCCCACCTCGGAGCTAACTGTGAAGGCAAACCCAAGAGACGCTTGCGAGACCACCGGGCCCCGTGGCGGCCACCCCATGAGCAGTGCCCGGCCCGCAGTGCGGACGCCTACAGCACCGACCCACTGCCGCTGAACCGGGCCCCGGCCAGGGCCGCACGGCCGCTCCCGGCCCCGCCGGCTGGCCCCGGCCCGCCTCCCGACAGCATCGCTTCACCCGCCTGCGCGCCCTCCCGCCGTCTGCACGAAGGAAGGGGCGAGCCCGCGTTTCCCGCCCCCGTCAGGCGGCCGTGCAGCCGCAGCGCAGCGATGCCAAGGGACAGCAACGCCGGCCCCGTGCCGCCCCGGCCCGCCGGCGGGAACGGCCGCACGGCCCCGCCGCCGAGGCCGGGGGCGGCGGGGAGGGGTGAGCGGTGCGGGGGGGGCCGGAGGGGGGGGAGCCGGGGCGGGGCGCGGGCACCCTTGAGCCTCCGTCCTTGGTGGGGATTGAGCGCGGCGGCCGCCGCCTCCCCCGTGGCTCCGGGGAACGCCCAGGAGGGCGCGGCGGGGAGCGGCCCGGCCCAGGCCCGCCCCTTCCGCTGCGGAGCCCTCATTGACCGAGCCCCGGACGGCGGTGGGAGTGCTCCGCTCTCCTCTCCCCGCTCTGAGCCGTGTTGGTGGGTACGGGGAGAGCGGAGCTGGCGGGGTCTCGTCTCCGGGCTGGGGGGTGCTGGAGGGTCGCCCAGCCCGTCCTTCCGTTCCCCGGGCGGCTCGGGCCGGGCGCCTCCCCCCGAGGCCGAGCATCCCTGGGTGTCTGGGGCGGGGGGCGTTGGCTGGAGCCAGGCTGTGGGTCCTGAGGGTTTGGGGTGGGATGGCGGCTCCTGGCCCGGCCCCCGGCCGTGCGCAGAGACCCGCTGGGTGACCTCGTGTGCCGGCCCCGGCCCCTCGCTGGTCTGCGGCTGGCGGGGTGGGGGCGGTGCCCCCGGCTTGGGCGGGGAGGGAGGGAGGGAGGGAGGGGTGCGCGGAGGCACCGCGCGGGGCTCCGTGGGTTGAGCGAAGGGAGCCGCGGGGCCGGATGGAAACGAGCTGGGGAAATCGCAGCAGGCGTGCTGCTCCCCAGCTGGCTCGGGGTTTTATTCCTAGTCCCACAGCCCGCTGCCCTGATGGGCGCTTCGAAGAGAGGTGAATGCCGAAGAGCCATTAACGCAGGGGGTGTTTCTGCCTTCCGCGGGGAGGCTCTGGAAACTGCGAATGGAAGGACGTTCTGCTACGTGCTGCCAAAGTAGCCTCTGCCCCCCTTCAGCCCCTCGCTGGGCACCAGCCAATGCGGGGGGGATGGGAGCCAGAGCCCCGTGGCCAAGGAGGGGTGGGTGGGCTGGTGACTCCTGGGGGGGAAGGAGCCGTGGGAGCACGGGCAGCGTGCCTCTGTGCTGCCTTACGTAAACCGCCATCAGCAGCCACTTGCAGCACTTCATCGGCAAGTATCCGGCCGTGGCAGATGGCCTCTTCGATTCAGAGTGTGCCTTTCGGTTCCCTCTGGCTTGCTTTGGGCCAGATCTTTCCGTCTCTCCTTGCAGAACACCATGGCTACTCTCAAGGAGAAGCTGATGACGCCCATTGCCGCGGGAACCACAGTCCCGAACAACAAGATAACTGTTGTGGGGGTTGGACAGGTTGGGATGGCCTGTGCTATCAGCATCCTTGGAAAGGTACGGCTCAAGGACAACGTGCTCTTCAAGTTCCACTGCTGTAATGTTCTGCACTGCCTGTTTGTCTTAGCAAATGGTGGGAAATTCGGTAGGTTAGTATAGGAATGAATCATTTGCCGTTTGTGTAAGCAAGCAGTGACCTACACTGTTCGTGCAAGGCTGACCTCCCCATTCAGTTTCTCCTTGTTCTCTCACCTTTCCATCTGTGCTTAGCAATAAATCTCTCATTAGGCAGTTATTTTGCAGGCTGCTGGGGAAAATGTAGTGAGCAATGGCTCTGAAGCCCCTGCCAAACTTTTCTTCAGCTTTTTAGTTTTCTTATTCTTCTACAATAAAGCTGGAGTTTGCTTTTTATTCTTTCAATGCGTATGTGCTGCAATAACTAAAAATACTGCTGTCCCCTTCAGTAGACCTCTTTATTTTTCTTAAGCCCTTGTTGCTTGGCTATATGACTTTATTGTTTCCAGAGAGGTTTTAGCTAGTTTTCCAAAAACTAAAAATAGAGGGTTAGACTTAGAGGTTATTCTGACTTTTCCTGTTACTGGTTTTCTGGGGTTTTTTAGGCAAATCTCATGTTGCAGTCTTTGAGCAAAGCAAAGGCTTGTTATATAATAAGGATCTTTTGTACTTTGCCCTTTGTTTTTAGAGAATATTGTGAATTACTTAAATTTTATTCCTCTTACACTTTTTTTAAAGACAAATGGGAGCTGCAGATCTTTTTTAAAAAAAAAAAAAGGCATAAGGAGATATGCCCTATCCACTTGCAGGGGCAGATCTTAAATCAAGTAGCTCACAGTGAGATCAAAAATCTTTCATGTACTATTAAACTAGCTGTATGTATTTGGAGATGATCCTTCTTCTACCTATTACCTTGAGGATGCATGTTTTAAATTACTGGGTTTTAAATAATTAAAAAAATTTTTTAAGAGTTTTCACTTGCTGATGTTCATGAGCCTTGTGAGCAAGAAAAACTGACAGTAAGAAAAGACTGCAGTGAACCGAAGTACTGATGTGAAAGTAACAAATAGTTTTTAAGACTATATAACTAAAGGAGAAATTTAATGGAAAAACAATGACAGTTCATTTTAGGTTTTTATATTTTAAGCAGATGTTTGCCTCTTGTGGTCTGAACTCCTTTGTTTTTTGAAGGAGTACTGTAACCTGTAAGGTTGGTAGTGAGGGAGTCAGATGAAGTTACTGTGAACTTCACTACAATCCAGCATCCATCTGTGTTTAATACGCTGCTCTAAGCAGGATCAAATTGTACTTTCAGAAATCTAGGCACAAAGTTTTACTGTTAATGAGTTGTATGTACCAAACCTAGAATAAAAACTGGTTTTAAATTTTTCAAGCTTGGATTATGGCATGAAGTTTATTTCAGCCAGGCTTCTGTTCTCTCTTTTTCTTTCTCACAAGTATAAGCTGCAGTATAAAACATTTTTACGACAAACCCATCTGATTTGTGTCACCAAATTAGAGGCGGCTTTGACTTGTACAAGATGGTTGGCTCCCCAAGATGTCTTTGTTAAACAATGGCATAAAACTTTGTACTGAATTTCCTATACTTAATATGTAGATGCAGCTGAGTTTTAGATGGCTTTGAAATTGTAAAATTAAACAGTGTGATAATACTAATTTCAGTTTACTGGTGTTGTATTAATATAAATTTGGATAACACTAAAACTTCCATGTTGGTTATTTTTAGCTCCCTCTCAGTTAGAAAGAAGTCACTGATGTTGCCATACTGTTTTAGCAAAGAAAATACCTCCACAGTCACTGAGAATATTTTAAGCTGCATTTGGTGATTGTGTACACTTTATTAGCACACACAGGAATGATGAGCTGAAATCTTCCCTAGGCAACACTGATGCAAATTCATGAAGTTAGTCATTGGAGTTATTCAGGTGCTCTTCAGTTTCAGTGAGAACTGGCTCCTTGAACCTGCTGAGTCTGGTGAATATTGATTACAAGGTCTAGACTGAAAGTCCCATATTGTTAGATTGTGTATAAATCTATCCATAATCACACATGTGCACATGTTAGTTTTTCAAATTCTGATTACACTAACTTCTTCATTTAACACCAGTGACTTCAGTTAAGGATACTTTTTCATAATGTTTAAATAACTGAGACTTGAATTTTACCCTGCAGACTATTTTGAGAACAGAGCAAGTGCAGATACAGATTCTTACGGTTTTCCTTCAGCAGTTGATCAAATCAGTTGTGAAAAGAAACCATGCAGAAAAGCAGTAAACTCTAACATGATTTTAAAGTATGAAATTAAAAACTTAAGTATGGCTGCTGTTAAATACATTTTTCCACAGGAAAAATAGTGCATATTGTTGCTGCATGTTTAAAGTAGTTTAGCTGATGCTAATAATTAGTATTTCCATGTGAAATAATGAGTGTTACCTTTTTGTATAAAAGCAGACAAAGAAGCTTCTTGCAATAGTATTTTCAATAGCATAAAAATGGCTTAACTGCTTTCAAGTGGTGTGTAGATACCTAGGAAAATAGAGAGAAGTAGTAATTTGAATCTCAGTATAATTTACTGAATGATAAGGCTTTAAGGATAGTAGAATTTACAAGGGTAGTAAACACTTCTGTCAAAAGGCAGTAAATCTTTGCATTACAGCAGAATGCCTTTTTCTTCCACGCCCATATTTCACTGTTTTCCTGTTCTGAGACTATATGACATTGTCTCCCAACTTAACCTGTCTGGACAACAAGCATATGTGGCTAAATCTGTTCTGCAAAGTAAATAAAATGTAGTAGCTCTTAAAATTAGGTAAAGAATCTGTTTCTTCTTGATACTATTTCTAGTATTGAGGAAAATAAGGCTGTTCCCATTCTATTTTTTGTGAAACAAATTGATTGAAGGAATATTATAAGAGAATACTTATTTGATAATTATGTGGTGTATTAGGTATTTAAATATTTAAAACAGGCCTATTTGCTGGATAGATTTAGAGGGTTTGTTATGACTGAAAGATGCAGCTTTTTTCCTAAGATAATAACTAAATCATGAAGTGCCTTACTAGCAAAGGGTTAGCTGTGCATTCAAACTCCCCACAAATAATACCTTTTTTGGAAAGTCTGAACGAATTTTATGAACCTGTGCTGTAGTAGCCTCTGACTTTGTTACTGTGAGATACATCAGAACACCAAGACAGCGCTGTCCTACTGGTCTACCTTTGGAGAGGAGATGCCTTCAGATGTGTAACATGTTATTTCAAAATGTAATATAGCTCACTCAGGCAACTTTTTAAAATGAAAGTTAACTGCTTTATTGACTCCTTCAGATTTTGTTGTTTTCAGGGTCTTTGTGATGAGCTTGCTCTGGTTGATGTTTTGGAAGACAAACTAAAAGGAGAAATGATGGATCTACAGCATGGGAGCTTGTTCCTTCACACTCACAAGATTGTGGCAGACAAAGGTGGACTTCAGTTTCTTTTATTTAATACTGATATTCTGTGAATTTGCTTAATAGTGGAGCATTAGTTGTGTAATCCTAAAGAACTCCAAGGATTTGTCATTGAGAAGTTAAAGTGTATGAATTGGGATGAGAGTTCAGATGAACACCATAACAATGGGGGTGGCTCTTAGTCTGGGCTTTCTCTTTCATCTCTAATGGCCGCAATAGGTTTGTTGAGTAAAATTGATTTTAATGAAACTCTAGTACCTCTTTGATGTAAAAGAAATAGTATTATATTTGGATAGTGGAAATGAGATTTGGAGCGGTTGAATGTATGCTCAAGACCCACGTATTGATATATCAGGACATTGTAAGAGATGGTGCTGGCTTTAATATATCTCATGTTTTTTTGCATTTGAATGTATGCACAGTGGAGAAACTACCCATAATACCTGTGTGAACACAATGCTATTGAAATTAGTGATAAGTCTATTTAACATGTTCTGTATCTTCTCCCCATGCTCTGTTGTAGACTATGCTGTCACAGCCAACTCTAAGATTGTGGTAGTAACTGCAGGCGTTCGTCAGCAAGAGGGGGAGAGTCGTCTCAACCTGGTTCAGAGGAATGTGAATGTCTTCAAATTCATCATTCCTCAGATCATCAAATACAGCCCCAACTGCACCATCCTGGTGGTTTCCAACCCAGGTAAGGCAATCTTTTCCTTGAACACTTAAAAATTCTATTTGCCAGAGAACTAGTGTTTTATTTTATCAATCTTCTCAACTACAAATTGAATGCTGAAAATTAATAGCTTTGTGTGGACATCTGCCATGTAGTTGCTAACAGCAGAATACAAACAAATGTTCTGTACTTTCCGATGCTCTCTTTATTCAGAACTTCTCATGGTGTCTATATTTTAAAAGCATGCCTCATGGTAAATGCTTCAGTTCTTTACATACTTTGGCTTAAGCAGTAGGTAGTTTAAAATTTTTAATCTCTAAAGGAGACATCCATTTTGCTTTTAAAGTGTTAGTAAATCATAGCTTTCTTCTGTGTCTGGATATGATATGGCCGTTTTTCAGGATGAAGAACTTACCCTATAGTCTTAGCTATATTTTCAGGAAAAAGAGTTTGCATGCTGAAGCCTGTGGCAGGGGAAAGGCTAACTGTACTACATAGTTTAGTTAGATTGGAAAAGATTTAGTTATAACTGATTACACATATTTATGTGCTCACTTGCAAGCATCTCATTGCACTGGGGCAGCTTGGATATTTGGATGTCTAAAGCTGACTGTAAATGTTCTGATATGCTTTGTAGGGTGTCTCTGTAGAGCTATCTTTTCTTGATTCAAAATCTGAGTGAAGCCATTACTACACAACCCTGGCAATGAAGTGACACTGCTTTTAAAGATGACTTGGCAGAGTCAAAACAGTGCATGTAAAACTAGCAGTGCAGCTGGTGGTTGAGTAATTAGCTGGTGTACAATTAGTACTACTGAATACCAGTGTACTGAGCAAGTGGCTACTCTGCAAGTACAATAACTTCCGGCAATTTTAAACACTTATCTAAAAATCTGCATCAAAGATCGAATTGTTCGTGTTCTAGCAAGGCTGAATTTAAACTATAGATGTCTCTCCAGTAGAGCAGCTGCAGGAGGAGAATTGCATATTGCCTTTTCAGAATTATTTTTATAATGCTTTGTTTTCTCAATGTGCGGAATTCTGTCCACTATTCTTAAATAGTGGAAGTTATTGTAAGCCCATTAGAAGGGACTTCAGGGGTGTCTGCTGGATGTGTTGGTGTGTGACCCTGATGTCCTTCCCTGTTTAGCTTCCTCAGATCTGTCTGGGCTCTAGCTCAGATGGCACTGTCCGCAGCCTGTCCTGAGTGGAAAGCCCTACTGTAGGCAAACGATGAGATTACAAAGCAGCACTCAAAGTCTGCGTGCATGTCTCAGCACCTGACTCAAAAGCCAGACTGTCCAGAGCAAATGTAGCTGTTTGATAGGGAAGTGCTCTGCAGTCTGTACAGATTACTGTGATCCTGGCAGGAACGGTCTCAACTGAAGCTGTAGGGAAACTATGCCTGACGAGCATGCCACTTGTAACAGCAAGGTGTGAACTGTACTGAGATGACATGCTTTTAGTGCCTGAGCAGAACAAATGATGCATTTCAGATCTATAGACACAAATATATTCCCTCCTGAGAACTGGCTGGCTTTTTAGAGTTTTGGAGCCATAATTGATTATTGCAGCCTGTTTACTCTCTGCTCACATGCTTCTCTCTGCCCCAACTTAGGTCTGTTTTTTTCTAAAACTGTATTTTTAGAGCCACATGCAGCCAAAGCATAGAGCTCACCTGGCTTTTTATGCTGCAGAGGTAATTAGTGCAGAAACTGCTTAATGCACAAATCTGTTTCAAGAATGAACCTGAAGTAGTTACCAGCTAGAAACAGAGTATGTAAGTCTCAAAACACGTTTCAATTGCTTTACCTCTTATTGTGATGATGAAGTGGAAGGTAACGTTACTTCAGAAAACTGCTTGAATGTTTTAGCCATATGAAGAGTTCCGTCCCAATTCTGGATGCTCTAGGGGTTTAGCTGTGACAAAAAAGTGCCTCCAACTTTAGCTGGTGGGACTAAATACCCTAAAAAGACCTTCCTCAATTTTTTGAACAGTAGCTAGATGGGTCCTAAATTTCAAGCAGTCAGACACCAAATAGTCAGACCTAAAATACTGTGACCAATGAGCCCAACTGTTTTGAGTCCTCCTGATTGCCTACAACAAAGTAATTGTTGGAGCATTCTTGGTGTATGTGAATAGTTTCACTTACTGTGCGTGTTTTTCTTTTCAGTGGATATATTAACCTATGTCACATGGAAGCTGAGTGGCCTGCCAAAACACCGTGTGATTGGAAGTGGCTGCAATCTAGACACAGCTAGATTTCGCTATCTGATGTCTGAGAGACTTGGTATCCACCCAACCAGCTGCCATGGCTGGATCTTGGGAGAACATGGCGATTCTAGTGGTAAGGAGCAGTTCTGACCTCCTTGGGAATAAGCAGTACAGTGTTAGAGGTTGAGACCGGGGAGCTGTTACGAAACTCTGAAAGAACAGATGCAGCTGAGCTTGAGTAACTAGCACTTTGCTGTATTTTTATAAAGATTAGAGTTGAGACAAGTCCAGGAAATCTAGCTATACTTTTTTAATAAAAGTGATTGTGGCTGTATGATTAAACCCTGAACTGGAAAGGCCAATTTTGTTAGCTAAAGTTGTGTCCTAAAGGCTACAGCTTACTACTTCTGTTTATCCTCAGTTTTTGGAGTATCATAATAGTCTGCAGCACTGTTCTCCTCTGAAAGCAGTATTAGCTCATTAGGTCAATGGCAGAGCTTGTTGCAAGGAGAAAAAGCTAGCAATTGAGATTCAGGATAATAAAATTATTCCTTACCTCATTTTGTGACTTTTCTCCATACTGTTTAAAAGCAAAGATAGTTTTAAAACCATGTGAAAACGAAGAAGCTTATTTGTCTTAATTCAGTTCATGTATTTCAAATCTGAAATGATGCAGCAGAACATCTGTGTAGATTGGGACTGCTTTATATTTTAGTGTTGTGTATTTCTAAGGGGGCCACCTCTTCAATGTCCCATTGCACTTGATCAAAGTACAGTGAAAACTGTTGTTGCTCAGGCACTGAAGCCAACCCTACACTGTAATGAAAGAGCTTGGCTGAACGTACACAGAGCTCGTTTTGCTTCAGTGTTACAGCTGCTTTTGCTTTGAAGTAACTATTTCCTAGTTACTTCACAGCAACAGAGAATAAATCTGCAGGTAAGCTTCCAGTATGAAGGGAGATGTGCAAATTCATCTCTTGATATTCTAAGTTTGCATATTGCTACCCTGTTATTCAGGGAAATAAAGAGTAGAATTCTTGAAGACTGACCCTAGTACTGATTAGTGGGACAACAAATAATGCTTGCTGCAATTTTTGAGTAAAATTAGTTTTTAAAGGCCGAACAGCTAAAATGTGCCTTTTTGCTAGAATTTGAGGTTTCTGACTTCAAAAGTAGCTGCCTACACCTTTCAAGGACTGAAAGTTCTGTTCTTCATGTGTTGTGATTGACTTGTTAAAGTGTCAGTACTAAAATAGTCTCGTATTTGACCCCCAGAGTTCTCAGAATTAACTGTAGTTAAATGAAAACTTAAAATCTGTCTCAAACATTATTGTGGTTCTGGCTACTACTACTTTGTTTTCAGTTCTCTTACATAGGAAAAGTGGAGGGGGAGTCACTAAGTGCTATTAAAACTTATGTCCTCTCTCTGTTACAGTGGCTGTTTGGAGTGGAGTTAATGTGGCAGGCGTTTCTCTTCAGGAGCTGAATCCTGCCATGGGAACTGACAAAGATAGTGAGAACTGGAAGGATGTCCACAAGCAAGTGGTTGAAAGGTACAGTGACTTGAGGAATAAGGTGGATATATGTGATGCTGAAAATAGCTAGTCTGCACGCTGCCTCCTTGTCACTGCCTCTCCATTCTGCTGCAGCTTTCATGCCCTTTTACTTAGAGGGTTGCACAAGTAAGTGGAACTACTGGTTTAAACACAGGATGTGTGTAGATAGTGCATGGCTTTGCCTCCAAATGCTTACCTATTCAAAATGCACTCAGAATCATTGTGCCACTGACTTGAATAGAGAATTTGTTCAGTTGTAGGTGTCTAGTTTTCTACTTAATGCTAAGAACTCTTCATAGATGGAAGCTATTTTTCCTGTGAGAACAATAGGGCTTCTTTATTATACATATGGGATAATGTAGCATTTATACTTTATCCTCTAATGCTGAAATACATAACTTTTACTTTGTTTTAATTACAGAACTTACAATGCGTCACAGGAGTTTCAGATTTCTTTAAATGGGAAACATTCATTCATCTTAAGGCTTAGCATTCAGACAGTGTCTTGAAGATATCTTAATGCAACTGTATTTCAATATTTCCTTAGTGCCTATGAGGTAATCAGACTTAAGGGATACACAAACTGGGCCATTGGCCTTAGCGTTGCTGACCTCTGTGAGACCATGCTGAAGAACTTGTGTCGGGTTCATTCAGTCTCAACACTGGTAAAGGTAAGAAGTGGTGCCTGATTGGATGATCTAGTTCATTTTGTTGTTATGGAAAAGCTAAATAGTCTCAATTAGCAAGGTGCTGAACAAAGGAAGCTTTCAAATACTACTTTGAGTTTTAAATGGGAGCTTACTATTGCAATTTTTCTAGCCTGACCTCTTAGCCTACCCTTCTCACACGTATGGAGCTCATACTAAGTTTGCCATACTCTACCCAATGTTGTACTACCCTTGTGTAAAGTTTGCCATGTGTGGCATGCAGATTCATTAAAAGGAAGTTTCAGTGCAAAAATGGAAAACTTCATGGAGGCCCAGCTGCAATTCCATGAACTACTGCCTAGCAAAGGTGCTCGGGAAGAGAGCTGTGTCCTTTTATTGCTGGTGTAACTGGCTGCATCTAGTCTGCACCAGCTGTATAACCTCTGGTGCAGCAAGGACTCTGAGCAGGCTGAACTTACTGCTTCCTCTATAGTCGGAAAAAAGGCCTGCCCTAATCCTGTGTCCCTGAATTTTGTCAGCTACTTGCTGTATATAAATGAGGGTTTTGAAGGTGGGGTTTCTGAAATCTGCCATCTCAGTATTGCCAATCACTTGGTCTAAAATAGCTCTGCACTTCTTACTTTCTTCAAATACATTGTGAGTGAAAATTGAATTTTCTGCAGGCTTCAAAATGGTAAAGCATTAAACTCTGCTTTCAGAAGACTTCCTGCTATATAAACTAAAAGCAGATCTGGGGTGATGGGCTCATGTCTGAGTGATCTCTCCTGTTTGTGGCAGGGCATGTATGGCATTGAGAATGACGTCTTCTTGAGCCTTCCTGCTGTCCTAAGTGCCTCTGGATTGACAAGTGTGATCAACCAAAAGCTGAAGGATGATGAGGTGACTCAGCTGAAGAAGAGCGCGGATACATTGTGGAACATCCAGAAAGATCTCAAAGACCTGTAACTCATGAATGTTAGATTCCAGCAGTAGAAAACCAGCATGTTGTGTGCAAATGTGGGCCCTACTCACTATACATCTCTATGGTTAACATTTAATGCTCTTCCAGACTGAGCTTTGTCCACAGTAGCTAAACTTATGCTTGCTGTAACGCACAGACCTTATGAACAAATAAAGCAACTTTCAGGCATGTTTTGTTGTCCTAGTAATTTATTGTTGGTATTTAAATTATCTAGCTTACTCTGGCATTCTCCTTTAATGTTTGCCACAGACTACATGGAAGTGTAGACACATGTCCTTTCAAAAGGTTAGAAACAATGTAGTAATCACCTGTGGTGGGATTTCACTAATACAACCTTCCTGGAAGCCTTTTCTGTATGACTTAGTTTCAATCCAGATACAGACTAAGTGTAGTTGATTGCCAGACTTGTTTCTGATACAGTACTTCCTATTTTTGACTGATGGGTACAGGAGATGGAATGGGGATTTGCCGCTAGGCCACCTGCCAAAAATACGTCAATATTAAGAATTCTGTATGCTGCTGGCCTAGAAAAAGTGTCATGTAGATCCTTCTCTCTTCTAGATTCAATTCTTTGCCTGTTATTGGTGTCTAGTTTTCATAATGCTTAGGACAAACATCATTCTTTTCTATTTGATTACCAAAATCCAAAGGTTTTTTAGAGTTAAAGACAAGTCCCATAGTAATCTTGATAGAACAAGTCAAATTGGGCCTTTAATATCTAAATTTCAGCATGATTGTTTCACAAGTGCTTATATACTTGGGGAGGGGGGGACAACAACACATTTAAAAATCCTGAAGTTTTATTTCTTAATCACTTACAATTACGGAGTAGATATTAATCTACTAATAGCCAGTACTTGCTTAGCATGCCTAGAACTGCTCAACCTAAATGTCTAGGGGACAAATTATCAAATCCATCTATCTTGTATCATATTCAGGGGCCTGTAAGTCTTGTTTCATCACAAATGGTCTGAGAGTAAGTTGGAGCAATTTAAAGGCCTTTTCTGGCTCCATTAAAATGCTTTGAGTAGTGGACTAAACACTTTCACAAAAAATAGCTTAATTTTTGTAGCTCCTTTTAAAAGATTATGCAAGTCCTGTCATTGCAAGATAACCGCTATCCTGTGATTTAATAAGTGTCATGTAGTTAGTGAAATACCATGTATAGAATGCTGGTGCCAGCATTATTTACAAAGGATATCCCAGGGAGACTTTAGGAGATGTTTTATTTTCTTTGCAGGCTAAATGTGAGACTTGTTTACTGATAGGAGAGGGAAAATTAGTGTCCCTGCTTTCATAACTTGGTGTGGAGATCTTACTGGCAGGCTTTCCATACCTGTATAGATTAGCTTAAGTTCCTGCTAAGAACTTTTTGTGATCAGTTGTCATGAGATAAATGGCATAAGCTGTTTGCAGGACATACCCAACAGCAATTTTCACCTGAATATATTTAGCTGGCTACCTCAGTTCCTTCCTTGCTTTGGTCTCAGTTAATGAAATAATGTCCCACAACATAGCTTTTAACTATCTTGCAGCATTCTTGAGACTGATGTGCATGAAGAGGCATCAGTTGTCTTAGAGAACAGGGAGTTGTCTTAGAGAACTTTTCCCTTCTGATAGTGAATCTTGATGTTTTTAAAGATCACTCAGCTACAATAAAATTGGGTTTTGACCCCAATTGCATCAGTGTGCATTCCTCACCCATTAAAGTGTAGGGTCATACCTTGTTCTGTGGTCAGTAAACTGAGACCTAAAGTAGGTTGGGACATCTTGAAAGGAATGTGGTAATTGGTGCCCAAGCTGGGAAGCTACTGTCATCTTGTGTCTGTCAACTACTCCTTCAATCTCTTCTGAGTCCACAGAGCTTTTGTTTCTTAGCCGTCATAGACACAACAGCAGCACAAGATCTTTTGTGCCTAGATACTAAGCAACCAGAAAGCTAATGACAATCTCTACTACAAAAAAGCGTGGACTGTTACAAAAAAGCGTGGATACAGATGGAGCAGGGAACTGAAGGACTGAGGAAAGCACATTGGTTTGCATGATGAGCACTTTTCTTAGCACATCAGCAGCCTCACTTTACCAGCTTCTACTTTTGGGGAGATGATGTCATGAAGGAAAATTCTAAGAAATTTAAACAATGAAATGGCCATGTGGGTGTTACAGGGGATTGGTTCAAAATTGTTAAACAGGAATGAATACCTCAGGCTAGGGGATTTTGAGATTTTAGAAGTAGGCTCTTCAAATTGTTTTTTGCATTCAGTGATGTTTGTAAGCCCTACACAAGTACATTAATTGTATGGTAATTATTTTTGTTAGGAGTCTTACCACGCAATCTTGTATCTTCATTGCAGTCGCATGGCTGTAGAATAGCTTCCCCATGTATGCTTACACAACATCAGCCTATCACTTTCTGTTACTTGGAGTCTATCCATAATATAGTTTCATATCAACCATATAAATTCCTTAATAACTATATTGCCATAGTACTTTATCTCTAAAAGATATCTATGGGTTTTTTTCCAAATATAATAGACTCATGTTTATCTTGCATATGCTTTGTTTGTACAGCCCATTGATACATGAACTTTGCTCTTGTTTTATCCCATGAAAAGCAATACAGGTTTTTAATCACATTCTTATGTGTCAAGAGGTACCTTTGTCACTCCTTGGTCTAATGGAAAACTGTGGTGCTGTTGGACAGAGTAGTACAGCCAGTAAGAAGCAGCGCAGCAGAACACTTCAGAAAGCGCTGAGGACAATTTGCTCGACTCACATGAGGTAAGACCAGTAATGTTATTTTAATTGCTGTAAGGACCTAGACCCCCTTGCATTTGCAAGTATAGATAGATACAGGCTACAGAATAGAAAGTCAGTCTGACTACCCTGCAAATGCCAGACAAGACACAAGCAGATACTGACAGACAACAGAGAGAGGAGGGATACTACTGGCATGGTTGCACCAGAGGACCAGAACTCCGTCCTCTGAGTTACACTCAGCCTCGGATATATGCTATTACCACTGTATTTGTATCATGGCTTGCCAAAGAAATGTATGTGAAGGAGAGAGAGCTTGAGTTTTCCACCTGCACATCCAGAACGTTGAGATAAATGAGTAGCATCCTTTGCTTTATTATCAGTTTGCATAGCAACTGTCTGCAAGCTTAGTAGAACAACAGTGCTGTTAGTGGTAATCAGTCACCACCCAAGTCCCTTTAGAAGTGTGGATATTACTTGTAGGGGTACAAAATAAAGCTCAGCCTCTATCTCTATGTTCCTTAAGTTTCTTCATAAGGGTTGCTCTAGCCTTGGCAGCCCGCACTGTGGAGTACTAAGAGCTCATTTTATTAAGGATCCCGTCTTTGCTCTTCTCTTCCTCTCTTCTCTGTGTCTCTCAGCCTGAGGTAAGGGCTTTTCTTCCAGATGGAGATCCCCCATTTTGCTGATTGTGTTGTGATTCTGTTTGCACGGGCTTCCTAAAGCTAAGGTTTGTCATGAACCAGGATTTAGTGAGAGGGATGGAACAGCCTTTTGGTCAAACAAAACAATACTGGCACTGGAGAACTCATGTTAATACCATCAGTGCCACCTACTGCTCTATTTCTGAAGTACAGTGCGTGTACATCAGTAATTGCTACAAACCATCATCGCTTCCTCCTGTAAAATTTGACTCAATGTGTATGACCATTTTTAACATCTATGTCTTATTTTTTTCCCTACAGTTAACATAGGCAAACCTTGAAACCGCAGTTATGTTTAGAACAAGCCTGACCTAGACAGTTACCTCATTACAAACTCCCACACATGGAGAGTGTTTCTTCCCCTAACACGCACTTTCTCACTTGCAGCCAGGGAGGTTGAAGTTGATTTTCCAACAAAAGAGATTGTCTGAAGTGGTTCTTCTGGAGGGACTGTGGTGTGAAGACAACATCCATGACTTACTTTCTGGGGTGATGTGCTGAGTTAGTGTTTCCAGAAAACTTTGCTCCACCCAAATACACGGAGTTAGATCAAAGTGTGCAGAAAGGACAACATCCTGGGAGGTAACAGTTTCAAAAAGAGTTTTAGGTAGGGCAGAATGCACGGCATAGTCCCTGCATTGTTATCTCCAGAGAACTGTAGGAAATTTGGGAAAAACAATACACACTTTTTACAGTTTCTCTTCAAAGACCTTGCAGACTCAGCCTTCTTATCGTCCAGTATCCTTGCAAGCGACATTATTTCACTTCTGTGGGCTGAAAAATAATTTGGTGGGATAGCAAATGATGTCTGGCAGAACTGAGTCACATTGAATAATGCATTACCAGAGGGCATTTGTATACTTTGGTGATAAGAGCAATATGGGAACCTGGACAGGCCAGACTGAAAACCAGTTTCACTAGTTTGCAGATTTCTGGAAAATATTTTAATCAATGTTATATTTTAAAACCTACTATTTTGGGTAGGTTTCCATCTTCCCACTTCAGCAGTTGTCCTCTCTTTTGCTAAAAAGGAACAAACTGTACAGTCGTAGTCACAACCTTCCCCTGCCTCTATGACAGAAACAACCTGTTCTAGTGTTAGCAGAGCATCCCTTTCACCACTTGTACTTCAGATGGAGGATAGCTAGTGGCTTCCCTTCTGTTCCTTTCTGCTCTTCATGACCATCCCTCCACTGTGTGTGCTAACTGTGCCTGTTCTTACTGTCAGGATATACCTGTTCTCCCGGAGAGCTCATTTTGCTGTAGATGCCCAGCTACAGGCATTACCTCCTTTATGGCAGTAAGCATAGACACCTCCACGTGCATCAGAGATCCCACACTTAATCCTGGCAGGCCATAAATATAACGAGTAGGGCCCTTTGCCCTCTAACAATTAAGAGCATTTGCAGGGATGAAAGTTTTTGGACTGGCTGTTGGATCTAACCTTTCCTAGGCACTTCATATGCTTTTCCCTCACTAATAACAAAAAAGCAGGAATCACAGGGATGGTACTGTGGGAAAAAAAGCTTCTTTAAGACATGCAGATTGGATAAAGTGAAATGTACCCTGAATACGAAGGAATATTAATATTCATAGTGCTATTGAGCACTTTTTATAAGATCAGAAACACTTAAAAAAACCTATATTGTCTCCAACCTGTGAAAGATGAGTTACATGAGTTGCCCAGGTTCACTCAATGATGGTGTTGCCAGTGCTTACGAAATTATCTTGTGGTATCTGACGATTCTTTCAAACCCATTCTCCAAGGTTTAAAGGGTTAGATCGTCTTTTGTCAAATTCAAAAAGTAAAAGAAGTATCCTCTTTTTTACAAAAGCTGGAAAAACGTGACACCCAAGAACCTGAAAACCACAGACGATGTGAAGAGCGTAAAAATTTTATTACCACAACTTCGGTTCGTTGTTCTAAATTTGCTTGCTTTTGAATGCTTAAGGACAGCGGTATGTCAGTGAGCCAGTGCCACTGTTTATCTGGCATCACTGCAAGAGGTTTGTTTGTCATCCCTGGAGAGGTAACTGCTGTGGGCAGTTTGGCTTCGGCCCCTTCAATGAGGTTCAAAGGACTGTGGAGTACAGTGGTGCCCAGCCAGCAGTGAGGATGGGGCCCCAGAACCTGCAAACCTGTCAAGTTTCCCTCTGGGAAGCTGCAGCTTGCGGTAGTTACCCGTAACGAGAGCGAGCAGGCACGAGTTCCTCTGGTGGGGATCTCATTTTTGCTCAGCAGAAGTTCGTATGCACCGCCTAACGCTACAAACCAACCCACCGACAGTTCCGCCGGTGAGACACCCCGGTGCCACCTCTGCCTGCCACCGCGTCCGCTGGTGCAACAGGCCGAGGGGACGGTGCGGCCTGAGATGGCGGCCGTTAGGCGGCGCCCCCTGGCGGCCCGCCGGCAGGATGGCAGCAGCGCGGCCCGGCGCGAGGGTCGGCGGGGCGGGAAGCAGCCGCCAGCCGCTGCGCTGTGGGACTCGGTCCATCGGCCGCAATGAGTGGGGCAGATTGTGGGCTAACCGCCCCTGGTGCCTCCCTTAAAATGTCTGGTTTTGCAGTGTATTCGTTGATAGAAGGCTGACGAAAGCCTCTGGGATTAGGACGGGCTTGTGGGCTGCTTTGTTCTTACCTTCTCCACTCATCACCTGAGAGGGCCTTTGGGAGACCGGCAGCTTTCAGCCTCGCCCTCCGTGTTTCCAGGGAAAAGTGTGAAAATATGACTTGGGCAGATTTGGTGGTTCAGAAATGAAGTGAGCCTTAAAATATTACTGTTTTTTCTGTTAAGTAACACGATTTTTAACCTATAGGATGATACGGTTTCCTACCTGCTCCGGGTAGTAAAAGCTACGGCTGCTTCAAAACTAATGCTTCTCGGCCAGGCTTTTCTTCATAAACTGGTAAACAGGGCAACTCAAACCATTGCGACAAAAAGACACCCAGCCAATAAAACCCTGAATCCTTCCCTGGGCAGGCTGCAATGCCGTCCAGTTAACCTAGAAGGGAAACCTCTTTCCCCCGACGCGCGGCCGAGGCTGTGGGTGAAGTGGCACAGCACAGCTGAGCCCTCCTGCCAGCTCCACTGGCTGGAAAGGCGAGGCAGCATTCGCTCTCACCTTTTCCCATCTATCCCTCTTCCCAGCCGTGCTGCTCCATCCCCTCTTGCCAGGCTCTTTGCTGAAACAGCTCTAGTTCCTAACTTGGGGAAAAAGTTTTCTGCATCCTTAGGTTAGTTTGGTGAGCTGTATCCATCAACTCAGGGATGGGTCTGACTGCCTTAAGTGCAGAGGGCATGGGAAGTATAAGTAAGAGCAAGTCTTTTGGGAGATAGTTAACTGTTAAGTTAGGCTCAGCTGTATTATGTTGTATCTAAGAGACTTTTATGCAGATGGGCTGCCTGTCTTCTAAACCAATTGCCTGGGACTTGTTTTGTCTGAAGTGAGCTCAGAGCCTTTCCCTTTATGCTACTATGTAGTCTGTGCCTGCTGGTGCAATGTTGCTCTCCACAGTGCCAGAGATACCCTGGATCTCACCTGGGTATTTGCTCACTGCTGAACTGTGGATTTTGGGCAGGTTGTGCTCTAAGCTCAGAACTGGATGCAACTTACACAGCTGTCCCAGAAGCATTGTCTTCTCAACCAGACGTGTAAGCACATAAGCATCTTCCAAGCAGGGAGCTGCTCTGTGGAGCTTTGAGGATCTCAGGTTGCAAGTTAGGGACTGACATCTCTGCAGATATGTGTGCACCACTTGTAGCATCCCAGCTCTGCGCTGGAACAAGACGGGCATACTGTTCCCTGACTTACTACTCACTAGTTTCCCTGGGCAGAGGCTGTGGGCCCAGAGGCCAGAAAACAGAAACTGTGGCATAGAAAAACAGAAACCAGGTGAAAAATCAGGAACCAGGATTGCAAGGTGGACAAAGTGCATGCCAAAGTAGGGATAGAGCCTTTGTATCTCTGTTTGTAAAAGCTCTCAGGGCTGCTGGAGAGCAGAATGAAGCCAACAGCTTGCTCAGAGTCCTGGGAACACAGCTGGAGTTAATTGTGGAGGAACAGTATGAGGTAAACTAGTGCTTACAGACTGATGAACTGAACAAGAATAGGTAACAGCATTTAACCTGGCAAGCAATCTAAGAAACATTATGTAGAACGAGTCTACTAACCTGATTGGTAAGTGGCCAGCAGATAGAGAAGGTCCATGGGTGTTAATGGGAGGGTGTATCTTGAGGGGAGGATCAGGGGCCGGACTCAAATCAGGTGATGAACTCAAAGTGTCCTCCCTGCTGGAGTTTGCTCAGGGCAGTGCTGAATTTACAGCGGTCAAGTTTCAGTTGTTCCTGAGGCGGTGTATACTGAATGCTGTGGCTGAGGAGCTCAAAACCATTTTTTACCTCCCTCTAAGAGATGAAAAAGAAAGAGCCCTGGCCCCAAAACAGTCAAGACCTTTCTTAGGTCAGTCTTAAATTCTTACCTCTGCCAGCAGCTGCTTTTCAGCTGAGGATTTCACTGAGCCAATTTAATGCTGGTGGTCAGACAGTTTAAACCCATTAGCTCCCAGCTATCTGAATAATTTTCTCCTCAGAGCCCAGCACACTGGCAGACTGCTCTAACCAGAACTGCGAACTGCCACATTAACTGGACATTTGCTAACCGTTGTGGCCTGCGTGGTGAGCATTTGAGGGCTGAAGAAAATGCCACTGGCTAGATCACTGTCCATGACTTCTCTTAACGGGCTTCCTCAGTGGGAGGATGAAGACCTACCCGTGGAGGATTTGTTGCTTTTTGAAGTTTCTTGGGAAGTTACCAACAAAGGTTTGTACAACACTCTTAGAAGTTAGTATCGCTGTTTTCACGGGAGTGGAAGGAGGCATGAAGTGCTTGGACAAGAAAGGCGTTAAGGGGAGATTGGGGAAAAGTGGACTGCAGAGCTGTTGTATTGGAAGGAGTGCACGTGGCATCCGTGTGTAATCGTGCATGCTGTGTGGGAGTTGCATCTGCCTGTGCTTTTGTGGGATGAGCATATAGTTAGGACATCAGTGTGTCTTTACATGTTTCACCACCAGGGATAGGTTGTTTAAACAAATACCTCAGTGTTATGCCTGGGTGTGCAAATGTATGAATATATAGATGTTGCTTTGTACATATTTATATTTTACCTCCCGTGCAAATTGGGAATGTAATGCATGAAAATGAGCTGTAAAACAGACATCAGATTCAGAGTAGTTTACCAGTCTCCCTCAGCCTTCTAGAGCAGTGTGGGGAAGAGGCCAAATTTGAAACAGGTATAAATAAACATAGCTGCATTGAAGCCACTGAACAAAAAACAGATGTCAATGACCAGCAGTCTTTATGCCAGCTGAAACCCTTTCGGACTCGTCTTTGCAAACACAGGTGCGGCCAGGCAGGGACTTCATGCTTTGTGCATGTGTACAGATTGAAAATCTGTTCAGTGCACACAGCTTGTCATGCGAAGTGCACGCTGCTTGTTACGCAAAGATCTTTCTGTCTCCATTTCTAATTCACTCATCAAATCATACCCTTTCAGCTAGGTGTAGTTCACCAAGGGGGAACGGGCTCCATATTTGCCACAAAAGTGAGTTAGTATTAGTCAATGATTGACCTCATGTGTCTTACTGTCCTGGCAGATAAATAGATTAGTCAGGAGAGGGGATCTGTAATCTGTTAAGATTTTAACTCTAACGGGGAAATGTGTGTGAGAGGAACAGACAGTGCTAGGGTTTATCTCTGTGGTGAAACTGGAATTACTATTCTGTGATAGCTTCTGCACTGTAGTGCAATTTTACATTGCTCTTTCAGGGTGGTGAGGAGTATTAGTACACAGAAGTAGTACAGAGTAGTTTTTGCACTTTGAATCCCTGTGGGCTTATTTTTCGGTAGCTTCAGTCAAGCTTTTTAAGTGAATTTACTATTGTCAGAACTTGGAGCATGCAGCATTTAGTTTTGCAGTGTGCATGATAAGTAAGGCACTGGCAAGCAGATGGCAGCAGAAATCTAGCAAATTCAGGAGTTCTCACTAACATGTCTGAACTCCATAGCGTATATATTTTCTGAGTCATCTGGACCCGCTGGTTATAGATATCACACAATATGTTTAAGAGAAAGTAAAACACAATTAGATTTATCTGTCTTTCTGTGTATGTACAAAATGCAGTGAATCATTTAATCATCCCTATAGCTCTTGTTGACTTCACTGAAGCCGAATCAACTGACACGGCTAAAATTTATTATTCTCACATTTTATGAGAGAATTAATATTTATGAGAGTGAATATTTATTCAGTTAGTTTAAAAATAAGGTGCTGTTAATTAGACCACTTACCAAACCTATGTATTTAAACGGGGTTGACTGAACTAGTCATGGCAATTTCTTCATTAGAACCAGATCTCTGTGCAAAGTTTCCATTAACCAACCTTGACTGGAAACATTTGTGCAAAAACTCTTTAATAAGGCTATTTCAGCTTATTTTTTTCTGGTAAATTCTTGATAGTGAAGATGGATTTTTTTATATATCTTCCAAGCAATTGAATGTCTAAGTCACGTGGTGAGATACTGTTCCCTGGTGACCGAACTTTTATAAACAGTTCTTGGAAAATGTTAGGGCACTGCATTTCGTAGGAGAGTGAGTAGCCAACAGAATACAGGGAGAGTCATCACAGAAGATACATAGGCTTAGGAAATAATAGCTTCCACTGTATTTTTCCTGCTTCCTTTAGCAGAAGGAAGAACTGTTTATTTGACTATGTAGGCTCACCCCACATAGATTTAGTACTGCTACGTCTTTTAATGTTTTAATGTTGCTGTATATGTTCCTAATATAGAGGGAAAGATAAGCATTAGCTGGGTTTATTTTCTGACAAACTAATTTTGAGCATTTAATGCGAAGGTTTCTTTCTTCCTTTCTGGCAATGCAAAGGTGTGTCAGGGTAGTTCAGTATGAAGCTTCCTGGCACTGCTAAAGTGGTGCAAAGCTGCTGTTGCCTACAGGAGACAGTTCAAGTCTTTTTATTAACTTTGTGTGCATCACTGGGTGCTTGGCTATGGGTTCATTTCCTTCTCGACCTGTGGTGCTTCTTAGTGGTTCCTCCATTTCTCCATGACAGTGACAGTATGGCTGAATGTCGTCTTCCCTGTGAGGAACATACTACCAGAGCTCGCAGATGGCTATGTATTCCCACACCTGTAACAGTGCACTTTACAGGTGCTGAGCTGTTTTCTGAACCTCTCAAATATATTCTCCTTCAGAGGCTGAGGATGATGAAGGGGTCCTGCAAATTGGAGCACATCTGATCACGTATTGTGAGAGGATCTTCATGTGCCAGGCTGCCCATGGGGAGCAAGCGTTTACCGGGATTTCCCTGAGCAGGTTGCTCAGGTTTCCCTGAGCTGGTTGGTACTGAGGCATGAGATGCAGCTGTAGGAAAGGACAAGTCAGTTGTATGAATTCAGTGCTCAGAGATCTATCTACACGTATCCATTATTTCCAGAGTCTCATCACTTCTTTCTCAGCAGCTGGCACAGCGGAGGTGTCTCTCTTTTGTTTTTTAAATCTAGATCATTTTAACACATGCTCTAACTAGGCAGAGCTTTCTACTTCTCTACTTTTTTTTATATTCTCTGTCCTGGCCGCTGCCTGTGCTAAGTGGCAATCTCTGACATATACTTTGGAAAGCACTGGCAACTCTTCTGTCGTCTTTTCTCTGTCTGAAGCAAGGAAAGACAAGGTAGCTGAAGGAGAGAATGAGAAATAACAAAGGCTCATTTGCCAGTGTCACTCTCCTTGTGAAAAGGAACTTGCCACCTAAACGGAGCACAACATTGAAATCACCTTGCATTGAAAGTCCCCTGCCAAAGAAATGAGTTTGTTTTGCAAGATTTTCCTCACTTTGACTCTTCACTGATGGGCAAGACTCATACTATGAAGTGGATCTACTGTGTTTCTGTGGCAGAAGGGGGAAAAAAGCAGGGAGGCAAGGGCCCCAGTGCACTGCAGTGCCACATGATCTGGTGGTAATCTTGGGGAAGCTCGGCTTTTTTCACTCTTCCTCTTCTCTCCTAGCCACTGTGCTCCAATAAAGCCAGGTCTGCTCATATCTCTGTCCATGTTGGAAAGGAGGACTGGTTTTCTTTCCCCCTTAACATGAAGACCAATAAAACCTTTAAGGACAGGAGCACAAAACAAGTGGCTACAAGCTATGTAGATCTTGTGTCCAAAGCCCCACAGGTGGAAATTGTCAACAGGAAGCAGGAGTAATGGCAGCAGTCCTGGACATTTATCCCACTGAAAATTTAAGTATTTAACCTGCGTACGGGGGAGAAGTCTAATTCTGTAAGTTACAATAACAGGTAGCTGTAGTTTAGTGGGTATTCTGATACATTAATGAGAAGGGTTCAGAATGTGGTCTATAAAGATGTCTTTAAAATCATTCCAGTAATATTTAGATTAGTATCTCCTGCTGTAATACTAACAGCTTTTAGATAGAAAATAGAAGAATGCTTAAAAATGCTGGGCAAACAGCCAGTTTGTATCAGCATTCAGCCCTGAACAGATTAGCTCAAGAGTCACTGGTAGATGAGGCCTAAATATTTTTTTCCATCCCTATTGGAATGAAGACTGCTAAAAACAAAGCTTGATTCAGCTCTCCCTGGAGCAGAGCTCAATGTACAATTTCTCTGGTGAAAATCTGGACTCTTGGAAATTAAATCCTGAATCCACTGAAGTCAGTAGGACCAGCATTTCACCCCCTCTGCATTAAACGTCCTTCTGTGATGAAAGTTCCTTGTGATAAGGTGAATGATGTAATCTGTGACACACGTGACCTAACGCACTTTGGGGAGTGGGGTTGTGCTGGCATAAACTTGGCATAAGCACAGCATCAAAGCCCTGTGCATTTCTAGAGTGGGGTGGTATGTCAATGTCAAATTAATCTCAAATGTAATCTTGTGCATTGGGGGTGAGGCACACAGAAATAGCTTCTGTATTGTGGACATCTGTCACAAATTTCAGTGTTTCAGTATTATTTCAGAATATGTTTGGAATGCCAGAATTTCACAGAATTTAGAGAACGTCTGTCTTCTGATGAGTCCTGGCCACAAACGTAGCCAAAAATACATGAAAAACATCTGCTATCTGAAGATGCTGGGTTTTCTTCACCTGACGCATTTTACAACCTTATTCTATAAATGGTCCCCAGAGATCTCAACAGGCAATCAATCAATAAATCAATAACTAAATAAAATTCCAACCAAACATTAGAAAAAAATAAGTTCAAGCCCAATTTTATTGCATTTCTATAGGTCAGAGACACATTCTGAGGGGAAGAGGTGAAAGGATAGTTGATGTAACTAGTAATTGTGGCAGTGAAGTCAATTTGAATCCTGAACCTGGGTTCCCACTGCTCTCTTGGATTCCATGGCAGCCATGGTCCTCAAGAAAGCTTTAGTGCCTTCAGAGTGGCCCGGTCAGGCCGTAGCAAAGAAGCTGAAGAGCCCCGGGAGCACGCTGATCCTCTGTCTCTGTGTAGCAAAGGTGTTTGGGTGAGGGCTCCTGCACCGATCAGTGACAGTCTCCACTTATCTATGTCTCACTTGCATAGCTTTGCTTCCTATCGCTCTCCTTCCTTTTTGGTTTCTGCTGCTCCTTCCCTCTGTCATTCTGCAATGTGGGCTGGATGGGAGAGCAAGTAAAATGAGCAGTGGGTATCATCTCTGGCAGTTTTGAGAAGTTTTGGCAATTCCATGCTCAAAGGGTCGCACCTCCAGAAGACATTTTTTGTCAGCGCAATTCCTGGGTAATCCTGGGAGTTGTGGACCCTTCCTCACCAGGTGACAAAAAGCTTTGGCAATGCATCTTTCCATATAACAGCTTGCGGCAGAAAGAGCACATTTACATATTAGATCTTGCACAAAGACCTCCAGTTGCATAGTTACATCTCCAATTCTGCCTAATGTTGTCCTCAGTGGTGATATGATATCGGGAGACTGTTCTTGACTCACAGACTTTTTATTTATTTAGATAGTTTTGATGTCTATCCTGGAAGGCTCTAATTGCTGCTTGGATTTTAAATATACAAAAGAAATAAAGCCCCAGGACTTGAAATAAGGAAAGGAGAAAATGGCTGGAGTGATGCAGATACCTCCTTTAGACAAATTCATGGTAGTGGTAATGTATATGAAAACATGCAAACTTTTAAAAATAAATCTATGAAATATTTTTCTGAGAAAATACTTCATTTTCATCTTCTATTTTTTAAAGAGGCCACTAAAAAAAAGTCAAACTTCTCTTAAATGAACAAAACTCTTCTTTCCCAAACATCTTAGTTCCCCTTTCCATGCCAGTTTATTTTTCCCTGGAAAAAGAGGAAGAATGGAAAGGAAATAAATGGGGAAAAAGATTTGTTGTTGATTTCCTTTTTAACTTTATTTCCTTTATTCTGGTGGAAAAGTTAAAAACACATTTTAAAAAGAAATAATAGAAATATTTTTCTCTCAAGGACATTTTAAAATTATTTCAACTTAAAATATTTGAATAAAACATCTTGGTGGAGATCAGATCACTAAACTAGCCCTGTATCCACATTTTCCTGCTAATTCCCCGTGTTTGTGATGATCCAAACCAATTCTCTGGATCTGATCTCTCCTGATTCTGCATGTATTTCTTATTTTGTCTTTTATTGTTTGTTTTAAAACCTGTTTCAAAGTACAAAACTTCAGAGGCTTCATACAGAAACTTGCAACATCATGGAATTTTGGTACCTCCCTGTGTTTGGAAAGGTTTTCTGTTTATCATATGGCCTTAAAACATGATATTAGAGAAGAATAAGAAGGTTTAGCAGATTGTTGGAAGTAACTTGAGAATTCTGTTAGGCTCCAAGTGAATATGTAAACCCTTACTCTATTACTCAGTAGGATATGTAATGCATGGCTTACTGGCACAGGTATTTCCAGGGAATTCAAAGTAACTGAGCAGATATAAGCTCTCTCTTAATGATACATAACATGTTCCTTGAATTTGCTATGGAAAAGTGTCACGTCAAAAGTCAATACATTATGCTAGGCATCGCTCTGTTCTTCTCAAGATGTCTTTTTTAAGTTATGCCCAACACTTTCCACAGACATAGTTTCACTTGCACACTCTCCCTCCCCTGTCAGTTAAAGATTATGTAAAGACATGCTTTGTGAGTCATATTTCCACAGTAACAGAGAAGACAAAGCAAGTTTTGGGACTGGGTAACCCATAGCTTTTATCACAGCTATCTTCTGAAGAGTTTTCACAGTCCATAAAACGTACCCTTCTGTTTTTATCCTAAGTACTTTTCATTGCATTTCAGGCAAATCAGTGCCCTGAAATGTTTTTTACCTTGCTGTACAACAGATTACGATGGCAGACCACAGCATACTCTCCACTCTTTCCCTCAGAACAGGTCTTCCACATATCTTTGGCAGGGCACGCTTTAGGACAAACAGTGATCCTAAGCAAAACCTTGTGAAAAGAAACACTCAGCTGTTGGCTATACAAAACAACGTTCCAGGCTCTATTCAGCTTCTGAGCTGTGGCTTTCTTATTAATCTTAAAATTAATAGCAGTGGAAACTCAGCTACCTTACTGATCCCAACGTTGAAGGCCTTGCAGTGTGAAAGAGGCTAATCTCCACTCTTGCAATAGTGGGGAAAGAGCTTTGCTTTGCTCTATTCATATACAGCTTTATCATGTTATTTAGTATCTTTCATCTTTCAAGTAGAGTCCCAGGGTGCCCAGGATTTTTTGCACAAAAGTCTTCCCTTATTGTAAGCTCAGTATTTCTGCCAATTAAAACCAACTAGTTTCTTGACTAAGATTTCTACCAAGGCCCTTCTTTATCCATGTTGCATTGCAGTGCCTTATGCTCATATGATGTACTTACCACCCCATAAGAACAGACATGTTCTTGTTACTGCATCACTTTATGGGTTGAATATTCTGACTTCTCTCATACAATTAAAATCATATGTTTATCTGAATCCAAGCTATTCAAGTAGTCTCTTTCAGCTTGTGAGCAGAGGACTGTGGAGAGAATATATAGTGTCGCTTACTTACCTAAGATTTCTCTAAAACCCTGTCCAGCACAGCCACGGTAGAGTATAGTGACTATAAGTTAGTTTCTTAGCTTTCTGGTCCTAAGGAAGTGTAGAAGAATAGTCTTGTGCATAGATTTCCTTCTGTAGTTCCATGCCTGAAACTCTTGAACTGTGAGATTGATTTAGGAACACATACCTGTAAGATTCTTGTCGTCTTAGGTCTTGAATTACTATGTAGGGTAATAATTTATTGTAATAATTCTACTTAGCAAGCTGGTAGATCAGAGCTGTGTTTGTTTTTCTTTGTAAAATACTTAGAATCCTGAGACATCTTAACATAAAAAATAGTAGCGCTAGGGATCCTTCCAGCGTTCAAAACAAATGGGGTATTTGTAAAGAAAAGGATTTTACATGCACAATTTCTTTTCTAGGAGCACAATTAAAAACATAGTTCTGTCATTCAGTTCCTAAGGCCTGCAAGATACCAGGCTTGGCAGAAGGCTTTCTACAGTTGTCAGGTGATACAGTTTAATTAATCTGGGAACTAATCTCCCGAAGTGCTGAGCCACTTCAGCTGCTCTATTGTAAATAGAGGTCATTTGTGGCAGATTTTTAAGGAGAATCAGGTAACTTCTGAAGATTCTTGCCTTATGCAGTTAGATGCAGTGCATTAGCACCTCTGGATACCCTAGTACCCTTAAAAAAGTAAGTCTGGAGTACCTGCTATCAATCACTGGCAACTTGCAGTGCTGACTCCTTACGTAATTTTGATGTCACTGCTGAAAGGCATAGCACAGTCTCCTTGCCTGGTGTATTACCAAACATTTCCAAATTCAGTGGAGGATGAAATTTTTAAGTAGGAACACTAATTCCCTTCCTATTGTTTCCTTTGTTGTTTGCTTATAGCTGTTCAGCTTCAATTATCTTACCATGCTTTAAAATCACTGGAGCTATGCTGAACTTGTCTTTGATGTACAGCAGCTACCTAGCCTCTGATTTTCCCTTCCCTTCCCTTCCCTTCCCTCCCCCTCCCTTCCCTTCCCTCCCCCTCCCTTCCCTTCCCTCCCCCTCCCCTTCCCTTCCCTTCCCCTCCCCTTCCCTTCCCTTCCCTTCCCTTCCCTTGCTGGATTCAAGCGTGTGCTGCTGTTCTTCCGAATTTGTGGTGGTGGAATGACCACTGCCTGGCACCGTGGGTCCTGTGGCAAAGGGGGCTTTGCAAGGCTGCCCTGCCAATGCACTAATTACAGGGCTGGCTATGGAAAACTGTGAGGAAGAGCAGCTAACTGAATCTTGCATATCATGTGCAAAACCAGATAGATTTGTATTGACTCATCAGGGGATGTTGTTGTCACATTCTCTTATACATTTTAATATTGTGTTTGTTTTTAAAATGGACAATATTTTGGTGGAAGGTGCTGCAGACATTTATATTGGCAATGTAGGCTACCTTCGTTCCAACTTTAACAACTCTTTAGAACAGTGGTGGAACATGACACCTTTTGCTTTGAAGATACTGGTTTAAAACCATTTTTATAGTCAGTTGTCAATGAAATCAATCAGTGCCTCAACTTCTCTCAGCGATTTGTGTAAAACAAGCTGGAAGTGCCAGCTCAGTTGTCGCCACATATATTTCCACATCACGAAAAATATGTTTGAGAATTATAACTGCTGCTGCAAAAAAAAAAAAGCAGAAGGCTGTACTTGGGATGCAGTAGAATCAAGATTAGGCATGGGAGAGTGGGAGCATGAGCCCCAGTATTTGAATCCCACAATCTGAATGTAAAGATTGCAAGATCCAAAAAGGGGGGGAATAACTTAAAATAATACATTGGTTGAATGTTTGTGGTGTGACTTTGAACACCTAAAAGAAATTTTTAAAAAATCACAGACTAGATTAAAATAACAGTTAAGGATAGAAGACATCCATTTGAGATTAGAGGAGACATTCAGGGAAGCTACCATATGCAGTGATCCAGGAGTAAGCAAAGTATTACATTGTCATTTAAGAATTATAGACGGTCTGCTATCAGTGCATACTCCTAAATTGAACGGTGAAGCTCTGATTCCATTTACGAGACTGAACTTCTATTTATTTGATAAAGTCTAGGTTTCACTTAATATCTGAGTATGTGAAGTGATTTAACTAGAGGTGTATCTGATCCACAGGTGGGTTGGATCTTATTCCAGAGCTTTGTGGCCTGTGCCCCTTTCTACTTTTTGTTCTTTGTGATCTTCTTTTGCAGTGGGAGGCATTTACACTGTGATCCAGACAAAAGCCAAAATTACGGCAGATGAATGGGGTGAAAACTATTTTCTGGTTGGTCCCTATTTTGAGCACAATGTGAAGACTCAGGTGGAAGCATGTGAGCCTCCAAACCCCGCAGTTAAGAAGGCAATGGACACCATGAAAAGCCAAGGGTGTCAGGTAAATCAGATATGCTACTGCTTCCCAGGGCAACAAAGCTGACTCTGAGGAGATTACAGTTTTGGTTAATGCTCTTGCTGTTCCACTTGACACAGCAGTCTTGATCAATGTCACAATGGGAGAGGCTCAGAATCCACTGTTAGAACAGCAGAGACAATTCATTAAAGGTTATTTTTGAGGAAGAACCAGTTTATCCAATTACAGGTTTTAACAGTCATTTATCTGCAAGTATACTTAATTGGATTAATGACTTATTTATCCAGTCTCTAAATACAGTGAGATTTTAGTAGATATCATATGACCTTACTTTGACTGAACCCTTACATCACATTTGGCATTCTTGTGCTGAAGAGAGAAAAGAATTCCACTAGCTCACAATTTTTCTCGTGTAGCAGTATATTGAGTTGAAAGCCAGTAAGGGACAAACCACAGGTGGACATAAGAAAAGCACCCAACTGACAAAGACTCTGCTTCCTCAGATCAATGCAACTAGCTGTCTGTTCCCTAGGAAGCGAGGTTAAACCACACCACAAGGAGTGAGTTCATCTATGTTTCCTGCACAATTTTTAACCAGTGTTTTCTGTGTGATCTCAGTCAAACCTCATAGCCTCTCTGTGACTCAGTTCCTCCAACAGTAAACTAGGAATAAACTTCTTCCTATAAAGGTGATCTGCTGAAAGCAATAGAATCTACTATGTTGATGGGCAAGCTACTAAGCTGCAAGGGGCTGCAGCTGTGAGGACAACTGATTACCTGAAAATGGGTGGAAAATAACACATGCTAAATCTGACCTCCTTTCTCAAAAGTCCTCATCAGAGATCTAGAACCCACCTTCACTCTGTTTCAGCATTGAGTCCCTCAGAGATGCTAGTTGGCAGGAGGAAAAATTATCTGCTTATAATAACGTGTGCTGAACAGATGCAAAAAGCATTGAGAGGCAGCAGCAAGGAAGCATTCTTACAAGGTTCTGTTGCTGAGGGGCATAGCACACTTTAACGTAGAAATTCATAAACTTCCTGGACTGCCACCAGCTGTGGCACTGGGAATGTGTCATCTCCCTTTGTAACAGCAGTTCTGCTGTTCTTAGGATCTAATGCCCTATTGCACATTACGTAGAAGCATATTGTTGGATGCATATGTGCCATAGCTTTGGAAAGTGTCTGTTGGGGACACTAACATTGTGTGATGCTTGCATTGTTCAGGCTGAGGTTCAAACTAAAAGGTCCAGTCTTTCAAACTAAAAGGTCCAGTCTAACTGCCATTTCTTATTTCTAATCAAATTTTCGTAAGTGATTGATCAAGTTTTCCATGTTGCCTCTGTTGCTTACAAAGAGATGTCTCTGCAAGCTGTGTAACACTCCTTTGCTTGGAAAACAGCTAAAGACTTATGGGGCAGATTAATTGCAATGCTATATATGCACTTCATGCTGTTCCAGCAATACATTCAATTTAATCAGCCGACTCTGACAGCCTAACATGTGCATTGTGCTACTGGAGTATTCATATATAGCAGCAAATCTGTCCCAGGTACGTCAAGTATAGCTTTGATCTCTAATAATGACGCTCTAGTTTCCAGGAGCTGCGCTTAATCCTATTAACATTTATGTCTGGATTTTGCTTATGCATCACAATGGAACCCTTTAAACCAGAGGACCTAGGAACGCTTCCAAACTTCTCAGGTCAGGTGTGTTCCTTGCCATAGCCTGACTCCATATTTACATGAAGTCTGGATTTACACAAACTCCCTGCTCTTTAACCTGATTTTCCTGAATAAGAAACCTGATAGCCTGAAATAAGTACATAAGGAGCTGACCCTCCTTCACACACCTGTCTTTGTTACAACCTGTATTTTTTGTGCAAACAGGTCAAAGAGCTTTCATCTCATTGTTTTCAAGACTTGACCTCTATTCAGCCCATTCTAGTGTCAGGGCTGGGTTCAATCCCTGAGGTCCCAGAGGCTGGTGAATGAAAAGAGATTGAACAGTGGCATAAAAGATTCTTCTGCATGGGATATAAACTGCACTAGCCTCTGTACAGTACCTTGTTCTTCCCAGTTAATAAGTCTGCTGCTATAGCCATTTTGATGGTAGAATTAATGGGAAATAATTTGACTGTGCAGACTGGTACAGTCTGTAGTGTGGGCCCAACTGTGTTGTGTTGCCCTATGACAGTTCAGCCTACTCTCCTGTTTGGGCAGGTAAGTTATATCAGTGGAGTTCTAAATACTCTTAGAGATATTTAACTATACTAAGGCAGATAAAGCAGGAAAGCTCTGTTTTTAGGCTGACGTGGTTTAACCCCAGCTGGCAACTAAGACCCACACAGCCACTTGCTTACTCCCCCCCAGTGAGATGGGGGAGAGAATCGGAAGAGTAAAAGTGAGAAAACTCGTGGGTTGAGATAAAAGCAGTTTAATAGGCAAAGCAAAAGCTGCACACACAAGCAAAGCAAAACAAAGAATTCATTCACTACTTCCCATTGCCAGGCAGGTGTTCAGTCATCTCCAGGAAAGCAGGGCTCCATCATGCATAATGGTTACTTGGGAAGACAAAATGCCATAACTCTGAATGTCCCTCCCTTCCTTCTTCTTCCTGCAGCACAACGTGGTTTCAGGTATTACTACACCTTCTGATCGATCCTTCCACTCTGCCAAAGGGGATCAACTGCACTGCTTAGGCAGAATGAAGAAATGTCATGGTATATACAGGTCCCAAGCACCTGTCCTACAAAATCTATAACCAGTAATCTAACATAAATGGCAAAAGATTGGTGACAAATCTGACTGAAAGAAAATAATAATTTTGAAGAACAAAAATGGCACAGATACTTCAATAAGAACATAAGACCACTTTATTCAACCAAGTATAGTCTTCCTAAGCTTTTTTCCATGGAAAAAAGTTAACATTGCAATGAAAATCTAAATTGAAAGTCTTAAAACCAAAATGTTCCTAAAGATTGTAGTTTCCTTTTACTCCTGCCTTTGGTCCAGTATTACTTCATGTATTTTGCAAGGAAAACCACAAATCCTGGGTAGGTTGAGCTATGATCATGTATTCCTTATGTAAAATATTTAAGATTTGATGGACAAAAATAGTTATGCTAACTGGCCTTTACATTCACTTTAACATTTTCTGCTTATAACCCTGCCTCTTTCCCACAGGTCTTTTTTGGAAGATGGCTGATAGAGGGCAGCCCATATGTCTTACTGTTTGATATAGGATCAGCAGCCTGGAATCTGGACAAGTGGAAAGGTGAATTTTGGGATATCAGCAACATAGGGATCCCTTTTCATGACCGAGAAGCCAATGATGCTGTGATTTTTGGATCGTTAACAGCCTGGTTTTTAAAAGAGGTACAGTTTTTAAATCTAGAGATTTTCAAACCTCAGCCCTGTCAGCAGGGCAAAAAGCCTTGGGATGTGGTTCCTATTCTCCAGTTTGAAAATCATGATTTTAAGGAAGTTGATAACCTGATGTAGATCAAATTTGTATTTAAAACTTAAATCTTAACTGGTCATTTAATTGGGGGGGGGGGGGGGGGGAAGGGGGGGCACCGGTGGGTGCCCTATGTGAAATCTGCTGTGTCACATCCCCCTCTGTTTCTTCTCAACTCCCTTATTTGTCACTGGATGCTCTTACAGGTAGGATCTCAAACTCCCTTTTCCTCTCCTGTAGTAGTCAAGTTGTCACACCCACAAACTGTCTTTAAAGCCAGTCAAGCCATATCTCGGCTATTAGATACTACCTTGCACAGGGAATAGAGGCGAACAGAAAGAATTAATGACAGCACTGTGACTTCACATGTCACTCTACCACAGCCTACCTGAAGAGGTTTCTGTGGCTGGGATGATGAGCAGGATAATATATGTTTCATGTCTGTTCTTTCTAATTATTTTCAGCTTTCCTGTCAGTTTGACGAGAAGCCCAACATAATTGCCCACTTCCATGAGTGGCAGGCAGGAGTGGGTTTAATACTGTCTCGATCTCAGAAACTTCCTGTTGCCACAATTTTTACTACCCATGCGACTCTGCTTGGGAGATACCTGTGTGCAGCCAGTATAGATTTTTACAACAATCTTGACCAGGTGAGAGACATTTTTCTCATTCCTTCTTTTGTCAGCTAATCAGCTCCTGGCTCCTTTTCTGTTCACTGTGCTACACCATATATTGTATTTTCTGTCTTATCACTCAGCTATGGTGATACCAAAGACTTAAACAATTTAATTAGCATACAAAGAACAGACCCTTTTGTGCAAACTTTGTACAGATAAGTTAAGAAGATACTGCATCACATAAACTGAAATATGCATTAGTTTTCCTGGAAAAGGGCTGGCTGTGGTCACTGACTGTATTGGGTTATGCTGATGTTGTTTACTTTGAGATAAACAATGTACTGAGATATAGCACCTGGGTCTCCTGACAATGACTGATACGCAAACTTGAGGCTTGGTATTGTTTACATACCAAACAGCAAAGTCAGTAAAATGCCCCAAATGGGTGTCCTAAGGCTGACCTACCTCATTATAATGTTAAAAACCACACCTCCCAGCTAGAAAAGCCCCCAACCCAAATAAGACCCCTACTTTCTGGGCGTGTGTAGTGAATTAAAAGAGAACTGTATCTTTAAGATGAAGTAAGAAAGATACTAACCAATAGTTAGCTAAGGGGTGGAACCAGTAGGTGTAACTAACTTTGTTAACTGTTTAAATACTTGTCATGATTTCAACTGGGTGTGCATGCTAGGAGGAGAAATCCCCCATGCACCCAGCGCTGCAATAAACCAATGTTGGCTTTCTAAACTATCATTTGATTTGGAGAGTTTTCTTGGTTACGATTTTCAGTAACAATGGGTCAATCATAAGTTGTCAGTTCCAGAGCACGAGAAATGGTATTTGTAAGACCATGGGATATCTAGGCATGAGTGCCTTTGTCTGTGTCATCTGACAGGTCCTACAGCTCAGTAGAGTCTAGAATACTTGCAGTACCTTCAGTGAACTTTGATTTACCAGATTTGCACTGCAGAGTACTCAAACTCTTTCAGCCTCCAGTCAAGTCAGTGCCTTAGTCCAGCCCTCTGATATATGGAGTAATATTGCAGCAGTACAGGACTGCCAACAGAGATTCTTAACCTTCTTTTCAATGGCTTGGGACATTTTCAAAAGCAAGGGGAGAGTTACAGGTCCAGACGTCACTGCAAGTCAAGTGTCCTTGAGAATCTTCCCCTTTGTGTTCAGGAAAGGCAATCGACTCAAGCAATGGATGCTACGGTTTGGGAGTTACTGTTAGCAGCGTGAGTAATCAGTGAATGTAAAACCTATTCAGCTGTAGTCATCATCTGACAATGCAGGTGCAGCTTCACCGCACTCTTTCTTAATGAAAGGCAGTAGAAAAAATAGCCAGTAGCCCTCTTCTTTCTGAAATTACCCTGGAATGGCATTAAATATTTTTTGGGGTATTTTTTCCCCAGCCAACTTCTTAATTCTTGCAAGTCATAATAAGTCCTTCTACTTTCAAGCTTTTCAGGTTAGGCTTAATGTGTAACTGGAGTTCAAAAGACCCACATCTGTTTCTTGAAATTTTTGTAAACTGTCTAGTAGTTTTGGTTTTCACTGTTCTCTTTCCACTCAAAGCATAACACAAACCAACATTTCAAGGACCCAGATGTCTTTAGCACTGCCTTCAGCAGAGGTACATTACATGATCAGGAATTTCTAATATCATTACAGACAAACTGAATTCAAGAGATGTTTGAATTCCAGCTTTTATTGAGGGTAGAGGTGGTTAAAAGGCTACAATTGGTGAAGGAGATTATTCAGTTGGCAATTTTCAGTTGGATGTTTGTTCCACAGCATGTCAAGCTTCAGTGTGTTCCAAAGACAAGGTCCAAGCAGCAGTGTGCTACTGACCTTATTCAGAAGCACAGAATAGATTGCCATTCCCTCATACTCCAAGGAAACAGTCATTCACCTTACTCCTCTTTTTTTTTTTTCTTTCCCACCAAAGGCAACTCCTCAATCTACTAAACACGCTAAGAGTAAAAGACTGTCTCCACTCATTTACTCATATGCATAAAGGTTGCAGCATGGTAGTGTGTAGGGGGAATTCTCTCTGCCCAATATGAGGTAACTAACATAGGTGGTTACTCCTCCTAGGCTCCCCATATCATCAGTGGAGTTACACTGGCCTCTTCACAGTCAGTGTAAGGCAAACATCCTCAAATTACCATCTGAAAGATCTGTCTCCATCTATCACCTAGGAAAACTGGTGTCCTAAATTAGATACGTTTGTTAGGTGCATTAATGAGGCAGCATGAATAACCCAGTCATGCTGTCAGAACCAAGGTTCAGGAGTCTAGACATCCCTACTCCCTCATATTCTCCTTATGTGTATATATGCAAAATCTAGCTTTAAAGTCACATTATATTATTTTTCTCTGGACAGAGCTAGATTGAAAGAACTAAAACCATGCAGTTTCACTTTAACACTTGAGAAAGTGGGGAATTTTCAGCAGTAACTTTATTCAATCACCCTTGCATTCTTACACATAATTTGTTAGTAAGGAAGCCATAGTAAAAAAAAAAAAAGGGGGGGGTGGAGGGGCATTTAAAATGAGAAATTAGAGTAAAAAAAAAAAGAATGCTGATTGTTTTACAAACTAATGCTAAAAATACTTCGTCAGAGCCTTGCCTTCCTTTTGTAAAGGAAATTCTAAAAAAATTTGGGTTTTTTTTGTATTCTGATTAATTTGGTGAGCTACAAGTAGTCTGGCAAAATAGACTGCTTCTCTCAAAAGCAAGGTTTTTTTCCCTTCATGATAACTTTGGGGGCCTCACACTTGTTTGTATACTCAAAAGAAAAAGTAATGCTCTTACCTCTGAGCAGACTTAAAGATTTCAATACTTTTATAATCTAGCCACGGTATTAATATCATTTTTACTGTTCACACATGACATAGCCAACTTTATGTGATAAGGTACTGTCCATCCTTCTGCAGAGCTTCACAAATTCCATTAGTAACTATCAGCTACGTGATAAATACAGAAATTTCTATTCAGACTTTATTCTAAGAATATATGGGATGAAACATACGTACCAGTTTAAAGTATTATTATAAACTGCTGTAAATAATATTTAAGGGAGGAAACTTGTGGATTTCTAGACCTTAATGCTTTATGCCCTCTGTGGAGAGATTGACATTTAAAGGTACTAATAGAGGAAATGATGCCAAGCTCTTATACTACTGTTTAACATGCTTATACGGTACTAAAGCTCTTCCTGACAAAGTTAACTTTTAGTAAGAGATCAGACATCTTAATGAGGGCTCCTTTGGCTGTAAAAAGGTCAACCTGGTCCAAAAGTCAGTTGAGAAACATGAAAGGTTGATCTAGAGTACAGTAATTAAATTATATAGATAGCTAAGTCTTCAGAAGCTGTTCTTGTTGCTGTCTTCTAGTAGTAAACTATTAAGGTCAAACAAGCAATTTGTCCAGCGAAGAAGATTCTCCAGAGCTTCCTAATGTTTAATCTTTGGATGAGACAATGTATTTTTAGGGCGTATCATCCCCTCCCACCCCAAAGTAGAATAGCTGGTTTTCCTGTTTCAGTGCTATTGTATAATTTTCTTCCTTTAAAGCATAATAGTATTTGACTTTAAGTTCTCACTTTTGATCAGCATTTCATGGTTAGAACACAATTTCCACCAGCTTTAAGCACAGCAGCTGAGATGGGTGGAAAACGTGCAGCTGTAGTATGTGCTATGCCGGATATCACAGAAAAAATGGTTGCAGCGCAAAAGGAATGGGTATGGCCTGACTGTGCCTAGAGGCACTCAGGCATGCACAGCTCCACAGAGAAAAGAGGAAACCTCATGTTCCCTTTTCTAGTCCCCAACACAGCCCACAAAAAGCTGGCTTAGAACACCTGCTAGAGAGAGCCCTACTCAGCCCTCAGAGGCCAAGTGCTTTTTTGCAATGTGGAAGGATTTAACAGTGGGATCCACAGGCAAAACCATGACATGATTGTTTGATGACTGATAAAAGATATTTACGTGGCATCTTCACAGTCCCTTCTCGCTCTCCTTTCACAGTACCCTGTGCCTGTGTGACCAGTGTGTTGTTCCTCACCATAGTATTTCCTGTTAGCCCTGACACTGTAACACACTCTCAGTTTGTCCTCCACTGTCCATCAACCCTGACTGCTCTGTGCACACACACACACATGCATGCATGTGCACATGCCCACAGAGTGCAACACTCTTCCACTTCAGTGTTAACCCACCCCTGTGGATAAGCAGGACCAGAAGATATCAGTTGAAAGATCTCTCTTAAAAATACAGAGGATTACTGAGATTTTCTTTCTTTCTCTGGATTCCACAGCAGAAAATACGACTTTAATTCACCTTCTTAGCAAAGCTCAGTATGTGCCAATCGGCACAAGTGTAAAAGGTACAAATGTATTCTTTGAAGTAAGCCAGTGAGGTCAGTAGCTTTAGACTAGAGAAAGCTGTGGCCCAAGTCCCGACCTGTTTGGAGTGAACATCAATATCAATGATCAGGCAAAGCGCTGTGCAGTGCAGCATGGCTGACATTTTCTCTAGCACTTATATGAACAAAAAGCTCAAGTCACCAGCCCCTGTCAGGTGATAAAACTGGAAGGGAAGACTCCATGTGGTCTTCTGATAGTCCTCACAAACACTGGACCTGTGAAAACTTGACCTTCAGCCTTACTAGTCTTTTGGGGGAAAGTTAAGAATGACTTAGTGAAGAGTTGCCATGCTGCGATGCATGATTCTTTACAGACTCCCTAAATCACACGTGCCATGCTGCGATGCATGATTCTTTACAGACTCCCTAAATCACACAGAGGCCTGAATTGTAGGCTACCAAAACTTGTTTCCTGAGTTGAGGGCACATGTCAGCCTGTGAGCTGTAAGAGGACATTTTCTGTGGGACCGAAAACCTAGTCAACCTGGTAGATCAGAGCTGTAGATTGCTGGAAGATAGGAGGGTGCACTATGGATGTAAGACTAATGTTGTCTGACTCCTGACCTCTTCCGGAGCCATCTGCTCTTTGCCTCAGAGGTAGGATCTTGGTTCTTATACAGTATTACTGTATGAGATTATACAATTCTTATATTCTCACAGTCTTAACTCAGTTCATCTCGACTGGATGAAATTTAGCTGCCTTTGCTGCAGTGGAAACCTGGGTGTAAAACCCTTAACAGTGTGCACAGGAGCATAGTGAACAGCAGAAGTAACACTGTTGTGTCCTCAGCAGCATGCGACAAACAACAGATGGGCTATGTCTGAGCTAAGGAACCCTGAGGCAATAACCCAATAACTGTGTAAGAGCTATTCGGTGTACGTTTTAGTTCCTAGAGTCACATTTAAATCAGTCTGATTCTGGAGGAAGGAAGGGAGGGAAAACAAAAAGAACAAAACAGAAGGTGACTTGCATGATAACTGGTAGTGTGTGATAATTTTATTTACTTCTAAGCACCTGAAGAGCCTTGGGTAAACAGCTGGGTCAGGGACTGCTAACCCTACTTACAGGTTACTGGTTTGAACGTTTCCAAAGTCAACACTTTCTAATTTCAATAAGAAGCAGGGTATGTTATGAGCTTAATTTCCTACAGAGAGATTATAGATTTAATTATGCTTAAGAAATTTTGCAGATCTAAATAGTCCAACCAGCAATGCATTTTTTCCTATTGTCCCCATGTCCAGTGTAGCTTTTACACTGGTGAAAGTAAGGTTATGAGTGTTGCTAAGATAAACTGAACCAAAATAGCTAATCCAGAAGGTAAGAAGTTCTGTGAAAAAAGTTCTGAGCGTGTGGAACCTTTTTCTCTTCAAGAGGAACTGACTTTTCCACTGAAGATCAAGAATGTTAATCTTCTATTGCTTTCCCCATTGTTTAAGGGGACTGGCTTATTTAGGGGGTTTTTTGGTTGGTTGGTTGGGGTTTTTTCTGGTCTCATTTCACTCTTCTAGGGTTTTAAATAGACCAACACCTTTCATAAATTGAGAGACACTGGTGATCCAGGCTAGTTCATAGGTGAATAGACAGTTGTATCAGGAACAGTCTTTTTGGCAAATGATCTAACCTAGAATTTCATCTGAGAGGTGACCATCTGAAATGGTTTTGTGGACCACTGCCTGGCATAATGGAGAAATTTGTAGGCTTCAGCATCTGGTGTTTCTTACTAAAAAATCACCTTGAGTTATAATGGAAAAAGTGCTCTAAGGAGAAGGAAAAAAAAAAACCCAGTCTCATTCTTCATTGCCTTTTTCCTTATATAAGGTTGCCCTGCCAACGTGTAACACTTTTATTTAGACCTAGCAACGTTTTGCATTCGGCTCATACAAGTGCAGCTGAATTTAGTTTTTAAAGTGGTGGAGAATTCTATCCCAAGAGGTCTAAAATGAAAAGTTCTAAAAATCCCAATGAAAATGAATGGTCAAGAGCTTTTACGCTGACAATATAGGAGCACAAGCTCTCATTCCACTTAGTACAGTACTGTCATGGCTGTCACTGAGCTCACTGTTATGCAAAGCTGATCCATTTTGTTAGTAGAGCACCTAATGGAAATCTGCCTTAAGCCAGGAAGTATAAATTTCATTCTTTTTTGGCATGGCAGAGCTATACCAGAATGAAAGTTCTATTTGCACAAGATAAAAATCTATTGGAGTTAAAGTTGACGTAGGCTGGATTTTAAAAAGAAAAATTCTTACATAATTCAGACAATGGTAGTCAGTGAGATTATGCTAGAAGTGAAGATCTTTCCATTCTACCTTTTGCTAGATAAGGAATTTGAACTTCAGGCCTGTCTCTGACTGCTCCTGATTCCACAGCAGAATCACCTTGTGAACTTGAGCATGCCACTGATTTTAAAGGCCAGAAGAGATCATTTCATTCTCTGCCTAAAATTCTCAGCTAAAAATTCATGCATCAAATCTATACCTTTTATTTGAGATACAAACTACTTACAAACATGTTATCCACTCTTGAGATAAGGTTCAAGTGGTGAGGGGAACCTATATTATTTATGCAAAGGTGTCACGAAGTTATTCATTATTAAAACTACATATTTTAATTCCAGTTTGAATTTGTTTTGGTTTAACTTCTGTTGGCTTTCATCATACTTTTTTTTGCTTTATGAAAGCATAGTCTAGTATCAGTATCTAGAGATTATATGCAGACTGTGACAAATAATTTATGTCTCTTTCAGAAAAGTATTTACATAGCTAGTATAGCCTTTCCTCCTTTTCCACTCTCAAATCATTCTTCTTGTGCTTTTGTAAATCCTTTGCAATTTGTCTTTATCATTTTGAAGTAGGAAAGCCTGATTTGGATTTGTTACTTCAGTGACTGTTCACTGCTTCCAAGAGAAACATAACACCAGTATCCTGTAACTGCTTGATGTTCCCTTCTTTTTGCATTCAAAGGTTGTCTTAGCTGTCTTAACCAGAATGTCATGCTGGGAAGTTCAGTGATTACCTACTGTGCCCCCTAACATGCTGGATTTTAAGACATGAATGAAATGTTATGTTCAACACATGGATCCATAGAAAGTACAGAAATGAGCTGAAATCTTTCCGCAGAATTGCATTGCAGCAAATGCAAGTTTTACTCCAAAGCATTAAGCCTGTGGAATGTCTTCCTGTTTTGCTTTGAAATTAGAGTGGCTTTATAAGGGAGGCGTTTTCCCCTCTAATCCTTGCCATCATGTAAATTCTAATAATCTGCTTGATTTCTAACAGAGTAGGAGGGGATCCTCACTGGGAGCAGTGGAATATTTACAGGGAAGTGGATATTGAAGTCGTTAGTCCTTAAAAGTCACTGAAGGAAGAAATGGTTGGACTTGATGATCTTAAGGGTCTTTTCCAACCTACATGATTCTATAAACAGTTAATCTGACTTAGATCTGGTTTTCTCTTGATGCAGCTTTCGTTTGTGGCTTTGCTAGTGTTCCCATTTGCTGATAACAGCAAACAAACAAAAGTAAGCATGACGCACTTCAGAGATGTTTTGCTTTGCCCTCGCTGAATGTGAAAACTATGGAACATAGTTCACAGGTGTCTGAGCTGGGGTGGACAAGCATTCAGACAGCAGAGCCAATTGCTGAGCAGAAACGTTGGTTTGGGGGTGAAAAGCAAACTAGCTGCACTGGTGTTCTGCTTCATTTTGGCATACTGGCTCAATACAGTTTCATGCCCCATGTTGCCTCTAATTCTGGAGCTCATACTGCCACAGCAAGCTCAGCCATCTTTGTACAGAACTGTGTGGACTAAATTTGTCTCCTGCACTGCCTCATCAATTAAGTTCCGTTTAACCTGCCCTTCAACTTGGCTAAGGCTTATTTTCTGAAGCCACTCATCTAGCCTGCTCAGAGGTGCACAATGAGGTTTCTTACTCCAGACTATAAGTGAGGTCAAAGGTCAAAACCTTGCTTTACCAGATTGGTGGAGGAGTCTGCTGGAGAGTGAGAGCAAATGAAATGTGAGAATTCTATGACCTAAGTTTATACTTGCTAATAGACAGGGAATTGTGTACCTCTGAAGAAGCATGCCACAAATCATGCAAGCATGTGCAAAGTAAAATCTTTCCCATTTCCAGAAGATGAAAACAAATAGCAATGAAGAAATAAGCATCAATATGTGGATGTGTTAAATGCGTTAAATGCTTTCATGTAATCAAAGAAATAAAAGCTAGCAAGAAATAAGCCATAGTGCTTTGAACAATCCTTTTATGAACCTTTCTCCTAGTAGTGGTGGAGGGAGTGTTTCTCTACAGTTAGTGAACATGTCCCAGATTTAGTTTTTAATGTAAAGAATCCATTCATGGTGAGAAAGGCAAAAGAGAACGAAAACCTTTGAAAGTCTGGCCAGCTATTTGTTTGTTAGCAATTTTAAAATTATTTTTAATATAAAGTCAAATGTATTTGAAAAAACTTGCCTAGTTTTGACTGTGCAGTGGTACCCCATCGCATTTGTGTGTTTGCCCAGCATGCTAAAGAGCTATTTCATTTTGCATCTTTGGTACACAGAATGGTTGAACAATCATAATGATTTTTGGTTTTGTTATTGTTCAATATGCAGCTTCCTACGTCATTTATGATGTGTAATTAAGATTTCTGCTCTGAAGAACATATCTGTGATTTTCTTAAGAGTTGTTTTGCAGCATTCATCAGTGGTATCTGAATCACATTGTTTTAGGGAAGCTTTTATTGGAATTAGCAGTACCAAGTACTTTATAACCTCAGAGCATAGGTCCAGTGGATTTCAGATGTAGATGTGAATACTCAACACTTCAATGGATCAGACTCAAAGATATCAAGGTAGTGTCCCAGAAAAGGAGGAACACACAGTTAAGAACTGCTTGCGAAAGATTTGGTTTAGGGTAAGCAAAGCGTCATGCTAGAGATCTGTGGCACTCTCAGGAGTCAAATTAATTCACCTTTATTTTTCTTTTACTTTGCCCTCCTGCTCTGTGCTTTTTCTACCATTCATCTTCTGTGACAAATGAGACGTATGTTCTAGAGAAAAGATCTTTTGTGATGTGGTTGTATTTCATGCACCAAAATTCTTATGGGGAATGCAGAAAATATGATATATGATGATACAACTGAAAAATGGTATCATAATGTATAGCTATTATGTGGTAAAGCATATTTCCTAGCTTTTCTAAAAATCTCTTCAGCAAGCTTAGAAACTCTTGATCTATAGGATCGTCAATACCAAAAGAAAGCACCTAGTTTCTCTAGAGCTGTTCAGCTGAGATTTTTCAAGATTTATTTTTTGGTCACATTAAGGTGGCATTTTCAACTAACATAGTGGAAGCCACTTTCCCACCAGTGGTGTAGCACCACTGCAAAATTAGACTGCTCAGTGGATAAAAGCAGTTAAGTTTCTTAGCAAAACAGTTGTAAGATACCTGTATCTACATCTATATCTATACCTATCTAAGTAAAATTAAAAAAATATTTGCTTAAATTTTGTTCCCTGAAATGGTTCACACTTGCTGAAATTTCTTAAAATGTGTTCTATACCAACCTTAAGCATGTACTCAGCATGAAAAGTCACGGTCTAAATAGCTTTACTTCTGGCTAAGTTCTAAAGCTCTAAAAGCAACTAGCCATGGCAAAGGTCAGACAGTCCTAACTATAGAAAGTGCTGTCTGTCCAGCCTATAATAATGGTTAAATCTATTATGGTCAATGAAGTTACAGAGTCAAATGCAATCAAAATCAGACCGTGCACCTAGCATTAGGCAGTGATAATGACAGGGCTCATTGACAGTCATTGTCACTCTCCATGTAACTCTCACAGTCTATTTGGTGCCCATGCTGTTGACCTTAGGAGGTCAACACTTCTGTTCCCAGAAGTGAAACATCATGTAAGACTAAGAAGATTGCAATTTAATTGTAATCATTAACACCCCATTAGCATTACTCTTTTTTAGACTACATTGTAGTGATTTTGCAATGGATATCGTTAGTGAACATTTGAACTTTTAAGCATGCACTCAGTAGGTGTTGTGCATTTTCTTCCCATCAGGTTAATGTAAGCTCAGTAAAAAAAAAGGGTAGCTGCAAGGTTTAAAGATGATTTAGAAATACTTTGGTATTTGGGATGGTCTTATTTAGCAGCTTAACTTCTGTCTGCCTCTAGAAATTAATGGAGTTTGAATTGAAGTAAAAGGAGCAACAAATAATAGTGGTGGAGTTGGAGGAAGAACATCTCTGAGTACGAGAAAATATCTCATTTTCTATTTTCTTTGTTCCCTTGGGATTTTTGACTGAGTTCTTACATCCTACCTCTCCACCACAACTCCATTTCTCTCTTGCCTACACATGATTCCCACCATTCTACCCAGCTGCCAGGTTCTCTCCTCATGTCCATTCCTTTTTTCTTCTCTCCTCTATAACTTCAGTTACCAGCAACTTCCCTGCTCTCCTAAGTTTTCCAGGCAAGCCCAGGCAAGATGCAGCATGACATATTGCCAGCCAGCAGGCCAAGTAGCACAGATCCTTACCTTTCATGGAATCATTAATCTAGGTCTCCCTCCATTGCAGAGCTGCCATTTTTTCATGAACATGCAGGAACTGAGACCTCTCTTGCTCCTTCAAACTCTTTGAAGTTGATAAAATGGTTCAAAAACCAGAAAGACAAACCAACAGCATAATCCCATGATTCTTATTCCCTGGGGAAATCAAGCTTAACATGAGAGACCTTCTTTGTGTTAATGAGTCTGATGAGCATATCACACAGGTGTCTTTTTTGTTTGTTTTATTATTTAACAGTTTGACATTGACAAGGAAGCAGGAGAGAGACAGATTTACCATCGGTACTGTATGGAACGGGCATCTGTACATTGTGCCCATGTGTTCACCACAGTCTCACAGATAACAGCTATAGAAGCAGAACATATGCTTAAAAGAAATCCTGGTAAGACCTGAATTGTGTTCTTATTATATTTCCTCCGAGTACCTACATTTCCTCAGACTGAATGAAGACAACAGAGACAGGTATACAAACATGAAGAGCAAGGACACATGCATAGGCATGTCTGGCTACACTACAGAGAATAACCAATTTTCAAAAGAAAAGTGCAGATAATACCACTTGAAACACATTCTAGTAGCATATGTAATCCAGAAGAAATCAAGTTCAGCACCATTTAATACCTGCTTTCAGTACCATTTCAGGAGAGCATTAGTTTAACTCCATGGATGTTAGGCTTTCTTTGCAAGGACATCTCAGCTTCAGGAATTTTGTCTCTAGCAGGATTTCCAATGGTGGTAATATATTCAGGCCAACTGATGAAAGCAGAAGCTGGAACTTTTGTAATACAACATGTCAACAGCTTTTGCAGTGTGAGGTTTGTTGCTTTGCTAGACATGAGTAATATATTCTGTTAGAAATATAGTAAAGTTTCATATGCGAAACAATGTTAGATGAGTTTTGCTTTCCAGTGCTAATGCTGTTTTTCTTTACTTAGTATTGAAAGAGATGAGAAGGCAAAAAACAAACCATAAATCAATACAGTTCATTTCCCTGTATCTCTCACAGCTAGGAGTAGCAGTGTGGTTGTGGCCATCATGATCTTAGGACCTAACCATGATAAATTTCACAGATAGATATAATATTTTCTACTAGACTGAGCAGTACAGTTTGAAAAAATAGTTGAGATAGGTGGCCATTGGTTTGTCTGATTTTCCCCTTTGTATTAGTCTAATAAAATATGGAACTTACCAACAAACCTTATTGTGTTCCATGTATGGAGTTTGAATAAGGTCATGATCCCAGTCTGATGTGTCATTAAAGTTCTTTTTAAATCAGCACAATGCTTTATAAGGACAAGCCACAATACTCCATCTGCAGGTAAGCATCATGGGGGAAAAACTGCAAAACAGTTTGGAGACTATTTAGCAGTGTGTTCACTTAGTTGGTTATTTTAAATATAGCAATGCTCAGATGATTTTGGGTTTTTTTGTTTTGCTTATTCTTTGTAGATTTTTTTTTTAGGTGAATTGCAGTGCTAATTATAGTTTGGGACTGTTATCCCTGTTAACTTCAGTGCTTCAAGCCACATCATGGTTCATGCATCAGGGTAAAAGAGAAGTTGTCCATTGGATCCTTTGCCTCATTCCTGACTAACTGTCAATACGATGATGAACTTCGAAGATTTTTCCTTTTTATTTTAAACATGATATCCATGTCTTAAAAGTAATTTAAGCGTTCAGTCATCTAATCTGGGATAACTCTGAAAGGTCTTGTTTTTTACCAAGTGCAGAGCACTTGATCTCTGAAAATCAGACTTTTGAAGCTGTTTTATATTGGCATGAAGCTTCTCCCCACACCAGCTGTTCTTGAAAATCATAGTTTATGTTTTGGGATTTTAGGAGACTGAAATGAGTCTGCATCCAGTTTAATTTGGGAGAGAAAATCTGCAGACTGCTCACAGGTAGAACGTCAATTGAAGCTGAAGAGAATTGCATGCAGAGGGATTCACAGGCCTGAGCTTTTTTTGATTATTCTTGCAACTTTGAAGAAACCAAGTAAATATATTTAATGTTTGGGTTAAAAAATTGTTGACACACATCACACTTCATGTTGACAAAGCTAGAAAGAAATTCTATAGGAACTGGTACCCCAAATCCAGGGAGACAATTATAAGTGGAAAATATGTTCTGATGGTAATAAGTACCTTAATAGTTTCTTTGAATCTTAGACCACAAATAAACTGTGTAGGAGTCTATTCTCGAACTATTTATTCTCTCTGAAGTTGTGAAATCAACATAGACATTGGCTGTTCAGAAAGTTCAGCAATCCTTCAGTAGATCATTAAGCTTGAATCCTGCAAAGGAACGTAAATACTGAAAAAATTTGTACACTTCTTGATCCACTTTAAAAATAAACTTTTAGAAGGGGGATGTAGAATTGGCACAATTAACTTTTAATTGCATTTGAATTTATTGAGACATAAACTTTGTAACAAAGTTGTTAACTAAAAATAACTGAGGAAATGTGGTAAGTAGAGCATTCTCTGCTACTTCTCATTAATGTTAAACTGTATTATAATTTAAATTATAAATCTCATCACTTGGAAAAGCCCCTTTAAAATTCAGTAGACATGATTGCATTGAGAACTTTTGCACCAGGACAAAGGCCGATTTGCCAGTCTAAACCTGGCAGAATGACTGCTTGCATTACGCTGATTTCGCTTGCTGCTGTTGTTACTTGATCAATAATTTATCAAACCATTATTTGTCAAAAGTTTGGGTATCTAATGTCGAACCTGTCCTCTTTGACGTATCATGCAAGATTCTGTCAGCGATTGCAAGTTCCATTTCCATGATTTGAAAACATATGGGATTTCAATATTTTGATTCAGGTATGAAACATGGTTCTCATTAGCAGTAGAGAAGACTTTGAATCAAAATTCCAAGAGACTTAGGTATCAGTTAAGATCTAGACTTCATATCTGTATATATTTGATCAAAACCATAGAAGTAAACTCTGAAAAAGTATGAATCAACCTTGAATCTTAGTGACTTATCAACAGAAAACATCATGCTGTGCTATTACTGCTTAAATCAATGCCAGTTTCTTCCCTTTAAATACAGAAGTCAAATCATTCTGCTTTGACCTACTTGGGACAATTTTAAAACAAAAATGTCATTAATTCATTAAACAATAAAACCCCTAAAATGCTTAAAATAGGAACAAAGCTCTCTTTCATCACTTCTTCCCTAGGGCAAGGGCACATTGCCTCACACGTATTCAAAATATTATTGGGTGCTAGGCAGAAATAGTGAACTGGATGCTTTGGGCCACCACGTCTTTCTGTATCTCAAAAACTTAAATAAGAGATGGATTGAGCCCCAATCCTCATGAAAGGGTAAATGAGGTTGCAGTTGAATCAAAGAAGATGGGAGCAGGTTATATACAGGCTGCTGATAATGGGTGATACTGTCCAAAACTCCCTGATAAATAAATGCGAGAGAGTGGATGGAAACTGGCCAGAAATACCTAGTCAAGGATTCTTACTTTATTGGGAAGAGCTTGAGATAGTTGCAGTCTCAAAGCTACGTCCTGCATGACCCAGTTGTTCCATGCTGAGCAAGGAGCAGGTCAGAGAAATAAGAAGATATGTTTTTGGTAAAGACAAAGAGAAATGGAGGGTGTTTCTGCTCTGCTGACCCCCCCACTCATATGAGGCCACATAGGTCTTTGTTCAGAGCAGCTCCTAGTGCTGGACAGCAGAAGATAAGAACACAAGTTTTCTTGTCATGCCCACCAAGACTTTCCTTTCTTGTCACTGAAAACCAAATCCTAAGTACCTAACAAGTAAAGATGTCCTGGTCTTCAGTTCGAAATGTGATATTTCGAGACAGATGCATCAAAGTTTTTGGTATCGCATGGTTGCTAATAAAGGTTATGTTTTTATCTACTGCTGTTTAACCTGAAGAGTCTCAAAACATTTCACCAGATAAAAAGTAATCAGAGATCACTTACCTGGCAGGGAAATACATATACTGTTAAAGCAGACTATATTTCAAGGAAGTCATTAAAAATGGCCATGGCATTTGCATGAAAAATGTCAAGCAAGTATACTGGACAGCATATGAAGAACTGATTGTACTTAAGATCATCTTGATATGTAATCAACCAAAGGAGCCGTAGATATTTTAAAGACGTCTCCTTAAGTCTCTCCAGAAATAAGAGACAGTTTTGTATTAGGTCAGATGCTTAATGCTAGACATGCAAACCTCTGCTTTTAGGGGAAGGGATAGGAAGCCCTTAATGTCAGGCATCCTTGACTGAAAGACCACAATAGAAGTAATGTTCAAGTCCTGTATCAGTGGCAAGCAGGAGACAGTACTCCCATCAGTAACCCTGATGTATGGGGAGAGTTAACCATGTGCACTGAGATCAAAGGGTATGCTGTTTTGTTTGCATGAACCATGTGTGGTAGGGAATGATACCGTACTGAAGGTCCTTTGGATGATGCATAGAACTTCTAAAATTACTGCAGTTAATGGTTGTGGTTACTAGACACCTGATGACACTTGCCGGGAGAACAAGTATGACATCTGCACCAGTGCATCCTCTAATAATTAGCGCTTCTTGCTTCTTTGAAGATTCTTTATATTGGAAGAATCTCTGGTATCATAAATTAGTATAGCTCTACTGAAGTCAGTTGTGTTACTACGGAATACATCTGCTGAGGAACTGGTCTCCCCGTTCATTTCCATACATGGCTTTCATAAGCCCACTCAAAGAAAAGAAAATGGCTTTCTTTCAATTTACTTCAGCTAGATTTAGGGCAAGCCTTTACATATCTGCTGTGCTCTACCAGAAAGGTGAAGAGTGACTGAATTTCAGTGTTGGTTGGAACAAGCTACGTCTATCCTTATAACTCTATGTATATTCTTTAACTCTATCTTAGAAGATACTGCAAATGAACTAATTTTAATTGTAAGATGCTTTGGAATCTTTGAGGAGAGCAGCCATAAAAGTGTAAAGCATACTATTCTGTGGCTATTTTTAGGAGAAATCCAACAGATTACTGAAAGGTGGTCTTTTTAAAAAGGTTTCTTATATTCTCCCTTTTCTGGTAAATCCTCAGAAGTCTTGACAGCACAGACCTCTCTTGTGCCATACAGTAAACAAGTGCATCGCACAGCAGTTTCTGCTTTCAATCTATAGTGATAAAGCAGGCAAGTGATACCAAGAATAAAGAGGTAAAGGGCGTATTGCACAAAAAACATACAGCTAAATGGAGATATTACTTAAGTCTTGAGGGGACAAAAGGGCATGGGGAGACCTTACTGTTCAGTAGGGTCTATACTAATGTTGAGTACAAGTCAGAATGGTACAAAGCCACTTCAATGCTATAGACAGTGGAGTGCCACATGCAATAGCTTTGTGGAATAAGCTGGTGGAGATCATTGTGTTAGACAGTGCAGTTCCCTATCCATGAGTAATAAGAGTACATAACCTGTTCACATAGTGACAACTGAAAGACACGTTGGTTCTTTCCTTAAAGATTTCTCTGATTCTGAAGATGTCTACCTCTGCCTTTTTTCTGCTTTTCCAGATGTTGTCACCCCAAATGGCTTGAACATTAAGAAATTTTCAGCAATGCATGAGTTTCAGAATTTGCATTCCATGTACAAGGCTAGGATCCAAGAGTTCATTCGAGGTCATTTCTATGGGTATGCTTTTACTTTTCAAAAATTAGCAATGGTTGTCCAACACTATTTAAAGCAAGAACCAAAGCAGGAAATCTAACAAGTTCTTCACAGAGGAGGTGAAATGTTACCAATTTATTCAAATACCTGCCTGGGATTTCTCAGTCAGAAGCTAAAGGATTTTTAGACACCAGTTCTAGCTCTGCTTAGCAGATTGTGGGATCAGGCAGAAGGTCTTGTTTTTTCATTATTTACCCAAGATGCAGTTTATCAGATTAAGATAGTCAATCTAAAGAACAGCAGAAAAGCCTCACTTTCATTATTTCCTTGGGATAATAAATTCCTCCAGAATAGAAAGCTGTTGTGTATTTTGTTTGATTATATCTTGAAAAATACTTTGTGCTGTCTGTTTGCTTGGTTTCAGCCACCTTGATTTCAGTCTTGAGAAGACCTTATTTTTCTTCATTGCTGGGAGATATGAGTTTTCCAACAAAGGAGCTGATATGTTTCTAGAAGCCTTATCAAGACTAAACTTTTTGCTGAGGGTAAGAAAGCTTCTGCAAATGTAGATAACATAGAGCTTATGCTCAAACTTACCATACTATGGAAGTCACCTGCAAGAATTTCCATGACGTACTCTGGTTTATGCGAAAATAATTATGGGATATTCAGAGTTTTCACAAAGCTTTCTCCCTGAATCATCAGAGTATATAACAATCTCAGTCTGCTTAAAAATAATTGATTACATAGTTCAAGAAGTTAATCCATGGTTACCTCTCTTGTTTTTAGAGAAAAATACTGAAAATATGGTTCAAGAATTTACCCTGAAGGTTTACATATTAGAGGCAAATAAAAATAATCCTTTAATGATGCAATTTAAAAATATCTTTTTAAGCAAATTGCTTAATTCATTAGGACCTGATCGTGAGCTTTTAGATCTTTGAATACTGTTATCACACTGGATGGAAATCTTGCATTGCAATTCACAGTATGGCAGTGGCCTGATGAATAAGCATGGGGAAGCCACTCAGTCCTCCATGCGTCTGTTTCCTCAGGTGAAAAATGAGTGCAATGTTTCTAAATGCCTTTATGGAGTACTTTAATGAAGATAAGACCTAGACTTTGTCATGATCAAAGAGCAGAGCACTTACCACCTACAAATGAGGTCATTGAAAATGTCTCCAGATGTGTCCCAAAACCTGATACATTTAAAATAAAAATTTAAAAAATGCTAATCAGTTTTCAGTCATCTAGCAAGGATCAGTTGACTGTTGTCCCAGACTCTCTCTTTTGTACTCTATCATTTAAATGATATGGAAAATCTGGATAAAAGTCTTGATACTATATTGTCAGCAGGGCTGAAAAAATATTAACATTCAAAGCCCTAAGTACACTTGTTCTACTGCCACCTTCTATTCATACACCATTAATGCCTGTGAACTTTCTGGATATACTTAATCCATTCGCTCACACAACAGGTCACCTCATATAACTTAAGTATTTCTTCCACAACTTTGCCAGACAACTGACTTCTGTTCTTTGGCAATGCCATACAACATCAGCTACCTGTTAATGGCAGTTACATAGCTATTAAGTATAAATGCTGATAATGTGGAAGGTCTTATGCTTGGGCAATGATTGCAGCAATCTCTTATTGTATCTAATGATTTATATGACATCAATGACAAGCTAGGCTGATGGAAAGTCAAAGGAAACTGAGGCTAGTTTTCCAAAGCTCTCTAGAACAGTGTACTGGGTCTTGCTTCTCCCATAAGCTGAGGCTGGCTTTATTGCATTACTGTTCCAACATGCATGCCAGCACTTGATTAGCTGTTCAAAGAACACTTGCTCTGTAGTTATTTCAAGAGGTAGTTCCATTGGTGACAGCAGAATACCTGTACTACTTATGAATCTGGGAATGATGGTGCCTCTTAAACAAGTCTCAGTGGTGTGCCTGAACCTAAAAATTACATAGCATTGGATGAAATTATTTTATTTTATAGACTCCTTTTCCTTTGCTACTTGAAAACCTTACTAACATCTTGGAAATAAATTATTAATGTTGGGACAGATTGTTAATACACGCTGAGATCATAGCATGATGGACTTTGAACCTGCCTTGAAGAGAGGGAAGGGAAGAACCCTAAAATGATAGGTGACTCCCATAAGTTATTTTATACTATACGTTTCCCTGTACCTCAATCTGAGAGAAGGCATGCTAATAGCATGTTTGTGTGTCTAAAGTTTAGAATGGAGGCAATTCAAAATAATTGAATTTCTACAGCTCTGAACAGAGTTCACCCTTAGCTTTTCTTTGGTTACTGACAGGAGTACAACCTCATTCTGCTCCATGTAAAGATCACTCAGGAACCTGGTATTCTGAATTTTGTTAGCACACAGGAGAAACCAGAAAGTGAAACCGTCTATAAGTAAAGGGTCAGATTTCCCAGCAAATGCTTTTTGCCTTTGCAGTAGCTGGATGTGAGAGATGAGCAAGAAGTTACTTAGAGAATCATAGAATCATTTAGGTTGGAAAACACCTTTAAGATCATCAAGACCAACCCTTAACCTAACATTGCAAAGTCCACCACTAAACTATGTCCCTAAAGTCCTCATCCACATGTCTTTTAAATACCTCCAGGGATGGTGATTCAACCACTTCCCTGGGCAGCCTGTTCCAAAGCCTGACAACCCTTTCAGTGAAGAAGTTTTTCCTAATGTCCAATCTAAACCTCCCCTGGCACAACTTGAGGCCATTTCCTCTTGTCCTATCACTTGTCACTTGGGAGAAGAGACCAACACCCACGCCTCTACAACCTCCTTTCAGGCTGTTGTAGAGAGTGATAAGGTCTCCCGTGAGCCTCCTCTTCTCCAGGCTACACGACCCCAGCTCCCTCAGCCAATTCTCATAAGACTTGTGCTCCAGACACTTCACCAGCTTTGTTGCCTTTCTCTGGACATGCTCCAGCACCTCAATGTCCTTCTTGTAGTGAGGGGCCCAAAACTGAACACAGTATTCGAGGTGCAACGTCACCAGTGCCAAGTGCAGGGGGACAATCACTTCCCTACTCCTGCTGGCCACACTGTTTCTGATACAGGCCAGGATGCAACCGGCCTTCTTGGCCACCTGGGCACACTGCCGGCTCATGTTCAGCCAGCTGTCAATCAACACCCCCAGGTCCTTTTCTGCTGGGCGGCTTTCCAGCCACTTGTCCCCAAGCCTGTAGCATTGCATGGGGTTGTTATGACCCAAGTGCAGGACCCAGCACTTAGCCTTGTTGAACCTCATACAGTTGGCCTCGGCCCATCGATCCAGCCTGTCCAGATCCCTCTGTAGAGCCTTCCTACCCTCAAGCAGATAACACACCCACCCAACTCGGTGTCATTTGCAAACTTACTGAGGGTGCACTTGATCCCCTCATCCAGATCATTGGTAAAGATATTAAACAAAACTGGCCCCAATACTAAGCCCTGGGGAACACCATTTGTGACCGGCCGCCAACTGGATTTAACTCCATTCACCACAACCCTTTAGGCTCGGCCATCCAGCCAGTTTTTTTACCCAGTGAAGAGTGCACCTATCCAAGCCACAAGTTGCCAGTTTCTCCAGGAGAATGCTGTGGGAAACAGTGTCAAAGGCTTTACTAAATTCTAGGTAGACTATATCTACAGCCTTTCCTTTGTCCACTAAACGGGTCACCTTGTCATAGAAGGAGAACAGGTTAGTCAGACAGGACCTGCCTTTTGTAAACCCATGCTGACTGGGCCTGATTGCCTGGTTGTCCTGTACATGCCGCGTAATGGCACTCAAGATGATCTGCTCCATAATCTTTCCCAGCACCGAGGTCAGGCTGACAGGCCTGTAGTTCCCCGGATCCTCCTTCCGGCCCTTCTTGAAGATGGGTGTCACATTTGCTAGCCTCCAGTCAACTGGGACCTCCCCAGTTAGCCAGGACTGCTGGTAGAAGATGGAAAGTGGTTTGGTGAGCCCTTCCACGAGCTCCTCAGTACTCTTGGGTGGATCCCATCTGGTCCCATAGACTTGTGGGTGTCTAAGTGGTGTAGCAGGTCACTAACCCTTTCCCCTTGGATTGTGGGGGCTTCATTCTGCTCCCCACATCTATCTACCATCACAGGGAGCTGGGTACCCGGAGAATAACTGGTCTTACTATTAAAGACTGAGGCAAAGAAGGCATTAAGTACCTCAGCCTTTTCCTCATCCTTTGTCACTATGATTCTTCCCACGTCCAGTAAAGGATGAAGATACTCCTTAGCCCTCCTTTTGTTGTTAATGTGTTTATGGAAACATTTTTTATTGTCTTTTATGGCAGTTGCCAGGTTAAGTTCTAGTTGGGATTTGGCCCTTCTAATTTTCTCCCTGCAAAACCTCATGACATCTCTGTAGTCTTTCTGAGTGGTCTCCCTTCTTCCAAAGGTCATAAACTCTCCTTTGTTTCCTGACTTCCATCCAAAGCTCTCTGTTCAGCCAGGCCAGTCTTCTTCCATGCTGGTTTGTCTTCTGGCACATGGGCATGGCCTGCTCCTGTGCCTTCAAGACTTCCTTGAAGAGTGTTCAGCCTTCCTGGACTCCTTTGGCTTTCAGGACTGTCTCTCAAGGGACTCTGTCCTCCAGGCTCCTAAAGAGGCCAAAATCAGCCCTCCGGAAGTCCAAGGTAGCAGTTCTGCTGACCTGCCTCCTTACTTCTCCAAGAATCAAAAACTCTGTCATTTCGTGATCGCTATGCCCAAGACAGCCTCCAACCATTACCTCTCCCATAAGTCCTTCTCTGTTTACAAACAACTGCTTTTTGTGTGTCTGGCAGGTTCTTTGCCAGGGGTTCAGGTAGACAGTTGTTGCTATTATGCCTCTTTCTACCCATATCTCAGGGGCATTATTCCTATAGTAGTTCTGCTTGCTGCTGTAGGGAATCCCTTGCCGCATGGCTGGGCATGCCCCGGCTAGTAAACTAATTGTTCCCTCCTTTGAGACAACAAAGTCTGTGTCAGGTTAGAAAATGTGTGTAGGATTTTTATTTTTTGCAGTTTATGTTCACATCCTAAGCCATGGCCTCTAAACCATGAGAAGTCACGAAGATCTCTATTGCCCAAACTGGAATCAGGTGACATCTGTTTATCTGTATCTATCCTCAGCTCTGTCTCAGACTTGACAAAAACTTCATAGCTAAAGGGAGAGATATAAGATCAGAGCTTCCTGGACAACCAGTCAAAGTGCATTGGCTTTTCCTGTGACTAATTCTTAACTGTTAAAGTTTGCTGTGATACCTTGTAGTGAGATATTTTTTTTCTCTCCATCTTGTGTCCATGTAGGTTCATAAGACTGATGTTACAGTTGTTGTGTTCTTCATCATGCCAGCAAAGACAAACAATTTCAATGTGGAAACCCTGAAAGGACAAGCAGTCCGGAAGCAGCTCTGGTAATTGCCATTCTCACTAAGGGCCTTGTACAGTGAATTGAGGAGACATGCAAAAGTTTCTGATGAAGAATAATGCTCTTTCTTTTTGCTCTACCTAAATCAAGGATTGTGGGTAACTAGAATGTATTTGTGGGGGTGAAAGGGATGGGAATGATAACTAAGGGCAAATATTTATCTTTTTTTTGTCCTAGGTTATTTTTGGTAAACTTGCCTTGTCATTCTTTGTAACAAGTTAGCAAATAGTACTTGTTTTGCAGTGGCAAAGTCAAAGGTTCTAGAAAATCGGTGTTCTGGATGTCTTCTGACTGTTTCTAATACTCCGTTTGGACATGCCATTGAGCTTCCACAAAATAAGGACTACCTGCTAATTTATCAGAATGAGCTTCTCTGCTGCTGGTGGGAAAAAGAAATTAATTAGAAATATGGAAATTGTACTGTCTAATCCAGCAGAATAACAGTTGATAACAATTGTGTGTGGTTTTCGCTATAGCCTACAATAAGCACTGGCCATACTCAAGCAGTGAAACTTACAGTTATAAAGGGAAAATTGTCACAGCCTTTCTCAGTTTAAGTTTTCATTTTACAGCTTCCCAAACAAAAAAGCAAAGCAGGAGCAGACGTAACCTTGACCTCACTTTAACTGCTATGTGATTCTGCGTAGGAAAAGGCACATGTTGTGAGGTATTTCTAAACTCAGAGACATGGCAAAACTGAAGGTTCACATTCATAAAGAAAATCAGTGGTGGGTTATCAAGCATGAATTTTGTTTGAAAAAGTGAAAAATGCCATTTCACTCAACATATTTGCAGATGAATTATCTAAGCAGGGAAATGGAAATGTGCGCCTTATCAGGTGGCTAAAGTGGTTGAACTCTGCTGCAAAAGTAAGGAAGCTGGTCTTAAAGCTAAGGGACTAAAACCCACAAGACCTAGCTTCTGCTTTTATGCCTGTGCCTCACTGTGCTTAACCTCTCTCTGACACCAGTTCTATATATATAGAATGATAGAAATCTAAACGACTTAGAGATCTGTAGATGAAAGGCACGGCGTAAGAGAAGGATACTATTTTTCTTGTTATCTCATTAACTGCCTCCAGCAGGTGATCGCTGGCTCAGCTTCTGGATATCAGTAATTGAGTTGAAGTCTTTGATTAACAGATACTAAACCTGCACAAAAGCAGTGACAGAAAGAGTTTAACAAGGATCATTGAAATAATTTACCTTTTGCCATATCTGGAAAAGAAGACAGATATGAGAAATCTATCTACTCTCTAGATTATCTCTGGAGTCATCACACAGCAACTTCTTGGGACTTACAGGAAATGTTCTACCTGGTTAACACTCTGGAAACAGGTAGCACAAATGTAGAGGTTGGAATTAATTGTCCAACTCTGGCTTCCTAAAAGTAATGCATCTGAGCTGCCTTCACTGGCAGTGGAGAGTGATGGTTCACTCCAAATGATGTTTCATCCTATACCACTTCAGGAAGTGTCTAAGATGAGTGAAGGGAATCATCCTCTGAAATGGACTGTCACCTTCTGCAGATGTGTGGAGGATCTGCACAACTAGCTTAAACTGTAGATGGCTAAAGCAAGGTAACATAGCCAGAGTTTTTAATGAGAACTGTACGCGAGAACTGTAGGAAAATAATGTGAGTGCAGTGAGAAACAGCTGCGCTTGCAACAAGTGCTTTTGGCCTCTGCTTTGTCTTTGATATAAAGTATGTAATGTTTGAATATAATACAACAGGTACATATTAAATAAATAATATATGGATATTAGGGAATTTTAAATTAAATGAAACATGCAAAGGTTTTCCCCTGTTGTAGCTCTACTACATGGTTGTTTCTCTGGTACTCAGTAATGAAGGCACAGTAGTAACAGTAAAGGTAAACCTAAATATGTGAAATCATGCAAAAAATGCTGCTTCCAGCTATTCTTCCCACTGTGTTCTGTGAAAAGCAAAAGACACTCTGCATCATCATATGCAGCGTTATCATGGTCATAATCTGGAGCTCCTGGATAAAACCACCTGATATCAGTATTACATAATAATATCAGATGATTTAAGGATGCCACAGAAATTAAATACAAGAAGAGGTTGGCAATTATAAGGGAATAGACAGTGGCTGATCTGGGATATAAAATCCCTTGTTTCCTCTGCTTCTGAAAAAGCAGTCTATCCTTTCTGGGTTAAGTTTTGGGTATTGTTCATGGCCTGAGTCTATGAAAATATAGTCATAAGGGGACTAGCTTGCTGGGATTCAGATCAATTTGGTTTGACATTTAGCTGCTTTGCAACTCGTCCAAAATTAACTTATCCACTGTTGTGTCTATGTGAGTTGGGAAAGTGCAACTAAAACCAGGTGTGTGGATTCTCAACTTGGTAAAGTTTAGGATTTCACTTAATAAGTTTTGTCTTAGCCCAAAGTATAATTCTTAGAAATCAGAAAGGCAGGAAAAGTTCCATGAAGTGGGTGTTTTGCTCAAACTGAGAGTGCATTTGCTACTTTTACGACAGCATTTCAGCTGTACTTACAAGTTATTTCAACTACGTGCAGGATAATATAAATGGCTCTTTGCATTTAGAATAGTTGTTCACTGGAGTTCTTTATTAACTAAAATATAACATTTGTCTGGCACAGGCTTTATTATTAGCTTAAAACATGGCCTGAGATTTCCAGAAAGTTTTTTGGTTTGCAAACTAATTTATGGCAAACTACCTGTTAGCTAACACTTGTTTTCAAAAGTCTTTGAATTAGGAGTTAGGACAGAAAGTGAAGGGAGAAGCTTGCTTTAAAATCCCTATTTTTTTAACTCTTATATCTTACATCTTCCTACTAGGTCAGGTTAAATTGGAGGCCTCTTGATTAGTGTCCAATGTTAATGATCATGTTTCTCTAAGTAGAGTCACAGAACCACAGAATGATAGGGGTTGGAAGGGACCTCTGGAGATCATCTAGTCCAACCACTCCACCAGAGCAGGTTCACCTAGAGCAGATTGCACAGGAATGCGTCCAGGCGAGTTTTGAATATCTCCAGAGAAGGAGACTCCACAAACTCTCTGGGCAGCCTGTTCCAGTGCACTACCACCCTTAGAGTAAAGAAGTTCCTCCTCGTGTTTAGATGGAACTTCCTATGACCAAGTGTGTGCCCATTACCTCTCGTCCTGTCACTGGGCACCACTGAAAAAAGACTGGCCCCATCCTCCTGGCACTCACCCCTTAAGTATTTAGAAGCATTAATAAGATTCTCTCTCAATCTTTCTTCTCTTCTCCAGACTGAAAAGACCCAAGTCCCTCAGCCTTTCCTCATAGGAAAGATGTTCCAGTCCCCTAATCATCTTTGTAGCCCTTTGCTGTACCCTCTGCAGTTCCCTGTCCTTCTTGAACCGGGGAGCCCAGAACTGGACACAGTACTCCAGATGCGGCCTCACCAGGGCAGAGTAGAGGGGGAGGATAACCTCCCTCGACCTGCTAGCCACACTCTTCTTGATGCATCCCAGGATGCCATTGGCCTTCTTGGCCACAAGGACACATTGCTGGCTCATGGCCATCCTGTTGTCCCCCAGGATGCCCAGGTCCCTTTCCACAGAGCTGCTCTCCAGCAGGTCAGCCCCTAACTTGTACTGATGCATGGGGTTATTCCGCCCCAGGTGCAGTACCCTACACTTGTGTTTATTGAATTTCATAAGGTTCCTATTTGCCCAACTCTCCAGCCTATCCAGGTCATGCTGAATGGCAGCGCAGCCTTCTGGTGTGTCTGCCAGTCCTCCCAGTTTTGTGCCATCAGCAAACTTGCTGAGGGTACACTCTATCCCTTCATCCAGGTCATTGATTAATATATTGAACAGGACTGGACCCGGTACTGACCCCTGGGGAACACCACTTGTTACAGACCTCCAACTAGACTCTGTGCCACTAATCACAACCCTCTGAGCTCTCTCTATCAGCCAGTTTTCAATCCACCCCACTGACCGTTCATCTAACCCACACTTCCTAAGCTTGTCTATGAGGATGATGCAGGAGACGGTGTCAAAAGCCTTGCTGAAGTCAAGGTAGACAACATCCACTGCCCTCCCCTCATCTATCCATCCAGTCATGCCATCGTAGAAGGCTATCAGATTGGTCAGACGTGACTTCCCCTTGGTGAATCCATGTTGACTACTTCTGATAACCTTCTTTTCCTCCAGTCATATATATGCTCTCTTTTTCATAGCTGAAATGAAAGTGTGGTCTACTGATCAGAGGAAAATATTAGAAGTAATCACTCGTAAGGTCTGCTTCTGGCTTTCACAGTGCATTCATCTTTGGATGCAGGTCAAATCGTCAGTTGTGTTGAAATCCGTCAGTATGGCTGCTGGCTGGATAAAAGAGCTTTGAGAACCAGACCTCTGTCTGCTTCTGCGTTCTTGGTTCCATCAGTATACATGAAAGCATAATTTAATTTCCAACAGCAGGAATCTCTTTTATTCTGTCTTTGTCCTGGATTCTCCTGTTTTATACATATATTTATTTATTTTCCTAGGGACACTGCACAATCAGTGAAAGAAAAGTTTGGAAAGAAACTCTACAATGCCCTGCTAAAGTGAGTGTATAGGTTACTTTGCTCAGCCTTGCGGAGCTACATATTCACCTGGCTTACCTGTGGTCTTTCTGTGCTTCTACTCTTCATGTAAGAAATTTTGACATCCATAGGAAGGGCATAGGAGAAGGATATGGGACCTTCTGTACCATATACAGGTTACTTGTTGAATAGGCAAATCACAGAGAAAAAAATTAAAGGTACTAGCACCCATTGTGGAATGAGTCCTAAGAGACATGGGGGATGTCTAAGTAACACAAAGGCTTACTCACTGTCAAAAATGAGCTACCTCAGCTTAAAAAAGCACCAGAGACAAAGTAGTATGTATTAGTGGCTTAGTCATATCCTTTCAAAAGACGGTTGGAAGTGAATGACTCAAAGCACAGATGAGATGACTGGAACTTCAGCAAACACAAGGTGTGTCTGAAAAAACAGAAAAAAAGAATTCTTTAGCTTTTTTGGAAGCTAATTGAAAGGTCAGCACGTGTATGGGAGGACAAAAAGTTGGGAATATAGAAGGGCCATGAAAACGAAGGAAAGATTCATGTTGACATCAGCAGACTTCAGATCAGACCTTGTTTGCCAGTTCTTCATTTTCTTTATACAACTGATAATAAGTCATTTGATAAAATAGGTTCTGTGTTGCCTCTGCAGAGGAGAAATTCCAGACTTGAACAAGATTCTTGACCGAGATGATATAACGATTATGAAAAGAGCCATCTTTTCAACTCAGGTCAGAAAATCTATGATTTACACAAACATCTAGTATAAATGATAAACATGACTATGTACAAGGATTGTGTATGACATATAGTGATATGCATGCATTGAAAAAGAAGTTTTCAGCAAATACACTTCTCATCAGTAACATTTAAAGATCAGCTGTGGTTGTTTTTATGAGAGGATGACCCAAACTATTCCTTTTGGGGAATCCATGAATATTCCCCCAGTCACACGCAGGACACCAAAATTCCTAATTCTTCTGCACTAAGTGTGAACTTTGCATTGTTCCTGAAGCCTGGATTCTTCAATTTGTATTAAATATGTAAAATCAGTCTCTTAAGGAGACATAATATATTGATTAAAAACCTTTAAAATTAAATGGTAGGCCTTTCTAAAAGTTAGTACAAATATATTTATTTTGAGGTAAATGAAACAAGTCCTGTGACAGATTTTATGGTCTCATTTGTGGCCTTAGTTATATAGAAGACAACATTTTATGATCATAGCTTTCCTTTCTTACATTAAAATGAAAGGGTAAAAACCTATCCATATCGATGACAAAATATCCCACTGTCTTCCATTAACCTTAAACAATGGTAACAGGACTCTTTGCCAACAGTTTTGTCTGGCTTATGGATTGCCTTTTCTTTCTTTAGCGACACTGTCTGCCTCCAGTGACCACCCACAACATGATTGACGATGGCAATGATCCAATCCTCAATACCATCCGACGCATTGGCCTTTTCAATAACCGGACAGACAGAGTAAAGGTACATTCTGTCATTTTAATTTTAGATATAAAATGGTATTTCTTTAAACAGTCTCAGTCTGGATCATTAGCATGGGGAGTGCAGTCAAATTCTTGATAGGCAGTATTATACTAATAGAGTACTTCTTCCGTCTTCCTCCCTTTCCAGGAATAACAACTAGTCACTTCACAGATATCCTCAGTTGCTGTTTAACCAAGTTAATTTTGAGTTAGAAATCTGATGTTAGGGAATTGTTTTCATTGCTGCCTCTTGTACTGAATGAGGAGCTACTACTGAAATCCAGAAAGTGCCACAGGTCATTTGCACCCAGATGTAAAACTCTGTAATAGATTCATTTGCTTAAAACTGGAAGTCCAGAGTTTGAGCACAGACATTTCTGGAATATTGGTTCATCTCTTAAGAACAGCATCCTGACACTCAGCATTTGCTGTAGAAGGTAACGAGGGCTTTGATCCAGAGCAGAAATACTTCCTGTTCATGCTGTGCTCATGTTTACATCAACTTTTGAAGCTAAATGTATGTAAATAAATCCTTTCCTTACTTCCATGTCTGTCTTGCCAGTCCACAGAAATGATCAGCTCCCACTTTCACAAGCTTGCCAAAGCTTTTTTTTGGTCTGGCAATCTCTGTCATTCTCTCTGTTAACTATGACTATCTCATCATCTATCTATTCAAAGTAGAACGTAAAATTGCAAATTCTTCCTCTTCCAAACCTTTTTCAAGTCAGATCCATAGTATCTCTGACAATAACATACCACTTGTTCTCAGTGTTTTGGCTGTTAAACCCGTGACAATAACTGAGTAAACATTTTCCTCAACTTTCTAGTTGCTTCTTCCTGTCTTAACGTATTCTCCACTATGAGTGTGTCTCCAATGAGCTCTGAGAGCATAATATGGTAATAGTATACTAGATGTAGCAAAAGTAGGGTGGAAGGATGCACTGTATATAAATGTAATAAAAAATTCCTCAGAACTAACTGCTTAAAATCATTAGAAAGCAGGTAGCGTATAACACTGCAGACACATCTTCCTACTTCTCAGCAGACTTGATTGGCTAGGTGTATGTCAAGTTTGTACAAAACTGTCATTACCACTGGAAAATTACCTGCTGCGTGAACAGGCTTAATACTTAATGAACTGAATGTCTTGGAAAAAAATTCTGTACTTTCACATGGAAAGTCATTTTGAGACATGTATGACATATCCATGCAGACACAGTTGGCATGTGAAAAATAGCCTCAGCAATGCCAATGGAAAATCTTACTTTATTTGCTGGAATCAAATAAGCTTGCATAATGAGTTTGCAGCCCATTTACTCGTTGAATACATTCATGTGTTGATTTACTCAAGTGAGTAGCATGACTGTATTATTAAGAAAGGATAAAAGCATATCCTTGACATGGAATAATGGCTGCAATATGGTTATGTGGGGAAAAACACCCAGAGAAGGTTAAACCCTTCCCTCACACTTCTTCCTCCTGTAGCTGATTGGACAGCATACACAAGACACTTCTCTACTTAGCAGTGGAATATGGGGCAGTGACCACAAGCCCTGCAGAGTCATGCAGATAGATTATCATGGGTCCTGAAAGCAGGACATTATCCTAAGTTAATAAGCTTTGTCTTTCAGCAAGATTAGTTAGCCTAGGCACAGGATTGTGATGACAGGGCTATAATATGTCTGGTTTCAAAATTCTCTGTTTTTGAGAGATCCATTGAGTACCTTAAGCATTCCTATATTTCAGTTGGATGCTGTGAAGCTCTGGAGTGCTGTATCCTCCTGAGGCCTCCTCTGGAACAAAACATCCCAATAGTCTGAACCTTGGTACAACAGACCAAGAGAACCAGTTTAGTATTGCTAAATGCCACAGCCTTAGGTATAATTTTCAATGCACATGGTCTTCCTTGATCAGCAAGGATAAAGCTGAAGCCCTGTCCAGAAAAAGGATTCATTATCAGTAGTATTTCCAGGACAAGACTGCCCACAGGCAGGATACAAGACTGCACACGGGCAGGATACATTTTAGTGTGGGAAATGAATTAGATAACAGATGGGCAAAGGATGCGTTGTTCAGATACTTAGGAAAAGACCAGAGTGAAGAAATTGCTTAAGCTTATTGATAATTAAAACGTATTGATGATGGTTTTCTTTCACCTCTAATGTAAGTTTTGAATATCCAGGTGATCCTACATCCAGAGTTTCTTTCTTCGACAAGCCCGTTGCTGCCCTTGGACTACGAGGAGTTTGTTAGAGGCTGCCACCTTGGTGTGTTTCCATCATACTATGAACCCTGGGGTTACACTCCAGGTAGGTGATCTGTACACTTAACTAGTATCAAAAGATGAATACCCATTCTGTTGATGCAGAATAGCTTTGCAGCCAGTTTCTTCTGCAGTGCTGAAAAAACTCTTTTGGCTCTGTTTCCTCTGCAGTGCAAAGGTCTTACAGCTGGCAAAATTTGGGGGCCAGGTGGTATAAAATGGCATCTACTGACTGACAACTACTCACATTTGTCCCTGCGCTGGACCCTTTCCCATACTAACATGTAATCTTTTGATTTTCTGTGACTTTAGAACAAAAAATCATTTTTTAAACTTAATTCTTAACTTGATTCAAGGATTTTTAAAAGAAGATTTAGAGGAATACACATATTGAAAAAAAGTAGGGCAAGAAGTCTGATGCTACCAGCCGACATCATAGAATCATAGAATGGGTTGGGTTGGAAGGGACCTTAAGGATCATCTAGTTCCAACCCCCCTGCCATGGGCAGGGACACCTTCCACTAGACCAGGTTGCTCAAAACCCCATCCAACCCGGCCTTGAACACTTCCAGGGCTGGGGCAATCTGACACTGACATACTTCAGTGGATTTAATTCAAGATAACAATTCAGTTTGACAGAATTATGTAACACCATATCTAAGATATTCACCACAAATGCATAAAGTGGTAGAGAATCTCACAGAATTAAATGGAAATTTCTAAAGATACAGAAAGCATGTAGTTTCTGGCTTAAAAAAATTGCCCCCGATTTACAAAAGACACTTAACACCTGATGAAATCAGTGCAAACTATGAGCTTGAATACCTGTGAAGATCAAAGTCTAGGTGCCTGGGTTTTTTATGTCTACTACTTTCTGTAGTGTTGATACACATCTGCAAGTTGGGGTGCCCCTCTGAAGAACATTTGTTGTAAACCAATGAATCAGAATAGAAATTTTGCAAATTTAGTCATTCTCCAGAGCTACTTCTCTCCAAGTAAGAGAGTGATTAAATTCCAAGTAAGACAACTGTCTTCCATTCTAGCAATTTCTCTTCCTGTTCTAATCTCAGCTAAGGTATAAAGAAAGTGTGACAGCCAGGGATGATTTTGAAGTGAATATTAAAGTAAACCTGGACAGAAAAGTTAGACTGGTACTTAGCAGTTTTGAGGAAAGCTGTGATTTACACTCGTTAAAAGGGTAGTTTCTCTTTCCATTACTAATGCAAAAGTGATTCTCTTTGTTGATACCCATTTAATTCTCCCAGAAACAAAAAGTGATTTTTAAAGGTAGATTTATAGTGCTGTTTTATAGACACCAGTTTTATTGCCATATTAATGAAGGCCATGTAGATGGCTTTCAGCATTTCAAAAACTAGAGTATTTACTTCATCTGCATGCTGGCTTAAGTTCATCGGCAAAAACTCTTTAAGCCTGAGTAAACAGTTATCCTTACTCACAATGATGATAGAAATAACTACAAAAGATGCATACATTTTCTAATTTTATAAAACTAGCTCCACATCTACTTTGAATGCAGTCCTGAGTTAATGATGGGGTTTGTTTTTTGGTTTTTTCTTGCTATAGGGGCCAGTTTACAAACAGTGAATATAAACATACAAAGTTTAACATGTTCCTACACTTAAGAGATTCAGTCTTGTAAATAGTTGTGAACAACTAATGAACATGTGTGTACAACAGTCTTCAATTTAAAATCCAAACAAACAAACCAAACCATGCACTGGGGTTCTCTGTTTCAACACTGGACTCTCAGAAAGTTTTCAGTTTAGCTGCTGGGAAACACAAAGATATGTTCGCAAAAACAGTGTGAAATTTTCTCTTTAAAATTTCTTTTTCTTTCATTCTTTTTTCTTTTTCTCCAAATCCACAACAAAGCATAATAGTTTTCACTTGACATTTTCAGAGCAGCTCTAGTGTTATGGGACCTTCTGTCTGCCTGTTTCTTTTTCTTTTTTCTCTCAAGGTGAAACCATTCAAAGCATATTTCCCTGAAATACTTTTTGTCTGTTTCTTTTGGCAGCTGAATGTACTGTGATGGGCATTCCCAGTGTTACCACAAACCTTTCTGGATTTGGCTGTTTCATGCAGGAACATGTTGCTGACCCAGCAGCTTATGGTAAAATTTTTAACACCACATCAAAATACCGCTTCTGAGTTGGGAAAGCAAAAAGCACAGCAATGATGCTGTTACTCCTCAATTTCGTGCTTTCACTAGTGCGATGGAGTTCATCGGGGGAATATATTCAGAGTTCTGAATATCTCATTATGTTGAACTAGCCATTCAAGCTTTCATGTTTATCCAAACCCTTTCCAGGTTCTCTCACTTTTCTCTCCCTTTAACCTTTTGTCTGCTTTATCCTTCCAAACTCGGCACTCCTCATACTTACTCTGGAGTCTCCCAGCACTTTCCTTTAATGCCTCTGGTTACAGTGTAACTCTTTGAGCCCTTCAAAAGAAGCAGTGAAAATTTGCTTCTTTTTGAATAGTCCAAGAAGGATGTACTGGGACCTCTAGGCCAGTGAAACTTGCCCCCACCAAACAAAAAGTAAATTATCATGTACACTAAAAAATAAACCTGTGAAAATAAAAGGAGCCTACTTGCAAATAAGAATCTGTTCATAAAGGTTTGGAAATCATTCATGATTGGAGTGTGGTAAGGAGGAGGCTAGCCAGCTCCTAGTGTGTCAAGACAATACTGAAAATGTGCCCAAACTAGGGCCTCTTTCTAAGTACCTTGGGTTGTCTGCACATGCACAGGCAATGACAACTCCACAGTAGTACCAACCCTGACCTAGGGGCAGGGGTAGAGCCAGTTGCAAAATATAGCTACACCTGCCTGGGTCGACATGTCTTTGAGAGCCTTCAGAAATGTCACAGACCCGAGAGCACAGGTCGCTTGCTCTTCTCTGCGAAAACATAGACGTGAGCATTGTCATAAATTACTGTACATGCCTAGGGGCACTGGGCACTTCAGTTAAAGTAGTTCTGCATCTGTCTTGTCCATTAAGATAGCTGAGGTCTAGCACCCTCTTCTTCCCAACACCCTGGTGTAAGGAAGGTGGCAAGAATAAAGTATTGATCTTGACACACTACATCATAGAGACAAAGTTTACCTCAGCCCTCTCTCTGCCAGAATTGTATTTTGACTAATGTATGTGAGTTAGCTATCTCTATGGAAACACTTATATTTCTACAGAAAACACAGCCTCTCTCCTACAGGCTGATTCTGACCATCCACACTTCTAAATTCTACTGCAACCTAGGAAAACACTAAATTATTTTTTTTAAGCAGTCGGTATTTTAAAAATTGTGGCGGATAGAAATTACGTGTCTTTATCCAGAAACTCTTGAATCCTTTTGACATACTTACACAACAACAACTAAGCCTCTGAGTTTTGAATAATTTGCTGAATTTCAGCCTGAAAGGTAAAGAAGATTAAAATAAAAAATACATATTTCTCTGCAGCTTTCCATTCCATCAGAATAGTAACAAATGTTCCAGTTGTAGCTGCCTTCTAACATTAAAAAGAACATATAATACATGTAACCTTTGTAAGACTATGTGACAGAAGGTAGAATGGAAATGTGAGAGGTCAGACGCCATTTTCAGTTCCACTTGTCTTCACCTTTTTTGTGTCCTTCAGGCATCTACATAGTTGACAGGAGGTTCCGCTCACCTGATGAATCATGCAACCAGCTGACTCAGTTCCTCTATGGATTTTGTCAGCAGTCCCGTCGCCAGAGGATCATCCAAAGAAACCGAACCGAGAGGCTTTCAGATCTGTTGGACTGGAGATACCTAGGCAGGGTATGTGAAACTATGTAATAGAGGTATTAAAAATTCCAGACACATAGGTCTAACTAGCAGTCTTCAGCATCATGCTACAATGCAAGGAGACATCCCTGTTCTGAAAAGCACTTCTCAAAGGTGCTAAAGGCAAGGCCTGCCTTTACATTTCAGCATGATGCTTCCATTCTCCAATGGTAAGGAGAGACATGACTTAACTGAATAGGTTAGAGCAGAAGCTAGTCACACTGAGGTCTTTGTACTCGTGGTGCTAAAGACAATGTAAAAAGCTTAAGTCTTTGGCAACACTGACAACCCTACACTAAGTAGGATTTGTGCTCCAAAGTCATCTGGATGCTTTCAAAAATCCTAGCAGTTGTTCCTAAAATGCCGCTGGGCCTGGTGGTTCCTCAACATTCCTAAAATACCTCTGTGCCTTAAAGGCAAAATAGTGGGTTTAATTTGACATAGAAAACACAACAGTACCACCTACTAAGAAGACAGTAGCAAAGCAGTATTCTCAAGTCCACAGGAGCAAAGAAGTGGGTGTACATGTACCAGTTTTTTAACTATTTTGGACCTTGTCCTGCTCTGATATCTGTGAGAGAACCCTTCTGTTTATATGGTTCCCAACACAGCATAAGATCCTGACACAACAAGCTATTTTTTCCGTACATGTGATGGAGACTCGTGAATATAGTGGATCCATAAATATTTTTGCCAAATTCTTAAATACCAGGCCTCAGTAAACTCATAAACATTACTTCTCTGTAACTGTTACACATGCTTCCTATGCAAGGAGTTGATGTGTATACACATGTATACTTAAAGATGTAAATTTTCCGTGTTAAAAAAGAGCCAGTTCGATCTTGAGGGATAAAGAATACTATCACTCAATAAGAACTACGCTGACTGAAACAAGTGCTGGTTTCCATCTTGATACAGCTTAGTCTTACAGAAACTTTATTCAGCTTCTGTTCTAGACTCTATTTCAGTGTGAATCTAACATGAATGGCTCACCACAGCAATGTGTTCATTAAAAGCAGCCATATCAGTTGGATTCTCCTTAGCTGAAAACATGTTTAGCGTTTGTTCAGCATTGTCTTTTAGGAGATACTCATTTTATGTTCCTTTTTTTCCTACTTAAATCTATCCAAGACTTCCTTGACTTGTAAAGGCTTCTCTTTTATATTGCAGTATTACATGCATGCCAGACATTTGGCCCTTAGCAGAACATTCCCAGATAAATTTGAGATGGAACCAAGTGCTCCACCAAAGGTAAAGTCTGCTTTTGCAGATGAGTTCATCTGCATTTTAGCTACTTTACAAAGAGAGAGAGAAAGAGTGTGTGTGTGTGTGTGTGTGTGACAGAAAGAGAAAGAAAAGGGTTAGCAAGTTTTGTTTTAACTGAAGGGAAGTAGGAACTCATAGTTAAAAGCTCAACAAGTTATAGACCCAAGCCGCAGTCAGGAGTTGTAATAGTATCAGATGCAAACACTAGGGGTAGCAGGTTCAATACAGGAACAGTTCTTCAGGGGATTTAGAGTGCCCTGGATGGGACTATGCCATTTTAGACCGGCTGAGGAACTGGCCCTTGAAATTCCTACTAGAAGAGTGGCAGCTTCTAATTTTGCTTCTGATAAATGCCATGGAGATGTTCTGCACAAACCAAATGGAAGGGGAGCTGTGAAAGGATGTTCTAGGGAAACCGAGGCAAAGTATTACCTTCATCTAAACGTGGTATGTGAGGAGGAGGCTGTGGCTGGAACTGCAAGGGGTCAGTTTAAAGACATACCTTCAAACATTTCTTGCATAGTGCATATTAGCATCAATCTGAGAAGGGAGGCTGCTCAGAGCCATTGTAAGAACCATGTTATTTGAAACCAAACTTCCAGACACCTTCGGAGAGCAACTCATTTTTTCAAATAAGAAGGAGAAAGGAGGGTCAGGCCAAAACCCCTTGCTTGGTTCTGGTTTTGCAGATACTGATATTATAACTAGAAAACTGTTTCAAAACTTCAGACTGAATTCTGAATTTCAATAAGCATATTCTGACTACAGAGTACAGAAGGATTTTGTGTTGTGTTGACAGTTTTAAGGCTCAATAAAGACAGTCATATTTTGCAAAAAGCAGTGCTGCAAGGGCAGCATATTGTTTATAGAACAGGCTAAAGATCACTGCCATACAAGCATGTACTTACTGGCAGAGAAGGACTGAGGAGATCTGGGTTCAAGGGAGTTTAATTTTAAAGCGCAGAGCAGGTCTAGCTTACATCCCACCATTAGTTTCCTTTGAGGTGTTGACAGCTTTAAATTGCTGTATACAACCAATTGAGGAACACTGTGATAATATATACAACTTGCTTCTCTCTGCCAGACGGACGGTTTCAGGTACCCCAGGCCTTCATCAGTGCCACCATCACCTTCTGTCTCTCAGCATTCCAGCCCTCACCATAGCGAAGGCGAAGATGAAGATGAGGATGAAAGATATGATGAGGATGAGGAAGCTGAAAGGGACAGGCAAAACATCAAGTCTCCCTTTTCCCTTGGAGTATTGCCGCAAGGAAAAAAGAAGCAACATGGAGAGTACAGGAACTGAATTCGTTGCTTTCACCCTGGCAGAGTCTCTCCATCCATTCAACAGTTTCTCTTGTAGGCTTGGCAAGCTTTGTGTTAAGGGCAGTTTGATATAATTAGGGGAATCTTAAATGTTACTTGAGCTACACTGTTGGAAAGCCTAATGTTATTTCACCTTGAAAGTAGTTTAAATGACAATTCTTCTGTGCCCCTTTGAGGTAGAAGAGCTTTCTCAAGCTTAATTAACCTAGAGAATGCGACAATCCCCTCGGGAGCATATACAAACTGCAGATCATACCTTTGTCTACATAATCATCTGTATTAATAGTAGTCTATGCTGATAGCTCCATTATGGGTGTCCCAAATGAATTCCTGCTTCATTTATGTCCCCCCTTTTCCCCTCCTAAAATAACATGAACTTTAAGCCAGAGCTCAAAAAATTTAGAGAAAAAAGTGTTACACTGGGGAAACCTTGGCAGGGTTAAAAAAGATACACTGAAAAGAAAATGGTCTTTATTTTTCCTTATGCTGTTTATTGTAAGCTTACATCATTTACAACATTTTTTTACAGCACACAGAAGTGTCTTGATCCAGTGGTAAAACATACTTCCTGTGGAACAATATGAAGTCTTATGCAGTGGGCATTTGAACTTTAGAGACAAATGAAGTCATCTTTCTGAAGTCATTTAGACCCACAATAAACAGCAGACCGTTTATTTTCTGATTCCTCTGGTATGTCTCTTTTATTGTTTTCATCTTGTCTTACATTCTAAGTTTGTTAAAAAACTAGTTTGGGAGGAAATTAATATGACTTGGCTAAAGAGAATGACAAAATTTCCTTAAGTAACACCTTCCCCTGCAGGCAAACCTACATGCCATAGAGCAATGTGACAATATTCAAAGATGAGTAACTCTAGTTCTTCCAATTGCCCCATTAGTCCATTGTCTATTTCACTTCTTCTAGAAGAGACCTAATCATAACAAATAATGGTAAAAGAATTCCAAGAACACATCTGCCCCACAGACATAATTTCAAAAAGCACCTGAAACTTCAAAGTACTTGGGGAATAATTGAACCTCACAACAAGAACTAGACATTTGATTTGCTTAACAGAAAGCTTTCAAAAGTATTTCAACTCCTAGAGATGCAGAGAATGCCTGCACATGCTCTTCAGAAGTAGATTTTGACACGAAGACATTAGGAAGGAGATTCATCTCTTATTTTACAAGTTTGTGCATCAAGAATTTCTGATGCTATTCAAGAAAAGAAATTTCCAGGAATTGATTCAGCCTGTTCTTCAGCAGGTGGGACAATGTAACCTTGGGAGGTATTTGCCTTCACTGTCAATCCCAGGGGAGCCTAGATGTCCAACTTTGATTAGACACCTACCTTTCAAACATTTAACCAACATTTGATGATGTGGTTCTTACTATAGGCCATATAGAATAAAAGTGATTAGGTGCCTATTTGTATTTTTGGCCATCTAAAATCAGTTTTAAAATTGGACTTTCATTCTTAAACTGATTTGGATACCTGAAAGAAGGTAGGTTCAGGCTTTTATGGCAAAAACTTAATTGGATTTAAAAGGAGTTACTATTTTTTAGCCATCTTAAAAGTAATTAAAACAATGAGTAGTTATTTTTTATATGAAAGTGGTGAAAGCAAAGATACTGCAAATATTTTCCTCCATATAGTTTACTAAGTGGAGAAGAACTGCATTTTGTGAGTTCAGAAATGTATATTCTTCCTCAAAGTGCTTTTAATCAGAGTTCCCTTGCAGAGTCAAAGAATATAATGGCTGTGAGTCCCAACAAAAGAACATTTAAAGGGCATATTGATTGAAAGTTAATGTTGTCTTAAAAAAAAAAAAAATCAAGAAATTGGACATTATCGCTTGTTGTACTGAAGAAAAGCACAGGAAATGCATTGTTGTACTGAAGAAAAGCATCAAAATTGCATTAGCATCATCTGAGAGTGATCTAGCACTTCCTTTGTTGCCTAAAAATGTTGTAGTAGCCACCGGCTGGTGAACATCTGTTTATCATCATTCCAGACCCAGCTTCACTGCAGTGCTGAAAGATGTGATCACTACACACATATTGTAAATATTGCGAAATGATGGAGGCACAGCACAGACAATATCAAACGTGGAAAGGTTTTGCTAGGGTTGCATTAAGACAGCTACACTTGTTCGTTCTGGACAAGTTCCAGAGGAGAAAAATAAGCAATATATATGATGCAGGTTGCAGGTGATCTTAGATGGCTCATGGTATTTGAGTTCCCTGGGAAGAGCAGAGAGTGGGCATGACATCTCGCACAAATTCAGCTGTGTTTGTTTCAGCACGCTCGCATGCTTTGAGCATGTGCCCAGTGACAGAAAGTGCACAACTTTTGAGATATGACTAATGTGAATATTGTGCCCATTCTTCTCAGAAATGGTCCCGCAGTGGCCAGTGACCTCTGCCTCATGCCTCTATATTTTAGTTCTGCCTTGAATGTTAGGACCAGCTGTCAATAGCAAGGTGATTTAACTACAGCAAAATATTTCTGCCTTTTGAATTTGCAGGTTAGAGGTAATGGCTTTTCATTCAGTCAAGGTGACAGATTGCCTAACTTAAATGCCACACATTTCTAACAGTTTCTGACATCTGACAAGCTTGGTAACAGATATCTGTTACATAAGCAATTATCTGCCAGAATGAAAATATTAGGGTTTCACAAACAGCTCACCAACAAGGCAGAACATTTATTCTGTTTCATGATATTTGTAAAGATTTGTTTAAGCTAGTGAGTTTAGATCAGGAATGCATACAAAAAATCAGTCGACTGGGAATGTGATTAGTACAGCTTTTGTATCTCTGGGACATTTAGAGGCATATGAATTTCATGATACTAGTAAGCCAAAGGATGTATAAACCTTCTATGTTTTGTGTGAGCACTGACTGATCATAGTGTAAAATATGCTAAAACATAACTTAGATGCACCTAAGATATTCAGAGTATGCTTGAAACAAAGAGCAATTAAATTAATGAAAAGATTCTGGTGGATACCATTGGTCTTTAGATTAAGTTCATCATGAATGCATTCTGCCATACAACATATATTGCTATTGAAAGATACATTAGTGCTTAAAAATGAACAAACAAGGACATTTTGATTTCTCCAGTTATGTTTCTCCATGAAATGATGTAGATGATAAACAATTACTGAAAGTGCCTATAGCCCCGTGATAGAAATTAATTTCTCTGTTCCTTCAGCTGCGTTTCTTTGTGTTGAGGAGAAGCATCATTATAGTTAGTGAGTTAACAAAATTAATTAGCAGTGTCATGAGAAAGATCAGAGGAAAGTAGCATTAAAAGATGACGACCACAACTAGGGTTAAAGGTTAAAAAAATAAAGCATAGTTGCATGGACACAAGGATCATGTGGCTACTTTTTAATTACATGAGAACTATACAGAGCTTTCCAGTAAGACCATAAAACTACATAAATAATGTTAAATATATCCTTATCAGCATGGAATGATAATTAACTGATTTGTGTATAATTCCAGTTTTGCAACTCAAAAACCAAGCCAACAAAAAAGTACAATAACAATGCAATTAATATTCTGTGTGCCTGTTGTCATGTGTGACACTAGATTTGTACCTAGTACGCCACCACTAACTCCAGCAGTACTGCACCTCCTGACAACAGTAGTGACTGTATGCCGTAGTCATTATTGAGGCCCTAATCCTTTAAGACCTATCCCCATACTATCTTTATGTGGTGGGACTTGCTTAGTAGGATTGTTCAGAGTACACATTTCTGCATGTGTGTAACTGGGGCAGCACTGAGGTCTAAGTAAGTGCTGGTGCCTATTCTCTGTGGTGACAGATATCTGCAAAAAAAAATCACCTACTTTGCAGCTGAAGATACCTGGATTGTTTTAATTTCTCACTGACTTTATTGACCATCAGCAACTTAAAGGGCCAGCAGTGAAGTGGTGAAGGAATCTACCTTTATCAGAAATAAAAAGGCTTCAATATACAGCTGGGTGGAAGGTAGTAAAAGGTTTCCCAATGAAAAATTGTTTCTAATGAAGTAGTTGTCCAAAAAGACAGTTTTAATCATCTTTTCAGGTAAGACGTTACAATTTATTTTAAATTTTAGGTGGAACATACAAAATGGTCTAAACAAAGCAGGAACTTTACAAATAATTTCCTTAGCTGAACTGGTAACTTTAATCAGTTTGCATTCAAAATGTTGCAATGAGTATATGTGTCACCCTTTGGGAACTTCAGTGAGGATGGATGAAATACTCTGTTTACACAAATCATGATTTCAGGGTATATACAATACAAATGTAAAAGAAATTTGAAATATTTCACCAATTTAATAGATTATTTGTCAAGTAGCCAGGGTGATCACTGTTTTCTTCTTCAACTGTAAGACAAGACACAATGAGGAAAAAAAAGCTGTAGGTAAAGGAAAGTTCAGTCAGCCAAAGTTTTCACGAGACAGATGTGCCTCAGGCACAGGCCTAGTGAAATGTGACTGCTTAGCTAAGAGATGCAGGCGTCTGTAGAAATAATCATATCTTCTCTCATTTTAAATGTAGGAATTTTTATGTTTGCTGAAGAGCAAAGATACAAACCATGTCCAGAGGGATATCTTAGTACAAGGCACAAATTTTTCATGCAGAAGAAAATAATGTATTTGTTCTTTATTTGCATGTTTCTGTCAGTCAAGAGGGTTCTAAAATCACCTGAAAGTGATCTTCTGAAAGTGCAGGGCTTACCCAGGTTTGTCTGTGTTGTTATTCCCTACAACAATGGTGGCAATGTTATTCCACATAGTATTTTTCAAACAAGCTGCCAGTTCTGCTTAGGTCTCTCAGATATGTCACCTTTTTTCTTAGGGGGCTGTTGCTGTCCACTGTCTCCTCTGGAATAGCAACAGCAGGCAGGAAAATAGCACTAAAATTTACGAATCATGAACTTGAGAGGATTTTCTCTTTTTGTTAGCACATAAATGACACTTTCACTGATTTATCTTTAGAACTTCTCATATATTTTGTCCATAGCACTACGCTCATTTTTAATTCTGCCTTTCTCTCTCAGTCAAAATGCCACTGAATTTTTTTGGTTAGCAGAGCTCTGCCAGGGCAGGGAAGAGAGAGCTGAGCACAGAGCTCCAGCACTACATGAGGTACAGTGGGAGATTTTAGGAAGTGGTGAAGACAGGAATGATTCCAGCATATCAACACTGTCAGGTGTTTCTCACACCCTCTTTTAATTTCAGGAAAGCTGCATACTTTAGATAACTAAGGAGAGGTGATATCACAGTGATGGCAAGGCAGTTATTTATTACACACTGTTGATGATGTCAAAGGCGATTAGGCAGTTAACAGGCCTGTCTTATCACTCATCTATGTGACAGGTACAAAACTACCTCATATTTTACTAGGGTTTTACTTCACATTTCCTAATTAAAGTAAAACGCTTTTTCTTCCTGTCATGATGACAGAAATTAAGAGTCCGAATAAGGAACTCACAACCAGGACAATAAGAAACAAAGGTAGCTTGTAGCCACCTTCACTTCCTCCCTGTCCTGAACCAAAGAGGGGAAGAGTGTAACTTAGACAAACTCCTGGGCTTGTATAAGCTACCACAGCCTCCCCAGCACCCAGGGGCGAAAGCACAGCACAGACTCTCCACAGCACTGTAGGACGATTCTACCTTTTACAACCTCCCTGTCCCCAGCTCCATTTCCAAAAAATAGTCTATGTACCTGAAGAGGTGAAAGGTAGAAAGACAGAGGATATGGATAGCATAGATTTCAGGTCTCATCCTGGTAAGCTGTATGTATGCATCAGACAATGAGGGTTTCAGGATAATGGCTTTGCAGGAAAGCTGGTCTAGGGAGGAAAGGTGAACTATAGCAGGGTGAGGGAGCTGGGGAACATAGGATAGGGGTCCTCACCTCAGGGCGTGCAATATGCATGAAGGAGATGAAGAAACACAAGTTATTTAAGCCTGACTCAGTAGCTGGGTTTTGCTGGAGAGTGTTGTGGAAGGGAAATGTGAGTTCTGAGGTTCTGAAGTGAGAAATGGAAGCATATAGCAGGTGGTGAGGAAGCAGGTGGTGAGGAGACAGAGATGGGAGTGTTAGACAATATCTCTGGGAGGCTGGGAACACATGAATGAATTATGGGATTTTTCAGGATATTTCAATGCTCTGCCTCTAAATGTCACTAGGATCCCTGTCAGCTGTGCCAGTGACAGAGCTCTCATGTGCCACCTGTGAATCCCACAGCTCCTCTGCTGGGGCTTCGTAGGATTCTTTTAAGCCTTTCCACCAGGACATAAGAGTCAATGGAGGAATAAAAATTTCACAAGCAAACAATATTCTGGAGAAAAAGGAGCCCCAGTAGAGTTTTGTTTTGGAAAATTCAATTCAAAATAGCCATTCCCTTGAGTCTAAACCAACAAAAATCTGAAATACAAATTAAAAGCAGAATATGCAAAAGTTTACCTACTATCATTTATCTGATTCATGTTCTAATCTGTGTAAATGTACACCCTAATATAATACAAACTGTGTAAATGTACATTCTAATACAATGTACTCTGTGGAATAATATCTCATTTCAAACCAGGCCTTTTAGATCAATTTACTAAACTGTTAGTAAATGAAATACTGATAAGCCCCTTTTAAAAAAGTCAAGGTAAGACAAAACATGCATTTACCTTCTTCTTGTGCTTTCCGTAAGGAACTAAGGAACAATGCTGCAGCTTCAGAAAGAGATAAAGGATTTGTGTTTTGGCTGCGTGTTTCTAGAATTATAAAGTCAGAGATGCATGGTTTGTTAGTGTTTACTGGCATTTATTTATTTTGTTCTTTGCTTTTTTATCTCTATAACTAGAGACCCAAAGAAAAAAAATACTGTTGTCTGGTTTGCTCTATAACATTCTCTGCTCAAAACCAGTCTGATAAATATCTAACACAGAAGAGACTAGCGATCTTTTTAAAGAGGAGGCTGTTTCAAAGTCCCTTAGAAGGTAAAAATAATATTTTCTTTTTTCATATGTTCCTTACTTTGCTACAACATTCTGTTTCCTTCAAAAACATTGTCTAGCATGGTTCAATGTTGTCTACTTTTGTCATTTGTCAGTTCAGCACAATTAATAACTTGATTTGTTTTTTTCCAGTGGAAAGTCAAAGGTACTGATGAGAATCCCACTTAACAGCCAGATCAGTCTACAATATCACTTATGTAAATGAAGTCACACAGGTACTCAAGAGAGGAAAGTCTGATAGTCTTTATCATGTGCTTTTTGGAATGAAGAAACTCACAAAAGGGAGTTTAATTGCTTCCTTGAATATAATTCCAGGAAAGCAAATCCCCTCCAGTTTCCACAGATTTCTCCCATAATCTGAGGAAAGACTGATGTGTTACATACACCTGTGCACATGTACTTACCAAGATGCATTCTGTCATACAGATCCTTTCGCTGGCTCTCATCTGAGATGAATCGACGTCCCTCTACAAAAGCGGTGTGAAAAGGGTGAAAACAACCTCCGAAATCTGTTGTAATTCCTACTTTACAATCCCTAATGCAGTCTTTTCAAAATACAAAATTACAGCTATACTCTACAAACATAAAATGGGAGGCATAAGTCCATCCCAGGGTCTTTCCGAATCAGCAATAGCCCTTCCTGAACCAGAACACTCAAGACATACTTTATTCCATACAACTGGTGTTTCAGCACTTTTCATTCTTGTATTAACCTGCTGTAGGAACTGTACGTAGGGAGGAATTTACTGCCTTTTCCTCATTCTTTCATTGACTGCTGTACGGTCAAGAGCCTTCAATCTCTTTGCTGGACTATAAAGTATTGCCTTTTAAAGGGATATTTCTATTTAAAAAATGAAAAAAACCCTAAAAAATAAAATCACATTACTTCTTATGCATCAATAAGAATGATATACAGGTTAGTGTAGAAGTAACAGTGCGTTATTCAGTAGGAAGATTTAAACTAAAGAAAAAAAGGCCAAATGCTTTGCTTTTATGAATAGAAATAATTTTATTAATGTCACTAGAACTTCTTTCAGTTACACTTACAGTTGTTTGGAGCCTATCTTTATTTTGTGTTGTTATTATTCATATTGTATCCCTTTTGCATTTCTCTCAGGATTGTGAGCTTCAATTTTTTTTTTTTAATTTCAAGGAAGGCATTTTTCTTGCTCTCTTAATACCTACCCTACCTGATAGCTTTTAATTTTGAAACAACAATTCAGAATAGTATTTTTTAAAAAAAGAATAGCTCTGTTAAATTTTGTGGGTTTGCATCAGAGGACAAAATCTTTCTTTGGCTCTAAAGTTTATCTTTATATCTGGACTAACAACAGAAACTCAAAAGGTCATTTGCACAACCTTAACACCACAATATTGATAACACTGACATCCAAGTTCTCCTTAGAAGAGGTTGCTTGTGATCTTAATACCAAATCTAATACAAGATGCTTGCATTCTCCTATTGCTTGAGAAGAAGTTTTAATAAACCCTGAGTGAGAATAAGGAATGATAACTACATCTAGTGTGTCTTAAACCCCCTTTAAGATTATTTCAGACGAGGAAACTGCTTTTCCAATAGGTTTTACAATCAAGCTTCAAACTCTATACATTTTCAGTACTTTGTTTTGCTTCTCTTCTTCGAACACTTTCTTTCTTCAATTTGATTTCTTTAAAAAATAATACTGGCAATGCCACTGTTTCAGAGACACGAAGAAATAACAATTAGCACATGCCTGCAGGCCTCAGAACTTCTACTTCCACAGCATCCTCGGGGATTTATTGCTTCTGTGGAGCCAAGCAGATTAGGAATAATCCACTGGTAGAGAAAGTTATCTCCTCAAAACAGAAAGAGCTTGGGACTTACGTGCACCCTTCAAATAGAGCATAGCCTGAGGAGTCCAGTTTCTCCTTTGGAAATGAGTCTTTATGCCAAAAAAGATAAAAGAGACACGTTAACGTTGCATGCCATTACTAACTAGTACAAATACTTCAACAGCACAAACCTGTGAGATTCATGGATGCTGCACATTCAGCCTGAGCAAGTTGTTTACCTGAGGTGCACTCCAGCAGAAAGATATGAAGGACACTGCCAAGAACAGTGCCATTGCAGATGCTGTCAGTTTACGCAGTACCTGTGCACAAGAAAGAACCACGAGGTACAGGAAAAGCCTTTCAAATCTGTAGATCCTCTCAACTTCAAATCTAAATGTGAGGATATTTCCAGTCCCTCCTTTCTCCCTGTCTTGCTGCCAAACCTCCTCTTGCTCAGTGGCTATTTCGGCTTCAGTACACAGTGATCTGATGGCAGGATGAATGTTCAATCAAACATACTTTATTCTCTTTACTCATATTCATTATAAAGGTTCCATACCGGTGAGAACTTCCATCGAGGCAAGCACCTTTTGTGCTCCTATTTGCAAGGACATTAGATCCTCCAGAAATTAGAATAATGTACAAACCATGGGGGAAAGACAATATAAAGTATATCTTGATTTTACCAAACCTTGAACAATAGAGTTTGGACCACAAGCAAATGTAGAGGACTTGCCATTCCAAACAAACAAACCAACCAACCAGGAGAGTGGATGACTACTTCCTCAGGAAAAGAAAGTTTTTAAACTTAGCATCCTATTTGCATTAACCATGATTACACACATGTCACAAGAGAAGCTTGTTTGATTCTTGGATTTTGCTTGCTGATGCAGCACATGCAAATGAAAGCATTGAGCATGAATCCTCTGTGAACAAGTTGCATCTCTGTTTGTTCGCACAGACCATGTTGTTATTCATGCATTGATAGCAGTGATGGGCAACAGAGAGCATTTAACGTTATGATTCACAGTGTTTTATTTCATCCTTGTTTTGAGAGCACATTGTGCTATTAATGTTTTTTTTAATGCAGTTGTTTCAAGCACGCTGGATATAACTATGTGTATATTCCTCTCAGGTTATTTTTAAATTAAAATTATTAAGCCCCCCTGCAGTTCCTAAATATTATACTCACATGAAAAAGCATAAATTGCAAACTAAATGTTTCCCACACACCAAAAGAGTCTCACTCACCTTCATACTTAGTTCAGTGGCAAATCTTCAGTCTTCTTTTCTTGGGATAATGTGTCACAAGATCTCCTACAGTTTTGGGGGTCCCTTTTTAAATCTTCGGAGTGAAGGTACCCTCCCCTTCTCTGTCAGGGCGGAGGAGTCTAAAGGGATCTCTTGTCAGCCCTGTAGATGGTGAAGTAGAAGGTCTGATGACTCCTGAGGGAAACCTGTAGTCTTGCAGAAAGTCAGAAAATGATTGAAAGATGGATACACTTGGAGATGCACCCCATTAGCCAGGTGAATACCTTCTGAATACATCAGCATCAGCCCTGTGCATTTGCAATACATCACCTTCTTGCTAGATGATCGATAACCACAGCCAGAAGCAGGTTTTAATATGCATGATGAGTGTTTAGCTAGGATAATCTAACATATATCAGATTGCTATCCATTGTGGGAGTTGGAAAAGTTAGTAAATTACTCTCCAGTCATAACATGCCAACATCAAGAAAAAGGTGACTTATCCAGTGTCGCTAGCTTGAGGTTATTCCTAGTGTATATTTAGAGGATGCAGTTTCTTGTTCGATTCCCTAACGATCTCTTGCATCTAGTTTTTTCATACACAAGTAAAAATACAAAGCTGAATTAAAAAAAATACCCAACCCCTAATAGTCAGAAACACTCTTCTGTCTCATGGATTGGTTGGAGTAAAAGCCCAGATCGTGGGCTTGAATAGGTCAAGCAGTGGAGCAGTAAACAGAAAAAAGGCAGGAAGCAGGAATCAGAGAAGTCGTTTCCATAAGCTGCTTCTAAGTGATTGTTGGACTCATCACAGTCATGGACAGTGGGTTTGGTCCTCAGGCAAAGAGGTAATCATGCCTGATGCCTAGCCTTGCTGGTTCTGTAGCTAGAGTTTTTATCTCTCCTCCTTCATTTTTTCCTTTGTGAAATGGGAGAGGGAAGCAGAAGGGGAAGCAAAGCAAACAGGGAGCTAGGAATTTGCTGATTAGAAGATTGGCCAATAGAAAGTTCACTGTGGCAGCCTTACAAACAGCACCAGCCTGTGCTGTAACAAAAACACAGGTCAACCTGTATGTGTGACAAACATATACTCATGTATGTGGGGTCTGAGTGGGGAGTGTGCATATAGGCACTGCTAAGGCTTGGTATGAGCTTTTCCCTGACATGATGTGTCTGTGGAGGCTGCTCTGAAGCACACTGTTAGTGAAGGTGCAATTGCTCTCCTGCTTTTGGGGGGATATTGCTCTGTTCCCAGCTCATGCAAGACAGAATTGTTCATTGAATATACAGAACTGGCATTAGCTGCAGCTCACTCTGGCACAGATGCAAGAAATGAGAGGGAAGTTCAGGTTTTGGCCTTATGCAGGTCTTGTGATGGCTGGGAGCTGCTATTATACCTCTATCCTTTTAAAAAGGCCATGCCATGATGCACTCTAGCTGGGAGAAGAGATTCTACTTGCATCTACTTCAATGTGAAGTTTACATTTTCCCTGCTCTTTTCCACTTGCTCTGACAGATCAGAGACATTTCTTGATAATGTTTAACCCTTAGCCTTAGAAGGGGGCTGTGCATTGCATCCAGGAGACATTTAACAAGCAGAGACTTGGAAAAGATAAAGCTACTCACCTATTCCCTTCTGGTGTGACCTCAGAGCCTCTCTTTATGCATGGACCACCGGGCCAGAATCAAAACATACAACCAAGTCTGTGAAAATTAACCCCTTACCTTTGGTATTGGTCAATGTAAAGTATATTCTCTTCACAATGGTTCTCCTTGTCGTAGAAAACACTTATTTTCAGTGTTTGGCACTGAAAATAAGCCCTGGTTCTCTTGCCACTGGAATGAGACAAGTTAACACAAAACAAACTGTGAAAACAACCAGCTCAGCCCCTTCTGTTGGAACTGGTGAGAAGGGGAAGAGAATGGGAGGCATGGAGAAAGATTTATGTTGTTACCACACTGTAGAAAGACAACTTCAGCTTTTCTTACCTTTTGACCACTTTGCAAAGTCTGAGCTGCTCTGAGTTGGTGTTGGTGTCTCTTCTGAACTTGGCTGTATTGCCAGAGACCCACTCACCTCCTTGTGGAGACTGGGGCTTGTTGGAGGCTGCCTGGAGGGCAGCAGGGAGCTGAACTGGACAGGTCAAAACCTGAACTGGTTTATTGTGGGGTCAAGTGACCATCAGCTCAAGAGCAAATGCAGGGCCTTGACAGCATCCTCTTAAATTAAATGGTTTTAATGTTGTACCATCAGATGTCTCAATGGCACTAAGCTGTCTAAAAGTGAAGTGTTTTGTTTCAACCAGTAGCAAGAGACAGGCCACCTTGCCCAAACACCATCCAAGGCACCTGAAACACGCATATGGGACTGCCAGCTGTGACACAGGGCCTGCAAGAGACCCAAGACTTGTGGAGAAGCAGCTAAGGGCAGGCAGGATCCCGAGGGCACCTAGAATGTCACTAATTGCTTTTGACTAGGAACTGAATCACTTCTACAGAGTGGAGGGAAACAGGACTTCAAAGAGCACCCTCTGGTCACCGAGTGTAGAGCATTAAAAGAGCAGGACTGAATCCTCCTCTGGAGATGTCTCTGTCTCTTCATTGGCTCCAGACAGCATTTTACACAGACAACATCAGGTGAAATGAACCCAATCCCAAATTGAATTTCCATAATTTTTTTTTCCAAAAGGTTTCTATTTTTCCTTTAAATTCTCTGTGCCTTTGTGACTTAGGGGCCTAAATCCATTTATTTTTACTATGATCCGCGATTCTAAGTTGCTTTGGCATTTCAAAAAAAATCTATTTCAAAACCACCACCCTGGAAATTTGTAAGAAGTCTGCATGCAGAACAAAGAACTCCAGGTTTGTCAATTCCACTTTAGTGATTAAAATTTAAAAGACTCTTCCTCTCCCTTCATAGCTCTTTCTAGTCATGATCCTATGAGAAGGTGGTCATCTCACTCTTCCCAGAAATCTAACCACTTCTAAGATGGCATATGGGACATGATTTATTTGCAAACAGCAACAGGAGGCAATACTTTGGGAAGGAAATGCATGTACTGAGAGTGTTTACATTCGCAAAAATACATGTGGATGTGTATGGGCATATGTAAGCTTGTACTCCTGAAAAATGAAGCAGCCTATAATTGGGTTATGGATCATAACACACTAAAAAACTACAGCACTTTAGGATGATGAGCTGTACATGAAACACTCATTGTCAATCCTGCCATTTCTCAGCTGATTCACATAAATGAGGAAGTGGCTTTGGCATGTAATCAATACCCTAAGTGAGGGAAGTAGAGTGAAGCTTGCTGTAGCAGCAGGACCTCTTATTAGAAAGAACATAACCTATTCTTATTCTTAAAGATGATCTAAAGGGCAGAGACTGCTTAGACTGCTTAGACTGACTGTAAATGATAAAAAGCCAATTTCTGGGATTGAAGTTCAGTGCTGAGGTGGATGAAAAAGTTCTCGTGTGGTGGAGTTTTACCTAGTAGGGTCAAACACACATCACTGACTTGCATCACGACTGTGTATTTACCCAAATCTTTCCCTAAAACTACAGGCTACAGTCACTGTGCCTGTCTATTTTTAAACTCTTGGTAAGGACACCAGTGATCCGTTGCTTGCTCTTGAGTAAAAGGTGTAGCTGTTGTGTGTAGGTGGCCAGTAGGTATGTCAGCAAATATGGTATTCTGACAGTGTCAGGGTATAAATCTCTTGAGTTTTATGACCTTTGTCTCTTGTGCATATTCTCATTTCCTTTGTGCTTTCCTGCTTGTTTGTTAACTCTGTGGGAAATACATCTCACCTCTGTCTGGCATCTGAACAGCACCTAGCACGGTGTAGTTCTGGCTTGTACATGCTAGCCATAGCATCTTAAAAGGCTGTGAACTATCATGGCAGAATCTGCAAAGTAGGAAATTGCAAACAAAGAATTTTGTGTTTAATTTGCAGTAAGGGGATTTAAGTTAGATAGTAAGGTAAGCTTTCTAACAGTAGCACAGTGAAATATAAATAGATTGCCTTGGAAGGATGTGGATCTATCATCACTGAGAAACTCAGAGAATAGATTAGCCAACCCCTTCTTAGGACTCATTGGTTAACTGATCTTGTCCAGAAATGTGGTGATGAACCGTATGACCTCTTAACATCTTTTAGGCCTCTTTTTTGTGTTTCTGTGATCTTTCAAAGCTGACTCTGGACTTTAACCCCATACATCCCACTCAGACTAGGGGGAACTTTTGTCCAAGTTCTGTGTAAACATCACAGAAAGAGGTATTACTTCTGAAGTTCAGTGAACCATAGGATGGTACAACTTTTTTTTCAGTAACAGACAAGTCTGGGGCAAACACCAGGAAAAAAAGACCAGCTGAAAAACAGTTTTCTCCAGTTTGCAAGCTGGAAAAGAGACCTGGCCATCTAAGTATATGCATTTACAAAGTACGTTAGTAGAAGCTGTACAGGTCTTTAGACAGGCAGATACTACTGAATGTATCTTGCAGAACATACCTTTCTATAATGACGGAAGCACCAAAGGCCAAGGAGTCATCTGACCTTTTCTTCCACCCCCACGAACTTGGCAAAGAGGATTTTTGTCTTTGTCAAGAAGCTACCTAGTGGGCTACAAACTATGCTGAGCATTACACATGCAGTCATCTCCTCTTGGCTGAGCCGTATGTTTGTCACACAGTGTCACCCATGGAGCTGGGCAAGAAATACATGCTGCTGCTGAGCAGCTGGATGCCTGCATTTCGTTGTAAAGAGTGGACAGAATTGGGAGAGAGGAAAAAAGGCAGGTTACACTGAGAGGCTGCATGATAACCAGACAGTCAGGTGTCAGAGACTGAAACAGCCTGCTCCGTGTTCTTGACAAAGTGCCCAAACTCTGCGAGCATGGTCCATAAAATGTACAGCCTCTTGGGCTGGTTTTCCTCACCCATGCATACCACGAGGGATGGGGAGGGTTTGATACATTTATATAGAAACGCACATATTTATATGCAAAATACGTAACTTATGTAAAGGAAAATGTTGTTAAAGGCCAAACAGGAAACCCTGGGGAGTATTTTCAAGGCAAACCAAGTAACTTAGGAACTCTGCTGCATTAACATTTGTTAAACCTTGAAAACATTTGTCCTCAATATTTGCCCATGCATACTGAACATGAGGTACACTTTACCCTTGAATAGCATGTATTTTAATTCCACCATGCAGAGAACAAGAATCCTACTAAAATAAGAGTATTTTTTTTTGTGTTACACTGTTGTAACAACAAATATCATTGCTGTTTGAAACAAAGCTTGGTTCTAGAGGTAGAAGTCCAATTTAAGGGAGAATAAATAGCTCTACCTGATGCACCGGATTATCAGAACTGACAGACATTTCAGATGTTCCCAAAGTGGGTGGGAAACTACTTCAACCAGGTCTGTCAGTGCTTACCTGTCTCAGCCCACAGGGAAGCTCTAAGCAATACACGGTGTAGCGCAGCAAAGATGGGCTGTGAGCCACATGTACTTGAAGTGCACACCAGGCAAATGGAGAATGGTGGGAATTTTTTGCTGCTGGATCCCCCACATCACTGAATCACGGTCTCACCGCAAGTTACAAGTATTTCTTTTTGAAGAGCACAAAACCCACAAGCCGATTCAATTGTTACATGAGTCTGTGATTCTACCTGTCCTGAAGGAATACAAAGGAAAGGACCTGCTATTTTTTTTTAAATTAGAAATTTTATTGTGAATTTTGTGTTACCAGAGTTTGTACTCAAGCAGAGTAATTAACAGCTTAGCTGTTACGCAGTTACACTTAACTCTTCACAAAGTCCCGTGGCATTTGTCATCTGAAGCAATGTGAGGAGGAGGCAGACTATGTCATTGAGAATTTTATGAGCGTATCCAGGCACCTAGTTTATATCTCAGACCTTGTGAATGAAGCACTGCTTCCTGTGCCCCTACTTTTCTCTCCATGTCTCCCAGTTTAGTTTGCAAGGTCTACAGGTGTGGTGGTGCACTCCTTTCCCCTCCCTCCTGGGCCTCTCTGTGATCTCAGAAAATCCAGCTAGGCCCTGACCTTTGTTGGGCAGTTAAGCATCCCTTGACCATTCCAGGAACTCTTACATAGTTAAAGCAGGAAACGGCACTGACTGTACCAGGCGCTCCTGTTACCTGACCAGAGGCGGGTAATGAGAACAAGAAGAATGGGATGATCCATCATCCCCTAACAGCCCTGGAACACTCCTTATCAGGATTATAACCCAAGTGGAACAACACCATGTTTACAGAAATCCCATCATTTTACTAATGACTAAAGCCACTCATCTTGCGAACCTATAAAGAGTGGTCCCAAGCGTGACCCCTTGAGCTCTCCTGGACCGCAGCAGGCTGTGACCAGCATCTCCCTTTGAGCGGGACGCCTCTCAGAGTTTTTCGCAAACTGTCCAGTTTGTGAAATTTTGGAGGACCACGACCTGGGCTAAACTCGCTCCTCCCTGAGACTCAACCCTGGCCCATTGAGGAATGCCGAGACATTTGAAGTGAGTATTTTAACAGAACTCGAGGGGAATTTTTAACAGGTACCTTTGTATATATCCATAGCTTTATGTCTCTCTGTGTGTGTGTGAATCAATCTGTAATCAAGCTATTGTTGTGATTAGCTCACTTTGTAAATCTTAAAACGAATCCATGATTAAGTGTTGCTAATGAATGAACATCAAATTGCTGCTAAATACACATAATCCTTTAGATAAAACCCGTTGACCAAGTCTGGGATGAGGATTAGACCTAGCCACACCTAGACTCCTCTCTGAGAAGGAGTTTAGAAAGAAAGGGGGTCTATTCTGAACCTCATGACTCAACAGGAGGATTTCCTTATCCCTTGTATCCTCTCTTTTCCTTAGACATAAACTATTGACCAAGTCTGAGACTAAGTCTGGATTCAGCCACATCTGAACTCCTCTTTGAGAAGTTCAGAAAGCAAGGGACTTCATTCTGAACCTCATGACTCAATGGGAGGGTCTTCCCTATTCTTTACCCCTTTTGTTTCTCCAGTGTCTATGTATAAATCATTCTGAGATGATTCTAATTTGATTTTCCTTTGTATCTTTTCATAAATAGTAGAGTGAACCTTGCCATTGAATTCTGTCAAGTCGCATTTTTATAAACTTCTATTAAAATAGCTTTTACCAATAACCTTGACGGTGATTCTTTAAGCAGCCTCAACCACTCATTTGCAACAATACGCAAGGGTCGTTTGCTCCTGCCTCTGCTCACTGCCTACTATGCTAGCTGTACAGCAGCATAAATAACATTGTCACCTGGAGGAGCCTCCCTGAGTAGAGATCACTTGTTCCTGTCAAGGTATGAAAAAATAGGGGTGCTGTTTTTATGTTGGAGGTTTTATCCTCAAACCAATAATTTAAAAATCTTCCCATACACATAAATCTCTCAAAGAAAAGAGAAGACATCCTCATCTGGATTGGTTTGATCTCAGAAATGTTACCTTTATATTATTATCAGCTTTACTCCTGGAAGAAAGAGTCTCTAGTCAAAAAAACCCATCTGATTATCAAACCAGAACTGGTTGCATCAGCTCCATGGACTTTAGTAATGCTGCTGGGTGACAGTGCCAAGTTTTCACTTTTATTTAACAGTTTTCCCACAAAACAGGGAACAGCAATGTCAGCTCACTTCCACATTTTGGGTTTTAATCACAAAGCACCTGTGAGAGCACTTCTTACTTTTTTTCCAGGAGTGCTGAAATAGCCTGTGGTAAATTGGGAGGTGTCATTTCTCCAAGTGTTTGGAGAAGTCTGATGGGCTGTGCAGTGAGTAGGTACCGGGTAGGCAGTAGTATTCCCTCAACAACATTATTCTATTTCCAGTTTTTTGTACAGCATATATCTAAAGATCCACAGTGTTAAAATGCAAATCTTGTTTGAGAATTTAATACTAAAAAGAGGACTTGGTTAACAGTCCTAATGACAAAACTCTTTTTTTTGCTCACAGAACCAAGTGCAGAGCAGACAGTCATGCAGAGACTCTTTAACACACCGTCAGCCCAAGACATTTCAACTTTTGCCTTCCTTTAAAAAGTGGTAAGAGCTATGAAATTTATACAGTTTCTGGATTCACTGCTCAAATTGTCGCAGGGGAAACTAGGAGAGATCTGCTCCTGTCTGAAAGTTTGCAGTAGGTGGGAAAAGGAAGAAAGAACTGCTAATAGAAGTGAGAAACATCCCAGGTACCTGAGTTCAGACACAGCAGTGAGCTGTATCATTGTTTTTCTCACTGGTTTAAAAATAAGGGTAGGATAGCAGGGAGACTTCAGGATGCCTTGAAATTCCAGGCAATTCATTTAACAGCTGCAGGAGAGCCGTGAGAAAACAAGTAGAAGGGCTAGAAGGCTGGAGACTGATGGTTGATTTGCACCTCATGGCAGCTCATTGCCCCTCTCAGCCTGATTGCTGAGTGGCAGGCAGCAACAGGTGTACCTTGTAAAGCTGATTTTCCACCAAATGAGCCCTCTGCTAATTTGAGTACCAAAGTTCATTCAGCTAGTCCTCCTCAGAGGAACAGCTAAAATACCTTTTGTTATCCTGTGTTATCACTACCGGAGAGGACTAGAAGGTATTTTTCCATATGCTATTGTAAGTATAAGGTTTTGGACTGGTTTGTTTTTGGTTTTTTTTATGGGGAGTTACAAGCAATATTTAAAAACACATTGTAGTTAAAAGGGCTAATATTCTTTAATGGAGGGGTCACTTGTATCTGCTTGAAGGTTCTTGTGCACTTAGAGAATATACTTGAATCTAACTGTAATGTTTTTAAGTTTTTCTTTGGAAAGACATTCTGTATCTTTAATATAGGATACTGCTTCAAATTCCTGGCATTTATTTTTAAGGAGTAAATCTTTTAAATCAGCCATAATAATAAAAAGCAGTCTCTTCTCTAGAATTATTCTGAGACTTTTACTAATGTTATTATTTTTTTTTTTTTAAGTTTTCCTGTGGCTAAAGACATGTTCATTAAGGTAAATGTTACTACTTAGAGAAACAACAGTAGAAAAATAAATTTGGAGATCTTGACTCTGCATATATAAAATGGAGCTGCTGGCTTGTAGAAAGCTTGTAGTAAACCAATTTAAGTAAAATATTGAGTATTTATGTCTATTGCAATCTAGATTAATAAATACTTACATGTGATTTTTCCTCTTTGCTTCACAAGATTATACAAGTGGCAACTCTTATGTTAAATGCTAGTGAAGCATGTTGCTGTTTTTGAGAAAAGAACTATTTTTTCTACTTAAAAGAAAAGCAGGGACCTAAATTCTTGGGGCAGTTGCTTCATTTTATTTCTTGATGCACAGTTTGAGTAAAAAGGCATAGTTCAGTGAAGTCTATATCCTTCTGGGGGCAAGTTGGTTTTTGTACTATGCAGGGGAAAATCCCTTCAGGGTCAAAGAGTCTGCTGTTCTGCCCCTGCAGGCAACCACGTCAGTCCCTGTCACATGCACATACCACCTCGTGCGCTCTAGTTATAAAGCGACTGTTTAATTTTCCTCTCCTGCTACCCCTAACAGAACTCTGATCTGTAATGGTACTATTCAGCTAGGCTGGCTACAACTATAACCCAGCCTTGGACAATCTGAGGTCTGGTGTTGCTGGTCATGTAGGTTATGCAGTTAACATACACTGGACTCTTGACTGCGTCCCTGCTTCTTACTTCAATGCAAGTTTTGGGTTTTGCGTGTGTTTTGGGTTTTGTTTTTTAACATTGTATGTAATCTTCTCGAGAGAAGCAATACAGTATATTTTCAGAGTTGATGAGTGGAAAGTGATAGTGTGGTGGAAGCTGCAATATTGGGTGCAAAATATCGCTTAAAATCCGATTCTTGGGAGCTTTGGCTAGCTTTATCTGGTGCATATTTTTATGAATAATATATCTCTTATAATGATCTAAATGTCATAGTTAACTTCCAATAGCATTGCTTGTTTCCCTCTTGTTTCTTTCCAATGACAAAGATTCAGTCAAGCTGCCGATGGCTGTCACAGAGCTCTGTTCAAGTCTGATAACATTCATTGAGTTATGCTGGCTGTTGGATGGTGTTTCTCAGTGCTGATGTTTCAGCAGATGCTCTTTTCTGGGGTGAGGAACTGTGAGTGAAGTCCACAGTGGGGTAGTGTCAAATGAAAGCTCCCAACTACTCAGTTCAGAGGAGAAGGTTGCAAATCTCAAGGTAGAGGCAGATATCTCACTTGAAACGTGGCTTTATGCCTGCAAAACACACCTTCCATACCTTGGTCCCCACACGCATGCTTATCTTATTGGAAATATCTAGTCTCCTGACAATATTTAAAAAGATAATAAAAATACAAATAGAGCTGAAGTGCTTCTGTAGGGTATGTTTCTTGGGTAATTCCCTGTGTCGTAGTGTGACAGCTGTAGTTGTGGCTAATTAGTATAAGAAACAACTGGGGTTTGGTTTTTTGTTCTGGTAGGCTCATTGAAATGCTGAAACTCTTGTTGCACTCGCTTTTCCCACATCCCCCAAGCCAGTACCCACAAAGAGAAAACCCAGAAAGGCAGCCTAATATTTTCCTGAAAGTAAACTTCATTTAAATCTTGGCTTCTGAAACCTGTCATGAGATGGTATCGAGAAAGCTGCAGGCTCAGAATACTTCAACTGACTTGTGTAGCTCTAGCTGCAGGGTTTGGCTGGGAGGCTACTGAAAGAGATCAGAAACTGTCTATAGCTGTAGGAGATACCTTCAGTAAATAGCTGGACAGTTGCTGCTATTAGACCTGAGCAAAAAGCCATGGAACCAGGGGAGGAAGTACCTGCTACAAATGCAAACAGAAGTAATAGTTACAAAAGTTGTGTGAGGTTTTTGTTTCTTTTTAATGAACACTTTTTATGTAAAAAAGAAATACCCAATTTGGGATAAGCTGGTCTGAGTAATATTGCTTAGTGCTTCCTTTAATCTAAAAAGATAGTCAACTGCTAGGTTGCAGGGAGTTCTTCAGCTCTTATTTCCCCTTGCCCCCATCCCTGATGTGGTTATTGTATTTATAAGAATAAGCAGTGAGATTTCAGAAAGTCTTTCTTCCCCACCTTTTCCAAATCAACATCACTTCTAGTTCCCTGGAGAACTAAACATCATGACTGAAGTTTTCTGTCACAGATGGTATGTGGACCAAGGATTTTTAAATCACTTGATACCAAAGCTCCAAGTTGTCTGCTGAAAGGAAAAATTGGCACAAAGGATATGTGTATGTTGATCATCCTGACTGTTATATCTTGCCCCTATTCTTTCCAGGTACTTGGCAAAAAAGGCGAATTTATAATGTCTTCAGATCGTGGAGCTAACAAACGGCATCATAACCCAGTGGACAGTATATGCAGAAAGATCAAATCTATCCAAATGATGGACCAAGTCTCTAACCCTGCTTTGCAGATACCAAAATTTCAGTCCCGGAACTTTGACAGCCCACAGTGCAATATCAAAAAAAATCTAGAAGAAATACTGAAGAAAAGAACTTTTAGAAGTCATGATAGTACTGGTCCGCACTTAATCAGTCCCAGCAATGACAGTGTTTTCTCTGCAGACTTGCAGTTGCTGTCACCTTGTCTCGGGCGCATCTCTGACCCCTGTTCTGCAAATGCTACGTATTCAATCATTAAAAGTGAAGAGAGATCCAGCAACTCATGGATGCCAGTATGCTCCATGGAGAATAGTTCTCCATCCTACTTCAGATCCAGAGAGGCAAATACCCAGAACAAACTGTGTGCTTTATCAAATGGTGAATCTAAAGGTGTGCTTCGTGAACAAAAGTATCTTACGTCAAGTCCAAATTTATATTTCTTCACATCTGATAAAAAGTCAGAAAGTGCTGTGATCCAATCTCCTGTGCCAAAGAGATTATCTTTGAGTGAAAGAGGTAAAATTCCTGGGCAAGAAAACCTCTCCCAATCAAAAATCCTAGACATCCAAATATTCCACCTACATAGATGACATTTTATTTACTACTTAAGGTAGTAACAATATGTTTTATAATCACTCAAATTCAATAAGACTGCAAAAGAGCTGAGTAAAATCTTAAATTCACTTTAATATTTTTTTAAAGGAAAATTAAAAAGTGAGGAAGTAATAAGTCACGTCAAAAACTTTTCCAAACTTGCCAATTCCTTTTTGTGGATAAGAGATATGGCTCTTAATTTAATCTGCCTTTAATATAAAAAGATATGAATTTGGGTGTGGCTTTTTGTTTGGATTTTTTTGGTTTTTTTTAAAGGATTGCTTTCTTAATAACTTAATCAGACCATGGTGATTTCTCTAAAATATATCTGGAGGGGGAGAGAAAACTAGCTGGACTCTTAAAATGTTCTGGTTTATATGTTTACTTCATGCTAAAGAATAGCTGGAGTTGCCAAAAACGCATGTGTAGAAGTAGATGCGTATGTAAAGCAGTTCCCAACACGGAGGCTCCAGCTATGAAGAGTTCCTGGTGTTATCTGGCAGTAAAAGCTCTGTTTTTACTGGGGGGTGGGGGTGGAAGCTGGTTGGTCATTTTTGGGGGGGTTTTTTAATCATCCTTAAAAAAAAAAAAAAAGTGTCATTCAAGCTGTGGTATGCTAGGTGTGCTCGTGCTATTGCAAACATAATATTGTAGTTAGAAGCTGTGGTGCATGAAACTTACTATGAGCAAATAAAGATGGACAATAACAAATTTATTCTTCATAGGATGGAAGCAGTCCCTGGGGTACAAATCTGACAATATGTATGATGTGAGCTTGATCTGTGAAGAAGACCTACTGACCACTATCTTCTGTGCATGTGACATAGAGCATACAGGTTTGTCAGTGGCTTTTCATTGATCTGTTTTATTCTCCTCTCAACAAACTTTCAAGGCTGAGATTGTGTTATGATTCCTGAGACATGTGAATCTGTGATATGCTTAGGCTGACTAGCTCCCTTAGCTGGGTGGCTGTACGTGTGGCAGATGCAGAATAAATGTCTGTGCCTCTTTTGCATGGTGCCTGTCTCTTCCCTCCTCCTCCTTCCTTCCCCTGCACCCTCCCCGCCCACCCTCCCCCCCCAGCTGATCTTTGCTGTATTTTAGCACAGAGGAAGTAGAGGAGCACCATGCTTCTAGCAATCAACCTTGTCGGGAATGACCATTTACTTCTCTAAGGCTTTTTCCTGTTAGAAAAGAGAACTTTGGGAAACTTCAGAACAAGAGATAATTCCTCCAAGTTCCATATCAAACATGACTAAAAGCGGTCAAGAAAGGAGTTGTCTAGCAGAGTAAGATAATGTCAGTCACAGGGTTTGCCCAATTTGATGAGAGACCTGAAAGTAGTAGTATAGCAAATGTGTTGAGTTTGTTTTTCTTAAACTGTTGTAGTAAACTGGACTTTCACACTTCTGTATTAGAAAAATCAAACAAAAGGTCTAAATTATTCCCTTACAGGTCACACTAGAACTGCAGGGATCAGTGGCTTGTCTACAGCTCTTGAGGGCAATTGAATACACATTAGTGCAGATCAGTTGCATGCCCTTATACAGCTTTTTATAATGGCCTACTAGATTTCAGAGTCTGGCTCATGGACACCTGTATCTATTTTAGGAAAAGTAGCAGTTTCCAAGATAGTTGATTATTTGAGACATACAACTAGTCGGGGATCGGAAGATAGTGGCCTTGAAGAGCTGTGCAACATGCTTGACCCAGATCAAAAAGACGTCTCCGTGGACCTGGAAACATATCACGCCATCATGAAAGAGTGGATCGAAGACTGTAAGAGAAAATGGTAATAGCTCTTTATCAATGTATCTCATAAAAGCTTCTGTGAAAACAGGAGAGTAGAAAGTTCTCCTGTAGCTTGAGCCTTCCATACTCTGGAACAAAGATGGTATCAGGATACTGTGACCACGGTGTGGGTTTTGGCTGAAAGCTTTTAAATGTTACAAAGTTGTTAAGCGTTCTAGTTTCGTACTGATTTTGTGACTCTTGATGCTTCCTTGTTTCAGGGAAGATGGTGCCACCGAGAAACCAACAGCAAGCATGGAAGACTGGGAAGTTAAAGTGCATGCAAACACCTCTGAAGGTGCAGACCATTTTATTCTGTTTTTATTCAGGAAAACTCCACTTTCTTACTTTATAACCAAAACCCCCACCTCTTTCAGCAAAAAAGATGCATGTCCAGATGAATGTTACATCAGGAAGCTTGGAGGCCTTTGGGGGTGATGTGTCTAAAGGAGACATGTAAGTCCATTTAAGCAATTCTTTCTCAGAATTTAGTACTCCTAGCTTTGAATTACTTGAGACCATTTCCCAGAACCACTGTTTCGGAAAACTATCTTGGCAGAGTTTCCAATGCTGACCTTAGTCTGCACTAGCTCTTGATGCTATGACGTTCTTCCTCGTAGCTTCTGCTCAAACTTAAAAACACACTAGTAACTTTCTACTGATATCTTGGTACTTCTGTGTCCACTTGCATTTTTACTCTCTTGTGGTCAAAGTTTTGCCATGTGTTTCTCTTTCTTTTTAAACTGGTTTATTTCCTCCTCCAAGTTCTTAGGTGTATGACAATAGAAGACATTATGTTCTGAAAATCTGGTCCTTGGTTTTGTTTGGTGTTTTATTTTTTATAGTCATGACTCTGACTTGGATTCTGTTAATAGCAAAGCACTTAAACACCAGAAATTTCAAAGATAACTTTCGCATTTTATGCATAGTCAAAAATCTTAAGATCTGCCTTATGATGCTTCCCTATCATTTCTTAGTATCTCAAAGAGGTGATTCTTGTTCAAGTTTCAGTTGAAAGTGTAAGTGGGGGCTGGTTTAGGGGAAAAGAAAGGATCCAGAAGTTGTGGAGTTAATACAAAAGTATTAGTGGTGGCCTAAGAGGTGATTAGCAGAGGCTTAAGATACTGTCATGCAGACATCCAGATGTGGCACTTGTCTGGTAGCATACTTCAATTGCAGGGAGTATGTGTTTAAAAAAAAAAAAGTGCTTAAAAACAAAACAGTTCCTGGTGTCCTTAGAATTACAGAACTGATCTGAAGATGGTCCGATATCTCTGTGCAGACCAAATAACTGTACACTGCAGTGTTAAAAGTCCTCTGTGGGCTCTCCTTTCACCTCTCTAATCAGTGCAGCACAGTATCAGGATTTTTAAAAAGTCTAAATTGGATCACATCACCTTTCTCAGTCTTTCCTGGTTTTGTTACTGGAACAGGGAGACTTCTGACTTGATAACCTGTGTTGCGGACCTGCAGTACAACAACCAGAAGCTTCAGGAAGAGAACAACAAGCTGAAGCTCACACTGGAAGCTGTGGATGAGACCAACAATAAGCTATTGGTGGATAATGAAGATCTACGTCAACAAATAAAAAGGTGGGAGACCCTGATGGCACCAGGTCTACAGTGTAATGGCCATGGGTAGACCTATCTTCTTCCAAGTGGTCCAGCCTTGCTTTATGCTTTTAGCCTCACCAGTGCTTCATGACAGCAACTTTCTTGACTTAATGCAGTATCTGTAAGGTTTATCCCTCTTACCTGATTGCTCTGCTCTGTACCTCCTGGTTCTTATAAATTCAGTCATTCATCTTATAGCTTGGCTCTTACAGCATGAGGTGCTGCGGGTGCATACTGGCAAAGTCTTAGGATAAAGCAAAATCAAACAAACAATATTTTTTTTAAATTAAAAAAAAAAAGACTTAATATTACCAAGAGAACAGCCAAATGCTGGAAGACTTCCAATCCTAGACCACACGCTTGCTGCCAAGCAGAGGGGAAATGAGCACGTAAGAGCTATTTTGCTAGTCCCTTGAGGAACTAAAGTGAGTTTTCTCACTAGCTTAGTATTGCTGCAGCCTGGGGACCTATCAATGCCACAAGTATGAGCCTATTTTTACAATGAGTTCATAATGCTCATCTGACCCATTTAATTCAAATATAGTTATGTCAACTGCCAAACCATTCCCAGTATCTTCTGGGGGGATTAAGACAAGAGTCCTGCAGCATAACTAGCATGGGATATGTGCCCTCATGTTAGACAATGTGCTCTGGGATGCTCTGCAGCCTAGAGCAAGCCAGGAAAAGGGCTTTGCCCCATTTGTTAAATATACATTGTTTGGGGTATCGTATCAGGGTAAGAAAATGATGCATAGCTTATCCTTGAAAACTGAACTGAAATGGTTTCCTTAACTGCTAACAATTAAGTATTGTAAAGATCTTAAGTATTGTAAAGAGCTTATGTGCTCACGTAACCTGATATATTTGACCATAACAAGCTAGATTGTTAGGTGGGATGCAAACAAAAGCATGAAATCTTGGATGCTATGTTTGCCTGGGCTTTCATCCCTTACTGTGAGAGTGGAAGGGGGTGATAAATAGAGGGTAAGTCCATGAGCCTTTACTTACTGGACAAAAATGATGGGCTTAAACTTGATTGTTGCTCTTCTTTTAAGTATCTGTGCCAAAGAAGTTGTCCCTGGTGGCTTCTAAAAATACTATTGGTCATTAGATAGGCTTGAAATACCAACAGTAACTCACCAAATTTTCTCTGGATTTTCTTCCCCCCACGCAGCATCCAGCATTCTGTGCTGAAAGCCAAATCACTGGAAGAAGAACTAGAAGAAGCAAAAAGCAACCTGAACCTGTCAGAAGAGAAGAGACAGCAGATTCTCTGCCAGAATAAACAGCTAGTAGGTGCTCTTATTTCTTAGCTTACATTGTACAATGTCTCATACCTTGGTATAACAATGGCATGACAGCTCAGACTGTAAAAATCAGCAGTATGACCTTCTCTGTGTCAGTAGGTACTGAGGCTTTTCGAGGATGTTTGAAATGCGATTTATTAGTATTATGAAAACACTGGAGTTTTTGCAAGGAAGTTTCTTTGACTTGTCAGTTACAATCAAGAAAATTAAAAGGGCCAGTCTCGCATATAATTGTGCTTAAAGATAACAGCTCTCATGCTGCCATCGTTGAGCTCTGTCTGTTTTGAAATTGGTGATATTCTGCCAGAAATTCATGTGACTTCTCTAGAACCAGCAGGGACAGGACACTTGGTTTGGATGTCCACACAAGAGTCATTTTCCAAAACACCCTTAGGTTATTGTCGATGTCCATATTGGCTAGCAGGTATGACAAGGGCCTATCAGAAACCTGTACATTCTGGACTGACAGCTGGCAGCCAGGCAGCACACCTTGGTGTGTCTCAAAGGGCACGAGCTGCCTACATGAGAGCATCTCAGTTGCAGCCCAGGTGTCTGAGTAGCAAAACCTGTGTGACTGTAAGAGGTGTAAAGCAGCCTGCTAACAAGGCTGATGTGGCTGCAGCTTTAGCAGGTGTTGCCAGACACCAGCGCGTAGGCTCTTGAGAGAACATATGTTTGTGTTGTTGCCATACGTGTTGTTCACACTACAGTGGCATCTCTGCATCTTACGATGTGGGCGTAGCTGTAAGTTGGTGTTCCATAGCTCTGTGCACTGCTGATGGTGGGTATTTAGAAATCAAAAAAAGTCTTCCATGCCAAGCAAGAACACAAGATTTTTTTGGTGCTATCCTGCTGCAGTGTGTGTATGTTTTGTTTTCCTTTAATTTGAGGTTACGTGCACAACTCACCTTGTGAGAAGGAGGTGGGATGGGAAAGACAAATATTATTAGAAGTTTTGTAGTTGTGCTTTTAAGTCCCTTAGTTACTGTTCGCCGTGCAATGGAGGCACTGAGTGGGATACTACTAGCTTTCTTTGTGTTTGATAGGAAAAAAAAAAGTAGTGTGGCACATAGGCTTTCCAGATTTGTCTTAACTCAAGCATGAACACAACTTGCCTTGCTCACTCAGTCCTTGAATACCTCCTTCCTGTCATCTAGTGGTGTGAGTTTTTACTCTGGTTTAAAAAGCAAAGGAATGCAACACCATAGCTTTGTATTGGGCTCTGAGTGTGTTTGGTCTGTTGCTTTTTAGTTTAGCTTGGCTTTGAATGTTGAACTTGACATGCTAAAAACAACTATTTTGTTTTTCTCTCTCTCTTTCTTTTCTTTTAAATAAACCTGATCAGGAAAAAGAAAATCAGTCTCTCATCATCCAAATTACTTCTCTCCAGGAAGAGGTAAAGTAAATCATGACTTTGCAAGTACATGTTCTTGTCTAGCTAAAAGCTCACCATTAACAAATGAAATGTTTGTCAGACTTGGAAGCCTGACATACTAATTAGTTATTAAAATATCTTACATTTTACAAGGATGACTTATCATAAAACTTTATATCTTGAAGTTGCACTGTGCTTCAGACTTTCCATTTGCTGGGTAAGTAAGGATACGAGGTTGGAAAGTATGGGAGACAGTATGGGAGACAAACAGCTTTTTTTCCCTCTTTTTCAAAGCTTTATAGACAAATTCTAAATATTTCTAATTAACAGAGCTATAAATATACTAAATCTATATTGAAATAATCTCCCTCTAACACTTTTTATTTCCTATCCACTTCTGTTTCCCTCCTTTAAGATCCAAAGGAGGAGCCCTGTATAGAGCTGTAACTCCAAAACAATGCAGTGGCTGGGGGCTCCCCTCACAGATGGATCCATTGACACTGGCCAAGGACCTGCAGGAGACTTGTAGGGAATATACTGCTAATGAAGCTATACCTGTAGGCTTTCTTTTTCTTTTTTTTTTTTTTTGTTCAGAGGAGAGCTATTCATTCGTACTTTCTTCTATTTATTTCATTAAAGTAAATATTTTATAAACCAGTTATTATTAGGTGATAAAATGTTTTAATACATGCTTACAGCCTGTATTTTAGACTATTTAGGATGAAACAGAGAAACAGGTTAAATCATACATAGTAAAGAAAAGAAGCACCTCAGATTCGGGAATCTATTAGCTATTATAACAACATGGTAGTCATTGTTCTTTGCATGTTTACCATGTGCAAGATTAGTCTTTCCAAAAAGCTCATAAGTGCAAATAATTATTAAACTGCATCTTTCCAAAAATAATTCTCGTGCTGCAGGCCTGAAAGTTTTGAGGTTTTTTTAGCTTTCTAGGTCTGGTAGTACTTATAAATCATGTTTTGAGGTTTTCTCTTCAAACAGTGCTCTGGAGAAATGGGGGGAAAAAGGAGCAGAAACAGTTTCGGTGGGGCAAGCACATGCAACTTACGTGCATAAATTCTGGCAGTGCTTTAGAGTAGGCAGTAGCTTGGGGGTGGAGATGTCATTTTGCCTAGTTTCTTCAAGGAGAAGCTGTCAATCCAGCTGTGTCTAAACGCTCTGTGTCTTGTTCAGAACATTAGGAATAGCATGGACACCGATGGACTTCAAAAGAAGATTTTGGAGCTGTCTAAAAATGCAGCAGAGCTTCAAGTAAGCATTTCAACTCTAGGAGGAACAAAAAGGCAGCCTATAGTTTACTTGGGTCTAGTGAGGGGAATTTCTACCTCTGGAAGGTAGACAGCCCTGAACCTGTCTGTGTTAAGAACTTCAGTGCAATCATAGCTTGGACAGGGCGACAGCTTTGACTGAGAAAGTTGCTGTCTGGAGGCTAACAACTCGGCTAATATAAGCAATCCACAGTTTCATTCATGCCTCAGAGTTCAACTTTTAGGAAGCCTTTTCCACACTATTTGAGAAAATATATTAGAAAGTCATGCTTTGGCTGATGTTGCTGAAACTATTAGCCTGGACAGACAAGAGGAAACGAAGGTGACTGAAAGCTGAGAACGCTTTCACTTTTAACAGGGTGCAAGATTTGAACTTTGAAATATACCATGCAAGGTATTCAAAGAAGGATTTGATTTTTCTAAGCAAGGAATGTTGATACCCTTTTTCCCTTCCAAGTAGAAGATAGGAACAGACTTATTTCTATCATAGTGCATACTGATGACTGGAATTATTTTTGATCTTTTCATTCTTTAGATCCAAGCACATATCTATGAGAGCACAGTGGTGAATAAAGAGGCAAGCTTGATCCAGGTTAGTTGCTTTTACTTCATTACTGTCTTGACTGAAAATACTGACTATGGGATGATTTGTATAAAGGCAAGGCAATAGTCTTCACTGTGGCACTTCTATTTCTACTGTTCTCACACTACAGAATCTGATGCTATAAATGGCTTCAAAGTAGGCGAGATCTGCTTTAGGACCTGGTTATGAGTCAGCACAATTAAAGGTTTCAGGATTTTGCTTTTATTTTAAAAAAGAAAAAAAATCACAACCTATTAAAACAAACTTACAAACTTCAGAAAAACGTACAGAAACTTCTGCAGGTACATTCTTCTACCAACTGTTGAAGGAAGTAGCCTTTAGAAGATCCTTGCCTTCATGTCTTTTACTTAAATTGCTTAATTTTTGTGTCAAATTAGAAATGGTGATTCAGAGCCCAATGGAAAAGCAAATTTGCCCTTTCTCATTACTGAGGTGTAATTATCTAGGTTTTGCTGAAGAGTGAACATTTCTGATGTTGTTTTTAAACTTGTGTATTGTACTAGAAAACAGAGAGACGTAACACACAGAAGGGTGTTGGCATTCACTGGATTAATGAATTATGCAAATAGCCTTCTAGGCTAATGGAGTTTCTATTTAGCAGAACATGATCTAAATCAGCTGATGAAATATTTGACTATTAGGCTGTCTGCAAAAATGAGTGCAGCTGAATTCAAATAGTGACAAGAGAGAATCTAACTTCAACGTGATCCAGCTGATAATTTTGTAGTTGAGTGTTTTTTTAAGTGTTGTGGGGGTTTTTTTGCCAGAAGCAGCTTAAGGACACAAATTAATTACCTTTTTTATTTTTAAATAGCTGTCGCTTTCTCCTTCTTGAACGATTAAAAGCTTTTGTGGCCTCTGTAGTATCCTTTTATTTTAAAAAGGCTTTTTTAGTCTATTGACTAAATGGGAATTTTGCAAACAAACTGCGAGATTGCATGTTCTTGTAGATAAAGGTGACTGGTTTGTATAATCGTGAGGAAACTGGTGTGGAAACTGACTTTGGCATTAGGGTCTGTGGGATAAGGGTTTACCTGTAAGCTAAAAAACCCCCTCTCATAGCTCTTTATCTAAAGGTAGATTGGATAGGATTGAATGTCACTGAAAATTATTATAACCACCTTTCTCTTCTGGGCCTGTAGAAGGTATGTGAAGATAGAAAACACTTTATTTTTTTCCTTTTTTTGATTGTGTTTCGTTTTTTTTAAAAAAAAAAAAAACCTTCAGCACCATACATCAGTTGTCTCTGCCAAGGTTGGAAACCTGTTTCTATAACTTCACTTCTCCTGCTTAGCTTGCTGTGTATTTCATCTCTTTCAAAAACCTCAACTATTTTTAAAGAGGAAGAGTAGGAAGAAGTCATAAAAAGGGTGAGAGTACCAGAGCTCCTACCTGAAGTTCCTTTTTTCTCTAAGAAATGCTCTGCTTATCTGTGCAGTGTTTTCTATTGTAATGACATAACATGACTGAAGCCCATTGCTAGTTTGTGATGCTAAGAAAGCTACTACTTCTACTAACTCACTCCTCAGTCTTACCATGAGGGTTGATATGTTCTTTATCAACCCTTCCATTAGGCAGTGTTTAATCTGCAGAGTGCTATGCTATATGCCTTTAATCGTGAAAACTAATTACAGTAAACTCAGAACATTGCAACTTGTTTTAAGGGACAGTTGGGGTTAAAACTCATGCCAGGCATAATATAGTCCAGGTTTTCAGCTAAAACTAGAGTGCTTCTGTCTAGTTTAATCTGCTACTGCTGGTACAGAAACCAGGTAAGTAACAAACTACAACACAGCACCTGGAAAGAGTTGTTCTGTCTCCTTAATTTCAGGAGTTACATAGAAAAGGTCTTCTGAGTGCTTTTTGTTAGCCAATATGCAAGGTATTCTTTTAAATTTGCAACTATTTTTGTATGTAATTAGGTTGTTGCTCAAACCTAAATCATATAGCTTACTGCTGTAATGTAGGATTTGAGTACAGTGTTAGTTTGGTTATAAAGCATCATAGCCGTAAATATTACAAAATCACTTCAATGTGCTAGTTGTCGGGTTGTGTACTTCAAAGGTTCTTTTCTCCACAATGTCTGCAGAAGGAGCAGGACATCAAAGAACTGAAGTTAACCATTGTGGAGTGCTCCTCAATAATAGAGGTATGGGACAGAGTTCAGTTTTTGACTATATGAGTGGAAAGCATGTATATACTATGCTTATTCTGCATGACAAACTAACACTCTAACCAGGTCTGATGTATATTTTAGACTTTGCGGACAGAAAAAAATAAGCTACTGGAGAACATGCAACACATGCAGCAAGAGCTGTTCTCGTGAGTATTGTGAACAAGTCTGAGGAAATACAGTTCATCAAAAGTCAAAAAGGGCTGATACATTTTTTTTCCTTCTTTTAGAAATGGGTTGAGTTTCCCATTGTGTAAATTTAACAGTACTATTCCTGAAAGGACGAATTCACTGCACTGTGAACTGGAACTTGCTCAGTCTTCTGAGGTACGAATCAAATCTTTATTGAATCTCATTCCAGTTGTCTTGCATTACTAAAGGAAGAACAAAGCTCATTCTCTGTAAATCATTAGATAACCCTGGAATTCAGAGCCATTAATCTTAGCACGCAAGCATAGAATGTGAAGGTTACAATATTATCCCAAGTACATTGGAGAAAGTCCAAAGAAAAGTAAACAAAACACTTAGATCTAGAAAATAAGACCTACAAAGTAAATCTGGAAGAGCTAGGGTCATGCATTTAGCTGGCAGAAGAACAGACTGATGGGAGAAGATATAAGTTTTCAACCATATAAAGGCTATTATGCAGAAGAAAGTAACAGTCTGTTTCTTCTTGTACTGCCTACACCAGACACAAACAATGTTTTTTCAGTTGCGGGAGGGGAGGCTTCTTTTTTTCTTTGAAGTCTAATGTAGTGAAAAAGAAAATTAAGCATTAGAGTAAGCATCTTGATAAGGTTGTGGAGTCCTCATCTAGCTTATTCTTTAGAAACTCTGATAAGCATCTGTCTCTAGGTACCATTCCCTTGCCCCTCAGCAGGTATAATGGAGACTGATCTTTAGAAGTCCTGTCCCACTCTTTTTTTCTTAGGCTCAGGACAGGAGAAGTGTCCTTCTGATGAGTCTGGCACAGGCTGATAAAATCTTAGTACTGCAGTTGAGCCTGTTGGTTTGGAGTTGTAGTGTTCCCCTTATCCTCTGCAGAGCACCCAGCAGGTGGTTTGGTGACTCTTGGGAACTACGCTTTTGACCAGACACACTTCACATAACACTGGAAGTTTTGGCTCTAATTTACTGTTATCGAAGCTTTCCAGTACTCCAATGGAGAACTACTTAAAAAGAAAAAAAAAAAATAAAAAAAAATTTACATATACATTTTGGTTTTGGTTCAGATTCTTATCTGAGCTGTTCTGTGCCCATTTTCCTAAAGACATTCCATAGAGTCCCATCCTTCCTTACAGTGCTGTCTTCCCTTCAGGTGCAAGCTGTGCAGCAGAGCTGATAACAAATACATGGTATTGCAGTGATTTTTTCTTGTAAGACTTCACTGTGCTGCTACTTGCTTTTGTATGTGGTGCATTTGCAAAGAGTTAGCATTTGCAACAGAAAAAAATCTACTAATGGACTAAAACTACAGGCCCAGAAATGGGAGGTATACTTGACTAGGCAGCTCTGTTTCAAAAGTAACTTATTGTCCCCTATTGCAGCTCCCCACAGCCACAGTGAGTTACCTCTCAAATGCTGTAATGAGATACAATTCCACCAAATCACCTGTAAAGCAAGTAAAGACTCTGCTTATTCATCACTTGGTAAAGACTCTTCTGAATAAAGATAACTAATTATTGACTTTCTCTTGTCTACTCCTGACATGAAAATGTACGTTGGATCACTCAGCAGCTTGGCTGGCTTGCTTTTTTTTTAAATCCCCATGATGTCTTTGAAAAGCTTTTACAAGCTTCAACTTTCGGTAGCTCTGACCTTCTGGTAAATATGATGCAGGGATACTTCAGAAAAGTCTAAATGTCACTGATGCTGGTTTGTAATAAGGAGATGTCAAAATAAGCTAGCTGGCTCTTCCATCTCTTCAAAGATTACCAAGATTGAATGGACGTCCCTGGATGAAACACTGGACCGTGAAGTGCTGTTTTTACTTCAGGGACCTGAATACGCGGGAGAAAAATTTCAGACTATCATGCAAAACCTGGTCAGTGGTAGAGCTTATGTGAACAAGGATGTGGTCTTCTATCAGCCTTTTAATTAGGATTTCTTCGAGCATTGATAATCAGATCATGTTTACTCCTTTTGAAAAAATAAGAATAGCTTCTTTGAGGGTGGAGGGGGACATACTTACTCTAACAATATCACTTGGCACCTACTCTAACCCTGTAACTGGTTGTTTGTTTTGATGGGTTTTTCGGTTTTTTTCTTTTTCAGCAAGAGGAAGCCTCTGAAGCAGAGGAGCTTGTCATGACTTCTTTACAATGGGTAAAAGATCCTGATGTGAACATGCAACAGGCTTGGGAAAGAAAACTTGTGGTAAGTAACTTTCTCTGAAGCTATTTTATGAAATGGTGGGGCTGTGCAAAAACTTAAGGTGGATATCTTACCACTGCATGCTGTGTATATTAATTACTTGAAATCATGGTAGTCCATTTGGGGGGTCAGAGGTGGCTGTAGTGAAAGAAATATCTTTTGTAACCTTTTTTTCTGAGGAGGAAGGGGATGATTGCATTTCACTTAAATGCTGTGTTTTTCCTGACTTGTCTTGTGCAAGAGCTCACTTTGTTAAAACTGTGCTTGAAGGAAAGGTTAGATGAAGCAAGTCAATTTGAAGAGGAAAATTATGTCAGATGACAACACTATATTGTGTGAGCTATGAAGCTTTTCTGCCCACTGCATGTTTCTGTGTGCATCAAGCACCCATTTTCCCCTGTGCTCTGAATCTGACTACAGTAGTGGCTAGTTTCACCATCAAGAGGAGGAGGGAGGTGGCTTTATAACCAGATTTCCCAATAAAAACCTTCATAGGGTTTGCTTACTTTTGAAAGGCAAAGAGTTCTGCTTTTGCTGGACACGGTCCACAGGAAAAGTTTCTACAAAAACGTATTTTACAACTTAATCTTGCATAATGTATTTTCACTATTCCTCATACCTTTTGTGAGGCTTGAAATTAAAGGCTTTTGCTCAAGATAACTGGCAAAAATAATTTCCCCGTGTGGTAGCAGCAATATGTGGACACAGCTGAACTCTCTTGCTCTTGTTCCCTCTTCCCCTCCCATGTAACAGCAGTTTCTGAAATTTTTATCTTACTGGATGTAGCTTTTTCCTCTAACCTGCTCCTTCTTACTAATCTGTTGTTAGGAACCCTGTTACAGAAAACTGCACCCAACTGTATATTAATGCTGTCTTTTGGCTCCTTAATAGATGCAGAAACCTCAATTCATCCACCTTGGGTAATAGCAGGTGGCACCACAGTAGTGCTGCTTAAGCTGTTAGTTTTTAAGCAGAAAGCTACCCTTCTTTTCCTCTAGTGCTGCAAAATTTTGTAGCTGGCCCTCTTAATCTTTCCTGGGCAGGTGGGAGCAATCACTGGAGCCATCCAGTCCTGCAGCCAGCTTTTTTAGTTTCTTCTTTTTTATGTAAATCCTGAAAGCTTCCCTTGGAGAAGGTGCAAGTCTCTCAGTCTCTTCACCCTGGGGTGACTTTAGGTAGACTCTAGGAAACTGCTGGCTTGTGCATTGCTGTAACTTTTTGATCTTGACTAAAAACTTCCTCTTTTCCAGCTGTGACAGCTTTGAAGATGCTTGTTAACTTACCTTTCATGTTGGGATCGTATTCCTGTTAAACATGTGACGCTAAAAACTTTTGGTGTGGGTGTTGGAGTTGATTGTGGCAAATTAATCCTATTCTGACTCTTAGAGAGTGATGTATTTGGGAACTAAGCTAACAGAGGATCAGGGAAGAACAAGATTCTTAAAAAGTAAAGGTCCCGTCCTTCTGGGACCCGTGTGGATGGGAAGTGACTTCATGTCAAATGTACCAATTCACCTAGCTAGAACAAGCCAGATATGTGGGAAATATGGTATATGGAGCTGAACAACAGTAAATAAAAAAAAAAAAATTTCAAAGTAACTTCTTCCACCCCCAGAGAAAGCTTTTGTAGATAAATGAATTAAATCTTGGACCATGCACTATCACTTGAAGCCTAAACACTTCCCCACCATTTCCTGCGAAATATATTATGCACATGTTTTGCTGAGGTTTAGTGTTTTAAAGTATATTATACATAAAGTAAATTTTAAGTGTGCTTGTATTTTTGTATGTATATACATATATTTAAGCGTATATAGATGGTGACAGTAAAAACTTTTTCACTTTTCTGCTGGAAGATAAGACTGTGGCACATGAGCCCTGATAAGCCTATACCGCTTCTATGTCAAAACCATGCTACTTCTAAGAGCAAGTGTTGCCTGTTCCTTGGCTGAGAAACTGATCTTCAGGATGTGGGCATTTCACATGGTCACATCCCATGTCATCCCAGTAAACCTATCCAGAAAAACTGCTCAGGCTCTCTTTTGTAGTATGATACTTGATGTGCTACACTTTTTTTATTTGAAGATCATGAATAACATCAGACTCTAACTGGCAAGTAGGTAACGTTGCCGTATTTGTAGGATTGATGTTTTCCCCTTTGGACTAATGTAAAATCCCAGAAATATGAACCTCATTCTTATCTGACCTCCGTTTGACTCTCATTAAGCATTCTTTAAAAGCTGAGGAATCTATTTTGTATGTTCAGTTGAACAAGGTCAGAGAAAGAGGACTGGATTCTTCCTTCTTGGTACTTTATACTGCAAGTCACTGTTCAGAGAAATACAGAGGATGCAATGTCACTTAACACTTAGTTTTTACCATCTTCCCCTTTTTCTTCCTACAAATCAGAGGTGAAACTGAAAGCCTTTGTCACAGGGGTCATCCCTTGGACAGATTTCATCTGCTAGGCATGTATGACAAACTGAAATATGGATTTATTGGTTTGGGTTTTTTTGTTTTGCTGTAATACAAACTCCAGTTGGTGCCAACAGACTTAGTTGTAGTTTGAAGAAAGGGTCAGAGAAGTCTAAATTATAAATTTTGGTGCTTCTTGTAAGATGGTCGTTATTAAAACTTCCCCTTATGAAATATGTGTTTTGTTGCTGTACCTAGGTATCTTGTGATGCAGGTTTTCTGGGGTAAGTTGTAAAGACTACCTCATGCACCATGTAATCTTCTGCCACACTTACCATAAATACTTGCAAACTGTGTATTTCTTTTATAAGGGATAAAGAGGAAGAGGACTATCTGTGTACCCTAGATCTGCTCAGAAAGAAAGGCTGAGTGTGGCTTTTGACTTAGAAGTAACCTTTTGAAAAAAGTGGGAGCCATTTGTCAAATTGAACTTGCATACGGAAGGCTTATGTTTTCTTTTGCAAACTGTTATGTATTGCTCCATCTTAAAAAAGTCTTAAAGTACTAACACTTGGCAGGAGTCTAGCCAGTCTGTCCCCATGTCCTGTCAGATTCAAGAGTTAAAAGGCACAGGTTTGAAGTTTAGGTAGCTTCGTTAACCTGTTAAACTACACAAAATGCTGTTTTGTACAAAACAAACACCCATTTCTCGTTTATGATCTCTTCCTTATTAAACAGTATTTTTCCTCACTTTTTTCTCTCTCTGCCCTTCCCCAACCAGATGCTGTGTGAGTAGATTACAGAATATTGTCAATCATCCACCTTTATTGCTGATAGTGTTGGATGCAGGTGATGATACTAAATGGTGGAGCAGGGAAATCAATTCTCATCATGCCAATTGGGGCTCTGGTTCACTCTCTGGCTCTGCTCCTCATCTAACTACATGGCAACTCAGTTTCAAAATTCCACAGGTTCTCAAGCAAGAACTAGGAGAAAAAAGACACCTTTGGATCCAGAAACTTCATCTCTTGCAAAAATACAAAGAATCCTTAGATAAGGATTTTATTCGAATGGCAGGCAATCTGAGGAGAACCAAGACAGAGCAACTTCACCTAAGGAAAGAGCTCTCTGCCAGGTACCCCTTCAAAGCATGTGTGTCTCTTTGGTTGGTTGTGGGTTTTTTTGTTTGGTGTTTTTTGTTGTTTGGTGAGGGTTTTTTTGGGTTGGGTTTCTTGTCTTGTGGAGCAAAGTTTACTGAATTCTGAAGACTTTTTTCCACAGAGGAAATTATCTGCTGTTTTGGAGAGTGGATTTAGTTTTAGCATAACATTACTCTGTGTGGGAGTTAAGGTTTGTGTATGAAGTAACATACAGTCTTGGAGATGTCTTTGAAAACACCAGGGAGACCACAGACTGAGCAGTTAAAGTAAGAGGGCACTGCCTATCTAACAGGTGCAACCATTAAATAAACTGCTGGTTTTGTGTGAAGCAGAAGACCTGTAAAATACATGCCTGCAGGTATTATTGCTTTGGGAGACAATTGCTAGCCCCAGGCAATAGAATGTCTCAGTTTTTCAAGGGTTTAGCTTCAATGGGTTATCTCATTAAATATGAAAATGTAACTTTAAATTTTAGTTTATTGGCACATGGTTCCTTCTGTGAGTTTTGACATTACAAATATGGCAGCAAAAGGCAGCAGGTGGAAACCTCTGCCTGTCCACCCTTCCTCCTTTCCTCAGACATTCAGAAAAGTAGCTAGTCAAGTCTTTTTTTCCAGAACAACTAATCTGAATTTGTTGTCTTTGTGGAACCCAGGCTTACTCACAGTGTCAGCCTTCTGCTATCCTACGCTAAATGTAAATTTTTGCATGTATGCCTTTACCTGGTTTTGGGGTGTAAGCAGCTTCCTAGGGCTTTGCATCCCTGAGAGCTAATGCAGAGCAGTCATACTTCACTTTTGCCTGACTTCTCTTTCACTTAACATTGTTAATGTAGACCTCCCACATGCTCTCCCTTCACTCAGAAAAGAGCTGATAAAAATACTGATGGCTTGGCTTCTTAAAGCTGCCTCTCTATCAAAATTGTTTCTGGTGGTAGCAACAAGAAAAAATATCTGAAGGTGAGTTAGAGAAGAAATGGGCAAAGGGTTTCTATAGTGGAAAAGAAGGGGTTCCTTGAAAGCCATCGTCTTTAGCACTGGTTCTGACAGAATCTGCTTGCTGTCAAGTGACATACCCTCTGAAACACTGGGAAATTAACCTGATGAAGCTGTGTATCTGCAGTAATAGCTCCAGAGTACCTTTTCTAGAATGATTGACTCTATATCCGATTACTGTTTCTTCCAAACCATGAGACAATGCATTCTTTTGACCAAATTGCAAAAGTTGGCCCCACTAAGATCTTGCTCTTGGAGAGTTCTCTGGATATTTCACAAGCTTCCACTATGGTACCTAGCTGGCTGGGGTTGGCACAGCCATTGCACTATTCAGCTGGGGAGAAACCAGGGAAAACCTCCATCCCCTTCCTAATTCTGGAGCTGCTGTAGAAAAGCCTTGTCTGCCTACTGAGTTGAATTGTGTTTAGCAAGAACGAAGTCCCTGGTGATGGATCCTGGGGAGCTGCAAAATGTAACAGCTGAATCTGGTTCTTGATGCCTGTCTCAACAGCTAGTGTGTGTCATCTCCCAGGCATGCCTGCACTAAAATGTCAGTAACGGATTGTGGTTTGTGCTCTCTCACCCTGCAGGCAACGTGAGATAGAAACTGTCAAACAGTTACAAGAAGAAACTGCTGGCCAGGCAGAAGCCCTTGGCTTAGAGCTGCAAAAAGCTACAAAGCAGCTTGAGGATGCTAGCAAACAGGTAAGGAACAGTCTAGTTCCTTCTACACAAAAAACAAGCAAGCAGATGCAAAAGGCTACGTACAACGCATCGCTGCTCTTGGGAAAGGAAATTGCATGTGCAGAATGGAGTGCCTCATTACAAAAGTGGAACCAGCAGAGGAAGTAAAATTTGAGGGGGTGGTGACAACAGTTTGCTGATGAAAGAGGCAGCATTGCATATTTGTGGTGGCTTTAAAAAAAAAAGAAAAGAAGAAAAAAAAACACAAAAAAACCCCCCAAAAATAGCTCCCATACACAGTCCACCCCAATGTAGAAATGCAGAAGTTCAGAGGGAGCTTTATCACTTCCTGAGAAAGAACAGATGCAGTTTGGTTTCATTTACATGAACTGTAGAGTCTCCTTGTGTTAGCCAGGCTGCTTTATGTTTTTTCTTTCCCTTCTTTTTTCTTAAATATTGTTTTGTGCTTAGGCAGAGGATCAAGTTAAAGCCTTTTACTCTGCTTGTGAGGAAGCCGCATCCTTGAAATGGAAGCTAGAGGAAGCCATTTCTGAGCAGCAAAAACTCAAGGATGTGAATGCAGCTTTAACAAGTACTTGCCAGTTGCTTCAAGAAAAGGTGGAAGACCAGAAAAGTGAGTAACTACTGGCAGTGTGCCAGCATTCACTCTTGCATGGGCAAATCCTTTATGGTTTAGTTTACGGCAAGGGGGAATAGGACTGACCTGCAGGTAAGCCGGTAAAATGCTCTGTGGAGGTGTGGGGGTTTCTTTTCCCTTCTTTCTATTTTTCATTCTCCTTAAGAGATCTGCAACCATGGCATCTAGGCTGAGAATCAGGCGGGATCCTGATGAGCGGGTATTGGGCAGGACCAAAGCTGCAGAACCTCCTAACAAAATCTCCAGTCCTAGGAGGAAGGGTTAGTAACTCCATGGGTGGCACTGGCACTCCTTTACCAAAGGTGCTGTTCCCACACCTGAATAGCCCACCTTATTCCTAACAGAGTCATCCCTCTTTCTTAAGCTTCCTGTACCAAAAAGACCTGGGTTTTATGTTCTGCATTCTGCTTGTATTTGCTTTGCATTTCTTAATAACTGCATGGTACTAGGCTGTTCTTTTTAGTAGAAAGCAATTGTATCATTGCATCATACACATGCAACTTCTGCCACGGAACTATGGAAACTTCATACTACCTATTGCTCACTTGCTAACATTAACACCTCAAAAGCTTGGGTAATTAAAGAATGCAGTGGTTTGATTCCAGCACATGTGGCTTTTTCTTTCCAAATTCTGGAGTGCATGTCACTTGTAGGAAAAAAAATGTTGCTTGACTTAAGCCTGCTGAACATTTAGCCTCAGGCATTCATTTCCCAGGGCAATGTGACTGATGCTCAACGCGTATGTGCGTTGTAAACAACTTTATGTGAAACTACAATTTGTCTTGTAGGAAAAATTACATGGGACCCTATGTCTTAGCTCTAAGGCACAACTGTTATGCACTGATGTGGCAGAAGGAGCTCCAGACTGTGCTTGCTGACTTCTGACCAATATTTTGGCATTGTTCACGTGTGTGTGTGTGCTCATGTTGCTTTCATGCTTACTACTTCCTTCAAACTGTGGGGTTGGTTTTTTAGTGAGAGGCATAACAATGGAAATAGCATGTCATTTCCCAGCTCTGAATAGACAAAGCTCTTCCGCAAAGTGAGTTAGAGTAAACGAAAAGAGAGAGAACCTCAGACATGTGGAAAAGACTGGTGCCACTGTGACTCAAAAACCCCAAAACAAACAAACAAACAAAAAAAAACAACCAAAAACCCAACCAAACAAACCCCCAGAAAACACCACCACCCTGGAAATGGCTGAGACTTTGGCTTATATGACTCCAGGTAGTTTGCAGAAATCTCTTTCTTGTAGATAAAAAGAAATAAACTGCTAAATGTGTACAGAAGTTGCAAGGTGTTATGAAGAACGGGACTAACAAACAAGGATGGGAGTGGGGGAGGACAATACGTTATATTGGTTCCTGCAGAAAATCAGGCAGGTCTAGTGCCCCTTCTGACTGAAGAGCTGGGTTGTAGTCTCTTCCCCACCTACCTACCCACTCCATTCCCCTATTTCCCCCCAAACCGCATGAAATGAGGGAACCTGTTGGCCAAGGAAGCTACTTCAACCTAAGTCAGCCTGGCACAGCTCCTATGTTTCAGATGTCCAATCATGCCTTGCCACTAATTGCTACAGCCCTCATCCAGTGAAAAAGCTGAATGAGCTACTGAGACCTGCCTTCAATTTTTGCCTGGGCACTAAGGTGATGGTGCTAATGAACTCTCCCCTCTCCTTCCCTGCCCCCCCCCCCCCCCCCCCCCATTATTAGCTGTGGTATAAAAGCTATTATAGACTTATATCAAGGTAGAAGTCACCAGAGAGGCAGGCCCTGGCTTTACCAAACTTGAACAAAGAATGTTTCTAAGTATAATGTAAAGCCCATTGACTTTAAAACTTCTGTACAGGATGTCAAATTGGAAGGACAAATGCTTCTCTTCCAACAAGTTGTAATGGAGTCATCCATTTCTACAGGGAACCGTGGCACCTTAATGCTGATGATGTGGGCAAACATTCCCCCCCTTTATAGCAAGGGGAAATGTAACCACAGGGAAGAAAAAGTACCCAGTGTTTTCTGGAACTTGCAAAACAAAATGCACTTTTAAAATTCTCCTTCCCGTGAAAAACTGTTGTAGGTATAACAAGACTAAAGCAAAGTGCAGTGGGTTTGTGATAGGCAGTAGTCAGGTTTAAAGACACTATGATATCTGACTGCTTGTTATCAAATTGTAAGGAACCCTGTAAGACTTGTAAATGTCTCTTCATAGCAACTGTTAATACACTAAGATGGGAACTGCTTCAAAGGCGACTCTGTGAATTGCTGTGTCAGGTATGATGCTTGTCTGGTGGGAGAAGAAAAGATAGGCTTGCACAGGAGGTGCTCTGGTGGAAGTAATTTAGTAGCATCTGTTTTTTTCATTTCTAACATGTACACAACTGTGGAGGCAGTAAACTGCGTGACCTGATCTGCACATCATTATTTTCCTTCTTCAGCCTTCTGGAAAAAATGGGCTAGAACTTACAGGTGTGGTGTTGGTCTTCACTGTAAACAACTGCTGGTGATCATATCAAATGGGGCTGAGGGAAGCTTTCCCTGATGCATTGATGTGATTTGTCCCCCACAATCAGCCCTCTCTTTGGCAGATAGTCTTGAAAACAAACATTTAAAATCTTGTGTAACAAAATATTTCTCAGTACCCAGGCATTGGAATAGGCAGTGAAACAGTTATTACCTTTGTACCCCTCTGTGGAAATATGTTGGAAATTATATAGCTCTGGAGTACTTTGCTTTGAATAAAAATACTTTCTTCAAGTTTGGAAGGGGGTGGAGGGGGAGATATTGTGGGAGGACTTTTTTCCCAACCAGCTCTAGTAAGGAACGCTATAACTCAGGGTCTGAACAGTCTGGATTTAGCATAGAATAACAAGGTATTGATAAAGACAAACAGAAGATCCTAAAATGTATCCTAGGCTGTAACACAGGCATCAGAGGAGTAGAATCAAAACTGTGGACTAGTTGCGTGTGAATAAAACTTGTATTTGTGCATAAAGGTCTGCAGAATTAAGGGCTGAAAGTAGCAAGGAGAAACAACTGCGTAGTTTTCCCGATAGCTGAAAATAGTTCAATTAGATAAAATTCAATTTTGTTCATAATCAGTAGTAGTGTTCCTTTTTTTTACCTTTTTTACTTTTTTTTTTTTTTTTTGTCTTCTACATCTGCCTGCCTTAAACTATTTCTCAATTGCAACAGTGCTATGCAGAATTAGAATCTAACTACAGTCTGCTGCCCACATCAGCTGAGCCGGTAAAAGGGAAGGTAAGTGTATTTGCTATGACCATTGCAGAGCCTGTTAAAATGTGACACTAATTCTGTTTGTTCTCATTTTTTTCATGACCTGAAAGAAATAAATAACTTTTCTTGTGACGAACTTTGCCGAGTTAGAGTCAATACAAATAATTTGAGATATGTACTTTTATATATATATATATACATGCATGCACATGTACACACACATACAAAAGTATATTCAAAACGTTATTGCAAAAGCAGTTTCCTATTGCTTCTGAACAGTCACTGTTACAAAACACAGGCACTTGATAAATTGTATTTTGATAAGGGTCAGAGGCTGAAGATGAGACTACATCTTCAAATTTCTTTTCCATTTTTGATCACTTACACAGCTGCATTTGACCTAATGTTGCTTAAGTGTTGCTTCAGAAGTTTCCTCTAGCCATCCTCAGATGACACCTCTTCAGCAATAAACAGCAAGCAAGTGGTGTGCATTCAGGGGCAGGGGATGGTGGGGACAGTGCTTTGCCTCCATGCAGCCCAGCTGGAGCTGCCCTCCTGCTGAGAGAAACCTGTCCTGTGTAGCAGGTGCTGGACACTGGATGAATGTTCTTCTCAGTCTGTTGGGGGGGGGGGGGGGCAGCAGCAGTTTTTGTTTGTTTTTCACAGGGTTTGGTTGGTTTTCGGGTTGGGATTTGTTGTTTTTTCCTCTCTCCTGTCCTGCTCATCTTGCCTGCTTTTGTAGTATCTAGTTCCAGACCAAGCTTGAACCAACACATCTGTTGCAAATGTAATGGTGAATTATTCTATCTCTTCCTGTGTCTGTTCTGCCCATTAAGGATGCGAGCTTTTCTAGGCAAAAAAGCAACAGATGATGTATCTGTATAACTGTTAGTATTACATTATGCAGATGCAACTGCATGTGTGGGGAGGGTTGGTGGCATTAATGTACTCAACGTGATTGAACAACAGCAGCAGTTTCTATTTTTCAATTAGCAGTTCTATTGCTCTAAACGACTGTGGAGCAAAGGACCCACCTCGTGCACTGAAATTCCCAGGACACTGCCCTCAGATATTCCATACTGGCATAGTACGCCTCTGCTAGGTAAGACCTGGTGGTGTTGGATGTTTTTCTGTCTTTCCCCTAAAATATAGGAAGAGTTGATAGGTCGTAGAGAACAATATCACTGGTGCTAAACATGCTGATAGAGTGTGGAAAACCTATTGTTGGCTTTAGCCTACTTTTGTATATAATCCAGGAGGCTGAACCATGTTTCTAATGCTTGCAATTAAAGGCCTGAGAAGGTGGCTGCCTGTCAACCTAACAGGAGTCCCCAAAAGCTTAAGGAATGGTATAAATCATACATCCAAGTATAGTCCTGACAAGATGCTTGCCAGTCTGGGTTGAGAGGGCTTGAGTTATATTCATCTCATTCACCCTATTGACTGGCACAGGCTGAGATAGCAAGCGATGTCCTGCTACTTTGCTACTGAGCTGAGGTCAGTGCTGATTTAAAAACTTTAATGGGTACCATAGCCACTGAGAATCAAATAATTGTATCTGTTGATTTTTTCCTGCATTCATAAGCTGTTCATACTTCCCTGCACCTCTCAAGCCTTACAAATGTTAAAAGCAACCACTGACACATATGCATTGCAGGGCCACAGAACTGCAGAGTGCATTTGGGATTTTATAGACAAAGCATTTCTTCCAGAGTAAGCCAGTACAACAGTGTCTATTCTCACACAAACTATAAAATACTCAAATGTAATTCTACGCCATACTGGGGGAAATGGAAGAAGATTTTGCTTGACTGCACATGCTCCTTATAAGAGCACTGTTGCTCTGAAAGGGCTGTTTCAGTGGCCCAACTTAAAATATTGCTGTAATACCACGATCCAGCCACAAATAAGGCAGCTATTCTTGGCTTGCACCAATCAAACATTGACACAAAAAGGAAGATCTATTTCCCAGCCCTCTCTAACACACAAAACAATTCACTACAACAAAGCTGTCCTATGTGGAAGTTTCTGTAACCTGACTGATGGAAAATTCCCATCCCCAGGTGCTGCAGACTCTCCATCTACAAAATATGTTAAGGCCATGTAACCTAACCCTTTCATACCAAGATGGAAGCTGCCTTATTATAAATCTGTATTTGATTGGTCTGCTTCTTGATTATTTTAGACTTTGTCAAAAATTAACATGTGACTAACTGCAACTTTGCCAATGACCACCACTATTCACACTTGTCTCTCTTAACAGATGCTCTGACCTTGGAAACCTCATGCCCAAATAACTCTTCTGTGCACAGCTGGAATCGGCCTTGTGGACAGAGCTCTGGCAGCTGCACGCTTGAAAGCTGCGACCTGGGACATGTGTCTACTCCAGATGTGATGTCAGTGGGGTGCAAGTAAGGTGGTAGGATAACCTCTTCGGTGTGAAGTATGGAAAAGTCCATGGAATCTAGCAGGTTCCAAGGGAAAGCTATATCCCCAGCACATGCTGAATTCAACAGCAGGGTATCTCTTACAGGAAATGCTGGACACGAGGTGGTCAGCTAATTCACAAAAGTAATATTAAAACTTTTTACTGAAACTGTTGGTATGACCACTAGCCAAATACAGTGATGTTGTTTCCATTTCACACTGGAGAACTGAGGCATGATGTAGGCATTCTTGTGTCTATTTTCAGTATTTAACTTGCAACTGACACTCCTGTTTAGGAGCCAAAATCCTACTGGCTTTGGGAGTCACTTTTTTTTTTTTGCAGTTTAGAGCAGGAGTTCTGAGGTCTTTGCTTACCAAGCTGCCTCCTTAGATCTTTAAAATTGAGATTGAACTACTTAAGGTTATGAAAGCTAGCTAACTATCGGTGAATATTTTAAAAGATAAGGGTGTTCCTGAAGATGCAGAGGCAGGCAGTCTGCAGCAAAAGACTCAGCAGCTCTTGAAGCTTTTGCCACTGGTTTTCTGTAGAATTGTGCAGTGTGGAGGAGGTTGGGAGAAGGGACTGGTGGTGGTTCTTGCTGTTCGGGGGAGGAGGGATTGATGTTAGTGATGAATTTGTCTTTCTCTGAGAGACCAGCTGTCTGACTATACAGATAGTGGTGACTTCAGTTGTTATGTGCTTAAGGAAAATGGCCAATATATCTCACTGTTGTTTGGGCAATATGCAAATAAAATGTGTATTGCCAGGTGGAAAATATGCTCTGCTGGTAACTATACTGATGTAGACCTTCCTGTTTCCATTACAATGATGGACTCTTCACTTACTGAGGTGAGTGCTGTCTCTGATGCCCAAGAGGTGGTTTTGAATGGGTTCAAGTGTTTAGTGCCTTTCTCATATCTAGATCTAGATTGAGCAGCTATAAATCAGTCCTGCTCCAAGGTGAATGGAGCTGGCATCAGTCAGCAGGGTACTGTGACGTCTTGTTCTCTGTGGGGTAGTCCCTTCTATTTGGGCACACTTCTGGAATACTGTAGTTACAGACCCAAATGTCTTGATGTTCACGTGCATCTAGGTCATGCTTCTAGCTGGGGAGTATTTTAAATGTGGTTTCAAGGCTTGAGACAGTGCTGTTTCTGCAGTAATACTCAGTTCTGCCAGGGAAGTCTGAGTGATTTCACTCTCACCTGCAAGAAGCCACAGGATGATTTAGTTGTGAATGCTGCCTTTCTCTGCGCTTTCCCCCACAGCTACGATGTAACAGCTGAGAAACGACATCTTTGCTGTATGAAAACTTTCCTTCAGCTGGTGTGCTCAGATATTCCTTCACTGTTTTATTGAATCCTGCATCTACAGCTTGAGCTGTCAGTTGGCTTTCTTGTGGCAACAGCAAGATGAGCTGCAGCTCAGCACACCTAGTTGTGCTCTGTGCTCAGTGCCACAATACTCACTATTGAAATCTAGACCTCAGCCCTGCCACGCAGGGCTTCTAACTAGCTTTGCAAGCTCCATTATTGGTGTTGGTGGTGATGATGGAAGCATACTTGTCAGTGGTTTCTGTGAACCTGGAAATAACCTTTGCAAGACTAGTGAGCAGGGAACCCCAGCTGGTGTGTGATAACTGCAAGTGCAGCAGTGGTCCAGTTGTAGCGGCAAATAAAGGCAGAAAGTGCAGTGAGGGTAAAAAGTAAGAGTGATGGGGACTGCCTTTGGTTTCAGCACACTGCTTGGTTGGGGTAAAGCAGGTGAGGAACTCCTAGCTTGTGCTGCTACTACTTAAGCTACATTAAAGCAGATAATCTCAAGGGCTCTTGCTTTATCTAGTCCTTCTGGAAAGTCATAGCCTTGCAAAGTTGTTTGAAATGCCTGTGCTTCATTGCTCTGGAGCTTTCTGTAACTCTAGCTGGGCTCAGAGATGTCATTTTCCATTTTTGCTTTTTTTAAAAAAAATTTTTCCATGTGAATATTCTAGAGGGGGAAAATTAAAGTGTTAAAGCTTGTCCCAGAGAAAAGGCAAACAGGCTGTGTCCAGTATCTGTTCTAAAAACTGTGACGTGCAGCAAAATTTGAATATCCTTGTTTAATAGGAAAAGACTCCCTAGGTTTTTTTTATTATTGCACTGTGGTTGCAGATGTGTTTGAGCAGATCGAGCCCTTCAACACGTAAGTAACTCAAATTATTTTGTCAAAGCATTGTCACTGCAGGAGTTTAGGGGCTATTTATTAAAGGAGCTCTTGTGAGAGCCAGATGAAGCCTGGGCTTTTTATACTTGTTTTGCTTTATAAATGTGGAAGTCATATCAGTCTAAAAAACAGATGATAGGCCTTCTAAATCTTAATGCTTGTTTGGGAGGAGTTATACTAGACTGTGGCAAGAACGTGTCTGTTGTGATAGAGAATCCTTGGATTATTGTGCTAATTGAAGGAATGGAGGGGGGGGGAGTGATTAGGATTGTCCTGCAGGATCTTCTTTGACACAATCCTTTTATTAGGAAGAAGAACTATTCTCTAATGCCCTGTGCAAACAGATTTTATTAGGAAATCTAGAATGCGGGGTTTTGTTGTTGTTGCTATTTCTCTTTGAGTGTACCCTGTAGAATCCATGGGAGCTCACAATCCTAATAGTCAGTATGGCGTTTTAAAAACTGAATTGAGGATTTTCCTTCATTGCAAAGAGAAACCACTGACTATGTGATTACCTGGGGAGGGAGAGGGCATGTAGAATAACGTATTTCTTTAGTCAGAGCCAGGTAATGCAAGGGGTTTTTTGTTTGTGTGGGGTGTGTGCATGTTTGTTTTGAAAGCCCTTTAGATTTCTTTTCATTCCAACATGCTGTTCATTTTCACCTTCTCTTTCCCCAATACTCTTGTAGACCTAACGGCCTGAACAAAAAAAAAATGCAGTGCTGTACTTCCTTAAGCTTAATAGAGAATTCAAATAAGAATAAAAATAGCCTGGATTTGCATTAGAGGAAGCATCCGGCTGGCTGGGGCAAGGCTCTGCGAGTGCGGTCGAGCTCTGATGAGTGGAGGGGAGAGAGAAGGCACTTACTGATGCTGGGAGCAGTTGGTTGCTCTCAGAAGTGGCCGAGGGCTTTGGTCATCTCCTTTTCAACTTTGCTGTGTTTCCTGGGTCCTCTGAGGATATTTGAGGGGGAAGGAAAGATATCAGAACATAGATGACTGCTTGCTGATAGGGTTTTTCTGTTGTGTTCCCCTCACTTCAATAGTGCTCTTGGACACTTGATATGTAGGGAGCTACCCAGAGCTGGTTAGCCTCATACCTTCTGTGCTTGGAGATAGGCTTGGGGGTTTTTCTATTCAGCACTCCTTTTCAGCAGTGGGTGGAGTTCATCACAAATCATTACCGACTTAACCCTTCAAACCTCTGTTTCACCCTGTATTTTCACCCATAGAGACCAATCTATCAATTGAGTAAGCAAGCTGGAGTTAACCCCTCTTCCTCATTTCACCCTGGATATCCAGGGTGAAAATGAGGAAGAGGGATATTTCCAATTCAGTATCTCCCTTGCCATATTAAAAGACTTAAGAACATGTTGTTTTTGTCTGTGATGTGATAAAACTTGGGTCCAGAACTGCACTATAGCTGCTAAAGGAACATGAGCAAAACTACATACCAGCCTTTAACTGCTGAATTCCTCTCTGCTGTTTGCATACAAAGGAGGAGGCCTGAAGCGTTTTGAACTGGTTTGGTAATTGTTATATATAATATTGAAAACCAGTGTCATTCAAAGACATATGCTAAAACATACAACGCAACATGCAAGTTTTCTGTGTTCTGAATCGTCTGCTCGGTTGAGCTGTTAATAGTAACACTTTCTTTTACCTAAATGAGTCCGACATCTATAGCTGAGTGAAGCTCTGTGCACCTCACTTGTGGGGTTTGAGGTCAAGACCTTGAAAAGGGATATATCTTGATGCACAGCATTGAAATAGAACAGTGGTATGGTAACATGTACATTGGTCATTTGAAAATGTGCGTTAGGAGCAAAACATGAAGTCAGGAACCAAAAAACATATCTAAGTATGATATTCCTGAGATAATATTTCTGCAGAAACATAGTTATCACTCCTAATGATGATAACATGCTAAGCTGCATACTGTATGTATGGGTGACTTTAGACTAGCAGATAAATCTGCATGCGCTTACTATCTAGTTCTTTGCTGCTGAAATAATTTGGGCACAGCTGGGGGAATTATTAAAACTTTGACATACAAATTTTCTACTCACATGGCAACTCTTTCCCTGATACTAATTCTCACTTTCCATTAAGGTTGACTGTGCAGAGCCAACACTGCCAGCCAGTCTGATCCCATCCAGGTCAGATTTTGTGCAAGCTTTTAAAAGCCTTTATCAAGGTGGTATAATATGGATGAGTATCTGAAAGAATTTTGTTTTGGCAGTGATCACTTAACTTCACCCCAAGAAGTTCTTACAGTCTCTTTGGAAAGCACTGCACCAGGAACAGGTAAGCCCTTAATTTGGGGCACAGATGTGTGAACTTTTTGCACTGAAAGTCTTGGAAATGGATATGCTCAAGTCTGCACATTTACTGAACAGTAAGAGCTCTGTTTCTTGTTGCCTGATATTATAGGCTGCCTTGTTATGGAGGAAAAATCACCCAAGTGCTCACATGAAAAACGGGAAGATGTGCCAACTTCCACAGCAATGGAGAAAAACAACAATAAGGATCTGGCTGGTCCTGTATCAGGTACAGTAACAACTGCAGCACACGGGCACTCACGCAGTGAGGAAATGGCTTGCTTCCAGCACATCTCTGAAGTGAGGAAGCTAAGTAAGAAAAATAACTTAATGACAACTTGTGAATTTCTGGGTTTTTGCAAATATTTTTGCCTGCAAGTGCTCTCAACCCTGCCTGAAACTGAGTAGGAATAAGGCTTCACCTACTTACAGGTGGCTGGTGGCCTACAGCACTGCAACTATTAAACATGAAATAATTTAGTGAAATCTTGATGCTTGCTTAGCTGGCAGAATACTGTGTGGGTATTAAACCCTAGGCAATTTTGAGGGGGAAAAAGAATGTTTTTGTGGTTTTAAAAGGTTTGGTGACACATAACTAGGCTAAATAATGCTTTTCTTTCTTTAAAACTGATGCTCAGTACACAAGAAGCTGAGATGGGTCAAGAAGAGAGATGAGGATAGAGGCCTTTGTGTATAGTTCTGTCTTTCGCTATAGCCATAAACACCCAGAAGAATTATTCTTACCAGAGCTGATGGTGCTTCTTTCACTTAAAAACTAAAAGCAAAACAAAACTGGAGTACATGTACACAGTGTATTTAAGCTATTTTTAAAAAAGCTGATCTGAATAAGCAGCACAGGATACATGTGCATGCTTGTTTGTAACCATTATTTTAACCTTTGCCTAAATATAAGACTTTTTGTCATCATTTCTTGTTTGGTTTTGTTTCTTTCTTTAGTACTATCTTCCTGACATCTAATTCAGTCCCCTTGCTTAAGCATATTTTCTTTCTACTAATTTGCCTCTGCAGTTAATTTTCATATGTGGTCTAGGTGCCTTTGGCAAGGAGGAAACAGATATGCAAAACGGGTCAGAAAGAGTCCAAATAGCTTTAAAGTCTGAGATCCTGCTGCCTTTTGTACGTCTCTGAATAGAAAGTGTTTCTAGTATTAGAACAGAGACATTGATGAATCTCCACTTGTGGTTTTGGCTAGTACCACACAACGTTTTATAAAGGTACTTGGGAGCGAGGTCCGATACATAGGGCTGCTGCAAAAATCAGCAGGAAAAGGGAGAGCTAAGCAGAGGATGTTGTTAATGTGAAGGATGAAAAGAGAAAGCACTTCAAACTTGAAGGTTTGGTGGTGGTTTTTTTTCTTGTGCCGTTTCTTTGGCTTGCATCTGTGTGGGTGTGTGTGTATGACTACGTAAACAGAAAAAGAAAAAAAAGTCTAGATGTTCTAAAAGGTATAAATAGCTACCAGAGTTACTGCTACACAAGAAATTAGTGTGACTTTCAGACTTTCTTCAGTTTCTTAAATATTTTCCTTTTTAAATCTTTTTAATAGCTGTCCTTCTGGAGGTTATTTTTGCCTCCCTTAAAGCTTCTCTAAGTTGAGGCCCTTGAAAGTTTATGTTGCATTTGAACTGGCCTCATCAGTACCCGAATTTATCGGTTCATTACCACTCATCTGCTGGCAAAGAGAGTTCTTTTGTGGCTCCACTGGCACCCTGCTAGTTCAGTTTTTAGGTACAAAGGACAGTCCAAGTGTCAGGCTATATTTGAAGCTTATGGACTCCTGAAATACCACAATTGTATGTATTTCATAACCCAGTTATGCCAAGCTCCTCTGTAAGAGCAGCTGAAGTAGCATCTATGTCTTGACATCATCTGATATTCCACAGCATGAAAGAGGAGAATTACAAATACTCATCACTTCTTCTGTTAGTTCGTGCATGGGGGTTTTTTTTTACATATACCTGTGCTTTAGCAAAATAATGAAATTTATTTATCCAAGGGAATATTGCTGTGTAACTCTTTCAATTTCAACTAAAGCAACTACAACCAGGAATAATATTCTCACTTGTTGATATGTAACACTTGTAATAGGGATTTTTTTTCAAGCCAAACATAAAGGAAGAAGTGTGCTGATAATTATGTCTTTATAGTGTTCTTTGCTGCTGCCTCTCCTTCATAATGCCTTCTCCTGGCATTTGCTGCCATTTCTTTTAGTCTTGTTGGTCCATGGCTAGTACACTGGGTGTTGGAGACTTGTTTTGTTCTTTTTGTTACATTTGGGTTTTGGGAATGTTTCTCCCCAGGAGTGAATCTGACTGAGAAGGAATTCTACCCCATGATGGAAGAACACAAAACCACATTTCAAAATGTTTTAAAGCGAGACGCGGTAAGAGTCCTAGTGCCAGTGAAATGTAGAACTGGTTTGGCTGAGCAGTGATAAAGAAAAACATTACAGGAGGGGACAGGCCCCTCCAGTGGTGGTGTGGCTGTTCCCTTGCTATAAATAGTCTCTGATATGCCTTTAGGAGGTGGGCCAGGAAAAGAAAAATAATCAAGAGCAGAGTGAGGAAGTACCAGCTGTGGTTCCCAGTAGGAAAGGTAAAAGCTTTTTGCTGAATACGTTTGTGTGACTCACTGGAGTGCATGAGTTGGTCACCCGTGTCAAGAGCTGTGTAAAGAGGTGCAGAGAGCTGCCTGCCCCACACCAATTGTTATAAGGGGCTTTTGTTTTAAGGAATAGTAGCCGGAGTTAGAGATCAAAATGGATTAGCAGTGGAGAGAGGGAAGATGTTATCATGTAAAATCTGCTTCTCTGATTTCTACAGATACTGATCTAACTAGCTCCATCTTTCTCTAGACAGGAGGGGAAAATTCTTAGGATTTGCAAAGGAGTTGGCATATTTGAAACAGTTCTGGTATGCCTGCCCAAAGATTTGTAAAGCAGCATCCTTTATGCCAGCTAGAGTTTGGGGTAATATGAATTAGATAAGCAGCGTGAAGTTTCTGCTGAACTGTGCTTAGACATCTCTACTGTTCTAATCACCTCACCTTTTGCTGTTGGAGTTCACTAAAAGTTAGTGATGTAGTAAGTCACGTAACATCCTGAACCTATGAGCTGTGGACTTAAACCAAAACCTATAGTTAACCATTACTATACTAATTAAATGCCAGTTGAAGACAACTAAACAACTAACTTTTGGGGCTTTATACAAGTGGCAGTACTGTGGTGTCTTACTGACACTAACCCTAATGTACTCTGAGGTACAAAAATTGGTTTTACTGGCAAGAGCTTAGCAGTGGAAATCTTTACCAGTGCCTTCTGTTGGACCCTAAAAGACTTTCACAAGCTGTTTTTGTGAGGCTGTTTTTTCACTTTTGTTTGAGAACTTTTTTTTCTCTTTTCTCAGGGAGTTCACCCACTGCAGGTGGCATTAAAGGAGATAAATCAAAGCAAAATGAGCCGTAAGTGTTTTGACTTTCAATGATCAACTGCTGGTATGAATTTAAAGCTGCAGTCTGTTACATGATCGCTTCTTCTTATCCTACAGTGACTCTCCTAATGAGAAAGAAGTGGAGGTAAGTCTCGTCTGCTTGTATCCTTAAGTATCTCAGACAACTGAAAGATCTTGTAGAGGAGCCCTGATTGATATCTAGTCCTACATAAAAGAATGATGCTGAGTAGTTTAAACTGGATGTATTTCTATAAGGTGGCTTCTGAAATCTGTCTTTCCAATCCCAATGGGAATTTTGGAAGGGATAGGATGGGAAAAGGTGGCAATCTATAAAACTGAACAAAAGGCTTGTCCCTACGAAAACATTTGTTTGCAAGCTTGAAGGAGCATAGCTGTGACCTCCTCCCAGGCAGAATGTGCTGATTTAAGACAGTTTTGTCAAAAGACACAGATGGCACACTGTGTGCTGCCAAGATATCACCTATTCTGGCTACAGATTATTTCCCCCATCGCTGCAGATGGGAAAGACTGGCTTTGCAGAAAGGCCCTGTTTGCTTTCTCTTTCTCTTTTCTTCTTTTCTTTGTTCGTGGAGTATAGTCCCAAATGTCATGTCAGTATCCAAATCCACTTTAAAATCTTCAGCATCACTTTCATTGTTCTGAAATCTTTTCCTCTCCCACAACAGGCTGAATTTCTGAGGTTGTCTTTAGGTTTTAAATGTGACTTGTTTACCTTGGACAAGAGAGTGAGGCTTGAAGAAAGGTCCCGAGACTTGGCTGAAGAAAATTTGAAAAAGGAGATCACAAATGCTCTAAAGATGTTAGAGGTTAGTGTTGGCTAAGGCTCATAGAGTGGATGGGATGAATGGTTGTGAAAGTGTCTCTCAATACGTTTTGGGTTTTTTGGGGATTTGTGTGTGTGTGTGATACACTATAAGCAAATCTGAATGAAGTTCTTAAATGATGCACTTGAAAAATGAGAGACTTAGCATTTGAGGTGTAGCCTTCATCTGAGTGTACTGTGTGCTCAGGCAGTGGGTAGTTTTTCTGTTGCACAGGTGTCAGGCAAGAACCCCTGTCTTCAACTGATTTTATGCTAGGTAAGCTGAAGTCTCTGCCCACTGGAGGTCTGTATCAAGCTACACTGATCAAGGATGTTGGATGCTGATCTTGTGACTCTGTGAACCTGAACACAGCCCCTCAGTTGGGTTCACCCTTCTTTCTCTACTAATAGCTCACACTGGTTTTCTTACCAATATGCCTCTTAGGCTTTAGTTCCTTTGTGTGACGAAGACAACCAAGCGCAGGAGATCATTAAGAAGCTGCAGAAAAGCTTGCAGTTCCTTAGCCAGTATGCAGCCCGAGTCGCCAGTAGAGCAGAGATGTTGGGAGCTATTAATCAGGTAACCATTCCCATGTAAATGTATTTTGTACTAAGTTAAAAGCTTCTAGATGTAAAGGGATAGCAGTATCTGTTTGCTAGGCTTCTGATTCCACAATTAGATATGAGAGTCTCGTGTATGTAATGCAGACTGACCAGTACAGCTTGGTCCTGGATTTCTCTTCTCAGGTCCCTGTTTGTGGTGTTATAAGGAATCCCAGGCACAGTGAGAGCAGCTACATTGCACTAGCATTGTGCAAAACCAAACAACAGATTAAAACAAAAAACAAACAAGCAAAAATACAAAAAAGAACTTTGCATCAGAGGGATGTAGACAGCACAAGAATGTAATGTGATAACAATAGTCTTGATGTTCTAATGGTAATTCTCTGTCTTACGGAAAGGGCAGCTAATAAGCTAATCTATGGAAATTTACAAAGGCCTGCTCAAATGTTATGTGTAATTGTGTACAATGCCAATGAACAGCATGAAAATACGACTTGGCAATACAAGCGAATGCGTGGTGACAGCTGAGACTGTAGATTAGAGAAAGATGAGGAGGAGTTGTAAGGGCTCGAAAGATGAAGACTAATTTATGTTAGGATAAGAGTAATCACTGGAAAAGTGAGACCTATGTAACTTGGACATGTGTTGAGAGATGGGTTGTAGTGAAACTTTGAAAGGGTGGACAAAAATGAGAGAATGTTGTATCACAGTGATGCAAGATGAGAGTAGATGGTTAAGGGGTTTTAAAAAAAAAAGTCTTAAAATCTAAACATGATACAGTTCCTCAAAGAGCCACTTCTTTTTCTTACTGCTGTTGCACTCACTCTGTTAGGAGAGCCGTGTTAGCAAGGCTGTGGAAGTAATGATTCAACATGTGGAAAACCTGAAGCGCATGTACGCAAAAGAACATGCAGAACTTGAGGAGCTGAAACAGGTCCTGATCCAGAACGAGAGATCTTTTAGTTCTCTTGGAGATCGAGGTAAATAAGAAAAGCTGCTTCATCTTTCCTCCTTTCCTTCTAGCACCTGCCAGGTAGACCCTTATCTAATTGTAGCTCGACATCTCAGGTGGAGGCGTTATGTGACCGTTGTATCTCCTTTCCTAAAAATAGAGGAAAAATTAGCAATTTACTAACAGTATTAGAAACAACTCTCTGAAATTAGATGTGTATGTAAACTGTCATGAATCTCGGGGTGGGGGGAAACATTGCAAGTATGTAGTAATGTTCTGGCCTTTAGAAAAGCACATTGTATGCAGTGGTGATGATAATCTTGATCCTTGTGAGCAGTAAATTTGGGTGCTCACTCACACTGGAGTATTCCCAGTACCTATTTCTAGGTAGCTGAGCTCTGACTGCTCTTTACAAATGCTTGATGCTTTTTTGTAAATATAAATTACAGACTCCTTAAGTGCAGGTGCTCTGAATTTCCCCCCCTAAGCAGATGGTACAGTGGTTAGGTTTCCAGATGGCACTGTGCACTTGTGGCTTTGCCAGGAGAAGTATTAAATTCTTCTGAAAAATAGAGCATGTATTTTAAAAACCAAAAGGGCAGCCTTACACACTGGTAAAATCCTCGCAGGAGCCTTCTGAATCACTGGCTATTCCTTCCTAACTGTAAAAGATTGTCCTGTAATAGGACGCTGCCTCAATAATAGAAGAATACATTTAATGACAGCAACAGAAATTGATGCTTGTAGAGGATGTATAACGTGTGAATATTATGAACTTACCTAATGAAATAGAAAGCTCTTTCCCGAAATCTTATTTCTGCTTTCTGAGAGTATTCTGATACACTCTTCATTTAAACAGATACTGCAAAAAGTCAGACCTTTAGTTGCAAATAAAGCTAACTGCATTCCTATAAGCCTCTCTGATGTTTGATCTCTTCACAGATGAATCTACGAATAAAAAGCTGCCAAATTCTTTTAACTTTAAGGTAATGGTCCTTGCAGCCTAACATGAAATTTCAAGTGTGTGTGTTTGTGTTTTTTCTTTGCTTTGTCATGTGCTGGTGCTCTGCTACATGCTTGACTTGGTGGTTTTCTGTTTCAAATGTGGGCTGATGTCATCAAACATGAGGATATATTTTTTTCAATTACCCGCATCAGCCCGAGGGAACTGCATGTGGTCCCACTTAGAAGATGAAGTGTTCACAGAAGCTGAAATGGCTGTGTTCTCATGCAGTGGTTAAGAAATATTGTTCATGTATGGTTCTCTCATCGAGGTTATAGAAGAAGGGTTTAGCTCACAGAGAGATGAAAAAAACAGATGGAAGCAATCCAAATTGACTGTAGGAATTCCTGTGAGCACCATTAGGAGAATTTAGATGCCTTCAATTTTGGTATTTTGCTGGAAGCTGTGTAAATAGCCTCCCTTGAGATGCTTAGAGGTGGAAAAAGCAGTTAAAGTGGAAAGATGCTGCTTTTAAAGAATATGGTTTGGGCTGTGCTTATGACTTGATATTTGTGTGTAACTTTGAGCTAAGTATCAGCATCTATTTTTTTTATACAGTTTGTATAAAAACAGATGGTATTTTATGTGATTGGTGAGTAACCCAGTCATTCCTTGATAGAGTCAGTAATGCCTCTTATTTGTATAGCCATCATCATCCCTACGAAGAGTTAGCATTGCAACATTGCCTAGGAGTGCTGGAAATGCAGGTATTGGGTTGCCGCTGGTAAGTAAGGGTTCCCAGGTGGTGAGGCGCTTTACCTTCTCAAAACTGGCTGGGCTGAAGCACGAAAATGCCAATGCAGTAAGTGCATCACACTTCTTCTCTAGGCCCAATTCCATGAACCTGATGGAGATGAACGGAGTGACAAATTCAACAGGAGATCAAGCAGTTGGTAAATTTACTTGGGCTTGTCTTTGAATAGGGTTAAATATTTTCAACTCGAACTGTGCCTGTATTAAGCAGCTTATGGAGCATCTTGAGGTATAATAATGTTTAGGCTACATCTTTCACATTAGTTACACATGCTTCAATAGGTAAATGAGCCTTTGTGGCTAAATTTTAAGCTCTTCTTTTTTTATTTATTATTTTATTAAGGGTTGAGAGCTTTAAAAAATTCACTCAACTTTCTGCATTAGAACATAAATATGAAAACTAGGCAGCTGACATTGATGGATCTGGTTTTTGGTGTGTGTATTTTTTTTTTTAAAAAACCTAATTCCAGGCAACTAATTTTGAAACTTATTTGTCTAAGGCCTACCCAAATGAGTAGACTGCTGCTGAATTTCTAATTTCCTGCTATATATCTGATGGGGAAATTAAAGCAAATTTTGTTTAAAATATGACAGGGGGCGGCTAGGAGCAAAGCAGAATGAGAAGCGTCCTTCACTACAGCGGTTCATTAGCACATATTCCTGGACAGAGTATGAAGATGAACATTCTGAAACAAAGTAAGTTCAACTGCAACCTCCTCTGAGGTGTGTGTGCAGGGTTTGTTGGTTTGTTTTTAATGAACTCTTAACTATCCACCACCTGATCAGGGCTATAAAGTCAAGCTATTGTGAGCTCTGCCAAATTGAATGCTTAATGGAAAAGCTTTGGAATTGTTGATGCTTGCTTACAGAAATGAGCAGTTGGAATCACCTGCTGAAGTACAAGAAGAACCATCCAGGAAGGAAAGCATCTCTGAAAAAGGAAAATATTCATCAAAATGGAACCTAGAGTCAGCGTAAGTTTTCTCACATCATCATGAGGTAAAGCAATGGTTTGGGTGGTGGACATGGGAAGAGGAAGCAAAGCTGTAGCTTTGGTTTGGTTGTTAATGCTGACTTCTTCGACAAACCAACAGGGTATGAATAATTTCAGGTGCCAGAAGCTCACACCACCAGGGATTCTTTACTAATCCTAAATGGTGAACTAAAGAGGAGCCTCATGCTATGGTCCCACCTCTTTTGGTTACTCTGTGACAGCTGTTATAACTAGGCTACTAGGTTATGCTAATATGTACTCTTGTAAAAATGATCAAGGATTTGAGGCCTGTGCAAAATTTAACAGCAGCTTTGGCACACAAGTAGTTATCAAGACTAACTCCAGACTATTCTAATTTCTCTGAATATCTCAAGTTGAGGAAGAGAGTGCTGTCCTAAACAAGTATCCCTTGGAAGCCCCTGCCTCTGCAGAGAAACTGTTTATTCCATATGAATATCCTACACTGTGACCATTCCTGATCAAGGGGGAGACAAGACAACTATGCTAGTGTGTAAAACTGAGAAGACAGCAAGAAGAAATATAATTTCATTTTTTTATTGTTTGATAAAGGATGGAGGTACCCAATGTCATAAGAGGCCTAGGATTTGAATAGTCAGTGAGGGTAAGACTTCTCCCTAACCTCAAGGAAGGCACTAAAGCCCTAGGAAACAATAAAACATAAGGCCAGCACTTATGATGATCTGCAAGGCAGCTTTTGTGAATCCTTTTCAGAAACGTAGTGTGGTACGGGGAGCATGGGTGGCTGAAATGGGCTTGTGGCTCAGGTCAATCACCTAAATAGCTTATCAAGAACTTGATTACTGAAGACTGCAGATTAAACCCAGAACACAAGCTACCACTGTACATAGCTCCCAATAGAGTAATGACCTTGCCACTTCTGGTAGTTAAGGATCTGTATGTTTGTTTGTAAGGTTTGGTTTGCTTTAGGGTTTTTTGGGGTGGGAGAGTGGGGGTGGGTGGAGGGCTTCCAAGTTTTGAAGAAAAACTGAACCACTCTATGACTTGCTCTTCTGTGCAGGTGCAATTTAATGTCATCGTGGGCATCCCATTTCAAGACTTCCTTTTCCAACGCTAACAAAACTCTCTGGGTTTCTGTTTCCATCCTGGTACTGCTTGCTGCTCTTACAAGCTTCCTCACTGGGCTGTCTCTGCAAAGACCAGCAGATGCAGCACCTGTAGGAACTGGGGACTCCTGGACTTCACTACAGCAACTGTTGTGGCCGTACACAGGACTTCAACACAATGGACCACCCCCAGTATAACGAAGGTTCTGACTTTTGTAGTTACACCTCTGAGTTCTGGTTGACAGTATGAGAAGCTGAGATGATAGTATATTTAAGGTTACTTGTTTGGTTGGGCTGTGGGTATTTTTTGGGGAGATGTGTTTTGGGGTTTTTTGGTTTTGGTTTTTTTAAAGCATGACTTGAAATTGAAAAATACTTCCCCCCCACCCTCCCCTTCTGACCTAAAAGGGTCTCAGTTCCATTCAGGTTAGTAATTTTGAACATAACTAACAATAAATATGACCAAGTGGTTTAGCCACGAGAGAATAAAGAACTTATTTCGCTTTAATAAAAATAGAATGTTTGCATTTTAGTCATTGAAGCTGTTCCAATGATTTGAATAGAAAAGGATTCAAGACTCGAAATGTAACTTTATTGAAAGTTTTGATAATAAAGTTTTAAAGGAAAGCATGCAGTATTTAAGAGTATGTTAAAACTCTGGTAGCAAGGAGTAGCTGATAGACAATGTCAATAAACAGGAAACTAGCTCTTTCCACTTTATCAGTTGCTTCTTTGCTGGCAAAGTCCTTAAGCATATGGCAGAGTGTGGAGTGAAATTCAGAATCTTCTTCTAGCTCTTCTGAAAAAGCTTCACTGGTTTCGGTGATCTTGAGCTTTTGTGCTTTCTGACCATTAAACATGTAAAGAGACCAGCCTTTGTCTTTGACAGAATCTGCTTCAAGATGCTCACTTACCTATTGCAGGGAAAAAAAAGTGCACTGTAAGATGAAGCCCATGACATTAAGAGAGTATAAATTCTAGTATGAAATTCTAAATTTCATACATGTAATACAGAAACAAAACCAAGGTGCTGCTTTGAACTCCTAAAACAGTATTAGCATTTTTGTGCCTAAGAGACTGTGTACCAAGTAGTGTATCAATACCAAAATCTTGTATCTATCTAGTTTGCCGCTGTAAAATGCAAGGTTTGCCCACTCCAGCTTTCTTGCTGCTCCTGACTCCTGTGGAGAGAGTAGCTAGGTGCAACAGCATCATATGGTTTAGTTCTTGCTCCTGGGATTAAGTATTAGGCTAAATATTTGTATGTCACATGTATTTAACTAACTCAAGAGAGTGGGAGAGCTTCTCAAGAGTTCAACAGTATGGTATGTTCTGTACTACAACCACAACTGGGAGTATTTTTCTGTCTGTCTGGGAGAAGTTTTAACCACATGTATTTTAGTTCACAGATGGAAACAAATCAATGCTTAAGTTGCTTACTCCCCCCTTTACAGTAAGGAACAAACAAAAAACCCTATGGACAAGAAGAAATTTACAGATAATTAATTATAAAACTTCTACATCAGATTGCTGAGTAGGATACTTCATGAAAATCAGCATCCAGCTATACCATCCTAGCTTTGGCTGACCTATCAGTTATACATCCTAGCACACTTGCAAGTGTTTTTGTTACTGAGATGTGTGTCCCATTAGAGATCTCACAAATGCATGAGCTGTGAAGCAAGGGAGAAGCAGGCTCTGAAGTTTTACTGACACACATTGAACATTGCTAAGGAGTCAACCCCAAGTCTTAAAACTGCCACTGTCAGGGGATGAAGAATATGTTTGAGATAAGCGTAACTTACACAAGTTAATTGTTTGTCTCTTTTAACCGTGATAGAGTTCTATGCTGGTTTTCTCTAGAAGTTTCATCTAAACCCACAAACCTTGAATACTACTTGCTCTGGGCCTGCTTTGAGATTCCACTTGCTCCAGGCAAAAGCAAAAGCAGGTGCAACCAGTGCCATCTGTTGATAGGCCCTAACTTCTGCTAGAGGAGCCTGTAATGCAAAAGTACAAATTTAGAAAGTGTGTGTGTATATCATTCAGTCTAATTCCCTGTGTTATATAAATGTAAGAAAAAGCTTGCTTTAACCAGAATCCCCCGGCTAAGCTGGCAGAACACTTGTATACTTTCCACGACAGGTCTTCATACAAGAAAATGTTACCTATGTGAAAAATAGGTTGAAAAAACTACAGGAAAACCACCCACCTTTTTGTTCACAGAGACATACTTGTGAGAATACTCCCCTGGGAAAATATTGACACCAGCTTTTTTCAAAACTGCTTTTAGGTCAGCTGGACTCATCCATTTTCCTGTCATGTGGGAAAGCACATCCTTCTCTTCCACCACTACTGAAGACAACATACACTGATTATCCTGTTGTACAAACCAGTGAAAGCAACTTACTGGTTGTGAAAGCTATTTTCTGCTTCAGGCATCAAGTATCAATATTTTTTCTATTTTGGATATTGCAGACATTATCTGCCATATATCAATTGGGGTAGAGGGAGATTCAAATTGCTCTTGTGAAAGCATTCCAGGTTCTTAATAAAGAACACTGTAACAATTCTATGGTTTTTTTTTTTTTAAATCTGCAAATATTTTATAAAAAAATTATTTACATTACCTTAATTTGTATCTGAATTGTTGCAAACACTGTAGTAACTATAAATAGTGCTTCATCCATACCAGTAGGTCGCAATTCCCATGCCTGATAGGGCATGTTGAGATGAGCATCCTGGAGAAGTGCTATTGTATAAAAGGCACCCATCTCAAAGGTGATGCTCTTTTCTTGTGTTTCATATGTTATGTTGCTGATGCCATCAGTTCTCCACTGTTGGCCTTTACAAAAGGGATGCAAAAATACAAAGATGTATACGTAAATCTTCTGCTTGTGAAGAAGAATTAGTAAAGACATCCTAGGTTAACTAATATTTACAATTAAGATAAAATACTGGGGACAAAATAAAGATAATTCATTTAAGGCAAAAACTTCCCTCATTTTAATTGTCTTTTTTTAAGTACAAGACTGGGCTAATTTTGACAGAAGACCATCTCCTTAATCTCAAAAGAAATACAAATACTAATGTAATTGTCATTTCTTACTTGCTATATAGCAGTCCACAAGAGTAACTTCAAACATCAAACCATTTTAATAGGTTCTGCTCTCTTTCATGAATGTAAAGGCAGAGGTATGTTGTATTTATTTAATAAGTAGAATATCACATTTGGTTTTTAAAATTTAATTTTTGTATTTTAACTTAATAGTAATACATGTAGTTAAGAGCTAATTTGGCTCAAAGTGGACTTTACATGGATTTACCCCTGCAAAACTTGATTTGTCATATACAGTTGTACTACTGTCCATTAAATGGTGTGTATTTTTTTTCCATTCATATTAAAAAGCCTCAAGAAGCAGTCCATTACTAGATATGATACAGAAGCAAAATAGAACAACAAAAAAAAACCCAAATCAATTAACATTGAAGTCCCTAAATTATTCTGGGCTCTGAATTGGCTCTTATCTTTACAGCTGGATTCTGGAAATAATCATCCCAGGTATAGATTCCATTATTCAAACTTAAAATAAATTTATGCCCTAAGTTTGCACCTGCAGGATCCCATCGGGCTATCACAGGATGCTCAAAATACATCACAGTGTCAGAAAGCCTAAGGGTTATCCGTATGGGGGGATGTGCGGCATCTTCAGCCTCTTCTGGCGGATATGGGAATGCCTCCAACCCAACATCACGTAACTTTGGCATGATGGGAAAAAAGAAAGGATAGATAACATTTTTATTAGCATATGCAGTAGCCTACTTTTTTTTTCTTTAAGTACACCTAATCACCTGCAGATTTTCCTCACACACCATTTAAAATTTATTAGTATTAATGGTTTGCTAATATTGCACATTTCCAACTACACTGTTGAAGACAGTAGAAGGGCAACTACCGACAGGCCTTTGGAACCTTCATGTGCTGTTGATGGCACCCTTAAGGCAGTGCCACAGAGTAGGCATAGTCACTTTTTTAATAGATCCACAGTCTCCAAAAAACCACAAGAGCACCTGAGGGACAAAAGTAGATATAATTCCACTTTGTCCACACAGTGTCGAAGGGAATGAAAGAGGTCATGTGCAACTGCTAATGCAGGTCTGGGTACTTGGCTGAGAATGAAGATCCCATGCCTCGATCTGCCCACAGTCCCGCTTTCTTAGTTTATATGGGAATTTCACTTCTTATTAAAGTTTTTCAGCATCACAGAAAAAACTGTGATGTAGGTTAGCACTGCAACAGGCTCCACAAGTGGGAAAACTAGAACACATTGGCTATAGTCCTCAAATATCTTGCAGAGCCTGGAACTGAATTCACAGCAATTTTGTTACCATCCTTCTTTAAGTAAGTGTGCCTTTCACGTATGAAAAAGCTAAGAACTTCTCCCTTTGCTTTTACTTTGTCCAAGAGCATTTTCCAGCACAACAATCTGTGCAGCCACGCTGATGAGCACTGACTGAACACACACCTTTTTTCAGTGCAGGCTGCTCTGTTCCCCCCAGCTGCTTCAAAAATCGGTAATTGAAAAATTATTTGAAAACTTGGTCCTTTAGTTTGCTGCTGAATCAATTATGTACACTCTGTATGTACGGTGGTGACACACCTCAGGAACAGCTCTTCAAGGATGACAAGGAAGAAGAGTGCCTGGGGTGTAATCTCTTTCCTCACTTACCTCCACCATACTCCAGTCCTTGATTTGTTTGACCTGAGGCGGAAGCTGCAGTACATCAATGTGGTACACGCCACCCACTGGTACAAACTCTTGTAAATCAACAACATTCTCATCAGTTATCGCCTCTTCTTTTTCATTCGTGTCTTCCTGCATCAGTGGATCCTGAACTAAAATATAACCAAACAACATGAGTTAACTTGGTGCTTAAACTAAGACACTGAAATTTCCCACTGCTAATATTTTTCACTTTTGCACAAAAAGCCCATGTGCTTGAAGCGCTTTACAGTCTGCAGCATTTCAGCACCATCTACTGGCGTTCCCCAAATCTTTTAACAATGAATTGAAATGTGGGGAAAGACAGACAGCTGGACAATGAAAAGCACTTTTGTTTTGGTACTGAGCTTTTTAACACATCACTCTCTCCTCTAACTTTGTAGTCAATTCAAAATGCTTTATACAGGAATGAGGTTTTACTGACAAAATGAGTCACATCATTAATGACAGAAAAATTTTTCACAAGTATACAGTACAGTAGATTCTGGACAGGTTTAGTAAGATTGTATTGGTATGACAAGAAATGAGGCAAATAAAAAGATATAAGGCACCTAAGGTCATGTGCTGAAGGTGAAAGACAGATGATATTTATGAAGAGCAAGAGGGATTTAACATGAAACAAAATTTTCAGATAAAAAAGATAATTCCTATTTTTTTCTATGCATAATTATGCATTTATTACGTACATATATGTATTAATTTAAGTAAGTTTTAATTAATTGGAAAATGTTATTTGAAGGCATCAAGGCCATGGACAAAAATGCCTAGAAATACATTCTTTAAAACCAAAAAAACCAAAACACAAGCCCATATAAAATGTTGCACCGGATGTTACAGAAGGAGCACGGAAGTTACTGTTGACAGGGATAAAGAAAAAGTGCCCAATAATGTAAAAACAGCTACTGTAAGTAAGTGTTATGAAATTTGCTTTTAAAGCATGAGATAATCTCAAAAAATGACGAATATCTATATAAACTGTCTTCAAGCTTTTTAAAAAAACAAGTGAAAATGGTGTTAATTTTATAATGTCAGATTTAGTTGCATTATACAGAGTTTATTCTACTGTATTCATACAGCAACATAATGTCCTTTTGCAGTTCTTCTGAGTGAACAATTTACAGGAAGTAAAAAATGTTTTACTACCAGCCACAGTGGTCGCTTATGCTTTAACTTGATGTTTAAAATAATAATACAAAAATATTTACGCGTCTTCTAAACAAAACTGTACATTCTCTCAAGCTAAATTAACCACTTCTTAACACTGGCACAATGAAGTTAAATCCAGAGAAGACCATGCTGCAGTTCTCACTGTACAGTTCAGCTAAACTATGCTGAACTGTTTCTAGTCAGTTTATTACAGTATTTTATTACAGTACGACAGAAAAACTCACTCACTCTTATTAAACCAAGGACACCACAACACTGAAAAAATTTGTAACTTAACTTACGTAGGACAGATGATAAACAGTTTTAGTTCCTAGAATTAGGCCCTCCTTTAGTAAAGTATATCATCATGTGTCTTGCTTTAAGCACACATTTAAGTAATACTCACACTACCTGCGTGCCTACCATTATATGCATTTGATCAATTTTTTTCTGAGGAAGTCAATCTCACCAGACAGCCCGGCAGACTCATAAAGATTGTCTGTCTCGCCCATAAACATACATAAATGTATGCATAATAATCCACAAATGTACATAAACATAATAAATATGGACATGGACATAAGTAATAAATAAATTAGTTAAAATAAGTGTGGGGACAAAATCCATTTTCTTATCTGTCCTATTTTCTCCCTGTATTTAACAATCATTAATAGAAATGTCAACAAAACTCAAGTGTTATCAAAACATCAATATATTTATAAACTTTGTTCCATTCACATAGAGATCTATATCACAATGTTTCCATATATAAAATAAAATACTTAGAATACATAATTTTGTAATGCTGCCCATAAAAACGAAACAAATACCTTGTGTTGCTATGTCCAAGATTTCTGACTTCTCCTCAATTTCCTCCTCTGTCTCATTTACATCAGCTATGCTATTGCTGTTTTCTTTGAAAGAGATAGCACTCTATATAAAAAGCAAGAGACATTTTTTCATTAATCAGAGACAGACACAATAAAGAAGAGGGCATCACTTCCTTCAAGGAGGACCAAGGAGTATAGCCACATTCCTCCAGCAACATTTGCACCAATCTTGCTACAGGGTCAAGGTTTTAGGAGAAATCATTTCTACCTAGCTAGCAAAAATAGTTTTGATTGAAGGTACTCTCCAACTTTGGAACCAGTATATAAATAAACATAAAATAACAACTTCATTTCCACAGCAAATTCCATCTCGAGCTCCCCAAGTTTCGTACAAGCTCTTAATCTTTTTAACAGTGCGTGCACTCACAAATTATGTCTATGCTGACTTCACAGCTAGAAGTGGCACAAAGAAAACTTAAGCCAACGTTGAATCCAAAACCACACTGAAAATCTGCCAAAACCCCCACTTGCAGTCTCAGCCTGCGCCTTGCCCATGATGTTTATTCCTTTTCTCACACTGTTTTCCATTTTCAAAACATTACCCTAGATTTCCAGCCCAGATACAAACTCATCCCTGTCACAGCAGACTCCTCTGGAAGCACAGCAGTAGAAAAACGGCAGTTCAGTGGGCGAGCCATCCATTTGGAGGGACAGGCACCTCCTGTGCCCCGTGCTGTGCCTGCCAGTGCATGGGAGGAACACATATCTGAAACAGGACAGAAGGTGAGGGGAAAGAAGTGTTTATGCACATAAATGGGGGAACTCAAAGCAGAGCCAGACAGGACGAGAGGCTGCAGTAGCTGAGAGAAGTGGAGTCTTCAGAGGGACAGGAAAATTCACAAAACTGGATTCAGAGAAAGAGAATAAGACCGGGGAAACAAAAAGACAAGGAATGAAATGAAGAGCTTGACGAAAGTCTGAAAAACGTAGGTGAAAACTGCCAAAAGACAAGATTTCTCACACAAAAAAGAAAAAAGGAACCAAAAAAAAGGGATTTTAGGCACTGATTCACTACAAAGGTGTCAAGGACTGAAAAGGAAAAAGGCAAAGATTGTTGCTCCAAACGTATGAAGAAGACATAAAACAGAACGTTTTACAGTTATTTGTGTAGAAATTTTAGATAGAGAACCCGAGTCATTTATCTGCAGGTCACAGATGATACCAAAAGTGAAAAACCCAAACCCAGTAAGAATACAAAACCAAGCAACCTCCGTAACACCTAAAGCCAACATACTCCATTGAAGAGCGTTGATGAAGAGAATCCAGCAGCCAGGAACAGTACTGAGAAAGCACTCTGGTGGAAAAGCTTCAGCATACAGACACGGAACAACCCAGTAACTGCACAGCCAACACCCGCTGAACGCTGAATCACAGAATCAGTAAGGTTGGAAAAGACCTGTAAGATCATCGAGTCCAACCATCAACCAAAAAAAAAACCACCAAACCACTATGCCCATCAAGTCATGTCCCACAATGCCACGTCCACACGCTCCTTGAATAACTCCAGGGAGGATGACTCCAACACTTCCCTGGGCAGTTTATTCCACTGTGTCACCACTCTCTCCGTAAAGAAATTTTTCCTAATATCCAGCCTGAATCTCCCCTGGCGCAACTTGAGGCCATTTCCTCTTGTCCTGTCGCTTGTCACTTAGGAGAAGAGACCAACACCCACCTCTCTGCAACCCCCTTTCAGGTAGCTGTAGAAAGCGATAAGGTCTCCCCTCAGCCTCCTCTTCTCCAGGCTGAACAAGAATCCTGTTCTGCATGCTGCAAATTTTCTTAATACTGGATTCCTGCACTGATTTCATGGGGCTGTCAGTTTCTCAGAAGCAGAATCCATTCATCTGGACATACATCACAGATTTATGGAAATGTCTTACAACGGCACCTGATGTTCCTCATGGCTTGATCCTACTCTTGAACTGGCAACCAAATGCTGACTCAGGCATGCCAACTGCATGGCAACTACCACACCCTGTCCAAAATTCCCCTTCTACCTTCCGTATGACAATCATTGGTCATTCATCCTTGCATTCCCTGGAGAAGATCTATGACACAGTATTAACACAACTTGCCTTCTTCTATAAAACGTTTAAGAAGCTGGCGCTCTCAGGCACAGGACACAATAAGAAGCTGTTGCACTGCGAGTGGACCTCGAGTAACAGCAGCATTGCAGAACACGCTTTTGTGAGACTTTTTTTACCTACCTTTCTCCCATCAGAACACGTTTCTTCTTCAGCGGGCATGTTGGCCTCTTCTCTGGCGTTCTTTTCCTCTTCTTCTGGTTCTTCTACATTGTCTTTTGAATGCTGAGTTAACTCTTTGCTATCTAAGACTTCCACTTTTGACACACTCTGATACTGCAGCCAAAGTGGAGGAGATACATGATCATAACGAGTATGCAATATGCGAACAGCAACACTGCTCACAGCCAGTGACTTTGGAAGATCAAATCCATGCTGTGCATCACGAAACATGTGATTTTTGAACCTGTAAATAACAGTTAAAAAAACCCACATTCCCTAGTAAGATTGGCAGCACTTATGTTTATATTTCTTCATAAGTATTCAAACTGATATTCTACACTAAAAGTCACCTAAATTCTCTTTCGTCACATGGCACAGTCTAAGAAATGGAGAGGGATGTCACGATACGCTTCCTGTCTTGTACTGACAGCTGTATGTAAGCCCCTCCAGAAAAGCTGTAACTGCATTAAGGGGATCAGGAGCTGCAAAAATAATGGTCCTGATTGATAGGATGACAATGAGGCAGAATCTGACAGCAGCTTTTCTACACAGCACACTCCTGGTAAAACTGACTAATTTAACGGGCAAATCCTACATAGGTGAAGTCACCAGCTGTCTGTGTCACATCAGTCTCAGCATCTTCCACATAAACCCCAAAGAGATACACAGATGTAAAGGTAATCAATTTTGATAATCAACAGTATTAAACAGCCACCGATCCTTGTGATGGTGTAGGAAACAGGCCAAGAGCAGCATAGGAGGCCAACTTGCATCAAATCAAGTATCTAACTTGTGAACTTGGGTTCTTTCATCAGATATGGAAGTTTCTTACTCATTGCAATTCCTGCCCAACCAAAGCCAGAACAATTCAAATAATACTTATTTTCTGGTAAGATCAGCTGGTCACAAGTTCTAAAAAATCTTCTAGTAAAGCAACATTTATTTTTTAATTCTTGGTTGAAAATTTTAAGTGCATCTCTAAGCTGACCGAAAAGGCTTTAACACTAACCCAAATGGGCTCTTCCTGCAGGTCAGTCTGACATGGCTCAGGACGCAGCCTTCTAGTTATCTTAGCAAAGCTTACAGCAACAGGTCCTTAGTCAAGGCAAAGTCCTTTCACCAATTTATTCCTCATATTTTACAGTTGGACTTGATGATCTTAAAGGTCTTTTCCAACCTAAATGATTCTATGATTTGCAGAGTGGGAGTAGGAATTCCGCTCAAAAATCTTGTTTTGAAAAATATATCAGTTAAAAGGTAATCTAATAATAAAAAAAATATCTTAGATTCAGAATGCACTATGGAGGATATTTGCATCCCAGGCTCTAGAATCTTTTGTCTAACAGAGAACTGAGCACAAAGCATCATTCACCACTTTGCAAGCAACCGTAACAGCTTAGAAACTATTTAAGGCATCAGCGAGAAACTTTACTTCCAGAGGAATTTCAATTCTCTGCATGAGTTCTATTGTTTTCCTTTAAAAATTGTTCTGGCAGTAACAGGTTCTATGGCAGCATTTTAAGAAATAAATTACATATATATATATATACACATACATAAAACACTCCTGTTTCTTTAACAAAACTCTGACGTAACCAGTACCTTCCTTAGCAACAGGTTGGTATGAAATCCCTCAGCTGGGAATCTGTAGAATGAATGCTATTCAACATGAAAAAGATTATGAGAAATTGGTTCTTGGTGTTTACTTGACTTGGGTAGACAAGGTCAGGCCCCATTTCAAATTAAGAATTTCAGTATGCTATACCTTACTTTCTTCTTCAGATTAGCCCAAATACAGAAAGTAACATTTTTATCCTTTATGACTGCCTGCATATTTCCAGTTTCAGAATCTTCATACATATTAGCTGTCTACAAAGAAAAAAGCTGATTAAATCACGTTTTCTTCTTATTTATATCACTTTGATTTATTTACATTTACATTTGAATAAATAAAAAAGAACACATAGGAATAAAAATACACCAGACCAAGCTCAGGTATGTTGTATTTCTGTACTAAAACATGACAGTTACAAACTCAAATCTCTTTGTTAAAATTTGAACTGTGTTCTTTTTCTTCCTCTGACTTCATCAATTCTGTCAGTCAAATACTGCCAAATATGGGATCTTACATTATCCCCTTCAATGGTACTGCCTATCTCCCTTAATCATGCATCCTCAAAAATACTTCTCAGGACAAGTTTAAAAAAAAAAAAAAAAAAAAAAAGTACTTACTAAGCAATAAAGCACAGCCCACAACCTAGCCCACAGCCACTGAACTAATTATTTTATATTTTTGTCAATATAGAACTTGCAAAATCATAATTACATTAGGAGTTTAATCCTAAACTCAGTAAAGACGATCAAGAATTTTAACATTTCTTAATTTGCAGAGGGTCTTGACTGTTCATGATTTCTTTTATTCCTTTTCCTTTTTTGTTTCCTCTAGCAATATTCTTTTGCTAAACATGTTTACATATATGATTAATATACCTAAAATAGCAAGCAAGATCACTACCTATACATGCAACCCAGAAAAATTATTCCCAAGTACATTTTCATTTTCTTGTTTAAATACTCTTTACTCTTCCCAAGATCTCAGTTTAAAAAATATTTTAGTCACATTAACTTGAACCAAAAAATGCATACAAGTTAACCTTATGACCTGCTTTTCACATTTTCAATTTTTTGTACAACTAACTTTAATTTAAATCATTGAGACAAAACAGGAAACAAATTTCACACAGTGCCCCTTGTTGTCAACATCTCCAAATCTCACAAAATGTCACAATAATTTAATATTAAACATCTTAATGATGAGAATTTCCACTCTAAAGCTAAGATTTGCAGGGGTTTTGAAGAAATACAAGTCTGGTATCTGCTACATACATGATTTGGAAACTCAAATATTAAATTTGGAAACTGAAATACTAATCTCTGTGACAATTTAAGAACAAACAAAACCAACCATCACAACAAGACACTAGTAACTAACCTTATGTGCATCGGGCATATTACAACTTCAAAGTATTAAATCTTCCTTACTTTAAGCAGGTGTTCTGTTGCTCCATTGTACTTCTGATGAAGCAGATTCTGCAATTCCAGAATAGATTCCTGGTACTGGACTGTTTCTTTTTCTGTTATCTCATTTGGCGGTGTGTCCAATAAAAGAAGCTGCAACTTCTCAATTAACTAGAAGACATTATATGTGGGAAAAGTATCTCTGCTTTGGCACCATCCTTAATAAACTGTGTGTTCTGTCATAAAAAAAATGAGGCAAACTTGCTTCCTTTGTACCTAAACATATCTTGGTTGCAGAAATAATCTTTTTCTATCATACCTCTAGAAATTGTGCTAAGCCAGCATTATCAGATAGACAGTCAACCATGCAAAGTGCTCGAAATTCCAAGGTCAAGTCTCCCTCTAGTCCAATTCCTTCATTCCTTAACCTGTGGGCTGTGAAATCTTAGCTTATGAAATAGATCATGTATTGAACTGGATTGGTCATACGAACAAACCTTTTGGTCAAAAATTAGTTTTAATGAAAAGCTTACAGCTTTATTTTGGAACCATATTTTCTATGGTAAAAATCTCAACTATGAAATCCTAAAAAAAAAATAAAAATAGGAAGACATACAGCAATTACTACATTTTAATTCTCAGAACAATCCTTAGCGTGAAGTTTGGAACTCTTTCATTACATTGTTGTCTGCCACTACATGCTAATATCTTAACCTCTAAATGCTTGTATAGAACTAAAAAATTCCTAGCTCGCCAAAGGGAGCTGCAGCACTGAGATGAAGGGAAGATCAGATTACATTTTATGCCTTCCTTCAGACTTGCCAGACTCTTCTTCCTCTTAGCCTGTGGCATCACAGTGCCACTGCTCATTAAAGGTGTGGCAACACAGCAGCAGAATTGTAACTACTACTGTCTTTTTTGTATTGCACCTTTAACATAGTCTACCTTGATAGTGAGGTGGTCCTTGTCAACTCTGAACTGCTGACCTACATGATCTTACAGTTCGGAATGTTTAACAGTTTCCTCTAAAACATGTAGAATAGGAAAAAAATGCTTAAGTGTTTTAGACGACGAGAAGACAGACCATCTTTTTGACATCACCTTGCATTTCCAGAAGGGGTGAAACAAAAATGCCTATCTTCTAGTATCACGTAATACTCTAATGTCCGTACAGAGCAAGGTATTTACATTTACAGGAACTGTAACTGCTTCAGTGTTGGTTGGGAAACATAGAGCAGGGAGGGAGAGTGTGTTTGGGGAAAGGCATGACAGCAGGGAGAAGAGTGGTGACAAGGAACAGAAGCGGGCAACTGCCAGGCTTTTTGCTTGAGTTGCAGTGTAGAAGAGAAAGGGAGGAGTTATCTGCTGAAACTCTTGGAAAGGACCAGCACATTCCCCACTGGCTCAGAAAAAGGCGGTATGCGGAAAGGGGAAATTGCAGCACCCAGCAAGCATTGCAAGATAGGAAATCTAACACTCGGAACAAAACCAGGCCAATGAAAGTTGTATTACGCATGCAACTTTCACCCCCAATTTCTGGAAGACCGCATGTAACTTTCTGAAAAACATTATAAAGTTAGCATAAATGAAAATAAAATGCTACATTTACAGAGCAGCCAAATTGCTTAAAATTGCCTCACAAACCATCAATGGTTGGTGGCTTGCATTTTGGGAACTCCTGCTCTTACATGACACTTTACTGGCTGTGTTACACAATAAGGCTGCTGTCCACTGAAGCATCTATATATGACATGAGCTTACATGTTCTGGCTAAACACTGTTTAAAGTGTACATAGCAGGGAAGATGGATGTTGGAATACTAGAGCTCAGCGTAGAAACATTACACACAAATTCCTTAAATGCACTGCATATTTAAAGTCAATAGTCAGCTTCTTTAGAGTTAACAATAAATCTGTAATTAAAAAAAAATGTAAACAATGATGAAAAACTTCTGGGTTTTGAAGGTTATAGCCAATTTCAGTCATTTGGCTACAAAAAAAAAAAAAAGAAAAAAGGGAAGGGGGAGGGGGCTATTAAGGTTTTGTTCTGGTAAGCTTAAACTGAAAAATACCATTTTAACACTTACATTTAGCACCTGTTCTCCCTTTTCCATCACGTGTTGAATGTCCTCATTTTGATCTTCACGCCACAAGCTCATGAAAGTATTTATTTCTGGCAGTACAGTTGGGTCAGGACTTCCATCACAACTGAGGTAATGCTCCCACTACAGAAAATGTTCAAAGAAAAGTAGATATGGGCATGTGGTGCAAATGACTATCATTATGACAAGAAAAAGGAATATTCTGAAAGACAAATATATTGTAGTGTTACATTCACACCTGCATCTAAACAGGACTGTAACACCACCTGGCTTATCACTATGCCAGAAAAAAATGGTTTACTTTGATATTAATGTGTTAAGATACTTCTGCCCACCTAACATTTGCTCTTTTTACTTACTCATTTATCAGTGGTTTCTGTTCTGCCAGGTAGAGCTTGCATGTCTACAAAAGCAATTAATTCAGTACCTGCCACAAATGAGGGGCTGAAAGAATAAATGACTGAGAGCACAAATGTGGAACCAGTGCAGGTGGAAGAGACAGATGGTTCTCAAACCAGATACTGCCAACAAAACTGACAATTCTTACATTGGCAATAAAGCTGCTTAAGAGCCTTCTACTCCAACATGTTTATTCCTCCTTTCTCTGCCTCTGAAGGAGACTTCCTCCTCCTTACCAGCACTAATTCAGCTGTTACAGAAACCTCTGGTGGGAATGTGAAATCCTGGATCAGCTTTTTTTTTTTAATAATTTTATTTCAAATAAATTATTGGTCGTTCTTATAGGTGGGGGAAGAAAAAAAATCTGCGACAGACTAAACCCACTTAACTCTACACAAGCCTAACATTGGCTTATGGGATCAATTTATCACCTATAATGTAATTTTTTTCATCCATATAGTAAGATATTAAGGAAACATTGCCTCCCTCTTTACTGCAAAGGTTAACAACGCAATGTTACTGAAGATTGCATTACAATGTAAAATGGATCTTTTAAAGCAAAAGCGCTTGTATAATTGCATTCCCAACCACTTCCATCACCATTTCCACTGACTTCAAAAAAAAGCAATAATAGGTGAGTGCTCAGTGCACTGGAAACTCCTGTATAAAAGACTCATCAGTCTCCCGTAATTAAACACCTGATTTCTTTTTTTTTACATCTTCGCACTTAATAGAGAGCCTCAGTTTCATCATCAGGGAAACACATCCTTAAAAATAACAGCACTTGTTCTTTGAGAAAAAGAATACATTTCATGATAATTTTTAAATGTATCTGTTAATCTGAACTGAAATTGTTCAGAAATGGACGTAGAAACTCAGCATTTGGTATTATGTATTTCTTTTGCCCTAAATATTAACAACAGACTAACACAAACTCTGGTATTTCCCATAACCTACCAGTATTTTATTTTAAGATTTATTTTTAAAATAATAGTTCTGTTTTGCCATTACTTTTCAAAACAAAAACATTCTTATGTTTCTCGTTCCAAGAAATACTCTGCAGAAACATCTATAAACAACAACTGTCCCCTTTCAAAATGACCGATAGATTCTCTTATTCACAAGCATAATAAAGTCAGAGCTTGTCATCAACTGAAAAAGGTAATAAATATCATCCAAAGGTGTCAAGACATAACTGTGAAGTCATCGTGCTTCACCCTTGTTGCAACAAAAGCTAGCTGGCCTACACCAGGAAGAGTGTAGCCAGCGAGCCCAGGACTGTTCCCTCTGCAGGGCTCCTGAGGCCACATCTGCAGTGCTGCACCCAGCGTTGGGTGCCTCAGTACGAGGGAAAGCGTGGTAAATTGGAAAGTCCAGAGGAGGGACATTAAGATGGTTAGGGAACTGGAGGAAATGACACATGAGGAAATGCTGAGCTTTGTTAGTCTGGAGAGGACTAACAAAGCTAAGGGAGGAGCTAATTGCAATCTACCAGTACCTAGAAAGGCGTTATAGAGAAGACAGAGGCAAACTTTTCTCAGAGTCGCACAGGCATGATGCAGCATGACAAAGAAGCAAAGATCACAAGCTGTAACAAGGGAAATGCCAATTGGATTTAAAGAAAAAATATTACAATGAGAGTGGCAAAGCAGTCAACTAGGTTGCCCAGAGATACTGTAGTATCCCCATCCTTACAAATTTTCAAAACCCAGCTGGGCACCTTCATCTAACTTCAGAGCTTGCCCTACTTTATGCAGGAGGCTGAAGCATATGAGTTTCAGAAGTCCCTTCTAACATGACTTATCCTATGTTTCTAAATTTGTTCCACAGAGGCTTTATAAAGGATTAAGTAATACACAAGACAAAGATAAAATCCTTGTGTCTACAAGTCTATTTAACCTTACTTGGAACCAAACTGACCAAATATCCTTATCAGACAGTTCCTGAATAATGGTTGATGGATTTAAAAGAGTGAAATGTTCTACTAGTGTATTTCCATACCTTATTACTTGAAATTTCACTTTACAGGCATATAGTACTATTGGGTGATAATTCAACCTCCATGTATGTCACACTACACCACAGACATTAACTCTTAGCTGCATTTTCACATATTTCAGGCCCTGTTATCTGACCCAGATTTGCGCTGTTTCCTCCAAAGTTTTGGCCAACCTGTCTCCGAATGATGATCTGTGATACCCAGGAATCACTGGAACAAATGGTGTCAATTGTCTCAAATTCTACAAAAGTATTTTCAAGCCTTGGTAGAGATTTTTTTGTGGAATGTTTAAAAGTAGAATGAATTAAAGAAATAGAAAAGGAAGGACAAATACCAGAACATCTGAAACTACAACTCCTCCTGACTGCTGGGGTAAGCTGTGAGGCCCCAATACTTTGATCAGCCAGACCGACTTCTCTTTGCCCATGTTTCTTTTCCATGTACAATAAAGTATAGAGGATAGAGGAGAGTGAGGATGGCCAGTTAATACCTTGAGATGGAACTTGAAATGCAGTCATAGCACACACCTAAGAAGTGGAAGCATTCTTTGATCCTGTAATGGAGACACAGCCTAAAGTCTCTTCATTGTCGAACCTCTACAACACTGGGCAGATTTTAGAAAGAAAGCTTACCTTTGCTTGTGCTCTATTGTCTGTTTTCCACTGCTGTGCAGACAAAAACTTCTGTTCCAGTGAACGAAGTTCCGCTAGTTCAGATTCCCTTCGTTCTTGATCCTGTTTTTATTTACATATATATATATATAAAGTAGTAAACCAAATATTTAACTACTCTGTTTAAGATAGATATATATAATTATTTTATATCAAAGAAAAACATTTAGGATATTTGAATGAGTTATCATTTAAACAAATCCAAACATTGATAACTTGCTTTTTTATGAAATATTTAATTGAGAAGACTGCAGCAGTTCGCAATATGTTACTGTCATCACATTAGTTGCTGAGCCATATGATAAACATAACATGTCATATGATCATTAACCTCTCAATTGAACAGTTTCCCTATCATCATCCTGGTACTACCTCTAATGAGAGCTGATGAAAAATGTAAGCATATGTTGGAAAAATGTGTGCAAGATTTTTTTTCTCTTATAATTTCTATTATTTTAAATTTATCTTCTCTCCAGGGGAAGAAAAATATTCTGTGAAGGACAAGAGGCACAGGCAAGAGTGACTTTTTTCTGAGGGGAAAAAAAATAACTTGTGGTAAATCTCTTTTTTTTTTTCCCCTCTTTTTAACAAAAAATATTTAGATATTACCAATCAGTTTTTGTTCTGAATTCCATTCTTCTTAGAAAAATAAACATACATATTCAAATACACACACACATATATATATATGCAGGCACACAAATCAATGCATCTGTCCTAATACATAACCACTTCTAGAATTTATACCAAAATTTTCTAGCAAAACTGTACCAAATTTAATTATGAGGAACACAAAAAATATATCCAATTGAAAGTATAGTGGAAATAGAAAAAAAGAAGTATTTATTCAAACCGGAGTATCACATACCCCCAAAGTTAGTGTATTTAACCACAGCATCTTTATGTATCAAAAACAGGCAAGACTATCTTGTCTCAGAGAATTTTTCTGAATCAAAGCAACACTAAGCGAAATATTGGCTTAGTGAAAGAATACCATAGGAAAAAATTCAGCAACATTTCTCTTGACTTTACATGTATTGTGTTTTATTTAATTACTAATCCAGCTCACTACTTTCTCAACTTCTGGGATCTTATACAAGAGTACATTTCAGTGATTTGGCTAAATTTTTCATTATTAATTTTAATCTAGTGATGCTAGAAAATTTCCTCTACATTGTTCCCAACACTAAGGACATCAGGAAATGCCTTTCCATTCTCACACTAAATTATTAATGGTTTACAGACCTTGTCACAAGTTTAGAAATAGGATTAGAAATTTTCAGTAACTATTGAGTATGAACTAACTTGTGCCTCAAGCTTTTCCATCTGCTCTTGTTCAATTCTCTCCTTTTCAAGTCTTGCTGCTGCTTCTTGTTGAGCTTGCAATCGGGCTTCCTCTGAAGATTGGGAAATATATCAAGAGCATAATTATAATTTGCTTAATAAAACCAGACAAATTATTTTGTTACTAGCTGTAATGACAAAACAACCATAATAATGAGCAACACGAAGGTATGCTTATAATGTGCAGAAATCTTCCAAGTGAGCCAAATTATGTTGAATCATAGTACTAAAACACACTATCAGTGGTGCTACCCCTATCATCCTGTGACAATACAAGTGGAGACAAGGATCAGCAAGCCCTCTTTCTCCCCTCAGAAACAGTGGCAGGAGTGCTGTCTCCCTTTGTCTACAGCTTGAACAGGCCCAGGTTCTTAATCCAATGTCTTTGGTGAAACTGCCTGAGTGGTTCAGTCCCAAGTTAGTCTTCTCCTTTCCTACAACCTTTGGTGGGTACCTCAATCTTATAGTTATTTTTTCATTGAAATCCTCTTGAGGACCAGTTACTCCTGATCACAGTTTTAGCTCTTCTTTGCTCCACTAGAAAATCAGAGAGGATGTGAAAACTAAAATCGATTTCAACCTCCAAGCCTTCAGCTTAAGCTAGCGCAGCCTATGCATCAATCCAGATGTTGCCAAATAATGGCTTGAATGTCACCGCCTACATGCAAATCACTTCAAATATATGTGTTGCAAAGAGAACAGCAGTTCCCAAATCTGCCTGTACTCACCTGAGCCATCACCCCAATCCACAGAGGTTACTAGTGATTAGTAGTCAGTCACTGTTATTGGCAGCCATAGCATGGCCAAGCCCCCACCAGGATGGATTAATGGCAGAAAGGGAAGTAGAAGAGATGGATCTCATGTTCAGACAGGGGTATCGGGTTGTGATACTACACTGCAGAAGCAGACACATTCAGATGGGGAGGACAGGTCACGTCATACAATTGGGATTTCATTTTAAGGGACACAGTGATATACAATAGAAAGATCTTGAAGAAGTGGCTGAAGGAATGAGTCACTCAGCAGAGACAGAAGAAAACTACACTTTAATCTATCCTAGTTTGTAGTCACCTTATCTGCTACCCCTTCAGAACACCAGCTAGCCCCCTGCCAACAGAAGTATTCTGTTGGCCTTCTTTAGAAAAAGTCCTTTTCAGAAAATTTCTCTTGTCTACTGGTAACTAGGCTTGAAAAGAAGGGGGCAGGAAGAAAACCACAAAACACTGCATTTCTAATGCTGAGAGTAATTCGAAAGGTAATGGTAAGAGAGAAAAAAAAAATTAATTCTTCCAGCCATCCTCCTTCCCAAGTTCCTAATCATGGTAGAAGTCACTAGAGAAGAGTATGGTTCTAATAAGAAACAGATGTGGGAGGCAGTAACAAGTAACACAGAATTTGGCCCGCACAAGAGAAGAGGGATGAATCACCTGGATTTGTGAAATAGAGATAGATATTGGTGCACATGCGCTGTGGGAGATTACTTTCTGTCCATTTAATTAAAATAAGTGATTTGTGCTATCACATTCCCTATAAATGAAGTGCACAGTACCTTCTTCTTTCAGCCTCCTTTCTTCCTCTTCTTTCTGTAATCTCAGTTTTTCAGCTTTGCTAACCTTCTTTTTGCCACTGGACTTCATGTTTGCAATAAATTAAAAGAAAACAAATGTCAATATTACATTAATATTGGTGGACTTAGCAGTGTTAGGTTTACAGTTGGACTTGATGATCTTAAAGGTCATTTCCCACCTAAATTATTGTATGATTTAATACATTTTGGAAGATATTCGCCCTCTATAACTTTGCCCTTCTAATCTGATCCCTGAATTAAGATTTTAGACTCCCTACACAGTTAATGAAGCCTCCAGAATGGCAATCCACATCCTGGACTCAGTTTTTTTCTCATTTTCATGATGCAATACATGCTCTTACAATTAATGTATTAGTCTATGCTAGACACTCCTGAACACACCACACTAGGGGAGTATTAAAATCCCTTGCTTTAATGTGGAAATTGAATAACAGGTAGATCTGCTAAGAAAGCGGATGTTACAACTTCAAAATACATTTGGAAATGTATTTTGGGATATAGGCAAGTCTGGCATTTAGAAGCATCTAATTCACAAGACAACTAATAAAGAGTTCTCTTTACTGTCATAAAATCCTAACTGCAACTAAGACAGTTAACTGTTCAACCTCTAGATTAATCCTAGAATACCTGTATTTTAAATTTGGGTTTCTCAGAATTTATCTTCCTTATCAATTCTTTGCAGTGTGGATATACATTTTAAAAAAATAAAAGACAAGGTAAGTAACATGCAAAATCTACTGCCATGTAACAAATTAACCAAAATGGAACACTTTTTTTTGTCCTGTAATTCATAGCATTCATAGATTACTCACTGATGATACACATAAAAATTTGATAATTGGATCTGTGCACATGAGGCCACGTTGTCTTCAAGAGACTTGAACAGCTAGGATGTGGAAAGCATAATTCTCTCTGAATGTGAAGATTTGGATTTGGCCCCTCACTTTTTTTCCTCACCAGCACAAAAGGAAGATTCTTAGATGTTTGGGTTTTTTTAATTACCATTTTGTGGGGGTCTTGTGTTCATTTGTTTTTTGTGTTGACACAGTCTTGGGATGTTTAATCAAAGGCATAGGATCAGCACTGTTGCTAGAAAACTGCACTTAAAGACACACAAGAGGAAAACATTGGTTTCCTATTAATGCAGTAGCAAAAGCAGCCTAAGGTTGCAGTCCTCACCAAGCTCATAGTTACTAAGGACTAAATTATCTTTATTCAGTTTTACTCAGTCTTTACACAGGTAACACTGCCATTGTATTGCACGCAAAATAAACTTGCAGTCAATGTGCCTTGACTCCATCTGGGGTTGATGGAATGATCCCAGGGAGAAGTGCTGTTCCTGAAGGCAGATGCTGCAAAGACAAGGCCTGAATACAGCAGATTTTAAAAAAAAAAAAAAAAAAAAGAAAGAAAGAAAGAAAGAAAAAAGGGGCTGGGGGAGAAAGATGGGCCAGGAAGCAAATCAAAACAAGTTTGTGGAGCTTGTAAAAACAAGGAGGCTGACTTTGTACTGAACTGCAAAATTGATTCACAACCAACATTATTGTTTATGAGTGGGACAGGCTATTTTTTGTAAACATGAGAAAATAAACCATGATATTCTGCATAGGCTCCAGCATACAGAGAAAACAAAGAGTGACAGCAGCCTAAACTAAGGCTGAAAGCAAAAGTATGGATGTCAAAAGACAAGACGACAAGGAAAACCAATGACTTGCATTCGATGGTGTATCTACATACTGGCTGAACAATGGCATTCTGCCACTGACACACACAAACAAAAGACAATCGAATCAAATGTTTACTTTTTTAAAACATAGAAAATATGGAATGTAAACGGGTTTGGAGGGTGAGGCAATGTGAAAAGAGGAGGAGACACACCCTCTACCTGGGCATCTAATCTGGATGTTGCACATCAGAGAGCTGAATCCCAAGTCCTCACGCCATCACTGGTGAGAGACAAGGGCTTACAAGGATTCAGTCAGGTAAGGTAAAATGACTAAAACAGTATGAGTTCCATCCGCAGTGTCAGCAAGAGACTATAATTGGGCAATATCACAGTGTAAATAAGCACTAAGGATCAAAGGCATCTATTAGGAATCCAATCCTTCTCTTCCGCAGAGAAATGGGTACAGAATGGTACCAAACCAGCACAGTAGCATAGTGCCCATCTTGCACAGGTGTAAATAAGGCAATAAGGAAAGAGGTCAAGTAAAGCTGTCAGGGACAACAAAAGAGGACTTAAGTCCAGACAGCTGCAAATGAACACGATGGTATTATGAAGTCTTCCCACCCACTCCACCCAAGTGTTCCTAATAATTTGGTAAATGCTGTTACAAGTAATCCAATTGACAGGGAACTTAGAAATAACCCAGGAGAACCTTCGCCATTCATCACAAAAAAGTGTGTTACAAGTACTGTTATTTCACGTTTTGATTCTGACTAATATATTTTCAGATACAAATAATTTCTTGGAAAGCTATTCACTTTACAATACTTTACATGGCAATAAATATATACATAAATGTAACTTTGAATACAAAGGTTATCACGAAGCTTGAACAAAAACAATGGTGAAAATTTAGTGCCAACAACAAACATACATCCATCAGAGTTAGCGTGAATCTTGTCACATTTGTTACCAAAGCATTTATTCGCAAAATTCTCCTAGAACAGAGTCAGTAAAAACCACAATTCTACCCATCAAGATTTCAGGGAAGAATCAGTTCCTTCCAGTTAAAAAAAAAAAAAAAAAGAAAATCTTTGATTACTTTTCTTCCAGTGTAAATGGAAAATCTGCTTGTTTCAATTACTTATAATCACTTTTTAGTCAACTTCTTTTCACATTCTTACGACTTAATATAGTAGTGACAAAATTGAGACGCACAGTTCTCCAAGGAATACATTTGAATGCATTCTTTCTGGGGGGGAGAGGTAGATAAATTCATTATCACTGAATTAAGAATAATCCACGGGACGAGTTTATGCAATCCAGTTTCCCGTGGACTTCTGTCTGTTGTCCCCCCCTACCCATCATGTCCTGTGTCTGGCCTGCAGCTCAAAGCCAGGACACCGGCTCTCTGCCCAGACATCCGCTGCCAAGCAAAACGCACAGCAGCTGTGCTCGCCACCTTCTCTCTAGTAGTTCTGCAGGAACACAACTCGGCCTCCTTGCAAAAGGCACATAAGCTTAGTGTCCCCGAGACGCCCGTTCCTCTTTCAAATTTGATTGAGCCTGACCAACTGGCTCAGAAGAAATACAGCTAAAAAACCAAAATCACCCACCTTTTTCTTTTTAAAAAGCAAATTTGCATACAATTACAGTGTCACAGCACCTTTATTATGACAGAACCTCTTAGAAATAATGTTTTGTAGACATTAAGTCCAGAAGTAACTGATGCTTACTTTAATTTCAGTATGAAGTGCTTTGCAATTTTACTCATATAATTTCCAAAATAACAGAATTATGCTGGCACACTATCTAAATGAACACTGCAAGTGTCAAAATGCTGTATGTGAACTAGAGCACATTTCTGCCTACCTACCTTTTTTTTCTTTTTTGGACCCTAGAAGATCGGAGAGGGGGGGAAAAAGGAAAGTGAGCATCAGAGAACAAAGTATCAAGTATAAAGGAATAATTAGAAAATACAACTGTTCTGTAAAATTAGATGAGATTAACTATTGAAAAACTATAATGACAATAATTTCAATATAGCAGAAAATTAACCACTAACACATGACTCCAGACCATCATAATTTATCAGGCTAGATTACACTTATGGTTATAGAAATATATCTACTTATTCCCACTGTTAATAAACCAATGTACATCAAATGTGTCATTTAGTTCAAGACATAATTTAGTCAAAAATTTTTTCAGTGTTTTCTGTACTCATCAACTGATACTGTGTGCTACTCCCAGTAACACTAAATTACATCATGCGATGACCTAGAAAAACACAGAAACACTGCCACATGAATTTATATAACTTCAGTGTGATTAATGGCCCACATAAGAATATTCCTTGTGGGGTGGAGAAGGGGGAGGAAGGCGAAGAGGACAGGCTGCGCATGGGAACGCAAAGAAGTTTGTTACGCTAGAGGGATTCTGACAACGAAGTTCTAGTTACCTCCAAGCTGGGTTTCACGCTAAGCGGCCACAGTAACAAACCGCAGCCCCAGGAGCTACATCGGGGCACTGCAGAAAAGCTGACATGCCCTTCAGGTGATTTTTTCAATCTTAAATCTTTGTTTTCCATATACCAGTACCTCAGCAGCCCATGTGGAACGCTTCGGTCCAACCCTTACCCGCTTCACCACCTCATCAGCCTCTCAAGGCGCTGGTTACCGTTGCTCTTGCCTTCCCCCTTTACCTGCAGGAGCTCAAAGCCCTGCGGCTACACCGGCACCGGCAAACCGCCCCGGCCCACCGCCCGGGCACAGGCCGCTGCCGCCCGCCCACAGCAGCGGCAGCTGAGGGCGCAGGTGCAGCTCCGCAGCCGTTCCCAGCAGGCCGCGCCCCCACCGCCAGCGCAGGCAGCTCGGTCACCCGGGCCGGGCAGCGGCAGCCCCGGCCCGCCGTGGTGCGGGCCCCCGGAACAAACCGCCGTAACGGGGAGACACCCCGGGCCTCCCGCCGCCGCCGCCGCCAACCCCGTCCCGCTCTCACCATGGCGCCACTGCCGCCGCCGCGTTGCTTAGGCGACCAGCCCCTTCTGCCACGCGCCCGCCGCCGCCAATCGCGTCCTCCCTCCCACCGCCCCGCCCCTAGGCGCAGCCGTGCTGCCGCCCGCCCCCGGCCGGCCGGGAGAAGGGCGGTGCCTCCCGTTACGGCTTTGCCGTACAGCGGCGCCGGCGGGGTTTACGGCGCGGCGCGGCGCGGAGCTGGTGAGACGCTGACCTTCTCCTCTCCCCCCGCCCCGCGGGCCCCGGCCGGGGAGGGGAAGGAAGGGGGGTCGTGTGGGAGGGGAGTCGTCTGTGAGTGAGCGCCGGAGGTACAAGGCAGGGCGACGGGCACCGGCCCCCGTAGGCAAAGCAGGGGCAGGCGGCAGCCCGAGGGGACGGCCCCCGGCCCCGCCGGGCCTCCAGGCCAGCGGGTCCCCGCAGCGCCAGGAGAGCCGGACTTGATTCCAGTTGCTTTTATTTACAAAAATAAAAATGGGTTTACTTCGTGACTAAGGCATTACTTTTTTTTTTTTTACGTTACGTTTTGCCAGTATGCGCTGGCCTCAATTCGTAACGCACTTAAACGATTTTTAAAAAGCAAAATTTACGGACGCCAAAGTTGCAAGAATTCCTACAGTTTTATTTTATATGTATTTACCGCTGTATGTATACGTGCGCATATGTATATAGGTATAAATGTGTCTGTAGCAAAGCAGAGCCGAAGAAGCTGCCGGGCTGGCAGCCAGGTGGAAAACCGTGAGCTCGCAGGACAGCAGCCCATGGGCAGCACAGAGAGAAACAAGGGCTGCAGGAGTTGAAAGGTTCCGGAGGTTTCTTGTTCTGTGTTTGAGGTGAGGACAGATGGAAGGGGAGAAGAGAAAGAGAAGCTAAATGGAAACAAAAAGAAGCCAAAAGCCAAAGAGACAGAGAGCAGAAAATAACAGCGTTAGAGCAAACAGGGCTCAGTCAGATAACGGAGTCTGGTTAGAAACTGCGCAGTTCCTATGGAGGATGAGGCTGGGATTTACCAACTCCCATGGAAGGCTAACGTCAAACTGGTTATTCTTCAGGTAAAAAAAAAAAATCAGAGGAGAATAAAGAGTTCACTGAAATGTGAGAATGGCCAATTCTTTAAGAGGTGAAGTGTTGAATCTATACAAAAATGTAAGTGTCTTAAATGCCACAAGCACTTTCCTTAACTTGACAAAACCCTTTCACTGCACACTCGATCTATTAAAAAAAAATCTTTTTTTTTTTTCTTCAAGCTGCTGTACCTTGGAAGGGAGTATCCCAAAGGAGCAGACTACTTTAGAAGCCGTTTGAAAGCAGCTTTTCTAAAAAATAAGGATGTGCAAGATCCTGAAAAAATTAAGCAACTAATTGCACGAGGAGAGTTTGTTATAAAAGAGTTGGAGGCACTGTACTTTCTCAGAAAATACAGAGCTCTGAAACAGCGCTACTACAGTGATGACAATCAGTAACTGGTGCTAATGACTTTGCATGTAACGATACAAGTCCATAAAAATAAACAATAAAAGAGCTGTAACCTCAGAAGAAATTAAACGTAAATCCTTCCAACCCATCTAAAGTACAAATGAGGACTTTGCTTCCCCGTAAGTAGTCGCTTGAAGGATTTGGGTTTTGTATTATATGGGTTATAGGTTTTTCTCAACTACTTTTGACCTCCTTGAACTAAAACTTTATGTCTAAAAACAATTTTGCAGGAAGTAGTGGTAATAAGATTCTGTTCTGCTTCACTTTGATATGGATGTTGAACAGATACCTGCTCTTACATTTACCCAATAGCTGTGTGTTTGAACGCTGATTCAAGGCGCTACACTTCTCTTGTTACCTGGAAGATTAATCTGGTTTTGAAAGTCTTCCACATTTAATGATTCATTTTCACCGTAAATGAGCACCTTCTCAAAAGTAAGTTCTTAAAAGGTTTTGACTACATCTGCCCCACGTGCAAGAGTCCCGCTGGTAGGCTGGCGGAGGTGCTGTGTTACAGAGAACGCTACAGGGTCAGGAAGGGGGTGAATTGTAACATCAGCGGTCTAAGCACTGAAGACAATTCCTGCTAGTACTGATTTCTGATGTTGTGTAACTGCTATAGCAGGAATATAGAACTTGAGCCTTTCCCCTGGAAGAGAAGTTTGACTATGGATGTTTGCTCCATGGCTAACTCTGTAGACCTTGGCTCGACTGGCACAAACTTGTGCCAGAACTGATACACTGCACATACCAGGGTTAGTTGGTGTTTCTGCCCAACCCCCCCAAGAACTAAATGACACTGGAGATAGAACAGAAATAATCTTTGAAATATAGGTACGTACGTAATCACTGCAGTACAACTGTTGGCAATAGCAAGTCTTCGCACATGTTAATTCCAGAATAGAATTTTTAAAAAGGATGGGAAATTAGGCAGCGCAGTACCTTGTGATGAAACGTATGTGCTTCAGTTTCCAGCACCACAGTGTTTTGAGAAAGTCCTTCCGTATCAACTTAACTCCTCTACAATATGTTGTCATTAAACCTATTCTGAACAAATACCTCTATATACAAAATTTAACCTACCCTTTGTGACAGACAACAAGCCTACAGCTTTGTGACAGACAACGAGAAGTACAAGAAATAAACCGAGAACAACTGCCAAACACACGCAATTCAGAGTTGAGGCACTGAAATTCTTGGAGAGAAAAAGCAAACTGGGACAGCAACTCACAATAACTATTTTTTATTACATTACAATAAATAGGAGCAGTACAGTTTGACAAAAAAAATGACAAATTCCAGATCACCTCACAGCACATACTCCTAAAAACATTAAAAATTTAAAAACAAACAGTGGTCTTTTTTTTTCTTTTTTTAACTTAATGTCTGGTATGACCAACATTCCTAGGTCACGCAACCAAATGATGGAAAAACTGGATCACACTGCATATGTTCCACATCAAATAAAGCACAATGTACAAAATGTGCATGTTTCAGTTTACACTATACAAAAATAGTTAAAATACATTCCAGGTAAACATATTACATTAAGAAGTCGTTCTAGTAAGAAGTTGGCACTCAAGAGGAAAAAGCAGAAGTATTTTCAACATGAAAACACAAGACAGTGGAATAAAGAAATGTTAGGAAAGATTTACCATCTATGTAGCTTTATGTAAACTTGAGACAAAATGATTTCTTTACAGGTTGATGGTCTTTGAAGGTAATAATTGTATTGCTTCATAGTATAGACAAGCAGAAGATTGTGTGTCAGTATTGACCCATTACAGAGATTCTGTTATTCTAACAAAATCTATACAGTGAAACTTTTAAGTTAGCAAAAATTTTAGGGTAATGAGACTGGTCAGAAGAATTCAATTCTTAATTCATAAAGTTGTTTACCAGAGTTACATAAAGCTACTGTAAGAAGGTGTTACTCCCTGACACATGGCAATTTAATGCATTAACGCAGTAAGTGATTCACATGTTCATTTAGTAGTTGCTATCAGAACAGACAGCATCCAGGTGTGTTCTTTGAAAGCATTTCAAATAGGGAAAGAGAATAATTATAAGATCAACTTGTGCAAGCTGCAATCCAACATGCTTCACAAAATCTCAACAAATATTAAGACAAAACTGCACAACAGTGGCAAGGATGTGTATTTGTTTTTAAAAAAAAAAGGGCTAATCTAAATAGATTTTGTACTAATTTAATTAGATGGGTAGCTACAGGTCACATTTACTGAAAAGAAGTACTATTTTGTATATAGCTTTATATTAAAGCTATATAAATCCATATTTGATGATTAAGACATTTCAGCTAAAATTTGTCCTAACAGTTTTTAGTTAAATTAACATAAGAATTTTAGACCAGCCCTAATTTTACATGCAGTGTGACTCAGTTACCAAAAATCTTCAAGTAATCTTAAGATTACTTCCATTTGCTCAAGGTACACTATCCACTTTTGCTACATTCTTCATATATAATCAAGAGTGTCTAAAATATGCAAATAACTGTCTCCAAAATGTTTTAACCTTGAAAGTTATAAAATGTTTTGCAATGTTAAGAATCTGTTCTTATTCCTTATTGGTCCTTATGATACAATATTAGGTTCTCCTATTACTGTTTTTCAGAATATTTCATAATCTAAAGTATATTTCACATAGAAGCTGAAAGGAGGGGAGAGGGTCTGGATTTTGGTGGAGGGTGGGGAATGGCGGGGCGCAGGCAGGGAAAGGCATTATTTCTCTCAGCCACATTGAAATTAAAGAACACACAGCAATCCAGACAGCGTATGTTTCCTGCCAGCTTTGCAGCTCTCCACCTACAAGAGTCACTGTGGAGTTAGTATTTCATAGAAGCAAAAGAATACTTCTCTCATGCAGTCGCACCTTTGACATCATATAAATGGTCAAAGTTACACAGGTATATAAAAATTGTACTATGTAAAATTTCCACATCATTGTATACCTAAGGTATACCTTAGGTTAGGACAATGCCACTATTCCCTGTTCCAAACTTTACAGTGTCCTGAACTATCCTACTTCAACGTCTTGTGGGTTTGGGTTTTTTTGAGTACACCAGAGTCACATTTTCAAATTTTACTCTGCAGCTGAGTTAGTTAGGTACTATAAAGATGTGTACCTTCAGGAACCCAGGCCCCAATAAAACACTCAAACAATGCAACACTTACAGTAAGACAACAGGAACTGGCAACACTGGAATTACTGGCTCTTACTTTAGTGCAGAAGAACTAGACTACTGCAGTACCAAAAATGAAAGCTTCTGCAAAAATTCTGCCTTAATTCCATTCAGGGAAGGGGCGGGGGGGGGGGGGGGGGGGGGGGCGGGCGGGCGGGGCGGGAAATCACAAGAGAACTTAATCACAGAGAAAGACAACATTAAAATCTTGGTCTAGCTTCATGACAGTCGAGACACTGGAATGCCACTCACCAACCATTTCATCTGTGCAACAAAACTAGTACTTCACGAACATCACACAAACAACACTGACTCTGGAAACCATGTTCTATGCTGACAGTTTGTGCAAATTCCACACCATTTTTATAGCACAGTGGATTTCCAAATTACTTGCATGAAGCAGCTAAATTCAACTCATTCATTCTTTCACTCGATGTTACTAGAATTTTAAATTCCTCCCCTATTTTGCACAAAATGGACATCTGGAAATATTTAATGCCACTCTTGGGGGAAAAAAAGAATGGTTTTACTTTGCTATATAATTTAGGATTCATTCTGATTTAATTCTTATGGTAAATTCTGGATCCATGTATGAATTAACCTAAGAATTTGAATCAACTCATCTGTTAAGGCTTTTAGTATTTAACAGCAATGCTAAGGGTGAAATCCTGTACCTGCTGAACAAAGCTACTTAAAGATTTGCCACTGAGGGTCCGGAAAGCTAGGATTTCACCTTGGTCTTCAGACAAAAAAAGTTAGTGAAAGTCTTAAAGCAATGCATCAACAATAGCAAATCAACCTAATTAGAACTTTTACTTTTTCCATTGCCAGATGTGCATTGTTGTCTTTTTTTAATTTTTTCTTTTTTTTTATAGAAAAAATAGAGTATTTAAGGAGTGACTGTGACAAATTGCGGTGAAAAATTTTTTTGTGAAAGTTTTATCTTTACATTCATTAAAGTTGATCTGAAATGCTACAAGACTAGATGCCTAGAAGCAAAATCTACAGGAAGACTATAAAGGCTTCTGGTCTCTCTATATTGCAGTCAGTCTAAAATAAAAGAAAGGCTGAAAAGAAAGTCTCTTTTGCTAACTAGTCCTTTTTCCCAACCAGATTTAAAAACAAAAAAATTAAAGTGGATGTTAGAATGTGTAGAGCATCATTTCATTGTTTGGTTTGCACACAGGACAGAAGTTCACAATCAGTAAGAAAAATAGGAAGTTAGCAACTGTGCATGCACCAAAGAGTCCTAAGACAGTTCTCAGGTTTTTGTTATGTTTTTTTTTGTTTGTTTTGTTGTTTTTTTTTCACAGGCATTGCTAGTTCAAGAACCAACAGTCAAAGAATACTGGCACTTTAAGAGGAATGAAGTTTCCACTGTCATTTAAAACAAGCATTCAGGTAAAGCTAACAGGATCATGAAGCAGAAAGTAAAGTAATGCTAAAACAAATGCTAATAATTTAGTGTAATGTACAAAAATTACTTAAGTACTTCTTAAGGATAAATTGTATTTACATAATTATACACTTTGTCTTTGTCTTCTTTTTCTTCTTTTTACCATCTTTGCTCATCTTCTCTTTGTGTTTTCTGATTTCTCGAACTAATGTATAGAAGGCATCATCAACACCCTGAAAAGACACATACATGCACCCATTAAGAACACATTAACAGACTTACATGCCTGCTTAGGTACAGCCTGTTTTCATCTGACCAGCGGGCTGCCATCATTTGAACAATTAATCCTGGCTACAGGTTGTTCCTCTCCTGATTTCTGAGGAACACAGCGACAACAACCTGAACGAACTGTTTTGATGCCAGCAACAGCTAGCACCTGCCTGCCCTCCTTCTCAGCTGTTCCCCAAACTGGGCTTACAGCAGCCTGCAGGTGACGTACTGCTCAGGGGCTGACCACAAGATACCCCATAGGGCCAATTCCATTACTAACATGATAAGGAAAGTGATTTAGTGTACTGCCTGCCCTCTTCTCCATCTCAAAGAGGGCACACGTCCCACCTCAAACTAGAAAAGTATAGGTACCACATGTTTCGATTATATGTATATTATTAGTACAGAATAAAGTTCTGAAGCATTAGGGAGCTTTATTTATGCCTTAATAATCTATATGCAGCTTTAAAAAGTAAATAAAAATATTTGTAACAAGAATTCAATACCAAAGAGAGTTACGATTGTTCTACATATTCAGGTCATTTCTCAGGCACACTGATACAGTAATCATACCACAGTTTTATAAATCTTTATATATGCAAAGCAATTAAATCAATCCCATGTTCCAATGATAAATTATTATTTGAGAAATCATTCTATTCGCATTATATAGTTAAAAACACATGGAACACATTATCTATGGCGCTGTATCATGTACAATCACTTAAAATCTCCACAGCTCCAATAGTTAAGGTACAGACACAAAAGCTAATGTTTCTTCACATTGAGTAGTTTTCCATTTTTTGAGGGGAATTAACTCTGGTCAAAAGACACCAGCATTATCTAAAAGCCTGACATGAACCATTATCAAGTACAATGTTATATGGTATACTTTGTGACAACTTATTTACATGAAACAGTTTATTCCATTGCCTAGCTTTCAGGTCATTCCAAATTTCAATCAAGTACCCATGTTCTCAGTCAGCCTTTACACTTAATAGTTTGAGTACTGACAGTTATAAAATCATTAAGATAAAAAATGATCTTGACTCTTCACTGCCTTACTCCTTATATTATCTTTTAGACAGATCAGAAATAGTTGTGTGATGTTAATGTATCACAGCAGCCAACTGCTCCACTATAGAACTGGGTCTAGAAATTTAGCTCTATAACTGGCAGGCAGCTTCCTACCTCTTGTCAGCTACAGAATTTGCCTTCAAGCTGCTAGTAAAAATCAACAGTCTCTGTTTACTCCTGTATGCCTACTTCAGTAAAAGAACTGAAAGTGAAATCTGAAAAAAGTACAACAACAAAAAGCCAAAAATCACCTAATTAATTTCTGTTCCAGTCAAACACCAAATGGTGATGAAACTTACTATGGAAAGTCCCAACAACAGTGAGGTGTTAAATAGCTTCACTTATAAAGCAATGGTCCCAGCAGAACCTAATTTTATTTAAAACCTTCACATTCAAGTTCATAAAACATTTACAAATAACTGATGTTCAACCAAAGTCCTTGTCAGCCAATACTAATCTCCCAATACTAATAGAACACTTTTGCAAGGTCTTGTAACACACAAAATACACTTGCAAATAACCTGTTCTACATTTTAAAATATTATTGATCAATATAAAATTGATGTAGCATGCCTAATGGAAGAGTAGCCTTGGTTCTGGAAAAGGTCATGTCCCCCATGAATCTTTTGAGAATTAGAAATGCTTGGTATTATTTTACAGAGATCTAGTGTATTTTCCTTACAACTTTAGCATTAATGCACAAAGTGAACATTTAGCAATGTTCATGTAGGAAATGATCTAGAAGTAGTGACGGTTCAAGGTGTTATCTACCGCAGTCCTCATTTCAGACAGACAGATAGGAGGAAAGCATTAAGAATCAATCACAACAGACAGAAGAGTAGTTTCATTCTCAGAACACAAGAATGGTCTAAGAAAAACGTCTGCACAATATTCTTCTACAAGACTGTTCACATTTCCTTATAAAACTACCTTTCAGTATTTCACACTCATCATTAATGTGTTAGAAAAATAATCATTACGAGGGCAGTCACTGGCTTTCAGCAGTGTCTTCAAATGAGACATGCTAAACAAAAATTGTGCTTTAAGTCTTCAAAGGAGCAACCCTCCCTCATTAAACTGGCTTTAAAATAAATACAGAGAACATAACTTGTACAAAGTAACATCCAGAGACTATTATGGGCCTTTAAACACATGACTTCACAATTAAGGCTGAAGTCTTTATTCTACCTAGTAAACTGATCATCTTTCAAATACAGCGCATGTTGCAAAACACTTAGCTTTCGTCCTTGCATTTATACCTTTGTAGATCAAGCCTTTAAAATTATTAATTATGTATTTAGTAGTTTGGTCCTGCCACAATTCCTCTTAAATCCAGGTAATGACTGTAACACGACATACTAAACTATGTTTAGAGTATTTGTGAATTAGAACTGGAGAACTCAAGATAAGCTGAGGTCTTTCACTTTTCAGTCTGTGGATTAAATTTTAAATATAAGTAGTGGATACTCTATTTACAGAAGGTCCCTAAAGGCACCAATACTGTAAGATCAAAGGCAGTCAACCTTTCTAGTTACTTCTTTCAGTAAGAAGGGACTGCATGCGGCTGAGCTTCCTCCCTCTAACAATGGAGTTATTGTGTGCAAGCTTTTTGGAAAGCCTAAGATGTACTAAATGAGTGCTTTAAATCCAGGCCCAGGATTAAAAACTCAAAATTCACTGTGCATGCTCAGAACTATACCACACTGTCTCAATAAAGATGCACTGATGGAGCTCGCTCCTGGCATTTGTTTTTCCAAAGGGCAACTACAAAAGGCAAAGGAAACAGAAAAATCAGAACTCTTCCCACAGAGACAGCCTGCTCCCGGCTACAACTTTTCTTAGGAGCACCACGTGGTCCCATGACCATATAGAAGTCTGGATATGTGGTTGCATGGTTACAAGCATGCATGAGACGTGGCAACTAACCTGGCTATCAATAAGAAACACTGAATTCATACGGAATTGGGAATTCCTTAATACCCCAGCCCCAAAAATAGACCCTTAACAAGTTTTAAATTGTAGAAAAAAGTATTTTTTATATTTTAAAATATATTTTATATATATGCACACATACACACAGGTATCAGTCACGAGGAAGAGAAATTGTTTCATATACCTCTGTAGTACTACGGAAAAAATCATTAAATTAAACAAAAACCCAAAACCATAGTTCTCTTGGACATAGGCAGAAAGAAAGCAGGAAGCTGGTGGAAAGAAAGCATATGTTTGCTGAGCTATCAAAAAGAATCTTAATCTGAAAAGATGCTTCCACTGAAAAAAATGAAAGCCACAACTCCCACCATCCTGTTCTTGTTCTCCCAAGGAAGCCCACAAAAAGGAAAAGCAGACAGCATTCAAGATCTTTAAAGTCCCAGTATACAAAAAGAAATTCTACTTTGAGGTATGGCTACATTAGTAAGACAGCAAGAAACAGCAAAGTTAGTTTTCAGAAAGCTACAGGAAGGAGGCTTAAGCAATTTAATTCATATTGTTCTCATCAAAAGTAATCTTGCCAAGGTGCTGTTAGTTGGTTTTGATAACTAGGAAAAAATAAAACAAGGTATTTTGATGGCATTGATTTTATTAAGATATTTGGATGCAAGACTGGGGAGCTTCATAACTGAAGTTTCCAGTTTCCTGCAAAGGAAACCTTTGATACAAACAGTATCAAGAAAGTGTATCTTTTTTAAGCAAACGTCTAAAGAATTATCTTAGAGCAGTCATTCATCACTTAAAAGCTGAGAATATAATAAGCCTGAGGAGATCTAGTGAAAAGCAATACAAAGTAAAATTTGTTCTCCCTCCCACTGGAAAGAAGAATAGAACTCCGTTATTGAAGGGAATATTCCTACAGTTGTGACAGTCTCTTTAGGACACAAGTCAAACTCCACTACTTCTCTGCAAGATGTTCTGAAGTGTGAAAAAACACCTTGAAAAGCAAACAGTTTTTCTTTTATACCATGGGAAATTCTAGGTCACCCTCCTGTTGAGCAAGTACATAAGGAGTAACAACCCACTCTCTGCAGTGGTGCAGTAAAAGGTAAAGAATTAACGGGACAGTAATATATGCAAGGAGCTATTCTGATGTTTTTTTCAAAAAGCACTGAAAGTGATCTAGACTAGCGCTTCTTCCCTATCACAGTTGCTTCTTCCCTCTCCTCCTCCTTTTTTTTTCTTACAGTGGACTGTACAGATAAATTGTGAGAATTTGGGTATTGAGGGTTTTGGTGCTGTTGATGTTTGTTGTTGTTGTTTTTGGTTCCATCCTGTCCCCTTCCTCCAGTTTTATTTCACTGTTGCTTCCCCTCTGCCCACACCTTGTAAAGGCTCTCAAAAAAGTGAAAACCTACCATTTTGTCCAAATCTGGATGATTCATGGCATTATAGTTAACAAAAAAGAAAACTAATGTATTTCTAGAAACGATAAATTTTAAGCTGGGGGAAAACAAGGGAAAATGGTATGGTATAAGGAAGGGCCTGAGAATTAAGAAATCCTGCACGCCAGCTGCTAGCCAGATACTGCTTTGCTGGATTAGGAACCTCCTGTTTCTGCATCTGAGAAGGACTATAAGTATTATGATCCTCTCCCCTCAGTTCATCAATCTGAAGATCCAATCAATATTCACTTCAACAGTTTCTGCAATATTATCTGTAAAAAACTTTTTCCTCTTAACTTCTTCACACACAAAACCAGGTCTCTTTCACAGATGGAGAACCTGATATGCAGTACACACTTCTTGTTAATCTATTTATCAAAAACCCATGAAACAAAGCAAATCCATAGTACTGGGTGTTTGCTAGGAATATTCTGGACTACTATACTGAAATCTGATTTGTATCTTAAATTATGTCATCAATTATTCATAAAATGTCTGATTTGCAAGACACTGTCAATCATTTTCATTTGGCAAGTGATTTGTAAAACTTACTCTGTTACATTACAAAACTTACCCCGTTACATTACAAGGCATTTTTTAATTTTCACGCACCCTGGAGTCTTTTCTTCTTTGCTGATTTTTTTCACTCTGTACTGTCGAATCTCTCGCACCAATGTATAAAAAGCATCCTCCACTCTCTGCATTGTAAAACACAACTCCTTAAAACTGTTTCATTAACAATCGTGACATACTGGGACACCCATGGCAGGGGGAAAAAATAAAAATCACAACAAAACCACTGAAATTATGAGCTTTACTTGAGCGAAGTATATGGATCTCCATTTATATTTTTAAAATGCTAGGGTTGCACATTTGCTGCTTGATAAATACTTTTTAATGCACACACAAGAGACACACTCAAATAATTTATTGACTACCAATTATTGTGAATATACACACTTCAAGCCCTCCTTTTTTTCTATGCAAGGTAACACTTGGACAAAAAACAGTAAGAATTATTTTCTTTCATTGCATACTGCATTGTAAATAATACCACTTGTGTTACTGAATCTTTTCACACATTTTTGTGGACATCTATGTGTATAGCAGGCACAAAACTTTATTAGATTGGTAACCAGGGGGTACTTAAAAACACACACAGTTAACCACCTATTTCCACTCTTTAACCAAAGTGAGAACCTGTTACTGTTTGGGCAGGCAAAGAAAAGTAAGCTCGTTTATGTTCTGTTATTTATATAACAAGGTGTACTTTCTTTGCAAAAATCTGTGGAACAAACTAACAAAGTTTAGAAAAAGTCTAAACAGGTAATTTCCTAAGAGGTTACAAAGAAATCAAATCTTCTAAGAATAATGAATTTTGTGCAATATTGTTTTTAAAGCTACTTACTTTACAGAGCAAGCACTACGCTATTAGATGTAGTAAAAGGGATATTTGAGTCTTGGCAAAGTGCTTTTAAGAAACACCTTAAATAGATTGTATTTCAGAGTAACTTTCAAAATTAGTTACTTATTGTAATTATAGAAGTTATTCTTCCATGCAGAAAAAGCAAGAAGTTCATTATTATCATGTTTAAGAGCTTGGTTCACAACAATGTACAAGGCACGGCTCACCTGTTCTCTCTGGGCCAGACATGGGCAACTGCTAGGGTCCCATAATAACAGCTAAGTGCAAACAGCCTGTGAAGTTCTGCTGCTCGGGTTTTTCTCTGGTTAAGAGAGCTCTTCAAGTGTTCCATGGATGACACAGAGCTATGTGTTTTACTTATCTGGTCTCACACCCTACCTTTCTGCAGCTTTGTGTTTAGGCCACTTGGAGATGAGGATACCATAAGCATTAAAAAAAAAAAATTATGAGGACTGAAGATATCTTTAAGCAAAAGCAAGATAAAGAGATACAGCACCAGCTCTAAGTTTAGTATCTGTTATCTTAAACTGGTATGTACATAAACTTTAAACTTTAGATAAATCTGCAAGGATGTTATTCTTATAACAAGATGCAAAATGTTTAGCTGCAGCTTTTAAAGAGGGGAAAAAAATCTCTCCTCTGCCTTACTGTCAATTTCATTACTTGTCTGCTCAGTCAGATCAACAGGGTTGTTAATTTAATACAGACTCATTATGTGAAAATAAAAACAGAACAGACTGATGATCATGGAAAACAGTACAACCATTTAAGCCCCAAAACTTTATTACCACCCAAACACACAATCTGGGCTTTTATTTGGCAGATTTTCCATAACTTATCTCTCCAACCCATCTTCAGATTATGCACCTAGTAACAAAAATAGCTAACATTTACTGCCAGTTACTGGGTCATTTTGCATGAACGGTGCCATAGGTCATCACATTTAAGACTCATTCTTAATACACTGCTGCTTATCTGAGGGTTCTTCTGAACTACAGCCACTTAAATTTAAAGATTAAGTGAATTAGATTGATTTCTTGGACTGTATTTCTCTGCTATATACAATGTGCCCTGTTAGGATATAGTGAAGTATTGATGAGGTGACAAGTCTTCTTACATTCCAGGTCTGAGAGTTTGCAAAATGTAAAGGAAGCCATTAAAACCCAGCAAAAACCAAGTAAAGCTCATACTTTCATGTTTTCCTGGAAGGAATGGAAGTTTATTCCTGAAGAGGAAACAGTAAACATTGATCAGCTGCTACGTGCCAAAGCACAGGCTGTACAAGAATCAACATTTTTACAAATCCACTGTTTTGCAGTAGAAATACACAATTTGATTATGGAGCTTTCACATGAGTAATTAGATAACCATTCTTCAGTCAACATTTGTTGTCAACTTTCCCATCACCAATAGGAGCTGTAATTTGCTTTAGCAATGCAGAGAGAGGGAGAGACACAGACAGAGTGAGAAAAGAAATTGCTACTGCTGCCATCACCAAGAACAGTCTTATGAATCCTGCTGAAAGAAGTTATTCTGAAAGAAAATCTGTACAGAGACACATTTGCTAATTTCATTAGCACAAGATGACATTTTAAAGAGCCAGGTGCCTGTCTTAGAAGCTTAAGAAGTCATTTTAATACCAATTTCTTTTAAGATTCTTCAGTATTTTTTCCTTAAATGAGCATGGACCATATATTTAAAATATGATTAACTAGTTCTGTTAGCTGTCAGAACTGGAAGCAAAAACATCCTTTAGCAGATATTAAAAACTTCAAAATCTAAACTGCTATTAACTTTAACAGCCCAAAGAACCCATGACCTCGAGGAAATGTTTTCAAGATGCTTTTCACTCCTGGGGGACAGCCAAACATTCAATTTAAAATATGACTATGTGCAAAGAAAGACTATTTCAAATACAGACCAAAGTACAACAGGAATTTTCACATGTTCTGCTTCTGTAAATAGCACTCAAAGGAAACTAATGAAAATTAGCCTTGACACCTCAGAAGTGTTCTGTGTCCACCTTTATACACTTTATCAGAGTTGGTCTCCTAAAACCAACTGTTAGACAAATAAAATCAAAATTATTCATGAGGGCATGAGCAAAAAGAACGCTACTCACTTGCATAGAAGCACTCCCAACACAGAGCTTTGTAGCGGTAAGGTCAGCTTAGCCAATACTGAAGAATACACAAACCTGCAAAAATCTACTAGCTTGCATAACATTTAGCTTATAGGTTAAGGCTAATTATTTGCTGTCTCTAAAACAGACATACTTCAAAGGACTGTTTGGAAACCATTACTACAACTCAGCCACATGCAGAACCTCCACTAGTTTCGGGAGGGAGGGGGTGTTAAGCTGGTCATGTTATCTTACAATTGCTAAAGACATACATCAGTAAATTCGTATTAAATACTGCACAAAATCATGATTAAAGTTACAAAGTTAATCACTCCAAAGTTAAGAGTGCCAGAATTACAGCAGTCTGTCCTACCTGAATTTCACCCGTTGTGCACATCCTTTTTTTGCTGCACCTTTATGTTAGATAAATAACAAACCTGTTTCCTCAGCATCCTGGAGTCATTCAGCACACAAGTTGGATGCCAGAGTTTGTTTTCAACATTATCAAAACTTTTTTTTTTCTTGGGGCCTTGGTCTTAGGAAAGACTAAACTTTTTTGGAAAAGTTTTACCTTGCAGCAAACAAGTGACATGAAAAAACTCAATCCACATTGTGACGTCTTACAAAATTACAGGTAATTGAAAGCAAAGTTTTAAAATGGAACCTGTACAGATGAACTACATTAAAAATGGCTTGGTGTGAAACACATACATTATCATTAAAAAGGTATGACAAATCCCTAAAAAAATATGGGAAGTTGGTTCAAGCAAACTGTGTAAATTATCAGTTACTCATGAATCTTAATTGAGATGTAGGAATGAAGTTCTGTAAATACTACACCAATTACTTCATCAGACCAGGCACAGGTTCTCAACATATTTTCGTCACAAATTTGGCATCTAACCTACTGCACATCAGATAGATGAAATAACTATAATGCTTTTTTTAACAGCATCTTTGTGATTTAGGTCAACTTCTTCATTAAACACTTCAAAAGTGTGTTTAAGTATATATTCTCAACGAGACCTAATGCTTTGGGGAATCCTTTACTATGCTTACAACAATGCCCATACATCTGCTTTCCCTTTGAATTCAGTACTAGCAGGACAGTTGAAATGTTCCAAGGAAAACAAAATCCTACAAACCACGTTTGTGGTACACCCTTAACAGCTTTTCCTTGTGTAACTCACAGGCAAATGGAAGCCCAGTAGAGAATACAGAATGCAGCCTTGGTGGGGATAAATCAAGTTTGCCTCTCATCTCTCATTGATAATATTGGGAGCTATATGCTCATGTGGACAGAGAAGAATTTGAATTTAAAGCTTATGTCAGAGAAAACCAAAAACAGCTATCAAAATAAACATAAGAAATTCACACCCTTCTGCATAAGGATTGTGAAAGTGTGAGTACAAGTGATGCAACATGCCTAACAAACCCACCAGTATTGACACGTGTTTATATTTAGAAATAGGATTTGTTTTCATAAATTACATCATATTTATTTCAGTCAGTGGTCTGATTAAAAAAATTAATAATCTATAGCCTTATACCCAAGTTGTAGGGTCCACGAAGTTAATGTTTCAGTGATAAACTCAATGATTTGTATGAAAATTCACATAGAGATTTGACTTAAAATACGACCTTTTTGCACCAAGTTAAAGTTTACATCTTTATTGCCAGTCAGAAGCAAATAAAACCAAATACAGTAACTTTTAGAACAACTTATTTCTGCACTTCATTTCAGTGTTTTTCGCCTTTCCTATTTTTGACCTTGTCTATGAATTTTTTGAAAAAATCTTAAAAACTTAATTATTTGGAACGAAGATCTGATTCAGCATGAGCATACCAATGCCATCATTTAAAAAAGCATCTTGGCAATCAAAACAGACTACATGGCCAACTCTTTTCTATTTCCATCTCCAGAAACCTTCCTGATTCTCTCTGAGCTCTGGCAGAATCGGGACACGGGGAAGGAACAAGAAGATGGCAAGGGCCCCTTCAACAGGGCCTTAGTGCTGATGTTTCAGTGTGGTGGTAGGTGCGTACAGGAAAGAAGGTACTTCTAAGTATTCATGTCAGACTTTCTACTGACTCCAGAAGTTACCAGACCACCAGCTACATCTGCTCATACTTGGAAGTTCTGCATGTAACCAGAGAGGAACAGATTTTTATTTATTTATTTATTTTTAGCCAAGGACTGAATTCTGCCCAATAAAAATATAGTCCATCGGCCACATAGAGCTCACAAAATGGTTTGAATCCCCTAATTAAAAACATTACTTTGGAAGCACACATATATAGATGCATATATTTTTAATATATGACAGCATGACTGAAAAATCATAATATGTAAATGTATATGTATACACATATATATACACACAAACACATGAATATTTAGATTATCTTCCTGTAACTAAAGATCAGGTTCTTCCTCCAATTCTCTTTTCTCTTCTCAAAAATATTTTATTAACACAGCATCTTATGAAGCAGTTTCATAACACAACATGTTATGAACAGCACTGCGAAAGAATCAGCAACCATACCTAGTGGTTCCAACTTTTAGAAGCCAACATTCTCAAAAGAGTCTATTGGGTATCTTTATTTTAAAATCTGTAAGACACCTTCAGGGACTCCTTATCTGTAGAAAGGGTAAAGCTCAGCTTTGAAAAACAAAAGCCAACAGTCAGATCCCTTCTATAACATTTCAGCTGGCACCTCCAGAAATATAAAGTCACAGATAAAAGCAGTCAAATTATAGAATGACAGTTCATATATGACTGATCTATTGTCCTCTGAAACAAGTACAAACCTCCGGCAGACCTCTTAAAAAGTCTGAAAGATAAAAAAGCAGATACTACTTTGTGTAAACAAAGATTATAAAACTGAACAGGAGTGGTGATATTTGAGCATGCAATTTTGTCCTGGCTAGACATGGTGAGGCTGCTTGTAGGAGTAAACTGCAGGTGGGGTGAGAAGAAATCTTTGAAAATACACCATCTTATCAACATCCTTTTAATAAAAGTGGCTATGCAAAAGGAGTATTTCCTCAACAAACCTGATACTTTATAGAACAGGCTGAAAAAAGTAAAATCTACATGTTAGTACAGAACTTCTATTATTTCAAACCTCAAACGTAATTTCAGAGTTCTTTTTATCCTAACATCTCAGTGACAGCCACTAATATAGGACCTTCCAAACAAGAACACTGTAACTATTCAGTCCACTTATATGCCACATTCCTCAGAACACTTCTTGTGGCCTAATTTATTCTCAGCCATTTAAGTTAGATAGGATTAAAAAAAACAGAACTACATAACAGAGACTTTCTCTGTTGCCAAAAGTTAGCATTCCTTTGACTCCTCTGTAAAGTTTTACTAATTAATCCAGGTTTCAACATGTCAAAAACTTGGGTGGGTATAGCAAATTTGCTCTAATAAAATATTCATTTCTTATATCCAAAAATAACTTACATACTTTCTATGAGGAAATTCTGCCAAGTGATGCAGCTGAATCTATCAGCAGTTACATTGAGCAGTTACTCAAATTGCAGTATTCTGCTCATTTGCCTCCTTCTGCTACACCTAATTCCTGATTCACAACTTGCACATGACATTTCTGATTATGCAGAGTATGAGTTATTTGGCCACTCAGGCCTGATCTAATTTGTACTGAGAGTAAGCCTTTACTCTTAAAAGAAAAACCACAAATCAGGATTTTTCAAAAAGAATGCTTTCTTCCAGAAGTACAGAACCAGTTTCATCTGTATCTGTATAGCTGATCTTCTCCTGAATACATAGATGTACCACCACCACATGCACCTTTGTTCCAGCAAGCCCTGAGAGAAGGACTGAAAGGACCCTAATGACTACCTCTTTCACCTATACCAGTGGGGTACAATAAACCAACAGTGAGCTCTAAAGTCTTAGAAGAGTATCAGTTTACAGAAGTAATTAATCCAGTAATACCAAAAGAGACTTATGGTCAATTGCTTAGCTATAAAAAGGTGTATCAAGCATGCCCCACTAATGCTGAATCAATGCCTTAAAGAAAAATTCCTTTTATTATTAATGAAAAAACTTGGACCAGAATAAACTAATTAGCTGTTTGTCTGCTTAATACTCTTGCTGAGGAAAAAAGCATTTCACCTCCAAGGAGAAGTGCTTTTTATTCTATTAAAACCTGTCACAATGTTAAGAATACTGCAACCATCTGACAGTGGAGAGTAATAGCAGCCCAGGTCTCATTCTTTGAGTTTGCACAACTGAAGTGAATCACTCATTAATAAAACAATTACCAGCTGTCAGTGAATTGACAGAGACACCACAAGAATTTCTACTCTGGAGAAATATATCTATTGATATTACCAAGCAATTGTCAATGCCTAGAATAATTAACATTATCACTCAGATGAGAGTTCTACATTTGTATCTGGTAAGTTTTGAGCTTTACCTGTCTTGTCTTTGCTGATGTTTCAATGAAAGGAATTCCATAACTTCTTGCTAAATCCTGAGCCTGTTTTGTATCTACTGTTCTGGAAGGCAAATCACATTTGTTTCCTACTAGCACCATTGGAACATCTTCAGAGTCTTTAACTCTCTTTATTTGTTCCCTAAAAAGAAGCAAATAAAAGACATTTCATTTAACAGGAATTAATATTAATAGTTTATATGGTAGATTTTAAAACAATGAAACAGAATTAAGTTAACAGATTCCAACATCATTATTTATGTTAATTTACTGCACATACACTCTTAGAAGCCACCAAAAATAAACTGACCAATCCTGTCACCATCCAGTGTATCATCGTATTTTTTTAAAAAATGAGGTTAACATTTTGCAAACGGCTATAGATTTTGATGGTGTTTTGTTGGGGGTGGTTTTTTTTTTTTTTTTTTTTTTTTTTTTTTTTTACACACATGTTTAACAGCTAATGCCAGAACAAGCCTAAGCAGCTCTGGTATAAATCTTACTACTTACCTCATATTCAACACTCCTAATACTCAATTCATTTGCTAAGATAAAATACTGTCAAAAGCCCTATGCCTGTTGTCTCAATTTTGGTTTGGGGGGGACACGACAGGGGGAGGTGGGGGGGGGGGTGTTTTTTAATTAAAGACAGCATTAAAAACTCTGCATTTAGACAGGGTTTTTTAAACTTTGAAGACCACTGGTCTGGTTCTCTACAAAGAGAATTTGGTAAGGGAGTCCTTTCAAACACTAGTTAGAAAGCATCTTGAAATACTAGTTAGATGTACTTGTCAAGAATCTCAAATAACAATCATAATTTCATTACTCTTGCCTTCCCAAATAATCTAGCAGTGTGTTCCTTAATTAATATAGTCACTGTTTGCAGTATGTTCCTTAATTAATATAGTCACTGTTTGCAGTTATTTATAAGCCTTCAGCTTCAGTCTGCACATTCACAGGTGTGTGAACGCACAGTAGGAACTCCAGCATTCAAGTCACACTCTTTGAAATAAACTAGGAAAGCCTTCTTATGCAACTCTGCAACTCTGTCTTTAAAAACAAAAATTCCACATGAAAACCTCTATGCTCCTTCTTCCCCTTACACTTTGTAATAATCTGATTAGATAATGAAGATAAGTTTACGTTTTCTCTGAGAGCAATTGATAATTATTTTTTTTAAATTTGTCATCCCTGCTGTGCTAACTCTTGTTTCTTTTCCTTTACGTCACCAGTACATTTAATTAGAACATTTTATAGATAATGAAATTTATACAAAGGCTGGCTAGCTCAATTTAAATATAAAAAATAAACAGTCCTGAAAGAAAGTGCCCACATTCTCAATATTGATCTCTCCCTGGGTTAGTATGCAGCAATTTTGCCCCTCATTTGCAGCAGTACTCCCCTGATCCCGCTGCTGCTCCAGGGACATAAGCCAGCAGTAAACTATTTCTGTAGGTAGGCATCTACCTGTTTAGCTATTCACATCAGCATGCTACACAATCAAATGAGCTGGTTTGCTGGCATACAGGAGAAAATGAAACTGTGTGGTCAGGGCAGTTGCACCTCCTGACTTCCATCACCTTGGACTGTCATGGTATCCCACCTTAAATGAAGAACTGTAACTTCTATTTGTAACAAAAATGTGCAACTTCAGCATATGAGTAGATGTTGGGTTTGTGGGTAATACTGATAGCAAAACACTCATCCACCATACAGCAACATAGCTCTGACAGCATTTATAAATGCCTAACTATGAATAGCTTAACATTATGTGTTTGGGACTCATCTTAAACTGATGCTGCTAACTCAGTGATCTTTGGTGGACTTTGCATTGCCTTCTAACAGAATACCCAAGGAGAATTCAATATTAGTAAGCTACTAAGTTATAAATGATCTGGTATGGTAATCACCAGAGACTGCTTCTATGTCTGCATTAGTGTAGTTGACAAAGAAAGCATGAGTTGAAATTTTTAACTAATTATTAGCTTCTTCATATTATGGTTTTTTTTAATAACAGGTTGGTTTTTAGCAGTCCTCCTGGAGCTCTGATTTTGTGCCTCTGCCCTTCTTGGGCATCAGGGCTCACACATGTTACTCTACTAGTAACACATTCCACAGGTATTTCCCCTCCACCCCCAGAATAAAAGCTAACAATTGATATTATTGTCTGTACAATTTCAGTTGCATAAGCTTTTCCATCTTAGCACGCAATTTTATCTATGGAATAGGCAGAGTTTACCTTTAGGTAAGTCTTCGCTATGAACAGGCAGAACTACTAAGTCACATTAGTTTATACCAAAAGAGCTTTCAGGTATTTTGTCTGCCTAACTTGCCAACGAGGCAGCAGATTTTCAGATTACCCAAAATTCCAGACCTACAGATGCACAAGTAAGTTGCAATATTGCTAATTTGCAAGTTTCCCCTTAGATGCTATTTCATAAGAGATCGTTCTATTACCTAGTGGAAGAGCAAGCAACCTATCCACCTAATACAAGAGTTAGTTGATTTTCTTTCAATATACACACCTATAATGGTGAATATCTTCAAAAGACTTTGTATTGTTTATCGCAAATACACACAGGAAACCTTCCCCTGTTCTCATATATTGGTCCCTCATTGCACTGTATTCTTCTTGACCTGCTGTATCAAGAATATCCAAGAGACAGGTTTCTCCATCAATTACTACTTGCTTCCTGTAGGAATCCTAAGAACAGAAAAAAACATAAACTTTGGTTAAACACAAAAAAGTAAGATTTCAAACACCTATAACTCAGGAGATATTGAAGTTGTTTACCAGTAATTGAGCATGACTGAAAACACTTAGGAGTTAAAATCCAACTTTACAGATGGGCAAATGACCGTAGGAAAACAGTGTCACGTATTTACATGTATACACTAATCCAGAAGTGGAAAGAGCACTGAAAGTACATGTTATTATCTGTATTCTGAATCTTCAGTGACTAACAGTACATGTGCGCACACACACAGAAAAAAGACACTGTTCTTATTTTGCACAAAAGGACAGAAAGTACAAATTGGATCCAGATCAAAAGCATCTCCCCTGGTTTTAAAAGATTTGACTTTAAGCTCACTCAATTTACCATTTTTTTTAAAAAAATTAAAATTTGACCTTCATTCTATGGATGTTTACGGAAGTGTTGTGCCACAACAATGTACAAAATAATAACATAGAGTTCACAAGTAAGACAACTCAAAACCAAAAATCTATGCCACTGAAAAGGAAATGAAGTATAAAAAGCCTTGTTTGGGACAGGAAGGCTGTTTTGTATGCCTAAGCAGGTGCATACAATGATATTTGTTATTAAGTTATCAAAGTTGAGTTGATATATTTGAAATTCAAGCTTTTTAGTTAAGACAGACCAACACAGAGTCATATAAAAGCCCTGATGAGTTGGTTCACAGAGATGTTGGAACAAGTGATTTCAATGCTATCAATTCAACGTTTTCAGGTCACTGATTCAAGTGGCTAAAATCTGTACAAAGTCCCAAGCAACTAGATATTAATTTCTATTTACAGCTCTTTTTGGTGCTAGGCTTCTATGAGTACATAGCTTTAGCGACAGGAACATAAGCATTACTTTCCCAATAACTCTGTTTTATATAAACATATATATTCGAAATAAAACCATGTCAATAAGCTTTAAAAATAGGTCATTGAGCAGCGCTATGAATTATTCTCAGTAAACAATACTTGTAACAAATAAAAGGTATAAACACAAAATCTCAGTATTACCTTTCAGATCCTTTAGCTAGAGATTAACACAATACTGCTATTGTTCTTTTTAACACTTTAAACTACTGGGAAGGGAATTAAAGAATTAAAGTTGCAATTCTAGCCAACTTCAAGATGAATTCAGAATGACCTTCCTTCCTTTGTACTCATTTTAAGGCACAGTACACCTACTCCTGTGCATTTTCTATCTATTTGTACTTTTACAAAAGCTCTCTTCTTTCCTGTTGCTCATGTTAAAAAACAAGCAGGAGATAATTGTATAGAATCAGTATCTTAAACTGAACAAACCCTGTAATCTCACATTTATCTCAAGCCTGGATGACATTTAACAGTATCAGGTAAAACAATATTGACTGTTTACCTTAAAGGTAAAAGTTTACCTCCAACATGATTTTTGAAGTATTTATTGCGCAGAAGTGCAAATTCAGTGTTCAAGTAGGAAGTAGGTAACTTACTTTAGAAACATATAAGCCACATTAAAATATTGATACAGCTGAGAGAAAGACACAAGCTCCAAAGTGTTTTAAAACAAGGTTAATATTCTATCTTATTGCTCAAAGGAAAAAAAGCCAGCACACCAAAAACAGCCTAGAGGACACAGCTTTATTCCAATTCACTTAAATTCAATAGCAGATCCCCCATGTCCTATGATACCTTTATCACAGTTCACAGTGAAGTACTAGTATAACTGCTATTATTGTACCAGACATATTTACAAAGCTTTCATTTTCTCTTCTTGCAATTTGACTGCTAGTTAAAAATAGGAAAAACAGTACTTGAAAAAGCCTGTATTATTCCTCTACATCTTAGCACTTCAAAGGAAAAGAAATTCCCCTCAACTGAGCTCTAAACAAAAGCTTTAAGTAATTTTCAAAGAAAATAAGTGATTTTCTTTTCTCTTAAATTAACTGCTGGCTTTAGCATGCCTACCACATTAGCAGTAGTAGCAAAGATGCACCAGCATAAAGCACAGCACAGGTACAAGAAGGAACACTTTGAGATTACATTTGTTAAGCCCACTTCTGGAGAGAAAATTTTGTCACTAAGTAGAAAGGGAATTTGAGGTGGAAGGAAAAGAAAGACGTGGGAGAGAAAATTCAACCTTATGATTTCCTTCCGAGCTATTGAAATAATAAACACATTGCTTTTTTGCCTTCCCCTCCCCCAAAAAAACATCAAACCTGAAATCACATTTGTCACTGTAGGCAAGAAAACTAAAGCACCACATTAGAAGCTCAGGCTACTGGGACCCCACCCCCATCATGGTGAATACCAATGTAAACATACCCAAGATAAAATTTGTTTATTTAAATGTCCCAATACTGTAAAAATTATCAAGTCCTGCAAACCAGAATGTAGGGTGTACCAAAAAGAAAAGTTACGCCACTAGAGTACTTGTGGCACTTCTGCTTCAAAAATGCAACTGCAGAACCCAAATGGCCAGACTCCCCTTCAACAACTAAAAAAACAACCTTATAACCTATAAATTTCATAATTTATAAAAATCCAGTCGCTTTACTGCACATTGGAAGATTTGCAGTAATGAATGCAATGAAGAAACAATGAAGAAACATCCAGTATAAGGCTATTAAGTAAAAACAGAATGCAAACTAGAATTTAATTTTGAAGTAGTACCCAACTCCAAATATGAATTTGCATTTTTTTCCCCAGTATACAGACTCCGCATATCTGTATCAAAAAGTTTTAATTTCATTAATCGCTTAACCTGCTTTTATTGGCCTTTCACAAGCCATAAAAATCAGCATGAATTATGCTTAAGGAGTCATAATTCCATCTGTTCACAAGCACTGATAAGAAAATGTGATAGGAAATCTCAGCTATACACTACATATGGAATTATCTAAAAAAAAAAAATCCCACTGCTTAATAAATTCCATCTAAGCAAGTAACATTTTGTAAAAATCCATTATACCAGCGATTTAGTATTAAAATATCACAGCTACTAACACTAAGCTATTACTAAATATTGGTGGAAGTTTCACAGGTGCATAGGTCATTTAAGAACACAGACTTAAATATCAGTATTCCTAAATCAGCCGAGGGATTTTGCTAATCCAATTGAAAAACCTCTGACAGGCAACTAGGAAAGCTGTTCTTTCTCTAGGACACTTAAAAGATGACCTATATTTAGCACTAAAACATGCTGAAGCTGTAAAAGAAATAAAAAAAATTAAAAATTGTTATTATAATCACACAAGATATTGCAAATAAAGTTTTAACAAACCTCGACCAGTAGAGGGCACTAATCCAACTGGTCTGTGTATTAGGCCAGATTTACAAGGGTCAGTGCACGTACAGTTAAAAAAATACTTTAAATTGCTTGGCTATAAATCTGTCCTTGGACATCTACTTCAAATAAGATATGAAATTGTGAAATACATATACAGCATGTATATTTGAATAACAGCAGCCACCCAAACATGGATTCATTTTAATTCCTCCCCCGCCCCCTTTCAGCTACTATGCTTGCATATAAGTAAATAAAATACCCAAGCAGGCCATGAAATGTGACATTTTCCAGAGAAGTTACTTGTTGAATCATTAAGCCTATTCCACTGAAAACGGCAACAACATTAACATTGTAAATGCATCTCTGATTAAGTAATAGTACATTTTTTTTCCTCTCTTCAACTGCATCATGTCTTCACAACATGACAATTTTAGAAGTGTTGAGTTTCATTTTGTTAATCACAGGAAAGATTTAAAATTATTGAATAACTGTGTAGTTATGGAATTCACTATAGATAACAAACACTGAACTCTTCTCTGTCTACCCCAAAATATTTAGCTTGATTATTTATCTACAAGGGAAAACGAGTATTTTGGCAACAGCCATAAAGCAATGAAAGAAACAGTAGTAAGTGAGAAACAATAGTAGTGACAATACTGAACTGTCTTAACTGTTATTATTTACCAGTCAAAGCAACTTTAGCCTTATTTCCTCACACTGCATAAAAACCACTCTACAGCTATTGTTCTCTGATCAGCCCCTACCACCACAACTGCATCTATACAGGAAGCACAATCAAGCAACCCTTCTCAACTGAATGGGATTCTGCCCAGGCAAGGACTGAAGCGTTTAAACCCAATTACAAGCCCATCCTCTGCAACAACCTGTTTGCCACTCCAAATCACAGACCACTCTTATTAAAACTGAATTATGTCTTCCCTACAAGCTTACCTATGTGATTATAGCACTGTGAGCACACACAAGGTGATTTACCACATAATAGGAAGATACAGGCTCCATCCTCAAGGTCTCAGATTTACAAGATGAAAATGGTAACTAGTACTCAGACAAGAACTTGTAGGAGTTGAAGGAGATTAATACTGTTGCATGTGACAAGTTGTGGATGCTGGTAAAACACATTAGGTTAAAGGTCTCTTTCTTTCAGAAGAACATGCTGATTCTGGACCACACCAGTGTTACAGTCATCCTACACACTACTGAATAAAAGCCACAGTTCTGGGATTTTAGGTTCTTTCTATAAGGAACTGTATTTTCATTTTATTATTTTACATTAAAATGTATTTGGTGTTCCTCAAAATACTCAGCTTGTTGATTTGCAAAATCCCTCAAATGATTTAGGAATACTGGCATTTAAGTTTTTGTGTTCTTAAATTGTTCACACAGTTCTGGCTTTATACGACAACTTACAACATAGAACCTCCACAGTACTTTTTGTAATGCACACACACACCTCTAACCTAAGAGAAACCCAGATAATTATGAACAAGTATTACAAAGACCAACATCCTCTGAAGTTTCTTGTGCAGAAAAAGTAAAATCCCATTTTGCTTGTTCCTCTCAATGAGTTTTCTGTGATTTCTGTTTAAGCATGTTTTGGGTTGTTGTTGTTTTTAAATTTCACATATTAGTAATTGGAAGAGCTGCTCTCCTAGTGCAAGTCAAACGCTCTTCCTCTCTCCACAGGTCTATTCACAAGATCTTCTACAAGCATACATGAGGTTATTCAGCTATGCAACAGAGAGACAAGAAGGCTCATTAAGGTAAACTCAAACTCAAGCCAACACATCTCTGTTTGGGGCACATGAACTCAGGCCTGTACTTTGCTAAAGTAAGACAGCTTCCTAGCATCTCAGAGCACTGGCTCCTTCACTTATGTCTACCTGACAATGACTACATAGCCATCTTCCGAGTCACCATTTTAAGCCTAGATTTAAACCTTTGTGATTCCTTCAAGTGAGCTTGGAAGTGCCTCATTGTATAACCATATAAATGAAGTCATAAGCTACGGAGCTTCAGTGCCGGGAACATAAAAATCTTGGGTAAATTATAGCGTCATTTCTCCTTTTATACTGTCTGAGGTTATTAAATCCAACCATCCACAGGAGATTTCAGAGAACACTAGTATTCTGCTTATATTTAAAAGGCAGAGGTTGCCTGCTCATTAAGAAATCTTTACAATATCACAACTTTTAAAGCTTAAATACAATTTCAGATTTTGAGGAACTGTGCCATGTATTTCAAAGAATCCACTACAACAACTATCTTGTAACATTTTTTCTAGATATGGAAACACACACTGGTGTGTTTAAAAAAAAAAAAAAAGAGGCTCCAAATTTTTGCCTCATTTACCATAACATTCCAGGACACATTTCTCACTGTGTGAAACAGATCCTAATGATAGGAGCTGAGAAAGCTTGATGCATACATTTCAGAACTACAAATTTTCCTTCTTGATATCAAAAAGGAAAGTCACATTTAAAAGGTTGCATGCAAAGCCATGAAGAGTTTTGCCAAGCATTGTCAAGTGAATCTGGAAAATACTTTGTCACAGAGATCATGAAAACATGCATCCAAACTGTCCAACAAAACACGGCAATTAACACCATACTTTAATTGATCAAAATTTTTAATTTTTTACTGCAACTGTTGTTCCACAGCCAGATCAAGCAGCACAGCAATTTCCTCTCTAATGCTGGTCCAATGCTGACCATTATCTTTGAGCCCTTTTTAATACAAAGCCTTGTTCTATGTTTTTGTGATAAATGCCCAAAAGCAAACAACTACCATTAATACTGATAATCTCTCTTCACAAGAAGTGTAAGATGAAATTGTTTACCTCTATTGTAGGGTCATATTCATCCACAAAGTGATTCTGAATTAGCTGTATTGTCAAGGCACTCTTGCCTACACCACCAGCTCCAACGACAACAAGTTTATATTCTGTCATTTTTTAGCAGACCTGATGACAAAGAAACCAACATTAAGCAGAAAGAGTCAGGCTCCGACTAACGAGGATGCTGTTGGTGCATTTCATTCAGTATCCCGTTCCTTTACTATTACCGGAAAGCAACTCCCTCCCTGAAAGACAAGACAAAAAGCTGTAAGGGAATGCTGTTTCTCTAACAAAATTATAGATAGGAAACGTAGTGTGGGCACTAAGCTGAAAAGCACTCATTACGAAGAGATAAAAAAGCAAAGATACGTTAAATTCTGGAAAAGGTCAAAGACTGTTTCTTGCAGAGCAAAGATTTTCTTCACTGCTTTCTCCCAAAGCCCCGGTGACTCTGGGAGACCTCCCGGATTTTCCTCTGGGAAACCCGGGCCAAACCGAGCGCCCCTCAGGCTGAAACACAAACCCGGGAACCCCCCTCCTGCAAACGGCTGTGACGGGACAGGCTCGGGTGCGCCCACAGCTTCACCTGACGGCTTCACCGCCACAATTATTTTTTTTTCCCCAGGCGAGCCCACCGCGACCACCCCCCGAGCTCCGCCGCGGGACCCCCCCACCTCCCCCGGGGCTCGGGGTGCCACTGCCCGCCCCGCCCCGGCTCCCCTCAGCCAGGAGCCAGCGACGCGGCCGGGCCGCCGAAACTTTCCGGCCCGGCGCCCAGGCCCCCCGCACGGGGGTTTTAGGGATTTGGGAGGGGAAAAAAAAGAAATATATGAGGCAAAGGGGAGGGGAAGGGGGTTGACTCGGCGTAAGCCGCCGGGTGCCGGGCTCCCGGAGGGCGTTGGCCACCTGTCTCGCCGCCCCCTCCCGCGGCCGCCGAGCCACCGCCCGCGCCGCGGGGAAAGACGGCGAAGGGGCAGGCGAAGGCTGCTCCAGGGGATGCCGGCGGAGGGGAAGCGGGGCAGGGCGCAGCCCCGCGGGCGGCAGCGGGACAGGCACCGGGAGGCGGCCCCCGCCCAGTTGACGGCGTTTCTGCCCCTCCGCGGGGCAACGCCGGGAGGAGGAAGAGGGACCGGGGAGAGGGGTGCCCGGCTCCGGGAAGCCGCACCGCTTCCCCCTGCCCCACCTCGAAGAGAAAGGGGGGAAGAAAGCAAGCGCGGCGGCTCGTCCCGGTTCAGCGGGGTAGGGCTAGGCGGGTACCTGCCTGGCGCTGCAGCGGGCCGCGGGAGCACGCCGGCGCCTCCCTTGCCCGCCCCGCCGCGGCGGTCGCTCCGCGTCCCTTTCCGTCCCGGTCTGAAATGGCGGGGGACGGGGAGGGCTGGGGCTGGAGCTGCCGAGGGAGCCGAGCGCCGAGAGGGTGGATGGATGGGCGCGATCGATGCGCTCCGCGCTCCCCCGCCCCTTGCGGCAGGCCCAGCCCCTCCCTCCTCCTCCTCCTCCTCCTCCTCCTCCTTCCCCCCTCCTCCCGCCGCGCCGCCTCAACGGCCCGCGGGCCGTTGAGGCGGCGCGGTGGGAGGAAGGGGGAGGGAGGGGTCGGGACCGCCCGTCGCGGGCACCGGAGGCTCGGGGGCGGTGTTTTGTGTCGCAGCGTGAGGGAAAGCCTGGCCGGGAAGCGTGCGCTCGAGGGTGGTGAAGGGAAATAAGTACAATTCCAGCGTTTCCTCGCCATTTCCCTCTCCCTCGTCGCCGACGGGGACCCGGCGCGCACCGCCGTAGCTCCTCAGAGCGGGGGGACTGCGGGAAAGAGGCTTAACTGCTGCCGTAAGGCTTTCTACCGGTTCATCGTGAGGGGAGCGCGCTGGCTGCCCGGCCGGGGCAGGCATAAGACAGTGCCTGCCTAAACATAAAAAGCATTTTTATTCGTAGCCGGTTACAAAAATGTCAGCAGAGGCCTTGCGGAATTGCTGCGAAACTTAGGCGCCCGTTGAAGTTCGTCGGCTTTCGCTTGTTTCAAGATAAAACGCAGGCTTTATTATTAGATTCCGGGATGCGCTGCATAAAAGTTAATAAACATGGGTTTTTTGAAAGCAAGTTAACAATTGCATGGTGAAGCCTGTTTTCTTATTAAAAGGCCAAAAACATAATCCCCTGTAACTGAAAGGCTCTAATGTGTAGATTAATATACTATAGTGTCATTTGTATGCCTGTGTTACATCCCAAGCAGTAAGATTCTTTCCAAACACGTTGCCAGGTCTCAGACAAAGGTAACGAACCCTATTCCTAACAAAGCTTAGTCCGAGGGTAAACGCCCGCGATGTCGACCGGCTCACACAAGGGATTAATTTGGGCAGTTTTGCTTTCCCTCTTTAAATTGGAAGGTCAAAAATAAATGTCTACACATCTGGTGTGCAAGAGTTTTAATTTAGGAGTCTGGAGCTTTGTTCTCTGCAACTGCGTGTGACAACTTCCAGCTTCTTTCATTCTCAGTGTGCATCCAGGGGGCTGTGCTTTTGGGCCGTACCCAGCTGAGCATTGAAGGCATTAACCCTCTGGGACTATGCCGTCTAATTTAGAAGTGTGTTCCTGTGATTAATTCACGTAAATTAGCCAAAGCCCCTGCGGTGGTGTTCAGCACTACTCCCTGATGCCAAGGTGTTAAGACTCAGGTGGAAAACAAACCCATCTTTGAGCTGTTGTGTGAGAAACGCTGTCTCTTCCAGCAGAGACCACAAAAGATCAGACAAGCTTTTCTTGTATTCCTGAAACAAGTCTTTTCTGTCACTGAAATCAGTGACAGAGACCTATGGACTCCTATGGGAGCTTCTGTAAGGATACTCCTATGCAGTGGGAGGGTATATGTTGTCATGAACTGTGGAGAAAATGAAATTGGGAAACTCTTTATGACCCCCATTTCTCCTCTCCCAGTGATTTAGGTGTTAGTAACCTGGTCATTTGTGTGTTAAATATTCTTACTAGATCGTTTCCCAACAGCCTCAATAAAAAAAACTCACAAAAATACATATGACGGTGTAACATGAAATCATCTTGCAAATTAAGAGTTAAAACTGAGTGACTCAATTTGCTAATTAAGTAGACTACCTCACATGAGCAGATGTAAAAACTAAAAGACAGACCTGCTTTCAAAGAACAAGTAGCCTGGTGGTAAAACCACAAGCTTAGGATGTGGGAAACCCACATTCCCATCTGTGGTGTGAAAGAGGCAAAGAAAGGATTTGAATGCAGATGTTTGGTAACTGAGGTAAACGCCCTGATCAGCAATTTTAGGCTAGCCGGATCTCACTTTCCTATTTTGGCCCCCCTAGGAAAACTATTTGAGTGTTGTGGTTCTTCCTAATACAGTGGGAAAACGCCTGCGTAACAGGAAAACTTGCCCAGTTCTGCACATAATGCTGGTGTTCCACAAACAGCTTGGATGGTTTGTTCTCATCTACAGGGCTTTGTATGGGGAGAAGCTGTTCATCTTTAAACCCACACAGTCCCAGCTGGGATCAGAAGAGTATCCAGAGAGCAGCTGCCTTTGGTAGAACCTTCTCTGTGAAAACTTTAGGTCCCAATGAGAGCTTGAACCACCGCATCTCCATACAGTCTCAATGAAATGTGCAAACAATCATTCTGCATATAGTTGGGAAGGAAAATTAATTGTTGGGATTCTGGAAAAAGCAGAATGCAAAGCTTGATTTTTTTTTTTTTTTGGTGCACAAATTTGTTTAGAAATGTCTATTATGAAATTGCTGTTTGCTTTAATTAAATTTCATTTAGAAATATCTTCTCAGGCATATGTGTGAAGTGGTTTGAAAACAAACCGAAATACATGAGCTGATCAAAAATATTAAGTGCCAATCCATAGAGTGCATTGATATGAAAGCTGGTGAAAAGTCAGCACAAGCGATGCAAAACCTCCTAGATTCTGTGCAAGTGCTGTTCTATGAGTTACCGACTTCATTTTAGCGATTGTTTCTTCAGTGCAGTTTGCACAGAGAATTGTGAACACAGGCAAAGAAGACGCATGTCCTCAAATCCCAAAACACTTCAGTGTGCTAGAGCGAAATACTTCTGTTAAGTTAAAGCATATTCATCAATTCAAAGGCTTCTTCACATTTGCATTAAAATATTCCAGTCCCAGTCTTCTGGATCCTCCATGGATATGGATCTTTGAGGGCAAATCACCAATCACAGCTCCTTACTCTGACAAGATGCTTCCCTTATGATATCAAGCACTAGGCCAAGTATAATCCCGTCAGCCACATATTTATGCTACTCAGATTTGCCCAATCCTAAACATTATACAATAAATTCAGTGACGTTTTAACTTTGAGAATATATGAGCTTTCACCACCCGTCAGCAGTTGCGAGGTGGGGGGGAGGAAATGTAAAATACAGCTCCAGCCTCAAGATAAATAGTAAGCTTTCCCTGTTAACAGACAGTGTCAGACAAGCTGAGACAAGAGTTAATTTTCCTGTGGCTTTTCCTGGCATTGAACTCTATGCAAAGCAGATGCAAAGCCAATGTAGAGTTACTACAGGAAGATAAGTGGGTTTGTGCAACTTCAAGTTCGCCTGCCATAAATTAGGAATATTAGTAAAGAGAATTTTTCTGTCACACATAGATAGGCCAAGAGTCCCTGGCCCGTACAGCCAGTAGTGATGCATATGTTGTCTGATAATCACCAATACGGATTCACTCCTGGCCATGCACAAGCACATAGTTATACTTCAGTTGGTTTAGCCAGAGGCCACAATGCTGGCGTTAATGGTGGTTTCACGCTTTTAGGCCACCATTATGGCACTTTGTGCAAGGACAGAGACTACCTGATCAGCCTGCACATGTGAAGTGTTTACATGACAGTTTTTGAAGACATTTGACCTGGCTGCATGCGTTTATATGGGCTGTGTTTTGTTTTATGCAGGCATATTATTTTGCTCTGTTGTAAGATTCCATGTGTCGCCCAGGAGCAGCATTTGAGACATTCCTGTCATTTGGGATGTACCAGCCTTCAGTTTTTACCTTTTCCTGTTCTTCTCCCAGGAAAGTTAAGACTTTTAAGGACGTCCTGCCAACTTCATTATGCTGCCCTATCGTTGTTAAGACCACCTACAGAAGATTCTTCTTTTTAAGTCCTATCTAGAGCAGTGCAAACGCCCTTACAAATTTTTGTCTGCTGACACAGCAGGATACAATTAACTCACTAACTCTACTCAAGACAGGATCTACAAGACATATATAGGACAGCAAGCAGTGAATTTATACAAATATTTACATCCATACATAAATATCTCTATATATGCAATTTTAAATATGTGAGTTTATATTAAAATAAAGGCTACAGTTCTCATGGGATGTTATTTTTTGTGCCCTATCGAATTTCCTATAGTGGTATGGACCTTTTATTTTGCTATTTTACATGTATAGATTGAAGTTTAACATAGATGAACTCACACAGTATATGAACACAGCATATATGGACTCACACTGAATGTGAACATGTTTTGACTTGTCACTGCAAATCCTTTTCGAATTATCTGATGGACCCCAAGAAATCCACAAACCCTAAACCAAAATTACCTTTTAAATGCTCAGCTGTATAAAACACAAGTCTAGGTTCTGGTCCGTTGGCTTCAGTGGCAGCTAGGTTGTTCACTACCCACTTTAAACACAAGAATAGCGCAAGGTCCTGCAAACCTTCCTTCTTTTATATATGGAGGTGCTAAGGAAACATGGTTAATGTATTTTTCTGCAATAACATTAGATTTGGCTTGAAAGTAATGTGCTAAGATATACCACATTACTGGTATTTGCAAATGGTTTGACTTTTGGTTTAATTCAGTTGTCTGACTTTTTGAATATAGTTCTCTGCTAAAAATGGGGTGGGGAGAGAGGAAGAGTTCAACTGTGAACTATTCTTCAGAAAACTCGATGCTTTTGCCATCCCACTAATGTCATCTGGCATTAATTAACATAGCATCTCTTTTATTATATTGTCAGCATACAGCCACTGAATTAAAATACAAAAAGAATTGTTAAAATTTCCCAATTTAACTTTGGTATTCCTTTTAAAGCATAATTTTTCAAGTTTTGTGTATATAGGAAATCATCCAAAGCCCACTGAAGTTAATGGGCTTCATTCCGATTAGGCCCAGAAATGTTTGGAAAAATCAATGGGGTGTCCAAATTGCCTCTCTAAACCAAGTGATTAGATGCCTCATTTCTATTATTGGCACCCGCAGCTCAGCACCCAAAACTGACTGAGTATGCAACACTGCACATCTAACGGGTCTCTCAAGGGACTGAAGACTACCTCGTGGGGAGAAAAAGAGAGCGTTAGACACAGTGGAAGTTCGCCATCCCACTGCACCCATGCCTTTAGGGTGCCAAAAAGAAACGCTAGGAAGAAGGACTTTAAGTAGGTCTCTCCTACTTGAGACAGCATGGAAGAGCAGCACAGGGGGCTCCACACCACACACTTGCAGTGTGACTGGGTCAGTTGCAGCAAAACATAGTCCTGACACATGCCAGACATCTGCTCCTCAAGTGGAACCTGCAGGAGGTGAACAGAGAATGCCAGCCCCGGCATGACCTACTCCTCGGAGGCAGCTCCCACCTCTCTCCTGCGTGTTTTCCTCTTCCCATCCTCGTGAGTCAGTGTGTCAGGCACAACACAGTGACCGGCTCTGTGAATTGCCCCTCGGCTCTAGCTGGTGGGAGAAATGCTGAGGAAACATGGCAGCGCTGCATGGCAGCATACTTTAATACATCCCGTGCTTTTTGTGTTGTGCTAGGGTCAGCTGCTCCCTGACGTTCTCCTAACAAATTTTGTGTCTTGCTTTCTTCGACAGGGAAGAACTGTGGAGAATAACTAGTGTCTTGGCAGAGCTTGTGCTCTCAGTGCAGAGCTGACAGGCCTTGAGCAAAACCTTTGGTTCCAGCTAAGTCCATCCTGCTTAAAAGCACCCTGTCCATGAGCGAAAGGGGTCTGTGTGTGCGGCTGAGTCAGGCTGGGAGTGAAAACAAAGTAAAACACTGGGTTGACTTTGCCTTTTGGCATGACCTAGAGTTCAGTCCTGCTCTCAGTCAGTGGCAGTTCTGCCACTTGCTTATGCCTGGGTTTACATATTAGCATTGCCTACCCTTCAGCACTAGCCTCCCCTCGTATCCCTTGGTATTATTAAAATCTTTGAGATCTAGCAGATTTCTAGCTCACCAAGAGTTTTATTTCTCTGGACTTTGGTAAAACTATACATCTCCCTGAGATGATCAGAAACACATGGAAAAATATTAAAATGGTGCATAAAGAAAAAAAAGAATGAAATATTTTCTTTCCAAGACAGCTACTCTTTTGCTGCAGTCTTTTTAATTCAGGAAAAAAAAAAATCAAAATGTTGTCAGCACTTTGGAAACTACATCCCTTTTTCCACCCCAACAGTCTTTTGCCTATTTTGCCTAGACCTGTAAGCCAAGAAGATTGCTACAGCTCAGGACAATGCATGAAGACCTAACGTTTTTCAAACAAGTAAAAAGCATTCCAGCAGCAGTAGCAGTTCACATTTTTCTTGGACAGGATGTATTTCCCCAGCCCCCCTGGGAAACTGGACGCAGAATCCCAGGGCAGCCCTCCTCACAAACTGCTGTGCTTGGGAGTCAGATATAAAGGGGATATAAACCAGCCTGGGAGACTCAGCCACTGGAGACGCTGGACAACTTGCAGATTTGGGGAAGGTTGGAAGCCCCTCATCTCAGCGGTCCACAGATCTCTCAGACAGCAGAATTGCTCAGAGCCTGAAAAGCCGAGGCACCCGGGCTTGCAGTCCAGGGCACTGCCTGGCAGGTTTGGAGCCCAAGATCCTGGCAAAGCAAAGGACAGGGAAGCAAGAAGTTTAAACTGAAATCACCAGTTTCACACAGAAAGTTCTGGTTGGCAAATCCCTGTTTCTCTGTTGGGGCCATGGTCTGGATGCAGCTGTTTGCCAGCGGAAGCTTGATCAGCACAGGACTGCGTTAACTCCTGTTGGCACACCCTGAAGGCAGATGGCAGGGAGCATGCTGGCCTCATCTTACATAGCCTCTCCCATGGAAGATGTGGTCCTGCACCTTCTATGAAGAAGCATGCGTATCTTGCTGTAGTACCTTCATGCACTGTCAATGACTTTCATTCCCTGCTGTCCCAAAGGCTTAAAATATGGCCTGTTGAATGGTATTTTTGGCCCGTCCAAACGATGCAGGACTAGACGCCCCGTGCCCTGTGATTTTTGCATTCATGCACACCAGTGCCAAAACCTGTGTGGACAGGGTGCATTTACAAGGCAACTAAATCAAAGTGGTGTGGTTTTACACAGAGAGAGGGGCAAGCATGCACCCACGTTTCCAGTCATGGGGCACTTAAAACACATCTGGTCTCTGAGCAGATTGTTCTGTAAACTGAAAACCAAGTTTGAATATACCAAATTTTGTGCTGACACCTTGCAACTCAAATGATACAGTGGCCAGAGGCAGAGAGGGCCTTGCCACTTCTGTGGTGGGAACTGGGACAAAACCTCTGGCGAGCTGAGCTGTCCGTTCCCGTTGCTGCCAAGGCACAGGGAGGCACAGGGCAGTAGTTGCTACTGCTGGGTACGGCCAGCCCCAACCATATTAGTCACCTTTATCCCATACAACCAAGCTCTTCCTCGGCACAGCAGCTTCCACATGCTGTCACAGGCATGGGCAAAAAAGACAGTGGGGCCACATTGTTCCTGCCTCTTCCCTTACCGTCCTGGTCTGCTGTCCTCGCTCTACATCTAGAGCCAGCCCAAATAAATTATGTATGTTAATATATGTATTTTGTAGCAACCTACAAAACAATTCTTTGATCTCAGTTTAGGCCTTTGGTTGTTACTACGATACCAGCAATAATAAATAAACACAGGAAGAAGTAATACGTATCTGCAGCAGTGGCAGTTTGCTTACCTGCTTCCTCACACATACACACACTCCAATGCTAGAATTTCATTTTAAGAAAAGGTCACTGTACTCAAGATCACAGGTTCTCCTTTGCTGCACTGCAATTCAGTTTTCATCTCATTTCATTTCAGGAGATTCCACTGTATGTTTATCAGCTTACACACTTAGAATTATTCATCAATGGCTGCATTTACTCCAGACGTGAATTAGAACAAGTTGTAGCAAAATTTGTCTAATGGTGGTTAGTAAGTCCAATAGAAGTGTACAGCCCTAGAAAATGCACCTAGAAGCACTGCAAGAACGTGAATACGGCGGGAAGTATTGCTGAGGTGTAACACGTACTCTCAGAGATGGTTCTAAAAATAAAAGAAACTTCTGTTTAATCGCAATGGTGAGATGTTTAAGATCGCTTGCTCTTGCAGAGGCAGTTAAATAGATCCTGACATAGAGTACCAAGGAAGGAAATGTATGTGTTTATTTTGGAGTGTTTGGGTCATTGGATAGAAAGCTTATAGGAAAATGGAAAACACGCAACAGTAATTTATTTCTAAAGGGAAGGGGGAGAAAAGTCAAGGAAATTCCCTCACAGTCTGCTCGGAGCCAGGTTTTTAGCTGGTGTAAATCTGCAGGCTAGGTTGAAATTATTGGAACCAGCCTATGTCCTCTATCAATAGAAAGCAATACAGCAATGTTGATTTACATTAGCTGGTGATTTGAGGCCCTAAGGAGAGTCAGCATTACTAGACTCCTGCATCAAGGTAAGACCAGGGCTTTGTCTTAGGATCAGATCCAGCTCTCATCTGCAGTGGGGCTGTGCGGCCAGGTAGCAGCCCTTGTCTCTTGTTAGGTGTCAGTAAATGTCAGCCTCTTCCTCTCTTTCCACCACCCTGTGAGTCCCTCCCTGACCACATTAAAAAAACAGTTGAGCTTTGCAGAATTGATCCCTGTTTGCGTGTCCTTATATCCCAACATTCAACAGCTTTGCAGACCAAAAGTCTTCTTTGCAACCTCCTCAATACGTTTGCATGATCAGCTGTTACATTTTTTATTACACATTGTTGAATCTGACGCATCAAGACTTTTATGCAGCTTGCCCCTGCTCTCTAGGAATTTCAAAAATAAATCATTGACATGCACTGCAAACTGTCGAAGAGTTGCTGACATACTCTACAGTAGAAAGGCACTGGATAACCTTTTGCACTAGAATGCTATTTTTAAGTGCTTTCATAAAGAGCACTGTTGTTTTTGAACATACATGGCTATGGTGAAAGGAGTTAATAGTTTGCACATGATGTATCACACCCATGATAAAATTCTTCACAGAAAAGTTAAAAATCCCAAGCAGTAACCACACACACAAAATTGTTAAGGATACTCTGTGGGTTGAAGCTCTCGTCTTTGTCTAAGTATTTAGACCTTTCTGAGCGTCCTTTGTGTAACACAGCACAGATACAAAAGCCAGGCTTAATGATCCAGCCACTTTTCCACACCATGGGGTCAGAGCCTTGGGCAAAGGTTTCCCCCATTCAACGGCGGGGAGGGAGGAGAGAAAGGGGTGCTGGATGTGTCTAAACAGCTGCCTCTTGGTTTTGCGAGTGCCCTGAAAAGAAAGGATACCAAAGCATCTGTTTCTTACGACAAGGCTGTGGTGTTTCTGCGAAGGGGAATTGACTGTGTGCTGTTTATAACCACCCTTGTGGTAATCAGCAAGTGTCTGTACGTTCTTTAAATAGACACATTACCCTAAGGAAATACCCAAGTCAGCACCTCTGTATCCTGCTCTTAGAGAGGAAACCTGACTACAAGACATCAAAATCTGCTGCTGCTTGGCAAAGGGGCAGAAATATTTTAGCTAAGACCTGCCTGCTGCTTGCTTTTCTTGGAGAGGTAGCTCCATCATGCTTGGTTCAGCTCTCACGTATGTCAGTTTTACTCTGGGGTGACTCCAGTTACTTAGAGGAGTTGATCCATAATTACACAAGTGGCAAAGAGAAAAGAACCAAGCCTCAGGGAACTGCTTCCTAAGTAAAGCAAGAAGGATATGATCAAGTAACTGATTACTTTATAGATTCTTCATTTATTCTCCCTAATTGCTGTTAAAAATGGAAATATATACTTCCAAATATTTGTCCCAGGAAATTACTGCTCTTTTATCTCACACTCAAGTATTACTGTATGAATCATTTAAAACTCGACAAGACAAACCACCAGAGAGTGTGTTAAACCAAAATGAGGATAGAGTTGCAGTTGATCAGAAGAACAGACAAGATAGTCTTCCTCCTTTCTCAATGCCTACAGAAGAAAGTTCTGTACTATAGCTTTTTAAACTGGCATGGTGCTTGGGACAGTAATTCTAAAAAAAGCTTCACTGAAATGCTTATCTCTAAAGAGGTCTTCATAACCAGGTGACGTCTGGAAAAATGTGACTTTCAAAATATTATGTAAGTACAGAGTTAGAATAGAGAAGAGAAAAAAAAGCCACTGAAAAGGCGTTGCAAATTGTAGCATTACACACATCCATTAAACTGCATTTTGCTATCTCAGTGCAGTCAGGAACTTTGCAATTATAAACAAGAAACAGAAGACAGAGGTTAGCATGCTAGACTTTTTAGACAGTATTTTACATCCTGGCCTGTATCAGAAATGGTGTGGCCAGCAGGAGTGGGGAGGGGATCGTGCCCCTGTACTCGGCGCTGGTGAGGCCGCACCTCGAATCCTGTGTTCAGTGTTGGGCCCCTCACTACAAGAAGGACATTGAGGTGCTGGAGCGTGTCCAGAGAAGGGCGACGAAGCTGGTGAGGAGTCTGGAGCACAAGTCTTATGAGGAGCGGTTGAGGGAACTGGGGTTGTTCCGTCTGGAGAAGAGGAGGCTGAGGGGAGACCTTATCGCTCTCTACAACTCCCTGAAAGGAGGTTGCAGAGAGGTGGGTGTTGGCCTCTTCTCCCAAGTGACAAGTGACAGGACTAGAGGAAATGGCCTCAAGTTGTGCCAGGGGAGGTTTAGACTGGCTATTAGGAAAAATTTCTTTACTGAAAGAGTAGTGAAACATTGGAATAGGCTGCCCAGGGAGGTGGTAGAGTCACCCTCCCTGGAGGTATTCAAGGAGCGTGTGGATGTGGCATTGTGGGATGTAGCTTGATGGGCATGGTGGTGTGTGGTGTTGGGTGGGTTGGTTTTTGGTGTGTTGGTTTTTTGTGGGGTTTTTTTTTTTGTGTGGTTTGGTTTTTGGTTTTTTTGTTTTTTTTTTTTTAGGTTGGACTTGATGATCTTACAGGTCTTTTCCAACCTTAGTGATTCTGTGATTCTGTGATCAGTCAGGCTGTATAAGCTGAAGTGAGGATACTGAAGTCAATGAAGCCACTTGGGAATGACCCTACCAAAAGTGAGATCAGAACTAACTGTAATAATATATTGTTAAAACTTCATTAACACCAGAAGGAGTGGGGGAAGTGAAATTTTTCTAATACGTTTCCTTTATTGTCAGATTTTCATCATCCTTTCCTGAAAAAACTGCCATTTATAGAAATATGTATTTTGGAGGAAATGCAATAAATAAGCCAATTTAATTTTGCAGATGTACTGAGGGTGCAAATACACTTAAAGTTTTCGTAAGACTTAGTCTAGGGGAATCAGCTTCAGCCTGTCAACCATCAACAATTCCGTACACTGTCCTCCTGCCATAAGGCCCATCTCCAGCCCAAATTTGCCCTTTGAATTGTCAATTCACATTCTCACTTTTCAAAGACATCTAAATAATCCCTCGTGAATAGCTGACATTTCACTTCATTTGTGTCAGAGAGAACTGCTGTATCTAGAACAGCTCCTTGCCAGTGGACCTTCACTGAACAGGTAGAAGGATGAAAAGTACTGTGGTTAAGGAAGAAACATGAGTCACTGGGTTTGTCACCCTGTCAACTCTTAGATTGCTGCATTCATACTCGCCTTCGGCTTGAGATTGAGCATGACCGAGCTGTGGCCAAGCCATACTTCTGGCCGTGTCTGAAGTCTGTCCAGATGGCAGGCACTCCTGCTCCTCACACAGGCAAGATCTTAACTTCAGTGACAGGCCAGGGCTTCTGACTCACGCAGCTCCCGCTGAGCACAGCAGCCATGGGGAGGTATAGCCAATCGTGGAGACAACAGCATGTGCCAGGGACAGGAGCAGTGGCATCCAGGGGACAATACCTGATAAAGTAAGCTACTTCAGTCTGTACCCCGCCTCTGCAGGAAGGCTGAACTGAGACCTTACCGGGAGTGGGGAGCAGCAGGGCACTGTCCTGCAGGAACTTAGCACCAGCAGTGGTACTGATGGGCGACTTGAGTCCTGGCTGTGACCACAGGGGAGGACACAGGCCTGCTGTGTCCTGGATGCGGGGAGATAAGACTGGCTCACAGGCATGCTTAAGGAATGCCACTTACATGCAGTTTGGAGCTTCTTTCCATTTGGATGCAAACAGTGTTAAAACAATCTGGAGAACTGAGAGTGGGGCTAAACTGTCTGTGTAGACATAGCATCTGATGTGGGCTTCACTGTGTGAGCTTCTTTTCTGCTTGGCCCGATTGGAAGATGTAGTCTCTGGTTACTAATGTTAACTGGGGTTTAAGGAACAGAGACTGTACAGTTTTACAGAGGATGTAGCCAAAGAGTTAATGAAGGCCTCAAATGTTTTCTTTTTCTTACTGGAACCACCTCACTCTTCACTGAGATGAGCCACGTATCGTAAGCACTGTGTAAGTGTTTGAAAGCCTCGTTCATGACAGCTGAAAAGGCACATAAAGATGAGTGATCCTGAGCACACTGGCAACATGGGACTCTGAGGCTCTATACAGCCTCCTTTAAGTTTCCACATCTATTTAACAGGGCAAGGCTATTTATTTCTGTGGCTCTCTACACATGTGAGTCTTTGTGGACAGGGAGCAGCTACACACATTCACAAATCAGCCTGAAAAGGACAATCATGATTCATTTACACTCTCTGTTCCCAGTAGGTCCTGTGTGTGGGTTAGTGGCCCTCTAATCAGTAATACTGTAAGTCATTGATAGTCATGAGCAATATGACCACCATGGTTTGAACTCTCTGCATTGGCAGATGGTGGCCAGTCTGACACCTTGCACAGCACAGAACAAAGCTCACCCAGGCATTTCTGCAGCAAGCTCTGAGGTTTTATACACCTGTAAAGGAGTCACCTACTAGTGCTACTAAATCTTTCTTCATGCTGTGGACTGATTTAAGCTTTGCGGTATAAAGGGATAAAGCTGCTGCGGCAAATACATCTCTGTAGGAGACATACTTGTTATATTCTTTGCCCCAGCACGCTTGCCAGGGAGGGTTCATGGGCCACCACTGCTGCCAATGCAAGGAACAACTCTTAGATAGGAGAGCAATCTGCTTCAGCAGGGAGCATGGATGGGGCGAGGGGAAGAGTGAAAGCCTGTTGATGTGAATAGCAATAGATCAGTGGAAGCGTATGAGCTGACAGGTATATTTTCTATCAAGACAAAGAAACACAGAAGCATAGCTCTCCTTTTTTTGGAGAACAATTCTTCATATACAAGGAATGTCACTTACTGACTTTCGAAGAATTCCTCTAAAATTCCTGTCGAGCATCACTGCTGGTAAAGCCTATAAATCTGCTTGAAACCCAGGAAAGGAAGATGATATAGGACGGCAAGATGTCATTGTACAAATGGTGTAGTTCACCAAAAATAAGACCCTGAAGACTCACCCTTGTCCTCACCCTACAATTACGGGGAGGGAGTGACCGTGGAACACAGCGTTTAGGACACCATGGAATATATTTGGCCTCCAGGCAGTTCTCAGAGCACCTTGACATACATAATTAGTGAGGATGCTGATGTTTGTTTAGGGCTTGTGGTTGTGAAAAATAGAACAAAGAGATTTTTGGGGGGTGGGTAGTAATCAAGGCAGTAAAATAATTTCTCTCCTCTCTGCTTTTTCTCTCTGATTTTCTATCACAGAAACAAATCGAACCCCACCCCTATCCAGTTGGTTCACTTAACTCACGCTTTCTTGACAGCTAAGACATGCTATGCAAGATTACTTTCCTACATTCCCTTTTGCCGTCTACCCTTCCATTTCATTCTTGCTGTATCATCTTAAAGCTAGAAGATCTTACAATTTAAAACAGTATTTGAGACCCTATAGTCAGCCTGACAGAAGGCAGCAGGGAATGAGCTGTATCTCTCAATAGCTCTCTTTGAGATGAAAATTCCTCCTTGCCACATACAGTCCTAAATGAAAGAGTAATTTCTGACTTGCTTTCACAAGCCTTTTGATTTTCTTCTTCTTTAGTCTGCACATGTGTCACAGATATTCCTCCAGCCCCTGCTCCTTATGGACCAGTATCATCTTACATCACTCTTACATTTTTATCAAAGCTTTCCTTTTAACAGAGAGATGCTCCTTAGAAAAAGTTCAAATCTAAGTTTCCCTGAGCTTTGTGAAAGGAATCAGCCTGGAATTTCATTTTTCTATGATGTTCAAGCCAATGTTTTTCTGGGATTTTTTTTCTTTTTAATTTGGAAGAAGACTTGGTTAGGTTAAAATTAACATTACTTTTTGAAAATATAAACTCATATTAGCACCTGAAATTTGTAGCTTATGCCCATCCATTCCTTTAAATGTTCATTAGTAAAATACTCACTTACTGAAGGCAGAGAAAGAATTAGTATCATCTGACATTACAGTCAGAAATAAAGGTTGTGTATATATATGTTCTCAAACAGTACAGCTGGAGTGCATGACAGAAATCTAATTCATCTGACTTTATTTAAGCCTATTCTGCTCTGCAGTTCCTTTGTTTCAAGGAGAAAAAAGATAAAGGCTGGCTAGGTAAGTAATAATTAAACTTATATCACATACATTAATATACAGTAATCACAAAGTAAAATCTTATTCAAAAGGCCTATTGTGCAAGACACTGTACAAAGACAAACATAGTTCCTGCCTGGCAACTCAGTAAAGGCGAAAGGGAGAATGAATCAATTTTAACAGAAGTAGATCTTAACATGAAGCATAGTAAAGTCAGTGTGGGTCTTTCCATTGACTTGCCTTGATTTCAGATCACGTGTCCATATGCACACATGTGTGCACACATATGCACAGAAATCTGTTCCACCTATGTTTATAGAGACACACATTTTACCTAGATGCAAGTCTTGGAGTGACACTATATATGCACAGCAGTGTACGTGATCATACCGAAAAAAGAATCTGGGCTTCACTTGGCAATGAAATTGATACCTACTTCCTTTAATTGCTGCCACTCTCCTGAAAGGCATTTGTGTCTTAACAGTTGTACTATGACAGAAGCAGGTAGCGAGGGAAGATGTGTCTTGAACAGAAGTAGAGGATGAGATTGTAGAAATAAGATATTTTTGTTGAGAATAACAAGCACATATTTTCATTCAAACAAGCTGTTCTATGAAAAGGAGAAGGAATTTTACTATTTGAATTTTCTGGGGTTTAGTGGAAGCTGAGGTACTCAAATCCTACACTGAATGCATGAGCTGCAAAGGTTAAACCTAGCAAAGCAGAGTTTTAGCAATGTGGGGGCAGGGTAAGAATGTATCGTTTCTTTAGCAGCCTTTCAAGAACCAGTTCTCACAAATTTTTGAAATATTTTTTGTGGCATTTAATGAAGTCACATCAAGACTCCCTCCTCAGCTCTTAAGAGATGCTATTGTCTTTTTCAAGCTTTTTCAAAGCATACTCCTTCACTGGTAAACTTGTGATAAAAACAAGCATGAAAGACACAGAAAACTTTGGATAAATTAAACACTCCATTTTTGTGGCAAACAAGTAGCTCAGAAACTTGAGGAAAGAAGCCAGTGTTAGAAAGTCTAATGCATGGAGGACAATTTTCAAACTTATGCTCAAGTTGGGTGCCCTACCCCATACACAAAGATTGACCAAAGCCAGCGTGAAGTGCTTATGTCAATGCGAACTTCCAGACACAGAATGTTACGCTTAGATTTAGCTTTTATTTGTGAACGCTTATTCCCTATTTGCCTCTTAGCCCGTTATGTAGGAGGCTGGCTCCTACATAAAAATCACTGAACCTTTTACCTAAATTCTACTTCCTAGCATATTCCTAGTCTTTCCTAGCCTAGCAGGAGTAACGTTAGTCTCAAAATCCTGTCCAAACTTCAGCAAATAAATGCACTCTGCCTACCAAGCTTTCCTACTTAGTTTCAGCTAGAAAAAACTATGCTGCAGGTTCCATATTGCTGTGTTTTGCAAAGTTTGTACAACATAAATGTACTGAGTCTTTGTCAAAACGTGCTCTACTTCAGACAGCTACAAAAGTGGGTGAAAAATTGCTCAGTGCATAGTGTACATCGATGGCTCTGAAATCTCTTTGTGTGAAGGAATTTCTATAAATGATGTATAAATCTGTGTTCATTTAAAGGCATTTCTTTTTGTGGTTTATTGTCTCAAGCTAATGTAAGCAGTTATGCAACTGTTGTGCATTTACAAATTGGGGTATGAATATATAACAATTAAACTGTTTATACTTTCATTTTCTAATTTTATATTCTACTGACACTGAGAACGTATAACTTGAAGGTTGAATCCACAACTGAGGAGTCACTATAAAGGAAGGATGCACATGGCTAAGTACTGATTTTGTAACATCTTGCTTGCAGATATTTCCTTTTGCAAACTAATGGGAGATGAGGGAAGATCCATGTTTCAGTTTATCTGAACCACCAAAGTTTACAGAGAAGGAAAAGAGTGGGTGGGAGAAGAGGAAAAGGGAGGGGAGGCTAGGGAAAAAAACATTTCAGCTGTTTTCTATGTATGTTCTAAACACAGGATCCTCTGATCTACTGATATGTAATTCATACCAGCAATTTGATACCTTGAAAATACTTTGCATGGACCTGATGATGTTATGGATACTTTTCCTCCACCTCCTTTAATAAACAGTGCCATCGGATGATTTTCCTCTCTTAGCCTGAGTCATTTCCTCTTCCGTCGCTTCAAGCTCTTTTAGCCTACAACTGACACTAACCACCTCTCCATCATGGGAGTCCTTCAAGTCTCTGTCCTCAGCTGCAGTTAGCTTGCAAGAATTAGGCGTTACTGTTTGGGGAAGCTGTTGTGACACTTGCCAAGGTGTGAATCTAGTTATTGTGGTTTAAGTGCCCACATGGACACTCTTATTCTATACTAAAAGTGCCTTTTTTGTGGTTTAATTTGATCCACTTCCAAAGTAGCCTATGCTAAAGCCACATGGACACATCTACATGGAAAAATAGCTTGTAATAGCTTGTATTTCTCACTACTTCCTATGTGGAGATGGTTATTTCCACCCTAATTACACTCTGGAATTGCTTACTTAAATCTTGGGTAATTTTACATAAAAAAATCTATTTTGTCACTATTATCTCTTTTATGCTACCAACTGCCAGCAACTTTATCCAGCTGTATAAAATGCGATCTTCCCTGATTTCCCTTTTTACAAGCATTTCGAAATGCCTTCGATGAGTGATATTTTATAGACTTCACTCTAATACCACAGATAAAACACAGCTTTTTAGCAAAATTCATGCTGATGAGATGTTGCTATAGAAATACTTAAAATACAAACAGCTTTAATCTGCAGCCATTGTGATGGGGGAAAAAAATGACAAATACTTACAGCTTTTACAACTCCAAAAAGCTGCTCCAAACCAACAAACAAGGCTCTTGAAGAGAGGTACCACAGATCCAGTTTTTCCTCTGTTGTGCCCTTTTCTCCTCCCAGCATCCCATCTGGGCATACTTGTAGGAAGTGCAAGCTGAGCCAAGTATTCTGCACTTCCCACGAGAGCAGGTCCGTGGTTTTGGCATTTATGGCTGAGCCTGGCAGGCAGTAGTATGACAGCAGCAGGTAGCAGGCAAGGAGAGTCAACATGTGAAGTAACAGCATTTCAGCTGGCAGAGTTAGAGGAGCCAGGAACACAGAAGCAGTGCATTATTAGGGAGAGGTTGGAGCTTCTGGGGCATATTCAGAGGAAGGGGTTTGGGCTTGGGAAGGAGTGGAGTGTACTGCTAGGAAAAGGGCTTTGGAGGAAGGACAGTCCTGGCAGGACGGAGGGGGAAGTGGGGAACTGGAAGGGCTGAGGGCTCTGTGGTGGTAGAGGAGGGGCAGACCTCTTTTGTGGCAGGTGGTGTTAGGCAACTGCAACAGAAGTACTGGCGGATGGGAGCTCTGGCTGGGAAATGCAGGAGGGCTCTGAGACAAGATGGGTGGATAGCTAGCATGCCCAGTGCTCAGACAAAGTTGGATTTGCCTGGCACATTCTCCTTCCCAGGCATTCCCAGTTACATCTGGGCTCTAGTGGGGTGTGACTAGGGTTAATGCTACTTATTACTACTACCCTATCAAATACCTTTACCTTCCTCATCCTCATTTTTACTGTTAGAAATATGGTAGCTCAATTCAAAACTGTGTGCTTACTGCTGGTGAAGCCTCTTTGAACTTTGGGGACGTCCGCAACAGACCTGGAAGGACTTGCTGCAGTAGGGGAGCGGTTGCAGGGGTGCTGGGCCTCCCCAAGAGCTGTGTGAGCCATGTATCCATGCACAAAGCTACTTGTTAATGACTTTGTTCACTTTTGAATTCAGAATTGAACATGAGCTAGACTGGGACACAGACCATATGAGGTACTGTAAAGATAGCTTTATGTGCTGGAAAACCACCATAATCTAAGGGGTTTCAGACTGTGGTACACAGCCAGGACCGCCCCCCCGCCCCCAAAGAACATGAAAAGAGTGATGTAGATGTTCTCGCCAGGAGTCCCACAGACCTAGAGAGTGAAACCTTTGTCCCACAGGGCTGGAATTTTATTTGCAGAAACCCAACTAAATGGTCTCCTGAGCAACAAGTTAAATGCTGCTGCTGCTGTGATTGCTCAGGAGTCCACTTACTCACCACTGTATTTGGCAACATCATAAGTTAGTTTTCATTATTTCGTTTAGAGCAGGGAAGACCTTTGGAGAAAGAACTGAATGATAAGTTGCTTTGAGTTGTTTTTATGTTAGAGAGCTTTATCTTTAAACAACCTGAGTTATGACATATTTTTAAAAAGCATTTGTCTCTATACCTAGCTTTTATAGACAGCCTTTACAAGAGTTGGGAGGGAAAACGGACAACAGCAGACATTTCATCCTGAAACATAAAGGAATCATGTGGATTTTGGCTTAGAGATGTTCAAGTTAATTTCTACTTAGGTGATAAATCTATTTTTCATGGATTTGTAACTTGGCTATAAAAGCATACTTGAAGACTTGAATCTTGGCAGTCAAAGCTTTTAGGTCAGAAGAATATTTTTAGCAATATTCTGTTTAAAAAAAAAGAAAAAACATAGAAGGTTGTTTTTAAGTTTAGAAAGTTAAAGAGAGAGTTTTAAAAAGCATGGGTTGGGTCACATTTTGACACCCATGTTTGCTTTCTTTTCCCTTAAAGAAGAGCAACAAAATCCCCATCTAACCTGCTTCCAGCTTGACAGGTAATAAGAGATATTTCAGGTTTATCCTTTTAATACTGCCCAGAGGCCTGTTTCATATTCAAGAGTAAATAATCCATCTCAGATAATAATCCTTAAAAACTGAAATCAAGGCGCTGTTGTGAATTTTAATGGTTATGTTTAATGAGCAGATCTTCAGCTCATACAAGTCATCATAACTCCAGGAATGGCAATAGAACTACATCAACTAGCACTCACTGAAGATGTGGATAGTAAACATATACTACACTACCTCCCTCAAAACAGGTGACTAATTCAGTAATACTGAGGCAGTAAAGTAATTAAAGTAATTAATACATTAGAAGAAATTAAGAACCAATGCATGAGAGGACACCAATCAGCTCAGCATGCCATGTACAAACAGCATTAGGACAATTTTGGTCAAACATACTGGGGCAAACATTTTGCCACAAAATCTTTGGGTTTACAGTTTCATTCAACCTCAAAATTACAGAGGGGCTGAGTCAATCCTGCCAGGATTTGAATTAGTGGTTCCAGGGAGACTAGTAGCTAAGCCACTGGTATAACTAAGCAGGGGGGGCAGAAAAGGTGTGGAGCAGGCAGAGCAAACAGGAAGGTCCATTTCTGGTCTTCAATTTACACCCTCTTGTTTGCTTCTGCTGCACAATCTCCCTTCTGTGATTTAGACTCCCTTTAAAATCATGGGCCAAATTCAGCTCTGGCTACCAGTGCTAACCTCTTCGTGTTGTACCAAGGCAAAGGGCTGTCCTAAAAGAGTGGCTGGCATTTTCTTGACACTAAGAGAAATCCAGATTTGGTATAAAGATGGTTCATGCCACCTGCTCCCAACCCAGACTAGAAAACTCTTTAGGACACTGACTGGGCCAGACCTAAGGCACCCCCTGCAACGGAACCACTCATATGAGACCATTTTAAAGAAGCTATGGGATTAAATACCCTGGAGCCAAATTGATCCCAGCCCTGCAAAGTTTTAAGGGAACAGAAAGATAACTGACAGATTTAACTCTCACCACAGGTTCTGCATTCAGTTCAGCTCATTTGGGCCTGAAGATCTAGCTCTTCTAAGGTGATCAAATCAGCATTTAAGAGCAATTCTCACCCCCTTAGGCAACCCAAAGGAGGCCTTTGAATTTGTCTTCAGGTATTTTACATCCAGCAGTGATTTTTGTAGGCCCAATTACTGTCTTAGTCTCTGTCCCTCCACCCCTGCTCTTTCCACCCTCATCCTCCATTGCTGTGCCCTCCCTGGCTTCTTCCTCCTGTGGCTGGGTTCCCACTCTGTGCTGTACACACCCTACTAATGATTTCTGCACGTCAGCCTTCCAAGCACACATCCTTCGTACAGCGTGTCACCTAACGCACCTCCCATTCAGAACAACAGTCCTTTTCTTCACGCTTCTTTCCAATGAAACAGCTTGGTCCGTACACCTAGCCACAGCCCAAAATAGAATAGAGTAATGGGCAAGGTTTGGGCTATGTTTTAATGGTCTGGGTTTTTCATGTGCAACAAAGCTGTGGAACAGCAGTTAGGATATTTGTAGCCTGTTTGCAATTAGCAAGGTAGTTACGCTCAAGGAGGTTGATATGTGCACTCACTTAAAGCAGAAGGTATGGTTCTGCTAACATCATTTAGATGGAGAATCGCACCACTCAGCTATTCCAGCGAGCCTTGGAGCTGCTGTTGGAGCTCTTTCAGCCTGAGTCTAGGTATTATATAGTCCCCCTAGCCGTAGTATTGGAGCACCTCCCAAGTATTTAAAAATAGAAGTCACGGTAACAATCTCCCTTTCTTACTTGGCAGCTAGAAGGAGAAATACTTGGCCTAACTTATACATTTGTTTGCATATTCGTGGGTGGGATCAAGTTGTTTGTTGATGTGTATGTAGGAAGAACTAAATTTCTCTCAGTAAGTTGAAAAGATTTTAGTGCAAAAAATTACTTCAGTCGCAGTTTTCCACCTATGCATACTACAGTTCAATGAGCTGCCTTCTGTCCCCTTGGATTCCCTAGGTTTTACTCAGAGGGCGAAGGTGTGGTCAAGGCCACGATCTGGAGCATGTCCTTCTTGTTAATTAGCTGCTGGGATCCCCACAACATGAAGAACTTTCTGTCCTCTCATTTCTGCTTCTGGGCAAAGCACACCACTGCTTCTGAAACACTTCTGTGCTCTGGAAAGCCTTTTAAAGCACGCGAGCAGCCCACCCATGTGGCACAAACACCAATTGTTTATTTGTAAAGGTCTCGCTCTAATAGAATGTTCTTCACGCCACACCCTTTGTTAACCAGAGTGGCTGACTGCCATGGGATGTAGTTTCTATCAAGAGCTCAGTGCATGGATCCCAGATGTGAGTGTGCATGAAGTATGCTCATCAGTTCACACATCTATACATTTAGGGAGGACACACCTCAGACTGAGGTCAGCACATTGCTGAGAAAGGCAGAGAGCAGTTTAAATCTTCATGGGTTATCAGGGATGAAGCCCAGAAGGTGACTGAGCCTGGCTAATCAATGGGAAATGATGAAATTGCTCTCTGATCAATATTTGGAGGGGAGGGAAAGGGTAGAAATGGAAGAATTCAATCAAGTTGCCTGCCTTAAATATAAATTGGAGGTAAATATAGGGTACATAAATAAATGTGGGGAGAAATATTAAAGCTAGAATATCTTCCCAGACTGAAATTTTCCTACCTGAACACAACCTAAAGACATAGGATGTACCCTAGGACTGAATGTCTGAATGTATTTATTAGGAAGTTTCCACAGCTTGTCAGCTAGATGTAGGGAAGGGAGAAAAAGCAAGGGGCTTTTGCTTTCTGGATGTGTTCTTGAAGAAAGTTGATAACCTCAGATTTCTTTCCCTTCTGTCCCCTGTTTAGGCAAAATGCATTGTTTCTTACTGCTCTCTTGTTAGTAACTAATTTCTTAGCTTAGATATGAAATTTAACATATACTCCCATGATACTTGCATCCTTTTGCTTCTTGAAGCTTGGGATTTTCTGGTGAAGTATCCCTGGCAAAAGGAGCTTCTGTAAGTAATACTCATTATGGACTTAGAGGCCTGAAAACAGCCAAACCTGCTCCTTCTCACTGTGAGAGTTAATGCAGGTAACATGTAACCATCACCCAGCCTTTTGAAAGATGCGAGATATCACCCTGACAGGAGTCTTCCTTGTAATGCAACACAGTCCCTTACAGACAGATGATGCAATAGGTGAGCTGCTCCTGAGATGCTGGATGCTAATTTGCCTCTGTTGCAACTGTGTCCTATTCTGCCTGTCTGGCTTCTTGTCCCTGTTCCCGCAGTTCCACTCACTTCCCCAAACCTCGCTTCTGAGGCTTCCTGGTGGGCGTCTGCTTTTCCCACACCTGACTTAGAATAGCTTAAGCCTCCCATGTTGCCTGCTTTGATTTCAGTCCCTTTTGCCACACAACCAGACAGGTAAGCTAAAGATGCTTTTGTCTATCCCAAATTGTGACTGACTGACCTGACCCAACAGCTTCTGTATGGTCACATGCAATTAGCAACACTCTTGAGTTCATTATGGCTTTTCCTCACGCCATCAATGCCCCTCTCTCTGAAGAGCTTTCTAAATTTTTCAGTCTGATATATTGACTCCACACATACTCCAACACAGTACATCATGATTTGTCTAGCTGGTCTTACAGAAAGCTAATCACTTCTCCAGGCACCCCTGGAGATCATCTAGTCCAACACTCTGCTCAAAATAGGGTGACATAGAGCAGGTTGCTCAGGACCATGCCCAGCTGGGTTTTGAGTCAGGACAAGGACAGACTCCACAACCTCTCTGGGCAACCTGCTGCAGTGTTTGATCACCCTTACAGTAAAAAACCTTTTCCTTGGGTTTAAGGTGGATTTTCCTGTATTTCAGTTTCTGCCCATTGCCTCTGTCACTGGCCACCACTGGGAAAAGCCTGGCTCCATTTTCTTTATATCCCCTTGTCAATTATCTATACACATTGATAAAATCCACCAAGCCTCCTCAGCCCAACACTCTCAGCCTCTCCTTGTATGACAGATACGCCAATCTCTTAATCATCGTAGTGGCCCTTTGCTGGACTCGCTCTAGTATTTCCATGTCTCGCTTATGCTGGGGATCCCAGAACTGGACCCAGCACCCCAGATGTGTCTCACCACTGCTGAACAGAGAGGAAGGATCACCTCCTTCAACCTCCTGGTAACACTCTTCCTAATGCTCTTGCCTTCTTTGTCCCTAGGATATATTGCTGGCTAATAGTCAACTTGTCCATCAACCCAAGTCCTTTTTTGCAAAGCTATTTTCCATTTGGTTGGCCCCCAACCTGTACTGGTGCATGGGGTTATTCCTCCCCAGTTACAATACTCTTTGTGACACATGGGAGGTGCAAGATGATATCTTTGGTTCCCTGAGAAACCAAAACAAGCACCTCTGAGTATAAGCAGAAGCATATCTTTCTCTACCAAAGGTTTCCTCTGTGACTGTACCCCACCTCCCTGAAAGAATGCTTCTTGAAACTGTATTTTCTGCTAGCAAAGGTGTACACCCAAAATAAACAGGTAAAACAAAACTACTGTAATTTTCCCTTTCTGTCACTGAAACACTACAGCTATCACTGGACTTATCAGGAGTACATTGTGATTCATGCTAACTGGCAAACAAACACAGATCCTACGCAATTCTATCACAATCATAAAATCCCTTTCATAGCTCTGGGCTTTGGGCATTGTTCTGACTATCATGATTAATGCCAGCCACCAGAAAACACTTCTACATCTACTCCTGAATTATGAGACATAAACAGGCCCGTGTGGATCACTGGAGAAAAACTGGAGAGCTTTTGGATATTCCGCAGAAAGGTTTTGAGCTGTTGGGCACAGTAATAGTATTCTAGTATGCTGATTTTAAGACTGCCACTCATGCAGGTAGGGTGTATCTTGATGGTAGGCCCTTACCTTGCAATTGCCTTTAACATAAGCCATAGTAAGGTAAAAGCAAATAAGAGCATTTATGTACAAAATCCAAAATCCATAACATGTTGTAAATATTTATAAAGGTAACAAAGAGGACAGAAAGAAAACCATTTATCACATGACCAAATCCTTAAATCATCCTCCTCTCCCCCCTCCCCCATAAGCTGATAAGCTGTAGATCCACTCTTAACCCGCATGGTCAGGACTCATCCTTGTGCACACTCCTGCCCTCAGGCAGCATTTGCAGGCGGTTAGAACCACACCAGTTCTGTAGTTTTACCTTTGTTTAGGGTTTGTCTGAGGACTTGCTCAGAGTCATATTTCACATCTCTCCCATGACTGGCCCTGCTTCCAGTCATTATAGATTTCTTCTTAAAGAACTGGTTTCACACTTCACCTCCTGAAACTGTACCTTTTTTTGCAAATACTAATCCCTTTGCCAAGCCTGATGTGTCATAACTGTCCCTGAGGAGGTGTAAAATGCCTTTTCTCACCTGGTGGGGCCAACTCAGTGAGGAGCATTTCCCTACACTTGAACTTACTTTTCACATGAACAGGCACATCAACAACCACACTTCAGACAGATACCTATGCCTATTTTGTGCAGTGCTGGCTCATGACTGAGATTTCACACAACAGTAATTAATTACTTGAGGCAATAATATCCATGGGAAAGCGGAGCAACCAATTCTGGCTTTGGGAGTGTTATTTGGAGATGTACATTGTAAATTTGCCAGGACAAATTAAAACCAGCATTATGTACCTAAATTTAACACTTGGTACCCCCTTGTTTACAACCATAAAGTGGCTCCTTGATTTTCCTCCCCTTCACATGTCTGCAGTTGTATGACTGGGCAAGATGCAGAACAGTTTCCTCTCTTGAGTATTTTTTTTCCCTTGATAATAATAATATTGAACACTTAAATAGCACTTTTCATCCACAAGGTGCCTCACTCGTGTTAATACAATTAGCTAACTTAATTCTCCCTCCTCCTTCCCCTTGAATGTACATAGAACAGGCAAAATGAAACACCAAAGGAAGTGTTAAGAGTCACTGGCTTCCAGTCCTAAGGCCGCTCCCACTATGAAGTAAGTGATATAAGACACCCCCTACAAAGCCCCACTATTACAGCTGCAATTTTGTAAGCACCTTTTTATAGCAGCTTTTGTTCTTTATCATCCAACGCATTGAGCAAATGGCTTCTGGGAAGGAACACACTCATGTTTACCTTCGCTCTATGTGCCACCATCAGCGCTATCCGAAACCCAGACAGACATGAAACAGGTGCCAGAGTTGCATATTTGAGTCACCATCAGTAAAGGCTGACTCATAATTACAGTGAACATATAGTCTGTTTTCAGATCTTTGGGTAGAGATGTAAAAAATGAATGTCACATTAAAGAGAGGCTGTCAGCCCTCTAGGTCTCTAAGGAAACAAGGTTTGACAGTAAAAATCTGTAATGATACTATTTCTGGAACATTTTTTAGAGTTTATGACTCCTAGACTTTACACAAATCAATTAAGCTTCTCTCTGCACCCCCTAGAGAAATATATCTGAAAAAAATACAGATCCATGGAAGAAGTCTCTCAGTTGTCCCCAGGAAAAAAGGTTCCATTTGAGTGAATGGAAGTTAAATTGGAACAAAGACCGCCAATTTTAGCTTAGACTGAAGTCAGAGCTGATCCAAGGCTATGTCAGGCATAGGTGAGTCTTCAGTATGGGAAAGTTAGTTCATATTCAGGCACTTCTTCTGCACAGTCTGTGCTTTGTTTGCTCTCATTATAGAGGATGGTCTCTATCTTTTCCAGGATACCTTTGAGTTTAGAAAGGGCTCTTCCTTCCCAAGGCAGAAAATGAAGTACAATGAGCTTCTCAGGAGGCAAATGAGCATAGAGACCTTTTATTTCTGCAACAGGGAGCCTCTCCTACCTTTGGACTAGCAGCACTTCTCTCCACCCCCTTCCCTTCTTTGCAACTGGTAGCTGGGACCAGCAGCTGGAGTCCAGCTGCAAAGGTCATCAGTACATTAACCCGTGCTGGACTGCATTTCCTACCCTTCAGACCGAGAGGAACCTGGACTGACTGTACCTTGGTGAAGGAGTACTAGATGACTTGGCCCATCCATAATACATTGAAGAGTAAATGTATGTCCTATCACAAGGGAGCTATACAGGTTAATATGCATGCCCAGTACTTTTAACTGCAATAGCACACTGTCCAATGAATACAGATCACTATTTTTAAATAAAGGAAATACTATTATCCCCATTGTATAAAAATATAAGGCACAGGAAGTTGTATGTAAACTTCTTAAATGGACATAAAAATCAGTATCTGAGCTGCAAACAGGACCCAGGTCACCTGCTCTAACCTCCCACTGCCTCCTGTACTCCCTGTTTATCTCTGCTGGGTGTATTACTTCAGGTATTTCAGAGGCAAACCATTTCAGAGGTTAGATTTTCTAAAAGTTGCAGGAGAACGCTATGATTACTCAAAAGACAAGAGCAAAACCAGACTCATATTTCACCTTCATTTCTTCATTCCCTCATCAAAAATGTACTTGAGAGTGTAATATCTACTCAACACCTGGTTACACACCAGCTAACTTCCATTAGCATAACCCTTGAACACTGATCAAAGAGTCCCACCAATGAGCAGATCTACAGCAGAACAATCCTGTTTCAGTGAAGCAAGAGCCACTTCCATTCACTATGATTATTACACCAAATTAGTTCCCTGAGAGACAATCTAATCAAGTGATCAGTCTGATCAAAGAGGTTTCTATTAAAGTTTTATATGCTCCTGTCCAGCAAGAATAGTGTATTGCCAGCCAAGTTCTGGCATGTTTGAAAGATTGAGAAATAACAGATTCCAGGAGTAGCAATTCAGAAGAATTTTTGCCAGCTAAGGCCCAGATCCTGCAATCAAAAGTAGACGAGCAACCTCCTACACCTACAAGCCATCAGCAACTTAAGTGAAAGTTTGTACTGACTACAGTTCTTGCCCGTGTGTTCCCAGTTATGCTGGAGCTGAAGACTACACCTCCTAGCCAGGGACAGATTCACAAGGAAACAGAAAGGCTACAGGGGCAGCATTCACACAATGCACATGTATTCCAGCTGTCATGCAGCCCCACCTAAATTGTGTTTGCTCTTGGCAGAACAGAAGGCAGCTTTCTTGTATCTCCTAATGAGGTCTTGCTAAAGAATGACTCTTCCCTTTTCTTTTTCTTTACTTTCCAAAGCTTTGTACATTGACCTAATTGTCTCACAGAAACCCCTCATTGCTGGCTTTCATACAGTCCCCTCCTGCATCTACTTCTGTTTCCACAGTACTGCTAAAGATTTGGAGACTGTCTGAAGACCACATCAGTCTCCTGCACTACAGCATCACCCTCACGTTCATTAGTACTATCTTTCATACCAAACAACAGTATTTCTCCCATCACAGACTATTGCACAGACAAAGAATCGAGTATTTCATCTCCTATGTTTAAACATATTGTCCCATTTTTTTTCTCTACTCTGCCACCCATTGTGGTGATGGCTGAACAATGCACTGAACTAAAAAAAAAACGGGGAAGTTGAAATCTAGAACTGCAGCTGAGATAATCTCTGTAAAGCAACAAAAACAACAGCTGCAAGAACTAAAAAGCAATTAGACTTAACAGACATATCCAACATTACCAACATCCAAAGAACTGACATGAGTTTGCCTCAAAGTCAAGGTTACAGAGCTCACCTAGCTCACCATCAGCGTGGTGGCATAACCTCCGCAGCTTTAGCAACTCCTTTCTAGGACAGGAGAGTCAACATAGACCAGAGCATCCCTGAGTTTTATAACCATGCACTCCAACTGCATCAGGCTATCTGGGAAACATTAGCAGCTTTGGTGCTAAACTCTGAGGGCTCAGGCACATCCTGTTGCAGTCCCAGTGAAAAGGCTCAGACTCTCATTCCAAAGGAAGAGGGGGAAGAAAATTTACCGTATGGAATGGGTTTTAAGAAGCGTATGCTCATTTACTTTTCAGCCTGTACATGCAATTACACATGTAAAGTAGGCATAAAATAGAACTTTGCGTGAGTAAAAGTTGGTCCTTACATCATGTCTATTTACATCTGCTAATTGTCAAAGTGCTAAGTCTTTGTCCTGGTCTGCAATTAGAAATGAAGCCAGTATAGTTATAGGAGAGCAGGAGTTTCTGTGTGAATATGTGGGAACAAACCACTTCTTTCCAGCACAGCTCTCCCTGGAAAAAACACTTTCTGCTACATCACCAAAGGAAAGCCGATCAGCTGGTACATCTTAGAGCTTCCAAGTTACATAATATAAGCTGACAAAAATATGTGTGTGACTACAAACTGGTTCTGCATTAACTGGGAAATTTAGCTCTATAATGCATCTAGCCAGACAATTCTCTTTCGGTAGGCAAAGTGTCCTTATGTCCTGTGTGGCACTGAAAACACTTGCACTTAGTACTCAGTTCTAATGGTCCTGCAATGATTTCAACAGAGTAATGCAGTGTGATTCAAGGTCAATGCTCCCTGAATCAATTTTCCATGGTCTATAATCTTTGCTGTAAACAGCCTGCTCGGCAACTAAGAAAGCAGAAAGGGGTTTAATGCCATCAGTTTCACCCTTAATACCTTTACGTTAAGCTCAAAGAGCTGAAAGGATTTCATATGATTTGTTCCAGGCTTGTATCAGACTCTACATCAAGGCACCTCCCTTATTCTAGACCACCACGGTGGCTTCTAATGTTTGGCTCTTCACAAGACCAGCCCTGCGTTCAGCATAAATTAAAACAGCTGGAGGATTATATCTAAAGGAGTAGGCAAACACTCTCAGTGTAACCTCTGCCCCGTTCACCCTCTCCATGCTTGGCATGTACCCATGTTGGGAGTAACAGAAGGACCACAGGCAGCCGATAACTACTTTACTTTCTCTTGCCGCATGGAACTCCAAAGAAAGCCAGTTCTACTGTGTGATGTCCTCTTTGAACAGCTTCACAGGCATTAAAGGGTCACAGTGTTGGGGAGGGGTGAACTGGTCTCTTTGTTTCTCATTTCCACCCTGGAGTCAAACATCCATTCTCTTTTTAGCAATCAAAACTATAATGAAGTCTCCAAAGGCATTTTCACAATGTTCACCCCCAAATAAACCACACGAGAGAATGCCACAGGGTGCTAGAAAGACTTTGAAGTCCCCGTGAGAGAATTTTTCTGTGATGTTCTCTCCCTTATCATGCCTAAATTATGCTTTTAAAAAGAAAACAACAAAAGAAAGATAGGCCATACCCTCCATTTGCTACTGTCTCCATTTAAAACTGAAACACATGAAAAGCTGTAGATAAGGGCTGGCATAAATAAAAGTAGAAACTAGGCTATCTATAAAATCATAAGATAATATGATAAGTAAAAGAGCATTTAATAACAGAGAAGTAATCCCTGCAATTCTCCCAAACCTCAGTAATACAACTTAAAGTAGTGGGGTGTTTTCAGTATTATAGTAGAATACTCTGAAATAATGACTGCGTAAAGAATAGAAATTAATCAAAAGCTCCTTCCATTGATATTTCCCAAAGCCGGGGTGGTAATACATCCTGGTGCAGGCCATGTCAAAGCCTATCATATTGCCCTCCGATACACCCATTCCAAGCAGACTGACCACCCGCGATGCAGCAGAAGACAGTATTGCTGAGTGGAGAAGCACTGTGAAATCAGGGGAAATTTTCTACTGACAGAACAGCCCCCCCTTTTTTTTTTTTTACTTCTGTAGTGTCTCTTTGGAAGAGACTGCCCAAGTGGCCACTATAGCTACTGAAAAAGAATTAGAGAAAAAAGGACAAAAGGCTGAAGAACAGAGAGCCAAATGTTAAAAAACAATCTCAATTTTTGACATTTCATATGGTTCTGCCTTATTTTTTGAAAGTCTGAAGTACCAATGTTTGGATTTCAGAAGTCCTCAAAAGCGTTCAGTGTTTGGATCTCAGGTTCTGGTTTGAATTAGTTCTTATTTTCAGACTCTGTTTTCCCTTACCATCGGCATAAGTACATTTTTACTTTATAATGCCTCACAATGATTAGCATGCCTTTTTGATTTTTTCATTTGTCTTCTGTATGGATATGGAAAAAACCCCAAAGCTTTCAATTTAGATCAAAGAAAATTTTTTTTTTTTTTTTTTTAAATCTCAAAAAGGACATGTTTTTGCTTCCAGAGTCCTAAATCTTGCTATTATTTTATTTTGGTAATTCCCAAAACAAAAAACAGTATTTCAAAATTAACTGAAACATTTAACTTTTCCAACACTTTTTACATGTGTTGAATGAAAGAACCCAATGAACTCAGAAACAGGTCCCTGCCCCCACCAGAACTACATTCATTGGATGGATGGATGGATGGATGGATGGATAGAAAGGAAGAAGGAAGGAAGAAAGGAAAAGTCAGCTCCACTTATCCTGTGATACAAAGTGAGCCAAGTAGAAGACACAGCAGAAGTACACTGTGTCTTATACTACAGCTGTGAGAGCCTTTGTACTAATGAACTAGCTGTTAATGGCCATGGATGTACAGAAAGTGTGGCAGCAGATGTGTTCTCAGCAACACCTCATATACTACACTGTACATTTTACAGGCAATGGGTATTGGCCAGGACTTTGGGCTCATGTCTAGACTCAAAGAAATGAGGCTGATTTTTCATCATGATCTTTTTAGAAACAATCTGCGGAATAACATTTTGCAATCTTACCGGTGGGCTGTTTCAACAAAGACTCTCAAGTTGCTTTTGCAAGCTGCTTCCCAAGGCCAAATCACTCCCGTGCAGTAGGCGTTGCCTCCATTTTGCAGCAGGGGAAACCGAGGCACCACAGGCTCAAATCACTTGCTCAAGATGACACAGTAAGCCTGCAACAGCCCAGCAATAAAGCCCAAGAGTTACAAGATAATGATAGGAACTGCCAGCATATCATTTTCTCATTACTTCACAGTTTGATGAGGGATAACATGTTACAGAACAGCAGCTGCCCATGTGAAATTGTTAGCCTTAACTTTTTGTATGCGTGAACTGTTTACTGAAACAGTCAGTAACTGCTGTGGTTTTGTTTCTGCATTCCTTGCCTGCGCATTTTTCATGCAAATGCCAGCTACAAGGTATTGTTACAGCAGGGGGTTGAGGGGAAAATACAAATATTGTAATATATAGTTTGTTCAGTTAATCTTTTTGTCAGTCTTCACAGTGTTTTGTGGTAGGTTTCTGCAAGCACTTGAGGTGCCTGGGCAAAAACCTTCAGTCAGTGCACTTCCTCAGCTGTACACATAAGCATTTGCAGAAAATTAATTTCAGATCTGACTGTGCAAGAATTCATGCTCCAAGTGCGTGCACACAACCCAGCCAGGCAAGAGAAGAGTGCTCAAGGTATTCAATCTCACAAGTTAGCCACTGGTTTAGACATAACAATTCCCTACTCTGTAAAACGTGCTCTTCTTTCTCGGTGTGCCACTCCATGCAGGTAGCTTAATGCAGCTTTTGTCTGCTTTGCAGAAGTACCTTTCCCCTGGCTATTAACAACAGCTCGCCAGACTAAAATGGGGTTTGTACTAGTGGTGTTTTGCTGTCAGTTGTGAGGTTTAGTAAAAACACTTGGCCAAATTAATTCCTGGCAAAATTCTAACTTGCTTTACAATGAAATAATCATCCCCCTCCAAAACTTATTATTAGTAGCCGTTGTGACACCTGTTCAAAAATCCCCATTTTGATCACTTGTAGCCAAAACAAATCCTGTGGTTCCCTTCTGAGGCTCTCCAGGAGCCATGGGCCACTAGTATATTCAGGGCTGTACCAAGGGTGAGGCAGAAAGCAAGCCAGCTCTGGATGTTCCTCCAACAAAGACACAAAATGGGGAAAAGAACAAAACACAGCAGCTCTCATGAATTTGGACATCAGTGGGAGACCCCGCAGGGAGCCTCCATGGAGCAGGGGGGCAAGCAGGGGAGTGCTGAATTACTATCCTGCCCCAGACAGGAGCATGCCTTGCTGCAGCCCTGAATATCCTGTACCCTGAACACAGCAGACTGAAAGTTCTTGCTTAGCTGATCAATAGAAAAATAAGGTTAGCCTTATCTGATGAACCAGGAACCTGACTGCGTAACCCCACAAGCAAGCTATTGGGTTCAGGCTTCAGAGCAGCGGGTTTCCACTGAGCAACAGTGATTCAGCTTCAAGGCATCAAATGAAAATGCACAGAGCTGGGTCCAATGAAAGTCTCACATGCCTCATCTTCAGGGGCCTATTTCCTAGGATGGGATAAGAAATGCCAAGCCTGACAGCTAAGCTGCTTACCTGTCTGCAAAAGGAACATTAGGAAACTTGGAGTAAAAAAATCAAACTCACAGGGCCTTCAGAAGAGGAGGAAAAGAGGGCCCTTATTCAAAATATCTGATATTACAGTGGTAAGAGCACATTCCTAGGAAGAGGAAATACGGTTTTGAACCTCCTTTGGCTGAGAGGGCATAACACCTCCTTATGTCTCATCTCTGCGCAGGTGCTCTAACCACTGGGTATTACATCCCCTCTGCAGAGTTGACGGAGGTGACTCAAACACCCTGACCCTCCCAAGAAATGCTGAGCGTGAGTTGAGGCTGCTTCCTGAGCAGCCCCAGAGCGAGCCAGGCAAAGGGCTGCCTCGTGTGGACACCCCGCTCGGCTGTGCCCTACTGGGGGCAGGGGCAGGACGGCTCAGGCTGGTACAGCCGTGCGAGTTCTCGAGGCAGAACCCACGGTGCTGGAAACCCCATAGTCGAACAGGGCAGTGCGACCCGAGCACAGACACCTCTGGAGTTCAGCAGCAGCTGAACAAGGGACTTTCAGGTGACAGCCTTAGATTGGTGCCCCCTCAGTTCCACTTAAACACTAATTTGGCCCCTAAACCATGTATCAGCTATAGCACTCAGTTATAGTGAATATATAGTGAATTAACTCACTGGTTCTTGCTTTCTGTGCTTTGCGTAGCTCCAAGTCACCAACACAAAAGGTCCACCAGGCTAAGGCAGCACCACACCATTCATGCAATGGGTATAGCCAGGGTGCCACTTGACACTGCAGAAAATATGCCTGGCCCAGAAATCTGAAAATGGATTTTTCTATTAATCAAGGAGGTTCCTTGTCCTGGAGAAATTCAGAACTTCTGCTCTCTTACAGATAACATGTGTGAAGGTAAATGCTGAGGCCACTGGCAAAGGAGTGTAAATTACTGTAGTTTGAAGTGTGGCAACCTACACCCTAACCTACCCAACAGGTTTTATTTAACTGTAAAATAAATGAGCCCTAGCTTTGAAAAGGCATTAACCAAAAACACTGTCACTCATTTGCTTGAGAGAGCTTTTGTTTACTGATATTGAAAGCATATACAGAAAACTTATTACAACTGCCTATTCTTAGCTGAGTAAATGTCACAACACCATCACAGCAAAAAGTGATCTCTAAATGCCATCACCAATGCTTGTTGCCAGAGATTCAGATCCTGCTGTGGTGGTGCATGCCGAGAGATCCTTCAGCCCCTGAACACAATCAGTGAGCTTTTCAAACAACACCTGATCCCAGATAAGCTCCCTAGTCTCACAAGAAACAAAGGGCAATACAAAGGTGTTTGTAAATAGCACATGTCGATGGACCTGAACATATTTGCAAATTTCGCACTAGATTTCACACAAATTTCATACCAAAAAGTATTATCAACTTTTTCAATGTGGGATCTCTCACTAAGGGTCCACAAATTGGGCTGTATTACTAATGCAGGAGAGGACACAGAATGAACTATATACTTAGCCTCTGAACTATACACTCGGGTCTACCACAGATTAATTGGGTAACTTTGGGACAGCTTTAAAAAGCGACCTGTAACTCAGATCGCAACCTGTAACTCAGGTTGCAATTTTGGGGTAACCCACGTGTTAAAACACCCGCTTTCCTCACGAAGTAATGAAAAATGTGAGCCACTAGATGTAGTTTGAAGTGTGGCAAGTTTCAAGTTTCAGCCAAACTTCTCCTCAGTTTTCCCATCGATAGAACAGGCACAGAATTACTCTGCATTGGGTTTTATACTACAGTCCCTTATTTAGGGGGAAAAAAATGAAATTATGCCAGGAGAACTATTTTGAGTCTATTCATAAGAGAAACAGTTTGCAGAACAGAGCTTAGAGATTACTGCATGGCACATCCTATAGACAGAGACGTAATGTTGGAGAAAACTAAATATGAGATCTTTAATCCCAAGATGTGTTTACACAAATGTGTTCTATTTCAAAACCGCCTATAAATTATTTCAAGCAAGCAGAGAATGTTCACTCCCCAAAGTGTTAAATTATGCACAGAAATTGCAATTCAGTTCCAGTAAAATACTCATCCTGATGCTAGATTTATTTTCCCCTCCTGATTAATTGCATGTGCTGAAAAGACCACAAAGTCCACAACAACCTGAGGCCATTTTACTGAATGCTGCAGAGGTCATTCAAGAATGCAGCATAATGGATAAGCCAAGGCAGTTCTCATAACACACTACAAGACCTGGATGACACACCTTCTGTACACTCTGCCACCTGGGTTTCTTTCCAGAGTACAGTATTTTATGAAGGATCAATTTTAGTCCACAGACTAATAGTGCAAGACAAGCTGCCCAGGTTGGAAACATGGGAGGAGTTGCTCAGAAGAATGCGCACACACTGGATTAATAATTAACAAGACAGACAGAAGGACAGAAAAAAAGAAAAGGAAGACCGCATTGAGAGCCACGTTTAGGGCTATCTCCAGAAGGCCAAAACCCATTCTCACAATGTTCCTTTGGAGTGTACTTCATTCAGCTAAAAAACAACAATCCTGTTCGGATTTCTAGCATAAGTGAAAAATGCAACTACCTTCCTCAACAACTGCGCTGGGTTTATGTTTCCTGTGGGATCCTGCTCAGCATGCCCTTACTCCTGCATTTCCTTGACGCTGTCAGGCAGATGGCAAGCCAAACTCCACAACTCAAAGTCCCATTTTTGTACTCTGACTCCTTTTCACATGCTCAAATGCCCCCAGAGCCACTACTGATAGACATGACTGAAGTTGGTATAAGGATCCGAAGACCAGTGCAACTTACAGGCAGAAAAATTCAACAAAAAGTACTTCAAAGTAGTCTTGAGTGCTACTCTAAAGAAGGCTTGAATACTGCTTTTTGTAAGGCTATGATGTATTTTGGATCTAGAGGTGATTTTTTTTGGCTGTGAACTTATGTCATCTTCTGAATCTGGCTGTGCCGGTAAAATCTGTTACCACCCCGAGCCCCTATGCTGGATGTTGGCCTCATCCAACTGCCTATGGAGCCGTTCCAGCTAGCACTCCTCCTTTCACTTCAGATGAGCTCAGACCCACTATTGCAACTATTCAAACCAGCCTGCCTGATTTTTGCCTGAAAAGAATTAGGATGTGCTCCCACAGACCGGCAGCTCGATTGGAACAGCAGTCTTCGCCCAGGAGACAATTACAAACAGTCAAAAAGCTGTATGTGAAAAATGACATCTTCCTACAGCCTCACTGAAATAACCATACTGGGAAAGCGAATGTCGCAATTCTGGTACAATGTCTTAGTTGTGCTGCCCAGCCCCATCTTGCACTTAGCTAGTGGCTTGTGGCCTCCAAAACAGGTAGTGCCTCCCCTTTTCCCTCTCCAGGCTCCCCTGTCTGCCACTTGCATTGCCTCTATTGCTCATCAAAACATGTGGGAAACAATGCAGCTCATTAATCTAGCAAAGAACTAGTGACTTTTTTCTGTGATTAGCCTTAGTACTAGTAGTCTCTTGCTGCATGAGTAAATTCAGCCAGCTTTACCTGGGGGCAGACAAGCAACAGAGACAGTGAATGTATGGGACAGACCAGTATCACCCTCACCCGCCTCGGAGGGAAGGGTGGGAACAGGTCACCCCCCTTCTGGTGCTAACAAGCCATTAGATCTGCACAGTCCCCACCACATAGCTACAAACTCCAAAGAGTCACGTTTATTTTGTTTTGATCTAAGAGAACAAATACTAGTAAGAAACACTGGTGTAACAGTATCCCTGTCACAGGCCCCATAGTGCTTTAATTCTACCAATACAGTTCAAAGCAGACAATTTCCATGTTTAAAGAATCCCAAACTTAAACCTTTGTGAAACATTTGCAAAGAAGCAAAACCAGACTTTTTTCCCTATATATATATACACACACATATTTATATATACACACACCCTTCTATATATACACCTGTCTATAGGTAAAACTACATTGATTAGTATTCAGTCTCTTTTACCAAAGACCTTTATTGGCACACATCTCAGTGCGGACACAGTTATGGTAAACAAGCATATGCTCTTCCCAAAGCTATTGGGAACTTTATACCAGTGGAGCTGCATGCCTGCTGACAAGACACTGACAACCTGAGGCATCCCCTATGCTATTCAGTTTTCAGGGGTAGTGATTAAAAAAACACCTTCAGCTGTATCAGAGCTTATAACCAGAATGAATCTTTAGTAGAACAACAGGTAGGCAAACACACAAGGTGAGTACCTGGGAGAGGGACAGAGGGATTTCAGCATCACTCCCCGATTCTGGTGGCTCACCAAGAAGTAAGAGTCCCTTGCCAGAACACACCGGGGGCTGTTAAATTTCAGCACAGCCTTTCAGAAAGTCAGTTACCCTCACAGGCTGTACTGTCACAGATGGAGCTTGCTTTCGTCCCCTCTGCCAGCACAGACCATGCCTGTCCACCTGATCTTGCCCTGCAGAACAAAAGCCTTCTGCTCAGCAGCCACAGGGGACGGGTATGCATGTCTGCCCCTCGTTGCCCAGCTCTGTCACTTTTAAACTGGGATGTGCAAAAGCCTCCATCCTTTCTCTCCTCCCCACTGATATATGGTCATTTTAAATTTGAAAGCAGTTCATGTCTTTGTACACACCGAGTAGAGGGGTGGGGAACTGGGAATCCTTTGTGTTACTGACCAATATGACTATGCAGATGGCATTTGCCAGTGACGCTTCACAACCAGTTTAACCCCACTCATTTTGGACCTGTTTGTTTTGTGCTTTCATTTATTATGAATTCGAATTCAGAGGATGGAGAAGGTGCAGAATTACTGGCCTAGTCAACGTCATACACTAAAGCGGTCAAGCAGTTTGCTATGGAAATTTCCCTATATTCACTTTATTAAACTGCAGAGGGTATTAAAACCTTCAGCTTTAAAACTTAATGTAAACATTGCAGTCATTTTTCAAGTAGATGCTAACAAAAGTGCAGTTAGAGAAAACAGAAGAAAAAACCCAACCAAACAAAATGAACTCACTTGAAGCACATTCCATCTATGAAATACTTTTCTTCCTCTCGCCCACTGTGGCAGTGATGAGACCCTTAACAAGAAAGAAAATTGGGCAGCTTAAGCATTTCAAAAAGTCCTTGCAAGATGCACTTACCCATCACAATATTTTAGCACACAGGTTCTTCAAGGGCCTGACCCAAATTCTATTAAAATTTCTATTCTAGTAAGTCTCTGCACAGATTGAATGGGCATTGGTTATAGTTTTAAATGCACAACAAGAATGAGTAATCTGTTGTCCTTGTTACTGATTTACTCACATCTCTCCCTTTCCCAGGTCCATTTAGGTTTTATCCTGGGAACTACTGCCATGCTCTAATAAAACAGGGGTCAAGTCAATCTGTGTACTTCAGAGTACCATCGAAGTAAATTGCTTGCTAAAAACTAGCAGCAGGTATTTAAGGCTATTCAAAGCCAGTCAGCTCTCAATACGGGTAGGCATTGGGGTTGTTGGGGGGGGGTGGGTTAAGCTTTTGGTGTTTTTTTCTTTTCCTGGTTTGAGGCAAATCCTAATAAAAGCCAGAGGGAAACCTATCAGTCTGCTTCTGGTGGGCCAAACAGCAAAAGCTGAAGCAGTTCCTGTCCCCATCCTTCTCTCAATTACACATTAGCAGAGTAACCCAGCTGCCTTGCCAACAGCATGTTGTGGAGGTTTTCTTTAAATCAGGAGTGAAGACATTTGCAATTCTTATTAAAGTCAGTGCTCAACAGTACTGTGGGAAGGAAAGGGGAGCACAGGCATCAACTGGATGAGAGGATTTGTACGAATACACGTACACCTAGAAATAGAAGGCTTAGTCTCCAAGCGAAGGGGAAAATGCTATTGATTTCAGTAGGACTGCAAGGTATGTATCAAATGCTGCGTAAGAGGGGAAAAAAACCACATTACTTATGGAGATAGAAGTCGCAAAGCTGCTGTTCTTCTCATGCCTGACAGAAAATTCCCTGGGTCCCAATTCCTCAGACATGACTTGTGTACGAGCGAGCTGGCAAGACTGGGTTCAAACCACCACTGCCGCTCGCTTACCTTAGTCATTTATTTCACTGCAGAATGATCACAAAATCCTGCCGCTGGGAAACCTCCATCAGCCCTAAAGCCTTATGTCTCCCTTCCAACTCCCACCGCACAGAAAGGCCCAATAAAGAGACTTTTTTTGTTTTTCCAAGGGGATAGAGAGGGGAGTGGCAAAAAGGATTTTCACATCTCAAAGCTCGTGGCCAAAGAGGATGATCTGAAAGCAAAAAACGCCACCGCTTGGAAAATCGCTAGCTTTTGACTGCAGCTACCTTTGACGAGCGCTGGATTTTAACTTTAGGTCTGTACATACTGAGAGGACACATCCCAAAATCCACCAGACGCTCGGCCCGGGCTGTAAACGAGGGACCTTCCCCGGCGCGCAGCGGCCGTGCGAGCGGGCGGAAGAGGCCGCAGCGGAGAGCTGAGCCTCGGCTTGTCTCGGCTCCCCCCCGCCGGCGAACGGACCCTCCCGCAGCGCGGCCCGGCCGCTCCCACAGAGCCGGACCCCGGCCTGAGGCGGCGGCGGTTGGGCTCGCGCGCCAACGGCGGGCCGGGCCGCGCGCGTCCCTCCCCCGCGCCCCTCCGGGCGCACGTGCCCTCGCCGCGGAGCGCCCGCCCCGCCGCCGCCGCCACCGCCCAGCGCCGCACAGAGACTCCCAGGGGCTCTTTAAATAGGGTCTATAAATACAACGGCGCAGGGCGCCTCCCCATTGGCCGCCACCGCCCGGCTGATTTGCATGTCGGGGCGGGGCCCGCGGGTCACGTGGGGGCGGGGCGGGTTGTGCAAGGCGTGCGGTGACCCATTTCCCGGCGAAGAGGCAGCGCCCGGCAGCGGGCAGCGGCGGGGGCACGGCCCGGGGCCGCCGTCCTCCCGCCCCCAGAAGGATGCGTCCGGGCGGGTTTGCCGTGCGGTGCATTACGCTGCCCTGCGTTGCTCTGCATTGCATTGCTCTGCGCTGCTCCGCTCCGCACTGCACTGCTTTTCAGGCTGCCGGCAGACCCTCGGGCGGCGTCCGTGCGCCTGAGGCCGCTGAAGGCACTGCCTCAGTGCGGGGCCTGCCCTTGGCTGCGGGAGGGGGCCAGGAGCCATCCCCCGGCCTTGTAGAGGGTTCAGATCCGGGCCGAAAGCAGCACGTTTCGTGCTCCCACTGATGTATTTCTGGAACTAGGTGGGGTGGGAAAGACAAATAGGGCCCTCGAAACTGTGGACGTCAATGGTGTGTCATGCCAGGGTCAACAGATGACAGTGCAAACCACGGGCGGGCAATAAGCAGCGGAGTGGGGAGGGCAAGGGGGGTGGGAGGCCTCCGGCTCCAGGCTGGACCAGCGGCTGGGCCGGAGAGGGAAGCCCAGAATATAAACGCAGGATGCCCTGAGCACCCGCTTTCTGCAGCACTGCTCTTTGCAGAAGCAAGTGTTCTGTATTTACTGGAGTTGTCCAAAAATTTCTGAGAACGCAGTTCCCCTTGGACATCGCTGCCAGGCAGAAAAACCGAAGGTGCTTTGCGGAGCAAAATGTTGCTTTTTTATATCCCAAGAGGCTACTCAAATAGCTCCTTTAGGTCTGTTATAATTTCTGTAAGTTAAGTGTTTTATTTCAAACGAGGCCAAATTAAGAATGAGGACTGCTGTTGACTTTTTGCTGATTCACTCTGAAATAATATTAGAAAATGTTGAGATTTCTTGGCACAAAAATCTGGAATTTCGACAACTCCTGGAATTTACACTGTTGCCCTGATTCCTTAGCAAAGCACAAACCCTCCCTCCTTTGCCAGCAGAAGGAGGGATCTCTTGGGCCCACAGGAAAGAGATCTCCCGTGCTCTGCAGCAGTCACGGGGCCTTACCTCAAGCCCAGCTGATCCGATAGCCCATCCACGCAACCTCCAAATTCCCGCCGTGCTGCCAGGCTTGTGCAACGCCTGCCACAGTTGGTCCTGACCTCACCAAAACAAGGCGATCCACATAAATAGTGATTCAGGGGTAAGCAGCTTGGTTTCCTTAGGCAGAGTCTAGACCTGCAGGCTGGCGCTTGGGGGACAGGAGACATAACCAATAAGCCTGAGTATTTCTTAGGAAACAAATTTTTTTTTTTTTTTTTTTTTTACTTTTAGTATGTAACATCTTAGCAATGCAACTTGGAGTTGCCAATATATGGGGATTTATCTCAAGGCTCAGCTATCGGGTGTTTTTCTTAGACCTATGGCACTCTGAGTCATATAACATAATCTCAGCTTTAATTAACGAAAAGGAAAATGTTTCTGGATCTCGTGACTATGCAGGAAGATACATTATGGTAGCTGTAAAGGAGACACAAGTAGGGAGAGAGAAAGAAACTAAAACGGAAAACAAGCCAGAAGTTGTTGTATGAATGATAGTTAAAGATTTCTGAACTCTTGGCATCAGCTGTGCCGCATCACGATACTGAAGGCCAGTGTTGGGGGTGTGGGTATTGCAGCAGTTGTAAGAGTTAACCCACTCGCACTGAACAGGCAAAACTGAATACTTTCCACACGCCGCGTTTCCCAGTAATTTTGCTTGAGCTCTGCTGACCTAGATCTGCCTGAGGATCTAATATATTTTTGAGTGCAAACATAAGTACATTGTGTTTCTGCATTTAATTTTTTAACAGCTTTAATTAAACCTAGCTTTATTTAAACACATCCAGAGCTCCCTTGCTATTTGGTCTTCAGTGTGAAGACTCTTTGCCATTCACAAGAAGAGCTGTGCTATAAACAAACCAAGGAAGAGTGGCTGCTGCTCCTCCATCCCTCTCTTGCTGTTCTTCACTCTTTTGGCGGGAGTGGCTCTTGAAAAACAACTTTCAAACTGGAAGAAGATCTAATCGCACATCCAGCATCTCTCAGGGCAGAGGAGTCCTACTTCTGTGACAAATGCGGGTTTGATCTGCGCAGGGGATGCTGCATCAGGACCTACTTTTATTATCATTAACAGCTACAGTAACAATAGTAAATTTCTTTTTTTAGATCACAAAAAGTGCCAAATGCTTAAAAACTGCCCGTGCTCAGTATTTTCCCACAGAATCACTAAGGTTGGAAAAGACCTGTAAGATCATCAAGTCCAACCATTACAAAAAAAAAAAAAATTTGTCCATTTAGTCTGAAAATATGCCTACCAGCTTACCTGTGACCCTTCTGCAGGGACACGTTCAGAGACAAGGCGTTGCTGGGCCCCGGCAGGTCGACCAAAAGCAGCCGCATGAGCCACCTCCCAACAGGGCAGGACGGTGCCTCAACCCGCAGCAAGCAAAGGTGCTGCGGTGCAGATCCCGTGCAGGCACTGCCGGGCTAAACTGGGGACGCGTGGTACAAAGAGGGGGCCGGGGGGGCGGACAAGCAGGGTTTCAGGACGTCGCTGGCCATGATATTGTATAGCAGCTAAATGGTTGCCAGCTGTCGCAACCTGGAAGCACTGCTTTCGCTGCAGCCCCAGTGACTTGTCTGAGCCTGACGGGCTGTCAGAGGGCTTGTACGATGAGGGCGAGAGAAGGAAATGCAGAGTAAAAAGAAAAAGGAAACACAAAAAGCTGAGAACCACAGGCCGCAGGTTTCAGTTTTCATGTTAACTGACGTTTCACGGCTCTGCTGCATTTGCATGCCGGAGAAAAGCAGAAAACGTGTTCAGCACCCAGTGTACAACTGGGTTCTTGTATTAGAAGGTAACAGTTCAAAGCTGCAGTTCATACTTCTTCTCCCGTCCTGGTTTCACCATTTCGGCTGGCAGGGAGAAGAGTGCGGACCTTTAATACTCGACTTTTTTTTTTTTTTGGCCTGCAAGAATGAACCATTTCGGTCTTTGCATCCCCAAGAAACGGAGTCGATGCATGAGCGGCTCCGACAGACATACCTGTAGAGTGGGCTTTGCAAAGGGCCGCCGGCCAGCCCTTGCCCTGCTCTGGCGGTATTAAACGAGCCCGGTAAGGCTCAGCCCCCCGCACGCTGCGGGGTGGCTCGGGAGCGGCGGGGTGGCTCGGGAGCGGCGGGGTGGCTCGGGAGCGGCGGGGCCGCGCGGCCCAGCCCGGGGAGGCGGGGGATGGCGGTGGCGGAGCGCCCTCTGCTCGCCAGCGGCTTTCCTGCCGCCGGCTCACCGGCCTCAGCCGGCCTCGCTGCTGTAACCCCCCATATCCCAGCCCATCGGGCCGCTCCCGAAACACCAGCACCGGCGGGAGGTCGGTACGGAGCTAAAGATCTGGTGGGTACCCGCGAGGGCTGCCGGCGGCACGGCTGTGAGGCGCGGGCAGTCGGTGCGGGGACCCTCCCGTCCCGCTGCAGGGCCCGCCGCGGGCTGGCTGGCCGCCTTAGCTGGCCCTCAAGTCTTCTCCTCCTTCTGCCCCTCTACTGAGACGTCCAACGGGGCCAATGGTGGCAGCGCCGTGGCCAGAGGTAGGTTTGAACCCCTGCACCCGCGTGCTCGAAGTCACCGTACGTAACCGCGAGGTGCTCGTGCATTTTCGCGTGTTGAACACAGACCCTCTATCCCAGCAGTGACAGTCAGTCGGGCTTAGCAGAGTGAGCTAAAAAGGGGGAGCTGCTCTTGCATACCTGCACTTTTCCCCCTTTGCTTCCTGCTGATGTCAAAGTTTCAAAAGCCGAAGCTTTGTGGAGCAGCTCTGCCGGAGAGTGAGCACCGTGGTGCCCATGGAGCTGCGCTGTCTCACCAGCTCAAACCTACTTAGACCGTGGGTCCGTTTGCTCCTTCTACCACAACAACAGTTGGTTTGTGTAATGAGACACTTTTTGCACGAGGGGTGCATTGTAATCAAAACCTACTGATGCAATGCAATTGGCAAGGCAAGTTTATCGCTTTACCTGTGTATACAGGCGTATCCAGAGATTGCTAGTTTTCCTCCAAAAGGCAAGTAGAACTGGAACCTGATCATGAGAAAACACAAATATTAAGGTAGGAAAATCTTGTTGCAGTAGTAGATTGAAAGTACCAAATGATAGCATGCTTTACAGTCATTTATTCCGGTGCAAAGTTGCCATGAAGTACTTCTAAGGCTGACTGCTAACGCTTATTCCCATTTTATGTTCTAATAAATAACCACACAAGGTGCAGCACCATAAAGATTCAGGTCCATGATCTGTAAGTAGTCACACCATGCAGGCAGCCAAGTCCTATCAAGCCCTATATTGCTTTTGGCATTTTATACTGTTCAATGCTCTTGTGCACGCCAGGTTATCCTGAACTTTATTATATATAGCTTTGAACATTTCATCAAGTCCTGCTCTTGCTGAAACAATAAATAACCAGTCCTAACCAGGTGCAACTCTGGCAAATTAAAATCGCACTGACATGGAAAATTAGCCCCTACTAGTAAGGCTTTAGTAGCTGGACCAGCGGGACTGTGCAGACCAGCCAGGGAAATGCTGAAGCTGGTGGTGGGAAGGATTTAGCTGCCAAAGCAGAGGTGTCTAGTGCTATTTTAGGCATATGTGTGTATCCCGCTCAGCCCTTCCCTGCCAGTCCAGAAGGGCGTGGGACTCTCATGGGTTGCGTGTGAGACATGCCAGGCCCGTACGGGTGTTTTGGGTATTGTAGGATGTATAAAACAGCCAGTTAGAGGCTGGGCAGGGTAAATGAACGTGCTTAAAATAGCACTACGTGACTACATTTAGGCAAATGAATGTGGCCTTGGCATGTCTGAAGCCCTGCCCTGTTATGTCATTTCGATACCTGGAGCACGGCAGGAGGGAGACGTGGTCTACTGAATTACACAGATTACACAGATGCAGCACTTAGAAAAAACTAAGGTCAGGAAAGAATGTTACTGCCTCTAGAGTTAGGTGGAAACTGAAAGGGTGTGGTTTTTTGGAGGGGTCACAACTTTGGACTTGAGAGTTTTGGTTCCCTCTCGGTCACGCTGTAGGTAGCTACACGCGTGATATGATCCTGCCCACAGCCTGACTCCTGCAGCCATTGCTCTGCCTCGGGCACGTACTGCAAATCAGAAAGTGCAAACAAGCGTGCTTGGCTCACTGCTAACTCCATGGATTGCAAATCATCCAACTGGATCCTGTAAAGAAAAAGAGAAGCGAGGCCTCATCAGAGCTGGGGGGACTTGTCATGAGTTCAGGGCAAAGAGGCTTCTCCCTGCTGGAAGGGATGCAGTAGCCAAGGAGGGAAAAAAATCATCTTTGTATACAGTCTTTATAAATAAGTAGGTTACACCAAGCTTGTAACTGACTCATGCCTTTGTCATTCAAGGGAAGCAGCTCGGCCAGGTTCTGAACTCTGGCTGCCCGTGCAGCCGGCAGGATTACACGGAGATGTGGCTCAACTGGAGGGATTGGATTCAGCCACACCACACAACACAGACTCTGGTACAGCGGAGAGGCCACGGCAAGCTCCTCCGTAAATAGCACAGAACTGTAAAATTGCCATCTTTCCTGGGCTTTGAGAGACAAGCCTTGCTGTGCCTGACGCCTGTGCCATGTTTCCCATCTATTTGGTGAGCGGGCAGGGAGGAGAGGCAGAGAGGGGCCGGGGCAGAGGAGAGACCATGCAGCCATGTAGCACAGGAAAGCTCTCCCCAGCCAGCCTGCATAGGCAGGCAGTTTGCTGGGGGAAGGGACAATAATTTAAGCTTTTGCCTCATTTACAAATGAGCAGAGCATCGCTTCCATCAGCGACTCTTATTTCCAGTGATGATATCTACACCAGTAAACCAAAGAGGGTCTGGGCACAGCCTCAAGCAGCATCATGCAGCCCTCCATGCTTTTTAACTGTTAGCATGTTCCCTGCCACAGTTTTGGCCTGTGATACCCTGGGCTCTCCCAGTTGGCAGCCCCGGGGCTGGTCCTGACCGCAGAATGGGTGAGCTCACCCTGTCCTTGGGAGAAAACGAGGTCAGCCCCGAGGACCCGAGCTGGGCTCTGCGTACTGTTGCTTGACCTCAGGGCCAGAGAACAGGCCCTAGCCGACATGCTCACGAGTACAGATGCTGCCAACATGGAGTGATTTCTTGGACTATTTTGCTAGGGAAGGCATAACGGTACCACACACTGCAAGAGATAATTGTCTCATGCCATCCTTTTGACTGCTGAGGTGATCTCAGTGGCTGTCACTCAATTTGCAGGCTTTCTGCAGAAAGCAGAGCAACCCTGACCTCTGCTTTGGCAAGTGCTTGATGCAGATGCTTCCACAGAACGTAACTGCATCCTGCGAAAGTCCTCGTTGCACCGAGCTGGTGTGTGAAGTCGCTTCTGAAGGCAAGTTACAGAGCCACAGATACGCAGATGAGAGAGGCTGAGCTTGTGCTAGGCCTGAGGAGCTGCAGCGGGTAAAGCTCTCCTGCAGCCTTTCCCTACTGAAGTGCTAACGCAGATCAGAAAAGGGCTTTCAAGCAGTGCCCCTGGCTGCTCAGCACTGTCAACTCTCCTGTGTCCCCATGGCTTTTTCCCAAAACTGCTGAGGAAGCACATGTCTGCCCCAGAAAAAGTCCTCAGAAACTTTTCTGAAGTTTAGCTTGATGCTTACATTGCAAATTCCAGGTGGCCGAGACTCGCTGCCGGTGGAGGGACGCCTCTGCCCGCATCCCTGTGGTCCCAGTCCAAACAGAGGTCAAGTAACACACCTCACCCTGCCATGGGCTCTTCATTCAGCCCAGGTTTGAGGCCATATATCAAGGACTAGCTAGCAGGTAGCCGTTCCTTGGCACTGTATGTAAGCTAAGCGGGTCCAATCCTTTCCTGTATCTCACGCTTGTCCACTCTTGTGGCTCCACTCTTGTCCTATGTAAGTCTACCTTGAGGTCTAGAGAATTACACAGATCTTGTATGACCCAGATGAGAGTTTCTGTGGGCTGAAAACGTTCCTTCTCCAGACAGCCACTTTTAGAGGTCAGAGCTGTGGCTCTGGTTCCATCTGAGCAGTGTTTACTGACCCCAGCTGCTCATCGCCAGAGAGCACCTGACTGCAACTTGGCCATATGATTTTGCATCCGATTGCCACCCGACTGACTTTTTTTTTTTTTTGCATCCCATTGCAAGTGTGCTTTTTCCCCAGCCAACGCGGACCTTTGCTTTAGGCCATTTTAAGGCTTTTGGAAGACAGCGTGTCTGAGATGCAAACACACAACTACCACAGCTTTGAACTAAGGGAAAGATCACAAGATGTGTTTGCAGGGAGTTAAATTTGCAGCCATAAGAAACAAAAGCAGCAGTCTAAGCAGGCTTATTTAGGGCTCAAGAAGCAACCTGACATTTGAAGTCTGTCGTGTATTTTCAGAAGTCTGCCTCTATCAATGTCACCACTACCTGTGGAGTCGCAGCATATCGGTGCTTATGTTCTACGTTGTCATTTTTTCCCCAGCACAACCACTGCGTATCGGTGGGGATGTCATGAAATGCCTTCTCAAGGCTGGCAAGAAAGTGAAAAGGGGTGAGGAGCCAGGGAAAGCCAGGTACGGTGCTCCCATGGCATTTGAACAGCAAAGCTTTGGACAGCCACCCAAAGCCAGGTCATTGCCCTCCCAGGACCTCACTGGTTCTCCAAGTGCCTAGTTAAAAATGAGCCCAGCTACACCCCTAAGGAACTGCTATTAGGTGTGTAGCAAACGGACAGAGGATGTATAGAGATTTCCAGGACACTACAGAATTCTCACCTATTTTCACTGAATTCTGATTATTCGTAACGTGCTAGCGATCATTTTGTGTCTCACCTAACAGGTGGTCTATTAAGGGTTCTTGGCTGCAGTTGCAGGAATAATACTTCTAGGGTTTACAAGCAGCATTCGTCATGGCTGGCATGGTAATTTATGTGTGTCTTAAATACTTGTAATTAGAGTGCCTCATAGCTAGTACAGTGAGGAACAAAACAGATTTCAGTAACACGCAGATGAATAATTCAAAGTGTATTCCTTAAAAAGAGCATTTGTTTTTCTCTCTGTTCCCATTGTTACTTTGAGTTCCTTGATCTAAAAGCTGGGACCGGTCTCCCCAGGGTTTGCAGGTCACATAGCTGCCACCCCCACTGGGAAGTTAGGAAGTTCAGAGAAAACCAAAGCATTTAACAGGGAAAAAAGTTCTGTAATGTCAGCTTCTCTATTCTGGATATGCCGGCTCCCAGCTGCTGCCTCTCCAATAGGTACTCCACCCAGCCCTCAGATAATAATCACAAGCTATTTCGCCAGCTCTGTTTCCTTCTACATTTTTGCTGTTAACTCCATCAGCTGAATTGATAGCATTTAGCTCGAGACCACGGTGGCTTACGGAACAAAAACCTGTTATTTGGGCTCTGGGCTAGGAAAATTTTGACCCTTGTCCTGCAAAATACGCAAGCACACATTAAGCTTCATTTCAAGGAGGCTGCTTGTACACGTAAAGCTAAGCGGGAGTCTGGAAGAAACAGGGCCCGAAACACATGGGGTGCGTTGCCAGGGTGAGCCACTTTGCTAAACAGATGTGGACATTCACAATGTCATGTTCTTAGGAAAAATTACTGCCGTACCCTACCGTTCAGGCTCTCTCGGGGCGAGGCGGGGGGAACAACTCTGCTGTCAAAGGGGCCAATGCTCCTGTTCCCACTCAGACAAAAATTCCACTGAGAGTAAGAGCTGATATGGCCGACTGGAAGTTGCAAAACTGGATTCAGATTGGCATGTGGTCGAAAGCCAGAAATCCTCAGTGATAAAACGCTTTGTTTTTCAAAGCATGCATCAGTTTCTGAAGCAGGTTTTATTTTTCAGAAGTGTTATTTCCTCCCTCAGTTGCTCATAGTTTCCCTCTTACACAGAATTATTTTAGCAGCCCAAAATACGTATCTGCATGTGCAAACTTCAGCAGCACGTTAAAGAGACACTGCCCAAAACACTTTAGTGCTCATGAAGTGAAATGCATAGTGACTGACATGGAAAGTTTGTCTTAGTTTAAGCTTGAATAATTCAATCCATCTGTCATGGAGACCTAGTAAATTTCCTTTTGCTGGACTGGTTTTCTCTAAGGGGTCCCTTCATCCAAGCGGGTCTCCAGGGTTGCTCTTCCTGGCTTCCCCTGCCACATTTGCTGCACACAAACAGTGTCCACAGACAGGACCTGGCATTTGCCAGCAAAACCACCCTCATGAACCCCAGGAGGGTTTTTCTCCCCCACCTACTCACATGATGTGGCTTCAGAACATCATCTCTGAGGGCATCCCGTGTACAACCCACCTCTGCAGCGACCTGTGAAGCTGGAGAGATGCATACGTTTTTCCAAGGGATTAAAAAGTATTTCCGCCAGTACACAAAGAAAACGGCTCAGAGAGAATAATAGTGTGTATATAATAGCACAGGCATCTCCCCACCATTTTGAGGGCTTCCCTCAAAGTCCACTAAAGAGCTTAGTGTACTCCACCACTCACAAAGTTTTCCTTGGGGTCTCAGTTGCCCAGATAGGGCAGAAGCCCTCAGTGCCCTGGGACAAGTAGTACTCTGCCCAGCTGGCCAAGCTTGCCCTGCAGTAGAGACTTTTCCTTTCAAAAGCACCAGTGCCCTCCACCGACTGATCCACATTCCCCATTTGGTGATCACTTTGTCCCTTCCCTGGCAATCAGTCCTGAGAAAACAAATTCAGGCTGGGCAGCGGCCATCTCCCTAGCCAAGGGCTCTCCAGCTGCATGGAAAGTCACCCATGCTCAAGAGCTTTCCATCCATGCTACTATGCTGAGTGAAGGCATTTTCCCCCTTCATCTCTGGAGAGCTCCAGCTCAATGTGGCAGAAAAAGAGGGATGAGAAGGTGAACCAACCCTCCAAATGGGCTTTTCCTTCTGCCACAAGTGTGCTGAGAGAGGCCCCCAAGCAGACTTCACAAGGTGACACTTACCTATGTGGCCGAAATCCTCCCATCAATACTCAGCAAATTCAAGCTTGCTATGGGCCTGATTCACCTCCTCAAAAGCACGTGCTTAATTTGGCATAATTAGAAGCAGCTTTTCAGTATAGCCTTTATGTACAGCATTTAAACCTACAAACGGTATTTTAGTGGCATAAATGGGTTCCAGGTGTGACAGTAGTTGGCAAGTAGGGAGAAGGAAACTCAGCTGAGTGCAGTCATTGGCAGTAATTACGTGGCCATAATTTTCAGCAATGCAAACATGGGGAAGCTGTCCCAGGGCAACAGTACTCCGGGCTATGTTCTGCCACCTTTATTTATGCTGATTTCAGTAACATGAGTCATGGGCTGAGACTTGCTGCAGGTCTATGACAGAGGCTGACATGCAGGGGCTACCAGGGCTAGTCAGAGTTACGCTTTATTCTAGCTGAGCTGATAGAAGTAGCTCAGATGTCTCTGTTCAGCTCCCGTTTATGGGGTTACTTGGGTGGGTAGCAGAACATCTTCTGCTTAATCGCATTGCTTAGTTAGTCCTGGTTTCCTATAGCACTGCTTTCTAGCAGCTACCTTGAAGATTAGAGTTTCCCAGTGGGGAAATCTTGAGTACAATAAAATCAGCAGCATTTTGCCATTAATTTCATGGGAGTAGGATTTGACCAGAGAGAATCTATAGAAGTCAGTGAGTATTTTGATTCTGTGAAGACCATGCAACTGGAAAAAAGACTTTACGTAAGAAAAATGTGCATAAACAAAAGGAAGCTCAGCTTAAACTGAGACGTGTGAGTTTGAACAAAATCAGAACAGCTAATATCTGCCAGTCTGATTTGTAGGCATGAAGCTCCAAGATGATTGCTGTTTGGACAAGAACCAGAAGTTTGGTCTTCATTTATGAGCTAGATAATCAATATGGGCTGAGGCCAAAACCCACAGTTTTTATAAGGCTGGGCTATTTCTTGCTTCATATTATTAGGCACAAGAGACAGAGCTGACTTAGATTCACAAAATCTTGGCTCAGACGCAAAAAGCATCAGCATGACTACCGAGGATGAGCGTATTCTCAGTTAAGGGCCCTCCAGGAATCAGGATGTTTTACTGAATTTTAAAAGCCCAATTCCAGTGGAGATGCAGTATTCATATCTATGATAGCATCACTTGTGTATTACATGGAGCAGTATAAGATTACATACAGGGCATTTTTGGTTTTTAGCCTTTCCCCTTTATTCAACCCTAAAGCACACTGCAGCGCAGACAAATCCTGGAACCGCTGCCCCCTTTGCATCTGTGCTGCTTCTGCACACAGTCAGACTTTCAGTCATTGGGAGGTGCATACATGAGCCGCAGTTGCTTTCATCAGGCACCCGAGTACCTTTGAAAAAATCTCATTCAGAGTGTTTTTCTCTGTGCTATACCACTGAAATGCAGTTGTCTAAAGTGAGACAGCGCTGCTGGATGCCAGGCAGACACACCACAGAGCAATTCTGAATTTGACGGGAAGAATAACTTCCCGATAAAAACTTCCAGGGGAATTGAGGCAGCGATCTTGGCAAGAGCAAGAAAAAAAGCGCCTTTTTCTCTGGGAGGGTTGCCTGGGGAGTTTTTCGATGGCACCAGGAAGTTAGTACAGTTTTCCACCTTATCCAAAAGATGGCACTCTTAACATTGCAGCCGCGCTCAGCTCCCGCTGCGGCATGGCACGGGAAGGGGCACCAGCGCAGCCCGGCCTGCGGCAGCTGCACCTTTCCGGGGGTCTTGCCCTTCAGCACCCACCAAATGCAGCCCTGCTTAGTTCCCGAGGGCTGACTTCACAGCCCACCGTGCTGTGGCGGCAGGCCTTTTTGCAGCATTATCCGTACCTGGTTGTCATCGTCAAAGGCAAAACAGTAGCTCAGAAACTGACTCGGTTCAGGCAGTGTGTGATTCCTCTAAAATCCAATTCCTAATATTTTGGAACAGCTTTGTGGTTTAAAGTGAGATGGGATACAGGGAGAAACAGGAGAGGGGTGAGGGGAAGAGGGGATGAGAAGTTGTGAGAAGAAAAGGAGCGGATGAGAGCGCTAGGGTAGGACACGGGTCAGCAGTGGGAGAGGAGAGGGAAGCAAAGAAAGGAAGGTGAGAGAGGAGTCAGTGTGCAGGCAAAGAGCGAAGAGATTCAAGGCCTCAGGAAGAAGGAAAAGGGCAAAGAAGCTGGAGTGGGAGATGTTAAACTGGTCTCGCTCACATTTCTCCCCCGCCCTACTCTTGTGCTGAACGTGCGATTAATTTGTAGTGCTGAAGAAATGAGAGAAATTTCTATCCATAGTCCATAAGTGAGAGTTAATGGCCCAGGTACAGATACTTGGCAAAATACAAAAATTGCCTCATCCCAGGCTCTCAATCCCTCTACGCTAAGCCCAGTGGCGCGTTACTAACCAGAGCCCTTTGCACAGGAGCATGGTGTAGGCGACAGGGGTTTGCATTGCTGTGGCGTGGTGGTCACTAGCATGGGCTGGGTGAGCTGGTCCACCAGGATCTGGGTGTAGCCCCATGCAAGAAGCAGGGACAGGGCACGGAGGAGGTGCCCGGCCACTGATCTGCTCCATGGGTCATTCACATGAAGCAGAGAGGTTGACCTGCAACATCGAGCCCTGCAAATGGCCACCGCCATGTCAATGGGTGAACCTGACCTTTGGACACAGCCCAGCCTGAGCCAGAGTGGCAAAATCTGGGCTGGGAGAGCCCTCCTGCCTCCCTCCTTTGCTCACCACAAGAATTACCTGGTGTAACAGCTGGAAGGGACATCTGTGTCTGCCACCTGCCCAGAGCTGGATGGGGACTTCTACTTGGCCAGTCCAGCCTTGCGCTCGATACATTGCGGCCCAACTAGAGACTACCTTTGTAGAGAGATATGGAAAATAATGTATCAGCATTTTAGGGGAGCACAGGAACATTACACAGGAGCGTCAGATAGGAAGTGAGAAACTTTGTATTAGCTTGAAACTACAGGAGAAGCTGAATTATATTTACATCCCTTTCAATCCAATTTGTAACTTTAAAGATGAGCCAGGAGGTTGTCGGTTTGAGTTTAATTGACCTATTTGCAATCGTGCCAGTTCATTCCTACAGCTGGGGACTCTTTTTCATAGATTTCAATTCACTGATTCAAGATTGTAAGGCCAAAGGGACCATTAGATCATGTAGTCTGGCCTCTTGTGTATGGACTTTCATCTGGATGTTCTTCTTCTGAGCTGCACAAGATGTGGCTGGCGAAAGCCTGCACCCCAGAAGGGCGCTCAGTCTGGATCAGTGGTTCCCAGGGATGGGCAATGCACCGTTTCCCTTGATCTCTTGTTCCCATGGGTAATCAGTCATTTAGAGATTAAAATGTAAGCATAATCAGGATCTTGGTGATCCAGGATATTGCCTGATCCAAAAATGTTTAATGAACAGTGCCTGACAGATATGCTAATAATTCTTTAAAGAAAAATTCTTAAAATATAAATTGGATTATGAAGTACTTATGAGATGTTAATTTTGCCAAGTGGGCTGATTAGCTCCAGATACAGACAGAGCAGACCAAACAGTGGGAGTCATCACTTGTTCTCTCAACTTTAACTTATTTTCTTGTTAAAACTCGAGCCCTTTTGGGTGATGGCGTACGTTTTTCAGAACTTAGGTTTTAGTTACCCTTTGGAAGCTGTGACCGGGAAATGTCCCTGTAAGACATCGCAGATGGTTCTTTCCATGCACCGCTTGGCAGATGTGCAGGAAAATTACGCTGGAAAGTTGGCTCTCGACTGGGCTTTGTAGCGAGGCGCTAATGCATGTGCTGTAACACTTTGTAATGACATGCTTTGGGTTGGTTTGGGGTTTTTTTTAGTTTCTTTGCCAAATTATAAACCCAGTTGCCAGTTGGAAGTGCAAAATCTCCCATCTTTACGAGAAGGCAAGCGGTGAACTGAACAGATGTTGCCCAACCTGGAGCACTGCACTGCCTGCTGGGGTGCAGCTCTCCCCACAGGCACAGGCACAGCTGCTGGGGCCATGCATAGGTTCTGGAGCAATGCTGGAGGCCTCCCCAGTCTCCCAGCACCTCTCCGGTCCCTTCAAGCTCCCTTTAACCCTCATTTCTCTCTAACCCCCAGTCTCCTTCCCCCACTCCCTGTCTCCAGACACTATTGCCTCTTCTCTATTGCTTTTTTCTGCAGCTTGCTGGGACAGCCCCTTCCCTCATGGCCAGGGTCTGAGGGAGATGAGGATTTTCTTCTTCACTGATGCCAGCCCCAGTACCCAACTAACTGGGGACCAGATGATGTGAAGTAACTTTTAATAAGGCAAAACACCCGCCTGTCAATGTGAGACACAGCAAAATGCGCCAGGGTTTGCCAGGATCTGCACAATCAGACATTGGGCTTCTCTTCGCAGCTGTGGTGAAACTCCCTACAAACGTAAGCATTGCAACAGCCCTGCAACATGTCCTGAGGGCCCAAAGTCTGACTAAGGACCTGGGGGAATCCCCGCTTCCCAAAACTGAAGCCTTCGGCATGCACGTAGGGCACACAGGGCTGAGGCATGCTGGCAGTAGGCAAGCTTTGTCTTCATAGCCATTCACCTGAGCCTCAAAGCCACCGTCAACACTTTTCCATTGGCAAGGGGGTCCTTTTCTGTCTTGCTTCTGCTCCCCTCCCAGCACTGTGGCATGCTGCTGTTTTCCAGGGATTTGGGCAACGTGGTGAGCGTTGCCTAACATTTAATGCTATTTATTCTTACTACAGTTATTTAACAAACAGAAGTAAGAAACTGGGATCAGCAAGAAATCTGAGGGCAAGGTATATCGTGCTTGCTGGCCAGAGGACACCAAAACCCTGCAAACCCTAATCCTAAGACCCTGGTCTCAGGGAAGTGTAAGGTCTCAATTCTTTGGAGCAGGAAAGAGGAACACCATGACTAAAAGAAACTGCAAAGGGTATTCTAAATTAAATAGGGATTTTAAATTTTAACAGCATTTAAATTTTAAATAGTCCAGCTCTCAGTAAAATGAAAGCAATATTTCTGTTCCAACATGAAATGGGCCAGATCCTCTGCAGCTGTAAGTTGGTGGCCCTCTGTGCTGGAATCAAGGGAACTTTATTGATTTGTAGCAGCTGACAATCTGCCAGTTCAGGCTCTCTCCTGGAAATACACTATTCCAATCTGGCTGGTAGTGCAGCCTTGAAGTTTCATTAATTTGCAAGAAAGCTGCTGCCAGGATAGACACACGCTCTGGCAAGGTGACTGAAAAAAAAAAAAAAAGAAAATTACTCTAAAACTTGTTATCATCTGTCATGTTATTGAAGCTAATTTAAAAAGCATTTCCCAGGCTCCCAGTCTCAAAGGATCACTTAAAGATGTTGTTTTTCTTTTTGTGTGTGTGTTAGGAAACCACTGCTCACACTGTATTTTTCAGGCTGTTTCTTTCAGAAGGGTGAGGGCACGGAGTCAGCAAGGAGGAGTGGGAAAGACCCTTCATGCCCTGCCAACACATGACTATTCCCCACGCTCAGAGCTTTGTCCTTCACAGTTTGAAATGACTCATTGATAAAGGTTCCCACTACTTCCTTTGGGAGATCATTAAACAGCCTTTTCAGGCTTCAATGTTAGGATGTTTTTCTTGATAGTCAGCCTAGACATTTCTCTGCTCTGTTTCCTCCCATTGCCCCTAGTTACACTTCGTCCCACCCTAAACAATTCCTTTTCCCTCCTTGCATTGATACTGTCCCTGTGCATATCAGAAAAGGAGGGGGTGACCAACACAGAAATAACACATAAGCATGTTTTTAGACTAGCCTGCAGAATAATTTGCGCTAGCGATCCTGGCACGATGCCGCAGCTGGGAGAGTGAGGAGAAAGAGGGGGGCATTTGCTGCTATGTTGGCTGTGCCTAACCCAGTGCACTGCCTACTCAAATTAATGGGTTTGAGGGACCTTGGGAGCTTCACATGTCTGAGCAAAGCTCGCTGTTACACAGCTGGACCTTACAAAGAGGTGCAGCTCCCGTTCGCCAAAGGCTGTCCTCAGCGAAGGTGCCACAGTGCAAAGCTCGCGGTTGCCATTCTGCATGGAAGGCAGCCAGTAGCGAGGCTGCCGCAGGTCAACACAGCCAGCGTTAGAGGTAAGGGAATGCAGCAGTTGTAAAAGACAGGTTACTATGTTATCCATCAACTTTTGGATAAAGAATGAGCACAGGAGTGTAAAATGGCTTCAGGGGCCGTCTTGAAAGAGTTAACCTGATCATCTTCCACCACCTGCTGTCCATTCCCTTCAGGTACTGAATACTCACAGTACTACCAACACTAGTTACTGGAGCCTCGTGGTCCTCGCTCTTTTTAGTGAGCACGTGGCTTACTGTAAAAATTGTGAGTTTAACAGAAGCTAAAAGATCCCTCTGGATGAGCCAGCATATGGAAAAAAGAATTTAATAGCAACATTATATCATAATCACAAACCAAAAAATACTTGAAACTTGTGTTTATTGACTTTTATGCAGCAGTAACAGCCTGGCAAAACAAAAGGGAAGAAAAGCTGACAAATGTGAGGCTACAAATGCAGTGCAAAGCAAAGCACACAGCAAACAGGCATGGCTTTAGTGATGAGAGATGCACTTTTTCTCCCTGGCTTATAGGTAATTGTACAGCTCCCTCCTTGCTATTGAAGTATAGCAGAGATGTTTTGGCTTATCAGTTAAAGCTGCTTCCAAAACTGCGCTTTAAATATCTCCATAGGTTTTGGGGTAAACCTCACTGTTCCCAGGTCTTTTCCCTTTCTCAGCTGCACACATGTGTTAGACCCAGGATTTAAAGGCACTTCTCAAAATCCAGACAAAAAAGTTGACTTTGTTTTTGCAAACAAACATCAATGAGAAGTTGAGCTCATTGGCTCAAAACTGCTGCACTGTCATATTAGCTGTAAGAAGCATCGCTTCTGCAGAACTGGGATGGACAGGCTGTCTGGGAGGGAGGAGAGAGCTCACCTGATGCACTGGTGCAATCCACACACAGAGATTTTGGAGGAAAAACTCCAGAATCACCTATTCACACATATTTTTCTACATTATGCCTTAAAGGATGCAGGGGTTAAATGCAAGCGGCCAAGGAGAAAGCGGGACTTCAGAGGCAGGAAATGGGAATTGTTTTGCCTCCTCCTATATGACTTCAGCTGACTTTCTCCTCACATTTCAGGGTCATCAGTTGAAAGCTTTGAGCTTCTTTGGCTTTGTTGCTGCTATATGGGTCGTTCACTGGAATGTAAAAATCAGCGAGGTCAACAACGCACCTCTGGGGATGCAGGCTGCAAGCCCATGAAAACTGTCTTCATCCTTCGCCTCTGAGGAGGAGCACTGGTATTTCTCCTAGTGGCATTTCTCCTGGTGGCAGAAACCGCGCACCTCTGTAGCCTCCTGCAGGGCAGCTCTTCTCTGTTATTCATGTAAGGGAGCGATTTCATAATCCAGAGAAGATGCTCAAAGCTAAGGGACTAGTTAAAGTCTGTGAAAAAAAAATCTGTGAAGATCTGCGGAAAGAAAGAACTGGAGCAAGTTTTTCTTGCTGACAGCAGGATCGAGGCTGAACCACAGCTTTCCATGTCTGGAGAAAAACTAGGCTTTTAGAGTCAGGACTTAAATTTCATAATGTTCTCATAATGAGTGCAATCAAAAGGGCCTTTGGTTTACAGGGAGCTGGGTTCTAAAAAAAATTCCTTCAACAGCCAAGCTCTAGACGAGATAAACATATTCCTGGGGACAGATCTGATTAGATGAGTTTCTTTGAAGGGGAGCCATGATATATATATAACTGTGGTGGCCTTTATGACTCAGCTAATCTGATCGTTACCTCATGCTGGCCTCGAGGACACCCCATCTGACCAGCTCTGCCTACCCGTTTGAATATATGAGCAGCTTCCACTCCAGTGGATGGTTTACCAGTAGCTTATAAGGCTAAAGCAGAAAGCAAACCGTGACTGCAGGAGAGACAGCACACTGCAAAATCTTTTCAATATCCCTTGCTTCTGCGGGCAAAATGGATGTTGCTTCTGAAGAGCTTCAGAGGTAAAATCACTGACCTATGTAGCAACGTTTTTCTTCTCTTAAACATTACATATGTGCATGCATACGTATGAAGTTTATAAACTCTACACACCTCAGTGTGCATCAGTACAAATATGGAATTACTGTGAAATGCTAGTGGTAAGAAGTAAACTTTATGGGACATGCCAGTCTGTACTGATAAAGTCTCTGGTGTCACCACAGCGCCAAACCTCCTCATTTCTTGAAGCAAAAAACCGCACAACTGTTTTGCAAAGCATATTTTTTTTTTAAAGGCCCAGATAATCTCTTCCTGTTCATGGAAGTGGTGCTGGAAGCTAGAGCAAGCGATGTGTTTGTAGCATGGAGCTGTAAGATGGAGTGACAAAGTACTTCTGGAGAGCAGTGTCAGCTGTGGGGAGAGACCCTACATACATCACTCCACCAAAATTAGGCTGCAAGAAAAAAACAAGATCTCTCGTAAGTATTGGCAGTGCATACAGCATTCAATCAGTAAGTTTTAACAATATCCCTGCTGATTTAGTTTAGCTTTTCTTTCTTCTTAGTAATCTAAATGCTCATGAGTGCTTCTGATTATTTATTTGTATTTTGCAGGTTAAGCGACAACAGAAATATCACTTGTGCCACTGCTGCTGCCTCGGCCCTGACAACAAGGGTCCATCAAATGTCCATTCTGTGTCTGGGTCCTTTTTCTGAGACTCCTATGGGGAGGGTAATTGGTGTCAGAGAAGATCGTGGTGTTATTTCCATTTGCATTTGTTCACTATGAATTGGACTGCACACAATTTTATATTTAACACTTCCCTCTCCCAGTTCTAAATTGACCACTACTAGTAAATCACATTGGAAAAAAAAGGCAGGTTGGGACCCTGGTAGTATAAACATCCCTGCCTTTCCCAGTTCTCTGACCCATATTTGCTCTGCCTAGCTCCTTTCTGGAATTTCATCAGAGCAAAAAAATATCAAGCAAAATGATAAATTGAGATTTTCCAAGAGTACTACTGACCATGGAGAATGCAGATGGTATTATTCTAACAGGGCCTGGTTTTCAGTGAGTGATGAATATTCATTCACTTTTGGAAAAATCAATGCTTACTCAAGGTGATCACCTAAATACCAAGGCATTGTAGATCACTGGTCCCTTTCCAGACAGAAAGAACTTGAACTGTTCAAAATAATGACATTGAGACAACATTCTGAAGCTCAAAAGTTTACATTTTCCACTCTGCTACTGGAAAAAAGTATGTGCCAATTTTAGCCACTACACCCAAGAACTTATGCCAACAAATTGGTAATTTCTTTGTCTTGCAATCTTTAACTGTCTTCCTAAGGTCTGGTCAGTGTGCAAGCATCTGAGGAGAACAAGAGGCATTTTTATATGGTTGCATAAAGAAGCACCATGGAAACGAAAAATGTAATTCTTGAACCACTGAAATGAGTATGAAGTCATTTCAGTGATGCTATTACTGCTAAAGCACAAAGTAAAAGCCAAAATACGGAGTTCGTCAAGGTCAGTAGGATCTTTCACTGGTTTATATGGGCTTTTGCACCTTAGCAATACTTTGCTAAAGTATATAGTGCTCCTTCTTAAAAATGAAAACGCTGTGTTCTCTTTCTCAGTCAGTGGGGTTTCCGTAAGACAGTTGTAAGGTTGAAGGTGATGTTAAGTCACTGCGAGTCCCAGATCTCTCCCCTATACTACGTTCAACCCTGCTGGAATTGTCCATTTACTTAGAAGATGAGGTGTACAACACAGGTGAGTTGACACATTCGTGAAAAAATCTTGGTCAAGAGTCACTGGTATGCCAAGTATGCTGCGAGATTGCAAGATGACTTTTGATGCCTGTAATGACTGCAGTGCCATGACTGGAAATTCACAGAGGAGTAAGAAAGAGACTTTACTGTGGAAGGATGTGGGCTAAAGGATAAAGCAGCAGCATGGTTTTCAAGAGAAACTCAGAGATTTATCACTGGCAGAACTAGCTATTTACACTGTGACCTTGAAAAAGTTACATTAGGCATCAGTCTAATAATACCTAGGACATAAGGGTAGTTGAGAGGCTTAATTAATCACAGTCTTGAAGTCTCAAATCCACAGAAGGGAAGTGAAAAACAGTATTATAATAATTTGGGCCCTCTAGCTGGTTATGTTCCGGATCAGCTACCTAGAGTGATTTAAGAAAAATGTGTTGACAGGTGCCGCCCCTGCAGTTCGTCTGTTACAATTCCCTGCCGAGTGACAGTATTTTTAGCTGTAAATGAACCTACAGTATAAATCAAAGGAGTGCAAATATTTCCCGGTGTAAGGTACAGGGGGCAGATGTTGAATTTAGGAATAGTGCAGTGTTAGTTGTCAGGCAGTGATTCACTTAGTTCAATACCCAGCCACTGAGAGTGGACAGGACCAAAAGTTCCCAGAGAAGAGGAAACCAAGGCAGAAGTGGGAGTTTACAGATCAGCCACCCTACAGGATGACTCCTGGGCTCAATTATACCTCGTCATTAACCGTACATTGTGGAGGAGAGTCCTCTTTGATCTGTTTTAAATGCTCAGTTTAATTAAATTCCTTTTTTTCTTCTTGAGAAGAAAGAATAAGCTGAACTAGAAAAGTTACCCTCTCTCTACTGTTTTTCCTTTTATTCGTCTCTAAATGACAGCTCCAATTTTTTAAATTTCCCCCTATGAACACTTTTATCTAGTCATTTCAATGTCCCATTTCTAGACCTTTCTATTTCCACAAAACACTTTCAAGAAAAAAATAACCAAGAATGAATACAGTTTTTCAGCTATGCCAATACACTTGGTTTATAAAGCAGTGTTGTAATATTTACAGAGCCTGTTTTCCATCCTGGGCTGTGCAGTACTCACAGAATTTTGGTTTTGGATGACTCTTCGTTTTAAGTAGGGATTTTTACTATCACCAATGATGACCCACTTTTTTTCTGAGTAATTTTCAGTTTTTAAGGGTAGCTGACATTTGGTTTTGTTTCTTTTTTCTCCAAAATCTGATTATTTTGTATTTATTCAAAACAGATGAGTCTGCTTGCTCTCATATTTCTATCTCAACTTGCTTTCCTAGAGTCTTCTAAAAGTTTTCATAGCCATCCCTAGTCCTCAGTGGCCTTCAACCATTTTGTGTCATCTGCAAAATTTCTTACCTCACTGCTCACTCGGTTTTCCAGACCATTAATAAAAACAGCAAAGAATATATCTGACAGTATGGATCATTAAACCACCTGCTGCTAATCCTTTGCCAATGTGAAAACGTATAATTTCTTTCAGATGTTATTTTCTCTGTCTTATCTAATTTCTAATACTGAGTAGTAATTTAACTGTTGCTTAAGATGTTTACAAGAAACCCAATAAATAACTCTGAGATATTGGCACTGTGAGATTAAATAAAAAGTGCTTTGAATAAGAACTGCTGTATGAAAAGTTGTCTCTGATGATTCTCACCTTGTGTTGATATTGTATGTTCTCCTTTATGCTCCTGATGTCAAATTGCATTAGTCCTTAAAATGACAATATCATGAGGGAATATAAAGACAGCCTGCTGATATTTTTGATGTCTATATTTCAATGCAATGTGGTCCTCAAAAATGTTCAGATATTTTTTCTTTATTAAAATAGCAGTCTTGAGTACATATCTGGGAACCATAAGTGGTTTTTGACGGAAAATAAATTCCATTACAATGAGGGAAAACATTATTATCTTTACCTGTTAAACCAGGAGATCTATTCTAGGAATAAATCTGCTGGGACCGATATTCTGAACAGATAATTTTTGTACGTACATGAAACCACCTTTAAAAATCATCTGCAAAAAAAATAAATCTGCTATATGCTGAGATTTAGTAAGGCTATAGATTCAAGAGGCTTTGACTACACTGAATCTTTCTGAAATAATCTGATTTTAAGTATATCACCTCATTTCAAAGTGCTGACTTCCCTGGATGAAAAGCGGAAGTGACTAAACTAACACATGCACGGAGATATGTTCGCAAGTAGAAGAAAGAGGGCAGCAAAAGGATACCTCATTCTCATCCACAGGACCAAGTTAATTTCAGCTCAGGGTTATCTGTAATCAGTATAGACCCATATGATGCAAAGCTTTTCTGCATGGGATACTGACCAAAATAACTCTCTGCGCTGATGATGCATGCCGGACAAGAGATGCTTTTGCTCTGGAATAACGACTGTATTTCTAAAGCCAGAGTGCTTATTCTGGGATAAAGTCACCATTCTTCTAGAATCATATTTTTTAGGGGAGGAAGTCTGATATGGCTAGTGATTAAAATGAAAATGTACAAATTCTGACACAACGTTGCATCCCACGTCTGGAAAACGCAGCGGAGACAGTCGATACTCTGAGCTCTGCCAATGTGACCTACTGACTGTGGGAATATCTGCTGCACAGTGATTCACTCCAGCAGCAGTGACTGCAGCTAATTGTTCCCAGGCAGACGAGCTCACAGAGCTGCTGAAGAGGTGCAGTAAAAACTTCATAAAATATCTTTCTCCCAGTCAGAAAAGCATCCTCATCCCCGAAGGATGTTAACGTAAATGTTTAATTTTAAGGGGTTCCAACTTGCATGATTTATTTCCTCATTATCAATTTCTCTGTCATTTACCCCATTCGTGCACCTGATATGATCAGAGGGAAACAGTGTGGTCCTGGTGGCCTAGCTTATGCCCATATTAAAAGGACAGAAATAGCCACTTGGGCTACTCTTCTATATCTGGGATGAATCAGAAAGAAGATGTAAACATCAGCCTAATATATGGATCAGCTTAATTATTTTGTTGGCTTAGCGAAGGAGACTGTCTATTAATGACAGCAAAGGGTTTTTACAGGGGTAATTACTAAGTAGCACATTTAGAAGGCGGGTTTTTACACTTTAATTACTGATAAAAAGGGAGAAATTAGAATATTTTAATAAAACTCCAGGTGTCAAGAAGTCAGCGTAATAAATTGGATGTGGAAGATAACACTTTACAGTTATAATTTGTCATCTCAGAACATCTAGTGGGAAACCACATCTTTCAGAGACTGTCACAAGATCCAAACCCATGCTGCATGATAGCTCAGATCCCACAAAACAATCAGCATCTCTGGAGTGGAGAGAGATGTCCATCTGTGTTAAGACACTTCTGCTCCCTTTCATCCACACATGCATCACTCAGTGCACAATTCATTGCAAAGCCAGGTCTTTTATACAGGGCCTTTTATAAGAGAAGGTTGGGGCACACAACCAGACACCAGACTGTAGAAAGATGGGAATGGGCACAGGTCCATTACACAAATTGCATCTATTTGTACTGACTGGGAAACAGGGCTGTGAATTCTGGATGACTAGATTTTATCCTTATCTTTACAACTTGCTTGATGTGACCACTCACAATGTGTTTGGCCCCAAGGAGTCTCAGTTCTGCAATTTATATTATGTGGAGGTTTTTTTGACAGTTGATAGAAATCATATAGCTCAGTTCCATTTTTGTCGAACACACCCACGTTTCTCAATGGAGGGCAAAATTATACCACAGTGCATACAGATACCACATCCCTTTGGGTTTTTTTCCTTGGGAATGAAATTATCTTTACTATCTACTTCTGTCAATTTTGCTACAACCTTATTAGAACTCTAGTTGGGTCCAAAGCCTTGACTGTAATAGAGAAGCCACAAAGAAGGACTATAACCAAATACCTTCCAGCACACCTTTCTCACAAATATGTAACCATCTAAAAGGCAGGCATCCTGTCCAAGTTAGCTATACAGGTTCCCTCGCTGTATGGAGAGAGAAAGATACCTCCAGTGGGAAAATCATCCAGTCAGTCCTAGACACCTATTTTTGGGTGGGATGAATCATCTTCTAGAACCACCTCTCTTCACTGGCTACTGATAGAGCCCAGACTGAGACTAGACGTCTAATATTTTTATGCCTAAGGTTAAATGAAGGAAGTCTTACTCTAAATCACAGTATCATTATGTTTCAATCCAAACAATTTGTTGTATCTTCATAGTGTAAAACCAACAAAGACAATCAAACAGAAATAATTATAATGATCCTGATAATAATCCGTGAAGTGCTATTTATTCTAGAAAAATTTAAAAGTAGGACTGATCAAGCTTAGGGCAATCTCAGGAAAACTAGGTGGCAATCTTAAACCTCAGTAAAGAAAGCCAGATGCTAGTGCTGTTCTTTCACTCCCTCCTTGCAAATACAGTAAAAGCTCTGGATATACTTCATGCATTTCCTTGCTATTCCTCTTGCTTGGTACCTAGTATAGTAACCAAAAATAATCTTTAAGTACAAGATTTAAAGTTCTCAACATGCTGCATTTATATAACTTTTTGGTGTTCCTTCAGTATGTTGAATAAATAAATCAGTCCTGTGAGCTTTTGGCTCCCCTCTGAATCACCTTCTTATGGAAAAAAATAGAGTCAACATTGAATTTGAGAGCATCCCAAACAGGTATACACAGTGAAGTCAATGCATGCAGCTTTTATAACTGACCATATCACCAGGCAGAAGGCTTTCTGCTCCATGGATATTGGTAGCCAGAACAGATATAATCTGTGCAGAGGGGCACAGAGGGTATGGAAAAAAGCAACAGTCTAAGAAGCTAATCACTGCTTAGTTAGGGAATGTGTAGGTATCAACACACACAGACCACACGCCTTGAGCCAGCTTTTAGAAGCTTTCCAAGGCTGCTACACACTTCTTGGCAGGAGACCATCTGCACGTAGCCACTAGTACCTCTTGGCTTGTGGGTGGAGGCTGGTTTTCTGTCTGCAGCATCTGCCGACTCTCCGAAGTGGCTGCATGAGCTGCCTTAAATCTTTGTATTGCTTCACAATAATAGTAGTGCCAAAGATTAAAAAACCCACAGAAATTAAACAAAACACCTTGGCTCCAATCATTCATTTCACAGCCTCCTTCCCTCTCTTCCTGCCAACTAAAGGCAACTTCAATGCAGCAGTGTTTTCCTTTCTTCTAAATGAAGTCTTTTCTTGCTGGACTTCCAGCCAACTCCAGTGATTTTTTCCTGTCTACCTGATCTCCAACTAATTAAAAAACAGTCTTTGCAAATGCCTCTGGAGGATCACCAAACCTAAAGTGAGTTTTCAAGAGAAGGAATATTGTCCAAAAATGTTTGATGTATATTCCAGTAACAAATTCCCATGACTTCAGGTCAATTCCTTTGATGGTGTAATCTGGCAAGGTTCATTTCTGACAACAGAGGTACACTGGTTTATACCAGCTGAAGGTTTCATCCTGCCTTTGTTTACCAAATGAATGCTGAACTTCCAAAAAATAATGAGGTTAACAGGTCACACAGCTGCAGCCTTCCGTTTCTGACAGAGAGGCGGAAGGGATGTCAATCCCACTTTCCTCCCTTCCCAACAGAATCCTGTCCCACTGGTGGTACAGAGATAGGGATCCTTGGGGAGCCTTCTACACTCATTAGCTTCTCCATAACTGGGGAATCATTAGATTTAAAACAAAAATGGACAGATCTTGTTCATTCAGTGATAATTACACAAAAATAGGGACTGATATATTCATAGAAGATAGGTGCTGATGGTAACAACTCAGTATTTAATAATACTTATTATGAGGACTCCTCAGCAGATCTGAAGTTAGATTATTTTTCTTTGAAATTAAAGCAACTCTGAAATTTGGACCAGATTAGAGACAATGTCCACCTATTTATTCCAGATTCTCAAATAGTCTGCTAAATTCTAGGAGAAAAAAGGAGAAAAAGACTATACAGTGATTCTCCTGCTTCTTTTTAATTAAATTTGCAAACAGAAGAGGGTCAAATAAGAATCTAGCCTGTGATTTATTTATCTAGATGAAGTCTGCTGCTTTGAAAAAACACTATATACAAGCTTGTTTCTAGCCAAGGATTTCTTTATAGCAGGAGATTCTTGGAATGGGAAGATTTATATGCTTCACACCTCTTTGTACAACCCCACAGAGAGGGAAAGCACTGGAGTGTGGGAGAGTGTATGTATGTGTATAGATGCAAAATCTCAGAGGATGCCCTTTCAGAAGAGCCAAATACACGCCGTAGCATTAGTATACAACATACCTTGTTATTTTGGTCACAAATTACAATGGGGACACATTGCTACTTCAGCCGGGTGTAGATATTCATAGCCTTTGTTTACTACCTACTTGGCAGGAGATATATATGGAACTATCTATATGACACAAGTGGACTATGCACCACAGTGCTCAATTCAGCCATAAAAATGCTCTAATTTATTGAAATAGTGCAGTTGGATGACACAAAAACTAATCAAGCTAGTGATGCCTGGAACAAATCACCCCCATGTTTCACTATACCTCTGTTCAGCCCATTCCTCCATCACTTAGAAGTAATCTCAGCACTATTAAAATGGAAGTCCTCTGTTCTTCTGCAGAACAGATCTAACTAAGAAACAGCAACAGATTCTCATCCTTGCAATTAGACTATGTGTTATTCCTGCCAACAGAAACAGAATTACAGTCAACTCTCCCTTTTCTGCGGGCAGCCTATCTGGCACAGACAGGTCCAGTGGATCCAGTGAAATCCAAGTGGTTTCTGGTTCATTGCAGAGCACAGCCTTCATGAACAAAGCTATACTGAATGAAGCTATACTGCTTTCTCTAGAAGAAACATAGCTGTGCCAAGAGCTAAGACTGAGCAGTTTTGTCCCAACAAACCTGAGCTGACGTCACTTGGCGTTAGTGTGGGTGGCTCTGCCTTATGGACCCGGCTGAAGAGGACAGGGTGCGGGTACTGGAATGACTCAGGGAAAAGCCCGCCTGAGACAAGCAGAGCTCATGCACTAATGTGCAGCATCACTCTGGACAACCTGAGCTGGCTCCCTGCTGCACCACTCTGGTATCTTTCCAATATGCTCACCACTATAACCTATTGTATGTGTATAACCTGAATTAGTCTATTAGTTAGATCTTCCTAGACCTCTACTATCACAGATAATGAAGAACCAGCTGTCTTTAAAAAGTACTGCAGCCCTACAGACTGTCAATATTATTTTATAAGGGCTTTCAAGTGCTAGGAGATCCTGGCCATACCCACTGAAATAATGATTTGAAAGCTCCTTTTCCAGCTACCTTACTTAGCACATGCAATGTCCTAAAGGGGCATCAAAACTGAAAAACTAGACAAGTGAAGGCCATTACCTCTGGGTGGAGGAAGGGAGTGGAGGAATGAAAGATCAGCCACTCTCACTGTAATCCAGTGATGTTCTTTTTCCCTTCCAGAGGAGCGCATAATAAGCACAGGGTATTTTGATCCCCAGTTCTTCTCAGTCCTATGCTGTCTAAATTGTACCAACTGTGAGGATGTTTCCTGGCCTCCACCTCCCAACTCATCTGACAGGGTGGTATCTTTATCACATGTTTCAACTGTAGTAATAAAGGTGAAATAACAGGCCGAGTGACTACCAGGCTTCATTCATTATCAACTGTAAGCTAGAAGGGCTAGCTGGCCCATGACCTCCACCAAAGCATGCGGTGTTTCAGTTCTGGGTGACCTGGAGTCCAATGCCACCACTTGGGAGGGCAGGAGGAAGCTGCCTAAGTTGAATTCACAAGGAGGTTTACACTAGACAGAAGCATTGCCTATAGACATATGCCTTTAAAAGAGTTTGGGAATAAGCATTTGTAGAAATGTTCTATGGTCTATCCAGTTTAGCATTTCCGTTTGGTGAAACCAGCAGCAATGCCAAGGGGTATAGTTATGACAAAACCAGTGAAATCATGGAGACGATGTCAATTCCCTGTGGTTTGTGGTTGTAGCAAGTGATGCCATCATGCAATCAGAGCAAACCACAGAGCATGTAATTTAGTGAAATGTGGCACAGTTATAAGGCAAATATATTTGTCATGCAATAGAAATGGTTGAAACAATCATATGTCTTTTTGTGTGCTCAGGCTTCTTCGAAGCACGGTGCCCTGCTGCTGAATCAATTAACTCTGCGTCTGCAGGTTGCTGCAATAAAACCTCACTTTGCAGGATGAACACGACTAGGTGTTTCTCGGTGCTGCACATGACTTTTCCAATTGCAATGGTTTTTTTGTAGGACCAGGCTTTGAGCGAGGACACAGTGTTCTGGCCCAAAAGGACGTGTCTTCACAATACATTTAGAGTGAGGCTGCATCTGCTCTTCTGGAGAGACACGAGTCTAATAGGCAATCTGTTTGATTTATGTACCATGAAGCATGATTAGAGTATGGGTAAGATTCTCATTCATTACATAATTTCTTTGAGATGATGAACCTAGTGTGTTTGTTATGAGATCCAAAACAAAGAGTAAAAGGACATTTTCAAGGTTGGCTTTAAGACAGTATTTAGCAAATCCTTTTTTGTTGTTTCTCAGGCCTATGATAATGTTGTGGAATTTTTACCTTTTTTTCCCTAAACAAATAACTTCTCCTTTTTTTGCAATACTTAATCCCCTTTGTTTCAGGTACTTTAAAAACAAGCATCATTTAAACTTCATAAAGGCATTATGGATTCAGTGGGTAAACTGAGGCAAGTGGGCAGCTAAGCAATTTCCTTGAGAGGCTGAGCTGAATACACAAGCCCAGTGTGTTAACTAGCACATTGTTGATCCTTAGGTATCGCCCATTTTCTGGAGTGAAAAATAAATGCTGTCATCAAAATACACTAGAAGAAAATACAGTATGTTCTTGACACAGACACACTGGCCAGAGATTTCAGTTTTATGAAGCTGCTCTGAGGAAAGGAAAACCAAGATTTTAAGAGCACAGAGGCATACCTTTAAATAAGTAGTTTCCCAACTGGGGAGAATCTTTGTGCAAGAAATGTTTAGGACCTGATCCTAAATCTACTGAAATTTCACAATGGCTTAAATAAAGCTTGGATCAGGACCTAATCTCTATATTGTGCAGATATTTCTCAAGTGTAAGAAGTGACAGATCATTCTTTGCACAGCTTAAATGAAAAAATAGGGGCAGCAAAGGGAAATAATATCGTTAAAAACAGAGCAAGGAAATGGTGGAAGATCATTCAGTTGTCACTTTCCTTTTTAAAAGAAAACTGTCAGAGAGGAAGGAGAAAGTAGTAATTGGGAAATGAGGTGCACTCCAGATCTGAAAAGGTAGTGTCCATAAAAGAAGAAAAATCTAATACAATATTCATTGAGAATTACTCCCTCTACATCTCTCTCCTGCCAATTTCTAGGTATATGTATATCTGTATCTATATAACAATAAATATATGTATTTTTATGCTAATAGGAGTTTTAAAAAATAGTTTGACAGCTCCCATGCAATTACTGTTTGAATTTCTGAGGCTATTTATTGAAAATCTTCAAAATACACTCTACTGGTCTCTATGCCTACTCCTCAACTGAGGTAAACCAGCATCTGTCCTCTGAAGCCAGCAGAACATCACAGTTTTACAAGGGGACGAGATCTCATTATGTTGGGTTTGAATTTATACTGTGTATACAACTGCCGCTTTCTGGCATCAGCGGTGCTTTAGAGCGCGAGTCAGTGTGCCACTGTCCAAAATACACTGCGCATAAGGAGGGATGGCAGCAACTGGAAAGTATCATGCAGCAAGGAAGCCAGTGTGTTGTATATCTGAGTGGTCATCATGGCAATTGCTTGGGACTATGGAGGAGAAAGATTGTAAAGCAACAGACTTTCTTAACTGCTTTCAAATTTTTAAGACTCCACAGCCAAGCTTTACCCAAACTTTTCCCAAAGTTTCAGCAATAAAGCCTGAGATCAAGATATTTTCTTCAGAGGGAACATGGTCAATAGAAGCGTGCCTTGATAAATGATCTTGCATGCCATGGGGAGTTCTTTGCTTCTCCTTTAACTGATGCTATGGTCAAGGTCACTGTTTGGTTAGTTTACGGTTGTTTTTTATATATATTGAGCATAAGGCAGAATCTGTACATGACAGAAGCAGCTTTTTTCAGAGATAGGCTGTAGCTGCTGAATTCAGAGCCCAGAGCCAGACTCCCAGCTGACACACAACGTATGTTGAAGCCAGTCTGTTTTCAGCTGAGACACAGCCCTGAGTTTTGCTTCCTTCAGGAAAGAAGAGGGGAGAGGAACTATGTCTTATTTTTACCACTACAAAGTATTAGCTGTTAAGAATGAATTTAAACTATCTGTAGGTTGCATGACTTGATATGAATTATTAATGTAACTTACTATCTGTTGAGCACGGGTACTTACATGGGGAGACACGGAGGGCCATGCTTCCCCAGAAAACATAATTCTACTCTTTCCCTGGGCTTTGCAGGAAAAGCACAAAACGAGCATCAAGAGACCGAAGAGACCTGAGGTCTAGTTAAGGTGATGGTGCACACTGTGTGGGAAGGGTTACTTCTGCTGTGTCTGATAGCGCATCGCTCACTCACCTCATAAAACGTGTGAGGAAATTGTTTGTGAATGTACAGTACACTGAGGTTGTCGCACACGATGTGATGTATCTGCTGCTGCCTGATCAGCTGGTCTGCTGCAGCCAACTTCAAATATAAGAAATCAGACTTGGACTGAATGAAACCGAAGTTACATGATTTCTGATGCACTGTTTGTGCCTTTGCTCTGGGCTTTTCTTCATCCTATTTTAGCAACTGCACCTTCACACTGCCAGATGCAGAGCAGGATTTACTACACGTTAATGCCCACAGAAGCGAGGAGTAGAAGATGAGCTGAAGGTACCTTCTCAAGCTCCCCACCACCCTCCAGACCAGAGCTCAGATTGGACCCAACTTGCCACCTCTATTTCTGTCCAGCCCCCAGCACTTTATGTTGCTGGTTCCAGCCCCCCATAACACCTCAGTTCAGCACTGCCTGGGGGACTGGAAAGGCCCCAGCCATGATTTACGGGGGACTGGGACAAGGCAGGGTCAGGGAGTCTGTCTAAATTACCCCGAGTTTGAATGGCTGCCCTACAGACTGCAGTATTGCCTAGGCTCCCCAAAGCTTCATCGCTGCTCACCACTTTTTATTAAAGTTTCAATCACAGCTTGAAACTCGTATGAACAATCTGGCTCCCTAGAGGATAAAGAATAAAAGGGGCAAGCTCACAGACTATCTATAAATCATACATGGTAATGTACCAGTGCATTTGTACCAAGTGCATTTGTAATGTTTTCTTGATAACAAACATTGCAAACTCATCTGTGTGACTGACATATTTGTGAAAATTAGGACCTGTTCTGAAATCAGCCAAGGCCAAAGTTTATTGGATAATTTACTCCAAACAAATAACTCACCCAGCGCTATGAAAATGTGATATAACGTGCTTATTTGGTGACCTCTGTGAATGATTAGTTGCCCTTAACCCCACTCTTACTGAGACATTGTTTACCCTCAATAAAATTACTACACAGCTGGCATTATTTGTTATCTCTTTTGACACTCTCAGCAGAGGCACTTACAAATGAAAGGGCTCAGAGACCAAAGTATCATGAACAGTTTGCAGCACGCTGGCAAGATGATGAGAGGAAACTTGTCCTGCCATTTCTCAGGCTCCCTTTGTTTTGTGGATAAAAGTTAAGTCTCAAGGAAGATCAGCTTGGAAACTCTGAGGAGCCCTGGGTTTCACACGTACTGAAATTCAACGAATTTTGGAAATTAGAAAGGCAAACCCCCATGATTAAAACAGGTGATGATATTGCACCATCAGAAGAATTGAGTTCATTTATTTTGAATTGTAAGTTTAGGTTTATGTATTTGTAATAGCACTTCATAGAGGGCCATTAAATGTTCTGTAGCAGTGTGTTGTGAAAGCAATGCAATGACAGGAGTTCTGACCACAGCAGTCTGAGCTCATTACTGACTGCCTTTCCAGATGGAAATTATTGGATCTGCAGAAGAGCTAACTGAGAATGATCAAGATTTTACTGTGGCTAGATGAAGTCTGTTTAGATTATAAGACTCAGCGTGTGTAAACAGTAAAACAAAACAAAAAACCCCCGTAAGTGAGAAAAATTAAGAATACAAAATTAAGTATTGTCAATAATGAGAATCAATTCTTTTCAAAACCAGCTCTCAGGCTCTGTTCCTGTGCACGTACAGAGAGCATACTGCATGTCCTTTACACCTCCTGCCTTGTGTCGTGACAGGCTCGCTCTGGTTTGCTGCCTGCACCTCTCACTCTTGTTCTTGCAATTCCACGGACTAAAGAAACAGCTGCTTACAATTTATTTAACCGTCATTAGCCAGCACAATCACCTCCCCGTGGTCACTAGGCCAGTGGTGCAATGTTGCAGGCTTATAAAGCACCTCCTGCCCCACATGTCATTTCGAATGTGCACGCGTGTACTGATCTTGTACAACTCTGCAAGAACTGTTTCAAAAGATCCGATAGATTTGACCTATCTTTCCAAAATGTAATTCATAATTAAAGAAAAGGAAGAAACTACCTTCTCTCTAGTTTCTACATTGTAGTGGTTTGGTACGCTTATATTCAGTCTACACTGTGAAATGGTGCAGCACATGCTACAACAGCTGCAAGGAAGGCAAATGACAACACAGCACCCTTTAAACCTAATGTCAGCTAATGAAATAAAGCTATTTACATAGTGTATTTACCTGCCAGCTGTTTCACAGGCTGCAGTTCAGCTACTTTAGGATAAATGGAAACCAAAAATAAAGTTGCGTTATGATGGAAGAAGACACCAATGTCATCCTACTGTACATGTCTGCTCAAGTCAGATAGAAAAGGCCACAGACAGAGACAGATGAACAAAAATGCCATGTTTTGAAAGTCAAAAGAGGCATAAAAAAATATATATATTTCCTGTTGCTTGAGTCATATGGATCCCCTTCAAGGGACTATGGAAAATAAACTAAAAAATCTTTCAGCAATCACCATAAAGATGGAGTGGATCAATGATTTCAGAGGATTCCTATGTCTTTATCATTAGCCAGCACAGGGACCTCTCAGTGGTTGCCAGTGACGATGCAATGCAACTTGCATCATCCCTTTTCTGGGACCACACAGGATTTCCAAGATGCATACAGGTGCCAGCCTTGTACACCTCTGCATAAACCGTTCTCAAAGCCAATGCTGGTGAGAAATGTGATGTGAATGAAAATATTTTTGAAGGCAGAGACTACGACCAAGAATTGGAAGAGACCAAGATCCACACACTTGGGAAGGGACCAGTAACTGCTCGCAGGAGGATGAAAGGATGGAGTAGTTGGATAAAGAGGTGGTAAAAAACAAGGAAGGGGAGCTGACTGGGGAATCTAGGACAGGAGCCAGCTAGCAAAGGTAGGAAGTGTCTGGTCAAAAATACTAGAAGGCATACCTGGAGGATACTGGACCTTGCTAGCAAAAGCTTGGGCTAGGCATAAACCATGCAATGTATCAAGAGTAGAACAAGACAGGGTGGAGGGCAAAGCTGTAGTTCCTCAGGGATCTAAACTGAGGTTGCACAGGATGTCCTAATTCTGGCATTTCTAAGTTTTTGCTCACACAGTTTTGCAACATGAACAAGAGTTCATGTAATGTAATATCTCTTAATGTAACTTTTTCTGTGTAGTGTAATTTTTTTCAGTAAAGTCATGAATAAGATGTAATTTCTCTCTACTGAACTCAAAGTATATATTTTCATTTAAAGTTCTTTTACAAGCAGTTTTATGCACTTGCACCTCACTGTCCTAAGTAACGTTCCACCGTAACACCGGGAAGCCCTGGGCTTGCCAGCTGGGATGTATCAGGACATTTTGGCACTATAATCAGGACTGAATCCTTATTTTCCAACTTAAAACTGCCACTGAAACTTAAAAATGGGCCCTGAGGCAAACAGATGAACTCTGTAGTGCACTGTGTGCATGTACACGTATGGACTACTATGTAGTCATCCTTTCAGTGTTCATGGCTTGAGCTTTGAAACTGTAAAGATGCACCCAAAGACAAATTTTTTTTGGCTTTAAGTTTTGTTACGAAAGTTTCTCTCAGCACTGTGGGGAAGAAAAGGGGATTTGTCAAAAGTACAGCCCTTTCATAAGGTTTTAGGAATGCATTTCCTTTTAGCAAGGTTACAAAGTAGGCTTCTACAGTGCCCCGAGATTCACAGGAACCCCTGTTGTCTTTCTAAGCTCTATTACATCTGCTGTCTTTCTAATAACTGTGATATAAATAGCATTACTTTGCTTTCAGAGCTCTATCTAAAGAAAATGTGCAGTGACACATGGACATGTACCAACTCTCTGGGATTACGCACAGTAATATCAACCTACAGATTGGGCAATAAATTTTTAAAACTCATATCAAGTCCATGAGGGAGTTCACTGTGTGTTACAGTGTCTCCTGGATGGAGCATGCAGCAAAACTGTGATTCACCAAGTACTTTGTTTAACAGAAAAAGAGGCAGACTAAAAGAAAACAGTGCACTCTCTATCCACTGTGTGTTGCCTGTGCACTCTTGTAACTGTGCAGTTATTCCAGAATAGAGTCACGTCTCTGCTTCTGTTGTTTGGCACTTGCACCTTACACTCCTGCAAAATGAAGTGCTTAGGGCCCAAACCCGTGGGCAAACACAGCTGGTGCATGTGATATGATACTGGATCTAAGAACCGGTACCTGGATGCTGGGGAGGCCCCTGCAGCTGTCTTACTGTGTGCACACACACCTTTCCGTGCAAGAATACAACATCACCCAAAAAGCATATTTGCTAGCAACTTTTTAATACATTCATTTTCCAAGCTACTAAAATATTGTAATGAACAAATCCAGCTTTCTCCTGTCTCCCATCAAAACACTTCAGACAGAGCCTGAAATTCACTTCCAAGGGGCGTAACCGTATTCTCTTAGTAAGATTTAAAAACCACTAAATAGACACTAGTTTCACCTTTTCCTTATTTCTGTCAAGTCCTGTATACAAGCCAAGGGACCTGTTTACAACTTGTCTAATCTCTCCTGAAGTCAGAGTGCAGTTAGTGCACAAACATCGCCTAGGACACCATCAGTTCTGTGCTGCTGTTTCTAACCACCGTGTAAGGAGGCTGACAGACAGCTGTATCATAACCAGGTTGAATGTGTTGCCTGTAGCTGTAACATATATAGATAGGATTAAGAATTAAATCGAGCCCTCCCATGCTATCAACTTGTTTTTCAGAACTACTTTTTTTCTCAACTAATACTTAAGCTTTTTCTGAAACAATCTCCTTCATTAAAGGGTAAGATAGAATATGGAGTGGCCTTGCCCTATATTACTTAAATGGAACAAATCCGGATAAAGAATTTCCATGCCATGAAAACTGTAAACTGTAAGGAGTATGGGGATCAGACATAAGGTGCAGATCTAATTTCCTTGTTTTGAAATACCCTGGCTTATCCTACAGCATCCAAAGAAGCCGCAGGTGGGTGTGAAGAACTGAATGGGATAACATTACACCAAGCCTATCTTTACAGATTTTTAAAAATGCCTGGGACTATTTTGGGGTGCTTGACACTCACTTAGCTTGTAAAAGAAGCAATATTGCTAGCCTTGGAGACTAAACTTCATAAATTCATAAATCCACAACGCAGGGTAAGTAGTAGAAACAGTACTTTTATGCTACCCATCTAATTTGTCTTAAAACTGTCCCACAGGTTTGCTTCTTTTCTATGCCCACGCAGTCTCTGTCTTTGCTATCGGGATTGCTACTAGCAGTACATAAAGCAGTGGCTTCTCTACTAGAGACTAAACTGAGACCTACGAACATGTCACACACAGGTTGCAATCTGCTTGTGACAACAACTGGGTCATAACAATCCACACTGCTGACATACAGGTGAGAGAGCCTTTGCAATTAAATGCCAGTCATTAGCATCCCTGCTGCTGGAGCTGTTTAGTCTCAGCACAGAGCATGACTGCAAAGGTACTTGGAGTGCAGTACAATAAAATGAGAAGACAAAAGTGTACCAGGAGAGACTGCCTGCTCCGTCTTCTCTCTAGCAGTAATCTAGAGTGTCACTTGTTCCTGAGCTATTCCAGATGACCTGAAATGCAGCGAGGAGGATATCAACATTAATTCTGCACTAGTATTCTGACAATTGACTGTGTGCCTGCACACAGCTTGTTTGGGCTGTTTCTATTTCATTGTTTAAAAAAATACCTTGGAACATAACAATAGCTACTGCAGAAGAACCAAACCAAAAAGCAAAAGAATTGTTTATCAACCACAGGACCTTGCTGATTTGAAATCTGGATTTTAAACATATATGCACCAGTTTGCTAGAACTCCTCATGAGAAAGATTTGTGCAGACCACTACAGTGGAGAAAGGGCCAGGTCAGGCAGCATCTTCTGCCCCGACTCCTGCAGTCCACATGCAGGCTCGAAGGTAAGCCAGCCCCTTTTTCCATCCTCCAGTTCCCACTGAGCCCACAGAAGAGTTTGAAAGGCCTTGTCCTCTCTATCCTGCTTTCTCTCACCCACGAAGCAGACACCTGCACTGGGATGGACAGATACAATTCTGATCTGGCGCTGTCAAGTAATTGAATTTCACTTCTTAAATATTGTAAGCTTTCCCAATGCTTATTTGGCATGGAAATGTTCCATCTTCCATCTAGAAAAAAGGCACTTTTTGGCCAATTAGCTTCAAGAGTAAACCTTCTTGATTACTGCAGTCAGATTTTCCTTACATTAAATGCTGTGAAAAACCCAATTCAAGAGCAGCAGAAATCACTCAGGAAGTGCTTAGTAGCAAAGGTAAAGGAGAAAGGAATGAATGTTTTTTAGGAATGTGATGAGTACCAAGCAGCAGACTGTTTTATCTTGGTACGGTTTGTTTGGGGTTTTTTTCTGCTTAGGAAACACCTGAACTGGATTGATGCCTCTTCTCCTGTCTTGAGAAGCTGGAAGTTTGAGGTCCAACAAGTTACTCCTTTTTAAGCCAACCAGATGCCTTACAAGTTGCCGTGTCTCCTTCCTCCTAACAGCTGGTGACTGGATATCACACCCCGGGAAATCCTACTGTTCACTAGATATGCATTTCCTCCTCCTAGAGAAAAGTAAAATTGTAGCACATACTAAGATGTGAACATCCCTCTGAGACGGGCTGAAAGGGGGAGGCAGATGGGATCCTCACATACGCATTTTTTCTAAGTGAATTTTTAAAGCCTATGATCATTGCAAGCTTCCTCACGCCATCCTAACACAGTACTTCCATCTTGCCTCAGAAATGCCTCCTCCTGGAGCCAGAGGGGCCAGATGTTAGTCCTTTCCCACTCCATTTTTTGCTTGTCTACTAAGATAGCAAACCAAGGAAACCCATTTATTGTATTGGCAAATACTGTCCACTGGGAATTGGAAGGAAGCTCTCGCAGTTCCTCTCAATATCAGATAACCACTCAGTACCAATCTGAGATGCATTTCATTGGAAACCAGGACTTTAATGTCATTATTAAGTTATATGAGCTCAGTTCATACTCACAGATATTCCTCTACAATTAATATATAGTAGAGGACGTGTTGTCTATAGGATGCTTTGTGAAGGTGTTCATTAAGGTGGTCTCTATGGGAAAACTTACTAGTATAGTTATACCACTGAGGTCACAGGGATTTAACTGCCTCGATAGATATTCCATTCAAAAGAAGAGGTGGGTTTTTTTCTTGTTTAGCTTATGTCATTTTGAAAGTTAAACAGATTAAGCCAGAGAAAAGGCGTTCTAGTCTGGAGTAAGACTATCCATATAGTATGCATTCAGTGATTTAATTTTACCTATTCCAGTTTCCCACATTGAAACTACCTTTATATGGAACCAAAACTTTTGAGTCATCAGTCTCTGGTGTCTCTCTGAATCTCCTGTCTACTACGTGGTTTCATGACTGAGAAGTTAGGACTGCATGAGCATTATGATTGTTTCGATAAGAACATAAGACGATAGTGAGTCAAAAGACATTACACCCAAATGTTGTGCTAATAATCATCTTTTTACAGCACTACAAATGCATAGAGCATTTGGGAAAATAATTAACTGTCTATAAAAATCACTAGCAGTAAAATATATAAAATTATCTTTCTTCTGTAAGGCAATTAGCATGTGGATTTGCTTGTTATGAGAGGCCACGCTGCAAACTTACACTTGAGTTACTGTGTCTTCATGGGTACTGTACGCACCTCACTTTCAGAAGCACATCCCATGGTCCTTTAAGCTGCAGTAAACTGAACTGCTCTGTTATTTCTTACCCTGTGCAAAAACTTACAGATCTGCATCTCTCTGTCTCAGCTGGTTTGGACACCTCTTCATGGCAAAATGGGCAAGTGGTCAGCCGAAATGAGAGCTTCTCTTGGGATTTAAGCTAGTGCTCTTGACAATCTGGCTTGACTGAAAGCATTACTCTATCAGGTAAAAGGATTTTGTAAGGAATATCTGAATGAAAGTTTGACTCAGCTGTGAAGCAGGTATATTTTTAGGGATCTGCAGCACAGCTGTGACACCAGGGTTTAATGAGTTGCTACAAGTCAGCTATGTTAGTGTCAAGCCAAACTTATAATATACTGTAATCTGAAGTATTTTTTTAAATCTCTTTGCTGAAAATAAAGCAAACACCCTTGTTTTCATTTGCTCTGAGAGAACTGTGTGCACAGAGTTAGTTACTGCTGATAACATTACCGGTCACAAGATGAGCTGTTTTCTGAGCTGTGAAATTTTCACAGGGTGAACTGGCATCAAGCCTATAGTGCTAAGGACTTCCTCGCTGTAAAATGTCACATAACTGTCTTTGGCTTTTGCAATAGTTCCACTAAACCCTGACTATCATGTAGCAAACCTAGAGATTAGAAAGCAATTTACTTGGTCATGGTTTTCTTGAGTGTTCAGGTCATTTTAGTTCAGCAAGTTTCACAGGAACTGTGGGATTCTTAATCAAAAAGCATTTAATCCATTGTCACCGAGAAAAACACTAATTCATCACACTTCTGAAGTGCCTCTCATCTAAAGACAGAAAAGCCTTTTTACAAACACTGCTGACTCACACTGCCCCTAGGAGATATGTGTTATTACTATCATTTTACATAAGGCAAAACTGTAGCACTGATGTATTTTATTTGTTTAAGTCTGTACCTGGGCAAAGAGCCCCACTTCACGTGTACAGTGAGCAAATAGGCACAAGCAATAATCCTCCAGTTTCTTTTCTTCTTTATTTCTACCTGATGTAGAAAGGCTGACTATTCTTTTTCTTATTACTTATACATATAAATATAAATGTATGTAGCACTTTGGAGAACATTAACCATTCTAAGTAACATCAATACATATTGCACAATTTAATAATTACTGCAATAATAATAAGCTGTGTATATAAGTTGTTTGATGGACAAACTCCATCAATTCTTCTAGTTTTTGTAACAGAACCTATGAAGTAGAGACAGGAAATTGGAATTATATTTAACATGTCACCAAACATTTCCAACATCTGCATATCTAATAACATTTTGTAGCACAAAAAATATAGAGAAAATATTCTGCATTACAATGAATTATGCAACTGATACTAAGTAAAATCAAACAATGAGTCTAGAAATCAAGAAGTTTGAAAGAGGAACTTGCAACAATTCAAGTTTGAGTGTCTACATATTCACATATGAGGGCTTCATTAGAGACCCCAGATTCTAGGTCTTTAGGTAGGGTGATGCAAGCAAAAGAGTCTTCAAATAGATTAAAAAATATGTCTGAGTGTGCACTTAAGCCTTCTTTTTCCTAGAAGGAATACTGTAAGTAGATTCCACCTTAAAGCAAAACAAAGATGCAAACTTAAAGTTTTCTAGACTTAGAAGCATGTAGCTATGATCTAGTTGCAATGCCTGAATCCAGATGCTTTGTGTTTGTGGTCTGGCATAGGTCTTTCTCACAGAAAGAAGACTAAAAGAATCCAACAAAATAAAGAAATTATTGTATTCTGAATTGTGGGGTTTTTTAAACTCTACTGTTCTTGTCTTTGGTTTTTTTGTCTGCTTATTTTGAAAACTGAATTGTAGAAACTCTACTCACCCCTGCTGACCGAGTAGGCCTTCTTCTGCCTTCCCCACTCACACAGCTGGGAACTGAAGGATTTTTCTTCCGGCTAGTTCCTGCATACAGAGTGCCTGTTGATGACAACAGTCATTATTTCCACATACCTACTTTAAAAAGAAAGTCAGTTTCGGAAACAAGCACGCTAACAACAAGAACTCTCTGTTTCCTCTGACCTTATGGAAGAACATTTTAAATAAAGCCACATTGGGATAAATATACAATCACAGGCAAAGTCACTAGTCATCACTAAAATACCTTTACTTTAAAGGGTCAAACTCACTTGCAGACTTTCGGTTGAATTGGATTTCAGCAAGCATTGGTTGGCCAAAATCACAGTTTCATTGGCTGTCCATGAACAACATAACATGTACTTCTCCAAACCCTCCGCAGCCTCTGAATGGACATCACGTCATTTGCCTCCTCACTGTCACTTTCCCTCTAGCTGATGCTCTCAGACCATCTGCCTTATACCATCTCCACAAGTCTCACTGCAAATATCATCATGCCTTTAGCTCCCTGTTTTCACTGCCTGCAGTTCTCCATAAATTCCTGGCAGGGAGGGAACAAGCTTTTTCACTCCTTGACCCTGGATTTCTGTCAGTTCCTTGAGCTGTGTTCAAACCTAATCTCAGCCCTGGACATACTTTTACCACAGAATCAGCTTTTAAATGACTCCACATTTCCACTCACATGAACACCACCTTTAAGCAAGTTCACTTGGAGATTTTGTAAGTGCTGGGTATTGTTATTGCATGAGAGCAATTTTCAGAAGTGAATCTCTGGACTTCATTTGATCACTCCATTATATGACTCGGTCACAGACTATGCTGTAATGGGAGACAACAAGATAAAGGGCCATCCTTAGTCATGGTTTCTTGAAGGTCAGGTTGTTCTGCCAAAATTTTCCAGGAGAGAATTGCTTTTTCACAGGCCAACCTGACAGTCACCACCACAGTTTCCTCATCGTGATCAGCTTGAAAGAGAAGCAAAAGGCAATAAATGTACTTTTCATTCAGACAGCTCTGCTGATATTTCCAGGGGACTTGTGTGCTTAGAAGTGTTCACATCTCAAAGGCACTGCAGCTCTCCAGATTTTCCTCTCAGTTTGCAAGTGCCAAATGTGTTAGCACATCTCAGCAGGGTGATGATGTTTTGTCTGGTAAGTGATGCTAATGAACACCAAGCAGGTCGGCGCTACTGACTTTCTGAGGCAGTTCACAGGAGAGCCTGCTACACACATCCTACTGTCACCTCTGGTCACCCACATCAAAAGTGGCAGAGGTATTTGGGTTTCCTACAGTCTTAAGAAAGCCTCTTATTGAACACCACCTCCTCTCTCTCTCAACAGAACCATGGATAAATCTTTGATTTGTTTTCAGTGGCGCTGAAGTATTCGTAATGAAATTTATTTGACCATGATGGAAGGAGGTGAGTTGAAAGAGCTGTGCTTGTTGATATTATTTGAAGACGTGGGCAATAATCTTTAATTCCTTTCACAATTTCCATATTTGGCCACAGAGAATTATTATTTATTCCCTTGATTCTCCCAAGTTTTTCCTTCCTCCAAAATTCTAGGTCAGAATAGCCTGTTGGGTTTTTTTTCCTGGAGCACTGGAAATACACAAATGCACATTATATCAATGGTTTTTAAGCAGTAAACAACAAATAGATAAGGAAATAATTTTGACAGACTGGCATCCTGCCTGGCAGGTAGGGAAACACAGTGTCAGGTCATAAGATACCACATCTGAGAAAGCAGTAATAAAGAAACCAGCATTACTGTGTTTCTCATAAAATGATGATACAGCATTTGGTACCTAATAAACAAAGTCAGGATATTTTGATAGCTTTCTGCCACCAGACTGGTCTCCTTTACTAGACCATCCTCTTCCCCAGCACTGCAGAACCTTGGCATTCCAGATAAATAATCTGCATCAGCAAGAAACTGAAAAGTTATTTTAAGGTTTTGAAGGCTACTGAAGAACTTAAGCTGGCAGAGGGCACATAAGCGCACTGGAGCACCTGGCTGTCAGCCAGAGTGAATGACACTGTGTTGAGCAAGCTGAGATGCTTCACTTTGTGTCTTAGTAATGATAGGAACAGTTCATTGATCCGCACTGGTCAATTGATCTACTGGAGAAAGCAGCTGACTTAGTTTCTTAATAGGGCATATCACTGTAATATCTTGTTTGACCTCTTCCTACTCAAAAAGTGCATCTGTGTGTTTGTATAACATAATTTATAACAGCCAATGTAATTGCTTGGTCTTGTCCGTAATATGTCAGCGCCCTATGAGAAAAGAGATGAATCTGCAAACATTTCTCACTGCTAACTGGAAATTACATGGCCAGTCCCGTAGACTATTGAAGTCCTTGGGACAAGTCAAGAGAGCAAATGCATCATGATATGAGTGCATTTCATCTCATTTAACTCTCAATTTCTGGGACAAAACCCATGAGAACCAGTGGGAAGAACAGAAAGCTAACAGGCTTGATGCACTTGCTAGAGAAGATGGTGGTAGGAATTGGCTCTTTTTCACTGAAAATATGTGCTAAATACATTCCTTGTGGTGCAGGTTCAATTTGCCACTGAAAGCTTAATTAGCATTCTTCAACAATGGGGAAACATTCTGATTGACAAAACTCATTGGTTTTGGCTGAGGCTTCAAAGTGCTCGCTTCACAATATGCTCCATGGTAATTTTTAAACTCCTTTCAAAATTCACAGCTGAGCATTTTGATTCAGAGTGAAATTAATCAACAACAACAACAAAATGCCATCACCAGAGCGATGCATTTCTGAGGAACATGGGAGGCAGGAGCTCAGCTAGAACTTTGTGACCTATGGCAGTAGCAGCTTTTTCCCTCCTATCTCTCAGTCTGAGAAGAAAATGGGGATACTTGGGTGAAGAGGAAACCAAACAGACAGTTCAACAATTAATAAAAAAGACTATGAAGATAGCAAAAAATGAAGCGATACCATTTTTAGATAACTTGTGAGGTCTTTTATTGTCAGCACCAAAGAAAACTGTTCATAAGAGCTTCAGGAAGGACTCAGAAGGCAAAGTGGACAAACAGCAAGGTGCCAGTTAAAATTCCATATGGATGGGTATGTGCTGAAAGGAAAAGCCACCACACCCCCTACCATCATCTTATCAGCTGCAACAGCTCAGAAGTACAGCCACAGGAGTCACTGGAAACGGGTAGTGAAAATCCCGTTCTGTAAAAGCTAGAAAGGTAAAATGCTGAGCTGCATGAGGAAAGGAGAGGCAAACAGTTCTCAAAACACCATCATGCCACTAAACACACTTTGTTCTGTACTGGAATATTGTGGATTGCTGCTATTTACATCCCCCCAAAAGACACTAAAAATATAATGTTTGATTATTATAGAGGAGAGCTAGGAGCTAGAAAGGGTACAACAGATGTATGAGAAACTAAATACTCCAAGCTAATAAGCAAATACCATCAAACAGTATAATCTGTGATGCCCATGTCTTCACAGTTTTAAGTGGGCCTTTGTACTTCTGAAATATGAGCATATACTAAACTGATTTTGAAAAGCAAAACTAAGTATCTAAGAGGAAAATGCAAAAATACTTTGACTTGTTAATTCAATTCAAAGGAACTGACCAAACTTTGCTGTATTATGGCATTAGGAAAGTAACTTTCCATATTTAAAAATAATAGTGATTAAAAGTGTGTTTGCAGTGGAAAACAAATGTTAATAATACTGATTTCTGTAAGTCTCTGATATTATGAAGCTTTTATGAACAAGTTGAAGAGTCCTTACTGAATAGGGAAGCTTTCTTGGACCAGGACCTAAGCAAGACTGCATTTATGCATATTACTGTGGATCCCAGTTGTTTGTGTCAATTATAAGCCTGCTAGTTAACAATTTTTAAGCAAGGAAAGAAAAATAAAAAAGAAAAAAAGAAAGTAGTCATACATTTCAAAATCATAATTCCATCGTATGTTTGAAAATCGTCATTCCACCACCATCACTAATAATGTCTAGTGGCATACTTGTATAAATCTGCCTAAAGCACTTGTCATTTTTGTGTTGTAATAAAATAAGAATGATGCTTACATCTCTCTATATATTCATTTCTGGAAAAATCTGGCAGTAATATGTACTACACATGAATATTTATCAGACAAAAATAATGGTTATACCCATATTTAATTTTTAATCTGAGATCTTGGATATTATTAACTTTCCTGGCAGTATTAAGAGGAATAATTTCATAATTCAGTAGTGAAAAGAACTGCAAATGAACCGTAAGTAAATAGAGCTGAATTACCTTTTGCAAAAATCTGAGAAAGAGAGACTGAGTGTATGCAGGTTGCATATGAAAACCTACAGAAATCAGATATATTTAAAGTGTGACAGACTACCTTGCTTTGAGTTCTGCCTTCAGAGCTCCCACACTCAGGAAATAAATCTGCAGGCAGGCCCTCTCTCTCTGCCTGCAGCCTGGGTCCTGGGAACAATGTGATTGCATTACAGTCTCAGAGGTGTTTTGTTTTGGTTTCATATTGCTTGCTTTATTGAAAAAGTTTTTAGTCTTAACAGTTGCAAGGAAAAAATCTTGAAAACTGAAACCAAATGTAGCTCGTGGCAACAGCACTGACCTCCATCTGCGGAGGTATGACAAAAGATGGCAATGTAGGAAAGAAGACTGCATGTAGCAAACTCCTTTAGGCTTGGGAGAAGTACTGGGGGATGTCCTGCATGTGTCCATAGCACTTTGGGCCCGAAGAGGAGTGCACCCGTGGAGTTATCACTCCCCCCACTTGCTGTGCTCAGGTTCACATCGTGGAGCACTCTCAAGTGCACAAGCTGGCTTCCTTTTGAATGAAACCAAGGCAGAAGATGTCCTCTGGAGTCAAACCTCAAGCACTCTGGCTGCAAGCAAGTATTCAGACAGAAACTACTTTGTGCAGTCCGGTGGTGAGCATGAGTGGGCCACACAGCAGCCCGGGAAGTTTCATACCAAAAAAGGACCTACACCGTGCAGAGGTAGGTGCCTTCTCATGGCCTGTTGCACCAGCCTAGAGCTGGGACAAAGTAAATCACCTCTGAAATGTGTACAGGGTGGATGCCAGGTCTGCAGCACCAAGGGGTTTGCTCTACAGACCTCCTCCTATTTGCCCACAGCATTTGCTCATGTGAACACAACCTCTGATGCCAGAAGCACCTCCAGCTAGCAGGTGCTGATTCCCTTTCTGTCCCCAGCTTTCCCCTGTCCAGGAAACTAGCAGAACAGATATGGGGGACCCAGCTCTGCAGAAGACCAGAGTGACACAGAACAAGACAAACTACATTTTAGCAAATTAGACAAACCGGGATTACACAAAATAGACACCCGGTAGCTGATGCTACCAGTGATTAAGACAGAGCAGGAAACAAACCATGAAATTAGGTCTATTGCAACTGGTTCCATCAGGTTTTAATCTGCTTCGCCTGGATTTAACAGTTGAGAAGGATCTTCCTGACAGTCCTCCCTGGCTGCAGAATTACTATTTGGATGTGTAAAGCTAAGCAGGTGCATAAACGCTTTCCTGGCTCAAGCTGAAAGGTTTTTCCTAGGCTGGCACCCCTAGAAATGGGGAAAAACTCCTGACAACGGTACAGTCACCTATCCACACCAGTCACAGGGTGACCTCCTTAGCATATTCAAATAATTTGACCAGTCTGTTTTTAATGTTCACTAAAGAAATAATGAGTGTTACAAAGCTGTCTTCAGGAGCAGGACACCTATTTACTTTTAAATTAATGGCAGCTGAGCACTTAAAACTTGCCAGTGGTTTAAAGTAAGAAGTGGATCAACGAGCACAACTGGAAGACTATACTATAGATTATTAAAACTCTTTTTTATTTACATATTCAACCTAAGTCTTCCTGTGTCTCACTTGGTCCTACTCCTAGTTCCGTTTCCTGGATCTAAGACTGCTTCCTCTCTTGCTGTAATGCATAAACCCCCTCACACAACGATCACCTTGCTTGTCCAGCACACATTAATCTCTTTTTAATCTTCATGAATCAATCTCTTCAGACACTTTTTCACTCTGTCATCCTACGCTGAACTCTTTCCAGTGTGTCAACAGCTTTCTGGGTTTGACACACCCGAATTGCACACTGACTTTCTCACCACGGCCTAATTAACAATTCACAGCCAATATAAGAGTCTCTTTCTCTTACTGATTCTTAATATTTGGTTTCATTTCCTAAATGCATCAGTATTAGTAACAATAGCCTCCTCACATCTTACGAACATATGCATTTTTGGGGTGCAGGAAAAAAATATTTTTGTAATATTAATAAATAAAATAAATTTTTAAAATACTTTAAAAACAGTATTTTTTTTCATCTTTATCTCATCCTTTTAAATTTCTGTTCATGTGTACGTTTTATAATGTACATAATATATTGTTGCATAGTAAATGTATATAAGTTACAAATAAATAAATGTATATATAGGGAGTGCATGTTCAAAAATTTTTTACTGACGGGGTGCACAATTTAAAAAAGTTTGTAGATCACTACTGTAGAAGTAAGAGGTGGTAACATATATGTATTTTAAGTCCTAAAATATTTGTGTCAGAAAATCCACCCCATTGCACTGTGCATGCTACAGCATATACTGCATCTGCTCTTGAACTCACCGGGCACAGGGTCAGGCCGTGATGACTGACACCGGGACTGCCTGCACAAACTCCTGCCATCATTCCCCATGGTTAATTGTCTAACCAGAGAAAAGTGAGGGTGTGTGGGAGAGTTTGGACTTTGGCACCAGGCACTCTGATTAGGGAATACGGATGCAGAGGTCTTTTTTTCCCTGTAAAGAGAAATTCAATTAAGTTTACTGTGTGTATTTCACAAATTTTGCACATGCAGGTATGTGCACAGGATATAAAAATATGTATATTGTATTTATTACTGCATTTTTTATTGTATTGCATTATCATATTTATTATTGTATTTTGCATAGATTTACTGTGTTTACTGTACACATACATTAAATTTATGTGATATACCTAACAAACAGCACACATATATTTGACACATTCTGCATTTAGCTGTAGGTGGAAGAACTGCAACTTCTATATTGCTTGTCGTATCACATTATAATTTACCGTTTGCTATTGGTTATAATTCTGCCAAACTTGAACTCTTTACACTGAATTTTTACATAATTTCTCCCTGCTTCTAACTTAGTTTCTTTGGAGAGTTTGAGCAAAAGCAATTTAGCAATTTTTAAGAACAAAGATTGTAAAGAACAGCCAGTTTAATCTATGCTGAAAACTGTTTATCTTCTGAATATCTCCAGCCACAGTCTGGAGAAGAAATTTAGAGAAGAGCAATTACCCCAAACATGAGAAGGGTCACCCACTTTTTTTGTGAAAATACATCGAGATTGGCTAATCCTTTATTTTTTAAATACATCAATTCCTCCACACATGCTTTTCTGTTGTGAACCTGGCTCAAAAGACCCTGGAACCAATATTCTGGAGGGGACTTAGCAAAACCCACCAATATTGCATTCCTTATTCAAAACAGTCAATGGCTCAGCTCAGGGGTTCCTGACTGAGACCTGGGTACCCAAACTAAACTGTCCACAGCTAGACCTATGAATCCCACTTTTTCGTAGTGCTGCCAGGTTTAAGTTGATACAAAGTTTAGAAGACAGTTCTGAAGTAATTTAGAAAGCAATGGTTATCAGTCCCTAGCTCAGTTCGAAGTGCAGTGGTCTGAGAGAAGACCGTGTTCAGACCTTTGTGCTCAAAAAAAAGGTAAATAGTTCTGTGAACATCAACATTTTTGGCTGAAAGCTTTCCAGCTCATGGACTTCAAATGGTGCCATCCAAACACTTGGGGCTGAAAGGATAATATGGAATAATAAGTCACATTTTAAGAAGAATTTTACTTGAATTTTACTTTCCAATTAGTCTTGACTGACAACGAATGCACTCCTATCAGGAGTTTTGGGCTGGATTGAAGATTAAGGTTAATTCTTATTTTCAAAATTCCAAAGCTTTGCAAAAATTGCTTACCAAGATGCTCATTTAAAAGTGTTCAGTTACAGAGCCAGCCTGGCACAATGCTGTAATTACAGAGTACACTCAATGAACATCAGATACCTTTTACTGAAGCTTTGTCTTTTTTTTCCTGTTTGCCCTGGGTCAGCCCTCTTCCGCTCTGTATCAGCTATTGCGAATTCCTGTTCCTTTTCCCATCCTTCTTTCTGCTTTGTTGTTGAGAAGGTCGGTATAACCATGTTCTCAATGTTTTCACTTTGCTCCTTCACCACCCATTCTTGTCTTCTGTTCCAGTAGGGAGGAGTGTACCAAGCCACAGCCTGAAAAAAACAACGTTATCACTGCTTATTTACATTCTGCATCAAGATAATCATTTGTTCTAGGCAAACCAGGAAGGGCTAAAAGGGTAAGTGCTCCAATGCATTTCTGAGTCATCTATCATTTGAAAGATAAGTGCCAATGGCAACCACCAAATTCCAGATTTTTTTCTCTGGTCTTTAAAATCCATGTCCAGTCTTTAAATATATTTAGGGTAGATTCATCATCTAAGAGCCTTGAAATTCCACTGCTCCAATTAAGTAAACCAGACAAAGAAGATGACAAAACAGGACATGACAATTCTGCAAGTATGTCAAAGGCTGCTGAAGAAAGAAAAAACAATCCGTTCTCCATGTCCACAGTGGATAGGACAAGAATGAAAGGACTAAAACTGAAGCAGAAGAAGTTCAGTTTAGGCACTAGGAAAGCTTTTCTAACCATACAGAGAGTGAGGCACTAAAGCAGATTGCATGGGGACATGACGGAGTCTCCATTACTAAAGGTCTTCCAGAACTACGTAGACAAGCCAAGGCCAGGAGCAATCCTGGCAGATATAGTCACGTCTTAAGTTCCCTTTCAGCCTCTGATTCCCAGGCACTGATGTAATAGCAAGTATGGCCAAACGGAGCTAGAACAGGAGTAAATGTGAAAAGGTGAGACCGAAAGTCATCATTCACTTAACAGTTAGTAAGGTGTAAATTATGCTACGTTAGGGAAGCTGTATAACTTACACTTTATGAAAATCACAGGTCTTTTCCATATTGTCACTGGTTGAAGTCTGTCTAGCTGAAAATGACCAAAACCATAGTTGCCACTAGACAACTATAGGGTAAAATGTGATCTTGGGCTCTTTCTCATCCCCAGGTCAACAGAAGTTTGCCCCAAAAAATTCAACACAGTTGCAGGTCTGATGGCAGTTACTAATGGGCAGCCATGGGCTGAATAGTCCTGGGCATAGCTGGATCCTTCATGGCTGAAGCACAGTGGAAGAGGACAGTGGGCTGGCAATTCACAGTTGTAGAGCCCCTGCTTCAATCACTGTAAGGATGTGAGCTTTCCATTCAACAAGTGGTGTCATCAATCTAATGCTTTTCTTCAGTCCTTCAGATCCTAATAATTAACATCCATGCTGAAGCAAGATTAACAGAGAGAGATCACAGTTTTGCTATATTTGGATTGCTTGTGCTTGATTCTACAAAGAGTTTAACACTATGATCCTAAACCTCTGAAGGAAGTCCAGCAATAGAGCTGTCTGGGCAAGGAAATGTGGTGATTTTGCTCAGGGCATTCACTTGACCACTAAGCTCACAGAGAATGGTAGCACAGTCAAGGCTTGTCCTAAATCTCTCCAGGTCCTTCCAAAGAAAATCTGAGGGAGGTTTATGAAACATTTTAGCATCTGCTGCCCAAACATGCAAAGATCAAGCAGTCATTAGATTAAAGACAAAATGGCTGCTGGATATTTATACAATATAAGAAGTCAGTAAAACTATCAGGTTTTCCTTTTCCTTTTTGATTTTTGTAACCCTGGTCGCCATTTGATCTGTGAAGTCAAAGCTGAAAGAACTGTATTTCAAGACTTGCAGCTTAGTTATAGTGATTATTTTCAAGTACCTCTCCTGGGGATTAACAGAGATTAGCAAAGGCACATTTTTCAAGGTGTGATAGTAAATCCTGGTTTTTTTGGTCTGGCTTGCTGAGAGTAAGATTAAAAATAGGCAGTTTCTTTTATTTTCTGAATTACCAGGGGCATTGGAGGAGATCTATGATATCAGCTTTAAAATTCCAGTCTCTGCTTGATTCTGAATTCCCTCTGTTCAGGGAGAAGCTGTCCCTGCTGGTGACTAGAATTTTTTTGTACTTTTATCATTATACAAAAGATTTAACAACGTTGTGCTTTGTAAAGTGAACACAATTATCTGTGACCTTTATCACTAACACGGTAGCAAAAGGACCGGTTATGAAAACATTTCTCTTACATAAGACAACAGCAACACACTTTTGCAAACAGTGTTCCTAAAGGATTTGGCATTTGCCATCTGTGAGAAAATGGCTTCAACCATTTCCTGGGAGCCAAAACAATTCTCATTCAATTTTTAAAAAGTATCTTGAAAAAAATAAAATGCTCTCTTCCAAAAGTGCTCACTATACGGCACTCTGCCAGGGTCTATTTGTGCCTTTTTCACACCTACACCAGAAGACGGCATCAACTGTGGCTCTTTTGGGCCCCCGTCAGCTTGCATCTCCAGCTTTCTTGTAAGAGGGCTCACACAGGGCTGCATTGAGCTTGCTGATAAACATGGACTTTGCCTGCTTTTATTCTGGGAGGCCTCAATTTTGATCTTAAAGAAACAAGCAGTGGTGGTAAAAGAGGCTTCAGGCCATAGTCCAACCATCTACACTGGCATCTAACTTGAGCATTTTGCTTTGATTCATCTGTTGCTTTCACAGGGAGCTGGGGCCTGGAAGTCCTGCCTAGCTGGCTGTCTGACACAGACCCCATTGTACATGAATTTTAGATGCAAGAGTTGGTAGTCTGAATACGACCCTTTGAAATTAAGAAACCAGCAGAAATTTTCTGCTTGCATATGCTGAAACAGAAGGTGTGGTGGACCTTCTACCTCAGTCACTTGTTCACCCAAGAGCCCTTTAATGATAATGGGAATGGCAACCTTGTCAATGACTTCAGCACTGATCAGAGCACTTCAGAAAGGACTACTTTTGGGGTGGGTGGGAATGGTTGGTGAGTCAAAGCCAGCCAAGAAGAAACCATTTCTGGGGAGATTTGCAAAGTGTCTTGCAGCCAGCCAAGCAGCCATCTTTACCCAGACCCAGTACAGCAGAGGCTGTGCCCGCTCTGAGTGTGGTTACATCCCAGAGGTTGCTGGAGGCTGCGTGCAGACACCAGCAGACGTTCCTCGGCTACACCTACAGCTGAGCCTTGGTCACATTTAGTTCACACGTTCAAGCCTTTTTCATTACCATGAATATCAGATGCATATATTTGTTGTTTTCTATTTAAAGCTTTTCTGGGTTATGATGAAGACATCTGACTCTTTGTATCTTAGATGCTACCTACCTCTCTAACTCTTATTCAAACTGGCAAAAAGATACATCAGAACTATCTGGAGGGGAAGTAATTTTTGAAAAGCAGCAGCCCATGCACTGAATTTTTAACGTATAGTTCTGGCATAGCATCAAAGGAGAGCACATAATTATCTTTCTTTTACAGAATAGGAAACTAAGGCACAGAGTGTCATCATTTTGCCTGAAGTCATCCAAGGCAAAGCCAGGAACAGAGCCCCATTGCCAGAACAGTGGCTTATGGGTTTCTCTGTTGGGTAACAGCTGTCCTCAGATAGTGGGCACAGTCTGGAAAGCAACATAATTTTTCTTTTTATTTTCAGTTGAGACCCTACTATAATGATACCTTAGACTATACAGAAAACCATATTAATTGCTTCAGTAGCAACACATAAAACTTGTTTCCTTTCCAGTTCTATTATTTGTGGGTTTCCAATCCAAAGTTCACACCCTCTGTTGGCTAACAAAGGCACAACTCAATATTCTGACAGTATGGGGAGCTTTTTATGGGAGCAATGGTTGGAAAAAGGAGTCTATCAAACACGGACTTTCCAGGATAGCTTCCCATTGCTGGGCAACAAGAAATGCTGGATGTGTCATGCAAATGCCAGGCTTGTACTGATAATGGGTATTAGCAACTTCTTCTGAATTCATCATTATTTGTGAGTGTTAGCCTTTCTGAAAATACAGACTTAAGTTTGACTCTATACCATCAGGCTAAGAGTGTACCCTAGTCTGCCAGCTGAGAGAAGGCACTCAACCCCCCACACACTCACTGTCGCAGTGGAGTTGGGCCCCATCCTGGTCTCGGGCGGGAAACAAAATACAGCCACTGGTTGACCTTGGATGTCCTGCTTCAAGAGATAATCCCCAATGCTTTCTTCTTTTTCAGGGGCACAGTTCAGGATCTTTACAAAATGACCACCTGGATCAACTTCAGCAATTTTCAAATTTCCAATAACACTGAAAGAACAGAAGTAGATTTGAAAGTGTAAAAGCATTACTTAATTGAAAAAATACGTGTATTTCCTTGTAACAACTAGCCTAGATATCAGTAATTAATGGTAAGTAAACGTACCATAGGCAGAATATTTACAGCACTGCCATTCTACTTTTTATGCAGTGTCTTTCGTCTGAAAAAATCCATTTGCATTAAAATTAGTATATTCTATTTCTCTTCCACACTTAGGCAGCATCCATTATCATCAGAAATTAAAAGATTCTTTGTGGGGCAAAAAGTCATCAGTATACCATTTGAATTGTTTTTTGTCTAAATCTACATAGGCTATAACCTCTGAGGCTGCCTTGGGTATGTAGCCTAGTGTGATTAGTGGGAGTTGTGTAGCTGACTCCCTTCATTAAGTTTACAAAATTCTTCCTGTCCATCAGTATACCTTTCTCCTCTTGCCTCTCATTGTTTTTTCCTTCCCAGAGAAAGACAAATCTTCATTATTAACACTTTAGTATTAATTCAGAGAGACTCCATGCTACAAGACTGAGATTTCATCCCTCCCTTGTTTCAGAATCACAGCAAAGCGGGGTCTGTTTTGCATCTGCAGTAAGATCAGGGACTTCTTGCGTGAGCAAGGGAACACTCAATCTCCCTTAAGCACTGGAAAACGAATTTATCACTTGAGTGTTCCTTTAAGTAGCACACATGTCAAGGGAGCACTTTTAAACACTCGTCCCAAACCGTAATACTCATCATAGGTCTTATTAGACAGGTTGTGAATGAAGTCTAAGAATCATTCAGCTTTTGATGTGGCATCTACTGCAATAAATTTCATTATTTAGCACTGGTGAAGTGTCTTGTCTGTCTTCTGTGCGTGTAATGCTTTTGCCCTTGCCACATTCATCTTGTTCCAGTAAGTTTAAGTCATAGACCTCTGTGTGTATAGTAAAGGTTGACCCAACAGCCCAGACGGCCTATGTGCTTGCTTAACATAGCCAAATCCTCCTCGACAGTGTGACAAATACTGTCCACCCACCCCAAATAATTCAGCTGTGTGGTGCAGCAGTGAGTCACACTTGCTCATGACAGCCAGGCTGCCTCCAGGCTGCTGCTAGCATTGATAGATTTGGAAGCAGAGCCGCAGGAACTGCCCCCTCCCTGGCCAGAGAAGACATGTATAGAGAATGTAACACTTGGCTGCCTCTCCTCTGCCTTCCTGCAAACTTTAGGAACTCCAGAGTGTCCCTCCTCCCACTCAGTCCTGGTCTATTTGTGCTTCACATCAGCAAGGAGAGGCCTGGAGAACAGCTTACTGGAGATGCAGAGCCTCGTAGGGGCCTTGGCGGCACAGCCAGGCTGAGGGGCTCCTCACCTTCAGATGCTCCCCCTCTTCTGGCTGCTTGCTTTCATCTGGCTGCCACAGTTTGGCACATTTCTCCTCCCTCCTTGCTCATAGGACCACACTCTAAGCTGGATCGCTGAAATAACCCAGCGTAAAAGGGTTTGGGGGGTTAAAATATTAACCTGAGCTTTTTCGTCAGTCTCTGCAAGCTGCTGTATCAGTGCAGCTGAAGAGATGGACAGCTGTGCTTAAAAGCTTTGAGGACTGCTGATGCAGAGAATGATCCTTCTGCATCCCTCGGTTTGTAAGTCATCATTTACACATGCAGTACATATGCAGATGTAAAATGCTGCGACTCAAATCCACAGTTGCTTTCTACATCACTACAGTCCCGGAGCTCCAGCAGTGGCCTAGGACTCCCCTGGGCTCTAAAAACAAAATGAAACCAGCAACAAAGAAATCCCTGACATTTTTATCCTCTGGAAGGGCGTAGAGCCAGTTAAGTCAATAGGAGAATACTTTTAAACCATAGGGAAGGCAGAGATCTTCCTGATCTCACATTTCTCTCTATCTGTGCAAGGAAAATGAAGGAAAAGTTTTGGGTGCGAAAATGGATCTAGGAGGCAGACAGGAAAAAGCAGACAGGGAAAGAGACCTCCTAAAATGGTCTTAAAAGGTCATTTTTGTGATGTAACATTGCAGACAGCAGAATCCTGGTTGATAATGGAGTGAATAATGAGGGAGTAGGGTAGTGTGACTTTCCCTAAACAAGACCTCAGGTTGAACCTAGTGAAGTCGGGAAGGCCTGGGAATATAAAATGGGGCTGACAGGAATTTTTGATACAACACGCAGGACTGGTAAAGGAGCAAATGATAGGACACAGGAATTTGGTGTTGGAAGTCGCTGAAGCAAGCAACGCAGAGCTGCCAGCTTGCGTCCAGGCAATCCACTGCCTCATAGCCATGCTGGCTGAAGGAAAAGGTCGGATCCAAAGCTGCAAGGATTAAACAGGAAGGTTAGCTCAACCATGCCTAAGGGTGAATCGGGCAAGAGCTGTTAGTGATAAAGAAGAGTAAATGGGTTTGATCATCCTTCAATCTCAAATGCTTCTTAATCAATTGGGCAGTCTCCTGTGTCAGCTCAGAAAGCACAGTACTTTTAATGGGTATGGAATGGGAATCATGCAATTCTCCTTCCAGGCATGAAAACACAGCCTCCTTCTGTGGACAACTCCCAGTACCTAGAAGAGCCTAGGAGGAGCTGTTAGCTTTTGATGATCCTGCTCTGGGTGGGATTTCCAAGGTAATGGCTCTCTGGCATCTCCCTTTTGGTGGGAGGAGAAGTCGTCATCCATCACTCCCCTGACTCAGCCTGGGATTAACAGCAATCTTTATTCTCTGCCTGTACTGCCCAAACAGAGCTTCTAAGTCGAGAGCCACTTTTTTGTTAACACATGTAAATCTAAAAAAAGTTCTTAAGAATCAATGTCAGTTTTTCATTTAGACATGGGGTCCGCACATAGCAAAAGGGATAAGTGGAAGAAAAGAAGAAATGAAGGAGAGCAGGCAGGTTCAAATACGACACCAGGGACCTTGACTCCACTCACCACAAAACTTAAGTGCAAGTATAATTCTCCTCACTTTACTTATAAAAGAAAGTGAAGCGCACGTGCACACACACACACATTCTCCCCCACACTCTTTCCTGCTCTTTTCCTCAGAGACTTCTATCTTTAGTCTGTCATCCTTGCTGTACGTTTCTTTGCATTGTAATTGGATAATCTTCCAGATTGTGGGAGACCTGTTTGTCAGAGGAATTTCTGGGGATATAGCCTCTATTTGATGAAATCGAGAGTGACTAAATTAACAAAGGACTGACTAAAGATAAGATTATTTGTTTGTACTGGAAATCTCGTTGTTTTACCAGCAACTATTTTTACGGAATCCTATAACAAAATACTTATGCTTTGTACATTCATGTTCTGGTATATTATTTTCTGCCAAACAAGACTCTGAATTTATGAATATCATGACCTATGTGTATGTCTCATTGGGAATTTGCACCTTAGCCTGCACACTTCCTACCCTCGGCCTTAAAAATCCCAAATGTATACACACCATTTGAACTAATTCCCCCAAACCCATTTGTTTTTTGCAGTCTAAGTCTACGTGTGGTTCTTGGTTCCATGCAAAAGCCCTACATGTAACATAAGGGAGGGAGCAGGTGGGGAAAGTGAGACCTGCAGGACTTCTCTAAGAACTTGTACAGCCAGCTAGCTGCTGGATGGCAACAGACCTTTGCGAGTTTAAATGAGGGAATAACATCTCTAAGGAGATGTTCACTGAAGGCTTCAAAGCTTTTTTTAGCAAGTTAGTTTACCTTTCAAAATACTGGACCAGCGCCTGTGAGACAGGAGCTAAAGTGCTAAAGTGCATGGAGGACAGGTTGGTGTGCATTGATGCTGTAGTTTCGACTGCTATGTGCTATATTAATTGGTGGAGCAGAATCCAAAATTTTCTATAATGTATGTAACGCTGAGGAGAGAAAAAATGTCAGTGTTTTTGGGAGCACAGGGTACATCAGCCATGGACCTGTCACCTGCCAGTAGGACACCATTGGAACTGCTCCTCTCTGAGCTGGTAGAGGTAGAAACAGGGCATTTTAACTAGAAAACATGCCAAGAATTCAAGTCTTTCTAAACTCTTAAGTCTCAAAGAAAGTCACAGATTGATACTACTATTATGTTGGGAAAGGTTTATCTCCAGAAGTACAAATTTATTTATTTTTATGCCAACAGATTTAACTATACTACAGGGGTAAGACAGGAAAATCCTGGAAGAAGGCTCAGATCTTTCTTTGTGAAAGGCTGAGAAACATTGCATACATAGTAGCTGTATACAACCACAGGCCAGAAATGCCAAGGTTCAACTGAGATTCCGAGTGCTTTATAGATCAGGGATTAAACTTCACTCATCTTCAGTATGTAACGCACTTGCACTTAGTACAAAATAGATATTGATGATTTTCAATAGTCATGCACAAAATTTCAAGTATCAATGTCTATTTTTCTTGTTTTCTGCAAAACAGTCACCCCAAAATACAGCAGATTTAACACCGCTCAGGTGCAAAAGTCAGGGAAAGGTTTAGGGCGACATTCGCATTCAACACACACAATGGCTGTCTCTAAGCATCAGTGCTAGGACACGTGTGGCAATACTATCACCCTCTTTGCACACAGCTGATAGCTGAAAATCCTCATGCAGTGAATCCTGATGCAGCTGAAAATCCTGATGCCTCACTTCCCATCTATTTCTCAGTATGACATTCATTAATAATCTAATTAAACATATAACCTTCAAGGTGCTTTAAGTATGTTCACATATTCTCAAAAGCAAATGGATGTAAATTAAACTCAATTATAAACAAAAACCCCCAAATATCCTAGTTGGCTAAACCCACCTATTTCTACTATGTTTGTGTATACTTGTACTGTGGCTTCACAACAAATCAGATCAAGTCATACTACTCATTAACTTTCTATAGAAGTATTACTAAACTATGTGTTCACACTGTGTACACTCAAAGGATGTTGTATAATGCAATACCAAATTAAAACATTAGGTATTGTATACTCAATGTAATTTTATTTACTTAATGTGTGTAACAAGAAAAGGTATACTTTAAATTCAAATTGAGTGGAATTAAAAAAAAAGTGCTAGTGTGCTGGCATGGTGGAATACCATAATAGTAAGGAATCAAATGAGAATTAGAAGAATTTCTTAATTTATGCATTTAACAAGTTTAACCACACACAAAGCAAACTGTCATTGCCTTTTACTCTTTATCTGCAACAATTAGCAGAGCTAATGACTTCTTTTGCTTTCTGTATGAGACAAGATGCAATTCAATCCCCACTGGAAAACAGTTCACACAATACAAGCAAATGCATAAAGGGTAAGGTGATCTCTTTTATCTCCTAACGTTTATCTAGAGTTATTCTCCCCAAGCCCAGTCAAACAGTGTGGCATATCTCATTATTTGGAAACAGCTTTAGAGCTCTGAACACAACTGGAGCTTTTGTGCTGGCTTTCAAAGGTATCTTTTCATGGCTCTCCCTATAACATCCTGAGAATTACACAGATCTCTTCACAGAAACATATGCAAGGAGCACCATGGGTTTACAAAGACTAAGTCCATGAGAAAATGCATATAAAGTCGACAGAACTACAAAATGAATGAGAGCAAGGAGAGCAGCAGGCATCAAAGAGCTGGGAGTCAGGAAAGCGTTTGATAAAGTGCCTCTCAAAATATTATCTCTCATTGGCTTAGACATAAATACTGTCACAGGAACTGTCTGAAGGACTGCAAACAAGGAATAATAATAGACAAGGGGGTTGTGTCTCATATGTTCCCTATAGGGACAACGGGTAGCTCTCATTTCACGGAGCATCTCCGCTTGTGATGTGCAGGGGGAATAAAACAGCTGGTTAATAAAATATGTAGATAACATTAAGTTGAGAGGAGAGGGTAGGGGAAAGCAAATGAGAGCAAGAGAATGAAAACAAAGAGCCCTAGAGAGCTTAGAAATATGGGCAGGAAATAAGTGAGATGCAGCTCTTGGAAAATGGTACACTAATTTATCGGGGGGAAATAGCATTCACTGGAGGGAAAAGTATGGAGAGCAAATAATGATGAAAGAAGGCTAGGAGGAAGCCACTGATGCATTTGCAATTTGACAGAACAAAAAAGGCTGTTACAATTTTATGGCACTGTCCTTGCAGAGTAGGGAGCATGGAGTGGAAGATTCCTGTCGCGCAGCTGTGGAGAGGGGAAGCTGGAGATACTGATCCTGATATTCACATGCACCAGTGTGTGGTGTGACCAGGCTTCATTGACTATAAGAAAATTCCTTCTAGGAGTAAATGCAGGTAAACGGACTTCTCCCACTTCTAATACAGGCAACATAGAGTTCATCCATTCCTCACATCTTGGCCTGAGGCACCAAACATGCGACCTCATCCAAGACGCTTTGTTTTGTTTTAAATACTACTCTGCTAGAAACTCTGGCTTTAGGCTGGCATGAGAGCAGAATAAAATATATTGGGTTCATTTTAGGATGTCTCATCACCAGAAAAATATTGTCAATTAACAAGGCTTTATAGAATGGTATAAAAATGATGAGGGATCCAGAGGCTAATTTGTGGGGGGAAAAAAAGTAAGAGTTAAAATGCTTGTCTTCAACAGGTAATCATAGGGACATGTGATACCAGAATGGGTATAGCAGGTGGATGGAAAATCCCAAAAAGGCAAAGGCTTTATGCAGCTGAACTATCTATCACCAATGAAATATCACTATAAAAGGAGAAAAGTAGGTTGAGTATTGTGAAAGCAATCTTAGCAATAAGCATGTGCAGGCCTATGCACTGAGCAATGCAGTAGGAAATAGTCTGTAAGAGACAGTGCCCACACAGGGGCTAGCCCTAAAACTGGAGATGTCAATTGTCATCATTTCTCTGGAGACAGATCCAAGCTGAAAGCAGCTGAGGATCTCTTTTGATAGGTCTTTCCCACCTTTAGTATATATGAAGCTAAATGAAAGATGGCAAATGCCTTTTTGGGACAACTAGCTACTCCAGGAGACAATACTTTATTTTTTTTAATAGGATTTCTAGGTGGGTGTAAACCCCATATAGCGCAGTTTACTCCTTTGGCTGCCTGTCACTGCCTTAAATAGCTTCACGCAGCCCACACCGTGGGACCCTCTGAAGTCCCCTCCAATATCAGTTCTACTCTTGGATTCAAAACTGGGTGGGGATCAGTTGAAGACAAGGTCAAACCGGCCATGGGATACAGTGATTCTGCTCCCTTTTTGGACTGCCTTCACAAGGGAGGTATCTTTGAAGCCCTGGGCAGAATGTATTAACAAACGTTGAAAGGGACATGGTGAATGAAGGGCGATTTACCCTTTCTGAGGGTGAAGTCCAATCTGGGGGCAGTTGTGCCTAAAGCAAAAAGTGAGATCGTTACATTTCAAAGCCTTTGATGTTCTCCAGCATCCTCCTGGATAATGACTCAGCCTCTTACCAAGGGTTTGCTTGTGTTTCACAGCTCCTCTAAAGGAGATACTGAAGCAAGCACCATTCCCTACAAAAATAACCTGAAGGAAAGCCCCAACTGTGCCTGTACCTGGATGCAGATTTTTGGTAGTCTTCATAAGCAGAATGTGTCCTTCCATGATTCTCCATGTATCCAAGGCTCTGGGCAATCTTCCTTGAGTCTGTAAACAAGGGGCTGAAACAGTCCTGGTGTTGTCCTGACACCATCATTGAAAGGCTAAGGCTTCTTAACGGAGCAGAGGTCCAGTTTGGTATTTCAATGCCATCTTTGGGCTGAGCTGATAAGCAAGCAAAAGACAAAGACACAGTTATGCAATATTAACAGAAAGACAACTTATGAGAAACACATCTTTTTTTCTTGTAACAAAAATGGAACATTTAATTTCCTTTTTGCCTCTAATTGCAAAGCGATGCTTAGCAAATGCTCCTCTCAAAGCGTTAAACCCATGGCTAGAAAATACAGCACAGCTGGTAAACAGAGTATTTTCTTACTGACATGTAGATTTATTACCTCATTGGAATTACCTTGGGTAACGAAAAAACAATAAATTATGCCATCGTGGTATAATTGTCATCCTGCATTTTCAGTGCTGTTAGATGGCATAGCATCAGCTGTGAGCAGATAATGAATATATTAAGGCTCCCTTCCAATTACAAAATGAATGTGATAACATCCCCTAATCCCCTTTTTGTTCCCCTTTTCAAATATAAGTGTCCAAGAGGGACTATGTGGGACAGAACTAGGGAGAACCAGAGAGAGGGAACAAGCCCCGTGAACCTATCTTTCACCAGAAAAACTTCTCTCATCTCCCACATCAAAGTCTCCCCAACAAACTAAATCCTTTTCAGTGCCTGTTTCTCAGACTATACATTCGAGATTTCCGTCAATATTTTACGTTGAGTATTGTACAAGACTCACTCCACCAGGCAATCTATCTCTAACCAGATCTTGTGGGGCAACCTAAATTTTTTTTGGGGGAAGATGGATCCCTCAGCTCATCTTACCTCTGAGATGACTGGAACACAAATCAGCTTTGCTTGGATGAGTGTCTGGGTCAGACAGCATAACTGCAATGCAGATTGGCTTCACCAGCTCCCTAAAAGCATTGACTACAGTGTTACTTTTTTCCATGTAATTTTTTTTTAATTACAAAAAACAGGGTGTTAGAAATTCTGTAGTCCTTTCTCCCTGTGCATTTCATCGTGTCGTGGCAGTAGCACAGCATCAGACACTCTTCCAGCATCATTTGTCATACTCTCACTTGGGATACCCAGGGAAGCACCTCTCCAGCCCTAGGACAGCGGTGCTGGTTCACCTGCCTGTGTTAAACAGGCAGTTAGCGGCAGCCCAGCTTAATAGCACAGGGGTAATAAGGAGGTGAAAAGCTACAGCGCAAGCAGTCTACAGAGAAAGCTACAGCTGGCATACAGCTTAACGGAATGTGACTTTGGTTGACAATGAACTGGACTAGGAAACATTAAAGAATGACATTTGGGCTTTTGGTAGCAGAGAAAACAGCACAAGGGGCAACAAGCTGCCTAAGCTGGGAACTAGAAGCGCTGGGCTTTGCTTTTCTGGGCTGGAGCCTTTGCTAGATCAAACACTCAGAGCGGCGGCCGAACTGGCAGCCTCAGGGTGAACAGACTGTGTTGAAGCTGCTTTTCACTGATGTGTCAACAAGTCAATCTGTTCCTGAGATCAGACCAATGGTTGCTTTTGCTGTTGCTAGGATCTGCCATCCTTAAAAGGGGCTTTTGGGGAGCCTGTAGGAGGGGCCCTGACACTGTTGAAGTTCAGTGGGATCAAATGACTCTTATACTCCTTTAGAAACTACTGTCTAAACTGCAGTAGCGCTCCACAAACCCTCAGCAGGGGAAAATGCTGTAGTCAAAGCCTCCAGGAGACCATCTCTTGGGCAGACAAAGCCTCCTCTCCTGTGGCACACCCTGAACTCCAGGAAACCTCATCTCTATCCGTCATTAAGCTGCCTTAAGTAGTTCAGCCTGGGGCACCATCTCTGCCCTGTATGCTCTCCCTTCCTTTTCTTTTTTGTACGATTTTGCTATGTCATGGCACAGAAAGGGATATCTATACCCCAAAATTCGTAGTGGAGTGCTTAGAAAGGTTTCCTAAGAGAGAGGAGGCTCTGAGTTCAAACTCACCCTACCCGAATCAGGGCAATGATTTTAATCACAGTTTTTCCCTTATGGGGCTGGATTAACTTCCAGGCAATGGTGTGGAGGGGAGAAGAGGTCTGTCAACAAATCCCACTGTCTAACATGCTTCATTGTTCACCAATACACATATGGGAACAGGAGGGAAGGACTTGAGGCTAGCGGCTGGCTCACGCTCCAAAGGGTGGAACAGCAGAGGCCCACTGCTTTCCACTTATCTACCCTGTATCATATGTATGAACATGCCCAAATTTGTTCGAAGTGGATCGTTAACTAAAGACACAACTGGAAGGACAGACAGGCAAATGTGAGCATGCACACACACACATACAGAGGCAGGTCACATCAGTCTCTTTTCCCTAGCAGACCAGGGCATTAAAACATTTTCACAACTTCTTTTTCCATTCAGACAGCTGTTTACAGCAGGAGGACATACACTCCTTTCGGACAGCAGTCAGATTGGGGTCTTTCATTGTTTTCTAATACCTGGGGTGAAATCCATCTTAATTCATCAATACGTTGGAGATGATCAACACTGCACCTTTGGAAAAGGAATGTCACCCTCTCCCAACCCTGGGGCAGACAACTGCTGCTAGAATAAGCTGCAGCTGCTCCTTCCCAAGCTCTTCATTACAGTGCTTCACCAAAGCTAAGTGTTTTGATTTGGTTCAATAGGCAGGAATGAAACATTTCAACTGAAGAATGTCCAAGCATTTTGTTCAGGTCAAATGAAACATCTCAACCTTTCCAAACATGCTGTTCCCCGAGCAGCTGAATTAATGAAGCCTGGTTTCTAATGACTTTTTCCCTTCATTCTGCTTCCCCATCCCCCTGCCCTGGCATCATGTGGGTTCTCTGACGGCTAATAAATGGGAAGGACATATCAACCTTTTCTTCAGTAGGAGCACTAACAGTATCTCTCAATTTTCAGAAAACCTGTAGGACCTCATCCCTGAGGACACTATCCCCCTGCCAACCTGGGAGGGAGAAACTGGTTCGTGGATTCCAAAGTTATTAAGGTTAGAAAAATGGGTGCATATGCACACAGACCAGTAGCTAGGCACCACAAGAATAAAAAAAATCAATTTTTTTTGTTTCCCCCAAAATGTCGGTGTTTCCATTTTTGTCATTGTGCAGGTCTAAACCAAATGCCAAAATTTCAGAATTGCCCACTGACTAGGAACTTTAATCATAACTGTGTTCCAAGAGCTGTACTGCATCCCCTTTTTCATAGGATGTTGAGCAAACCCCCTAATATGATTGGCGTCATTGCTCTGGTCTATGTTGAAGTAACTAAAGAGCATTTAAAAATCTATGGGGACAAATATGCTTTGCTTCACTGCAGAGGCATGTAACACAGATTTGTCCTCCTTCTCTCATGAGCCTCCCTCACACAGAGCAGCTTTCACACAAATCCCCACCCAGCACCAGTTTCTTCTTGGACTTGCCATGTCTTTCTGTGGGAGCCAAAAAGATCCAGTGGCCAAGTGCAAAGCCTGGGCCTTTGCTCCACCAGCAGCACCCTGCTGCAAGACCACTGGTGTCACTGCCCTCTGTCTCACAACGCAACACTGGAGAAAATGACACAGGGAGGGAGGCAGAGGGTGCAGAACCTCTGCTAGCATCAGGGCTGCTCTCAGCCCTGGCTATGATTTGGAAACAATCACAAGGCCTGCAACAGGGAAGAGCTGGATGCTCACTGTTCAGTAGCTTATTCTGGGCCAGTCACGGCTCCCAGAACGTGTACTCACAGCTTTCCACAAACATAGTCCAGGCATCTATGTACCGCTTGGTGCACAGTTGCAGATTTTTCTACATGTGAAAGCTAAGCTTGCTATAACATAAGGCATGAAAATAAAAGGTTCTTTTTACATATGGAGTCCTTGTTGTGGCTATACCCGTTGTGAAACACAAGGAAATAACAACACTTAGTCCAGGGAACACAGGCATATTCTCTACCACCTGAGGCCTCACCTGCCACTCTCATGTTTGGAGACATGATCAGTCCCAGCCAGAGAGTGGGATGTGAAATGGGATGTGGGCTGCTCCATTCCATTAGTTGAAATATAACCAAAGTCTCCTCTCAAGCTATACGGTTATATTTTCATACTGTCTGCATATGGACAAATAAAGGGCTATGTATTTCCATCCTAAATACAAAGCAGTCGAGTCTCCAGAGGCTTACCTATGGCTCTCCTTTGTGAAGCCTGAGTTAGGCCAGAAGATCGTGCCAGACTGAGCATCTCTGTGGTCCCCATGACAGAAGCAGGATGAGATAAACCCACAAAGAACGTTTCTGAAGAATACATTGATCCATCTGCTGTGGAGCTTGGAGTGATGGAGCCTGTGACCGATAGCTCAGAAGACAGCTGGGAAGATGTCATCTCTGTGCTGTATGAAAAAATGACCCTTTAATAATTTCTCAAGAAAATTATCTTTAAAATCAGACCAAAGCATACACTAGTCTCTTTGTAAATGAGAGCAGGATCTTATAGGGGAACAAGTCATACCAATGTTAACCCAGAGAATGATATCCCAATCTCTTCCGCATTTTAAAGTGGACACAGTCCTAGCTGAGCAATACTGCATCGCAATCCAGCCAACAAACCTATCTTCAGTTGTGAGCAATATGATTGTACCCTCTAATGTGTCTGCATGCTGGGTTGACTACTTGTCACATCCTGCCATCTGAGCAGGTCCATATCTGTGACAAGATGTTTGCATTCTTGTAGGCTACCAAAGCTGCCAGGTTGTGGTGGCTTTTGGCTGAAATCTGTAACTCTAATTCTCTTTGGCATGCCACCATGGGCAGGAGCAAACAAGAGTTGAGCATGTAGTGCCTGCTCCCTGGGCCAGATGAACCTAAGCCAGTTCCCAACTGGAAGCCACCTTGCCAAGTCAGCACAGCACCCCATCCTAACTAATACACTCTCTTATTATAACACAGCTATGCAGGTTTTGGACCAGAGTTGGCTTATATTCATCCTGCTGGGAGCATATATAGAGGGATTTAGATTTGTCTGCACTTTTTTTTGACCTAGACATGTTTCTAGGTGCCAGGTGTGTGGACTGCTGCCTTAGAAGGATGACTAGACAGTGGTTCAAGAGGCTCCTGATAATTTGCCAGCGTAGCTACCCCACAGGGCCATGGCGTTGGAAACATCTTCCAGCATGATCTTACAGGAATTGTTGAGTTCCCCATATTAAGTCCTTCAGAAGAAAGTCTTTGTCCTTCTCTTGAAGTTAAATAATTATGTGGTGCATTTTATGTCATTTAGGGAACCTTGCAGAATTCCCTACTGTGGCACTAAGAGTTGCTGCTGCAGAGTCAGGACAGCAAGAGAGGTTCGGGGAAGGGAGGAGATGAAGCATGGTGTTGTCCCTCATCCAGCCTTGCCTCATGGGACAGGATATGGGGGCTCGTCCAACAGCCTAAAAAGGGTGTGAGCTGCATGTCTTGCAAGGACAGTATACTGCCCAAGCAAGAGTTACTGTTCTCTGAAGCATAATTTCTCTGTTCCACTCAAAGCATCAGTCCTTTGCATCGCTTCTCTGACATGCAACTCCATGAGCCCTGTGCAGCCATTGAAAATATGAAGGCATTTAACTATCAGAGACAAGTAAGTTAACTTATGCATTTTTTTAAGGAACGTATGTGATTAAAGACAATGTGCCTATAAACGCAGAGGCACCCCTCTGCACACATACAGCAACCGGCACTCTCAGGACTTCCCTGGATCTACACCATGAGACAGGATAGCAGAAAAAGTGCCACAGTTCATACGATACTGACATGTGTAGGACTTTTTTTAATTAGAAAACTCAAAGCTTAGCTGCATCTGTTGAAAACCTCAAAGGAAGAAAAGGTGTGTGTGTATTCATCCTTGTAAGTATTCCCAAGAACACTATTTTTGGTCATGGCAACACAGCTGAGGCTGACCGTATACAATCTGGTGGCTTTCAGGCCACATTGGCAGGAAAAGAGTTTCCTTCCCAAGCATCTGGCTTTCATCTGGGCGGATACACTTGGTCAGGCCGTTTATTTTATGAACTCCACCTGCATGTATGTACCTATGCCTCCGTCTGCGTGGGCGGGTAGGGCTGAGTGTTCACTGTACATTGAAGAATTTCAAAATGAACTTAATTACCTCCTGCTTCCAGCTACGGTGGTACAAGTCCAGAGCAATTTCAATAACTTCAGTGAAATTACTTGTGGGTTTATACAGGTGTCAGCGAGAGAACAGCTGAGCCCAGAGCAAGGCTCTTATAAGCACCAGCTCATAGAAAACATCCACAGAGACTGGCAACCTGATTCTAATACCTAACAAAAACTCTGCTTGTGCAATTGATGTCATCCATAAGCATTGTGCATTAAGCTATATTACAAATTCTAAAATACAGATAAATTTGTTGCAGTCTTCATACGGGATAGAACAAGAGGATGTTAAAATGTCCATCCCACCCTGCCATTGCTTAGAGTACAAAGCTCCATGCCTGCGCTACGTGTTGTGATTAAACAGAAGAGTGGACCAAACTCTCCCTGCGTTAGAGGTGGCAGCTAATGACAGCTGTAGTACTGGGGATGACACATCACAACCAAACCCACTCAAATTTTTTTCCACATAAATCTCTGCAGTTTCCATTCAGAAAGGCAAAAGATGAGCCTGTGTTGATTAAAAAGGCTGAGGAGCTCTTTAGTTTAGCAACTAGCAAATGGCTCCAGCAGACAGAAATGCATAAGCTATATGGCTTGCTTTATATAATACATAAATTATATTTATAATATGTTATGTTAATTACGTTATGCTTGCTACGTTATATTATCTATTTTATTTTATGATTTTATGTGTGTACGCATACAGACAGTTATATAGATATATGCCTGTGAACAAATGAATGGTCAGCAAGATTCAGCAGGCCACACACTGCTGCGTGAAATCAACAAGTTATGTCTGTAAAACACACCATTTGTGACAGGGAGATCAGATCACTGAAGCAGGTTTATATTTGAGAATTTGGTCCTTGCTCCTCTATGCTTTCTAATCAAAAAAGATCAGATGCGCCTATGTTTACTTATGTATATGCAGCCCTTACATTTCCCTTCAAGTTCTCCATTCCTTCAACAGGATGTTTAATTTTGTGGGGTTTAGCACCACAGCTGGTTAGTGAACCCCCTTCCTACCACTCTAGTTTGCAGATCTCAAGCACATGCAGTTTTGAACTACAGGGAGTAGCAAGAGGAGAACTCCACCAGTGGAACTCATTCCTACTCCGGGTACCTGCAACACGGTTTAGCTACTGACTGCTAGGTGGAACCTGAGCAAACAGTTCTTGTTAAGTGGATACAGAAAGCAGAATGAAAATGGTCATGGTCATTTCAATACTTTCTCTCACAACTGCTCTTCCTCTGTCTTTTCCAGGCACAGCCCTTCCAGCAGGTGCTGGTGGCTGTCTTGCTTTGCTCTAAGAGAAGGAAGCAGTTGTCTTGAACGTTGGACGTGCAGGGAACAAAATAAGGTGATACGGACCAGGATTAGGAGGCTGGGTATCAGCTTTCAGCAGTGCCGGGTGACAGTTCCGACTCTCAGAGTCTATTGGGAGAGGTAAAGGGCTCCTTGAGTTCAGTCAGGAGTAGCTCAGAGATAGTTAGAGTGAGGTCGGGTTGGCAAGTCTACATAGGCTGCTTTGCCTTGGTTGAGTCTCCATGCCTCCCAAACAAAGGATTTCTGGTAATTCAGCATGCAGGGGACTTGAAGTTGGCTTGGTAGAATACAAGGAAGAAGTGAGGAGGGCTGGTTGGGGCCTTTCTGGGCTTTACAAAGCTACTTCCCCCATAGGGAATAGGTATTAACAAAGGTCCCACAAAACGGAGCCTGTTGAAGTGAGCATCATGGCAAAGAGTAAAAGCAAGAGTACACATAGTACCAGACTAAAATTGCTAGACTCAGGCAAGTTGGAAGCCTGAGAAAACTGAGGATCCGATAAAAGCTCTACCACGTAGGCTCACGGGTACTTCTGAAATAAACACAGACGAAAGATCCACATTCTGCTCTGGGAGGTTAGATAGTGTAATAACAGGGCTCTCCAGAGAGGAACTCGGGAGGCAAAAGTGTGTCTAGAACTTGTGGGTTTTCAGTGGTTTTTCAAACAACATGGCAAAGAAATGCTATGTCATCTTCTTTAAGTGATGCCTTTACAAACCTGATACTCTTTTTCCTGAGGTAAAGGACTAATTAGTTGTGAGCGGTGATGGTGCAGGCCTTCCTTTGTCTACTCTAAACCAAAAAAATCTGGCACATGACATCTGCATATTTAAATATAGTTTTAAAAGAGATGCCAAAAGGTAAACAGTGGTTGATTTTTTCAGTTAACTCTCCCACCTATTTCCTCCTCCAGGCGCATCTCTGGGTGACTTGATTTCCCTTTCCAGGAAGATGTAATTCTCCTGAACATCCTTGAATGCTTCCTTCTTGGCAAGAAAATCTTGCACCTCCTAAGAAAACAACCACATGAAATCAGAGGCAAAATGGTTTTGAAGCTTGTGATTGTCACACCAGCTAGCTAACGTGGACTTCAGATCTGAAAAACAAAAGCTTCATTCATATTTTGATCATTGTGCCAAAGGAACTCCAAATGTTTTATAAGTTTGGCTACCTACAATATTGATTTTATGAGCCAAACAGGATGGTGTCCCTGTGAATTGCAATCTTTCAAAAGTGGTCCTGCATTCATTAAATCTTAAAGTTCAACTGTTTGCCATAAGTTTTTCAGGTAAGCGTGTATCTGTATTTGTCATTTAAGTAATGGCAGGATCATTTATAATCAATAGTCACTGTAGTAAATACAGTGCAAAGAAGATAACCAGAGCTAATGTTTCAGGTCTGACTTGATTGTACTGGGTTGGAAGTTCTTTTGTACCTACATACACACAGAAAGGAAGTTCCTAAAATAATCATAGAATAGTGTGTGCTTTAAAGACAAAACAGAAAAACAGCAACTCCATATCCTACCAACACAAACTGACCCCTCAACTCTCAGCCAGGAAAAAGCTGGAAGAACTGACATCTCCGGACGCATGACAGTTACGGCTCTCTGTTGGAAGATGCTCCCCATAGGACAGTGTGAGTCTGGTACGCCACCTCAAATGCACACCCAAATGTGTACTGTGTGTTGCGCTGAACAACCGGACAAAACATGTGATAGAAATGCATAGACATCTCCCAACAAGTTATGCACTGACCACTTCTGAAGAAGGTTATTACAAGTGCTCTTAGTGGGTAGCAATGCAAATCCAGGTACCTGCAATTGCACTGGGAAAAGAAGTTGTTCAGGCTCCTGGGAAACTACTGCTGTGTTACTGAGCAGGGAGAGCCGCACAAGGCAGTCTCTAAGCAGCGCACAACCCTCCTGACACACTGCAAGTCGGGAAGCCTTCTACCTGTCCCCAGGCAGGGCCAATAAATCTCTGGGTCACATGGGATAGTGGACAATGGGTGTGGATACGAAAATACACCACAGAGCTTTGCCATGGACAGGATGCTGGAAGCCACAACCATTACCCCAGAGTATCATTTGACATGCAGGAACAATTTTCTCACCAAGTGTTTTGACCTTCTTTAGTCTCTGTACAGAAAGCCATATTCTCATAACCTGCAAGTGAATTGAGCTACTTCTTAGCTAGAGGACAGGTCAGTGCCCCATTGCTGAGCATCACACTTCCAGTGTCAGCGTTTTTCTTTTACCATGAGAAAAAATTCCAGAATTTTATCACAGTGGCATCCCAGGTGATTTGCGCAATCAGTAACATAAACTATGGTTTCAAAGATTAAGAAACTCCATGTTAATTATGCATACACAGTACATGGCAGTTGAAACATTTCTGGAAAACAAATCTTAAATTAGACTTGTTTGTATAGCCCCTGGAGATCTCATCCTTCTCCAGAATAAATGAGTAGGTCTACTGACATCTATGTGGTTTGATCACTGCCAAATTAGTACATGTGAGAAGTGAACTTGTGACTGCTATACTACACTAAATTTGGGAGCACGAGCTTTGCAATATAAATATTTTTAAAAAAGAACAACCACCTCAATGCTAAAATAATATAACTTTGGTCAGGGTTGAGGAACTAATAAAGGGAATTTTGCAACATAAAATCCAATAGTGCCACAATACACTTATAAACAGAACTAGTCTGGGTTGAAAGACATATCCCAAAGGCTAAACAAATACTTCTTCACATATAAACAGAGAAAAGAATTAAATGTAGGGAGTCACAATTTCCACTTTGAGGAAAGATGATCTAGCTAGCTAATGTAAAGCAAACGTTGCCTTTGCTCTGGTTGGCATGATGCCATTGATGATCTCATTTAAAAAAAATAATAATCTAGACTATTGTTCATACGTTTCTGAGTCACGAAGAGAAACCAAACGAAGTTAACTGGGGTAGCCTTTAGAAGAGCCAAACCCGAGCATGTCTCCGGCTTTTCCTTCCCCAGAGGTTTTCCTGATGCTCCTTCTACAAAATAATGACAGCATGTCTGCAAAGGCCTGGCTGAAACACTGCCGCCACCGGGCCAAGCTCCTCTCCCTGCGGGAGGAGTGGTTCAGGGCCAGAGCTGGCTCGCTGCTCACGTTCAGACAAGCAAGCCTTGTTGACAGCTGTCTCTGCTGCAGGGACATGGAGGAGTTTCCAGCCTGCCTGCTCCACTGCCTGCCAGATTTCTCCTTGCATGTGCTTACTCATTTGCTTGACCAGTGAGACACGTTTCCATTTGGGTTTAAAAGTGCTGTATGGAGGAAGTGAAGGAATTTGTTTAGAAAAGCATGCTCTATTCCATCTGTGTGGCTACTGCACATTTTGTGGGAGCAATGGCAGAACTAGAAACATGGGTGCCCACCAGCTCCTGCCACCAAGCCTTGAGTGATTGGAGAAAACTCCCAGCTTTAGGGAAACTGCTGTCCCTGTCACTTGGCTGCGGCTGAATACTAGAACAGAGAGATGACACCAGACTAGTGCTGCCCAGCAACTTCCAGTTCAGCCCATGCTTCCACCGCTGCTTAGCTGAAGGGTGGGCAAAGCCGCAGCCCCCCTGAGCCACACAACTCGCACATAACAGCCAGAAAGCTGGTGAAGATGCCAAGCCAACCACTCCTACACAGAGCGGAAAGTGACCTTTGGCTGACACACCACCCCAGTGCCACCATGCTGCAAGGACTGTCCCCAGGCTATAGGGCAGGTGTGTTGCTGATGGCAGGGCTAGTGAGTGAAGAAATCCTTAAGCCCACCTAACTTTCCCTTCCTCCTCCAGACCTGGACTGGGGACTCCACACCAGTATTCATGGGTCAGCATAGTTTCCCCATTCACAAAAGGCATCCTCAAAAATCAAACTCAAAGGTTTTGATTTCTTCACTCTACACTGCAAGTTAACAAAGGGGACAATAATAATTAACCCTGCCTCCTAAATGTTAATTACAAAGGCTTATGTTTGATATTAAAAAGTTAATTTCTAGTGAACTTTAATTAACCTCAAACCTAGTCTTATTTTACTTTAAGACATATTACTAGACAATAGAAAAATTTCTAGTATTTAGATTTGAAACACAAATGTAATCTAAGGACAGATAAGTTGCAAGGTAAAGGAGTCATCTGTTCGATATAAAAATATTTTGCTTGAATACACAGTTATCTCACTTTTATTTAGTATTTTTGAGTTATTTACTAATTCTGCTAATACTTTATTACATATAGGACAGCTCTTGGGAGCATCATACATGATGAGACTATGATATATATATTTAAATCCTATGCATATGCCTTCACCTAGGGGGCAGCTCAGGTTAATCGAATGCTGATTGAGTGTTCAGTTTGGCTGAACACTCCAGACGGGTCTACGTTCATCACTTCCAGAGGGAAAATTCATCTTGCTCTCACTAGTTGTTTCCTAATCAGCTGACTGCTCAATTCACTTGATTGCTCCCTCTGACCATACCATGGCTGGCTGCTTCCTTTGCCTCCCAATCACACTAATTGACCTCTTAGTCAAAAATATTCCAGGTTTCAGTGCTTTGCTCACAGCTAATTGCACCCTAACGGCTAATTTTGGCGAAGCATTCAATGCACACTTCCAATATAGGCACAGTATCTTAGGAGACATTTTAATAAGAGTATTAGTGGAAATAATCTGTATGAAGGCACTGCATGTGGTCACATGATAACACACTAGGCTACCTAGACAGGCACGGCAATTAACTTATGGGTCTATCCAAAAGTTTGGGCAGAGGGTGCAAGTTGGCCCATATAAATACTCACAGTAGCTCAAATAGCACCTTATCAACCCGGTTCTGTGCTGTTCTGTGCCAAACTAGCATCCACCCGTGGAAAATTGTTGATCTCTCGAGTCATCCCTCCCAGTTACCAAAATTAGGTTCTGTTAGAAGAACTCCACCACATTCCTCGTGGCTGGTGGAGAGATGTTAACTCCAACTCCTCGGCTGACCGCTGCTGTGTGACATTCACACAGGGATACATGCTCTTCAGAAGTGCCATCCAAAATGAGAGTTATTTGGAGCCAGTGAGATCTGGATTAGGCTATAATTTAAAATTAGAATGTCAAGTAGTCACTCAGCTGACATTAAATATTAAAATAATACTGTGTGTACAATTTGCACAAACAGCAGGGAGCAATTTGAATAGTGCTCGGAAGCTTATCTTTGTCAAGAGAAGTATGTGTTGTCAGAAGACAGGAATTAATTTGGAAAAGTGCATTCAAGTCAACACTTTGTTTCCATTATGTGCTGCTAGAGTAAATTAAGCACCATATAAAGTTTACCCAAGATTGTTAAAGGCTTGCTTGCTACCAAGAAATTAGTTTCTTAAGACTCTCGATCTCTGAAAAATCAAGGAAATTCAGCATGTAAAAACAGCAAGCAGTCTGCTTACTGAAAAAAGGTAACGTCCTCTATAGTTAGAGATTTGTCTACATTTTTATTATAGATCTATTTTTAAAGGTATACAGTTTCGCATATATGATCTTATCCCAGATGACTCTCCAGAACTGTGAAGCACATTAGACTATGTGCTTAGGAAGCATGAAAACTCAAAATCTGAAAAGCATTATTTCTGCAGAGCTTTCCCAAGAGATTTCCTTGTACTATTCTGCACCTAGTGTAAGCCCAGAGACTCCACCTGCATACTCAAAGATGGAGCTAACTGAACCCCTCCCTGCAATGCAATGCCTTCCCGGGGGCAGGCAGCCATACAGCTAGCCCGGCGCAAGAAGAGCCAATACCTCTCTGCAAATTCAGGGAAACACAACAGAGGGCTGAAAAGGATCTGTGCTGTGCATACTTCTGCAAATGCAAAGGTTTGGGCCCTTGGCTTTGCTAGATAAGATTGATATAAACTTCAACTTGCCTGCAAGGTCCTTTCATCAGCTATAAACAGGACTCTGTACTCCCTGACAAATGGGACTTCAAATCCTCAGCAAGGATCCTTTGTTTCTATAGCTCTTTCATGAAATGCAATGGTAGTTCTGAATGGGCTTGAGTTACGCTAAAAAAAATGATGCTTTTGTTGATTCTTGTATTAGGGCAGAGGCAAAGCTTGGTGGGGCTGCCAGTTTGAAGGGAGACACGACAGTAATACTGTACCAGTGTGTATCATTTGGTGCATGCCCTTTTGGGAAACATTTGCAAGAAAAAGCAGCATCTGATACCTTAATTCTGATGCAGCTATTAAACTTTACAGCAATGAGCTTTCAGTGACATTCCCTAATATCCAGCAATCAAGGTTTAGATACAAAACTGAGATTTGGTTCAGACTGATTTCTAACAAAGAATACTATTTTGGTTCAGAATATTTCTTTTTTTCTTAGTTTTCATATAATCATTAAACTAATATCAGTAATAATAATAACAATAATATTCTGATAATACATCTTCACAGAGTTTGAAAGGACAGCAGAGGGCATATGTGGTCTTACTACCAATATATTTGATAGAGCAAGTTTTCAGAAGTATAAACTTTGGCATCTTCTGTGATATTAAGCATTGGGAGAAAAAGAGCTATTCTTGTCTGCTTAATTATAACTTGGCAACAATGGTGGGGTGGCCTTTAAAGGTGCTACTAGAAACTGAATAGACAAACCAGCTTTCTAAAACCATGTGTCAACAGGAGATCGAAAGTAATATATTACTTTGAAGCCTCATCATTATGAGATAATTTAAAACTCAGCTAACAACCCTCAGTGACACCTTGTCTCATCTAACATGAGGTCCTGTGCTCAGGCACGGGCTTTGTCCCAGGACACAGGGTACCTCGCTGAAGGAGACGGATGAGAGCCCCGACAGTCACTGGTGATCAGCCCTGTTGATGGCTGATGAAGCCTTAGACTCCTGGAGCAGAATTTGGGTCCAGGAACACATACATTTGAAGCTTGGCCCTGTTGCTGGTATCTTCAGAGACAGGCTGTAGCATCCCAACATTTCAGGCATGCCTCCTGCCATTTCCAGACTGCCATCATTTAGACCTGTGAAATGCTTTAGACTCAGATGCTTCGCTAAGCTGAGTTAAGCACAAAGGAAAGGGACCAGCCAAGCTTGAGTGGGGAAAAGTATTTGGGACTGAAATAATATCTTAACATATTAATATTTTTTTTTCTTTCTTTCTAATTCCAATGGATTTTCTCATCAAGAAAGTACTGTAGGAGTTATCTTCAGGATCCAGAGTACAAGTGGAAGTAGTGGCAGCTTTGAGAGCATGTTTGTCATGCAGCCTCCGTATTTATGCAGCTCTCTGGTGGGATGTACAGGTCCTGTTGAGCGCTGTGTTGCTATGGCTACTCCCGTAGCAGTACCTGAGCTTGAGCACTACCTGTACGCAAAAGACAGCCTGGGAGATGTCTATGCGAACCACAATCAGCACAATTAATGCAAGGCAGACCCGTTCTGAGTCATGATCAAATGGCGACTGCAAACGCTCTTTGGGAAGGTTATGATCTGGGACTTGCAGTCCCACGAGCACCTCTTGGGAGAAGAAAGCTGCAAGTTTCAGTTCACTTTTCTTCCAGTTCAATTTCAGGTGGTACAAACAGCCAGCTTTGGGTTGAATGCAGCATGCCATGTGGGGGGACACAATAATTAATGTACCAGGAAGATCATTAACAATGCTGCTCAGGTGCACACCTGGTTGCATGTACATTTTCGACTACTCACACAGTTTTTTAACTTCTGTGTTTTAGAGTTGGCTTATTATCACCATGCACTGCCTGACCTGTTTTGATTTTAGTTGTCCATGGGCATTTAAAAATTAAAACCATAGTTTTAGATCTGAAACTTACAAAGCTTGAAGTCAGACTGAAAACACTCTTTTCAGGTTGTGAAAACACTATTTTCAATACTCAGGTTGGCAGGACAAATGTGGTCACATGCACATATCTGAGTAGAAGCAAGAGTGAACCTCCAAGATATTTTGGTTTTCTGTTTTTAAGTATTCCAGAGCACGAAGGTAATACTTAAAACTTAGAGGGCAAAAAGGGGGTTTTCATCACAACAGTAAAATGTATTATTTAATACCAAACTTTAAAACCTCTTCTGTGGACCATTTCTGCCTTCCTCAAGCAGACTCCCTCACTTCAGCACTAATTCTCACAAGCAAGGGGTAAAAATTGTCTGGGCATCTGGAGTGATGCTTGCTTCATGATCCAAACTATCTTTTATGTACCATTTTGTCACAGGGGCAGAAGTTCACGTTGCTCCACAGTTAGGAGTGTATTATGGCCTTGGAGAGGCAAGAATGACCTCAGGACCCGTGGCTTGCAGACTGACTAAGAGCCAGGACTGAAAACATGACAGCTGATACTGTTTGAGTTTCCTGTTGCAACACCAGCACAAATTGCTTTGTGGTTAAGCACACAACTCAGGATAGACAGAACAGTTATTTTTCAGAATAAAAACCTAAATTTTAAAAATATCGTTAAAAGGTGATATGCAGATAAAGCCATTACATAAAGCAGTCATTGAAACATACACAAACAAATAAATGGGAAAGCTACAGATTGTGCCGTGACTCTGTGTTCCTGTTACTCAAGCCAGTCAAGAAATTACTAAAGTGCTGAGAAAAAATTTTTTGTTTGCCTGTTTTTTCTTTGAAAACCACTAAGTGAAAAAAATATTAACCTGACCAAAACTCTTGACTGGAAATCCCAAACTAGCATTCACAAACATTCACAAAGACAACTTTCTCCTGAGATCAGTGGGAACTTCTCCAGTCTCCTGTAGATATAAACACATGACAAGAACTCATACTTTTCAGAACAGAATGAGATGGCTGACATTATCAAAGTACATCCCTACCTCCCTTCCCTGCCTGATTCCCACAATAGTTTCCTTGGATATGTAATAATTTACATGGGCTCCCCTCTCCTAAAGTGTATTCTTCTATCTGATATTGCTGTTTATATTTTATTAGTTATTTCTCAGATGGAATAAAAATTCACATTATAGTGTTGTAGAAAGCCATTACAGTGTTAATGTCTTTGCGCTGTTTTCGGTTACACTGCAGCAAGCGTGTTTTAAAAGATGAGAAATTTTTAGTGCATTATTGCTCTGAAGATAACCATTATTATTATTTGTGCTACATTTAGTCCTAGAAGCCCTGCTGAGATTGTGCTAGGCAGTTTTGAAATCCACAAGATGAGAATAGCGACAGACATTTCTCCCATCCTAACACATGAAGCAAATAAAGGCAGAGACAACTTAGGCACAGAAACTAATGTACCTTCCCCAAGGGTGGTACCTGTAGGAATAAAAATACACGTCCCAACTTGGATACAGTCCTCATTCACTAAATGGTGAATCATCTCTGCTTCTGCTCTATAGCTTGAATTACTTTTCATAACTTTTACCGAGAAAACATTTATCAGTCCTTTCAGGTTAAATCAAATAGCATGCAGGGTACAGATCTGTACAATTGGAACATCATGCTTATTTAGTCATCAAAGGTTGCAAAAATTTTCAAAGAGGCTTCAATTCAGTCAATAGAGGGGAGATGAAGAGAAATATGTGTGCATGAAATAAATTTGCATGAGGAAAAGTCTTGTGGGTATTTGCAAGTCTGTGTGTTTCAGTGCTACCTGGTTCATTCCTCTTTCCAGGCGCAAATCAAGTTCTCAGTATAACCCAAAATAAGGTAGGCAAAAATTTTAACATTCCCATGCCCACCAACAGACTTGATGATGATTTGAACGAAGCTACTTTGTTAATATTCACAATGCAACATTCACCAAAGCAAGAATCCGATTTCAGGAGTGATTTAGGTTACACAGGAACCTACACTCTACTGGAGGTAAACGGATACAGGTTCCTGATTTGCAGGAACATCCATTTCTGAGGGACTCTCATGTCCCTGTGTCCGCACATCCTCATCTGTAAAAGGACAGCAATGTCTTTGCACGTTGCTGTAAAGCACCTAATAATCTATGAAAGTACTATCTACACACAAGCTCAACACAGAAAATCAGAGGCAGTTTTCAAACAGATGCACCTATGTCCCTAGTAAGTTCATGTGCATGTGTGCAAGGACATGCGTGTTTCAGCAGCCATCTTGGTGCATTTTGATGGGTGGCAAAGTATAATTTCAACCAGCCTTTTATTGAATAGCAAAAAAAAAAAAAGACATTTACAAGGTATTTTGGCTTGGCTTAAGAATGTACTCTTCACTTTGTGTATATGTAAGTATTATTATGAACCCTGTGGAAACTGGTCAGCTGAATCGAAAGATAGGTTAGATAGAGAAGTTGACAAAACAGGAAAGTATTTTTCTTCAAAGATTAATCAGACTTTAAGTTAGGTGATGAAAGTAAAAGGAGCACGTGGAAAAGATCAGAATAAGTACATTCTTTATCTTCAAAGAGCCTCCAAAAGTAGTAAGTGAAGTTCCTGCACCCCTGGAACAGGAACAAGCTCAAATGTGTATTACAGAAAGAATGGGATTTCCAGAAGATTTCATGGGTGGACCAACACCTCTTCCACTGAGCACTGACCTGCATGAGACCAGATGGGGTCCCATGCACAACACGAAAAATGCCTACAACGGGCTCTTGTGCCAAGAAGCAGCTGCCATAGAGATGGATATGAGGGTCAGTGCAGAAGATTTTGCAGCCTAAAAGATCAGGCTGCAAAAACTCACTGCTCCTCAAGTCCTTCCGCCCATGGATGTGTCTCCTAGCACCAGTTCCACGGGCCCTGCCTGCTTTTTGGAGCCAGAAAGGATGGGACAGGTATGTTGCAGAGAGCCAATGTCCTCCTCTGCTTTGTCAGCTTCTGTTTCTCCCCATTACTCCCCCCATTATAGCAATCCCTTTCTGTTTAATATTTATAGCAATCTCTTTCTGCTTAATTCATAGTATGGAACCTGAGAATGTAACTATCTTCTCCCAGATGCTTGCATAGCCAGAACCCTTGGGACTTTCTTTGGGAGATGGTCACAACCAAAAACACGTGAGAAGACACCATTTCTTGTGTGCTGAAAGAGGTTGTTATTATTCCTCTGCAGGAACCAGCATAGAAAGGGCCTGTCAAGCTTTCTTCCCTACCCAGCATATCAGTGCCTGTCTCCCTTCTCTGAAGAGCACTGTTAATCTGACTAACCAGTACACTACAATGATGCAGATTAAGACTGAGCCTACATTTCCACATGCCCATCATTTAGCATCCAGTAAAAAAAGTGTTCAGAAGTATTTATTAAAATTACTTGTACGTTTTATAAAATACTTTTATCAATTAATTGCTAATAAGCAGTTCAAAGCTGACTCAGAACTGAATTAATAATTTAACACTAATAACTTATTCAATTAATTTAGCCTCTTTGCCTTTTTCTGGAATGACTTCTCAAGAGTTATCCTCTTTTTGTGTCCAGGCAAGGATCTTCAAATCTGTCTTTGAAATTACTTAAAATCTTTCCCTCTCTTGAAATGTTATTACTTCACGAGACTGATCTTATACAATTTATTACGAGTATTTCATACTAAAAATTCAAGTACTGTCGAGAATTATGGTGAGTGAAATGTATTTTTTTTTTCTGTTCCCTCATTGACAGTTGTTCTTTTCATTTTAAGGAATGTTTAAAAAAAACCCTCTCAAACTCTGCATTTTTCAGGGACAGACAGTAGGGAGGGCAGAGGAAGCAGGTAATTGGCTATTGGAATTTGGGAATGTATCACAGATTTTCTTCTCTGACACAAAGGATTGGCTGAGACAGCATCGCATTGGAAAAAACAGGCTACTGTGAGATTACTGCATTTGCAAAAAGATACACACTGCATTTTAGATACCACTTTTTTTTCCCCCTTTCTCACTACAGGAAAATAATGGTACAATCAAAAATACGCTGAAATCACTGAAAGCCTTTGAGTCTTTCAGTTGACTTCAGAGGGCTATTTATGTCATCTGAGATGCCAATACATAGAATTGCTTGGTGAACATTGACATTTTAAGGACAGATACTATATAAATGTTGAGTACTATATGTGTACCCAGCTTCACATTGAAGAATTAAAAATGTTTTTCTTTCTTTAGCCGGTACTTAGTAGTAGAACAAGTAGAACCCACATGAGTTGAAAAATGGAGGGAGAGAGGGAAAGTACCCAGAACAGTGACCTTTATGTAATGCACCCAAAGGACACCATGACAGAAGCTCTACAGGCTTTCAGATGAGGAATCTATGACCCATGTGGCTTCAGTCCAGGCTGAAGCCTCACTGTTAGCAAATAAAGCTGTAGGCTACAGACACAGCACTTGCTTCCAAATGAGAAGAAAATAAAACTAAATAGCAGCCATCGTTCCTGGTTCTTAATGCCTGCCTTGTATTAATTTCTCCCTGCTGAAAATGGTTAATCAGCATAATACTTTCTCTGGTTTGCTAGAGATTTAGGTTTTGTATAATACTGCTAGCTTGGGAAGATACTGTGCTTTGATGCTTTGTTAATTATTTTAATGCAACTTGAATTAAAATTTTGCTCATTAAATATTTCTAGAGATGAGCTTGAGGCATGGCATTTGGAGGTGGTTTTCTCTGAAGTTCAGGAGACATTGCATCCAAGGTTTTAATGCCACCAGCTAGGATAGAGGACTGAAGATCAACTGCTAGCACTGCCGTTGAACTGCAGTGCCTTAAGAAAATAACTTTATTTTTCTGTACCTCTGTTTCTCTGTTTGAAACTAAAACTAATGATAACAGTACCTTCATTTTGTAATGCAATTTGTGTAACTTGAGTTTGGAACCTGGAAATTGTTAAGTGTTGTTCTTAGATGCACTGTGAGAGTGTTCCTGTCTAGCATTTTGGGTCTGGTCCATTTTAACTTGTTTCATTTTGAAATTTACTCATGATAAATATTCAGCTCTTCAGATAACTAGGGCATCAACCAACACAGTCAGATCCACTAACACATGAAGCAAAAAGGATATTATTTGCTTTGCCTACGTGTATTTCAGCTGCCCAAGTAACAAGAAATCAAAGAAAAATAAAATAATTGTTCAAAAATCCAGCAGGCTGGCACTTAGCACTCTAGCTGCTTCCTAGAGCACTAAAGAATTCCCTCTGGCCTTGCAGAGAGCTGGAGTTACCAGTTAGCTGCATTGCAGCTCTAGGTCTCAAGCATTGCACAGTCCCTGAATGTTGGCACAGAAAACACAGGTCAGGGAAGAGGCTGGACTCAGAGCCAGTCAACTTCAGCTGGGCATGTGGGGAGAAATAAATCACCTTTTCGGAGCTGCAACAACTTCCTCCCATTCACCCTCCTACCTGAAGCGACAAGGTAGCAGAGCAGCACTTACAAGGATCTGTGCAGGTCTCACGCGCCATTTGGTGTTGTCTGAACAGCACTGCTTTCCCCTGAAGGCTCATTCAAGCCCAGAGCCTCTAAGAAGACACGATCAGATTATGCTGAGGGAAGATTTATGTTTATATACACATGGTGGGTGGGTGTATTCATATAAAAATCTGTTTGATGTCCATTAATCAAACATGCCCATGATGGAATATAAAAGGTACCACTGATTGCAACAACTCTGAAATGAAACTTTTCAGCTCTTTAAAATTAACTGAAGTCCCACTGCAGCAAAGTGGCTGGCTAATTATTTCTACGTCATTAAGCAGGGGTTTTGTCAGCATGTAGAGACCCGAACTCCCCAGTAACCGCAGACTGATTTCAGTGCGAGTCGGGCACCAGAATATCTCTGATGTACCACAGAAAATGAAGGTGTTTACAATCTAAATAGACAGCAAACCGAGAAAGGGAGGAGACAGCAGGCTTTATTATATTTTAAATCATTAATAAAGGCCTTGAACAACTCCCTGGAAGGGGAAGTGGAGCTTGGGTTTGTAAGTGTCCGGCTGGAACACTGTGTAGTACCTGCAAGGCAGAAAAGGAGTTACTCTTAATAGGTTAAGAAGCACAAAGTGGCTCAGGGATGAGGCAAGACTGTGCTTCCGCATTGCTTTTTCTTTTACTCCAGAGGAAAGCAGAGAGAGATGGTGGAACAGTGGTGAAGGTAGCCTGGCAGCAGGATACAGAGAGCCCCGGGGCCACTGGGCACACTAGGCCTGCGGTAGCTGTCTCTTTGACTAGCACTACAGCAATGTCAGGTCTCTGATCTCCACAGATGTGCTGAAGTGGGGGGGTGGAAAAAAAGGGTCCTTGCCTGAATGTTGCTCCTTTGTGCGAAGAGTGAATCTCTTCCAACGTGATTTATGAAACAACCAAGTGGGGACAGAGTGGAAAGCGACAGGCAGGAGCCAGTCTTTGAAGAAAGGCTTGGTTAAAGGACAATCTTACGGGCAGCAGTTGCAGAAATGCTGCCGTGGTGAAGAGGGGTTGGACCTTTTAGGAGAGAGTGGGGAAAAAAAGGAAAGACAAAGCAATTGTCTCTTTATTCCCTGGTGCATGAAGGGTTAAAAAAATGAAAAGAAATGAACTTTTTGAAAACTGTAGTGGTTTGGATTCTGTTCAAGGCTTGGATCAACCCATCCCTGACTTGAAAAAACAGGACAATAGCATCCACTTGGCTCAGCTGCAGACTCTATGGATTTTTATTACCAGCGGCTGGAGTTCAAGAAGAGTGAATTGTAAATAAGGAGAAATGAAACACAATAAAATAGTCTCCAGAGATTTACCTAGAAAACATCTGGAGTTTTGGCTCTAACATATAGAAATCTATACCAATGGAAACACAACATATTACTGTGAAGCATAGTAAGAAATAGCACAGATAAATTAGAAGTTAAGGCCTCCTATATATCACAATAAGATATTTCAGCTCCTTTTGGTTGGGCGAGTTTCTAATACTCTGAAGTCCTGCCAAATATTTCATTGTTACCTTATTAGATGTTCTTGGTTTACTACCTTTTGCTTTGTAAAGAACTGATTTAGTGTCACTTAACTTTATTTTTAAAAACATAACCAGATGTCCTGTTCATTTAGCATATGAGAAAACAGTATCGGAAACATGTGTTTTTATGCATTCCGACACAGATAGTAAGATTTCTTTCTCTTGCTAAAACAATCTTGCTTCTGAAATAAATTCCCCTTTTATTTTTGACATCAAATGCCACACTGGCACGCAACACTATTCTGATCTTTATAAGTCTCTCTTAATGCTTGTATTTAGCCAAAAGGTCCTTAATTTGGAGGTCTGTCTCCTGGATTCCCACTGAGCTTTTCATTTCTTTTACAATACTGACATCATTGTTTGCATGCTGGACTGATCTGGCCCACTCCATTTAATGGGAGATGGTGGCGGGGGTGGGGAAGCACTTGAAGCAAGGGGCCCTCCCAGAGCTGGAGGTAACCAAGCGTAATGGTATGCTCCACAACCTACCGGCATTGTTTAGGTAAAAGAGTTTAAACACTGGCAGCAGGAGGACCTCAAGAGCAAAGGTTAAGGAACCTCCCAAAATTCAATCTGGGTGGTGTTCAGCTCAGCAGGGACACGCATCTCCGCCCAGTCAATGTTTAACTGGCTCCATTCCCTTTTTGCCGGGGGCGCAATATCATCCTGTTTAGATTTAATAGTGGAGAATGAGCCACTCAGCACCTAACACAGAGAAAGTGTAAATAAAATTATCTCCGCACTACTACAACTTTGAAATCTGTTGCTTCCTGATGTATTTTTCGGAGAAGACTAACACACGTCTGTGATAAGCAACTACTCTGGAATAGCTGTAAGTTTGTGAGGTTACTCTAACCTGAGAGTTGCCTTTGTTTGTGGTTACGATATTTCCTTGGCCAGCTGGGGGATTATTTAGATGGTTTGCAGCCCTGTAGATACATTGCTTGCCAAAATAATAATTCTATGTTTGGCTAAACCTGCAATTTTTCTTTTTAAATAATTTAGCCAAGAACTAAGCCTAGATGCTGCCTATTGTGTCAGTACCCCAGGAACAGATGAGTCTTTCTGTGAATGTTTACAATCACCAGAACCAAGCTTGAGCACACAAAAATACCCAGGTGATGGACAGACTCCCACCCTGTCCAACGTTAGCAATGAGGCATCTTTATGTCTCTCTCTTATTTTAGAGTGGTCTTTTTCTGCTGTAACCAAAGATGATACCTCAGGCCAGCTCTTCAGAAGCTCCCCCTTAGCCTGAGGAGGAGCCCAGCACCCTTAATACCTAGTGTCCAAACTCTGGCTGCTTATCCCACAGGGGGGGCGATCATTTCTGGGAGTTTTGCCCTGACTGAGAACTTAAATGCTCCTCCAAAATCTGGCTCTGGTAACTAAAAACCCAAAAATCTATCTGAATAGCTCAGATCTTCCCAGTCCCAGGCACAGCTGGGAAGAAAGCCAGGACTTGAAGTCTGGGTTGACAGTCATACCAATCCACTGTAAGTGCAAGCCCTGCCCACACAAAGGTGAGCTCAGCCTAATCTCAGATGTTACTGAGCAAACCTGGAGCTTTTCTGTCTCACTGTGCAGCCCTGGAGCTCTCTGTAGCTTTAATTTTCTCCCACAAAGTTCATTGTACTTTCCCTCTTCCATCATAACATTTCTAACAGTACACTTGTCTTTGCTCCCAAGTTCCTTATAAATCATGGGCTGTTACAAAGGCAGCCACTGTATAAAACTTGAACTGTTGGATTGGCACAAAAGAGTGGGGGAGGTTCAGCCATCTCTTGTGGATCAACTTCTCATACAGGCTCCACTTCAACACATGAAGGATGTTGGATATGAATGAATAGCAAGAACAGGTTGTTCTCCTTAACTGTGTCTTCTTCATGCCCTGGACGCTGAGCTCACATCCAAAATGAGCCAGAAGAAGCAGCGGCTGGGATGCCAGCTACAGGGTACTGCCCTCTTACCCGAAACTGAATGTAGGGGTGGGTGATCAGCCTCTACCCCAAACTTTGCTCTCCACCACATGTGAGGATAAGGCAGGTGAGGAACTTGTTCCAGCTGTGAAAGCTTAGGAGACCTTGACACTCTTGCACATTGCTGCCTAACCAACAGCCACACAAGTGGCCCAGGATAAAGGCTGCTTGCCTGGCTATCATTTACCACAATTTCACCGCAAATTCAAGAGCCTGCTGCATCCCTGCACTGGTGCAAAGGAGTCTAGTAAAAAGTCCATCTATTGCAGTTGGAGGGTGCCTGCTGACTTCAGTGGGTGCTGGATTACAGCCCTAGAGAGGGGCAAGTTATCTGGCTGAAAAAGGCTCCATGCACCCAATGCTTCAAAGTCTTTGCTGAACCTGAACCAACATACAGGTTCAGCATTACTTGCATTTCTGAAAGCACAAAATAGGATTACAATAGTGGGGCCTAGGCCCAGCATCTGTAACATTAATCGTGTCACTGTACTAACAGGCACAATGGCAGGGTTATAACAGTTTCTGATCAATCAAGGCCTAACAAGCTTGATCACACACCCTAGCCACCCTTTGGCCCCTGTGGCCTTCTTCAGCCAAACACAGAAGCAGAAACATGAACAGACTCCCCATGTTCAACTGGTTAAAACAATCTTGGACTCCTCGATTCTGTAATTAGTGGACAGAGCCATGACTTTCTTCCCATTTTCCAACCACCAATTGACTCTGATATGCATCATAATAAAAAACCTTTTCCCTTACTGATCATGCAAAAATGAGAATGTAAACAATGTAATCACATTATAAATGGTATTCAATTAATAGTTAGCTAAAAAATATTCAAATGATGTTTCACAAGCTGAATAACTAACAAATGGGAAATGGACCAATTAAGCAAATGGACAGGCTAATGGTTGCAAAGTAACAAAGTAAGCCCAACGACAACTTGATAAATTAATAGAAAGCTTCTAAGTGGGCTGACACATAAGGAGTAGGTGAAATAGGGAGGTATGGATAATTGACGTTCTGCAATCAGAATACAGCTCTGTTATGAGACAAAAGAAGGACTTCAGGCAAGCAGAGCCTATGGAAATCAGACATTGCCCTCTGACACTCTTCACAGAACTCTATAGTGATATTTCAATCACATAGCTCTGACCTAACACAGCACCACTACATGAAGTAGATACTCGCTTTAAATACACGCAGGATGCTTTTGCTATGAAATAATACTTATACTAAAATCTGAATAAGAATAAAAGCTAGCTAGAGGAACTGACTGGAATTAAAACATTTTAGAAAACTATTTAGACTCTATGAGAAAGTGATCATTGTGCTTTAAAATGAGCAACACAGGCTAGCGGGGACTACCTGAATCACTGAAATGACTGTTGCTGTAGTCTCAGCAGCTGTGCAATATATGTTTAGTGCAGAAAGACATAAAGGACATTGCGTCCAAGAGTTAGTTGCCAAATGATGCCAATACACTCTAACATGTCAGCCTAAGTCAGTCTTGCAAAGGTTCATACACAGTTTCCATGCTATTCCCTATGGCTTCCCACTAAAACCTCATTTTGGTGTTTGATGCCAGCCAGATTTTCTTTGTCACCTCTTAAGGAAATGATCTGATGTTTCACCCCCAGGCCAAAGTTATAAGCATCTGGAAACGGTTGAATGACAATATTCATTTTGCCTGAAAAAGGCTTTTGCTAAGTGAAGCCTTGATCTGCAACAGAAACAAATAGGTATTAAAGAACAACAACAAAAACAGGGCATCTGCCATCTCCTTTTTTCCCCAGAGGTTAGAAACCCCTCTTTCTCTCTCCTTCAGTTTTTCCAGTTGTTCATCTCCATCAGAGTTGCAGCTACTCGAACACAATCCTTCACCTAAACAGCCCCCCATTCAAAAGCATTACATTATATGAAACAATAACTCCAAACACATCTTTTCCACTGCAGTAAGACATGCTGAGCTGCTGGGGCACTATTACAGAGAACTGTAACACTCCTCTTGTTCAGAGAGAAGCAGGGGAGGGAGGTGACCTGCTCTGGGCTCCAAGTGACAGCAACAGAAAGTTAATAGATGGCAGCACAGAACTTCCAAACGAGCAAAAAAACCTGCAAAACCAGCAAAACAAGAAAGTCAGTTCCTCTCATATTATCTCTATTACCTTTGAATAACAGAGATCCTATTCATTATGCTGGAGCAAAACAGTCTTTGCGCTAAGTGGTCCTTGCAGTAATATAGAGCAGCGCAGCATTTTGTGGCTTGGAGAACTGGTTCATTTGCTTGCCTAAGACGCTTACGGATTCATAAACCCTCATCAGGAATTATCCCAAAACTGTGGCATGTCTTCCAGGGTCATCATGTTACATGAAATGTTTAGTCCTGCCTGAGGCATGCTAATATGTAAGAAACACAGATATGCCTCAAAGCAAAACAATAAAAGGAGGCTTTTTGCTTGCTCCCATGATTCTTGATGTCGCAGGGTTTTAGCACACATTTACTCTTCATACTTCATTTCATTTCTAGGGATATTTTAAAAGGACTTTGAACACTTTCCAGAGGCCATTTCTTGCTCTTATTTTTAAGTGACTAGTTACATTTAAGATTTAATCCTACTAAAACACAAGCATTATTTTTTAACTTTAAGACTAACGTACCAGTGACATGCATGGAGATTTGTATTGGCAAGTTAAGGACTACATCTGGGAGTCCACAAAAGTATTTCAGTGCTGAGCCACAAGACATTCACCGGCTGCCTTAGGCTTTGCAGAAACCTAAAGTTTTCCAACAGAACCTCTTACCCAGCAATTTTACCAGGCACAAAGAGCAGATCAAACCTTTGTGGGTGATGTTCTGCTACAGAATTGTCTACTTCTTCAGCACTGCAGTGCCAAAAATCATAAACTTTGCCTTCACTTCCTGCCATTTGCTTGATAATATATATAATTTAAGGTAACATTATTATAATTGTTTTTCAAGTTAAATGGATTTTCCAGGAGGATTAAAGTAAGAATCTAAGAGTTGGAAATTCCAGGTCTAAGACAGACTTGCGTAATCCTGGGTTTGTTAACATTTTGTCCTCTTCTAAGCAAGGTTCTGAGCACTCGGGCGTGAACCAGAGCCTAGCATAAAGAATGAGAAAAGATTCAAATTCAGCCTATAAGCATGGCAGATCAGGGGAAGTTACAGGGCTCAGAACCACAGTTATAAACCAGTGTTGTCTTCTGGTCTTAAAATCTGCATAGCCACTTCAAAAGAGGCCTTCTCACAGTAGCTCAGCATCTCTGAGCTTTGTACACGCCTCAAATAAGGTGATGCAAAAAAAACCCCAAAAATGGAAAAAGGCTTAGCTGTGCAGCTCATACATTTCAATTGATTATACAAAACAAGCCTGCAGAGCATCCTTCTCACAACTCAAACCAACTGCACCCTACCCGTAGTTGAATGTGCCTGCCTCGGACAACAATTCAGTTTGCAATGCGAACAAGAATGCCACCTACCCACATAACATAGTAATATATGTAAAGACTGCCCATTCTGTTAAAAACTGCAAAATGCACAGGCACTCACACACACATATACACCAGTCCCCAAGAAACAGCTCAGAGCTTTAGGTTCAGTTTCCATTTCTGGAAAAGGATCAGGGAGAAATCTGTTTTCAATTTAAACCGCCATGTCCTTCCCAAATTGGCTGCTTTTACTCCCCAGCTTTCTAATTTGGTCCTCAGCAGTCACATCAATTCAACTCATCTCTCATACGTTTCCGATAAAAACATGCTGCCAGTTTTTATGACTTCGAGACTACTTAGCCTGTTTTTGTGTGCATGACCAATGATGGGATCTTGTTTTTCAGGTACTACACAGATTCTGACTTGGTTTCGTCAAATCTTTTTTAGCTGATCCCCAGCCCACTAATGATCCCTTCCAGGACGGCAGCACATGCTGGTGGTCTGTTCCTGAGCCCTTCTCTTCCCTAACAGCAGCACACACTGCAATAATCTCAGCTGGCTTTAGTCCCCTCCCCTATATATCACTGTGAGCCAAAGCGTGCTTGCTGTTTCTCGGCTCTATTTCAATAACAGCTACTTCAGCTGCTTCTCCATAAAATATACCTTTGGTTCTATACAGTTACATCACACATAAAACATCATAGCCACCTCACTGACAGCAGGATCAGAACAGACCTTAGGCCATGTTTATGCTTCTATGGATCTGGTTCAAGACTGTGAAGAACAGCTGAAGCCACCTACTTGCTGGGCTGACAGACTACCTGCACCTACACATGGAGAGATGAGCGTAAGGTCCAGCTGGCGTGAACAGGACCTAAGCACATGTTTAATGCTAAGAGCAGCGCTAATGGGCTTACCCTAGTGGAGGGGACAGTTTGCGGGCTGAAGGCAGCGGCAGTGCGTGTACACTGTAGGAAGGACAACATGGGAGCCGCTCTCCTAGGCACCTCGCCCATCTCCCAGACTGCGCAGCACCATATGCGCTTGTCAGCTCTAACTGGAGCATCACCCAAGATGCCTGAGGGATAAGCATGCCACTAGGCATGCTTGCACAGATACTCTGGGAGAGAGAGGCAGAAGATGGGTGGGACGCAGGCCCTGCCAGATCTACGGCTGCCTTGGAGACTGCTTCTGCAAGTAGCTGTAAGGTACTTGATGTCAAGTATAGCGAGAACAGAACCGAGCCTATGATAAATGCAATCAGACTCAGAAATCTTTCCATAAATGTTCTTTCCACAGACAAATGAAATGTTCTGCTACCCCTCTACCAATGGGGAACACAGGAAAAATGAGCAAACTGAAACTGGCCCTCTAATACCATCTGTAGAGTTGCCGCTGGCTATGGCCTTCCATAATAAGGTTTTATATCCATGCTCTCGGAGAGCCAGGTCTCCACCTTCATAGAACTTAATAAAATAAAATTCTGGCAGTGGGAAACTTATGTCAAGGAGATATTATTGGAAAAGCAGTGGGATTACCTGGGAGCTATAGTCAAATTGTAGTTGCCGAAGATCCAAAACAGACCCAAATCCTTATTATATGCAGATGTTTTATTTCACTTCACCTCCACAACCTGGTATATAAAAATATGCTTATGATGTGCAAGGCACTGTATGCTCCAAAACGCCTCCTTCTTTTTTCCAAACTATATAGGCATCTTTTTTTATGTCTATTTAGATTTTTATTTCTCAGTAAGCAGAAGATGGACTCAAGACAGTATACGTCTGAGCTGAAAACTACCTAAACTTTTCCAAAAAAGGTTTCTAAGTTTTGCTAGATAAAACTCACTCAACCTATTTTAAGCCTTTGTTTTAGGACTGGTATTCCTCCTCTGCACATCTGCGCTTTCTGTATCATAGATTTACTGTGGAGCAGACAGATTAGTTTACCAGCAATACATGACTGGTGTGAAAACAAATAGATGAACTGGAATATTTTCAGGAAGAGAAAGCAGGTTTTGTTTTCTCATTTCTGTACTTCATTTAGAGCATTCTTTATTTCTTAACCTTTTCCTACGAACAACAGACACTGCAAAGATGATGTGTTTGTATGCTTAGCGTCTCGTGCATGATGTGATCTTGAATCAACATGCTGGAAGCAGTAACGAGTCTATTGCAGCCCCCAAACTTCCATCTACTTTCATTTCCTGGAATCATACGTTTGGGACCAGAGATCACCCTCATACATTTGGAAACACCCAACATATGATGAGGGAAAACTATTACTTAAAGTGTTTCTAAAAAGTGCTGGACACACATCTTTGTCCAATATTTCTCACTGTATCTGCTTTAAAAAGCAGTTTTGGAAACACCCTTCCTCAGGGGCTGCAGAGCACAGTTTCACCACAGGCTCTGCAAACCAAGTCCCAAGCAAACTGCAGCAGATACCGCCAGTCCCTGACTGCTGCAGTGCACCAGTGAAAATATTGTCACACACACGCAGCAGAAATGAACAGCAGTTCATCCCTTCTGCTACTCCTTTAGGCACCTGTCCCCTCGGGTCCTCCCTGCAAGGAGCTGCTTGAGCAGCATCAGTGGGACTCCGACAGAGTGCAAATGCCTGCTTGGCAGCGGCCCCTGCATGATGAGAGAAAGCCAAGGCTTCCCACCCAGTGAGCACACCCTGCCTCGTCACCTTAAAAGTGAAGATTAACAGCTATGCTGCCTGCTGGTAATAGGGTCCTGAGGCCAGGGAAAGGGGAAGTCAGCAGCGGCTGCCCCAGGGCAGGGGAGGTGGTGCCTAGCAGGTCATTGAGTTAAAAATAAAATAGCACCATGTGGCACATGATGCCTTTCTAGAAGTCGCTGTGCTCAGGCCATCTCCCAAGCTGGGGTTCAAAACTGGGTGTTTCAGCAGCCATAATGCAGACTTGCAACATTAATTAGCATTTGGGGGAGCCTATTGCCAGCAGGTTCTCTGCAACTACAGGCTATTTTCCACAGAATATACGTGGGTTGTAAATTGCCTTGCTGCTCTCAGGAGAGCACTGGAGTCCAGCACTGTAAGTTTTTAATTACTCTCAATGGTTTTACAGCCTAGGGCAGGCTTGTGGCTAGCCACATTGGTGTGGGAGGCCCTGAAAAACTATGGGGCACTGCATTTAAATGGAAGCAGTCCTTCCCTCGTTTTTAAAATAAGTACATCTAATGAAACTTTTCAGGCATTTCAAACTACATATCCAAAACGGCAAACACATGCACATTCACTGGATGCTCACTTTGAGTCTTTATCAGAATAAACCTGAACTAAATAGTATTCTATTAAATTACCAGCCACACAGTAATAGCAAAAAGCATCAAATGCTCTTAACCATTTCCCATAGCCATTGACGCATGTATTACACGCACATACATATGCATGAATACACACCCACGCATACAAGTTTCCCTTTTCTATTGCCCTCTGAATATGTACAGTTACATGCAAGTAAACCCTTACTTAAATCTAGGAATGAATTTCACTGACAGTTTCTCAGGAAGTTTAGGATTTTTTTTTCCTAATTCTTCTCTACAAGGACACTTTGCAAGGCATAAAGAAACAGAGAAACAAAAGAGATGGACTTGGCCAGCCAGGCAACTCCCTTTGCCAGGCTGCAGCCGTTCTGTTTAACCTTTTTGCTTCATCCATCAGGATTCTCCTTTTCTTTCTCTAGGATCATCGCAACAGAAACCATTTCAAGTACATCCACCCAAATGGTTTGCAAAGTCCTCATGGATATCTGTGAAGGCAGTAATGCTGAAGGCAAATCCTTTTTTTTTTTTCTTCTCATTGAAACAGGCTAGAATTGCTCAAAGAGTCAGTTACTCTGTCTTAACTGGAAGAGTAGAAACCTCTGAAATAGCCTGAATTGTAGTGCAAGTACTTGTCTGACTGTGCCTGTAAATAAAATCTAAAAGTAACACTGTGATGTTTGCCTACAGACACAGCCCACATCCCCAGCCAGAGGAGGAAGACGGCTGTGAGAAACAGCCTAAGTTTTTATCCAAAGGTATTGAGACCACACTGCTAACATCCCACGGGAACAATTTGTCCGAGATTAGCTACCAGGAAAGCTCTCTCTCCAAATAAAAATCCACTTCTCAGGCTGGGTTTTCTATGGTCCTTCTAAGACACAGCAGACACCAAGAATCCTCAGTAGCCTGGGCCACAGCCAAGGTCTTGTAAGACTTGCTGATGGGGACTTGGTATTCATGGGTGAAAAAGTACCAAGAGAGAAGCACAGGAGTGGTGCCTGTGTTCAGACACCTCAGCGTTGAACAGCTCACGCACAGAACTCGTCTGAAGTCAGCAGGGGCTGGAGTCTCCACCCTAGCTAAGGGTCAAGGCAAGACAAATCTCAAACACAGTTTCTGCATCTGCAATACCTCCTGGCTGTCCTGGGGACAGACTGGGTGTTTGTCCAGGCCAGTGGGGTGGTGAGCATGGTTCTCCTGGAGAAACTCATGTGCAGAGTTTGACGGGTTGCGGAAGCCGCTTTGCCAGCCAGGTGGCAATATTTATTTTAACAGTGCGGAGACAACCAAATTCTAACTGGCTCTGTGAGGCTGCTGGAGTTTCAGGGGAGGGATGGCAGCAGCTGGCAGCCTGCCTGGTCCACTGCTGGTCTCTGGGAACCAGAGGTTCCCTCCAGCGTCACCAACTTGCCCAGGTCAGGCCTGTGCTGATCTCATCACACAAGGGGTGGAGCAGAGCCAGTTTACCTCCAGCTAGCTTTGGTCCCTGCACAGCTTGTGTGTGACGGCCTGCTTCCACACATGGCAATCCAGAGAGGCCTATAACAATACGCTGAAACCCAACTGGTTGCAGCAGGCCCTCTGCAGTCCCTAGCACGGAGTGGGATGAACCGCTTGGTGTTCCTTTTGGGCTCGGGCTGGGAGCACAAAGGCAATCCTTGCTGGATGACATCTCTGTCAGATCAAATCCATTTTGAGACATAATCTGTCCTTTTCAAAAGGCAGCCCCTGTCAGCACCAGGCAGCTGCCACCGCTGATGGACAGCCCATGAGGTCTTGTTTAAGTTCTTGCTCACTGATAATGTATCTGCAAGAGGCACCCTGGGCAAGGGCAGTTGGTTTATTTTTTTCTGTTTAAACAATATCTTTGAAAAACTTTACAGAGCTACACCGTTCTGTGACAAGCAACTGCTGACTCTGCTCATACCTCTCTACACCCGCCTCCCTGCTCGCTCCTTCCTTAAAGCCCAAAAAATTGCAATAATTGTGGTTCATTTTAAGCAGTATCAGAAACATTCAGAGGTCATTAAATAGCCTTCAAGAACACGTGGAAGATATGAACAAAAAAAGAGCTGTGTCTGGCTGCTGAGGAATGCATGTTCACTAAAAACACAAAGCCACCACCCCATGAGGGAAAGGCTGATCCATATGCTAGCTGATGCAGTTAAATTAGCAAGGTTATTTCCTTGCCAGGGGACATTTTCTGTCATTTGCGCTCACAAAAAAAAACCCAATTGTGATCCATAAATCATCTAAATTTATGTATATGTATGCTACCATCTATACATCCAGACACCACAACCGCATTATGCCTAATATATGCATGTACATAGACTGAATTAACTCGGTGCAAAAAATCATGTATCTTCCCAGCAGCCCATCAATTTCTGTAAGAAATGGAGCCAACTATAAATGATAACATTTGAATCCAGCAATGGCCAACCTACATCATTTTCAAGTTGGTTTTGACTGACTGTTACGGTTTTTTAATCTGCTGTTGTTGAGACTCAGCTCGTCCTATGCACCCTGAGAGTTTTCCATGTATTCTCTCATCAAATATTTCAGTTTGGGATGTTTTGAAGAAGAGGGTTTACTTCAACCCCCCCTTCTTTCATTAGAGAAGATGCAACAGTACAGATAATATCTTCCATGTGTGAAGGCACACACAGCATTTCTTCATGTCAGCAGAGAACTGCGCCCTGCACACCGCAGGCCAGATGTTTGCAGAGCAAATGCTCAGCGTCCTCAAAAATCACTGTCGAGGCCTGTAGCAGCCATCCCAGCTACCTTAGTACCAGCAAGCACCAGGGTTCAGCCTTTGCAGTGCTCAGCTTCAGCCGAAGCCAGCTGCTCTGCCTCAGGAATGACAACTTAAATTTCCTATCGAAAGAATCAGTGAGAAAAGGTTTCACAGTGAACCACCCCGTTTGGGCTGATGATCAATACATGCACAGAAGGACAAGATTTTCTTCCTTTCCTTTCCCAAAGCCATAACATGTTATTAAGTACAAAACTATGGGACTGAGTTGTATCACTGAAGACTTGCGTGCTGCTGGCCACTATGACGAGACACAAGGTCAGCCTCCCAGTTTGGGGGTCTGAGTGGATGTCTCCCACAAGAGCCCTCACCTCTGCTCTGATAGGTGCTGCACAGATTAGGCCCCTCTAGCAGCTGAAATATTCAGGCTTTTGCCATTAATACCAACCCCCTAACTGGGCTGAGTACTGCAAGAGCACGGAGTAACTCTCCTTCCTTCTTCGGTCACCTCAGACACGAGGCACTAGAGAAGGGGGTCCAAAGGCAGTAGCTGAAGCTGAGCACTCCCAGTCCTTGGCCAGTCGCTCGTTTATTCTCAGGTGCTGGTTTCCCATGCATGCCTCCAACATAGGGGCAGCAACAATTTTTCCACCCTACTAGGAAGTCCAGACATTTAGGGTCCTACGTTGGAATTTTAAGTCTTGGGCCTCTTTTTAAAGAACAGATAAATATCCCCAGTGTTTATAGTGGGAGAGAAAGCAATTTGGATAAAGACAAGGCTCAGCGCAGGAACTGCAGGCTGGGCAGACCAGAGAAAGCAGCACTGCTTGTAAGGTGAGGCAAAGAAAGGAAATCCAGACTAGTCAGAGTGTTTTCATTTTTTAATTACTATCTTGTAATCTTGAGTGTGGACAAGTACGATGACTGCAGCATGTTCCATAGGCCTTCTAGCTGTGTCAAAAACCAACTACCGGCTGCCTCAGTTTCTCCCCTCAGTCTCAGAAATCCTCTTCCTACCCCCTTCATCCTTACCCCCACTCTGGCTTGCTCACACCTCAATATTTGGCAGCCACGCATTTCCCAGTCTATACGTGGCGCATCAAAGAGGTGAGCCATTTGTGCTGCTGGGGGAAAGGCATCGCTTTGCTGCCTTCTTTGTTCTCTTCCAGGCCTGAGACGGAGGTGCCGAAGGACTGGGGATGAGCCCTGAGCTGGGAAGACCTGCCCTGCAGTGCATAGCGTGGCAGGAGAGCAGGAGCCCTGCTAGAGGCTCCTTCTCATCTCCCCGGGACACAGAGATGAGGAACACCAGGCGCACCAGCCTACTTATCAGTCAACACAGATACACGGGCAGAGCAGATAGCTGGAGAAATTTGTGCATGCATATTTAATAGACAAGTAGTGACTTGGTTTATGTCCTTCTTCATAATTTATTGTTTGAGAGCTCCAAAAGTTGCTAATGCTCTTAACAGTTTTGGGTTAGGTATGGTTTCAGAAAAACAAATCGGAGCAGGAATGAGCAGAGGGAGGGGAAAAAAAGAAGAGAGGCCACTTTTTTTTGATCTAATCTTTGAAGCAGACAATCAAGGCTAACACAGGACTGCACCTCTGCTTGGCAAGCTCTGCTTTGGCACTGGACATGCAGAAGCATAAAGCACACTTCATTTTACAAACATAACTACTACTTTTTTTTTTCCCCCCACATTCTTTCCAACAGTGCTGTAAGGACATGAACTGACTTTTCAATCACTTGTTTTGTGCTCTCCTCATTGACGGAACAGGCTTGTGGAAAAGGCTGCTGACAACTGTTGTATTGTTGAGCCAAACCTATTTATGCCAAGATAGATTTGTTCATTTCTTCTCCCCCTCCTTCTTCTCCCAATATTTTCCTCTCTCAGACTTTTAATAAGGCAGTAAGGCAGAAAAGCAATGAGGCAAACGAACAGAGTCTCAGTGTGACCATATGCACATCACCCCCAATTGCTGGATCCTGTAGTGCAGTAGTTAATTTTGTGTGTCATATTTTATGTCACACTTATTAGCCTGAAGTGCAGTAATGCACGTTTCCATTCACAAGAGAACCTCTTCTGACTAACAAGGCCATGAATGGGTAATAATAAAAGTATATTCCATGTGGCACAGACTGTGCTAATTAGGCAGACTTGAAAATCTCTGTCAAACACTATAAAATGTTACAGTGCTTATATAAATGTTTAATAATGAAAACGATAACAAACTGAATGGGGATGGCTTGGGGAAAACAGTCATTTGAATAGTTTCCTGAGTGTGAGGGATGAAACAGTCTAGGGTTTCTCCAAAAGAGGCTTTTAAGCAAATGTTTTACCTGGTTGACACCTTTGACTAAAGGCTTGCCCCAATCTGCAGTCTAGCACACTCTAACAGGTACAGCAGATACACGGTGAACTTGGTCTTTTTCTTTTGGTGCCAGCCTGTGGCATCCAGGGGTTACTGGCTCAGTGGTCCCCCTCTCCCAGCGTGGCAAGAGGGGTCAGCAGCCACTGTGGTGCAGCTAGGTAGCTGGCACTTCTTTATGCTCTTCCCTGGAGACCTGAAGAAAGGTGTTCATTTCTTTTCCCTAATGCCATGAGCTAGCTGCCAGCTTTAGGATACTTCTGTGGGATTCAGTCACAGGACAACTGTCTGCATCTTGCACACTGGAAGATTCAGAGCTATGGCCAAGAACTAGGAAAAATTCAGTCATTCCCAAGCCTCTTACACAGTAACACAGAGTCTCCCCTCACGTGCAGCCCTGGCCTGCACTACAGCAGGGAGGCAGCGGGCTGCCAGAAGTGCCCTTTCAGCCTGCGTGCTGCTGATGGACTACAGTACATGTCCCTGCTCCCCAGACATTGCTGTGAAACAAGAGCAGCAACTAGGGGAATTAAGAGCAGGGCACAACTGTGGCAAATCCAGCATGCGCTGACAACTGACTGCAGGAGGGAATGCTTCTTGGCTGTGCCATCCTCCCCAAAACTGCAACACTGTCCTCAGCCATAATAGGCTAAAAGCCTATTTTGATGAATGAAAATACGATGAATGAAAATATTTTGACAAATGAAATGAAAATAGATTTCATTCCAGACAAACTATTTGCAATGCTCATATGCAAGACTAAATCAATGATAAGGTGATAGGAAACCTATTGCTCCCCAACTCCAAAGACACTTTTCAGGAACATACAATTACTTCATCTTTTTCAAATGGCACTTCTGCGATGACCTCAGTGGCAGGGCTCCACTGACTGCAGTTCTGCTGAGCACCAGGCAGAAGTAATCTTGCCCCAGGCAGGGCTTTTTCATTATTGAATAATTTTTATAATATAGTATTTATAATTTAAAACATGTAAAACTTCTTTAGAAAACTCCAAAGTCAAAAAACAGTTTTGCGCTAAACCAAAAGCAATTACATTGTTCTTATGTATAATTACATTATTACTATCATCACACATAATATATTCATAGCTCCCTGGTCTGTGGGAAAGTGTAAGGTCTAAAGATAAATGAAAGACAGCAGGCTTTCATCTGATACCCCCATTCTAGGTACAAGAGAGGGGTGTTAAACACTGGAGCAAGCTCCCAAAATCCCATGTACATTCTTATTGTTTGCTTTTTTTAACACTGACAGCATGGGTTAGATACACAATGCAGCTGGATCTGTCCTTGGGAGAGCTGAGACCAGAGAGCCTGCCCCATCACCTCGTAGCCCAGGGAACAGACCCCAGCCTGGGGAAGTGCTCAGGGACTACAGCCTTGAAAAGCACATCCCAAACCCTGCTCGCCACCAAGATCTGTGATAAGGAAGAAAGCGTGCTCCATTCTTTTACTGTGGCTCAGAAACCCTACTGTCTTGGGAGACATGAGAAGAGTTAGGCTGGAGAATTAGGGGCCCTTCTTGATCCCCTTCCCTGTGCTTTTTCGAAGCCGAATCCTGCCCAGCTTTTACTAACCTCTAGTACACGGCTCATGAACTGCAACCCGTGCAGGAGGTGGCACAGTAGCTTGCCAACCTGTTCACATCCTGTTCTCCTACCGTAAATTGAAATAAATGTATAAATAGAAATATTTGAAGGACAGACTCAGGAGACTCCCCCAGGGTTGGAAAGTAACATTCAGTTCTCTCCAAATGCATGTATATGGGACTATTAGGACCAGCTGAATCTCAGTACTAATGATGTATTATGTCTGTGTTCTCCTGCAAAGCAGGCTGCACTTGGAAAATGGAAATCTGAATTTTGACCATCTCGCTGAAGTCAGCTAAATCAGCTCTCTGGCGCAGAACTGACAGGAAACGGGATATTAGCTAGGGGAAAATATATGGAAGTAATGTCCTTCAACTTGGGCCCCTTCACAAGAACTGTAGGTTGCTTCCCTTTGGTCCTTAGGCAAGCTGTAAGCCTCCTGTTTGTAGCTTTTTATTTAGGCTCAGCATCTCTGAGTTGCTGCAAAGCCAAATGGCCATGAATGTTGCTATTTTTCCTTGCCATCTAAGATGCACCACAATGTCCATGTCCCTGACTCAGCAGCTGATTTCAGTTAATTTGCATCTTTTGTTGAAACACTTATTAATAATTTTGAGACAATTTTGTTTTTGTCTCTTCAACATAAAGTCATAAAATAAATAAAAAATGAACAAATATTGCCACACAGCTAGAATATTTTTCCTTCATTATGTAATTGCTTCCTTGGATCATTATAATGTGACTTCTGTTAACTCCATTTAATTTTTTTCCCCTCTTTATTTTGCTTATTTTATTTCACGGTACCTTGAGAAAGATACTAACATAATGATTTTATTCTTCACTTCCTACCTCAAGCACAAAATTGCTGCATACAGATTTCTCAGCAGTTCAGAAGACTGTCTCACTTAATAACTCCTGGTCCACCAACAAAATGGTTCACATTTTCCTTTATTTTTATCAGTGACAACTGTTTATTATTTCTATTACCTCTGATCCCACTGTACAGAGACCAGAAAGGGCTTACTCATTCTGGCAATAAATGGGGCTCTTGAAGTGGTCCTACAGCATAATAATACTCTGTTTGGTCGGTTTAGTAAGTCTTTTTAAAGCCAGACCTAAATTTTAACTTATAAATCACCTGTCAACCTCTTTAAAACATCCTAAGGATAAAGAGAACAGTTCAGACTTAGAACAGAACAGGCTTCAGGAGTCTGGATCTGTAACTCTGAAGGAGGAAAAGAGAAGAAAAGAAAAGGATCCATCCCTAGTATTGTGTGGTAAAAGTATTCCATGGGGACATCTAAAATCTGAAGCATACAATTAATAATACTTTTCGAAGATGTAACAAGATACACTTAATGACCATTTTTAAAGTACTTTGAAACCTTCAGAATGCAAATGAACTTAAATGCAAGACAGCAAATGAAGCACAGCAAACTGCTCCAAAAGTCCAACCACACGTCACGATGATAGGAACAGAAGAGTATAAGCCACTAAAAATACCAAGAAGAATATTACAAAACCAAAGATGGATAAATCTTTAGTCCAGACACTATAACTTACACTGTCCAGATGCATTAGATCATGAAACCTCTTAAGAGAGTCTATTTTTACTTTGCTTCTAGCTCCTTTTACCCATGTCTTAAGAACATGCCAACAAACATAGCTGTGTACTCTGTGTTATCAGATCTGCTCCACTAGCAATTAAATCAGCCTACGCACCCTTCATAAAGGAAATCACTTGCAGGAGTGCAGTGTGTACTGGCAGCAAGAAGCAGCAGCAGCACTGAAATTACAGTTGGATCCTTGTCACCTCAACATATTCCCTGAATGCGACAGAGCACAAACTACCAGCTATGGACTTGTCCCAGAGGAGGACAGGGCCTCCTGGTGGTACCATAACACAAATAATTAAGAGACAGCAATACCAAAGGCCACATTTTTTTCCCAGTAGGCCAAGATCTGCTTCACAGGCTCAGCCTGTTGCCTTTTTCGTTAAACGAACAGCCTGGCCGGGCACTGGAATAACCTTCGGTTCCCCTTGCTTTCCCACACACCCCCATCACGCAGTTTCTCAGATCTTCCTGTTGCTTCTATGGCCTCCATTGTGTTGGTGGACAATGGACCTTTGAAAGAGCAGCGCAGTCTCAGGCAAGGTTGTGGGACTCGCACAGTGACTGGGATCAAGCGGTGCAGCCCCAGGCTCACAAAATTGTTCTGGGATACAGTCAGGACAAGAAATGACACAGACAGAAAACTGCTTCTAAAAACTGCTCCCTTTCTTCCCCTAAGGGGAAGAAATGCCTTGTGTTGACAACAGGCCTGAAGCTTTCATCATGGAGAAGCACCAAATAAGAGGTTTTCTGACACCAAGCTGTTTGCAGAGGTGATCACAAACCACAGAGCCGAAAGCCAAAAGGTGAAAGCCAGATGTGTCCAAAGCCTGACAGCAGCTGAACCTAGTGTTTGCTCGCTCCTGTATCTATTTAAATGTCACAACAGCACCTTCCTTCTGCATCTTCCCATTCTTTTGCCGTTAGCCACAAACAAAACACACTGGAAAGCTGATTGTGGAGACTCGGGGCAAAACCCAGCAAGCTGCAAAGAAGGGGAAGATGTCAGAGCAATCCAGGACAGTCAGGAGAGAGGATTCCTACCTTGTTGATAAAGCACATGTGTTGTGACTACAAAAGGCCATACCCTTCTAGAAAGAGGCTGTAATTCACTCAAAAGCTGACAAGTACCAGAGATAAGTGTGAAAAGAAACCAGGAAGAGAAAGCACTTTGCTACTGAAAAAGGCAACAGTCATCACTCACACACCAAGCAGGTAGTTGGGTACTGTGCCAGAATTCAGCCCATGAAATCAACTTACTGCCAATCTCAATTGTGTTGCTGCCCCTCGAGAGGTGCCAGCTGGAAGCTGAAACAGTTTTGCAGCTAACGTTATTTGGTTGTCACCAAACTCCAGTTGCTGTTCTATATATTTACTCACTTTATTCAAGGTTAAACCAGCTAATTCCAGGCCAAAACTCTGCACCAATTGCTTGCCACATTTGAGACTAACAGCAGCTAACTGTACAGATGGAAACACACGCAGTCTTAATTTTAACACTACACTAGTGGATGACAGCCACAGCTGTTCTGGGCAAGACAGACTGTACAGCACACATAACACAGCCCACTGCAGGGAGAGACAGACCTGAATGAGAGCTTCAAAGACGTCATCTTCTTCTTGCTTCCCTTCTTGGGGGTGGGAGATCTTCAGTGAAAACCCAGATCTGCACCTGGGCTCCAGATCAGGTTCAGCTAGATGGAGACTAATTTTTTTTAATCTTATTTCAGTGTGTAAAGGGCAGGTAAAATGTCACGACATCAGTTTGTCTCAGTATTTATTTCATTTTTAGCTGAGCGTGTGAGTACAAACATGTGAAGGTTCAACAATATCAAAACTGAATCCACATCTTAATCCTCACTGCATGTTGCAGCTGAATTTTTAACATTATCTCCCAGTCTAAACTTACTATCCAAGATGCCACCCTTGAAAGCTTTGCTTTTTTCTGAAGGCTACAGCTATCCACTTAACTGGGGGGCTGGCGGGGAAATGGGGAAAAAAAATTTAATCCTTTGAGGTTTGTCAACGAGTTGATTACAATCTGGTTTATACTACGGAAAGTCTGGAGTAATGCTGTTTAAATCAATAGAAGAGTATCAGGACAAGCAGCAAAAAGGAGTTATCAGATGGAAATTAAATTTAAGTGCCCTTAATGCAATGTCACCTTTACTTTTTCTTTTAAGACAAGTTTGGCTATTAAAATTCCATTAATTTCTGAATTACTTAGATATAAGGATAGGAAGAAACCTTGAGCTGTCCTAATGTGGCATTAGCAATGCACACAGAAAGAGTGATTCTGATCTCTTTTAGCAGATGTGAGCTAGTCTAAAATGCTCTTTTGATTGAACGCTCCCTGCTGAAATGTCTGGCTAGGACACCGGCACTCAGAAAACCCTTGCTTAGCAAGTACCTAGTTCCTCCCACTGGAATCACTATGATTATTTTAAAGGAGTTTCCCACTGAATATGGAGGGCAGCTTTGTTTCCCGTGTGGTAGTGATTTCTGTAACTTCCTTCACATAACTTCCTTCCTTTGGGACACGGAAAAATTAATTGGTGAGATCAGCAGCAATGTGATGAATGCTGGCTAAGACAGACCATGGACTTACTTCAAGAAATAGCACCATCCATTTTGCTACATTCATAAAAGCTTGAGTTGCTGCTGCATTTTCAGTCATATACTGGGAAATTTAATTGGTATCCTTCCATAACTTTTTTTTTTTTTTGCTATGAAACACCACAAATAAAAAGGGGTGCAGTGAAGTCAGCTTACTTGATTAAGAAGGGAAGCCTTTCAGTGTGGGAGTTTGGGGTGGGAGGCAACAGCACACACAAACTAACCTATCCTTCAGCCATCCTTGATTTACAAGAACCGAATGCTGAAGAACAGATATGCATTATTTTTCTGCTTTGATGTGCAACTCTCAAAGTAAATACACACACGAGAGGAGATGAGGCTAGAAGTGAATGAAGGCTACTGTTTTGTGGGTAAGAGAAAGTAAAAAGCAAAAAGAGGAAAGACAAGACTCAGGCTAAATTTTTAATAAGAAGCATTTAGAAGCACCTAGTTTCTTCTGCAAAGCCAGTGAATCTTTAATGCAAAAATTGCCTCGAAAAGGCAATTATCCCAAAAAGAAATTACTCTGCTCTGCAGCAGGACCAAATTTAATAATTAAAGTGCACACTGAGAGATTTTACTGCTATTTTAAGTACTTTCCTAGTGCAGCCTCAACTATGAAGATTCAATTGTTGCCTCCCTTACGTAAGACCAGCAAGCAGTTCAAGCTAAAACCCCCTGTAAACCAGGTTGTTCTAGAAACGTGACTGCCTTTAGCAATCCCAGGCAAAAGTAGATTCTCCAGGAAGACCAGCGGTATCGTTCTGAGGAGTATGATGCAAAGAAGGAACTTTTAAAATAAAATACCCCAGGTGATCTATAGGATGAAGGCATTAGCATGATGCCCAGTTGCCCTGCATTTCCTGATCTCTTCTCAGGGCTTGATGTTTCATCTTTCAAGAGGCAGAGGGACAGGCCACTAACACATTTACCTGTGGTGGTGGTAATATGATGGTACCTAGGAAGGGACATGGGTTGCTTCATTTGCAGTCTCCAAGAAGTAGTAATGAAGCAACCGAGAATCCAACACAGTGACATCCTCCATAGTGGTTTCTCTTATTCCTTTTATATCACTCTCTTGAAGGGGTTAATAGTCTATGAACATGTCCCTTTTATATCCTCCTCTTCTCCCTTATTAAATTACCTGAGGTAGGATGCCATGGTAACTTGCTAGAAAAGGAACTGACATTCATGCGTGATAGAAGGATCCAGTGCAAGTCTTCCTCACTCACCCAGGAGCAGCATTACACAGACAGGAGGTGCAAAACAAGCCACTACCAAACAAATCAATGTCAAATACCACATAGCTTTCTCAATGCATCCACATTTCTATTTGTTCCCTCCGTGGAACAGAGCAGGTGAAGCGCTGCTCCAGCTCCCCACGCCCTGCTCTATCTGTGAGAGGGAAATCTAAAAACAAATTGCAGTAGAGATTTGTAACTGGTGTGGAAAGTACTGAATGTATCTCAGACGGGACATTTTCAATGTAGCACATGTCTGAAACAAGAAAAATGAGGGGCACAGAGGCAGTCCCGCGTATAAACTACTGCGAAGGGCACAGCAGTTTCCAGACAACACTGGATAGCATCTGGCCCCTCAGGATACGGGTGAAGGAGTCTGAATGTATATTTCAGTCCATGTAGACAAGGCCAGAAAAACTCTGCAGCTGAGGACCTGCCAGGTCCTCTAAGGTCATGTGAGCTCAAAAAAACTAATGGATAACAAAGACACAAGGTAACTAAACTTTCTTTTCCCTCTCTGACTTGTTCAGGATACATTATGCTTCCAAAATTACAGTAGAAATAACTTCAATTATATGCTCCAGGCCTTTTTAAAATGAAAAATGGAGGCAGTGCGATCTTGCAAATACATACACAGTTGACCAAACTGAAAACTACAGTTCACTCAGGCATGTCCAGGCTTCTTTCCCATCTCCTTCTCTTTCCTCTTCTTATCCTTTTCCCTCCCCCTTCCCTTTACTAACATAGTGTACAGAAATATCCATTCACAACTGTGCTGAAAAGCAGGCAGGGCTTTTGACTTATTCAGGAAAGAGGATGTGGGGATTTTGTTGCTGTGTTTTGAGAGGATGTTTTTGTGGCGATTATTTTATTTTTGATAGGGTTTTTTTTCATAGCTGTTCAAGAAAGTGCTGCTCTCTGACTATGGCTGTCCATTCAAACACTGGTCTGCATGCTCAAGAGAGACTTAGCCAGCTGTAGTGATGCTCTATAACTTTCTCCCAGAACTTCATAAAGATCGTTTGGAGCTCCCAGGCTCCACCAGAATTCTGCTGTCCTCTCTAGACCTGTTTATGAAACTTTAAAATCTTGTGCCTACTTGAAATACAACTCAGTGCTTTCAGAAACCAAGGTAACTTTTCCTATTCTGTAATCTTCTCAGTATAGTTCAGGTTGAGTGGAAAAGGCTGAGGAGGAGGAAAATATGTTTATTTTTAGCTGTACGTGACCAAGATGGTACTGCAGGAAAAATCAGAAAGACACAGCAAGCAGAGGAGCATATTAGAGAGTCGTATCTCTTCAGTGTGGTGATTAAATCCAGGCAAGCAGACTTTTCCCCACAAAAGGAGGTGTGGAAGAAGAGGAGGATAAAGAAAAAGAGCAAGAAGGTGATGGATCTGAGTAATTTAAACAGTGGGAGGAAACACGAAAACTGCCACTGAAGGACGGGGGGGAAGTAAAAGGAGAGGCAGACTGCAGCTTCAAAGAGACCACAGACGAAGAGGATGAAGCCTAAACAGAGAGGCATTGGCCCTAAATGTTCAAAGGGTTACACATGTGAGCAGCACATCCAGTGGTGTTACCCACAGAAGTGGAGGTCTGGCAGACTGGGAGCTCCAGCTGGAAGAGAATGAGAACGTCTGGTTTCTGCTTACTGAGGAAGAGGAGGGATCTGGGTTAGGATGGCTCCAGAGGGGTGTCTGAGGTGATGTAGTGGCTGTCAGCACAAGAGTGAAAGGGAAGGGTGCTGCTAAGACACACTGCGGTTGCAACACCAGAGGCACTTTGTTTCCCTGACATCTGAGTCTCAAACGGAAAGCATGTGGTCTTCCATCAAAATAGTGGAAACAAATGAGGAATAGAATGTTAAAAGATAGGGAACTAAAAGCAAACACTGAAGAAAAGCTTTAGGTAGAAGAAAAAAAAAATACTGAAGAGCGTAAGCGGTCAAAAGTATTAAAGAAAAGACAGAAGCTCTTTGCAGAGCAATCACGCAGTTTCATACTTTCTCACAAACACAACTCTTGTAGTTAAATTGCATTTGGCTTTCCTTTGTTGTGTGCTTTGAATTTATTCCAACCTTTGAAAACATTTTCATCTTATTTATTGAAGAAACCCACAACACCAAACAAGGGGGAAACTAAGCAGATCACTGATTAAAACACAAGGTGTGTACTGGGGCTAGAAAGTGCCTAAAGGCACAACACTAAGCAGAGGATAGTCTTCAGGTAGCAAGAGGCCTGGAAGTGCTGTGACTCAGTCACATAACTGACTCACCATGCTGTCCTTGCCTCCTCCTTTTCTCTAGAGCAAAGGGCTGGGGGCAGGAATTTTGTTTCGGCCTGTGCTTTTGCCATGGGGAAGTTACTGCCCACACCACAAGGAGTGAGCTGCTTCACTGGAGCAGAGGAGGGAAAGCTTCTCGAATCCCCACTTTCCTGGGACTCCCATGATGCAGGGGAAGGTAATACCTGTATTCCACATGACTGAGCACCAAGAGTCAGATTACTACATCAGGCATGTTCTTCCATAGCCTTGCTCGCTTGCACAGAAATGTGGGCTGAGTCACAGTTTGGCCATAAACTGCCCACAGTTAATATGCTGAGAAATCAGTTGGTTGAGGTTTAAGTTAGTACAGTCACCATGATCAGCTGAGGAGTGAATTTAGACTGAAGCAGTCTGCACAAAGGAATAGCACAGGTGAGCTGATGTTTTAGACAAAGGTTATAACCCCAGATATTTTGAAGTCAATGGTTCAACTGCCTGTTTACAGCAGGGTCAGGATTTCACCACACAAAGGTTTTTTTTTAATTAAGGTCTTGATTTTTTTTTTTTTCCTATTGACATGGTGCTAATGTTCAATCCAGGTCAATAAATAACAAAGCAACACTCTCAAAGCAATGATATTAATAGCAAGAAAGACAGACAAACTGACTAACAGCAGTTCTACTGCTGGGAATGGTCTAGAAGACTTACAGCCATGGAAACAAAGCCCTACTGACACAGAGCTCTGGTAAGGCCTATACTGCACTGAGCTGTACCTTAGTTTGTAGAAACCCCTGGCAGCACTGACCAAAAAGGACACCAAGCACCAAGATTCGGGTGCTGTCTCTGTCACTACTCTGTCTGAACACCAGATCAGCTACTGCAGTGCCAGAAGTGGAGTTAGGCATGAGCTGTGCCTTCAGGAGAGCCATGGCAAGTTGAGACTTCCCACCGCACAGAGCTCCCAGGCTCTGGGAGCTTACTCAAGGAGGAGAGGGGGCCAGGGGTGGCCTTTCAACCACAGCAGATCTCCCTGTCCCTTGCAGTCAGGAGCAAGCATCAGGACTTGCCACTGTTTCTCCTACCATTCTGCACCTCAAAGCACCTCTCGAGCGGGAAATCCCACAGCTCACACCAAAAACACGTCTGTGCAACAGCACTGATGGCGCAGCAAGCTGTAGAGGTCTGGCTCAGATGCAGGTTGTCTGCAGCTCCTCCTGATTGCTGGGGAAGGGGAAATTCTCCCATTCTCCCAGGGACAAGCCCACAAAGCACTCCCATTAAATGTAAGATGTTAAATTACTCCCATAGCTGGACCTGCATTTTTTCCCTAGCACTCGCAGTATTGTTTGGCAGCCATCAGATAATTGAGCGCAAAGGCTAAGATAACATAATTTGAATAACAGCTAATGAAACGCTCTGCAATTATTTCTGAATGTTTTATCTGTCTTCCCCCTCCTGCATGGTAACTGCAATTGCCTCCCTCTTACAGATGTCTCTAGGCAGCTGACGATATGCCACAAGTGTACACTTTTCATTTCCGTTTCTCCTTCTCTCACTTAAAGATCTCTTAATCCACCTCCCTTTCCCTCTGCTGGAGCTGATCACCAGCTGTGTCTCTGCACAGAGCCTATTCCCCTCCACAGCAGCCCATCTGCCCCTCTCCCACCTCCATTCAGCACCTGCCCTATACCAGTGTGTGGGCCCGATAGGGCAATTTTGCATAGGAGCTCCCTGTGAGAAAGGAAAAGGACAAAGATTAGGAAAGGGGAGCCGTCACTCTCACCTCATAATCTAAGGACAGTCAGGAGGAGCAAAGCTGGCTCGAGGATTTATAGAAGGACAGGAAGCAACACAATTTGCTGCCCCAAGGATGAGGATGTTCACAGGAGCTCCCACTCTCACACCTTCATTCCCAGCCTTTCCCTCTAAAGCAGCAGCAGCTCCACAAATACTGTGGGTAAAATTATGTCCTTTGCTGAAGTACCTGCGAGCTTGTGCAAAGACAGCAGTCCCTATCCTGAAAAGAAGCTGTGACTTATAGCTGTACTCTTGAATTCTTCACCAAATTTAATTTGAGCTCAGTGTGATTAAATCCTTGCCCAGAGAGATGTCTCAAAAATAGACAACAGCATAGCTGGCAAAACATAACTCAGGTGTTTATAACAGCTTCAAAAATTTTTCACCTGCAGCTTTACGGGTTGTCTGGCAAAATGACGATTTGACGAACTGGACAAAGAATTATCAGGAAGCTCCACGTTTATACTTTTTAGTATAGGACCACCTGCCTGGTTTTAGCTGATCTGTTTAAGGCAGTCAAAAAAATTATCAATGAGAGTAAAGTTTGTACAGGCAATATGGGAACCACCAGCACAAGAAACTAATCTCCAGCCTGCCTGGAGGCAGAGCCAGGAGAGGGTGATTTCCCTATTTTTTTAACTGAGTTTATCACTCAGTTTTGTTTGGGTTTTTTTGTTTGGTTTTGGTTGGTTGGTGGTTTTCCCCCTAGAATTTACTACTCCCTAGAAAAGAAATTAATTACATCTTCAGAAGTGCCATCTGAGTGGTGGGGGAACGACACAAGGCAGACAGAAGTAAGATGAATTTCTGTTATCATCTTTGGAAACACAGAAAAGACTTACTGGAAAAGAAAAGTAGCTGAATTTAGATGAGAGAACATGTTTTAAACTGATGGCTCAAAAGCACTGTTGGAAGCATATCTAGAACTCCGTATGAAGCAGTAGGGTTTAATTCTGTAATATCCAAACACAATCCTAATAGCAGGCCTCACCACAAAAATCTGCTTCACGATGTCAGGGCTCTCACTTCAGCATGCAGTGAATTGTCTCCCCAATACTTTTGATTCATGTCTGCAGTTTGGTCACTAGTTTAGCCTTTAGCTATCCAGTCTGTAGAAAGAGCCCATATAACTAATGCTGTACTACCTAATAGTGTTTTCTGTAAATAGCAAACTCTGTAAATAGCAAACCCAAATCAGGAATATAACACATTTCTGTATGAATCTACTGAATCTCAAGTTCTGATGTGATATACAGTTTATGCAGAGCTGTTAGATCCATTTTTATAGAGAGTTACCGACTGATGGGCTGGCCTGGTCTCCAGTAAATTGCCCATAGTAAATTAAAATATTGACAAAGGCTTAATTAGCCCCTATTTCCTAGTACTTGATGCTAACATTCAGAGGCCAGGAAGGGATTCCTATTCCTCTAAAAAGAATTTAAAGGTGCTTAGATAATAAGCAAAGGGCCCTTACTGGCTGCAAGAGGATCCCACTGAATTTTGCAGCAAACACAATCAAAATAACAGGATAATGTCCCAAGTAATACGAAATAAAATGGGGCCCGCGTCTATGGTGTTTTGCTACAAGACTCTGAGAAGGGTCACGGACAGATTCACACAAGTGTGCACACCCACACACCCCCTATAAAAACCAGCTCCGTGTTCTCCTCCAAAACCATTCATCCAAATGGAGAGAAAGATGTGACTGGAGACTATAAACACAGCTCAATGCAGCACAGTTTTTCACAAGGACTGCAAAATCAACACATCACAAAAACGTTCACATGTGGAGAAAGACATATCTGTAAGCTTAATGGAGCAGTGGGACACTTCTGCTGAGGAAGGGAGTTACCTTGGATGGATATCAGTCGGTTGAAAGACAGTTTGACCTGAGGAAACAAACTAGCCTGGAGAGTTCTAAGAGGTAAAAACTTCTGGTTTACAGTAAGTTTCCAGGAAGCACTAGCTTATTGCATGTTGCAAGGTAATAAATCATGTCTTCTAGAGGCAGGTATTGAGCGTGATAAATGCTCTCAAGATCTCTAATGCACCTGAACATCTTGGTCTCGTTGAACCGTGCTGGAACAATCAGCGAAACCTTGTACCCATTACAGGCTAACCTGGTACCTCCAGAGCACTTTTTTTTTTTTTTTTTTGGGGGGGGGGGGGGGGGGTGGGCGGAATTGCCAGTCTTTAAAAAGCATTGTATCTTAACACTTATTTTTCAATGCAAAGCAAAATGCACCAAGTTACAATTTTAAGACAGTTCAGGCTCTCAGAGAAAGCAATCTTCCTAGGCTACCATGCTGGTATTACTGGCGTTTCCAGCAATCCTTCTGGTCCTCCACACACCAGCTCCCAAAGGCAAGTCCTGGTCACACAGGGGATGCAGCACATCAAGAATATGCATTTAGAAGGTTCAAAGGAAAATGCAAGAGCTCCTAACATGAAATAGAGAGAAAACCTAAAGAATAGATAATAAATGCATAAAAAGCTGATGACTAGATAATTGGTTTCATTAAAAGATAAACATCCCTCTCTCCTAATGACATTACTGTTGATGTTACTCCATCGATACCATCCAGCTTATCATAACCCCTTTATATGACTGCAGAGTCACGTCCTGCTTTCCAAAAGACTGCCTGCCCTAGCCTGCCTAGAAGAAAGATCAAAGAATATTGTTCGTAACCTGAGCTCTTCAGCCATTAGCCAGTACTTTTCAGCACAGCCATGAGTGCCTTCTCATCAGGAAAAACTAGAAAAATAAATTATATCAGGAAGAACAATAAGTATTCAAAAAATGTGTATGGATATAGAATAAAAGAGAATGAAAAAGCAATAGTATAAAATACGTTTTCCCCCATGCGATAACACTAGGCAGAAAAAAATGGTTGAAAACCATTTCTTTTTTATATTTCCTAGCTTCAGAAGTGATGTGAAAAATCACTCCTCTTCAGAAGAGAGTCCAAGATATGCAGGAGAACCAAATATTTTAGGAGAAGAACCCAGTTAGACTAATTTTTAAAGTCAAAGAAGAATACTTGCAATATCATGAATATATCAAATATTCTAAATACTGAGAAAAAAACTGTAAAAAACTGTTTAAAAACTGTATTTTCATGAGATATATTTTCTCTGCTATTATAAAGGTAGGATTACACAGATGTAATACGATATTCCCTTTATAACTATGATTAATACTCCTTTTATCGTAACTGAAAAATTGTCTGTAATAAAAACATACACAATTTGCCTTTTGTGCATTAAGAAAGCTTGTTCATAATCATAATTTGAACCACACTCCTCCAGAAGGTGGTTTTGTTAAGCAAGGTTAGCCAACGCCAGTCAGGGAAGCAGAACATGCCGCTCTCACAGCACACATACATGCCCCAGAACAGTTACATCCACAGACCCCGAACTCAAAACCCTGCAAGAAAAGCAAGATGGCACTTGCAGATACCATTTTGTTCCAAAGGAGATTGACAGTCGCAAGACCTTGGTATGATCTTTACTGACTATCCCAACTGAAAATTCCCAACAAGCTTTCACTACACCCTAGACTGACAGCTTCTAAGATGATGGACAGGAAAGCAGCAAGTCTCAATTCCAGTGCTGCAAAACTGGGTAACTGCCTTTGCTGCTTTGGATGTACAAGAGCCCATAGCATAAGGTATTCCCCTTAAAGATAGTCTAAATCTCATCTGACCAATACAAACACTTCCTCTGCTTTTGCGCAGTAGCAACAGGACAAAAATACAAAGTACCTCAGTCTGTATTTTGTAGGGCATTGCTTCTTTTTGTGGTTTTTTTTTGTTTGTTTTTTCTGTAAGAACATGGGACAAAGTCTCCCAGCCTTATTCAGCCTTTATGTCTACTGTTGTTGACCCCAATTGCTTGCCATGTTTAGGGACTGAAGACATTAGTGCAATGAGAAAGTAATGAGTGTGGCTACATCATCAAATTATCATCAAATAACAACTTGATCAACACACGAGATAATCTAAAACCGAACTTAGCTCCAGCCACAGAGTCTTGTGCTGTATATTCTGTCTAAACATTTCAGTGCATCTCCAGCTACTGAAGAATTAAATAAACACCAGCAATGGCACATTTGTAAAAATGCCTCAGTTGATTTCAGAAGCGTTCTATAGCTTGTGGTTCTTGCAGCACTCTAGCACTTCGCTGCAAGACGACCAGAATTCTGGTGTATTCTAAGCTTGAGTGTTTTGAAACGATCTGGATGGTCTAAGGTTTGTACCAGAGCAGTCCCCATTGACCAAAAGCAGCTCCTGCAGCCCCCATGGGTCGTTCCTAGCTACTGCATAACTACAACAATCCAGCTGCTCCAAAGTCATTTCCTCAGCTGTGGAGTGGTACACACACAGATGTGGTACTTCCCTATTATAGCACCCCTCTTTGGGGATGGCATGGAGGCTGTCACACTCACTGCAGTCATTCTGCCCGTGAAGTTCAGCAAAAACCAGTGGGCACCAAAAAATTCCAGCAACTCCTTCCCTTGAGTGACAATAAACTTGCTTCCAATTTGTTGTCCATCCATTGCTAATCTCATTATCATTTCACTCATGGTAATAAGACACATGCTGGTCACATGACCTTCCCCCTTCCCTTTGGGGCCTAATGAGTATATATCATTCATAATTAACAAGGGCCTGTTTTGGCATACAAATTCACTAGGTTTTAACATAAAAACGCACAAAAGGGGAATTAGTGTTTCATGACGACTAAAATAACCCTTTCTGCTAAAAATGTGACCACACTGAAACCATCTATTTACATGTTTTTGTTTTCAAGTCAGCATTTAAAAATCTCGAGGGCGCACCACTGAAGACTAGCTGAGTATTTAGAAAATGATGGTGTACAGTTTTTGGCAGATTTCATCCAGATCTCATAACGTTTCCTAATGCTCTGGCATGACTGACATGAGTTTCTCCTATTAGTCCAGAAATTTCTCCCCCTCCAACAGTTTGCTATCAACGTTTGAAATGGAAGCTGTAGCTTCAGTTTGAATGCCACATCAAACAAGCCGGTAAGGCTGTCATTTTTTATTTTTAAGGTATAATTCAAGTACAGTCTTATAGCACTGTAGTAAGGATCTCTTTCCGTAGCATCTAGGAAATCGGCTGTTGATTTGGGCTTCCCAAATTTTTAGGAGGAATAATGGAAAAGTGAGTAGTCTGGAAAGTTGTTATTTGAAGTGCAGATGGTGACTTTGCTTTTTAACCTTTTCACATTTGTTATGAGGATCTCTTAATACTATATTAAAATGTAGCATCCTCTGTGAGAGTGCGCACGTCTGGTAACACTGACAGCATTCTGCCAGCCCAGCGCTTAGCAATCAGCAGAACTGTTTTGGGTATGACCACAGCAAAGGCTCAGGGTGGCCAAAACTCAGTCTGACTTATTGACTGAAAAATGAGGAAAATGAGAAAGATTCAGATGCTTCCTGTGAAAATCAGAGGTAAAATCTAAACCTGGTACGTCAGCAATTTTTTTTTTTTTTTTGGTACACTTGGAGTGGACACCCATCTCCAGCTTTGCTGGCCTTGAATTCTAGATACTTTTACATTTTCACAGAAAGGCAGAATCAGTCGGACTGGAAGGCACCTCAGGAGATGGGCCTCCTGCCCAAGGGTGAAGAATGAATTAAGACCAAGTTGCTCTAGGTCTTCCTGTCAGCTCTGCGAGATCTCCAAAGAGAGATCCACAGCTTCCCTGGAAAATTTGTTCTTGTCTTCACAGTGACTTTTTCCCTCCTTACCTAAAGTCAGAACCTCCCTCTTCCAACCATCCTGCCCCGCTACACGCTTCCACAAACCACCTTGCTCCACCCTCCCCGTCACGGCCCGCAGGGCCGGGCAGGCTGCCGCCCCAACCCCCGAACCATCTGCTCGGCGGGCTGAGCCCGCCCCGCTCCCTCAGCCTCTCCTCAGAGGGCAGGGGGCACACCGCGGTGGGGACGGGCAGATTCCTCAGGGATCCTCGCTCGAACGGTGACACCACAGTGTTGTTGTTACGATCGAACGTGTATTTTCACCTGGACCCTCTGCAGATCGGGTCATTTTAACACCTACAAAGCTCACGCAGCCCGCGGAGGAAGCAGCCGCCGGCGGAGGCGCCCCGATTGGCCCGGGCCTGTTTGAAGGAGAAGCGGGTACGTGACCAAGCCGCCCGCGGCTAATGGCCACCCGCCCCACCAGATGGCGCCCCAGGGGCTGGGAGTTAGGGAGCGCGGGCTGCGGGCCGGTGCCACCGCTCCCCGCCACCCCTGTGGCCCTCCACCGAACTCCCGCCAGTTTATCAACATCTTTCGTTTTAATTAATAGCTTTACTTCTACACGCATTAGAGAAGAATTTCTGAAGGACTAGAAGTTGCGGTTAAGTCCTGCTGCCAGAAGGCCCCTGATGCCCAAGAAGACTGGGCCAAGAGCTCACAGCTTCCCAAAGGTCGCCTCCAGCTTCCTCTCTCATAAGAGGCTGCCGTTTCCATCGCCCCCCTCAGCAGGGCATTACACAACGCAGGAGGGAACAAAAGCTGAACGTGCCCAGCCAGAAGCACAGGAGAGCAGGACAATGCGAGCTGGCAGCTGACTGAGCTGGTAAAAAGCGCCTGTAGTACGGCTCTGTGTTTCCAGTGCCTTGTTGGGGTGCCCCTGCCAGTCCCCTGAAAGTGCTGAAGCACCATAGTGCTTCAGGACACTATTTTTAAAAGCATGAGCAGTAACCAGTTCTGTAATACAGGTTTATGAAGACATACACTGTTGGTCTGTTTTAAAAGAGCTCTCATACCCGTTCTTCACGAAATTCAAGTGCCTTTATGCTCTGCAGTAAGAAGACGAAGTTTAGAAGATTGGGTTCAAGTGTGCAAGATGTATCCTTTGCTACCCCTGTAAAAAATATTACCTAGTTCTGGCTGAATTCCAGCCTCACCCAGCAAAGGCTCAGCATTTCTAGGCCAGCAGCTAGGTTTTCCCTGGGCTGCCCGTGCACTGAGTGTCCCCGGCTCGCAGACACAGTGGCTGAGCAGGGCTCGCCCTCCTGGGCCCGCTTGCCTCCTGGGGCACTGGAACTGGAGCAAATCATCCCTCTCGTACTGTTGTGCCACTTGTGTGGCATGGAGGCTGGAAAAAGTGGGCTTCCCGGGCTGGACAAAAGACAAAATCTTGGACGGAGGGAGTGGCAATGGAGGAAGTAATTCATGACAGAGCTGAGGAAGGCTATGACTTCTTCAGATGGGGATAAGAGAACTTCACGCATGGAGGCTGGAAATGGGTTCCAACAGTAGAAGAGAAGAGCAGACAATACAAACAGTGGCTAATGTGTAGTAAAAGGGTAGGAATCAAGATGGGAACACAGGACTGGCTGTTATGGCCTTGTCCCCTTCCCCATGGTTGTTTAGTCTGAAAAGGTGCATCTACTCCACATATTTCCACTTACCAGAGGCCAGAGCTCTGAAGATCCTAAAAGAGGCTGGGAACAAGTGGTCAAGGATGTGAAGATTCAGATGGGTAAAAACTGGAACTGGGACAAGGAACTACACTGGAACAAGTGGATACTGCCGACGTTGAGGAGACACAGCCTCTCCTGAAGGCTCTTTCCTCTGGAGTAGAAACCAGGTCCCCAGAGCTGCCAAATGTATGAGCTCAGCGGCACCTATCTGTGAAACTCACTGCCATCCTGTGCCTCCTCCAGCACCTCCTCACATATTAGGTGACAGTCTGCTACTGCTGTTTCTTACTTACTCACTCAAGCAGCAGAGTCTGTAGTGCGAATCCAAAGATTCAGCCCTGCTGATAAGGAAGGTAATGCAGTAACACACACAGATTTTTCACCTGCTAACACTTTTAAGAATATAGAAAAAAATAGGTGAAAAGTTGAAGACTGCATGGTGTGATCCCTGTTTTGATGCGAAGAGAGTGTTGAGTACATTTAGGGAAAGCTGCATCACCTTTTTTTGTTCTTGAGAAAGAAGTAAGAATGGATGAAGACAAACATTGAGGGCTCTAAGCAAATTCAACACACATCTGTCTCCCACTAGGAGAATTCCAGCAGAAGCATCCAGCTCCTGCCAGTAAACCTCATATACCTAGAAGAAAAATTATGTATGTAGTCATAGCACATAGTATTCATCCCACCTAACTTTGGCCAACTATCCTCAAAGAAGCTGTTCAGATTCCCCTTTGTGGGCAATGGCGAAAAATTTTGCCTGATCTTAAACCTAATTCTTCTCTATATAAAAACCCCCAGATTTTAAAAGTTCAGATTAATCAATCACTAAATTGTCCCATTGAGTGTAAAGGAGAGGAGGATTAATAACTAAAATGTAGTTGGTCTAGATTAGGTGAGAAATATTTTAGCACTAACCACTCTGGAACCACTATATACTTCAGATCTTGATTTCCCATCAAGATCACAACATGAAGCTTGAAAATGTATTTTAAAATGATTGCAGAATTTATTTAGAAACACACATTCACCAGCCACTTTTAAGGTAAACTGTGAGCAGAAAAGATTAAATGAATCCTGTTGGATATACTGAGGAAAACAAAAATTAAGTTGAAAAACAGAAACAGCAGAGAAAAGCAGTTCATGCACTGGCCTCAAAATGTTCAGAGAAAAATTCTGCTACTTCAAAGTAACAGAAAATGTATGATGTTGTCCTTTCATCAGATTACATATTATTTGTATGGTAGAGAGGGACTGTGAAAATTAAGATGCTATTGGGAAAGTAAAATCCAGTGATACGTATAATAATAATAATAAAAAAAAAGATACTGACCACTCTATGAAGTAAATGCAGTAGGTGGAAAAAGAACTGTTAGAAGCCTTTATCAGAATCTTCTACACCTCTGCAAGTTCTTGGATATAACCCTGGTCTCTCAATAGGCGCAAAGGAAGACAAAAAGAGCAAGACAAAGTAAAATAGTCAGGTGTCCGGAGGAGGACAACTTTTAAGCTTTTGCAATTCTAATAATGGGAGTGAAAATCAGCTACCAAATGGGGTTTGTGTCGTGGAGGATGTGAATCCAGTGGCAGAAAAATACGTTCTCGGAAAGGAAATTATGTTGATGGTATAAATGAAGAAACTGTCAATGAGCCTGAGCTGACATTCGTATCTGCAGCACAAAGCCACAAATGCCAATACAAGACCAGGGAACCTTAACAAAAGACAAATTCAAGGTCATCCAAGTAGCAAAGCAGAAATAGTGAAGCTAAAATCCCTCATCTGTTGACAGGCTCACCTACAGGATTTATTTAACTGATAAACACTTAAAAACTATGAAATATACTTTACTGCACTGGCTTGTGAGTTAATGAACAGCGCATTCCTCTAGATAGAATCAGAACAGCTTGGCTGAGATTCCTTTTCTTTGACTCGTGTGCCAGATGCCTGTACTTTCGGGCCAGGTATTCTTGCTGTTTCTCTGAAATTTTAAAAGCCCCATGTCTTTTGCACAGTGACATTTTGTCATTTCCAAGAATCAACTTTTTTCTTTCTGATTTCTGAGTCTTTCTTACAATAAAAAGTATTTTTTAGCTCTGTTTTGCCTCACTACCTCATGGCCTTGCTCTCCTCAGTGTTTTTTCTTTAATAATAGTGCATCATTTTTTAATAATGTAGCTCTTTGTGCCATTAGGGAGAGTGATACTATACCGCAGTTTGTCTTTCAGACTGCAGTATGATGTTTTTACATGCTTCTCTGTAAGCCTTACCCCATACGGATTTTAAGTCAGCAAAACTTTTCTGCTCAGGGTGACTTGACTGAAGAATCACCTTTTGTTGCACACAGATACACCGTGCTGAAATGGTGCTCAGAAGTGGAGCTCATCCTGTGGGCCTTGGGCCGTAAAAGGACAGCCCTCAGTTGACCAGCCTGTGCCCTGGTCCTGGTGGCCTTTTCCACAGGACAACTCTTGAGAGTCCTAAATGCTGGGTAGATCATCATGGCAGCATCACAACCTACCATCGCTCTCAAGGTTGTTTGGCTTCCTCTCTGACTTCTTCCAGGGTGCCCTGGATTTAAATGGGAACATGCAGCAGATCCCACAATGCTCCAAGGAGGCGAGCAACAGAAGTTAGTCCAGGCTGCATCTCCCAGTCACAGATACAGCTTCCTGGAGTCCTTCAGAGCCCCTCCTGTACACATGGATATATAATTGCTATGGAGAGGAAGGACTTCAAGAAAATGTGTCATAACAAAAAGGAAGGCAAATGCCTTCCCATAACCTTAGAGATGTTACCCCTATCATAACGTCAGTGTTCATGCTGGAACACCTGACTGCCAGCTTGCTGCTATACCAGATGTAGACGGTCTCTCAGGCTTTCTACACAATTTAAAGAGAGTGCCAGTACCAGCCAGGAGACACTGACAGATGCAGAAAGTTTTAGGGCAAACTAATGGTGTTGGATACTCTCTTGCTCTAATCTCGATTTAAATTAGTAACTAGAGGCAACACACCAGGAGCTTTTCTAGTCTACTACCTCAAGAAGTAAATCAAATCTTGAATAAAATATTCAACATTTGGAGGCTGAGCACAGAATGCTGCAAGTCCGAGCACAGCCCTTAGTATGCACTGAGGAAGCACTTTTCCTAAGATGCTGGAAATGTAGGCAGCTCAGTTTGACACCACGTCCAGTTTTATTTGTTTTAGAATATATGATCTTCTGGAGGCATACAAAATTATCCAGGGTGCTGCAGGGTATTTCACTGCTACCTCTCTTCACCCTATACTTCTTTTTGATCTATTGCTAACCACCGCCTAGGGCTGACTTCATACGCTGTACAAGCCACTATCTGATCCATCCTCTCCTATCTTGTTGGCCACAGCCAGCCCATCCCACTACACCCAAACTGCCGATACTGTGACAGGTCCTAAGTCAACACTTCATAAGCCAGTAGCTTTTATCAGAAGGAGATAGGAACCCCAGCACTGGCAGCAGTGCCAGCTCTGGTCAACAACAATGTTTTTAGAATTATATTCTTGGCACATTGCGGCTTCTTTAACAAAGCTGGCAGTGACAGCTGAAAATCTGCCAGGTAGATTTGCCCAGAAGAAGGAAATGGGATGTGGTAGGGTGTGGTGGTGAAAAGAAGAGAATATTTCAGAGCATATTCGCATTTTCTCACACATATTTCTCACCCCTTAACATTTGGAAAGGGAGGGACATTACTTTGAGGGTCATAACCCATTCAAACACACAAGACAGTGGTAACAGAGCAAAGAGATCCATCAGCCTTGTAAAACCCCCCTCTTTTCCAAGTCTGACCAGATCAGTGCAATACTTAGGGGGCACAAGCCCTACCTAAATCAATATTGTGGTAAGCTCATAGCAAGGACAAAATTGTGTACAAATGAAGGTTCAGACAAAAGATCTGGATTTCATATCAAGAGCTTCTGCTCACCAGCTGCACAGCTTCAAATACAAGTTTGCAGTGCTCCGTGCAAGTAAAGCCAGAAGAACACATACCTACAAGATTAAAGCTCTATTATACTTAAAAACCACATGCTCAGCTCCAGTAAAGACTAAAACCTAAAAGTAAAGTCTAAAGACCCTCACACCGCAGCTACTTCCTGAAACTCAGTGGTGCTCAGATAAAAATACATTAGTCTTAAGGGGACATAACCATATAACCATTAATTTCAGCTCCTGCTCTCTGTAAAATGTGGAGAACAATTGCTTTCGCTCCTGGATACTGTGAAGTACAGTGTTTTAACATTTGTCAAGTACTTCGTGGTCCTCATGCAGCAAGAAGTGCTGCTTTGGGTACTGTGTTAGTCTATCAGTCAAAATAGTTGGCTCTCACTGCCAGGGTGGTTAAATTTCTCTGGGGTAAGTGAAAGCAATCACGTAAATTAAAATGAAAAACCAAACTAGAGACTTATTTCAAATGGGAAAACAAATATAACTTTGTGAAAAAGATCAAAACAGTCTTCAGGGGAAAAAAAAGGCAAACAAAAAAACCCCTCCTCTTCACACTGTAACGTTTCCCTGCATTCCCTGGTTGCAGCTGGTACATTTACAGAAATACTTGGCAAAACAGCTGTGCTTCTAGTGTTACTGACTGGACAAGACAAAGGGAGTAGGGGCCGAACCACAAAATAGCCCATTTTCAGGTATTCTCCATACCAAGATGACATTCAAAGAAGTTTTCATTAAGAAGGCCATCCAAGTTCTTATAATCACATTTACTACCACAGGAAAACTGAAACTGAATTCAGAGGTTGTTTTAGCTACAGAATTCATTTCTGTAAATCCCATGAAGTCCCTAGAGCCTGGCATACGAAACAAGGCTTTGGGTTTATACTCCCTGCCACCCCACCTTGTGTCCAGCATTAAGGACCTCTCTTCACGGAGAAAAAACAGCCATGCCCAGGGAACCAGTTACAGTGTGGTTCTCCTGAAGTTGACTCAGCAGAACTTTGTTCTGCAAAGTAAAGGAAAACTAAATGTTTTATGGCTTTGCTTCTGGAAAATACTGCCTCGTGTACCACTTGCTTTTTAGGCCAAGGGCAATAGCACGAATTGCAGCCACGGTTAGAGTGCACTTGTGTCTGTTCTGTGAAGTACATCTGGTTTCACTAGTAGCTGGGACCAGGTCCAAAGGACACAGCTATTTACACACCACCGCCTTCTGCAGCTTCTGGTAAGCACGGTCATACTGCGGACCTGTCTAGGACTGCCTGACTTCTTGCCCCAGATTTGGACCCAATTACACAGTGCATGCAAGGATTGCGATGTTAGTCAACCTCTTTTTCTGTAACGACTATTACGGCAACGATACACAAAAGCACAGTTTGGTTATTGTGTTTCAGAACAACCAAGATTACCTCATGTTCTCCAACCAAGGAGATGCCTGCATTTCACAGCGGGCAACAATGGTGTCAGCTGGGAGCACTGCGTCCCTATGCCTGACTTGCCCCTAATGTACATCACACAAACAAATAGGGACATTCAGAGGATTTCACAAAGCCCTTCAAACATCGGTGACTGGGCCACGTGACTACATTTACACGTAAGGCAACTGAATATTTTTTTAAATATTTATTTCACACCCCTGGGGAGAGACTCATTGGAAGTGTTCATCTGTGTCCAGGAGTTGACTGTGCAGCAGCTGGGGAGAGCGCCTACACAGGGGTGACAAACCTCTTGCCCGGCTGGCGAGGCTGTGGTGTGCCAGCTCCGACTGCCACCTTGCAGAGTGCACACAGTCACTAGCCTCTGCAGAGAGGTGCTGAGCAAGAAAAAAGCCGACTCTGCGAGAGGCAGAGGGGAAACACCCAACAAAAGAGGATGAAATGGAGTAATTAGCTTCTTCCTATACAATCTTCAGCATGCTGCCAAACCTTCTCCCTGCCGCACGACAAGCAGACAAAAGCCTTTTTCAGCTGTAACACATTACACAGCCCCGGCCAACAACTGCAGCTATCTCCTAGTGCCTTTTAGGGACTTGCACGCATGTGCTGCTCTATTTGCAGGCCAAGGGAAAACCAGCCTTAGCATTTATCAGACGTACATATACAAAATGCTTGTTGCAGTACTGCTGGCACTCAGCATATGGTTAGCCTGATTTATTTCTGTTGAAACAGAAGCCAGTGTTTCTTCGTGCTGAGTCCCGCCATGGTAAAAATAAGGGGCAGTCTGTGTCTTGGAGGGTTTAATTCAGCGATAAAGATGACATTTTGTCCTTGCCCTTTTCCATCATTTCTGGATGCAGGCACTTGAATAAAAGGAAGCCAAAGTACCGTATTATACCTCACACATTTAATTTCCTAGGAACTAAGCTGTGAGTGTTCCTTATGCAGCCTTAAAATGAAAGTGTGTTACAGGAACAGACTACATTTTTGTGTTTATACTGCTCAGGAAAAACATTTATAAGGATTCACCCAGCAGCAAAACATTTTTCCCTGTGGGACTGCTGGAACATTAGGTTTCTATTCTGTCCATATGCATGTCTGTATTTCTCACGAACACTCATGGGAGCTATGGTTTTCAACTATGTGCAGAGGCAACAAGGGGAAATTAGCATAAAATTAACGTGCCATGTTTCAGATCATGATCCATATGAGGAGAATGACGAACTCGCGCTCCCTCTCCAAACCCTGACTAGATCCCCAAGCCTGACTTCATTTAATGACAAGCAGGAACAGCACGGGAGAAGTGAGGCTGTGACCAGAGCCAAGGGACACGGCCCACCTCTAGGTCATCAGGGCTGGTCCTGCCCCACGAGACCCAGCGGTGTCAGGAAGATGGAAAGCTGATGGTTAGCTACAATGGCATCAGCTGCCCATGCACACAGCTCAAACAAGCAGACCTGTGCCATTCCCGAGCCAGCCGATAGGGATGAGGTAGCCTTCTCCGAAGGCAACATACATCTTAGAGCTTTGTCCCCTTGGACACCCACTATAACAAACCCGTTGCTGCCAAGGTGTTATCACAGCAGCTTCCACCTGTGTTACATGCAAACACTGCTTGATAATTAATAATGAGATTGTCTGAAGCAGCATTTTGCCAAAATGTTTTGCAAATTTTGCAAAAATCAGGCCAAATGATAATGCATTGCCTCATGTACTCCTGCAGTTTAAACCACTACAGCATTACTCTCTGCTGCCTGTCCTGAAGAGTTACCGTGCAGCGTGAAACAACAACTGCATTGCACCCTTATCGAGATGAAGTGTTCCCAATATATAAAACATTTGAATGCCTGAGACCAACTGGGATATAAGACATTATAGAAATAGAGGTTATTAATAAAAACGGGACGATATGTAAAATTCAGTGACTCATTCTCAGGATGTACCTCACAATACCAGTCAAGTTATAAAATTTAAACACAATTACATGCTAGCTGAATATATTTGCCTTATTTTGCAATATACTACGTATTACACTTTCCCTTTCATGTTTGCATAATAAATCTGAATGGAGCTTTCTACTGCATTCACACTTGGATGATTGCTCTTGGTTATTTTATAGCACATGCTTTGTGTAGGGGGAGGGAGTAAAATTAAGCTTTTATTACAAAACTCTAAAACAAAATTAAATGTGAATCTTTGCCTGCTGTAGAAAGATGATTAACATATTTCATGTGGCACTTTTTATCACTGACATGTAATCGCTGATGATATTATTATTATTATTATTATTGCTGCTGCTGTTATTATTTTGGGGTATGTTTTAGTACCAAACCATAGAACAAAATATGGTTCCACAGTTTCATTTTGCTGGAGGTACACGTGCTATGGTGAGGCAGCCAGCCACGAGTATCCCCCATGACTTGCCCACAGAATTTGTTAAAGGAGATACCGCAGGTGAAACTCTCCCATTGGCAGAAGGCCAACACAGAGCCTAAGCAGCATGTCAACCTCTCGCCAGCTTTGTAAGAGAACATGAGTGGGTCTTACAGGACTCATTTGTGGTGGTGGCTCTCAGGAGGGGTGGATTCCCACCTTCTTACTTCTATTCCCAAATGTTGCAAGCTTTGAGATACAATTCCAGATACAGCTTACTCAGCTGCCAAAATGCCACACAAACAGTGAATGAGAAAACAAAAATTTGGGTTTTTTCACTCTTGCAAAACAGGGATGAAGAACCTGTTCTTTGTTGAGGTTCAAACAGATCTTTCAAAGCCTTCTGGCAAGCCACGTATTAACAAACCCCAAAAAGTACATCACTCGGGGGGAAAAAAACCCCAAGAACATAAAAGCAACTCCCTCACACCTCCCCCAGAGAAAATCTGTCACAGTAAACTGCAGAGTAAAGACGGTGTCTGAAGTAAAACATTATACTTGAAAACACAGAAGTCTTGTACAAACAAGAAAACTGAAGAAAGGCATATACAACGATAGTAAGGTTGGGGGGAAAAGAGAGTCTTAAAAGAACAACTTAATAAAGTCATAAAACCTGATATAAACCTTTGTAAGCATACCAGGGAACAAGGAATGTGAGAGGCAATCTATAAAACCGGTAGAAGATCAAGAAATACAGAAAAACATGAAACAGGTACACTAGAAGCAAAGGTCCATCCAAATGAGGGTCCTGTCTCTGGCAGTGATCAGTATCTGGTAATGTGAAAAGCAGGTTAAGAGAAGGACCAGTATATTCTCACCTGGCAATCTGCTGGTTAGAGACTCTCTAAAACCAAGCTTGCATCTGCGTCTCCCCAGTTTTATATACCTTTGTCATGTATCCTAGTCACCTTTTTTCCAAACTGAAAGCACCAAGGATGAGGAAAAGTATGAAAAGTGGGAGGATTAAGTAACTGGGATTCATCAAGTAAGAAAAAAACAACTGGCCTGTGGGCTGCTGGCAGAGATGTCTGTACCGTCTCAAGCAGGATGGAGGTGAATAAGGGATGATTAGTCACTCTTTCTTAGAATGCAAGTAGGGACCATTAAAAAGAAATAGCATATACATGTTTTAGAAATAAGGAAAGGCAGTATTTTTTCAAGCCCTGCACACATTGGGGAACTCACTGCCACAGGATATGCAGATATACAAAGTATAAATGTGTTCAAAAAAGACAAACTCACAAAAGAAAAGCCTGTCAATGACTACTGGTTATCAAAGGCTCCATTTCTGCAGAAAGTCCCGACAGCCATAGGTAGCTGAAAGCAAGGAATTTGTGTCCAGGGAGATATGTCTTTATAGACCCTGGGTTTTCGTTGTTTCTCTAAGCAACTGCTGCTGACACTGGGCTGGAAGGATCCTTGGTCTTTCCCAGCACCCACAGATTTATATGGGAGTAAGACTGTCCCATTAAAACACACATAAATGAAATATCACAGAGCTGTGGCATTATGAAATGAGCTTGTGGATTATAGCTAGGTCTCAGGCTCTATTTTCCATACTCCAACTTCCCTGCATACATAAATATTAAAATACCAAAACAATGCACTTGAATTTGTAAACCGTAGGTTTATCACCATTCAGAAATGTACCTTTTGTTAGTATGATACTGTGTTATCTGACAAAAGTCATTTATTTTCTCATCAGCCCATCATGATTTATGCAAGCCCAGTAAAAGCTATCATGCCATTGTTTCCAAAACGGCCCTAATCTCAGTATGCAGTTCTTGTTTTTATACACATGCTAATTATTATAACTGCAGGGCAAATCAGCACAACATGACCAAAGAAATAAATTTTGCTGGGTACATAAAAGAAAAAATCCCACACCCTGTACTGGTTGGTTCTCCAGAATCACAGTTGCACAACGTTAATACTGTACTCATGATCTTAATGGAAAATAATCCCTTGAAAATTAATTGCCACTAGACATTAATAAGCACTTTGTTAATTAAGCCAGTAAGCCAATTAGGCCCAAGGTGAAGTTGAGGGCAATCAACTCTATAAACAGTGTGAGCTAAGTCTTAGAAGTGCATTTTAATTTTTAAAAAGCCTGTTTTTGGAGACTGGATGGCTTGTGGCATTGCTCATTACAGAACAAAGCAACTGCTCAAATTCAGCCCAGGTCAGAAGCAGCCAAGAGCTATTGTCACCTGGCAGCTTATCTGTGTCTTCAGAGCAGCTGGTCTAGACCTCATTTGAGACCTTACCAACTTGTAATTAATGGCTTCTCTAAGTAAACTAAATCAGAAAGCCAGCAAAAAGTAATTCAAAACTGCCTCCCAGCAAAGAGCCTTCTTAAGCTATAAGCCAGGGCATGGTGTAGAGAAAGCAATTTATAGCTGACTCCCTTTGACTCCAGGTAAACAACAGGCATCTCGCTGTTCTCCTTCCGCTAGGCTTTTGCAGACCACAGGGCATTTGCAAAACCTGCAGGAGTGAACAGAAATGGCTCAAGCGTTTCTGAGGAGATGCAAATGGTTAGCAGCTCTTCCATCTCCAAAAGGCCTTCCTTATCCACCAGCCATGAGCAGAGACAGCACAAGCAGAAGTGCAGATACCTCAGAAACCACTGTTTCTGCCTTTACAGCTGAGAGGAACAGAACCATTCCTGTGTTTCTCAACACACAGCGAACGGGAAAGCTGATGCAGAGCACCTTGCTGAAACGGCTTCTGTGGGCACAGCTGAAGATCTTACTCCCCCTCAAACTCCTCCTGTTGTGGTTTTATTCTGTGTCTCTTCACAGGTCTTAGCAAGCTCAAATACTTCAAGCCAAAAGCATCAAACTTCCCTTTCTTCTTAGCTGAAATTGAAGGGGATTTGTCCATACAATTAATTTGGCACAGCACTAGAGAAAACTCATTCATTTCTCTAATTGATTACGTCTGAAAAATATGCCATTAATACTTGCATGTTTATTGACACTGAAAATTCTGCCCTAGGTTTTGAACATGTATCATAACATCTTACAGGCTGGGAACTCAGCTCCACCACCGCATACTTTCTCACTTCTTTTTTCAGCAGTGTATTTCTGAATTTGAATTACCACAACATTTCTGACAGCAGTGGGCAGTCCATTGGCTGGGCTCGAGTCCGTTGTACATTCAAATCAAAACAAAGGGGATGGGGAATCACAGTTTCACACCTGGACATCTCCAGAGGATCAGGTGTAGAATTTGGGAAGAACACTGAATCCATCAAACAGTTGGTATATGCCTTACACTTCTTCTGGAGCTAACCCTGCCTGTGTTACTTCATCTTTCCCATTGGAAGCATGGACTGCAAAGAAACGTACATGAGAAAGTAATACATATGTAGTTAACAGGCCTTGAAATTCATAGGATGTAAATGAGCAGCCAATTAGTCTGTGAATAATGACGAGCTGCTAAGTTGGAACATGTTCAGGTATGTGCATAAGTCTCTGTAATCGTTTTTATTAATTTTAAGAATGCTGGATCATCTCATCTGAAGCCAAAAACAATATTTGCATTAATTAGTGTTCATAATACAGTATATCTTTTGGGTTTTACTGCAGTCATTTGAATCTTTCCTTACAATGACTTTCTAAAAAAGATCACCTTGATGAAGAGGGTTTAGGTTTGTTTTCAGCCTAGTGAAAAATATTTTTCTAAAATAGTGGTCTGGTTTCTGCCTTTGTTTTTCTTGTCTGTCTTTTCTGAGTGGTTTTTTTGTCTCTTCCTGCCTTAGTAGAATATGGGAATAATGATGTAGGCTTGACTATGCATATAAATTGAATAATTTGCAATAATGCTCTAAAATGCCACCGGGATAGAATTCAAAGGGCTGTTTGCAAAAACAATTGCTTTTTTTAAAAATTAATTTCTGAAAAATAAATGCAGAAAGTGGCTAGATGGCTCAGGGGATTGAAAATGGCATAGAGAGACTTTCATCTCCCGGTCACTGCTTCAGATCCTGCTTTGGCTGAAGAGCAACTGGAAGCTATTACTGTGAGAAAGATATTTTGGGTCTCTGCAAATTTTAACATAATAATCTATGCTGAGGTTAGGAACAAGGTTGGAGTTCACTGAGAAGTATAACGAAGGCTCAATTTTACTACATATTTTGGAGAGTTTCTTTTTTTAAAAAAAATCATTCTACTGATGAAATATAAATCTATCTTTGTTTTTAAATAGCAATCATTTAGTCACAGACATTGTGAAGCAAAACAGCATTCATATCCTTAGCCATAACTATAACTGGTTACCCTTTCTCAGACCTATATACATTTTTTGCTGCTGTTATCAGTGCTGCTGATGTATTTTCATGAATGTAATTACATGTGTCAAGTTGGTTCTGTAACAGGAGAAGGTAAAAGACATTTAAGCTGCTTAAATCGGACTGGAATTAAAAAGAAATTATGTTTTCAGGATGGAGTTGTGGTTCAATGGTATCAAGAACCTCAGGCAGTTTAAGATAAATGCACAATCACTTTACAGTCTTCATCTATTTGTAAAAAGACATCAACAAACACCCTTTTCCTACATAAAATTGCAATATTTGGATACATATTTCTGTCTGCTGATTTCTGTTCAGGACCAGAAATAGCATTAGAAGCTTTTAAATGATCCACCTGGTTTTATGAATGATCGAACTGGATCAAGCATCAGGTCCATCCCTTCCACAGAGAGAATCAGATGCTTCAGAGAGGTGCTTCACCAAAAGCAGGAATGCCCGAGAACAGGAGGATGCCCAGGCCACTTTCGTGGGTAGGAATGACAGGCCATTGCCTGTGGTTTTCCACATGCTATGCCTGAGTTTCCCAACTAAACCCTGTGCTGATTTCCAAAGCTTCCTGCAGCTAGAGTGAAAATATCTACAGGAGCATGCACTTCAACACTTGCTAAGGTGTGTAGTAAACAGCTTAAGAATGTGGTTATTTTTGGTAATATCTACAGTGTCTTAAGAGATTTCCAGACAGAAAAGGAGGAACGGACTGTGGCCTAAACTACAAACAGATTGAAGATTTAAAGGATGTGATGCTTGAGTGCTCAAGAGCTGCCAGTAGCAGCTTTCTAGTAACGCAGGCACAATGAGCAACTACTCTAATATCAACATAAAGTAAAATCAATGCTATAACCATTTTCTAAGCTTGAATAAACCTGTTCCCAGATATTCACATAACTGTGACTATCTATCTGCTCATTTCCTGCAGAGATGCATCTTCGGGATTTCAGTGAGGCAGCAGCAGGATTAGGCACAAAGGGAACAGAAACAGGACCACATGAAAACACGGCAAACAGGCTGACCTTTTAGAAGGAGCTGAGATGATTGGGTTGACCTTGAATTAAAGGAGATCTAGATCTGAGCAGAGCCAGCATATTCCCAAGCTTTGCTCTGCAGTTGCTGCTCTGTGGAGTGTGGATGTCACTGTGCAGCACTGTCCATCCAGCGCTTGACACAAGTAAAGAGGAGAAAAGAAGTGGGAAAACCATCATTGTCACCTCTTTATAGAGAGGGTATTAGTCTCTGCTGCTTCTGAGGAGGGGAGAGTGATCTACATCAGCTTTATAAGTGACTTGGAAAGCAAGCTCCAGAGCCACAGCTCCTGGCTGCTGAGGACAATGCCATCACTGGAGCTGATCCTTCTGCGGTGGGAACAGCAACAAGACTTGAACTGTGTCTGCATGGCTGTGACTACCCTCTGACCTTCCCCAGACAGAGCGATGCTCTGCTACAAAGGTGGTATAGCAAACAGAGAGGAACACAACCGCTCAGAGGCAGGTAGAAGAAAAGAGCTCAGTTAGCTTTCCTGAATGCCCTTCACGATTAGGCAGCGAAACGCTGCATGTTTAATCACGGTGAAGGATAATAGAGATCAGAGAACCAGGGAGGCAACCCAACTAACTCCAGGCATGCTCTGTTAAATGCTATATGATATAAAAATGGTTTATAGCCCATGCAGCATACCTCCCCTCGATAAGGACCATCACACACTGAAATTAAAAGTAATTAGTGTCCCTTAAGGGTTTAAAGAGAATTGGTTTTATAAAGCATTTCCTCCAATCTTTAGCCAAAAAAAGAAAAAAGAATTACAGGAAAGGCATTTTTATGTAGAGTGGCATTTGTTTACATTTAACACTTTACAAGATTAGAGTTGACTTTCAGAGCAGTTATAACAGCTACAAAAAAGTTGCTGTTAAACTCCCTAAATGACACCACTGAGAGTGACTGATAGGCCCACGATATGTGAATGCAAAAAAACATTGTAATCTGCTGGTCCCAGAGTGGTTTCAAAGTGAGTGCAGAGGCTGGGGCTCACACTGGAGACCTCTGCACTCACGCAGAGAGAGTGTGTAACCCTCGCTTTGGCAGCCCAGTGCTGCTCAGACCTGGGAAGTGACACGGTTGTGCGAGCATGGGTTACAGCCTGCCTGTCCAGACTAGCAAACGGGAACCACGGTGCCTATTCTTGTAGTTACTGGTGGCTGGAAAACCAGTACAAGCAAAGCTTTCGCTACCAAATGCAAGCGCTGCTGCCAATGAGAGGTGTAAGCCTTGGAGGAGGAAAGGGATACCCAGAGGGATGTACTTGTGGGGTGGATGGTGATCCTTCACATGAGCAAGAGCTGCCCCTTATAACCCTCGTTCCATGGTATCTATACCAGAGGCTGGTACAGATGAAGCACTTCCCATACTTGCCCTCCAGACTTGGTGGAAGCACAGGGGCACTACAACACGTTTCTCAAGGTTACCCTGAATCACGGAAAGAAAAAGGCGAATATTAACAATACTACCAACAATCTGAAGTGTGTTAAATCTAGTTGGAGTTTCAGAACACTACAGTGTGTCTACTTATGCAGAGCAGCATTTTTTTTTAAAAACAGTGGAGAGCTCAGGAATTTCACGATGACTATTAATGAACTCTTTCCCCCATCAAAGACTTTGATTCAGCCACCTAAGCCCAGTGTTTCATCCTCTGCTTTATTTGGTGATTAATCTGAAGAACTGATTTCCATACTAACATTTAAACTAGCAGCTTGTTACTGAGAACACAATGGCCTACATTTTGCAACTCAAAAAATGGTTGCTGTGCTTTATTTATGAGCTATTGGTTTAGTAACTTATAAAAATATCCATCAAAAGCCACAGAGGTTAAACAACATTAAGAAATGAAGTACAACATAATAAAAACAAAAGCACCGATAGATTCCCACTCATCGTTAAACCTCACATCACCCCTGTAAAACCATGTCCTGAAGACAAAGATGAAGAGTTTGAAAAAGTACTGAAATTCCTTTGCCCTCTTTTTAATGCTTTATTAGTTTAGATTCTACCACAAATTGCAAGATTTATGACCAAATGCTCCAGTGCTGTGTAACAGTATGATATCTTCTAATGCTCCACTCTTGCAGAAACAATTTCTAATTGCTATGCTGCATGTACTGCCAAAGCAGTACAATGAATTGAGCTAGACCCCATCTTGCAAGGCTTTCCCACAATTACAATAACATTTACTGATCTTTAAAATTGTGCAATACCCAGAATCTTCTCCAAGGTTAAACCTTAGGAGCTAGCCATGGAATAATGGAAGTTAGCATTTCTATAAATGCCACTAGGTTTGCCAGCGTGGGAAATTGTACTTAATCACAAATTATCTCAAGGGCAACAGTAATGACACATTTGCTTTACAGGAAATAAACATGCTTCAACTTCATCTGATAGTTCAGTTTACAAGCTTGCTTGACCCTTGAGCCTGCTATTGAGAAAGGCAATACAGCTGCCAAATTTGATGAGGTTTTTGAAGAAACAGACATGCAGCCATAATGCTAGACAGGAGCCTGAGAGTTTACATCCCCCGCCATTCCTCTCCAGGACACAATCAGCTGTGCCTGAGCCGTTCTCCAAGTGCTGGTCACATCGCGCCTTAGCAAGTGCCAGTGCCAGAGACTATACAATCTCCCCTTGCACATCCGTTTAACAATGCATAACTATCATTACTGTTTCAAAGCTTTTCATCCAACATCTAACTTTATCTTCCTGTCTGCAATTTTAGTCTATTACCTCTTGTCTTACCAACAGTGTACGCGGAGCAAAACATGCATGTGTGTTTCTTTAGAATTGTATTTAGACAGAAATATTCATCTCAGGGCTTTGAGACTACAATATTAATCTTCTAAACAGCCCTTTACTTCCTTCACATTGTTATGATTGAAGAGAACCCATTAGCCGACTGCACACACACACATGCACACAAGAAGAAAGAAAGAATTCGAAGTACAATATTAAGCAGCATATGGTAAACCCATTATGTCTGTCTTTCTACGGCAGGTTAGGTACTGAATGGGACTCATTTCCTGGAGTCATTGTTGGCAGCGTGGAGACTACATTGGTGGGTAACGGCTGGAATACTGAGTGTTCTGTGACTAATTGCATATTTGATATTCATGAGATAAATTAATTAGCTGCTTATTCCCAATGAATAGCTTGGATTCAAATAAAGCTGTCAGATGTGAGGTATGGTAGATGTACACATGTTAAAAATAGCTCCTAAGGTGTGTGTATATATATCAGTCTGCTACTACAAAATTTAATTTAGCTTTGCCCTCAGCCAGGAGTTGCCTGGAGACTGACTAATAACAAAAGCACTCAAGATATTTTTTCTTTTTCTTTTGTATTTCCTTTTCTTTTTTAATAGATATATTTTACCCCTTCAGCCTTGATACAAAATGGCTATAAAAGCTGTTCAGCATGTCATTCATTTATGCAAAACCTAATCTAAATAATGGATGGCAAAAAAAAAAAAAATGCTGTGGCTTTCACCTAGTGTAGGACTAAAACTGTTCCTGGTTTAAGTGCCACTGATGTGATTTAGCTGGCTTAGGACAACACTCTAACCTGGATCGGCTCCAAGGTTGCTTCCTTTTAAACTGGGAACAGTCCAGTACTGCTGGCATGTCAACCTGAAGTGGGTGTAGTTCTCAGAGGTTCCAGAAATCCAGGTGGCTGCCCTCAGCCTGCAAAATGCCTCTCCCTCTTCTGCTGCTGTGTGTCCTGGCTGTGGGTTAGAATCACAGCTCCAGTGATACAAAAGCGCAAGCTGCTGCACCGTGCCTCCCCAGCCACAGGACGATCATGAGTGCATTTTGTTTGTTGCGGTTTTCCTGTCAACCTGAGTCCTACAGAAACAAGGTTTGTACAGGTGCTCCCTCTGTCTGCATGCATTTCTGCTTGCATCCCTTGCCCAGTAACTTCTAAGACTTTTGCTTAGAAACAGTGCAATTTGGCAGAGGATTACTAGTCTCAAAAGTGAACTAAGTTCCTATGATTTTCCCCAAAATAAGCATCCAGGTAAGGGATAGAGATCTTATTCTCACCCATGAAAAAAATGCAGCTGCCCTAGCTTGTTTCTTGTAAATACTGGAGAATACACATGCGAGACAGGCTGGTCAACCCCTGCCAACCCAGAAGAAACATTCACAGAGGTTTTACTTTCTCTATTGCACTAAGATGTAAAAGCCCAAATGTAATTAAGATTTGTTAGTGCTCGGGCTTGTGTAATTTCTCAAGTGTTCTTGCTGATGAGACCACCACTGTCATCTATATTTGTCTTGAAGTACCTGGAGTTCACACCCAAGGTGAGGGCCTCCGGGGTTGAGATTAAAGGTGTGAAAAGGCTGGGAATTCCACCTAGGAAAAGGTTTTGAGGTACTAAACACCAGAAACTGTTTCAATTGAAAAGGGGGAAACTGAATCTCTGAGCGACTTTTTGAGTCAAGACTCTTTGTGGACTGAAGTTTACAGATTATAGAAAGAAGTCCTTTCAAAGTCTTTTTCTCAAAAGAGGAATAGTTAATCCTGAAAATGTGTCAGTAGAATACATCAACACAGGATTATATAGGATTTTTCCTCTATAACTGAATTTCTGCACCACTGGCATAATTTCACAAAACATGTTCAAGTTCAGCTACAATCCTTTTTCCAATTAAAAGTGTTTCTGGAACGGTTTTCCCGCAGCCCTACCTGCTATGTAACTGCTGAGCTTTGTACTGCCTCCTGTGACTTCACCTGCCTCCCACAAAGAAGGAAAGTACTGAATGGGGCAGCACACCTGGACTCTATCTGTGCTGCTTTGTGCTCAGCTAGGAGGATCTGAAAACAGCTGGAAATCTTTGCAATGCTTAAAAATACCTCAGAATCCCAGTGGTCTGGAGGCAGAAAAAGTTAGTCTAGCTCTGCTCTGGCAGCCCCAGTTTCCCTGTCGCTGATGCTTTATACCAGTCTTCACAAATCCAGCAAACCTCTGTGTATGTGTGCCAGCATGAATGCTGTCATAACACCCAGCAACCTGACATGCTTAAACTAGATGGCACATGAAGATCGGAAACTAGCTGCCAGGATCTCCTCAGTGCGCATGGATGGCAAGACCTCCTTACAGCTGTGTCCCAAGGAAAAGTCTCCATTTAGCTGGGGCAGTGGAGAAATGGGTATTAAAATAAAGTACAGCGCATCGGGGAATATTGTCTTGGCTAAGTACTATTACCAGTGTTTAAGGATTATGGTAAACATAACTAACTGAAATAAAGATCATTACCACCATCATGAAAAGAAATCCTGAGATTCATATTCTGCCTCAAAGCTAACCTCCAGGATGCAAGGAAGATATTGTATGCCTCATATCAAAGCAAAACCAATCTCGTCGCTATTAATCTTTGGAAAACAATCAAAACGTAAGAGAAGGAGGAAGGCAAAGGGATGCCATTTAAAACTACCCTGACCTGGGGCTTCCAAGTATGAGAGAGGAATTATAACAGCTCAGGCTTGGGGGCTGTGCTTTTGTTGGTGGGTTTTGTTTGTTGTTTTTCTTATTAAAAAAAATAAAAACAACCAACAAAAATGAACAAAAACACCCCAACAACAAAAAAAACCAGAACACACTAATGAGCTTAACTAAATCCTAAATTACATAGATGAATTACTTTCTAAGGAAAGTTTGAAATTATAAACAAATGGCTTTTTGATTACACTTTTATCTGGATAAAACTGCATCAATTACATACCTTGCACTTCAGAAAATAGTTCCCCTTAAGCTGATTATATCTTAAACAGCTTTATCTGTGAAATTCATAGCTACAAATATATTCATCTGCAGCATTTCCAGGTGCGGCCAAAGAAAAGAAGAAATTATTGGCTTCTCCCTTCAGAACCAATTTTTCATTATAAAAAAACATTATATGCAAACAGAAATCAACTTAGCCTTCAAAGAAAAAACCTAATCCAAACCCAGGGCTTTGTTTTCAAATTGCCTAATCTACAGGTTGCTAAAATCAAAATATTCTCCTATATTCATTGTCTGATAATTACCTTCAGCTTCTTATTTCCTTTTTTTAAAATACGGGATGAATATGCATAATATTTTCGTATATACAGTGAATTTATAAAATAATAAAACCACAAAGGCTTCCTCGGAACTTTAGATTGCATGACTACGCACAGCAAGATCAGAAAGTGCTAAAGTTAAGGCTGTGCTCATATTTTATACTGTGCCTTCCCCTCTCTTCAATGCGAGTTACAGCATAACGTTATAATCTGATTTGGCACATAGGGACTGCTCAGCCCTCAACATTTTGAGTATTTTACAAATGAGATATTTAAGCTCTGGTCTTGGATACATAACACGAAAGTTTAATTTCTTATAGCCCTGGCCTTCACAAACATAAATTGCACACTATTCTTTGAAGTACAAGTGCTCCACTCTTAAATCAAGGAGGCAGCAGAGAGGGTTGAGGTTATTCTAGTTTATGTTTTCATAAGATTCCCAAGCAAAGTCCATTCTGGTCACCTCCTCTTAACTCCTAGCACAGGACATACCCATACATACCTGTGGAAATAACAGTTGTTCTATATGCGAGGGGAGTCCCAACACTGAAATAACTACAGATCAGGTCAGGAATGAAATGACAACTGGCAGACCTCCACGGAGGTGCCTGGGCTAGGAAATCACATGAAATTCTGTGGTTTATGAACACCAAACACGCAGAACAAACAAAAGTGAAACCAACAACCAGCTCATCTCCGGGGACCTGAATCATCTGTGCAAGGAATGCTCGACTGGGAGCTTTGTGTTTCCTTAAAAGCTAATAATGATACTAGAAAGTTCCAAGAAGTATTTGGGAGGGGGTTTCTTAGAAAAGAAATTACTTGTTGCCCAAGGGTAGTACACTATTCCCAGGGTACGCACTTGTAGAGCCTAAAAACAGAACAGGATTTAAGTATCTTTTACAAAATACCCTCCACTAACAGCATTTTCTGTTGCTGGTACTCTTCCAGATGCTTTCTGTGAATCGAAACACATGAAACCGTTGCGCTTGGTAGAATCACAAGAATGGACCTGAGGTTTTTCTCTATGCAGCTATCGTTTGGGCAGCAAGGGCTGCACGGCAAAGGGGGTCCGATGAGGCTTTGGAAAGAGACACTGGAGGATCATGTTCTCTTCCAGTGCCACCAGATTTCCTGTGCAGCCCCATATGTACTGTCATCATGTTCTCATCTTTATGAATAAACCCGTTATGTTACTCTGTTGCTTATGTACAAACTTTTCTGACTGACAACAAATCAGTAGGTTATCCAGAAATTATGAGTCATTTTCTTTGGGAGTGCAGAATCGCAAACCTCTGTTTTAAGCATTGACCAACGTTTTTCTTTTTTTTTTCCTAATATTCTTTTCTTACTTTACTAAATACACTTATAAAAATAATCTAGGCTCTTACCAAATATATTGCTTTTATTATACTGACCAAAGAGATCAGCCCATATTATTGTTCCACTTCCCAGGATCTTCATTTCATAAACAATACACGAATTGGGGACAAAGACTGGTGTGTCCATAACATAACCGAGACATGGTTCATACGTTCAGATGTCTGACAAAAGAGGGACTTGAGACTTTGCTCAATGCACGCTTGGGTCTGCTACTTTTCAGGTGCTAACAGTAAATGCCACAGTTCTGTTTCATCAGCTATACCTCCTGATATCAGTGTTAGTGCTTGGCGGTTCAGTGATTATCTCTCATTTATCCTGTGCTCCCTGGAAAGCTGCGGGACTGCTGCTTTCCAAACGCAGGCTGGGGGGGAATGGTTTTGTATGTGACATCTCTGATGGAGTATGACCTGAGAGCAGAGCAAACGGAGGCCCAGATTAGAATTTTTTTTCTCCCACAAGATTTTTCTGAAATGGCTCTGCTGAAGGCACACATCTTGTTATTTGCTGGCTGCAGCTTGACTGAATTCAGTGATAATCAGTGGTTCTGAGAGCCATGAGATTTATTTAAGTTGAATTTAGGGAATTGAAGGGTTTTTTTACAGTGTTGCTCTCCTTTCATATCACCAAACTAAGTTATTTTCCCCTGTATTTAAATTTATCAATTCATACTATTATTTGAACTACTGCTAATGAGGAGATCCTTGAGGCACAGACCAGACTTTATTTTAGTGTTGCCCAGCTTGGTAGCTTGGCTAATGAGCCAGGCTTCAAGATGTTCTCACAATACAAGTACATAAATCAGAGTATTTTCTCCTTTTTTCTTTCTTTTTGCAATCAGCCAAATTAGTTCTTCCACTAACCAAGTACGTAGAAACACAGAAGGACAGACAACCGGTGGCCCAAAGAACGAGCAGTTTAGTTATGGTGGACTTAGGGCTCAGCTAGTTCTCACTGATGATGTGAATGCAAGCGTACTTTCCCTAAGGGATATACAGGCATTTTACATATTGTATGTTTATAGATTCACATATGTGCACAAGAATAAACCTTAGAGATGAAGGTTTACCTGTTGGGCGTAACGCAGAAGTTGACAATTGCCACAGACCTTTTGCTTTTCCTCTGAATAAGAAGCAGGAATGCCCAGGGTGTTCCTGCAGGGACAGAGCTAATGCTCTGTGCAGTCAGTGACAAGGCTGTCCCGCTCATCGATGGGATTATGAAGCAAAACTCTAACCCAAGTACAAAAAATAGGTCCAAGCCAAAATGCACTACGATCAGTGTAACTTCCATTGAACTCTACGGACCTTGGGTGAAACCCTAGAAGTATTATGGTGTTTTCCACTGCTCATGCTGATTGTTTTCTGCCATAGTTCCTTCAATACTTAAGACTGCTGATTCAGTGAAATCTGTTCCAGCAGCTTATATGCCCAGATCGAATACATCTTTCAAAACACAGAATTTCTTCATAAACTCCTCCTACAATATCCTGAGATGAGGCAGAAGAGATGATCTACTGGTACAGAGGTTAGGACATGACATTCCTACCTCCCTAGCAGCAACTGCATGAAAGCCTGAAGAACCTTTTCTAGGAAGACGTGGGATGTGTTACAGGGTACAGGTCTTTTCTTAGGCCTAAAGAAACTCTCAGCACTTTAAAAATATTGCAGGTAAATTCATCCCACTTACATAGCCTCACTGGGACCTACTCAACCAAGTATGAGTCACTTTTATTTCCAGAAGTGCTTCACAGTGTATCAGCATGAGCAGGCTTAGAAAACTGTGAGTCACAAGTGACTAACGACTCATAACAGGTCAGTGAAACGGCAGGGCATTGGCAAGGAGCCTTTCCAGAAAACAATTAACAAACAGCCGTTCACGTTTGTTATCCAAGTGACTGTATCAGAGAAAAAATAGGGGCTAGTTTAATGGGAGGTGGGGTGGTGGTAGAACCAAAGAAGGGTTACAGGGTTAAAGGGGCACATATGGGGATGTTAACACATGCTGTGCTAAACCTGATCCCACGCACTACCCAGACTTTGTCCCTCTGATAAGACTATTTTACAAGAAACGATCTGTGGTACCTGGACTGTCAGCTTTGGTCTACCCATGTTGGCACCCCCTGATCAACCCATATTAACTACCACAATGCATATGATAAATAACAGTCATATACAGGGTTACTATCTGGATGCATTTTTATGAGCATGCCTGTGTTATCCTTCAGCCTGTGATGAATGTTTTAAAAAAATGTCAGTACCTGAATCCACACTACTAAATCAAAACCTAATAGTCAAATACAAATACCTTGGCTGGGAGCCTGACAAACCCGTATTTTGTTGCTGAAATTGCTACTTAGCAGTGCTTACTCTCAAAAGATAGCTTTCCTCTTCCTCTTGCTATCACAGAGTGGTATCCTGGATACCTCAGCCACTTTCCTGCCACTCACAACAGGAAAACAACTGACAAACTGGGAAAGCATATCTTGGCAAGCATCAGCGAGAATGGTAGCTACTGTGTATGTCCCTTTTACTTACACATTTGTTGATGCAAGTATCTATAAGTTAAACATGAATATTGCATGAGGAAGCCAGCATTTCAAAATCAGACCAACTGGTCCATGCAAACCTGTTTGTCTTAGGCCTATGTGTGCCATTAACTATTAATAACCAAGCATACACCATGGAAGAAGTCTAACAAAATAAAAATCAAGTGTTAAATCCACTAACTTAGGGTATCCATCAACCCATGCTAGTCCACTTACATTCAGCTCTTTTTGTTAATTACGCACTTTTTTCGGTTCTCGGTCTAAAAAAAAAAAAGTGTCTTTTCTTTTTTTTCCTGGTAACTGAAAATGTCAATCCAGTTGAAACAACAACAAAAAAATGGGGATTTTTTTTTTTTTGCAGGAGCTTGACTGAGCTGGCCTGATTGATGGCTCTGATAAAGTGCTATGTGCAACAAGCAGTGCATGTTAAGATGTTAGCCTCTATTGTTTTCATCTAAGTAATTTTTTAATTTTTTTTTTTTAAGTCTCTTATCCTTTATCATTATTTTTGTCCTACGTGAATAGGATCTGTGCAAGGTTTTAAAACTTTGAGCTATCCACACAACATGGAAAGACAGAGAAGTACAATGTAGAGCAGTATGTGAAAATATCAGTTCTACTGTCCTTGGGGTAAAAAGAAAACAGCTGCAGCAGCAAGTATCTCCTCTCAAAGCTTATAAGAAAACACAAAGAACTGTATGTGTGTATGTATGTACATATATATATATAAAAACCTCATATACATACACATCCACACGCAGTATTTCTAATCATTACTGTCCTTTAGTGAGATGCAAATGAATGCAAACTTCTGTTCTGTTTATTTTACTGTGCTTAGAAGACCACAGCAAATTCACACAGACTCTCAACGTTGCCTGAACAATAAGAACAAATAAATTTATCAATAAATGTAATTTTTAATCACATAACAATTGCAAGTGGAAATTTTAATGTATCTATTTGAATTTATTTATGCAATTGTTCTCAACTCAGACACATCTCAGAATATGGATACTTGTGAACTGTATGCTATGAAAGTTTGATTTGCAGAACTAGGATGGTTCCATTTGTGTTGCTTAAGCTGTCGCTGGGTGAGTTTTGTTCCTTGACTGGAGAACATCAAAACGTTCGGAAAATGGGAAGGGTGGTGGTCAGAAACGTATAAGCAAATTTAGAATTAATTTTTGCCAGCACATATGGAAACTGCACAAATCCTGCTTTTAAATTTGCTTTATGTGATCACCTACACTGGCTGAATTTGATTGCTGAACTAAACATTAAAGGGTCAGAGAAGGATGAAAGCATAAAACTGTCAGCAGCGTTTGCTGCTGGGAATCTTAAGTTCAGCGTTGCTGGAGTCTGGATCAGACTTTAAAAAATGCAGAGATCCCTCCATCGACTTCAGTACGTTTGAGGTCAGAACTCTTTGGAATACAGACATTAGAGATTAGCCAATTAAATACAAATAATCTGCCTTCGGGCAAACTGCACAAATCTGCTATTTACATAACATGGTAAAGCTATGAGCTAGTTTTGCTTATCTGTATCAGCAGATTGTCCCTTCCTCCTTATGGAAAGGCTGGCTGATGCAAGGCAGTGTTAAATAAAAGCTAGTTAAACCTAATTATGTGTTCAAGAAGATAACTGGAGCAGAGACAGTGGAAGCTGAAGAAACGCTCCCCAGAAATCAAGAATTCATTGGGAAGGTAATCCGTCTCATTAGAAGTCTGGTAAAACCAAACTGGACACTTACATCAGCATTTGCAGACTCAAGAGTTCTGGTGGCATTTGCCTTTCTGATGACAATGCATTAAAATTGGAACATCAGACTCACAAATTAAAGAAAGCTGGTGTTAAAAAGTAACTATATTATGTATAGGATAAATTAAATAAATGTTGTGCCAGTCCACTTTGGTCTCCAATATGCAATAGTTTCAATGGAAGCTTAGGACATAACGCATCTAAGGCTTTTGAAAAAGCAAAGATATGCAGACTTCCTCCTGTGTGCTTCTTGTACAGCCTCTGGTATGAAAGTGTATGGTCTATAACTGGTCTAGCCAAGGTGCTAGCACAGTACAAGTTATTATGCTTACTACAGTTAATTTTATTTCAATAATGTAATATAAACAATGATAAATAGAAAGGATGTTTCCCAGCTTTTAAGTGCCTGTGAAAATAAAAAACACTCACAGCAGCTTCCTACAGAAGTGCAGCTGCAGCCTCGTCCCACAAATTCCTGCATGAGCTCCTTATGCTGCAATTTGCATTGGAAGGAGATGTATTTGGAAGTGTCTGTTGTGTTAATAGATGACAATATAATCAGCGTGGCTCTTCTCCTTTAGATAGTTCATATGCAACAGTAGCATACCCTGCTGCCTAAAAGAAGAGGCAGTAGAGCACAATTCTTAGATGAAAATATCTTTTTAATTCTCCATTTTAAGAGTGTATTCTTGTATTACCTCACATAGAATACAGTAGATAGGATCCCTCAATTTTTATCACAGATCAAGTGGTAAGAATAGGAAGAGAAAAAGTGCTATCTTAATGAAAGTACGTTGTTAGAGGGTATCAAGTTCTTTATCTAGACATCATCAGTTAAAGCAATCTCCAGTCTGCTCAGAAGGCACAGCAGAAGGTAGTTTGGTGACCCATTTTTATAGTACAGATGCCAACATCAAAAGCTTCTTCACTCCACAAATAGCTAAACTGGGTCCCCCTGCAGCACAGAGGGTAAAGTATTTACATAAACTGAGAAACTCTTGGGAGTATTCTTTCCAAACCAAAAATGAGACCCATTTGCATCACAGAGTAGAGTAAGTTTGCTTCACAGCACCAGATCTACAGCTGCTCTACAGAGTATGTAAAAATCAGCCCTGAAGCCCCAAGCTCACCTTCTGTTCCCAGGGCTTGAGACAAAGGGAACCGGAGGATTTAGAGAAGCACACTGACAAATGCAGTATTTTACTCCTAGTACACACACAAGCACACATGCTATAGCTGCAATCCATGTGCACATAAAGTAAAACAAAACTACAGATTCCAGGCTCTTGCCCTTTGCTGTGGTAACAGCATTTAGGAAGCTTTCAGGAAGATCAAATACAGAGAGCTGTCTACATAAGGGGCTGAGATGTTGGGAAACACGCTTGCTATGTTACTAAAACTCCTGTTTACACATTCAAGACTTTGGCCTGGCTCTGCAAGCATTTATACTCTTTGAAGTAGGTTCCTAAGAGCAAGCGCAAGCTTATCTTTCATGCATTCACACTACTCAGACACAATATGGTCATGCCTGGACAAGAAAAGACTTTACATCCTTCTTAAGGGACTCAGTTACCAAAGGGTGCTTGTCTGGTGTCATCCTGTTTTGATGATGCGAATCAAGTATTGATTAAAGGGGACAGCCAGCTGAAATGAAAACATACAGGTATGTAAATATGCACACACGCACCAATAGACATGCACTGTATATAAATTGGTAAGCAGGTCTGATGTCAAGAAGGTGATTGTGAGTAAGTAGTAGTGGTGTGTAGGCTGGATCATACAGGGGTTGTGCAAGGACACACAGGATTCATACAGCCTGGACCCCATGATCGATTGCTGTTAAGGATGATGTATGAAAGTACTTAGACAAGAGCCTACTGTAAAAAATAGGCCTATGAATTAACTTACAACCTCTCCTATGTTGGCAACCAAAGGTCATATCATTCATAGGCTTTGTCTGAAAGCAGTTTAGATTGAAAAGAGGTTGGGCTAAAACCAAATAGAAGTACAAAGATGACAAATATAAACATAACCCAGGATGAAACCAGCAAAGAGATATCTGTAGGGAGCGAAGACTAGTGAAATCTTCTTGTCTCAGATTGCTTCAGTTCTCAGATACGAATTTATTCTGCCAGTAAATCTTAAAATATTCACAAGTGTTTGTAGGATTAGGGCCTTTGATAAATGAGATAAGGAACTGATCTAATTCCTAATGTAATGCCACCAAGGACCACTGTGGCATCAGCCATCAGGTTGGTGCATTGTGCTTAGCATACGATTCATTTAACAATAACCCAACTTAACATATAATCATATTTGATCACAGTGAGCTAGCCAAGGTTGAAGAAGAATAATTACATCTTCTGCTATCAATCATAAACTCATAAATTACAATTATTGGATTAATTTTGTTCATGGCTCTGAGCCCTGAGAAATACTTTTTCACTTGCTACAGTATGGAGGAGGGGATGAACAAGTGGTAAAAAGGGGGTGAAAGGAGTTATTAAGCTGTACTCCAGACCTAGGTTACTGGCTACAAGCAGACCTCTGAATATGGTTTGACTCACTCTCTGGAAAGAGAAGTGTAGCCTGGAAATGCCAGGATGCACAGGCAACCCTCGTTCTGCCATTTCCTATGTTTGGAGCATTTGACGCAGGAACTTTTAACATTCAGTTAGCATAGATCCTTCGGATATAGTAGGTATATTTCTTAAAATTGCCAATAGAAATGAAAAATACAGAACTAAGTGAGGCCATCTTGCTTGAAATGCCCCCAAAGCCTAAAGCAGTAAGATAATTGTATTAACACTTACTGACTCCTGATCTAGTGTACCCCACATACTGTGATGACCGAAACTAGGCAAAGAAATGTTTGTTGAGGGTAGGGTTTAGTTTGGTAGGGAATGCTCACCCTGCAGTGCCTAGGTATGTGTATGTGCCTCAGCACACAGCCAACCATCATGCTTAATAGAGATCTTTTCCTACACTCTACCTGCCTACTGCATCACTTCACAGCAAGTAAGTGCACAGTCTCATACGAGAGGAGACAAATCATAAAATAATTATATGTAGTGAAAAGACTTTAAAAGAATCATTGCGCAATCTGGTAATTAGAGAGGTCATCTCAACATAGGTATAAAAGCAGCTGAATTAACCATAAATCTGCCATTTCCTACATTTTTAATGTGTAACTTGGATGTTCTTTTAGCAGAGTCTAGATGTAGCATACAGGATTTTGGTTCCTAAATAACAGAGGTTAGGTTACACACAATTCAGGAGGGCTACCTTTCTTGAACAAATGGCATGTATAGTTTGAGCATGTATTTTGGGAAAGAAATAACTGTGCCACCCAATTGTTAAACCTTGCTTTAGAAAGGCAAAGTCAAGAAGGAATACTGAATTCATTTGTCATGACGCTTGGTGCAAGGCTCAGCTAGGGATCCAGTCAAGGATCCAAAAGGCTCTTGTCTATAACCTTATTTCAACAGGTCAATTGCCCCTGATATTCTAAATAGCTTTTTCAAGAGGTTAATCACACTCAATTTTCAGTAAAACACATGTAAGATTAGAGACTCTCTGACATATCCTAGGATCAGGCCCCGTAGAACTGATATTACTAAAAAAAAAAAAGGAGCTAGTTTATGTTAATGTAAGCATAGACAAAGAGTTGTGGGCAGTTGCTGTGTTTATGTGAAGAGGATAAAAGGAAACATTTCCTGGCAGTAGGAACTATGATAGCTTAACTAGTGCATGGCATACTCAGAGGGACTAGCATGAACAAAGAAAATCAGAAACTGCTTATCATGGATGCTTTGCATGCCTGGTCATACCTCTGGTACATGAGCACATATCTACACGTATTAAAGACAAACAGGATGTAGTAGGGGTGCCAAAAGCTGAGGGAGGTTGTTAAAAGTAACTTGCAGACATTTCTGGCACATGGTATTTCTTGTTCTTGCCAAATCAAAATTCTCAAAGGAGAAATGGCAAAACCTGGATGATACCTATCAAAAGCTAATTGGGATTGTCTTATGGACTCATTTATAGTGGAAAACTTAGAATTAAACATATTTCAGCAACTAAGTCAGGCCGTAGTACCTACTTCACAAAGCTTTGTTTATTTTTCATAAGATGCAGAATGGAAGAAAATTAGACCACGGGAGACTTCATATTCCAAGCAAATGCACTTATTAGTGGAACAAAGGTTTATAACTGTTTAAAAAAAACAAAACACACCACCAGTATGCCTCTGAACTGCGGGACATCTACCAGATTTCCATGAGGGAGGAGAGTCCCTATAGCCTTTCGCTGTGAGCCAGGTAATAACAGAGACCATTGCCAAACATTCAGCTCTGGGGTGTGCTGGCCCAGGTGTAAGGCAGCCGCACGCTCTGGCATGTTCAAGGTCTGAGGTTGGACTCAGAGGAAGAATTCAATGCCAAAACAGGCTGCTCTTAGCCTAATGCCTGATGCACATTATGGTCACTTCTTATTGAGAAGCAGCCTGAGGGGCAAAACTACATGAGCTGTGTGATGCTCAGGGCCAGGAAAGCATGGACATACAAAGACAGCAGTAGGAGGGCCCAAGAACACCATCTATGTACAGCAGCCACCAGCAAGTCATCTCCTAAAGCACAAAGACTGCACCCTTTTACTCTCTCCGCAGCACAAACTCAAATGTGTTAATGAGGGTGAGCACCCACTCCTGCCAGGCTGCTGGCAGGGAGGCAGGCAGCCAGCTACGCTTCCTCAAGGGCTACTCCGCGATCCCTCAGCAGAGCTGGCTGTCACTTCGCTCAGTGATCCAGGCTCTGCCCCCCCCCGCACAGGGACCAGCCTTGCTGAGCCTCAAGCAGACATTGGGTAGCTGAATATGGACATGGACTGCTGGAAAGCTGCCTGAGCACGCCATTACACTAAGAACTTGATGGTGGCTGCAAGGAGGGATGGGCTCACTGGAAGCTCATCCTGCAACTTACAGGTCTGCAAAGGGCAATGCAGGGCTGCTGGGCACAGGGTGCCTGACAGCACGGCCCCTCTGAGGCTCAGCTGGGCAGCAGGGGTCTGGCACGGACTGCAAACCAAGATTCATTGCTTGGCACCAGTTCTGACGTTATCCCGTACTTTCTTCGGAAATCCAGGTCGGTCTGCGCAGAAACAGCCTCTTGTTCGCTTCAGCAAAAGACAGCTTATGGTCTTTTATCCACCTTTGTTTATTTACAAAGGAATCCTGACCATCAACTTCTCTTCATAATGGAAAAAAACCCAAGACTTAGACTAACAGGACAACAGGCTTTGGACAAAAAGGGGAAATGATATTCATTGACAACGGAAATGGATTAAGTTGCATTTTAAAGGGTAGCTGGTGTAACAAGAGACAGCACAGAGCATGAGAGTTTCACAGTTCTGACAGTGTAGAACCTAACAAAGAAAAAAACACAAAATCAAAGGATCTTTCCATACATTATCAGACAGAGTAAACATTAGTGCTTCTAATTGTAATTGCAAATAAAACATCCCTGGGGAAAGTCCATTACTGTCACTGTTTTTCTATCTGCACAGAAAAAGATCAATTTGGGGACTGAAGGGAGAGGGAATACAACTTTCTTTCCTTGGACTGAACAGCACCAGACCCCACAGGAAGCTGCTGCCTCCCACCAACCTGCCTAGCAGGGATGCTCAGGGCTGGCAATGCAGGGGAAGACCTTGGGGCAGAGCTGGAAAACTGAAGTCAGACTAACTTCCCAATCTTCATTAAGATTTACTGCAATAGAAAATGGTAACGCACAGATCCTGCTCCTCATTATCCCCACCTTCCCTTCAAGAAAGGGAAAAAGGACAGGACCTCTCAATTTAAGCTTTAGTGGAACAGAAGAAGAGTCATCCCTTGCCTAATTCCTCCTTCAAGGGCAGAGGAAATCAAGTGCAAAACCCACATACTTATCAGTCAAGGTCTTTTTCTCATGACTTGTTTGGGAGATAAAGCATAAGAAGGTGTTTTAGGAGACAGAGGACAAACATGCAATCACCTTCGGCTTGAAACAAGTGGAAAAGAATGTAAGGGAAAAAGAGTCAAGATAGCAGCAGCAAACAAATAATGTAACAGCAAGAGAATGTTACAGCAAATCCGTGTTTAAACTGCAGCAACACAGACCCTAGCACCAGCAAATATGCTGCAAATATGTATTAAAATGCACATGCTTCATATGCATGTCAGGGAGGTATGCCTCCGCAGAGGTGATGGAGACCAGAGAATCTGATGTGGGAGAGGGCGAGGTGGAGAGAGTTGAAAGGGGCTCTGTGGTCCAATGAAAGCTGCAAAGAGCAGCCTGGGATGCTTATGCATGTCCTGAACCAGTTCTGCTTTCAAATTGCATGGCCTGCCAGCCTTGGCTGTTTGGGTGCACTGAAGTTTAAATAGAACATGACTTGCCAGAGGCAGATCATAGTTAAATATTCTTCTTTTCTTCTTCCCCTCTTCTTGCATAAAATCTTTCCCCTTGACTTGGGGGGCGGGGAGAGAGAGACCTCTCAACTGGAGCAACTTACACTGTGGAGTTCAAGATTTTAGATGGATCAGACTTATTAAAAAGTGTAGCTGTAACATCCATACTCATTCACCCATACTCATTCTCCTCTCTGGTAAAGTCTAAACAACAGCTCGATGCAGCTCAGGAGAGCAGAGAAAGGGCCATGCCTCAGAGCCATTTGGTAAACATTTGCTTTGCTTTGTCATAACAGTACAGGGATAAGATGTGCTCCGCACACTAGATTTTTTTTTTTTTTTTTTTTTTTTACGGTCTCCTAAAGTCTGCCTTCTTTCTAACTGATTGTGCAGATATACAAATAGCCTATTGAAATTTGAGGGGAATGTAATGCCATATTTCTTGCAGGACAATGCCTTTCTGTATGCATTTTCTGGACAAGGATGACAAACTGTTTAAAAATAAGGTAACCGTGGTTGCCAGTTGAAGGCCCCTCTAACAGCTTTAGTCCAAATCACTTTAGCCTCTTCTCGCCTCTGACCTCCCCTAGTAAAGTAATGCAGGCCCTCCTTTTACAGCCCTTTGCAAGCTATACATAGTAAGTGCTATAAAAAATAAGAATCATTATTACTATTTTGCTTCCTTGTTATTGTCCAGAATACAGGTATGTATCTGAGGTTGTATAATACACAAGTCATAGTTACTTGAAAAATGAGATATGACCATGTAGATATAAATCATAATGCCTGTGCAAAGACAAAGCAAGTTTAGGGTTACACAGGCGTTTACTCTCAGCTCCAGTTGCTTGCCTGAGGGGAAGGGGAACATGGGCAATTGACAGCACTTCAGGGCCATCATGACAAGTATACTAGGCAAGTTCTCCACCCCCACATCCTCCCCTCCAATTTGACCCACTCCAAACTGTTTCTCAGCTTTGGTCTATCACTTATATTGCTATGGACAGGATAAATAAAACTAGGGAGTAAAGTGCTACCATTTCCTTTGACAGAGGTACAAATGTCTACACAGACTCCAGGATAGTAAGGAAAGAGTCCTCAACTAAAATTTAAAGATAAATTTAGCATGCCTAGTTTTTAGAAAAGTCACAATATTCTGCAGTTATATTATCCCTGAGGGAATGCAGAAATGGTATTATAATATCAATTTAGAATCTCATTTTCACAGGACCTTTAAAGTCAGGTTTACGGTTCTACTCTATTTGTAGAAATCCACAGTTTTACTAAGCATATGCTTGAAACACAGTAGATAAGTTGTAAACCAAACCCACCCGGCAAACACCTATGCATGGCTATGCCCCTGCACATCTACCGCCTGTAGCCTGGGAACTGCCCCTTTCTGGAGGACGTCCTGCAACTCCTGCCTATTCTGCCTTTGAAGATGAGGACAAAGCCAGAATAACACGAAAGGAAGGAAAGCCAATTCGAAAGTGCAGCTCCTTCCTTTCTGAGACCTGCCCGGCTGTGTGCCTTTTGTAAAGGGCTCTGCTCAAGCACCATGATTGCCCTCAAGCTGCCACCTTCACAGGGTGCGCGGTGCTTTGTCCTCCCAGCTGGGCAGCAGCCTTTCCAAACACAACTCCATTATTTCATGGGGTAAGTGGAATAGCTCATCTCATTTTCCAACGGGGACGAAAATTAAAGACTGCTGCTTATGTGCCACACTTACTAGACCTTACATAACTGACAAAGACCGCTCTGGCTCTGGCTGAAAGGAAGCCAGGAGAAATCATCTGGATAGCAGGAATTATCTATTATAAATAAATCTCATGCATTCACAGAAAGAGCAGTTCTCACCGAGACTAAACACTTTTCTCCAAGCGAGGTGTCTGCTTTGTGCTCAGTGAACAGGAAAAATCACATGTCCTGCACTCTAGATAGAAGTGCTCTGCAGTAAAGGAGATGGGATAATCACTTACTCCAACTATCACAGTGGAAGCCTTGAAAATTAGCCCAATGGCTAAATTCATCTGTATTTCTGGGAGGTCTAGTGCCCATGCACTTAGACAGAAACAGAACAGCATTTTGTAAAGCACCTTTTCTGCTGTCTGTACTCAATTTTAAAGGGCTCATTCACTCCAAATTACCTCACCGCCGTTCTGGAAATTGTTGCACGTGGGCTTCTGCAGTCATTACTTCCCCCCCTTACAGTACTCGAGGACCCCATCCAGCAGCCGTCCACACGTGTCTTCCGCCACAGCCAGACAAGCAAGTGCTCCTCCCCAGCAGTAACAGTGCTCCTGGGCAGTGCGACCCCTGACAGTTTGGCTGCATATGAACCGTACATGGGATTAAAATTTGCTCAGTTTAATCACCGTGATTTTACTGAAGCAGCACGGTTTTGACACAGCATTTGCAAGAAGGAAACCCAACCATTGATACAAATTTGTACTCGACTACGCCACAACAACTCTGTGGCACCAAGCTTCAGCAACTTACTCATGCTACAAGGGTTTCCTACAGATTCAGCTTCTGATGCTAGCACAACATCTAATAATTCTCCCATCAGAGAGAAAACTGTGCTTTTTGGAGAGGGGTTCAGAGGTAACAGTGTTATGCCCAATTCACTTCCCCAGCACTGGCTCTCTTCATGACCTTGGGCATATCACTTTGGCTACATCCAAGGAGCAGAATGACAGTGTAGGTCATTGCCCGCTTACTCAAACTCCCCTGTGTAACTGTAGCAGCGATGGCAGCTGGCACAGACTGTCACACACAGCTGGTATGGCCTTTAATACACACCATATACCCAGGGCCCACAGAGGGTCTGCGCACTACTTGCCAGCATGAGCTACTCTTACCCTCGCATGTGCGGTACAATTAACGCCATAGCACATCACATCTTTATTCTGCAGCATAGCCAGTTCTCAGCCTCATCTATAAGATAGCAGTAATTGTACTTCCTACCCCAGAGGGATACCATGGGGTTCTATCTGTTCAGGGCAGTGCAGGGCTCAGATAATATGGTAACTGGGGCCATGGGACTACCTACAAAGAACAGACGTTCTTGGGGAACAATCTATTTCATAGATGCAGTGACCTACTGTATAAAGAGCAGATATAAAACAGTCTGGCAATGGTGATGGCAATGTTGCCGCTATTTAAACTGGGTGTTATTTAAGGAAATAGAGTCGTCTTTGGAATCCATGAGACTGCACCAAACATACATCTTTTAGCAGTCCATCAGCCTTTCTATCTCTCACAGTGTCACAATTTTTACAACTCAATGTACGGATCGTCTTGCATACAAGTGTTTTAAATAGGAGTCCAAAGGAGAACTCATTGTATGGGGAAGAGAGTTTTCAATACACAGATGTGACAACAGCTGTGAGGGCCCCCCCCACCCCCCATCACCTCTGGGCACTTCTAAATAAAACCTGGAAGCAAGGAGCTGAAATCCGACTCTAACTTTTCCTTGTGACGGCATCATCCCAGGAAAAAATTAAGAGTTTCTTTGGAGACAGCATTATATATATGAACAGCTTTCACAAGTTAGTCACAAAGGCAAGAGCGGTGTTATGGGGACTATAAGTCCAGGCCTGTGCTGAGCAACACTGAATTCAAGACAAGGTCTTCTGGTTAGCCAGGGGTCCTCTGTAGAGATGCCTTCAGGTAGCAAAGCTCTAAGGCAAGCAAAGGTAGGCAGAGGAACAACTTACCAAACTTAGGCACACTTTCATTATGTATTAGCTTACCAAGACATAATACAGAATTTTGCCATGGTTGTTACTGCTCTAGCTTTACTAGCAACAAAATACACATTACACTATTATCCAGACCATAAGATTGTTTATCACTGTAGTTTTATCTCTGAGTTTCCAAAAATAAAAAAAAAACCCACCCCAAAACCAAAAAAACCACAAACCACTCCAAAACAAAAAACCCACCTAAAACCAACACCCACAACCACCCAAGGAGGAAGGGGAAATAAGAGACACATATTAGTCTAAAATGATATAGTCTTTAAAACAAATGGCTCAGCACTTATGAAATCCATTCAGAAGCTTGACCAACTGCATGCCAGGGCTCAGAACTATTTGGCTTCTATTCCTGTATCCCCTCCTCCTCTAGAGAAGGATTGCATTCCTGGCTATCAATGTCTGATCCAGCCTCATTTCTAGACCAAAGAGACATTTTGAATTGTTTCATTGATCCTTACTCAAAATTAACTATTTGAAGCTGTTGGTTTCTCTCCTGCTAATAAAGCAGCAGCAAAAATAGTACCTAATGCTACTTCTTTAAACTAAATTACACTTTATGTAAAGTAAGTCCAGTTGCCATCACAATAACTTGTTTGATGAAGGTCATACTAATTATTATTACACTTATTATCAGCTTTAAGTTCTTTCATTTCTAACAGTGGAGGGATGCCTTCATCTCTTCAAACACTCTCTGGGATTTGCAGCTATGTTTTCCCATCACCTTCTTTAAAACATAATTTTACTGTCATCTTCAACACATCAGTCAACTCAGGAATCAGAATAGAGACAAGTTATTCTACATGGAAGTAGTAAAAATGAAACACTGGCTGAAGTTGAACTGCCAGGAGATGAATTGAAGTCAGAGATGCTATACTCGCAGGGTGAATTTCATGGGCATTCCCTTCCTTGTAAATCAGATGAACTGATAGTCTCCAAAGAGAGTTGATGCTAAAAAGATTAAAGTATTTGATCATATCACAAAGTCCATTTTCCAGCCCAAGTGCCTAGGCTTCTGACATATACATTGAGGAATGGAAAAAGATCAATGGAAAGTCCTCAGTAAGACTGGAAGGAGAAGATCTTATCAGGGGAAACAAAAACAAAACAAAAAAAGCAGCAACTGGAGGGGTACATTGTCCCTTTTCTGCTTTGCTTTCTGTTCGCTGGGAGATTCCTCCCTTTTTGCACCCTCCAACATGGAAGGAAGCTTTTGGTGGTCTCCGGTACCTCTTGCCCAGCTGCTGTTCCCACATCCCATTCAGTTATCCCCTGGGCAGCAGACACCAGTCAGGTAGAAGTGGAAGATTCATCTCAGAGGCTTCATCTATCACATCCCCTGAAACACTGCCTTTTGGTAAGTGGCAAGGAGAGAGCTGCTTCTCCCTCTCAAAAGAAACATTCCAATTCAGGATTTGTCTTTCTGTCTACCACACCCTTGGGAAATATTGTTCTTTTGTGACCATTATGGTATTTTGTAATATGAGCAGCCTGGATGGATTCCACTACTGAAGCCTTATTTGTTATTCAATACAGTTGCATGGACCATATTCACTGCAATGCACCGGCTGTTTCACATTGTCTAAATGGTGTATACCAGACGGAAACACATGAATGAGTTACACCAAACATCAAGAAATACTCTAAGTCAGCTTTATGGCCACTTTATATTAAGGGAGAAGCAAAATTCAGATTGGAGTAGAGATATGCAAAGGAAAGAATGGGGGGAAAGTGGCTCAATAGCAGAATCAAAAGAAGGGACAAGTCTTCATTGTTGACTGAAATAGTTTGTTCAGTCTGAAACCAAAAGTTGCATTTAATTTTCATGTTCTTCAAAACATTTTGCCCAGTTTCAATTAAAAAATAAATGTTCTTTTCACACAACAGTGTTTCATTTTTAAAAATCCTTCTAGATAAAACATCTTTGCTTTTTAAACAATTCTTCCACCCCAGCCTAAAAAACCTCATGGTTGAGCCAGACCCATATGAACAAATATTTTTAACAATTCTGAAATTCATAGCCTGGATTCACTAGAAAGTGTAGCTTGTTCAACAGGGAAGACAGACATTGAAAGAGAACTGTCCTGGAGTAAGTCTGAAATACAAAAAACATAATTTCCACAGAAGAAATACTGAGTTGGTAGGGATGAAATAAACTACTAAGTGAAACTTACTCAAAAATTTTCATTAAACTGACTATTAACAGCCTTTCTTTGTGCCTAGTGCGATTCAGGACATACCATCATAGTATAGTAAGGTAAATTTTCATGGTGTCTTAATTTAAGGCAGGACCTACACAAAAATCTCCCAGCACTACTGGCAGCAACAACAGTTATTAATTTGTAATATTTTACAAGAAGAAGGTCCAACTAACCAGAAGCAGATAACAAGATGAAGACATCAGTGGCTAGAAACATCAAGCATCAGGAAACTGGCAACCACAGCATCTGAGATAGCAGCCTTATTTCTTAACACTTAAAATAGGATGTAATGGTAGTATTTATGGAGTTACAATGCAGCAGCTCATTGCAAACATTTAACCCTTCCATAGCAATCTCCACATAAAAGATGTCAACCATAGACTTGATTTTAAAAAGGACTAGATGATCACAGACCATGCCGTCTATTTGCATTTTTCAAAAGACTTGTTCCCTGAAAAAAAAGCATTGGGGCCGACAAAGCCAGAAAGCAAACATCTTCCCACCTTCCCCAAGACCACCTCAGAAGTACTGCAGCAGCGAAGCTTCCACTGCAACCTAAGCAGAATTTTCTGCCTGTTTAAACCCTATTCACAGCTTTATATTCAAGCTGCTCATATGGTATGAGTGAAGCGCTGTTTTATTACCTCATGGTTGTAGTGGACTAAAAGAGATCAAGAGGAGCCACGAGAATGGCTGAGCTGCACTCAGCACCCTTGCTTGGGCACTCAGCACCCTTGCTTGGGCACTCAGCACAGTCCTGGCTGCAGTGTGCCACAGCTTGCAGGGTGCTGCCTGGCCTAAAGCAACTTGCACATCAAATGGGAATGTCACCCTGCTGGTGTCCCCGTCCTGAAGCAGGCATTTGCAGCCACCTCGCCCAGAAGCATCCCAAAAAGCAGAGGAAAACCCACCTCTGCTAATTCCTCCAAATTCAATAAAATATGTACCTTAGGTCAGCAGACAGTGCCACTCGACCAGCACCACGACACCTCTGGGTGGTTTAATAACTGGCCACTGCTGGTATAGTCCATTTGGGCAGACCTTACATAGACCTCCACTATCCATCTTTACACACACACACACAGACTGGTCATATATTTGAACAGTGTATGAAGAACAATACAGGATTTAACTGAGGGCAATATTCATGAGTGCACACAACTCAACTGGTTCAGCAGCTATACCAAGACCCATTGCTATTACAGGACAAATTAGAGGGATTTCAGCTGCACTGGACTCCCGTGACACAGCACTCATCCAGACACCAGAGCAGAGATCAGTATCAGAATCCACCAGTAAAGAAAGATTCGTAAGCAACTGATTTAAATGCAAACAGTCTAATACATCAGATAATTCCTTGGCTGTTGTTTGATATAATGTTACTGTGTTTTCTAATGCTAATGTTACTTTATTTGCATTTTCAAAGCAATATGTTCCTATTTAACAAATTGCCAGATAGTTTCCCATCGTACCAAGTGAAGAAATTACTGTAGAGACTTTTTATTTTATCAGGTTGGCAATATCAGAGGAGATAATATGATGCCCCTGGCACCATAAAATATTCAACATTGTGAATAAAGTTCTTGATAAAAGAGCAGCAGAAAGTAGCATTTTATTAAAGCAGTACCCTTAAAGAAAACATGCTTTTAAATTATTTAATTTAAAAATTAAATTGCATTTGAATCATTTGATTATGTTTAATAACAATGCATAATTTATATCTAAGTGACTGCTTTAAAAAAAAAACAGATTCTGCTCTGCTATGCCAATAAAAAAAAGGATTAGGAATTTTCACCTCCAACCAGGTGATTCTAATACTGTAACTTCATCCTGGAGAACTCCTTTCATGAGTTGCATCTTAAAAAGTCAGAACTTGTGCCGCTATAAAAGGAAGTCATAGTTGGGTGCCATGACCAACCTGCTGCCCTATGGAGCTCAGCTGTACACCCTCATCGCTGGGTAACAAGCTCCTTCCTCTGCAACTAGCAGCAGTGGCTGTGCCTCCATGAAGGGCAACAAATGAGCCCTGGCTAAGAGGAATATGAGAACAAGCCAACACTTTCAGCTTTTCACAGCAGCGGGTGTTTGATGAGCAGTTGGACTCTGCACCCAAGACCACCCTGCATTTTGCGGCTGCTGGCGAGAATGGACGCTTTCTAAGGACAAGGGTCTTTCACTTAGGCTAAAAAGAGCCTTCCTCACCTTAGTCATGGTTGTATCAGATTTTTACATTTAGGACAGTTGCCCATCTTCCACCTGCAGGGCAAGTTAGATATCCCAAGCTGAGAACTGCGTCGATACCTGTGCACCAGTGCATCATGTATCAAGACACTAAGGGGAATTACTCCAGTTTCCAACAAGGAGCAAGTCAGCACTGGGTAACCAGAAAGAACCAGGAAAGTGCTTTAAAAACTGCATTCTATTTCCCTTCCTCTCATTTTTTATGCCAAGTTCATCTGACAGTGAAAAATGCGATATCTTAACCTATATTGAAATTAGTCCTTTTTTTTTGTCACAGGACAGAAAGATAAAACAGATGGTGGAAAAGAGAAAGATGTGGAGCTCAAAAAACTAGGCAAAGACGTTCACCACTTGGTATCTGTTTCCCAGAGGGGAGGACCTGTCAGATTTGCTTCACCAGAGCCACCACAAGATTTCTGTTACAAACCTTCAAAAAACAATTTGTATTCATAGATAATATTTAAAACCAATCCAAAGCAAAGTGCTGTATGAAGAGTTTCTTTGATAAAATTTCATATAAAGTTTTGAAATACTACCATCTTAAAACCGGAAATAAACCCTGGGTTTGATCTTTTACCTCTACCTACAGGCTGTCTCTTTTCCTCCATTTAAAAAAAAAAAAATTAAGTGGCAGAAAAAGGAAGAGAAAAACATGATTAAAATACCAAACTCAGAGGTGTGGAGGGAAGAAGAAACTTGCTTTTTGAATGGTCCAGCTGGCTTCTAATGAAAAAAGTATTAAAAAACCCTATAAATATTTTTGTTGGGGGGATGACAACACACACGGCATTTAATCCTAGAAAACAAAAGCTGTCCCACTGTTATCTGGACCAAATTAGACTGTTTCCTTTCTGACAAATATCAGCGTATTAATCTCACCGCTTGCAAGCTTGAGCCATAGTTCATCTTTTAGAGGTAACCTGCTACAGAACATAACTTCGTAGTTCCCACCAAAGGGAACAACAACTCCAAGTCACATAATGCAGAAACAGCTATGCCTCCAGGCAATCAATAATAAGTATTGTTAAATATTAGCCAGCCAGGCTTCGCGTATTTTTTCCCTCCACTGAACTAAACCATATGTAATCCTACAACTGAAAGTACAACTTACTTCTCTTTCAGATTAACTAAAAGAATTGATCTATAATCAGACCAGCTGTCTCACAATTAAATCACTGTCCAAAAAAAGTGTATAAATCTGTGGGGAAAAGCTGTCCCACAAAGTAAAAACACATGGAAAGAGCATTATTCAGCAGTCTGTCAAATAACAACAACAAATGCTTGGGAAGGGTTTTAGTTTAATCCTCTTCTTGTAAATATGCAGGCAATGAAAACATTGTAAACTCAAAGTATGAAGTTTAAAGCAAGCCTTTGACTGAAGGAGCTGCTGGCCAGTGAGGCTATTTGAAGACTAAGGTCATCCACTCTGTTCAGCTTTTAGAGTTGGTTGGTTAACATGTGTTTTACAGTCACATGTTTGGAAAAAACTCAGAAACACTAAATGGGGATATAGACTATGCATTACAGATCCTCCCTGCCCCCCCCCCCCCCCCCCCCCGGAGAGCAGCTTCTTGCCTTCAGTAGATGTGGGCTGATTTATGCCAGTCCTGACTCAGATTCAGACTCTTCATATTTCTCTACCCCGTAAGACAGTCATACACTTCGAGAGGCTTGTGCCATGTTATAAGGTCTTTAATTTATGGAAATTTCCGCTGTATTTTCTTTTACTCTCCACTTGAGAACATTTTTATGAAGAAAACAATTTTGCATGGCTCCATATTATTTTTAATCCTACTTCTCAAATATCAGATAATCTCATAAAGGCACACTGCGCATAAGGGTGCTCCCCTCCTCTCTCTTAATCAATTTTTAATGCTCAAAAATTGCAATTTTCAAAGAAACCAATTAAAATGATTCATCAAAAAAAACCCAACAATGCCCTTTCAGGATGACTCAACTGCTTGCATTTATTATATTAGCTCAAGTCAGCAAGGGGAAACTGTTTTTGAAGCTGGAAGTCATGGAGTTACGAAATGGAAAGGGGACACCATACCATAAGAGCCCAAGTTGCTTGGCATTTTTAGAACCAGGAGAAAGAGTGGCTAAGGCATGACATTCAAATTACAAAGAAAGCTAAGGGATCACTGAGAAGGCAATAAGCAAGGACAGGCATAGACACACGGGAGCCACAGTGGGAATGAGGTAGAGGTGAAGGGATAAGCCAGTATTATGATACTTCCTCAGGCAAGCTGAAACAAGGGAGTTTTCCTCAGATATCCATCCTCACTACTGCTCTCAGTGGGCTCTCCGGGCACTAACTAGACTGCTCCTTTCTCAGCACCTAGCTGAGAAGGATGCTCACACCAACTCCTACTCTGCTTCAGGCACTACAAAGTTGAGTCCCTCTTGGGTCTGAATCCTTGGTTTTCCTTCAAGGACCAAAATGCGCTATGGGGAAAATGCTAGACGGGGGCAGTTCTGTTCTGCCCTTCTTCTCCTTGCCCTTTATTTCCTCCCTCCTCTCTTTCCTTTTCCATTTTTTTAAAAATTGGATTGGTCGCTTGTATATTTTCACAGTTAAGTGTAGCTAATCAAGTGTGTGATAAGGACAGACTTGATGAAGGGTTTCCTTGTAGGTCAGTTAAAAATAGACCACGTAGAAGAATACTGTACCCATTTGAATCCCTATAAAGTTAATCCAGGCAATCAGAGGTAACTTCAAAAAGCCAGACTTTGGCCAAAATATGACATCATGTTGTGGCAGTGGTTCAGTGACAGCTTCAGGCAAAGCTGCCACCTACTGAATGATCAAAAACAATTCTGGTATTTTCACCATGTCTCCTTAAGCAGTCTCCCCTTTAGTCTTCAAGGGGATGCCCAGAACAGAAGAGAACTGAAAACTATCCCAAGGATTACCATATATCCAACCTACACAGTCACTTGCATCCTTATTTTTTAATAGAGGATAGCTTCATTTTTCTAGGCTCTTTTTGAACCAGTATGTTATCAAAAATCACTAGTGAAATCTTTCATCTGTGGTAGACTTGTGATTTTAGGATAAAATTATATAATCTTGCAAAAAATTATAGCACTCTCTCTTCATGACCCCTTACATAAAAAAGAAGCCCTAATATGTTTACATAGTTCCCCAAAGATATCTAGCTGAAAGTAGCTTAATGAGAAAGGAGTGGCAGACACCAAAAGGAAGGGTCACCTTCAAGACAATGATTGGGACTGACAGTGTCATCACACCCTCAGTGAAAGAGAAAGGATGGATGTTCACTCATCAGTGCTGGCAAGCTAAAAAAACCTCACATGATGTCAATTCTTACATTTTGGGCAAGCAGCAAATCATAGTTCTCACAAAGCCTCACAAGTCTCCACAATAATTTACACATGCATGGCAATAAGCAAATGACAGCATATGACTAAACAGGATAAAATATCATGAAACAAAAAAAGACCCTGCTGCAGAGTAGCCAAAAAAAAAAAAAAAATCTAGATTTTTTCAGAAGAGCAACATACTGCTTTGACATTATGCTTCGATTCCAATCTGTTCTATTTAGTTATATCAAGGAAAGTGTGCAGCTAAGATTTCATATAGTACATGTTGAAAAAATCCATGGCACAATGGCCAAAGCATCAAAAGTTTTCTGACTTATTAAAAAAGCATCACGACAAAATTCTTTTGGAGCAACATGCAACAGATCCAGTTCCAAAGTCTTAGTGAAGATAGCTGCTCAGCTCCTTCATCGTTAATTTTCCTTTCATTTTGAATGAGAATATAAAGTTAGCAGAGTCTGGAAGATTTTGCTTAGTTGCTATACAGAACCATGGCCAAGTCAAGTACTCTTAAAACCTCGTATATGGTTCACAAACTTTCTCTGACCCTTAGTTTATTTGATTAGAACTTTTAGAACAAAAAATATTTTGATACTTAACTTATATTCAGGTCCAGAGCTTGGGTCTAGGCTTGTACCAATGAGTTGCAAACAAATCTTATTTTGCATTGCATGGTTACAAATGTTGTTAGTAAGCATTAAATTATCCTCTTAATTAAGCAATTATTTTAATTGCAATATGGATGTCAATTCTTGATGCTCATTAATGTTCTGCTCTCCAAATAAGCATCACTGTAAGGGAAGTGGTATTCAATGGGGCAGAGTCATTAGAAGAATTTTCTAAATATAGGTATAACTGTCACCTAAGTGGCCAAATTGCTACGTAAGTTTCATCAGCATGATCCAGGATAGATCTGTAAGCTAAATATAGAAGCAATGAAAATAAAGGATAGGAATGTGTAGGCTGCAATATAAGTGGGAAGGGAAAGCAACACAACTATCTTTGAAATGTCTAGGTCTCTTATATTTTACTGAAATTGATTAATATGGCAGGGAGGGGAACAGATATACAGTGCAGTTTTACAAGCCATACATTCTCAAGGTAACCACACTATTATCATGCACATACATGTAATCTGTGCACACACAGACACACTAAGGGAATATCACCACTTCGTTTTTAGTTCCTCTCAGAGCCAAAGGACGATACATAAAATACCCAGAAACGACAGAACATATAGCTTGTCAAAACTTCAGAAAAGTTGCAAGAATTATAGCGGAGACTCTCCTCCACTAGCATTGGCAATATTGTCTGGCCAGGAACAGGGTCACCTACCTGGTAGTTGCAGTTGTTCATTGCAGTGGAACAAGTGGTTTACCTTATGACAACTATGGTAGCAGGAGCTATAGGAAGACTAGAAGGGTGATATTTCACCATCATCCTCTCCTGCCCATCCCCAATTGCCACAGGCTGGTTTTTCCCTTCATCCCAAGCATTCTGTTACAATGGAGTTGCATTATGGCAAATCCAGAAAGATTTCAAAAGCCTGTGGATCAAGTCTTAACAGAGAAAGGAATGAGGCCCCGTATGTCTGATTATCTGCCCTAGGTACGCAAACAGCTCTGCCCATCACCATACTGTCATAGCATATCACATGCTTTTGTGGGCATCCCTTCCCACAACAGCTTTTGATGTAAAGGAGGATTTACTCAGGTGCCTTTATAAATGCCGAGGCCCAGAGAAACTGAGGTGAAGACAGCAACCCTGTGATGCAGCATCAGCATGAACCTCCTGAGAGCTAAGCTAGAAACCTGGAATGTGCTTGTGGGATCTCATCAGTAACTGGCAGACAAAAAGGACAGCAGATCTCTCAGCAATTCATATCAAAGTGCTCGTAATCTCTTTAGCCATATATATATTTTCAGCCTTCTAGTCAACACAATGGAAATTAGGAAGTCCGGAAAGCCCATATAATACCCATCCCAGTACTCCACTGGACTACAAAATCCTAGGTAACCACTTACGAAAAACTAAGACCTTGGGTACAAAAGACCAAAAGTTGCAAACAACAGCACATCACAGGAAGATAAGAGACACCATGAGTATCTCCAGAGATGCCTCACTCCCACACTTGCGCATTTCAGTGCAAGTTGCCCACATGCAAGGAAGCAGTCTACCGTCCATGTCACAGAAGTTGGCAGAAGTACCCCAGAGACTTTGGCAACCTGAAAATTCCTCCTTTGAGGAAGACTTGAGACCAAAATTAAGCTGAAAACTCGAAAGAATTAGAATTATTTCATTAATACAGGGGCTGAATTTCAAAGTTAGATCCAACCTGAACCCTCCACTGTACCCCCACTGAGAGTGCTTGGGTTTGATGTTTGAGCTCAGGGCCAAATCCAATTAGAAAATGTTTGCTGTCCTGCAAAATACCTATCACTCTGAGCTTGTACTTTTGTGTCATCTGGCAAGAGGAAGAAAAAAGGAATATGGATATAAAGGGAAAACTTTTTCAATTTAGGAGATTCAAGCATAAAAGTATTTCATTTGAGTGAAAACTTGAAGACATTTTCTTTTCCAGTGATGCGCATAGAGTTATGATGAAGTCTCTCAAAGTCATTCAATTCCTGACACACATTTGTTTTCAAGAGCAGCAACAAGAAAAAAAAAAAATCAGAAAATCAGAACTCCAGTACTGCAGATATGTACGTCTAAGACATGTCACAACGAGCGCATGGGGAGCTCTCTTACACTGCTCTACAAAACTCAACATTAGGCAAGGTGAGAAACGACAACTGGTGCCACGCATGAATCCATACCCAGTGCTGGCAGATAGTCCCAAGCAAGCTGGATGCTCTTGTCTTTCAGGCTCAGTAATGAGCTCTCTTTCTATTTGAGCCTCTATACTATCTCAGCAACTAACAAAGAAAAACATTCACCCACAGACACCTGCTCAAGAGCTGGCACATATCCATCAAGACAGAGAAGTTGATCTCCATATACATTTTACTCATTTATCCAATGAATAAAGAACAGTCTTAACTGAAAGTTGTGCTAATAGCTGCAGGGATGTAGTCAGAGTCCCTCATTTCAGAGAAGCTGGGGAGAGAGCACTCATCTTAACTGTGCTCCATGCATTCATGGGTCACTATTCTGGCAATGGAAGGAGGGGATGCCTGGTTGACTGATTAGCTTTAAGTTAGGATCTATATATGGCACAGGCAGATGAAAGTGAAATAACAGATTATTTTGAAGTTACTTCAATTAAAAGTGATTTTCATTATTAAGAATTATTAAAAATTATTCTTTGTCTAGCTTCTAACAGATCTCTGAAGCCTCTCTTCTCCCAGTGTGCAGCATCCCAAGAGGTGTGTACAGGTAATAGCAAAGTGCCAACATACTACGCTGAAAAGAAGGAAAACAGGCTCCTTTGATCCCAGGTCACTTACACCTCCTAAGCCTGACCCAACGTGCCAGATGCTGCTGGTTTGGATAAAGATCAAGCCAAGCCACTGCACAGGATGAGGCTTACACAGGGGAGACAGCTCCACAAACGTGCTGGGTACAGGCCCACCTGCAAAGGAGCACAAGGTGAGAGCCAACTGCATGGGTCTACTTCCATACCTTTCCAAAGCATCAGGGTTTTACAGTTCAACTGAAACAAGTGGTTTCAGCTAAGTGCAGTTTTCTTTTATGGTCTTCTGGCAAGATTCTGTAGCACTGGTATGGAAAGAGTGATTGAGAACTTGAAGCAATCTCCACAAAAATCATCTATGGAAAATCCCCCATGACATGAACTGCTCTGGGCTCTGTCCTTATCAAAGGCATCCCCATGGTGCTATACAAACAACACACAACTGTGCGGAAAGTAGCCTCGTTACTAACAGAAAGCAGTACTGGTAGCAGCAGCGTAAAAAAAAATATTACTGGGATTAACGTAACATAGCACAACATAAAAGCAAGCTCAGTTTAATATCAAACTATTGATGCTATTTTGGATAACATCTCTGACAGTAACTCTCTTAATTTCACAAGCCAACAGCAGATGACTGCTTTCAGGATAATGCTGACTTACTTCCTCGCAGACTACCATCTGGCCGCAACAGGAAAAATCCTGGCATGATCAGACATGTAATCAGCTTTGGTAACACAGCACATTTTGTGACCTGTCCTGGTGCATACTGTCCAGTCAGACTAGCTTAATCAGCTCTACAGGCTCAAAGAGGAAGCCTCCAAAGCACTCATTACCCCTTTTTTGCACTCTGCAGCACAGTATCTTTCATCTTCCTTTGAGCCAAGGTGTCAATCACCACATTGATAGTTAATACCAACTCTGTCTAGGAGCTTCCCATCCCTCAATTAAGGGCATACCTGTAATACCAAACACGCACCCAGCTGTCAACATGTCTGGAAAAAGAGGTATTTGTATTAGCATTTCAGTTGGCATCTGCCCAAACTTCAAGCAACATCTAATACCATTTCCCTGTTAGGAAGCATTCCTTATCCGTAGATCCCAAAGTGCACAAAAGGGAGACCCTTCCTTCCCATTTCATAAACTATCCCAGATATGGTTACTGAGGCATGGCCAGAACGCCGATTATACTTCAGATATCCTGCCACTCCTCCAACAACTAGGCATTGTCCTCTTCACCTCTCATTTACCAAAAGCAGGCTCAGAAATGTATTTATTACAACGGATAGAGGCTCTGCCACAGAAAAAAAAAAAAAAAAAAAACAGAAAAAATGGCACTTTCCTGTTGGCTCTGTATTTTGCCTAAATACGACTCTTACCTCTGATCTACAGATGCTTGGTAAAGGCAAACTAATGGAAGAACTGTCTCCAAACTAGTCCTTAACTATCAAGATACATGACATGGGAAGACTTGAAAGCTGTAGAAGAAACTCTGTGCTAAGAAAGCAGGGCTCTGTCCACAGCAGGGGGAAAGTTGTCTGAATTTTAGTTACAGCTTCAGCACCTGCTTTACAGGGCAGGAAGAGAAATTTGTTTCATGCTAAAACCCGCAAGGAGACAAAATCTGTACCATTGGCTTTTGTTTTCCCTTTTAGCTCAACTGTTTTAATGCTCCTTATTTAAATATATTAAACTAGAAAAAAAAAAAGATAGAAAGGGTGAGGTTTTAAATAAAATTAAAAAAAAAAAAAATCACATTAAGTACATAGTAGCCTCTGAAATCCCTCCTGCTGGAACCACAATTTCTTTTTGTAGTAGAGGAAAACTGTGTGCATGTGTTTCTGCAGCAGCTATGCCAGTTCTCCTAGCTTACAGGACTCAGCAGAGCATGTAAAAGAGAATACTGAAATAAAGCCAAAAATGCCTTGGTCAGTTGGTACCCTGGTTACTGTTGGCCAGCAGAACAACTTACAGGCACTGCTAGAAGGCAGTGAGCTTGGCCTGGCATTGCACTCCCATACTGCCCCACAGCTTGTCAGGATGCTAAATATGGGTAACATGCTCATTGCGTCACTCCAGGCTTGTGAGCAGTTTATCAGCAACGGGACATGCTGGCACAGTGCACCTCAGGAGGACAGTTCCTTTCAGGAGTCTAGTTGTGTAGGTATGTCTATCCAAACACAGCCTTACGTTACTGCTTTTTCTAGCACTGAAGCAATCATTTACTAAATGAGTCACACACACAGATTTATAGTTGCGTTTCCTGACCCCATAAGTGATAGAGGAAAAGATAAAAAGCTTAGACTTTTCTTGGGAACAAGTAAAGGTCATTTGTCATGAAATTTCATCCCTTAATAGTACGCCTGTTCCCTCAAGGAAATTTCTAATTGTTCCTCAATAATTTCAGTCTTTTGCTTCAGTAACGTTACTGAGCAGTTATGCTATAGCTTTTATGAGCTTCTTCAGGAAAGAATCCCTAGTTTGCTCTGAACAAATTCAAAGGGTAACCCAAACAAGAGGAAACTCTTAACATGCATCATTTGCCATTGAAATATATGACAAACACATAAGATGCAGACTGTGAAGACAACATATGTACAATGACATACTACTATAGCGTGTGATGTATCTCTCACAACACAGGGAAAGGTACAGGTGATATATTAACTAACTAAATCCATAATTTCCAGAGAAAAGTCTCTGGATATAAAATTGTCAATTTTGTTTATTGGGCCTCTTGCTCTGTAAATTGATCTTTTCCCTTGCACATCAGCATCTGCATTCATCTGCTCTACAGAGTCTAACCTCTTGCACGGCTTCCTGCAGCTAAAGGCAAAAGAAAGAAGATGTTTACTCATGAGCTGAGCTACCACAAGCCAGTGCACCCCTCACAATCTCCTCTTTCTTTCTAGAGAGAGAGAATTTGGAGTTATTGCATGTCTCTGCCAGTGGAGTGCCAAAGCCTTATCTCAGTAAAGAGCCCAGTCCTCACAACAAAGAGGCAAGTACTCACCTGATTCCACAAAATAGCCACTCACTCAGGTGCTCCACTTCAATGCAACACCATGGGTTGGGTTAAATAGTAAAATTACTCAAGTGTTTAGGTAAGCTACGTGAATAAGTGTCTACAAGACATTGCTTGATTGCCTACAAGATGTAGCCTGGCAAGTTATATCTGGTATTTCACAGGCACTGCATTAGAGAAACCTCTCTTTACCATTGAATTCAAAACTGCAAGGGGAAGAAAATACCTTTTTTACCACAGTAAGACTCCTGTAGCTGCCTTTCACAAAGGATTCAATGGAAATAAAGGTGCATAGCCTGAAAAATAGTTGATTAATTTTACCCAGCATTCATCTTTAATTATAGGACAGCCTAAAGGCTAATAACATAATCAAGTCCTCACTGTGGTAGACGCTGGATAATTATATGTTGTGTTGTGGTGGTTCTGCTTCTCCAGCAATAGGGACAGGATGCCATTTTGAACACCTCTTCTTTACACACACATATTTCTTTGCCATGGCTAACAGAGCTAAGAATATGATGACCGTGTATAGAATAAGGTGCACGGCTGCTGAACTTCATGCATTTGTCTGCCAAGATGAAGGCAGCAGGCTGGGCAGAGCTGCCTCATGACTCCCTTTTGCAGTTACAAAACTGCATGGTTGCTCTTTGGGAAAGCTCACCAGGCTGAACAGATACAACCACAAGAGGAGCTGGGTAGGAAGAGATTAAGCAATCCACCCAAAGCCAGTGCCAGGGCTGTGAACACAATCCACATGTGCCACCAGTGCCCACACTGATGCTTCAAGAAATTTTATCCTTTCAGTTGAATCATTTGACATTTATGCTAAACATATGCCTTATTTTCATGCATTAGGAAATGCCTGTAGGTAAGTTTTCCTCTTTGGAAAAGACTGACTGGCTTTGTTTCAATTCAGCATCCTCTTGTCCTCAGCCCCTTTGCTGCAAGAGCCCACTGGATCTGTGTATAGACAATGTATACATCAGAAGTACTTTAAATGTCAGTGATCATCTTTTGTAAGGACTTTCAGGCAAGTCTATGATTAAAACTAGATATTCAAGCAGAAGATTAATATATTATGTCCTTGGGCTCCTTAAGTCATGATCCATATTTATAAATCAAGACTAAGACTTTTGTTGAATAATTACATCTTTTGACTGCTTGTTCTTCCTCCCCACCCCCACACGTATACATACGCAAATGCATATATAGCATTTAAAGTGAGCAATTATTCAACACAAAGACAGAATAACTTCTTTGAGTATATGCATGCTAGAGAGTTAAATTCTGTAATTATCATGCAAGACCTGCAGTAGCAAACCGAGTTCAGATTGAGACACCTTCCCCTTACTCAGCATGAATAAAGGTGAGAACAGCATGTTCCAAAGGGGCTAGAGCACTCTGTCGTTAACAAAGCCAAGGCCTAGGGAAAGGCCTGTATTAGCCACACTCATTCCAACGCCAGGTAAATACTTTCCTTCCAAGCAGAAGTCTCTGATTTGAAGTTCCTGAGATCTTATTTGCTCAGTGCTTCAGAGTGGAAGGTGCTTCTTTACGAATGAATGAAAGCCACTTTAAAACACTTGGTAGCCCCTGAATTCAGAAATCATATGAAAAAAATTCAACAGGATCTCAAATATTACTTTTCAACTAATGTTAATCTCCCCTCTCATTTTAAGTCATTTTCCTCAGCAATAAGCAGTGCCACTGGATGACATAAAGTCAGACTGCAAGAATCAGCTTGCCATTAAAGTCAGAAATTTGATTAGAAGGAGCATTTTAACCAATATCCTAGAAGCTTAAGCCTGTATTCCTTCATGCATGCTCCTCAGGGCTACAGATTTCTTTATAGAAGAGGGAGAGTACCAGTGTCACTAAGAAGGATTCCACACAACAAAACAGACAAGCACTGCATTCATTACAGCTAGCTGGGAAATGCAGCTTTCATGCACACATGAAAGTATGTATGTGCACATACATGCATACACACACTTCCAATTAATCAGAAAATTAGAAGCTTTTTTCAGTAAATTGAACACTCTCCATCTTTAGCAATCCAGTTCTGGAAGTGGAAATGCTGTCAGCAACATCAAAATAACATGCTGTGAACAAAAATGTTTCTTGACAGAACCCTATGGTTTGCCAAAAATACTTTATTAAAAAATTCCTAGCAGCTCTCATCACTCTTTTCACCTTTCCTAAAATTTGCCTTCCAGTATGCAAAATGAGCAGAAAGCACTGGGAGCATGCATACAGCACTCTCTCATGGTCTCCAGTTACCCAAGAGCAATTTCGATGGCAAATTTGTCACCATAGACCTAGTCTCAGATAATCACAGTCAATGAAATCTGTTTGGCTAAGATGCCTCTGAGGAGATTGGATTTTAAAATCCAAATCCCTTAGTCAGGCAGAAGTATAAAACACAGCGACACTGGTCCACTAAAAAAAAAAAAGGCACAGCTACAACAATAGTTGTCACATATTCTGGTTGTCAACAGAAGCAGACAAGAGGAACACCCATGGAGCAGTCTCTCATTTGAAAATTAAGCACTCCAGCACTGAGAAGGTCATCATCTACTCAGAAAGTAGAAGTATAGGAAATGCAAGTGATATCAAGTTGCAAGGCGGCGGGGAGAGCATCATGGAAGAAGGTCCTGGATTCTGGCTTTATTCATACCATTGCTCAAAAAGACAAATGAAAAAACTCCTGCCTTGTCCCCATTGCCTTGCTTGTGGCTTAGCAGTATCAAAGCGATTTGTCTTTCCTCTTTTTCCCATCCAACTCTGAAAGAGATGAAGTGTTACTTCTCTTCATAAAGGGCTAGACTGGAATTTCACTGTATGCCCTGATCAAGAACCAGTGTGTAACCAAGCTACCCCTGAGCTGTCCTCCCATCTTGCTTGTCAGGAGAGAGAAGAGCAGAGAAACAGAGACTTACATTGGTCTTGACCTGCAAGAAATTAGCTCAGCACCATAGCAGATGAAGGAAATCAAGGCTACATCTACAGCCTCTGTAAAGGAAAGACAAAACAGAAAAGTATTCCTGCGACTACAGCCTAATTTCTCCCTGAAAGATTTTTTGTTAATTCGGAGAGGCTCCAATTTTCCATCCAATCATTTTTGTCTGCCAGTAGGGCATACAAGCCACAAAGAGAAGTTGGGATGTTGAATTTTCACAGGGTAAAGTTAGGCCCCTAGAATATTTAGTTCCTTACCAGTAGGATTTATATATACACACAAGATGGATGTATTGTCTTTCACTGCGATCCAAACAATAGTGTGAGGTCTGTTCTGCATCACTTAGCACACTGCAGTATTTCACACCAGGGATGTCTCATTTCTACCACTCACTGCAATTGCAGCTGAAGACCTCAGTTTTGAACTGCAATTTAGAAGGAAATAACAAAATAAAAATTTTAGTAACCAGTATGCATTTGTTACGTTATTTGTACCTTATCTCAGTTAGCAATCAGGCTAAATTCCTGGAATATTTTAATATATTTTGCTGCTGGAAAAAATCCACAACAAAATGCAATTGTTGCATTTCTCTGTGACATGTGTCCTCTTGTTTAGTCCTAAAGATGATTGCATTTGTCATCTCATGGCGCATAGGATGTGCACTCTGTACTTCACTCGTTCTGCCAGCTACTTACAGTTTTATGTTGCAGGTTTTCTTACCCCTGCATGTGTCTAGTTCTTAAAGACTAGTCTTAAGTGATGCTCTATTTGGTGTGGCAGAAACAGGATGCAGTCCCGTTAAGACACAGGAGAGCACCTGCATCTGAGACTTGCTTCTGCTTTGTCATTATGAATATATAATACCACAGCATTGGGAAGGAAGAAAGCAGTAGCATCCTTGCAAGTGTGTTTGACAGGGCAGGTAAATCTTGCTTATAACAATAATTAAGAAGCAGATGTACTTATGGCATACTAGTATCACTTTGTGGAGACAGTTTAGCATTCACAAAAAGATAAAATGGGGTAGAAGCTCACATCACCAAGTCGAGGAGTGCAGAGTGGTGACAGCTAAGTTACGGTGCGCTAAATTGAACAAAACATTTGCAAATCACCTCTTGACTTAATTGCATCCAGGCTATCATCACAAAAACATTAGCAATAACTGTGGTCCCATTCTTGCCAGCTGGCTCGTCTAAGCATTTCACGGAGTCCCACTGCTCACAAACCAACCCCATATTGACTTAACCAGCTGGCAGCAGCTTGTCTGACTGATGTCTCCAGGACTGTCCTCAAAGCAGAAAAGGATTTGTTCAGCCATTCAGGTCTCTCCCTTGGGAAAGCCTCAGGCACTCTTGAAGAGGAGCTTCTTCAAGGCTGCTACTGCTTTTGCCATCTACTGCTGTGAGCCCTGGCGCTGACACAGACCAAGCCTTGCTCCTTCACCCCTGTCCTGGCACAGGTCTGTTCACCTGAAATGCAAACTTGGGGCCTGAACGTGCCTCTGGCAGAGCCTCCCAGGGGCTGCCAGCACCTTTGCTCTTGTTAGAGTGACTCCGCTGCCACACAGAGCACACATGTGCTTTACAAGAGGACGCAGAAATAGGCGCCCAGAAACATATGCCACAGAAGAACAGCAGAAGAAAAGCATGCACAGATAATTTGCAGAACAGTTACTGAAGGTTCGTATCAAACATCAGTTCCTTACTTACATGAAACTGTCAGTGCATTAACATTTGTGACTCTCTGTATGTTTCCCCGCCCCAGATTTGGTCCTAGCTGGCAAATACAGAGAAGCATGTATCTCACGCACACCCCCCAAGCCCATTAGATGAGTGCAGTGAAAACCTACCAAGTGTCCATATCCCAAAAGAAAGTTTATGCCAGTTGTAAGGACTGTTTGACTTCAAACTCCAAAATACAAATAAACCTTAAAATGTCTCAAATACATCCAGAGAAGTTTTAGCAGCACCTACATTAGCTTAGCATTTAGTAAAGCTCAGCTACAATAGAAACAAAGCTCCAAATCCAACCTGGGACTTAAGTCTTATGAAATGGCCAGTCCTTTTCTGGCTGATTAGAGTAACAGGATACCCTGAGAAAGGCTGCTTATATATTTCCCGCACTTCAGCAAATCAAAATCCTATCAGTTTTACCGAGATTTCATGCTCCTTCCCTAAGTGAAAAGATGAAACCCCAGTAAAAAAAAAAAATTCTTTTCCCAGCTACAAACACACAAGTTATTATTTCAATACTTAAATTAACCCATATAAACTGTATACTGCTTTAGAAAGCCTTGTGTTTTTGCCAGGATAGTATAAAATTTGCTTTTTACCATATCAACTTATCCAGAGCACACCACCTCAAGGACAGGAGAAATCCCTTCTGAAGAGCTGACGTGTTTTCTTGCCATATAGCAAGGTGTATGCAGTAAGTGACCTTCTGTGATGTCTACACCATGTTTTTAGCAGAAAACTGACGCAAGCAGTCTAACATACAGTGACATCACATTCTCTGTGACATCAGAGCATGGCAACACCTTTGCCAACACAGGTTATTTTACTGTGCACCGTACAATTTCCTGACCTGGCACAGTCCTTACACCTGTAAGAGAATAGTTTTTTATTATATCTCAAAAATAACCTAACTTTTGATACATTGTCTTAAAAATGTACTTCCCTTTGATACAAGTCGTTACTTGATTGTTTGGGCAATTCTGCTCTAAATACTGCTTCATAAAATTATTTTCCCTGATCCAATTACATATATTTATTAAAACAAACTCAAACATATTTTAGATTAAGATAATTTAGTCATCTCTATTGCTTTTCAGAGTTTAAAACCTTATTTTAAAAGAATCTGAACTATGAGGTTAGACTATCCACTGAATCACATATTCAGATGCAGCCAGAAGACTCAAAGTTAGCTTTTGAGAGTACCTGGACAAATTCCACTGTCATCTTTTTATGAGCTTACTCTTCACAATACCATTTAGCTAAAACCCCCTCTAGTCACCAGGAAAAAAACCAAAACAAACCACTTATCAATGCAGTTTATCCAGCTTCCTACAAGGCTCATTTATTTTGCCTTAGACATACATTACCCTTGTCAGCGCCCCTGAAGCCCTTCTCCACATACACTGGTGAGTCATTTTTACAGCTGTTTGTCAACACTCATGTTTTGCAGTGTTAGCAAACATACACCAGGAAGGTGCTTCTCACGAGCCTAACCCAAAACTCATCAACCCCCACATGGTCCAGATCAAGGCTGAGATGGATTTTTCAGTACCTGTCTTCTTGCCTTGCCGCCTGTCCCCCCGGAAACAGGATGTGCAGACCTGCATGGCAAGGACAGGGTTCCTTGTAATCTCTCCTCCAAATAAGATGAGGATAGGGGTGCCATTCTCTTATTATAAGCCCTCAGTCTGAGGGATGTTTCCGATAGTGGTGCGGTGTTTGTTGGGGAAGTATTTTTAAGGGTTTGAGTTCGAGATCTTCGAAAGGGATATTTTACTGTCCTTCCTTGTGAAACTGCTTCCGCATCTATTCTTTATATACACCACACGGACTCGCAAAAGACTAACTTCACAGCAGTGCGGAGAAGAGCTGCGTACAGACCACAGACCTTCTGTCAGGGGCTTTGGCAAGAAAGGGAAGAAGGTTCCCTAGCCAGCCTGCTGCACTTCGGCCAGCTGAAGCTGGAAGGGGAGCTCGCATACATCTGCGCGAGCAGCATAGAGACAGCTTCAGCACTGGGGAGCAGACCTCCTTCCCGCTTCAGGCTGCCCACGCAGGTCCCGGGTCTGTGACAGCAGCTAGCGACCAACAGCTCGCAGAACGCAGGAGCGCTCCGCTACGCAGTGAGCGTAGGATTGCCCTTCTGCATCAAGCACTCGCCAGCTCCCCAGTCAAAGTACTGCTCTGCCTGCAGGAAGATAAAAGATTCTCTAGCAAAGGAAGAGCAGAGCTATCTTTGAAGACACCATGCACATGCATTTGCAAGGGCTACTGGCATCACAGTTCATTTAATATTCCTTCCTTTAGTTGAAGGCCCCACACAGAAAACTGGTGGAAATTAGTACTTTGCCCTGATGTTTTTCCAATAGCCTCTGCATCAGCCTTTGATTAGCAAATCAATCTATTTTAAAAGCTACTACACCCTCCAGGCAGAGCAGCCCAGATATCTGCCTTTTGTTTCCCCTAATCGCTAGTAGAAACTCAGGAAGCAGGTGTGCATGCCTCAGCAACCTCCTCAGCACCGAGGGGGCTCAGATTGTTCTTCTGCACCCTGGTCTACTCTAGTTGGAACATTTAAGTATTTTATCAGTAAAAAGCCAAGCACAGTATCAGAGGTCTCATTTCCCAGCTATGAAACAAGCATAGTGACATCAGGCTTGATGAGCGTCCAGGGTTCAACTTCTAACGAACAGTGAATGCAACCTGGAGATACAGCAGCTGACACTGGTATAGGACTATGCTTGTAAACAGATACAGTCAAAAGCCTCTGATTTTGCAAACATCATATTTATACTGAAAATGTCTTTCAAAACAGCAAACAAACATTTTTAGGTGCTGGGAGTACCTAAGACATTTTTAAATGAGGGGGGATTTTTCATTATTTAACAAACAGATGCAATAAGCTTGTACCAAGTTTGAAAAAACTGTTACAGTTCTTTTGCTGTTTACATGTCTACACTTTTCTGGGTTGCCAGATATATCTTTGTTTAAAATAGAGATGTTTAAAGATCAGCCTCTTTGCTTCTACCTTACCCTACAAAAATCCAGTATGTACAGCATAGCAATATTCATGTGGGACTCAATACCCTGAGTATTACTTTATTGGTAACAAAGGGAGAAAGTTTTAGACCAATAGGCTCATAAACTGTTTTTCAGTTGCATTATTGCTTCCAAAGAGACAAACAGCACTTCTTGAAATTACATTAGTATCTGTGGAACAAGTGATGTCTTTGATCTTGTCCAGACCAAGATAAAAGGCATCCTTTAAGTTATACTCATTAAAGTGTTTTAACCCACTTTTAAACAAAAGGCGGTTTTTGCACAACCTAACTTTAAGCATCTAAGGTACGTGCCTAAATTAGGAGGACAACATCCTTAGCTACCTCCTCCAGAAGCTATTCTCACTGGACTGGGGAGACTGGAGATGAACATCTCCTTACTTAACTTTAATTCTCTGGTCATTTAAGCACCCTCCACAGTCAAAGGAGAAGACCCTCCAGAGAATGATTCCTCTTATGTGAAAGGATTCCTCTGTGAAACAACTTGCCACATCTACGCTTCCAATGACTAATGAGAGGACAGAGAAAGCTCCAGAAATTTTAAATTAGGAGAGATTAATCCCACTGCATTGATTACAGAGGGAGGATAGACATCACCTAAGAACCATTTGGCTCTTAAATTTTTGGCAAGTAAACTTAGGGGAGATTAAGCCAGCCCTGCCTTTTTAATACAGGCACTTACGTATTTGACCAAAGTTGACTCCCCTCCTGCAGCCAATGCTTGGTCTACACAAATTTCAGGAGTTACGCATTAACCTATGCCTTAGATAAGAAAGTGTGGAGATGGAAGAAGTAGGAGCAGGACCCAGAGCTCCAGATCCCAGTTTGGGAGCTCAGCTTTGGAAGAAAGATACTGTGTAACCAAGGGCTGCACTTGATCACCTGCAGTCAGATTTCCCACTGGCACCTCTATCTTCCATTGCGACACACAAGCATTGCCTTTCAAAAAACCGTGAAAACACAGCCATTTGTTTTGGAGTCTACATGGATGTTTGACACAAGCCAAACAAGCTGCAGGAGCATCAAGAGTCTAGATTGCTGAACAGCTGAAGAACAGCCTTCGGCTCTTCCACTGTACATGGAAAACTTAATATTAAAGCACTTAACACTAACTGCCTATAGAGTACTCTGTCTCCAGAGACTTAGCAAGACAGAATCCCCAACCTCTTGCTACATATCCTCACCCAGAAAGAGGGCACCTACATTTTAAGCAAAAAGCATAGAACAGTTCATCCCAAAATGCCTAATAGCAGTTTGGCAGTTAGAAAACTCTCTCAGGGCTGGGAGACAGGGTTCCAATCCTCCTCACCAAGATTACCGGAATTTCACCCACACATGCTAGGTGAATGCTGCAACCGCAGAGCTCTCGGATAAGAGAGGGAACAGCACTGCTTCCTCCTCTCTGCGTTTCATGAACCTAACCTTGAAGCTGTATTTCTTTTTCCAGCTGACACTACTGAGCAAAGTCGCAAACAGTTTGAGGACAACCAAACTGCAGTTTGCGGCAAATTATCCTGTGGTCTATTTTTTAAAGTGTCAGCCCACTGTAGAGATAAATGGCGTTACTGATCACAGGAGACAAGAGCCTCAATTTTGAGTCACACTAGAAGGCATTCTTCTCCCACCGTACAGTCTTCCACACAGCTGTGCTGTGGCTTAAGTCAGATACCAAGGCAGACAAATCCCTCCAGAAGCAGAGAGGCCAGCAGGGAGGACACGGAGGGGTGGGCACATGCAAAATAGCCAGGCACAGAGAACAGAGAGGCTGGGGGCAGCTGCTCACCCCACAGCGTCTCACCACGCACCCTGACCCCAGCTCCAGCACTTGAAGCTAAGGCCCATCGTTCACTTGCACTTAACCATGGTTCTTCAAGCACAAGGCTACAAAAAAATTGAAGCATGTGTAAACTTCGCAGTACTTCATCCTTATTGACTGTTCTATTGATAAAGAAATCCACACACAACACACCCTACCCATGCACCAATCTGACCAAAACCAGTCTTTTTGTTGGAGGAGGGGGGACAGCTACTGCCACTTCATGCAACACAACCAGGTTTCATACATTTTGTAGCTCACATTTATGGCAAGAGGTATAAAAACTATAAGCATCCATAAGCAATTACTGAGAATTTAGCCACACTGCTTGCATAGATTTATATTGTACCAAACAAATGTATTATATACTATTACTGTATGAAATCTACCAGAATGCAATTTATTGAAGCAGTAGTCATAAAGAGCAGAGGGTGTCTTATTGCCTACAACAAAAGCCTTTCCCCTCCTCCAGCACGAAAAGGCTGAGTGCCTCCCCCATGTTAAATAACTGCTCAATAATCTCCCTTTAAAGAATGAAACTGTATTGGACTTCAACTTCTTTTAAAAGAAACAAAACCAAACCCACAGTGGTTTCCCAACTCCCCTCTGGATTATTCTAGGTACAGCAATGCAAGACAGTTATGGCAATGTTGCATTTGGAAGCTTTCCAAAAATGTGTATGACTGAGAACACCAGGTTATCTTTTCATAATATATTCAAGTATATAGCATTATGATGTTAGTCACACAATGAATTCTGTTCTGAAGCATGCAGAAGAAAACGTGCCCATACAAAACCTCAACTGTATAAAAATCAAGTAGTTGTTTAGCCTGCTTCCAAGGCTCAAACATTCAAATGCCTCTATTACTCTTATATTGATCTCACCATTTTCTGCAGTTCCATAAATGCAGCTGTCAGACTAGCAACTTGCTGATTCAAGCACTGGTTCTTCTCTTGTACTTGTTCCAGCATGACTTGGTCAGCGTGTATTCTCATTTGCCGCTTGTGAAACTGCAATAAATAAACAAACATACATACATGAGGGACTTGTCAAGCAAAGCAAGCTGTATAATTATCAGAGTAGTGATCAAATGCCAACACTGATTATGCAATGAGCCACACCTCAGCTGGCAAATTTCAAACACACAGCATGATGGGAGGGAAGAAGTGGCTCCAAATTCCTCTATATTAGCAGTGACTGTGGGAGACAAAAATGTCATTAAAAACAAGCCTGGAAAGCATTTAAGGAGTAACACTCGTGCACACATTTGTTTGGACTTCCCTTAACACTGCAGTGCATTTTATCAGAAACACTTTCTTTCAGCAATTTATTTCTCTTAATAGAGCTTCTAATTAAAAAGTATTACAATACATGAAACTTCTACATATCTAACATTTATTTCACTTTCATTTCTTCTTCCTCCAATATGTTTTCCCATCAACACAAGATTTGAGCAGATTAGTGAGCTGTACTAAAGGCAAAGCAACACACTAGGTATTCATTATAACGGTTTTCATTTTCCTCTGCATACAAAGACCAACTACAACTGCCAGTCTCAAAGATTTATTCTAGATTAAAGACAACAAAGGAAATAAAGGCAAAGATGGCAGGTGAGAATAAAGTAAGCAAGATGTGCTTCATATCAGCTAAGGCATTTGTTCCATAGGTACAAAAGCCATCCAGGGAAAGGATGCAGAGGTAGACTGAAAACACAAGTGCCAGGCGAGGTAGGAACAGTCCCAAGCAAACCCTTGGGAGGAAAATGGAAGCCTAAGAAAAATGCATTTTTTGAGTCAAGTCAGCAGCACTGCTGGAGGAGTAGCCCAGGATGTTTGACTGCTACCCATATTTGAGATGGTAATTATTAGTTTCAAGGCTTTTTTCCAACTATAAGTGACGGATACATAGATAACTAGAAAATTACTTTTTATAGGACTAACCAAAACCATAATATTCAATCCATGTACCAATCAATCAATGCATTAAAAAAGCTCAACCCAGTACCACTATCTTTCCTTTTTTTTTTTATGTAGGTATACAAGGAAATAATCTTCATATTAACATGCTGCTAGTTAACAAATTTTAATTTGTTATTCAAACTGGGCAATGATGATGAATGAAGTCAATTCTGGACTTAAAAACAGTGTATTAAGGGAACCCAGTAGGCCAGCCTTTAACTATCCCTCCTAAGTGGTTAGAAATTACATTTCAGAAATCTTTAGGTCTGAGCAGATTTCTTATGCTACTTTCAGACCTATAAAACACCCAAACCTTGAAAACCTGAGTTTAAGACACAGCTCAGCAGCACACAGATATTGCACCGGTCCTCTGCTGTGGCACAAGTTCCAAATCCTTGTTTGTATTTCTGCCAGCATGACCCAACGTCACACTGAGTGTCTTATTTCTTAGGTAACCAGCCTAAGGAGACACAGACCCAATGTGCTGAGAAGTCTTGAAACCCCACCTGGAAGCAAGTGGGACCTGTGAGCCCTTCCTCACGCAGTGACATGCAGGATATCACCCTGTTGGCACCCAAAAATAGAGGCACTCAAAATGGAGACATGATATCAGAGAACACATTCAAAGAGTTTCTGAACAGTTCCAGCTGCCCCACAATCAAGCTTTTTCACAGTAAAAGCTTTTTCTTGCAACAAGAAGCAGCCACTAGCTGCCCTAACCTTCCTCAGTTCACTTTACAACATTCCCCATTTAGGTTAGCTTTTGAAATTATTTCAGCAGTAAGAGGCAGATGAGGTGAACGCTAGCCCATTAGCTCATTTTAAGGCAACATATCTGCCTGGTTGTATCAGTCAGTTTTGTCCCTATGTATCTACTGACATTGGATACTCTCCCAAGACATGGTAGAGCAAGTTTTAACATCATCTGGAAAACTACAAGTGTTGGTTTTGTCTACATACAAAAACATTTGACCTCAAAAATGAGAGCACCAGCTGACAAAACTAGGTGGCAGTAATCCTTGGATATTGAATTCTTCAGATTTAACAGTGCTCAAATCTGAAGTTTCAGATAACCAAGACTGCCATTGTGAACTCTTAAAACTTGGGGTTTGCTCCAATCAGAAGGAAAAAAAAATCACTCTACCTGGAAAACAACAGACATGTCATCGCAGAGCTAGAGCCATAGCTGGAGCTGCAGAGTACCATTAGAGGTCTGAAGAACACCAGTCCAGCAGCTCCAGAAACAAATCCAGGATCAAATTATGTCCTGCTTCTCTCCGCTGCTCTTTTGGAGGTAGAGATAACACTGGGCCCTATTCTCAACTGTCCTACAGTCCCACCACAATGCTTTTCTGCCCACCAGGAAAAAGATAGGATGGTGAAAAGGGATGCCAAGGGATAAGCAACCAACTGTGGTTGAATATATTATGCTGTGACTTATCTGCTTCCAAAGACCCACAGGCACATAGAAAGTAGAATGGCAATCAGCTTTGAAATTGCTCTTTGATTGCTATAAGCCATGTGAGCTCCTGGCTCTCCCCAGATAGGAGGGCCACAGAAGACAGCTTAACACTGTCTTTTGTCCTCTCAACTCTCATTTCCCACTCTGTGTGTGGGAGAGAAACAGCTGAGTTTGGGGCCTTCAAAAGGACAAGAAATGGCCAGTCCTTGTATGAGTAGCACGCACACTAAAAAATGCCAAATACCAAAGCACTGTTGGTCTCAGTAAGATCTAGACTTGTATTAAAACAATAACTGAAGCTTTAAGCAAGTTAAAATACAGTAAAGAATTTAGCATCCAGTCATAACAGCATTTGCTCAGGACCTGCTTTGGGGGGTGTGAGGAGAAATAGTATTAGATGCTGTTTGGTAAGGCCAGCTTCTTCCTGGAAACAGAAAAGGTTGTGTGTTGAGTGTTGTTTTCTAAAGGTTAGAAATATTTTCGCTGGAGATTTTACTGGTCTGGGGACTATATTAACACCAGGGTTAGGTAAAATAAGTACTACGCATTAATATTAAAATGAACAAAAATATTGAGACTTTTTTGTCTGAAGTCTTGCACAGGAGAAAAAAAAAAATCAGACATAAAAGACTTCAAATCAAATGCCATGTGTGTTTGAGGGAAGGTAAGTGGCCTGGGGGTTACAACAGCAAATGAACAGCCTGACTCAAAGCCCTAACAGCTGTTGATCCTGCTAGTTGAAGCCATTCCTGGCTGCGTGTCCCAGTAGCACCACGCGATTGCTGCAGAGCATGCAACAGGCTGTGCCTTGGATTAACGATTCGAACAACAAGACCATATGCCCTTACCTATCCCAGAGAAGCTGGCCATAATGGCTATCGTGCTTATGTACCACCTTTGATTTGAAAACACAGGAAAAGTGAAAGGTATGATTATTCTTCAATGTCATATCCAATAAAGTATTGCAAAGCTCGAAATGAAGGCATGAAGAAAAGCATCTACAGAACAATTTTCTCTCCATTAAAAAATAAAACGTCGCTGCTTCTCACAGATTTTGATTTACTAAAGCCTTTTCCAGTCATGCATCCTGGTCAAAATTTAAGATCCTTTCTGTCTAAGAGGAGTCATTTACTGAACTTTATGAGCAGAAGAACGTTGTTACTGACTAGTTCTAGAAACTAATAAACAATATTTTAAGTGATAGTCTCCTGGCTTTATCGTGGGGGTGGTTTTTTGTAGTCTGGGGGAAAAATGCTAAGTTATAGGAATAGGGTTGTTTTATACTGCTGCTTAAAAGAAAGCAAAATTTCCCCCCGCAGCAGGAAGATCTTTTACTATATGCAAGATGCACAGTGCCGTTAACATCAAGACTCTTTAGTTTTCCAATATTATAGTGGTCTTAGCCACACCATAACCTGTTACAGGTTACCTTTAGTTGCTTTGCATGATGTAAGCTCACTGTGTATGAGGAATGTTAGTCACATTAACTAGACCATGTGTTTAAAAATTCATAGTTAAAAGCAGTGATGTTGTTAGAACAGAGTAAAATGAAGAGGAACACATGGGTTCTGTCTCCTTACAGTACTGACTGAGCTCAATCCTGCAAATCAAATTTAATCCTCCTCACCAGAATTGCACTCAGACTTAGTACAGTCATTATGAAAATTAATACTTCTATATATAAAAAATACACACCCTTTGAGAAGTGAAAAATATACATACAACTAAATTGCTTTCAAACCTGGGGTGATAGTTCACTTTTATTTATTAGTTATTGCAATTTAAAATGGAAACCTATAGATTTTTATTTGGAAAACTTAATTCTCCAATTCAGTCAAGGAACATTCAGCATAAATAAAAATCATTCATGTCTTCTGGATTTGCATCTTTTAAGCAAGGTTTTTGATTATCGAGTCTAGCGGAGCTCTATATCTGTCCCTACTAAAAGTCAGGGCAACTGACAGGCCCAAAACAACCCTGAAGGTGCTGAAAATCCCAAGAAGGAGGTAAGCTGATGCTGAATCTTTCACTGGGTGCATCCCTGATGCTAACAGCCTAGAAAAGTGAATACCATGGAAGCAAAACACTGGAATAAGCTGCCCAGGGCGGTGGTGGAGTCACCATCACTGGAGGTGTTCAAGGAACGTGTGGACGAAGCATTGTGGGACATGGTTTAGTGGGCATGGTGGTGTTGGCTGATGGTTGGACTTGATGATCTTACAGGTCTTTTCCAACCATAGTGATTCTGTCATTCTGTGACCATGGCAACCTTACCAGGCATAAGATCCTCCGACACCAGGAGATACTCTCCAGTGATTACCTGATGTACTATAAAGCCATTCTGTACTTCCAGAGTGCTAAAGAACAGCTTTAATATACTGGTAAATCAGACTGAGAAACTGTTTAACTGCAAAGAATACTGGAATGCACATATAAATTATCTTTTCCTAGGGAAACACAGTCTCAGAGTGTCGATTCCCACTCCCCCCAGGAATGTTTTTCAATACTTTCTTGGTGGTTATTACACAAAAAGCTCCTGAGAACCATCAGTATTTGAAACAAGCATAAAGAAAATAAAACAGAGAACTCTGCTAGTCTATATATCAATAAGGTCTGAGGATAAGCTACAAGCTATTCAAGACCATACTGCTAAGGTTCAATCCAGTCCCATTACAGCACAGGAACTGGGTGAAGGATGGCAGAGCTGCTGACCCTGTCGTGGGTTAAAGAGACCACACAGCAGTTTCTACATCTACTTGTTCCTAAAGTGAAGTCAGTCTTGTGTTGATAACATCACCAGTTGCTATGGAAGCAATACAACTTCACAACTGATGGTATGCAGTGAGCATCAAGTAGTTTACAGAGATCCTTACTAAGGGTTTATGCACTGAAGGGAGCATACCCCTGGGGGCCTTTTCTCCACCACCCCACCCCCCCCCCCCCCCGAAGAAAAAAGAAAAAGGGGGGGGAAGGAAACTCAAACATGTCTGACCCTTCAGATAACTTACCACAATTTTGAGAGGACTTGAATTGATATCAGGAGTATTCAGTCTCAGGGTAATGCTCGGCATAGAGCCTTTCAAGTCCACAAACTGTCTCCTGAGTAAGTCCCTGTTTTACTGGGCATAGGCAAAGCAAGCTGAAAAGGCAGGGGGTGGCAGTGACATTGCCCTCCCTATCTGCTTCATGGCTGATCCCCTCCTCCAAGCAGTCAAGTCAATCTCCACCCTGTAGGAAGAGGTGGCTGCAAACCCCTCTTTGCCCTTGTCACAGGTATGCCAGGGGGGAGATTCTGCTGCTGTATGGTCCACATGTGCCACAGCAGCAAGGGGAGCCATGCTCTAGAGGCATTCACGGCATCTCCAAAAGTAAAATTTGTCCTGATGGTTTGAATCCTCAATAAGACCTAAATCAGAACACAAACAAAAAAACCCCCACAGTTTGACTTTCAACACCCAGGGAGAATCTATGGAGTCAGCAGTTAGGGAAAAACATCTCTGCAGGTACGTGGAATAATTTTGTTCTGAAAGTCCCTGAAAGTCAATAAACACGGCACCCTGGGATGCTGTTTTCTAAAGAGCTTCTCTTCAGGGAAGAGGGGAAGTAACTCACAAGCTCTGAAGGAAGGGCCAGGAACAGAGAGAGGCTTCAGAGAGAACAGGCACCAGCAGTTAGCCAGCTTGCCGCTCATGTGTTCCTCATCAGGAGCACAGCTTTTAACAGCCAGCATGTCTCAGCACCATGCCTGTCTTCTTGCTGTATGTTATTGGCATCAGTCATGTTGACAGTAAGTGTGTTAGTTATGCTACAGGAATTTGAATTGCTGTACTTTTTTTGCTTAACAGTTACTTTATATCCTTTACATTAGATCTGTTTCACGTGAAGCTCTACATTTGGATTTTCTTAGGTCCAGGACTAGTAGGGAAACACTCCATAAAGGTAGGGAGTTAAACAAAACTATCACATATTGGGGTATATGTCAGGGCAGGGTAAGCAAGGACAGAAATACAGCCAGTTTCCCTTAGAATTAGCCAAAGAAATAAAATACCTATTTTTAAACCCAACAAAGCACTATTTCTTACACACACACACAAGAAGCATCTCTATTTTCTTCCAGCTCTAGGAGGTCCATAAATATATGTATTGTTCTGCTTACACAGCATTTTGGACCCTTTGCCAGCATACAGAAGATAAGAAAACATATTCCCCATTAAAATCGGTTCCCTGCAGGCACATGTACACCATATGATACAGCATTAGGCAGAGGGCCCTGAGCCACTCCACGAGATCTGGTCCACCTTACCACCCACAGTGGTACCAGGCAGAATATCACACTTTAGTCCTGCAAGTGGCTATAGCTGGAGGTGAACTGCACCACGGACTTAACTGGCACAGCCAGAGCCTCCGGTGACACAGCTTGCTTGCTCCTGGTGTCCAAGCTGGGTCACTTGGCCCTAGCTCAAATGCCTCTGCCCAGTTCTGCACCATACAGTACAGACAGCCCCCAGAGCATGAGACAAGGCATACCTAAATTTAGAGGCCACACAGTGGGAGGGTTATTTTAAAAGCCATGATCAGGTATTTTAAACAAGTTCCCTAAACATTAAAAAAAAAAATCCACCACAAACCTCCCCCCCGCCCCCAGCTATCAAGTGCACAGGCAATGGAGCAGTTTTTCAAAAAGAAAAAAAAAATTCTCCGTTCTTGTTCGTATAGACTCAAGGCAAGAACTCTTCAGCATGAGGAGCTGGCACTCTCTGTTCCTGTCTATATCACTGTTTGCAGTTCAGAGCAGTAACAAAGGCATTTTTTCCTACATACAATATCTAAAGTTATGAAACTACTCTGACATAGGTGGGTCCCAATAACTTATTATACATACATACAAGTATGCCACATATATACAGAGCCAATCTGCTCAGGGCCCAGAGAGCCACCATAGAAAGCAAGAAGAGCCTGGAGAAGAGTTCACCTACCCAAAGACATGCCTTGTGATGGTCGTATTTTACTGTGACAGGTTATACCTTTTGCCTACAGCAAAGCGTGGTAGAAACTGTAGTAGGACGATGAACTGGGCTCAGACTGGAAAGCAGTAAGAGTTGAGAGAATGATATAAAAGAGGAGTAGGAGAAGGAAGGACAGTATGACCAGGCTCTGAAAAGCCTACTGAAGCCTTACTGTAAGGTGCCTAGTCAGAGGTGGTTACTTTCCACTTGCAAAGATTTTAATGTTTTGGATTTGGTATAACTAAGGAATTTCTTCTGTCCTGTAGGAATAGGAACATCGATCTGTCCAATAAGCATAATGAACAAATCTGGGGATTTTCATTTCCCAAGAAGGAGCTCCAGAGCAAGCATTCCTTTTTTTTTTTTTTGCCCCTCCAGACTCTCACCCTCAGTCTGAGAATGTTTAATGACCTACAGGATATGTTGCAAGCTCTCCCTGTTTTTAGGAAGTCACTTCATATGTACACAATTTAGAAAAAGAAGATTCATTAATGGCTTGTTGTGGACAGTCACCATCAACTGGATTTACGTCTTCTATTAATGCCCTTAAAATACTCGGAGACTAGCTTAGTACCTAGATCTTTACAAAGACATGTAAGACGCTTGGAAAGCAATACCAATATTGCATCTTAGCCTTTGACTTTACAAAGGAAGATATTGTAGTGGTAGGAGAATGAAAAACTCATTTAAAAAACAATGATTTAAAAGATCTGTCTGCTTTTGTTGCCTTTTTTTTTTTTTTTGAAGGAAAAAGCATTGAGTAGTGAATGAGAGGTCATCAGCTGAGACTGACAAAGGCAGTATATGTAAAATCTGTTGCACAATTAATCTATAAGGCCCACCATTACAGGTGACAATTACGATATATTAACAGCCACAAAGACAACAACATTAAAGTAAAATAAACATACTGTTAAGTATAGAAGGGGTAAATCCTCACATCTCAGCACGGAGCCAACCTCCAGCTACCAGTGGGGAGTTTTCCCTGAGGCTGTTTATTCAGCCAGTGCTCTGCCATTTCCCACATAGGGTCTCTGACATTTCCCACTGAAGCAGCTGGTAGGGGCCACTTGCAGAGGCCATGGTCCAGGGTCAGCAGACCATTGCTCCAGCCAATTACAGAAAACCTTATCCATCACAAATGAGAGATGCTGGTCATGGAAGTGTTGTATTTATTTCCTCAAGGAAAGTCCCCCCACCTAAGATAGCATGAGCCAAATTCCTTTCTCCTATACCAGTGTTAGCCAAGAGAAACACTATTGTAAGTCCTTCTAGCTTGACACTTGGGCAAGGATCAGAATGAGATGCTATAGCGGAGGATAACGGGGCTGGGGGGGGGAAGGAATTACTGACTTGCAGTAACAAACCCACTGGAGTGCAAAACAGACTCCCAGAGGAAGTCAAAAGCTCTACATAGCTGATAAGTAAAGAGACAGGGATAAATGACTTCTTTTTCCATATACATCATCATCACTGAAGGAATAATTGGACAAAATCTACCCTGAATAATACTTGTGAAGAAATGTGTTGAAATACATTTTCTTCTGGATAGCAGAGCTATGAGTCACTAACACAGGTGCTGGATTTAAGTATTTGGAATACGTAAGAACCTGAGTCTTACCTAGACCTCCTCTTATGCTATATTTGGGAATACAGAAGTGTAACTACACAGCATTAAGCATGCATTCTTAGAGATCCCTATTAGCAGTATGTGGCATAACATGTTACTATAAACATATCCTTCATTCACCTCAAGTAGGGAGGATAAAAACACCACAGTGCTTCTGACACAGCAAATTATTTAATTATCTCCCAAATATTGAGCATGCAGATAATTTTGTTAAAGTCAGCTGGGATTATCCCCTAGCTTTAAGTAACACTGGGCTTCAACAACTCTTCAAACCAGGACTATTATTTTCTATAGCATCATAAACAGATAAGACATACAAAATATTCCCTGTAGCTGATTTTAAAGAAAAATTGGACAAGTTGAGAAATAATCAGTCCATCAGTAGTTTTTGAACACAGTGACCCAGAAACAATTTCTGCCTCAGGAAGGCCCAAAGCAACAGCTTGCCAGAAAGAAGGAAGGTATTCAAGGGAAAGGCTGGCATGCCCTCTTGCTTTAGCCTTTGCTAAGCATCTGCTACTTGGCAATACCAGGAGAGAGTTCCGACATTTAATTTCATCTGAATCATAAAGCATTTCTCTAGCATCTCTGGAGAAATGTATAGTCCAGGTACGCTCTCCCCATGATCAAAAATTCTTACAAAAACACCATTAAACACAAAGAATCTGTGTTTCAGTAAACAAGTATTTTCCAACAAGATGACCTGCTGAATGTGTGCTGACTTGCTCTGGCAGAGAAAGCAAAAAATTGCAGCTCATCTTACCTCAGTCACCCCTGAACTGATGGTGGTGGGTGCCTCATCACGAATACAATAGAGGTTAACTAACAATAATCAGTAGGTAATAAAGACAAGCAACAGCCGCATTTTTAGATTTTGGGGCTAGCAGGTACAAACAAAGTAGAAGCAAAGGGGAAAGGTTGTCAGCTGCTGCCAAAAATCGAGCCTTCAGCCACGTGCCTGGATGGTGGAATACAAGAACACAACTTTGCTACTTTTTCTTCTCTTCACTATTGCCTAGAGGTAGCGGAAGAATAGCAGGTGGGAGACTCAAAGAAAACATGTGATTTCTTTCCTTAATGCTTATATGTTGATTCCTAGCTCTAAGACCTAATTACTTAGTTCTGTCTTGGCTACAGGGCAAAAAAAAATTCACTTGATACTGCTCAGTGGAGTGCTTTTCAATTATTTCTGCACTTCTTTCTTTACTTCAGCTCTATTGAATGAGGTGGATGCAAAGAAATAATATTGTTGAATGGAGCAAATTGACTATGGAAAAAGAGAACTGCTTGAGTGTTAAAGCCTTTTCATCTTGCTCTTAAGTCCTCCATAAAATAATATTATAGAAATAAAAGTCAAATGCAAGTTTAATTTTCTTCCCCCACACCCTTTAAGCTTACTCCATTCAAAGCTCCAGTTAGGTATTTTTTTATTCCACATTTCTGTCCTTTCCCTCTGTCTCCAATGGGCATCCAACATCCAGGTACTTTCTCCTTCAGGCTGCAAGAAACCTAGTTTACCCCCATAATACTGGAGCACAGCACAGGTTTTAAAACAGTGACTACATCCTGTGCAAAGAACCCACCCCAAACACTCACAAAACAAATCCCCACATTTTTATATTTAAAACACGGCTGGTGTGCTTATAGCCACTAGCACAGAATACAGAAATCTATGGGCTTCAGGAGCTGCATCACCTTTGGAAACAGCCCTGTGCATTGTTTCTTGCTGCCAGGAACACTACTAGGATAGAAAAAGTCGATCCATCTGTGAAGCTACTTGGGGAAAATCACAGTAGATTATTGCTGCTGGACTCATAGGTACTTCATATTCCTTGAGTCAAAGACAGAGAGACACAAGGCTGTTTAAAACACAATTTTAAGGGTGGATTTCTTTAACCTCAATTTGTTTCACATTTTCTTACTCTCCCACCCTTACCCCTCTTCTACTTCAAATGCTTTCTTTACTTTAGACACCTAGCTGAGACACCTTATATATACACACCTCTCCCACAAACCCTTTTCTGGTGCTGCTGTCCCCAGTGCAGAGCATCTTTCTTTTGAGACCCGAGAGAGATGGCCTGAAGGCCGCCTCAAAGTTATCTCAGCAAAAGACCTGCAGTAGCAGAGCTTCTCTAGTTCTCTGAGGAAGTCTCTTTAGAGAGCTACAGAGAATTCAGTGTTTTCTCGCCTTTAGTTATTTGGTTCTGTTGCTGTGGCCCAACTGTCCCTCTGGGGAGCCTGGATGCTCAGAGGATTTGCGCTGTCATGTTCCACGCTGAAGCACAGACACAGACGCAGCTCAGCTCGGTAGCAACAGCAAGTCCTTCCCACCAGCAGCTGCACCGGAGCTGCTGCGAAGGAGCTGGTAGTCAGACTTGTTGATACATGTCAGAATAAGCCTTTACAAGTGGTACCCATTAGTGGTTTTGCTAGTGGCCCCAGCAAGGCCAAGGATTAAACAAGAATCAGCAGCAGTCTGGCCCCATGGGAGGCCACGCTGCAGGTCAGCACGGAGCCAGAGCAGAGAGGAAGCCTCCAGTACTCATGCTTGGCTATAGATTTAACACATGTCTTCAGAGCTGTCAGCAGACCACCTTTCATCAGCACTAAACCCACAGATATGCTAGTTTAGTGCAGCAGTTGGGAACATGCAGTGAGAAGGTGAATAAGGACCCAACTGATAGCATTTTAGGATGGGCTGAAAACTGATCTGAAAATCCTTGTCACACAGAAGAGCAGCCTCAATGCTGCTTTAAATTGCAAAACTATCACACCTGCAAACAGTGCAAGCATATTCTTGTTTGGATTCACTATCTCCATTGCTCCTTTTACTCAGGCCTATTTTAGGAGACTCACAGAGGCAAGTTAAAATGTGTAAGTGGAAGGAGGTTCTCAATGCAGGCCTCAGCAGCTGCACGGTATTTACCATTTGATCACAGAAGTCTCAGTTTGCCAGCCTGTAGCTTTCAAAATACATTACAAGTGTGCCAGAAAAGGATGTTATCATAGAGAGAAAGCATCACTTATTGCTTAGATAGCTCTCCCTCTCAGTGAGGAGTTAGTTGTGGGCTGCAATTTCATGCCATCCATTACAAAACAGCATTTGCCATTCTGCACTCTTTATGATAAATATACTACCCCAGAGATACTACAGACCTAAATCTGCATCATGACTCCCTTCACATTAACAAGTCAAGAGGAACTTTATTTGTAATGAGGAGTAACTCCAATGTAAAGTAATTGCAGACAGGAATAGAATAATTTTTCCTTTCAACCTATACTAGGTTTAGAAATAACATATACTTTCTAGGGTCTTTGTTCATCTTAACCCCTGATTAACTGATTTCTAATGAATACTCATTAGTATTTCTATAAAGTTTAACGGGTCAGTAGTTAAACTAGCCGATCAGTAACATTCTTATAAAAATCTCTGAATCACATAATAATCTCTTAATTTAAAGACTTTAACACACAGCATTCCTGTACTACTTTACAGATGTAATTACTGCATCACATTACCAAGTTCTTAGAAATATCCCCTTTTTCTCTAGAGACAGATTTAATCATTCTGTGATTTCCTTTCACTCAAACACACAAGTGTCCTGGGAAGCATTTTTATCTTCTTGCACTACTTGATATGGTTTATAACTTCCCACTTTATTTATCTGAATGATCTTTCCATGAACTATTAGTTTCTCATCAGGTCTGTTTCCAAGAAAACAAGAGTCTGTTCCTGCCAGCAATGTCACATGAACAAGTAGTGTTATCCATCATTTCTCAGTCTTTTAGATACTGCAAGCCACCTCTGGCTCAGCAGCCTTCACATGACCCACCTGGGCAGCCTGGCTCTGTCTGGGATGGGAGAAAGAACCAGCTGCAAACACTAAATGCAGAAGCTGACCCTCTATCCCAACCCCATAGGTGCTGAGCTCCTACCATCCATTAAATGCACTTAGCAATTCTCAGGCCCGTTTAAACATTTGCAGCCAGTAATTAAAGCCTGTTCTCACCCCTTTTATTGTGAAAGAAATTAACTACTGCAGACCTCTAGAACAGCAGCCACATGATTCAGTGGCACAAAGCTGGCTGAAGAAGTTTGTGCTTTTTCCCTTCTCTCTCTCCACAAACACATACTGTTCCAGCTAGTGATTCTTATCCCTACGCTTACTGTTTACTGCTTCCAAAACTGACAAATAACCCAGTTCAAAAAGAAAACCAAGACTCCTCAAATATCTCTCTTACAGTATAGTATCAAACTGTCACACTGTAAAAAAACCAAGAGGTCAGTGACACGCCACGTGGGGCCAGTAATACTACAGACCCACAGCAGCTAGTGCTGTACCTGTGCCCAAACAGCCTGGGACCTCTTTGAATCATTGCAGAACCCAGCAGAGGTCGAGACCCACCATTTGGGACATACTAGCTTAGGTTTAACAGTGCTGTCAGGGCCACCCTCCTTGCCCCTTAAAGCATCCGAGGTCCTGACAAGTTTATGGCAGAACTCTAAACATCTGCCTGAGGGGTCACAACCCAGCACTTACATTACACACCAAGATCAAGCCAAACAGCGCATTGCAGTGCTCTGGGATGCTCAAAACACCACCACAACTGCTCACTGAATGCTTGCGCATTCCCAAGACACATACATCCCTATCCATTTTTCTCCTGCTCACCATTTTCCTCCTATTTAGGCAGCAAACATCCATTTGACAACTTGTCATCTCTGCAGTTGCTCATGACACACGTTCGGTAAGTGCACACTCTGTCCTGTAGGGATATAAGAATTTGCTGCTAGCCTGGAACGTGGTAAAACACCATTTGCTTGTAACTAATCCCTCCTGCGGCATTGAAACAGCTGACTGCTGCAGCAGGGGAGCTGCTGTTTGCTCGGGAGCCTAATTCACTCTACAGTGATGTTAACAGAAAAGCTTCTGTCAGTTGAAGTGGGCTTTGGATCAGGCCCCTTGCTCCCTGCTGTAAGTGCACTGTCATTTCCACAGCGAGCTCTTGTTACTACCGCAGAGACGCCAGTGTCATTAACCAGGCTTGAGAGTTAAACTGCATCTAGCCCGCTGAGCTTCGTCACCATAAAAGTATAAATCCAAAGAAACAGGACTCCGGGTGTTACAAAACCAACGGTCAACAGCCCTGGCAGAGTTCCTTTCGCAAATCTCTTACACTCTCAAAGAGGGGACAAGAAGAGTGACACACACAAAAGGAGGTTTTCATTTTCTCCTCCCAAGCGGATGGATGAGCAGACAGACTGACAGCTCCAGGAAGCACCGAGGGATCTCTTCTCCGGTTGTGCCACCGGCAGGAGAGGGAACATTCAAAAGAGAATACCCTTCACCCTGCTGCAAGGAGACGACAGTGCCCCACCAGCTTCACCATGTTTGGTTTAGGTATTCAGGCTCCAGTTCATGCTTTAACAGAGCCTTAAAAGCCTGGGCCTTCTCTGCATCCTAGAAAAGCAGAAACACTTTCTCCTCTTTGAAGAGGAAGTGGGGGATAGAATGGGGGAGAATGATGACACACACAGAGACATATTTGTCATGGTTGATCAGTGTTTTAGGAAAGCAATATAACATCATAAAAGTATCTGTAAATGTTTTAATAAGGTTTCTTTTACACTGAAATAATATTACTTTTTTTTTTTTTTAAATACAGCGCAATGTTTGAAGTGTTCTGATCTTACCAGGGAAACTGTTGACTTTGGGAGTTAACAGCTAATATAATATTAAGTACACATTTGCAGCTCATCAGGAGGAGCACACCCGCTGATCAGAAACATGATGTAAAAGAAGAGTTGTTGATGAACTGCGGTCATTTACCTCCTCAAATTTCCCCACTGACGCACAACATCAGAGCCCCTGCAAAGAGAGCCAAGGCTGCTTCCCGTGAATCAGATAGCAATGGGGATTTTATTTGAGAAAGCTAACCAACTTGGGAGCATAAGCTTTGCAGACTCTCCCCCCAGGGTGGAATTCATTTTACCCATGCCAGAGCTTTGCACCCTGGGCTCCCTCTTCATGGTTAAGAGAGGGAATTAAGTGCTGTAGCATGCAGTTCATCTCACCTGAATATACACGACAGCAGAGCAGATTAATTTCACTTTGCAACACCTTGGAAATTGCCATTCAGATAGTAACAGATTATAGTGGGAAGAGAAACTGGACTAGAGCTTGTTTGTACAAACTAAATTTGGCACTAGACAGTCCATTGCGAGTTTCACGTAACAGTGGCCAGAAGTAAAATGCAGTCCTTGGCCATATTTTATACTGAAGATGCATCTATAACTAGCTAGTAGATGTACTAAAGCAATAATTAATAGATGTTATATGCATGTCTCCAATATACACAGCTTGTAGAGCTGGCCAGAGAATGAGAGTCCCACTGACCACAGCTTTTGAGGTTTTAGTATCCATTATGGTTTCATGTTGGAAACAAAACAAGAGCTTTAGATAAATTGTTACATAAGAGTATGTGAAATAGCCATTTATTGAGAGATTGGTTGATTTTTGCAGTTCAGGCCACAGCACATCCTCTGGACTCAAGAACCTTTCCATTGTAAATTTCATAAAAGCAGTAAAAGTTTACACCTTTAGTAGAAAAAAGCATTACAGAAGCTAACATCCTATCAGGAACACGTTACTAAAAAACAGAAGCACTGATCTTCCTCTTGGAAAAAACTTAATAATTATTAAAGTATAAGTAGTTTAACAGAAGATTTTATATAAGTGAGTCAAATACGGTTTTCATCTATGTACACATTCATACATGAAAAAGCAAAAAGAGTCTGTTGAAATGAACCCAGTTCTACAGATCTGTTGGCAAAACACACATAAGGTGTTTCCAAACAACTTTACTCCACACAATGGTAAGTTTGGACATTAAAATCAGAGCCTGTAATGACAGTGGGTAATTATGGTCATTGCAGTTTTCAGTCTTGCACACACATTGCACTGAGGCATGTAAGTTAGGATAATACATAGTAAAAAAAAAAAACCCACAACCAACCACCAAAACATAACTGGATGAAAGCTTTGAGCAGGCACACAAATCATAACCTGATGTGGCAAATAACAGTTTCAGTGCTATTAGTGGAAAAGGGTTCTGATCTGTTCCCTCCCATCCATCCTCTAATAAACAATTCTTCAAATTGTTTCATCTGTGAAAAGATTGTATACCATTATGCATTTATGGCATGTAGGTTGCTAATATATGGCAACTGTGTGTGGGGCATCATAAGCTGCTTAATTAAACATTCATATCTATTTCTACAGCTGTTAAAAAATAAGTTTTAGCCTGATTTTCTTGAGTTGTTAGCTTTGTTTCCTAAGCAAATTAAGCTTAAGCAGCTTATTAACACATGCACATGTGTGGATGGGTATGCACACACACAGATTTCCCCCCCACACGCCCAATAGCTTTTGAACTTACTGGCTAATTTCAAACAGGTTTTATAGAGCAGCAGAAATCAAGCTCAGTGCCCAGACAGAGGGGAAAAAAAGCAAAATTAGCACCTGACTGAGGGAAAGGCTACAATTATTAGTCCCCAGAGAATCAGCTCAGGGATGCATGACAAGAAACAAGACTTTGCAAGTTCTACTGCTGTCTCCCATATGTAAGTTATGGCTGGGGATAAACTTAAGAGACATGATGAATCCCTTCTAGACAAGCCCAGAGTTATTTAAAGCACTCATTCAAGACTTTTTTTGAATTTGTGAATCCTTGTACTTTTTCCAGTGGAAGTGCAAATCTGTTTAGGGCACTTAAGCCTGTTGATAATTATCTTTTATGGCCTCTCATGAGGAGTCCATGGATCCTCCAAGACTGACACACTACAAGTTGTAAAATAACTCATCTCATGCAGACTTCTTGTATCTGCAATTTGAGACTAGAAGTTTCAGGAAAACTCAAGGAGATTTGCAGTATTTCCTAACTCTGGTTGAACTAGAAATATGGCTGAGCAACCCCTTTAATAGTGTTTCAGCATTTCTGATCATGCCCGAAACACTAAAACTGACAGCAGGAAGTAACCTTAGCTTTGATTCACATCCAGCATGATTTTTCAAAGAAGATTCAAGCCCACTTTTTAACAGGTATTTTTAATGAAAGCCCTTTCCTATATCTTGACCAGACATATCTAGCGCTCTGTTGTGGGACAGGTTACAGCAAGGGATACAGATCTTTGCAACTTCTTCCCCTCCTCCCTATCATAAAAGGGTCTGGTAAGCCTGGGCTTAAGACTTCATATTGTGGCCCAACTCTATGCAGTAGCACACCCCTTCATACAGACAGCCCTAATGAGAGTTGCTCCTTAAAAAAGGTGAGAGTCCTACTTTAGTACCTTATTTTTTTGCTAAGCTAAAACCAGAAGAATATACAGATTCTTTTGGGCAGCATTTCAAAAGACTTAACAATGTTATTTGTCAGATACTCTCACTTAGATTTTCTTATTAAGGTCCTTTGGAGGAGAAATAACATTTCAAGTGAAGATGCATCCCTTAACTTATCTGATAGCAGAATTGATGCTTCACTAATCAACTGTTAGTATAGGGAATTGAAAAGAAATCCATGAGAACACGACAAGAATAAGACAAGGGACATATGGCTTAGAATAATATAACACCCTTCTTGGAGCTTCTCAGACTTCCCCAAATTTGTGTATTTTGGAAGAGCAAGACACATTCAGATCTTCTGTTAGCATGACTGGCTCATTTCACTGGGCCACAAGATTTATGAGAACTTATCAAAAGGAATGTCTTTTCAGTCCTCCTATAAAAAGATCAGCCAATTACTCATCTTATCCTTCTGTTTTGTTCCTCATACACACACACACTTCACTGGCATATTATTTTCACTTTTTTTTACTAATATATTTTTGATGTCATTTTTCAGAAAGCAGGCTGTTGATTAGGAAGAAAACTGTAATTATACTTTCTCTTGGAAAAGGGAACTACAAACTATGCTTTATGACAGCATGTTGACTAGTTACTGCTTTTTTATAAAAACAAAAATTCCTCTGCACTGTATTAACAGGCTTCTGACTGACCTGTGACCTTAATGGCCCTGACCAGCCTCACCTGGGACCCCACACACTCACTCCCTGCCCATGGGCCCTGTTACAGCTCAGCCCTAGGGCTTCAGTCCTTGCTGGAGCCCTGGTACTGGCAGGCACACCTGTGCCTAGCCCCATCCTAGCTCACTGACTGGGCTTCCCAAAAAGCCCCAGACCTATGCTGTAGGTAGCCTTGTTTCCAGTCCCGTTTCTGACCCTGTATGCTGGGTAATTCTTGTACCAACACTCTAGATAGCACTATCTCCAATCTGGTCTCCTGCTGTTCCCAACTGGACTCTCCTGGGCATATCCCAGACATGACTCATCATCTCACCTTGTTTAGGTCTGTCATTGGAGCCTGCCACGGTCACCAGGTACTGCAACCCTGGGCTCTGGGGAAAGAGGGTCTTACATGGCCTGTGCTGGTGTCACCCTTGGTTACAGTTCATCACCCCCACATAGGGTAGCCCCTGTTGGGCTGCTTCATTACATTGGGTTGAAACAAAAAACACAAGAATTTGTGTAATGACCTGAATAACAAGGTCATGTAGAATACCCAAAGAGAAGTATCTTTCCCCTTGATCTACTTGCATGCTATGTATGGACAGCCCATCCTGCCTGGCCACAGCTAGTCAGTGCTGTAGCATGGCAAACACTGCTCATTCCAAACATGTAAGAGAAGAGATCAAAGACTTGCCTCAAAACACTTAACTGCTGCTTTAAAAGGCTTACAGTCAGGAAACAGGAAATACTGCACACAGAGAGGCAGGTAGGACACAGGCTATGGAATTTCAGACCAGAATTTCACCCGCTGACTGCTATCGCTACTTACAAATAAATGAACTGGACAACCTGAGATAGACAGAAAGCCTACCAGAAAGTACAAGCATACCTGGAACTAAGGGAACAGCAAGGTTTTCAGAGTGGAGGGAAAAAAAAAAAGAGGAGCTGATGTCTCAAAATATCTTGAGATAGTGAATTATTCATATGCACTAATGGAGAGGGCAAATAGCAATATTTCCAGTTCAGCATCCGCACATACTTAAGGTGCTGTGAAAAACCAGAGGTGTGAAACAGCTGTCAGTCATATTGTGAAAGGCCATGATTAAATACCCCTCTCACCCAGCAGCCTTAGACTAAGGATAGCAATCATGAATCAGTCATTCAAAGCCCACAGAGGGCTTATTCCAGGAAACCACCCTTAAAAAGGGCCAAGATGGTTTGGAAATACATGCAGACAAAACCACATGAACAATCTACCCACAAATGGATATTAATAATCTACAGACTGTACATACCCAAACAAACTGCACCAAGCCACCCTGGGTGTGGGCTGGGAGCATATCCTCCTATTCCGTCTTCTCCAAATGAGCAACTGAGGATCTCAGTAACATAGGAAACGGAGGGGAAGAAAACCGCCTCATACCTCATCACAAAGGGCAAGTCCAAGAAAAGTAGGGGTTTATTTATGGTCTTCTAAAGTCCCTGCCTGCTAGATGGTCCTTTAGGGCTTCTCAGTATGGCACAACTTAGAGCAGCATTAAGACTCCCCAGAGCTGGGCTGACCCCACAGCAGGAAGGAACCAGGGAATTGTGCCAAGTGCCAACAACAAGATGAGACTGCACTGCATCAGGTGCAGATGACCTCATTTTCTGTAAGAAGATGACATTAAGAGAACTGTGTTTTTTCAGGGGTGGGGTAAGGAAGAAGGAGGTTACTTGTTCGGAAAAAAATCCTGGGAAGTACCCCTAGGATGTTATACTAGATAGAAGCCTAACTAACTACCCTTTGTTCTTCTGGAAATACCTTCCTCCACCCATAGCAACTGAACCAGGACCCCATATTGCCATTCTAAGTTAAACATGGGCCCTATTGACTCTTGGGAGGCCAGGATTTAAACCTCTTTGTTTTCATAAAGCAAAACATACATGCTTGCAGAAATCACTTTCTTCTGATTCATTTCCTCTGGCATTGTATTGTTAAGTTGTTTAAACAAAATGTTCAGTTTTCTCCTCTTCCTCCCCCTCTCCTTCAGGGCCACTTTTTTCCCCAGCTGGAAGAAAGTCTAACTTTCTTAATAAGCCGTTACTGTAGCTAATAGCCTAGAGGGAGAAAAGCCCCCTTGTGAACCCTGAAAATACTGTGTATTAGCTCTTGTAAAGTAGACAAATGAAAGTAGGAACACATGTTATACATTAGAGGCTTAAATTTTGATGGTAGGCTGCTGCAGCCTACTCTTGAATTCATTTCACTCCTGCTTCATTGGCTTCTCAAGTTTTCTGAACTTTAGCCATTAAATCTGGGTTTGTATCACTCAGTTTCTGAAGGTTTCCTTCTAGGGGGACAGAAAGAGCTTCTGACCACACGAGCCCCCCTCTCATCTGATGGGATCTCTAGTATTTTAAGAGATGGGAGATGAATTGAGACAGTCTAGAGACAGGCTGTAAAAAGCTAGTTAAACATAACCATATAGCATTTATTACCACAAAAAAAAAGAAAAATAAACTCACTCAGGTTCTGTAACCATACATCTGCTGAAAGAAACCAGTTATCTGATTGCTAAGCCTAGTTTTAAGGGGGCAACCTATAATATGCTTATGCTTCTTGTTAGACTCAATTACAAGCTGCTGTGGCAAAAGGGCAGAAAGCAGGAGAAAAAAAAAAAGTCTAGCAGCAAATGTAGGATTTACTATACTTTTCAAGTCAACAGAAGAAATAATGTTTCAGTTGCAACCTACTGCTTCCTAACAACTAAATAGATACATTAAAAATAATGTAAGACGGTTCAGACCATACCTTTCAGCTAATCACCTATAAAAGTCAGCGGTAGGCTTTAACCCCAGGTAATGAATACATGCCTTAAAAAATGCTTTTATCATCATGGCCATCTCCCTATCCAGTGCAGCTTCTCTTACTTTTCAGAGTAAGGGATGGCTTGTCACCACACACATGCCAGGCCACATTAGCCTTAATAACTTGATGCTTTTAAAAATAATGGAAGATGATCTCACATATCACACCATCATCTTGGTGCAGAGCTGCAAGTTACAGGACAAGCCCATGGTTTTCTTTCCACAATACATTGTGATAGCACATGAGGGGGAAAAAAAAAAAAAGACTACCAAAAAAAGGAGATTTGGGATTGAATTCAAAAACAAAAGCAGGGGAAAAAATTGCGAGTTCTTAGATAACGTTTCATTCATGTTAAAGCATCTTTGTTTATGCAACAATACTAGATACTAATACTCCAAGAATGATCTTTCAATAACAAGCTCCAGCTATTTGTTTTACATTGAAAAACCCTATGTGATACTTATTGTTGCTGAAGAGCTGACATTTTACTCCACTGAAAAGCAATTCTATTCATTATTATTACACACAAATACATACAATATGAATTACATTGACTAGCTGGGTCAAGTGAATCATTGCTGCCTCAAAGCTTTAGTTGGGGCTAAACTGCAGGTAATAGTTTATGCTTCAAATAGAAAGACTTCTGGAGTGATGGTAAGCACTAGCAGAGATTCAGACAGACAGCCTAAGTGCTCTATGTACAGTATCAGAAACTAATTCCATCTCTGCAAGGAAGGGGCAAGGGAGAAAAGCAGTCAGCATTAGAGAGAGGGCATGCTCAAACTCCCTGGCTGATGAGATTCGCAGAGCTCTGTAACACGTGTTGGGCAATTACGTCATACACATCATTTTGGTTCCAGCAGTCTGCTTAATGCATCAAGAGCTGTTGTGGGGGAAAGGAGGCAGAAGAGCGAGCAGACTCCTCATCAGAGTGACCTCAGTTAATGCTGCAGCCAAGTCTGTGAGGTTTGGATCCAGAACATCTCCTCCCAGCATCCAGATCTAGAGCCTCAGTTACTGCCATTACAGAATGAGGGGCCAACAGGGGCAATAAATACATAAAAAAAAAAAAATCAAGTTTCAGGTCTCACCATCTCCCTTATGCAAAAAACCTAATGTGCTTTGATCTGTGTCCATCTCTCCTTGGTACAAGAACAGTCCAGCCAGCAGCACAGGACTTCTGGAAGTTAGGCAGAGATCAACCCCTTCATGCCAGGGGAAACACTTACTGCCTTTGGCATTTTCTCTCCACACATTAATTCACCTCATCTCATGCTTGAAAATAAAAAGAAGGGGGAAAAAAAAAACCCTCATCATTCAGTAACAGCAACATCAAGTCACCAGGGGAAACAACAAAGGCAGGGGAACACAGGGAGGAAATGTTTACATATGCATATGAAGAGCCAAGAATACCAACTAATGAAAAGACAGAAAATAAGCAAATCCCACCCTGCCCTACTCATCCCCCGTCTCCAGCTGCAAACCAGCCAGGACTTTGTGTCAACCTGGTGCAGGTGCCAAAACTTCCTACTGGCAGCCATCCAGGGGGTTTTGCTCCCCCCAGGCAGAGGGAAAGCAGGCAGTCGCCTTGGGCAGCAGAAGAGTATGGTGGATGGTTAAAATAGCCATTCCCTGCTGTTTACTTTGCTTGTGGTCCACCGGGCTCGCTGCTAACAACTATCACAGAGGAAACAGTCCCAGTGCAGGAGGCTGCTCTTCCTGCGGCAGGGGTGAGCAGGAGGCAGGGCGGGCAGTGGAGAAGGAAGGGCTGTAATGGCCAGCCAGCAGGCTGGCCTTCTGCCCCAGCCGCAGGAGAAGGTGACAGCAAGCTCGTACCTCCCTCACGCCTGCAAGCACACATGCCATTCAAGTGCTGCCCTAAGCCTCACGGAAGGGGCAGCCAACTCACAGCCTGTCCCTAAATACATTCCTCCAAAATTATTTTGTTTCTGTCACCAAGAACTTTTCATTTCTCGTTGCTCCTTTCTACTCTAAGGGCTTTATCATGCTCTGTGTAGATTAAGCACCTTGGATTTGGAATGCTCCACACCAGGCGAAACTGTCACAAGGCAACCACATACCATCTCCCTGTTGACAGCCATTCAAGGGTGGTGGCAACAACTTTCCGCAACAGCCTTCTAGTAGCAAGTAGTCCATAGCTGGTGACAGCTTTACAAATAGACCTACGAGCTGATTCTGGCTGAGCTAAAGCAAATCCCCAACTGCCAGCAATTCACTTGGGCTGATCCCCACTACCAAAACCACTTCATATCCATCCAGGCTTTGAGATCTTGTACAGACAGTCACCAGCCTCACTACACTGAATACTTGCACTGGGAAAGGCTAAAACACCTGAACAGGTCATAAGCAGCAGACTTTGCTCACAACTAAACCTCTGCCTCCACACAGAGTGACACCAAGGAGGAGACTCCAGGGACGAAAGCTTTGCTTCCACTTTTGTGTTGTATTATAGAAGCGCCAACAGGGATGAGGAGAGAAGGGAAAGGAGCGCAGAGAGGTGGAACACCTTATGGGAACAGGCCTATACTAGTGATGCAGGAAACCTTCTACCTGTGCCATAACCAGCAGTCACATACCTGTGCTATAGTCAGCTCTTACCCAGGTTCACAAGAGAAGATGGAGGGGTGGGGGAAAAACCCACACAAACAAAAAACATCGCACCCAAAAAACCCCCACATTTTTCTATGTTCCACTTTCCTCTGGGAGCAGACAGCCATACACAGTGCATTGCAAGAGACCAGTCACATTTCATCTACCTGCTTGCAACACTAGAGTGTTAAGAATCAGCTCGTCCTTTCAGGCATGTGTTTCTTTTTCCCTCTGCACACAGGCTGAAGTCACATTCTTGTTGCCACTTCCAATCCTGAATGTACCTGGAGTCAAATCAGTTACTGAGGAGCACTGAGTTTTACCACAGAAGATACGAAAGAGAAGAATGAAGACATACTGCATTCAGACTAGCAGTGACTTCCCAGAAGGTATGCAGGGCTATTCAAAGTTATGTACAAGACAAGACTGAGCAACAGAAGAGACTCTCCTTGTTTCCTCTGTCTGAAGGAAGACTCCAGTAGTCTTCTGTTGGCTTCTTCATTCTATGTACCTTTAATATTACTGGTGTTTGCATAAGGTATTAAAACAGCAAATGCTAATCATTGCCTTTGTCGTTCCCATTCAGATCATTAAGTTATAGTCAATAGTCCTGCTTTTGGCACTAGCACATACCCTGTGCCTCTGAGGAAAGGTTCAAGACTTCTTACTGTGCATTAGCCCTTCTGCAACATGCATACAGAACAGGAATTCCTTTCTGGCCAGTGCTAGAAAGCTAACAGGTTCCCTAATTAACAAGTTCAGCTCTCATCTCACCTTGTGCAGTTTCAAGTGTTCTACTGCATGAGAGTGATCCCACAGAAAACAAACCACACACAAAAGACTCCAAAAAAACACCCCGAAGCAGTTACTGGCATGACTGTACACTGTTCCCATAGAAAGTCTCTTCTCAAAGTGAATGGCTGTAAAAATGAAAATAAATAAAAGGAAATAGTATGTAGACTGCCAGAGTAAGCTTAAAAGGCAAGTGAAGTTATTTTTAAAATAAAAAGCCTCCCCTGAGGCAAGACAATCCTAAGAAATACTCTCGTATTTTCTTCCCACTTTCCAAAAGGCTGCGCAACTCCAGCAGCTTCTTGTCCATCTAGACAAGGAACCTAAGTGACAACCATTATCAGAGCATTCAAGCACCTTCTTTTAGCCAGCAACCATCTAAGCCAGGGAGTATCTCACTTTTAGACAGAAAACAGACATATACTAAATACAGGACATAAGCATTCACAACCAACCTGTCCCCAGCCTAAGCCAGTCTGTGCTAAACATCTAGGCACAAGGGGAGAGCAGAGACATAGTTTAATAGCTGTTCTGGAGATGTCAGTGGTGTTTAAAAACATCTTAGGAAAGGCTCCTGTGAGGATTCAGGCCCACATGCCTTTCCGTAAGCTTCATTTCTTGCAGAAGCCACCAATATTCACCTACTAACGAGACCTCAGGGCCTCACAGTTGGCTTTCCCCCCAAGCTGTGCTCTAAAGCTGTTCTTGCTTGCGTAAGGGTAAAAAGATGCAGAGAAATACTCACTCAGGTCTCTAGAGTACAAAGCCAGAAACCTAAACATAGAACCACTCCTTTTCCTTTTGTTGGGGTTTCAGTGTCATGAGTGTCATTATGGATCAGCAAGGTGACTACTAAAACACACAAAGGGCTTTTTGTCTTGTGACTTTGACACCATTCTTTCAAGTGTCTCTCTAATACAAAAGCTAATTCATGCTTTGCTTGTTCTTTTTAAATTTATGCACAGGAAAGATTTCTGTTGCCAAATTGTTATTTTAGTGGTTTCATCAGAAAACAAAAGCAGACTAAACAGAAAAATTAACCCTGAGGTTTCAGGAGGAAACCTGGAAAACCTGAACCTGACAATACTGATCACAACTAACACAGTTTCAAGCACATTGTTTTTGGCATAGTATCTGCAGCATGGCTTACTACATTTCAAGGGCCTCTCTTTCACTTCCCTTTGACCTCAGGTTTTCATTCTTGGGCATATTTTCTTTCAAAAAGGAAAGAAAAACCATCCCAGGTGATCTCAACTCTCTTCTCCATCCGCTTCCATTGTTCCTCCCCCACCAGCTCCTGTGCCTCAGCTGTAGTAAGTTAACTGATCACAACCAAAAATCATCATCTCAGCGGGGAAGAAGTTCTGCTCATTTACAAGACTGATAGAGGCAGTTCCAGAACTAACAAGAGCTTAAACACCCCTCATTCCTGGTGGGGAGGGGAGCCATCAGTCCAGGTGGAAGTGTTCCCATGATGCTCACCAGGAACAAGATTTAATATTAAAACACATTTTAATAATCTAAGTGCTGACAGACCCTTTAATGAAACAGCTCTAGCACTCAGGTTATAGCAAGTTAAATAATAATCTAGCCCTGAAAGCTTACAGCATAAAACTATTAGTAATCTCTACAACTCTCAGGTAACTTCTTCACAGAATTTTAAAAAGATTTAGCAAACATTGATGAATTAAGCGTCACATCACCTTCCAAACTAAATGACTGAAATCACCATGATAACATATTGGTTTTTCCTGCCTGCACTTCAGGTTATTCAGACAATTTGCTTTCTCATCATTCTCCTCAGATACAACACCCGCTCTTCCCTTAGCAACCAATGCAGTTGAACCCACTATAGATGCAGAAGCATGCAGACATTTTGAATCAGTAAGCTAAAAAGGAATTTTCATCTTTTACAAGCTCAGTCATTGCCAAGTCCAGCCTTATTTTCCCCACCACCAGCAGGTGGGCTCCAGGGAAGTAATGCTGCATGCTGGCCATAAAGGTCACTCCATATTACATATTGTTAGAACAGAAGACATGCTCCAGATAAGCAGGATTCCCATCACCCCCACTCACTGTGATTTGGATGATAACACAAAGAGGCTGAGAGCACACAGAGCAGACTTTTTTTCAAGTGAAACTAAACAGAATTATCAGCTCCATTTGCTAATGGACATACAGTCTGCTGGATGAAGCTAAGAGTAGCCCAAAATACATATACTGTAGATACGAAGTCCAGTCCTAAGCAACAATTATTTTGTGCTACAGGTCAGTTCCTATTGGACCACTCAATTTATTAATAGACATACAGCCAAAAACAACCTACTCCTGAGAAGAAGTAAGTCCCAAGGCTCTTTAAATTCACATCTTAGCAGGGTAGGAAAGTCAAAGCATCAGAATGGAGATTTCAGTTTCTTCCTTTCACACAGCACTTCGCAGAGTCAAAAACCTTGCTTAAATTCACACAGAGGCAGAGGTGGTTGTCTATAGCAGCTGACAGAGCCAGGGCCTTCTTAGCACTTTGAGAACTCCAGAGAACCAGCTATAGTAATGCCCTTGGAGGAAAGGGCCTAGAGTAACACCTCCTCCAGCCCTGACAATTTTCCCTCCTTCCTGCAATAAAAGTACCTGCATCCCAAGCAAATTTGAATTCTACATATAAAGCTAAGAAGTCTTGACCCATGTCTGCTCAAAGGATATTTATTCCTCTGATAGAGGACCAGTGACCAATGAACAAAATTAAGACGTGAAATGAAGCAGAGTTAGCACATGCAATCTGACACTAGATAATGGCTAGCATCTATTCACTGGACAAATACACCTCTGCAGGTAACAGTATAAAGTACAAAATAAGAGCAACTTCATATTCAGGCAAAACCATTCAGTATCTTGTATCATAAGAGTTACCAAAGGCCTAACATACTCACATAGAAAACCTCAAAAGAAGCCAGCTTCGCATCACAAGCAGACTACAAGACCAGACCCAGGATCTCAACTTTCTCACGTTACCTAAAAAACAACACTGTCCTGCAAAATACAAGGGAGGAAAAAAAATCTCTACCAGGAAGAATCAGCAGCTGTAATTGATACAGCAATGAGATACAAGGGCTAATTTGGGCCAATCAGCACCAAAGATAGCTTATTGAATCCCAGTAATGCAGAGATGCAGCTGACAAAAATTATGAGAAAGCCTAGGGCTAGTACAAAATTGTGCACTGTTGGGAGTTTCTTGTACCTTAGTATTTAAGAATGTGGCCATTTAAATGCTTGCTTCCACCACTGCTGCAGTTCAGTTGCATTAGAGGCCATTGAGTTCAGTTGCATTAATCTGTGCTAATCTGCTTTTGAAGGAAAGTCAGCTCTGTGGGAATGACAGCATAATTAAGAGGCACTGAAGATGCGTGTTTTAAGGACAAGGTTATTTTTCTCACCGGTAAACAATTTTGTCTTTGAACTTCCAGCAGGTGTTGGAGTTGCAGTACCTGGTCCTGTAATTTCAGTTGCTGGAAAAACCCTCTTGTGCCTAATGTTTGGAAGGGATAAGGAGAAATAAACTGATGTTGGTTTCGTGTGTTTTGGTTTGTTTTTTTTTTCCACAGTGAATCAGTTCCAGTGAGCACTCTTGTGAAAGCACAAATCGCTAGCATTGGGAGGTGGAGGTGAAGAAGGCGTTGAAATTTTGTGTGGCCAGTGTTGCTTTGTCTCTCAGATACCCAAATTTGTGTCTGTTGAGTAGCAGCCATGGTGGCAAGGGGACAGACTCACCGGGAAAAACACGGTCCATGGTCACCTTCCTGCATCCCTGCCTTTCCTAGTGCCTTTTGCAGCATGTGCCACTGATCTCGATGAAAGCAGGATTTCACTCAGCGAGGCTTTCCAGAACAGACTTCTGTGAACCTTTAGGGGGTCAACATACCCAGTACAGGTCTACTAGCCTGTAGGTTAGTTCTCATTATTTATAGAATAGATGTGTCACAAAAGTAGCAGTTTTTGTTGTTCTTTTAAAATGCACCAATTTGACCATACAAAGAGACAAAGAGAAACCAAGTGGGTGCAAACAGACTTAGATCCTCCCTTCTTTGCTTTTTAACAAGTCTGTTGGAAGCACGGCTGAGAGGAAAATAGTTATTTGCATTCGGACCCTCTTAGTCACTGCTGCTTCTCTCTGAATAGATCATGAGCCATTGTTTTCCTCCTCTCTTTTAAACTAGCGCTGGGGGCCAGTTTTGCTAAAGTGCCTGATTGTGGAGAAGGCTTTTGACTTCCCGGCTCAACTTCTGGCAAGCAAACTACTTGCTGCAGGGTGGTAGCCTCAGGTAGATACCAGTGTAAACTTCGTGTAGATAAGAAATGTAATTACCCTGAACCCTGATTCAGCAGGAACTTAAAGAGTCCTCCCTTACCAGACTCAAGCTCTTCTTTCTGGGAGTGTAAACAAGTCATGCATTGTCACTGAAGAAGATTAAAAACTGCTGCTTGTTTATTTTTAATTTTAATGAGTGGAAACTTTTTTAAAAAAAGCTATGTAAAACATTAGCCTGAGGATCACAGAATCTGGCCCAAGATCTTTCCCAACTTCACTGGCATGGTTGAATACACACTGCAAAAAGACAAATGTGTCATATAATGTAGCCCATTGCTATATAGAATATCTAACCAAAGGAATGATTCAGATGCTGAAGGCACTACAGAGGCAAATAAAGTTCACTAGGTACAGCTTGCTTAAATCCCTATTATGCTTCTTTTTCTGAAGGGGAAAAAGTGTTTTCAAATAAGGAAACATTTTTCTCAGAAGGCATCTGGTTTCTTCAAACACATTGGGAAAAAAATCTCTTCTTTGTAATATATAATCATGATTTTTCTCTCACTGAGGTGTGTTGTAGGAGAACTTGTTTCCAGCCTTGTTCTTGAATTGCTGTTTGGATTGGCCTCAGACATGACTTGTGACCTTGCTTTTCCCTGGGGTCCACTGAGCTGTGGACAGGACCTGTTGCTGTCACTGCCCCTGCTCTGATCACAGAGCTCAGATCCAGTGGGTCTGTGCCTTGCAGCATGGGGAGCACGTGGTTCTGGGGTCACCCTCGGCTCTCTGCTTGCCCTCCCTGCATGGAGCAGCCCCCTTGAGCTGCTCCCTGATGCTGTTCAGCTTGCTACTTTGTTCGTTTCTCGGTTAAGGAGTTTTCATGCTGTTTCTTGTTTATTGTATGACCGAGATGTTAGACAGTTGTACAGTAGGTTTTTCACTGGTAATGCTAAGGCAGAATACTTAGCAGAAGGGCTGATCATCTCGAGAGGTTACAGCAAAGAATTCAGAATTCTTGATTTCTGTTATTCATAACATTGCATTCATACCAAACTAAATTCTTCATTTTCCTGGTACCTCAATCTTACTGTGTCTTGGTAGAAGTAACACTGCTTATCTACTAGTTGGCTTGTCACAAAGCTTAAGTGTATTTTACATTCTTTCAAGGTTTCTAGATGAAATGAAACATTGCCATTGTGAAAATAATTATTTATACATGCTGCAGTGCCATCTCAAAGTCAAATTGCTGTTATTATACACAAACACCAGGGTATATTCACATCTGATGTCTACAGAGAGTTGAGGATGTGTAGAAATGCCTGGGGTTATGCTGACACTGGATACTTCAACACCCTGCTCAATGTTCTTGAAGTCCCAGGTCATTCAGCAAAAGGTGATACCTGGAGGCAACTCTTGATGGCTTGTTGGCAAGGAGAAGGCTTATGAGTTTCATGAAGCTTTTGCTCTTTTCTTTTTCTTTCCTTTTTTTTTTCCCTAAGAAGTATGCAATGAACAAAAAGCCAGGCTGAGATAATTTTATGTTTACCTAGAAATACACAACAGCTACAAGGCAAGTCCAAGCCAAGGCTGCTGTTGCCCCAGCTCAGGTGATGGCTGGAGTCTCGGATGAGTGACATTTTGTACCACACCAGTGCTGTTGACTCAACAGGAGCTAAGCTGAATTCTCCATGTGTCACTCAGACTAAATGCCCCTTGACTCCAGAGCAAAACCTGCCTGATCAATGCCTGAAGGATGCAGCTCTGGAGCATACACTTCACTGCTACTGCCAATTAATTGAGAATACCATCGCCATCACTGACGGGACCGTTTCCACTGTATGGTTATTAACCTTTATAGGTTTTGCCAGTGCCTAGAAGGCTTAACTGAGTTTGGAGAGACAACGTGCTAGGCAGGGTCTCTCTAAAGACATAGCATCTGTCTCCAGGAGTCAAAGGGCAATACCTCTAGGAGCAGGACAAAGAATACTATGCAAGTCCTCTCACTTTCTGCCCTGGGCCCTATCCATCAGAATGCATTATCTTCCCCAAACTCAAACCAAAAAACAAGGCGACTAGCTTTACCTCTCTCTGTTTAACATGGAAACTGCTAAGGTCATCGAAGTCCAGTCTGCTGCAATCGCAGAAGATACTTTTTAGTCAAGCTGATCCTGTAACATATGCAATAGGTAAAAATGCTTCTTGGCATTCCAGCGCAGAAAAGACAAAAAGTCACAAACAGAACGGGAAATAGGGTGTAGTAAATTGCTACATGGCTAAAACCTAATTCTTCAGATTTTGCTTCCAGCCCTGGAGAACTGCCAGGTTGCTTTACAATGTAGTATTTTCCTTGGTGATTTGCTTTCCTATTACCAGGTGCTAAACTGGCTAAGCTTCACGCTTGCCTCTCACACAACAGTCTTGGATCTTTGAAGTAGTAATACATGCGTTCAGATGTTGCACAAATAACCATGTTGTGTTTGCCAATTATACTCTGCTTGTCTGTTGTTAACAAACCATGCAATTTCTAGTTTCCTGCAATAAATTAAAGCATAATTATCTTGTAATCTTACAGGTATAAATGTAATTAAACCAGGGAAACACAGTAATAATTACCAGGTAGATACCAAAGACACTATGTTGATCCTAAATGCTTCTGTATGACGCTAATCATGTCACATGGTATTTGTATTTCTTTGATACTTTCCTTAACATCTTTGAGAACAGCCATGTGAAACTGATTATCTTGTACATTATTAACTGGGGCCTTCGATTTAAATTGACTTTCCAGCTTGCAAGGCAATCACAAATCTTATGTGGGACAGAGATGGGACAATTTCATTCCTAGATAACAATGCAAATGTGGGAGTAAGCTATGAATAACAATTGTAGTGGCTCACACCAAAGTAGTTTCATGTTACATTGCATGGCTTGGTGAGTTTTTTGAGATAGCAGAGATTCCAATGCCCTGCATGGACTTCCTGACAGGAAACGTATCTGCCAAACTTCCTGCTTGCCACAGGGGAAGAAGCAGACAATAAACATTTTCTTTACCAGGGCCATTGCATGGCACAGGACATCTGTGGGGAACCGCTCCCAGCTGGGCAGGAAGAACAGTGAACAAACAGCAAAAAGGGATGAGAAGAGGCAAGTACAGTGAGGAGGACAAGTTCAAAACACGTGGGACCTCTGCAAACAATTCACCTGGGCAGCCCTTCATTTTCTAACACAGTATGAAGCTGAGACCAGCAAGATTTTGTGGGTGTCCCTGTACTTCCTGAAGACATAGAACAGTTCAACAAATAATAGTTTTTAAAGCTCACAGAGTACTCATGTTTTATAGGGAAAAATAAGGACTTCTCAAACATATCCTAAGGTACAGTAGTAATATGTCTTCCTAATAGGCAGAGCCAAAAGGTCAGAGTTGTTAGGTCACGTATGCCTCCCTATAGAGGAAGGACAGAAGGTGCAGGCCCAGTGCATCAAAAAGCTATTACTCATGCAAATGCACACATGAAGGCAGCAGTTTTGTCTAACTGTTAACAGAAGCTCTGCTGGCTTTTCATCTCCCTGGGGCTCATTCCCTGCTAATACAGCAAGTTATATTGAATTGATTCTTGTCAAAGTTTGCTGATCAGGATCCAGACTTTCAAGCTGGCAGCAAGCCTTTAGTATGGATTTGTCACAATCATAAGCAAGGCTGGGATGTTTTGAATAAACATGGGCTCCCCTGGTGCAGGGCCAATTTGTCATCTGAATATGGGAAGTGTAGTTATGGGTAGTAAATGCCAGAACACTAAAAGCTTGGAGACTGCTGAGAACCCTACCGTGAGTCAGCTCCCCTGTCCTGTGCGCCTAAGCAAAGCAAAAGAGAGAAAAACCCTGGATGGTATTTGCATTTCAAAAGCATTTACATTTAATTTAATATTTGTAATGCATTCAGTGAATAAGCTGCAGTGAATTTCAACAAATTCTTTTATATCTCAGCAAACCTGAGCTCCCAAAGGGGCTGCCGACTCGAGTTAAAGGCCCAAGCAAAGCAGATATTTACAGGAGGCAGCAGACTGCTGGGGGCAATGGCATGGTCCTGCTGCCCACTGCTTGCAACGCCAGGCTGCTGCCTGCTGCTGCCCACAGCGAAGGAGAGCTCCCTGTGTACAGGGCAGCTGTAACTGCTGTCTGGGAAGAGTCAGAGGAGGGGGATTATTTCTTCAGGAGGAGTAGCCACCCCTCTCACGCTCCCAGGGTGAGAAGGAAAGCAAACCCAGCTTTCAGAGGCTTCTCTTTGCGTCCTCCCCTGTCTCAAAACCCAACGGGAGCTTTGTTGGCCCCTCTCCCAGACCATGGCCTCTCGTACCCTGGGCAGCAGAATTCACTGCTACCTGAGCAGCCAAACAGGAGGACATCTCTTTAAAGGTCAAATGCCCTCACACTGACACAGGTGCTGTTTGCATAGCCATGCAAATAAGATTGAGCCTATACAGTGAGGAATGCATTAGGCCCAGACTCTGGTTGCTCTGTTGGCAGCCAGCCAGCCAGCTGGTTTTTAAGGGCAGTGGATGCCATGGCAGCATGGCTGACACAGGGTCTGGGGCAAGGGCAGAAATGGGGCTCTTTCTTTAGCTAGCCAGTGTTGTTTCTTCTGTTTCGGCACTGATGAGCCGGTGCCTGAACCCCAGCCAGCCCCCAATACACACGCTGCGCCTTCTCCAAGCACCAGCTGCAGAAAAATGTCCCCATGTGCCATGGGGTGCGTAGGATCCACCCTCACCAACAGACGGGGATGGGACTCCCCCCACCCCATAGCAGTGAGCAGTAATTTGTGCCCAAGGCAATTATCAAACCTGGGAGGTGCCGAGCACACACGAGAGGAGACTGAACACCCCACACTTGCCGGTGCCTTGCCTGTTAGCAGCTTTCTGTGAACACCCCAGATGTGAGAAACCCATGTGCCTTTTTCTGAAAACCCAGCTTTGTTTCTTACCTTCTTTGAGGTGTCACAATGTGCTTATTTCTCTGCTTAAGCTCCTTTCTGGCAAGACCCAGCGGCATGGAGGGTCCCCTTCGGGCCCTCGGCCTCCACAGGTTTCCCTCCTCCTGCACTGAGAGCAGTTGCAGACGCCTCACCTCTTCATTGCTCGCCAGAGCTCCAGCGCTGAGCTCCTCCGCCCTGTATACGCACAAAACCCAGCTTTATCTAGTAATGGACTGGGGTTTTTCTCATGTGTAGGGACACCACTTAGCTCCCACAAAAAAAGCCCCCCTTGCTCCCTGAGAGCTGCTGTTTACCTGAGGCTATTGCCCCGGGGCCTGACTGGAGCCATGTTGCCGCCCATCACAGGCTGGCCCCTGCCCGCCCCGTGCCCGCTGGTCAGGACCTGCCTCTGCCCCACAGACGGACGGACCCTGGCCCAGCCCGCTGCACCCCAGGGTGCCCCCTCGCCTCGTGGGGCTGTGGGCCTGGTACGGTTCGGGGAGGGCCTGCCCTCATCGTTGCTCCGCTTAGCTGAGAAGTGACTTCTCCTTAGGGGGAGGAAAGAGGTGACTTTCCCCAGGAAAAGTAGCTTTTCCTCTGTAAAAGGCAGCAGAGAACAAACCTGGTTGGGTACATGATTTCCTCTGGGGTTTTGTTGTTGCTAATTGCTGTTCTCCTCTTGCCGCTTGCCACAGGTAACTGCTTGTTGTCAGGACCAGCGGCCGTCTCATCTTCTCCATGGTGAGTGCTGGACGAAGGATTCATCTGCCTGGGGAAAGTGAGGATATGTGACCATTCGTCAATGCTAGAGGATAAGCTAAGCTACCGAGCTATCCACTATTGCTTCCACAGCACCTCAGACCTGGCCTTGCAATGACAAGTCTCTCTGACTGATGGGGTATAAGATCTAGCTCCCCTTTCTCTCCTGACACCTAAACTATCCAGACTGTAAAGTTTTACCTTCTGTTGCATCACCTTGCTGCAGCCTTCACGTGCTTGGCCCAAAACAGTCCTATGCCCCCTGATCCAAGACTGCAGACTGGTCTGTGGCCCCAACTCAGGATGGGAGACTGCTTAACTCAGCTCAGAGACTTCTGTGGCATCCCCGAAGCGATCTGCTCTTGCTCTTCCTTCCCATGTGCGGAAAGGCTAGCTCTCCCCAGCACTTCAAATACTCATTTATTAAGCTCATTGAATAAGCACAGCGCAAAGCCTGCAATACAAACTTTCACTAACGTAATGCAATTATTTCTAGCAGTAACTAGCACATCATGTTCCCCGCAATCGTCAAGCAAGAACAGCTCTCTGCTGCAAGGTAGAGTCTTGTTTCACTTTGAACAAAATCCTACCTCACTTCTAAAATGAGACTCTCCAGAGGAGAGAAGGCAGAGCTTTTTCTGATGTAGAACAGCTGCTCCAACTCATTGATTCATGTGGGACACCCAGAAACCTGCACAATGGTGCTTTGTTACAGACACTGTAACACAGACTGTTAAAAGCAGTTGCAACATGACATTAGCACCTCAAAGCTTCTACCAAGAACGAGGGCAGTGTAGTGAGCAGGCTGGTAAAACACACATGAGACAAACTCTTCTTTGAACAAATGACAAACTAAATGTGCAAGGAAGATGTTATATGGAGTTATTTTGATGTTTAACTGGAGGACAACTCAGGTAGAGTGAAGAAAGGTTTTCTAGAGGAATCCACATAATGAATCTTTTTGCACGTACCTGGGTCTTTAGTTAATGTACACTGATGCAGCTCTTGTGAATTAGGTGCAAGATGCAAGACTACTTTCACCTGAAAATGAAGTATATGGAACAAAACCTATGTCTTCAAGCACTATTACTAAGTGTTGCTACTCTGATGTCCCTGACTTCAGCACTACAGCAAGCATGGGCAACTCACAAGGAACTGATGCCACTGCCTCATGTATATGCAAAGAGGGTGAAATTCACCCGTAAACAGAAAGGTCTGGGTATCACATCTCACTTAAGCCTTCAAAAGACACATTAGCTGATACATAGATGTCATGAATGAATCGCACCCCAAGACAGCAGTGTATCAGTACCAAAATATTGATCTAACAACTTCATTCCTCCAAAGGAACCCCAGAACCCAAGAGGTCAAGAATCAGCTTTTATTCTTGGCTAGGTGTAGCTATGAGCATTAGAACATGATGACAAATCTAAATCCTGATGAAAAATTGCCAGAGGCCCATAAAGCTGCCAAAGTACAGTAGGCAGGCTTTCACATAATTGCAAGTCTTCCTTTCTCAAATGCCCAACCTGATTGACCAATTAAAGTGTTTAATTCTCTGAGAAGAGTCTATCATTAACTGTAATTTGTTCTAGTCTCACCGGTCCTTTCATGGCTGCCTCTGGTGAAAGAACCATTACGTATGATCTCAATCTCCATATTATAATGTGGAATTTTTGATAGTTTGCTATAAATAGGAATTGATTCATAAGGAGAATAATGAATTCATTGCCAGTCCTGTACCAATTACTTAATGACTGTCAAGATACATTAAATATCCTTAGCCCTACACTGGGGCCTGAGCTTATTCTTGGCTAACATATCTGACTGTATTCTGCACTCATTGCATTAATGCTAAGTGAAAAATAGTCTCAGTGACTACGAATAAATTTTAGAGTGCTTTATTTCATCATAAATATTGACACTGATCATTATAAATGCCTTCCAAAAGAGGTGATCATATTGACTAGATAATCTATCATCATTAGAAAGAAAGAGGAGAAAAATCAACCAAAAAATAACAAAAAAAAAAAAAAACCCAAACCAAAAAACCCAAACCAGTCCAGCATATCATATCATCACAATGCTCTCCTGGTTATTCTCACCTGAAAGAGCTTGTCACCATGCTAGGCCCTGTACAAGTTAAAGGCACTTTTTAAGCTGTACTACTTGCTAGTTGATTAGCAAGATAGTATAAATCCATTTGTATCTTTACTTTTCTCAAACCTCACTTTCATGCCATGTCCATGCATCAGTGTAATTACTTGCTAGTTGATTAGCAAGATAGTATAAATCCATTTGTATCTTTACTTTTCTCAAGCCTCACTTTCATGCCATGTCCATGCATCAGTGTAATTACCAAAGTGTATTGACCACCACATTTAACTTCAAATACAGCAGGCGTTGCTCAAGGGTCACAGACCACATCCCCTTCTTTTGCCCAGCCTCTCCTCGCAGAACCAACTGCAAAGATTGAGCCCGGAGTCTGAGAGGACGCACACGCTCCTTGATCTTCTGTGCTATCCAGGTGCTCCCTTATGGCAGGCTCATGGGTCCCCAGGGAAAGGTGCTGCAAAGGTGTCCAAAAAAAGCCTAAGATCTGGCCATTGTGACAGGGAGAGCCAAGGGGACAGCAAAAATATTGTTGAAGGTTGTGTCTCTCTTACACCAGTGTTAATTTCCAGCTCTTGCTTTTACAAGGCCCAAGAAGGAGTATCTGTTATGCTACAAGAACATAAATCCATAGTATGCATTTTTAAAGAAAACCGAGTAGAACTAGGCAATACGGTCTACAGGGAAGGTCTATGATGTACAATTACACTACAGAACATTAGCCTGCATAATGTATATTGGTGCTGGGAACAACCTGGAGGCTTCTCTGTGATTGTTTATGAATTCAGCATGAGACCTCATTATTTGTTATATGCACTGGGTACATACAGCGTGTTAATTCAATAGCATGTTGCCAGGGAGCGCAGGGAGGATGAATAACTACAGTCCAGATTACAGTCTCTCAATACACCTCCAGGATCACTAGGTTGCTACGTTTTCTTTTTCTTTTCTCCAATCACTTTAAATAGGCTGAGAAAGCACAGAAGAATGATAAAGTTTGTGGATACCTTCAAAGACGTTTCCTAAGAGAAAAGAGAACAAACCCAAACTTTAGAGTCTAGACCAAATAGGAAGTTAGAGCTAGCTAAAGCCACCCTTGGAAAGGAGACAATAGTGACAATTGACCTGTGCCTCCTTTGCTGGGAGCTGACCACTTGCCCAGTTCCTAACAACAGGCAGTGGAACCTGATTCCTCACACTTCTGCGGTCCCACCTCATCAGGTAATAAGAGCATCAGATCTGGGCAAAGAAGAACATCTGTTTGTGACTTCCATATACTCATGCTAATCCTTGCAATACATTTTCTGCTGTGGTACCTAGTCTTCCACTGATCTGACCAATGTCAAATTAAACTTATCCTTGCAATTTTTAATGAAATTCATCCATGACATTTGAACACGGTACAGACACTTGAAGCTTTACTTTGCTTAGTTCTTCAATAAATCATGAAGAGATGGAAATAACAAGCCTCATAACCTGGAGAAAATATATATACCAATTACCAAGCAAAGAGAAAGGAAAGTCTTTAGTCAACATTCCTGAAGCAAAAGCATTAAAAACATATATTACCTTGTATATATTGTATTATATACAATAAGGAGCTGACACAGCTTGCTGGCAAGTAACGCTAAAAACATGTATGTTAAGAACTACCGTCTCAGTTTATTGAAGCACTCACCTTTCCCCAGATGCATTCACTAACCAGTGACAATCCAAGAACTGTAATCCTAGTAAATTAACACTTCTTGCTAAATTGGAGAGTATCACATTCAAAATATGTTCTTTTCTAGCTATAGCAGGCCCCATGTCCTACAAAAGTTGCTTGCATAGAACAGCAGTACAAATAGGAAGAAAAGATTAGAAATCCAATTATTTAAATCCTGATTCAAATGAGGCTGAGGAATCCACAGTAATAAATCATCTCAAAGCACAAAATACACTTTTATGGAAAATCTGGAGTAGGTAAAGCAACAGCAGATAGTGTGAAAATAGACCATTCCTGATGCCCCCAAAGCAGAAATGTATACAATAGACAGATAGGGTCTAATGTGTACACAGATACTGAAGCATGACGTATTCCAATTAAGCCCAACTGCTATTTAAAATGTCCAGTGACTGGTAGTGTAACAAAGACTCTGATTGCGAAGTGCCATTTATCTGACAGGGGGATATGTAAGCTTCAGTAACATCATTTACATTTCCCTCTCCTTTGTATCCCTTCTTGAAGGAAGTGTTCAGCAGACAGTAGCAGAAGAAAGATATATGACCCTAAATAATATTCCTCGCAGCCACAATGCCTCAGTCTGCAGCAGAATCTTTCCAGAGGATGCTTAAATCCAAGTAATGTCAGCATTTATCAGCAGATAGACTATTATCAGGCCAGCTCTCTATTCCAAGAATAAAGACTATTCCCAATATTGGAGCTGTCTCAGGAGCACTGATGAATGTCTTTCTTCCTGCAGAGGAGTGGGAATGGAGAACAGGCTCAGGCATGAGAGTGGATGTCAGCGGATGGGACTTTTCTGGGCTCTGCCACCAGCCTACTGGGGCACCCAGGGCAAATCACTTCATCTGTCTGAGCCTCAGATGCCTTAATGATACGACAGAGATAAAAATTAGAGCTGCCTGAAAGCTTATGAAGCCAAAAAGAAGCCTTGAGTAGAACAGATGCTGCTTGCAAGAAAATTCCTATTTTTGTATAAATGTTTTGGCTGTTCCTAAGAAAAAATCACACAAGCCAGCTTTTTTTTTTTTTTTCTCATTTTTGGCAATGAAAATCCAAATCTTTTCAATGAAGTCCAAGGGAAAAATGAAAACTAGTTTTCTTCCCTAAAGCCTTATTTTAGTTCTGTAAAAAACCAATAACAATAAGAAAGTAAATCTTTGACTATCCTTATTGAATCTTACTCATCACAGAAAAACACTTTGGTTGAAAGGCAGCATATAAGAGCCAAATACTGTTACAGGTCAACTCTCTCTTGATAGTACAGTTATGCTCAAGTCATGGTCCAGCTGACAGCATCCTGACTTACACAGGTCAGGTTGGTCACACAGGTGGAGACAAGGTCAAGTTGTGTTGAAAGCACATTAAAGTCCCATGCTGAACCATTTTGCTCCCACTTACACAGACAAGATTAAACTGAGGTATGTCAAAGTTAAATCACTATTTCACTTGAGCCAGTGACTCAGACATTAAATAAAATGGAGAGTTGATAGTACCTAAAATCTCTTTTTTGTGATGGTCAAGGAAACCATGCCAGACCCCTGCTTATTAAATCCTTGTTTAAACACAGTTGTTACTAGCTTCAGTTTCAGACACGGTGAAGGCTCTGAAAAGAGTGAGGAACCTGGAGCTGTCTTAGCAGACCAGTAAAAACAGACAAACATCATCATGTTTTAAACTGCTTCCCTTTTCCAACATAGAAAAGTAGCCTTACGGAATGAAATATCACAGCAACAGCTACAACTACACAACTTTAAGAACATACAGCGTTTGCATGTTCAGACTCCTAGCAGCACTGAAAACCTATTAGCAGTGTCAGGAAGGAGAGACAAAGGGATCTTCAGAACACAAACAAATTTATTTCATAGTGCTTTCCCAAAGTAGTTTTAGTAGACATGGTGGTTAGATGTTTTCCCCCCCCCAGGGGTTTCATTTGGATTGCCCAGGGTAAATGATTCTGATAATGATGCCTCTGCTTTCTGTGTTTTGTAATAGAGCTATTATTTCCAAATGGACTTTCCAAATAACAGTGGAGATGAGAGCCCATCAAACAAACATCTGCTGTAAGCCTTGGGGATGCTAACCGGAAATGGTGTCAGAGGCGGCTGTTTGAATAGGCAGTCAAGAAAATACCCATTTTGATGAATGTGTACAGGCATTAGTCTCAATCATCATTTCCTACCAAAACAAAGACCTTGGAAACGAAGCACTTGAACCCAGCTGTATACACTGCTTTGGACATGTTCATAATGTCTCTTTCAAAACAGATCTTGCTGGGCTACTTTCCTTGACCTGTCAGAAGAATAGAAAATAATCTGAAGTATCTTAAATGCAACTAATTGCTCTAAACTGTGACTAGGCACATAACAGAAATAAAAGGTATTTCTCTTTCCCAGTAGAAATCAGCTACAGGAATTATTCATGTGGGGGAGAAAAGTGTTGGTTATTTGACATAAATCAGTTCCCTTTGATGTTTGCAAAACAGAGCAAGATCATAACATATGAGCAGACTGAAATTACAGCTGAATAAATTTATAGACTTGTTTTCATTCATTTTAAAATGCGATTGTAATGTCTAAAAGCAATCAACTGATGGTTTTGGTCCACTTCTGTCTAATCACTGCTTCAATTGATGCATTTCCTAAAAATACTTGAAATTGAAACCGTCAGATGTTAACAATATATCTTCTTCTGCCATTAGATAATATCTAATCAGCAATTATGGGCAGCAATGAAGCTTCTTAATTCAATGACTACACGCCACCTATCTTTCCCATTTTGCTGACTGAAGATCCAGCTGTTTCTGGTTCGTGTCAATGCACTTCAAAGATTGGCAAGTATAGCTATAAATCTAAAAACAGGAACATCCTGCATCTCACATCAGTCACCCTTTTGTAGTACAAGAATTTTAGAAAGTTCTTGAATGGGACAGAAAGATGGAATGGGATTTATTTTTAATAAGCTGTAGACACTCGTACTGATAATCATTGTTATATATCCAAGTAACAAAAAATGGCACCCTTATTGGTGGATGGGTTGACTCTTGGGCTGCTTTACCTCCAAAAGAATTATCCTATACAGGGAGACTGCTGCATCGGTCTTCAAGCCAATACCTACCTGCAATATCGCTTAGGATTTGATCAATGGAGACAAACAGTTCCGCTGTTTTTTCTTGCTGTGTCATGGCTTTGTCTGTGAGGCTATGTTCACTGTAAAAGCTTAAACTAATAAAGTACATGGGAAACTCAAATCAGAGACAGCATATTCACCTTGATTGATACTGGGATTTGTGCCTTTCTTGATGTGAAAGGTGGTGATACTTATACCACATCAAAGCTCAGGCAATCATTTCTGTAACCAAAGAGTGTTCCCACTCTACAGTTCTCACTGGTGGGACTGCATAAAGATGAGTTTGTACATGTCGGTGTCAAAATGACTGTACAGCAAAATCAACTTGCAATTAAGTAGGCCTGCTTTGAGGATAAAGAGTATTATTAACTTCAAAATGTTCTAAAGAAGTGTCTGACCACTGGCTTCCAAAGAGCTGAGAACTGTTTTAAACACAGTGTATGCAGGACAACTCCAGACACTGTGTTAACACAAGGCAATTTGGTTTAGTCACTGCTATTTTTAGTTGTCTGTATACAGGGCTACTTGAAGCAATGACCTTGATTACTTTATGCATTTATTCAGGGTTTGTGCAGTATGCTGAGCTCCATTGGCCCGTGTGCTCCTAAGTCACTGAGACTCATCCATGAATATCCACCAGAGAATATTTGTGTTGGTAGATAAATTCATGTACAGTGAATGCAAACCTGAGGACCTGCCCAAATCATTTTTTGTCAGGTCCCTGAGGGCACTGCCAGCCACGACTGCCCCTGCCCAGCCTCCCCCGGCGTTCCCATCACCCTGCCCACAGCCCAGCACCACATTTCAGCCCAACCTGGGGCCATCAGTCCCCGCCCCAGTGACACTACAGCAGCGACACTGACCCGCACTGCTCCTGGCAGTTTTATGCTAGGACATTCTGATGCTGTCAAAAGGAGAGCACATGATACAGTGGGCAATACTCCACACCACGCTCCTTCAACATAGGGATCACAGGAGGCACAGCATTGGAGAGCGCGAGGGCAGTATTGATCCCTCTTCCACTTTTCAGAATAGAGGTGCTCCTCTAGATCTGTCTGTAAGTACAAGAAGCTTCTCTGATTTATGGCACACTTGCCTGGCTGCTATCAGCTTTTCTGGGGTACAGGTTTCTGGTCTGTACTGTGCCCATATCATTCCCTCTCTTCCTCCCAGCCCTCCCATGCTGCTGATGTGGTGAGGAAGCAGTGTGGAAAGCCTGTGACGTGCTTTCGGGTGGGGAGATCCCCTCAGGTCCTCCCAGCCTCCTTTCTGCTATGAACAGAGACCAAAAGGGCTGCAGTCTAGCCTAAGGTGCTTTATCTGAGTTGTCTCTAATAAATACCACAGTCCCAATAGCAAATTCTTGCAGAGAACTATTTATGGTCAATTCACTGCCTGAAGAATAAATGCCATTACAGAATTAAAATACTTTTGAATTACAAAGCTGAAGAAATTGTGTTCTGCTTTCAGGGAGACCACAGGAAAAAAAGAAGCTGCCTTCATCGTGTGGCCTTTACTTGCAAACTCTTGCAAGGAGTGGGGAACAAAAGCAACACCAGCACTGCCCCCAGGGATCTGCTACAGGGTCTGCCAGGTCAGTGGGGTGCGTAGGGCCCCCAGAGCCTGCCCGGGAGCATTACGCTTCCCCAAACTTGCTTCTCCCTAGACTGGCTTCAGTCACTTCTGTGCCTGTTCTCTGTCTCTTGTGGCTGGTTTTCGTTCTTCCATCCCTGTTGGGTGTGGATTTACTACTAGGAGCAACAGTACTGAGCAAGGAATGTAGCCCAGCATTTTCTTGCATTATGCGTGCCTCTGCACACAGATGCATGTCAGCCCAATACCCTTTTATTTGCATCTGTTTCCCACCATGGGAACTCAGGATATGATTTGGGTAGGACTACCATACATACGCCTGCATTTCCTGGCTGTGGCCAGATTTTCTAGCCAGAAATTTTATTATTTAGCTTAAAAGGGGAGTTCAGACATATTCCTAGGATCCCTTTACTTTTCTGGGAACTGAGTCAGAACAGTATTTCTGTCCAGACAGTCTAACATTTGACTATGCTGCATAGTTGTTCACTATGCATGTACAGATACACTCTATAACACATTCCCAGTGGGTCCTACACATCTTGATTGCATCAGAATTACCATGCATGCACAAACCCTCTGTGCAATGGATGTGCAGTGCCCTCAGCATGTCTACAACATGCTGGACCCTCCACATGCGTGCAGCCCAACACAAATGGTTGTTAATGCCTACTTATTCAGAAAATACCAGAAAATAATATGGGAGCCCCAAAATAAAGGAGAATAAATTCAAAATATATTTAAACCTATCTGAATGCAAGCCACAGGTATGGAGATATACTTCCCTTTAAGTCTAGCATTTTTTTGTACATTGGGTATTCATCTAGCACACTAGCACTCAGAGGGCTAACAGGACCTATGCATTAGTCTCTGTCCCAAGGGCTGTGTGGCATGCAGAAATATGGGAGAAACCAGCACTGAAACTGAGTTGTCCAAAACACGGCATCTTCAATTCAAAGAGATTTGTGGGGCTCTCTTCACTTTTGTCTCAAAACTGTAGTAAAAATAGAGCTGAAATAACTGAATTTACCTGGTTGCCATGGCATGGCCAGAAGACTATCCCCACGGATAGGTTATATTTTAGGGACAAAGCTCCCCCACGTGAAGTAAAGCCATGTTTACTTGTGCTGGAAACAGATGAGTTCTCAGTACTAGGGCCACCAAATGTGAAATTGGTATTTCTGAATCGGATAGGAGGGTCAAAGCTGCTTTAGCTCTGCCTGCTTCCTTGTATACCTTTTACAACAAAGTCCCTCCATCCTAGGCTCAGGTTTTCCCTAGGTCCACGATACTGATCAGTCCAGGTCTAGATGCTAGATGTATGGTCTAGATCTGCTAGACGCAACTGTTTTTTCTCCATTCCAGCCATATTCGGAGCCTTTACATGGAACCATACGAAGCTTCATGTGCTCATAAATTAGCCTTTGCTAAAATGAGATTTTCCTCAATTATGCTTCCCTTTTCCCCTCCCTCTTTGATTCTTTTCTATCTTTATGCTCTAGGGAGATTTTCAGAGGTCTTGTGTGAGGATTACAAAGGCAATAAGCGGATTAAGGAAAAGTAGCTTTTTGATATACCCAGCATAATACAAATTAGGATTGTTTATAACTCTATTCCCTTATCGGTTATTACTGAGTGTATGCTGATGTACTTTGAGGTCTCTAAATAAACCGAGAGGGTTGAAGGTAACTGAATTATTTTAATTGGCACATTAAGGAACACGCTTGCCAAAGAACAGATCATGTGTACAATACTGCTAATAAGGAAAGTTTGCCTTATTATTGAAAGAATCTCTGGGAAAAGGGGTACTCTTGTGGAGAAGGACACGGGGCTTCTGCAGGTCTAATTTCTCCATCTGTGAAAAAAGGGCTGTCCCTGACTTTGACGACTCTCTGGTCTCTCTAGGTTTTAAACTCTTCAAGGCAAGGAATGTCTTCTCACCTAGCCCAGCAGAGTGAGATTCTGAGCTTGATGGAACTTCAAAATATTCGCTTAGTGTTAATTAAGAATAATATTGTTTAACATTTCTCCCTTTATCTTCTGGAAAATCTACTGTATATACTTCATAGTGAATCTAAATAACAATAAAAATTCTCCATCCTATCATCAGGAAGTCCAAAGAATGCAAAACTGGGTATTTTATTTTAGGCTCTTCTACTTTCAGCCCTGCAGCACCTGCTACGTTCAGGAAGGATGTTGATGCCCAGACCTACCAAATGATAGACCAGATGCTCAGGTAGCAGAACCTATGCAGTTCCTCTGGCTTCAGGCATTCCTGTATCTTTCAGCCAGGTATAAAAAGAGCAGGGGAAGTTAAAAAGTAATTAATTGGTCTATTAATGGAATGAATATATCCTTTGGTATTTTATTGTCCAGCAGAAGTGGGCAGGCAGTTATTCTGCAGCAGTGTTTATATTGCTAAGAATGTCAATAACAAGGTGCAGTGTACTGCAATGTGGTTCTGCTAATTAATTGATGAAAGGAGATAATTATTTTTAGATTGTGAATAAGTGTGAGAAAGTAAGCTCTAAAAGCCTTCTGGGGAAAAAAAAGATTCCACCTTTTCAGGTTTACCAGTACTGAATGCCATTCCCCTATCTCCTGATAAAAAATATAAGTGTAAATGTCAAGCCAAGCCAGTGATGACCTCTGACTTCTTTGAAAATGCCATGATTCTTTCAAAAGAACACTAGGAGAACAGGCTGAATGACTAACTAACTGGTAGATTGTGCCCTCTGGAAAATCCCACAGACGGTGTTGAAATTGCTGAACTTCCCCAAAGGCAGGATGAGTTGTACTGAACAGAGATGCTGGGATCTGTGTAACAACAGCTCTGCCTCCCTCCAACACCACAACAGGCTCTTTCCCCACATCTGGCACTCAGGGCAGGAAAAGAATGAAGAGAAATCATCCTCTCCAGCTTTTTCCCCCTTGAAACCTGAGCCAATTTTGAAGTGTATGTCCACATTTTCCCTTCTTTTCCTCTCTGCCTCCTGTTCCCAAGGGCATAGGTGTTAGCACAGGGGCAGCTGCTGAAACCCACACTGCCCTGACCTAGGAAAACATTTTGGGCTGGGAGGGTCAGAATCCATAATCCCTCTGCCAACACCCAGCCTCAGAGACTGCCGCACTTTTTTTAGACCCTCTCTGCGGGAGGCAGCAACTGGTCCGCGGATAAGGCTTACACATGAATGCAATTCTGTGTGCATTCCTGTGCTTCGTAGTCTTGCAGCTTGTGCTGTCTCATTTTACTGCGGTGTGAAGGGGCAGAAGGTGGTCCTAGGTGAGGCTGGAGACGGTTACTGCACACACATCAAGGACTACCTGGTACAGGTATCAAGAGTCAGATACAGTTTCTCAATACAAATATATATATATATATATCTCACACACTCCTATACATATAATATAAATAGATATATATATCTTCGCCTGTCAAGGTGTTTAAGGTTTTACGTAACAAGTCAGCAATAATAACATTAAAATATACTACAATTCAGGCTATTAGAAATGCTGACTGCGACATTTCCACTCCTGCAGATTTTCAACCAGAAGAAACCTTGCCGTGGACTGCAAGACAGGCTGTCCAGTGGCATTTTTAGCATGCCTTCCCCCCCCCCCCCAACTGAGACAGGCACCTCAGCTGAGGAACCCCCTGGTCATTAGTTTCCAAACTGGCATAGGGTCTCTTTCTGCTCTAAGCGACAGTGACTGGGGTGCAGCCAAGCTGGAGGAGACTCCTATCAAACCCTGCAGACATTACTTAATACTTACTTTCTTTCTGGAAGTTCCTACAGGTTAAGCCTTCCTGATGCCAGGAATTCTCAGCTGAACATCAATGTAGCAATAACCACCTACTCTCCATCCCTGTGGCTACCTCGGGCAGATTTGTTGTTGGTTGCTAAAGGCAACTAGTTCTGATTGATGGTTTCCATGAACTTTCCACCAGCAGGGTGGGGCCTGGGCTATTGTGTTTCCAGGGCTCTGCAGAGCCGGAGGGGCAGTAGGAGAAAAGTAGGGAAACTGGAAGACCATAAAGGTACCTGCCTTAGTTGTTCAGACTTCTACTTGAGTGGCTTGTAACCACAGCAGCATAGGATGGCAAAGACTCTATGTGGGAGTTTGTAAGTGATACCGGTTGCTCACTGTATAAAATAAAGTAAACCAAACCAAACCAAAACAGTTTGTAAAGCTCTTTCTAATCCATTAATATTAAACCCCTGCTTTTTTCACTTTCTCATACTAAAGTCATCCTGGTAAGACAAATCTCTTTTTAAATATTTATCAGAAGAAAAGCAAAACAGTATGACAGAGATTTGCACAAAACTTCTTTATCAGTCCTGGGCGTGTGAGGCTATATATCAGCCTTTCCGTGACTCTTGGTGTAGTTTTCTCTGTGTAGCTCATATACTTCAGATGATATGAAAGGATTTCAATGTGCACTCGAAACGTTTTTTTCCAGATTTAGTGTACCAGCATTTTTCTTTAACATGCTTATTTGTCTCTTTTAAGGTCTGCTTTACATTACATAGTCTCTTTGTATTCTGTGCAGATGAAAAGCACATGCGTTTCCACTCCTCCCTCATTATAATGCTACTTTTTGAAGAAAGCATCTCATGTGTTTTTAAAAAATGCTGTTATTACAAAGTTTTAAAAAACCTGTTGATGACTCATTGGGAAATAGTGAACAACATAATTTTCCCAGCTTTGCCTTATACCCATTCAATCTTAGATCTTTCTGCCAAAAGTGTGCAAACCACTTGTAGGTGGGGCTGGCAGTTCTATTGTTAAGATTGCTTAAGTACATTTACCAAACATTAGATATTTTAGCTAAAATTTCCACGCTGATTATTTACCTAAACCTGAATTACAGAGAGACATTCTTAGTCAGAAGTTTCTCTTATCTCTAAGACCAGGGCTAGGACACATTTTGCCTTGTCAAAATATTCTGGCAGTCTTTCTCAGAGAGGCTGTAATGCCCCTGCCCTTTGAAAAAGGAACATGAAATTTGCTTTTGTGAAAGTCTGCCCCAATTTGACCACATTACGAGGCTTTGAAAAACTTCAGGCAGCACCATCTGACTAGAATCAGAGACTGCATCTCTCTGAAGAGCGGAGCTTTTCAAGGGGCTCTGGGCTAACAGAACAAGGAGGTCCCTGCCCTGGTCCTTCTCCTGGCCAGGTTGTCTCAGCCCCTTCTATGTGTCACTTCTCACACCCATCAGGCCCCTCCATGGGCTCCCCTAATTCAGCTCACTAATCCCACAGAAAGTGGCTGGATTAGTCTTCTGACAGTGATCAGAGGAAGGTCTGAGACATGTAAGTGCTGGTGAAAGATAAATAGTGATAGCAGGCCCTCAGGAAGAAGAGGCAGGGAGACCTCACACTTGCTGGTAGTGAGCTGTTAGATCAGCACACCTGTGCTTGTAAAATTGAGCCTCAATAAAGCTTCACAGCTTGATTTTCTAAAGATTTGCTAAAACTCATCTGCACTACGCACCTGGCATCCTAGAGGCAAGCAGGACTTTTGCTCTAGTTGCAGTTCTGGCTCCCCCAGCCCATGGACTGGGGCACTGAAGCATATAGCAGGCACTCCTTCCCTCCTGCTCTCCCAGGATTTCCCTCTTCCTCAACATGCCCCATGAAGAATGAAGCTACCAGCAGTGTACAGCGGTGTGAGAAGCAAGATGGGGAACAAAAGAGGGAGATTAGACTGTGAGACAATACCCGAGGCAGAGGACAGAGACTTGAGGTTTACAGAGGTTGGACTGGGTGCAAGGGGTAGCAAGAGGGAAGCTAGGCATGACATGAGGGTCAGGACGTGGGCCCGGAGTCTAGCTGTCAGAAAGACTGAGAGGTGGGGAGAAAGAAGATGCCGAGACCGGATGAGAAGTCGAGGAGGGGTCAGCAGTGGTGAATGTCGTTGTCCCGGGGAGGCAGGCTATGCCGGTACTGACAGTGCAGGGGAGAGAGATTGCTAGCTGAACGAGAGCTGCAGTGAGGAAGAGACAGGACTAGGTGTATGTATATACTGCACACACAATTTCCATTGCCATTCCCGCAGGTATACCAAACCTACCTTAAATCTAACTGCTGATTGTAGCTGTGGCGCCCCTGGGAACTCCGCATGGTTTGTAAAACCCACCCAAGATGGTGGGTGAATGCACAGGCAGCACTTTGCTGAATGAAAAGGAGAGGCAGGAAAGACCATGCTTCAAAGAGACAGGCAGAAGACTATGCCCACTAAAGCACATACCTGTTTGGAGCCGGGAGAGGAAATCAGGAGTCCACTGGTTTTCTGCTGTCAGCAAACACCTGCAAAACCTAGCTCCAAAGTGTGTCATAACTCTCCAGTGGCAAGTTCATAGTCATTCTTGGCATTCCATAAGGCCAAATAGCAGAAATGCTTGAGCAGAAGAGAGGGTCCCCCTCCTGCTGCTGATCACTCTGGACAGTCGCATGACACTCTATTAACAGGGCTTGGAGGGGCAGGGGAAATGCTAATCCAGTGTAAAAATAGGTTCTTGAAATTCAGAAAGCTCCAGTTCTCAATATATATACTCTTACTTCATGTTCTTTATGCATATCACAAGGTTCAGTAGAGTAATAGCTTTTTATTTCTGTCCTTGCGACCCTTAGTACACAGAGAATGGGTGTGCAATAGGGATCAGATTGGTCAGGTTTATTTAATGAAGCCATTGCTTTTCTACAGAAAAAAAGTACAAGGTCATGGAAGTAAAGACGTGTTCATAGTGGCTGTGAACAAGGGACCAGATAAAGTTTTCAGTGACCGTGTAGCTATGGCCTTTCCTGACACTTAAGAAATTGTCTTTTCAGAGTAGAAATTATCTTTTAATGGTTTGTTTAATGTTTGTGCTCAGTCACACTGTTATGCTGTACTGCCATATAACCAATCCCCAAAGGTTTAAAAGCAAATTTGACCCCAAAACTGCCATGTTGGCTGCAAGTTCCCAAGATTTCCCTTAATTTAGCGGCCATGAAAGGCTGTTTGAACTAAGCCATGGGACTAACCACTGAAACAAATGAACAGATGAAATAAGTGCTCATATGACCTGTTCCAGCAGTTCTGCTTACATTGCTACATTTCAGCTGTGAACACCTCAGCATGGCTGCAGACTAGATTAATTCAATCACTTTAAAAACTGACCAAATTGGTGCAAATCAAAGGGCAGACCTCATCTGAGGAAGCTAAGCTAACTTAACATAGGCTACCAAGCATTTTCCAAGAAGTAGCAACTTTGGATTCCTCCCCATTTGGAGTTTATTTTAATCTGTGGTTCAGAATTGAAAGTCTCTGTTTCATATTATTAACATTTCTAGATATTTAACCTTGGAGAAGTCTGTTTTTCCAAACTGCAACAATTAACAACTTCTTTCCAATGCCAAAATGTGTATGTAGGCTTGTCTCTGCCCACGAAACTAGACAATGAACACTGCAGCCACTCCAATTAATAATGCCCTCAGTTAAGGCCTTATTTAGAGGAACCAAACCAAAAGAAACAGAGCAACCCAAACCATTAGACAAACAGCCAGGTCAGGCTCTTCAGGTCAGACACTACCAATCCTTGGTGAGTTTGAGGCTCAGGGAGAAAGCTGACCCAATACACAGAAGAACCTCAAGTTCTTTTGAGCACTCCCTCCAAGCTGGATGTAGTTTAAATTAAACACCTAAACAATGCCCCTCACTTGTTCCCCAGCCCCTGTGTGCCACTCTGTTTTAGAGAGGGCCTTGCTGCTTTCCCAAGTCCCTAAAATCCTGTTACTGTGTAGGTATCAGGTATTACTGCAGTGTGTGGGGATGGTGACAGTGGCCCTGATGTGGTCAAGCTGTCTGTGGTAAAGTGGCAAATCTTGACCCATGATTTTCAGTTCCCATTGTATCCAGCTGAGTTATACTGCAATTTTGAAGAGATTTTTGTGGTGGTTTGTCTCTTTGCATCAAACAGATCATCATCACTTTCATCTGCTGCTCTTTACAGTCCTACGAAGGCTATTTCTCTTAAGACCATATCAAGCACAGATTTTTCACTCCAAAGCCCCTCAGCCATCGACTCCCGTTACCTGCCAGGTGTGACCAAGGCTAACGCCTTCAGCCTTTGCCCTGGACTGCCTCCCTTCATCACAGAGCTCACTGAACCCTTCCTTCACATTTTTCTCAGTAGTCCGTTGACTGCTCTGCGTCGTCCAAAGCCTTTTTCATGTTGTGTTTTATTAGCTAATATATCATGCTGTAGCTATAATATGCAGAGTAGCATTTCACTGCATAATTTCAAAACTGGACGCATTCATCTTTTCCCCCGTCACAGCCTAGAAAGCTCCTCTGAATGGCTGATTAGTGAGTCAAGAAGTTTATTATAAAACAAACAACATACCAAGGTAAAAGCTATAAACACAAAGCAAATCGCTTATGGTCATTATTCCTTCTGGTACCAAGAGTAATACAACCTTTAAAGCTGTGTTTGATGGCCTGTTCCTGGCTCTCTCTGGTCTCCTCAGGTTGTCATTCTTGCGGGCTTTAATAAGGAGTAGAGATGAGTTCACATTTGCTGGAACAGGGTTTGCTGAGAAGCCAGCACAGATCTGGATCTGAAATTCGCATAAGTCCCTATATAATTTTATAACGTTATATTTTGACGGTCCTGGGCAGACTGCTTCCCCAGGTTTTCTAAGGTACTCAGCAGGAAACAAGTGGGGGGAGGGCCCCCCCCCCCCTTCAATGTATAAGTATGTTTTTAATATTGGGCTTATAATGCATAGAGGACCAACCTAAGGCATGTAACATTAGGAAAAAGTCAGGAATGCACCATTACCAACATCAAACATTCAAAAATCGTAAGCTAGAGCTCAAAAGTAATGAAATTGGCTTTCAAATAAAAAAAAAAATTAAATACTAAACATTTAAAATTGATGTTTTTCAGCTTTTTCTGAACACAAGGACTAGACACTGCCTTTTATGTAGTGTTTGAATGATGCTAGGACAAAGGGCTCTAGAGAAAACAATAAACATTTTGAGATATGTCAAAGTTACAGTTTTTAACCTGCAATCTGTGTGTTCAAAGAGTGTTTTTAAGGGGTCTGCAGAGGGTAACTAAGAAAAGCAAACCCATTTTCTGCAGTATTAAATCACTATACAGGAACTGACGCTTCCACTGGAAAAAAAAGTTTTAAGGTGCTGCAAATTGTAAAAGGTTGAAAAACATGTTTCTGGCGATTCTGACTCGAGCTTTCAATTATTTAAGTGATGTGAGGGCCCCAGTTCTACTGAAGTTAACCGGGATTTGTTCTAAATCCCACAGGTACTTTGGAAAGTTCAAACCAGAGTTTCTGGATGAGTGGTTCCAACTGCGTACGATGTGCAGAGCTCTAAACTTTTTTCTTTTCTTTTTTTTTCCAGTGGAGGTGTAAATCCCTGCGTATAGAATTTAAGCCTATGCATAGCAAGCTAGCATTTTTTTTATTACCTTCTGCAGACCCCTTCCTGATAGTCCGCGAGCCTTGGCATTTCCAATTATACAGGCTGCCTGAGCTTTTAGTGACTTGCTCCTGTCCTTCAGCTAATATTTCTGGAAGGGATTTCAGTGATCTTTTTTGGCTTGGGAGTAGTTAGTTAAACTGTCAAGGAAATGATGAATGGGATCTGCACCCATGTGTTACCACAAAGATGCCTTGCAGACATTTCCTCAGATTTTAAGGCATCTGGCTAGGACTTTCTTACGTCACCAAATACAATAGAAGAATAGTAATGATTAGCAGTTGTATAACAGTATACTTCTCCAAGGCCCTTTTGCTTGGATGTTTATAAAGCTCTGCTGGAAGAAAAACAATAATTCACAGATGGGAAAACTAGGGAAGAGGTGAAGTTGAAATTCCTTGTTTAAGCCACAAATTCATCTCAAGTCGGAGCCCAAAGCACAATTCCGATTCTGTGCTCAGATCAAAACTTCACAATGAAGGCAACTTTTTTTAATAAATTAGGAAAAAAGATGTTCGTTTCAAAGCCCCAAAGATTTCTTGACAATAACACTGAAAAAAACACATTCAGTTCCTCTGAAAGCTATCTTACAATTCAGAAACTATAAGTATTAATTTTCCTGTGTGTCCTTCTCACATTAAGTCGCTACATACCAGAAGATGAGCATATGAAACAATTAGGCTCATCCTTAAAAAAAAAACCAAAAAAACCAACCGAACTTGTGCAAAAGGAAAGCAAGCGATTCCTGAGTACAAATGATTTCTTGGTGTTCCCTTTCAGCTCCTACGCCTAAGGCCAAATCGCTCCTTTCAAGGAAACATCCACAGGAAGGGCAAGGTTGCTTACGCTCTGAGTCAGGGTCTGTCGCTGGGTTGCTGCTGGCTAGCTGCCCGAATCCTGCCTCCCTGCTCCTCCCGCTCCCAGGCGGGGCAGGAGGAGGCTCTGTCTTACTCATGGTATGGGATGATGGAGCCTAGACTATGCCTTGCAGAAAAATATCTTTGCTCTGGCCTCTGGGACACGCCTTTCCCACTCCATGGCATTCCAGCTCTCAGGGATGGCTCCCCATGAGTTAGGAGAAAGCAGACAACATCAGAGCTTCCCAGACCCTCTCAGAGGTTAAAAACAGAGGGGGTTTGGGGAAAAGCGTTGTGCTGACGGTGCCTGTTAGGAGCCAAAGATCTGGAAATGATTTGTGGTCTCGAAACAGTGGACATCAGGTAGGGCACTTAGTGCTGAACTTTGAGGGTGTTATTTTTAAATTCTTAGGACTGGCTTAGAATTGCAATAATTAACAAAATAATTTCAGCATAAAGTGTGTTTCCTTCATATTCTTTATATCAGCCTTCTCCCTCTAGCCTAGTTTGGCATTCACGTAAGGGAAATCGTTGTACAGATTACCTGGCCGTAAGAGAAACTCAGCCATCGCAGCAATACCGTCCCCGCTAGCCTCCGGCTCCCAGCCCCAGCCCCAGAGCGAGACACTGGCAGGAACTTCCCTGCTTACACAATCGTGCTGACACAGCGGCCAAGTTCAAGCCAAGACCAACTTCCAGGGCCTCTCATGCTGCTATCTCATATCATCAGCCTTTGCTCTTTTCCTCCTCACTCTTAGCCATAGGTTTTCCATCACGGTTGTCTCTATCCAGGTCCTTCCTGTACTGCTGCAGCAACCTCTGCAATTCAGCATTGATTCCCACAGGGATTTTTTCCTCCTCCTCTTTCTACTTAACAACAGCCCTCCTCTGAGAGTTTCTTGGCAAAAGCAGTGGACCTGCAGGGATGATCCCAGTGCACTGAGCCAGGCTGAGGGACCCACCTTCCTCCAGCTCATGTCTGTCTCCTTGCCTCTTTGCTGACACTGCTGCTTTCCAGCGTGTTGTTCCTCCAGTGCTTGTTACGCTGAAGCATCTCACTCCCCAGCCAAGTTATTAGCCTCAGTGGCTCGTCCTCTCGCTGATGGAGTTTGTGTAGCCTTCAGGTTTGACTCACACCCATCAGGCCCCTCCATGGGCTCCCCTAATTCAGCTCACTAATCCCACAGACAGTGGCTGGATTAGTCTTCTGACAGTGATCAGAGGAAGGTCTGAGAGATGTAAGTGCTGGTGAAAGATAAATGGTGATATGGCTGGGAACACAGCCATGCTCCCTCCACCTCAGCCACTGTCATCTGGACATGTACTCCCACGGGGTCATTTTAACTGCAAAGATCTACCAAGACGTAACGTAGGGAAGGGTTATTTACAATGTAAACCTCCTTCAAATCTCCTGACAGGCTAGCTACTTGATGGGGCATCCACACTGGGTTTTCGCACATTGTGACTGTGAAAGCTCTTAGGCACAGGAGCTTTTTACTTGCACATGGCTGGGCAGTATTTGGCACATGCTAAGTGAAGTTAGCGGCCGCTTCTGTGATGTGTTGCAATGCTACCCAGTAAATAAGGTTTGATGCGTTTCCTTTTTTCTGCATTGGCTCCACTGCTGTGTCTCTCCACGCTACCTTCCCAAACGATTACTGCCGCCGCACTGCACCCCTTTTCCTTGGTGAACAGGCAGCTCCATAATGCAGCTGTCTCACTGTATGCCGTTATCAGCTTGACTCATCACAGCACGACCTCTAAAGCCTCCCTGGAATTTCTGGCAGATATTATCTCTTCCTAGATATAACACATTACCTTTTAATAAATTAGTATGTGCCTAACTTCAATGACCCAGGAAAATGTAACCTTTAAATTGATGGTATCCTTTTTAAAGAATTTAACCAAAGATGTCTTACGTAAATCAGGCAGTGTATTATAGTAATATCCACCTTGAAAGGACTGAATGATCTGCCTCCAGCTTACAGATTTACCTTTTCTAAAGGTACAGTATAGACAACAACGGTTCCAACCTTCCCCTTTCATTGCTTCATACACCATAAAGGGTGTTTGGGTTCACAACCTCTCTCTGGGCTATTTTGCTGCTACATGGTTAAAAAATGTAATTTTGGAGTTATGCACTGTAAATTCACTTCGCCATTCTTACTGCTCCACAAACAGCACTGCCCATTTGAGGGCCATAAAAGTGCCCTCAGTCACAGCGTGGGACTCACATGACTCCCACTTCTGGCACTGTTTGGTCCGGAGCGTCTTACGGGTTGCAGGAAACTCATAACAGATCCCATGCCATGTATCAATGTAAATTTGTCAACCAGTAACTGGTATAATGGTGTTTGAGGAACATACCGTTCATTTGTTACGTCTCTTTAGTTTGCTGGAGTCTATGAAGGAGTTTAATTTTTCATACCCTTCATTAAAAGGGACCACAGGGAGGAGAAATCATGAGTAAGCAGAGCCATAGATATATTGCAGATGTGTGAAGTTTTCTTCGGGGACCCTAGTCAGAAATCATTTGGCCAGAGCTGTCTGACACTTGCACTAGTTTCCTGTGTCGTAGCTGTTACACACAGGGATTTCTCTGTTACGCAGAGGTAAGGTCACAAAGGGTGCATGCACAAGGCAGATACAAAGGGTACCTGATTGTACCAGCAGACTTAGCCAGTACCAGAGGAATATATGTATTTTCTCAGAATGGCTTTGAACACTAATGCTTGTTTGGGGGATTTCTGTGTCTACACAAATTAGGAAGATGGAAACATACATTCATTCAGCAGAAAGCAGGGGGTTTTGCTCACACTCCAGGAATTTTCATGATACTGAGTGAAAAACATTTCCTTGACATCCCAGATGACACCCTGTGTTAGCCTGCCGTGTAACAAAACATATCATCACGTGCTTGGGCTCTGAAACTACTGCCAAACCCTGAAGAAAGAGTAGTGAAGGTGAAATTGGCCTTTTTGTTTCCTGAAGGCCAATGTGATAATCATACACGGTCTTAGCCCTCAGATAACAAGGCCTCTCAAGTCTCACACATTGAACATAGGACTTGCAGAACAGGCCACTACTTCACATCCCTCATCCCCTTGGCTTCCCTCTCACAGGGTCAGCAGCCCTGCTCTAAGGCACGCTCCTGCTCCTCGGTTGTAGTCTATCTGTGCAGGCATCTCCTCTCAGGGGATTATCAGTAGCAGCACTCTTTCACCCACTTGGAAAGCAAATACTGACAGAGAAAACAAATTAAAAAGGAATACTTGCTCAGATATGCAACCTGCCCTCTCTGTCAGTGGAGGCACGTAGTACCACACACAAAATGAGGCTCTTCTGAGAAGTCTTTACACTCCATTCTTTTTGATGGAAGAGATGCCAGGCTAGTCCTGAGGATGCTGGGTCTTGTGGCTATCTACAAATTGCTTGTTCTGGGGAGAGAAAAAAAAAAAGAATCAAAACCATCCCAGATGCTTCATTGTAGCATTTCTGAAATAAAGCATTGTTTTTTCAAAGCAATTTTTGGTTTTGTAATTTTTTCAAGGTTATTACTCCTTTGAAGTTTACAAACAGTTACTACCGGCAGAGAGAAAACCACCCCTCATTTGTCCCAAAATTATTTAGATCCTTGTTTTCATGGTGAGTCTCTTTGGCACGGCTTGTGAAAGATGAAATATTCACACAGTGCTAGGCATAAATAGGTGTATGACTTTGCCAAACTTTCCCCAAAAGTTTGGTGTGAAACAGGGATGGGAACATTGTTTTAGGAAGACTGCCTTTGGATGAAGAAACAAAGCCCTCAGAAAACAAAAGTTTCACAGCAGGGCATAACTGGCAAATAACAAACAAGATAGTCTTCATAACTACTAAGAAACAAAACTCCGTCTACACCAAATTTCCTTACAGTCAGCCTGCCTCTCTCTATGTGTTCCAAGTAACAAGGCCCTATTATTGCTTTTTTTTCATTTTACAGCCTACAGGAACTATTCTTGCTTGCCCAAAGTGCCTCTGATTTCAACATCAGCCTGTGTAAGGGAAGCTGAGATGGGGCAGACCCCCAGCTCCTATAATTGGAGACAGCCAAGAAGGTATTGATCAACAGGAAAGGCTGGGGGGGATGTGTCAGAAAATATCTGTTAGTCAATCTAAAAATGTATGTTTCAACACAACTTCTGACAGGAATGCTCCTCAGGTGTGGCACGTCTAAAATCAGTGAGAACCCCAAAGAGAGCAAGACGCTGAACGGTGGGGATTCAGGGCGAGGTTAAACCGTCCTCCCTCAAAGCTCAGGAGTGAAAGGGAGCATCGGCCCCTTGACGCCCCTCTCGCTGACGTGAGCCAGCCGCTTGCTTGGCAGGGAAAGGAAGGTAGGCTGAGGTGAGGTGGAACTAACTGCACCCCTGCAGACAGACGACAGGCAGAGTCAAAAAGACCCCGGCTGGCATTCCTGCTCTGAAACGGAGCAAGGAGTTTTAATCTGCCTTCCTCTGTCCCTTCCTGAGATCAACTCTGGTATCTAAGCGCAAAGGGCTTATCATTACTTTACAAGCAGTGTTTGTACAGCGCAGACAAACAGAATGATTATCTTATAGCAGCTTGACTCTTCCTTTGTTTCTTTCTTTGGTCAAAAGGCCGGCTAATTAGGTGAGAAACCCTTTTCTGCTACAATACCTTAAAATAAGTTAATCTTATCCAAGACTTTCTGTTTTTCAGCTTTCCTTAGTATTACAATGCTTATAACTCTACCGTCTGTAAGTACAGCTCGTAGAAAACAAATTAAAAGTGACCAAGAACAAAAGATCATTCCATCTTTTCATTTAGGCATGACACAAACTGAGTGACATGAAAAAGCAAATGAACAGCAGAAGTAGTCAGGGACAGGTCAGAAAAACAGAGAGCTCAGAGGTTACTTGCTATTGCTTGAAAGAATAAAAATTGGCCTAAATCAATTTAGTGTGTGTTTACTGCTTTCCTGCTTGGCACACTGTTTGCCTTTACTTACTGACCAGACCCTTGAAAGCAGCTTGGAGCTGTGATTTTACAGCAATGAAGAAGAATACATCCAGTATTGATCCAGTTAGCGTCAGAGGGCTGTGCTTGCATTATTTACACCTCCTGTGCTGGCATTTCAATAGAAAATTTTAGTGCACAAACAAAATGATGTCTTCGTGTTAGAAATTTCTACCCTGAATTTCTACCATGTCACATAACAGATTCCTTTTACAGCTGAGTTATTTAGAAAAACATCAATAATTTAACAAAACTATTTTGCTGGGTTTTGACCACATATACTTCATACTAATTTTTTTTCTTCCATTTAGCATTACAGCTCTTTATCTACTTTTACACTCCTTTCATTCTCTCTTGAGGAAATACACTGGTGGGCTGTCTGACATAAAAGATATAATAAATAAAAAGGCATATCAATAATCAGATTTCAAGGAAATTCACTTACATAGCAGAGTACCAGGCAAATGTAGGTATTTAAAAAAGCAAACAGAGACATTCTCTCTAAAGCTATTACTTTCTCTCTTCCTCTGCTTCCTCTAATAAGAAATTAAAATCCGTCATGTTCAGGACATTGGAATATTCATCATTCTGTTCACTGGAGGGTTGTGCTTCAGGCTGTAAGGAGCAGTGGGGAAAAAAATTGAAACCAGTGCTCATTTTTACTTGGTATAGAAAATTATAGACCAGGTCCTCATTTAGTATAAATTGCTATAGCTCTTTTTGAAGCAATGCTGTGAATATGGCCCTGGACCCAAAATTAAAACTACCCTTCTCCAGGCATTATAGTTACATGCATGAACGTTTTCAGAGTTTTTGCAGTTGTATTGTCATATATGACCATGGTATCTTCTCTTGGAAAAAAAATATTGTAGATCTGAGCTCTCTTGTGGATTTATATTCAGGAGAAGGTGCCACTTGCCTTTAACCACCAGCAGACGGTCTCAGAGAGTTCCCTCCTACCAGGACTCTGCTCTTCCTTCTAGGAAAGCATCTTCAGCTAGCCTGGGTGAGGCTTTCTCCCTTTTATCGGGACGCTGGAAAATGCACCTTTCTTATGCTGAGTGTTGGCTGTGCAGAAAACAGCCTGTGGGAAGAGGTGCCAATATGCTTCTTCAGAGGCACCTCTGTGCAGTCGAGCAGAGCTTCGTCAGGCATTGGCCTTCGGTTGTGCCTAGAGCTGAAACACCGGCTGTAGAGTTACTCTGATTGCGGAACAGCCCAGTGCTGTCAAGCAGTGAGAGCATGCGATTTCAGAGCCTGAAGCTCAGGTGCCAAACTCTGCTACTGACTAGCTGAGTGATTTGTAACCAGATAAATGGTATTTTTACACACCTGATCTGAGAGAACCCCAGATCTGTGCCCTCTTCTTAAAGCTGGCCTGCTCAACTCCTGGGTATAGTTCCCACCCATCCATAAAACTATTATGAACCTCAAAGGAGTATGAAGGCTTTATCTCATTTATAGTCCCCAAGATCATCAGGTCTGCTCAAGTGAAAGTTGCTGATACAGATTTACACTTCGTTATCCCTGGCAGCCCATTTGATAGCTATCAACGGAGCTCTCTACTCTCTCTTGGGCCAAGAATCGTCAGCCCAGATGTGGGTTATATGAAGGTACAACCACGCGACTGGGCCAGGCCACCTGGCCGGCCTGTGTGTGGCATCAGGAGGGAGGATCCCACCGGGAAACCTTCCCGTGGAGCACCTCAGGGACCCTGCAGACCAGCACCTTGTGCCGGCACAGCCTCTCCTAGGTTGTGACTCCACATGCTACTGCGTGACTGATCAGATCCATCAGTGCTCCCAGCGTAGGGTGCCTCAAGGAGGACGAGGAATGATGGTGCTGCATGACAAATTTATGAGATTTGTGAGCTGGGGTAAAACACAAGGCACTAACCAATAGCGAGAATTTCCCACCTTGAAAACAAAACTGTTATTAAATGGGGGTTAGATGCAACACCAGTAAACTAGGTACTTCCAATAGATGTAAGAAGCCAAGATACATGCTCTTAAAAGTTTAACATAGAAACCTCTAAGCCAGTGAGGATGTGCATAGATATGTAAATATACATGTGCTTGTGGATGGAGCCTCACATGGGCACACAAGTCTTTTGAAGATTTTGGACTTAAAAAGACACCATGTAAAAGGAAGAGAAGGGACAAGAAAAGGAACAGGAAGGAAACTTTAATCCCAGTAACAACCAGTTTATAACGTACATATCTGAAACCTTCTCACAAACCTGCTTTTGCTATTCTCTTTGCTCTTTTGCAGTCGCGTCTGAAGTAGACGAAGAATGGAACCTCTCAAAAACAAAGCCCTCAATGAGAGGCAACTACAGGTAAAGCCAGGAAAGAGCTTTTCACAGCTCTGATTTCCAATAACTTGTAAGGCATCAAACTACCCAATTATCCTAAAATAGTAATCCAATTTGTTTCTCTGTGGGGAAGCTAGGTCATAAGGATCAGGAAATTAGTTCTTTGCTGAAAGCGCCTATCTTGCCCTCTCATGTTTCCCAACTGACGGACCACAAAAGCAAGGAATGAGACTGAGAAAAAGACTTTACAAAACAACAGGGAAACTGTTTTCAACAAAGAAATCAATCTGCTGAATTCATGTTAAATACAGACCTTGCAAAGCAAAGCACCAATTTTTGCTGCAACAGGTCTGCTAGGATGGCCTAAAACATCTATTACAAAGCTTTGAAGATCTGTTGTACAGTGATGATTTAGTGTTTATTCCCAAGCTTTTCCAAAAATCCATGAGAAGTAAAAAACTCTTCTTTTTTCCCATGCAAACTTCTTAATATGGAAACCTCAGCAGCAATACTTTGTTCTGGTTTTTTTCCTTCTCCATTTTGATGTGTGCTTTTGAAAGCCCTCTAGGCATCTATTTGCATTTTCCAAAGCTTTGGAAATCTGGCCCTAACTTACTTATGAAAATGGGGCTTAAGCTCTGGAATTACTGAAGTGTTTTTGAAATTTTGCACTCTTTGTATTTTAAAGTATATTAGACTTGATTTTGCTGCTTCAGGGGACAGGTAATTCCCATCATTTTTGATGGAGATGAAGTACTGTGTGGTAGGAAAAATAGAGGTTTTAGAATTTATTGACAAGGGCAAAATATGAAAGGGGTTGAGTATTTCTTTTTATGTCCATGCTAGAAATTTGTGCATAATAAGAAAGTAGGCATGTCTTTTGGCATACTTTTGCCAGCTTTACAGAAGAATAACAAAACTGTGATTTATAAACTGAAAGTGAATATAGTTATAAATGTATTTAAATATATTGCTCGTAGAGCCATATCTTACACTGGAAATTATAATCAGAATAAATGATAAGCAATAGCACCATGATAGGCCCTTCAGATATCACTGGTTTGTGAGCTTCGTGGAGGGACATCCTAGTATCTTAAAGCTTTATATCACACCTGGAGAGAGAGGGGATTCCTCTATGTTTTACAGGAAAAACAAACAAACAAACAAACAAACATTGGAATCACAAAGATTTTACAACATTTCTGTGTATTACAAAAGAATATTCTTGTCTAAATATCCTTGATCAGAGAAGGGCACAGATTTCCAGACATCAAGCAAATTAACTCCTGCATTAAATATCATACCTGTTTCAAGTGCACGTTTCCAGGTTTACCAATTAAAATCTTTTTCTTGTCATTCACTCCTACTTACATCAACTATTTTTGTCCCCATCATTGGATTTTTTTTAAGGTGTGAGTTTTTTTTCTATACTAAACCACCTCTTCACCAGAAGACTCATTTTAGGTAGCTTGATCTTCAGATAGTTTCTCAGTCCTTAGCGTAGTGGTACTGCTACCATTTAGCTTCTCTAGCGAAGACATATGGGAGTTCCCACAGGGATGTTTATTTGTTTTAGCTGATATCTGCCCATACTTTATCAGAGCTATAGTAAGTCATTTTCTCTCATCTACATTGCTGGAGATTTATACTGATATATTGCTTGCCAGGATCTGGCAGAGATGATGTAAAGTGCTTGCATAAAACTTAAAAGGCAAAGCATTTCGTTGTCATTCAGATTAAAATTAAATGTCTAAAGGCTAATACTGGTAATTTCTCCCCCTAAATCATATGACATTTAGATTTCCTCTTATTTGCATTTTGGTTTTGGAACTGTCAAGGTTCACACCTTTCTTGCTTTTCTTTGTAACCATGACAACTACAAACTTGCTTTTTTTTCTAATGAAAGCAGAGATTCTTGTGCAGTGATCTACGGAAGACAGAACTTTAAGAAGAATACTTTTAAAATTACGGTTTACAACTGACCATGCCAGATAACTATTGATTTAAACAGGCCAGTAAAAACGTTAAAACCTGGTTCACAGGTATCCATCCGGATCTTATAGTCTTATGGCTAATGCACAGGGCTGAGGTCCACTAGTAATGTTTCACTCCTCTGAAACACACCCACCCCATAGATTTTGACATATTCCTCTAACTTGAGTGAACTGAGCTTTCTCTGAAGGAAGGAGATTATTTTCTATTAATCAAGGAAAAACAGAGGAAAAGATATATTTATTGATTAACAGATAGAACCAGGCTTACCTGACTCCCATTCCTCATGAGTAATGACTATCTTGCCTGCCAGAACTGTAACTATCCCTGGATATATTCATACTGTGCCTAGGCTGGAACCATGAACTGGAGAGTTACCAGGTATTACTGCTGGTACTGACAACAAAAATAAGAGTATATGATTGCCCTGGTTACTTATTCAAGGCTAGTTCCACAATTAATGTGAGTTAACGTATGTGGCCGGGTAAGGAAGAAGGGGGATGAATTTGGTCAGGAATTTTTTGTTTATTTGTTTGAGGTAATTTGGATTTCTTCCATGGAATTGAGTCTTGAAATCTGCACATCTCTGGGAGCATCCAGAATCTGCTGTGTGAAATGAAAATTGAACATATTTTGCATCTTAGAATATCAGTCTTTCGGATTTCAACCATTTTAAGACAGAGATTGCATTTTTTTGTACATCTAACACAGCATGTCACTCATATTCAGTAAAGAGCAAATAACAAGGCAAGATCTAGAAAATCTGGATGAGAAACAACCAGGAATTATTGCTCTTCAGGCTCCAAGAAATAAATATTAACTGAAGAGAATAACAAAATTAACAAGAAAGAGCTTGAAGAATGCATTTAAATTCTAATCTGATGTTTGTTTGCTTCCCCTGAATTTCAGACAGCAGCTCTATTTTAAAAAAACAGCCTCTTGAAATGTTTGTTTTACAGTTAAGCAAATACACTGCAGGACATAAATTAACTCCACTCCAAATTAGCTTGTTTTTCTGCTTGTTGAGTATCAGTTCAGATTTATTTGCTATGGACCAAATTCAACAAAGTACTTAAGCACATGCATAACTTTGATCATGCAAGCAGGCCCACTGAGACTATTCACATGCTTAAATATATGTACACAGTTAAATAATTTGCTGAATCCAGATCTACTTTATTTTTTCTCAAGAAAGCATTTGCAGAGACAAGAGTTGTTTTATTCCGACCATGAAGAGTTTACTGCAAATACATGATACTGAAAGCTGCGTTGATTACTTGTAACTGGTCACACAGAGCTCTTTCTGTTCTCAGTGAGCCTGATTTTATAGTCCGGATTAAATTTAAAGAGCCCACCGAGACATTGGATTTCCCAAGGTGAAATGACAGTGGAAAGGGCAGCAGTAGCTGAAGATCAGATGAAGGAGAGGAGGAAATTAAGGAACCTCAAAAACATTATCTTCCTGGTTTGGGTCAAAAAGGCATAATTCTTGGAAAACTTACATAACCAAAAGGCATGTGGGCCTGTTTTCTCCTTTTTCTCCTCATTAAGAACATATGTGTAAGACTCTGCATGTGTGCGGCTGTGTGGTGTAAGGAATTCCCTGGGCAACACTCAGCACTAGCATCAAAAGAGCATCTTACGCCTTTCCTGCAATACTTTAATTACCTCTTTGGCCAAAATGAAGCAGGATCTTTATGGGAAATCCGCCTCCCAAAACATGAATCAGTGATCCAGATCTTAAAACATCTCTGGCTAGATCCTCAGGATTTCCATATAAATATAAGGATGTGCTTAAATGTTTTACTGAATTACAGTCCCTATCCTTCTCCAGCAATGTGCGAAGGAAGGATTGACTGAAGGTGAATAAAGCACAAATTATTTAGGATTATACATCATGTAACCAAGTTAAGGAGAAACTGGGGTGGGCACCGAGAGTGAGGAACTGACTGCTACAGCAGAGACAACCTACAACAGCACAGAGTCATGTCCTTGGCTGGTACAATTTACCACCACTCCGTAATATCTTCCTAAGCAATGTTCTGGGGAAACAAGGAATCTCGTTCTCTCAATATAGCTCAAAGAGCAACTAGGCTGCTATGATACATAGTGGGGTATTTGTACAATTTTAGCCCTATTTTATGGCTGGATTTGAGACTAATTTCCCCCCTTTTTTCTTAAATGACCATCGTCATCTTCCCTGTTGGAGATAGCCTTGGTCAAATTCTGTATGTTTATGCAGTCCCAGCAATATAGGGATTTGATTTTCTCTTTTTGGCACCACCTCACCTTCCCAAAGAGTTCCATTTTTGATGTGAAAAATCACTCTCAAAAATGTATTTGATGCCCTCCCTGCACATACCGGCTTATCAACCTGTGCAAAAATGACTCTGAAAATTTCATGAACATTATTTTGAAGCAGCAGAAATGTGTTATCTTCGGTGCCTTCATAACTAAATTACAAAAGGGAAATAGGACAAAGAAGACATTAGAATTTAATGCCAATGCTCTTTCTAGCTACAAAAGCTCTGTCACAGCCAGACAGTATTTCACAGCAAGTGGAATACCATGCCAATAGTGAGCATAAACATCTTATGCCTTGTTATGCATGTTCTGAACATCTTCACCAGAAATGTCTTAATTGTGGCCATTAATTTCTCCTCTATAAAAGGGTGATTTTCATTCACTAATGTAAACTTTCTAACAGGAAATTATATAGCAAGTGTATAAAAACTTGTTGGGTTTGAGACACTAATAGGCAAGCTAGCTTTCAATAGAAAACGTGATGTTTGATGTTCTGGCTCCCAGTTCTGCTGAACACCTGGGGCGGTAAACAATACAAACTCAATGACTTATTAAGTACGTGTTTTCAGTAAACCATTAGCTCCTTGAAAAAGGCTTTTCTCCTTCTAGCAATAACTTCCCAGGTCATATAGTTTCCATAGTTTCCCAGATCACTCGCCTTCCTTCCTCAGAGTCCCTGAGAAGCCTGGCTTTTGAGAAAGGCTCTTCCATGAGTTTTATAGCTCCTGTTGTGTTTACAGGCTTCATGAAAAAAGGAAGCAGCCATATTCTGAGCACAGTGTTTCTTGGGATCTTTACAGGAATATTTGGTTAAATATTTGCAACAAATAATCTACCTGGAAAACATATCCCTTTTTCCTGCTTGTAAGTTGTCTGCTGACACTCTTGAAAGTCATAGTAAAAAATACTTAGTGCAGACAAATCTCATCCAGTAGATTGCAGGAGAACTGGTCATCAGCACCGTTCCTTTCTCCCGGAGGTATCCCTCCAGTCTTGGGTTTTTCGGTTTCTTAAGGTGAAGGGGTGTGTGTGTAGCTGACCACGTAAACCACATGCTGCCCAACAGATTCACCTCATCTTTGCAATTTCTTCCTAACCATACCTAATTTCATGTTGTGCTTAAGGTCTTTCTCACAGGCTGCTTGGCACCTCTTCCTGTCTTAAAGAGTATAAAAAGGCAGAGACGCAGGTCAGAACTAGAAGTGACGACTTTCTGTGTCCGGAAGATTTTTTCAGCAGGAACTTTACATCTTGCCAGGTGTGCTTACAAAAAACATACTCGGTGGTATAAAGCCACGAGGGAAGATGTGATCATAACCCAAGATCCAGACCCACTAGAAGTATTTGTAGAAACATCCCCAAAACCAAATCTTGCAAATACATGCTTGCATTTAAATCGAAGCATGCGTGTGCTCTTGAAAACGTTCTCCACGTAGCATCAATGCAGAGTCACATGGAACAAAAATCCTGCTCTCATCTAAGAGATCAGGACTGAAAAAACCCAATAAAAATCAAAAAGAGAAAGTGTGCTACACTCAACCCCCCCCAAGAGGAATGGTACGGGAATATTAGTAAAATGGTGATAAGACAAGAAACAGAGGAAGTTCTCTTGAGGAGACTCTTCTTTAAATGACCAGAGTGTCCTGATCTCTGAACATGGTCACAGGCAGTTTTGAAAAGGCCACCAGCCCAGGGAATGACTACTGCCGCGCTGCTGCTGGTAGCCGAGAGCAGACCCAGTGGAAATGGTCGTAGGCAGTGAAAAACGTCTGTGAATCACAGCTCTGAAGTTCACTCTCGGATAGGTTTGGGGTTTTTTTAGAAACGGTCATTCTTCCTATTCCAAGTTGCACAAACACAAAACTGATTAAAACTTCTTATTCAAAACTTTCTACCCAAAATAGCCGCTTGCTTAGGAGTCTTTGCTGCTCTGAGTTGTTTGGGTTGTTTGTTTTTTTTTTTTTTTTTGGGGGGGGGGGATTTTCCATCATCAAAACCCAAAGCAGAAACAATAGAAAACACTGACTGCCGGGTTTCCACATTTCAGTTAAAAATAAGCACCGAAGACATTCTTGCTGCTTCTAGAAACAACAGAAAAATCTCCGGGAAAACAACCCCCCCCCCACGTCTATGTCCCAGCCAGGGCTCTCACTATTCTTCCTCCTCTGGGGCCGGAGCTCTCCCGCAGCTCTCCCTCCAGCGGGACCCCCGGCTCGCTCCCTGCCTCCCGCCCGGGCTGCGGGCTCCCTGCCCGCACGCGCCCGCCCCGGCGGAGGTGGGTGCGGGCAGCCCCGCTCGCCCCGGCCCCGGGGGCCGCCCCGACCTCCCGCCGCCCCGCACGCTTTATCGGCCGGTCCCAGGGACTCCGCTGGGGGCTTTATTTTCAGGCAAGCCTGCAGCGCCTCTGCTTTAAGAGGCGGCTGCCGCTGCCGCTTGCCTCGCTGCCTGCCCCCGGCGGCGGCGGGGCTAGGGGAGGACGCGGCGCGGGCGCGCCCTCGCCCAGACCGGCGGCGGGGAGCGGCGGCGGCGCTGGCGGCGGGGGGCAGCGGGCGGCTGCGGCTTTAAGAGCTCCCACAATGCCGTGCTGGCGTCCCAGTTCCGTTACATGTCTCTCCCGGTGAAGGGGAGTGAGGGAGAGGCAGGAAGGAGGCGGGGGCGGCCGCTCCGGGCGGAGGACACCCACGCGCGGCCGAGCGAGGGGCGGCGGTGGCTGCTCGGCGGGGCCGGGGCCGGGGGAGGAGCGGGGCGCCCGGGAGGGCCGGGCCGAGCCGAGCCGAGCCCCCGGGCGCTGCGCCGCGGGCCGGTCGCGCCGCCCCCCGCGGGGCGCGAGGCGGAGCCGGCGGCCGTTGGGGCCGTTGGCGCTGCCCGGGGAGCCGCCGCGGGACGGGCGCCGAGACGCCGCCGGCCGAGCGGTAAGTGCGCGGCCAACTCCGGCGCGGTCTCGTCCCGCCGGAGCCCGCCCTCCGCCCCTGCCCCGGCTGCCGCTGCCCCGCCGCCCTGCTCGCTCCCTCCCGCTCCCGCTGCAGCCCCGCTCCCGCAGCCCGCCCGGCTCCGCGTCCCGCCCCGCTCTCTCCTCCTCCCCGGCGTCTTTCGGCTCGTCCCCGCTGCGGGGTTTGTGACCCTTCTCTGCCGCCTCTCCCCCGTTGCCCCCTTCTCCCCTCTGCCCGCAGTCGCCAACTTTCCCGTCCGTGTTGCCCGTTTCCCACCTCCACTCGGATTTGCAATTTTGGTGGGGGTTTTTTTGTGGGTTTTCGGCTCTCGCGTCCCCCCTTATGCATCTCGCCCGCCCGCTCGCACTCGGTCCTGTCCTTTCGCGTCTTCCTTCACTACTTCCCCAGCTCCCTCCAGCTTTTCCTCTCTCCTGGCATTTTGTCTTTCTCCTTCCTTCGGGCATCGTGTGGAAAAGTAAGGGATATTTCTCTGTGTCCTTGGGAAAGGGAGTTCAGAAGCTACTTTTCTTACACAGGGAAATCCTTGGAGTAGTTTTCTCCTTCCCCCCCGCCCCCCTTAGTGTCCCCGAAAAGAAAATTAAACCTTTTTTCTTTTTCTTTCTTTCTTTTTTTTTTTTTTTTTTGCGACGTGGACTGTTTGTTTTGGTCGTCTTTTCCCCTCTCCAGACAGTGCCGATTTGTTTCACGATTAATCTCTTTTATTCCTGCCCCAACCCCTCCCTCTCTCTTTCCCTCCCCCAGTAAGAAAAAAAGATTAAAAGAAAATCTGTTTTGCCAGCCGGGAATGTATGAGATTTTTTTTTATGGGGGAGAGTGGGAGACTATCGATGAGGAAAGCTTAAGCAAATACAGTACAGTAGGACGATACAGAGGCATGAACTTTAACGGGTAGGAAAATGGATTCTGCTCCTTGGTTTATGCAGTTCTAAACTATTGTTGGGAAGGTCTGGGCCGGGGTCTGGTTTGGGGTTGTAGTAGTCTGGTGTGTGCCAACCTATTTTCTGTTCAGCAAAGTGGCGTTTTAATACGCCAACAGAGCGGCACGCTAAATTGCGGTTCAGTATTGCTCGTGGGTTTCATCCGTGTGGAAAACCAGACAGGAGGGAAGGTTACGGATTTCGGTGTCCCTTTTAGAGTTACACCTGTCACGCTTTCCATCCCCAAACTGCAGATGTATCAGAGGTTGGCACATTAACAAAATTGCTGGAAACGGCTTACATCCGTGTTAAAAAGTGCTGTCGTGTGGTTTACAAAGTCTGGTTCGGACCTCACAAGCTTCTGCCGCAGCTCACGCGTTAAAATGAAGTGTGTGCCGGGCTGGGGAGAGCAAGCAAATCGATCGCCTAATGATTTCTGCAAAGACACCTGTTTAAGGGTTTTCAAGCTCCCAGTTAATTGTGTTCGGTAATGGTGTGATTGTGTCAAGTGTTGTAAAAGTAAAGAGCTGTGTCTTTTTCACTAGAGAATATGTTGTTCATGAATAAAGTGTCAACTTCTTAGGTCAGCAGGAAACTGTGGATCTTGGTTGTGTTGTGTTACCCCTTTTGACAGATACTGTTCCAGGAGACCACAAGGTTACGTGGCTAAATTGCAAATCAAGTAAGCCCTACTTTTTTTTTTTACACTTTCTTTAAAGAAGAGAGAAAATACCATTTCAGATTGACTTTTGTATGATGATGATTAGAAAGTAGGCTGGACATTAAACTAGAAGCACTTCTCTTTGTGTCTTATAGCAAAAAATGATTTGATACATGATGAATTGCTGAGGGAACCGAAATGATTGCTTGGTGTTTGTAGTGTTTAGTTGTTTGCCTTTTAGGACAACTGAGAGAGTCAAAGTAGTTCACTTCTTACACTTAAGTAATCCCTCCATCCTTCTCCTTCCCCACCCCCACAAGCCCAACCGAATTTGATGAGTTGTTTGAATTAATCTTTTTTATCTTTCCTGGAGATGAAAAACTTTGGGGTAGGGGGAAATAAAAGGAGGAAAATAACAAGTCATATTAGCAAGAAGTTTAAGTCTTAAAACTGTACCTTGGACTGTTTCTGGAAACACCACCAATAATTCTAAGGAGCCAAATTAAGTTGATTAGCAGCGCTTCTTAAAATCCTTTTGAGGAAAGCCCGGAGAAGGAACATGATAGAAAGAAGAAGATGCAGTTGCTGAAATGCAGAGCTGAGGATGATGGGTTGTGTTCCTGCTTCTGCCATCGCATGGCAGTATGACCTCTGCCTACGCTGCCTTCCTGCCTGCACCTCATAGGATGTGGAGATTTTCCTGAATCTCTGTTAAGTGCTTTTACACATGATTTTAAGAATAATTACGTGTAAATGTATTGCTCCTTGTTTAGCTGTGGTTTTGAATGCTGGTCGAGTGGTAGTCTTGCTTGTGCTAATACTAATTTTTCAAAAGTTGTAAAGTAGAACTCTTAATCATCGCCATTTGTTTTGAGTGGTGTAAGATTTTTTGCATTGCTGTAATGGTTTTGAGACCAGAGTTATTTTTATCCCCTGTATATCTCTGACAATATCGGTGCATGCTGCTTCTGTGGTACCTTAACAGTCTACCTCAGGCTGAATTTGAAGGGCACCGTTGGCCTCTCCAGAAAGAAACTTATTAAATCGAATTGCAGGGTGGAAAACTGTCTTGTGGGGACTGGGCTGAGGACCCCCCGCAGCGTGATACATGCAGTCCTGGGGGACTGTAATTATGAGATTTGCTTAGTACATGTATTTTTTGTTTGCGTTTTAATTTTAGGGTTTTGCCTGGGTTTTTAAGATCTCTATCTTGAAATTAAATGTAGATGTTGTGTGGTTTTCTACAGCTTTTTTGAAAGCTCAGGTTTTCTTGTAATTTTTTTCATGCCAGGGTTGGGACTTTACAGTGTAACGGGACGTATTAGAATCTCAGTGCCTGCCTTCTTGTAATGGTTGAGACTTGTAAACTTTGTAAATACAAGGCTCTACCCTGTTGCAGGTAGCTCTTTCTCTTCAGTGAAAACGAGACTTGATTCTGTAGAAACTTGCAATTAGGCAGCTCCATCAGCTTTGGGTTAGAACTTACTGTCCTCTTGCATATGCACATAGCTAGCTCTGTGCTTCTGAATCTAGACAGTTAGTCTAGTTTTAAATTCAGATTCATAAATAACTAATTCTTGCTGTCCTTCCTGACCCCCTTCAAAGTATATGGTGACCTCATAGCTTTGACAAGAGTAGTTTTCCTGGCTGAGGAGAGGATGTTCATGTAGTTTGCCCCTGTGACTGTTCTGAGGACTGTACGTCATCTTTCTCTCTCCCGGTTCAAATATGGGGAGGAGGGAGACTGGGCAGCGTGTGCCGAGCGGTGCTGTGCTGCTTCTCTGCAGTTCGTTACTCGTGAAGTTGAGATCACAGAACTTGTCCTGCTTGGAAAGGAAGGTGGGTTTGAGCTGCAGCTTGTAAGGGCTTGTCACATCTGCCACAGGGACTGCAGCCTGGGCCCCTCTGGGCTGTTACTTCACTCAGATCTCTGCACGCATCTAGTTGTCTCTGTGATAACGTAAATACGGGGAGTGTTGAATATATCTGAGAGGACTTGAGGAGATAGGCACTGTAAGCTTTCAGGTGGGAGGCACTTGAGGAGAAATCTGCTTCATTCACCTTTTATGCTTTTGAGTTACTCCTTAAAGGGGGGAGGAATCTGTTTACTTTCTTGTCCTGCGTGGAAAAAGGGCTTACCCACAACAAAAGACATTGTAATGCTTTCTATAGTCCAGGATTACTGAACAAAAGCATCTTGCTGTGCAATATTGTTGCTGCGCTCAATGTTGTATGATAACACATGTTTCTCAGCTGTTGTTGATTCCTCAGTGGCACAGACTTCAAAGGAATGTGCTGGAAGAGAGCTGTGGCCAGAAAAAACCCGAATTTTGTTCCAGTGGCCTGTACCATCCATCTGTTTAAATACTTTGCTGAACTATTCCAGAGTGTTCAGGCATCCAGTTAGGGCTGATGAGCAATTACAGCTGGAATGGAGCCTGCTGCAAAGAGACCACCTAGCAAAGGCTTAAAGGCTCCCCTGCCCCCATGGGTCAGAGCCCCCCTGCCCTCCCAGCCAGCCAGAGGAGATAAGGCTCGTCATTTAGGGTATCTTTCAACATGACATTGTCTAATTCCTAATGCTGTTGAGGATTTATTTATTTTTACTCTTTATGCTATCTTTAGCACAAGAAGGGAAGAATGGTAATAAGGACAGAAGGTCATCTCTGTAGTCTCTTTTCCCTATGTAACAAACTACATCTGTAATTTAAATGAGTAAATTTATATATATATTAGTGAATACTTTTTTGCCAAAACACATAGTACAGTTAACAGATGACTCAAGTGTTTGCAAAGATAGCAATATGCAGTACAGAATTGGTTTTAGTTCCAAAACTTCACTAGTAAAGTCCTCTATCTTAAAAGATTGGAGCCAATTACATTGTGCTACTTCAGAATGAGTTTGGGGAAATACTCCGCAATTCAATCCACGGTAACAAATTAAAGAAAACCTGTGTACAATAGGATGCTGCCAGTTCCAAGTACTATAATTTATGTTTTTACTTAAATTCTGGTATCGGAGTCTACTGTGCAAGACAGGTCTCAACTTGTGGTTGCCAACTGAACATTAAAATCAGGCCTGTGTGCTTTCTGTAGTCCCAGATACTGGAACTCAGAGGGGGATATTAACAGAGAGACTACAAGTAAACTACTGATAACCTGTAAAGATCCTTAAGAGTTTTTCTGTGTGGGACTGACATTCATTTTGAGGATTGGGATGAGTACAGTAGATAATGTGTGTTTCAGTTAAGAGGGTTTAACCTTCTTTATGAATGGAAAATCTTCATGCAGATGCACTAAGAGGATATTTGAGCTTTGAAAAATTGAGAGGCAATCCAGGATTTGTTTTTCACCTGCAAACAAGCAGCACAGTGCTGAAGGTAAGCTTGAATGTTGTCCTCTGTTGTAGTATTACTCCTGCCTTTGTACTGTGATGTGACATTTATGCCTTTGAAAGGATATTCTTTCTCCCAGTGTCGGCAGTCTTGATGGTTTTTTGGTATTTTGAGATGTCAGATTTTAATGCCTTGCTACCTCTTTGAGCGGAAAGGGGAGGGAAACTTCTGGAAACGTGCAGTGTAACTGACTTCCATCCAGCTTCTGCCCTTGCTCCAGGGCTGGTGGTGTAGTTTGAATTCATTTACTTGCTTTGAAAGGTGTACTTGGTGTAACCTTGCATCCTACTTCCCTTACTGCAACAGTACCTGATGTGTTTCCAGCATGCACCTTGCTGTGTCTCTAGATCATCCAGTTTTAAAATGGCGAGGCAGTGTTGGTGCTTTCTTTTATTGTATGTTTCCCTTTAATCTTTAGAGAGCTGTAACTTCCTTTTGTTTCAACTGAACTGGAAGTCTTTTGCAAAAAGATTTTTGGACTCCTGAAGTGTTTGTCAATGTTTTCAAGCCGTTATTCAAAAGGCGTTTGGAGTTTCCGGAGCAACCTTTTGAAACTTTGTTTTATTGTCAGTCAGCAGTTTCACGAGCGCGGATAAGGAAAGGCTGTAATTCCACTAGGCAGCCAGATGTTTTGTGTCTATGCCAAAGTGGGGAGACAGCGTGGCTTTAGGAGTTGGAGAGTCTGTTGTTCTTGTCACTGGACTGTTTGGGGATCTTCAACAGATCATATCTGCTTTCTCTCCTCTCCCTTCCCCTCCCTCCTGCCATGCCTGTGCTGATTGTGATCACCTCCTTTTAAGTACACTAAGATTGAGAGCAAAGCATTCTTTGTTGCTTTCTAAAAAGTAGGTATTTTGTTGTCAGTTTGTGTTTCTTAATATTAAGCTTAAAGCTATAGAAAAGCTGCATGTAATTTGGCAGTTAGTGAATTTATAGCTATTATCCAGTAGATTGATACTAATGTTAACTCTGACTAGTGGGGCATTAAGTGAACAATACAAAGAAAGCGGTTTTCAATGCAAATAGAGGGGAGAGTACTCTTAGAAGATCAACCCCCCCAGTTCCGTACTAAATTGCACCTTTTTTTGGCCAGTACTTCTTAAAGACTTGTAAGATCCTTGGAGATCCTTGTCTTGCTTCTCCTGCCTCTATGTGACATGTGAAGGAAAGAAGGACAGTAAGGAACTCATCAGACATCTGCACATGTCAAACTCTTCCTGGAGAGGAAAGTAAGAAGATGCCACAGCCAATAATAATACTTAAAGGTCGATATTGGGAATCAAGATACTAAATGCTTAAATGTGCCTTTGCAGCTGTATGGCTGTCGATATTAACTAGCCCTACTACCTGGAACAACTGGCATCTAGAGACAAGCGTATGGCAGTAGTGGAATGCCCTTGTCCTTTCTCGTCAGGAAGTGATTGTGTGACTTTTTAAACACGTTCTCACTCCTCAGGACCGCTCCCTCCATGTTGTGTGTGTGTGCTTGCTTTGGGCTTCATCCACAGCTCCAAGTCAATCAAAGCCTTTGCACTGGTTTCATAGGGAGCGAGGACAGAAACTTCTAATGAATAAGCTGTGTGTTTCAGACTATGTATTTCAAGTGGTGGAATCAGCACTGATGAGCAACAGGACTAATGAAGAACAGTCACTGAATACAATGCAATGCTTTCAAGCTATTAATGGGATTGGAATTGGTAACCTGATACTGCAAAGAGATAACAAAGGCTATTTATCATACAAGGGAACATTGATGGTTTTTTTGAAGGAGCTGGTAAATAATGTAGTAAAATCTTTCATCAGAACTCATTCTAGTGAACAAGATCTGTCAGTAAATAACTGAATTAACAAGAGTTTACAAAATAGCCTGAATAGAAAAATAACTTTCAGTCTTATTACCAGTGTTCTTTCACTGCAGTTCCTGTATTTGCTCACCAGTTTACCTGCTCACCTCATGTCCTGTGCATTTAGCCTTTGTTTCAAACTGAGGTATAAATAAAAAGTGTTTGGGCTTTTCTTCTTCCAAGAATGGAAGGCTTAAGAGGATGACAAAATGAAGTATGTGCAAAGTTGACAGAACAAATATGGTGTGTGACTGTTCCCTTGTTTCCCAGGAACAGACCAGAAGGCAACCAACTTGATGCAGAATACAGCAGTGGTACATGGGATTAGGCTATTCTGTGTGAGACTGTGGAGAACTCTCTTTAAAGGCTTTTTAATACAAGTAGGGTGGACATCTGTAAGGGTGATCCGGTGCGAGACAACTCAGTCTGACCTCATAACTCAAGAATTAAGGTAATATTCTACCTTAGGCCTGCTGCTTCCTAGCAGGAAAAGCTGACTACTTGCCTCCTTTGTGTTTTTACTCAAGCAGAGGAACTTGCAGTCCCTGCGTGCAAAGCGAGTGGGATAAAGGGAGCACACCCTCAAGAGGTGATATGTGCTATGGGAGAAGACTTGAATGTGAGTTTGCTGTGGGTGAGCTGAAGTTTTGTGCACAATGGGCCGTGTTCTGTAGCAGAAGTTAAGGGAAGAGGCTCACCTTTCCTAGGTGGGGTGGGAGGGAGCTGGGTTCTCACCAGCAGCCAAGAGTCACCCTTTAAAAAGTACTCAAGTGGTGGTTTGGTTTACTCAAACTTTTAGCAAGACAGAAGGTTTTTTTGGTGTTTGGCCTCTTAGGACTTGCTGGTCCCTGTGATGCATCACGAAACAAGTCATAAGCAGTGCTTTGTTACTGTAGTATTCGGAGGCCTCGAATGAGATCCTGGCCTCTCCTGCTAGGCGCTGTGCGAGTGCCGGTGAGGGGAGCGCTCCCCTCCTGTCATGGCCGGAACCGAGGGCTGGTGAGAGCGTTGGGGTGACCTGCCCACGGGGCACGGCAGGGGCGAGCTGGAAATGCACTGCGGATCTGCTGCCTTCCAGACCAGTGTCCCGCTCAGAGGTCACCTGCCTGCGTCGTCTGTTGCAGATGTCTGTAGTCCAGAATATCCTCTACTGGTCTGTCTTGCCAGATGTTGAATTTGCAAAAAAAAAATACAGGGCTGCTGTTCAACCTGATGTTACTGGTTTCCCACTGCACCTGCTGTCATTCTGTTAACACTCTCAATTAGTGAATTGTTCCTGTGCTCCGTATATCCGATGGCACTGCCACTTCTTTCCGCTCTGCCATAAGGCTTCCTAAATACTTGTTCGTGAACTGATGGCTTTCTAGGTGTTTCTTTGGTTGCAGCACAGCATTTGCTTTTTTGGTGGGGCAGGGGGGAAGGTACTGGGACTTTCTCTTCTTCATTCCTCACAGCTGCAGACAGGAGTTAGAGGAATGCCTCTGCTGCTGAGCTGTTTGGAGCCAGGGGCGGGGGGGACGGTTGCTTTGCTGTTTCCTTGTCCTGGAGTTGGGTTTAACTTACACAGAGCACCTGTCCTGTTGTGAACCTGACATCCTGTCAGTACTCATTCCCCCTGCTCCCCGGGAGATAGTCTGTTTGTTTCTGGCAGCTCTCTGCTTGTCCCTTATAGGAAACCCCAGCCAGGAACTTTCTAGAATTCTTCTCCTCCCTCCCCTTGTCTTTCACTGACCTCTAACCACGTTTTTATCTTTTTTTACAAGATTCTGAGTTTCATTTATCTGTTGCTTTTCCCTTCGCTCTTCAGCTTTGATTGTTTTTCCAGGAGCTGCTTAGAAACACTAACCATTACAGATGTGTAGAACAGTCAAATTCCTTAGGTTTTTTTTTGGCTTGACTGCAATACGAAAATGCCTATGGCAGGTAAATATTTTTCTACTTGTCATGACAAAAATATCTATCCTCAGCAGAGGGTAAGGAAATGCGATGGCTATATTTTCATATTACAATGTACCAGTATTACCTGTTATGAGAGCCCTGTGTTTCCCTCCCTGAGCATAAACCACTGCTATAGTAAGGGCATGTAAGTTCAAACTTTGTTTTGTGTAGTAAATGTTAATGACTTTTAAAAATGTATTTACACAGTGTAAGATAAAAATGTGACATAAATAGAAGGAAATGGCAAATGTACTTTCTTGTCATAGGCTTATGGCTACTTAACTGCTTGAGAAATGCTCTGTCACCTCTGGATAATATTATTTTGTTCTAAAAGACTTAAATAATTTACCTCAACTTTTGTAAAAACATACTTGCTTTAATTATGTGGGTAGTAGAGAAGAGGATGACTGGATTTATTTAAATATATGCAGCAAGGGTATTTTTCCCTATTTTGTAGTGCCCTTCATGCTTGTCGTTCTAAATGCATATGCAACAGCCTAAATAATTAGAAATCTATATACTTTCTGACCATGATTTACTTTACTAGTCCATAATGATCTCTGGACAAGCTGTATTTTACTTTGGAAGACAACATTTCAAATTAACCTCTTCAGCTTGACTAGTATGAATGAGAGTAGCATTAAATGTATGTGCTAGAGTACCCTCCTCTTTCTTCCTCGCATGGACATAAAGCATGTGGTAGGCAGAAGACAGTTTTGCTATAATGGAGTGCAAAATTAAACAAGAGGGAAGATTGTGTTGTAGTATCTGAAATGTTCTCCCTGCATTCCTGCTGTAAAATGTTGTCTGACATGATAAAGATGGGTAATGGCTTCTCAACTTTCTATCGGATGGGATATATCGTGTCATCCCTCTGTTTTGAGAACAGATCCTATTGCTCAACAGAGCGACATGGTAGGTGGCTTCTGTGAATAGACAATGCTTCCCTCTTATGCACCATGACCCATGTGGAATCCCAAGCCCAACAGGACTTCTGTTTCAGCTCTGGAGCTTACAAGAAGAGGTTGGCTTCTAAGCCCCACAAGTAGGAAATGGAGCTAACAGAAGTTTAGACACCTTCTGAAACTGGGATCTCATGAAAAAAAGCAGACTTTTTTAGATCAGTGGATGGTATTATTTGAATCCCTTGTGATGGTCATAAAAAGTGTGATGTCACTGCTGAGTCTCTTCTTACTTGCTGGGATTTCAAGTACTGGGCAGATGAGAATCTCTCTGGTTTGATTTTAATACTGAGAACGGAGCTATCTGAGATGCTTCATTCATAGTACAAACCTTAATACAAGATTACAGGGCAAACTTCCTTTGGATATCCAACTGCTACTTTTCAGCAGCTTTTTTCATGAAAATGTAACAGGTATACTTACTAGATGACTAATTAGACCTTAAACCAGTAGTTGATACGTGTATGTCCCATCCTGAGTCAAGGAGACTGTTGGCAATCACGGCAAGATGTGCTGTCACGAAGTCCTGGTCTGCAAACGAGTACTTGATTAACTTGTGTGTCAACATGATCACTTCTGTCAGTATTCTGAAATGCTTAACAGCAGTATGCTATTCTGAAGTGGCAAAGGCATAGATGTAAAATTATGATGGTCAAACAAGGTGCCACCTGTGAGCATAACTTATTAGTAGCTGTGCCTGTGTGCTGTGGCTGTCACATAAGTCAGGGGAAACTTCTGTAAAAGATGTTAAGATAACCTGATTTACCTAGCACCTACTGAGTGGGATAACAGCATGCACATAGCATCTCTGCTGGCAAGAAGCTCAAGCAAAGAGAAATCTAAAACTTCATGTTCTTATGGCATACTTAACAACAGTACTTTATGAATGACCTTTTCAGGAGCAAGTGTCAAAGGAAAGGTTCATCTTGCAGCTATGTCAGAAGTGCTAACTAGAAGAGTGTATTTATGTTACAAGCTTGTTAATTGGTTTTGGAGGCAGTGGTGAATTGTTAGTTTGCCTTGTTGATTTTAGCAGTTGAAAAGTGTATATGTAGTGTAATCTAAGAGTTGGTACTGAGATGCTGTGTAGCAAATAAGAAACTACTGGCTACTCTTACAGCATCTTTTCCTGCAACTCCTACTTTTGCTTTTCCTACAAAATAGTAACTGTAATGACCAGTGCTCTAATACTGTTAGAGCATACAGAGGTTTTCTTATGAGGCTTTGTGTGTTCTTATGCCTGATGGAACCTCAAAATAATCTTGCTGGATGTCCAGTGTTGTCATCTTGCTCTGTGGTGTGTACCATGTCTTAATGACTTCTGTGACCAGCTTTAGGAAAGTCAGTCCTGTGCTTGTTGCAGTGTCATTAGAAAAGTAGAAGTAGCTGTACAGCCCAGCATGAGTCCTTTCTCCTAAACCTGATGTTGAAGTGAGACATTAAAGCCAAGGCAAATTTAGTGAGTATTTTGACTTCTGTGCATGTCTATAGCCCTTTTCCAAAAAGAAAAAAAAAAGTCTTGATCATATGGTTTCCTGCACTGAATTTATTCCTGATGTTGAGAATTAATACAGATTTTTCAAAGAGATCACTAAGTAAAGAACCAACAATACTAATCTACAAGCTTTAACTGTTTGGGTTTTTTAAGTCCATATGGCAGCAAACTGATGAGCGTATCCTTTCAGAAATTCTTTACCAACCGTTTTACAGGAAGAACTTTAGGTTCTATTTTGCTATGGTGAGCCCATCATCAGCGTGTCTGACTGGTTACCTTGTACTCTTTAGTGCTCTTGAGATGCAAATAGTTTCTGTTTGTCTCAAAGACATTATTCACGCTGAACCCTGTGGTTGTACCGAGATACGTTCTTTCCATGTTTTGTTCATGTGACTTAATTTCACTAAAATGAAGACCAAGCATGTCTGTGAAGTTTGTCTGCAGCAATATTGTTTGCACTGGTAGTTACTTACTTGCTCGGACCAATTTGACAATGTGTGAACCTGAGGCAGAGCTTGAGTGTGTCTGAATTGGTGACCTGTGTCTACATTTGCCTCTTACATAAATTTCAGGTTTTTTGGTTCAATTCTCAGTTATTTCAAGATTTCTATCATTTTATTAACATGCTTACTTTTATTTAAGACACATTCGCGACTCTGCTGATATGGAATATAATACCTTAATCCAAAATGAACTTTCTTTGAGGACTGTAGAGATATATGGTGGATCTTTGCATAAGCCTCAACAACGTGAGTTACCTGGGAGACTTTGAGGAAGAATTATCCTTGGGAAGTGAGTGGAACATTCTTCTCTGGCTAAACTGGATTCCCTTACCCCCAGGGCTTGTCCTTCATAGTTATTGATGGGAGCACCAGGATCTCTGCAGTCTCCCGTGCTGTAGGAAGTGCTCAGGGAAGAAACCTGTCTTCTGACCTTCAGTGCTGCTGTTGGAGAACTGCGTGGTACGAGGTGTGCCTGCCTCTTACACTGTTGCCTTTTCTGATTTGGTCTCGAGTGGGCTGAGAAGAGGAGATGTGGTTTGTGATTATGGGCTAACACTCAAAGATAGATACCCTGCTGGCTGTGTTTCCTTCTTTTCTTTTTTTAAATTAGTTCTTGCCAGGTTTTGGTCAAAGAGTATTGAAACTCCCAAACATCTCAAGTCACCTATTTTTATCTTTCTTATACCTCCCGGAATTTGCATATGACATGAGCTGCTTCGTGCTCATTTAACAGATGTGGGGGTTTTATTTGAAAGGAAAAAAAGCTTAAAGTATGGATTTATGTAGGCCTTTAAAAATGTGTTACTTTGTCAGCTTATGCTGTTAAAAAAATATACTTTCTGTAAGAATAAATGTGTTGGTCTTCATGTGAGATGCTCTTACACTCAGTCAATAAATGCTGAGGCTTATTTGAAGCATCCGAAGTATAGGTGGTAGAGAATGAGGTAAATGGTGATTTTGTGCAAGTCTGTTGGAACAATCATCCCCAAACAAATATTGTGACACAAATCACTTACGTAAGTTTGCTTTTGTGTGTTTGCTTATTTGGGTTTGTCTGTGGTAACTGATTCATATTGTATCTTGAATTGGGGGAAAGCAATGGAATTGTGACAATTTGTATTAAAAACTAATGTGCAAGCTTATTTACATATGTCATTCACATGAAATTCAAGTTGACTTATTCCACTTCAAGGCACTGGTCCCAGGCTGTGAGAAACCCAGTTGCTTTTTTAATGAGTTGACAGTAGCTGTCATCTGAGACTCGACTTCAGCTTTGCCTGTATAGATTTACTCATGACTCACTTGTAAGTGAACATGACTTGATTAAAAAATGTATTAAGCATTAATAACAGGGGATACTTTTTGCATTTGAAGAAAAGCTTTTGGAATGCTTTGGAAAACTGGAGTAATTTAATGGCTCTGAACTTCATTAACTGTAAAGGTATTTAACAAAGAAAAAGATCAAGATTTGTCACTGGCTTAGGGCTAGTCTGAGTGAGTGATCTCTGAACTGTCATTATTAATGACCATATGTAAAGAATCAGAGGCTTTAATTTTCTAGGGAAGCATCTTCATCCTTTGAGTCAGTTTTCAAGACCCAGCTGGTGAAAGCAACCTGGTCTGACCTGAGTGTTGGCCTTGCTTTGGGCAGGAGGCTGGACTCCTGCGGGTCCTGCCAGCCTGAAGGGTTCTGTCGTTTCCTTCATTTTCTTTTTCGTTTTTTAAAAGGTGTTTGTTCCACACAACCACCGTCAGCTGCAATGGGATTACCTTGCTGATACGTCCAGCAATTAAACCGGAGGTGTAAATAAATCCTTGCTCTTAAGTGATTTATTTTTTTTAAATAATATTTTTTGCTTATCTTTATAGTACTTCTACTGGAAAAATACAGAATATCTAGGACTTTCTCTGCATCTCTTTCTCTGGCTGCCGTGGAATCCTTGTTTAAAGAGGTGGAGTTGGGCAAGTTGATGTGACCTTTCTCTGAACTCTAGGGTGAGTTCTCAGCTTTCCAGAAGCTGAATTTTATATGGAATCTAGTGTTTCTATACTTGAATGCAGCAGGCAAACAAACTGTGTTTTAGGGAAACTTGTCACAGATGTGTAATACATTGAAATTACCTATGAATTATTTAGTGGAAAAAAAGGCTATAAACATAATGAACATTAGAGAAGATAATGCAAAATGTATTGACTAAGAAGAAAAAAATCTTTTATTCAGGGTACTTCTAACAAAATTTGGTTTTTACATTCACCTGATGAGACGTATAATGAGGTGTTAAAAATACAGACTCTTCTGTAGGAAAGGAGCAATGAGATCTGTCTTTTAATTGGTGCGTGTACTTGAGTAAGGTGCATATGGAAAAAAACATATGCCTGATAATGGATCCAGGATTTCAGGTCTGCTTGTTCACACACCATTTCCTTTGTGAAAGGAATAGTAGAGTGGGTGTTCCTCCGTGTATTTAGACTTCTGCAGCCTGTGTCACAGGTAAGCCTGTAATTCACTGATAACTCTGAGACTTACAGAAACATCCCACTCCATGCCCAACGTGATAAATCAAGCTTCAGCTACAAGCTTTGAAGTGGGAGCAGAAGAGCAGATTTTTAATTAAGTTGAAGGGGAATAATTGATTAGTACCCGGTGCTTCACTGGGTGCTACATCACCAGAACTTTTTCTTGAAATTAAATCCTTGATCAAACCATTCTACTGTCACTTTATTTGTTGAGGGAAAGGGTTCCCCTTCGGTTCAAGTACTGATGTACAAATTTTATACAGTTGATAAAATGTATGTCGAATAGGTTGCTTGGTGTACCTTTTTCATGGAAACCTTATTTTCTTCCTTTCAGTTAACTGATTTTTTTTTTTCCTGGTAAAACAATGCTAGAACATGCTATCGAGAGAAAGGGGGGGAAGTTAATTCTTCGCTATTTTATTTACTGATTAAGTAATCTTGCAAGAGGGCAACAGTAGATGGAATAGAGATGGATGAAGCTTTACAGGAGTAAGAACACAAAGGAAACTCACTAAATGGTCACTGGTGCAAAAATGCTCAGCCACTACAGCATCAGTTCTTAGAAAGTTTGGCAAATACCTGAGCATCACAGCATGTGTTTAGTTACTTACGTATAGGCACCTGAATTTCAAAATCTTGAGTTTATTAATTTAAAAATCAGTAAATTAAAAGTTAATTTAATAGAACCTACAGTATGAGTAAGAGGGAGGTTTAAAGGGGGATCTCAGGATAGCAGTATATTCTGGCATCCTCTGCTGATTGTTTAGTCATATGCATCAATAGTTATCAATCCTAATGACAACTTCTATTTTCTAAATCAAGATTAGATAGTGATTTGCAGTCACTGTGGTGTGTCAGAATGGTTTTTTGAGGAGTTTTTGGTGTATCTTGCTTCCTGATTTTTGGTAAAAAGGTAAGACTTGATTTAACTGCTTGCTAGCTTGTGTTGGAAGCTCATAGTTTGGTTCCTTGGTTTATTCACTCAAAAGCAATGTGTTATGAAGTGAAAAGTGACTATTGGAATCTGAGCATGGGACTCTTGAATATGCACACATTACGCCGATTCCGTCGTCAGTGGCCTGATGCCAGTTGAGGTGGGCTGTGGTGGAACTGAGCCACTGTGAAGTACTTTTGCAAACATGATCATCTGTGCTGTGGAAAGCTGGTGTGCAGTGAGCACAGGTTATTGTGTGCAAAAGTGAGAGAACACGTAAATTGCTCTATATTGGTGTGTTGCTGGATTTGATTTTGAGATTTTCTTGTAGAAGACGGATGGGAATAGAAGAGTTAATTTGTAGTAGGCCCTGTGTCTATAGGGATGTGTAGTTGCAGTACTTTCATTTAGGGTTGAAGTAAACATTGTAGTACTTCAGTGCTACCAGCCTTACAATAATATGCAGGCTCATTGCCAGAGCTGCTGTAAAAGCAGCTGTACTGGCTTTCATAAGAAGGTCTTGGAGGTCAGTTAAGCGTCTGCCTGGGACCAGTAAGCCCTTATTACCGACTGTGTTGTGAAAGTAGGGCGTACTAGATCTTGGAGAGCCTACTGTAGTAGCACAAGTTGCGAACCATAGTGTTCATGGTATTGGAGGCAATGTGCATGGAAATGCACTGGTATTATTGGACGCAGTTTTTTAGATGGCAAAGGGTGTTTAAAGGTCTGGGAACTCTGAGCTTGTCAAATGTTTCTGTAGCATACTTAGGCCATCTTTTACCCACTTATGTTGGTAGTCTGCTGAAATAAATGGCTTCTTGTTTCTCTTAAAGGGATCAATTGATTAAAGTGTTTGTTAAAAGTTCACTAGTCAAGCAACACCTGTAAATCCTGTCGTCTTTTGATGCAACTTTAACAGAGCATTTGTGTGCTTGTATATCCCTTTTTGAAAAGGGAAAAAGAAGCTTCCATACTTTCACAGCAACTGTACTTTAAAAAAACCTATCATTGCCTATGGAGCACTTTCTAACTGCGTCTTTTCACGTAAGAATTTTGCACTTCCTTTACAGTGACAATTTACAGTGGAACAGCATGCTTTATTTTTGGCAATCTTCCTAACAGGGCCTAGATTAAGATCTCTGACCTACAGCTGTTGTAAATGGAAGTCTTTTTGTTATAAAGCCTTTTAAAGTTGTTCCCTTTTTGTGTTAATTGATTAAAATATGTACTGTGTTGCCCCGAGTTCCTCTTGCTAATTGGGTAAAATGAAACCACAGACTAGATTCAAAAATCAACAGAATAACTTCCTTGTTGGGAAGGTTGACTATTCTTTTGATGGGCTCTTTTTGCCGGTTGTGGGCATGTATATATGTGTTCTAGCCCCAAGACCCCTGAGATTGCCATCCTACTTTACTAGGTCTGTCTGTCTAAATGTTACAGAACAGATGGTTAATTCAAAAACAAGAGTATTAAAGCTGAGTAGCTAAATCTGATCTCCTAAAAATGAGGTTGCCAAAGCAAGCTGCTGTATTTGATGTAGCTGCTGAATTGGTCTTTTATTTGATACAAAAGCAAACCTCAGTCTAATGCCTAAATGCAAAGAGGTTGGTAATTTCAAAATTTTTTCAGCTTTTAATTTCTCTCAGAACCTATAACTTGAAGCAGTAAGTTGCTTACATAGTGTAGGGCTCCCAGAAGAGAAAAAGGCTTGTTTCAAATCCATTGTTTTTTCTGGGCTTATCACTGAGGTCCTCCGTTTTAAACGTAACAAAGACAAATTGCAGCAGTGGAATAAGGCTGACACCTGACTTTTAACTTGCCATGATTTGCTTTATTTTTTTCTATTTAGGTGGTCAGGGAAATAAGAAGAAAAAAGCAAATTGTAAGAAGAAAGGATTATTGTGTTTACAGGCAAATTCTTTCTCTTGTTGTCAGCAAATAAGATAGATAATTTGAGACAAGTGTTATGCCAGAAGAAGCCTTTAGATCATCTAATCTGACCTGCACACCACAGATCCGAGTTACCTTTGGACTGGGCCTAATAGTAAAGGAATCTACACATGTATACTGATACAAAAGGGATTAAAGCATTTATTTTTTGCATTTGTCCTGTTGGGATTATTTCTTAGGGACACCATTTCACACTAACCTACTTTTCTACTTTCAGATGAAACAGATGAGCAGACTGATGCTGTTTATCTCAGCCCTTGGGGGTTTAAATACTTCTGATTCTTCTATGAGCTGCTGGAAGTTATAGTCGCTTTTCAGGAATCTCTGACCTTGCAATCCGTTTTTCTATGGTGGATTGAGTATTTGATCTTAGAGTTCTGTATGTGACTTTTGGGGCGCTATTTTTCACTTACGTGATGCTGTAAGATGAGCTATTAAATTTTTTAGGAATACTTTATCTTGAATCGTAACGCATGACATAAAGGTAGCTTAATCGTTATAAGGCCAAGTGCAGAGTCCTACGCTTGGGTCACAACAACCCCATGCAACGCTACAGGCTTGGGGACGAGTGGCTGGAAAGCTGCCCCCCAGAAAAGGACCTGGGGGTGTTGGCCGACAGCCGGATGAATATGAGCCAGCAGTGTGCCCAGGTGGCCAAGAAGGCCAACGGCATCCTGGCCTGTATCAGAAATGGTGTGGCCAGCAGGAGCAGGGAGGTGATCGTGCCCCTGTACTCGGCACTGGTGAGGCCCCACCTCGAGTACTGTGTTCAGTGTTGGGTCCCTCACTACAAGAAGGACATTGAGGTGCTGGAGCGTGTCCAGAGAAGGGCGACGAAGCTGTTGAGGGGTCTGGAGCACAAGTCTGATGAGGAGCGGCTGAGGGAACTGGGGTTGTTTAGCCTGCAGAAGAGGAGGCTGAGGGGAGACCTCATCGCTCTCTACAACTACCTGAAAGGAGGTTGCAGAGAGGTGGGTGTTGGTCTCTTCTCCCAAATGACAAGTGATAGGACAAGAGGAAATCGCCTCAAGTTGTGCCAGGGGAGGTTTTGATTGGGTATCAGGAAAAATCTCTTCACGGAAAGGGTTGTCAGACACTGGAACAGACTGCCCAGGGAGGTGGTTGAGCCACCATCCCTGGAGGTATTTAAAAGACGTGTGGATGAGGACCTTAGGGACGTGGTTTGGTGGTGGACTTAGCAGTGTTAGTTAAGGGTTGGACTTGATGATCTTAAAGGTCTTTTCCAACCTAAATGATTCTATGATTCTATACAAGTTGGACAAAGCAGTGAAGTTATTTGTGTGTGCTTCTGCCTTGATAAATGCCTTAAAAAAAAATTCAGGCTTTCAAATCTTTATTTGCTTTTGCTGGTTCTTTTAATGTTTAACTCTGTGCATGAAAGGTGTCAGGCAAACAGGTGGAAATGGAATCCTTCCATCTGTTCAATTTACACTGCAAGTTTTGTGGGTAGAATTGAGCTGTCTGGGTAAGAATCTCAAATCTCAAGTTTTTGTGGGGTAGCCCACTGTTTGCTATAGAGAGGAAATTGCTTTACTTGGCTGCATTTTAAACGCAAGTTGAAATTTTGATTTCCATGGGGCTTTTGGGGTTTTTCTTAGAAGAATGACTTGGTTTTGGTTCTTCTTAAATTCTGCTTCTCCTAGTTGGCCTCAAGATCCTTTTATTTCAGGGACTTCAGCAGCTCTGTCAAAGCTATCAGCCATATCCTCAGGCTTCTGGATGTGATAGTCTTGGGGGGGGGGTAATTTGAAATACCATCTATTTGTCTGCTGGCCTCTGTGATTAGGGCATAGGGCTAGATGCTCACACCTCAAGTTCTTGCTCACAACTTGAAATGGCGCCTTCAAACCTGGTAAAAGAACAAAGTTCAGGAACTAGAGGAACCTTGGTGAAGCTTGGAGAAAGCAATACATTAGGGAAGAAATTGGCAGAGGCACCAAAGTGTCTGAGAGCAGATGGAGTGTTGTCACCAGTTGCAAAATCAATGTAAATACTTCCAGAAAATTACTCTTCCTCTACTCTTGCCAAACACAAGGAACAGGAGCCGTAAATACCATTGGCAATTTGTTTTAGCTGCCAGTGAGCATCCTGCAGTTGTAATCAACAAGTTGGAATTCTCTCTTGCAGTGCTGGGCAGTGGCTGCTGCGGAAGTGTTGCATCAGAGGTGATAAAATACACCTTTTTTGTTCTTGCCTAAAGACAATGGATTTTTACAGTTTCAAAATCTCGCAGTTCTGTTGCTGTGCTATTCTGGCTATCTGGTGGGCCTCACTAATCATAAAAATGAGATTTTTTTTCACTGATTGTTCCTTGTGGTTGTGTTGTGTTGTAAGACTTTTCCTGTTTTAGCGTGGTTCAGCATTGGGCTGTAAAGCAGTTGTTTCATATGTATTGCCATCATGTAACTAGTCACTGATCTGTCCTCTGAAATACACAGTTTGGGATAATGTCATGTTTATAAAATGTATCTGGCTGGCTACCACTAAATTGACCACTATGGTGCATGGTTTATAAGGGGTTGGCTACCTCTAAATGAAAATGAGGAGTTGCAAGGCAGGATGAGTTACTGGATCACTAATGTATGTGGCATCTGTGTCTCCTTTGAACCCTTGTTACCCACGAAAATGAATGTTGGACTAGAGACTGTAAGATGGAGAGTGTTTGGTTTTAAATTCTGAAATCCCTGTTTGTACAGAACCAAAATCCATTTCCATGGAAACTGGAAGTTTAGTACTCTCACTTGTCAACTTCAGCTGCTGGCTGGCTTTGGGGAGGCCAAATTGTTCCCTTAGCTAAACCTTTCAAAATCAAGAGTCGTGTTGGTATATTAGCACCACATATTTTGTGGAGACTGAGAAATTATAACTAGAATTATTTCATGCATTTCATTTGAGAGATGCTTAACTCTAACTGCTTGCAGATCGGAGATCTAAATGTTCAGAGCTCGTGCCAGGTTATCTAATTGCTGAGTTGTCACGTACATAATGTATAAGATCATAGATTCCCTTATTAGTTGACTGTGCAGTAATGCAGGTGTCCTCCCTTGCCTTGTACCAGCTGTGAAATGCTGTGCATGCATCAGCTGCAGCAACAACTTACACCTAAAGACATCATGAATCTGCACTCTAAGTGACCCTGGGGTTCAACTGCACCACCTCATTATGAAAATTTTCTTAGTTCTGGTTATGCTTTTGCCAGTAAGACGGAGCTCCGCAGCCTGTTCTGTGTGGAGTTTATAATGGCAGAATGGCTATGCCAAACCCGGGAGGAATAGGTGAAGGCTCAACTTTCTGGAGGAAGGCCTGAAGGAACTGATGGCTCTCCCTGCTTTGAAGTGGAATGGGGTTCTTGAGAAGGTCAGAGAATATAAAGAGTGTACCACTATGTTGTGTTCAAGACAGGAATTGATGGGAGAAACTTGCAATCCTTGGGTTGATCAGTAGCTGTTGTCTATTGTGAGAAGTTAACTTTTCTGTTCTTGAAGCTTTGGCTGGTTAAGTAAAACCCTTTTTTTTTACCCCTAACAACTTAGACATACTTTATCAGTGTTCCACTTTCATTTAGAGCTGCTTCAGGGAACATTATAATCACTGCAATTACTATTTGAAAGTAGTAGTCTTTATGGATTGGCACTTCTGTATTTCTGTAACTTGTACAATTCACCTTAACGTACAAGAACATGAAGTAGTAAAAGTATACTGAGTGTATGAGGAAACAGCATTATGTTAGAGATTTGTAGCCAGAAATGTGTTGATTTACTCTTTGGTGTAAATAGTAGTGTAGTAGTGCCTGCGTGGGCTATTAACTCTGTATGTTGGGGTCCTGATTCTGCATGTAGAACAGCTTCACCAGAAACACTGATGCCAGTTTGGTTCTCACTAAACTTCAAGTCCTCTTGTCTGTAGGTAGGTATTTGAGTCTTAAAATAGTTAGTTGTCAGTCAGGGCAGGTGACCTTCTTCCATGTAGGTGATGTATTCTGTGAGCAAAATTGGCATTCAGGCTGTCCTGGATGTGTATGAACAGAAACAAGGTTGCAGAAAGAGCTCCGCTCAGTTTTTTTGTGCAGTAATACGGCAGTTTGAAAGATGATGAATTGTTTTGATAGGTAAATAGTACTACTTTTAAAATAAAAAAGTTAAAACTTTCAGCTCTATAAATAAGCTACAGCAAGGTGCCATTTTTATTTCAAAAAATTAGTAAGGTGGTTCTGACGCAGTGCCTGAGACTTTTAACTTAGCAGAGAAGTCTCCCAAACATCTAAGAAAATTGCTTGCACTTAAGAACTTAGATCTGATTTTGTGCACTTTAGGGTTTCTTTTATCTGACAGAAGTATCAGTTTGTTCGTTAGTATATCTTTTCCTTTAATGATCATAAGGTCAGTAAACTAAGTAGTATCAGGAGTGAAAAGGGAGAATCATTTGATTTGGTCATACTCTTTTGTCATGAGCTGAAATCTTCTGGAGATCCGTCTTCCTGCCTGGATTCCCTTTTTAATTCCAGATTTCAGTCTGCTGGCTTGCTTAGGTGCAATATAGCAGGCTTGTTTAAGGGGAGGTTGTCTTGGGAACCTGCAACATCGCTGCTGTGATGGCCTTGTCTGTCATCTCTTGAGGTAGGAGGTTCCAGGTTCATTCTAAAATATGGGGGACTCTTCCCCTGTTGTGATGGCTGGAATTAAATTGGAATTTGCCTATATAAAGCCGGGAGCTGGTAGCAAAAAAAGACATGCATTTTTCTTAGAGCACAGATACAGGCTTGGGGAAGAAAGAGCCAAAAATAACTGTATTTGAATAATTCTCTTGCTACCTGTAAAGACTAGGTGTAGCCAAGAAATCTTGTTTGTTTGTATTAAGAAGTTTGCCTTATATTTGACAGGTGTTGCCATAATGATTATTTGGCAATGAATTTTGTTCTCTGTTCCAGCAGTCAGTAAGTCTAAAAGCTAAAGACAAGTTTTAAGAAGGTACACATACAAGGTAAACCTTTACTTTGGGAAAATACTCCCAAACTACCTGCAGCTAAATGCAGAAACAGTAAGGAGTGCAATGGAGCTTCTGATCTTCTTTAAAATGTTACTTGAAGAGGTGCTTTAACTATGAAAATCCTTTCCTCCTGCTGATGTTTCTTATCTTGCACATGAATTTAAATGAATAAATATGAAAACCTCAAGTAAACTTAAGCACAACTTCTCTTTGTGTGTAGCAGGTGTTATTTAAAGGGCCAAGGCAGGATATCGGTGTGCCCAGTCGGGCAATCATTCAGCTGCTGCTTATCTGAGTGAAGAGGTTATTCAGCTGCTTTTTTCCTCCCTGGTGTTCAGTTCTGCCATGATTACTTGACTTCTCTCCACTTACATAGGTTACATATTTAAAGAAAAAAGTAAAAAAAAAAAAAATCAGTAACAATGGAAAAGATGAGTATTATTGTGTAAAAGCCTGGTGTGATGCAAGTGTACCATAACTGACTGATTCAAAATCTTGTGAGGTTTCGTTCCTCTCGCAAGTGGGAATAAACTTACGTTGCTCTCACAGAAAATGGTTTTCTGTCCATGTTGTACAATGGTCATGCAGTTTGAGTGTAACAGGCAATGTTTACCTGGGATGTTGTTATTTATGCTTTGTTCAGCGTATGTAGAAAGCTAAGATGCAGGTAAACAACTTCAGAAATAAATAACTTTTTTCCTTTTTTCCACCTCCATGTAATATGTCTAGGTAATAGACATAAACATAGCAATATATAAACATAATCTGTTTTCTGGTGCTATTAGTTGTTGATGCCTGGAAGTAGCTGTCTCCTCCACCCAGAATCTAAGAGCTAAGATTCTCATTCACGTCATTCTTGGACGTAATTTGCTTACCAATAGTCATACTACTTACATTATACTATTTATTTTTAGAAGGCTCAAGGAGTTATGTTGTAATTCAATTACTGTGAGGAGTGATCTGATCCATTATCTAGCACGTACTCAGTTCTGGTCAAATGGGTTTTAATGGCATTAAATAAATAACCTCACTAGTACTAGAAGTATATATGTTTTCCCCAGAATCTTAGTTTGTTAAGAATCAGAAGCACAGAAAAAAACTAGCAGCATCTCATAGTCTTGTATTGTAACACAGCTGAATACAAAGGAAAGCACTTGAGCCGCTCTGGGTCGTAAACGTTTGGCTGTTCTATCCCTAAAGTAGATATGGGCTTGTACTTGACTGTAACTGATTTACTTTGTATGAGGACTTCATGTACTATGCTGTCAGTGGAAGCAGACGAGATGAAAAAGCTCTTTCATGCCTCTTGGGTTTTTCTTGAACACATGCAAATGTTAGTAGTGGCAGACCTGCAGTTACATTTGCTTTCAAAGAAGATGGTGACTTCTAGCTCTCATCTTGAAGAGGTGAAAAGCTCATTTTGCTGAAGACAATAAAACCAATTCATTCACACCTTGGATTTAAAAAATGGTTTTGTCTTGGTGACTTAGCTCTAAATCTTATGTTTCTAAGACTTATGTAGACCATAAACCATGCTATGAAAATAACTTTTGGTTGGCTTTTCAACTAATATACATAAGAAGCCAATTCTGAAGTCCTTAGGATAGTAATTGTGGTTGGTTTATGAGCATACTTCTTAAACTGATGGATTTCCCTTGTACCCCTTTATGACAATGTACACTTCTATGTCTGTAGTTCCAGGTTTATTTTAGGTAATATGTATTTAATTAATGTGGTTGGCCAATAGAATCAATCTCTGTGCCCCAAATGATACTTCCTTTTGGTGTCTTAATAGCCATTCTGAGGTATTGTGTCCTATTATGTTTTCAATGTGAAACATTCTTAGAGCTTAATATTGATGTCAAGTTACTACTTAGTCTGTTCTTCTTCATAAGGCATACAGATCTGGGGTTTTGCCTTCTGTAACTGTATTGTCACATGCCTTATGGGGTGCTTCGTATTTGCTTTCACATGATGCAGCAGACCAAGGGCCAGCAATGTTGATTCTGTACTTTCAAGGGGTGACTGATTTGATGTGTGTCTAATGTAAGCACTGAACTGGATTGCATGTGAATTACTACTTTCAGCTGCAAAGGGAAATAAAATATTTAATCTTCCCCCTTCCTACAGCAACGACAACTAAAATAGGGTGAATGATGATGAACAGATCTCGGCCCTGTAGTGAAACTTGAAAATTGCCTTGAGAATTACCTTACCATGCTGTGCTCCTAATTTGTGGTTTATCCAATGAGCCATTTGGCTACAGTGTACCAACAGGCACACCTTTAATGATTTTGAGATGGCCAGCATTTTGTTTAGAAGAATGACATACTTCTACATGCTGCCCAGCATTTTGCAGATGGTTTAGGTTTAATGATTTGTTCTTTATTTTGTTTTGCCTGCAACTCTAACATTTCCCAGAAGGTATTCCGGAATGGAGTAGCTATGGGGAGGGATATGCGTGCTTGTCAAAGACACCTCAATTATGGCCTTGAAGACTCGCGTTGCTGTCTGTGAAAGGCAACTCTGCAAATTAAGAATGAACTGGTTTGCAGTTTCTGTAGTCATGGAGATCTGTGTCCAGACACTTCGAAGAGCTGAGGCATATTGGTGACAAACACGTCAGGTACCTTATCCAGTTTGGTCTGTGTTGACCTCTCCAGTAAGGGGACAGGAGCACTTTCCTGTGTCTTCCAATTTCTTTGACCTTCTCCAGAACACTGCAAGATTCTCAGGTTGTTTTTAGGTGAGGCATTTTGTAGGTATGTATTATTGCTGCAATTTTAAGTGAGACTAGGTGGTGGTCTACATATATGAGGAACTTTCTGAACTCTGGATTCAGTCTGATTTTTGTGTTTCTTTTTGAATAAAACATGCACAGGATATTTCTTTTCTGGATACATTGCTTTATTTTGGTAAATGAACTTTAAATTCTAAACGATGCAACAAAAGCAAATATGTGCAAGTGGAAATGGTGTAGGTGTGGTTTACTCTTCAGGTTTCCCTGTGAGGCTGCCATCATCTATGCCTTGGACTTCATTTATGGCAAACCTGCTGCTATGATCAAGGGCTTTTCTAGGACATAAGATGCTACAATATTAAACATTGTGGAGTTTTTGTGCGTACATATAAATTACATTTATATTTCATCTATGCAATAATATCCAATGGATGATGTACTCTTATAGTCAAGTGACAGCAATCTTGCTTTTATTGCATTAGTCAAGTAACGTATACCAATTTCAATTAATGTTGGGTAGGAAACAAGCTTGAAACAGAGTAACTTCTCAGCTGGATTGCCACCAGCTTGCTACACTGGTGGTACTACACAAAAATGTTGGTCTGTTAATGGCAAACTGCCAAGAAAATGCTGATTCTGATTTTAATGCATTTCAAAAACTTATTTATTAGCTATTACATAACATATTAACAATTACTTATTAACACTGCAGCTTTGGTAGCTTGGGAGGCTTCACTCTAAAAATTGATTTTTTTTTTTTTTTTTTCTTTTAGTTGTTTCCAAGAATCAAACATCAAGAATATGGGTTTTGGGTTGTATGTTTTTGGGTTTATTGGTGGGGGGTTTTTTTGTGAGTATGATAACTTAGTGAAATGTCTTACCTTGTTGTTTTTGTCCTATCTTACTTCCATCTTAAAAGTATTTTGTGTAACAAAGAAATAATTGCATGATGATGCCTGGTCACTATTTATGAAATCTAATAATTGTTCTCATATGGGGTGTTATGTCCTATGCAAAGTATGTGCTTGCCTACATCAAATTAATCTCAAGGGCAAGAAGGACAAAAATGACTGGAAGAAAGAGTAGAGAAATAAGATTTATATCTTCAAATGAAAAAAAAACCAAGGAATATCCTTTCCAAAATGTATCTGAGAAATTAAAGGGAATAAGAAGGGTGTCTGGGCATATTGATGCTGGTGGGGTTTGTTTTTTTTCCTCTGCTACGCATCAAATATAGATAACTCTTGTTGCTCCTAATCCTCATAGCTGTTGGACATAGCCCTAAAAAATTTAGCTGCCTCTTCTGAAGATCTGGACTACTTAAACTTTCATTCCTCCTCTGGAAGTTTTTCTGTTGAAACAAAAAAGTACTGTTTCACTCTGCTCTTGGCTGGGTGGCTGCAGACAGCCCTTTCTGCCTTCTCGTGGAGAAGGCACAGCGAGGATGAGCATGCATCCAGTGCATGGGACTCCTGCTGTGTTTTGCTGAAGACCTAGATTTCAATAGCACCTCTTCTTGCCATCAATTGAAAAGTTGTTCCAGGTTGTATAATGCTGTGCTGTCTAGGTGAGCTCCTCTGCTCTAGCCAGGAGTGCATCACTTCCACTCTGATACTGGTGGTGCCTGATGCCACTGGGCTCTTGCATCTGTCTGGAAGTTTGGGTGCTTATATGGCATTTCCGTAAGGACCTAATATATGAAATATTGCCCTCTTAAGGGCATTATTGAGGCTCTTTGCGGGTGTTACAGCTCCCTGCTTGATTTGGAAGTGGATGCTATCAACAGGATAAAAGTAGTGTTTTGTGCTGGTCTCTTTGGAGGTAGAATTGTCTTAGGCCACTGTGGGAATTAGTGTAGGGAAGAAGGAACTGCATAAATTCACGTTCAGTATGTGTCTTGAATAAATATAAAAACCTTTGTGAATTTTTTTGTTCAGTTCACAGCTACAGAAGATCATAAACTAGGAATTGAGGAGCATTTAAAAGTACAGCAAAACATTGTGATGAAGTGATCTGTGTAAATGATGAAAAGAACAGTGTGAGGGTGGAATAAAAGCACCTTCTCTAGCACCTGGTTACACCAGTGGTACAGGAGAACTACAGATTTCTTTGGAAATGCTGTCAATACCTCTCACTGCTCCTTGTTGCTCTGGCGGCTTTATAAACTGCTTCAACCTTGGAAGAAATGAATCTGTATTATGGGTAAAGCTCTACTGGGTGGTGGGGGGGCAGGGGTAGAATAGTATTATAAGAGGGGCTAGAGGTGGTGAAGTATCCTTCGACCAGAGAATTTCTCTTCTTGGAATACCGGGGTGAAGTACCTGTCTTATTACATTATCTCTAACATTTCAAAAGAGACTTGAGAGACTAAGGACTGTGACATGCTGAGTTACAATACTTTAACAAGCTAATATGCATCTGCTGAGCTCTGGTAACTTTGCAGGTTCCTAACTCATTCTCATTCAAGTTAAAATGCTTTGGTATGAACTTCTTTGCTTGCCTTTAAGCTAGTATATTTTACCTCATACTTACAGAGGGCCAAGACTGGTAACTGCTGGCTCATTAATACTCTACCTTCTTAAGCTTGGTGTTTGTCTTGATGCATAGCAAGTTAAAGTAATTTGGAAACTTCAAATGTCTTTAGGTTAAGTCTTTGAATGTGAGCCTGTAACCCTTTCTAATCTGCTGCCTTAATGAAAGAAGTCCAAAGAAATCTTGTCCAGTGTACACATAATTCATACCATGGTTCCACTGTGAAACTGCTTGTGGTTAAGCTGTTAAACTCTTGCTGCAGTATCTACATGCAGTTGGGAGCGTTACTCTGGCCACTGTGTGAGATGGGAGAGTAGGTTAGCTGAATATGTGATCTGACCTACAGCTAGCTTTTCTTGTGTCGTTATCGGAAAAAGTAAGCAGTAAGTATTTAAGCTCCTCCCTTAACTCTTTGTTTTGAAACCTTTAGGCTAGGGATAGTTGAAATACTCTGGCTTCAGCCCAGCGCTGGCTGAAACACTAGTACTATGCTCAATTGCGTATTACCTTTAGTAGGGATTATATTTGTGACCTCAGTTAAATTATTCTCCTGTTAAGTTCTCATCACCTTCAGTTGGAGCAAGGCAGCATCTTGTATGGCATGGCGACCATGCACACACAACATCAAAGACTTCTTTCTAAAAGAGAAGAGAAAAATAAAGTGCAACGAGATAGGGATGAGTGTTTTGAGTAACAGATGGAAGTTGAACAAGGGAACAATGAATTGGATCATTAATGCTGCTGATATTAGCCAAAAATGCTTGGAGCATATTGGAGGAAGATATTGACTCTAAAGTCGTAAAGCCAGATAAAACACTTCCCAGCTGATAGATCTATCTTTATCTTCTCTTTCCTGTTGGAATCTGCTGGGTTAAGTCCATTTGCAGTGAGGTTTACCTAGTGAAGTAATAGACTGGGTAGTTTGTAAGGCAGCATGCAGGCAAGAACCTAGTCTCTCTTTTCCAGTTTGAAGACCTGCAAAAACTTTTCAGTAGAGGTAAGCCCAAGCATTAAACACTGAGCTGCTTATAACTATAGCTGTATGTGTTTTGTTCTGGTGGGGGACATGGGAGGGAAGTTCTATATTTACTAGTGGTCTATTTCCAAAGTTTTGCAGTACCAAGTGCTAGTGTACATATTGCTTATAATGCAGTGTTTGAGCTGGCAGTCATGGGAGATCATTCCTGTCATGGGATAGCTCAGGTCTGGGCTACCTTTTCATTCAAGTAATTTCATTTGTTTCCACTTGGTCTCTTAAGATCCTTTCATTAAATCATATGAAGAATAAAGGGGAAAAATACACATTTTTCTCAGATAATTTGCAGAGTGATAGCACTGTACTGCAGGCTTGTGATAGAGTTTGGTCACTATGAAACTCTTCTATTCATAGTTTGGTTATTTCTATGTTATGGCCATCTTGTGTACTCATAGTGCTACTATTTGGATGTAGTAGCAAGACAGTATTTTTAAATGGGTTGAGATTATACTTTTCTTTTTCTAGCAACAAGCTGTGTATCTCATGCTCTAAAAGCGTTTTAACTCTTCCTGTAGTCTTTGTCATTTTCAAAGAAGGTCAAAACATCCTATTCAACCTCTTTTGTCTCTGATCTTTGCCATTTCAAAAACTGTTTCATTGTTTGGGAATGTTGGTTTTGAAAACATGCAGACTTTGCCATTGACTATTTAAATGTTTTGTATATGGATGGGTTGCATTTGCCCTCGAGGAAGAAGCTACCCTAAGGCCTGAATTAGTTGTTTCTTGGCTTTCATTGAAATCGAGGAAATAGCAAGTGAGGGCTAATCAGAATTGGTGTAATCTGGATGGGATCTGGATGAGTGTTAACTAAAAACATCTCCAAATCTTGGGATGCTAATTTTATTTTTCTTCCCATCTATTCCTCCCAGCTGTGTGCTGGCTGAGGAGGAGTTAGATTTGTAATATCTTCTCAAAAATGTTTGCAATTTTGCAAACGAATAACTAGGTTTGGGGAGGAGGAGAGAAGAATTTATTAAACCATGTCTAGATGCAGTTGAAAAAAGAGCTTTGTTTTGAGTCACTACTTTGTTTTTATCAAACAGACTTACTTCCATATATTAACAGATCTGGACAGCATATTTTTTGGCCACTTAGGTTCAGGTCTCCAGTGACTGAGCAGTACACTGAAGCCAGTCAGGATCTTCAGATCCCAATGTGTTTTCAGGGGGGTGTTTGGAACTGCTTCTTTCACTCCCCTCTAAGGGTCTTCACGCTTCCCCTGGGAAGTGGCCAACACCTATTGAAGCCTCATTCCTTCCATGAAGCACGTTGTTGAAGTGAAGTAATAAAACCTTCCCTGTGCTGGTATTTGCACGTTGGCGCATTAACATTGCGATACATCTTTACAGCATGCCTTCCTCCTGAGTATTTGCAGCTTTTTGGCTTTGGACCGCAGAAGTTTGATTAAGAGCTGCCGTGCTTGTGTATCTCCCACATCTTGATACAGTGCATGGGACTTTCTCAAAGGGAATTTGGGGGATTTGCTGGCCTGTGCTTTACATCGAGAGACGTTGCCAAAAAGTCTGAAAACAGCATAACAAACATGATAGGTTTTATTGCTGCTTTTCTCTTTTTCTTGGTTCTTTTTTTGTTTGTTCTGCTGATGGCAGCAGGGCCTAAATCCTGCTTTGAACTTTGAAGAAAAACTTTCCATTTCCTTTGGCCTATGTTGAACACTTAATTTTAAGTAAGGAGTCTGATGGTCCCCTACCAAAAAAAGTAAAAATAAGTAAATGGTTGTTGAACTGTAAGGAAAGGTCTTTGAATCTAAGTGGTGACTTCTGCCTTGGCCTAACTCTGCAGTTAATGTGAGGACTTCATTAGTCAGAAAAATCTAAAAAAAAAAAAGAAAGGATTTCCTGTCTTGACGTTCTCCTGAGGGAAAGGCCTTGGAGATATGAAGATTGTCTCTATTTTCACTGTTCCAATGCTTTGAAAGTCTGGTTAGCAAAAGCTTTGTTACATTTATTTTCACTTTGCTATACAACGTACTGCTTAACCAACCCATTATCTTCTTTGTTGTAACATAATCTTAAGCAGTCATCTCTAAAAACAGCCTCTCCCTGTCTCCCATCCCATACCTTGCATTTACCCAAAAGTGTTTATCCACTGATTTTTTTTTTTACTTTTTTCAGAGAATTAAAGTACTGAATCTTAGGGATCATGTTTGTGTAAGAAAATTTGGTCTTAGTGTTTTCGTTATAGCCACAATTAATTATTTGCATTTAACAACCACAGTAGTTTGAGATGTCACTTTTAAATCAGGCTCTTCACAGCACCAGCCTGTACCGTAAGCTGAACTGTAGAACCTCTTACAGAAGACCAGAAGCAGTGAGCTAATAGTCTGCCAAGTTCGGTTTTATTTTTTCCTAGTGGTGTTATACTTACAAAAAATGTACCAACTTGTGATCCATCTTAAACCTCTGCTTAGATTAATGCCACCTACATACATTTAGAGTTTGTTCAGCTTCTTAGAAATATCTTCAGGGTTGGGTTCTTCCCCTCCACTGTAGGCAGAATGTCTTGAGATTTGTCTCTTTTTTTGCCTTTCTGAGATGAGCAGCCTGACATTTTTCACTAGTCAGTTACTGAACACATCTGACTCTTTATGTACTTTTGAGTTAGGATCTCTAAGATTAGCCATGTGGGTTTTTGTTTGGCTGGGTTTTTTCTGTGAGTGAGTTAAGATGTAATTGTCATTCTAGGTGACTTAAAGACATAGGCATCCTGTTGCAAACTAGGAACTAAATCCCAGACGTGTTTTCATTAATTGTAAACCTAATGTAATCTTGGACTGTAAAGTGTTGCTTTATTCTTGTTTACTAGTGGCCTTCTAAATGTTGACTTATGTTGCCAATGACACAAATTAAGATTTGTAGCAGATAAAGCAAAAACTTGCTATTTACCTTTATACTGTCAAATAAATAAATTTTGGAGACTTTAATGGCATAAATTGCCTCTTGGGCTTTTCCTGGTAGTTGGTCCTGAGTTGGCCCTGGTTCTACCAGGTGGTAATTAACTACCAGTAAATGTCTAACTAGACATCATCATTACTTCTGAAACTGTTGTGGAAATCTTGATTGCTTTCTACAAGGTTTCTCCTAAGTTAATGTCTTTAAAGCCATAGCATTTGTCTCCGTACTTACTGCTGTTTGAGATGGAGGTGATGGCTTGTGATAGAGAAATAAATTTGTCTCCATCTCTCACGTTTGTCTTACACTTGCACCTGTGCAAGGTCCAAGCATACTTGAAATTCTTTCCACTGGAAGGATTGCTTCCAGAGGGTTGATTAAACTCCTTTTGAAGGAGTGCAGCAAAACCAGCGAAAGTCAGCTTTCTGTTTGTCTTCCACTGACTCATTGCTAATTGCAGGGAAAGAAAAAGGTAGTTTGGCCTCTGTTGACTACATGATGAAGTAAGAAATTAAAGCTCCAAACAGAAAGAAATCTATGATTATATAATAGCAGTAGCTCTTACAAAATGGTTTTGCCTTTGATTAGTAACAATTAAGAAATGGTGTATTATAATCCTACTAATAACATTTCCTCACGTGCTTGGGGAGGGGGGACGTGATGACACAGGACATACAGATGTTGGTTGAAGGTCTGATGAAGGGCGCTCATTTTCAACTAGGACAAATGCTTGTGGAGGAAGCTAGAAATCTGCAAGCTTTCGGGCCCGACTTTGCTCTCTGCAGGTGCCATCTGTGATTGTTTTTACAACCATGAAATGCATAACAGCTGTATACTTCAGTATTTTACCTATTATTATCCAGTGTGTGCTTTCAGTTAGAGACATTTGAAGTTCATTTTGTAGAAGCTGACTATTTGCAGACATAAGTTACCCAAAAGAGACTGCAACTTAACAAACTTGCTGTATTATTATTACATTGAGATTGAGATACTTTGAGTGTGTTCCAACATATACAACAGAATTATGTGTTGTCTTCTACTTTTTCATGTGCACCAGCACAAAACCGCCTGAACTAGTGAGGTTTTTTCAAAACTTCTGAAGTAAAGATATCTTAATATTTTGATAATGACATAAAAAGCCTCTTCGGCCCTTGGACACTTTAACTTTGCTTTGTCTACAAAAGACAACCAAGAGGTGGGCTTTCTGGTGTCTTACATGACTGGAAATTTTTTCTCTTGCTGTAGTCTTTTCCTTGTAGATGAACATTGGCTTGTGCAGGGAGGAATTCACTGGCTCTTTTTATCCTCTTAGCAGTGGTGAGCCATACGAAATAGCTTGCGCTGTAGTTTCATTGGCTCGTGTGTATTGCTGGACTGTTAGTTTGTGAGCTTTTGGCTCTTAGAAATCTGGATTTGATTCCTGACCCAGTTCCTTTTAAATTGAGGAGTGCCATGTGGGACAGGAAGAAATGGAGAGGGTAGGAAGAATGGTACAATTTTTGGCTGCAGAGCTGGCCTCAGCTTTAAAGTGTCAGTGGAACTATGTGCATTTGAAACAGGGAGAAGATGTGTTTGTGGAATCAAATGTGAAGGCTGTAGTGCACTGCATGCAAGATGGCAGTCACAAAAGAAATTGCTGCAGGCCTTTAGAAAAGGTACAGGACTTCTGTTTCCCGCAAGTTCTTGCTGCTACTGAGCACTGTCTTTACTTTGGTGCTTCACGTTGTCCTGTGCAATTCTAAGAAGGCTGGAATCGGCGGGGTTTTAGAGTGGCTTGTAACTCTTTTTACCAAGTAAGGGTAACTGAAGTTAACCTTTAAACCCCCTGGGAAATTGCTGTTTTAGATGAGAACTTTCAATACAATCGAAAGGGTTAGTTGGAAATGCCGAGTGATGCCTAATGTTCTGTCTAATGTTAAAAACAAAACTGACTTGAAACTGGATTTTTTTTGTTTGCTTGGGTTAAATGCTAAACTGAACCAATTTGAATTTACAAATAATCTGCAGTGACTGTTTAATTCTGAGATCTCCATTATTTTCTGTTCCTGATGTGGATTCTGCAAACTAATGTACCTCAGTGCTCGTATAAAAACAGGCTAAATCATCATAAAAAATGGTGCTGTGTAAACAACCTATGGAAGCAGAAAAAAATGGCCTTTGCTTGCAAAGATGACAGCAGTCTTTCAGGATTTTTTTAAATAGAACAGGCTCTCTAGAATTGGCTATAAATTGCTATGATGTGGAAACAGAAATTGTCTGGCAGTGCCTAATGTGAAGAATCATTTCCTCAATTGTAATTTAGACTGTTTGAGGGAACTGAAGGGACTGTTGGATTCTGTCTGTATTGTGAACACAGGCTGCATGCTAAACTACTGCTTTGCCACTAGTTCAGTCATTATGCTGGCTGGGACACATGCTCAGTGGCTAAGGAAGAGAAATCTGGTTTTATTCTTCATTAGTTTTACATGCATGCATGCCCTTAACTACACTAATGCAAGTAGAACAGAATCGCATTCCTTTTTTTTTTTTTTTCAGTTACTGTCACAACCAGACTCATCTTTAAGGAAAGAAATTAAAGCAAATGCCACATCATTGTGCTACCGTTTTTATATGCTACCAATGTGCTACCATTTTTATGTCACCTAAATACCTGGGTGGTGTGTCCAGCTATACTTTTTCAGAGATGTGCATGGTTAATGCACATGTTTTAACCTGAATGGTTCTTTTAAAATGTCTTCCTATGGTTCTAACTGCTGGGATTAATAACAGGAGCTAACTTAATGCAATTTCTGGTAACCTACAACCCAAACAGGTCAGTGGATGTGACCTAATCCTGATTTCTGCTAAACAACACTTGACTGTATTACCTCAGTCTCTTTCTCTTTTTCTTTAAATATGCTTTCTCATACATGCTTCTCTGAGAATCAGTGCAAAATACTTACTCATATGTAGGCAAGGCAAGAGTTTGATGCTGTTTGAAGAATTAACAGTCAAGGGTGGGAACTGTACAGTTTGTTTCAAATGATAAGGCAGGCCTGTAAAGTGATGGAGCTGCTCATTGTACTTTACAGAGCAGACTGTGGTTGATTGTGAGCAAAAAAGACTATCAGCAAAAAAGAAATTTCCAACAACAAAGCAAATTCTTGCTATGACTTCACACCTTCTCTGCTGCTGTGTTGGGTGATTGCCTTGTGAAGTGAGCCTGAATGCATCTAACTACAGCAGTATGGCCAAGGCCGTGCTTTCTAGTGGAGGTCTGCAGTCCGCAGGAACCTTTGCACTTCCAAGACTGCTGAAGGAAGCAAACAAAAGCATGCCTCCTATCAGTATGTGTAACATTGCAATGCATGCTGTCGTAAGAAAAAACTTGCTGACAAGGAGAAGAGAAAATTACTGGTTTCTTTGCTATTACTCTACTATTCTTCCAAATGGAGTCGCACAGAATGTGTGAGGAGATGAGTAGCGTAGTACGTGCACAGTCTGTGGATGAGTCTTGATGGCTTTCTGTTGTATCAGCGTGCCCTTTTGATCTTGGGTTCGTTCTTACAGTGAGCTTTAATGATAGGTGTTGCCAAGTAAAATGTTAGTAGTTCGGAGGAAGAGAAAACAATGTGCCCTACCTGTAAGTATTCTACTTTACGTGATGATGTCCTCTTAGCTTATGTGTTGGGGCTGTCTTGGATATGTTGTTTAAACAAAAAGAAAATAAATCACTTCAAGTGTTTTTTCTTTCCCTTTTCTCAACAACTGGAACTCTAAAGGTTTAAAACTATTAAATGAATTCAAGCCTGTTGTTCCTGGAAAACAAAGTATGGAAAGCAAATGCCCTTCACTTACTTGCAAGGAGAAAACTCACAGGCAGAGCCCTTAAGATTATGGTCAAGACATTTTTTTATATCAAGCTGCTTTACTTTCATTTCACTCTTTTTGGTTTATGTATCAACATGATGTGTGTAGCACTTGGCTTTTCAACACTTCACCAGAGCTTAAAGAACTAGGATACCATGTTTGTGGAGTGAAGGAGTAATTTAGGGTTGGATTTGAAGAGATCATTAACCAAGTTTTTTTCTGCTCTTGAAGAGCTAAATAGTAGTAACAAAGAGGTGACGACTTTTGACTGATACAGAAAGGGATGTAATACTGTTGCTCCTGCTAACACAGGATATGGTTTAAAACACAAAACACACAAAACTATGTGGGAATCACAGATGTAGACTGCTCGCTCAGATGTGACCACAGGCTAGTGGTAACATAGGCAGGACTTGAGTGTTCCAGACAAAATGGACACAAGCAGACATGGAATTGAATGATGCACTGAGGTCAGGATTGGACGATTCCTCTGTCAATTCTGTTTAAGGTGTTAGGATGCTCTGGGGAAGAGGGGGAATAAACTTTTTTGATCTTGCTGTGACTGGCTACCTTCTGCAGTCAAGTGAAGACATGAACAAGTGACTACAGTCAGTGAAAACAGAGGTTGGTGCTCTTTGTGTTCTTCTAATAATGTGTCTTGTTTCCACTTTGGATCGGTCTTCTCCCCATAGGTAAGAGCAGTAGGTGAAATAGGCTGATACAGATACTGTTACTTTGGGAACACATGCTGTTTATCAATAGGGTCAGAAAAGACAGAATTGTGAGCTAGCAGGAGGGAGAACTACCTTCTCCTCTCCACTGGTATACCTCTAAATTTTCTTGTCAACCTTTCTTATATTCCGATACTTGATGGGAAGACACCATCTTGCACCTGCAGACCTTCATACCACAGGCTTTTTAATGAGACTTCAAGCCAGGATGCTGCTTGCACTAACTGATTTGTGACAGGGAAGCTTTTTTTTCTTGCTGGGAGCCAAATGCCAATCCCAGATTTATTTTTACCTAGGTCATTATATAGCTGCTGAAGGATAACTTTTGATTAACAGTGATGAGAAGATAATTGGGACCATCTGACCCAGATGTGGTGGAAGGCCTCCCTAGCTCGCAGCACCTGATCTTCCCCCTATTCTGTCCAAAACAAACATACCTTTCGCCACTAGCTCAAGGCGTTTACAAATCCATCTGTACTTTGGATATGATGGTGTATTTTTCTGATTGTGACCTCAAGGCGAATAATTCATAGTGGTAGACTATATGTGATGTCTGTGGTCTTTCAGAATTGTAATTACACGATGTTAGCTCATGTTTCTATCAAGGTATCTCCCATTGCCCCAGAGAACTGACCAAAATGTTTTGACATTGTTAAAACTACAGATGTGTCTCCTTGGAGATAATGACTCAATCTTTTGAGATTACTCTTTTCCATGGGTGTTTTTTTCCTTTATGGCTAATTGCTACTTAACTTCAACAAAGACAGAAAGGCCTTTCATTTTAAAGATTTCCTGCTTGTAATCAAGGATGCTGCTTTCCTGTATTAAAAAAAAAAGACTTTTGAAAAGCCAGCTTCATTCCTTTTTTAATGCTGTTTCTCCATAGGGTCTTTTTCAGCATCATATACTGCTTCATGTTTCTCCTGAACTTCATTTCAACAGAGAATTACTTTTGTTCACATTAATTGGGACATAGTTTTGGTCATCCAGTAAGCTATAGAACAACTGTGAAGAAAATAAAATACAATTTAAGGTAAATGGATTTTTTTTTAATCATGCCAATCCTGTTTTCCTTCTGTGTGAGTGGAAGGGTCACAGTTGCTTTAGAAATGTGTGACTGAAAGAGACCACCTGAGTTTGAAAGTAATTTCTTGTTCTTCCCAATTCTCTTCCTGCACTGCAGACTATAGACTAATAAAAATTTAGTCAAAGAAGTTTTGGAAAAAACATCAGTGGGAACAGATCCTCATAACAGACACTTTTGCATCTTCACATTCTCTAAAGTGGTGACTGACATGTCGAGCTTGTTCAGTTTGCTTTTGTTGGTAATGCCATCATATACTCAATGATGAATTGTCTTTGGTTCTTCCTTCTTCCATCATCACTAGGAAACCCCTTTCTTCTTTGCTGGGTAGGCTCCAAGGTGTGGTGCAAATAGTTGCTTCGGATAGACAGGGATAACACAGACTCCACATGTGTCTCAAAGCAACATCTGAGAGTACAAAATGGTCTGATGTTGCAAAAAAGCTGTTGCAAGCAAAGAAAATTAGGTCTTTGTTTCTTTTGTTATCTTTTCTGTGCTCTTGAATTCTCAGCCTCATACCCTCTTTAAGCCTGTTGATCAAGTAGGAAGAAAGGGAATAACTTTACCATACTTTCACTTTTTCTTTATGTGTTTGCCCAACAGATATTCTTTATGAACAGACTTTTACCCAGCAGCAGCGTGAAGCTGGCATACTCCTGTGCCCACTGGCACCGAGCAGCAGAACTGAAGCTGAGCAGTCTCTCAAGTTTGTGTGGTTTGGTGAAGCAATGAGCCTGCTTAGGTTTGGTTTTAATTCTCTTCTCCCCTCTCCCACAGGAGAGTGGGATCTTCCCACCTGCAAAAAAAGGAGTTTCCCACCTACAAGAGCTAGAAATCTTATTCTTCTTTCTGTGCTTTCTCCCTACCATGGAGTTCCTCACATGTGCAGTGTTTATTTCCTCATGATCTGAGAATAACACGATCACCTGCGTGATTTTACCAGTCTGGAGATGCCAAACATTATGTAGCATGTTGTGAAATCAGTCGTCTTGGTTCACCTTGCTAAGAAATTTGGCCTCTGGGGAAGTCCTTTATTGTGGCATCTCTTAGAAGCAGCTCTTCTTTTCAGCTACTTGTGGCCTACTTCGGGCATTTGTGTGTGTGCATCTCCTCAGAGCCTTGTAGCAATAGAAATGACTTTTAAAGCCTCTCTTGTTCTACCTACTCCTGTTAATTAAAAAAAAGTAGTTTTTGTTATTTTGTTTCTTCACACAGTATGTTAGGGAGCCTAGGCAGCAAGTTATACTGTATCCGTACTAATAGATACAATAAGGCTGGACCCCATTCTTATTAGCTTGACTGACTTCTCGCTCTCCCTGTATCTTTTTGCATTTCAACATGTCAGGATCTCCTTCTACAAGTACGTATTGGAATTGGGGCTCCAGTCTACAAGGCTGCAGTGTGAGAACAAAGAAGACTTCAGTATTTTCCTTGGGACTTCCATAAAATAAAATACATAAAACATCTCCATTAAAATGCCTGGATTGATGAAGGGAAGAAGAAAAAAAGCCTTTTCCTCCAACAGTGGCTTGATTAATGGATTTATTGTTTGTACAGAATTTGTCAGGAAGCCATATGGCTTGAGGAAAACAAAGAGGAAGTGGCTGATGTTGAGAATCTGATTTAATAAGGGTCCCTAAAGGCAGAATGTGGCTCTTATCCTTACTTCTTCCCACTCAGTTTGCAAAGTGGTCTGAGAAGAGCTTTAGTGCTTCAATAGAGCTAAAGATAATGTGGCTCTGCTTGAGTGGAAGTGTTGGTCCTTACTGCTGGATCAGCATTATAGCTACTCCATTCTCAGGTTAAAAATCCACTATTCTTTGCCTGTTGTAAAGTATTTTGGAGTAGTTAACAAGGAACAGTAACTGGAATGTTTGCAACTTGTGTCTTGGTGCTTTGGGCAGTTTGCAATAGATGAAGACAACTCTAGCATCTTGAAGCTGAGCTCTCATAGTTTGGGGTGAGACGGTATTTCTGTCCCCCAGCAGAAGTCAAGCATATACGTCTCTGGATTAACTGAGTCACCATCTGTATCCTGCAACCAGATTTATTTTCCTAATCTAGCATGTGTATATAGGGACTGATAAGGAACTGGGGCTCAAGCACTGGTGATGTAACCTGATGTGGTGGGTTAATGAATGTTCATCATCTATGACTGTTTGACTCTAGTTATGACTATGTGGTGAATAAACCTGAGTAGAGAATCTAAAGCCATGTTCTATAATGTAACTGCAATCAAATACATTAAGGATGTTTAATAAGCACTTCTTCCTTGTATGAAATTACAGCTTCTCAGCTGAGAGGCATAAACTCACCAAAAACTGGTTATGGTCATTTTAGAGCTAAAGTAAAAGACTCATGTGAACCATTACTAATTCTTAGCGGGTCCACAGAGTGGAAAGCACAAAATGTCACTTCACAAAAATGTATTCTGGCAGCTTGGGAATTTAATGAATATAGGTTTGTGAATGAAAGCTACATATTCAGCTGGTGGTGGTGAAAACAATTTGATACATGCCTGAGATATCTGGAGCTCCCAAATATCCTATTTTGAAGGTTTTGGCCATGACGAAAGAAGTAATTACTCCTCTAGGGCTTCGATGTGGTATTTTACAACAGGCCAGTCCTTTCTTTTCCAGATCTTTAAGCGGTTTTTGTTGTTTTCTGGACCCTTATGACATGCTTATGCTGGAGTTGGTGCTTATTGAGTCTTTTCATATAGCTCTGACAGGTACTAGGAAAAAACAGTTTGTCTTGACAAAACTCAATGGCTGACAACAACCAAAGAGGAGACGTTAAAAGGCTAGAGGAAAGTTTTCTGGATTCAGATCTATTGTTCTATGCTTCCGTCATTTAGTGTTACACATAAAATAAATATGCTCCTTTAAAATTTTATTCAGAAAGTCTTTGGTGGTGAAGGTTTAAAAATAGCCACTTCTCACATGTTCTCCTTGGCTATGACATAGTATTAGGCAATGTTTGTGAGTCTGTCACAATGATGCTGTTAAACATCATTGTAGTAAGCATCCCGTCCAAGCTGATTAATATTAGTCTTAATGATCAGTTTGGGATTTGTTACCCTTTGCCTAATTTGTTTGACTTCTTATGCATGCATTGGCTGTGATTCATTTCTGCAAGGGAGTCAGGGTATGCAGTTCGAGAGCACTTGGAGGTTTTTCCATCTGGATCACCTCCAGTTTGAGGATTATTTTCCTTAAAAAGAATGTTAGGAAAGAAGATTGTGAAATAATCTCCTATATTTACAATTTAGCTGTGGTAGATGCTCGTGACTACCTAATACAGTGCTTAGTTTTTCCTAATGTTCTGGAAAGCTGTTGAAATGTTGTTTACCACACTTAATTATTTATAGCAGGAAAATGTCACACCAGGTATAAGAGGCAGCAAATTAAGCGCAGTATTCCACATTTCTTTTGAACTAACTTTTAAAAAATAAAATACTACTTGTACGTAGCAGGCTGTTATATATCCATATCTATAGGTGCTAGGTGAACACTGTGTTTTTTCCAAAGCATTAAAGGGAGGAGGGGGAAGAGGTCTTTACCCTTAAGAAGGTAGTTTTACTAATGTATAACAAGGTTTCAATTTTTTCTTCTAGCAGCTGGCCTCGTCAGCAGAGTTGACACCTGTGCCTGGAGTAGCAGGTTGCCTGGAGCAGCAGATCGTGCTAAGCCCACTGCATAAGCAGACATTTCTGTCTGTCTTCATCTGCTGGTAAGAAGTTACGACCAAAAAACTTCAGATAAGAGTTTTCCTTCTCCCTTCTGAAAGTACTCGCCCATAAAGCATGCCAAGAACTCTGAAGCTTAAAGAACTTCATAAATACATATTCATCACTCCCCCTTTCTTCCTAAGGTCAGAAATCTGAGCAAGATCCCAGTTCCCCTGCTCTGTGCAACATCTGCTCTCTCAAAACAGTCATGTTCCGGAGCAGACCTGCAATGGTCCTGCCAAGTTTATCTCTCCCGTGGTGATGTGATCTCCACATATATGCCTCCTCCAGCTGTGTAAGAGGGAGACCCAAGGCTAACCTGTTGCCAGGGAGTGTGCCCTGAATGAGAGGAGACTCCTGTCCCTGGCTCCTCTAGTTGTCACCTCTTCTGGGCAGCAGCTCTCAGTGCCAGTGCCAGCAACAGCTGGTAGGCGACTTGGGGGTCAGGCAGTCAGCTGTGGCTGCACGCAGATTTGGGGATTGCAGGCTGCGGCTGCTTCTTGGATGGTGCCTTAGGTGTGCTCTGAGCAGAGGGTCCCGATCCCCTTTGGTTTGATAGAGTTCTTGACTTCCCTTCATTTGGGGAGGGGGGGCATTTTTTTTTTCCTTCAAATAGTTCTGCAGCAGAAGTACTGTGACTGTGTAGAACACCCCCACCCCCAACAACCCTGCAGTCCAACTGTTTCACATTTTTAATGCGAGTATACACTTAAAACACAATGCTGGATATAAGGAGATTGTCCTCAGCTCAGCAGGTCAGACATGACCAAAAATCCAGAAGAGATGTCAGGAAAAGAAAACAGTAGCAGGTAATGTTTTTTCCTGACAATGGGATTAATTTTTGATATAGTAGAAATATCAGAACTTTAGAATTCAACACTGTAAAAATACATACTGTCAGATTGGGCATTGGTATTACTTTTTGTATTGCTTTGATTTTTTTGAGTCCTCTGGTTTATGATGTAAATGAAGTTGGTGAAGCAAGTGGGGGGAAATTCACTCTGCTAATCTGTTCTGGAGTCTGAGCAGAATGCAGTTTCTTCTCTGGCTTGTCACTACTTACAGGCCTTGCTTAAAGCTAACTTGTCTTTTGTACATATGTCAGCTTTTAAATAGTAGGCTTCTATACCAACCACACCTCTTTCTGCATTTTTATGTATAGAATACCATTCTACAACTCCTTCTATTGCAAATACAGTATTTTGTAGTAGTATACTATTGATAATAGAAGCAGGTGAGGGACCAATATAACTAAACAGAATAAAATACTTTGGTCATTTGCCAAAATGATAGCTTGTCTCATGTTTAAGTTCTGTGTATCAGAAGTACAGGCAAGCATAAACATACAGCAGCTTTTTCTTATTACAGGAAAGGCCAAAGCACACCATCATTGGTGGTTCTTCCAGCCCTGTAAGCATAGGCAGTAATATTGCATGACTGAAAGTATTTACTTTCATTGTCCTTAATATAGTGTAGAGTGTTAACTAGTAGAAATATATATACATACACATATATAAAATGCACTCTATATGCTATATAGGAGCTTTGCTGAAGTGTAGCACGTGTGTGTATGCACGTATACATATGTACAGCATTAAAAATGCTGTGTTGTCCTGGAGTCTAGCTTTAGAGCCTGACACTGTCTTAAGTTGCGTTGTATTTGGGAGGTCTTTTTGGTTATTCATTAAAGTACTTTCAGTCTCACATTCTAGGCATGTTACAGATATCTTTTAATATAAATCAGTTGATCATTTCTAAAGCAGACACTTCCAGAGTATTAATTGCTACCCACAACCGTCAACATGTTCTTGCTAAAGAATATGATGATTCTGCATGGTGGAGTAGCAGCAGCAATGAAGACAGTCCTGTTGACTAAAGCAGCGTGCAGAATTTATAAAGACACTGGTCTCTTGTTTTCCCAGGTGGCGTTTAGCCAGAGCATGTATATATATGTATGTATGTTAACCTGTAACTCCAGGAAACTGAGAACGTGGTGGTATTGAGTCAGGTTTTCTTCTGCCAAGTTAAAATATTTAAGTATTTGTTGTGACTATTATTTGAGTAAATTCCTTTCGGTGGAGCAAGTCTGTGGCGAGCTGCCAGGTGACTAGAGTGTCAGTCCTTTATTTGTCACTTTGAAATGAGCCATGTGAGATATGTTCTCTGAATGATTTTATTGTATGAGAACAGGAGGTATGTGCATGCTGAAAATTCATCAAGATGTGCTTGCCTATCCTCACAGGGGGAGAGTTACTTATTTACCTTCACTTCTTTTGAATAAACTAATTTTTTTCTTCATAAGCATCACTAATCTAATTTGTTGTTGTTATGTGACTTCACCTTGCTATCTATTTTGGGGCACGAAACAAAGGGTCGGCTTGTAGTATGTGGTTTATAAAAATATTTTTTCCCAGCTGGAATTATGAAGTTGTAATAGATTTTTGTACTTTAAAAAAAATAATCTGCTTTTATTCAGTGTCAATCAATAAATAAAATTATGAAGAAAACGAATGTAATACTCATATATAAATCTGTGGTTCCTACATGTTTTGGATAGTCTTTGCAGTCTGGTTCCCTCATCTCGTAGAGAAGGCAGTAGAACTGAAAAATGCTTAGAGGAGGGGGTAGTAAGGATGATGGGAGATGTGAGCAATTTAGCAAGCTAGGACTTTTCAGTAGAAAAGAAAAACAGCTTGATGTTGGAGAGAAGCCTACAAAATGATGAATGAGATGAAGGCAAACAGGAATTATAGTATTCACTCTGGCAGCACAAGAACCAGTGGACATTAAATGAAGCTAATAGGAACCTAGTTCAGAACAAACAAAAAGCAGGTGATTCTTCATACTGCAGGAATGAGGTCTATGGAACTCCTTGCCACGAAGCTGTGGAGACAGAAGACTGGAAGAGAAATCCTGTTGAGGCTAATAAATACAAGTCACATCTGTGAGTGCTGGGGTTGGGACCAATTGGAAGCCGACAGGGTTTTCAGGAGAACTATATTCTTGCAGCCTTTTTGTTCTTCCCTAGGCATTTGCTGTGACTCCTTGTTCCTTTTATTTTTATGGGTTAGGAATTTTAATGTCCAATGTATTTCTTTGTCTTCTAGCTTACTGAGTCAAGGTCTCAATCTTTTTTCCGTAACAGCATCAGTCAAGGTTTCAGATCCTGCTCCATGTTCCTCCAAAGGGGCACCACCCTTTTCACTTTTGCTATTTCTTCATGCAAGTCATGTAGGAGAGCTCTCTTTCTTGTGCTCAGACTTTGTAGTGATGCAAACTGTTCCCTTTTGAATGTCATAGTCACAGTTGTAATTGCCTTTGAACTGTTTACTAGGAAAGGTAAGCTGCTGCTAGTCAGAATAAATGTGTTTTATATGACCAGATGGTGAAAAATCTTAGTCACCCTCAAGGGTGATGGATTTTCCCTCAGGGGCTTCAAAGATCTGTCAAGTAAGCTCAGTGTCAGTGACCCACTTAGAGTGATGAGTCCCTGTCGGAGACAGTTTTACAGGGCTGGATGGACGTTTGGTCTTGGTCCAGTATGCCTCTTCTCATGATCTTCGGGTGTTGTAGATTCTCTGGAATTGTCTCTACAGCGTTGAAAAGTAGTAGTGAGCAGTAGGTGGTCCAGGACCCTTATACTTCATGAAACTTTCAGTTGATAAATTAGGATTTCAGTCATGTCTCTACTTGATTTCAAAACAGAGAAGTGACTTTCTTGGAGCAATTTCTTTCTTCTTCTTTAATTATGAAAAGTGGACAAAAATAGAACTGAACTAGCATTATAGACTGACTTTGTCTTTGAAGTTCAATGTAGGTCTAACGGCTCTCTGAATTGATTTAACTCGCACAAAGTCTTAAATACAGTTGACAAAACCATTGTTTTGAGAGTCACTTCAGAGCCTTTCAGGATTAGCACACTACTTCATTTTTTTGAGTAGTGTTACTACATTTTCTGGGAAGCTTAATAAACAACAAAACCAGACTTCATCGGTGTTTGAGCATTGAGACTTAATTTGTATCCTCCAGCTGTAAGTAACTGCTGGAGTGTTTTTGTCTTTTTCATGAAGTAGACGTCTTTGACCTTCCTGAGCTGGAGAGATACTTCTGCTACTGGCTGGACTAAAAAACCTGAGTGTGCTCCCTTCCAGAACCATATTTCTGCCATGTAAGCAGGGTGGAATTTCTTTTTCACCTGAATGTCCCAGGTCATGAATCAGAAAATATCTCATTCATTGATCTCATGATTTTCCACCTTCATCTTTGCTGCTAGTATCTACTGAAAGAAATGAAGAGATGAGACAAGTTCCTGGGTGCTCCTTGAAAAGGATCTCTGGTTCAGGGATAATTTTTCTCTGATGTGCCAGGAAGTTCTGGTTGAGGTGAGAAATAATCTCAAAGGAAACATGCTGCCTCTCACGTTTTCATTGCTTCTCTTGCTTGTTTCAACTTACTGTGTATACACCTTTCTCATACCATCTTTGGATTGAGTCAGTACAGAAAAAACCAAGATTGCTTCGGCAGTGTTATCACTGGCATCCTTGAATTTTGTTGCATTCTTTGGATTACAAGAAATACTTTTCATCTCTTCTGTCTCTGTTCCCTGCTCCAGAGCCGAACACTGCACAATGTATCTCTTGTTCCCTTGCTATCTGTGTTGCAGCTCTTTAATGACCTTGCACTTGTTCAGACTGGTGGGATAGCATAGCTGAAGATACCATGATGTGTGCATCTGTTTCTTTCCTTTTCCTCACTTGTTCACATTTTTGTTACGTGTAGCTTCTTGCTTTCTCATTTCAGGCTTCTTTTCCTTCCCTTTCTCATTGTCCTATGTAAATCTGTCCTTACATAAAACTCAGATCTTATATCCAGATCTAAATGGTTTGTTTACATTTGCAGCACTGGTACTTCAAGCTCCTGGAATGCATTTAAAGTTGAATACTATGACTATGTTTCTGAGGAAATACACTGGTCTTATGTTTAAAAAATACAAAGTTTTGCCAGTGGTTTTTCAGAACTGGGATTTATCATTTTCTTGCCAACCGAGGGCAAACTGAAAACTGAATGTAAGTGGAGACAGCATGTCTGGAAACGAGGACAGAAGTATTGATGATAAATGACGGGGAGGGTGGTGTGTGGAAATGCGACTTACATGAAGAGACAGGAAAGCCTAGCTTTTCTGCTTCAAAAATGTTTGATTCTTTCTTTACTACTTGAGACATGGGTTGCCACATCCAAGTCCTGGGTGTTGCAGGCAAACCATTTCATACTTTTTTAAAATGAATTTATTGAGCTTTGGCAAGGTTTGTGTCTTCTCACTGCTCTCTGCTTGCTGGGTTGGCTTTTTCTGCAGAGCAGTGAAAAGAATGGGATTGTGCATTTCCTGTGGACTCTTAACTTCAAATTTGAAGTTAACCCGACCGACCTTTTTGAGGTCATAGTTTGGTTTTTTATTATTTTATTGATCACTAGGGAATTCTGCAATATTCTAATCTTTGTAGTAGCAAGATGTAGAAGACCTCACCTGATGGGTGTTTAATGATACACAGTCATCAAACATTTGAGAGGAAAAATATGTGCATGTTACCCAACTTCTAACAAGAGCTCAAAGTTCTTACACTTGGTGTTTGCATAGCAGTAAATAAAAATGTAGTTTTCCCAGCCTGCAACTGCAGAGATAGTATTGATTTTTGCACTGATTGCGATGCACGTTAGTAATTTCTCTCTCTGGCAGGAAAGAAAATCTGCTTTTTGGAGGCATGTCATTCTGATACGATCTTTTTTCTTTTTTCCATGAAGGTTTGGCAATTCTGTAGACTGCTTCCTACAAAGGATAGCTTCACAGTGTTTTAAAATGAGAATTTCTAGGCTTTAAAGAAATAAAAGTCTACCTTTTGAGTTTTAGTTGTTAAGGAAACATGCTTCAGTAATTAATACATTGAAGTGAGGAAGAAAAAATAGCAGCTAAATGGAGTCAAAGTCATCTCATTTACCAAATCTGCAAAAATCTCACTTACAAATACCTTCAAGTTTAATATTCAGATCATTCATCACTAAATAGGAAAAGAAACGTGGATGCCTGTCTTACTTCCCTCTTCAAGTCTAGGTTTGTACTTTGAAAAGTAATTTCAGATTTCTTTTGTATAACCTTTCCTAGGTCTGAGGAGACTACTAACTGAAGTCTTAAAGCTTCTCCAGGAAGCTGTAGAACCACACCACTTGTGACAGAGCTGGCCAAGCCTGACACCCGTCACCTGTGACAGGATTATTACATTTTGGACAAAGCATCCCTTTGAATGCCATATAGCAAGGCTTTGTTTCTTCACAAAAAAAGACTGAAGGCCTTTGTGCTTTCAAAAACCAAAAGGTTAAGATTCCAGATTGCTTCTAAAAACAAATATTCTGTGGTTCTATGTATCTCTTTGTGCTGGGTGAGGAATTCTTATTTTCAGAGCGGTCTTTTTCAGTTCACCAGCAAAGTCCTTTTCAAAATAGAAAAATTAAAAATTAAGGGTTTTTTTTACCACCCCCCCTTCCCTTTTTTCTTCAGCATTTTGTTTCATCTCCAGGCTTTCCCATCAATTTGCATTATTAGGAAGGAAGGGACGCAAAGTGTTAGACTGCCAGAACTCATTGCATTATATTTTTTGTTTAATACATCAGTGGTGAGCACATTTCTAAATAAGGTTCAAGACTCTCCCTTGCCAGAGGGCAGTTCAATTAACATTTCTACCACAACCAGGCTACAGGATTTCCTAAGCAGAATCTCTTCAGTTGGGTACATTGAGGCAGTTTGCTTCTCTTTCTCTTGACAGCCATATCTCTGGGAGATTCCTGGGGTTCAAGTCCCTGCTGCAGGGAACACCTTAGTTGTGCATGTGAAATGTGACGGTATCTGCAGTGGTTTTCCTCAAAGTCCTGTAGCCTGATGATTAGCACAATTTCTTAGGGCACGGGAGATCCTCATCTTGCTTTTTTGGATAAAGATCTCTTTAAACCAGGGTGTTGGCAAGGAACTGGTATATGCACTTGTGCATTTACGGTATTTCACTGTGTAAAACTATATAGTTCTAGCACAAATAGTTGATCTGAAGTCAGAACATAGTTTAGGAGGTTTATAACTTTATTTCACTTCTGCTGTGATTTGGAGAAAGGTTGTATTTTTGAAAATGTTTGTAGCCAGATCCTTGCTCTCAAGAGGCATTATGTGTATGCTTAATTTTCTTGTGAATCTACTAGTACGTGCAAAGCGAAGCATGTGCTCGAGCCTCTTCAGGCTTGGGGTGCTCTCTTTGTGTTTACGAGTGGAAAATATGATCTTGCAAACTGTGATGGTCTTCATGGATTATGCAATAAAGATTGGCAATGTGTGTTCTCTTACCATGTCCAAGAACCTTACTTGCGAAGTACAAACTCCAACACTGTTACGCTAATTTAGTATCATATATCACCAGTAGTCTGCTGTTAGTTGAAACAGAGATACCTTACTCTGGAGCATGCTTGGATAATAGATCTTAATTTTGTTGGCAACCTTTTTAATGTAAAAGGTAAAAAGAGAGTAACTAAAACACAGCTACTGTGTGTATGCCCTCTTTTCTTCCCCATGCTGGAAAAAGTTATTAGATGTTATTTAAATCTTTTTAGAACCCTGTCTATCCAGACAGGAAGGCAGATAACTAACGACTCTACTCGAACAGGGTTTTCAGTAAATGGGGAGAGGAGTGATTGTACAGTTATGTTCATTTCTGGATAGGTTTGGATTTTTTTTCTCTGAAAATAATTCTCTTACATATGTTTTTAACTTGGTTTAGAAATGTAAGACTTCAGAAATGCATTTGGTTTCAAAAGGCTCAAACAGGGTCAGATAGCTATAATAGTACTTGAAGAGAAAATGCTGTTAGTGCCCTTCCTGCAACACAAACGAACAAATTGTTTTGATGATTGGCGCTGGTCAAATAATTATATAAACATCAGAAGACTTGCGTCTGAAGTAGATACACAGTCAGGCAGCTGAAACATGTTGTTCTACTGAGGGTCCTGTAAGGATGAAGCTTGTTTATCATTTTTAAGTATTTCCAAGTATAATCTAAAATAGATTGAAGAAGCTTGATAGACTTTTAATTATAGAAACAAAGGCTTTATTTAAGAAATTTAATGTAGCAATTAATATGGCCTTGGCATTTCAGTGTAACTGGTGATAATGATGGTTTTTTTACAGATCAGACATCTTGGAAAAATGGGAGTTGTTCAGTTTTGGAGGTGGGCAATGGTGTGGCAGTGGCTTATTTCCCAGCTAGCTGCAAACACTGTGTGCAGCACGCGTGGCCTGTGCATCTCCTCCCTTCCACACGACTGCACTCTTCATCCCTTTCTTTGAAATAAAAGTCATGGCATACAAGTGAATGCAAGAACCATGAGATATATTAAAATACATCTCTTGTTAACTTGTGGTGTTGGCTTAGTTTTCTACTCACTCTCTCAGTAAACCTGTATGACTTTCTTGACTTCAATTAAGGGTGAAGCACTGCTCATACTTCTCTGTTGCTGAAAGCACTCTGGCAGTCCGTGTCTAAAGCATGTGTAGGCTACTTTCTGCCATGCCATATGTTAGTGATGCATTCATCACTGATTTGCTGGTCAGTATGCTTGTTTGTGCTCTAGCTCAGCTCCTGATTTTGCATATATGTAGACAGTGCAAGCTGGAGGTACAAGTAAATGTACACGGTAGTACGGACTCTCAAACTAAGATGTGACAAAAATGCTTTTGCTAATTTGTTAGGTATCTTTACATGCTTTATGTGCATGTTAACAGGGTTGTTTCAGCCACATGAGAAGTATCTTTGCCAAACGTAGCATTATCAGAGATTTTCAGAAGGGTTTGCGTAATTTATTTATTGATTCTGAAAAACAACACAGTGTGGGAGCCCTTGTCAGATAAAGTCATAAATCTTTGCCTACTATTCAGAACATGCAAGCTATGTAATTCCTTCTCCCCTCCACCTATTCTTCTCACCTTTTTCACGTGATCATAGAAAGTATTGGCTGGAAGGGTCCTTGGGAGGGCATGTAGTTCATCATCGTGCTTGAAGAGAACTGTGACCAACATAGTATAAAGTCAACTGTGGATTTGGTCTGGCCATGTCTTGAAAACCACAGGGGTGGAAGTTTTCACAACCAGCCTGGCCAGCCTGTTCCCGGGCTGCCCTGCCCTCACAGAAAAGAAGTTTTTCCTACTCTCCATTTTGAATCTCCATACTATCCCTGGTCTTCAGAGCTCTTTGGATGCTGGTTGGAATGCTCTGTTCTCCCACCCTAGCATGCTGGGGTCCTGGCGAAGTTAGCACTCTCTAACTTCCAAACAAAATGTCTTAAGACACTTCTCTCAACAGAGTAATGACTAAACAAAAATACTTGAAGTAGTACTGCTAACCTAGCTTCTGATGAATATGTATAATGAAAGCTTTTTGGTAAGGTTTAAGAAAATTTCACATCTTGGTATTGAAGTCTACTTCAGAATTTAGTGAGGAAAAGAAATCACCCTTCTTCATTGTTTAGTTTGTATCTGAAAGACTAACCTTGTAGTAAAAAGTACGATTTTATTAGAAGAAAACAAAGGAAAAGGACATCAGCAGTGTATTGTGCAGTTGACAGTCTCTAGTTCAATCTCTTCAGTATACCCTTAAAGAGTTTCTTTAGAGAGCTGGGGGTGTGGGTAAGGTGGGGGGGTGAATCTTTGCTGTCTTCATAGCTAAAGAACCTCCTATTTTCTTCACTGAAGCATAGCTCTACAAAATACACAACTTAAATGTAAATGCAGGGAACACCTAGAAAAATTATTTGTAAGTAGCAGTAGTTTCCATCTCACAGCTCATGTGGTCTGAGATAGGAGAAAATACAGATTTCTGTGAGTAACATATTAAACTTTTCAATTCTGTATTGACTGTATAAATCTTACACTATCTGTAGTCAATGCAAAAGGTATGGTTGAACTGGAAAGACAACTTTATCTAGAAAATATAGGTGGTAATACAGTTTTATAGTAGAATCTCAAATGCCTTTACTTTCCTGGGAGATGTGTCAAAAGTACCTACAGAATTACTTAAATCACCAATATATCTTTTGCTATTTCAGTGCCAGTAACATGTTATGGAAGTGCTTTACAGGTAAAGAAAAATAGAAGTTTTAAAATAACATGGAAAGGGACCTGTATGTCATAGTATATCACAAGTGGTTTAGATTCTCTTTTTACTGTGATGCGTAAAGTCTGTTCTATTAGTCACATTCTAAGCTGAATACATCATGTGTGGTTTTTTCTTACCTCAGTTCTGAGATATGCAGAGCATTGGTAAAATATGCTCTTGAGCTGCAGTAGACCCCTTTGCAGGGCTATAAAAAGGGTACAAATGGGTATAAAGACATGTGCATATATTATAATAGCATAACCTTTTCCTAGGTATACCAGCAACACTTTTCCTGCTAAGTTTGCACAGCAATTTAGGAATACTGAGGAAAAAGTGCGTATTAGTCAAATGGATATGTGGTATCCACTCACTTGAAAGCTTCTAGGAATGTACAACATGGTATGATTTTTTTTTTTTTAAATAAAAGAAAGTAAAGTAGCAATAGTTCCTCTTAGAGTGTTTCCAAAACTGCCATCTGCCTTTCTGTATGAAACCGCCGAGGTAAACTGGAGGTTGAGCTGTGTGTATGTCTTGAACCACTTGCCCAAGCTTATCTGATGCTGAATTCTCTAGTGTTAAGCTAGGAGGATTTGAGCGCTGCAGTGTTCCCTTAGCAGTCCTGTTTCGTTTTCATTACGTTCACTTCACTATTTAACAAAACTTGTGTATCTCTCAATACTTTATCCCGCAGCCCGCGCTCGCTGACATCTGGCCTGCTTGGATCGATTCCTCCATTAAGCGAAGGGAAGGTTGTGCCTGTTCCACAGTTTAGACGATAAGCTCCATTGGCAGTGATTTATGCTAAACTGGATTTGAATTGAATTAAGGCTTCCTAGTTTTAATTAGGCTTTACATTGTGTTTTAGTGTGTTGCATTTTCTTCAGCTTTCGCTTGCTGCAATGAGCAAATACTTGTGCGTAATTAGTCATTACGGCCTGTTAGCTGATTTTTATGTTCCCTCAGGAGTCATGCAGGGGATTTGGAGTGTGGGGTCTGGGGGTTTTTGAGTGCCAGTGCTGGCTAAATATTGAGACTGTAGATTGACCTCTGCAAGAGATTTCCTGTGGTCTCTACGCAGGTATTGCCCTAGGCCCATTTGAGGATCTCAGAGCCTGAAGCTCAGTCTATACCTTCGCTGGTGCAATTTTAGTCTCTTTCCACATGTTCTTGCAATGAGCTGGCACTGATGCCACAGGACGTAAGTAGGTTAAGAAAGTTTTGTGCAGATCTCAGCAGTTCTAGTTAACAAAAATTTCTTCATGCTGGACTATTTCAAAAGTTTTAGGGGAATCTGTTGTCTTTCAGCGAGTGTGGAAATAACGTTGTTGTGTCGTAGACTCCCTCCATTTGAGAAAATGAGTGCTTTCTACCACTGTGTTTGGGCCAAGGCAACATCCTTGGTACTTCTGTCTGACAGAGACAACTTCAAGGTTACAACTAACCATAGATTAGATAACTAGGGTTGGGCTTCAAGGCAAAATCCTGTTTCATAAAGTACTTGAAGGGCAGCTTGACCTCTGCAAGCGAGCTTTTAAAAAAAAAAAAAGACAAAAAAAAGACTGGAGCCTGAACATTGTCTGCCAATTATATTGTACTGCACTCTACATTTCCTCTTATCTTGCAACATCACAGGGAGAAGTGTCAGCAGAAGCAAGAAATCCTAATAGTTATCTGTTAGCATAACAGGATGGAAGGTTTAACTGTTCTGACTGCTCCTTGGATGCTGAAATCAGAATTTAATAACAGTTTCTGGTGCTGATTCACTTGAACAGTCAGTCTTACTTGATCCACGACTTAAAAGTTGCTTCAGGTAAGCGAAACACTGACTGCTTAACTTCCTGGTTAATATGCATGTGTTTGTATTAACCTGCCCTTTTAAGTTGAGAGACAATAAGAATCACAATGCAATTTAGGATGGAGAGAACTTCTGAGACTGGACTAGATAATCCAGCACTTTTCCAAAGCATGTCCTAAAATGAAGCTGAAATACTGTTTTGCCTTGGAGTGTGCTTTTTTCAAAATTTGCTGTCCCTGGGGTATATTAAAATACTGAAAATCTAAAAGATTATCAGTGAATTGTATTTTCAGTGTATTGTTTAGTGTGAAGGTATATCTATCTTCAAGCTTTCTTTCCTCCCTTGGCTTAATGCTTTCAGCATACTAAACGATTCGTTTTTTTCATAGAAGTTTAATTTCTGGGGTTTTTTTCCCCGATTACTGTCCTGTTTTTAGTCACTGGTCTTGGAGTGTTTGAGAGATGGCTTTTGTGTTTCACCCTCCGAAAGTTAATCTAATACTCACCTTGTGGTACTGTACTGGAGACCCTGATGCATGCTTTTTTCTCTGTGCTTTGGGAAACCTACAGTGTGAGCTTCCTGAGTTCTCATCTTTGCTGCCAGGACTGTGTACGCATTTCTGTGAAAGGGTTTTTTAATCCAAACTCTGTAAGCAGCATTAAGAACTGAGAATTGTACCATACCATAAGAATGCCTTTAATTACCAGATTTGTAGAGCTAAAATCCCTCTTGTTTTTTCCAGTCTCATGTACCTTGGGTGGTTTTTTTTTGTTTCATGGCAACAAAATGCATGCCATCATCTAACATAATACTTCTCTGAAAGTAGAAGATGGGGTTTGAGGCCCTTCAAGCAAAGAAAAGTCTAGAACCCTGCTCTCCCACTTCAGGCATAAATGCTGTGAGCTACTACATATCGTTTCCTCCTCGTCCCTGGGTCTAGTATTCAAATCCAAGGGAAAGAGTTAGGTACTAAAATTCCTGAGATAGGACTTCGAGCTGTCAAATCCAAGGGAAAGAGTTAGGTACTAAAATTCCTGAGATAGGACTTCGAGCTGTGAATGTTCCCCATCCTCACCCAGCCTGACTGAAGAGCCTGAACGCAAGAGAGATGCGGGTGCATCTGTCTCAGGGGAGTTTGGGCACAGACACTCAGTGGCTGTCCCCACATATATACCTCTGTCCTTTTGCTGCACTGAGTAGGGAGCTCTGGTGCTGCAGGTTTTATGAAGTCCATTCCTGGAGCCCAGAAAGAATGTAGCAGTGTGCAGCACGCCTGTAAGGAAGTTTTCCTCTTGGTCTGTCTTTACCAGAAAATGCAACCCTAGAGACTTACTTCCAGTCAATGTCATTCATTGTTGTCTTAAATACTGCTTTCTAAAGCTTTCCCGTCTATTCTGGAAGTTGAAGTACTATCAGCTGGAGTTTGGTTTCAAGCCTGAAACCATGCTGCTCGGAGATCTGTTCTGATGCTGTTACTCTAAGTAATATTCTTCAAAGTGCTGATGCAGCAGTGTATTTGTTCTGGTGTGAAGGTAAGAACTCATACCCCCATTTGCTTTTGCATCTCTTCAAGTGTAATATTTGAGGGGAGTGATGGCATGTGGAAGAAAGCATTAGAACTCAGGCAAGGCTAGTATCTGATCTTTTTTTTCTTGCAAGTTTTCTTAGCATGTTTATCCTTAGAAGTATGTTTTGACAGAGCGCAGCAGTTATTGTGCAGCTGACAGTGGATTACAATATTGTTTGTTTAGGATTCAGAAGCCTAGTATTAGATTGCTTCTTGTCAGCAAAGTGCAGGATATACCACATGGTGTTTGCACATGGAAACAGTATGACCCCAGCCCTAGCAGTGGAATTCAGATGAAGTTATGCTGTTCTCTGGCTTTTTTATTTCTCTGGTAAAAAGCATGAGGTTGTACAAGTATAGCTTTATGCCGTAGTTGAATGCGCCTTAACTTCGTGAAAGCAAGGATTTCAGAAATAGCTTGAAGGTATTATACTCTATCTCTGGATACACCTAGTATTAAAGCAGTACTAAAGCAAGAAAGTATTTTACTAACTTTTGAAAGCTCTCGGGTTTGGTTAGTTCAGCCTAAATGTTTTGGCTTCCTGTATCTAGGATCCCAGGGAGCTTTTGTAAGTGGAAGGACTGCAAATAGTTGAGCAAGCAGGACTTCAGCTCCAAAGTTGTTTTTAATTAAAGGCTTTCTCTTCTGTGGACTGCTCCCACTTAGAGGGTTGGAAACTCATAAGTTTCCATGCATAGAATTTTTCTTTATTCCCCTGGGAGGGCAACAGAATTGACCACCTACAAAGGATGCAGATATAGCAGTGAAAGCAAACCGCTTCCTCTGCAGGCGGAGATTGGCTGGGAATGAAAATAAGAGCTGGAAGTTTTGATTGTACTTTTCTTCTTGCAATCCATGTGCAACGTGATTTCATTTTACAGAGAAATCCAAACTAATACTATCTGCTATTGACTGTACTGGTTGCATACACACAGATGAATTCCCTGGCAATGATAGTAGCTGTTCCAGGTCAAAGTTTAGGCTGGTATGTCAAGGAGGGAATTGCGCTCAAATTCAGGTTATGGTGAAAACGCATTAAAAGTGACCTCACTGTGATCTTTAGGTCAGGGGACTGGATTTCTTCCATTGAGAACAGGTTTAATCCTTTCTTTTCAAAATGTTGCTGAACTATATTGCTTCTAAAAGCAAAGAGTGGAAACCAGACAAAACTTTGTGACTGGAACATTGTAAAGAGCTTGTTCGTTTCTTACCAATATCAGTATGTAGCTGTCATGGTCTGTTTGGATCCAACAAATTTATAGGACAACATACACTGTAAATTAAATTTTATTTTATCAGCTCATTAGGAAAGAAAACAAAGACTATAAACAAGGGCTCAGTCCCCTTTGTACAGACTAGTCTAACATGTGAATTCATTAATTCCTCACTTAATTCATGAGGTTTCTAACTCACAAGTTCTCTAATTCATAACTTGCAACTCATAACTTGTAGCATAACATGCACCTATGAGCAAAATAGTTACTTAACTGATGGTGAGAGTGCTCCTCCTTCTTCCTCCGTCATGGTGCAGGCATCCCCTGTGTCACACTGGAAAGCAGTCCAGCTGCTCTTGGACCTGCTTAAAACGCTTTTTTTGGGTAAGCTGATGTATTTATACCTTCCAGCTTGGAAGTTTGGTCTATATCATTTCCAGGAGTTGGCAGATTCTGAAGGAACTGCCAGACAACGAGTATGAAAGGATTATGGCTGCAAGTGACAGCAAGCTGCAGATGATAATGGCTCTATAATGACCTTCGTGGCTCTTTCTGGCCGCTGTGTCCTGCCTATGTGTTGCCCTAGCTTTGACCTAATGGTGCTGCTCCCAGTATACATCAGGCCTTAGTATGAGCTGTGTGTAAGCCAAAATCTGAGCATGAGTTGAGTGAACAGTCGTACTAGCTTGTAGACAGCAGAGCTGAAAGTGTCTTTTAGGGGTTCAGGGACAGTCTGGGATCTTCCCATTCCTGATGGAAGGCTGCTGCCTCACAATCCTGCCTCTTCCAGCACCTTCCCTTCAGAGGGGTGCAACTGCATCTCTACAGAACATGGTATTACCCTTCAGAAACAGCCTTTCAAAGGACTGAAGCGTGGGGCACCTTTATGTGCACAACTTACTACTTATGTAAGAGCATTCCACTCTAAAATGATAAAGGTTTGAGCCATCCAGTTCTCCTGGTTTTGAATGGATACAGATATGTTGAGAAGCAGGATCATGAAATGCAAAGAACTGCCATTGCAAATTCTGTTACAATGCCCAATTTGTCATACTTGGTTTCTAGCAGATAACCATTAAATTATTGTAACCATCCTAATACATTCCCTGTATAGTATACAATAGCCTTTAATATAAAGTTAATCGTAACTACATGTGTTGTCTGTACATCTATCAAGCTGCAGGATATGTTTTCAATTATTATATTGCCTTACTCTGCTATTGTGGAGGTTGCTCAGCTCTGTCCGCCCCAATGGCTGCATTGTTTATGCAGAAGAAGAAAAGGAAAAGGGAGAAGATCATGAAGACTTAAATCAGCGTTGGTTCCAGAACCTTGTTGTTTGCATATTGGACTTTGTCACAATGCAATCATTTTGTGAGGAGGGATGGTGACACCAGAAGCTGTTTCTATAACTGAGATGTGAAGGAGAGAAGAAAGCAGCAGGAGGAGGCAGGTTCATTCGATGACTAAATTGCCAGGGGATCCTTGGAAAAGTTGACATTCACTCATCTAAAATAATCAACACAAAGGTGGTTTGTCCTTAGAATGAAAATTTGCAGTGAAAACCTTAAGCAAAATAAAAACAGAAGATGGGGATCTTAGCAAATGAGATCAAAATTTTGAGTCCTTGGAGTACATCTGTTTTGGGCCATTCCAAATGGAGAGTTTCAAGTGATTGAAGTTGCAGAGCCTGAGGCTTAGCACTTTCTGGAAATTAAAGCCCCTCGGACATATGAAACATAGAAACATGTGCTACACGAATAAACTTAAATTAGTTGCTGTTGAAACCATAGGCCTTTATTGTCACCTCTTCAGTAATGCAGATGTCCGAAGGACTTGCACTGGGTGTGCTTTTTGGTTTGTTTTTTTTAAGCTGGCCTGCATTACATGTATGTAATATAAAACTCAATTGTGCGCTCTATTTTGAATGGAAAACCAAGAAAACTTGATATACGACTGCGCTAAAGATGTCCAAACCACAGGATGTTGAACTGTTCCCCAGGATTGCTAATGCCTAATACCTTTTTTAGAGGAATGGATACCTTCTTTTTGATAAAGATGCTTAGAAGCACATGGGTAATTTGGACATTGATCTCTAATGTGGCTTTTCAATTTGCTCATTTAAAAAAAAAGACTTTAATTCTCTTTTCTGATATATTTTACTTATGTAATTGTTTTTTAGTTTAGATGTCATGTTTTGGATGTCTGGACTCGTTAATACTTTATTTTGGATAATTTTAGGTCTTTATTTGCTCACTGTCTTACAAGTAGCAGAAACTTTCTGTAGGCACTTTGCCCTGAGTTCTTTCCAGGATTTAGATTGCTTGCTAGCTAATGGTGCTTAATAAGCCATTCTGGTCTCCTAATATTACCTGCTATTGTGCACTTCCATAGCTGTGTATCAATAAAGATTAGAAATCCCAGCAACCACTTTTCATTTAAAAGAAAACTGGGCAGGCTCTTTTTGTTAAGATCTGTCACAAAGTTCTAAATCTTTAAGCCTATCTATTAACTGATTCACTGCTGCTAATGGCTAATAGCTTTCCAGACTACACAGCCTGTTTCTGGGGAGAGGAGTGGTCCACAGAAGTGGATGCTATTTTTGAGGTTTGTTAAGAGCAAGCACTGGAAGGGACAAATGTCCTAATTGGATTTTTTTTTTTTTAAAAACAAAACAACCACCACCACAAAAACCAAAAAGCCCCAACCAAAACAAAAGAAAACCAATGCAAGCTGGACTTTGTACTTCATAAGCAGTATGATGGTAGCCCAGAGAGTACATGAGCACCTCAGGTCTTATCACAGCATTACTGAGCAGCTGAGATGCTGTTTTGTTTAACTTGGACTGTATGTTCTTCAGTACCAGTGCATGGCATCCCAGGCATCTCATAATTAAGTTCAAAGACATAGGGTGAAGATCCATCGTGTTAGGAGGGGTGATGCTAAAATTCTTTCTGGTGGGACAAATGTACTCCCAAAAGGGTTGATAAAGTTGCCAATCCTCTGGATGCCTTCTAGGAGCTCTTTAGGCAGATGGCTGTTTGTCTTGGCCTCTCTAAAAGAAGGTACACCCTGCCCAAGGTGTTTGTAGGGCACATGGAGATGAGCAGAGTAAGATCGGTTAGCATGAAAAGCAGTGGGGTCACAACATGCCACCAGTTGATCCATTGTGTTTTGGTAGGTGCTGTGCAGAAGCAGGTTAAGGGAGAGTTTGAAGGAGGATGATGAGATTTACCCAGTAACTTGGTGGAGTTTCTGTTCTATGCGCATGTCTGAGGCGACTTTTGTGGATGAACCTTAAAGCTGTACAGTTCGCTTGGAAAAATGTATGAGAAATAGGAAGGGTGGAGGTAAGTGTGGAAGGACTTCCTGAATGAAAATAGTTTACATATAATGTACCAGAGAAAGCGGGGGGGAGGGGGCTACTTTGCTCTCTCTGTTTTTGGCAAGCCTACTGACTCGGGAAAACTGTCCTGACATCATCATTCTGGGCAAATGGACAAGATGGGATTGCTGAGGGTGCAGTGAGGAGGAAGATGCAGTCATTAAGACTTGAGATGAAAGCCTGTAACCGCATGGCCCATGATGAAAGGTTGTATCTCAGAAGGTACAAAATGTATAGACAGTGTCGGAAAATTGCTATATTGAATTGATCTAATATCCATTTTCCAGTAGTGTTGCAGACTGTGACTTACATTTAGTTGCTGCCTTTTTTTTGGCATAGAATCCTGTATTTCCTGAACAGCTCTTTGCTGGGTCATTCTGTGAATGCCATATGGGATCTCTTTAAGACAGCTTCCCAAAGGGAAGTGTGTATATAGTGATGTTACTCATCTCTACACTTCTTGCCCCTCCCAGTGAGTTTTGGACCTCTTAAGTGAGTTTTAGCCAAACTTAAAGAGAATTAGTAGTTTAGAAAGTATGACATTCTTAACAGTTTCCCTAAAATTGTCAGCTGAACAGAGCAGAGATACCCAAGTATACTTGTCTCCTGAGGTGGTATTGCAGTTCCACAGCCATTTGGAGGCAGTGTGGCCAGTTGGACAAAGTAGTGTAGACTTGGCTTGGAGCTGGCTGTAGCACCGCCACAGCACTCAAAACTGGACTAGGGGAGTTAAGTAATGTAGTTAGAGTATTTTAGTCCATAAGCTGTTGCTGTGTATTATGATTACGTCAGATTTTGCTCTAATAAATAAAATTACCCAAGCTCACAGTTGTCTAGAGAGGGGAAATACTTAAGTGATTCAGCTGAGTCCTATAAATAGAGAACAGAAGAAGCGAAGAAGTTCTTTTGTGCTTGGGGAAATAATGGAAGTAAGCATAGCCAAGTGTGAATTTTAGAAAGGGATGGGTTCCCCCCAGTCGTTTCTCTTACTTGCCTTAACTGTTTAAAGAGTCCTTGTAGAAATATGTTCTGTTCTGTCTTGCAGACTTTTCTAGGTTGCCAGGAGAGTGACTTGAAATTTCTTAGATAATGTTTAATGAATGGATGTAGCCGCTTTCTGAATAAAGCTTTGAGATTATGATTTTTTAAAACAGTTATGTTGATTAAGTTGAAAGTGCCTCACCTTATTTCTGTTTCAGGAATTGCATTTAATTACAGTGAGATTTCTTTTCAGCAGTCATGTAGTACCATGGCTTTAAACCATATACTTAATTGGCTTTTAAAACTTCAGATAATTCAAATTTAAATAGATATTTCAATTGTAAGATGTATTTTATTTCCTGCGTCCTTCAGTGCAAGCACTGAAGTGGAGAAATGGGCTCATTTACATACATTTTGGCCCATATCCTGAAATGTGGGGAGTATAATAAGGGGTTTTGTGTTTTTTTCAGAACTTCATGAAATTTGCCCTCGGTTCACATTTGGAGTCCAAAGAACACCGCACTTTGACCGCTGTGACTCAGGGTGGCTGTAGTTGAATGACAAAGCACAGCAAATATTGCACGTGGGCTTGACTGAAGTGTAAAGAACAGATTCGGTTTACAAAACCAAGAGTTAAGCCAGTTCTTGCCAAAATAGAGCAAATGACCTCATTGCCTTTAGTGTAAATACTGGCAATTGCACACAAATGTCTTGAATCAATCCCTCAACTGGCTCTAAGTGTTTGCAGACAAACTGTAAGGGGAGAGGGAAATGTGAACGGGTGGAGCTGTGTCTTCCTTGAAATCAGCTGAGAGAATGACCTATTTTCTCGCCTTTGAAGCTAGGGCATCTAGCTTCTGGTGTAAGGCAACTTTGAAGTAAGCTGTGTGTATTGTAGCTTTTGTATAAGTATTTCTCCTGCAATGAAATAGCTTGCTTATTCCTCTGCTCTTTATTTTGTTCTCTTTCACTCCCACACAGTATTTAGACCATATTAGAGATGTGTAAATGTGGAATCCACTTAATGTTGCTGTTATTAATAAACTTGTGGCTGCTGTTTTCTCAAATGTGCTATATATTTGATACTAATGAAGAACAAATACTTACAGGGCTTTGGAAGACATTACAGTGTGGTAAATGTATGTCTGTTGACTTGAGATGGTAATTCATGAGATGTTTGGTTAATGCATGCGACTTTTGAGCTGTTTGTCACAGAATTTATATGCAGTGCAGCCTCCTTTGCTAACGTGTCTGGAAAAAGAGATTCATCTGCCACAGAATAAAATGCATCCCAGCTGCTACCTGTCTTAACCTCTGCTGTGCTGCTACCAACAGTCCTGCCCTTCCTAGAACAGTGGGGAGCAGTGAGGCTTTCTAGGATGGGTCCATTCAGTCCTGCCTCTCTAGTAGGATTGTGATGTTTCATATTGATGCTTTGGTTTGTCAGTAGCTGGAATACAGAGTGAGGAAGAGGAGTGCTTCATGTAAAACCACCTGCAGTCCTAATCCTGAAACAGATTCAAGGTTGGGATTTAGTGATGAAGCCTGCTTGAACTGAATTCAGGCTTATATCAAGATAAATCCGATCTCAAGAGCTGAAAGTAAATGCTGCATCAGATATTGTTTTGATTTGCTGGTACGTATCCTAAATATAATGCTCTTAAGTTTTAAACTTCTGCTTTGAAATTGTCTGACGGACATCTGGTTAGTAAAAACAAAGATCCTTGGCACTCCGACTTGAGTGCTATCACCGTCTCCAAAATGCCCTTGGGTTTTTGTACCTCAAGTCTATGTGAAGTTCAGATGCTTTTTATATCTGATCTTAGGGAAAGGAGAGTATTCATTTCAGAGTTGTTGTTCCTGTTGAATTAATTCAAGTGTGAGAGTGTGAAACTTACTGTTAAAAATGCAAGGTTATGTTCTTAACGGTGACCAAATAAGAAGAAACTTTAATAAGCCATCTGTTTCATTAGCTCACCTGCTGGTTTGTTTTCTTTCAAACATTTTGTGGTGATTTGAAAATGTTACAGAACACAGTTGGGTCAAGCCTTGTGGCTTCAAAATTGTGAGTCAAGATAGAAGGTGTTACAGACTGTGATGGGTTTTGAAAGCATTAGCACTCCAGCCATCAATATGTATTAGTGTCAGCGGGTTGGAACTTAGTTTTCTATGAAGGCGTGTGAATTTTAGACACAATCGGTGATCATGAAGCTTTTTAGCTACCTTGTCTTCTGTACTGCAGCTCCCAAACTGTTGAATCCTGTTTTGTGCTGCAGTTGAATCATTGCTAAACGGTATCTCTGATTTCTTCAGTTTGTTTACTTGTAATCATGAGCCAACTTAATGAAGCAAACTGATGATAGTGGAGGAAGAGCACTGATGCCCTGTTAATGAATTTGAGGATGATCTTGGTGTACTGGTGTGGCCTTCAGCTTGCTTGGTAAAGGTCACCAGGGACAGTAAAGACTTGGATTCAGCCTCTGTCTCTTTTGTTGACTAGGGGAGGAGGGGAAGAGACAGGTTGTGCCTTTGAGATAAGTCATCTGTTTCTGTGTATCTGAAAAGGAAACAAATTACGTATTGGACAAAGATGGCTTAGAACTGCAGGCAATGAAAAATCAAGAGATGCAAGGGTTGAGATTGAGACATTTTGAGGGAAAAAGATGCTCTAAAGTTAAACGCGCTTCCTGAAGTCAGAGATCAGACTGAGAATTAAAATCCTGACGTTACAAGCGTAATTTTCAAGGTGGAATAATTATTTCAACTAATAACTTACTTGATAGTTGCCATTAATAAAATTTATCTTTAAAAGACATGACAAAAAGTGTGGATTAATTTTTTACCTTCTCTTATCACTCCCCCAATCCCAAAAGAAAACAGACTAATAATTCTTTCTGGCCAGCTCTCACCAATACAAAGAGAAGAGAGACTTCCAATTTGATTTTTTTTCTGTGCTATGAAAATTGTAGCTCAGGGAGAGGTGGGGGTTGTTCTGTAATTAGGGAAGATATCACCTGTAGCTTCCCCTGCTTCAAAACAATGCTTCTCTTCCTCATTTTTCCTCACCATATTGTTAGCTGCATTGCACAAGGAGAAACTGCAAAGCAAGCAACAGCTCCTGGACTAGACAGTTGAGGGTTCTTGGATGCAAGTCAACTAGTTATTTGCCTGGGAAACTGTGGCTTTGGACTTCTGGGGAATTCTAGGTTCTCTGGAGGCAAGATTTCTAGTACCCATTGTTGCTAGAAACACTCTCTTGTAGTTCACAGTTTATATGAACTCACATATTGGTGCTGTCCTATGCTCCCACAGATAGTGTGTGTGTGTATATATGTGTGTGTCTCTTGGATAATAACACTTGTGGCATCTGGATTTTGGCCTGTTTCACACAGACATGCATTAGACCATCTTTTGGCCAGTCTCATGTGAGGAAAATTTGTTGCTGCTTAAACCCTCTCTCAAGCTCATTCTCAACACTGTCATCTTCATGGTTGTGGGACCTCTGGTTTGTTTGTTTTAAGCAGTGCTTATTATCTCTGAGCATTCCTCTGGAACAGTAAAGAATAACACTCTACAAGAGGAAATCACTTAGTCCCACTAAAAAAATTGGATGCTACCTCTGTATAAACACTTTCTTTTCAAAGAAATATACTGATATTTTGTATACTGATTTCAAAACCACAACCTGTTCCTTTCTAATAGAATTTTGTGTGTGGAAGAGTCACACTGGATATTTTGACTTGAACCTGCCGTGAAAGGTTTTTGCCCATTTATTGATGGGAAGCAGTGTATCTTGTAGGATATTTCTCCTCTATCAATCCAAGGGAGGGGGGTTTTTGGTAAATATTAGTTAGCTTGTTTTGAGTAGCCAATTCTCTATTTGCAGTCATCTTCATCTGGAAAATGTTACTTTGCTCTATACCAAGATTCTTATGGTAGGGAGGATCTGCCAAATGCCTCCCTGTTCGTGGGGGGTACTGTCACGCTCTTCTGGATGGCTTATAAGCTCTTTCTGGGTAGCTGAACTGACTTACTTGTACTTGTGGGGTTGGTCGTGGGGGTTTTTTTTGTTTTGTTTTGTTTTTTTTTTTCTCCCAATCAAGCCTGGCTTGCACTAACTAACTGTTCTTATTAACAGCTTCTAACCTGGGTGGAACAAGCAGATAGGGCTCTTTGTCCAGAGCCCTATCTGGTATCATAACAGGGAAAGGCAAGGAGCACAACCTGGTCATAGTGCACAGAGAATGAGAAATAAAGGGCAAGTGCCAAACTCTAGGTGATGTTTGGTTGTAGCTAATTAAGAATGAAAGCATGCTCACTTAAGTATACTAAACAGCGTAGTGATTATTTGTTGGGGGAACAGAAAGTTACTGAAGTGGTTGGTCGAAATTCTGCAGTTGGCTTTAGCTGCAGCAGAATTTTAGCCCTCATTTGAGGTGCACGCTGCTTTCAGATGATGTTGAACCTTCTAAAGAGCAAAAACGAGATGAAATCAACATCTTAATTTTAGCTCTCAGGGTTTCTCATGACTTAACACTTATGTCAAGGATAGATAGGTTTTGCAAACATCTGCTTGGAATAGCTCTTTTTTTCTTAAATACAAGAACAGTCCTTTGTACTTTGTCAGTTCTGCCTGTCTTCGATGAAGTTGCAGCCTTTTTGTAGTTTGTAAACTAGCCGTGAAGGGGTAGCCAAATAGTAGCATATATAGTGTGTGTATGTATATGCTGGATTTTTCTTTACACTTGAAAACTGAACAAATACCTGTAAGACTAAGATATCATCAGCCAGTTAGGATAAAAGGAGAATTTAGGGAAAATTTGTTTAATGCATGGCAAACAATGTAATTGAGGAAGCTTCAGGCAAGGTAGTGGAGAATGAAAAGCACATGGGAGAGAGGTGGGGGAGGAAGTAGCTGGGGGATGTCGGGTTTCTGATGCTTGGTTCCAATCAAAAATGCCCAGCACCATGGAACTGATCACTGAAAAACTCAGGGGCAAGCTGTGATCAGAGGCATGCTTTGGCTTGTGTGCCTCTCCTCAGTAAATTAGCTTTGCATTCCTGTTCTCAATCGTTGCTAAAATAAGAAATTATGCATAAGGTGAACTGGTTTTGAACTTAGGGGATTGTGAAACCTCAAGTGAGCTTTTTTCCCCCAACCCTTTCCATTGGCTTCAGAGAGAAATTTGTACAGTATTGGAGGTAAGGGTTATTTTGGCTTCTCTATTGCAAAAGCACGATGTGCATTCTGGACACAAACTTCAGGTTGAAAAATATATTTGGGGCTGTCAGAATGGCCCTCAGTGGAAAGGCAAAGACGCTATTAATGGTACATGACTTAATTGTCAGCAAATAAAGAACTGAATACATATGAAGGAAAACCAAGTGCTAATGAAAAGGTGTTAGAGAGTTATAATTGGGAAGCAGAGATAGACATGCAGCCAAAAGGTTTTCTGATTTTCAGACCTCTCTGTAAACTTCTATTGCAGAGACCTAGAAACCAAACCAATCCTAGATTTTTTTTTTTTTTTACTTATTATAGATAGCTTTGCTTAGAAACTATAATGAGACGCAGTAATTTTGGCACATAGATCTTACATTTCTGATGTCTGTGTGCGTTCTGTTTTTCGTGACAGGTCCCTGAAAGAATCCCATTAGAGCTTGTGGGGCACGCAGTCCTTTAATTCAGCCCTGCATATTAGTCTGACAGAAGCACATACCACAGGCTGCTTTTATTGTTTCGCTATTGCTATTTAGTTTATTAAAACTATTTGCCCCGTAAGAAATGAACGGGAATATTTCCCCCGAGCTCGGACTGTTTCAAAGACACTTTGTTCAGATCATTTGCCACTTTGGTGAATGTTGTTTTCAAAATTGGACATGTCAGCAAATATTTCATTATTAAATGATGCCTCTCTTTAGTCTTTTTTTGTTTGTTTTTTTAAAGATGGACGGTAGGAAAACAGATGACCAAAACTGATCTGCACTGTACATTGTGTGCTGACTGGGAGGAAAAAATGCGCTTGCTGGCTTGCTAAATTGAGATAATACTTTGTATGTTGACAGGCAGAAAAACAATTAGATCTGTTGGATGCTTTGCTGACGTGTGCGTTGTCACATGGAGAGATGGCTTGCTTTGTGCCAGTAAATCTGAACTGTTCAACTCTCAGCAAGATATTAAGTTAATTAATAAAGTTCCTTACGGCTGGGCTTGGAATGTGAGGTCTGTTTATTTGTGAAGACAACTGGTCCAGGAATAAACAACGGAGGTCACTGATGGGGCCTGTTAGGTGTTTTTTCAGTCACTGTTATATTACGGGCTAGTAAAAGACCTTCTTGTGCTTAGTTTATTGGTACATTAAAAGAGCGTTACCTGACTGAAGTGTTTCTGTATTAGTACACTGTTAATACTTATGCGGATAGCAGTTTTCTTTGAAGTATGTCACTTTATGTGGGAAAATGTTTATTTAAACTCGTTGGCCTCTTTGGGTTTGCAGGTGCTTACCGATGTCTCAAAAGTCTCCACTTCTGTATACACTGGTATTCTTAAAAGCGATCACTTTTTTGTTGATTAATTATTCAAGCATGTTTGAAATCTGGTTTTACGTACACGTTTGGACTCATTCATCTTTCTTTTGTTTTCTAAATGGGTACAGCTGGACAGGGGGTGTGGGGGGTGTGCTGGGCTGACTTTACACCTGACTCGCTTTGTGCTTCTCCCCTGAAGCTCGTCCTGTCAGCGTGGTGTGCCTGCTCGGGCTCTAACGGGCTTTGAGGTGTGTTGCTGCTGACCGCCACGGCTTGTCAGGTGAAGATCAGTGTGTCTTCTGGATCAGGTGTCGATACTTGTCAGCTGCAGAATGAAGTATTTGGTTGTAGGAGGGAAATCGTCTTTGCGCTCCAGCTTGAGGGCTGCACTAGTGCATCTTTTTGATGCAGAAAGAGATACTCACTTCACCAGGAGAAAGCAGTTCTGATTAGCCTGCGAAACATGAACTGTAGTAAATATTTGCTGCCCGAGTTTTTCCTGCACCATTTCTGCCTCCACGTGCAGTTCTGTTAAATCCATCAGCATCATCAGATTCCATGTTTCTTGTGTAACCCTACCCTGCTTGTCTTTACTAATCCCCTCTAAATAACTTTCAGATTTCATTTACTCTATTCCTGCGTTATCCATTTTCCTAGTACTTAATTCTTCAAAAATACTGTCTTTAGTTTTATCACTTTATCCATATTGGATTACCTGAATACATGAGCTTCCTTTTTTGTATTATCACGGTTTATTTTTCCTCTGACTGCTTAAATAACCCAGCTCTCTCATTAGTTTTTGGGGTTGGGATTTTTTAGTGGGGTGTTTTGTGTTGTTGTTGGTTTTGTTTTGGTTTTTTGTTTGGTTGTTTTTTTAAGAAAAATCACTGTTATGGGTGGTTTGGTTTTTGTTTTGGTTTTTGGATGGGTTTTTTTTAATGCTTAAGACAATTCTGCTTGGAGTTGTTACTCTGAAATTTTTGAAATTAAGCATCTCAGCAGTTCCAGTTAGAAATGAACTTTTGTGAGCCATGATGCTCGTGGGATCCATTTATGCAGAAGAAAAGCAGCTACTACAAAAGCTGAGCCCATAGCAAAACCACTAGAGTTCAGATCAGTAACTAATCTAGAAGTTAACACTAGATAAACCTTGAACAGCTTATCTGTTGGTAACAAGACAGCAGAGGGCAAATGGCTGATTGCTAAGTCCTAACCTAGCTCCCGAGGTTTCTAACTTTATTTCTATGCTTCGAAGTTTTTCCGGCATTTGAGTGCAGAAGGAGATTTTTGGACTCATGGGATTTTTTCTGTTTCAGAAAAAAGCAACCCCCTCTGAACATTTTTTCCATCTACAAACTTTGGGAATTTTCTTTTTTAAAATGAAATTGGGAGCTAGAACAGCGTAGTAGCTGGTATGACTGGTGTTATTTCAGTGAAGGCAGTAGAACCACACTCAAAAGCAAGAACTGGCTAGACTAGATGGTATGGCTTGCTTTTTGGTTTGGTAATCATTGCAGTGCCTATGGAAAAACCCAGGACAACACTTTAGCATGGCGTTGGCGGGGGTTAAACCACCTCTACAACACTTTCCCTGATGCATCTCCTTGTTTTGGAGAAAGAAAGAAGCAGTCCGTCTGCTCGCTTTCCTTTCTGGGTTTTCCAGCGTTGATACTAAATGCAGAGGTTTGGTAGGGCCAGGAACCTTCAGCTACCTCTGTTCGGAGGGTAAGGTTGGACTCTCGGGGATGGCTGTAATTAAAAATGTTTCCCCCTTGTTTTGCTATGCCACCACCTGCTAGGAATTATTGAACAAACACTGGTAGTATCTATAACCAGTCCCTTGAGACATCCAGGCAGTATATAAAGGAAGAGGGGCACCTGTTACTGGAAACTGTTTCGAGTTTACTCCAGAGTTGTTTATTTAATGCTATTTCTTTTGGTGCTTTTTTTGTAATAACTGAATATTTTAGGAAATAAACTGTAATGAAACATTAGACATTGCTAAAGCAAGGGATGTTTGCTTCCTGTTTCTGTTTTTAAAGAAAGGAGGCTGTGTTGCCTGTTCTACCCGACAGGTGTTAAGGTGAATTTGTTAACTTTTTAAATTGGTAATGCCTCACTATAAACACCAGGATTTTTCTCTCTTCTAGCTGCTGAGAGAAGTCTGCTGCATTATCTCTGGTATAACTGCAAGTATGACTTGACTGACTTGCATTCATGGCTCTTGGATGATCTGGTGAACCATGGAGCTCAAAGTATGGGTGGATGGAGTCCAGAGAATTGTGTGTGGGGTCACCGAAGTCACAACATGCCAGGAAGTTGTAATAGCCCTTGCTCAGGCTATTGGTAAGTAACTGTGTGAGCCGGGTGTCTGGGAACCAGGGAGAAGCTTTTTATGAAGCTAAACCGAGGGGAGGTGGGGTTGCACTGAGTATCAGTAGCGCATGAACATCTAATGCACAGTGGGATAACCTTGCAGGGTAAACTTGCAGCCTTTGATTTTTAACCTGCCAGAGAGAGATTAAAAAGAAAGAAAATGAACACTTTGAAATCTATAAACTTTCATTCAGTACAAATTTATTCTCTAAGTAATAATATATCGCCGTTTGTCATTGTAAATACAGCATGGACTAAAGAAGGTGCTAAACTGTCGGATGTTTTGAGTACCAAAGAAATACAAAAGCAGTGCAAAATAATTGGTTGGCTTTCACAAGCTAATGACGTTCATTGAAATTATACACATTGTAAGTATCCCTAGATATATTGGGAATAGTATAGATCAATGAAGTAGATCCTTCCAGTTCTCCTCTTACTCCTGCACTCCACATAACTGAGTACTAATGAAATGGTAACTTGAAGTCTGTTCAGTGTTAGCTATTTGCTGAACAGTGTAGTGAAAAAAAAAAAAAATCTTTCAGGCTCCACTACAAGAAAAAACATTCCTTCAGTCTTGTCAGATCTTTCTCAGTGATTGAGAGCATCCTGAATAAGCTTCAACTTCATCCCTTCAGTGCTTGCTATGCTGAATCTTATTCTTTGCTAAAATTTTGTAATTGGCTTTACATACTATTTAAATTTAGGCATTAAAACCGATGTCTTACCTAAAATTAAATTCATAATTTAAGGGCTAGCTTTTGCATTTGTCAGTATTCCAACAATTTTGCAAGATTGTATTAGCAGTCTGACTTGATTGCAAAATAATAATTTTCTCATCAGAAACAACGCACGGCCATGAACGTCAACTAGATATTCTACCTGTAAGCATGAAGTCAGTTTCTCTGAATTTCTCTGATATTTATTTATTTAAATATGTACTTCTGGACATCATTTCCATATACTTTCATCTGGTGGAGTAGAAGACTGGCGCTTTTTTATTTTATACCTTAAGGGGATTGAACACAATGCTAGCATGTGTATGCTCTATCTATATGCATCAGATACCTTTTAAAGTTTCATTTTAAAATTGTACAAAGTCAGTATGTCTCTAAAATCTTGTATTCAGTGGTTAGCTGTTAAATGCGCTTTTACTGTTTGTTAGTTGCAGCTTTTCATTTAGTGCTAATTGCTTTATGAATTGCTTGCTTCCATATCTCATTTTCTGCACATAGGTTTTTTTAAGACACAATTATGCTAGCATGATTATTTCCTAGCGATGATTAAGAAGTGTTACATATTTAGGAAAAAAAAATAAACAAACTGGTTGTGATAGACTTCTGTTCTTTATTTTGCTTTCAATATCTCTCTCATCCTGTTTCCTTTGCCTCCTCCCCAAAACAAAAAATGTCAGACTCCCAGTTCTAGGCAATAATTTAATGTTCTCCTGTGTCATTTCTCTTTGTTTTTTCTGTTATCCTCAGTTATTAGCTTGAACTCTGAAAAGACTCCATCAGCCTTGGAAACACACAGAGTTTTTGTCGACTCAGCAGACTTCCTTTTCTGTAACACGTCACCAGTTCATCTGGGGCATGCGACTCTGGTTCCATGTGGAGATAAATTTCAGTTGCAACCAGAGCCAAATTAAGATAATCCTTTGGAAACTCTTTCCTGAGGCAGATACCCTCTCTAGAAAGCACTTAGAGCAATTGCACTCCAGTTTCTCACTGGGGCTGCTAGGACAGTATTAAACACCATACAAATTACACTTGCGTGTCTTCGGCAAATAGGGCTTTCCCAAACCTCCTGTCAGGCCGTTCATCAGAAAAGCAACCATATGTCTGCTTCTTTGATTTGGCTAGAGGTACCACCTTACCAGGAATAATTGTCATTTGTGTTTGAATGGGAATCTATTAAAACGTATCCCTCTCTAGCTCTCACCTGACATTTGGTGGTGGAAAGTAGCCAGTCTTAGTTGGCTTCCTCCTTGGTTGGCTCTGATCTTATTTTCCACTTTGCTGTCTGGCTTCTTCAGCAGTCGCATAGCTTAGCAGGACTCAATATTATTTTGTCTGTCTGTTGGTCTGTCTGCAAAATTTTTGAGATGCTCCTTTTGTTTTATCCTGTCTTACAGTTTATTACTAGGTCCTTGACTTAAAAAATACAACACAGACACATAACGCAGTCATCTTCACTGAGCCTGAAATATGAACTGCAAGAGGTATATTATTTGTGTTGAAGTGCAGTGCCTGGAATATCTGTGAATTAACTTACTTTACAGCTGTATCCACTGAAGAAAGCACAAGTCAAAGATACTTGGATTAAGACATCTATAGTTCAAGAAACTTCTCATGGACAAACTGAAGCTGCCTCTGTTCTAGAGATATGAAAAGTAAAGCTTTACAATGTATTTCAAAAATAGAAAAATCAAGATTTTGTAGAATGGGCTGTGGTTGGAAGGCTCCTCTGAACATCATCTAGTCCAACTCTGCTGCTCAAAGCAGGGATGGCTAGAGTAGGTTGCTTGGGACCATGTGCAGGCAGGTTTTGAGTGTGGCCAAGCGTGGAGACTCCAGACCTCTCTGGGCCACCTTTCGCAGTGTTCAGTCACCCTCACAGTAAGAGGTTTTTTCCTTATGTTTAAATGGAATTCCTTGTATTTCAAGAAATTTCTTTTGCTGTCGCTTGATCAAATGCACGGCCGTGTCTCCTGATCTCCCGCTGTGATAAGAGCAACAAAAAGGTTTCCATCTATTTACTTTCCAACTCTCCCCTCGTGTCATGGAAATTCAGTAATAACTTGCTTCAGGATACTAAAGTATTCTAACCCCGCCCCCAGATGCAAAGACAGGGACTTATGTTCTAGAGCAATTTTAGCCAAACAAAAAGGGCAAGTCATGCTGGGCTATGCCCTGTGTAGGAGGTTCTGTCCCATGCCCAAAGCGTAGCCTAATCCATTGGCAGTGGAGTTCTGTCACTTAACTTGCCTGGCTAATGCTCCTTGACCTATTCCTTACAAATCGGTGTCTGCCACTATGACTTGCCAGTGGAAAGGCCTGTGCGTCTCTCTTCCTTTGGGGCTGTGCTCCTGATGGGTAACATTTGTGTTACCTGTTTCTGTGCTATGATCGCCTTCCCCTGTTGCCCATCTCTTGATCATTGAGGAATAGGAACTGATTATACTCCAGGTTTCTGTACAAATTAGGTTTTTTTCACTTCCATTTGGCTTGAAATTAAAGGGTTTGAATTAAATTTCAAATAAACCTTATTCTTTAAAACAAAGAAGAAGGGAGAGTTGTCTCCTGTGGTGATCCAAGCAAAGCTTATTTTAAAAATACATGTTTATATTTTAATGAATGCAAGAGAGAATAGTATCAATTGGATATAATTTTGGATACTGTAACTGATGGTGTCTCTAGCTTAGAAGGAGTTAGAAATGCCTTAGTTGGAGGGTCTCTGGAATTCTGTTCAAGACAGACATAAAACTATCCAGTTACAGGTTTCCAGAGAGTGAAATCACCTCTCACTGGGATCTTGGGGAACACTTGATATTACCTTTTACAAGTTTTATCCAGGGCTGCTTGCTTGCTTTCTTTTTTTTTTTTAACTCAAGCTGCTTGCAGATTACAAAGAGGAAGGTTTGGCCTCATAATACAAATAAGAGAAGAGATCATTTCATCATGAGAAACTAAGCCCTCACCAAATTGTAAAAATATACCACAGCATATAGTTTACATGGAGAACCATGAGTCTTGTTTTAAAAAAAAATTTGCCAGGAGAGATGAGCTAGACTTTTTCACATCCGTCATTGTCTATTTTAAAAATGTACATTTGACAGCAGATTCTGCCTGTTTTTCTGCTTCCACTAGCTTTTCTGTGCATTCTGTGAAAATCATGCCAGAATGGCTTCATATAAACACTGCTTGCTCATTTTGATTCCTCTTCTTAATTTGGGCAACTGAAAAACAAGTAAAAAGAAGTTATTGATACTTTTCAACTGTATGTATGATGAGACGGTTGGTGAATCCAGTCAGGGGTCTGTTTTGCAAAGTGGTATATGAACTTATAGTCAAGTGTGTGTGAGTGTAGTGGCTTCCCTCGAAAAATCATTGCAATACTGAAGGGAAAAACAGATGGTATCCTAAAAGAAAGCGAGCTAATCATGTTAGCTGATGGTTTAGGCAAATGTAGTTTAACTACAGAAGATTTTTTTTTTAATTGGCTTTTACTGGTTGTTTTCCATTCAAATCTAAACAATGAAAATCTTCCAAAGGAATATCGTGATGAATAGCGCGGTCACAAATATACTTGGCCTGTTTCTTCAGAAGTGTTCTTGTCCCAGACCCTGTGAGGATTTTTACTGCATTTGCTGTGATTTCTTTTCCCTCTGGAGACTAGAGTGTGTCTTCTGTACTCAGAATGACACGTTTGTTTCCTAGAAAGATAATATTTTAGCCTAGAGAAGTGAAGCTTGAATTTCTTACCAAAGTGCACTTTTGTTTTCTGCCCTCCCCATAATTTTCTGTGGCAAATAATTAAAGTGGCAGACTTGGTTTAAATAGTGCTGTGGATTTTGATTTTTCTGGCTGTAGCACAATCTCAGAAGAATATGAGCAACCCTTCAGTGAACAAGAAGTACAGCTGTCTCTTGAAAATTAAACAAATGCAGCTGTCAATTTTTTTATTGCAGTTGAGTATTTTTCCTCAGAGATAAATGGGGTGTATTTATGAAAATAAAGCACAGATTTGTTCATGCTGTTTCAAACATGTGTTACAGCATTGTAAGGCTCAGCCAGAGTTGTATCTGGAAAAATCACACCACTTCGTTGTTGTCTCTTATGTTTGTCCCATCCTCCAAATAATTTCTGCTAAAGCAAGGGCCAGAGCTGGCTGTCAGACAGTTTGAGAGAGAGGAAAGAGTCTGAGGTTGAATTGAATCGTAGCGCTGAGTCTGAAGAGGATTAGAAAAAGGGAACAATATTTGTTGGTACAAAGTGAAGTTTTTGAACATTGAATTAATCATGCAGTTTACTGCTAAGAATCACTTAAAACTTGTGTTATTTTTGACCCCAACATTTCATTCTCTGTTGCTTCAAATAGCAGCATTAAGAGGGATAATAAGAAGTACAGGAAATCTGCACACTGTGGTGATCCCATGGTGTGATCATATAAACTTTATGATTCGGAAATCTAGTGACAGTAACCTTGCTGAAAGGCACGGTGGTTGGGCGGGATGGTTTGTTGCCACCTTTAAGGATTTGGTATGTCTTAGTGTAGCGGTGGCATGTGCAGCAGAGACCTGGGCTGCTTTATCTGCTTTGCCACGTCTTGCTGTTTGACCTTGGCCAAACTGCTCCTCTGCATTGTTTTACCTATTTAGGAAATGAGTCTAAAATAAGTGCAGTACATCGAAGTGCTTAGGCGAAAGGCAATTGAAAGGATGAAACGACTGTAAGTGCTTTGTTTTGTCAGATTATGATAAACTCTTGTATACCCTTTTTTGAGCAAAAAGTTAATAGTAATAAACTAAGATTTCAGTCCTGATAAAGACATGTAATCACACTGTGAGCACAGCTGGACCTGGTGAACTAAGCAGACCGCCCTCACTGTCATTAGACTTGAGCCTGAATACCTCCGTGGGCATGTTTTCCTAGGACTGGACCCCTCCTCTGATTTTCATTGTTTTCTATGGTATGCGTACATGTCTGTGCATAATATGGCATGAGTTAAGAAAACTGAGCAACGCAAACTCTAACCTCTATTTTAAAGGCTTTTTTACTCTTAATCTTTCTTGGTTATTTAATGAGTTCTCGGGTAGCTAGAATGGTATTTTTTTAAATTGCTACGGATGTTAACTTAAGTATCACATAATGAATGAAATGTCAGCTTCATATTTCAAAGATACCGAGTTCAAATCATGCTGGGTTTATTAAAATTGCCAGCAATTACTTTTCTATCAGTGCTGTTAAAGATTCAGGAGTTAATGTTCTTGCCCCTTTGGTAAGACAGAGCATTTTCTCCCACGTGTTCCACATGTTAAGAGTTCTTACAAGATTTTACCCATGTATAATTATTTTTCTGTATATTGCCTTGTTAAGGAAGACAGCATCCAGTCATCTAGGGCTGGAAGGCGCTCTCTGGAAAACCAAGTGGGTCAGAAAGCTGTATCCAGGCTGGGGAGGGGGTGCATTTGTCAGTGCCCCCAGAGCTCTGGGCAGTCTGGGTTTGGCTTGAGCGTGTGTTGGCATACCTGGCTTTACCTTCATGGAAACCTGCGCGCAGACAGGCGACAGCGTGTGTATTCTCACTATGCGCTGTTGTGAGTTTGGTGTGCTAATTCAGATTTAGCTCAAGGGCAAGACTAGTACAGCTTCCTTTATAGTTTGGCTGTCTTAAAACTTGCGTGTAAGACAGAAGTCGCATTTTCTTTTTTCAGACTGTCCAGAGTGCCACCATGCAGGGAAGGTCTTTGGCACAGCTGCTGTGCAGTAGCAGAGGTGATGGGATCCCTGGCAAAAATGGGAGTTAGGAGTATGCCTGCCAGAGAGCAACTCCCTGGCACCAAGTGCATCCTGGTGATCTTAGGGAAGGAGGAGAAACTGGGAGCCAGACCACATGGCCTCTAGTGACAGAGGCCTGCTCTTGCCCACCCTAGCCCCTTCCCTAGGGAAGGAGAGGTACCTCCATGGTTAAGACTGCTCATCTAGCCACCTTTCCCAGAAATAACACGAGACCAGGGCAGTGACTCACCTGCTTGCACTGGCTCACTGCTGCACGTCCTGGCTGTGAAGCATGGGAGACACTTAATAAAAAGCTGGATCTTACTTGGTGCTTGAAATAAACTTTTGTAGCCTGACGGGAAAGGTAAGGCCCAGATACGTTTATACATGGTAGATCGTGCTACCTGCATACAAAAGAATCATAGTGTCTGTCCCTGAAATGCTTTGCATGTAGAGAATGATGCACTTTTGGGAGGGAGAAAAGGGATGAATCATTTCTGTCCTGAAAAACAGTATTGATGACCTCTCAGGTCACAGTCCTGCCAGAAGTGTTGCACGAGAAACACCACTACTGCTACGTTTCTTTGGAATTTCATTTTGACTTTTGGCAGCAGAAATAGTTGCTCATGTCTACTGTGTCAGCTGCAAGTATCAAAGCATATAGAGAAGCTTGAAGTGAATAATAGTTATATGGGTCCAACTACCTTCATGGAGTGTAATTTAAAAGTCCACCTCTTGAGAGTCTAAAAAAAAAGTTCAATTAACTTGTTCCTATATTTCTTTAGTTTAATCACCGTTCATTGTAATGGAATCTGTGTTTAAATTACCAAATTACATCAGTCCCAAACTAAGACTACAGTGCTTGGGCACATGACATGGGCACTTGGGTCCAGAGCTTGCTGTTTGGCTGTGCAGCAGAGCAGTGGCTGATCCAGGATACTGGCTGTCATTAGCTCTTTAATCTCTCATTGATCAAGCGATAGCCGGTGGCATTAGAGCCGGGTTCAAACCACTCATGACAGCTAGTTGTGGGACATCAGAACATCGGTATTCTGGAGTCCATATATGTCCTTTTTTGGTCTCTTTCTCACTTTTAAAATAAAAGATTGTTTTGAAGATGGTCCTGTATTAATAGAACCTGTGATGTTTGTATGCTTAGGTAGCTGTAGGTCTAAACTTAACCTGTTAACGCCGACGCTGGCCCTTTGTGCAGATGCAGTGTGCTTTATATATGTAAATATATACCTACTTCTGTGATAGCTTGTCATTTGCTGTCTTGCAAAACAGATGCAAATTCTTGATGATTGTTTTGAGATGGTAATATTATATGGTCCATGTGGGGGACCATTATATGGTCAGTGGGTCAGCACAGAATATTAATGAGAAGTAGCTGGCCCACGAATGGGGTGTAGAGGCTCTGTGCTTTCTCTAGCCCATGAATTGCTGTTTTCTGAAGAGGGAACCATAGAACACAGCACTGCTGGTGCTTGTTTGGGGCTGTCTGGATTGTTTTCTCTACCATTCTCATCATAAGTACAAGGCTTTGACAGAAGTATTAAAAACAAAAAAGAAAACTGGTCTAGTATGTCCTTAAAAAGAAGTTTGATTTCAGAAGTTGTAAGGGATCCACTGACAAGGCTGTGCTTGGGCAGCTCCTTGAATTGACTACTTAGCTGCTCCTCTAACTTTACCTGGAAATACGTCATAAATTTGCATGAGATTCAGTGTGTTCAATATGCAGCTGGGAAAAACACACTATGGTTTAATGAATACCATACATTGCTGGTATGGGGTGCATTACGTGAATACAACAGTGACTAATTTTTAAAATGATACGGTTTGCGTGAATGAGGTAGAACTCCGTTCTGCCAGGTGCTGTATAAGCACAAAGAATTTCTATTTCAGAAAGCTTGTGGACAACAGACAAGACAAGAAGCAGCATGCAGGTGTTGAACTGTTCCTTGTCAACAACCCAAGCAACCTGCTTTCTCCTTGTCAATGGTAGCATGTCAAAACCAGCAGTTTGTTACAGGGATGCCTGTGTTCTGAAATATTCTGTCATTAGTTTTGAATTAACTCATTCACCCTTTCATTTGTGAGTTAATCCCTTCTAATGCAAGCAAACACCACAGTTGTGGTTGTCCAAGTATTGTTAATCTGCATCATACATAGGCTGAATACACGAAACCTAGGTAATGATCTCGGATGAGGACAGCTTTGGTTTAGACTAACACTGAACTCCAGGTGTGGTTCTTGAACTGTATTAAGTATTCCTTCTACAAAACACTTTGTTTTATGTGGATCTTGAGTGCCGAGTTCATTATTTAGGACTGCATGTTGATTTGGACCCCTAAGCTAAGGTGGAAATAGTTCTTGGCAAGTGCCTTGCTTAATTCCTTAATTCACTTTTGGTCGAGATTGTTAGCTTTATTCCACACCCCACACCCCCCTTTTCTTTTTTTTTGCCTCTTGTTACATTTCTTTTAAGTAGTGCATTTAATAGCAAAGTGAATAGAAATTGCATGCTGATCACTCCCCTAGTGCTACTCTTGTTTACAATTTCAAGACTTCTTTGAACTTGGCTGTTTCTGACACAACAAGAACATTAGTAGCATTACCATGATTACAAGTTGAAAGCTGAAAGCTTTTAAGATTAGCAAAATGGAGTGGTAAAATGCAACCTTTGTCCTGGGTTCTGTGGTATGTTTTTACTTCATTTTTCTTCTCCGAGATTTTATTGTTAGTATGCTATGGCAAACAGCACTAGATTTATTTTTCCTATAATAACACTGATGCCTACTACAAACTATAAATCTTCATGGATCAATGAACAATATTGTGGGCTGGCAAAAATCTCTGACTTTGTATCTTGGCATAGTAAACTTGTTTTTTAAGTACTTTATTACAATAAACTTCAAATCTGTTTCTGAGAGTGTTGACCAAGCATGTTGGTATGCCAATAGATTTTTTTTTTCTCTCTCCCCCCCCCCCGGCTTACCTCAAGTCATTTATTTATAAGGCATTAGGGGGGGTTGGATTGCTGTTGCCATGCTGCTTGCCTTGTTTTGCCGACTTCTATCAGTCAAATCTTCACGTATTCTTTGAGCTCTCACTCCTAACTTGGAAGTGAACATGGACGTTTTGGTCTCTTATTTGGCCAGCTAACTATCGCTAGTATGACCCGTCAGCCAAAGCAGCCTGTTTTCTAGGCGGTGCCTGTACAGCTGATTTTTTGTTGTTGTTGTTCTTTGCATCATGAGCTAATTGTGAGAAAGTGAGATCAGCGGAACCATTTCCAACGCAGTGGCTATATCCCGGGGAGCTCTTTATAAGGCTCATCTGACAATATCAGATTGTAGGGGGCCGCGTAGTGTGTTAATCACCACAGTGGAGCTTGTCTCCTACAAATTTGAGGTGGGGAGTCTGCGCGAGTGTTGTGGTTGGAGGCCAGAGGCAGATGTCCAGCCTGAGATTAGGATATTTTTGTTCTTTTGGGAAAAGTGCAGTGGTTGGGCAGGTGGCATAAGGAAAGAAAACGCATCAAATGGGTTACCACTGGTAACTACATTTATTCCAAGTCCCCCACTCCATAGTTGCATATGTGACAGGTATTTTAGGCATTTATGTGCTGAAATAAATCCTCATTTGAATGATGATCTATCATGGAAATGGATATATGTAATGCATTAAAATAGCTAATGATGTTTTTAAGGTTAATGGCAATTGTGGAGCTGTTCAGAAATTGATCAGGATCACATGCTTTAAAAGCAGTTGATCTTTCACGTCTTTTTGTAAACAATGCTGTGGCTTTTAAGTGAAGTCACTCTCATGATAAGGGATACTTTCTCCTGCATTTGGAGAGTGCTGTATCTCAAAGTAGTAAGAATGGTTAGAAAAAATAAAAATAGTGGAAAACCTCAAATGCTGTATTTTTGTAGCATTCAAAGCATCCTATAAGGAGTACCAGAGGAAACTCAATTAACTATGTTTGGCAGCACCACAAATGAGCCGTAGACGTAAGTTGTGCTTCCCCCTGCCCTAAAATACTGCATCGTAGCGCTAGCTGTCCATGTAGAGGTCAGAAAACATCCTGACAGTTGTTAAAGGATTTGAGCTGCTTCCTGAAGGCTGTGTACTCCGGGGGGGCTTGCGAACTGCTCTTGCAGATGAGGAGTCTGCAGGGAGCCCAAGTTGCTCATTTCCAGCCTCTGCCACGCTTGTCCCTGTGTTCTGCGCTGTGAAGGTTTGTCATGTCGGCAGCGCTGCCGCGGGCCACGTGAGCTGGCATAATGCTGCCGTGGCCCCCAGCCGGCTTTCCCCAGTGTCCCCGCTAACTGGAGGTGGGGGACAAAATGGTGAACTAAGGCTCAGGCAGTCATTAACAGTTGCCTCTCTGATGGATGATAACAGTTAGAAGCAAATACATCGTCTCCAAATTTTGATTTTTCTATGTGGCTGTATGAAAGGTGTGGAACTCTTTCTAAGAAATTCTTGTTTCCTTCTTCTAGGGATGTATATTTGATGTATTTCTTTGCTAGATAGCAGCATCGCTAGGTCACTTCTTTTAATTTCAGTGACCTCAGATCTGAAAAAAGCCCTGGAGTTGTGCCGTCTCAGTTGTGCGTGCCGTGGAAATCGGTACTCGCGCGTTCAGTTACCGCTGTATGCGGAGAGGATTTTCCTGAGATAGTTTGCAGTTAAAATAAGCAATACGTAGACGCCGTGCTCAGCTCAGTAAATGAAGGAGCATGCATTACTCTGACGCGAGACGAGCGCGCTGAGCATTGTGCCGCTCCCGCTGCGGAGGGCAGTGCCCGCAGGCACAGACACCTCTGAGGAGACCCTGCAGAGGAGCGCGGGTCCTGCCTCCGCAGCGCCTCCTCCCCTTGCAGCAGCTCCTGCGCGCGCACCCCCGCGCACCCCCGCGCACCCCCGCGCACCCCCGCGCACCCCCGCTCCCCTTCGCGAGCCCGAGGCGCAGCGAGCGGCCCGCTGGAGAGCGGCGCCGGGCGGCCGCCGGGGGGCGCCCGCGCCGGCCCCGCCCGGCGCCCGGCGCTGTCGCTGTCCGGCAGCGCCCCCTGGCGGGCCGCCCCGCTGACGGCTGTGCTTGCCTTGCAGGTCGCACCGGGAGGTACACGCTGATCGAGAAATGGCGGGACACGGAGCGGCACCTGGCGCCGCACGAAAACCCCATCGTCTCGCTGAACAAGTGGGGGCAGTACGCGAGCGACGTGCAGCTGATCCTGCGCCGCACCGGGCCCTCGCTGAGCGAGCGGCCGACCTCGGACAGCGTGGCTCGCATCCCGGAGAGGACGCTGTACCGGCAAAGCTTGCCTCCCCTGGCCAAGCTGAGGCCTGCCGGCGACAAATCCATGAAGAGGAGGGAGCCGAAGAGGAAGTCCCTCACCTTCACCGGCGGGGCCAAGGGGTTAATGGACATCTTTGGGAAAAGCAAGGAATCCGAGTTCAAGCAAAAGGTGCTCAACAACTGTAAAACAACAGCGGATGAGTTGAAGAAATTGATCCACCTCCAGACGGAGAAACTTCAGTGCATTGAGAAACAGCTGGAGTCCAACGAAGCCGAGATCCGCTACTGGGAGCAAAAGTACAACTCCAGCCTGGAAGAGGAAATCCTCAAGCTAGAGCAGAAGATTAAAAGGAACGAAGTGGAGATTGAAGAGGAGGAGTTCTGGGAAAACGAGCTGCAGATCGAACAGGAGAACGAAAAACAGCTGAAGGAGCAGCTGCAGGAGATGAGGCAGAGGATCCTGGAGTGCGAGAGCAAGCTGAAGGACTACCTGTCTCAGATCCACAACATGGAAAGTGGCCTTGAAGCAGAGAAGTTGCAGCGGGAAGTTCAAGAGTCCCAAGTGAATGAAGAAGAGGTCAAGGAAAAGATCGAGAAGGTGAAGGGTGAGATCGATATTCAGGGCCAGCAGAGTCTGAGATTGGAAAATGGCATTAAAGCTGTAGAAAGGTCTTTGGGCCAAGCTACCAAAAGGTTACAGGTAAGAATGTCCTTTTTATCCCTAGCAAAGAAAAGTCAAAGACCTGGCTGTAACAGATTTCTCTTACACAGATTTGGAGCCCATGAAAGAAAACACGAGAAAGTTTCCACAGTGACTTTGGGTAAAAGGAAGAAAGTGTTGCCTTCGTTTTCAAATTGCATTTCAGATTTTTTTTGAAGAGCAGGCAATTTTCATTTCACCTGTCTGTATTTTACTCATTCAAACCATCTGAAAAGAAAAACAGTAGTTGGTTTTTTGTCTCAAGATAAACCAGCAGGTGTTTTGGTGGATGTGTCCCTGGCTGTTCAGAAGGTCTGGGTGGCCTGCAGCGTTAGTGCTGAGTGCCACACCACGTCCTGGCTCACTTTCTTTCCCATTGGTTACAGCTTTAGTTTGCTACCATTCCCTGACTGCCTGCTGACCTCTGAGAATCACCATGCAGTGGTCCATGATAGAGAAACACCAGAGCTAGTATCAGCCAAACTAGCTGAGGGCAGTGTGGCTGCACCCATGGCAATGCATCTAGCCACCTCGCCCTGCTGAGAGGGAGTGCTCGCCAGCTCCAGCGAGCTGCTGCTGTGCGAGTGGGTCTGGGCTCTTTTACACCTCAAACAAATAATATCTCCTGCATGAACAATAGCACATTTAGGGCTAGCAGGGGATTGTTGTACCGCTGGGTGTTAAATGGGACCATAGTGCTCTTGGCCTTTAAAAGTATTCGTCTTCAAACCCCTGTTGATTTGGGGTTAGATATCTTGAGGATTTAGGTCCTAGATCTTGGCAGCTCAGTGCTTCATATTGTTAAATTTCAGGGAAATTTACACCATCATAGCCTTTTCTGAGGCTAAACTTCTGATTCCTGCTAGGTTTGTCTGCCACCAAAGTAGATGAATTAAAAAGAACAGTCCAGCACCAGCACCTGGATAGACGGATGTAGAGCTCAAACAACTGTTAGCTTACAGGGCTTTTGTTCTAAAGAATAGGATCTCCCTTTTCCTGTCTGACTTGCTAGTGTTCAGGACTTTATTTTCTCTACATCTCAGGTATTTGTGGCACATATCTCTGGTTCCGTGCTGAAGTTAATGATATCACTTGGAACTTGATAGAGCATGAAAGAATAAATATAAATGGAAATCCAGCTGCTAGCTGGATGAGGTGAAGGAAAGATTGTGGCTCCTGGGATTTTAATGTGCCACGTAAGATAGGACTGAGGCACCACACATCAGTTTGAGTTGCGATTCTTGCCGTATTCCTGGGATTCAGTTACTGTGTTCCACAGTGCTGCAGTTGCAGTAAGGTGATTCTGCTGTGAATATGTAAAGGGATTTTGCATCCTTATTTCTGAGCACTGAGAACCATGTCAGTATAAGCTGTTTTTACTAAATGAGGAGGGAAAAAAATGTAATCTTTTCATCCAAAGCAAAATGGATGAAAACTATAAGCAGTTTTGGCCATATTTATCTATCCTGAATTTCCAGATACACTACACGTAAGGATATGCACTAACAGAAAGCATCAAGTCCACTTTACGTATTTTACCTATCCTCAGTAACACTCAGTGAGGCTGTGGATGAGTTCAAAATCTTTCTCGCCTTTTTTTTTTTTGGTAGGCTAGGGTTTCACTTTTTCAGGAAAGTTCCTGTTAAATTCAGATCTTCCAAGCTTGTTCTAAACCTAAGGGTGTACTAATCCAGAAGTCCAGGAGAAAAAAAACTCACCTCTGTATTATACAGTTTTGGGGGGAGGAAATAGAGAAATATTTTCTTGCATGCTGAAAGTTAAATATTAATATTCATAGAACTGCTGATCTGAAACTAGAAAACTGAGCATGGGTGTTTTTATAGGCCTTTCAGTAAGGAAGGAAAGAAAATTTTGGTTCACTAGATTTCAAGTGATAAGAACAGGAAAGTGGCATTTTTTTAGTAGCATGTGAGAAATTTCTAGTAATTTATCCTACGTCTTCTCTTTCATTCCTTTGTCTAGCCACCTCAATAACACTACTTTCCAACAATATGAGCCTATGTTCAAGTAAGGATCAGATGCAGCACTCTGCTCTCCCTGTTCCTAGAGAAAGATTTTTTAAATGCAAAAAAAACCCCAAAACAAAAAAACCAAAATCCCACCCTTTTTCAGGTAAAAGATCTCACTAAAGTTTCACAATTAGATACTAAATTTAAGAGCTTAAACCAGCAGGATTTGGGGTGATACTTAACATTTTTACCTTATTTCCTGTGAAAGTTGAGAAATGTCAAGAGCAGGTTATTTACGACGTGAGTTCTGCTAACCTGCCTATTTAAGTGATTCAGGTTTTTTAAAGGAACTGAATTCCCTTCAGTGGCAACTTTGTTACAGTTTCATAAAACATGGAGCTGTAGAATTAACATTGTAGTAAGTAAAGACCATTGCGAATTTCCTGTGTCCCTGTAGAGTCTAATGGGCCTAAAATAAGACAATTCTACAGAAAAATTCAGTTTAAAATTTGGAAGCGACCTGGTTTCCATTTCTCAGTCCGGTTTCTCCGAAAGGTCATAGCCAGTGAATGGAAACACAAGTCTAGCACGGGAAGCTGAGACCAACCACATGGTATGCATTGACTGAACAGGTCAAACAAACACATCAGTGACAAAGCAATTGGCATTTAAAAGGTTCTAATTTAGACATCAGATCAGTTGTGTTAATTTTCTTACTAACTGTTGAATTCAGCCTCAACTGTGACCAAGTTTAAAATGAAAGAGGGTTGTGCTGTTGGGGACTGTTCCTAGAACAGATCCACAAAACTATTCTCCCCCAATTCTTGTGTGAGTTCATGTATAATTCTGCTTACACAAGATAACTAGGGAAAAGAAGGTTGACCCAACCTCCATGCCAAAATGAAGACGTAGCAGTATGCACTGCGTGGAAATGCCCACAGACATGCTGCCTGGCATCTGGGTAGCTAGCCCATCCCTTGTGTGTCCAAACAGGTGAAGCCCATCCTGGCTGTGGAAGGAGTACCCCATGCAACTGTCTGCTAATGAAGCTGAATCTGTGTGTGTGTGTTGGGGGAGTATAATTGTAGTCTAAGACTGTTGTAATCTATCAGAGCTGTAGGTTTTGTATACCATGCTAGAATTACAGAGCATTGAGGGAGACCCTAAACGATCATCTTCTGTGCTTGTGAAGGAGCGGTGAACCAGCCAGGATTTGGCCTCATTGTACAACATGCAGTACGCTTGCAGAGTGAGAGAGTTCTGTCCATAAAAATTTACACTCTAAATAGAAAACGTTAAGAACAACAAGAGAAGGGAATTATTCTCCTTTTAGGAAAAAAAGAACTAAATGAGCTGTCCAAGTCATGCTGGACGCTTCTGGCAGAGCTAAGATTTGGTGCCAGACTGATGCTCAGCTGATGTCTTTTTTCAGAGTGCTCACTACTACCTTTATTTGCTCACATCTGTTATGCCAAAATTTTTCTCAGGTGATAGGAGAAACATCCGGTAGTCATCCAAGAAGCAATATAAACAGACTAGTAGTAACCCCTAAAAAGTAATAGTGAGTGTTGATTCGCTTTCTAAATTATGAGAGTAAAATACCTTTCAACTTTTCCATTTACAGTTCAATTTAAAAATTGGAGGCTTTCTCATCAAAAGGAGAAGTGTTAGTTGCCCAGCTGCAAATAGAATCTGAAAGTGCTGCTTTATGCTTGCTGCTGCTCACCAGATGTTTTCTCTTTCCTGGCAGGACAGGGAACAAGAACTGGAGCAACTGACAAAGGAGCTGCGACAGGTCAATCTCCAACAGTTCATCCAGCAAACAGGAACGAAGGTCACGGTGCTGCCAGCAGACCCTGTTGAGGTGGAGGCCCCACATGTGGAGCTCGAGAGAGGTGCAGTACTCAGAATGCTTTTGGTGGGCGGGAGAAGGGGATGGCAATGCGTTTACCTGCTGTGTTAATGCTAGCACTCATAAATGAAGTGAATGCTTTGTTAGCGAAGAAGTTAGCAAAGTATTACGAAAGCACAGTGTCAAATATTTCTCTTCATTTCAAGGGTTTAGCAAGCTATAAATAAAGTGCAGTATGTAAATAACTTCTCTCCCACTGTGCCTAGGCATGTGTTTGTCCCATCAGTAACCCATTAGACCAGTAGCTTTCACGTGTGGCTGCCATGGCTGCAGGCATGTAAGCTGGCACGCAACATGATTGCATGTCTTGACGTTGCTGTTCATCTGGGTTCTTCCTCTTCTGGGGGGATGTGTTGTCAAAGTAGAAAAAGGAATGTGTCTGGATCTCAAGAAATCCCAGACAGCCGCCACACAGGAATAGGAGCTAATCCAGCTGGGCTGCCAGCCATCCGGAAGTCCTGCACAGATGGCTGTTATGGCATGTGCAAATTGACTTTGCCCCTAGTGAGATCAGTGCATTCTGCACATGCCCACATCCGAATTCAGAATTTCCTAGACAGAAACATGGGAGCACTTCAAATGTGTGTCACAACTGTGGCACAAGCAAAAACTCCTTTGCTGTGGCTCAGCCTCTGCTGTGGTGTGCTTTACCCAGTACCCTGCTTGTATTCCTCTTACCTGGTTTTGTCCCTTCTCTCAGAAAACTTTCTAACCAAAAGGCATTGGGAGGATAGGGAGGTGGGGACAGAAGGAAAGACAGCCAGGCTTTAAATGTCAGCACTTACATGAAAATTCTGTTAAGTGGGCAGGAAGCTGAAGCTTTGAGTTACGTATAGGTACAAGCTCTTCCTGCACATTACTGTATAAATGTATTGCATGTATCCATGTGCATGTTCCTTGTGGGAGGGTAATTATATTGAGACGGTATATCTTTCTGTTCTGAAATGAGTAGGAGGTGTGCACCTTAGATCTCATCACTTCCTAGTCAGGCATTTGAATTTTTTGTTGTATGTGGTATCAGTTTCTCTATACTTCACTAAGCACACACTGCACTAAGCAGGAAGAAGAGAGGTGTTCTACAGACATTACTCTTGATGATGACTTTTCTGACTGCCCTTTTTCTTGTGCAGAGCCAACATTTCAGTCTGGGTCACTGAAGCGCCCTGGCTCGTCGAGGCAACTCCCCAGTAACCTTCGGATTCTGCAGAATCCCCTGTCGTCTGGTTTTAACCCGGAGGGCATTTATGTATGACAGTACATACCTCTTCTGGAGAGGACCTAGCAAGGTACCCTGGACGAGATACACTTTTGTTTTATTCTGCCAATGATGAATGGAAGAAGATTTTTTTTTTTAAGTCACCGTTTTTTTTTTCTTCTTCCTGCAACACACCACTTGGAGCCATACCCTGTGCACTGATGCTAAAGAGACAGAGGAACTGTCTTGATTCATAATTGGCAAGGATGAACTTGCTGTAAACACAGCTAGAGTGCAAAAACCTTCATTTGTTTTTGCCGCTTCAGAAGTGTTTGGGAAAGTATTGTTTCTTGTATAGGCATAAATAAAAGACTGAGGGTGAAGGAAACCATGTATGCAACTTATCTGAGGTTTAATTTATTCCCTTTCATCAATGGACGTGTGAATGTTGACCTTTTATATTTTTATTTTTAACTTGTGAATAATCACGTATGGCTGTACGGCAGTCTGACAAGGTGACTTTAATTTGCGTGTACAAACATCCACCATTTGATCAAGTACAACAATTTGCAATGCAGAGTCTTGTGGAGTGCTGAACCATTAAAATGGTTTCTCACCACTGACTTGTTAATTTCTGTTGTGGGTCATAATATCTCATGTTCCATCCATTGCTACCTTTTAAGGCTTGAAAAGTGAGCTTGTAGGATTTACTTGCTGTTGAATCTGCCTTGAATGAAGCACCTAGTGTTCAAAAGATTTACAGAATTTAAACCTTGGCTTGGTAAAAAGATTTCCAGCATATGATTGAGGATGCACTAGTTAGATGATATTTTATTATATAAAATGTATATTTGAAATATTTTGCCACATTGTATATGCCTTTTGAGAAAAGAACAATGTAAGAAGTTGTCTTCATATATCTTACCAAAAGAGAGTAGGAGGCTTTCACTGTGTGTGATTTTATACTTTGTTTTCCACTAGCCATTACAGTGTTCTTGTTTTGCAGTAACTCTTGCTGTTGGAGGAGAAAAAAAACACAAGAGAAATTAGTATCCTCTTCCAGCCTTCCAGAATTCACTCAAGTTTTGTGGAGGGAAGAAACCTGGCAGAGAGTCCCATGAAGTCAATAGCAGAGCTTCTGTTGACTTGAGCGGGGCCAGGATTTCCTTCCAGGTCCCCAGTGCTAATTGGTAGACCTTTAGCCTCTTTGAAAGATGTGTTGCTGCTCAGTCACTTACAGAATATAAAGCCTACAAACAGGAAATTCACACATTTGGTAGTAATTTTTTATGAAACGTGAAAAGAGAACTTTATCGTATCTTGATGTCTCTCTAATGCAATCAAAGCCAAGCAAGGATTAGACAAAACGGCTTCCATGCAGAAAATAAGACACTACCAAGGAGCATGTTGGTTACGGGCCTTGAAATTAGATTGCTAAAGCGGACACCAAGTTTGTAGAGAAAGTGACTGGCATCAGTGGGACACTTTGTATACGTTAGGAGGCTGGCCTCATGGATGAGTTGGAGAAAGGATGGGCCTTACCTAGTTGCATTTGGATTTCCTGTTCTAACAGCAACTCATACCATAATCCCCACCTTTGAGATCCCTTTGAGATGAGAGGGGGTCACCGTGCTTTCCCTGCAGTGTTGAATACCTGGACTTCACTCAGTGGCAAGATGACAGAACTCCTGATGTCTTTGGTAGGGTCAGGATTTTACCACTGGTAGGAAACTCAAAGCTTTTTGCCATAGAAAGTACTTCAGAATTCTTAACTCCTAGCATCCTCTTGTGTTGATTTACTGATGTGCAGATAAATGTTAATTTAAATTTCCTTTCTTAAAAAAGGAGCTTCCTGACAAATGGAAGTTTTATAAGATAAAGTAGAAGATGAAGGACTCTTGAGTGTTTAATGCATTTTTTTCCCCTTTCCACTTACTAATGGCATCATATATTCTAAAAATGCTGCTGTATTTAGACTAACAGCGACAAATAAGGCTGTGAATATATAAAGGACCTTTCCAAATGGATTCTGAATTTTTACTGTTTAACTTATCAGGTCGTCTTTTTTTTTTTTGTGAGCAAACTGGAAAATGAGATGTTCCTACCTGAGGAATCTTTGCAGTGCTCACAGAATTTACTGTTAGTTTATCACAATTCTGTGCTCATGTTTACTGTGCCCGTAACTTTGTATTAAAAAAGTGTATATATATATATAGTAAAAAAAAGTGTAAAATACACATAGTTTGGGGACAATATCTGTCCAAGGTACTTGAGCATATATGCCTTACATTCTGCGTTCAATTTACAGAAATAAAATGGCCCTCTCCAGTGGATATCTTGCATCTTCAGCACCTCTTGATGTTAGAGAACTGAGGCACTTGGCACCTTGCAAAGTCTGGCCCAAATTATGCTGCATGGGGGTGGGGGGAAACACAAGGAAAAGCCTGTTGCAATTTCAGTCTTGTACTGAGATGAAATATTTTTAAGGCAGATCAGCACACTTACCCAGTTAATGTTTTTGTCATACTTTGTGACTGGTCCATCTCCCACAGTTGTCAGTTTGAGCTGAATTGGGCTCTTGCTTCATAAAAACTGCTCTCTTTCTCTGCCAGGATATTCTTTAAGGTGGAGGGAGGAGGAAAAGCATGAAAAGGAAAGAGAAGAGCAGCTTTGGAGGGCTTGAGTTATGGCTTTGTAATACAATCAAGGAAGGAATTTGCCATTTAAGTTAAAAAATAGCATCTGCTGATTGCAGCAGCTGTTTGACAGAAGGGCTAGCCTGGAGCTGGCTCAGGAGCAGCCACTGCATCATCATTGAGTGGACCCTCCTTGTCAGGGCTTTAGCATGTCAAGGTGATCTGAAAAACGTTTACAGCTTCAGCCACTGTTGTGGCAAAGGAGAGGCTTTGGTATCCAAACCTGTCATTTGCGAGACACTGACAAATCCCCCTGCCCCCACCATACTCCTCTTGCTTATTGAATTTCACCCAGGTTAAAGTTCTGTAGCATTTTCACCCTCTCTGTAAATAAACCAAAAATGGCATGCCCTTGCATTAAATGTGAATTGAACAACGTATTACAGTTATAAAAATTCCTCACATTGTGGCGTTAGGAGTTTTGCTTCTGATCAACTGCAGAACCTCAGTCTTTCTTTACAAGTGTAGACAAAATTATTTTCAGAAGTGTTTCAAACCTACTTAAGGGGCATTAGCAGAAAGGAAGCTACACATACTAATTTTAACAAGTGCCATATTATTTACTGGCCAGCATGATAAAAATGGGGTTTTTTGCTTGCGTTAAATAGTTGAATACACAAGCACTATTTTCCAGTGTATAGGGAATTTATATGGAGAACTCCTGTAATTTATTACTAAGGGAAATTAACTCTGTACCTCTCTCATCTGTGAGGATACAGTTTATTTTTGCTGGTGATGCTATGTTGTTAGGGGAAAAGAGGGGGGTTTGACCGTTTGAAAAGCCAGTAGGTTAAGGCTAAGGTAAACATTCTGAATGCCTGAGCAATGGAGAAACCCAAGTCCCACTCTGAAAAGTCAGCTGGGAACCTGCCTCCCATTATCTTTCAGTGGGACTTAGGTTCCCAAGTGCCTGAATTGCTTCTGGAAGTGGTATGTTAGCTTTGAGATTACTTGCTTTCCTAAACCCTAGCAAGTTGGAAGGGAGTTCTTGAAGAACTACCACTAGCCTTAGCAATATGCAAACATACTTTCATTGTGAGGTAAGAGGGAAAAGATCTTTAGTAAAATAAAAATCTCCTCTTGGGGCAATAATTGCCTTGGTTTTAGCGTGAAGAGTATTGCATTATTTTAGTGAACTGGGATCATATGAGTATGAGCAAAAAAATTGATCTTGTAATTTTTAGTGAGTTGTCTTGAAGCATATAAATTTCTGATGTGCATTAACTTGAGTGAATTGGGCCTTAATGATCCATGTAAATAACAAAACTGTATTCAGATATTTTTTCCAGAAAATAGTCTCTAATGGTCTGTACTGTATTAAAATAAGTGTCAAAGTGTTACTTTTATATTACACTTTTTTTTTTCTTAGAACATTGAAACATGCATGTTTATTCTATTTGCTACAGTATTTTAATGTTTTGGATGAAGGCCATCGGTTGTATGGAGATGACAAAACAATCATTCTGTCTATTTATTCAGTATTGCTGCTTAAAGTTTTCAAAATAAAGCTTTCAATGCCAATATAGTGACTGATTGAAAGCTGTTCTAGCTCTCTTCAGGTGTTTTTTTCTATGTTTATAGAAAACTTAAATAAGTGAAACTTGGTATATAAACTGTTATACCAGCAAAGAATTATTGCAATAATATTGTGGGGAGGGGTTGGGGGTAAGTGTGTGTAGTATATACATAAATATATGCATGCAGCGAATGCATTTAGGTCTCAAGTAAATGGAGTGCTGAAGAATGTTCAAATCCTTTGTGGTCTTGCAAGCAACTTACACATGCGATCAAATACTGGTTAGTGCTTCATGCCACTGTGCAGTGCTTGTGAGGGGCAGAACAAGCAGAGGTGATCACAAAGGATCAAATCGGAGCCCTTTGAACCAACTTGGGATTTAAGCACATTCCTGAGTATTCCATAGATGTGTTCTGAATTGGGCCTAAAAGCATGTTCTGATACAAAAATCTTTCAGTTGCAGCAAGGATGCCTTGTTTCAAGCATAGCTGGTACGTCTGAAAATTTGAGTAGTTCTGAAATGGATCAAGTATGTCTGCTCTATTTGTAAAGGGTATCAAAATGCAGAGAACGTTCACCCTCATGATCACCCCGTGAAACTACTAACCAGGGGTTCTGACTGGAAGGTTTGAATTGCTGACGCTTTAACCTAGAGAAGCAACGCAAACTAACTGTGAAAACACGAGTGAGCATTCTATTCGTGCTCTGCTTCAATGCAAGATGAAAATCTGTATTATATGTAACTATATTTTTTGTCATTTAAAAAGCTTCTATTTTTTATTATTCTCATGAATGGTTGACAAGAGATATTGGATATGCTCCCATACAATAAATTCCCCTCTGAAACTTTGGGTCTTTACAGTTCATGGTTTGCTGGAATTGCAGCGTATGTCTCGCGCGCATCTCGTGATACAGCTACTGGAACTCTGTCTGTCAAAGAACACTTAGCCTGAAAGCAGGTCAAGGTAATGCTCGGTGTGTCTAGAGCTCAAACGCTTTCAGAAATGGCCGTGTGTCGAGCATTAGGACACAATGAACACTCCTAAATGGCAATTTACTTGGACGTGTGGGACACACAGCTGGTTGGTGTGCGGCCTCTATGGCAGACAAAAGAGGTCCTCTATCATGAAGTGTGAACATGCTGTATCTGTTTTAATCAGATACAGCCCAGGAACTACAAGAGAATGGAGTAGCTTGTTTTCAGCTGGGGAACTGTTACTAAGATTACTATTAATCCTGAAAAGATAGAATTGGTCAGCGACTCAGAGGAAGTGTAACTTAAAGCCAAAAAGGCAGGGGTTTGTTTGGAGATGATCAGGGGGAGGAATTGAATGTACAGAATCTTCACACAACAAATACAAGGTGCACAGATGCTTCAGAGAGCAGGAAGAAATTAAACTTTGAACAAGGAACTGAAGACCCTATTCAGGCTTCGTGCTTGTGCTGAAGACCGGAGGGCCTGTGAAAGATCACTTGAGATCATTTGAGTTAATCAAGGCAGGGAACTTGCTACAGCTGGGGACTTGTGATTTAAGCCATCCAAACGCAGTCCTTAGTCTAATATCCCAACAAATGGCTTTTCCTAAGCCAGCTGGAGCTTAATCTCATTAGATGTGAGGAGAAATGAGCTAACAGTAGTAGCACTGTTGACTGGCAATAAGACAAAGAATGTCATGAGCTTCACTGAAACCCTAGCATGTGGCATTCATATTGGCAGGACCATGTAAGTTGTACAGGACCTCTGCTCCAGAAAGGTACCCTTTTCTGCTTCTGTGCAAGTCAGCTGGCTGGGTTTTGTGGTAACTAAGGTTTCCCAGCACATTCAGTAGAGCCAGGGGTACAGCTAATGGTTCTGATCTTTTGCTTTGCCTTTAAAGAACAGAGTGGTATATTTGTGCGTGACTGCTGCAGCACTAACTAGCTCAGTGTAACTGGACCACTAATGAGTTGCAAAACCAGACCAGATCAATGGTCCATTTCATTTCGAATTTACTGAGTTCTTTTGCCTGTCACATCTTTGTCAGCTAGGTGGTATTTCTTTAGAATCCCAATTTTTAATGATTGTTTCCACTAAGTTGTCTAGTGTCTGAAGTAGGGCACAATGAGCAACGGTCCCCATTATTGACTTTCTTGAAAATTATATATTTGCTACCTTTGGTATTGTAGCTAGTGTTAATGAGTGAGTATTTTCTAGGTCAGCCACTGCTTCATCATTAACTTGCTCCAGAAATACTGGATGGAGACAATCTCAGCAGGTCTGTTTTGTTCCATTTTTCCAGGTGGGTATGCGTTGTACTTTCTTCCACCCTTTGCAGCGAGTTCCCTGTTCCATGTGCTGTCAGGTCAGCAAACTGTGGGGTTGATTTGTTAAGCATGAGCTACTGTCTGATGGGTGACTTGAAAAGAGCCTTTTTGGCATTTGCTAGTGCAACAAGGAACTTGATGCAAACGGAAATGATAAACTTAATTGAGCAACCTCAACACTTGTCTGATCAACTCAGACACTGCCGGTGTCCTCATGCCACTTCTGGTGGGTCTGTCTGTGCCTCCCCCGAGCAAGAAACCTCCTTGCTGTCATATAGACAGCCCTGGTGTTTCTTTCCCGTGAATGTGTATTTGCTTTGCACTGACTCCTGACTAAGACATACATCTGTCCCTCGTGCAAACTGAAGTTTGATTTCTAGAGAGGCTTTTCTGATCTGAATCCCTGGCTATGGAAAGGCTGCAGGGATCTCTGCAATCTCCTGTGGAGTGAGAGGGTGTTACCACAGTATCATCACATTTTTTTTGTTCAGTCATCTGGAAGTTGAAGGAGGTGAAATACAGCTACAGCAGAATGGGTCTTCAGCTGCGAGAGCTGGCAGTTGGGTGTTCATCTCCAGAATTTGCTTTGGTCCACATGGGTGAAATATATGATACTTTGATTTCAGTTTCCAGTCCTCTGAGTCAGGGGTATAACAAGGGAAAGCAGAGTTAGGAAAACAATGTGAAGTCCAATCAACAGGACAGATCCCTGTACAGTAACACACTGATGAATGGGATTTGGACTGCAACAGTTATAACCTATGTCCTACACCCCTATCTCATAATGTAATTACTTTATTAATTACCTATGTATTGGCTTGTTCCCCAACAGCATGCTTTCATATATACTGTTCCTGCAAAATAGAGAATGATGCTACTGTTCAAGCTATAGTTTTCCCTTTCTGTGCATCTTCTTTGCATATGCTATTTTGTGCCTGTTTTTTCAGCTGCCCTTTGTCTTGCTTTACCCCTCTGCAGAAGGAGGAAGGCAGTAAGTAATTGGAAAACTTAGTGAGAAAATGCAATATAAAAGACCTAATATTCAATCCTGGGTCAAGGTGGAGGGAAGAAAAGTTTTCTATTGTTTCTTTTTAATGAGCAAAAGTTTTGAAGAAAAATATTAAGAGCTCCAGCTGGGCTTATGGGAAGTCCACTTAAAAAAACCTTATCCAATGAAACACAGATGAGTGCCAATAATTACCTGCCCAGATATTTTAAAAGGGAGGGCTTCTGGTTAAAAAAAAAAAGGGGGGGGGGGGGGGGGAGGAAGGGGGATGTACACCAGTAAAACACCTTTAATCTGATTCGTATTTGCCCTGAAGTCCCTTTCACTACCCGTGTGATGGAAAGTGGAAGGAATCATCCAGCTTTAGAGCCAGTGACATGGTATCACAGGGTATCATCAGTAGCTCTTGCTAAAATAAAATTCAGGCCATCCTTTAAGTGGGGAATAACTGGAATTTCTTTGTTGTTGCCTATGAAGCTTCTCATAAATTACTACCTGTCACAACCTGCAATAGCATATCCCTTTTATCAGGTGTACCAAACTGCTTTTCATTAAATGTTATGTGCCCAGGAAAGATGATTTGACTTTAGCAGTCACAATCAACCTGAGGTGAACTTTGATCAACGAGGTAGAACTGCCCCTTCTGGAAAGCTGAGGAGAAACCCGAGAACACCAGCTGACCTTTACTATGCTTTGTTGCTACAAAGTTGTCTTAACTGTTCTCTTGACCTAGCAAATCTGCATCATGGTTACCAAGACTATGACCTGGATTCTGCATTGTCATGTAGCTGTCTCATGTACAAAACTAGCGTGGATGAGACAGCGACGCGGCTAAATGGGAAAGGTAACAATGTCCATTAGCTGTACGGCTGGTGTGAAAGGTTACGCTAGAGGCAGGGCACCAGATAATCTTGTCCCCTTAACTCTGTCACATCCCTGCAATTACAAGGAGGTCTACACGAGAGGGCAGCAGTACATGCTGACATGCCTGAAGCAGCATAGCCATGCAGCTAGTTGAAAAGCAGATTTTATAGACACATATAACACATGATAGAGAATTATGTAAAATACACAACATTCCATCTTTAAATATGTTCTTTCAGAAAGGACACAATAATACTTATAAAAAACCACATCCTAGTCACAGTATGTGTGTAGCTGACGCATGAATGATGCAATTCCTGTAGTTTCTGCGAGGAGGGCTCAGGCCTGGTGCCTTTCTGAAACCTGTACGGATGCATGTCGAAACATTCCATTTTAGAGACTATCCTGTGCCTGGCGTATTTGCCTGGGACTGGGAAGCTCTTGTTTCGTTTCCCAGCTCTGCCACAGATTTCCTCTGTGCGACCTTGGGCAAGCTACTATAATCCCTCTGGATTGGAGTCCCCCAGCTGTAAGCTTGAGATAACACTGCTTCATCCCCTTTGACTTTGTCTATATATACTGCAAGCCCTGTGGGGAACAGCATCTTGTTTCCTATTTGTTTGGCAAATAGAACTTAGCACAACGTGGTCCTGATCGTGGCTGTGCCATCTACATACTATTGCAATGAAGTATATTTTTATATCATACCAAGGGGATGACAAGAAGTCACTCTGAGTTAGTTTTACGTTACAGTGAGAGCAAGATGCAGATGTGCTGAGGGAAGCTGACAGTTTCTGAAGGTGAATTCTTGTTTAGTTTAAATGGATTTCTTTTTCTAAAGGGGTAAAAAGAAAAGACAAGTAAAGGAATAAAACATTCTCATTTCAGCTTTTGCTCAACTCTATTCTTCTTGCAAAGTGATGCTATTACAAGAGGCAGCCTAAATCCTTTTGCAAGTGCTACATGGGAGTGTGTTGGTACCCAATCGATAGAAACGATTGACTGAGCAGGCTGAGATTTCCTTGTGGTCCTAAATGTTACAGTGTTTCCACAAGTCTGATGATGTTCTAACAGTGTGCAAGCAACTAGTAATCCACCATGACAGGTTGCTATTTCATGGTAGTCTGTAGATACCTAAGTGCCCTTTGGTATTACGGGCTGAAGAGATAAAGTGCACAAGAGTTAGAATTGTAGGAGGGTGCCTTTTTTTGGTCATTTCCTGATTCCAAAGTTTTTTTCTACATGCTCCAAATAAATTTAATTAACTAACAAACATCTCAGCTGCACTTACTCTGATGACCTGCACGGAACGAACACCCTTCAGCATGCCCGAGCACAGAGACTCAACCCTACTGCTCAGTTCTGAGATTAAAGATCATTTTAAGATGTTGCCATCTGAACCCATTTGGGTAATAATTAGTGCAGCTGCCAGCATTTGACAAGGCAATGAATAATCAGTCCCACAGCATCTTGTCTCATGTCCTGCTCAATAAAATTCTTGCTGCTGCCTTTGTCCATGCTCATCTCAGGAACTGTACAGCAGGAAGCATCTAGTTCTAGGAACACATCTCTCCTTTGGTAGGGAAAATGGACTTGGGCTGCCCCAGCCATGCAGTCACACAGGACAAGCACATACTCCAGGTACTGTGAGCAACCACAAAACCAGGCTCAGGAGCCTGAGAAGCTCGAGTACCCAGTGAAACTGCTTGTTTGACGTATCTTTGTTCATTGTTGGACCACAGCCTAAAATTCCCAAGAAATAGAAACTATCTTCTTATGTTAGTATCATTGAATAACAACGATCCCAAGCATATACATTTTTTTATACGTGCACACACACTTGTGTGTATGTAGTCAAGTCATTATCCCTTTCGTCAGCTTGGAAAACTAAGGCCCAGGGAGGTGAAGGGCCTTCACGGAAGGAGTACATGCCCTTCATCTCCGTGTACCTACTTTTGTATATGGATCTTTCACTAAAAAGTCTGTTCTGATCGCACAGAAATACAGAGTTGTGCAGCAATGCTTCAGTCAGGCTGGAGGGCCGTCTGGCCTAGCATTCAGCCTCTAGCTCTATAGCAAGAGCTGAATGGGCACAGGCAGCTCAAGAGTAAACAGCACCCTGGTCTGGAGTTACCAAAATAACCTACTTGGAGGGGAAGCTTTCCCTAACCCTTCAGTCAGAGGTTAAACCTCTTCCTGATAGCAGAGGATTTATCTCCCTTGCAAACTAAACAATCTAAGCACTTCAAAAGAAGTGACTCTTAATCTCTCCTTTTGCCAGTGTTGCGCCAGGTTTGACCAATAAAGCTTTTACCTTTGGGGTCTAATTAGTCTGTTTTAAACTTAAAGCTTTACTCTGCAAAATTAGTGTCTTCATCTACCATTGATTTTAGCCCACTGCTGTCAGCATATGCAAAAGGAGTTCAGCTCCTTGCAGAATTAAGCCCATTTGCTTTAAATTCTTTGGCAGGGACTGCAAAGTGGGGAAGTCGAAATTAACAACAATAGTAACAAGCTATTCTATGATAGTGTCAGGTTTGTGTTTTCTCATAGCGCAGATCATCAAGACTCCAGTTACCTCCATCAGTTTTTCACCTTCGAGATGTAAAATATTCTTAAGAGCCTGAACTACGAATAAGGGAAATCTTCCTGGCATTGTTCTGCCTCATTTTGGCTATAGAAATGCACACACTCTCTGATTGATGCGCAGGAGATGGGCTCACTGCATTTCACTGCCTCCATGTCTGATTAAAGCTGGGAGGTGAAAAGGTAACTGAGGAGTATTAGTAAAAAGGAACTCCATCTGAGCGATGCAATTCTGGAGTGGCTGTGTTTGGGGTTACAAATTTGAGTCTGTTCTGATTTCTTCTTCAGGTAACTGTACTTAGTTTATTGCTTCTCTTGTCAGCCTATGCAAGTTACCTGTTTTGCTAGAAAAGCCATGCAGCAAAACTAGAAAGAGCCAACTGTGATTATATTTAGATTTGGAGCCACCCAAGAAACTACAGTGGTTTGAAACCACACATCCAAAAAAGTTGGCATTTCACAGTGGTGTTCCTGCTACGGTTCACTACGGCACAGCTGAATTGCAGCTTCACCTACCTCGCGGTACTGATAACAGGGATAGACCAGAAGGAAGAGAAGGTTCTTGGCTGTGCAGCATGCAGTTGTGAGGCATTGGTTCTTAACTGCCTTTCTGCTCCTCCTGGCCCAGCCAGAAGCTTGAGACTCTCCTGGAACATGGAGGTGCCTTCAGTCAAAGGGGCAGGCATGCATCTTGAAGGCACTTGGACTCATCGGGAACATCTGGGGAAAGGGAGGAGATCCTCTCTTTACAGGCTTGTACAAATACAAATGATTTGACTATACCCACTAGGGAAAATGCTAAGGTAGCCCTGAACTACCAGCATGCCATTCCAGACCAGGCAGCTTTGTTCCTGGAGAAGGTACAGATGATCTCCGAGTAAAACAAAAGGAAGGGACATGCAGTACCTTCTCACTGACTCGACAGGCAACTGAATTGCCCTCTACCCCTTTGAATGTATTGCCCTGGGGTTACTAAACTCAAGCAAACCCATGACATTACTGTGTACTTTTAAAAACAGTTATTGCAGACTCAGCATGTTCCGCAATCACAGCAAACAGCTGGACTCCTGGAAATACCTTCTGGGCCTGGCAGGACACTGATGGGAGCACGCTTCCCATAGATGGCTCCTGGGGCATGGCACACAGATTACTCTCAAAGGTCATTTTAAATAACTGTACTTACCTTGTAATTTACAACACCGGAATTGGCCCTGTGACCAGTTGTGTTAGGCATTTTGCAAAGCTACTTCACGTTTTGCAGACAGACGGATATATCTTTACTTTCTTATTCCTCTGCCCTGTAGAACAAATTGCAATCCAAGCACACAACTTCTCTCTGTTGTGCCAAGGAGCAGGAACACGTGCAGCCTGGGTTTACGCAATCACATTTTTCTTTACAGATGGACTAGGAGTGCCCACAAAGATTGTCTAATGACGGCAGCTTCTTAGGCCACGGTTAGGTCCTTCTCTCTCAGATGTCAGGAGATGTTGAAGGATGCACAGGCAGTCCTAACTCTGACCCTTGCCCACACACATTCCCATACTCTTCAGTTACCTCGGTAGCACCTGTAATAAGCAGTTCTTGCCTATTCTACGCCACCTTTTCTATTCTTTAAGCAGTCTGATATTAAACAGTTTTTTCCTACTCATGTTGATACATACTCCCCTACAGATGCCTCCTTCCCGACCTCACTCCAGAAACCGTTGTAGTGCATTCAGCATGACAGACATAGCAAACTGCCTGTAAGTCAAAACCAGGGCATCTGTAAGAGTTTGCAGTACTGGAAAAAACAAACCAACCTCACATTCATGCTTTCAGTCCCCTCACTCATAGCAGCTTCTCTCTAGAACAACAGAGGGCACCACTCTTCACGCAAAAAGCTGCAGCTGGAAGAGGAGCAGCCTGTATTTGAATAATAGTTTGGTAATTAGAACGTTTCTTTCTCAATAGGTGATTGGGATCAAATATTCTTCCTCCAAGGAGGTTCACCTCTGCATCTCCCGCTCCCTGTGGGAAGGCCCTGGCCAAAAGCTGTTCTCAGAGACGTGTGTACTGTTTCTCTTGTGGATCTTGTCCTAGTTTGCACAGAATAATTAAGCAGTCACCTATTGCGAGATAGCTTTCGCCTATTGATTAGGGTCTTCACTTGGGGGAAGAGGAAACCAGTGCCAGTTCCTATCCCAGCTCATGTGAAGGTCTGTTTTTTTTTCCAGTGGGTCTGTAACGTAAAATGCGTAAACATACTGCAAAGCAGGGTTTCCCCTCTCAGATGAGCACATTATCTTCTGATCGTTCTGTGCTGTCCAACAGGTGCCTCCAGCCGCAGCCTCCCCTGCCACCCAGCCAGTGCTGCCACCGCCGGCAGTTTTGAAATAAAGGTAGCGAATCTAGTTCAGCTGTTGAAACACACCGATTTGCACATCTGCCTCTGTGAAAGGCTTTAGGGCCGAGATCCGAGTAGAAGGCAGTGACAATCATCTGAGGCCCAGAGTGGGCAGTGGGTACAGATATGTCCTATTAACTAGTTTTTACGGCTCTCTTCTGGTCCCACCAGCTGCAGTGAATTCATGTCCCAGGCAGCTGTCCACAGGGTGGCTGTCGCTCTCATGCAGAACCCGCGGCTCTTGTGTCCAGATTGTGTCATGTGAGCGGCAGCAGGATTACGCTGCGTCCGGGACAGATGACTGCTCTGGGCCCCTTAGCTGCGGTAGGAAACAAACGCGCAAGAACTGCGGAGGCTGGCATCAATGCCTTTCCCTGGCCCAGGCAGGAGGGTCCCTTGGATGCCATTCACAGTTCTCCAGCCTTGGCCTTTCTGAGGTATGTTTCAGAAGCACACATATGTGGTAGGATTGGGTACATGGCAGGCAGGGTAAGGGAGGACTGGCAGCTCCTAAATAAATAAAAAGTTCAGGTATATAATATGCGTAGCAGATTCTGCTAGGGGGTTAAGCACTCCTGGTGAAGCTACGAAAAGGCTGGGGTGCTTGAAAGCTAGTCTGGTTTTCCAGTGGCATCAGCTGTGCTAATAAAAGGTCTTGCCTTCCCCTACAGACCACGCTTCCCTTACATGCACAGACCTTCCCAGTAACATTACTGTTTGAGAAGAATCAAAGTGAAAAAACAGCCTCTACTAAGGAGTTTCCTGATCGTGGTTTATTAACCCTCCAGCTGATGCCCTCAAGGGCTACAAACCTCTTGGTCCTTGTTATTTTCTGTACAAGAAAGCAGAATTGGTCCATACTTGCATAATATTGCATTCTGTTTGCTCAAAATGCGTTGAGCAAACCTCTTGAACGCCAGGACTCCGGATCCAACTTGTTTTAAACCTGGAATGCTGCCCCCGGGCAGCGCTAAAACTTATCATCTCCCCTAATCTGCAGTGACACTGCTGGCGTGATTAGCTCTTCAGACACAGTCCAAAGGCCACGAGTGCCACTGCACCGCACGTACGTGGTACGCTCCGGGGGGGCTTGAAGGGACAAGGGCAAATTCGGTTTCCTCAGGCGGCCGTCAAGCCCCGAAGCCCACACGGGGCTGCCAACACCCGACTGATCCGCGTAACGGGCTTGCCGCCCGGCCGGGGGTTCCGAGCGAAGCCGTACCCGCCCCGGGTGGGCCCTCAAGCCGCGGACGTGTCCCGCCCCCCGCCGGCGGTGTGCACCGGCGGCCGCCGCCTCTCGCCCCGGGGCGGGCGGAGGCCGGCGGGGCCCGCAGCCGCCGTCAGCCGAGGACAGACACCGCCCGGGGGGCAGTCCCTCGCGCGGAGCCGCCTCGCCAGCCAGCCAGCAGCGCGGCGACCGGGGCCCGGCCAGGCCGGCGGCCGTTTCTCAGGGGAGTCGCCGCCCGCCGCCACGGGGCGGGCGGCCCGTAAGCCTGAGGTAACACCCGCGGTCCCCGCCGGTGCGGGCCGCCCCCAGCGCCCGGGCGGCGGCTCCGCGAGGAGGGGCGCGACCTGCGCAACGGCCAGGGGCGGCTGCGGGCCGCGGGCGGCGGGAGGGGCGGGCCCGCAGCCCGGCGCCGTTGCCAGGGGACCGCCGCGGCCCCCCGCACCTCCCCCCCCCTCCCGAGCCGGCGCGTCCCACGCGCACGTGCCGGGCAGCGTGCGCGGGGTCACGTGGGGGCGCGCGTGAGGGCCGTGCCGGCGTCGGTGCCGCCGGCGGCCTCAGGGGCGGCCGCGCACTTTGGACTGCGGCGAGCCGGCGCGGCGGCGGAGGGGGGTCGGGGCAGCTTTATCGGCGGGCAGCCGGCTGAGGCGGCTCTCCGTGCCGTCCCGGCGGTCCCGCGGAGCCCTGCGGGGCTCAGAGCTACCCCCGGTCGCGGTGGTCTCTGCGGCGGACCCGCCTCCAGGCAGGTCTGGTCCCATTCTTCCGCGGCAAAGCGACTGCCGCCGGCCCTCTGGGTGCCTGCGCAAAACCCTGAAGGGAATGCAGGCAGTTCTCTGACAGAATGACCTGAATGACCTCTTTTCCCCCTCAGGTTCCGTGCCTGTGTCTCCCAGAATTGCTATCCAGCCCTAACGCGTGTGTGCGGGCGCTGGCTTTAAAACCAGAGGCAGGTGTGCGGACAGCCACGCGCCCCGAAGTGCCACGGTACTGCTTTACCTCTTCCACCCATCTGCAGGAATGCAGATTCGCTAAGTCAGTCTCTTTCCTTCCCGGCATAACATAAAAGAGTTTTCATCTCTAGGAGGGCCGTTCTTTTCAGCCTCTCCGTCACAGAATAAAAGAGTTCAACTTGCACATTAAAAAAAGACATTCTGTTTCTCTGACTGCTACTCCTGCAAACACGTCTGGAGCTCTTGCTGCCAAGAAAAGCTTTTTCTCTGCATCTCAGGCTGCCTTATTGTTATAGAGTCTGCCCTCGGTGGCTTATGATCGTTTCCATTTGTTTTGGATGGAGATACTTGTATTCCAACCAAGGAGGAATGCAGGTCCTGCAGCTGGAACCTAGGGCCCAGTCTTACAACCTTTACTGGAAGCTGTGATCTCTGTACCACGGAAATAGTAATCAGGGTCACTACTCACAGGATCCAAACCTGAAGTCAATTCAGTGGGCTCTAACCAAGCCTGAAGCCCTTAATGCTGTAACTAGGACCATGCAGATGGACTACTGCTCCTATGTAGATGGGCTTCTTTGCAAACAACGTTACATGTAAGCAAAGTTGTGTGTCTGCCTGCCACCAACTGCAGGGCTGGAGCCTTAGCAATTTTGTTGATAAAGTACAGTGAGAATACAATCCACTTCAGTATCTGTCAGCTCAGTTGGCTCTGTAGTGCAGGTTTTACTCCAAACACCCTTGGGGAGGCAATTTTCTGCTGAGTAAGAAGGTGCGGTATTTACATAGCTCTTTTCCTGGGGTTGTTCTTTAGAAATTGCTCAGTTGTGAGAGTGACTTGGCCACAAGGGTTTCTTTTTTGGTAACTGTTTCTCCAGGTTTTGGTCTAGATGGAAGTATTTTAGAATGAGAGCTAGACTCACCTTTCAGGTCTGAGAGCAAATCAAGATGAAATTAGGAGTTGCTTCCATTTTCTGGCTGTGGGGCTGCAAGTCATGCGGACAGCAATACCCAGCAGATGTCTGCACGCTGGGAACTGCTGATATCGGAGGATCGAGGCGACCAATTCCCAAAGCAATCATCAAAGATTCGCGCTAGTTTGCGTCGCATAGTTTCTGTTAGATCAAGCACCTCACTGTGATAAACTGTGAGGGGGAAGGGAATGAGGATGTGCTTCTAGTAAGGGACAAATCTGCATTTCTAATTTGATCCCAGAAGATCTAACCTGAGGCCAAAAAATCTGTAAAGAGTAGTGAAAATCAGTGCACCTGCTTTAAACTAAAACAGGACAAACAGGGACAGGGAATTGGAGCTTTAGAAATATATAAAAGTAAAAAAACCCCAACCAACTGACAGGCCTCCATGGAGGCAGGAAAAAGAACTCTCCCCAGCCGCCATGGCCCAGTAGAGCTGCCTGGGATCACAGTCCCTGCTTTCTGAAACACGAGGTCACGTCTTCCCGCCTGTCCCAGGCGTGACCTGCCTCCTCTGGGGCGCAGCGGGAGTGCCAGGCAGGAAGAGGCACGCTTGCACCCCGGGAAAGGGCAGCAGCAGCGGCAGCAGGTGCAGTGCCACTGGGTGCCCCGTGAGTTCAGTGAGGCAGAACAGCTTCTGCTGCTCGGCCTGGGGCAGGGCAGCTCCGTGCAGCCTGCGGCACTGCCGTCATGGAGGCTGCGATGAGTTTAGTGTTTGTGACAGATTGACAACCCTGGAGACTGAAATGCTGTAGCCACAGGAAGGATGCAGAGAGCGAAGTGACAGTGGCAGCTCACCCTTGCTCACGTCCAGCCTACACGTGTCTAGGACTTGCATGGCTGCTGCTAGTGGCAGGTGAGCCACTGGCTTTTCTCTGCTGCTTTGCAGTGAGCTGCTCTGAGACTGCACTACAACCAGAGATAGTAAACAGAGATTCAGACTTTCTTGAGTGAAACTGGCTCTAAATGGTCCAAGTGTTTTTTTCCAGAGAGGAAATTTGCCATTTTTGTTAGTTGCTTGCTTTGAGTTCATACTGTCATGTTCATTTCTGTAACTAGCAGGCAGGAAACTTCTCAAAGAAGGCAGCGATCACATGACTCCAGGAGCTGATGTTTGAAGGGAAAAGGAAATATAGGTTGCGAGACCCAGGGTCCAGGACAGACTGTACATTTACTGGTGCTGAAACACATATTGCACACAGGCTTGCTGGATGTCAAAGACATTCAGTTTACCCTGACTAGAGGTGAAAATTAAAGAAACAAACCCCAAAACATAGACTTAGGACCTACTCCAAAGCCCATTATGCGTGAGAAAAGGACTCACATTGGCTTAATTGGCAGGTCAGGCCTTTCTTAAACAGGCCTGATAGTCAATTTGAGTTCTGTAACTGTAATCTTTCTAAACATAAAACTTTCATGACCTTCAGCGGAAGGTATGTGATACTACCTTCCATTGGCTTAACAACCTCAACCGTGTTTATTTAACGCACTATAATGGACTCTTTCGTGCCACTATAATATACTGGATAAATAAGACCTGTTTTCAAAGTTTATTGCTTAAGAAAATACACTTACCAGCTTACATCCCTTATCTTGTGGTTTATGAGAAAATAGAGCATGTACTCCAGCATATACAATAGACGTAGCACCCAGTCCTGCACTCTTAGTACTTGGGAAGTGCAGATGAGGGTCCATATATCATACAGTTATAGGAAGTAGGTAGGGAATAACAACCGTTACTACATATTTGCACATAAGTGAATGTGCATGTAAACCTGTCAGGCTCTTGTCCAATGTTCGTATGATTTTTTTAACCTCGTGAAAATACGAAGCATACAATTTGATTTAGGCTCCAAAGGTATCTGAGGAAGCCTGGAATTTAATAATTAAAGCTGACACTAGCGTCCCTCCTGTCATTTGGCTTTTGCCTCCAGCAGCAGTGGGTTATCAGCCTCAATTACAAACCTTTTTTTCAAGTGTTTGCTTTTGTTAGGCATCGGTATTATCTGAGCACACATATTCTGTCTTTATGTTTTATGTAATAAAATTTAATAGACTCCACTGATGCTGCAAGTTGGCGTGAAGTCATTTGGCACGCTTGATTCAAGGGCTAATAAAAATAAGCCTTCCTGTTATTGTACATGGTAAATACTGAAATTGATAAAACCCTATAAGGATCTAGGTTTATAGTCCAATGAAATCTATACTGATTTGTATTCCCAAAGGCTGGAAATTTGAAAAAGGCATAAAGCCTGGCCCACGCTCAGGTTTCAGACCACCCAAGTTGTTCATGAGGGGTACGACTTTTTTGAAAAGTGCTCGTGGCTCCACCCTTTCTGTGCGTATAGTAAAATGGCAGGAAGGGCTTCGTGCTCAGCAAGGCAGATTCCCGCCCTGGTATGAGGAGTTGGAGTATATGAGCACGTTCGTCCCAGTGTAACTCTGGCCATGTAACAAGCGTTAAGCTGTTTAAGTATGCAGGTCAAAGTAAAGTGGTTGGCGAGTTACCGAGTTGAAGGGTTGAACCTAGTTCACTTTCATTCCTGTGATAACGGAAGGCGCAGAACAGGATTGAAACCTGAACTCGGAGACGGTTTTTTCCCATACCTTTGACAAGCGTTGATTTCAGCCCACAAGTAATGGACTTCATCGGGTGTACTGATGCAGTATAGCGGCCTGTGGTCCGTTATCATCGCTTCATGGAAAATGCATTTCTATCTGTCCATTGGTATTTGCAGAGATAGCCTTCCTGTAGCTTTTTCTCATAGGAATTAATTTTACTATAGCTTCCATGTGAGAAGACGTATGCCTATTTCTTAACAATCCCACTTGAACAGTTTAAAGGGAGCGCTTCTTTTTCACCCGATTTATAATTCCTCCTATAGCCTAAAGGACTGCTGGAATCAACATTAGTCTTGGAGTTGTCTGTCACATTCGTGTCCCAACTTCAGCCGCCGGGGCTGCCGCTGGGGGTACGGCCCCGCGGGCGTTGAAGAGCCGGTGGAGGGCGCATGGAACGATGCCTCCGTGTTCCTCCCTTACATCAACATTGGCTACCGTGTCAGCCTTGTCTCAGTTTTATTTCCCTGAAACAGGAAGAATTTTTGAAAGAAAAGGTGGTCTGCAGCTCAGATATTAAATCTGTGGAAGTCTGTAGGGGGCTGCATTTCCACACTGTGAATTACTTGCCTGTTTCCACCACTCTACTCCCCCTCCTGCTCTCCCCCCCAAAAAACGTTCAGTTTTCTTAGAGGATTTCCAAGCTGGGACATACATCATTCCTCCGGAGATTACGATACGTCATTGGCTTGTCAGGCAAATCCTAAAGTTTGCTCATTGTGAACAAAGACAGCTCCCATGCATCGCCAGGGCTGTCAAGTGTTAATTTTAAAGATTCGTATTTTGCAAAAAGAAGAAGAAAAAAGTAGATGTCAGGAAGAAACGTGTATGTTCCACACGCATGCTTTACACTTTGCGCTGTGAAACATGCGTATCTTAAAAGGGAGTTTGCTAAAGTGAGTTAAAGGAAACCAAGCAAATTCAAACCCAGATTAAAAATGTGAAAAGGCATTAAGTGATTATCGTCAGTCACACAATCATACATTTTGAAGCTCAATGCACCCATTATTATGTATTATCGTAAGATTTTTAATTAGTAGACAACCCCATTTTGTGTATTAAAGTTTTTATTCCTTAGTAAGAATTTTTTTAATCACAAAATAGTGTGGAAATATTTAGATAATAGAATTCATGGAGTGCTGGAAAATACTGAATATAAAGATTGATTTCTAATATATCACATACTAAACTGTTCTAAAACAGCTGGTTTCTTGCAGACGGGATTTATTTTTTTAATAATTTAAGACAGCATAAGCTTGTATCAAGCATAAGCGTTGTAACAAAAGTGCAACTTTTTCAGCAAATCCTCCCAAAAGATATTTAACTCCAAATATCATTAACACATATTTTCTCCCTACAAAAATAGCATGTCAGACATCATTAATTGGATGTATTAACAACTATTTACATACAGCCACTCTGTAGGCTAGTAAGATTTTTTTTTTTAACGTTGTTTAAACACAGCGTTTGAGGCAAACAGTAGCAACAGCAGCAGCAGATGCACCAAACGGACCGACAGACCCCGGATAGGTACTCGCTCCTCGCCAGGCTGTTGTGTCTCACCTCTTACATAACATTCAAGTGAGATTTCTCACAGTGCTACCTTGGCAACAAACTAAAAATATCTAGGCAAGGTCTTGGTTTAAGCCTTATTATAAAAGCTTTATCTGTGTGATTATCTGGCGTCTGGTTTGTCTCCAGAAAGGGAAATCGCAGTATTTGAGCATGGGATGAGGGGAGAACCCATACAGGAAACTTACCCCAACCGGTCTAATCGTTTCTGATGGCACAGCAAGGTGTTTACCTACGGCCTCCAGTTTGTGTCATTCGGAATTTAGGATAAAAGGAGTTCAGGCTGACAAGTTGCTCTGTGTTTACTTGGGGGGGGGTGGTTCTTTTTGTAGTTCAGTGCAGAAACATTCATTTTATACAGCAAGGTTCAGGGAAAAATCTCTTGGGAAGATACTTAATTAAATAAAGACAGGGTGAGAACAAATGCACTTGCCACACCTGTATACCTTAGCCAAAAAAAATAAAATAATAAAATAAACACAAGGTTACATAATGGGTCTGACCCTCCTTCCCTTGCACACCCAAAACTCGCTGGAGCCAGCGGCATCCCCGGGTGCTCAAGGCACTGCAGGTTTGGGCTCAGGGTCCACCCCTCCTCCCGCCGGTTCTCAGTAAAGTGCTAGCACAGGTGCTGGGGTCTGCCCTCCTTCCCTCGCCTCCGCCCCCCGCCCTCACCCCGAGCCCACCCCGGTCTCCCGGAGAACAAGTGCAAGTTCCTAAGTGGGACTTAGGGACACCGTATAAACCCATTCCAAATAAGGTGCAACATTTAAGTTACCTTATAGAGAGGAAAAAAAAAAGTATCCTTACTATTTTTTTCTTCCTTCTTCTTCTTTTTTTTTTTTTTTTTTCCTTAACATATTTATGCATTTATAAAGCCAAACATTAAAAAAATACTGAGTAGCAAATTCTATCCTTGACGCTCCTCTGCGGGGGCAGCGCCGGGACCAGCCGCCTTGGCAGCGGGGCTCCCCGCGGGGGCGGCCGCTCCCCCGGGCCCGGCCCCGGCACCCCGCGGCCGCCAGCTCCCGGCGCCGCCCGGCCCGGCCCCGGCGACCCCTGGCAGACGCCGCCCTGCCCTCCGTAGGAAACCGGGGGCGCAGGTGCCGGCCCGACGGCCCCTCCCCGCCCCGCGGCGGGGCGGCCAGTCCGAGGGCGCGGCAGCGGCGGCGGGGAGCGCGTGGGGCCTCCCGGCCGGCGGCGTCTCACGGGCCCTCGGCGCAGGGCTCCTCGGCGGCGGCGGTCTCGGCCTCCTCGCCGGGCTCGGCGGCGGCGGCGGCGGCCAGCCCGGCGGCGGCAGCGAAGGGGTGCGGGAGGTGGGGCGTCGGGGGCAGCCCGGCGGCGGCGGCGGCGGCGGCGGCCGCCTTCTCGGCGGGGCCGAGCACGGAGGAGAGGCAGGGGAAGGAGGCGGCGGCGGCGGCCGCGGCGGCGGCTGCCTGGGCCGGGATGCCCGGGTAGAGGAGCGGGATGGGGGCGGCGGGGTAGAGGTACTTCTCCAGGCTGCCTTTATCCAGGAAGGGCTGCATGTAGGCGGCGGCGGCGGAGGGGGAGATGAAGTAGAAGGGCAGGCAGAACGGGGCCGCGGCCGCCGGCTGTCCGAAGGGGACCCCGCCGCCGCCCGCCCCCAGGGCCATCAGCGAGCCCAGCAGGGCGGCGTCGGGTCTCACCAGCGCCGCCGCCGCCGCCGCCGCCTCGGCGCCCCGCGCCGCCAGCCCCGGCGGGCCGGGCAGGGGGCTGCCGCCGCGGTCCAGCTTCAGCCGCTTGGGCGCGGGGGGCACCTCGTCCCCCGACGGCTCCTGCTTGATGGCCAGGGCGGGCAGCGCTCCCCCGGCCGCCGCCGCGGGGCCGCGCTCGGGGCGCGCCTCGCCCTCCCCGCCGTAGCCGCTGTCCGTGTCCGTGTCGGTCTCGGCGCTGAGCTCGGCGGCGTGAGTCCGCTGGATGACGGGCACGCAGTTAGCCTGGCCCTCCGGCTTGTGGCCCGGCGCGCAGGACGGGGCGGGCGGGGAGGAAGAGGAGGAGGATCCCTTGCTGAGGGGGCCCGGCGGCGGGGAGAGGAGCTGGGGGCCGGGGAGGAACTGCGAGGAGATGGAGTGCAGGTGGCCGAGGAGCTGGGCGCATCGCTGCTCGCGGGGGGTCCAGCTCTCGAAGCGGGAGAGGTACTGCAGCACTTCCTTGGCGCACGTCTGAAAGCCCGAGTGGAAGGCGTCCAGGTCGGCCTGCACGGGAGACTTCATGGACCGCTCCCCTGCGGGGGAGACCGAGAGGGGACAGCGTTTGCTCGCGGCTCCGGTGTGGGGTGCCCCGCTCCGCGCCTCCCCCCGCCCGCCCCCGGTGCGCCCCCGCGCCGGCGCCCCCCGGGGCCCGCTTACCGTTCTGCAAAGCGATGATCTTCTGGTGCTGCTGCTCCGTTAAGGCTGTTAGCGCTTTCAAGTGTTTCAAAGTCAGTTCCAGCACCACCGCTTTCTCCAGGTGTCCCAGCGTCTGCAAAGGCAAGGGATGGGGGCGGCCCGGCTACCTCCCGGCAGGCTTTGGCCGCCGCCAAACGCCGCCTCCGTTAACTTCGGGGAAACTGGTCCCCGCGAGGCTTTACGGGCAGGGCCGCCGCCGCAGCCCGCGGGCGGGCAGGCAGGCAGGCAGGCAGCCCGGTGTCCCGCGCCCCCGCCGCCCCGGGGGCTGCGCGGCGGGCAGGCTGCCGGCGCCTGCATCTGCATGTACTTATACGCCCCTCTGCACCTTACCGTCAATTTCAGATGCTCGGGCAGTAAATCCTTCAGCTGGGCAATGCATTCGTTAATCCTGTCTCGCCTCTTCTTTTCTATCAGTCTGTGCGGCAGTTTGTACGTTTCCTGCTCAGCAAAATCCGGGAAAGCCAAGCGTTAGACAGAGTCCCTCGGCACGGCGATCAAAACCAAAACAAATGTCATGCCGACCACATGCCGCGCAAATTGTCGCCGAGGCACCGCTCTCCCCGCCGGGCCAGCTCGCTCGTAAACCCGCTTGCAGTTCGGGGGCAAGTTAAAAGCGCAGCCCCCCGGGGATGCTGTCGGCAGTGAAGCTGCGCTGTAAAATTCAGCGAACCCCAAATAAGCGCTGAAGCGAGAACAGCCCCAGAAACTCACTCTTACCTTGCTCTCGTCCCTCTTCACGCCTCTTTTGGGTTTGCACATATAGAGGGAAGGGTAGTCCAGCCTGGAGAGAAACACAAAGCATCGGCGAGAGCGAGAGCTAGCCTAGCACCGCCGGAGCGGGCAAACCGAGCCCCAGCGCCGCGCGGGGAGCCGAGCGCTCTGCCCGAAGGGCCGCGCACGGGACCGCCCGGGTCCGCCCGCGGAGGGAGGCGAGCCCCGCGCCCCGCCGGGGAGCCGGCTCTGCTCCCTGCGCTTCACGGCACTTTCTCAAGAAGACGACGCGCCGTGGAGACGCGAGACGGAGACACTGCCCCGGCGCCTTACCCTATAAAATCCCTATGCTCCAGTAGCTGCCTCTCCGGCAAGCGGGAGATTCCTTCATCCATGTCTGGCAGCGGCTGACGTTTCGTCGCTGCTTTTGACCGAGCCTGCGGGATGCTGAGACCAGTCTTCGGAGCTCCGCGAGCGACGCTGCGCACATGCAGCCTCCGTCCCCCTCTCCCGTGCAGTGGCGAAAGTGTGCGGCAGCTCGTCCCCCCTGCCTGCGCCGCTGCCGCTCCCCCTGCCCGCCTCGCTCCCGCTCCCCGCGCACACTCCCGCAGCACACGCTGCGCCGCGAGTTTGCACCCGCCGCCGCCGCCGCCGCCGCCGCCGCCGCGCCGCGCCGTGCCGTGCCGTGCCTGCCCGCGGGGCACGCGCGCCGCCAGCCAGCCCCGCACCCGGCTCACGTGCGGCGCGCGCCGGGCGGGCGCGGGGCGGGGCGGGGGGGCGGGGCGGGCGGGACCGAGGCGGGGGGGGGCCTCCGCGGGCTGCCGGGGGGGTCCCCGCCGCCGGCCCGGGGGCCGCCCTGCCAGACAGCGGCTTTCCCCCTGTTACTGCTATTGCTGCTATCATAATCATCGTCATTATTATTGCCACAATCGCTGTCACTATCACCGTGGGGCTGATTTTTCCAATTTTACTGTTATTACTGTCATAATTTTATTTTCATTATTTTATTTGTATTTGGGGAGGAGACCCGCCCGTGGAAAACGCGCCCACGGGGGATCGAGCCCCTGTCCCCGGGGCGCGCCAGCTGCCCGTGAGGCAAAGCGACTGCCACACCGGGGCGGGGGGGGGGGCAGCCGCCAGCCTTTCCCGGGGGGACGGGTAGGGGGTCACGTTTGGTATACGTTTTATATACATGTATTTACGGAGGCGTGGGCACGAAGACGCGCACACGCTTGTTTTCGCGGTGCGGCACCGGCAGCCCGCGGCGCTCCCTGGCTCGGCGCCGCCGTGCCGCAGCTCTCGCCCCCGCCGCTGCCGCCGCTGCTCCCGGCGGCTCTCCCGCCCGACCTTTGGACGGGAGCCGGATCTGCCTGCAACGCCAGACCGCCGCAAGATCGTTTCTTATATCCATACGGATATATATATATATCTGCGTGTATAGATACATAAAATATGTATACATACAACATAAACATATCCGTACTTTGACGCTGCGCTCCTTACGGGCAGCCCGCATCCCTGCGGGGCGCAGGGGGTGACATTGGGCGAGGATTTGCACCGGTGCAGCGTGACCGCCCGCGGCAGCCCCGGGACGGGGCGGGAACCCCCGCGTCCCCCCGCCCTCGTCCCTGCGCGCCGGGCGCGCCCGCGCAGCCCCCGCTCCCCGCCGGCGGCGGCACCGACAGCCGCCTCCCTAATCCCGTCTCACACTGGTACGAGCACAGGGCCGGCAACGTGACCCGACCTGCTGCCACATCACTGCCGCCGGCAGCACCGGGCGGCCTTGCCCCGCCGCCCCCCGCCAGCAGGCGCCGGCAGCCGGCGGCACCGGGCAGCACCGGGCACCCCCCAGCTCGGGGTACCGGGCGCCGTGCCCCTCCAGCCCCGCACCCCCCCTTGCCGGGCAGCCCGCCAGGACCCCCCTGCCCGCGGAAGAGGGGGGTGCTGCTGCCCCGAGGAAATGGGATGCTCTTCCCCGTGGCCCGGGCAGAAGCGCTGTGTGTGTGTCCCTGCGTGTGCGCTGTCTCTGCACGCCGGCGCGGCATGTGCGGCCCTGCAACGTGCGGGGTGTGCGGGGTGTGCAGCGGCCCTGTCCCCACGTGCTGTGCGGGGGGAGAGGAGCTCCCCCCCCGCCCCCGACACAGGGCCGAGCTGGCTGCTTTCTCTCCGGTATTCCCGGCGGGAAGCGCAGGCGGGAGGTGTCAGCAGAGGCGATCCATAGAGATGTGTTTATCCCCCCCCCGCCAGCCCCGACCGCTCGCCTTTCCCTTGGTCCAGCTTTGCTCCCTGCCTCCCGCAGGCTCGCTCCTGGGGGGGCCTGCCCCCCATCCCGGCGCGCAGCGAGGAAAGGGGCCGTTTCGGGCTCCCACAGCAGCTGGGAGGGAATTACCCCAATAAACAAAGCACCTCCCCGCCAGCCAAAAGAGAGACGAGAGCCTCGCATCATTCCTTTCTAGAGATCGTGCTTTACAGGTAACCTTATCAGGAGGGTAACTCGTGATTTTTACACGCGGGGGGCTGCTGAAACCACGCTGCCCGTACGTAAAGTGCGAATGAGGTTTTAGGAGCAGCTCTGATGAGGTGTCAGAGGCTCCTGCTCGGCAGGCGAGCGAGTGGCACTGCAGGCTTGTATAGCTCTTTCCCTGTTACCCTGATGACATTTTCACACTGTCAGTGCAACTAAACTGGGGGCTAAAAATAAACAACATAAATGTATGCCACATGCCTATAGGTTATATTTGGGGATGTCGGAAGGAGAGGCTTGTGGACTGCTACAGGGATTGTTGGGAGAATCCGCTGCCAGTCAGAAAAGCCAACTGTTACAGAGGCTGGACTATATAGACCGGCTCCCTTGGGAAAGGGGATTGCAGACTGCAAGTGAAGTTTGCTGGGTGTCAGCATGTGCCAGCGGTAGTTAACCATGCAGGGTGGCTACTGGTTGCCCCAAGTTGGGCATCCATGTTGGACATCTAAGAGGGAGCTACACGCTCTTTTGCTAGTCAGTGGAGAGAAACAAGGACCTTCAGCATGAAATTCCTCTCCTCCTGGCTGAACTGGTCTTTGAGAAAGCATCAAGAAAACTGGAGGCACAGCCCAAATAAAAGAAGGAGCTTAACCCTGAGGTAAAGCACATGGAGACCTTTTGGGGGAGTGCTGACTCAAAGGGAGCTTGAACTCTGAAAGAAAAGACAGTTTCCTCCAGCCGATTCCTCCCAGGAGCAGGAGAGCAGGGCTTTGCATGGTTTCTATAACTAATATATGGGGTGGGGAGCAGGGGGTGAGCATTTCTGGAGCATGTCCTTATGGAGCACCTGGAGCATTTCTGGAGCATCTTTGCCAGCTTCATCCTCTCTGGAACAACCTGCAAATCTTCAAATTGTGGAAACAATGTCCGGAGTGAGACTCGGCTTCTAGGAGGAGAAGTCCTAATGCTGGGTTTCCTCTGGAACAAAGTGGGAATGGAAATCGAAAATTACCAAAAGATGCAAAACATGAGCTGAGACAGCTGGAGACTTTGCAAAAAGAGTTCAAGCAACATCTGGAAACTTCTAAGAGAGGTTTATAAGAGGTCACCTGCAGACAAGGATAAAAGGCTTCAGTGTCCAGAGAGAGTGCAAAATTCTCCTGGAAGATTCCCAGTTTAAAATGGCAAGATGGATCAAAGCGGTGATCAGCAGCATGACTATCATGGAAAAGAATGTTTTCCAGAAAATAAGAGGCACAAGAAAAGCTTTGGCAAATTTACAAGCCAAGATGAACCACAGCAAAGAGTTAAGAAACTGAAGAAATCACTCAGAAAAGGAAATCAAAGGTTTGCAGGTCAGCACAGGAAAAAACAACCTCCTGCTGTAGACAAGGGCTAGCCGTAAGATTGCCTACTACCAAACACTCGCCACCATTTTCAGTCTGCAGGAGGAAGGAATCAGACTGTCTGTCCCAGCTGAATCAGTGCAAAAGCCACGGTCTTTGAGGAGAATACATTTGGGAGGTTTATTCAACTCAGTCCATAACCACGGCGTAAGGGAACGGCTCTGAAATAGGGTGTCTAGGAGCCAACTTAATGGGTTCAGCTCTTATGGCAGCGAGTACTTGCCTTCAGGAAAAAAGATTGAATTATCTAGGCTGGCTGTATGACTAGAATCAACCAGCAAATTAGAGAGAGCTGGTCAGCTGTGTGCTACAAAGTGGGGGACAAAGAGAATTCAGCTGCAGGATCTGCATCATTTTGGTTGAATAACAAGATAGTACTGAAGACTTCCAGGGTAAATGGACATTGACCTATTAATAGGTTTTCAGTTATGGGATGACCAGATTGAGACTGGGGAAAAAAATGAAACAAGAGCACATAAAAACCTGAGCTGGGTGAGAAAAAAGGTCCATCTGTCCCGGAGCCCAGCAGGAGGTGCCTCGGGAGGAGCAGATGAACAGAGCATGCACGTAATGAAAGCTTCCCAGGCCAGTCTCCCAGGTCCTGGTGGCTCGTGGTGCACAGACTACCTGAGGCAGAAACGGTGTCTCTGTGTTTAATGGGAAGCCAAAGACGCGTGAGAGGCAGAGGAATTTGCCAAGGTCCTTAAATCAGGGCTGCAGCAGAGCATTGGGCCAGGAAGCAGACACCGGTGAGAAGTTGGTCGGTCACCGGGGGTCCTGGCAGTGCAGCTCTGTGGCTAACCCAGAAGAAAAGAGAACTTTCTATTTCAAGAGACTGCAACACATACCTAAGGTATGTAAAACGAGAGAGACAGCGGCCATGCAAAAATGCAGCTGAATTCAGAAGCAGAAATAAAATAACCTGACTGTGGGAAGGTGGTAGGCCAAGACAAGACACAACATGCAACGAAGCCTTCGCGGTGTTGCAAAATGGGGAAATGGGGGTAGATCCAGCTTGGAGGGCAGAGTCAGGACCACATTTTTGTGCAGGACTGTTACAAAAACCTTACAAGGAGGAGATTGGTCACAGAGGCACTCCTAGGCCATGTGAAATGAATGATATTAACAGAGATGCCCCAAAGTCTACCAAACCAGCCAAGCTAGACTGGAACTTGGGCTAATGGTGGCCAAGCTAATCTGCTTGAAGTGGATAATGGTGACAGGAGAGCGTAGACACTTCCAAACCTGGGAAAGTCAGATTGGTGAAACAGGGGCACTGGAGCAAAAAATGAGGCATGATGTTGTCCTCAGTGCCCTGTGGTTGTAAATGTGTGATAAACACCAGGAACTGTGCCTTACTTACCCTGTCAGTTTGGAAATTCCCTTTAAAGACATGTTTCAAGTGAAGCAAACTATTTGCAGGTAGCTGGTCTGCAATGAAAAGCTGTCCTGTCTCCCAGGGCAGTAAAAAATAAAGGTGGCTCCACTCTGAGGTTGCTTCCAGCCCTGACTGATGGAAGGGTCTGAAACGTGCCTGGAGATCTGGGGCCTCCAGAGACTCTTACCCAACAAGTCAGTCAGATCTTGTGGATATGAAACAGAAATGATCCCCATCTGTCTGCTGGATGTTTTCCAGGTGCAGCAATCAGGAACAAGTAAAACAACCTTCCCCCTAAGTCCCCCATCTGAAGTCACTAGAAATGTGAATGAAGACACCTTGGATGATACCATTGGGTTCAGTTCGATCATTCACAATAGATCTAAAAGCTCTATATTGACAGGCAGAACGGAGCTGAAAGATGGGGAAAATTGCTGTCTCAGCAAAGCCCAGTCTGGCAATTTAGTGATGGTCAGGAGCTTAAGTAATGCACCAGCTACACTGGAGAGGCTGGTGGGGAAGGCATGGCATGCCACGCAAACAGGAGGCCTTGGATGGCCTCAGCCTTTCAAGAAGTCTGTTGTGCTTAGGCTATTTATGGGTGCATGCCGAGACCTTTGAACAAGAAGTGGTAGGTGCAGGTACACATGGTTTGTGAGAAGTTCAAGGCTGACAGTCTGTAACTGGTCCCAAAGGAAAGGGAGCTGTTCCAAAAGCAGGTAACTTAGGTCCGCCACAGAACTGCTGATGGGGAATTTCCACTGATAAAACCAAAACTGAGAGTGCATGGAGCTGGCCCGCTCCCCAGCCACTTGCGGAGGTGCGGGTCGGTAGGACTCTGCTCCTATTACAGCAGGTTTGTTTGTAGATTTGCTAAGGTTGCACAACCTTGCACAGGCAAGATGACAGAGGGGGAGCATTTCAGTGCCCAACAGAATGAGATTTAGCAGTTTCAACTAGTGCAATTCTTGCCAGTGGTTAAATTTACTGATAAGTTGTGTTGGTATTTGCACAGGAGGAACACTATAGTAAGGGTAGGCCATGCATCCCTGCAATAGCTCATTCTGTGAGCCTAGGAATCCTGAATGCAATTTGTCCGAGTATTAAGGAAAATGTCAATTTTGCAACTGCACAGTTAACTAGACGCCTGGGCATAAATGGTCTAGTGGCAATGCCTAGTCCAGGCAGCACCTCTGGGGCTCGGTGCAAACAATGTCATGGATCTGAAATGGAAGAGTTGATTCTTCAAGGGGATGAATGCAGAGAAGGAGATGCTTGTTTCCTCTCTTACAGCCTGTAGATGTGCAAATGCTTCTAGTTCACCCAGGAGAACCGAGGAAGGGCAATGCCAGGGAGGGAGCGTGGGCTCCTGAACCAGTCCACGCCAGAAGGTGCATCACAGAAAGGATCCCAGTAGGATACAACTAGCAAATGAGCTGGGAAACTCAACTGTCCTGGAATTTGGAGCGCAATGAAGTGTATCTTTGGAGTACCAAGGGAAAAGCATTCTGGTCATGGTGAGAAAGTTTGGAGTTAAAGGTGAAATACTGCATAAAAGTTACAGTGTTTGGAAACAAGCTGTAGAGCACCTTGTTAGGTGATGTCTGGAGCAGGAAGTTCTGAGATTATTATTTTAAAACTGCCAAATGTTTTGAACCATACTGGGTTTCTATAGATTTCCAAAAAGCCTTAGTTAAGCTAAGGGGAAAATCCTATTGGGTAAGATTCAGGAAGGATGTAGAAAATGTGTGCAGGAGATGAATGCCCCTATTGCAAATAACGGTCCCACAGAAACACAGAGAGACACCATGAAATAATGTCTGACAGAGTCATTTCATTAATGGGCTGCGTTGCCTGATATTCTTGGGTTTCTGTCTGAGGCAGATTCTGGGAGCTGCAGACTATTTCACAAAACGCCCTGAAGCTTGTCTGTTAGGACACTAGTGCCAGATGTCCAAGAGAAAGACATCCTCTCCCTCCAAGTCCTAGGAGGTATGGGAGGATTGCACAAAGCTCAAGGGAGAAACACTGAATCCAGAACATTTCAGCAGATCTGTGAGGTGGTTGGGATCCCTAAAACATCTCCATGTGACCACAGCCTGAACGGTTGGTGGGATGTTTTTTTGCAGACTCTTACAGTCTACTGCTTTGCTCCTCAGAACTGCATGAAGTGGTAAGACCCAACATATTCCAGTCCTTTTGAAGGCCTCAGGAGTAGCAAAGCACTTCTTCACCATTTTGGTGAAAACCTAAGGACTCCAGCGTGCCTCTTTATGGAGTTTTGGGAGAAGAACAAAGACTTTTGCATCATGCATATAAGCACATCTTCCCCTTTTTTTTTTTTTAAGTGGAAATCTGGGATATTTTAGTCTTAGAAAAAACAGAGTGAGAATCTTAAAAAGGATAAACCTAGAGCAACACTGTAGGACTTGCTGTATAAGGGCATACAGTACTGACCTGAATATTTATGGTGGTATACAGAGTACAGTGGGGTCCTGAAACAAAATCCCATGCTGTACCACGTGGCCCATTAGAAAAGGTACTAGGGCAAACAAAACTTCAGGGTTTTGCTCTCCCCTCCCTGCAAATATAGTTGTGAAAAGCCGAGGCTGGAGAAGTTGAAGCACAAATCCCCGTCCTCCCTGCTAGCACCAAACGGGCAGAGATTTGCAGGCAGGCTGCAGGCGCACTGCACGCACCTCGGGAGCACTCTGGGAGTGGCTGCCTGGAAGGGAATCAAGGAGCAGAAAACTACGAGAAAGGGGAGTACAAATGTTTTGGATTAGTGACAGTAAAATACCTTACTGAAGCATACTGTGTAATTACAGGTAAGTAGGAATGTGTCATTCATCGCTTCTTAAATGATTTTCCCTCGTTCTCCGTGTGGTGCGTTTATTAGATCCTTGTCATTTTGAGCTCCTTCAGGATAAAGGAGGTGGCTGAGAGGGCAGGTGTGGAGCGGGGCTGAGTCCTCCTAAACCCAAGGGTGCAGGACAGGCAGGACAGTTGCCCTCCTCTATAAACAGTAACCATCCCGTCCCAGACACTTGGCTGCAGACAGGTAAGTGCAAAGAAGCTGAGAGAGAAGGCAGAGAAAAAGCCCAGTGAGCGTTTTTGGGTACAAGTGCTACTTGGAGCAGGCTGGCTCTGAGCAAAGACCCAGGCTCCTGTCATGCAAATCCTCCTGGGTTCAGGGAAGAAGACCTGGGGTTTTTATGAACAAAGACTCTAGGTGAGAGAGCCTCTAAATTCATAATTGGTTTTTCCCCAGAGCTGGGATAATCTTCAAGAACCCACATTTTTGATTGACCTTTAGGGGCAGAAGACAGAATAGTGTTTTCTCTGTCTCTTTCATCGTAGACCTTCTGCTTAAAATTGCCCTCAGGCCGTCCTGCCTGTTCTCTTGCTACATGACAAGGGTGCATAAGGGCGTACAGGTCTGGAAGCATTGAGCTTTTTAGCTAGAAGGACGGGGAGAAATCAGGGGATCTGTTGGTGCCTGTCTGCTTCTGTCCCTCTGCATTGTATAAAGAAACAGATAGCACTGGACAGGCAAGCTGAACTATTCCCTGCTGACCTAGGATGGGTACCACCTGCAGTCAAGCCCCAGACCAGAAGCAGGACAGTACAGAGCTCAGCACAGACGCTCAAGAAAAAGGACAGGCGTGTTTGATGATCACTAAAAACCTGTTGTCCCAGAGAGAAGGATAAGACAGCCCTTAGACCCATCCTAGCTTGTCAGGAAGTATGCAGGATACCTCTGCACCTTGTACCAACTGGGAAATACCCCCTCGACCGTTGTGCCTGAATTCCCTGCTCCCTCCGGGGTGCCCTTTGCTCCCGGACCAGATGGCAGGGATGGTTGCCTGTGCTGGCAGTGCTCCCTGGGGGGTGCAGTGCCACGGGGAGCTACCCCATGGTGCACGGGGCTCTGAAGCTTTTGCAAATCCTGCTTGGCAGGGGTCACTTGCCCGCAGTGTTATTCATCTCCCCTTTGTTTTACCAGGCTGCTGCTGCTGCTGCTCTGCACGGCGCCTGGCTGCATGTGAGCAGTGGCGGTGGCAGGCCTGGCAAGCCTCCCTTCTTCACAGGGAGACTCTCCTCCCCTCGGATGAGCAGGTTTCCAGACAGCTCCCTTTTATGAGGACGGATTTCAGCAAGGCTCTAAAAACCAGCCTCGTTTAACTGGTCTCCCAGTCTTGTCCTCTGCATCCTGCTGGGGAGGTATTGCACGACCCCCTTTAAGCTGTCGGCAGGCAGGCTTTCAACGTGGCAAGGGGGCCGGGCTGTGTCTGGGCAAATGTTTTCTTTCTGTGGTCAGAAAGCAGGGCTGGGCAAAGGCACCATGCCCGAGGCACATCCTGACAATGAGCCCCTGCCCACCCAGGCCACGCTGGGTCCCGATCTCCCACGTCGACGGCTGGGACAGTGAGGGTGGCAGCGACCTTGGGTCTTCCCCAGGGGCAGCGCTTTTCCCTTGGGAGCAGCAGAGACCCTCGTGCTGGTGGCGAGGAGCCCTCCTTGGTGGGGGGGAATGGGGGGGCACCAGAAAGAGAGCCCAGGGTGCGTCGGTGGGATGGGGACACGCCTGTGCCACCCACAGAGCCCACTTCTGAGGCACGCTGGCACCCGCTGTCTCCGGCGGCTTGGCTCAGCATTGACGCCCTGCTAAAAGGTGGCGGGCAGCCTGTGCATCTCAGCATGATCACTGGAGATTCCTGCTCTCAGGTAGACGTTGCTGAGGTTGCAGTTGCATCATTCCCTGCCACCCCACATGCACACACCCCACAACCATGAAGGTCCAAAACATCTTTTCATAAAAACTCCTTGCCTCCATGGCTCTGAGCACAAACCTGCTATGCCTACTGGTGGCCTTGGCAAAGAACAGAGGATGAAATCACCACAGCCAAGGCCACGCTTCAGCGTGTACCCATTAAAGCATTATGAATTTATGTCAGGGTTGGAAAAGGTCCGTGGTATGGAAAGGTTAGTGTTTTGTTTTATTGTCCTTCACTTCGTTTACTGTCCTGAACAAGGTGCAAAGAGGAAGCAATAGGTTGGAGGGGTGCAGGTCTCCTGGAAGCGAGCAGGTAAGGCATGATATCCAAGACAGGGAGAGTAGCAGGCGATGCTTGTCACAGCTCCTCATGTTCAGAGCTGGGTGAGCAGCAGGTCCCCGTGGGTCTCTTCTGCCGCGATGAGAAGAAGGCACGCAGCCATTTCACCACTTTCCTTGAACTTTACTCCGTGACTTTTCTAAAACAGCCACGGCCGAATTTCAGCTCACGAAGCTCTGTACAGTGGTCCAGGCCTTTGTGAGGAGGTCTGACTTGCGGGCTTTGCTGCACAGCACAAGCCCTTCTTTAAAACACCTGGTGAGTGAAGTCTTGAGCAAGGTAATAAGGCCTTGACCAAAATGGTGTTCTCTGAAGAGCAGAGGCACTATGAGGTACAAATACTTGTACTGGGCAGGCAGTCAGGCAAGCAGGACCACTACCACATCCCCGTTTCTCAGCCCCACAAGCCTAATGGTGAAGGAGACAAGAAAGGTTGGATTTTTAAATTACTTTTCCATTTTGCAGATTAATACTGTAACTCGGGGTTTTTTTTGGTTTTGAACACCTTTTCTTGGTGTAGCGAAAACGATGTAGAGGAGTTTCCTGAAGCATCTGTATGCCAGGGAGCCCTTGGGGGCTTGGCTGTCCTGTAACACTGGCTCTGCAGGAGGGGGACAGGAGCGGGGCACCAGCACCGGTGTAATGGCAAGTGCCTGCAGCCAGACAGTACCTCTCCTTCGAGTCTCCGGCTTCTGTGGCTGCCGAAACAGAGCAAAGGGGCACCCGTCCATCCGCTCCCAGGAACACAACCCCCAATGGCTGTTTTTTTAGCCTCCTTTCTGGGGTTGTCCACTGGAAGAGTCTCCTCAAAGCACTTGGATGCATCTCAATGTGGCCAAGTCCATGCTGGCAGTCTGAGATCCTACTAGCACCGGCAACAGATGCCAGAATCAGGCAAATTTCAGATCTGTACCTCTGTGCCTGTGGAGTTCAGGCCAGCTGACAAGCAGAGACTTTCTCAGCAGAGGGAGGAAAATGACCCTAGATGCCGTGTTGACATTAATCACCCTGCTTATGCCGCTGTCTGGCAGCTGAAACTCTGGCACTGTGAGAGCCAGTGGCAGCTTCCAGCCTGGTCCTGCATGCAACGTGGTGCCTTAGGGATCTATAATCAAAGTTTTGATTATTAGGGTAAAATTGGTCATAAAGAGGAAACAGAATGAAATAAAATGAAAGTGCAGCTATCAGCTTCCCTTGAATTTAACTCGATCTGTTTTAATTTAAATGAAAAATGTCACATAACTTATCTATAACACTTGGAAGCACTAGTCAGGAACATATTGCCATCGCTAGATAGTGACACGTTTTAGCGGTAGTCTGATGGATGTAAAGCTCTTTAATATGCACAGAAAACCAAATTTCAAATGCTCAAAAACATTTGGGCCTCATCGAGAAAGTATGGAGCTGGGTCAGGAAGAAATGCACACTGCCTAGCGCAGCATCTCATTGTGTACCTTGGCGTCTTTTTATCTGTTTCTGAAAGTTTCAAATGGCAAGAATAGAAAACATCCATCGCAAAGGTGCTGTGAGGCAAGTTCGTGCACGTGAAGCATTTCGAAACCCCCGGGAGCCTTTCCCAGCCATCCTACGGTGACCTTGGGCAGGGGGTGAATGAGACGAGCTCCTGATGTCCCTTCATCAAAATGACCAGAGGAGCTTCAGTCGAGTGCAACTTGTACCACAGCTCTCAAGAGCAAAAGCTCTAGAGCCAATGGGCTTCTCCAAGATTCTTTTTATGTTCATGACAGATTGCAAGTGGAATAAAATTCCCCTCCCCAGGTGAAGGCTTTGGAGAGGTGCCGGGGGTTCATGCCTCGGGAAATGCCCCCTCACGCGGAGCTGCTGCACAGCTGACGCAGAGCGTCCCCGTGTCCCTGTGCCGTGGCCCTGGGAAGGCAAACCTCTTCCAGCTCCCAACAGCACACTCGAGTTCCCACTCGACGTGGAGAGTGCTGAGGACGGTGCGGAGAGAGCTGCTTCGATGGCCTGGCATTGATATCAAAGCCAGGTACGCGGCCTTATTTCCCACTCAAGGCAGCTGCAGGACGGTGCCTCTTTCCTCTGGAGGGGGAAACTCGCACGCGGGGCAGGAAGCCATCATGGAACAGCCAGCTCAGGAAGGGGCCAGGGCCAAGATTTTGTTTTTAACCTGTTTCTTGTTTATTTAAGCCTTTGAGGAAGACGAATAAAAGCAGCCACGGACAGAGGCTGGCTGTGTTGCAATCAGAGCTGGGTGTGCTGGCTGGGTCGTGGCGGCGGTGGCAGCGGCAGCCTGTGTGACAGCAGAAACCACCTCTCCGGTCATTTGTCAGCCTTGCAGACCCACCAGCGTCTTGCACAGGAGCCAGAGTGCTCAAAGCAGGTATCCTGAGCACATCTGCGTCAAGGCGGCAGCAGCCATTCGCTGCTGCTGCTTTAGCTGGCTGCAGGAGCGTTGTGCTGCTTGCCAGGCAGCGGTTCAAGACCAGGGCTTTGAAGCTGCCCAGTTCTCTGCTGAAGGAGGAATTAGAGGCGTGGATATTTTTGTCTTGGTTATTTTGTGCAGAACAGGTAAAAGTAACTTGTCCCCCATTGCAGAGAGGCATTGGTCCCGGATGGGTTTGCCCCTGGGGCTGATGGAGCCCTCACCTCTGCCACCTGCCCGTGCTGCCCGTGCTGCCTCCTGCCCTGAAAGCGGCTGTCTTACGGACTTTCTGGCCCTCTGCACAGCTCCGAGAGACGTAACACTGACACGTATTTGATGCTGCACGTGGGGTGGCAACAGATTTGCCATGGTCAGCCATTTTTGTGGCTGTTCACATGTCCCCTGCATCGTTCACGCACCCCACTTCGGGCTCCTGGTTTTGCTAAGGGCACATTCCCGCTCCATCAAAGCAATGCTCGCCAGTGAGACCAGTGGCCCAGATATGGGCAGTGGGGGAATGTCTGCCTCCTCTCCCCCGTCTGAACTGGCTGCCACCTCCCCTGGCTGCGATCCCGCAGTGCACCAGTTTGGAGTGCACTGGTTTGGTCCCACAGTGCACTGGTTTGGGAGCGTACTGGTTTGGGAACCTGCAGCTGCTCCTACTGGGTGCTACAGGAGGTCCCAGCTGCATGGGGCTGGCAGCCAGACCCAGAACTGGGATCACTGGGCTTGAATTTGAACCAGAATTTGGCTGTAGAGCTGGGAGAAAAACACACAGTTTCCTATTGCAGAAAATGTAGGTTAGGTAGAGTTATCTTTTCTGGGTTGTTTTTGAAGGGCAGAGGATGAGTGCCTGTTGGAAGTTATCCCACGTTTTAAAAAGGTAAATAAGATGTAAAAATTGGATTAAGTGAGAACGTGACCATGGGGAGGGTCTGACTGGGGGCTGGGGTCGGAGTACGATGCATGGAATAAAGTGAGAGCATCATGGGTTTGGATCCTCTAACTTTCATCAGTAGGAGCTACCTTCTCTTGTTAATCTTATTTGAAAAGGACCCGAAGGGACCTTGGTTTAACCCATATGGGCCTGTGCATTTCAAAGAGCTCTAAGTCAATGTTAGGATGAATTTCTGAAATGCCCTGTCCCCTTAAGAGAATAGATGGACATGCCCTAATCTATTTGTAATTCTCCTTCCAAGTTTGCTTAAAAAGTAAATGAAGACATTACAAAAATCCAGCTGACCAAAAAAACCTGCTCTGGCCAGTCATTTCAGGCTAAGCTAATGCAATTATCATTCTTATCCATATTGTCACGCAGTTAGTCCTGCTGAGCTTAGTGCTCAACTGTCCTGATTTTTCATCATAAATTCTTTGTTCCTCTTCAAGTATTACTCCTGATTAAGGGTTGCGATTTGAGAAACTTAATGTCAGATTTTAAAGTGACAGTTGATTTTTCTTTTACCAAGTTTGTTTTGTATGGACAAGCTTTTATGTTGCATTGACATATTTTTGACTCCTTTTTACTTTTGGTTTCCTTTATAGATACTCCTAATTTCTCTGAAAAGATTGTAGAGCTTGTGCTCTCAGTGAGGGTAATAAACCCTCTTGCAGGTGTTACTGTGCGTGGGGGAAAGATATGAAATGGAAGCAGGCACCAGGAATGCAAATTCCCACTGCAATTTGGGTCACATGTCCAAAGGGAATTATAATTCCTCACATGCTTTCTCACGCAGCAGGACGCAGAGCGGAGGATTGCTGCCTTGGACCAGGCTCGCAGCTCATCTACTCCCCTGTCTTGTCTCTGAAGGTACCCAATTGCCAAGTGCTGTAAAGCCGGAATGAGAAACGCCAGAATGGCCACTTTATAACTTGCCTATAGGAAAATATTTTCCTAACCCCAGGCATTTATCACTTGGCATGTCCCCTGAAGAGCTCTGGTTTATATCCCTTCTGCATGATTATCTAAAATGAGGTAACCCCGGAGATATCCACAACCTTTATAAATGCCCGTGCATTTTTTTCAGGCCTCCTGAACTCTTCGTCTCGGCAATCTCCCATGGCAGAGAATCCCAGTCTTGTGATGCACTGCCAAACACATCCCCATTCCTCCTGCCATTCACTGCTCCTTTTTAAAATCAAATCAAACATTCCCATTCCTTTCTACTGAACAATAACCTGGACTTTCTTGTGCCAGCCTCCCTTGGGCTTTGCTTTCTGCTCTCTGTATCAGTCAGTCAGTACCACCTTTATTAATATTCCCTTCCACCCCTGGACCACCTTTGCACAAGAGCTTTCCCATCATCTTGAGCAGGAGTCTCTTCGGCCCTTGAGACACAAAACTGCCTGCCCTTCTGCGCACCCCTCTCCCACATTTACTGGTGGCTCACCAGGACTGCGGATGTGGTATGAATTATTTTGAGGTCCGGGCACGGGGAGTTGCCCTATAGATACAACCGTGCTGAAATCAGGAGCTGCCTCAGCCGAGTTACTAATAAGATTTGCTCTTGTTACCCTGATCCGGGCCAAGACCTACAGCAGAGACCTCAGCCAGGGTCTGGCAGCTCCTTCCTGCAACTTCTGTTTCACCCTGGCAAGGCCAGACCTCCCCCCTCACCTTCCCTGTGCCACTGAGGCCATTGACCTGCCCGTGCCAGGACTGCTAACACAGCTGCACGAGGCCTCGCTTGCACCAGAGACCTCATTTTGCAGTAGAAAAACGTAGCCTGAGAATCCCCGGCAGTGGGCAATCTGCTCTCAATGGCGTTGGCTGATGGAACAGGTGTAAAAAGAGGAGGCAGAGTAGGAGAGGGATTTTAAGAGCCATTACAGCTATCACAGAGACAAAAGAAAATAATCCAGCACAGGCACGGTATTGTGGCACATCAAGAGCAATGGGAGTGAGGGTTCGGTAGGAGCATCCCTTTGAAGGTGCCTGTGGGAGCGAGAGCAGATCATTCAAGGGTTGCCCGTTCAGCTTTGGGCTGTAGCTGCCCAGAGGAGATCTCCTGGGCCCTAGACACCTCGCAAAGCTAGCAGGGAGTGCCAGAAAACACCACTGTCACTGCAGACGAGGCCCTCTTGTTACCCATTTAGGCTGCTTATGGATGCATGAGACAAAAGGCTCTTTTTCCTTTTGCCTTGTAGTTTAAGCTCAAGGTTTGATACTCCCGGAGCAGTGGATGTCCAAGGGCACGACTCCCTGTGACTGTGCCCGTATAAAGTGGCCTGTGCTGGCAGGAGGCGGATGACAGTCAGAGATACCACTGACATCATTTTAAGGCTGGGTGAACACACCGCAGCTGGAAAAACACTAAAAAATGGCATTTATACACCTTGTACAGTCAACTGCACTATAGGCAGTGCTGGTAGGGGTGCTTCCTTTTCAAGTTATTCAAGACATCCCATTACACAACTCCATTTTCAGTCAACTAAAGCTTTGCCAAACAATTTGAGGTGATTTTTTCCATGCTGCGTGGCTGCCTCTGACTTCTTGGAGGGAAAGATCCAGCCAAACTGGCTTGGCCAACGCCTGGCACCAAGCGCAAGAGGCAGGGACAGAAGAAGCTCTTTTGCACCATGCGAAGCACTTCTGGTGACCTTTTTATTGAACGGCTCGAGCATGCCCCTGCTTTGGAGCGGGGATTTGGAATTTGGCAAGAGGGCCAGATGTTGTGTCAGGGATTTGCCATGGGTCTTTCCATTGCCTCCCATCCAGGAAAGCCCCCGTGTCCCCATCACCTCCCGCTTGGCTGCGGCACCTCCCTGCTGCTGCCAGTCCCCGTGTTGTCTGAGGTGTCTGACCTCTGCCTGGTGCCTCTCGGTTTTACAGCCCCGCTAATGAGCCACGGGGCTGTCAGTACGGTGTGAGACCACGGGATTTCTGTCTTTTTGTGACTTGAAAAACTGCATCCAGAAGGTTGTGTTAAAAATTATTACAGCCACACAGTGAAATATTGAGAGGTTTAGAAATGCCAGGATTGAACTGACCTGTGCAAATTCAATTCACTTTCCAAAGCTGGTTTAAAAGAGATATCTATTGCTACTTTCTTTATCCCACACAGCTGGCCTTCCCATTTGAAGTTTCATGTAGTTTTAGTTACAGTGTATTGATAGCCCCCAACCTTTTGTTGCTTTTTTCAATATAGCGTGAACTGGACGTGTTTGAAATCAGTTGAGATTTCACAAATGTTACTGTTGCTGTGTATCCTAAAAGCAATACTCTTCCTTGCATCTTGTGCAGCAATGACATGAAAGAGATGTTTAGGACAGATATCCAACTTTTGCCATTAGTCCACCAACTTTTATCTGGATGCCCGTGAATCCGCGGGCTGGCGTAGATGGGGCCCAGCTCTGTGATGCCCTGAATCACAGGATGGCACAGGATGGTCAGTGTGGTTTTGGCCACATGGACCGACCCCGTCATAATCGTCTCTCTCTGTCGTCTGATCGTTGCCTGTACCAGCATCCTTGTCAACTGGTACTTATAAAAGAAATACGTCCAAGGGTTTTCATAGTAACAGTGCTACATGAGCAGGCAACTGAAGTTTAAATTTCCTTCAGCATAGTATTTCTAACATACAGCTATTAATTCCTCTACTAGCAGAGGACATACGCACAAGGGCATGAATTATCTTATTGTAAAGGCACTTGCCTGTGCTCAGATGGCAGGAGTACAACTCCTAGCTCTGCCACAGACCGCCCATATGACCTTGAACATGCCTCGACCCAGCTCACCGGACATATTGAGGGATGCACGTCCCATTGGCATTACTTGAAGGTAAGCACCTGAGTACTCTGGCAGATCTGCTACACCGAGGGTCCCCAAGAAAGCCTAAGCTTACAGAAGTCAGCTGCTCTGTGCCTCGGTGCCTCATTTTAAAACAATTGAAGCAGCTCTTGGTCTTTCTAGGGGCACCTTATCAGGCTGTTGAACAACCTTACCTTGATGTCCTGCATCGCAACGTCACAGAGACAGAGGGAAGGCGCTCCCATGACCCACTCTGCCCCAGCTCCTCTTCCTGTAGGTCCCCGTCCCCAGGATTTCCAAGCGTCAGAGCACCCAGCCTGTTCCTTCAGCCAGTCCGCAGATCCCATGTTGTGCATGGCTTTGCTTTGAGGTACCTCAGTTCTCCATTACTCTGTGTGGCGAAGACCGCACTGTCCTAGCATGAGCTTTCTCTTTTTCTTTCTCTTCTCTTCTGGGTGGGCTCTGCCTCTTCCTACATAGCCGGTGCCCTGCACACTCCGTCAGGCCGGGGACTGAGGTCTGTTGCTTTGCTGTTCTCACACCGCAGGAGTTTCTACAGAAAGAGAAATGGCCTGGAGAGATGGCGGAGCCTTCCCGGGGGACAGGTCCGCGACTGCCGAATGATATCTTCTGGAATTAAGGACTGTTACCAAATATTGGGAAAGCCCATGGATGAGGTGAGCTGGGGTAAGCCAGAATGGGACAGACGAGGGCCCTGTTTTAACACAGGTCCTAAGGAGTGGATAACAAGAAACTAATACTAAGAAACACAGAGGAACTCAGGCAGGAGGGAGTGACACAAGACAGTTGCAACAACTGCATCTTTGACTGTACCACGCTTGTTAGAAGATTATGTTTTCAGTCTTGTTCCGTTAATACAGTTTTCCTTTTATTTAGTGTACAACCCCATGGGTCTCACAGTTATTACCCACGATGCCCAAGGGATTTGTGCAGGTGAGGAGCTTAATTGTCTTAGGTGTAGGCAATTTCGTGGGTAATACTGATGCAAAGTGAGCAGCGTTTGCAGCTGATTAAAATGCTACACTTTAAAATAATTTTTGCTAATTACTAATATTTAGCAGCACTATTTTAACTGCAATTGCCATGTTCCATGGGGATTTGAACTCTGTTAATTTCCCACTGACTCTCTTGGCACCATTTAGCATATCAAAATGACCATGAAATTAAAAAACTTTAGTCATTTTACTTCTCTAGGAATTAATGCTAGCAGTAACAGGAAAGAATTTTGCTGCAGGAAAAATACGATAAAATTCAGGCCCTTTCCCCCTTTTTTCCCCCCAAAAGGTAACTATGCTATAGCGCTGACTGACCCAGAGGAGCACAGAAGCTGCTCTGGGCAGAAGCTGCATTTGCTCTGCCAGGAAGAGGATGCATAGAGCTGCGTTTCCCTTACAAACAACACTATTGTCCTATAAGGCTGGGCAGCGAGCTAGTGCTAAACAGCATTCTCTTGGCCTCAAAATGAGTCTGTATTTGTATCCCACTCTGGGCTCTGGCCGCTGAAATGAAGCTTCTCCCCCCGTGCAACATCAGACACCAAACCACGGGCAGAATGAGAGCTAGACCCCAAGTGTGTTGTTTCCCAGGTTCCTGCTCTGCTTAACAGACTGCACTGCTTGCCCCTGTAAGACAGAAATGTCCCTTAAAAAGGATGAAAAAGAGAGGGGGAACGTGAGACTTCTGTTTGGAATAAGGCAGAGTGTGTTTACAGCATCCTCACATCATCACAGCAATCCAAACACAAAAATAACATCACTATGTGAATTTGCAAGAAAAATTGCCCATTTATTTAGCAATAAAATCTCCAAATCAGCCTCTGACAGTCACTCTGAAAAAAGACGTAAACATTCAACACAAGAACAATCAAAAATACATCAGTTGTTTTTTTTTAACTGAAAAGGAAGACTCGCATCCTTTCACTGAATGCATGTCTACACAGATCAATGTCAGCTCTTATTCATTTGCTGCTTTTAACTATTTGCATTTATTCCTGTTACTTAGGTCTTAGTCACCTAGCCATTGTGATAGCTTTGTTCTACGTGCTTTGATTAAACTAAATTCTGGGTCTTTCTTGGGAGCACAGGATACATCATTTTCTGGTTCTCTCTTGTACATCCAGCATCCTATAGCTGGCCCTGGACACAGCCCTCCCTGGCAGCCCCCCTCTCTCTCCCTCTTTGCAACGAGAGGGTGGCCAGAAGAGTTACCACCCTGGCTCCACCACTGGATCGCTTGTCGACCCTGTGCACATCATGTAACCTTTCCTCGCCTTTCAGAGCCACGAAGCCGCATCAGTCCTGGTGGGATGAGCCTAGCAGCAAGGATTTGTTCTTCTGTGTTTGCTTTCCCCACTTGTAAACTGAACGTCGTAATACTTGCCTAGATCAAAGGGGGTACGGGGAGAATTAAATAATTAATGTATGTAAAGCACTTTGAAAGATGAAAGATGCTATATAAGTACAAAGTATTAACTACAAAAAAAATCAAACCCAACAAACCTGGTTACTGATGTAAGTCTCCAGTTTATTCTGTAAGAAATGCACAAAATCAAAATAATTGCCACTAACAAATTAAGAGGTAGATTATGCCAAGCCCTAAAACAGCTATGCAGGGATCCGAGATCCTTGCCTCCCCTCCTGTGGCTGAGTTAGGGCGCCAGTATGAGCAAGAAGGAGCCAAAAGTGTGCCCACAACGGATATTTGGAAGGGAAGACACTTCCTGCATCACCCAATCATCTCAAGCAACCATGTCAAATGGTGCAATTCAAAAATTGATAGCGCAGTGTCTTACAGCAAGCTATGTTTCTTGCTGTTCCCCAGCCTCACTGCTCCCATGGTTAGAAACCTTCCTCTGGTTTCCAGGCTAAATGTACTCATGGCCATTTGTATCCATTTGTCCTTGTGCCAACATTGTTTTAAGTTTAACACAAGATATTTATAGACCAATCGTGTCCTCTCTAACCTTTAATGTTGTTGGGCTGAACAAGGCAATTCCTTTCAGTTTCCTGCTGTTAAGTAGGGTCTCCACCAGCCCCCCACCAAGCACCCTACCAGCACTTGCTCCAGTCACGATTAGTCTTTCTCGAATAGAGACGAATAAAGCTGTATGCAGCCTCCTCACAGGGTCCACCAGTACTTGTTCTCCATCATTAATTCTTTTCAGGCCCATGTCGGAAATACTAGATACAGCCTTGATCACAGTTACCTTACTCCATGGCTGTTCTATGCTGCCATTTCATAGTAATCCTGTGACCAGCCAAGGCGCTGGAGACTTTTTATTTTCCCACAGAAACTCTGACACTTCAGCCTTACGTGCCAAGCCTTACATTTGGCACAACTGAATTTCATCCTATTCCCATTGTTCCCATCCTCAAGGTCACGCAGTTCTTCCTGTTTGATAGGCTGGGTCCTCTTTTGTATTGACGAGCACTCACATGTCTGTGTCATCAGGAAATTTCACGATGCACTCCTCCCTCTTTTGTGCGACAGGCAAATATTAACTAAAAGCAGTCCCCAAGCAGCCCTCAGACAATTCCACTAGCAACTGCCTTCCAGATCTGCTATTAGCACATCTTGCGTTCATCTCCCATCCTGCTGTATCTCACCTATCTGGCAGGGATTGTTGAGGTTCTTCCAGAAGGAAAGATGATACAAGTCCATAGGGCTTGCCGGGCCCAACCAGTGCTTTAAAAGTAGTTGTGTTCCCTTGGGGACATTGCAAAAGAGTCAGAGAAGTTGTGAAGCACTGTCATTTCATAACAATGCTAAGCCAAGAAAATATAATACTCAGAGTAACTTTGGATGGGAGGGAATATTCTTCAACATCTGGTGGAGCAGATGCAGTAATTCTGGCAGCGCAGAAAGCTCCGTGTCCTCAAGAACCCTTTCACATAAAAGGTCACTGGTCTGAGAAAACGGAGGACACGAAGCCAGGTTGTTATTGCTGATCAGAGGGAAAACAAGTCCAAGGAGAGGTGGAGTGCAGAGACAAGGGCCAGGTGGCTGTTTCAAGAGAGAGGTGGGCAGACATCAAGAGTCCAGAATCTGCTGTCATGCAGCTCTGGCCTGAGCCTCAGGCCACTGTTTTGCCTCACGTAAAGAGCAGGCAGCTTTGGTCTTTTATGGAGATGATTTATAGATGGCTTACATCAATGCAGGAAGAAAAGGGATACTGATTTCTGGGAGTAACCAGCTCTTTGTGAGGCAGAAGATTATGGCCCAGCATCTAGCCAACCCTGTAGCTGCTAAGACAATCTCAGGAGGACACTGGAAGAAATGAACCCCGATACACTCAGGTCTCCTGTCTCCAGGGAAGGACATGGGCTCCATTTCTGAACCAGCCGAGAGGTAGGGGCAAATCTTGGCCACACTGAGGTCAGCAACAAACTTCAATTGGGCTGAAGACGTCAGCTCCAGCGCTCGGGTGCTTCAGCGCTCCAGAGGTGACTCTGAGAAAAGCCACTGCTTACGGTGGGGTCTGGTTGGAGGAAAGTCGCAACCACTTGCTTTTGAAAGAGTGAGAGCTCTTCAGCAAATTCCAGCTGGTGCCTTCCAGAGGGCCCAAACGTGTATTTCAGGCAACTGCAGCGCCTGTGAGTACATCAGACCTTGAAGTACGGCTGGAGCAGTGAGTAACGCAGTGAGACTACCCAAGTGCCAGCGTGAGACCTTGAGCCAGCTGCAGAAACAAAGCCCCGAGTGTCTGTAAATGCCAGAAAGTCTGAAAAATGAGATACATATGCATATGCGCCACAAAGTTTGTTCTGGATCTTTGGAGAGAGCACCTTATTAGAGCTGCCGGTAGCGTTACACCAACTCAGAAGCACTTTTTTTCATGTGCCTCTTGAAAAAAAGGCCTTTCTAGTTTCATTACAAAGCATCGACTGCATGGGGCAAGCAGAGCGTGTTTGGCACCTGCTGCTATGAAGTAAAGCTGTGGGCAGGTTTTCTGGCGCTTCTGCATACTGTCTAAGGCAGCAGCTTGAGCCCCGCGTGTGCATGCGCGCACGCACGTATGTGTACGTATGCATTCCCGTGAGCACATACACGGAACAGGCCATAGCATCTCATTAACGTATTTTGACAGGCGATAGCCTCTTCAAATATACTTTGAAGAAAGAGGACCAGCTTTGGAAAGGACACAGAGTGTTTGTAAACTAGTCATCCCTCTTTTTCAAGCTCCTTAACCCTGCTCAGAGAGATGCAAAGGACTCCAGGCTCGTATAAAATACTTGCCAGAGCATGGTAATGTGTACACCAAGCCGCAGCAGTTAGCTTTACTTTCTTGTAGCATTGCAGCTTCTCACCTCTTACTGCTCCATCCCAATTTTGAGGGACTGTCAGTTGTAGCACCTAATGACCCTCTCCAGGCCGCAGGCAGAAACATAATAAAATACGACTTTCACCCCAAAGAACCTGCCATAAGAGTAGAAGGCAAGACAGAAACAGTCAGGTCATTATGGACAGCTTAACTATTGATAAGTTTTCTATAGGAGACCCCCATAAATGCCTGGGCCAGCATCCGGATTCAGGGAACCACAGCTGGACGGGAGGAGCTCCAGGCACAGGGCATCTAAGGGAGCTTTAGCAAAAGCAAAGATTTAGGAATTTAAATTGGTGTAGCACAGTCATTGTGGAGGCTGCAAGACACAATTTCTTTCTAATCTCAAAGAAGACCTGATTTCTTTCATATGCACAGATTTAGCTCATGGTCAGATGTGATGGCTGGAGGGAGTACGGCGCGTTGTTAAACACACAGCCTCCGAGTGCGGATTAACCTAACATGAAACAACTCCTGTTCTACTTCTGTCCACGTCTGCCACCCCATCCAGCTAAACTGAAGTGCTTCACACCTTGGTCTTATCCCTAGTAATGCCAAAAGGGCACATGGAGCACACAGAAAGAATAATGTGGGTTGGACAGTTCCTCTGGAGGTCATCTGGCCCAACCCAGCGCTCACAGCAGAGCCTACAGACACACAAAATGACATGAACTGGCCTCAAAAGAGCGTGTCAAAAACAAGCCTCACCTCCAGATGACCTGAACTTTAAAAATGGCCATGTCAGAAGCCACCCTGAATTGCATGTGTCCAATCCATTTCTAATTGGCCTTGTCTTTTATGTAATTGCGCTTTCAAGAGCTAGATATTATTATTATCCCCTGTCAATGGGAATCAGTCTTCAGAAATCACAGCAGCTGACTTCAAACCTCTGCTTTCAGGGAGAATCTTTCATCATTTATTTTAATGGGGAGCCCTCTGTTATTTAGCAGATCGCTGGTGTGCTGAACTTTGGCTGCTTGATGGTGCGTTGGCGCTGCTTGGTCCGGCTCTGCAGTCCATGGCTTGCTACAGGGGAGCAGGGGAAAGAGGAGCAAGGATGAGGCAGGTTCTCGGCTTCTCCATAGCCCAGACTGACTTGGTGGGTGGGTGAGCCTTCGGCTGGCTGCAGCACATTCGGCTCCCTCCCGGCCTCAGCTGTTGTGCTGGGGGTGGCACCTCCAAGGGGGTCCTTGGGTCAGCAGCCTTTTGTGGAGCTGCTTTTGGGGCAAAGGGAGACAAACGCCCCGTGGTCCTTGGGGCGATGCGGTGAGCCCCGTCCAAGCCTTTGTTCCTTGCTAATTCTGCTGCTCCGGATTTGTGTGCTGCAACCCTGCAATTGGCACTTGGCTGGACTGCAGATGCCTTGAAGAAATATCTGTATAAATGCGATTATGTGGGAGTGTGCATCTATGTGTCTGTGTGGGTTCAACCACGCCAAACCCACTTTATTTCCAGTGTAAAAATCGCAGTGGAGAAAAATCCAAGGTTTCTGGAGTCCCATGCAATGCTGTGTGTCCTCGTGCGTAGGAGAAGAAATAGGAAAGACTGTGTCATCGCAAAGCTGCAGCCCAGATCTTGCCATTTCTATGTCTGACGTTGTGTGTGCTGTTTGACTTGTTGTCATCGTCACCCAGTTTATGCTGCCTTTTGGCAAAGGGAGAAACAAGAGCAGGCAATGTTTTACAGAGGACAGTATCTGGCTATGGAAAAGCTGTGCAACATGACTCATTTTGTGTAAAGGACACGAAATTACAACTGCGTGCCACATGAGAGATGGCAGCTAGGCTCAAATCAAAAAACATCCTCATCCAGGAAGGGTATTCAAGCATGTGCTTAATTTAAGAACATATTTAATCAGGGCCTTTGGGCATAAAAGGGTAATGATTATTCTTGTGTTGCTGAGAAAATCCAAGTGTCATCCAGAAGATGTATTACTCGAGAAAATTTAGTGTTATTTCAGTGTCCTCATTTAATCTTTCAATTTCTAAAAAAGTAATTCTTTTAATTTCTCATTGCTCACCAGTGCTGTGAATTCTTTCACAGCTGTTTTACCCTCGATTGTTAATGCCAAGTGGAATCAGCAAATACAATCTGGTTCAGATAATAATTATGGAAGATCAGTCCTGCATCCGCCTCTTTTCTCTGTCTCCATTAAACTTCCCAGCATGTAAGATATGCATGTTTGACTTTGCAGCGAAAGCTAGCCACAGTGAAAGAACCTTTTTCCCTCTTGTACACACTGTTTAATCATTTCAAAACAACATCCCCGTCCCCATTTTTTCAATGTATTTGACCCCTAATTTTTTCTCTATATAACTGTGTATTGCTGCAGAGATTAGATATGGCACATATGATTTTAAGTATGCAATATGTATTGCTTTTTTTTTTTTAAATTACAAGTGACTGTCTTTACTAGCAACTGATTAGCATCCATCAAAGTCCTGAAGTTGTCCAGGAAAAAGTAGGTGAGCTGTCATCCGATTGCTATGTTACTCAAATAACCATGCAAACAGCAGGAGCACAAAGCAGTAGGTGGCTGAAAGCTGCTCCTGCAGGACCAGGTCCTGCTGCCTTTAACCTTGGGATAAGTGCCTCCCTGTGTACGGACATTGTACTCGGCCTAGGAGAGGCTCTCTGTCTCAGCATGACCATGGCAGATGGCAACTAACGTCTTTGGTTTCCTTGGAAAAACCAAGTGCTCCAAGTGGTGCATCTACTCCAGACCCAACAGCTGTGAGAAGGCGAACTCCAGTCTACGTTGACCATGTTTCATAGTTTCATACCCAAACCTTTGGGTTGCTGTACAGAAGACATCCCCTGAACTGGCCTAGACTTCTCCTGCCTTAAGGACTCTGGACACCAGCCATACAACTGGGATTGTCAAAGGGGCTGCAGGACCACCTATACCCTGCAGGAGATATTCAGCCTGCTGCCCAGGGAGTGTGGCCTCATTTTTGAGATACTTGCTGTGCAGAAAGATATTTAGGCACCTGTTTTAAGAGACATTCTTGGGCCAGGAGATAAGCAAGTGCTGTTATTGGCTGTAAGGTTAGTGCTTGTTCACTTTATTGACTTTGGGTTAAATCCTCTTCATCCTCCTCAGGCAATTACTACCCCTGAAACCAATATGACTGTAGGCACGAATAAAGTAGTTGGATTTTAGCCCCTTTTAGAATATAACGATCATAAATCTAGCTGCCAGCACAAATCCAGGTGCTAAACCCAGGGATTTTCCTGGGGGAAAACCCACAGTAAAGATATGTGGCATAGAACTAGGGAAATGGACGGGCAGAAAGGAAAAGAAAATTTGACTTCATTTAACTTTAATTTAACTTTAATACTTATTATTAGGGTAGATGTTCAACTAGGCACCAGTAAAACATGTGTTCTCTGCTTCCCTGTCTGACCTTGATGATGATCCTTGAACACCCCATCCCTCTCAAAGCTGTGGTTAAATATAATCGTATGTGGCTTTGAGATCGAGAGACAAGGTACACCAGTGAGTGTAAGCTATTGTAAGGATGTTTAAAAAAGTGGGTGATGGTAACAAAACGCCTTGGTGAGAAGCTATGAAAACACAGTACAGTAAGCAACATGATTAGGGAAGAGGGTTTTTTCAGATTTTTTCACCTCTAGTTTCTTTTCCTTTTCCTTTTTTGAACGATACATCTTAATCTTGTTCTATGGGTGTAGCACGAGAGTTATGTGTGCAGAAAGTGTCTGAAATCACTTTGTTTCTAGTTTTCTTTCATACGTTCAGTAATATAAATAACCAAAGAGGATATTGCTTAACCCATAAAACAAAGTGACATCATAATTTATTAATACAGAAGACACAGTTCATTGCTGTTAAATGCCATAAAGAGCTGGAAATAGAGTAGTTTCTCAGAAGGCATTGCCAATAAGTCAAAGGAAAGATTTTCTTGATGCTATTTCAGCATGCATAAGATCCTCTCCGAGTACTTCAACATTTTGGTTATTCCCCCCTGAACCGCTCTGCAGCATTCAAAGGCAGCTTTGCTGGTGATTTCCCCAACATCTGACGTCTTCTTCCTGCCTGCCCCGCTCCTCCCAATGCTTTGCTCTTGTTATCTGCTCGAATTGACTCCTCTATGGGAAGGAAAATAAAAAAATACATCACCAAATGATGGGGACAGAGCTGGCTGGCCCATTTTGGCTGCTCCCGTTGATGGTGGTGGTGTGGCAGCGCAAGCTCAGATGTCCTCATGGTGTCCCTGTGACAGCGGGGACATGGAGCTGCACGCACGGAGGAGGGGTTTCAGTGCTCCACTGGTCCCGATGCAGCTCCTGGCTCGTAGGAGGGCAATACATGAGGCCATACACACTCGGGTCCCAGGCCAGCAAAGCTTTTAAGCACCTGCTTACCCCCAAGCTTTTGAGTAATTCCTCTGGCGTGAGCTAAGCACAGGCACGCAGCAGCCTCCCGCTTCCCACGGTCTTCCCTTGTGAGGACGCGTGCACCGCGGCCCGGCTGAATGCACGGCTGCCAGCATCGCCTCTGGCGCGGGACAGCTCACCACTCACCTCTTCTTCCTCCCTCCTATTCACAGATCTAGTGTTCGGTGTTCAACGCTGCAGACCCCAGTCCTGCTGGCATCTCTGTGGGCTAGCCCCCGGGGAGCCCCACCAGCGTCCCAGAGGCTCTGCCGGGGCTCCCAGCGCTGGATTCAGCTGCAGAACAACTTCAGAGTATTCCAGGAAAAAATCCCCACTTCTGTTGGTGTGCTGTCCCCAAGCACCAGCGTGAGCCAACATACGGATGAAGTGCAGTGACCACAGGTCCACAATAAGACATCCCTCTCTCTTTTAGGTTACATAAACAATCTTCCTAGTATGGATAACCTGCAGCCCTGGAAACTCGCTCAGCAGATGTTCAGCTCCATGCGCTACCAGTACCTGCATGGAAGCGCCAGTCCTCATCGCTGGTCCCTGTCTGCCTCATCATAAAACATGCCTAGCTGTGCTTTTGCAACTTTGGGGAAGAGACAGGATTCTTTTGGGCTCCCCAGGATCTTAATTTGAATTTTTATTTGTGTTAATTTTATACTTTCCATACACGTAGTCAACTCACTCCCACTGAAATGCACCTATTTAATCTGATTCAGCCGGTGTACGAAAGGTGCCCGTTGTATGCCTGGTGCTGCGTGGGTTCAGCGAGTTACGCTCTGCGTGCCAGTAATCCCCTGGGGAGCCACGGCATGATGAGCTCCTACCTGCCCGCTCGGTGCGCACACAGACACAGGCACTTGATCGCTCCCGGCTCCCTGGCGAGACAGATTTCCCTCCTGTTCATCAGCTGGCAATGCAGAGTTTCTGCAGGCTGATTGCCTGTCCAGCTCCTCCAGATACACGCACACACGTGTGTGCTCACCTGTGTAGCCGTGGCAGCACGCATGCTCAGCCGTGTGTGCACAGCCAGCCCCCGTGCAGAGCTGGTGCCTGCATGTTGGCAGTTCGCTACCCCCCTTGAATCCCCCTCTTCTCTGGGCTATATGTGGCATTTCGAAGCTCTGACAATCTGCTCCAAATGTTTTCCATATTTGTTCAGCCTCTTTGATTCAAATACCAGGAACAACTCAGCCAGCACAAAGCGAAGCTTTGGGGGGCAAAAAACCTCACACCCCCATCAGTGCGCGCACACACACACACGCACGTGAAAACCTAAAGTTCATCGGCATGGGAAAGGAGGAGGAGAAGAAACCCCAGCACAGCACGTCCCTGAATAACCAGAGCCAGGCAGGGAAGGCACCCGAAGGGGAGAAAAGCACCGACTCGAGCAAGACGAGCAAGACACAGGAGTCCGTGATGAAGAAGAAGAAGCAGAAGAAAACCAAGGGGGATCCCAAAACTGTCCAGGAGGAGGAATCCCACACTTGTTGCGGCTGCCGTTTCCCGCTGCTGTTTGCTTTGTTGCAGCTGGCATTAGGCATCTCTGTAACAGTGCTGGGCTTCCTTATGGCAGGCATCAGTTCTTCTCTGCTAGTCAGAGACACTCCATATTGGGCTGGGATAATTGTAAGCATAAAGTCTGTTTCTCCGTAAAGTGCCTTTGCCAACATTAATGCAAGCTGCATGATGCTCCACTTTAGACTAACCAACTGCATGCACAACACCATTTGAGTTATGCTAACTATAAATATTCCTGGGATTAAATGTCTGGGTATACTTTTCCAAGGAAACTGCTCCTGCAGAATAACATGATCTTTCGTATTCTTCCCTGAAGTACCCAACAGACCTTAATAAAATACAGGGTTGCTGTTCACTAGATGTATGTATTAGCTTGCGCTTTGCAGTGAACTCCTGTCTGGTGATGCTGAAAAAAAAAGTTGAATTCTTATGCTGCCTTCCCTCTTTCCCCACCAAACCATAACAATCAGGTTTTAGAAGCGAGAGCATAACTCCCGACTTTTAGCCGGGCGCGTGGGTAATAGCGAGAGGAGAGAAATGGCTGTCTTTTGAGCTTCCTTGCTGTGCTGTGTTGAAGAACCGCTGCGATTTAACCCCTTTCCTGCCTGCTGCTCCCCAACTTCTCGCCAACGGGAGGGAGAGACCGCACATGGCCGTGGGGAGGGGGATGGCACTGGTGGATGGGTAATGTGGGAGGGAAAGGGAGCCCGTCCCAGGGCCCGCTGGTGGCTCCCGCCAAGTCACGCGCAGTTTCGAGTGACACGCCAGCCTCGCTGCACAGGCTGGTGGGGATGGGGTAAAGGGCAGGGTCCTGCCGGGCGTAAATAGGAGGCATCCCCGGGGGGGAAGCCTGGGCTGGTCCCCCGCACCGGCTGCCCCTGCACAGGTGGGGAGGAGGTGCGGGGGTCTCGGTGCCGTGCGCGGTGTGGCCCCACTTGGCCGTGTGCTCGGGGACGTGCGGTTTGCCTGTGGAGAGGCAGGGTCAGTGATTACGAGCCTGGGATGTGCCATGGATGTGATTTAGCATGCAGTCTTTTTCCCTAGGCAGCAGGCTTCAGGAAAATATGTATTGATGTGTTAGCACTGTTTTGGGTATTGTTAGACTGTAAGAACTCCCAGCAAATAAACAAAACAGCTATGGGAGCATCTTCCATAAATGTAATTCCTTGCCAGTTGGAGAATTACCTGAACACCTGAACTCTTTGGGGTTTGCTGTGTTAATCCTGCTGGGCGACCCTCCAAAGAGGGGAAGGAGCAGGACCTGAGCTCCCAAAGGAGGAGCTCCTCTTACTCATCTCGCCCTTCTTGCTTCTCTTCCGACTGAAGAGGTATCAAAGATTTTAGCGATGTTTCACGGGGCGAGAGCCTGCCCTTGCTCGGGAGGAGAACTTCCTCCTGGGGTTTTTGCTGTTACAAGCGAGGGGGGAGTCTGGATGATAAAGTAGCAGCATGTGACATTTTCACTCCTCTTGTTTATTTTGGGTATTCTGGAGGTCCGATTATGTCTTTTCCAGACAGCACTAGTAGCATCCGAGGTTTGAAATAGCTTTTTCACTAGAAAAAGCTGGGGAAAGAGTGAGCTGGACTGAACCAGTGTATGGCCAGGGATATGAGAAAAGCCATGGAAGCGGCCCCTGGCCCATGTGAATGTCATCACTGTCCAAACAGCAGCATCTGAGACATCCACATACACCTGATCTCCCTTGGGGAGGCCTGAAACCCCACAAAAATCACTACTTTCTGAAGTCTGAGCTATAACCCCTCTCGTTTTTAGCAGCAGCCGCTGGCAGTGGTGACGTTTGGATGACCAGACGAGGCAAAGCTCAGTCGCTTTCAGAGTTCCCCCCTGAAAAACAGGCAAAACTCGCCGTGTGCCTTCCTGAGCTGATGCCCAATTCCAAGCAAAACTCAGCTCTCAGCCGTGGTGGTCGTTGTTTTGCACTCACCAGCGGGCCAGGATAACCCCTGGGGAACACATCTCCCAGGGCTATGCTGGCTGTGGGGGGTCAGGGCGTTGGTTTGCTTCATGTTACGGGGTGCCCCGGCTGCCGGGAAGAGCAGTTCACCCTGGGGGCTGCAGGTGGGGACCCGTGGGGAGGGTTACTGTACCCGCAGTTTGAGTCAGAGAGTGACTCTCACCCTGGGGACTCCGGTGCGATGTTGAGCCCCCGGCACGTTCAAGTGCGGTTTGATTTCTGGGTGTGTGGGTCACAGGGTGCTGCTGGTGAGCTGTGGCGGGGAGCGTGCTGAGGACCAGCCTCTGGAGAGCTGGGGGGAAACTGGTCCATGAAGGAGGACCCTTGGCTAGGAGGTGTGGCTGGGCGTCCTATGGGCTGGCTCTTGGGCTGCTGTGGGAGGCTGCATGGAGGGCGTATAGGTAGGGGATGGATGACCCGGGTGCTGCTCCAGAACAAACCTTGTGGCAGAAGGTGACTTCCTGAAACTCATTTATTTGCACAGAAATGAGCACCAGAACAGAAAGATGTGGTGTAAAATATCAGAGCATATTTGTTTTAGTAGCATCCCACTCAAGTGCTCTTTTTAAAGGACTTGATTAGTATTCAGAATCAAGAACTTAAAAAATCTATTATCGAGACCTTTTTAGCAACATTAGAGATAATGGGTGAAGCTCATTCCTAGTGTTACTCCTTTGGAATTACACCAGGGCTGGATTTGACCCCACGGCTGTTAATGCAGAATGACAGAAAAATGAAGGAAAATTGCTAATGTGTTAAATAGACCCTGATTGATTGAAAGATTTTTTTTTTCTTCTTCTTTATTAGTGGCAAAATGGTGACGCTGTTCCTTACTGAAAATCAAGTTCTTTAGTGCATTACCATGAATGAAAAGGAACTTACTCAGAGAAGTAGGTACAGAAAAATGCTACCGAGGAAAACCATGCAAGGCAGTCTCAATTAAACCGGTTCAAAACCTGACCGCCTAGGTTTGTGAGGATAGCACAGGCCAGGGATTGGGTTCACCATCCTGTGAAAAAACTGTGGCCAGCGATCCGCTGACAGGGAGCAGAGGCAGCCCCCGACACCGAAGGGGTCCCCCCCGAGGGGTGCCTTGCACCAGCCCTTCCCTCCTGCAGCTCCTGCAGAAGGAAACGATACAGCTTGCATTGCATCAGAGCGTTTCACCATGAAACCTGGTTAAAACCTACTAGTTCAAAATGCATTTCATCCGAAATCCGTGGGGCATTAGTCAGAAACCAAAGGAAAGGTTTATGGACAGAAGCCACAGAGCCTATGTGATTTACCACTTCTGCTTGAGCTTCAACAACCTATTCCCTGTAAAATGCCTCTACCACATTGCTAGGGACAGGCAAATAAATGCAATTAAAAACAGTGAGGGTGGCATTTGTTTCACCTACCTGTAGCCATGAAGGCATCCAGGTCTGAAGCAGTTGCCCGGCCCCTCCGTGAGACCTGTCCTGAGCACCCGAAAGAGCAGGCTGGACCACCCCGGCAGTATCTTCTTTCTTGCTGTTTTGAAGGAGCTTGGACAAACTCTTCGCAAATCCAGCCAGGAGTGCAGAGCTTTATTTTTTCTGTCTTGCCACTGACTTGCTGCGTAGCTTTGGGCAAGTTACTTAACCTTGCTAAGACTTTGTTATTTCCCCTGTAAAGTGGGGTTAATAATGGCTATCCGTCACCCCTGGCTTTGAGATCCTTGGATGAAAAGTGTTGCAGAAGCAGTAGATATTAATGGTATCCTTTTCATTCTTTTTCATTAGCTTGTGGCCTTTTGACACCCAGAAGAAGAAACGATGTATTTCTCCTTGAAAAATCTGCTCTTAGATTATTTCCACTGTGATCAAAAGTAGAGAGTACCAGAGTTTTCACAGGCAAGCTCCCTTTCAGCCCCGTTTTGCAGACTCAGGCAGTTAAGAAAGTTACAGAAATGCTCATCAGAAATTATTAACCAGGGTGTTTTTATTTCTGTCGGAAAGTTATTTTAAAATCATATATATATATCTGGATGTACATAAAATTGTAATTTTTAAAAACATTTAAAAAAATCTGTTTCTCAAGCAGCTCGAGGTGGCAACCATGGCTCCGTCTGTCATTTATTTTATTGCAAAAATTGTCTCAAAAGATCTGCCATGGGCCGAGCCCCCACCCAGGAGCTCTGATGCTCCTCCCTGCTCAGGCCCTTCAGGGCCACATCTCCCCGGGTGTTTCGCCAAGCCAGAGGGCCCCTGAGCTTTACCCAAGGGGTAGCCATGCCTTGTTGCCTTTTGGCCGCACCATTCAAGCATTGGCTTCTCTGACATGGGGCTTTGTGGTGAAAAGGCAGGCAGACTTTTAACTGAAAAAGCCATTTAATTATTCTTCATTTACCTGGGGTCAGAAATATTTATGTCTCTCTAAGTTTTCATGCCTTTTTTTAAAGAAACTTTAAAAAACTTAAGCCAACGCCTTCACGAAAGGAAACAAATCTTTTGCTTTGAGCAGTTCACAGACAAGGATAGGTGAGACGAAGATCCCACGATGGCTGGAAAACCCAGCTGTGAGGGACAGTTTGCAGGAGATGAGAGGCAAGAGCGAGCGTGTTGTGTGGCAGCATGAGGGAACAGTGAAAGACAACCTGTCCGTACAACAGGGCTGGCAGAGGAGTTTAACTGGTTTTCATGCTTCAGAGAGCTTTTGATGCTTGGTACAACGTGGGTAGCAAACAGCGAGGACTGTCTCCTGACACCATGTATCCCTATCAGATGCTGATAATTGAGATGTTTGTTTAATTGATGTATTTCTGCATGAGAGTCTGACTCAGACGGTGGGTCCTGCCACTGACTCAGCACGTGCTTGTGAGCTGGTAAATCTGAGTGCCAAAATCAATAGGCTGCCTGTAACAGGCAGTGCTGACCCAGCCTCTGCCTCTTTAGCTTGTCAGGGTCTGTGTTGCTTTGGGGCTGGAAGGGCAGGAAGGCGGTGTGACAAGCTCCCTGCACCCAGCACCCTCTTTGCCTTGTGCAGCTCTCGGCAAAGTCGCTCCGGCATCCCCAGTTCCCAGGGAAGCAGCAGGGCCCCTAAAATTAAGCTGGACTTTTGCAATGGTAGAAGATGGCAACAGGGAGAGGCCAGGGGTTGGGATTTTTATCCTGAAAACGGGTACAGTGGTGGTGGTGTGTATAACTGTTAAGGAGAATCTTTGAGAACATTGTTGTGAGATGCAAGCTGAAAGGCTGAAGCATTGTATACAGGTATCTGGGGACAAAAGGACAGTGCCATGAGATATAAACTGTATACAGGTATCTGGGGACAAAAGGACAGTGCCGTGAGATATAAATTAGAAATTGGCATTAAGTGTGCCCTGACGATTAGCTGAAGCTGGCTAGACCCATGCTCCTCTGGACCAGAAGGGATTTACTGTACCTGAGGCTGTTCCTATAATGTAGATGGTTTCCCTGGCTCAGTGTAACGAAGCAATTCAAGGGCCACATTGTCTCTGACGATTTCTGCACAGGTGAGGCTCTGTAGACGTTTCCATCTACGAGACTTTCTGCAGATGGTCTCTCACATGATAAAATGAGACAAACCTGTATGGGTAAGCCCCTGTCAGCATCCCTTGCCTTCCTCTTTCCGGATGCCCCCAGCTGCTGGATGTAACGTTTTTCCACGCGGCCAGACGCTCCGGCTGCACAGTGGTGGCCCTGCCAAACATCAGACAACCGCTTTATGCATGAGGCAACCTTTTTATCTTCCTAGAGAGGGTCAATAATTGGGAAGCATCCCCAGCTAGAGCAAGAGGCAACTGATCCCCTTCCATATTGATATGGAGCATGACTGAGTATTTAAAAACCCCTGAAATGTGTTCTCTTTTAAAGCCTGAAAGGAGAGAGACACTTTCTTGTTAGCCCTGGCCCCTCGCTGTTTTTTTCTGTTGTTGCTTTTGACACCTTTTCCTGCAGCAATTGTGGAGGTGGCTTTCAGTCAGGCTTTACCTCCTATACAGCCTTGCTGGGTTTTTAACTTTCACTTGTTATTAGGGAAACCGATTTCAATTTTTAATAAAAGGTGACACTTAAAAACTAGTGCCATCAAAGCAGCTAATGGAAATTATAGTCATGCAGGCATCCATTTTTTATACAAGCTAGCTTCAATTAGCCACGGGCAAACATCAAAAGGTTTGAGGGAGGACTGCTTTCAAGAAGAGCCTCCAAGTTTAGGTATTTAATTGAACCTTCTCCAAAGTATGTGAAACTCTGGATGGTATGCAACGAGGTACGCTGCATGAAATATGCTCTGGTGAGGTTTCCAGGGCTTGTTTATAGACGTATATGTATGTAGCACCAGAGCTGTATTTTTCAGAGCCCTCTGCCATTAAATCTCATAATTTTCTAAGAGCAAATATACATTGATGCCTGATTAACTGAAATCCATACTTTTATTTTGATCAGGTATAGAGTGGAAAATTTTTAGGGGGAAAAAATGTTGAAATGTCACCTTTCAGAATGGTTTGAGAAGGTAGCTGCACACCAGAGGTCTGTGTGATACCTGGTCAAGTGCTGATCTAATTCCGGACACCTTTGTGGTTTAGCTCCCTGGTCTAGCTACAGCCTCAAAGGGAAAGAGGGAGGAAGTCAGAGTTTCTGGCTGGATTATGTTTGCGCAAAAAGCCTAGGTAAGATTTGGAGAGGGAGATTGTTCAAACACGTTTCCTCAGCCTAGATAACCTTTTGACTATTTAGAGATGATGGCTTTCCGTAGCTTCATAATCATGGACACAACTCCAACCGCAAGTTGTGTTCACGTAGCACTCTTGGCCATGCTACGCTACTCACGTTGCAAATCACTGCTGGCTCTGGGAACTTTTAATTTTTTTTTTTGTTCCCTCAGGCGTTTGATCACCCGGCACTGTATTTCTAACTTAACAGCAGTAATGGACTGCTGCTGCAGCTGCTGGCTTTGTAAGTGATGGTAGCCTTTGCAGTGCTTTGCTGTGGGAATTAAATCTTGCCGTAGCATAAGTGACCATTTTCACTGCTGAGCAACTGACCTAAACAGCAAAGATCATTACATAAAAATATGAGTTAATTTGATTATGAATGTTCTTGCAGGGGTTTGATGACTTTACAGAGTTTAAAAGAAAGTTGTGCATCTGCCACGATGTGCTGTTGCATGGCTTGAAGGGACCTGTAGTAAAGACATCATTATTTTATTCTGTAGGTGGAGCAGGGGTGGTCAGTTATTATGCGTTTTATGGCTGTTAAGAGAATTATTTCCTAGATGATGATGGCCTTTGGCTGCAACCACAATATACATGTTTATCATTATTATTACAGCTATTATTTCTGGAAGTAATTTATATGCAACTAGACTGTCAAATCTAACGAGAAATCTATGAGGAGAAAAAAACATTAAGGTGCCAATACCTCTGTGTGGCAGACTGGCTTCTTTTACATGTGGTAGTGAGACCCAGGCTGACCCGAGGCTGATGAAAGCTAGCAGTGAAAGCTGCCTGTAGCACCCACTTTCATTGCAGTTTCCTCAAACCTCATAAAGCAAATAAACATCAGCGTCGCTGTCTGCCACAGCCTGTGCAGATGTCTGGCATCAGAGATGATCCTGGTTCATAATGGCAAAGCCAACAGGAATGTGTTCTTTCTTGCATTAAAGTCTGTGTCCAGTGGGAGTGTTAAATTCAGTGGATAACGTGGCTTCTCCAAAAGTGCGGACAGGCGCTAAGCCTTGCCATATCTGACAAGGTGGGTGAGCTGTGAAGCCAAGTATCACCTCTGAGGGTAAGCCAGAGACTTTAGAAATAGCTACAAGAGACAATTTCTTTACCATTGTCCCTACAAACAGAAAGGTCTGTAGCGTCATGAAGTGAGCAACTATAAAATAACTTGTCCATAATGGAAATTTCTTCCTAGTTCTGTTAATAGCAGTTTTTGCCCTGAAGTTTGAGAGTTTACATTCTTATTAAAAAGGAAGAGTCTACCTGTGGGTCTCAGTGATGCCGTGTGGCACCATACTGCATATATTTGAGAGGTATTGTCCTCTAACATGTTTGCTTTCTGCCCCTAAAGGTTGTTGCAGGAGGTTCTAGATAACAAGGCCCCATATAAAGAACAGATGAGCTATAGTATGTCTTTGTGAGTGTTTGCAGCATTTGTCTTGTGATGTGGTGTAGACCCAAGATGCTCCTTTGAACTAGGTTTTCGCCTCCTTCCTTCATTTCTTGGTGGATGTTTCCAACTCTCCCGCTTTACCAGGCTGGTGTGCCAGGGTTTCCAAGATGCTCTGGGTAGGAAGTGCTTTGCTGGAGAAAACCACCTATTCTATAGCAACACGCAAGCTAAAAACGTAGCAGTAACAAAAGAAAAAGCAGTTTCACAAACATACAAGGGAGAGATGCAGACAGCAATCTGCGGTTTTGAAATCTGTCGAAATAAAGCAAACCACATTAATATGTCAGTGTGCAAAGATAATGAATGCAAACCACAGCTGAAACTTGTGCCCTACGTGTTCATATTTCTCCCAATTACGTACATTACATAACATCGTCGTCACTACCATGCGGTGTCCTTGTGCCGCTCGAACACCTTGTGCTTAGTCCTTGCAGGACCAGACGCGAGTGAGCCACAGGGAGGTGAGGACGGGGAGAGCGGCTCCCTTGCCCCGAGCCTCGTGGTCCTCACTGGGTGGCAACGTCTGTGGTCTTTGTCCAAACACCCTTCTGCATTGCCACCTGTGTTTGCTCCTGTCAGAGATGACGAGCCTGTTTTTCTCACCCATGTCACTTTTCAGAAGTGTAGTAAGTTTAGTGGGAGGGACAGGGTTGGCTGGTGCAGGAGGATGCCGGCACTGTGCTGGGCAGGGTGTCAGCCCCCCGTGCTTCAGTGGCAGCTGGAGCTCTTCAGCAAGGCAAGATCAGCTAAAATAAAGCTGGTGGCGAGGGATTTTGGGTACACCAAGCTTGAGATCGAGCTTCTTTACTGCTTGAGTAAGTACTGCTTCTGTTTTTAAGATGATCAATATATGTAAAGGCATGCTCCTTGCAAGTGCCGAATGTGCGTGGCAGTACTGTTGCAGTCTCACTGTTGAAGCAGTGTGTGAGGCTCCAGGCTGTGAGAAACACCCAGTTGTGCTAGCCTGTGTGCGGGTACAGGGAGAGTGAGTTTGCCAAAGTCCTGAAGAGCCAAGGACTGCACGCTAGATCTTCATGGGTGCAGGGAGCCTCCCAGGCAAATCAACCAGGACCCACTCCTAAATGCAGTTGGGATCAGGTCCCGTTCCTGATGAAATCTATAGGAACCTAATTCAGTTCTCACAACAACAGGCTCTAGCCCTCTTTGGGGTGGGGGCAACCCAGAAAATGTCTACTCCTAGTTTGATTGTGGTTTAAAAAAATTTAATTCTTAAGTCACTTTTCATCCCTGAGATGTTCCCGCCCAATGGAAGGAATGTCTACTGCTTCCCACTAAAAAGAAATCATATTGAAACCTTTCTAGAGCATAAACTTTTAAGTTTTTCAGCCAGATCTAGTAAACAGCTGATTCCCCTGGATTGTGAACTGGGGGATTTCACAGGGTATGCCTTAACCAAAATTAAATCTGTACCCTTCCTAAATACATCTGTATCATGTTCGGGTCTTTCTCTAGACAGTACTTTTCTAAATATAAATTCTTTCCTTGGATAACCTTTCACGTCACTACCTATTCAGCAAAGGGTGTTAGTCCGTCTGGAAAAATTTGAAATATAGGATCTTGAAATAAACTTGAGTGGAAATTTACTCAGCATAGAAATGCAAATTTCTAGATTTCCAGATAACAGTTACAAGAGCTGATCTAATTAACTGCTATTCTGCAGCTCTTCTAGAATCTATTTTATTTGTATAACAAATGCATATCGATTGGTGGCAAGCAAGTGCTAAAGCAAGTTCAATTGCATTTTATGTTGTGTGCTTAGTCAATAAGGCATAGGAAATGTATGCTTCACGCGGGGATATTGCAAGGGCTATTGAAGCACTAGGACGCAGGATTACCTAATGCTACTTAGCAATCAGCATCAACAGCATCCATAACATGCCTGCTGTAATGCAGTTGTCTTAGTCACTTAGCAGGTCCTAACAAGTATTTACCAGAGGATTTTTATAGTTATTCTATTACACTTCACAGGTATAATTCAAAACTGATCTATTAATAATGTATAAAATAGAAACATAAAGCTGTTTTCTGTATAAATGTTCCACAGCTCCATTAGCTCCAATGAGTGAATTTACCTTTAAAGAACCGAAATGTAAAACATATATGGGTCATAATTCTCAGCAACACTATTTTTTACTATCACTTACAAAAATACACATCTCTGGTTAAAAAAAAATGTTGGCATATTGTTATAAAAGAAATACTTAAGCCTTCTGAAATATCCTGGCCAAGACTTGCCGGAATCCCGACCTAGTGTAATCTTCTATAAATACCTCTCTACAAATGTGCCTCTTCAAGTATCACTGAGTATATTATTTAAATCCCAGAGGAACTTTAGAAAGCGCGTGCAGGAATGAAAATCCTTTTAAACGATAGTCTTTTGTATGGGAAGCTTTCTGAAGAGGAAGGTCTGATCCTGCTGCATTGAAAGCTGGCAGGGTTTTTCAGAAGTTGTACGAGGCTCTTGATGGTAGAGAGAAAATTCCACCATTGGTATCTGGCTCTGCCCTCAAAAATTAATGCAGCTCTGTCAGCTTTCTGTGGGAAAACGGGAACGGGAACGGGACAGCAGGCACAGTCCCATGATGTCTCATGGGAGTAACCTCGAGGCAAATCCGACCCTCAGTTCATGCAAGTGTAAATGCCCACTAGTGTAGCTGAAGCAAAGCAAATTTGACTCATTGCTCATAACGCAATCCTTCAGCACCAGATCCTGAAAATACTTAGGTCTAACTTTGATGTGAGCAGCGCCTTTGATTTCACGTTAATTTGGGGACGTAACATTAAGTGAAGGTATTTAAGCAATTTTTTTTAGTTCTCGCTGCAAGTTCTTTCCTTCAGCCACTACTGCCACTGGGGGAGTTTGTCATTTGGATATTACTGGAGATATGATCTCCTTAAGATTTAAGTTTTATGGGCATGTTAATTGAATTAAAAGATTAATATACAGTGCAAGGGACCAAGGACATAGGCGATTAATCCTGAGAAATAAAACATGGTTGAGTCACATAGAAGCACTATAGGGCAAAAAAAACCCCAGCACTGAAGGACCTTTGACAAGAAAGGTTGTTTTTTCCCCTGACAACCCTGTCAGCTATGGCTCTCAACAATAAAAAGAAGAAAACAAATAAATTGGAGGCCATGTGTAAGTCATAGGACCAGAATATAAATACACATGACATGGAAAGGAGTAAATAATAGTGACGCTTTCTTTAGAAATGTTCTCAGGCAATACTTCCTATTCATGTCCTACTGAAATGACATGAAATAAAACTTTATGGGGAAAAGTGTTATTAATCACACAGGTTCTTGAGGAACATGACTATCCGTGTGTTGAGATGCACTCTTCCTTTACAGGGCTGCTGTCTAGTGCCTTACACCAACAATGCGGATGTAAAGAAATATTTGGTATTTTAAGCATCAGATCATAAAAGAAATGTGTTTAACCATTGCTGCCTAAAAGGACAGTTACACATTTTCACTGCAGGTCAACCAGTCCCCTATGGAGCTGGGAATCTGGATGTGAACAGCACTGCCGTAGCGTGCAGCGCATCTCCGTGGCGTAGTCCCACCCCTGAGCAAAGGCAACTCGCGCCCGAGTCTGGCCTGAGAGGGCAAATCCCACTGCTCTGGGAAAGCAGAAAGCCTCAAATTAATGCAAAGTCTTCAAAATCCCCAAAGTAAAATGAAGGGGGAGAAACAATATAGATTCTCGCTGTAGTCACTGGGAATTTAATAGCTATCATTCATAATCAAGATGCTCCTAGCAAGGAGGACAAAGCTTGGTTCTGGCCCGTGTGAAGACAAGCTTTAGCACCTCCGAAAGCACGCTGGCTCATCTCAGCTAAGGTCCCCACTAGGGCTCATCACACCTGGGCCTTTTTTAAGGTGCGATATGAAGTGGCATTTAAAAATGCGTGCATGCCATCAATTCACTTATTCTTCCAAGGCAACCCAAACACGCACGGATTCCTCCAAGCATAGCTCCAGCCACCAACAAAGCCCTCTCCCTCTGCGGGCGCAGTCAGGACTCCTCGCGTGCCCTGATCCAGCCCCGGCAGCCCCGTGGCAGCACAGGGAGCCCTCACGGGTGCCTGGGGACCCGGCTCCTCTTGTCCAGGTGTGGGGGAAGCTGCCAGAAAGCAGCAGTCCGGGTGCAGAGTTGCAGCATCTGTGTCCTCCTGTGAAATCTGCTTGCCGGTCCTCCAAAAACATGGGAGAGGAAGGCACTTGACCGGAGTGCTTAGCAGCATGAGGGGCCCAGATAACACTATTTTAAAAAGGAAATGGTATTTATTGGCCTAGCTCCTCAGAGCAGGAGCTTCCCTCCCTACGTGGCTGTAAAATGCCTACTAGTGCATATCTGCTCCTGCAAATAAATCTCAATCTTCGGAATTAATAATAAAGACAGCTAAATGAATAATAAAGTGCATAAATACTTTTCCATTACTGTCAACCATCAGCAATTACTGCCACGGGGCTAAAATGCAGTCTCAGATTGCAGGGGAGATGTCTTCTTTGGTAAGGTGTCCACTCTAGAAGAGGTTGAAAGCCTCTGCTCTAAAGTGTGCTGCTTCTTACACAGCAGCAGCTATGGTTACTGATTTACAACCTGTACTGGTGACATAAAAGCCCTGTTAGCATCCAGTGGTACGTAGGATGGTGCTTTTGAGGCTTGTAAGCCCAACTTCGTAAGTCTTCTGCTCCTTTTTGGTAGTTAGTTACATGGACAAAAAGTCTTCTGCTCCTTTTTGGTAGTTAGTTACATGGACAAAAAGTCTTCTGCTCCTTTTTGGTAGTTAGTTACATGGACAAAAACTCAAAACACCTCCTGGAGGCTATTGTTGGGATGTGTCTTTGTATGTGTGATTCAAAAAGTCTCTCTGAGTAAGTTTTTTGTGCCTCAGTGTCCATAAAGTGAAGGTTAAAGCTCTTCCCTCCTCACAAGTACATCCACACATATGAGGCTCTTACATGCATGGCTGCAGCCCCTACTCAAACGACCTGACTTACACACTGCTCCTTGAGTTATGGTCCTGCTAACACAGAAGGGTGTTTTGGCTTGAAAAAATGTTATTTTTGTGGGGTTTTTTTATTATCTTTGACACATTTTAAATCTCTTCCCTTGCAGGTCTGTGTGGTGTCTTTAGTGGGATTTGTTATGCTTTGTATTTCATACCAACCTGATGAGAAGACGTGTGTGCAGTTCACAGTAAAGGTACCTTGACTTTTTAAACATTTCTTTTTCCTCTCATGTCGTTAAAGATAATCAGAAAAGTTGATACTGGGGATATTTTTAAGACCACATGAAAAGAAGTGAAAATGCACCTGAAATGCAAGAATGGTTTTCTGGTATTTTCCAGGCAGCTAAGGAAGAAACTGTAGCCTATAAAGGGGAAACTCTAATAACAAATATTTCAAATCAGAGCAAGACACCTTTTTATTTGCCGTATTTTAAGAATATCAAAGAGATTCAGATCAACAAAGCTGGAATAATTTGGGAAATGTTTAGTGAAAGATTGGGGGTTACTGATTAAGTAGAGATATTCATAGAGAGCTGGGTAAGAAGTAGGGTAGCATAAAATGGGTCCACTTAAATCAAGTTTTAATTTTTAATGTGAGCTAAGAAGCATCTCAGCATCTTCCCAGCAGTTTTGTTCCTCACCATGAAATAAGAAACTGCGTAGGCACAGGCAAATTAAAAAGCGTGGCTGGAAAACTCTACCTGCCCACCTCCATGGTCAGGGAGAGAGAGGCTGTACCTGAGCACTGGCAGCCGTGTCTCGGCGCGTGGTGCCTTGTGTCAGGGTCGGGCACTAGCGAACATGGGAAAGCGTTAGCAAACCATGGCGACAGGCATTCTTCCATGAAGCAAATTCCCATCTGAGCATCGCAAGAGAGGCGCAGAAAACATGCACCATGCCCCGCCTCGGTCCCCAAAACTGCTTCATTGACACTGGTAAGCAACTAGAAAAGAAAGGTTGAGAATGCTTGTTCCAGATGGGATGTTTTTAACACCATTTTTCTGGGCTGTTTTTCCTTATTATTGTAATTTTCAGGGCTCTTAATATTTTGCAGACACATAATAACCAACAAAAGTACCGACGCAAGCAACACAAAATAACAGTGATTATTAACTGAGAAAGGCAGAAGGAAACCAAATGCAAGGAGCGTCTTTTCAAAACCTGGCATTCATCCTCCCTTAGAAATTAGACCCTGGCGTGTCTTTTGTGCCTCTCTCAAGCTTCTCCCGTACTTCCATAAAGAAAGGGAGAAGAAGAACAATTGTTTCTGCCCTTTGATTGCCTTTACATTCTCGCCCTGTCACCTTTACACCCACAAGTAAGCATTACTGCTGCCCAGGGAGCTGCTGGGCTGGGCGGGAGCTGCCACGCCAGGCTTTTTATTGCTTGCCCTGCAGCATTAAATTGAACTTGGCATCCAAGCAGGAAGGGAGTCATCCCTCATGGTGGGAACGGCATGTCGGGCTGGGCAGCTCAGATGTCTCTGCCACCCTTAGCAACACCACCCACCCTGGCAGTGAGGAATGTCAGCCATCGCTCCTGCAAGAAAATAAACGTTTTGAAAGTGCTCCCCAGATGATGTAAAATGGGTTATTCCTCATCACCTGGCAGAATTAGAGCTAAAGTCTCCCTTGAAAGACTTCTGGTTCAGTCAACAGCCCATGGACTGTTGCCTACCAAAAGCAGCCTCCTCCCCAGAATCTACCTTCCTTGCATTTCCTATTGCAGTGTGCCACAAAACTCCATCATTCCCAGGCTGTTCACCTCTCCTGTCCCACGTCCCCACCGGGAGCCATTATCACAGAATCACAGAATCGCTAAGGTTGGAAAATCATCCCACAGTGTCTCCCCTCCTTGCTGCCTGTCCAGACAAACAGCTTCTGGCTGCAGGGTACGTACCTATTTAAAACGAAGTAGGAGCTAAGAGTCTCCTCCAGGGCTTTGATCACACAGGACTCATCTAAATCTCCAGTATCACTTCTCAGATCTTCAAATGTCAGTTAAAGTCTGTCTCCGAACAAAACAATGAACATTAGCTATTTGACGACAAGGCTGAGGATGCAAAATTACAATCATGAGACAAAGCTGAGCAACTTGGGTAGTTCTCTCCTCCTCGGGGGCTTGATGCTTCGTCCAGCACCGCAGCTGGGTTCAGCTCTATCTGCCCCGACTGTCCTCCCAGGGACTTGCTCCCCAGCCCAAGCCCTGCCCTCACGCTGGTGGCTGGTGCCCACCGAGGCTGCACCTGGCTGCCAAGCATCATCCCACAAGAAAATCTTGGCCGGGCTTCCCTGGAGTGCAGTTAGCATGCTGGGATCCCTTGCATAGCCTAAGGGTCACTTTGGGAGGAGGACCACACACACAGAGGCCTGGGGGATTTCAGTGAACCCCCGAGGTGACCCTATCACCACTGCAAGTGACTCCCTCAGGGTGGGAAATGGGAGGAGACCCATGCAGTCCTCCCTGCCTTCCTCCCTCTCCACAGCTGCTTCTTTCATTTCACACTTGCATGAGCCCTGGATCCTGTTTAAAAAGGAGGTGTTAGAACTGCTTTCGGCAGAAGTCCCTTCCTGAGACTACCGCAGGTATCCGCAGCACCCCGTGAGTCTATGAGAAAGGGAGACCACCACCCAAAGGGAGGGTGGCTTTGCCCTTCAGGGGGACAAGGGCGAGTCCCAGGCTGAATTTCTGCCCCTGCCCCGTCTCTGCCTCTGCAGGAAGCACGCTCTGCAGGGCGGCAAAGCAGCATGCCCAGCTGTCAACGTGTGTATTTAAAAGGGGCGATCCTCTCCCTGGGCAAAAAAACCCCAACCACATCATAGGAAAATTTTGAGATCTTCTGTGGACTTCCTGGGCTATCTGCTAATATTTGACAGACCACTCACTGTGGTCCTCGTCACGGCATCTCCCACGGTAGCGTGACACCCTCTACTCCTGCCCGCCCAGCCCCTGCAGCCCACGCCGTGACACACACTGCGGTTCCTGTTCCCTGCATGGCCTCGTGCCTGAGCCACCACCGCCTTCAAAAGGCATCCTCTGGATCCACGTCTGCAAACCCTTCGGCTTTCACCTCTGATAACTGTGAGAAGCCTGTTCCATGAGGAACTCGATCCATCTTAGGGTCTTCATTTTCTTTTTGGCATGCAGCAAAACTATTGACAGTAAATATTGCTAAAATGTTTCTTCCTCATATGAGGAACCCGAAGGAGGATGAGTTGCTGTGCTCTGACCTCATCGTATGCTGTCTTTCCCCGCTTCTCTTTTCTCCTTCTATTTAAACAGCAATTGCAGTGCCTATCTCTCTGAGGCTGTTAAAAAACAGTTTTCCAGTGGCAAGTTCTGGTTCCTGGGCAGAGCTCACGACGTGGTTTTATTTGCGATGTTGAAGCTGCCTCCAGGTCTGGCATGTGATTAATCTGCTGATGTCTTGTGCTCCCTCACAGGCAGTATTTGCATTTGCCTCACCTTTGATATTTGGAAATGTGTTCGTTTTCAGCGGCTCGCAGAGAGATTCCTCTGCAAACATCTTGTGAGAATAATAAGCTATTTGGAAATTGCGCTATGTCCCCACACATCTCTACTCACCTCTGAGGATTGCTGTAAGAGCAGCCCGTATATTATTTGGTGCATTTCGAAGGGATTCTGAGATTTCCTTCCCTTTAGGGACACAACAGGCAGATTCTTGCTTACTGTACCTGGAGTGTAGTAGTTTAGGCTGTGGATTTCATGCTATTCTGTACTGACTTTGGATAGAAATTGGCAGCTAAATAAAATACCTGCCAGGGAGAACCAGGCACACTATGTAGTCTTGGCTTAATATCTCATTTAATAGGGAGGCCTGATTCTGTCTCCTGCTGGTCTGAAGCCAGGGACTCCCAGCCAGTCCACTAGGACTTCTGCATCACAGAAAAACTTTGGTCCCTCAGAGAAGAGGAACAGTCATCAATGTTTGTCCATTTTCCGTTTGCCCCATCAAACACACTTGCACCATCTTTTAAAGTCATGCCACAGGCCTACGAATTACCACATCTTTGTTTGGAGGGGTTCTATCAGTCAGTAGTAGCGCTTTCTTCTGTGTGCTTTATATAAGGAGGTGTCCCCATTTTCCAGCTTCACCTTTCCCATGGACCTTTACCTTGAAAGCTGCGGGGGTAAAGTAATTGCATTTAATAAGATCCACCCTCATTTTGAAGCTGCCCTTGGTTTAAGGCTGCAGGGGAAGTCATTAAATTTAATAGTAGCCAAGTCTTGGAAACAAAGATCTTGCTGTAAGAATTCAGTGATTTGCAGGAGAAAATGTATATAGTGCTTTAAGATCTGCAATAAGCCCGAATATTTTTTTTTCAAGCTGGCAACTGAATAGGAAGATTGATTCACTCTGTAGATATAAGACAAATACACCAGGAGTGTGAATTTTATCAAGACATACATACTTGGAGTTTCAAGGTCATAAAAAATGCTTTTATATTGATAGTTTGCTTGCGGTATTGAGGTTAAGAGAGAGAGAGAGAGAAGCTGCTGTTTAAAATAACAGATTCCCAGCCATGCCATGTGTCTGACAGATAAGATGCCAAGAAAAATAAATGTTTTTACGGTGCTGAACAGAACCAAAAATGCTATTTTGGCTAAACACAGAACACGAGTTTAATATTCATTCACACATATTTTGTATGCAGTTCCAGCTATCAAAAGCAAGGGAAGTCCATATGCTCTGGTATCCAAAGGTCTCAGGTGCAACCCAGAGTGAAAAAGGCTCTGAATCGCTGCCGGTTTCCATGCGTTTGTGGGGGTGGACTCTGCAGAGCTGCCTTTGATAAAAGCCACCCTGTTTTAAAGCTGCCACTGGTGTAAGGAGTAGTGGGGTGACAAGCAGACCCTTGTCCTTCTCATGCCATAGCACTGGGAAATGAAAGGTGCTCGCTGCTCTTTCACGCCTTTGAAAGACTTCTCCTCCATGTTTATGGGGCAAGTTTTGGAAGGAGATTGAGCACAGCATGCGCTTTCTCCTGGAGATTTGCATTCCCGCTCCACAGTTGGACCTGGGAAGCAAGCAGGCTGGCTGCATTCGCAGGGCCACAAGCGGGTTCAACCACCTCACTGCCTGACTTGCAAGTATAAATCAGATTTGTTCGGGCATGCAAACCAAGAGGTGGGAATAACACATGAGCAAAGTTTCAAAAACACCTACTTCACAGCACAGCCTGAGATAAGATGTCAGCCCAAGCCTCAGTCTGTTCAGCTCTGCTTCAAGGCAACTGCACTAATTTATGTCAGCAGGTACAACAGTAGAGGAAGATGCTCCTTACCTCTCTATAAAACTTCTGGCTGTATAGAGACAGGTCTCAAAATTGCAAGGCAATACTCATATAAAATATGCAAGGCAGAGTTACTAGTTCTTGAGATGACCTGCTGAACTTTGCATCACCAGGGAGTTATAGTTGTCTTGCAATTTTTGAAGCACATAATGTCCAGATAGTACATTGAATGCATATATTCCCTGTGAAATACATGTGCATGTGTTCATTCAGTGTTTTTCCTTCTCTGTGTAGCTGGAAAAAGAGTGGTTTTTTTCTTTTTTACTTTTTTTTTTTTTTTTTTTGCTTTCTTTCAGCTAATGTATTTTCTCCTGAGCGCCCTGGGTCTGGTTGCCTGTGTTTTGGCAGTGGCTTTTGCTGCACACCATTATTTGCAGATGACAAAATTTACCTGCGACACCATCCTCGAGTCCTGCCAGTGCAAACTGGACACTGCAGACCCCCTCGGTAGGACCTTCGTCTATCAGGACGCAGCTGACTGTGGCAGCCTCACCAGCATGCTCAACCTGTACTTACTTCTGCAGATGGTTCTCAATCTGATCGCAGCCCTGGTGTGTCTGTCGGCGTGCTTCGTCATGTGGAAACACAGATACCAGGTCTTCTATGTGGGCGTTCGGTTCTACCCTTTGATTGCTACTGAAGGCCAGCAACAGAAAGTATAGGGTCTGGGCTGGCAGGGGGTTGCAGCCAGGGAATGGAAATTATCAGCATACTGCCACCATAGACACCACAGATGGATGAGTGTTTATAAGGTTTTTGACAAGGAAAAACATTCACACAGTTTTAATGAATATATTTTTCAACCATTTTAAGAGCATTTCATATGGCTGCTCTTGCAAAAGGTCTCTTGTGAGATTATGTAGAGGTCACAAAATACTAAGATGCAGCTGTACAAATACTCACCAAAGAGGATCTTTAATAGCCATAGACAAAATGAGAGCTTAAAAAATCATTGGGAACTCATCTGCAGGCCTACAGCCGTTAAGAAATAGGGTCCATTTCCCTTGCTGGTAGATACCTGTTCTTGCCTTCAGAGAAGCTATACCAATTTCTACCATACAAGGATCTGGTCCAAACTGCTTAATTGTAATTATGCTGATCATGCTTAGGGAATATATTGTCTCTCGGATGCTCTGGGTATAATCCACGCTAACCTGATGGGGATTTACCATACGGAAAAGTAATAAGGGAGGTCAAGACCTCCTCAAATGCAGGTTGAGACCAACAGCAAAGTGAATATATTGACGACTGCCATATAAAATATACATAAGACTTTTCAGAGTGACTAACGATATAGGTTACCTAATCCAATTACTAATAAACAACAATATGAGTGGGTTGACTAATGGTGATTTGGTGGGCCCTGCTTGAGACCCCAGACATATTTCTGAAGTAGGAGTGCTTGGCACTTGGTGAGAAAAGATCAATTTAAGAAACCTTGAGTTGCGCTCCTGAAGTGGGGGATCCTAAATCACTAGTCACATTGAAAACTATGTTGACATTACTGTAATTGCAGGCTCCCAAACCCGGCATCTAGCCAGTTCCACCAATTATACTCCAAGCACAAAAGGCCAAATGCATTTTTGGTGTAACTCCTCTGAAGACAATCAGCCTTACACACCAGCAGTGGAGTTGGGCCAGCAGCCCTGAAAGATATATCCCTGCAACAATGAATGTTTTTAAAATGGGGTGGAGGGAGGGAAGCAAGAAGAGACTGCTAGTCTCCCAAAGACATCGTTTATAATGATGAGGGTGAAAGAATGACGATTTCTTAATAAGGAGCATAGAATAACAAACTGCACTCAGTGCTTTTTCACCCTGAAAGTGTGGTTCCAGAAGTGCTTTACGTCTCATTAGCCTTATACCGAGACAAGTATGTCAGTTTGTCCCTCAAACTGTCATTTCCACTTGCACAGCATGGACTTCTAAATGTAAGAGCAATTCTGAATCGGCAGCATTTTGCACTGCCTGCCAATATATATCTGTGCAAGGTCAAGACAGCTGGTGCTCACGCCCTGCCATGACCAGGGATTTCCCGATCCCAGCCAGGGCGAGGGTGCCTCTGAGGTGGGGTGGAGCAATCACATGCCAGAAAAACTATGTCATAATCATTAGCAAGGAGGAAGCAAATAAAATTTCTCTAAGGCTTCAAAGAAGCAAAAACTTTCTGTTTCTGCAGCAAAAATAGCCACCAGGAAGTCAAAAACCCAGTCTGGCAAAAAGCTAGTTGTCTAAGTAACTCTAATCCTACCCAAAAACCTGTCTTCCATATGGTGATCACATGTCATCCCAGGGCTAGACCAGCATACCTTCAGGGTCAGAAGATCACAGCGTAGTTAAGTCTTCTGCGGTCCACCTAGAGCACTGCTTGGTGGATGCGGTCTAGTTTTTGTCATGGAAAGTGCTTCTAGAGTAGACGTAGCGTCACCAAAGTGCTCTCTGCCAAGCTGCAAAGTGAGGAACCTCAGAAAATTAAGGTTTTTGAGACCAGCTTCCAAATGGCCTTTTTAGGCACCTAAAAATAGCAGTCACTAGTAAGCGTGGCTGCGGGGCACATTTGCAAGGGTGCCCGTTCGCTTGCCTACGTGTTGCCACCCATCTGAAGTCCTAAGCCTGGCTCCCAGGCATGCTCGGAGCAAGCGGAGACAGCAGTGAAGTGTGCAGGCGGGTTGGCAATGTAAAACCCAGCTGCTGCCATCGACGGGGCCGTCCGTGCGGTGGCGGGAACCAGCCCGACTCCCCCGACTCTGGCGGAGCATGCTGCGAGCGGTGCTCGGGGACCTGTGCCAGGGCCAGCCTCCCGTATAAGATGGATACACAGGGGTGGCTCTCACCTGCTGCTTGTACTCAGATGTTGGTTTGTCCCTCATCCCTCGCACGACTCCAGCTGTGCTCTCTGTGGAAGCGTAGGACAGAGGATATACCTGCCTTCCACCTACACGACTCTTGCTGTGCCCACTCCTCCCTCTGGCCAAAAATGTGGGCTCCTCTCTCTGCAAAGAAGATAAGAAACGGGAAAAGGATTGAGGGGAGGCTGAAAAACAGCTGAGCTTTGGGGCTTCCTCCCCTCCTCGCCGCCAGGCGCTGTGCCCCGACGGCTGGTGAAGCAAAAGGAAGGCTCTGCTGGCAGAGCAGGGCACGCTTCCCACCCTGCCCTCTCCCAGATGTCCTTGTTGTTCGGAAGATAACTTGGTCTGCAGCGCTGTAGCTTAGGCTGTGCTGCGTGCAGGCTGGCAGCAGCAAGCTGTTGTGGGAGATGGCTGGCTGGCCCTGGCCGATCGGCATTTCCACCAGAGCCGGGCTTTTGTCTCCTTAATCCTTTGACCTCCGTCTCACCCACATGTTTTCACTCTCTGTCTCCCATCACCTCCCAGGCGCTGGGCTCCCGGAGCCTAGCCCCTGTTAGATGGGGCTGGGCTCACATTGCCTGGCCTCTGCCTACCCACCCCTGGGCTTAAATTTGCTGGGACTCCTCTAGAGCACGGAAGACATAGCGATGGTGATCACTGAGTCGCTGCAAATGCCTTCAGCGCAGCGAAGGGGAAGAGAAGGGAGATCTGGATAAGAGAGCCTGCTCCGCTTGGCAAGCTGTGTGCCTCTATAACAGCGCACCCTCCGCTTTGAGCTACTGCTGCTGAGTTCGGTTCACTAACCAGTGCGTTGCAGCTTAACCCTTTGCTCTGGAAGAAAGCAATATTCATCATGTATTCTGTTGGTGTTTTAATGCTTAATGAATAAATACGGAGCATTTTGATCTAGCAAAGACTAACTTCTGTGTTTCCTCTTGATACATCGCATAAAATCAAACCAGGAGAGATGGGGAAATGGACACGGTAGCATTTGGAACCGGTTTCCCCCTGGGTATGGTTTTACAACATGTATTTTGCTCGGATCAAGAATTTCAGAAAGTAGTAATTAAAGATTTTCACCTACCACAGCATATTCAGACAGCTCCCAGCCTTTTCCTGGTGTCAGAGTCCACACAGACTGCACCAGGAGAAAGACTGGGACTAAAAGGCTCAGAAAGGACAGAGGTGTTGAAGAAAAAAACATTTTTTTTAAGTCCTGGAAATGTATTCTCTGTGTGAATTCCACAGAAAGGGGTAGGATTAAACCACTATGGACACACAGAATTTGCGAAGGGCTTGATGTAATTTACTCTCACAAACCCAGGTGTGATTCTCATTTGCACCCTAGCCACTTTACACTGTTTTCCCAGTGTAAAGGGGTTGTAAAGACGACATCAATCATTTTTACACCTACTTTATGGCCATTTTACACAGCTAAAAGAGCCCTTTGTGTAAATGAGAACTCAAGCCCTAGAGAATTTAATAGAGAGGAGATCCTGTCTATAGACTGCGCTAGACCCTCTAATAGGGTCTATTACTGGCATATAACTCTCTGCTGGATTTTATAGCTTGGCTTAAAGATCATCAGTCTCGATTAAATTCTGTTCCACAAAACTTTTCCAAAGGCCGTAACCCCGCCGGTGACATGCCTGCTCCTCCACCCCGAGCACACGCAGACAGTGGTGGTGTTGCATGGATAACTGCTGGGTTTTTAAAAGGAGAAGCAGCAGCTACCGCTTTCCTCTGGTTCTGAGGCATTTTGATGTTGTGCTATGCAAATACTGGAGCGACAATAACGGCAACGAAAAGGGAACCGAGACGCGGAGCCTTACACGGAGCCAAAATGTCACATTCTCAACCCCACCAGGCACCGAGGTGGCACCCGCTCCTTACGGGGGGGGCTGCACTTCGCACCCCTCTCCCTCTCCTGCTGCCGCTGGAAGGACAGGGGCCGGTGGGAGAAGGGGAAGTGCTGCCGGGTCCCGGCCCTGTGCCGGGGCTGCCACCAGCCCACTCCTCCCACCACCGCCTTCACGTGACGGCCATCTGCGCCTCGCCGGCCCGGCCGGCTCTGCGTGGGCACCGCTTGGAGCTTTGCCTAAAAAACAGCTCTGCACAAGAGCACTGGAAACTGTAATCAACTCGCAGGACTATTGGGTTTTTTTTCTTTTTTTTCACGCTACCAGCCAGTGCAATATTTGCTTTGGGGGCCTTTCGAAACAGAAAGCACGCTGCTAGCGTGTGACAGAAGCCGCAGTTCAGGTTCTCTAAATTTAGAAAGCCAGGATGTCATACCTCCCCTTGAAATTTTCATAGTCCCCTGCACCCCACCCACCCACACACGTACACATGCTTGCGTCTGGAAAATGTTTTTCGGTCTTAGCAAAGGGTGTTGGCTTAGGGGGATTCAAGGGAGGTGCAGAGGAACAACAGCAGCTCAGTCCCGAGCACGAAGCTTGAAGCCTCCTTAAGGCACTGGGCAGCAGGTCAGGCAGTGGGGACCCACAGCACCCGGCCGGCTCAGGCGGCTGAAGTCGAGGATCTCTCCCGTTGTCGGCCTGTAACATAAATCCCAAGGCAGGGCCAAGTTTTTCTGAGACGTATGGAAGCCCTCTGCCATGTCGCGTCAGGCAGCGCCGAACCCTCAGGCAAAAATGTCTTCCTGAGGTCATTTCTGGATGGCTGCGCACGGACTGTAGCACCTGTAGCAAAGGCTCCAAGAAGATGCATTTTGGTGCTAGCTTGTCTCAGGTCTCTGCAGTTCCCCCCCCAGGGATTTTTGCTTTCTGCTCCACTGCTGCCTCCTGTAATCACTAATCAGTAGCATTTATCCTCTGCTAAATTGGCTCTGTAGTCAAATATCATAAACGATAATTGCACATTTTTCTTTGTGTTTTGGTACCTGATTTCCATGTCTTTGTCCGAGCAAACAGTTAAAAGACTCATCTAAACTTCAGACTTGTTTGCGGGGGGGCTGGGGATTTCTTTTTTCTTTTTTTTTAAAGATATGGGCAATGCATATTTCATGTGTTACCATAATGCTTTCCCACGCCGCAAAGCCATCTTCGCATTAGAGCACAGCCCTTAAGGCCCGCTTACAGTGGCTGACTACAGAGAGAGCGTGGAGCTGAGACCCACCAAAGCTCACAAATGACTCCCTGCTTCACCCGGGTGCACCCAGGCATTCCTGCCTGGCACGGGTGTCTGAGAGCCAGCCGCCGAGCACAAGCCGGAGCCTAGCCTGAGCTGGGAGAATAATCTGCAGAGGGTGATTTGAATACACACCTCTCCCTCGGTCAGATGTATTATGAATGACAAGTGCTGGGCTAACCTCATGTTATGGGAGAGATTAAAGAGCCCTGATTGTCCTGGCAATGAGAGAGTTGAGCAAGGCAGGTTTCTAACCCCATTTCACTCTCTGTGGCCATGTAAAGAGAACCCTGTTTTTAAATGGCCCAAAGCTGACTGCAGAGGGATTTCTTCTTACATCAGTGTGGGATTTCTCTTTCACCAAAACGATGATGGGAGGAAGCCTTTGCCTGATCTGTCCCCCATTGGGCTGGCTGGGAGCGTCACTACTGGAGCCGGAGCCGCAGGCATGCAGAGAGGTGTGGACGCCACCCTCACATCTTTTTTGGGATGTTTTCTTCCAGCACCACAGCTGCCAGCGCTGGCACAGGGAGGGCAGGGGCAGCCGGTGGCCCAGATCCGTGATGCGCCTGAGTCAACCAAGCCCTGCAGCTATCCCCATTTATACTGACTATACTGGTCACCAGGGATGTGGTGGGATAGTTTAGGGAACAATCGTGATGAAAATAATAGAAAATAGACATTTGCACTTTCCCTTCCACCTTGTGAATCCAAGCAGACGAGCAGCTCGCATGTGAGGGGAACCAAGGGGAGCTGACGGAAAAGCGAAAGCCTCCCGTCCGGTTTCACTGCCCAAGCCTGCCAACGCACTGAGAAACAGTGAAAGAGTACAGAAAATAAACCACCATGCACTGGGCACTCTAAACACTTTGGGTTTTCATGATCCAAGGTGTTATTAGGTCAGGAAGGTGAAAAAGAGTGTATTTGTACAGGCTCCTCCCTCCTGGTCCGAGTCTCCCCAAGAGCAGAGCGCCGTGTCAGACGGGGACCCAGCCAGGCTTTTTCCTGATAGACTTAGCTGTCGCCACAGAAATTAAATTTTGTAACCTAATGGGGCTGGGGGGTGGGGAAGGGCAGTTTATGGGCTGTAGTCATATATCCATATATATTTTGTTAAGGCTACTGTTTTCAGATTTCGGCATTTTTTCTTGCGGACAAAAGGAAATGCTAGGATCTCGGCTTGCAAAAGTCTGCGCTTCCGAACTAACAGGAGTTCCATCTCCACTTTATTTCTAATAAAACTTCTCTCACTCGCTCTACCCAGGTTTCAGCGTTTCTCTTGCTTCTCCATTTTCCAAAGTGGCGGGACTTTTCCTTGCACACCCTCCACCAGCCCTGAAAAAGGCACTCTGTCTGTGGGCTGCGTGCGAGCAGCCCCTGCTTAGCTAGGGCAGGGGAGGCACATTTTGCAAACTGGCTCAAGAGACTTCTCCTGAGTTCCCCTCTAAACCTGCTTCAGTCACTGATTACGCTATTGTTCGTAGCAAATTGTCAAAAAATTACAGAGGGCCGGTGCTTGAAAATCACACAGGCTAATTGCCTGATAATAGGCGACAAGTGGATTTCATTAGCCGAAGCAACGTGCGTGGCTGTTGCGCGGTGGGAACAGGCAGGCCCTGCTGCCACCAAAGTCCCTGGAAATTTCACCTGAATAAGGGAAAATTCAGGACGTGGGCAGCGCTGGGGAGCTGGCTGTGCTCAGGTGTCGCACTGAGCAAGGGAGGTGTGCGGGAGCGTGAGGGATCACTGGGTGTCGAGGCTGACCCGCATGCCCGAGGGAAACTGACCCATTTTGAAGGGGTCTGTAGACAACAACGTGCCATTCCCTCCCATGGGTGGACCTGTGCAGTTCAGGCATGGATGGCAAGGCTCTGTTGGGACGGTTGTACATGTGCCCGTGTTGGCACGTATACACACGTGCCCTTGCAGAGAGGCACTACATAACATGAAGTCTACACTTGGACGTACATAAAACTACAGCAAAAACTGCTGTGGATGAGAAAGCCACAGCTTCATGTAGGTGTATGACCATGTGTGAGTGCAGAGAAGACCTGAATCATGGCATGGCTTGACCTGGGCAGCTGTCTGTCAAAATACCAAGGCCGATGGCATGCTCCATTTAACACTCACCTCCTCCCGAATTAATTGCAATCTCCCACGTTTCCAAACAGCTCCGAAGCCTTGTCTGCTCTTCAAAGTGGCCTGCCGGGGGTGCATCCCCTCCCTCGCCTCTCCTCTCAAGTGTGGGAACGCCCTCCGCTCCGGCTGGGGCTCGGTGCCAGGCTTGCTCCTCTCCTCACCTCTGCACAGCTTCGGGGCTGCAAATCCTCACTGCAGGAGGAAAAAAGCAGGGGGAGTAGAAAAGGAATAAAGATTTGTTTGCTATGTCTTTCTCTGAGCGTGGCACATCTTACTGTAAGGTTTTTCCCACTAAAAGGAATGTGTTGATTGGGGCTGGTTTGGAGTTTGACAGTTTTTTCTTTCGGTGGGTGTAAGGACCTGATTCAAGGCCACTGAAATGGATGAAAAACTTTGTGCTCAGTTCAGTGGCCTTGGATCAGCCCATGTAGGAAATTCATTCTCACTTGCTTCTAGCTGTGGGCTAGCTAATATTTCCCATGCTTAATAGAAAGCATCATTAGACTTGCTGCATCACACTCGAGGCAACACTAGCTATTTAAGAAAGTGGGTTGATTAAGGGACAGCCTTGAAGACTAAAAATAATCAGGGAAGTAAGAGTCAATGCCATATGAAAACAAACACACAGTCAGTTGTTATCACAAAGCTTTTCACGTGATGGTCTGTGCACTGGTCTCACCCAGAGCATGTTTATTTTGGACAATCTTAAATAGTACAGCCTCGCGTATTGGCAGCAATATATACGGACTGATTCAAGAGCTCAGGCCTGACCCAAACCCGATGGAAGTCAACACATTGAATTCCCTGAGCACACCCCACAGGGATCACTCTGTGTTTGGAAGGATATGCTGCAGTTAAATACCTTGGTCTGGGCTAGATATAAATTCGGTCTTACAGCATTTGCTTAAGGAAAATGTACTGACATCCTCACTGTCAAATCTGCATGGAGACAGGCAAAAATATAGGGGTTGTAGCTAACAGGTATAACAAAATAAAAATAGCTAATAGGTATAACAAAATAAAAATAAAGTGGCTGAAGGAGAACTTGAACAGTCAAGAGGAAATGCACCCAGTTCAAATGAACTCCCTTGGCCCAGACACATTTCACAGCACACGCAGTGATTTGAAAAGGAAGAGAAGAAGGATGGCAGGAACTCAGCATCTCACTTTTTCACAAGCCTCAAAAACATCGCAGGGTGATGTGAGAAGAAAAAATACAAGGCTTTAGTCCTGCCTGGAGACATGTGGCACAAACTGGAGCAGAGGAGATTAAACTTGGCTTCACCCCACCTTTCCCCCCTCTTTTCGCTCCCCTGCTCTTTGCTAGCATTATCTGGGTTGCTCGGTCCTCAGCAAACATCCAAGTAGCCAAAGTATGGGCAGGATTCTTGCCATAACCAAACCAGCCAATGAATGAAATAAGGCACTTGTTTCCTGGAGCAGAGGGAGGGGAAAGGAGGGGGGGATTTAAACATTTCTCTGTGGTGTTGGAAACCCACCTTGAGCAGAAGCGGTCCCTCAGCTCGCGCAAACCACCAGCGCTCCTTTGACGTCAATTGGCAGCCGGCTGGTTTGCACCATCCCAGGGGCTGGCTGCAGCGGCGTAAGCAAACAGCTCGGCCGGGCAGTGAGATAGACAGCGAGAGGCAAGTTGGAGTCCTGCACTCCTGCCCTCCATTTTACTGCTTTTCACCATCACCTACGGCATTGTTTTCAGACGCGTAAGGGCGCAGACCAGTTACTGCAAGTATCTCTTGGGCGAGTGGCACGTCGGGTGGTGGCACAGGGTTACAGCGGGGCTGGCGGATGCCAGAAACCTGGGAGTGCACTGGAGCGGGTCTCTGCGCTGAGACCCTTGGGACTCAGGGCCCCCCCGAGCTGTGGTGGTGCCTGGGGCGGGCTGCCAGGAGGGAAGCGATGTTCATGCAGTTACGTGAGAGGCAGGACCTGCCACCCATAGGGAGGCTGCTGTCTCTGTGAAAGGGATGGCTCATGTCCTCCAGCCTCGATCTGGGTGCTGGTCATATGGTCTAATGAGGGAGGATTTGGGAGAGTTTGTTAAAGAAGGAGTGAGAAAACGACTGACAGTGGAAAGTACTGGGGCATTCATCCGCTCTCCCCTTCCACTCTTCCCACCATGCAGACTCCATGCCCAAAGAGAGTGGGAGCAGGAGAAACTTGATTATTTCTATCAGACACCAAAGTCTCTTTGCAGAGCGTTTCCCGCAGCGCGTGGCGGGAGGAAAGGGAAGTGGCAGCTGCACAGCTGGCTCCCCGCCCTCCCGGGGCCAGGATTTGTGTCGCAGCTGCCCATCCCAACCTGCCCCGAAACGCATCCCACAGAGGACGGGGACAGCTGCGACGCAGGAAAGCCGTGTCCCGGCACTGCTGGTGGAGCGTGGCAGCCCTCCGTTCCGGGGGGCATGCTGCTGTGCCGGCCGCGGGAGGACGAGGCCAGCTGCAGCGGGGAGCGCCTCTGGGGATCACGCACGGCTGCGTTCCTGGACTGCGTTTTTCAGCAACGGCAAAGCAACCCGCTCTTTCGCTTTTCCCACCTGAAAAGCCTTAAAAGGCCTTGGCTTTCAGAGAAGGAGGGCTCTGCAGCCCCTGCAAGCCAGCTCTGCTGAAGCTGTCCTGAGATGAACACCCCAAAACGAAGGCAGCCAGAATCGCTGATCAGTTTTGAAAATGAAAGCATTAGAGACCCTTAAGTCCTGGAGCGCATTTCTTACCTATGCTGAGGGCTGACGGTGGGCTTGCAGCGTGCAGCGCAATGCAGAACCCCACTGAAGGGCCTGCTCCTTCATTCCTGCAATCAATATTTGTTTGAGGAAAAAGGGATGTGGTGAGGGGCTGTGGACTGGAGCTAAAAGGCGCAATGGACAGAGGAGGCTGGATGCAAACTTTTCCCCAGCAAGAACAAGTTTCCCCGCAGCACGTTTGCTGCTTCAGCAGCCAAGAAGTGGGCTGTGAGGGTGCGTTACTATTTCTCTTTATAACACGGCTCCATCTTGAAGGCGCCTTCGTGAAGTAGCTGGACCTACTTTATAACTGCTCTAAAGCAGTTCAAGCAAGGCAGAAGCCCACCCTAGGACTCGCAGTTTGAACCCCTTCATTTTACGGGATGTTGGGAGGACGTGACTCCCTTTTCCCAAACCTGCTTCTACAAGTTTTGGCTGAAATGCCCATCAAAAAGGCAGAGGGCCCAGGTGACCCCCTGCAGTGACGGGGGAAGACCCAGTTTCAAGGCAGGACAAACTTAGCAACCAACCAAGGGCTACGGGCTTTGCGGGTAGGCACAAGCCCCGCTGGGCAGGGATGCAGGGTGGGAGCACCGGCTGCCCGCCGAGCCCGGGGGCTGGCTGGGGTGAGCAGAGCAGCGGGCAGGTGTTTCCACAAGCAAAACCTCTTGAGAGCAGCTACTTGCTAAAACAGACGCCACACGATAAACCGAAAAAGAAAGCCCCGCTGCCCAGCTGGTGCAGGCAGCCGCCTGCCTGCGTGCACGGCAGGGAGGCGAGTGGCTATTTTTATCGGGGATGGCCAAAGGCCATGGGAGGTGGCAGGGGCAGCTGGAGGAGGTCTTCCCTCAGTACCGTGCCTGGGCTGCACCCCAGCAGTTCCCCTTGCACCTGGGCATCCCGGCTGGTGGTGGAGCCAGCTGGCCGGAGGGCTTCCCCTCGCCTTCCCAGGAGCAGGCGTCCTCCTGCAAGCCCCCATCACTGTCAGCAGCACCTTGTCCTCCCAGGGGTGCCCTCGCTGGCACTGCCTGGCCAGCCCCGCCGGGCAGGGGGAGTTAAGAAACAAACCAAACCGCCCACGTTGTGCTGGATGCAGAAGCACAGACGAGAATAGTAAATCAGCCCCTCCTGCCTTAAATCATGAGATCAGCCTCCAGGTGACCGGACTGACTTTTCGGGTGCGTGGCACTCGGGAGTAGCCCGTTCCTCATCCCCGGAGGCACCGCGGGGACCAGGGTGCCCCGCTTCGACCTCCTCCGCGCAAGGGTACGAGTGCTTGTGCAAAGCAGCATCCCGGGAGCCGAGGCCTCGCCAAGCAAACGCACTGCCAAGATGTTGTGCAAGCAGGGGGAATGGGTGGCTTCCGGGCATGCCAGTGTTTGCAGCAATGCAGTGCATCACACAGGCAAACCTGTCTCCTCTGGAGCAAGCAGTGGCAGCACAACCCCAAGCCGTACGCTCCAGGGTGTGAAATCCAGCCCTGCTCCGAATTTCACTCCCTGCCTCTACAAGCACCGGCGCGTACCTGTCCTGTGCCTTGGCACATCAGGAGCCCGAGTGCAACAAGCAGCTCAAGCCCACCTTCTGCACCGGTGAATGACTGAGCATGGCCATGCATCTGCAAGGAGCGGGCTGGCCCCAGCCTCCTGGTCTTTCTCCAGACGTACCTGCTTGAAAGCGGTGGGGTTTTCCGGATTTAGTGGGTCACGCATGTTGTGATTCTCTCTTGTAAGAAACCAGAGCAAGTAAAAAAAGAAAAACTGCAAGAAAAGTGAAAAAAAGTGGAAATGCTTTTCTTCTTCCTCCTCTTCTCTAAGACATGCCACAGCCTACATCCAAAATCCCCCCCGCTGTGCTCCTGCGAGCAGCACCAGTGGCAGGCGAGGCTGGCACTCAGCCATGCCAGCGGATGCTGACAGGAGGACCACCCTCTCGGGGGGCCGAACCTGAAGCTGCTCCTCTGGGATTAGGATATTCACTGCTAATGGTGCTTTGCTCCCGTGGTGATTATTTGTTCCCACATGTAGAGCAAATGACCTGTGTGGCCCTGAGCACCACAGGAGGCAAAACTCACATGGAAAAAACAGACCCAAGACACTGTGAGAGAAGAGAGAAAAGAGGGGGGGTGACTTTGCCTGTCATGGACCAAGCTCTCAGACCTGACAAATGTCCATGCTGGGATCCAGACCCTGACCAGACTGTCACGGCTTGCGACCAACAGCCATCATTTGGGTTGTTCAGAAGGCGGCAGCGCAATGCCGCATGTGCCAATAGCAGAGCGTGAGCCTGGGAAACACAAACCTGGCTCTGCTAGCGACCTGCCATATGGCCCCAGCGAGCCATCTCTGTGCTCCTGCTTCCAGCCGTTTCCCTCCCTAAGCTTCAAACTTTTGGCTGGGGATTCTGGTTTCATGTTTGCAAACAAGAGCTTGAATCATGGGGGGGGAAACCTGCTGGGGTCAGAGCAGCATTTCTGATTTACACCAGTGGAAATTATTGCCTCTGCTTCAAAAAATGTTGTTATTATATTGGATGGCGTCCCAATAACTTCACAAAGAAAGGAGTGGAACAAGTCCTTCGTGGATGGACTTCTTATGATTTATTTACTGCCGGCTATCGTGCAACTACTTCACTTAGGCAAGGCTTGTGCTCCACACAAAGGACGACAGAGGACATGAGTGACCTGCAGCCCATTTGGTGTAACCGCCTGTCACCGGGGCCACGCAGCAAACCAGGCATGGGGCAAACGGATGCCCACCACCTGCTTCGGGATTCCAGCAGGCTGGCACGAGCAGGGCAGGGCTGGGCAGAAGGCATGTCCTGAGCATCCTGGGGAGAAGCCACATGGGAGAGCAGGGCAGGTGGTGGCCAGAAGCACTGCTCTGCTCTCCAGGTAAGTCGGGAGTGTGTGGTGCAGTCCATTAGTTGCTCCTCTTCAGCCTCCAAAGCAGGCTGGGTATCTTGGCTCTCTTTCTCTTCCTTGGGCAACCATGTGGAGCTGCTTGGGGAAGCTTCAGCAAAAAGACTTATCCAGGTTTTTGTGCATGTTAATATTTGAGGTGTCTATAGCTCACGTGCTAAAGAAGAGGACATCCCTACAGTAGATGGTGGCTCCAGAGCACGTGGTGCTGGACGAACGAGGAATAAGTTGGCTGCTTCTAGCAAAGAAGAAGCTCACAAGGTGATTTTACACTAGTGCAAGAGGAAAGTAGAAGAAATAAAAGGGAAGGGATGACAGCTCACCAGTAAAACAGATTTTGACCCGAGGTATTCATTCATCCCTCTAGCAGCAGGTCCAGTGACAGTCCCTTCGACTGAGAAAGAAAACTTTCCGAACACAGATTAGGGGTCAGATATGAAGCTCAGACAGGAAAAAGCTCATGCTGGGTGGAGGATGAGGAGGGAAGAAGAACACCCTTGGGGAGGCAGGTTGCTGCAGGCAGGGCTGTGGCGGGAGTCACAAGCAGGCGTCCAAGGGACAGCCAGGGCTGTGGCAGCCACCTTGGTGCCTCCCAGATGTCCATCAGGCAGGATGGCTCAGGAAGGGAGGGCACAGCCCTGCGGAGTGACCCTCCTGCCGGGGCTGCCAGAGCTGTTGGGAGGACTTCAATTGCCTCTGCTTGCAAGAATGCATTTATTTGTGGGTAAAAATTAGTACCTAGTCTCCAGCCACCATCAATCTACCATCTCTCATTGTTGGTTAATTCACTTAAAGCGCTCTGAAAAAAATACATATAAAGAAAAAGACTTTTCCTTGTTAGTCACCTTCCAGTGATGTATAAACGATCTGACAGATAATTATCAGTGATATTGATTCTAACTAGGGCAGAAAATGAACAGGTGAGTGCGAAATAGAAAGTTATTTATAAAGATGTAATTGAAACAAGATCTATCCTGAAGGCTTGAGAGTTTAAGGGGGAAAAAAAAATGCCTTTGCTGGTAAGTCTTTGCTGTCTCTGTTGGTGTTTGGCTGCTTCTTCGGGAGCGGGAAGGCCACCCCCCCAAACACGACTGGTGCCACGTCCTCGCACGGGTACCAGGGCAGGGGCAGTCAGAGCCAGCACCCGCATCCTATTTCCAATGTGAAAGCAGATCATCCTCTCGGAGCTGAGGTTGTTTATTATCCTCCTTCGGAAGTGCAAGGTTGATTTATTCTGATACTGATTTAATTTCCCCTCCTTTTTTTGTTAACTGCTTTCTGGCCAAACCTGGGAGTACATTTCCAGCAAGCCTCTTTTTTTCTGTCTCCTAAACAGGAGGGATGATTACGCCGCATCTCTGCCGTGATGGCACAGGGCCACAGATGTGGGACCGTGAGGGCAGCAGGCAGGGGGACATGACTGTGCACGGCAGGAAAGCCCCAGGAGCAACCGTTTGAAAGGGGAGGTCTGATCTGGCAATAGGGCCATCTATGCTTTATAAGCCACATCTCCTGGGCCTGCCCTAGGCTGAAATAAGTAGCCAGCATGGCAACAGCTGAAAATAGGCATGAAAAGCAGCCAGAGAAAGAGACCCTCAGCCCAAGGCAGAGAGGTCTGGTGCAACGTCCATCAGCCCAAGCTCAACCATCCTCAGTGGGACATCAATAGTAAGATGCATTTTAAAGTGGAAACCAAACTCTTACTGTTGCAAATGTGGCTGGTGGTACTTCTTGCAGTGTTGGGACATGGTGAAACGCCACCACCACCGGTGAGTCTCCTCTGGGCAGTGGCACTGGCCCCCCCCTTGCCTCTCACCCGCTGGAGACCTGGCCCCTTGTAGGGCCGTGCTTGTGGGTCCTACAGCTTAGGAGCTGCAAGTCTCACCATTGCAACGCTGAAGCCCTTTTGCAGACGTAGCCCTCGCGGCTCTGCCAGAGACCTGTGGGAGGCCGTGCTGTGGCTGCTGGCCCCGAGCACCGGGCTCACTTTCTCTAGCAGCTCCACACAACCCTCAGCCGGGCCAAAACCTAATTCGCTGGCCACAGACTGGCGCTGGTGCTTGCTGGGGAGAGAAAGTTTTTGCCAATTTGTCATTAAATCACAGCACTATTTATGCCAACATTAGGCCATTTGGGGCTAAGTGCACAGAGAAAGTTACATACCTGAGTTCTGCCGGACAGCTCGGGGGGGTGGTGCAGGGAGAGGTGGGTCCTTGGGCAGGGCCCTCTTCTTGTGGCTGACGTGCATCTTCTCCTCACTCGGTTCCTCTGTTGCTGCCGGCTTTATGGCTCCCACCCCGCGTCTGCTGGATCTAGCGTGCTTTTGGATCTAGCAGATCAGGAACCACTGCAATGGTGAAGTCCTTTAGCCGCTTTATCTCTTGGTGTCCACATTGCCCATCCTCGCTGCACCTAGAGCAACCGCTTCTGACAAAGATGTGACAGCGGAGGGCTATATTTAAAACCAGCCACTGGTCCCAGTTTGGTTCCCAGGAGACCCCCGAGCTTCTGGACTGCCAGGATGCAAGCTCTGGAGCATCGCAGAAGGTCACCTCCCCTGCCCCGGTGACGATGACAAGGACCTGTACCTGCAGCCACGTCCCCCAATGGTGATGGTGTACCTGTCCTTATGGAGAAAGAGGCTGCAGTTCCTCCGGGGCCATCAGCCTTTCACGAGTGGTTAAAATAAAGCAGAAAGGCTTACGAGCAGATGTGGTTCCTGTGCCGCTTCTGCCAAGGCTCTGCTCCGCAGACATCAGCTGCGGAGAAATCTTTAAACCGAGCTGCAGTGCCATATGCCCGGGGTTTGTACGTAAACAGCTTCTAAAAGCATGAGGGGGAGTGTGTTGCTCTTTCAGAGCCGACCGGATGGTTCTCTAACTTGACATGTTCTCTTCTTGAAACAACATCACTTTGTTGAATTTTGTGGCTTTTTATGTGGAACAACATTAGCTCATCCAAGTCTGTGGTTTATTTGAAAATGAAATTCCGGTAAGCTTTTGTACCATCTGGCAATGTCCAACAGAATCGGGTTTAGCAAGAAACCACTGCCCACGTGTGCGCACACATACACACCAGAAACATTATAAACGTCGTAATCAGTAATCGCAGGAAGCTCGGCATCGTCGGGGCGAGGGGAGGGGGAGAAGGTCCGTGCCCGACTCCTGTCCCAGCCGTACGCCTTCTGTGGGGTTGGCCCCTCCCAGCACAGGGCATTTTGTGAGCCGTCCCCCCCCGCGCCGCTTCTACCCCTTCCTTCTGTGGCAGCGCCTTTGACGTGAACTTCCCAGTAGATCCAGATGTAAATCAAGAACAGCTGGGCGAGCTGCAAGACGGCGTGCTGTGTCGAATTCACAGCTGCTGTCAGGTCATCGCACTGGTTTCAAAGGAGCGACTGATTTACACCAGCTGAGGACCTGGCCAGACATGTTGAGGCGGGACTGAAGCATACAGGAGAGGTTTGGGGCTGAGGTGGTGGCTTCTTGGTTGCTCCTTGCAATAGCTGAAGTGTTTCGTTAGGTGGGACCAGCCCTGGATTCCCTCCTAGCTCCTCTGCTCCAGGCAGGTAGCGGGACACATGGCAAATTCTTGACATTTTGTCCATCCGTTGCGCTCTTTCTCTTCTCCTCCCACATCTGTCCACACAGAGGCCTCCAGCTGGCAAAGCTGAAGGGACAGAAAACGTGGCCATTACCCCGGTACAGAGGAGACCACCAGGCATCCATCTGTCATCTTCTCCCCTGCAAGAGTTTTGCCTAATCTCGCTCAGGCTTCCCTGCTCTTCCACACTTGGCTACTCACTAGACCTGTATTAAATGTGCATGGTGGCTGGGGCAAGGGAAGAGCAATGGTAGGGAGTATGAGGTGCTATTTAGAACATGTAGGACGATTTACTGAGAGCCAAACACAAAGTCCATTGGAGCCAGTAGGCAGGTTTCCAGTGACTGCAGCGGGGACAGCGTCCCTACACACATTCACCTCTATAAACTGGGGACGGGGAAAAATAATGACTAAATGTATCTATTGGCTTTAAATTAACCTTAAAGCAGAGATCTGCTTTTGAGAAAAAGCAATGGAAATCTAATGGATGAGCTCTGCTGATGAGCCAGCGCCACCGAAATACTTCAGGTCTGTGGAGGTCACAGGTGCTGCCCTGTCCAAGGGGACTATTTCCAGCAGCAGCTTCGTTCTTGTACCGCGGTCTGTAATTGCATGAACAGGACTTTTGGTGGAAAGCATCGTAGACGTCTCCATTCAGGATGCACTGTTGCTTTTCAATATCTGCATCGCATGCATTTAAAACTCACGCATTTACACCTGAGAGTAATTTCTCCTTATGCTGGACGTGAAGAAAAACCAGTGATCCCCAGGAAGGCGAGATGCCAGCAGCCCGGGTCTTTCCTCCACGCCAGGTCACCAGCACCTTCTCATCCCCTGCCCAGCCTATAGCTGCTAATAAAAGCAGGAATTTGGTTCACCTGAGAATATCTCTTAGGTTCTGGATCGGAAATATAAAATAAAATCAATTCCAACAACAAGGGCTTTTAACTGAGGAAGTGTTTCTAAAAGGTGGCCCCGGTGAGGTGCTTCATCGGCTGGGCTGTGGACAGGAGGCTGACACGCTGTGATAATCCTGCTCTAATTCTTTTTTTACAAGGATCTTTTTTTTTTAAAATATATATATAGTTTTGCCTCCAGCATATGCTGTACTAGCATAGCAGCTTTTCAAGTACTGTGTTTTCCAGCGTACGTGTGAGTGACAGCACCTAAAAACAGTGGCTGTTATATAAATAAAGCTGGCACTTCCCCTGCAAGCACCATGATGGCAGCGGGGAGTGGGGCCAGGCCCAGCACAGCCTCGGGGGACAACGTCCCTGCCCGGGACAGAGGGTGACGAAGGAGGGAACGACCCTCGTGGCATCCCTGGTCACCACCAACCTCCCCTCCACATCAGGCCATCCATCATAGACCATCATCTCCCTGGGGCAGGGGCTGCTGCGTCCGTGCTGCTCATCACCAGCGGTGCTCCTCGTCACTGCCGTCCTGTAATACAGCAAATGGGTAAAAAGAATAACCGGTCTAAAATATGTATTTGTGGCATCTCACAGTTATTTTGCCGATGCTGTGTACATGGGTTAAGGTAGCCATTGTTTCAGAATGATGTATGTTGTATCTTAATGAGCAGCTTAATTGTTTTACTTAGCAGCAGATGGCCAATAAAGTATTAAGAAGCCAAATTTGGCACTTGGCTTCCTTTAATACTAAGATGCAAACATCTGATTTGTACTGCCTGTAAATTTGCTGTATCTCAGCATGCAAATACTCCTGAATAATTTAGGCTTTCTTTAAGAAAGCCTACGATATACCCAGAAAAGATTAATATTCAACAGACGTCCATCATCCAAGTAAACACTTTTTTTTTCTAAAACCCATATTGAGTTCTCATAAATCCCCTTAATGGGACAGAAACCATCCTGGCTCTTGTTCATGAAGTTTGTCTCTTTGCCTTGGTTTATTTATTCGGCAGGAAAACTTCACCTGCATAACGCTTAAAAATGTTTGACCCATTGAAAGGACATGAGGAGATGGTCTTCAAACACTTACCCAGCACCAAAAGAAAATAAAAAAGAGGACGGCAGGAGAAAAGCCGGGGTCACAGGTCATGTTTGAATTCATAGGAAAAGGAGATGGCCATGCCACGTGGTCATCCCTGGATGGATATGGCTTTGCTCATACACTCATCTGCTTTGGTGGATGGGAGTGGTGTGAGGACCGATGGTCACTGCGGGACTTGGGTTTGGGTATCAGCCTTTGGCTCGCACACCTTTTGGGTTCGTGGCTGGCCTGGGGGTTGACACACCTGGACAGGCCCTGGAAAAGGCTCCTCCATCTATTTTGGCTCTGTTCAACCATGGGATAAAACAACCGCAGGTGTTTTCCCAAGCCATGTCCCTCAGCATGACACTCCCGTATAATACAAACCTGCCTAAAGCATTTGAGTGTTTGTAGGTCCTGAGCATTGCTATTTTTCTTGGCTGTGGGTATGAGGCAACAGGTGAGGAACTCTCCATGAGCAGCCATCAATGGAGGTTTAAAGAAAGAAGAGTCCCTGGGAGTGTTTTGGAAGCCAGAGCTTGGTATTTCATTGAAGCACTGTGCCTGATGGGAAGGATATAAACACAGCCATAAAAGAGATCCCAATGTCTAGTCCCTTCATTTCAAATTGCAAAGTCGGTAAGACTATTTATTTCAATAAACAGTCAAGGAAGTATCTTCAATCAAGTGACAGCTCCTTCCCATACTGTAATTAAACTTGAAGCTCAATTACTATTGTATAAGTCAATGGCATAGACAGGATTATTACAGGAAAATCCCCAGGGATGCCAAGACTGGTACAGAGAGGTGGAAGGGAGAGTTCAACATGGGCTTTTACTGCTGTGCCGCAAAGCTGAATGCAGCCTGGGCCAGGTCCTGCTGCTGGGCTGCAATGGTCCTGCTGGTCCTGGGCTGCACCCCTCGGGGCGCGCATCAAGCATTGGTCATGCAGTTGACAAAAACTCATGTCTCCTCATTGCAAAGGGAGGTGCAGAGATGTGTGCATGCAGGTGTTAGCCCTGAGAAAACCCCTGCAAGCTGGACATCAGTTTCCAGGGCTGGAGCAGGCGCTGCTCCCCGCTACATCCCTGGTGCAACCATACCTGGCCGCCCTTTGCCGTGCCGAAGTGTGGCTGGGCGCTGCCAGGCGGCTGTAGCTGCGGGTGGAAACTCCAGCACAAGCGTGCATTTGCATGCTATTAGCTTGTTAGCCTGACGGGTTGCCAAGCACCTCTTCTTCCCCCGGGAGGACAGTTTCTCCAGCTGCGGCAGAAGCGCACAGCCACGCCGGGCTGTGCTGGAGGGGCGGAGGGAGGCAAATTCCCAGCACCGCCAGCACTGAGGGCCTCCGGGGTGAAGGACCACCCCTCCCCATCGCTCCCCGAGGACAGAGCCAGACACGTCTGCTGGTGTCCAGCTTGCAGCTGTTTTCCCTCAGCTCCTCTCTAGTTACTGCCCAAGAGCTTCACTTCATCCTTGAGGCTTCCAAGTCCTTCAGCTGCTTCTCCTGTTTGTTCTGAAGGAAGAGAAAAGGAACCAAAACCTAAACTGTCTGTTCCCACTCCAGAGGCCAAACAAGAAGAGTATCATCACATTTATCTGGCTTGTTTTTCATGAAATAATTAAAAAAACCTCTTAAGTTTTGAGAACCTGGGTAGCAATCCTAAACAGGGGGGTTCAGATGGCACACTGCTGGGACGGTGCAGTGACTGTAACCGCCTTGAAGCCTCAGTGCAGCGAAAGCTCAGGGCACTTTTGACCTTGGTGCGCTTCTTGTTGGAAAGTGGGGATGGGTTTTATCCCCATTTGGATTTGCTCCTGAAGTTCAAAAGAAAACAGTGCCTCTAAGGTGCCAACAGATAGGTCTAAGATGATGAATATACTTTTCACCAAAAAAAAAAAAAAAATGTTGGAATGATTTATTACTGCTCACACACAAAAAAAATCCCTGTTATAATGCAATCCAGAAATTACATGATCACTTTCTTTCTTAAAAAAAGAAAGGTACCTTTCCTTTATCCCTCCTTGCCCAGTTTTGTTGTGTTACGAAGAAGTTTCTTGCCCTTGTCTTTCCTTTCTAGCTGCCCATTCGTGTTGCAGGTGTGGCAGCTGCACGCTTATATTTCTTTCCACCTCTGCATGAAGCAATGCCATGATTGCACAAAGCAACAGCTTTCCATAAGCCCTTTACCCTCCTGCTTTGAGTTTCCAGCACGGGACACTGCAGAAAGCCTGGTGATAAGGATCTCAGTGGGAGTCAGGGGTTTGACCAGCTGCCCATGAGCAGCCAACGTGACCACAAGCTTTACTGCGCCACCGCCGCACCACCACCGGTACTTGGTGGCCAGCAGCATGGCATGCTCCATGCCCTGCTTTCTCTTTATGTGTGCCAGTGAGCACGCAATGATGTCCCCTAGTGCTGGGCACACATCCTATGGATGTGGGCTTACGCTCCTGAAGTCTTCTCTTCTCTGAGCAGAGCAGCAGCATCAGTGACTGCTGCAGCTTCTCCTTACTGCGTTTCTCAATGGGCTTTGGTCTCAGTGCTGGGGGATCACCTCCAGGCACGAGAAACCAGCCCAGGCCCCATTGTCTCCTCCGCACTTCATCCGCCGCCAAGGAAAGTGCCAATTAGTGCCAGCTGTGCTGGACTGCCTGTTGCAGGGCTGAGAAGGGGCCTGGATCCAGCCCCCCTCTCTTGTTTCCTATGTGAGGCATCTGACTCCCTGAGTCTGCCCATTGATGTTCAGGGATTTCTTAAAAAAAAACCTAAAAATCCTTATTTGGACAGCTTGATGTTCAGTGCCCTGTTTTATTTCATATGTTTGAAATATAATAGATTATTATTAAGATGCAGTAATGCAATAGTAACTCCCCATACTACGAGGGAGCCGAGGAAACAGAGCAGCCCGGCTTGGAGGATTTGCAGCCCTTTTGCCCCTCTGCACTCACTGGTCCCACGGCCAGTCAATGTGAGCAAGCTGCTTTCGGAGTCCAGCACAACTGGTGGGAGAAAATCAAGAGGTGTCTCCTAAAAGTAAATACTGCTGATTTTCAGATGGTTGCCAGGGTCAGTGTGCCACCTGCGTAAGCCATCTGAGATGTCACCAAAGAGCAGCTTCACATTTCCCAGCACAGGTTAGCTTGTTCAGCCATCATTCCCAAATAACGGGGACCTTTGCTGAGGTTTAAGCCATCCCACGGGACTGAGCTGGTTACTATATGCCCAGTCTCTCCCCACTGGTGAGGGGTGTGCAGGTGTGTTTGGGCCTGATGTGGGACGTCTGTCCTCCTGTGAGATGTCACTCTCAGCCTCGAGGTACACTGGGCTGTGCTTCAGCACCAGGGCACCGTGCACCCCCCATGCCATCCTGCCCTGCTGGGGCTGCCGGTGGGTGAGCAGGACTCAGGCAATGCCTTTACGACCTGGGATGGTTTGAGCTGAGGCAGTGCAAACTAAGTCCTATTTCTAACAAGAGGCGACTTACCTTCAGGGTCACAGCGCAGGGCTCTGCATCAAGCCAGGCAGAAAAGCTGGAGGTGGAAAGATTTTGCTGTGGAGTGGGGGCAAAGCAAATGATTTTTTTCTAAAGCCTTTGCTTCATCAAACAAATTGCTTTCCCCAACCTGTCAGTAATTCCCAGGTGCCAGTTAGCTCTTCTGGATTCATAAACGGCACGTGGAAAACACCTTAGCCAGTCATTTAGCCATGGCGTATTTGCAATTTATAGCTTACTTCCTTAGAGCCCTGCTAAGTCATTAAGCAGCCTTGTGGTTTGAGCAAAGGTTTAGGAGCCAGGAAAATCTGGGATGAGTCATTTGCTCACGCACTGGTGACCTGAGCAAATCAGTTGACCTCCTTGTGCCTCGGGCGGGCTGGCTGTGAGACCGACCACGAGGAGCTGGCTCCCCTCCCGACGTCGGGGGCTTGCCTGGCTCCTCCGGCCAAGAGCAAGCCCCTGGCCTCGGCGGCGATGTACAATGCATGGCCTCGGTGGCGATGTACAATGCATGGCCTCGGTGTCCCAGAGCCGGGACCCTGCAGAGCTGCAACCGTTCAGGCTCCTTTGGTGGGGGTGCCAACCCCAAGCCCTTTGAAAGCCAGGGAAAGACTTTCAGAGATTTCAGTGCGCTACAGATCAGGACTCGCTCGCTTCCCTCCAGCGTCTGTCTGGCTTTTGAATAGCTTGTATAATAAGTTATAAATGACAATTAAAACATAAAATGAAGAGGGGACCAGATGGCTCCAGGCAACATTTAAAAATACCAAGACTATTTCTAAATGCAGATCACCAGGTCCAAAACAGCCCTGGGCAGACTTAGCTGAAGGTTATTTGCTGGCCTGACTGAACGGACATGTGTGGTCTCAATCAGTTCTCAGAAGATGCTGTTAAAATGGCATTTGCTGGCAAAGACAGGAAGGAGGATTTGGGCAGTCCTGAGGACACAGGCGTTTGCTCCTCTCTTTCAAGGGGCTTGCCGAAGGCTGTTGGGTGAGCAGTGACAAAGGCAAGTTAGATCTATGTCCCTGTTTCGCCCTGAGGAAGGAGAAGTGCTGTGCTGGAGGTCGGATCAGGGGAAAGGAGCTGTGCGGTGTCCTGACCTCCCAACCATCTTCTCCTAAGGATGTGGCTGCTTGCACCGTGGGTACTATTGCTGTGGACACCTACCAGCAGCAGTGACAGTGCTTTGTTTCCTTCCCTGCCATCTTAGTTGACATAACTTCCATCTCCAAAAATTTGGCCAGACTGGAAAAATTACAGGAACCTCATAAGATATTCTGTCACTTGACTGGGGAAACTGTGGCTGTGAACGTGGCTGAGGGAAGGCCATTGGAAGGGGAGCTGTCACCAATAAAACTAGGCAAAATGAAAGGTTATTTCCAGAAAAAAAGAGGTGATCTGGCACCACAATACCTGCCTAGATTCAGTCAGTGCAGCTGAGCCACATTCAGCCCATGAGACAAATTTATGCATGTCCTCCTTGCCTTGGAAGTGATGGGCCTGGTGGGGAGGTGGGCATGGGTCTCCATCCACAGGCTTGGTGGCCAAACGCCCCAGCCACCACGCAAGGCCAGGTGCTTAGAGATGCGACCTGCTATTACGATTCGCATCCCGAGATTGTATTAGACTGGATTCCCCTCTCCCGGAGAGATGGGAACCAGCATGGCCCATGGGGAACCAAGTTTGTTTGACCTGGACGTAGCACTTGGGCTGAAATTGGAGCCAGCTGAGAACCAGCAAGCAGGTACAGCCCATGTCTTACTCACATGAAGACTTCCAAGCCAGGTTAGCTACCTTTTCCAGCTCTATGCCACAGCTTACAGAGAAGCAGATGGATAAAACTCTATGGCCTGCACTATAAAAGCTGTTAGAGTAGATGAACACAATGGCCACTTCGATCTTTCTAATTAGTAGTTCCATTTTGCCATGTTAAAAATAAGCTTGATTATCATTTGCTTTTGCTTTTCTTTTTCCTCTCTTGTACACGCATCCACCTCCTGCTTTAAGCTGAGCCCGGAAGCAGAAGTATCACGTTACTATGAGAGAAGCTAGTTTTGTGGTATTTCCATCCCATCCAGAGCCAGGAAACACAGGCAATTTTGCAAGACAGCCTGTACTCAGTAAATTTCCAGCTCAGTTTATATTTCTGTATTTATTTAGATTTGTGCTAACCATGTAAAAGAGCACTCATCCCAAGTGAGGTGCTGTGGACAAACTTTTAAAAAAAACAGATTTCATACACTAAGGACCCTGAGCAACAGGCTTTTCACTGCACCAGTAGCTTCTGGCTAAGTCCTGTCTTCTGAAAAGACACCCAAGATTGACAAAGACATGGGCAGGCAACCTCCGATAACACTAACTCTTCACAGTAACTCGAGAGTAAACTTTTAGTAATTCCCATCAGTAAAACCACCATTTCTGACAACATTTTCCTGTACCCTTGAGAGCTTCCCTTGAACTTTTCTTCCTTCCCCTCCTTTTTCTGCATGACAAATTGTATCTGTAAGACATCGCATTTACAACTCTCATTGTGTTTGGCTAGGTGCATGATACCCCTGCTAGCATCTCTTCCCTACATCCCAGCAACCAGGGACCTGGGCAGATGTTTATGCTTGCATGGGAAGAGCACAACGGCTCTAGGGACTGAACTCTCCTCTCTTGACTCCTCTTCTCCGTCAGCAGCAAAGTCCTGCCACAGGCAGAAAAATCTGCATTTCCCATGGGATGGCAATGCTCACAACACCAGCTGCTCTGCTTGTTTAGGTCTGCAGCCAACCCGCCCTTACTTCTGCATGCCAGTGTTCCCAAATACCCTCAGATTGAGTTGCGTGTGCACAAACCACACATGCTCCTACATAACACATACACCCTCAACTCTTATAACAGAAAGATGAAGGGTTGGGAGGGTTTTTTGGAGGCACCAAGAATTCTGCTGTCTTTATCAAATTAGGGTGAAAACTTTCATGCCAGATAAAGCCACCATTACAGCTCTCTGGAGGGCTACAAATGGGCCTGAACCAACCTCAAAGCTGGCAGAAGCTGACTTGAAAAAAAACAACAACCGAACTCTGAGCCAACTGCCGTCGTCCAAGACCAACTCAAGATTGAAAATGGATTTTCTTGAATCCTGTTTCAAATTTTGCCCTGTGCTCTGCTGAACACAACTGCGGGTCTCTGCAACAGTGCCCGAGTTAACACAGTTCCCCCATGTTTCATGCAGTAATGCAGGCGGGGTGGGGAAGAAAGAGCAAGCGAATATACCCTTATATCTTTGGTAAGAGGGCAAATGCTCCTAGGAGAGGATTGTGAAATTCAGGTTGACATATCACAGTTGAAGGCCATTACACAAAATCCCGACGACGTGCCAGAGTCCATGGCTTACATGGCAACTCGGTGTTATTGGGAACAAAGCCTATAGAGCATGATGCAGACTTTGGGGGCCAGAAGGGTACATTTTATAAAGGGATTTGAAACCTTTGGGCTGTAACTGGATCCCCACACCGCTTTTGCCATCTGGATGAAATTGCAGGGTTTTGAATGGGGGGGGGGTGACAGGGCTCATGTAAAGCAATGCCTTGCTTGACCCCAACAGCCTTGCACATGGGTGTGAGCGTTGCCTCGTCGGAGGCCATGCGGCTGCTCCCCGCTGCCAGCTGCAGCAGCAGCCCTGCTCCCTGCTTCCCAAGGCAATGGCAGGGCTGCGACGGTGCCCTCTTCCACCGCAAGCCACCGCAGGTCTGGGGCTCAGCCTGGCTCAGGCAGTGGATGTCAGCTAACTCCCACGACTGGGGCACTGTTTTCTTCAGCGGATTAGGTTAAAATTTGGAACAGAAGCCGTTCATTTCCTCCTATCAACTTTGCCATCTCTGCAGTTTGTTTAACAGGCTATAGATGGCTTCAAACTCCAGCCAAGGGGCTGAAGATTGTGCAATAATGTACCACAAGAAGGGCTGTTAAAAAAAACTCCTGCTTGTACCAAGTCAGACACTGAATTGTGTTAGTTGACAACATGATCTACGACATTTAAACAGTTATTAAAGTCATAAGGACGAGACACTGCCAGTTCGACCGTGCTCCTACAGATTTAGCTTATTGGTTTGGCTTCTTAGGCAATGGCCCGTGGTTCTGGATGTGCCCAGGTCTCACCTTACCTGAGCGGCAGCGGATGAAGGCAGAGACACGGCGAGAGGTGGGGGTCACAGAGTAAGAAACCTACTGTACGAAAAACCACCAATAACTGTTGGCTGTTTGCAGCAAGAGAAACACGTTGAAATAGCAAAGTTATAAAGGCTATTTGTCTTGTGCCTTGCAGCTTCCTGCTTCGGACTAAAAAAGTACAGCATATAAATAGAGCGGGCAAGTGTGAACCGATGATAGCAATACACTACTCCACGTTTAAAAGCCCTGGAGCTCGAGTTTCTTTTGAGTCGTTTGGGATGATTTTGTGCAAATACGGAACGTTCAGTACGGGTGCCTGCGAACAGGAGTCACGCTGCTGGTCGCTCCTGCGGGCATCCCGGGACAGCAGAGAGGTTAGCAGCCTTAAATCTCAGTTTTCTCCACTTAAAAATAAACTTGGCAGCCCTCCCCAGAAAAAAAGCGCGCTCTTTCCAAAGAAAATGTCCTCGCCTGCAGATGCTTTTGTCACAGCAGCAGCGACGGTAGAAACGGAGGAGCTGAATTTGCTCATAAGCCACACCGGCTTGAGCCTGCGGACGTCTGCGCGGCTGATGCCGAGGGAGACGTTTGCTCCCTGAAACGCCTTTTGAATTAGAATGTACCTTTGGGGAAAACATTTTAAAAAAATACAAGCCTCGGTGTTAGGTTCTCAGTTCTGCATGCAAAACTGCTCCCATTTGGGCTTAGGAGCTTAGTTCTGGTTTGGGGGCTTTTTTTTTAAAATATGAATGTAATCTTAGGTTGAAAGTTTACTGTATGAAAACCCATTTTCTCTTAGGACATACTTTTTGCAAAATGATCTAAGAAACCTAGTAGCAAACAAGCCCCTTTCTATTTAACTTTAAAGTCATACCACAGAACATAAAAGAAAGTTAATTCTACTCAGGAACTCAGCAGGTTGGTATAACAAGTGCACAGAAACAACAGCATGCTCTATTTAATGGGATTTTTCTTATTAATGAATTAGCAGGCTTTTTCTCACTAAGAAGAGGCCTCATTCTTTTCCTCACAAATATTGACTTTCTGTAATAAACACAGCTGGGAAAAAAAAAAAAGCACTTATATGAGTTCTCCTGTCACAAGTTTGTAGGGCGCTTCCTTTTTTCACAAGACCACAGATTTCCTCAGCCCAAGTTGTCTCAGTTGAGAGAAGCAGTGGTTGTCGGCTGTTTGTCTTCTTCAATCCTTTCACCTAGAAGAGAGGGGAAAACCCCCGGTCTCTCTCTCAACATGCCACTTGAAGGAGCTACATGAAAAATAAAATTAAAAAAAGGACCAAAAACCTCACACACACAAAAACCCCCACCCTAGTAAGAGAAGTCACATCAAGCCTTCAAGCCTTTAACCTTTGCATCCGTATTATTTGAGGGCTGGATTCCCAAAATTAAGGTCTTAGACTGGCACCGGGCACGTGTGATGGACAGTGAGAGGCTCCTAAGCACCACCAGTAATTCTGTGTTGAAAGGCTGTTGTCTGGTGAAGACTCAGGTCCCCTACACGAGCATGCACACCCGTGTGCCTATCACATACTCTCTGCTGCTCGCGCAGACGGCTGCTGCCAGCCCTGGCAGGACTGCCCTGCTGCTCCCGAGGGACACGAGGATGGGATATCACCTCGCTCCTGCTGACTGCAGTACGTGATGCTCAGGATGCTCAAAGCCTCACAGTGAGCCGTCGACTCCTCACGTCAGACCCAAGGAGGCAGCGAGAGCTAACCTTGCCTCAGGCATCAGCAGAAAACCCTGAGGCCGTTCAGCTTGAGCCTGTTCCTCTCCATCAGTGACACACATCCATCACGATCCCTGCGTCTGCCCACCTTCAACCAGTGCTGCCCCTGGCCTGCCAGTTATGGACTAAACAAAAAGCACTTGAGCAAATTATACACCTAACTGCCACCCAACCTTCAGGAAAGGTGGCAATCCGACCCATTCTCCTCAAAGGAACAAGTTGTGCCTGAAATAAAATAATCCTCACTTTCATTGCTGGATTCAGCCTCCGTCCGTTCAGGACTGTACTGATGCCATCTGCTTTGTCACTTAGAAGAAATGGATGCACACCCACAGCCTGGGCTCCCATGCAGGACAACCAGCCTGGATTTCCCAGCAGTCTTCAATTCAGCAACACGCATCTCCCCGCACCGCTAGCACCAAGAATAAGTGAGACAGACATATATAAAATGACTCACTTTATTAAAAGTTAAGTTCAGCAGCAATGGACATACTTACTTAAGTAGATTTTAACTGTCAAGGAGCTTTTAATTACAAATCCCTCTAAGGCTTTAAAAACTCTTAGATGTTTTAACTTCTTTGCAATCATTTCATATAAATAGGTAAGGTAAATGATGCTTGCCTAAGAAAAGGATACCCCAGCTGCATTAAACAAAGATATACATATAAATATATGTATAAAGCAATGACTTTTTTGTTATAAATTCATTGATGGGGATACTTCACAATCTTTAAGGCTTGGGCTCTGGCCCTGCAACTATTACTTACGTAAGAAGTCTCCTGTTTAAGTTATCACGTGTGAGTGTACAGGTTGCTCCCATGGATGAGAGCTGCAGGGCAGGGTCTAAGCTTTGGCAGAATCAGCAAAAACATCAAAACACTCAGTGAGATATATTTACAATCTCTGCAGGTAGCATCACCTACTGTTATTGATTACGGAGGTCTCTCTCAGAAGCTATCAACAGCAGAAAGGCACCATGGCAAAGGCTAACTGGCATCTGTTAGCTCTTAGTTTTTGACGTTGCAGCTCTCCCTTCTGAAGAGCAGTATTTGGCCTTTTGAGCCTTGGGACGTCATTTGGGGTGCATGGCAGGGACAGCACCAGCCGCACGCAACTGCAGGCCTGAGCTCAGGGCACAAACTCATCAAGCCTCAAGTTTTTCCAGCTCCTACAGCAGAAACCTCCCTTGATGTGCAGTGGTTCATTTGCTTTTTCCAAGCGTAAACAAGAAAAAAGCCAACCACTTCCAGTATTAACCAACTGCCCACCCCCCAATAAATAGTGATCACTTAATATATCTTCATTCCATTAAACTGTGCTTTATGCCTCTCATAAGCATATGTGTGAGGAAGAGGAAATTGCTGTTGAAACAGAAACTGTAACTAGATCTGATGAACTGCATAAAGTAATTTGAATTAATACAGCTGCAGGGTCTGATTCTCTACCAACTTACCGCTGACTTTACGTTTGCATGCAACTCCTTTGGCTTCGTGATGTACAATAGGTCTAGTCAGAAAGGCAAAGCTGGCTTTATGTTACACTGGTGGCTGGTTACTGCACGGCGTGTGGCTGACGCAAACTCCCAGAATCAATTCACTGCAAGTCTCTCAGCGCTGAACGCCAATTGGTACATGAAGCCCCAACCTCACTGAGAGGCGAGGCTTAGGGAAGGGGTTTTCACCACCACAGCCAAGCTGGAGCAGTAGCATCAAGACCACATACACAGTAAGTGTGAAGGAAAGGCACACTCCAAGCTTTATTCCTAAAATATCTCAGTCGTTCATTGAAGACAACTGCTTTTCTGTGTTCTGCTTTGACCTAGCAGCTTTCCTACCATCAGCTCCCCATGCCACAGCCGCATTTGCTCTGCTCTCCAAAGACCAGACAACAGTCTGGTCGCAACAAAAGCTTACTCCAGCCTTGGAAGCAAACACACAGCACTGACCAGCCCAACCCAGCTCCCACTGCCTCCACGCACTCCCTCTGCCTGGGAAGCGGCAGGCTGCGAGCCTAGCACCCGCAGCGGAGCTGTAGACAATTTAGTCCCCCACCACTCACTTCCATTGGCCTTATGCCACTCCTGATAACCACCACTTGCTCTTCACCTTAACACATGGAGGCAGAGCGCTGGCTGGATGTGGGAGAATTTCTTACAGGAAAAATAGACTCTAAACCTGGAAGCAGCCACCACCTCTCACAACCAAGATGCTCTATGGACTAAAGGACAGTCAACAGAAAGATTTTCTTTCCATAAAATACACAAATCCCTGCTTTCCATGCAGTATTTTTGAAGGACACAATTGAAGCCAACGGGAAATTTTTTAATGGTAGGAGAATCAGACCCTAAAGTACATTATTTTTATCTCAGCCACCTCACTGGCACAAAAAAAGAGACGGCTTTCAAGAACAGGCTTGAATTTGGGATGAAAAGAGGGAAACGCCCCTTCCTTCCCTTCACTTTAAGTCCATTGGTTTGAATTGTGCCTTAAATAAGACAACAGAAATTCTTCAGGGAGAAACTAAAAATAGTGGAGCCAATAATATTTCCACCTTTGATCAAAATGGCTTTTATAACAAAATGGAAATGTTATGGGGGGAAAACCATTGGAAAAATATTTTGGTTTAAAAAATGATTCCACGTAACAGAGGTGCATTTTCAAACACACCAAGGACAATTCGGTACTGAAACCCCACTGAACATGAAAGTGAACTGGGACCACAATTCCCATTTGTCTCCCCAAAATCTTCTCCTAAAAGAGAGAAGAGCCCTCGTGGGCTCTGTGGAAACCCTGTAACTTTTCTTTTAAAGCCATCCCAAGAAATACAGAATACAGCAGAAACCTGCACAGCTGTCTCGGCTGCCGCCTTTCAGAGAGCCTAGAGCTGGAAGGAGCTCCTCCGGCATTGCCCCCCGTCCCCCACCAGCCAGGGCTGTGGGGAGAGGCCGCTCCTGCAAGCCCCTGAAGGAGGAAGGGTGGGCAAAGGCAGGCTCAGCCCATGAGCTTTAGCTCAGAAGAAAGCTGGCAAAATATGGTGTTTATTTACTCGAGTCAACTCTCGCTGAAGATGAGTTTATGGAAGGTAATAACACCATTACAGCTCCATAAAGAAAGACATTTCTAAGCTTTTTAAAAAAACAATAAAATCCCATACGTGCTTCAAACTACAGGTATGATTTTTTTTTTCCTGAATCCTCCACTGGAACTTGAATTTAAAACACAGTTTAACTCCTCAGTATGTGAAATCTCACGGCCACATTAATCAAGAACATCTGAAGCCAGGAGAAAGAAATCACTTCCAGTTATGTTGTCAGTGTTATGTGCATAACATTCCCACAGCTGTAGATCCATTGTGCTCCATGTTATAAATAAGAAATTGCATGGTGACAGCTAAAATTCAAAAGCGTTAATGTTTCTCTTTGCAACTTTCTTTATATTTTTTTCTTCCTTTTTTTTTTCAGTCTTTTGAGGTTCCTCCCCTTTCCCTCCTAATAGAAGTTACTTGAAGTAACATTATTGCTTACTCAACTGACATATTTATGGTAATTAAAAAATAGTAAATGCCAAGCAAATATGACTAATGTTGCTATTTGGCAAATAAGCCAGAAATGACTTCTATTGATTCTGAACGAGGCTGTTGTATTTGCGTTAATAAACATTTCTCCTTCTTCTGCGCATCTTGGTTATCCCAGCACTTTAGGGAGAAGTCTGAAGGCAGCTCTAAGGACGTGGCCAAACGCTGCCCCGACCTCCATCGCACACGGCAGCTACCACCGAAGCCATCGAGTTGCAGAGCGCAAACGCAGCTGAGTTGCGCCCCGCGAACAAATACAAACGAGCTCCCTTGTATCTCTCGCGTTCTAGGTTGTGGTCCCTTTCAACCATGAAAAACAGCTACAAATTGTTCCCAGAGCTAAACCACTTAACATCTTGGCACTTGGTTGTTTTTAACTTTGTAACAATAGGCACTGTTCACTCCTCTCAATCTCAGCTTTTTATTCTATAATAAAGCAGGAATACTGATGAAAGGCTAGTCACGGCTTCTCCCCGTGGTATCAGGGTGGTGGCATGTGATGATTCACATGGGGTGTGTTTGATCCAAGAAAGCCCAGCCTCTGCTTATTCTTCCTTTGTTCTGTCATCTAAGGTGGAAAGGCAGAGAGAGACGAGAATTTTTTTTCGTTTTACTATTATTTTGCAGTCACAGAGCAAGATACGTATAAGCAAAACAACAGGGAGTGGAATTCTTTTCTTCAGCATTGAAAATTACAAGTAAAAGATGCCTTTGCAGTGGGACATCTGTTTCCTGCAAAGTATGGACATTTTATTCTCATTTGTACATTATTCTTATAATGTACATTATTCTTACAATGTACAAATTATGTGCAGCAGATCTTACAGCGTATTATTTGCACTGCTATCGTGTTGTGTAGCCCTGCAGAGGGTCAGTATTTGCACTTGGTGCTGTACAGTCACAGAATTAAAAGATGGTCCCAGCCCCAGAGAGTTTAAATTTAAGCCAGGAGAAAACAGATTCAGCCAGAGGGGGATAAAAAACCCACCAACACAATATGGGTAAGCACAGTAAGCAAGGGTCTCAGCACACCCAACCTACACCTTCGTCGAGTTTTTCACAGGGAAAAAGTTTTAAGGAGGGATTTGAAGGGGCATAATTAGATAACTCTGTTGATGCCGCTGAAGCGCTTCCCGTAAAGAAAACACAAAGATGCTTTTCTGAAACTGTAATGAGCAAACCAGAGGTGACCAGCATCTTCAGCAAAAAAGGAGCTGGCCTTTTGATCCTGAAGTGAGAGAAAACATGTAAGGTGGGTTAGGCAGAAGCAGGGCTTTAAGGGAGGCCAGCAGCTTGTGCTCCGTACAGGAGAGAAGGGGGAGCTGAGGGGGGGCACAAAGGCAAGGGTGACACAAGCAAAGCAACAGGCTTCGCGAATTGTTTTCGCAACAGCACTGTTGATATTCTTAGTGGGGGGAAAAAAAGCCAAGTGTTGAATTCAGAAAGCTTTTCTACTGATTCCCATCAGTAGGTAGCTATTTCTAATGCTACGCCTTTTTTATTGCTGGGTTATGCAGTACCTGCATATGCAAAGCCCATAATTGCTTCTGCAGTTCTCCCTCTGTCCTCTCACACTCACAGGGAGGATTTTATAACTAATTCCCCCTCGGCTTTTCTCCTCGCTTGTTCTCTGCTGTTGCTAATGGAGTACAATTTCATTCCAAACCTGTATCAGTGTATCTACTCAGAAAGCTTACTGGAGGGAAAGATAAAACCTTTCTAAGACAAAAGTCTCTTTTCTAACACTGTCCTGACTGTGACCTGATGTAAGGTAGCATGTTCACCCACAGGCACTCAGGTTGCTACCCGCTGCAGGGCACTTACCTGTTCCTTGAGCTCAGCAAGCTGACTGGAAAGCTGTTTTACAAGGCTCATGGTTGACTCCAGCCTCTCTTGCAGGTTCCTGATTTCGTTTTGCTCGCTGTCGCCTTCATTGCTAACCAGGGACATGGCTCTCATCCGAGGGAACCAGTCCAAATTCTTCTCCTACACGGGTATTAGAAAAATTAGTAATGTTAGCAGGGGTTTATGCAGTGCTACTAAGCTGAGACTAGCGAACGGAAACTCAGAAGGCTCAGTGGATGACACACAGCAAGTGAGCTTAAGAAGTAGTAAATTCAGAAAGTATTTTACACAAGCATTTTTATTCTTGGTTCTCCCCGGCTACAAAGAAGGCACCAACTGTCAAATCTTGGATTCCCACAGCTGCACCTGTATTGCAGCGTGGGCAGCATTGGCACATTCATCCGTGGCTCTGGCATGCAGAAACGCCCACTGGGTCAGCTCTGGGGAGACTTCTCTGGTACAGTAGCACCAGGAACACCCGAGTGCTCCCCGTGCTTTGGTCTTAAGTGTATGCAAGGACACATTTCCCCACTGTCTCTTCAGCTTGGCTGGCCTCCATCTATTCGGCTGTCCTTGCAGCAATGTCAGTGAGCCAACATGAGGAAAACAAGACAAGCCAGAGTCCTCTCCAGACTGGCCTGGAGCGTGCCTACTGCAAGAGCAGAGGGACCTTGGACTGAATTCAGCTGCCCACAACAGAAGATTTGGGGTCCTGGGAATGGCTTAGGCTTCAGTGTGCTATTCAGATTGTACATCTTAGGCAAACGCAAGCACAACCCCATGGCCAAGGGCTAATCTGCTAAGGACCAAGCACTGCACGGAACAGCACTGAATTGGGTGTTTCTCTTTTCATGGACTCAGGCTATGAATTTAATCATGATAAAAATACTGTAAATAGATGATATGAGTCAGCAACGTGCTGCGTATCGGTATGAGCCTGAATTGCCTCCATGGCTTGGGGTCACAGATATTTGTGTGCAAAGCGTAACAGACAGAGGAGACTGGAGGGTGCAGGCCTAGGAGTGGCAACCATGTGGCAAGCAACCCAATTTGCCTTAAGGCACGAGACAAAGGAAACAGGTCCTGGAGCTGGCGATGGGTTACATCAACACACCTCTGCCCTCCACCTTGCGGGGAGTGGGAGGATGTGGTTAGACCATATGCACTGTGTTTTGCAACCGGCCTCTATGGACACATGCACTTGATAACTTTAGAAGAGAAACAGAATGAGTTGGAGTGTGTTTCTTCCAGTCTCCTATGCTGTGAATGGCCCCACACAAATAGCACTATATCGAAAAGAAAAGGAGAAAAGGAGTTCTTTCCAGAAGTCCACCTACAAGACTCTTGGCAGGCAAGAGCTGTGCTACTTAGGTTTTCCGGGCTTGGTATTTGGTAAAGTTTTAAGTACATTGAACTTACTGTAGTCTCAGACTTTGCCTCACTGTGAAAATACAAAAGCCAGCGATGCTGCTGCAGTATTTACAGCTGGGCAGCCCAGGGCAGCCATACGTGAGCAGGTTCCACACGCGCTGGCTTGGCAGAGTTATAAGCCCAGGGAAGCGCCAAGCGAATACAGCTTTACAGTGCTTTCAAAGAGAGACGGCTGCTTTCGACTGTGTAGTGCTCTGCCCTGATCACCAACCCCTCCCCTCCTGCAGCAACGTGTTTCAGAAACAACCAAGCTAACCCTTGGTAAGCATGGAAGCACTTACAATATTCATTATTTGGGTTAGCCCAGTCCCCTCTGTTACCCTGGATAAGACTAAATTCAAAGCCATAAGAATTTTGGCTTGGTTTCTTCTTTTTAACTCAAAACTTCTAATGAGTCTTTGCCCCGGCTGTGCAACCTCTGGTCCTGTCGCCAAAACGACAAGGCGTTCAGGGAGTGAGACCGTGCCTCTCTGCTGCATTTTGCAGCCCAGGGCTCAGTCAGCCGTGTGCGCTGGTGGAATGAGGCCTCTTTCCTCGCTGCCCACTTTTTTGAGCCTCGTGATCTCATTATGACAATTTACTGTGGTTACGCATGATGCCATTTTCAATGGGTCATAACTCATTCGAATCAAAACCTGTTTTCACCAGCTCCGCTGGTGAGCTCGAAAGGAGCGCACGTGACCCTCCCTGCTGGATATCCCCAGCGGACACACGGACCGGTAGACTCTTATTTCTGCTGCACACGTTTCTGCTTACAAGACCAGCATTCATTTTCCACGAGTATGCTCTGATATTTATTTTAAATTTATTTTGGCTAGGATCTAGCAGAGCATTCATCACGTGCCTAGCATTAAGCACAGGTGTACTCATTTATACTAAGCTTAGTTTGTGCACAGTGCCTTTCTGGATCAATGCCTTTTTTTGCAAAATGTTTGCCAGCAAATTTGTCTGCCACTACAGGCACAGAAAGTGAATTCAAAGGAGCTACAGGGAACAGAGCTGCACTTGTATCTGAACATTTCCTGAAAAGCTCTGGTATCTGCACCCATTACAGCTTCTGTTGCTTGCAGCACCTGAAGATACCAAACGCAAGGCTGCATGGCCACAGGAGCCAGCTGAGGGGCCAGGAGCCCTTTTTGGCAAGGCTCACCATAACACCAAAGTTTCTAAAGCCAAGCTGCACAGGGAGAGCTATCTGAGACTCCATCATTGCGGTTCTTGTGTTTGCCGAGTACTGCTGCCAGGATTGTGAAATGCACTTTGCTAGTTTTCTTTTCCATCTGCCACTCCCTTGCTCCTCCAGGATGCAAGGCAGGGACCGCCGACAGCCTTGGAAAGATTTTTGTGGACTGACCCTCCACCGCACCGCAGCGTCCAGATGCACACCACACAAATCCATGCAGATGCCAGATGTCCCCGCTCAATGGGCTTGCTCTCTTGAGGCTTCCAGTGTCACCTGCTTCCCTCCTCCTCAGCATAACATTATACTTCCTGGGAAGAGGGATGTCCAGGAGCAGGTGACGACAGGGACAGAGCACACAGCACCTCTCCCACTGCCACACAACACTGTGGTGCTGATGGCAGCTCTTCAGCTGGAACCACGCTGAACCACGTGCCAGCTCATCTCAGCCACCACAAGCCCCAGAGCCATGGGAGCTCAACGATAGACTCCACTCATTCGCATGTGTCCAGCTTTGCCTCTCCAGCAATACTGTGATAACCTCTCCCAGGAAAGAAACCCAGTTGTGGTTTAGTCACAGGCCAAGAAGACCTAGGCATTTTTTGCCAAAATGTTGAGGAGGATCAAGCAAGGACTCGATCCAAGTTCTAAGAGAAGCTGATGGGTTTGCATGGACCGGAGATCTCATTAAAAGGTGCTACTGACTTCTACAGCTTTTCCTAGCAGCAGAGAGGCAACAGGTCAAACAGCCGACCACAGGTCTCTCATGTGGTAGTCCCAAGTGCTGTGTTGGGTGCAGGCAGGACTTTGCTTCTTGGTTCTCAACTGCACATATATTTAACGAAATCCAGTCCAGCTGTGTATCTTTGTCATGCAAAGTATCAGAAAGATTCAAAATTCAGTAGGTCAGTAGGAACCACATTCTAGTGTGCCAACCTGTCTTTAAGTTAAAAATACTTATCTAGCTTTCACCGACAGTTCCATTATAGTGCACACAGTAGGTATATTCCCTTGCTGAACTACATGCTTTTGCTGGTCAATATTATCTTATTTTTTCATTGCATTATAACCTGTAGAACTTTAATAAAGGGCAGCATGAAAATTAGAGCTCTGGCACACAGCCCTATTTGCTGAGTCTATACCACAAACAAACAGCAATTGCTGCTGGGGACAAAAAACTTCCGATCACAAACCTGCCAGGATCCAAAAGGCAAATTGGACAAGGCTCCTCTGCCGAAATTTTTAGTGATCTCTAAGTGTTCACGGGGGGCACAGGCACTCTGTGACTGCTCAGCTATGGGAAAGCTATTTTTACTTCAAGGTAATTGCTTGCCAATTAACTGGAGGTAGTTAACATGTTTGTACAGCCCCAAACATTTGTTCTGGGACTTAAAATTTGTTTATGGGCTCAGTCCAGGGTTCACCTTGACCAACTAACACATGTTAAAGCTGTAACATGCCTCCTCTACGCTGCAGGTGCGCTCCTGCTTTGCCTTATCTGACTGGTGCAGGCATGGGATTTTGCAGGGGGTTATCTGTCATGCCTTACATATTACTCTTAGAAATCCAACCATTTTGCCCAGGATAGGGCTCACTCAGACATTTTGAACCTGGCGTGGAACCAAATGGCAATTTGGACGAGGCAGGTAGGCTGCTGGCAGGGAGCAGGGCAAACCTCTTGCAAACCGCTGTCACAGGACTCAATCAACAGCCACCGGGTTAGCACGAGTGACATAGCTTGAGCATAAATGAGCTCGCAAAGGGTGAGGCTTGTGGATGGGACACTTAAAAATGAAGTTGCAGCCTGGACACAGAATTAATTGTTAACACGTACTGAAACCTTCTTTCTAAACAACTGGGGCTGAACGCAGTATATTGTTACTGTTATTTCATTCTTGCACAGGATAGCAGCTATTTCAGCCCAACTGCAGCAGCCCACCTACGGATCACAGCATCTTCCCGCTCACGCTCCCTCTGCAAGCATAACTTGTGCCTCGCAGAATTCATATTTAAGTATACATCTGTGCCCAGGGCAGAGAGTCAGCCAGACAGGAAGGCTGTAGGGACAGAAAGGAGCCGCAGCCTCCTCTCCGTCAGTTCAGCTGGGGGCGGGGGGGGAGGAAAAAAGGCAGCTTGGGCTAGCCAAAAGGCTGCCGGCCAAAGAGACTGCACACGAGCAGAGCAGACATTTCATGTGGCGATCCAGCACGCTCGCTCCCTCTGTCCTCCCCCCTCGGCTGGCGGGACTCCAGCGGGAATCACGGCTCACCCGGGGCGAACACCTCTCTGCGATGTACTCTGGGTACACCTAGCTGCGAGGGCACACGCCTGAGAAATCACAGGGCTTAGAGGATTTGCTACTTGCGACTTCTGAGAAACCTCAAACCCTTCTTCTTGGAGAGGCACGCTCAGAGCAAAAGTCTGTGTTTGCCTCCTAGAGTTTTCTATGCAACTTTCTCCTTCCCGTCTGTGGGCTTTCCAGGGAGAGGGCAGAGCTATGGGCTCAGTCCTCCCTTCGGTAAAACACTGCCATGCTTCTGACTGTGCTAGCTTTGGCTGAGCATGGATGGAGAAAAGACTGAAGAAATTTGCTTCGAGTTTCTATACTTTGTAAAAAGTCTCTCTCGAGCCATCCCTGTCCTGTTGGCACAGCCAACTGGCTTCAATCAAGCTCTCACGCTGAGCTGAATCCATGCCTCCAGTAATTGGCAGAGGGACGTTTCTTTAGGAGGTGCTGGTTTCACAGGCTAGCAGCAAGATGGATCAGCTGCAACCAGCAGGAAAGACTGGGCTGAGCCTTTAAAAAATAGATTACTAGATAACAATGAGAGAAAATAGGTCAAAGAGTAGGATGAGGGGGATGAAGCAGAGGAGCAAAAGGCAGCCTAATGCATACTTTCTGCCGGTGCAACTGCCATGGGCTCAGAGTGCCACGCCACCGTCAGCTGTACCAGACTTTCATTTCTCCAGCAGTCTCTATCTAATGCAGTGACTCTTAGCCCTTTCTACCCCGTGACCCCTTATTGCAACATGAAAACAAGCCATTTCAGGACTTCCCTCCTATCTATTCAAGAAGAAAAGCAGTGATGACTGCTCATGACTCCTCCTGGGTTGTGACCTCCCTGGCTGCACACACCAGGTCAGGAGACGGGCCTCCGCGTCCTCCAGCCCACCATTCCCCTGTCTCGCACAGATCGTTCGCTCCTTGGTGACTCAGCGAGGCGAGTGACATGGCCGTCAGGAGGGTTATTCGTTACCTAATAGCGAGGCTGAGAAAACGGGTATGCTTAAAGCCCTCTTTGCTCCTCAGCTAGATGGTCACTGAAGGGTGCAGAAGAGGAGCGTGGACATCACCACGAAGGTTTGCTATTGGCAGCTCGGTGTGCTGCACTAGGCTGTTCGCAGTATCCCACCCTGCAATACACGTTCATGGCGTGCAATGGACAGCAACCACCACAGCAGCCCAGCAAAAGCCTCCTACAGCTTTAGGGAGACTGCAGCCTCTCAAGTGCCCGTTGGGGTGGTAAAACGCTGCTGCAGCGGCGTTGAGGAGAGCTACCACTGGACACCCTCTGGCTTCCAGGCCTCAGGAGCGGCACTGCTGGGAAGCACGGCACAGCTTCACCCTCTGCAACTCAGTTGTGCCCCAGGACCTGTGCCTCAGCATGAAGGCAAACAAACCGTCGGCACTGCTGCTCTTCGGCAGGCAGCTCGTGTTCTTTCAGGCATGAGAACGAACAGGCCGTTCACTCCCCTTTTGTGAGCCAGCACCTTGAATAAATACTTTAGCACTGGGTACAAAGAGATCTATTTACTGAGAAATTATTCTGTATGTCTGAAATGTAAGTAAGTCCATCCACTCCCTTCCCAGATCTGTTGCCTGTATAAGCAGAGAGTGATCAGTCCAAATGACCATTTGAAAGCTATTATTTTTTGCCTAGGGACAGAGTCTGGTCCTAAAAGTCTGTCGTTATGTAGCTCCTACAGCCACCTTAAAAAGGGATTTTAAAGATTTAAACTATCTTGTGCTTTAGATGACACAGGGCAATAACCACTTTGTGATTTAATCACAGACAATAATAATTTGGTTCAGTGCATGATTCAGCTAATCCACAATTTGATAAATGTTCATCCTAAACTACAAACCCAAATAGCTTTCTGCAAATCCTGTTTGACACTTTAATGTTAAGACTGTATTTGATAAGCAATCTGTGCTGTACAAGAATACAGGGAGGGAAATTAGGAATTGTTATGCATCTATATGCATCCACAACAGTAATCCAAGAAAAAGAAAAACATACCTTGGCAATTACAGATAAATCTTTATGCAACAAGAAAACTAATAGGTCTGGCTGGGTCTATACTGCACTGATACATGCTACAGCTTCCACAGCTCACAGAAAAATATAGAAATCTGTTTCCCCCTGAAAGAAGGTTGGAACCATAACACAGACCCACTGTCTGCTTCAGCTGCGTCATTGATGCATTTACTTTCATTTTAACTTGGCTGAATGTTTTTGAGGGCTGAAACAGAATCTATCACTGTAATTCTGAATAATTGTGAGTTCTTCAAGACTGATATTCAGGCCAGTCAGTTATAAATGTCTCAGTGTTTCAGTATCAGCATTCCCGCTTGTGATACCCCTGCAAAAATTATGGCGAGGAATGATAATAAACCTCAAATTGCGAAGATTTTTCTCTGATGCTGTATGAGGCAGTTTCGACACTCAGCTTGAAACTCTGTAAAAGACCCCGCTTTTCCAAGAGCAAGCACCCCAAAATTTCTGCTTATCAAACACACCTAAGGGACTTGGCATTTACCTCCAAGACATGGCAACGGTTATGAAAATAACTTTTTACAGTCGAGACCATAGTTTGAATGTGATCTCACACCACTCTTGTGGGCAAACCCATATGCAGACGGTAAGTACGTGAGTCAGCAGTGTGCCCTTAGAGTGAAAAAGGCCACCACGACCAAGGCTGCATCAGCCAGAGCGCAGCCAGCACATCAAGGGAAGCGGTCCTGCTTCAGCCTCCAGCAACTTTGCCCTAAAAGGTGGAAAGTAGAAACTGAACTAAGCAGCTTTGTCACCAGCGCACTGAGACTGCCGTTTCCAGCTACCCTGCAGGTGGGGACCCAGGGGTCTGCAGGCGTGCAAGGACCGCAGCCGGCCGGGGACGCACAAGAGTTGCCTGGCACAACTTCTGTGTGCTTGGAGGGCCTAAGCTTGTATCCCACTCCAGCACCACTCTCCTTGAAGCCACGTTGGCGCCTCGCATCTTCCCTTCCCCGCGGCACACGTTCATTTCTCAACTGTGGATTTCTTCTGTTGTTTCAATTGCTCTCTGCCACCTTATCTCTATCATAACCCTGAGAATTGATATCCTCCTCTGCAAATCTTCAAGAATCCCAACACTACCATCTGAAGCTAGGGTTTGGTGCTTAATATTTGTGCCCTTAAAATAGATATAATTATAGATTTGTGCAAAACGTGAGCTCGTTTTTCCACATTCCTATGTTTTTATGTTGTTAGTGGTTACGGGACATGCTTTAGGAAAAACACTTCAGATTATTCATTTAAAATAATGAAATTATTTCTGATATAATCCCTGGATCTTGTGTATAACGAAACAACATCTGGTACAGAGATTAGAAAATAAATGTTCTTGGCTTATTTTTTTTTCTTTTGTTAAACAGATGTTGTTGATACAAAACACAGAACTGTAAATCATAGCCTGCATGTGGACACAGACTGTCACTACTGAGCAGAAATTTACTGTGGCTAGATACAGATTTGAAACAGCAATGAATCACTGGCTTACTAACTTTATTCACGTGGGTATGGTTTCAATATTCTGACATTAAGTGCACATGTCCTTAAAAAAAGAACCTTTTAATGGCAGCATGGGAGGCTCTGGTTTAGGTCCAGCTGTCTCGGTGGGGGAAGCACAGCGTAATGCAATGGCAGCCTCTGCGCAGAGGCACCTGGCAGCTCTCCGTCTCTTCCCCCCCAGCTCATTGCGGTGCTGCTATTGAATCCCGCAGGCTGGGTTCCCCCAGCGCCGAGAGCAGCCCCTCTTACTGCCGCACCGGGTAGGGCAGCCCTGTCACCGGAGAGGGCCTGAGCTGCTCATGCAGCCCCACCATGCCCACCAAAATGCCCACAGCTCTAACTTCTTTCTCCCTCTCCTTCCCTTGCTGCCCCTGACATCGTTTCAGCAAATTCACCATTTGTTTGCCAGACTGGCTCACGCCTGGCTGAACAGTAACGGTATTTCTGCTTCCCATTGACCGCGTTTAAAGCCAACAGAATTACGATGCTTCTCCAGCCCTTTGCCATTCCTATCAAGCTGTTTGCACTAGCACGCTGAAGCCCCCCTTCTCCTGTTCTTCTTTTAATATTGATTTTCTTTTGCAAAACATGCTAGCAGGTGCGCTCCAGCTACTGAACTCCAGACAAAAGCCAACAGCACTAATCCCACTGCAATGTAAACATACCCTACAGTATCATGCCACGGCTGGGGACAGAGGTGTGGTCTGCTCCTTCGAGATACACTTCCCATTCAGCTGGTAAGGACACCACAAATTTTGACCCGTTTTTGTCAATATAAGTGCTGGTTTGAGCCAGTGGATCAGGGTTTAACTCCATGGTTAAACTCCAAATCATGACATCCACTTCGTTATCTTTTGTAGCAGAGGATTCAGGCACATAGTTGTTGAAATTTATGGGTTTTTTTCACATTTACCTTTAATTCTCTGGTCCTGTCACCTTGTATTTTGCAAGTACTGACTGCTTCCTAGCTTTAGCTTCAATTTGGTGTAACAGAATCTTTGGGAAATACAAGGACTCAGCTGGAGACTCGTTTTTCAGAAGCTCAGGACTTGACCTTGTTCTCAGCTTTACACAGACAGAGCTTTGCTGATTGCAGCGCGATTGTTCTGGTTTAGGATACTGCCAGAGTCGAGGCATTTAGAATCCTGATCTGAATGTTCCTGCTTTGGGCCCATTTTGACTCGAATGTATTTCACACATGGTGCAGTATGAAAGGACAATTTAAAGAACAACATTTCCTTTTAAAATTAGTAAGAATGATTACCCATCACCAATACAGAACTGGTTTTTTAAGCAACGATGTGATTGTGCATATACCGTACACATGCATAAATGCACATACTCGAGTATCAGTCAGAGAAGAGGAAAAAGATCTACGTTTCTCTCTGAAGTGTCTCTTGACAAAACAACACCAAGCAATGGCCACCTTTCAGCCTTATGGGCCTGAACACTATCGACCTGCTCTCAAACCACTTGCTATGGTCAAATGCTTGCCCACGGGTTTTGTACATTCCCCTGCACAGCAAGCACAACTCCTTGCCCACGCAGACACGATGGCCAAAGAGAGGCCCCTTGGCAGGTCTGGCTGTGGCTGGATCAGAGGTGGATCCCACAAGGTGCCACCTGCCTACTGGGATGCACAGAGCACTTTTATTCCCTGTGGGAAATAGGTGGAAAGGAACAAAACCGGGCCCTCAAGGTAAAACGCCTATTCGTTCAGGTTCGTGTCTACTGTGCGCTGTTTTCAGAGGCCACAAACATAGATCAATACAAGAAAAACACACCATTGGTACTTTGTGAAGCTTTAGCTGCCTATACTACATTTTCATTTAGTGCTCTTGCTTGCATTGCTAGGAAAATATTGAAATATATGTACCGATCTGTACAGTTCTGCTTTTTCTTTTTCTTTGCTTTTTTAGCTCAGCATTTAAATATGGTTTGCTCTGTTCAATTAAAATGTATTTTCTCTTGAGAACAAGCAGATGATTGGTTTCACAAACTTGGAGTTACAATTTTCCTTCAGCAGCACCCAGCAAAATGAAAAACAGAGACAAAACATTTTAATCACATGTGTATAATATACATAGGGTTCATTAAATATGATTTAAAGTTGCCTGTTTGTTTTGGAGACTCTTCAAAGCTCCTACTACCCCAAACTCACAGAAGTGTAATGTGATTCCTGATCTATTGAATTTCGTAGGATGGCTGTAGTGGGTTCCATTATATATAAATTGGATGCACCCAATTTACAATCTCCGATATATACTTTTATCTCAAAATGCCCTGTGAGGCAATTGTGTAAAGTACTTTATCAGGGATTGTTGTTGGTAATATTGCAAGATTTCATGATGTAAAAAATACATCAATGTCATTTAAATTGAACAAAATGGTTCCCCTTTTTTTTCCTGTAGAGCATTTTTACCATCTTCTCAACAAATTTGTTCAATAAATACTGTATGAAACAAGCATTTTGCACTTTGTCCCACAGATACAATTTGCCAACCTGATTGATTTCTTTCTCTACAACTAATCTGATTTCTTTAGGCTATATATCTTCTCTTTTATTAAAGATGAAGCAATCTTAGCTTTTTATCATACACACATCCACCACACTAAAAAGAGAGAAGATTCCGTGAACTAGCCTTGCAACCAAATAGAAAAACTTGACACAAATCTCATAAAGCTGATCCCAAAAGATAAATGGCACAATGAGACCAAAGGTATACAAATTCAGAAACTTATCCATGCAGAGTAATATGGGCCGGTGGATTTTTCTTCCCAAGACAGACAGAGAAAACAAGTAACTTCTTCATAACTATAACGCCTTGTAAAACAAGCTCACACCAATGTTGCACCCAACTTTCCCAAATCTTGCTGTCTCTGAATTGCGAGAACTCAGAAGCAGAACTACATGTTTTGTAGCCTTTCCCTGTTTTACTTCTTGTAGAATCTCACCACTATGTTTCGAGTTCAACCAAAGTTACACGTACTTACTTTTAAATGGTGTTCCTGGTAAGGCAACCACCTCAAACTCATCTCCCTGTTCTCTTACTAATTGCCCTTATGTCTTTGGGCAAACCCGTAGTCCTTCCCTTTCCTCAGCATCTGCAGTTATCTGCCTTGGCTGTGGACAATTTTGGAGTCTCTTTCCCATTCAAGAAGCCAGAAGCTTAGTACCACTGTGATACAAAGAACAATAATTGTTTTCAAATGTTGCAATAATAGTCTCAAACAGCATTGAAGTGTTTTGTGTTTGTTGCTTCTCCCATAGTGCAAAATCAAATGAATTCAGTTTACACGCTTTGGGATCTGCTCATCACACTGTTCCTCTGGGGTTGAACTCTTCATCACTATCTGTGACCCCAGTTAAGGTCCAGTTCTCATTAGGCAAAGCCATACACAGCCAGTCCCAGGAGAATCGAGGCTCTGTTACTGCCAGGATTTGAAGCGCAACAGTAGGTGCCTATCCAGTGCCTTCGCGAGCCTTTCCATCATTTGAAATCACAGAATAAAGGTCTGCCCACACACAGATCCATCTCAGGCCACATGCTTCTTTAACAAAGGGATAAAAGATGGCTTTTGCAAGCTGCCTGGAAAGTTAACAGCTCTAGTCTCTGGCAGGTCAAGGCGGGAGTGGATTCCAGCAGGGAACCGCAGCCTGTGTCCTGCCAGCAGCACTGCTCGGCTTGAGGGCGCTCCAGCTGGAACACCTCCACTCCATGTTCGTGGGGATGTGCAAGTTTCAAGGAACACAGCCTCATGTCCAGACCCCTCCTCGAGTTTTTAAGGCCAGCAGCAAAGAAACAAACAGGAACCCAACTCGGCTCATTTATTTTAATTTGCAAATTGAATTAATTGAAGTTGGAAGGAGGACAAGGACTGTGACTACACTGTATTATCAAGGCAGAACCCATCTTTATAGCAGAATCGGTCTTCGAAGCCTAAATACTGGCCAACAGACTGGTAGCCAAATCTTTCGAACACAGAGGAAATCAAGCTAAGCTTACAACTGAGCCACAATACCACAGGGTCCAAAAAGACTAGTGCTGGGTAGTATCAAACCACCAATTCCACACCTCAGGGGGGAAAAACCCCAAATCTCAATGAATATACTTTTGGGGAGTTTTGGGCTCCACTCTGTAACTTGCAATTACATTACAGCTTTGTATTCAGAAGTGATTTCAAAGGAAAGAGGAAAAAAGGGTTGTGTCGGTGCTGGGACCTGTCCCTTTAGGAGTTAACAAGAAGGTGAGGGGCCGAGCACGGAGGCAGCAGGGACAAGGGCACCGCGCAATGGCATGGCCATTCCCTCACCGAGTCAGCTAGGGGGATGAAGGTTATCACCATACCCTCACTACACACAGCAAATCTGCCTGTGCCTGCACCTGCCATTGAGATCAATCTTTCTCCTGCTCCAGCTAATGGCATCATTTCTAAGGAGGCAGGATCAGATCCATGGTTTCCCGTTCAAGCAGCAACAGGATAATTAATTTTGCCTGTCTGGAAAGAATGTATATAAAATTAGAGCCGCTAAAACCTCAAGCTTTTACAGTGAGGTACCAAATGAAGCCCACCTTTCCCTTTATTTACCCATACCTCACACAGCACCTAGCCAGGCAGGCCAACTAAATTACTTATGGGGGACCAAAGAGCCCATTTCTGGAAGATGCAGAGCACTCGAAGTAGAAAAGAAGATGCGCAGCTCTCTTGTAGAATAGGAGCTTTGTGCAAAGATGCAAAGTCCTCATGTGAAGCTAACTTTTCATGCTTTGAACAGTGCACAAATGAGCAGGAAATCAGCTAATTAGGCACGTTACTGTAATTGCTTATTTTATGAAGTGGAGAGGGAGGTGTTCAGCACTTCTATAAGATAATAATGTAGAGGCAAAATTGTAGAGAGAAGCAAAAATAGCAATGGACTACCTATAGAAATGAACGTAGTTTTTGAACAACAGGAAAAGCAACGACAGAAAAATAATTCAATACCTAGCAGCAGGAAAAACAGCAACACCTCAATATATTCTGTAAATGTAAAACTGGGTAACACTCCCTCTCCCCTCATATATCCAAGCAGTGGTTGAACCGGTGCAAAGCACAATTCCAGCTCTATTTTAGTCACTCTGCATCACCACTCGATAGCTCCGAGATCCGCTGTGAATTTGAGGCAGGCCTTGAAGCAGAAAAAGGACTTTCTCTGGGACCCGGTGCACCTAAACTGAAGCCCTGAATTCCCCACAGGGCCTGCATCCATGTGGAAGGACACAGAAAGCTGCGTTCTCACTCGCTCTTCTATTTTGAGCACAACAAAAAATGGCAGCAGTAAATCATCTATTTAGGCATATTTCTTTAATTGCTTATTTTATGAAAACCCAACTGCAGACAAAACTGATGTTGTATTTCCTAGGAAATTAGCCTGTCAGAGAGACCTCAGATCTTATTTAGCAGCCGGCTCTTGTGCTTTTGGTATTACTGCCATGGTAAGTAATTACTTATAATGGGACATGCATCATATCAGTCTTTTAAAAGTAATTAAGAAAAAGTTGCATAGCTTAATGATATGTACATACATCTCATGCTTGCAAGTTTTGCTTTGATAACATCTGCTAGTTTTTGGAGGCAGGCCAGTTTTAAAAAGTAAAATAAATCAGTCCTAACAATGGGAGCATTATTAGCTTCCCAAAAGTTATAAACTCCCTGCCCCACTCCAGCAGAGCATTTGTGTGCACAAGTCGTGTAAGCATTCTGAAGTCTGTGAGTTGCCAGATCAGAAACTTCATGTTGAACTAGAATTTATGATAATGAAGAAGCCTTAAAAATACAGTTTATTTATAGTGAGCCAGTTTAAGAACCGCAGCTCACCATTCCTGGCAGATTTAGCTGTAGCAGCTGAAGAGGTCACCCCTATCAGCTGTGTGCCCTTTCTCCCTGCTGGTATTATCCTACCTATAAAGAGGCAGCAGAATTGGTACTGTGTCCTCTCCTCAACCAGCGCAGTTCAGACTGGCGTGACTTCAATGGCCATCAATTTTCACATTAGTACTCCGGGCTGCAAACTGCAGAAGCTCAGGAGCGAACAAACACATCGCTTGTCCTCCCCCCTCTCCTATTGTTGTGGTTAATTGCAACAGAAGGGTATAGTGGACATCTGGAGGAGGAAACTTCTTAAATTGTCTGGGATGAATCACCAGAGTGCATGTGAAAAACACCCGGAGTGTCCTCCTGACAACCAAAATGTCCCTTCTGCAGCATTCGTGTTACGTTGGATTGACATTTCTCTGGTTAAGGTCATTCTCTCTGCCCGTACTGTGTGTAGTGATCCTCAGATGTAATAAGAATATCTATAGACTAGAGATAAAAATTAGCAGGGAAAACTTTTGCCTCCAAAATTCAAAAAGATGACAGAACAGAAAAATCCTGGATGTCAGAATTTTTTTTCTTCTCCAAAGAAGTTATATTTTAAGAGCCGAGGTCAACAGCCCCCTTGTACGTATTATTTTATTACATTCTTTGACAAAAATTGACAGCGGTAAAGAACAGCTTGTTCCACAAACCCCGCTCCTCCTCGCCTGCCTGCTGTCAGCATGCTTTTCCCCTTTCCTTACAGCACTTTTTCATTGCCTTCACTTTGCCTGTCTGTATTTCCTTTGGAGCTGTCTCCTCTAGAGCTGGGGTTCCCCGAGGTTTGCTTGGGGATGGCCACTGAGTACACTGGACATCAGGCTGGGGGTGCGCACCAGGATTTGGCATCAGTGAAATGACTTTACGTTCACTAACCCTGGGACAACCTCTCACTGCCCCAAGGTGTGAAAGGACAGGCAGCCAGGCTCTCGACCCACAGCCGTCGGGCTCTGCAGGCTCCGCTCGGCTCGCGCTTTTGCTGTTTTGGCAGTCAGCTACTACTGCTGAGGTTGGCTAAAATGAAAAAAATCCCTTTGCAGGGCACACACTGGGACTAGAGGCATGACAGGGACTACAGGCAAGCTACTCTGGCTCCAGGATGGAGCTTGTCCCCTGTCCCTGCCGGCACGCTGAGGGGTCACAGCCTCATGGAGCAACTCTGGCCAGGACCTCACAGCATCACTGCTGAGACCTGAACCCGGGGAGCAGCGACGTGCTGCCACGGCTCACATCACACCTCCACTCCCGAGGTGGGAGCACGGCAAAACACAGAGCACCCGAGGTGGGAGCAGGGCAAAACGCAGAGCAGCAAGGCAGGAGAGAGAAGGACGCCGAGGGAAAAAGGCTTGCGCTGCCCAGCACACAGCACGGGCAGAATGACAACTATTGTGAGACTTCTCAATGGCTCATTTGGCATTATTCCCAGTGTTGCTTTTGAATTTAATACCCACTTCTGGGTATCTAACAGAAAAAGAAGGCAAAAACATGAGGCTGGAGGTAGGAAGAAGAGAGACACAATAGCACCAGCTCAAGGGATTCAGAACAATTTTCAAACTTCAGTATTTAAAAAAACAAAGCAAAACAACTAGAACTTTTCAGAATGGGGAATGCATTTTTCCTCATGACATGGAAATGGCCATAATATTTGGTAAATGCTTCATTTATTTAATAATTCAAAACAAAAAATAATGAAAAAAGCTGACACTTCCAAAATATTTAAAATGAAGTAGGTAAAATATTTTGTCACATTACCAATGACAGGTCATCGCTGTGACACAAAAGTGCTTTTAAAAGAACTGAATAAGAAAATAACTGTTCAGAATTTCAGGCTGGTGTTGCTCAAACTGTCTCGTCTCTTCTACTTCATCCTTACAATGCTGATGGGAATTTTGCTTTTGATTTCAGTGGAGGTGTTGGGATCCTAAGTAGCCTGAAGACAGACTTAAGATTAGGAATTTGCCTTTCAGGAGGGATACATTTACAGATGAAACAAAATGTAAAGAACTACTCTTAAGATACTATCACGGTATAAAAGGCTCATGGTCCCAATGACCGCAATGGCAGGAGAACAGAACCTTTAATTTCCCACCAAAGATTGCCTTGCTGTAGGGAGATGGTCTAATGCATGGCAATATCCTTTACTCTTATGAACACAGGCTGGTTTTAGAGCAGTTTTCAGCTGATTGAGGAGTTATGTAATTGCACCAATTACATCCAATTACATAATTAGAGTAAATAAGTAATAATATAATTAGGTGCTGTAATTACGTAGTTATGACAGGTAGCACTAATGCTGATAAAATCCATTATGAAGCTTGCTAAGAACTGTGGACAGGGCATGCGAGAACAAAACTTTTAGGGCTTCGTTTGCTAAAGTCTTTCATTCTTCCAATGGGCAAAATAATGACTTTAATTACTATGCCAATAGCCTTTTATTTTTGCAAATGAATGGAGGCACAAATCATAGGCTAATTCGTATCTCTCTGTTTTGTTGCAAAAAATTCAGTAACTAATTATATATATATTTTGCCTCCATTTATCTATTTGTAGCTACCAAAGCTTAGGTGAAATTTGCGTGTACAAATTGCACCTCTCAAAAGAGAAGTCTAAAAATTTGGATGTTAACCTTCACTGCTCCAGTTATCACATTAAACTGTCCCCTCTGACAAATGGACACGAGGAACATTCAAAGATTGCTGTACTGATGTAATACAAGTTATGTGCATCTCTCTGGGTTTGCTAGGGATGGTATTTCTGGTCAAATGGGTCAGATAAGAAGTTTTTTTCTGCAAGAATGAAAATTCAAGAGGGGAATCATTCATGCAGGTTCTCAGTGCAAATGCAAGGCATGTAGCCAGCTTTTCAAAGTTTCTGTCTTTTTGGATATTGTGTAATACCTGTCCGACTTCATAAAAGAGGCCTGGATAACAAACAAGTAATAAAACCTACTGCCCTGACTTAATATTCATTAATATTTCACCCAATAACTGATATAAGGTAGTGTGCAAGAAGAATGGGCATCACTGGAAGATCTGAAGTGCTTTATTCCCACCAACATCTCCATAAATGAACTGTCTGAAAAGCTACAGATGTATAAACTGTGTGTTGTTTTACAATACATTTTATGCTTGATGCTTTTTTCTAAAAAGAAAAAGAAAAAAAATACCTTGCTTTATGAAAGCTGGAGAGCTACTGATTACTTCTGTCACTGCTTAGAGCGATATGCTAAGCACTGAAGCAAATACAGAGCTGCTGGGAAAATCAAAATCACAGGGAACATTAGGAGTTTCCGATGTCCACAGTCCAGAGGAAGAATGCAAAAGAATCCCTCTGCCTTAAGGTCTTTTGAGGCCAGAGACATGCAAGTTAATGGGAATGCCTTGAAACAAGCCACCCCTGGAACAGAAATACAAGTGAACTTGTAAACCTGCAAAAATACTGCCTTTGAGGGAGGTGTGTGTACAACATCCCCTACAAGTTTCTTTCCCCTTCTTGAACTGGAAAACTGGGAAAGTGAAGTTAGATGTGTAAATAAATCCCACCCCTTTTGGCACCCAGCCTTTCAAATAATATTCCAAAACAAGAAAACCATAGTATTCCTGGTTTTTTCCAATTGTGCTATCAGCAAGCCTTCAAATCAGATGCTTCAGTTTGGTGGAGAAATGATAGATAAAAAAGATTAAGAGTCGCAATATAGACAGTCATATTTTTGGATCCTGATGGGTCTGGGCAATGGAGAAAAGAGACTATCACAAATTGTAGACGTTTTCCCTGGTGCGTAGTTAATACTGATAAGCACTGCAATGTTACTTTTTGCAATACTTGGCAAGACAGTAGTAAACAAGTACAAATAATAACTGGTTCCTAACTACAGTTGTAGGGGTGGTGAGGATGATACTTGGAGCTAAGCTCTACTTTCTATTAAAGAAGTTACTGCAGCATACTCCAAAATTTTGACCTACGTGTATTTAAGGATGGATCTGAGCCTTGAAGATTGGATTTGCGTAGAAATTCTCTCTAAGTAATCGGGCTGTGAAAACACAGAATTTGGGTTTGATCCATTAAAGCTACAAAAGCAGCCATAAAAGGCATACCTAACCATAATAAAAACTAGTAGAGCCAAGAGAGCTTTTCCAGGAGTACGATTCGTGGAGTTTTTTCAGCCATATTCTGTATCACCTGAAATGTAAAATCTCATTCCACCTTGTCCCCTTCCAAGAGGTCCTGAGACTGCCCTGTTCTTCCAACCACCCTATTTTTATAACTATTTGTCGCATTCCCATACACCCCCCGTAAGCCTCATTCAGCAACGAGTCAGTTCCACTGGCAAGCCCCAGTTCCCTTGTGAAAGGTGAATTTGAAGTCTGCCTCTCTTGTGCCAGATCCTAACCAGAACTTGGTCTCTTACCAGGGACTTGGTCACCTCTTCCAACAACATCACAAGAATGGTCACTCAGCTTTCAGTCCGTCACAAAGTCTGAATCAGCTTCTGTCTCTGTCTTCAGGACAAACCCCATACCTCAGGCTTAATTTCTGCATGGAATGTAGTACATCTCACATGCTACATTCATTACTATCATGCTGTGTTTGAAACACACCAAACACGTACACTACATCAGCTCATACAGCTGACAGCTGCAAAACCACCTCTGAGTGTTTTTCTTTTGACTCTTCTTCTGGTCATAAGCAAAGCTGTATCTCTAAATCTCTTCTTCCAGTTGAATATCATACTTCCAGAATACTCCACTCTTCCAGTCAGATTATTTCCTTTCATTTCTTAATATTCCTCGTACCATGTGGTATACAGAAATCTCTCTGGCTCCAAAAGAAAGAGTCTTTTTTTGCTCACTTAAGCAGTTCCAATTGCTTCTGCTATGCAGCACTAGTATTTCTGCAGCACACCTTACCTAGATTTTGTACTGGGGAATTTAAACTACACAAAGATACAATTATTAATCCCACACCAGCCACTTGTAGTTTGTTCAAACATTTGTTTCCCTCTTTTTTTCCTCCCACTCCTCCATTCCCTCTTCCATTCCATGTAAGCTTTACACTTCTAGGTCCATATGTACCTCTCCCATCATCCAGACCAACCATTAACTTTATATATAGCCACAGAAAAAACAAGCCTTCCCTCAGAGGGCTTAATAATCCCAAAATCTGGATTACTACTAACCACTGAAACCACCAGCATTCTGCCACAGAGGAACAGGGGCTTTGAGAAATCAGTTCAGTACTGGAGGTCACATGGGTTTCGGTGCCTTTCTGTTAGTATTTTAGATATTCATAACAGGACTTCCCACCATTAATGCAAACGTGAAATATATTAGTGAATTACATCAGAAAAGTCAAACCACTGCTGCCACAGGATGAATACACTTACTAAGAATATTAATGCATCCCTTGGAATGAAACATTAATACTTAACATACATACTTGCAAAGTTTAAAATCATACAAACATTGCAGGGAGAGGAAGAGAAGTAGAGAAGGAAGAGACAAATGAGACAAGCCCTAGGGTCTGGAGATGTTACTGATTCCACGAATTAAAGTGCATTTCTGAGATAAGCTAAAATATTTTCATGCGTAAGAGGACAACTTGCCACTATGAGTAATTTCTTGTAATGGAACAGAGGATACAAGCATTTGTTTTAGTTTTTCTGTCTCGCCCATCATCCTGCAGAAGTGTAGATCCATTACTGCCTAACAGTATAAAAGCCCTGAGCTGGGCAATGAGATTGATGGTTCAAAATTTCCATGGACATATGCTGTTCCTCTGTACCTGAGCACTGAATTCCCACCACCTGCCACACCACCTTCCCGTGTAGTGGTAATAGCACTTACAAAAGCTCCATTTCATCGCAGCATTCAAGCATGCACTCCTGGCTAAACAGGAGCCATTCCACTAATGCAAGTTCTTCAAGGTAAGCTCTGCGTAAGCCTGCGCAGTGGGTGGGAGTCGTCTCCTCTAACTTTAGCCAGCTCCCAATTAGGAATCTTGTCTAAACTAATCATTTAGGCTCTTAATGGAGTGAGAAAAGCAATGCCAGGGTGAGTCACCTCAGCTATCCTAGACATCTGTCTTAAGGCAGGATAAATAACCCAGCTTTCTGCACTGACAGGGCAGGGAGCTGGGATCAATTTAAACCAGGTGCCTGACTTGAAGACAGCTGACGTTAAAGGAGAAGAATCTTCCCCTTGGCTAAAGCGAGGACTAAAAGGGCACCCAGCGCTTCACTAGTGAGGTTGGGTAGTATGCATAATCAAAGGCTCGATGAAGGATAACAGAGCAGATACTCTCAATAGGAAATGTGGCTCCAGAAATGCATAAACAGCAAAGCCTGATGTGCATTTGGTTACACCCTCCTCTGGGATTCAGACATATGCCAGCTCTGCAATCACAGACGCTGGCACGGGCCCTAAGCAGTGCAATACCTGCCAGGAAGTCCATGGGAAGAAAATGCTGCACCAGAATATCTCAACAGGCAGGAAGAATTCCTCAAAAATGAAGCCCCAAGCCAGGCAGCCTTGATAACCCATCCCTCTCTCTCTCACCGGAACGAACCCTCTTTTGTAGCAGGCTGGAAATGAAATGTAATCGAACATCTCTCTGCCCCAGTGTCATCAAATTTCTCTCTCTGAATCCAAGTCAAATTCTCACTGTTTCACGAGGCAGTTTCTGTAGCTCTTCAAATCCCTGCAGCAGCTCTTCTTGGTCTTTTCAATAGCTTGTTCAGAGCAGTCATAGGAGAAAAGCACTAGCCCTCGACACTGACCCTGCGTTTCACTGTTCAGCAGGAGACGTTATTTTTCTGGACAGCAGCCCAGAGATACTGGACAAAGCCGGAGCAGCAGCAGATGTTATGATGCATGCTCTTCTGCCCCTGGTTTGGCTAACAAGGCAGCAGAACTCGCAGAGCATGAGAGTACGAACGCCAAACCAGAGACTGTGGCCTGTGCCTACATCTTTTTCATTACATTTAAGACTGGGCTTTGTTGCAGACTGTCAAAGACACGTGAAAAGATCTTTAAAAATACAGATCGATGCCTCCTATTGTTCAGAGAGAGGGGAAAAAGAAAGGCATTCTCTGCTCTAGCTGCAAGGAGCATCTCTCAGTTGCATAAAGCACGTGCCCAAATTGACTTACCACAATCATTTGCGCCACGTAGCTTTCCGGGCCAGTGTATTCAGTTGGATCTTTAACTTTGACAAGAACTATAAAGTACAAATAATGCCACATGTTGTGTTCTGACTTTATATGTTCCTCAAATGAAACCGTCTTGTTATCAAATTTGTCTCTCTCCAGTCCTGCAAAAAGACATGAACATAATGCAAAAAAATAAACTTCAACATAAATATACCCAAATCTGTTAAATATGTTAACGAAAGGAACCTAACTTAATTTAAAGGACCACAAATTTGAAGGATCTTAATTTAAAAGCTATAACCAGGCAAGAAATACCAGGCCAGAGGGCATTCCTGACAGAATACTTTCAGTGCAGCATTTATTCTCTTTTGTGATATTTCCTCTTAATAACAATATAATAAATATGTTACAGTTTTACAGTGCCTTCTATGCTGAGGGCTATAAAGAGCTTTACAAGTGTTGGCTCTGATTCTTTCTAAATGTATACTGGTAAGCACACAGCTTGCAATCTAGGTCCTGATCTTGCAAAGATTTATGCACACATTTAGCATCAAGCATGTGAATAGTCCCACTTAAGCTGTGGTGGGATTGTTTGTGTGCTTAAACCTAGCAGCAAGGGTGAGTCTCTGCAGCTTTGTAGTCACACAGTCTTTACAAAGTGTAGCCATAAGAATTTTTTATTTTTTTCCTGGAACGGGTCAAATCTCTGAAGAAGAATACCACAGTGCGGAAGGACACGATTCACAAATGTTTCCTTCAGTGCTACATCTTTCCTCCCCGGGTCTCTTGTGGAGCCTTCCACAGACACTAAAGCCGTTGTGCTCTGCACAACGTTCATCCCTGTCAGTACAACCATGGAAACAACACCCAGCCTATAAAAAAGAAGGTATATCTAACATCCCCTACAGAGTGAAGGTCTGCCCCTCTTTGTGAACACACCTCAAAATAAGCATGAGTTACCTGTGGGGTTTGTGGGGATGATTTTCATTTAATTCTTTTGTTCCCTGTTTCATATCACCTTCTGAAACAGGCAGATTTTGCCGTTGTTACCCTTCTGGAATGCACTGTGCTGTGAAATAGCAAGCTGTACTTTCATCTGCATCACGCTCGGTGAAATAGAGTCAGCAGCTGCACCATCTCCATTAGTGGTGATGATGCGAGCGTGAGACACGGCTCTTCTCCCTCGGATCCTGGGTGGAGACTGTGAAGCCACCTCTTAGCAAAGCTAGCTTTTGACTCCTAAACCAAATCTTTTTCCTACTGAGAAGGAATAAATTTGGAAGCGAACTCTGACATTTTTACAGACTTTCCTTGTAGAAGATAACCACCCCTTAGGTTCACACGTTATTTATTGAGGAATAGTTCATTTTACTCCTTTACCCATCAAATGTCTCAATAGCTCAGTAACACCTACCACAGATGAAACAGGTTGTCTTTAGTATTTCCTCCTTTTTCTGCTTTTCACTCCTGAGATCAGCAAATGTATCAATGATGACTCCAAAGATCAGGTTTAGAACAATGATTATGACAATGAAATAAAACAGAAGATCATAAACAACTCGCGCAGCAAACAAGGGCTCCTGAAACAATAATAAAGCTGCAATAAGATATAAAAATAGAACACCTCTGAAATATTAAACATTTTCACATTAGCTCAAGCAAAGCTACACATCTTTCTTTTCATATGCCAGATTCTGCTAGCCTTACTCACATAAATAGACGGGGACTACCTATGTAACCAAGCAAAGAAGATTTGGCTTCACGTGCTCTTATCGCTTTGGGACTCCTGTTGTCCTTCACATTGTTTCACACAGCACGAAGAAGAGTCTAGTGTGTGTACCGGATGCCATGTAGATGCATTAGTGTAGTGCTAGATTGAAGATAATTGCCTTGCCAGTTCAGAAACAGGGAGATGCAGTTTCTCGTACCCACTGAGAGCGATGATAGCTCTTCTTAATACTGCCTTGTGGCATACAGGGATATGCTTATGGTATCTCTTTGTGGAATACTCCAGACCAATGCCAAGTTTGCACACTGAACAACTGGAAACCCGGGGAGCACGTTTGCGCAATGCCAAGGCCGGGCTACTGTACTCTGTGCCCAAGCAGGGCACGTTAATGGTTTAGCACTGTGCTAATGCAGTCATATGGCTGTAAGCTGGCTCAGAGTGGGCAGACCAAGCTCATGTCTTTCGGGAACACAACGTGCACATGCACACACACATGAAGTGCTCATAGTCTCCATTTCATCACATTCTTGTTTTTATAGCATAACTACTTTCCTTCTTGCAAAGGCTGGACTGGACTCCCATTGACACCTCTAAAAATAGCAAAGTTGTTCTGTAGCAAACAGGAGACAACACTCAGTGTAAAGAGGAGGAACATAAAACCCAAGTCCTTTTCTTCACCATGATACTGAATCGGAAGTCACTGATTTTCAGTTTTCCACACATTCATTGGGATAATAGCGCTACACTTTGTGAAGTGCTTTAATGTAGTTAGTATTAAATAACTGCTAAGTGGCAAGGGTAATTTTCGAAGTCTGTAAGTGTTTACAGACTTCATGGGGATAGACTAAAGTTCCTGTAGAACCTCCCAGTCTATGAGATAGGAGCTAGATTCCTACTACCAGCACAAGGAGCTCTTCTGAGACAAGTAACTCGGATCTGGACGGCACTCTTGCAAGCCCTGCTGAGATCCTACTTGTGAATGTCATCTTTGTGTTATGGTGTAGGTCACCAAGCAAAGTGCTGCTAGATTGCCTTTATTTATGATGTTCTTTTTGAACTTAAATAAAAATGCATAAAACCACCCAAATATTAAGAGTAGTCCTTAAAATAATTGAATTTTGGAGGAAACTTCTGGAAGAGGACATACACCACGATACATGAAATTCTGTTGACTTTGATGCTAGTTGAGTACAAGTAAACAATAGGACCTATTCCAGGGTAGATGCCATGCTGAATTTCAGCTAAAAATACACCTGATGTACTACAGTGGAGAGTCTTGACATATACTCATCAATCAATCCCTTTCAGAAGTTTGCATTTATAATTCCTAGTGTAATAGAAGAGTCATCCAATCCAGCAACACTTCTTAGCAGTGCTTGGAAGGTTACAATACACTCCAGTTTTCCAGGAGGGGTAAACTACTACCTAGAGTTCCTTTCTTCAAGTATCATCATCACACCAAGCTTAGTTCTTCCCATTAAATATTCCATCTGGGATGTAAAAATTACATGGATAAATCAACTGTGTGACATTAGAGCAGACTACATACAAATACTGCCTATAACCTCCAAAAACTGACTTTGGCATTCATGAGATGCACACGGAGTAATGCATTTCCTCAGCCAAAACACTTACGTCTTTGGAAGGCTTTCTGAGCACGTCTCCCACACCACCACCATTTCGCAGACCTTGATTTAATACGGTCACAATGCACATGAGCAGAGTGTCACAGGTCCTTTCTATTCCATCCTCCTCCTCTTCACCTGCAAACAGGAGAGCAGCAGCCTTAGGAACCACAGCACCAAACGATCACTCATCAAACAAAGCCACAATTCTGTATTGGAGAAAGCAACTGCAATACACATCTGCCTTTCATATTCTTCAGTTAGAATTTCACTGATCATCCCTATCCATTTGCACATCGCCGCTGGTCACATACTTAGGCACATCAGGCATACTTAGCGTGAAGAGAGACAGAGAAAATCCCAAGCAGTTCTCCCACCAGTAACTCTGTTAATGACCCAGAGCTGCCATCTCTGTTCATGGGAGTACCACTTTTCCTCGCAAGTACTCCCACTGGTTTCAGTATTTCTGCTTTTCCAGCGGGCCTCCTAAGTGCACAGCAGCCACATACAGGAGAAGCAATATAAACACAGAATTAGAAGTACATTTGTAAAAGGATTGTCTTCCTGTGAAATCATTCCTCTACCTACTCATGTACAAGCCAAGACATGCTAGCATTTCAAATCCTTAAGGAGGGGCTGGCTTTTATACGAGTAAATCTGTCCATGATCTTTCCACTAGCACACGTGCCCAAGCGCAGGTCTGATATACATTAAATGAAAGACTCTCCCTGACCTCAGCTTGAAAACTTGGATTCTATTCTTATCTCTGCCGCAGAGCTGCTGCGTGGTTTTGGCCGAGCCACAGAGGGTACTATTGTGCAGGAGATATTTGAACGTGCAGAGAAGCTGGGCTGGAACACCAGTCCCCGGGGGGACTTTGTCCACCCCGGCCAGAATTCCTCCCACCACGCACTCACCCCCATGCTGTGGCTGCATCAACAGCCTCCTTTTGAAGAGCCTGGTGAGTTGTTCCCTGTGTCCCGCTGGCTTGCACTGGAAGGTCAGGACTGTGACTGCCGTTTCTCCTGCCTTCCTTTCTCTTTAGCGATACGTTTGCTTAAGCAGAGAAGGCAGCGATTCTCACTTGGTTTGCTTCATGCACTTATTGTAACATAGCTTAATAAATACCAACATCCTGCTGCGATAGTTAACCGAAACAGCGTATTTAACAGCCCCAAACCACCGCATCTGGGGCACTGAGATAGACTTCGATAAATTGAATTGACTGAAAGAACTCACATTACAAGCAATCTGGATTTAAAACATGGGTTCCCGAATTGCGGTGTATGCATCACAATTGGTATTTGCAGAATGGAGCTGGTATCTGCTGCCTTTGCCACCACTGCTTTTGCTACAAAAGCAAATTAAATGAGAAAGAACTCCTGATTTAAGGAACTCTGAGTAAAAAGACAAGCAAAAGCAGACATCAGGATAGACTTCCTTTGTTAAACTATACGGTCGTTACAGACACTACTACCACTAATAACTCCAGATTTTTTTAAAAAAAATGCTTATATATTGAAACTGAAAGCATTGAAACAATAAAACCTTTTTTTCTCTGTCACATCTGGAAATTTATTAGCACTGTGATCTTAGTCATATCAATTCATCTCCTCTGCTTTTGTACCCTGCCTTTATTTCCTCATTCAAACACTACTCCATCAATTTTTTTGGAGCTAATACCTGTGCTTGAGAAGATGACTATCCACAAGATAAATTAAAAACCTTTATACAAGCCACAGGTTCTGTTTCTTTTAGGCAACTACAGAACAAGATTTTCACTGTTCACAAGACCAGGGTCAGCTGCTGGAAAGAGCAGATGGTCAGACTCTGGTGAACGGCGAGGATAAACCAGGGCTGCGAATGGGAAGCTGCGACACCAGAGAGAGTTATCTGCTGGAAAACCTAACTCGCAACTCTCCGCGTCCACCAAGATGCAAATTCAGAGCAAGCCCAGACGCAAGATACCACTCATCAGCTGACTGGCACATCTTACAACACAGAGACTCAGCATCCCATGTTGCACCCAGAAGAGCAAGCTCAGGTTGCTCTTTGCCAGAGAATCAGACAGCAGGCAGCCTGAAGTTGGCAGAAACCTCCAGTGCAGTAATGTAAGCTGTGGGGAGTGTACAGATATCCGTATGTCTAGTCTACTTCCACTCCCAGACATGGAAGAGCTACCTTCAGTCTGGGAGCCAGATAACCCTATGGGCACACGTTCTGCCTCAGCTGATTTGCCCTCGTGCTCAGCAGCGCTCACAGCCCAGACTCAGCCCCTGTCAACACAGGCTATGCCCATACTACCGAAAGGAGTGGATCTGCAGAGTGAAATGTTGCTAAGGTCCCAATGTCAACATTAATTGAGGTTCAGGGGGTTTTATTTGCAAACAGCTCCAGCCTGGTGAGTGGCCCATTAGTGGCTAGACAGCATTAGGTACGCTGTCTTCTGATTAATTCAAAGGTAGTGCAGGTTAAGCACTAAGACCGCTCCACAATGTTAATCACGGGGTAGTAAGTGGGATGATAGGAAGATGTACTTCAAAGATCCTCATCTGATGGCCCCCAGCTACCTGGCTTCTGATCTCCAACACAAGCACAGGTGGGGGAGACACACGAGTGTCCACGTGGATCTAGCTGAACTTTCACAGAGCGGTACCAGAGCTGGGAGAGGAACGAGTCTTTGAAAACGTCCCCTTTTACAAACAGGTATCTGTGCACCGTTCTAGCACAGGTCTTTATGGGCTACAGATTAAGCGCTTCACCAGGCAAAGACTTAAGTGATATGGAAATGCCTTTGGAGTGAAGAGTGGGAGACTCCCAGGGAGATGAGGCAAAATATTTTTATGCTGACAGATCAGTGCAGCAGTGAGGAAGCAGACTGTAGACAGGGGACGCTCTCTGAGCGGAGCAGACTGGCTCCCAAGTTAACTCCCTCACCAACACGAGCAATGACTGAGCACGTGTTCAATCAGTACAATTCAAGGTAGAAGCACAGTCTCACCACAACAAATGATTAGCAGTGATCTGATCCAACAAACAACATATTTATGTCTCCACTCTGGATCTGAGATGCCATTGAGAACATTTTATGTTTCTTACAGACAGCTGTGGACTTCTTCATGCTGCTACAATGTGAATCCCACCAAATCTCAGACTGAACTGCCTTTGCATTCCACTGTGCTCATGCTTTTGCCAGAAGAGAGATCTGTCCCAGGAGAAGACTGAAGGCAGAGCACTACTTTTTGACAGGTCATTCACCGGCTAAGATGTGCAAAACTGTTCTTGCTGAATATTGGTTTTTTTAATGTTACTGGATTAATAGAACTCCTCCAAGATTAAGTGACAGTGCACTTTGATGTTTCGTATAGCCCCCTTTCATTATTGTTTAATTTAAAGAAACAGTATCCAAGCAATAAGAAATGTGAGATTTCTATCATTTAAAGAGCTTGGCAAAAGCTACACTGCATCTCTTCTGACTGATTGATTACTCTTTGAATGCAGCAGCTTTGCCAATAGCTCTTAGACTGTTTTCTCTATCTAGTCAGACAGCTTCCCATGTTGTTTATGAGGCCTGTTTACACACCAGCTGGGGAGAAAAAGCCTACTTTTATAGCCCTCTCCCTGACAGCCTTGATCCTAAAAACTCAAAAATTAGTAGTGGAAGAATAAAGCATGTGAAACAGCATTATACTGGAATGCAGGATAGGAAGGGACCACTTATGTCCTCCGTTTCAGCCCCCAGCAACCACAGGCAACTGCGGCAGTAAATATTTTAAGCCTGTAGACCATCCACTGTGCACACACCCACACTGCAAAGGCCACAACACACTAAACCAAACTTGACATCTGTAGTGAAGGACCAACCACCACAACTGGACTGTGCCACAGGAAGACAGTAGGACAGATGGAGTAGCACCGCCATCAAAAGCCCCTGTCTAGCAGTGCATTTGGCCAACAAAACTCCTGAGTGACCCTGTAGCCTCAAACTACAGAAGAGGGCAAAGCACTCTGTCAGCTTGATCTAGGAAAAACTCCTTCCTGACTCAATATCTGGCAACTGGTATAGGGTAACTGTCCCAGCAGGACACACTGGTCAGACCTTTTATTTTAACTGAGCATATGTAAAGTTGACTGGGTCCTTCCGACATATAGATCAGATTCATAATGCAGGTATCGAAGTAAAACCAGGTGGACTCATCTGCTGAACCACAGTAATTAAACTCTTCACTTGCCACAAGCACAAAGCAACACAACTTAGCGATCGCAAGAAAGGCTTGCAACAACCTGCATTTTCTTGCATATGCCACAAGCTGAGAATGCACAGATGGATTGCTACCCATGCTTAGCTGAGCCACAGGAACTCGTTAAGTCATAGAAACTTGATCCTGGATCTGGGCTCTCTGGTCTTCTGGTTACACTACAACCTTGGCCTAGAAGCATGTAAAAAGTATACACAAAAGCTTGCTGATATATGCTACGGCATTAAAATCAACTTACGTGGCCCTAAATGGGTCTAGTAGTGGCTCAGTCTGTGCAGGTGAGGATGCTGCAGACAAGCAGCAAGCTTTTTCTCTCAGCAAAGTCAGTTGGAAAGAAGCAACCTGTACGTTCAAGCATAATGATTCAGCAAGCTCTTAACAACAAAATTAATGTCACTGCAATTGGAAATCAGCTGTGGGAAGCACTCGCATCAAAGGCAAGTTGCCAGCTAAGCTCCAAGCCTTGCAGAAGTTGAGCACTTCCAACTTACAGCAATGATCATCACTTCGCACCCTAGCAAAAGTCTCTGCAATAAAAACACGCAAATCCCTCCGTTCTAATCGATCATCAGCTTGGGGGAACTTTTGTACTAACCTGGATTAATAATTGGGATGCTTGTGGAACAGTTCTCTTTTGCACAGGCTCCCATCATTGATGTGAGGGTTGTAGTGGGGACTTCACCAATACCTGTGGAAGAAGCAGGATATGGACAAAAAGACAGCTACTACATTGATACTAAGTTTTAAATCATTGTTTTCTAGAAGCGAATCACTGAGTTGAAAAGTTGAGAAGAAAAAGCAGAAAAAATCATACCACCAGTTCCTCCTTCCTCAAACAGTCTGCCTCAACAGCTCAAAGCAATCACAAGGAACAAAAACAGAGTTTTATATTTACTGTATATCACAGCTATTCCCATTTCATCTCCTGAAATTAATGAATCTACATCAAATGCTGCTACTTCTGGTTAGAACAAAATATATTCAAAGCAAGAAACAACTGTCAGATATGAAAATAATGTCAGTTTAAAAACCATTACATAAATTATTCACAAAAGCTGACAAGAAGGACACCAAGCTGATGTTCAGTTATCCTGAATGTAGAATATTTAAGAGTTTTCAAGGATTATAACACAGTTTGGTACTCATTTGTAAATATGTATGGATTTGTGTAAAACACTAATTTAACATTCCCAAAGTGGGTAAATGTGTACATCAGCTTGATTTTATCAAACCAATTTTATCTTGTGCATCTTCAACAATTTTCTGCATTTCAAATCAGAGATACAAAAAGGTTTAAGGAGGAAAAAAATGAAGGCAAAATCATACAGCCAAAGTAATGGTCTAAGACAATCTGTGTAACACAGAAAACATCCACTCTGACTTTCTCTTTGTGCTACTTTATAAAGAAAAAATTTAAAGCACTTGTCTTGGGATGCATAATGTTCCATCAGTATATCATCAGCATATTTTCTTGATGAGTTTTTGATCAGGAATGGCAATGTATAATGCCAGCAAGAACATACTCACACCACAAAAATCTGCCAAGAACCCAACAGAAGAAACACAAACACACAGGAACTACTGCACTGGACCAGCCCAGTGCTGCGTGTAGCCTCGCATCCATTCTTCTATGATGGCCACAATTATCTTTCAAAGTGAAACTTCAGATCGTAAGTTCTGTTCCAAAAATGAATGGTAAGTCACATATAAGCCAACTGAGCCCTTTGAAGATGATCAGTGGCAAAAAGCAAGGTGTGTTAAAGAAATCTGACAGGTTCCTTTTTTTTTTCATACGGTGTCAAAACAGCTACATGAGTACACCATGCCCATGAGTTCTGAATGAGCTTTGCCTTGCTTGTGTGCTTTAGGTCCTGAAATAACAAATTTAGGAAAAAGCTGGCAAACACTGAGTGCACACAGTTCGGAGTAGATTCCACTAGTTGTCTGTGCTTGTGTACAAGTCTGAAGAGCTCAGCATTTGGGAAAATCATGCCTCTGTGAATTTAATCACAAGCTATTCTCAGGTATTTCTATGCAGACAATTACTTCTCTGCCCCTGGTCCCAGCAGGCTGGTTGGCAGCATATACAAAGGTCTCAACAGACCAGACCTGGCTTTTTTTCTAGCAAAGCGAGTTTGTAACTCTCCATCCACATTGGTAAAATCTCTCATTCCAGAAAGCTGAAATCCTGTCCTTCTTAAAACTGGTTAAAAATCTCCCAATGATTTTACTGAAGCTAGGATTATACACGGACAGTGATGTTTGTGAAATACACACTGCATTTAAAAGACACTCCGGGAAATCTCCTATCAGCAGAAGTGTGGATTCTGTAATAAATTTCTGCTGGATGGAGCTCAAAAAGTAATCAAATGAATACATCTACTGAACATGTTAAGATCACATGCCTCATGCAATACACAGAAAATACTATGAGCTGCTTTTAAGGTGGGATGAGAACCAATAGAATCCACTTTGAGTTGCTTTTCAAAATACTTAGGAAATTTAGATTTTTTATTTTTTTTATATTAGCATGAGTTAGAAAACAAAATGTAATAATTCAAGTGTGACTGTTAGATTTTAGTATTTCAACAGATAAAGCTAGTCTAAAACAATTCTACACATGAAATTTTACCCAGAGACTTAATTTAGTCCTAAGGTATAACAGACTTAGTTCTGTTCCCACAGATACAAATAAAAAAATTAAATGTCCTTAGAGGAAAGTTAGGTTGAACAGACAGAAAAGGTGTATGTCAGAAGCAAATTTTAATATAAAAAACAATACCTGCAACAGGGGTCCTGATTTTCAACCTGTCAACCTCCATGATAAAGTCATCTTTCAAGAAGAGGAACCCAATGATAGAGAAGAGATAAACTAGGATGAGTGCTAGCACTGCAGTGAGGATAATGGAACGACCATTCCGGGTAACACTTTTTATCACATTTAGCAACGTCTCTTCTCTGTACACCAGATCAAACAGCTGGGAAAAGCATATAGTAGAGGAAGAATGAATACAAACGAGGCAATATATAGATGCTACATAGGAAAACAATCTGAGCTACCGAAACATACATCTAGCCATGTTCTAAATTCTCAGCTTGATAAACACACTATTCACATTGATTACAGTGGAAGCTGGGCATGCTTATAGGAGGAATTTAGCACTGAACTTTAAATTTAAAGACAGATTATAGCAAAATCCAAAGCTACAAAGTATACATTATATATAAGCCTGCTCCAGACGTGGCTAACAGTTACCAACACGACCCATTTTTTCCCCATGTTCAAACCCAGCCTAGATTAAAATTAAAAACCAGTATCTTCATACTATGGATCTACATCTACAAATTAATTTTTCATGTTACCTCCCATCTGACAAACATGCATGGGTTGCAACTCAAAAATGCACTTGTGCATGCAAGTAATTACATGTCTGTAAACTGTTTCTTTGAGCTCATGGCATCATTTAAAAGTCACTCACATGTACAAGGATTAGAGCCATCTCTTTTTAGGACAAAGTTACATTCATTGCACTGTTTGTATAAAACTAGAAACTTCTTCTTTACCCTGCACTATATGCTTTCCTGGTATTTAACTTTAAAGAAAAATATATGTTAAGATAATACTGCTTTAAATGTCAAAGGCCTAAAATAGCAATTAAACGTGCTACGAGCTTTTCAAGAAACCATAGCTTTTTTCTCTTGCAATTCTATTGATGTTCTATGTGCTTTGGACCTTATCTATAATGTATGTATTTCCACTTCAAAACACACAGATTACAGATATAAAGTGACACACTATGATTTATCAAAATGGTCCACAGAAGAAGGTATTAGTCACAATTCACAAGATCTGAAATACACAGCCTTGGGAAAGGATTAATAATAAAGGAAGAAAGAGGAAAGACAGTTGTCATTCATTCTGTACAAGACAAAGTTTAAAATGAGGAACAAGTATTAGAGTTTAGAATATTTCCGCTACAAAGTGAACACCTGGAAGTAACTTGGGAATGTGGACAATTATAACATCCGTGAATCACGGACATTTGTCAACAGCAGTCACTGAAAAAAGTAAGTACATAAAATGTTTCTTGAACTACTTGGCACTTTGGAAAGTATTTTAAGACAGAGATCCCCTTACTCATTGAAGGAATAACAGATAATTTGCTGCGCATTTTTTAAGCAGGAGAGTAACATCCATTTGAAAAGTGTCCTACAGCTACAGCCACAAAATCTTGACTCCTTTGAAATCTGCCCAAACTCTGAAGCTGACTTTAATATCAAGATCTGGAAAACCTGACTTCAACAGGAGCTCTTCTAGAGTAAGGACTGAACCCCTGAAATTTTTACTGTGCTTAACACACCTCTGTGAAATGCTGGGAGCTCACCATTCTTCTGGAAGCTGAGAAAAATACAACAGGAAAGTGAACCCATGTACATGACCACAATTTAGTCAGTCTCCCTACAAGTTTCACACGTTCCAGTATAAAGCAAAAGTATTAGAAAACAAGAGCAGTGAAACACCTTTTACTGCTATTCAGCAGGAAGGGAGCAGTTAGCTGAGTTTAGCATAATTTTGTATGATTCATTTTCATTGCACCTGTATCATACTATAAAAAGGCATTCCATCTGAGTAATGGTAACAAAAGAAAATGAAGTGGGATACATTTAAAGTGATGAATCTTCCTGCTACACCAGAGGCATGCTGTTCCTATTTCCCAAGTATTTTTTTTTTATATTTATTTTATTAGGGCGGCAAGATGAACTGAGGAATGGGATCCTTTGGTATAGGTATGATGCACACCCCAGTGGACAACTCCTGTCCCAGAGAGATTATGACTCACAAAACATATGGGAACAATGTACACATAATATATGTATGCTGGGGAGGGGTGGGAGAAAGGGGTGGGCTGTACGATTGTCTGAAAAGAAAGGGGCAAACTTTCAACTCTAAAACAGATAAAATAAGTCCTAACAGAAACAGGTTCTAATGAGAACAGCAGCTCCTAAGGGGCAGCAACACAACGGCATGCTAAAAATACACATGATTTGGCTTGATTGTCAGGAAGAAATTGAAGACAGCTGCATGTGTAACGGTATTTTCTATTTTTGCAAAGTTTTCCCCTCCACAGAAGCACATACTTACCAGGAAACTATAGAAGAATTCATGCACACAGAGGCCCAGCATGCAGACGAGGACATACGCTACGTGATAGAGAAAAGCCATGTCCATGATGACCGCTCTGTAGCCACGGGTGAAAGTTCCACGGTTCCCAACAAAGCTCACCAGAAACACTATTTTGTTACAAAGCTGTGGAGGGGTAACAAAGGCTAGGTTTATTCCATCAGAAAAATCCTGTTATTTATTGTTCGCATTGCTGCAGCGTGCAAAGTCTAGGTAGGTTGCTTTGACTTTTAGATAGCTGGAGGAAGGTGAGAGAAATCCAGCTCCCAAGGTACACTGGGAACAAGCCCAGGAGAGTAAGTGGAAGTGCATCACCCCTCTAACACTGCACTGTGCCTCATTACACTGCGATTTATTTCTGTAACATTAGTGAGTAGGTAGGGCAGGATTAATGTCATAAGGCATTAAAAAAAAACTGGGGAGTGAATTCCTAACAGTTTTGAGTTTAGACCCAAGACCACGTAAGAGCAGCTGGGCATGCTACAAAGAGAACAATAGTAACACAACAGAAAGTGCATAGGGTGTGTGCGAGATCATATTTTTCTATATAAAATCCCTAAAAAAAAATACTGGGGGCATTTTTGAAGTATAGCATTTAAGCAACAGCATCAGATTCTCCATTGCTCCTGAGCTTCGTCTGCACGTGAACAGCGGTGCAGAAGTAAATACAAAAGGGGCTAACCTCATCTGTTTGCTAGTCCAGGACAAGCAATGAGGACTCAACATGTTTTTTTCTTTCACAAATCTGACATGGGCAAGTGCTGCTTACTTGCCTTTACCTTTTGACTGTATGTCTGGGTAGTTTTAAGTATCTGAAATTCTCACAGCACTGGTGGCAAATAGCCCAATACTTTGCTGCCTGGTGCTAAGATGAATTAGAGCCGTAGCAGTCGGGCAGAAATCTAAATAGATGACTTGCAAGCATGACTGTATATCTTACCAAGCTCAGTAAACATGCAAACTTATTCATGTCTGAGTTAAGAGATCTGGAAAAGGGCTGAGAGAATTTTTAATTTAAAAACCTTTTTTATTCTCAAAATTATATTTAAGCTCACAGAAAGACCTCACAAATTTGTATCAATTTTGCTGAGTGTATTGGTAGAGAAAATTATTCTTTTAACGTAAGAAACTGTAAATGTGATTCCCCTTATTTGGCACTATTTCTTTAAATTTCATATTGTTTTTATTTTTAATATATTTGCATATGCACAAAACCAAAACAGCTTTTTTCTTAGCTTCCCACTTTGCTGATACTGCTGTTTCAGGATGACTGGAAACGATTTGTTTTTTTGGCTTAACCAGTGAACCAGAAAAAGAAGTTCTTTGCACAGCTCTAATCAAGTTTTTTTTTTTTTAATAGGAGACCCTTAATATCTCTGCTTCTCCTGAAAGGGAAATTTTGCTTGCTTTTTAAGTACTTACATTAGCAGCACCAAGAAGTATCAAGGTAGGACCGAGCCCTATAGTATATATAGACCTCAGAATAACAGACACCAAAAAGGGTCGAATACCAACAGGCTTGGAGATTAAAAACAGCATTGCTGTACAAAATGCCACTGCTATCCAAAGGAGGACTGAAAACAACGGAGAGAGCGTGCCTGTATAGAGAAGAAAGGGAGATTTGAGAGAGGCATCTTTGGAGACTCCATTTTTCACCAAGAAACAGATCCAAAAGATCAATTCCTTTGCAAATACGGCTAACAAAAAGTGTGATTCATGCATCACAACTGCTGACCACAACTTGCCCTAATTGCAGCAAGAACTATTATTATCATAGTATTGTTGGGTTTCGCACAGGTAATAATAAGAGCAGCTAATGAAATTTCCATTAAAATCCAAGGAGTGCTCAGAGATGGAACAGTTTACCCTTCTCCTAGAGCAAGCTACTAATCAGCTCCCTTCTGCAGGGATCATTAGGGCTCCTCCGGTCTCATTCCATGATTGCTCAGCTACAGAAATAGCCGGTCCTCAGGGTGGCACAGCAAGCGGCACCGCGCCGCAGCGTCACGTTTCGATCCCCAACAGCACCGAAGCGCCCTGGTTTTAGAAAAGCAGCTTTCTTCTGAACGGCTGCGGGTGTTCAGCGGGAGCCTCCGCCTCTGCACGGGAGCAAGGCACTTGCCGCAGCGGGAGGCAGCCACGGGGACGTCGGCAGGAACAGGCAGCATCTGCATTGCCGAGAGCAGCTGAACAGCTGTGCCTTGCTCCTGGGGAGGCAGCGGGTCCCAGGTCTCGCCGAGCTCCTGCGGGCATGTGAGCCACTGCCTTCAGAGTCAGTCTTTTTGCCGCTCTGCAAGATGCTGGCTCCAGGCTCTCCCCGAGTTTTGAGCGATGCCCCTATTTTCCCTCTCTCCTCTGCTTAAAGCCCTGGAAATACACCATGTTGCTGTGATATAAAAAGCACATTCAGATCTCAGGGCACTGTCACACTTGTACACTGACTTCTATTGTTATCAGATGAACTGAGAGGTCAGTGACGGGGGAGAAGGGAATAGAAAATTTAGCTAGACTCACAATAGAAATCATGCTATCTCTTTGGCAACAGATACACAGCTGAGCAGCATCAGTGGGATTAAGAAACAATGAGATGAGGCCCTAGCCTCAACATTCAGATGGCATCTGAACTTTTCCAAAGTTCAGGAGTGTTTATATCCTTGGCAGGAGGTTCAAGGTCAGCTCTGTCAGATAGTTTCTTCACCAACAAGATTTGGAAACTTTTAATGGATCCTAAAAAATAACTTCCAAGTGGATCTGAAAGGTGAGGCCAAAGCACTCAGTGTTTCTTTAACAAATCATTTTTCCTTCTTCCCTACTGCAGGTGAAACAACGTCACATGGCAGGACCCACACCGGTATCATGTGCAGACATGCATGCAGCAGGCAGAGTGTCCTCATCGGCAGCGCAATTTCACTTATGTCATATGATGTAAGAACTGCGGAGGTCTACTAAAAGGCAGCATCCTTGGGATGATTAGATCAGCCCAGGCACCTCAGACATCTGAGTACAGGTGGATTTACGCAAGGTGAAGGGGAAAAATGGGAGACAAAACTCCATCTCTTAGGTTTTGGTGGAGCGGGAGGCTGAAGTAAGGAGGCTGCCTCATGACCCTGCTAATCTCATTTGGCCACACCTATTGTTTATCCTTCAGCTTTTGCTTTTACAAGCACTGGAACCGGGATCACTGAAATCACTGGATTACTGGGGCCACTTAGAAACTAATACTATATAAATCTGCGGTTCAAAGTTAAGTATTAATACCTACTGATTGCAGACCAGAGGATTTCCATGAGTATAGATAAGCTAAAATTTAGTAGTTTAAAAGGTTTATTTTTAACTCTTTATTTCTTCGCTTACCCTGCACGGGCTGTAACCTGTGTGCACGCCGAGTGACTCTTCTGTTTACAAACAGGAAAGCACTACGTACAAACGCTTCGCTTTTACACGGCACGGCCCTGCAAACTTTGCTACGCAAGGCTGCGGAGAAGCCTGTGCCGTGACCTGCAGAGACCACCCCGCAGGGTGAAAGGGCAATGTGGTCTCCATGCCAATATACTTTAATCTGCTGCCTTTCTGTTTGGCCAGCCAACAGGAATGTTTGCTGGTGCCAACTGTGGTGTTTGTGAAAAGCACATGTATCTACTAGAAGCTGGACTGCTTCCACCAGCCCAGTTCACATGCCATCAGACAGAGGTGACTTTCAGTCACATTACTGACTGGACACGAATCAAAGACCCAGAGGTGAATGGCTCTACTCCCATTACCAGTATTCCGAAGTATTTAGCCTCCTTTATCCCAATTAAGCTTGTTTTGGATTCAAAGAGGCCTCCCACTAGTCTGCTGCATTTATTTAATGAAATTTATTATTTGCAATATTTCCTGGGACATGTGGTGCAGCAGAGACAGAATCATAGATTTTAAGCATATTTTTATATAATGCATTTATCCTCTGCAACAGTTACATCCTTTTAACCCAAGAAACAAAATAGTCAAAACCCAACAAGCTAGTTTTCAAATCGTTCCATTCCATATGTTTTTAAGATTGCAAGTCATTCAAAATGGTCAGTTTTAAGGAATCTCAGTCCCTCTGCTGCCAGGAATCCTCCTTTAGCTCAGAAGCTGTAACTGAATGTGTGCAGTAATACATTGCAATACGGCAATATTAAAAAAAAAAGCAAGAGAATTAGCTCAGATCATCTAGATAATCTTCAGCTCAGCAGTTATGGTCTGTCCATTTTACTTCACATTGCATGGGACATGTGACACACAGAAGATCAACTATTACGTTTCAGACAACATCTGGTACCTACTTAGAAGACACTAAATGGCTTCTGCAGATATGAGCTTACCTGAAGGTGCAGTTTTATATAACTGTGTTACCTTAGAACTGAAAGCATCTAAAATTAAAAGGAATAATAAAAACAAACTCCACTTGCCTTCATCTCCATCATCTCCAAAGGGGTAGAAGAGAGCAACTGCTAAATTGATGAAAACAGCAAGGTTGAAAGAAATGCTCCCCCAGAGAGAGATGTGTCTGGAGAACCAAAACAGGGGTGGATTATCTAGAGAGGGGGGAAGAGCAGCAATTAATGAAATGAAAGCAGGCAGGAACTCAATCACTAATGGCCTCAAGGGAATTAAAAAAAAATACAGATGAATGAAGAAAATTGAAGAAAATATGCAGATCTTCAAAATTAACTAAAATAGACAAATATTAAACATAGGTTTGCCATAAAACATAGTTTCAAGCAGAGTCTTTAATCCAAAGATCCCAATACAGTTTATTATATATGAGAGTTTTCACCTCTGCTAAGATTTTAGGATTGGATCTTTTGTGAAGGAGTCTTTTCACCTGCCTCTGAAACTGTAGCCTCTGTGCATGGAGACACAAAGTCAAGCAAGGAAACAGATTTCAGCACTCTGCATGCCAGTCAACCAGAAGACCCAGAATGGGTCATCCAAATGACCCATTTGGACCAAGTACACTGATGACATTATTCAAAGAACAACAGAATAGGCAAGGTTGCAGAACGGCGGTATTTTCACCACCTTTGTCAAACTAAATACATCCTGATCTACCCTTGGGGAGCAGGTAAAATTTGGTCTGACTGGGATTTGGTTCTATGAGAGCTGACTACTTCCTGCATGATTCTCAGACATCCAAGGTTCCCTGCTGACAAACTGCTCTGTACTCCTGCTTAAAAGGATTCAAATGAAGCCAGGATCTCCATATGTGAAGTGCTGTACAAATACATAGAAATAGTCTATATTCCAAAGAACCTATAATCTAGTTAGAAAAGACTAAACAGGGAAATACGGCAAAACAGGGTTAAGATTTTGTGTCCAGAGTCACATAAACAATTCAGCAAAAAGGCTAGGAACAAGATCAGAGGGTAGTAAGATGCAGGGCAAGCACTTCACATATATGACTGCACCACAATACGTTTAAATGAACATTTAAAACAAGATTCTATGTGCAATGGTGTGAAAAAATTTCCAGCCAGAGAGGTTTATTTGAAGGCGACATATTCCAATTAATTAGATTTTAAAGTACTGAGAGCCTCCTGCAAGTATGCAGAGCATACTCTCGACTTGCCTGCACCCAGCTAACTTTTTATAAACAGTAGACTTCAACTGCGTATGACTGTCTCAGGCTTTAGTCTAAATAGACTTTAATTGTGATTGGGTAAATATTCAGATTTCATTGGGACAGCCTTATGCTGTTGGCTGCTGAGATTTAAGCATTTGGAGCCATGGCAAATGACATGTGTCAATTTAAACAATGCCGACTGCATGCTAACAGACAGTTGGCTAAAGAATGAACCGAGCCTCAACCTGTATTATCTTTTCAAATAAAAAAAAACACATGGAGACTTGTGGGCCATTCCACTGATGAAAGGAATTGAGGAATTTCTGTTCTGAATAAAAATAAACCAATGTTCTTTGCTTATAGCATTAGGCAGGTCTGGTCTATGTAAGTGTAGGGTTGGGCTCTTTTATTTGTGTTTCTTAAGCAAAAACCACAGATATGATTTTGTTACTAGAGTAATTTTTCTACAATAGTGACTTTTATTCCGAAATAGACTGTGCAGATAGGGAGTTATTCTGGAAACATTTATTCTTCAACTTCTATTCTGGTCAGTTTGTCAGTACAGACAAGTTCTTACAGTGCCACCAAGGGAAGCAGACCTAGGCTGACAGGATTCACACTGAAAATTTACTACTGCCTCTGAAAATTATAGTCTGGGAACTGACCTTTATAAAAACTACAGCCAACATTCATGTTTCCATCATGTTAAGGATCATACATTAAACCATATTGCTCAGACTATCCAAAATCCCTGCTGCTCTGACCATAGATCCTATTCTTCACTTCCTCCTCATCAATTGCATAACACTGCTGAGAGCTGTTAAATAGCTGATGTGTGCCACCCCAGCAGCATCTGCATTTTAGCAGTGACCAAAGTGATCACTCTGGTGTATTTTTATATATATACCTATGTAAAATACAACTTTCTTCCTTATCCTTTAAGGATACTGTAGATGCTTAATTAGTTTGCAGCCTTGATTCTCTGCTCCAAAAGCCAAGGGCACAGTTGACAGTGGCTGATCTGGCAGGAGTTTCCTGTCCCTGGGACATGGGCAGCGGCAGCAGCCCCACTCCCGGCGAGGGCCAGCGGCTGTAATGCCCACCAGTGAACTACACAAGAAACTCCAGGTACCTGGCTTGGCTTCACTGCACCTCCTCTTCAGGCCCCTGCTTTGATCTCTCCCCCATGATCTTGACCATGCCTGCCAGATCTGCAAGCAGCTTAAGGTGGTACATATGCCTCTCCCACTACCACGGGACGTGTACCAGTATGGGCTAACAGACTGGGACATACTGCAGCCTAGTCAAGCAAGACTGATGTGAACTGGCAAAGGGGAACTGATTCCATGGGAGTCAGGCAGATTTAAAGCAGCTGAGGTTCTGGTGAGAGATGTTTTTAAGTGACTGTCATTTACAAGTTTTTTAATGGTCTTTTAGGAATCTGCAAACCTCAAATATGTAGCTACACATGTTTTTGTTAAATATTAGGGGCCTTGGCTTAATTAGGTGCAACTCTATTGAGTTTAGTGGAACTACACCCAGTTCACCCATCCCTCAATTTAACTTTTGGAGTCCAAAACATCATCCTGAACACATTACTTATATTACTAACTGCTCCATATTATGCCTCTCTTACAGTGGCATGCAAGTGTCTCAGCTGACCTACACTCTCAAGCCCTGAATAGTTTTGCCTGTTGCAGTATCAGAGTGAGCAGAGAAAAGTGTATTATTAAAATGAAAAAATTTGAAGGCTTAAAAGCAGGGTTTTAGAATAATTAAGCTATTTTTTGAAATTGCAATACTTACTCCTAATTTTCTTTTGCCATTTCATCTCGTTGTACAGATCCTCTGTCTGTTGGAAAAAGTCATTGACTTTGCTCCCTTGTTCATCTCTCTCTGTTGTATTGAATACCCGACTCTTGGATTCCCGAGTGAGGAATTCACAAATATTGGGGACAGGGAAGACGATTTGTTCCATTGTTCTATCGTGGCGAACAATCTATAAATAAAATCCACATTTTTTTCAGGATCAGTGACTTTCCAACCATTTTGTGATATATTTCTTGTTCACAGCTCTCCTTTTATTTATAAATTAATGCATAAATTATTTGAACATTACAATGAAGTTGAATCAATTAATCCTAAAACAAAGTAAAAATGCTTTTCTATCTTCAAAAGCCAGCCTGAAAATAAAGTGGCAAATATATGTCTCAAGCAACACCTAGGTCCAAACTTCCCCCAAATATAAAAAAATGTTCTAATTCAGAATGCTTCAATTTTGCAATAAATTGAAATGAATCTCTCCCAGTAAACAGTGCAGAAGTTCAAGGGCTTTCTGCTCAGATTACAAAATTCTTTTCTTACCTTGAGTCTATTTCTATGATAAGATAAGTTGTGAAGGTGAACATGCAAAAATAGCACCTTTTGTTACTCAGACAGCACCCATATCTTGTCAGTCTTTATCTGCTTACTTGGCAAAAAATAAGGTTTTGCACTGTTTGTATTTCAGGGCCTACCGAGTTACTGTCAAGTGAGCTAGATTTTATTCCATCTCACTACACTGTCATCAAAATTGCTTCCCCATTCTGATTATGGCCTCTGCATTACTAGTAATAAGAGAAATGGGTAGAAAACTCATCCTCACTCTTAGACCCATGTCTCTGTACAGCCACCAGTGAAAAAGAATGCACTATTTGACTTTCAAATCAAACAAATAAGATACCCTGATATAGGGGAGCTATATCTGAAATGCCAAACAGGTCTAGAACTGCATTCAGTGAAATAGCAGCAATGCTGGGTTGACTTTCATTTTTCCCACCACAGTCCTGCATTCAAGAGCCCTCCTTTCTCTGTTAATTCATATTTATTATGTGAACATACTAAAAACCCACCTGTCTTAAGCCATATTTAAGAGTCACGTATTCAAGCACATTTGCGTTAGAGATGAAGGATAATTACGCTCATGTCTGCCCATGGGCATGTGCACTATGTGAAATTCGAACAGGTTATTTTGAAGCGTCCTAAGTAAACAGCTGGGTCTCAGGCCAGCAGTTGTGCAATGGGACTATGTGACCAGCAGCTAACCTGGTGGGGTGAGTGAAGGAAGCTGATGGCACACCTTCAATTCAGTCAGGGACTCAAATGAAGAGGTAGGCTACGTGTGCTGCTCTGCAGAATGACATTTAGAAAGGCTCCCTGAGAACAGAGGCCTCCGTATCTGCTCAAGGAACAGGCTTTGCAGCCACAAGGTTTTAGCAGATTTCAGAAACTACACCAGGAAGAAGCTACTGGCCACCTAAGAACGGACCATAGTGCTTGTTTGCTGCCTAAATTTACAACCTACCCAGATAATTCAGCTGATACTTCCTAAGAGATCCCTCAGGAGCACCCGAAGTATTAAAATATGTTAAGAGGAGCACTAAGCTGCCCTCTGGACAACCACAGCCATGGAGCTTCCATCTCTCCTCTGGTGGGATAACGTGACCAGTATCAGGCAAAAAGGCTGGTGGGAAACAGCCATGGCCTGCCTCGATGGCAGCCAGGACAGTACTGACCTGAGGTGCTTGCTTCAAACTGCTCCCTACACACACGAGCCCAGGTCCAATGCTGATGGAGCCTGGGAGCCCACTGATGGTAAAACTGTTGGCTCAGATTCAGGCTGGGCCTGTGTGCAACCATGCTGCGCAGTTTTCTTACTCGGCCAATATTGGACCTGATACAGCATTTCCAGAAGAGAGCCGGATGCCTCCTCTTCCTGCAGTCTCTCGCAGCAGCTGCCTTTGCACCATAGAAATTCTTCTCCTTACGAAGTCACTAAGTGCCTAACTCCTATCTTGATGGCTATAATCCCATGAAATCTGTAAGAGCACATGATCTGATGTAAGAGTTAAGAACCTAAATACCTCTGTGGATCTTGATCTAAATCCAGTCCATGGCAGGGGTAAAGTTTAAAATAGAGAACAGAACTGATGAACCAGGCCAAGCCTTGGTCTTTCAAACAAAAGCCATACTGAACGTCTACACCACTTCAAAACCTCTTTGTACTCCAGCCAAACTTTTAATTTGATCAGTTAGCATCACTGGCTTTGAAACTCATGATTATTTATTTGAGTGATGTACCATACAAGATTATTTCTGACTTCATGACGCAGCTGCTATCCACAGTCATTATTTCCCTAAGAAAACATGTTTGGTAACACACAGGAAAGCTACTGTAAAATGATTATTTGGAGCCACTTTTAATATAGGTGCATTCCTTTTCCTCCCATAGCCAAAAGCATATTATTCAACCTTCTCGTAAATAATCTACACCATTTGAACAAGCTTTGCTGTTCAGAAGCTTAAAAAAGACGTGATACACCATGCACAAGATGCAAACTTGTCTCATATTCAATCTTCTAGCGAGCAATTCTTTACCTCTATCTGTGCCGTATGATTGGCATAATACCTCAAGGCTTCATCTCCTTCATCGGGATCTGACCCTGGCTTCAGCATCTGTTGCAATGTTTTATTGTGACGAGCCAACTAGAAAAAGAAAAAAAAACAACCTGATTTATGTCCTGCTGCTATGTTTTCAGCTTTATCATCTCCACTTAACTAACACAAATCCTCCTCCCCCCACCCCCATATACTTACATGCTCAACCCAGTGGGGCTCTTTCCACAGATAACAACAAAAATGTAATTACTTGAGAACAATAGAAATAATTTAGTCTTAAAAAGTCAGCAGCAAGTCTTTGGCTTAGATTTATGAAAGGCAGCTTAGCCTGCAGCCTAGATGGTTTTTGGACAGCTTTTGACAAATACCAAAAAATTAGACTGAATGCTTCTTTTTACTTAAGTTTAGCCATAAAATTTGCATACCTCTGACTAGGTAATTACATTTATAATTAAATTTTCTCTGTGATTTCAAATGGCTAAACTGTTCTTCACCATGTTGCAGAATGGTATTTCAGGGCTGCCAAGATAACGTCCGTAACTATTTCAGAAGCAGCTGGACTGCAGTGGCAGTCAAATACATTCTTAACCGTGTAGTTTATATACATAGCACATATGTACACACACAAGAACACACAAATACATAACTCTTCCTGCAAACTTTTACAGATTATATACTTTACATGATTCATATAATACATCTGTTCTTGTTGACTAGAAAATATTTAAATGCTTGATAGCTGCACAAAGTTTAATACTGAGAATGTCAGCAAATGCATTCATGATGTCTTATAGGTCGGTGAGAAACAAAGACTTAATTACAAGGCATAAGGAAACACTACTAAAAATGAAATTTTCCCTGTATCGTAACGAGTAGGTCTTATCCAGAAACTCTGAGGTGTTTCACCCATTTTAGAGTGGGGGAAACTGGGGCAGGAAAGGAAAGGCTATCTTGCAGATGTGATCCAGGTCTTAACCACTACATCAACATTACCACAACAGACTAGACACAGACATTAGAAATGAGGCAGCCACAGCACTAAAAATGACCGCAGGAACTAGGCTTTGAAGTGATGATCACCACAGGTGGGTTAGGATTGTACTACATGAAGTAAGTCAGTATGTTGAGGAATTCTAAAATATTGCAAATCTACAAAAAGAGTGTCAGGGATCAAGTCTAAAAGTAACAATGGATCTAAACAGATATTGTAATAATCTAACCAGAAAGTGATCACGCTCATTTATAAGCCATTTGCATGTCTCACCATCCCCTTTTTATCTAAGAATGGTGGGGAAGAGATACATATACAATTTACTCTATTTATTGACGATCCCTAGAATCTGCTGATCAAAATACATTTTCTTCTGAATCTTGATACAAATTTATTAGTTAAAGATGAATAATAAGTGGAATATCGAAAAGCAGGAGAATACCAGAAAGTGATATTCAGGAAGAATAAATGTATTTCCTTCAACTTCCTTATGGACAGAAGTCTGCTTAGCCCCAACAGTAGAACACTAAGCCAATGTGGCAGAACATCAGCCTTTTATAAAAGGGTCACGAGCACATATTCAGAGAGACATGCAAAGAATCATATGGGGGACAACTGCAGAGCAATATTCTTTCCATCAGTAATTGACTTCTGCCTTGAATAGTTACTTTTTTACTCTACCTAGCAAAAGTATGGATAGTGTCATTACATGTATTAATACCTTATGCGACTTCCACTTATTTCTAAGGCCACAAAGAAGGCCATTGAGACTATCTAACTAGTTCTTCTCCTTCACAGGAGCCATATAACCTGGTCCACTCAGTAGTCTTTGCAGTACGCCCACATCATCATCTTAACAGGACAACCTGAATTAATTTTTAGAAGTCTTTTGCACCCCCTTCAATATATGCTCTAGCATCATGGAGAAAACAAGACGAGCTTATGGAAACAAGGTAGTTACTGTTTAAAAATTCCCTTTAGACAGTGTTATTATTTTTGCCTTTCAGCTTTACTGAATGTCCTTCTGCTTCCCTGCTTACAACAGGGCAAGCAAGAGCACCCAATTCACCTTCTCTGTATCATTCATCATTCTGTACACTACTGTCACGTCCTCTCTTATTTGTCTCTTCTTTAAATTAAAACAATCCTTATCTGTCCCATCCCTCCTCAAACAGAACACTCTCTGTGACTCAGTTATTTTCCTTGTCCATCTCCAAATGCCCTTTACTTTGGCTATATCTCTTCTTTAAGATATGAAGAAAAGAACTGACTAGACAGAATGCAGTCACACCCTGCTTGGAGTGATGAATTAACATAACGAGAAGCAAATATATTCCCCTTTTTTAAATATTCTGTAATACAGAGGAACTTTCCCTGTATCTTGACCCTTTTTCTCCAATGTCAACATTAACGTTTCGAGTTTTCTAATAAACGACAAGTCAAGGATGTATGGATAGTTCTTCTCATATTAAAATTATGCCAGTTCGGAGAAAAAGGCCATGTATAAGTTCAGAAATTTCCATTAGTACCACGAAAAACTTCTTTTATAAACACACTTGAATTTGTATAAAGAATTGGAAATTCCGTATGTAAACCGTATGAAATTGCAAGGTATTGCTTCCTGATATGCTTTTAACTGTCCATAATTTTTATTGTGAAAGTATCTCTCAATAAATAACAGCAACAAAAGTTCCCTTAGCACATGGAAGGGAAAACCCTCTCAGCCCTCTTGTGCTGTAATGGGACTGACTAGCACAGTGTGTTAACAGACAGCTGGTGACTTGAGACAGTACTGAGGTAGTACGTATTTTACTATCACATTTCATGTGAATAGCAACCATGTACTTTAAAACCATGTGCATTTAGTGATCTTCATTATACTTTATTAGACTGTGCTTTCAGGCAGTGACTGCCTTGGGCTGATGTGTGTACAGAGACTAGCAACATATAGCTGGGGCTTCCTGACACCAGCACTACACCAAATGATCTGAAGAAGAGGCCAGGATCTTCTGTGCTAGCGCCTTGGCTGCCAGCAAAGACACATCAGAAACAACCAGGGATTGCTGACCAAGCTGGAGGAACTACAGCAGATCTCAGAAGGGAAGCCTACCTGAAGCTGTCAGCAGTAGAGCTAGGCAATAAGCGCTCATGACTTCATTTCTTTCGGCTTCCCCATCTCTCTGTATCCACTTACCTTCTGTAGTCTAGCCCTTCAGACAGTAACCTCAGGGCAAAGGGTCTATCTATTTTCTCCTTGTATGGTGGTTCCTACGTGGAATGGATTCCTCTATATTGACACAATAATGAGTACTGCTAATATTTCTGTATTGTCACAGCTACATTGATACAAGAATGGTGTGGACAGCAATCTGTGAAAGCTCAGATCTGAAGCAGAGGCCCACAGTAAGACATAGAACAGCTTTAGAAATGCTATGTTATTTGGCAACTACAATGTTTTCTGAAGCTCTGCTTTCATGATCTTTCCTTTGCTCTGTAATGAGCTCAAAGGCCCACATGTGCAAAGGGGACTGTGTCAACAGACTCCTCAATCAGCGCAGAGTTCTTTGTGAGATTAAAGACATAGCAATGAAAATAACAATGTAGTGACAAACTGTGAACCTAAAATATGGAAAGCTTATCCAAGCTGATAATACACCCTAGGTGACAACCTGTGACTGGCATGTAAAGGCCGTGCAAGCTCTGAATGACATTTTTTCGTATTTAACTCCCGTGATGTAGTTAAGTGCCGCACAAATCTTTTGGGGCAGCTGAAGAACGAGACACTGGATGGGCATGGACAATAGCAACTATAATGAAAAGAACAGCCCCATTTATGTTTGCAAAGCAAAGCTCAAAAATGCACGGCAAGCGTAACTGATACAAAAAATAACCAGCACTAGAGCCTGAATTTGCAGAGAGCCCCCAGAAAATCACCTCTGAGGAGAAATCTCTCTCAGTCAGTCATTCACTCACCCATCAACCATGCCAGTGACAGCATTTTAAATGTCAACACTGTATTTTACTACTCATCAAGGCATGCAGGGATGAGGAAGCAATAGCATACAATGGAACAATGATTTCCAAAAAGGGGATGTGTAAGGCAATGGTTATATGAATAAAGATCATTTGGCTTTCAGTCAGTTCCCAAGCAAGGACTGTTGTTTATCTTGAAAGACTTTTACTTCAAAAATTTGGAAAACACTGTAATAAAGCATCAGTACAAAACATGAAAGATTGAGGACAGACCAAGAATGCTGAAGACATTAATAAAGAAACAGTAGAGACAAATGACAGAATTACAAGTAATACTCAGTCTAAAGTCCTCACGCAACGTGATTATAAAATCAGATCTGCTGGTCATCTGGGATTCCATATATGATCAGCAGCATGGAAAACCACAGCAGACCCATCTTTTGCAATTGACAATATATGGATTTCCTTCAGGCTTTCTGTTTTAAAGTCAAGATTTCCTTGAACAAAAATGCAATTATTTAAATGTTCTCAAAGATAAAGTGATTTAAAGCTGTGAACGTTCATGTCATCAATAACTCATTGACTTGGGATACTAGATTGGTTTGCCAAAATACAGTGTGTGTGCACGTAAAAAAATTGCTCAGAAAAGAGAAAGTAATTCTTCACTTTTCACCATTTCTGTAAAACACAGACTCCTTCCAAACTTTTACAAGAACGTGTCAGGCCCTGGTTGTAACTGGTAAACTGCAAGGGTCTCTTCTGTAACCCAGTCCACATCAGAGGCGTGAGGTCTAACCCAGCACGTAGCCAAGATGGTGGTCAAAACTCCTGCCAATTTCACCAGGCTTTGCTTCAGGCCCAAAAAAGGACAGAAGTCTGCAAAATACGAGCTAGAAACAGCAGGCTGAAGACCCCCAAATTTTGTGAGATTTACTTCACTCTCTAGCATTTTGAGACTGTCAAACCTGGGGGGTAAAGGTGACTTTTTGTGACCAAACAGAATAAAGGGATCTACATGGGTGAGGCTTAGTGTCCTGTAAGCAACCAGGGTTTTCACAGAAGAGCTGGTTCACTGGCAAAGTGTCAAACCTATTAAACTGATTTTCTAGAAAAGGCCGATGGAGTATTAGTATGAGCTCTGGATAACTGGCCGAGAAGCACAAATAAAGACACAAATAGTTTCTGTGCCTTGAAACACTTTATATTTACAGTATTACTATTAAGAAGGATTACAAACATCTAAAAAAATAGAAACAAAATTATTTTAAAAATTATCCTCGTCGCCAATCCTCTTGAGTTTCTTCTCACAGCTGTAAGGCCGCAGTAAGGCTGTTATCTGATGGGGGAGACAACTGGCAGACAGGCAGACCTGACAGGGGAAGGGCACCGTGTTAGGCAGCAGTCGGGAGCGTGCTGGGGACCCAGACTCGGTTTGGGGAGGGAACTGGATCTGTGGTGTGGTTGCAAGCTATAGCTCTGCACAGTGCCCTCACCTCATGCCCCGGCTGCGGCTCACTAGCCAACCCTCTGGTGTGCCAGCCAGCCCCGTCCAGCATGTCAGGGCACTACGCAGTCCTGGAAGTTCATGAACTACAGACCTTGGGGAAGGTGAGGCAAGAGCTGTTTGTACAGACCTGATGTCCAGTGTGTGACATCTGATAGATCTGCTGTAAATTATCTTCCTCTCTAGCCTGTCAGTAACCAGACGTCCTGCAGTGTGGGTGGCCAGCCCAAAGGCCAGTGCTCTTTCACCAGGGAGAAATGAGACAAAATGTAACTTGCAGCAACAGCAGAATAATTGCATCTGTTCAGATTAGTTTCACCTTGCTGTGCAAACAGACTCATGCAGCTGGGGCTCATTCACAGCCACAATCTCTTCCTCTTTTCTCCCCTTCAGTCCCTTGGCTCCTGGCGCCAGGCAGTGTGAGATCTGGCACCACCAAACCCCCTCAACAAGGGGAAACCCCAGTCATCTCACCAAACGCTTCATTTTCTGCTTAGAGAGCAAGAAAGGACAAAAAAGCTGCCTGGGGACTGACAAGAAAAACCCCAAGGACTGAGAAACAACAGCAAAGAGAAAGTCAAGGGAGTAGCAAACAGGATGGGTGAGAGACAGAAGAGGACAGGAGACAGAAAGAGAGATCCTCTTCCTCGGTGTGCCAGGACCTTTCCACACACCAGCTCCCGGCCCAGGGCAAACGAGAACACTCCCATTCCGTCAGTAAACACGGAGAGAGAGAAAGCAAGGAAAAAGGAAATCTCTTCTTAACCAAAACTGAGCAGAAATTTTTATTCCAACTGGCTGTACTAACAGTAATAACAACTTCTCAGCTCCCCATGTTCCAATCAAAACTGAATGGTGCTTTCTGCAATACACAGGGCAACTTCCTTTCCAGAAGTCATTACAGTTTTATAGAGCGGCACCTTTGCACTCTACCACAAAGCAATCTGTTAACAAACATTAGGAACAGCAGGGATGGAGCAATGGGAGACTCTCAAATCAAGTATTCATTGATTTCATTCAGATGATTATACTGTACAGAGCAACCAAAAGGGTTTAGAGTTAATCTTCCCCTGATGGCTTGTGGTACATGAGCAGGGCCCTGGGTGGTCCAGACGCTTTGGATTCTGTTGCTGGGTCTTCCATGGCCTTGTATAATCTCTGAGACACCACCTCTCCTCCCCAGCCTCCACATGGTGCGCTACAAATTGGGGATAATAGTGATCTACCTCACAGGGAGGGAGAAATAAAACACCTCGACATTATCACATAAGAGAAACTACCACAGTTAAGTGATCTCTATCACTATTATGTCTGCAACCGCCATAGTAATTTTATTGCTATTTTTGCTGTGGTTTTTGCTCTTCTTTTATCCCTGATGAAAGCCAGCAGAAGACAAAATGACTTGCTAATATTTCAACGAGCTTTACTTCCATTTGTCTTCTTTGTAATTTCTTTCGCAGGCAAAGCTTACTTGCAAAAAAAAAAAGCGTATGTGTGGGGAAAGTTCAGGTCAGATAAAATGTGTTGCAACAAAACAAAATTAATTTGAGGGGGATGAGTGTGAAACATCTCTGCAGGCTACTTATAAACTGTCATGGGCAGCTGTGCCTACATGAGCCAAACCCGCTCAATGCATACATTGGTCACATTTGTTTTTTGGTGTACAATGACTGTACTGAACATAGGATGTGGACAGCAGTACACAATCCAGAGTGTTTCAACAGGATGACACAACTGCACTTGTAGACTGCCTCCTATGATTACTGTAACCAAAATTTTGGAGAGTACAGGATGGAAGGACATAAGGAGAGGATGGAAGTATCAGACGTGATTATGGGAAGATAACAAGAAAGTTCAATGGAAAAGGAAGAAAAACAGAGCACAGTTATTGCAACTAGTCTTCTTCACAGCATAACAAGGAAGAAGATCCCAGCCACATGCAACTTCTATGAAAGGCAGACAAAACATTGCACCCAAAATAAGACCTTACTGGCATGCTCACCAACATTGTACAGACCCCTTCTGAGAAAGACCAAAACCAAAAACAGACCAGCAAGCATATGGATCCAAATCCACACAGCAAGAGAACTGTTCACTTCTAGAAGCCACCAACACTTTATATACATACAAAATATATACATAAACCTGAGATAAGAGAGCTGTGAATTGCACACCCTTTTCAGGAACACTCAAAATCCTTTTGCTATCAAGCACTTTACTTTCCAGGTTTCTCTTCTTACTCAGAACAGTGATTGTCTGCAAAATAGCTATCTACTGCTGTCTAATATGTGGCTTCTAAAGAAAAGGAAGGCTAGCACAAACAAAAGGAGGAACTGCTTATGACTCTTACTTCGGGGCAATGTGGTGATGGGAACCACAGTTTCAAGTCTTTAAGTATGGACATATTTCCTTCTGTAAGCCATAAGACTAGAAGACATTGACTGGCAGTCAACCCCCTTCCTCTGGCACCAAGAGTAGAGCAGAAAGTAACTCACGGGTTGATACTTTCAGAATGGGCTCATCCTCTTCTTCAGGATCTACCCAAACTACACTGAAACCAGTTCAGTCTCTGAGCTGAAGTGTGAGACTTGCATCCCTGGCCCCCTCCTCATGCTTTCCCACCCTTAAGTCTCACCTCATACACTTGCAGTATAGTGCCATGGTGTCTTTTGCACACTGTGACCCTTGAAGCTGGATGCAGTTCACCAACCCAATCTATGATATAAGCACCAGCTCTGCTACATGCAGGTATGGCTTGGAAGACAGCCACTATACATGCACTGCACTTGCAGAGGCTGGGATAAGCCATCTACCAATCTTCAGTGAAGCACATTAAACAAGCTTAAGTCCTCAGCTGCAACTTGGTATCGTGGCTCAGCCTCCACGATTCAAGCACCTGAGTATGTCCATTACGTGGGCCTCTTCGTTGTTACAGCAAGAGCAAAGTAAAAAGTTTATTCGTAGCCAATCCTGTTAGCGTCCCACCTCTTCAACAGGTATTTCCACAACACACACAAAACCGTAACTTGGTCATTCAGGGTCAAAAACATATGAGTCTAAAGTAGCAAGTAAACAGCTGAAGCTGCCATCTGTCAAATTCACAAAAGACATGCATTTCCTAATCTCTGCAGGGGTCATGTGTATTCTTTGTGGAGTACAAAACAGGACAGTTACCAAGTGCGGAGATGGACAGGAACTGAGAGATGTCTCCCTTCAAATAATTACAGTGGTGAGGTTTTCCAACTTTTTCAATCATGCTGTTGAATGTTTGCCTCACCCTCCAATTAGCAGAGCAAAATATCTTTTAAAAAATAATTTACGAGCACAGGAACAGAGAGAAGAGAAAGTAAAATAGTGAGGTGCTCTTTCCAACTCTGTATTACGGCTACTATCCTCAAGAGACCATTTTCACCTGGCACCTATGAAGTAACAGTTCACGGTGGGAGAGCAAACGGGTAAAAATTTCATCTCTCTCCTCATCAGACGTTCACAAATAATGCTGCTTTACCCAACCACCTAGCAGCTAAATGGTGCTCTGCAGACAGGCTCATAAAAAGAGAAGGCTGGAAAGACCAAGTTCATTTAAGGCTACCACAAATCATCATTCATAAAACAAATACTGAAAATCCTTGCCCATACATAACAACAGAGAAACCATTTCTTTAACCCCAGGTTGATTAGATGCTTATCCGTGTGCAGGTCTGGAAGTGTTTTAATCCTGTAAAACTACTGGTGATCGTAAGTAACTGATCACGCCATTTTCGGTGTCGAAAAGCATAATCAGCTGTTAAAACTAAATTTCACAGCTGGACACTTCTAATCAGTAACTCTTAAAGCTGCCTCAGAATAAGTGCAAGGTGAACCTCATTTTCAGTTTTCTGCACTGTGTTAAATAAGTGAAATAAAGAAGGTGGCAACTGAGGTAGCTCTGCCTATTTGTAGATTACAAATTCAGATCTTGTCTATTCTGGAAAACTCTATGATGGCTGAGATACCTAATTAAATTATGACATCAGAGGAGATGAGACATAAAACTGAGCAACTGTGAGGAACAGACATATTTTGACATTCTGTTTAATGCTCTTTATTTTTGTTAACCTGTAATTACTTCAATGACTACTGAACAATTGAGAGGGATAAAAAAATATGTCTTTGTTAGAGAAGATGTCCCCCCTGTTTTTAATTAAGGTGTAGGATTTCACAATGCCGATATCTGAGGCCTATTAGAACTGTTCTGATAATATTAAGTAAGACCAGACTTCACTTTCATATTTCCAAGGTTACCCTCACTTCCCCTCAAAACAAACAAACAAAGCAAGTTCCTCCTAGCTTAAAATGTTTTAGTTGTGCTTTAGATATAAGAAAAAGAGCACTTTGGTTCATTTGAAGGTCACCTCTAATGGAAAAGCTCCAGCTCTGCCTCTAGAGAAAGCCTTCACCTACAGTACACTATTACACACTACAGGACACTATTACAATTCAACACTTCGTGTAATTCAGCTTTCTTAGTAAGAGGAGTTTGCTCTGGCTTCTGGACTGAGTTTACTCGGTTTACAGATAAAATTAGTTTTAATTCTACTTAACTCTTCTCTGTGCAATTTCAATCGAAAAGCTTTAAGTCAAGCCGTCCTCTTTTTCACCCATGTATCACCACTCTTAATGAAGACTGTACATGCCAAATGCAAGCGGGGAGCTCTAGGGTAAGAGTACGGATTGAGGGCAACAGGTTAAGTTCTCTACTAGTATAAATCAGTATTGCTTGCCTACTTTCAGTGCAGGCATTCCCATGTAAACCAGCTGAGGATATGGCTAAATGAAGACCCATTTTTAAAGTGGGAAGCTAAGCAACTGTCCTGCTGGTGATACAGAACCAAAGGAGAACTAAAGTCATTCTCCCCAGCCTGTGCTGCTTCAGCTAGCAATAAAAAGGTTGTATTTTTATTAGTAATACAGGACTGCAAATAGAGCCTGAGAGCAGAGAATGTCTTAAACAGTATGTCATTGTCCCACAGCCAATTTTCAGAGTAAAACCACAGACTAATGTGAAGATTTCACAATGCAGACATTTGACAAAGAAAGGATACTTCTTCTGGTGTAACGTTTGGGCCCCGACACCAATACAACATTATTTCCCAATGACAAAAAAATCTTGTAAACCACAGAACACACGGGCACAGGATTACAGAAGTTAAAGATAGAAGAAGAAACCCACAAAGCAGAAATATTAAGGCCACCTGTGCACTAGTGAAATGCACAGTCGCCACAGCCAAACAGGATATAACCCTCATTAATATTACATATAATAAAACACACATATATGTATAATAGACACTTGATCTTACTCTAGAGAAGTAGAACCAGAAAAATGAAAATAAGCTAAAAGCTTTGTGGCCAGCCTACAGTAAAAAGCTCTAGCTTGAATCCTAGCAGCTCTTAGCAGTATAAGTCAACAGGTCACCAGAGGGAAAACAGAGGTCACCATGTAGATCCCTATCAAAGTCACAACAGGATTCTGAGGTGAATGCTTCCAAGGAGAAGGGGAGAAAAAGAAGACATCGAAGGACAAGCTGCCAAGGTTTTAACCTGAGACCTAACAACGAAGCACAAGTTGCCGAGGTTTTAACCTGAGACCTAACAGCAGCCACAGACATTTGTTTAATCTTTCAGGTGCTCATTAGTGTCAAGCCCCTGTGGCAGTCTCCATACTGCCTCTCTATACTGTAGCTGGCTGAAGGTACAGTTATATACCATCCTAATGAGCCGCAAGGAGGGTGATGTGCGTCATTGGCTTCTGTTTCAATCTTGGCAATCTAAGTGTAAAAGCCTTGCAACAGCTTCTGATTCTGCTGACATTTAATTAGCCAGTGTCATTTTGATGCCATGGCCTGTCTCATCAGGATGATAACTACAAAACAACATGTGGAGCATAAAAGTTCTATGAGAAATTTCAGGTCTGGCAGCCAAGGATACGAGTCCCCGACAGTCACGGTTCCTGGGACCGGTCCCCATTAGCCCTTTGTTTTGGCACTGCTATCAGCAAGAGCTTCTCTGTTAAGGAGAGAGAAACAAACAAAAAAAAAACCAAAATTGCAAACCTCAGCAAAGCCTTGCAAAAAACAACATCCTTTAGCTCGAAAAATTCTACTTGTCCTGCAGAAAGGGAGCATCCTTGTTGCACAAACTCATAGCTATTCATCCTGAAAGACAAGTTTATCCTAAAGGATAGATTTGATCATCTTCTGGCCTCAAAAGGCAGTCCTGTTTATTTAAGTATGTATAGTATTTTTGTCCATTTGGCATCAGGTGCTTGGGAAGACAATCTCAAACACCACCTGCCAACTGCTGCTTGCTCACATCAGCTGCAAAATTTGAAAATGGTCATTGCTACACAAAATGTGACTGATCTATATTTTCACTCAATATAACCAGTGATTCTGGTACAGTACGTCCATTTATACCAGAGCAGCTCAGACCTTTTTGTATTTGGGTCTTTTTTCCAAAATCCTATTCTCATACACTAAAGACACCACTTTTTTAGAGCGTACCAGTCAGACATGTATAAAAATTCAAATGAACCAAGCCATTCTGTTCGTGGAACAGAATCAACTCAAAATCTTTGTCAGTAGAACCTAGGCACAACCTAATGTTTTTGACAGACACTTATGGGACTAATGGGCCACAGTTCCGTCTTCAGGCAAAGCATCTACCTTAGGCAGAGGATGGGCACAAAGAGGTCAGCAAGCTTAAAAATTCACGGAACCAGTGTGGTCCTCAGATCTCAGCTCTTCTGGAGGATCCTTGCTGGAGCTGAAAGCTGCTTCCCAACTGGATGAGGATAAGCCTATCTTTTAGAGCAAAATGCTCTGGGAACTCACAGCTCCCACAAAGACAGAGAGGTCTCTTTTAGGCAAATGTTACAGGACAGTAACAGTTAACACCACCATCAAGGGTGAAGGTGTTCTTGGCAAGACTTTTCCACTTGGCTTCTGCTCATCTCTTTTCCATGGTATAACCATGATGTTATCGTTTCAGCCAGCTCATGCCCACTGCAGACTACTGGGGGTTGTAACTGGTTCCGCCCGTTCCCTATCCTAAATAGCCTTCCAGGTGTTTCTTTGCTGTGTCTTATAGAAGGTGCTTGTCAATGCACAGTATTAAGTAATTAATTTCTGCCTTCTTCATCAACATTTCTTTTTAAACAGTCAAATTTCACCTCAGATTTACCCCTGACCACAGTCACACTTACTTTACGCAGTGTCTGCCTGGGACAACCCAGCCAGTTCAGAAAGCTTTGGATTCTTATACTAAAGGAAAAGTTACATGCAGTGATCCTATCTCACGTTTGGAGGCACACATTCACAGTGTTACTTCTTGTGCTCCCCATACATTAAACAACAGAAAATCTGCTTAAGCAAGGTCTTGCCACAGAATCCTTTGTCCTAACTTGAATTATATGCGGGTCAAGATAAATGGATGGGTACAAGAATTGACATTTATTTTACAGCACATGTTTTAATAAATGTATTTTATTTTATGCACGCGCACACAAACGCAAGGGAGAAGGAGGACCAAGGTCTAAGTTTATCTGTCTAAACGGTAAAATACAGTTAAGTGAAGGAAAGCCAGCAGCTGCTCCAAGCTACAACACCAAAAATAACTACCCACAAAAAAACCTAAGCCTCACAATACCTCCCTCACACACATGCACACACTTGTATACATTATCTTATGAAAGCTCTTCTTGCCTTAACAATCCATAATATTAGCAGCACAGGAAAGTTCATTTGAAAAATATACGTTAGCATGATCTCTTTAAAAGACTCTTGGAGTACTGATGTGCTCAGTGATTATGCACTTCTCAACTGTACTACCCAATAAACGCCAATTTTCCTCATTAGTAAAATAGCTGGGATCGAGTGAGCATAGGAGGAAACCCAATGTAGCAGTTAAAGCAAAGCACTGGGGATCAAGCAAGCTGTATTTTCTTCCCATGACAGCTAATGATGTGCTGTCTACATCTGCTTCTGGCTTGGTGTCTTTACCTGTAACATCAGGTAATATCACCGACTTTAAGTGTGGGGGAAACAAAATTAAGGAAAGCTTTAAACTGTTCCAAAATCCTATAAAAAGGAACATTAATTTTTTAAATATTTCTGAAAGAACTATTATTATTGTCATTTATTTGTTCTGCTGTAGTATATAAGAGTCCCAGAACCAAATGGTTCTAGGCACAGCATTGGTGGGGAAAATAAAGCTGGTCCCAGCCCTTGCTGTACTCAAACCTGATGAAAGATATAGAATGACATGCTAAACAGAAACCCACAGAAACAAAAGGCTTTGTGCTTCTCAGAATTTTACATATTTGGACAGCTAAATTTCTTAAAACTGACTTTAGTTTCTCCTTAATGAATGTATCATATTCAAGCCTCATTGTCAAAGCAGTCCTATTTCAAATGTCAAATATAGTAACTGTTAAAAAATAACCTGTAGTGCACCACTACTCCCAAACTATGAATCCATGCCATCAATTATTACCATTTTAGTTGCCTAGTTAGCAAATATTCATGTGTATACACTAATACGCAATATACTGCATGAAGTAAACATGGCAATAAGACACTAGTTTGATAAAGCTTGCCAAGTTTGATAAATAAATCTTGATTCTGCTGTTAATATATTTAATATATTAAAAATATGTAAGGCTGAATGATTTATTTTGCTCAGTCCATATAAAATTAGCACCAGAGAGGAAGGAGTATGACTTACTCATGATGTCCAATTGCTACAGTATGCTTAGTAGTACCTGCAGCAAGAACGTTACAATTCACAGCAAATCCAGCCTCTCTTCCCTCAGTTTATTTTAAGAACTTACCAATGGAAGAACACTTCCAACTGTGTCAGTCTATCAGAAGATAGCCTGGTTCAAGCTCGTGTTCATTTATGCTGTATACCTCATTGATATCAGGCAGTGTTAATTTCTTCTAACCTTATGGGGTGGAGGAAATGACTTCATTAAGCCTTGGTGCCACCGGGAAATTATATAAATGTAAGTAGTTTTGGTATTCCATTGGGATTTAAATAAATTTTTAGCTTAACCTCATAAAACCCTCTTTTATTTACTTGGAGGTTACGAAGATATTGTGGAATTCCAAGACCTATGCTCCCTCTCCAGCAAGGCATTTAAGCATATGCTTAAAATTGAGCATTTCAGTAAACATTTTATTATCTGAAAGCCTCAGAACATGCATGATGAAAGGGGTGACACGCTAGGTCAGTACCTCTATACTACTGCAACAGCTTTGGGAACCAGATGGAGGAAGTCACAAGGCACTGAAAATTTGAAAATGCTGTAATAGTATTACGATTCGCTTCCCTACTCCCTACCTACTCACATCCTTCTAGATCAAGGACATGTCTACACACTCTACAGGCAGATGCAAGTGCATTCTTCCCCTGCTGCAAGCTGACTAGAAGCTATGTAGTTATTTCACGTTGTTCTGAGTCTCACGAATAAAGCCCCTGCTGAAAGGTACAGTGTATTAGCTTGGGCTTCATGCCTGATTTAGACAGTTTGCATCTAGCTGAAAAACACAGAGAAACACTCCAAAGTATTTTCTGTTAACAGAAGTACATATATATATACATGTATGCAAGCTTTAGGAGCCTGTGGTTATAACCAGTGCCTTATCCTACTTCTTAGTAAATGTAAAGGGGTCATGAGCCTCACAGAAATACTACTAACTGCAAGAAAGCCTTTTTCAGTTTACAGACTACTGAAATACTTTGTTGTAACTAACAGGTAGCAAGGTCAAGCAGTCACCTGAAAAGCCAGAGCATTTTTTTAGCCTTTTATATTCCTTTTCTTTGGGTAGCTATTTAAAAACTTGATTCTCCTAAACGAATGCTTCCGCACATAAGAGGTGAGTAAGTATTAAACTTTTTTGTGCTATGTCAAAAGCTTTTGTAATCTCTACAGAGACATCACATCAAGATGAAGTCTCTTCATGGACAGCCTTACTAACTCTGCAAAACAAAGCGTAGCCTGCTTTAACAGGATCTTTTAAAAGGACAGCAATAAAAATACCACACCAATTTCTTTTGACTGAGGTTGGAAAAGAAGAGGTGTAAAAGCTGATGGAACTATCCATAACACACCACTGGCATTCACCCGAGACTACAGTAAGAAACTAGCACAAGTTCAAGGCTTGGCTCTGAGCATGACATTTGAACAAGACAAAGAAAACAGAATCTTCTCCATGGATTTTCAAGAGAATTGTGAATGCTCTCTATCTAGCAATAATAGGCTTATTTTTCCAGGATGTGACCTCAAGCACCAGTTTGTGTCACTCCTCCATAAGCAGCTGTGGAAGAGCTACGTCTGGAAGGAGCCCCTACCCCAAAGCCAGGCTGCAGAGTGGGGGTGCAGCTCAGGGTAGTTCCTCACGGATAAGTCAGTTCTGCTTTCTCTCAGTGGCACTCCCTTCTCCTCTCTGCTTACAATACGTCAAACGGGAAAAGTGAGGAGCAGCAGTGTCCAGACAGCCTGAAGTCAGTGCAGGGGAAGCAGCACAGCTAGGGCACACGGCAGGCTGGCGGAGGATGAAGAAATAAAGGAAAAAAAAGAGGGGACAGAGAAACATGTGAAAGAGATGTGGTAACTGTCATGACATGGCATGTTTAGCAGTCAGCCTCTTACCGTCATGTCCCAGGCTGCTATGCCCACGCACCTCTGTGTGTGTGTGTGTGTGTGAGATGTACATGTGTATGTGTGTGTGAGATGTACGTGTGTGCACACGTACTTGCATACGTGTGCCTGCATATGCATTTGGGGTAGGGGTTGGGAGGCTGTAAAGGAGATTTAGTAACAGAAATCTCAGCCTTGCTTGTGACATATTTATAACTTTCTATGCACTGTGGGTCGAACATTTACAAGAATGCCTTTTGCTTCTGGTAAAATCAACCACAGGAAGGGCAAGGAAGGATGTAGTGGTGGCAAAATGCAGAACCCACCATCGCCCTGAAGAGTGCAACGACAAAAACTGAAAGTCTGAGCTCCCCAAAATAAACTGTCTGTGTTTGAGGGCTGTAACAGCAAAAAGAGGAACTCTTGGTCTTTATTCTGCTATTACAGAGGGAGCAAAAAGCTGTAACTAGAGCAAGTGGTCACAAGCAAGTGTCAGGAAAGTGACTGAAAAGCCACACTGGCTGTAGAAAAAAAAAAAAGTCAGATGAACTGTGAAACTGTAAGGAGCACGGCAAAGAAATGCAAATCAGGTCAGCTAAGCTGAGTGAAGGCCCAGCCACCAAAAAGCCACTTCAACATAGCAAAGCATAAGAGGGTGTTTGGAGAGCAGAGCCAGCAAAGGAACCCAGCAACAGTGGCCTTACTGAGGAGGGACCATGCTCCTATCCTGCCCGTCCCAGGGTGAGCGAAAGGGCACACGTGGAAAGAGTTTGGGGTCAAAGATCAGTAGTCCTGTGCCAAGAATCGTAGTTTTTCATTAGTGGAGGAGAGAGAAAGGCCCCAGATTGCCTGCCCTTCCATTGCTTTGTTTTGATATGGGGCTTGACATGGGTGCAAAGCTATTGTAAGGAGACGCATGTACTGTGTCACAAAAGTGCAAGAAGAGGAAAATGTCTTTTTTTTTGGTAAAAAGATGGATATTTTTAGAGCATACAGAGCCACATCATGCCATTTAATTCTACAGAACAGGAAGGAGCTCAGTAAATTGCTGTAAAAATATCCAGCCTTATGCAACCATAATGCCAACTACGGATCAGGCATTCGGAATAGCTGTGGAGTGGCACCATGCGGTTCCCCAGCACCCTGAATATGTATCTAGGGACAGAGCTTAATCTATACCTCAGCTAGCTAGTGTACCCTTGGTAGTGACCTCTTTTGCAAAATGACCCCAGCAGTCACTTCATATATGGTTTTAGGCCTATATTCTACTCCCCAAAAGTTATTTTCCATTGTCACAAACCCTGTTAAGTTACTTAACACAAACTGTAGGGAGAAGACATAAAATACCAACATTTTGATTTGTCAGGCATTTAAATTTTCATTATAAGCATTCATACAAGGAGTAAATAGTCATACAAGGTAAGGAGCTACAGACGTTTTCTAAAATTCTATCATCTTCGATGGGTATCTTATGTGCAGCCCTACATACAGCACAAGAGTAGAACACATCACTACAACAACAACATAATAACAAGACTTACTTATTTAAATGTGCTGCAAGCGCACGAGCATAACTCAGTAACTGTTTTTGCATTCCTTCCTTGAAAGAAACATTGCATAATACTAGTGTAACTATAGATTGTTTTCTTTTCTTTTTCCATTGAGTATTTAATTCCTAACAACACTTAATAAGCATAATGAATGTAGAACACTCCCTATCCCCATCTGTTTATTTGTTCTTACTCAGAAAAAACATTTTTTAAAAATTTGGCCCTTATATGAAATACCACATGCTATCACTTATGATATAATCAAGAAATATGTGGTCTTTACTTATTTAATTTAAAAAAAATCTTTTCAATACTCTTAACATAATTGAAAGATAAACTATTTTTGATACCAACTGCTCTGAAGAATTAATATCCCATTAAATAAAAACCTTCAGTGTACATGCTACCTTTATCAGTAGAGAAGCAAAAATGATCAGAAAAAGGTTGAGGGCACTGCAACGTAATTTGAAAGGAGAAAACAGTAAAAAGGCCCAATTATTCTTATTGGCTAACTAATATATCTAAAATAATAGGAATCTTCTCAATTCAAGTTCATTTGGTATCACAACTGAAGCTACTACTTAAAATACACCAATAATGATAGCGTGATTTATGACTTGATTGATATAAATGAGCTGTTAATATCAAAAGACAACAAAGCTAAGTGGACATTAACTGCTTTGTTCTACATTGTTATTTCACACAAATGGAGCCTACCAAATCCCGTAGAGTGCCTACTCATACAGTGAGACTGCTTACTTGTTCTGCTCTCAGCAACTTTCCCGATAAAGTCATGTTGTACACAAACATGAGCCAGAAATCACAAGAAGGGAAAACTCCCCTTTTTGATCAGAGAGGTTTTGTGTGGAGTTTAACCACGTAATACTTTTCTGGAAGCCATCACACAACAAAGATGACCTACCTGATGTGCCAAAATATAGATATTATGGCCAACATCTTTTGGGGAGATGCCATCATCTCCATTCTCCTCCTCATGGTCACATTCCAGGCCTTGGTTATATGCATTCTTCATCACATCCACCTGTAACACAAACCCAACCAAAGAGAGATGAAATAACTGTCATTCTTGGGGAAAAAGCACTGACCACTGTGTTCGAACATGCTCACTTTGTTCAGCTCAAGCCTGGATGGGTGCCCTGCAGTCCTGCAAGAAGAACGAGCAGTCTGAGAAACACTTTCTGAATAGGCTTGAAGTTTTTATGAAGCTCCAAACTACTACGTTTCTCATCAGCAAAACTTCTGCAACCACGAGAAAGGAAGAGGGACGCCGAGCCTTTCTGAACAGGTATTTTCGCAAATGCTTTTAAAGACAGATCTACAGATGCCAGGGTAGACTCTTGCAGCACTCAGACCGCAGCCGTGACCTCTCTCTGGCCAGAGCTGGCTGCAACGTCACTCCGCGTTCTCCACGCAGTTTAACAGAAAAAACCCACCAAACCAAAAAGAAAAGGAAGACACAGATCTGGGCAGGGTGCTGGCGTAATTCCAAAATATTCAAAAGCCTCTTACAGGACCAAGGCGGGGGGGAAATCCTACATTCCCCACGCACGGCCTGATCCTGCGGTTGTAGCCTAGGGCTGGCCTCATCACCCCGACACGCCAGCACGGCGATGACTCCCCGAAATCAGCAGGCCACTGGGCCCTGCCCAAGGGCAGGGGCTGATGCCCACAGATCTCCCCGCAAAGCAGGTCTTTCAGTCACTGCTGCTACACGGCCGATCGGATGGGAAACAATTTCTCCAGACTTACAATCTCTCTAAAACTCCTGGAGACTTACACAAGCATCACGGTTGCTCCAAAATACAGCAACAACTGCTTGTAACTGGCTGCTCATGAGACATATACATATAACATACAACATACATACATATAACATACGTATTACATGTCTACTCACACACTTCTGTTAGCACTGCTTCACAAACTGTACAAGCTTAATTTCCCAGCCCCTGACAAAGTGTATTTGAAGACCGTCTACCAGAGTATGATAATTTAGTTAGGAAACAATTACAGAAAAGTGCTTGGAACGGATAAAAATAATGAAGTCGTAAAGGCTGAAATCATGCATGCTTGATCCTTTTAAAGTACTTTTTGTGAATTAGTACTATCCTGATACATTGTGTCACTATATGCTGCCAAAGCTTTTCAGCTTAGATGCAGATCATTTTAAAAATGTTTTAATGACAGATTTTTTTTTCAGCCAAAAGATTTATGAATATTCAGAAGTTTTCTCACCAGTTCCCTTGGTCTCATGTTGAAAAGGATTCTTTCCGCATTCTCACTGTCGTGCCTGCTTTCCATAATAGCCAGCAAAAGCTTGGAGGCATTGTTCTAGAGATACAAAACCAAGTTAATGCAAATTTAAAAATCTATTTCATGGATTAACGACCCTTGCATTTGTTTTAATTGAGATTACGACGACCACTTTTTTAGCAGATAAGGTTTTAAACTACTCGCATCTTTTATTTTACTGACATATTTAATAAGGCTTTTCTCCCATTTTCTTGTCAGCGTACTGCAAGGCTAACTAACCCTGCACGCTGTATCGGAAGAAGTATTTTAAATATTGAAAAATATTCACCTGAAATACAGAGCCTTGTTCTATACTGTGCACAAGAAACAAAATCCCATTTCCTTTTCTTATTGCCCACCTAGCAATTTTTGCCATGGCTTTCTGTTAAAACAATACTCAACAGAGGTAATTACAAAATGTATTACATGAAAGGTTTCATCATTCAGGCAGGTTTCCTTCCCCTTTGGTTTTTACAATGTCCGACTGGTTATTATTTGAAAGGCTATAAAATAAACTGTTTTCATACATTCCTGGAAATTCGTTTCACTACCAAATATTCCTGGGGGAACATATAAAGATAGTCTTTACTTTGTCAACTGGATGCTTTTCACCGAGACCTCTCCCAAGGATTAAATAGCATGAGCTTTAGCAGCAGTAACCCCGTAGTGCCTTAAACCTTGGAGATCTGTCTTACTTCCCCTTAAATCAGTTGTTGTGAACAGGAGAGGAAGAACGGTTTCGGGGGTTTGACTGCTTTCTGGCAGAGCATGGTTGCCTTGGTTGACCTGCCACAGCATCCCCTCATCATCCCCCATTACAGACCAAGCCGTGTGAGTACTTGGAAGTAGACAGCAGTCCCATGACACAGGTAGGGGCCAGTAAAACTCTGAGCCATCACGGGGCCTCGCTCTCAGCTGCTTGTTGCCAGGCATCAGCAATTCAAACTGAAATTTCTCACAGTGAGGGTGTGCCTCAGACAATTAGTATGGGCAATGTCAGAGGAAAAGGGCTCAGCTGCTTTTGGGACTGAGGCAAAAAGAAAGATGTTCCTTTCTGCATGTTCAAGCAACTTCTGGTTTAAGCAGCCTTTGTTTCTCCACGTTTTGATAGCAGAGCTGAAAATCTGGAGCACTAGAGGCCAAGATAACACAGTCATGCAAGTTGTAGTCCCCAGGGAAACCCAGCCAAATTTGTCCAACTCATAAGCATTTTTTAAATTACAATTTGAATAATATACTGTGGAAACTTGATAGTTTCACAGCTAAAAGCCCACAGAGTTTCTTCTTGGTGGGCACGGAATCACAAAACCATGCAGGCTGGATCACAAAATCACACCTTTGAGGCTCTGCTCTGGACTGACCTTTCAGCAGTCCCACCCCCCGCTCAAAGCTCAGGGCTGTGTCAAGCTGAGGTTTGAACATCTCCAACCAGAAGACTGTAGGATGGACCGCTGGGTGGATAAGGAGTTGGCTGGATGGTTGCACTCAAAGAGTTGTGGTCAGCGGCTCGATACCCAAATGGTGACCAGTGACGACTGGTGTTCCTCAGGGATTAGTATTGGGACCAGTGCTGTTTAATATCTTTGTCAGCGACATGGACAGTGGGATTGAGTGCACCCTCAGCAAGTCTGCCGATGACACGAGGCTGAGTGGTGCAGTCGACACGCTGGAAGGAAGGGAGGCTATCCGGCGGGACCTTGACAGGCTTGAGAGGTGGGCCCGTGTGAACCTCATGAGGTTCACAAGGCCAAGTGCAAGGTCCTGCACATGTGCTTGGGACTGCCCCGACCCAAATACAGGCTGGGCAGAGAATGGATTGAGAGCAGCCCTGAGGAGGAGGACTTGGGGGTGCTGGTTGATGAGAAGCTCAACATGAGCTGGCAGAGAGCGCTTGCAGCCCAGAAAGCCAACCGTATCCCTGGCTGCATCAAAAGAAGCGTGGCCAACAGCTTGAGGGAGGTAACTCCCCACCTCTGCTCCGCTCTGGTGAGACCCCACCTGGAGTACTGCATCCAGCTCTGGGGCCCCCAACATAAGAAGGACATGGATCTGTTGGAGCGAGTCCAGAGGAGGGCCATGAAGATGACCGGAGGGCTGGAGCACCTCTCCTATGAAGGCAGGCTGAGAGAGTTGAAGTTGTTCAGCCTGGAAAAGAGAAGGCTCTGGGGAGACCTTATTGCTGCCTTTCAGTACTTCATGGGGGCTTATAAGAAAGATGGAGAGGGACTTTTTAGCAGGGCCTGTAGTGATAGGACATGGGGTAATGGCTTTAAGCTGAAAGAGAGTAGATTTAGATTAGATATTCAGAAGAAATTCTTCACCATGAGGGTGGTGAGGCACTGGAACAGGCTGCCCAGAGAAGCTGTGGATGCCCCAACCCTGGAAGTGTTCAGGGCTGGGTTGGAGGGGGCTTTGAGCAACCTGGTCTAGTGGAAGGTGTCCCTGCCCATGGCAGGGGGGTTGGGACTAGATGATCTTTAAGGTCCCTTCCAACCTAAACCATTCTATGATTCTATGATAAGTCAGCCGCAGACGGAAGGGGTAGATGGAAGGAGGGTAGATTAATAGAATGAGGATTTATACATGATAGGGGAACTAGGACCTTCTGGGAGAGGAGACTGGCAGTTGAGTTAAGAAGCCAGGAGAGAGGAGCCTGGCCTTGTCAACATAAGAATGAGCTAAGGACAAAGAACAACAGATGAGAAGAAAAGAGAAGACTGGGACTGGCTGAAGGAGAACAGGACTCCATATGAATTTTCCCATAGCTCCCCTTTCCTTTTGCTCCAAAATCAAATCAGGGCCATCCTAGTCAGGCTCTTTACCTTGCAACTTACATTGCAGAAGTTTAACATGCACAGTGAATGAGACCAGGTGGAGGGAAAGGATAGCATTCTGATTGACTCCTAACAGGGTGCTGCTCTGAATAACTGGATGCTGCTTCTTCTGCTGCAGTTTCCCTTACAATGGTGACCAAGTCAGTTGTGGTAGCACTGGTAGGATCTCAAACTGAGGAGGAGGGAAGGGGACAAGACAGGCTGCCAGGTAGCTTGAGAAGGAAGGGGAGGAAACAGCAGAGGAAGGCACCAGTCTACTCACTCATGGGTGAGGAGGTCTTTGAAGCCATTTCCCAGAGCAGACAACCCTGGGGATGGAGAGAAGCCTGCTCCAGTGAGGAAAGGTGGAGGGTGGGTAGGACTTTGTGTCATCAACAGCCAGCTTCTTGCTACTGACTCAGCAAAAGTGGCATGCCGTAGCCTAGAATTACAGCAGGCAGGCACAGCCTCCAGGTTTTTTTTCTCTCTGATGACTTGCACCTGACATTAAGATGCTCATTTGACTACTTGTTCTTCATTTTCTGCATGCTTTGAGATCCTAGGAAAAGAGGTCCATTACTTGGAACATAAAGTTCTTCATAACTGATCAGTACTGCGAAAAATCAATACCCAGATGCTACAAACAGGACAGCCCAAAGCACTTCTGGCCTTCATTTCTTTTTACCTGGTTTCCCATCTCAGCTCCTCATAAGAATTTTGGAAAAATAAATTAACGTGTGAAGCAACTAGATACAGCAGAGTAAAGTGCTATGAGAAAATCCAAAAAGACACTCATATTAGACTCTCTCTACCCTTAGACTGACATCTCTTCATCCTGCCACTATACAGAGTGATAGATATTGAGGTCATACCGTGTGCCAGGGCTTAAATACTAGTCAGCAAGGAAGGCCAGGGCGTCATAGTCAAAATAACAAGAGGCAGAACAGAACATTGGCCATCTGTGCACTCAATGAACAGTGTCTACCCTGCTCGCTAAATGATTCGGGAGTCCAGTGGAAAATATAATCCATGAAGATGTAATTAAATACCACATCACAAACTATGTGCAAAACAAGCTAAATTAAGATGGCATGGGAAAATATAATTCTGCATTGCCTTTGCTTTGGTTGGGGAGTATGAGTTCACATAAAACGTTCCCGAAAAACAGTGTCTGAGCTTCTTTGTATGTGTAAGTGTGTGGGCTTATAAACTTTGCATTCTGTATTTTCACTGCAAAATTTATGTATTTGCAACTTTAGAGTTGCCTATGAACACTGACAGACTGTCAGTGTTAAACATTATCTGGTAAAGTCAGTGCTATATTATTTGGATGTGTTGCCACTCAAAATAAAACTCAGTAACTTCTTAAGTTGGATCTAATTCTTGACATCACATCTGGCCCAGCAATGTGTCCAGTTCTGGGCTCCCCATTACGAGGAAGAAATGGACTTATTGGAATGAGTCCAGCAGAAAGCCACAAAGATGATTAAGGGAATGGAGCATTTTTCATATAAGGAGCAGCTGAGAGCTTGACTGTTCAGCATGGAGAAGGGGGATCTTATCAGAGTGTATAAATACCTGATGGGAGGGAATGAAGAAGAGGGAGCCAGACTCCTCTCAATAGTGCCCAGTGAGAGGACAAGAGGCAATGGACACAAATTAAAACGCACATGAAATTCCATCTAAACACAAGAAAACACTTTTTTACTGGGAGAGTGATCAAACACTGGAATAGGTTGCCCAGACAGGTTGTAGAGTCTCCATCTGTGGAGACATTCAGCTGGACACAGTCCTGGGCAACCTGCTCTAGCTGACCCTGCTTGAGCAGGGGGATTGGACAAGATGACCTCAAGATGTCCCTTCTAACCCAAATGACTCTGTGACCCCGTAAAATCAGAATAATTTCCACAGTTTGAACCTTTGGTATAATTTATCACAATTTTTGCTATTTAAGTAAAAGCAAGGCATACGGAGTCTCCTGTGAACAGGTCCCAGTTGGTCCTTGCAGCACTGTCACTAAACTCCATTTTTGGTTATTACATAGAAAAGATATTCTACAAACATTTGCCAGCTTCATGATAATGGCAAATCAAAATGGTACTGGAGTTACTGTAGGTAGGTCTTCACAGGGACTGAAATTTGGACTTCAAAAGAACTGTCTGCATGTTCAAAGTTAAATGTCTACTTAAGTGTTTTGCTTGAGGGAGGCCTGAATTACAGTGCCATTCAAAAATGTAATTACAGTTATTAGAATCATGTGTAAAGCACTGTTGATTCAATGTTTCATTGTACATGATATATAGCTATATTAATTATTTTATTAGACAGCCATACTGTTGCCAATATGATGCAATGCAGCTACCACGAAGTATTTGCTGGTTTTGGGGAGGAAATAGGCCATCTGCAATGGAAATACTTCATTCGGAAGGCAAGAAAAGGCAATAATCCAAGGCTCCTCCTGGACGAGTTCTACCCTACTTGGCACACACTATAGCTGCAGAGCTCCCCTCTGCATGCAACGGCACACAGAGCAGAGGAATTTATCTACGAGCCTATCCAGCTCTCCAGAGTATACAAAAGAAAATTACAAGCCCTCCCACTCTACTCTTCGCCCTCCCACTCTACACTTTGTCCTCCCTCTCAGAGGACACTGAGAAGGGAAATAAAATACTATTTACTTTAACCATGTTTTCAACATTATTTGACATTACAGGTCATCTGATATATTATTGTTTTTTCACAACATCTCCTTCTCAAGTAATTTTTTAAGAGTCCAGTATAAACAGAGAATGCCTGACTTGTTACATGTCTGTACAGTATTGCTATTTATCAGTCCCATGAGATTTTATGCCCACAATATAGACTCTTCGTGCTAGCTATATCATGTCTGTTTGATATAATTTTTTTTAAAAAAGCTGAGGGCATACTTCCAAACACAACAGTGGGTCAAAAGGCCTGTGGTAGAGGGCCTGATAAGGATTCAGAAGCTGAGCTGAATTAATTTGCAACGTTTGTTTTCAAAGGCTGCTGAGTATATTATGCTATGGTAAGATTAAGTAAATGTCAGGTTGCCTAGAGCTCTTGCACAGGTATGTCTTCTATTATTACTCAAATTTAAATAAACAAATTTACATTTACTGTACCTTTAGCTGAAGCACCAAGTCAATGCAGTATTTGCCAAGAGGGTTTATGTCATTCAAGATGAGTGCAATTATAATATCAATCCCATTAGATTCATGAGTGGCTATGCAAGTCTGCAAAATAAAAGAAGGGAGTCGGGGGGAGAGGGAAGGAAGGAGCGGGGAAAAAGAGGGAGACAGGATGGGCGGAGGGAGGGAGAGGGAGAATATGCAGATCAGCAAATTTCCAAAACAAGGACCCAGAACTTGAAAGACCTTGTAACAGCAATGAACATCCCAGCCAAAGCAGAGCAGCCTGAAAACGTACCCCAAGAGGTGCTGGGGCAGACTTGTGTAGTACAGAACTAACCCCAACACTGCCAGTAGTGAAGTACACAACTGCAGAAAAGGTGGTGCAAGCTAAAATACGCTTGCAGTGAATCATGCAGGGTTTGGCACCAAGTGGTACAAGTTAGAGACAGCAGCCTACAGAAGCACTGCCTGATTCAGCTAAACCAGAGACATAAAAGACACGCTTAAATATAGGCACAATCAAATTTGCACACTCAAATTCTTAATTTGCATTCAGCAACCAGCACTAATATCGCTGTTATAGCATGAACTGTTTGCAGAGATTAAGGTTTTCTACATGCCTCTGGACAGGCTGCACAGAAGGACATTTCTGGACACGGAATTCAAAACTGTAATTATGACCAACGGTACTTCCCAAATGCTTTTACAGCAGGAGTCCTGGACCTTCTAAGCCTTGCAAATATGTGTCAGTTATACAAGCCTATGGTATTTTTTTCCAACAGGTTTATAGGACAACAGGATAGGAAAAGTTTTCCAGCGAGACAGAGAGGAGAAAAAATGAAAATGAGAGTGTGGAGCATTTGCCTCTGAAATACACTGAATCAGACTTGCAGTTGGTGTAAACAAGCATAACTCAAATCCTGAGTGACTTCCCAGCAGGTAGGTCTAAGTATTTAAGTGTAACTAATCATTCCCTTCCATTATCAGTGTTACTCAAGTAAACTTGTTGGAGAACAAGTTAACTTGAAACATAGGTTTGCGGGTTTTTTCATCTCCAGTCCTGTAATTACTCTTTTTTCACAGATGTTTTTCCCACCCATTAGTGAATCAAATATCACTGTTTAAAATTTAGTCCACTAAACGATTTTTGTTCATTTGTTTTTAAAGTATTAAGGCTCTAAAAGGACTGGAAACCCTCTACATAAGCAGACATACTACAGGAAGAGACTATATAGAGTTCTGACTTCAAAGGATTGTTCAGGCCTTATGAAAGCTTGAAATGTGTTAAGCCTAGTCACAGCAATTACAAGTGAATTTATGTTATTAAGAACACTGAAAGGTTTATGGTAAGCACACAGATACCATACATTCAGATATATTCTTCTGCATCCACAAGTTATTTGAGCCCTACCTGATTTTCATGGCATGGACCTTGGCAATATTCAGTCAAGCTTTCCAGTGTCTGGTTCACAAGAGCCACATTTCTCTCATTGATGTAAAGCCCCAATAAGCCCAGTCCGCCTGTTGTGCTTCCACAGATACAGTCCAAAAACTGAAGGGTCTCGCAAACAAGGTTGTAATTTGTTTTATTGTTCTGATGTCTTAAAAAATTCTGGTGGATGGAGAAAAGGAGCACCAAAAAAAACCAACAAAAACCCAAAAGAGTGAGAATCAATTCAAACACAGTCTTTTTCATTAAAATATTAAAGGGAACAATTTATGACCATATGACCACTGTACCTTAGGTACTAAAGTACACTAAACTGTAGAAAATGTATTATGCCTTAGCGCAGCAGTTGAGAACCATTATCTGATTAAATCAGTAGAGAAAGGAGGGCTTAGGAAAGTGAACTTTGCAAACATCTGCACTAGCCTTAAATGTCTTGTATATGTCCTGCATACCTGTCCCCATCCATCTATTACGGCCCTTCTTTTGGAAGCTTGTTGCCCCACAGCTGAGCAGGTATGGTGGCACATTACGACTGCTCCTTGGCAGTGTCAGCGCAGAACAGCACCTTAGCTCAAACCACCCCCGACACTGCTTTAAGGGAGGCTGCTGGACACGGCACTGAGGTATATTTGCAAAAAATTCGTTTTGCAAAGGTTGCTATGGGGACAGTAAGTTTTACCAGAGGAACTGATAGCAGGGACACATGTCGCATCTTAAAGCCTTCAATCATACTACCTAGGGAAAAGAGCAGTACCCAAACTTTGCCCAGAAACTTCCTGTGGTCTTCAAGCCTGTGGTAAATGATCCACCATTTGTGCACAGAAACTGTACTAACAAGGACATTCAGACACGTCTCAACTCCATGTGGCTATGCTGCGGTCCCCAAGAAATTCTGAGGACATAAACGTGAGTTCAACCAGAGCATGCAAGTGGTTCTTGAAAAGGGTAATTTTATCCCTTGGACCAAAAGAAGAACAACATTTTAGACACCTCTATTCTGTAACAGGAGCCAGGCACAGGCGTGTTTTCATCCCCTTATGAAATTCCAGCTTCTGTAATACTTATTTTGGAGCTCAGCTCAAAAACACTTTACCTGGAGCTCTCGGTTGTGGTTCTCGCACAGCAGCTGAAGAAATCTCAATATTGGCTGCATGATTGCAATGGCAGGGCTCATGATTGCTTCTTCTGTGGACTTCTCTTCTGCATTTGCAGCATCTGTTCCTGAGCCCATAAGATCTATTTCTGGGTCCATTTCTCTTCTATACACAGAGTAAGCCTTGGACGTTGCAGAAGATGCTTCTGTTAACTGTCCTTTCATACCCTCTTTCAGATGCAGGGTTGAATCTTTTACTGAAAAGAAGATAATTTTCCTTCATTTTTTAAAGTCTTTCTCCTCATTTGATTAAACAATAAGAAAACAATAATAATGAATGCAACTTTTTCTTTGTTGGTGCCTAACTTTTTGAAGACCTCTAGGCAACTTACAAAGAATATCAAAGCAACATTCATGCAGGGATAGCATGTTCCAAATAAACCACAAACCAGAGTGAAACAGAACATTAAAACAAAAAGCCCTACTATTTCTCTCCCATATACAATAAATGATGAGAACAATGGAAGGACCACAGGGTGGGAAATCAGTTCCTGCGCTTGCTCTTGTGAAATAGCCCCATTAGCAGCAGCCTCTACTTCTGCTTCTCTAAAAATATGGTTCTATATCTTCTACTGGTGTAAACTGGCATAGCTTCACTGATTTCATCAAAGCTAATTCCTTGTAACCAGCTTAAGAGATGGCCTATAATTTAGAGAAAAACAGGGAAAAGATGCAAATTAGCAATGATTAATATTAAAGCTTATTGATCAATGCAGCATAGCATCAGTGGTGCAGTACATGCAGCTTGAATGTAATGCACTTCTCCCCTCTTTTACATGGGTGCCTCCTTACCTCTCTTTTTGGGAACAGATATGGTTAGGTCACTATCATCATCTTTCTTTTTGCTCCCCAAATCAATAGTGTTCACTGTCACTGTTGATCGTATCTCCTGCTGAGCAGCTTTCATGCGGTCATACAGGACTTTAAAGAATTTTTCTGACTTTTTTTGCTCCTTCAGTTGCTGGTAAGTCGAATACTGCAAGAAATATATTCTTTAAATATTAATCTTCTAAGGAAGAAGAAATACAAAAATAGACTATTTTTTTTGTGAAACAAATAATGAATAATTACTTCACTTACACAGAACAAATGTTGGCCACTGCCTGACCAGTCTTTCACAAAGTGATATACAAGGCTGGTAACAAAGAGTGATGATAGCATTTTTAAATTTGGATAAAATGGTGAACACTGCTATTTGCAATCTTTAAAATGACACAATATTACATTTGAAGTTAAACTACTTTGTGATACTCTCCATTTCTCCAGGCATTCTAGAGTTATAATATTCCATCTACAAATAATAGTGAAAAGTAATTGTTATTATGTAACAACAAGAGGAAGAATGAAACATCTAACATGTAATATTATAGCTTAGATTATATACATTTTTTGTGCTTCACACAGAATTAGGATTAATATTTTAGGTTATTAAGTCCAGTCCCTTAGTATTACTGTCAAGCAGGCTGAGTACCATTTTCAACAGTTTACAACCTCTATCTTAAAGTAAAAACCTTTTACAGCCCCTAACAATTCATTTTAGAAAGCTGCAAGAAAATCTCACTTCTTTAACATTTTCTGGACACTCTCTAAGGGTCACAGATTGCATTATCTTTTTTACAGAATAAAGATACAGGATGGGATTCCTCTCATTTAGCTTTTATAGTCTTGCAATGAGGTCTAAGTTGGTTATTTAGGCTCCCTTCACAGGCAATGATGAGATATGGTGAAATGCAGGGAGTGATTAATACCATCTCTCCTCTTCTGATAACTCTGCTGATCATAGAGGGTAAGAACAAACAATCATCTTATTTGGCTAAAGTTGAGTAAGAGGGATATTATTCGCAAAAACTAGAATCCATAGTTTAAAGCAGTTATTTTCTATGGACTGGGATACTGGTTTTCTCAAATGGCCAGTTTTTCTCTCTTTGGAGATTTTGATAAATTTCCCTAAACGTTTCCAGAAAATAACTTAATTTTATTGCTATAATAAACTTGAAAGTATTTTAATTTTTAATTTTACAAAGAGAGATATGAAATAACTGGAGTTAATGCTCATATGGCAAAGACCAGATTAAAAGAAGCACTGTGCTACACAGAAAGGGACAGTTGAAAAATGTTTTCTTCTACTGAAGAGTCTACACTATAAGATATTGCATAATAACAGGGCATATTTACATTTGTATTATAGTGTTACGTATTATAGTGATAAACTTTTCACAGAAATCACAGCAACAAGGTTCTTTTTATTTGTCTCCAGACTACATGCATTTGTAAATTAGTATGTGAATAAGCAAATTAAAAAAGTACCTGTGTTTGCGTATTTCCACCTTCAAGCAAGGCAATACCAAGCAAAATGCCTTCTGAGAAAATTCTATCATTTTTGGTGTTTACTATAACATCTATGACTAGTTCTGATGCACCTTCTTTATCCAGAAGGCACTGAATATCAAACATGGTTATCCCAGACTTATCAGAGTCTTGTCCTGAAAATCCACCTGCAAATTAGACAAATACATACCATTCATGTTTGTTTCACATATGTATATGAAAATGAACCTATTAGTAATAATTTGTCTTATGCACACAGTAGCAACATAACAAATTTAATTTTGAAATTTTGTTTGAGGCTAAATTCCCCTTGATACAAACAAGATTTTTGTGTGAAACTGCAATGTTGGGCTCTAAGAATAAGAAATAAAACAAAACCTCGAACCATTGTTCTGTCGTGATATTCAGACAATAAAAGTTGGAAATGACACCAATTTGTCCACCGAACTCCTTTTTTAATTCCACTGCTGCATACACTAAACTGTGTGTATGGTCAGTGCTCTGAGACCACTTTTAAATCTGCTTTTCAATCTCAGGCCTAATCTATTCAAAGATTGTGTACTGGTAAATCTGCTCTGGTTACGGATATGACCTTCTAGCTAAATGCTTTTGCCAATATAACTCCTAGACCATTAACATCACGATGACATCCTTTAAGAAGAGCGACTTGAGTTAATCCAAATTAAAGGTGTAGTTTTAAGGAATTTTGTTAAATTGTATTAGCTCATTAAATCAACCATCTTTTATTATCATAGATTATCATCTTTCCTGCTATACTTACTTTTATACAGATGTAACTGTATCTACTTCATTAGGAAAAATATAGTACTGCTTTAATCAGTCAGTACTGCTTTGATTAAACTGATTTAAATGGTTCAGGCTTTGTTTGTGATGAAGCCATACACACACACACACACTTTTTAGAGAGAGAACTAAAAAATAGTAGATCTTTACTCTTCTGTTTGTTAGGGAGCAAAATTTGGTGTACAGGGTATTAAGACTGTAAACATTTCCTGTGTCTACACTGAAACAGGCAAGGAGGATCAGCTGGGTAACATTTGGAAATGCCCACAAATCTGGGCATGCCCTTTACTATACGCTGAAAACACAATGGCAAGCATTTTGACCTGGCTCTATACCTAGCTTTTGCCTCCTTTCCTGTGACGTACATTATTTTGGGTTTTCTTAGAAACCACCCTACAGTAACTCCCCATGGCTTCTATACCAGAATCGTACAAAAAATTAGGTTATAAGGGACCTACAGAGATCATCTATTCAAACTTCCTGCTCACAGTAGTTAGAGCAGGTTCGTCAGAGTCTTGTCTGGTAAAGCTGTAACAAGAACTGACACGTTCTGCAGCCTCTTAGGGAAATCTGTTCCATTGCCTAACCAGTATCTTTGGAGAAGCTTTCCCTTGTATCTTATTCTTTTAATATATCAATAAAGGATCTAGAATTTAAAAAAAATGTTTAGTTTCCAGAAACAGCAACATCTTTGTTCAAATGTTTTGTGCTTTGCTAAATTTCTGGATGTGGATTTACTGGCAAATTAAAATGGTGTTACCAATTGCAACTGAACTGAATGATTTATTGGGGGGCATGGGGAAAGTCCCTCCTTCAGTACCACCAAATGCACACCAGCCATCTGAGACAAGTGCGTGCAACTTAAAAATAGAAAAAGTCTGATACTGCCTCTCTTCTAACTGGTTACAGAACGTGTTTGATTTATTTACCAACTGAATCCCTGGAGCACTTCCAACGTGCCTATTAGAAAAAATGGTGCTGCTAATTTCGTTCTCTTTAAATGATCTGTGTTGATTTACCTCCCACTTGTGCAGTTTTGCTGTAGTTGGCAGACAGAGGCCCATTCATACCACTTCCATATTCTCCTTTAAAGTAGCGATACAGGAGTATCTTCCTTAAAGTGTTGCCCTTTAAGAGAAAGATAAAAATAGAAGAAATTAGAGTTGTGGCCAATTTCCTTTGTTTGAAAAACAAGCTGTTTAACATGAATACATAAATTATTAGGTCTTTCCGTTGTAATTAGTAAGTGTACAAATAGTGAAGTTGTCCAGAAAACAAACATCTAATGGTCATATCTAACAAATCTCATGGGAAGAATTCTAAAATACTGTTGTACAAACTTTCTTCGAAGTTTCTTTTATTGATTATAAATCAAATACCTCCACCTCAGTAATTCTTACTGCCTATCTGTATGATGTGTATATTGAAACAAGTTCTAAAAATAGCCAGTGCTCTGCAGTCAGTGTGTCTGTGCTCTACCCTGCCATGGCAGTACTTTCTTCCTATTTTCTGCAGCTGAATAGTATCACTCCCTTTTCTCTGATCTCAGATAATCCAGCTGATCATCTGAAAGAAGACACATCACATGAAATATTAAAACAGAGATATGACATTTGATAGAATAGCTTAAAAAGCATTCTGTCTCCTTGTTCCTTTACTTCCAAAACCACAACCAGTCAAAATTTGCATGCAGCTCTCTGAAGATCTTCCCTTTCATTTTGCATATGTTCTGCAACACAAGACACATTGGTGGGGGTACCAATTACTTGGCATTTTTATTTTGCCTTCAGTCTCCTGGGAACACCTGCAGTCAACACTCAACTTTACAGAGGCAGTAGGTGACACAACAACTGTAGGTGTATGTGTAACGTAGGATTTTATAAAGAAAAAAGTACGGCAAGGTCTCTGATGATTACCACAAAAGGGGAAAAAATGTTCATTTCAACAGCTTGGCAGTAAAATGGGATGACTTTTTGCTTACTTTTACTCACCTACTGGTTTTAACGGAAAACAGTTCTTAAAAATATGTGCACCAGAGGCAATCTCAGTACTTACCAGCTCACCAGCACCTGTACATTAGGGCAGCAGTCAACTTTTCAATTGAAACATCTCTGTGGCCACCACAGACAGCAAGGAGTAGGGAAGCAAGACCCAGGAACACCTCAAGAAGCACTACTCACACTCCCACTTCTCTGTTAACTTAGCAATATTTCCACATGTCACGGCGTGGCTTCACTGCATCATGGACCTCAAGGACAATGGGCTTGTCCACCTCGAACAAGTGCCAGAATGCAGTATTCTGTATGTGTAGCCTGACAACACAAAACAGCCATTCTTTCCTAGTTCTTGTATTTTGATGTTTTCATTTGATAATAGTCTATAGAGAGTTCCCTCCAACGAAAGTGCAAGGCCTACAGTAAATTATTAAAAGCCATAACTACAATGGATGCAAGAAAAATAAAAAGTATCACCTACACATCTGCGGGGCCAGGGAATTTATAAGGTGGATTTTCCAGATGAGCTTAAACCAGTGTGCTCTACGCTACAGAGGAAGACAAAGAACCAGAAGCCTCTGAGGACCTCACACAGAGACAGATTCCTTCCCAGCCTAGTCTGAGATGGTGTTCAACACTGCGTGCATGGGCAAGGTACGCTAACCAATCTCGTAAGAGATTTCGAGATGACTAAGAGCACCAGCTCCTCCGGCTCAACATCCTGTCTCTAGCTCTGACCAAACTCCAGTGTCTTAAGAGGAAAGTGAACCTCATTTTCCACATCTCCTGAAGCAGCCAAACGTATTATTTAAGAGAAAAAAGTTCCAACCAGAACTGAGAAACACGACTAAGAATCAGGATAAAGTCCTTTTTCAAACTCTCTCAGGCATATATATCACAGAATCATAATATCACACAAATAGGACCATTGAGCAGAAACCCTTCCTAACTCCAGACTAGGACCCAATCCAGAATGGGCACTGCATTGAGACAAGATCTTTTAATCAGAAAGGCTGGCATTTGCCATACCACTTGATTAACCACTCAGCTTGAGGCAACATCCTCAACCAGCACTCTATGCAGTCAGTTGATGACTAACAGAGCGCCATGGTAAATTACATAAACAGTCACAGTGCAGTCATGGGAAGAAACACCAAAAGCCATCTATATATAGTTAAGAATAATACTCGTGGTCACAAGCTTTATTGTTCAATCAACACAGCCTTTATTTTATCAGGAAGAACGTTTAAGACCATGAAATAGCATTTGACTAATAAACTGAATGATTTAGCACTTGGGTCTTATTGCCTGGAAGCGAGTAACTGTTGGCACATCTCAGATCTTCTTCCTGCCTTGTTACCTCCAAAGACACCAGGAGGAGCAGTGACATGAAGATGCTTCTCCAGCTGGCTACGGAAAGAGGAATCCTGCTCCACCCATATCCAAACTAAGGCACAGACTTCACTTCTTGTCCCAAGGAGCAAGTCTTAATTATTAGGATTCCTGCTCTCTCTCACTCCTTCTCTCAACCTCCCACGAATCCAGACAACACTTATAATTCTCAGAAGCTAAAGTGTCAAAAGTCAAGGACATCGTGTTTGAAAAGCAGGAGTGTGGTAGGACCTCTGCTTTGCCTGACAGCTGTGCCAAAAAACATGCCCTCAGACTCAGCTCACATATTTGCAAGCTTGGGATCTTCATCCCCTTTGTGATGACCTTGGGCAGCCACATGACTTCTCCAAGTCTTGTGAAATTAGCTGCTGCTACAAAGAGCGGAAGAGCCCAGCAGTATGAACCGGAGTGGAAAAATGCACAAATGCTCACGCAATGTATCAGAAACACCTGTCACCTCCAGCACGTAACTCAAAGAATCATAGAATAGTCTGGGTTGGAAGGGACCTTTAAAGGTCATCTAGTCCAACCCCTCTGCAATGAGCAGGGACATCTTCAACTAGATCAGGTTGCTCAGAGCCCCGTCCAACCTGACCTTGAATGTTTCCAGGGATGGGGCATCTACCACTTCTCTGGGCAACCTGTTCCAGTGTTTCGCCACTGTGGTGGGTTGACCCTGGCTGGACGCCAGGTGCCCACCAAAGACGCTCTATCGCTCCCCTTCCTCAGCTGGGCAGGGAAGAGAAAATATAATGAAAGGCTCATGGGTCAAGATAAGAACAGGGAGATCACTCAGCATTACTGTCACGGGCAAACCAGACTCGACTTGGGGAAATTAGTTTCATTTATTACCAACCAAATCAGAGTAGGATAATGAGAAATAAAACCAAATCTTAAAAACACCTTCCCCTCATACCCCTTTCTTCCCGGACTCAACTTCACTCCCAAATTCTCTGCCTCCTCCCCTGCAGCGGTGCAGGGGGACAGGGAATGGGGGTTGCGGTCAGTTCATCGCACGTTGTTTCTGCCACTCCTTCCTCCTCAGGAGGAGGACTCCTCACACTCTTCCCCTGCTCCAGCGTGGGGTCCTTCTCACAGGAGACAGTCCTCCACAAACTTATCCAACATGAGTCCTTCCCACGGGCTACAGTTCTTCATGATCTGCTCCAGCGTGGGTCCCTTCCATGGGGTGCGGTGCTTCAGGAACAGACTGCTCCAGCGTGGGTCCCCCATGGAGTCACAAGTCCTGCCAACAAACCTGCTCCAGTGTGGGCTCCTCTCTCCATGGGTCCACAGGTCCTGCCAGGAGTCTGCTCCAGCACAGGCTTCCCACAGGGTCACAGCCTCCTTCAGGCATTCACCCGCTCCAGCATTGGGTCCTCCACAGGCTGCAGGTGGGTATCTGCTCCACCAGGAAATCCATGGGCTGCAGGGGCACAGCCTGCCTCACCATGGTCTTCACCAGGGGCTGCAGGGGAATCTCTGCTCCTGTGCCTGGAGCACCTCCTCCCTCTCCTTCTTCACTGACCTTGGTGTCTGCAGAGTTGTTTCTCTCACATATTCTCACTCCCCTCTTCTCCAGTTGCCACTGCGCAGTTGGTTTTCCCCCTTCTTAAATATGTTATCACAGAGGTGCTACCACCGTTGCTGATGGGCTTGGTCTTGGCCAGTGGCGGGTCCGTCTTGGAGCCGGCTGGCATTGGCTCTATCAGACATAGGGGAAGCTTCTAGCAGCTTCTCATAGAAGCCACCCCTGTAGCCCCCCTGCTACCAAAACCCTGCCATGCAAACCCAATGCAACCACCCTCATTGTAAAAAATTTATTCCTTACATCTAGTCTAAAACTACCTTCTCTTGGTTTAAAACCTTTACCCCTTGTCCTATTGCAACAGGCCCTGCTAAAACGTTTGTCCTCATCTTTCTTAAAAGCCCCCTTTAAGTACTGAAAGGCTGCAATAAAGTCTCCCTGGAGCTTTCTCTTCTCCAGGCTCAACAACCCCAACTCTCTCAGGTTGTCTTCATAGGAGAGGTGTTCCATCCCTCTGATCATTTTTGTGGCCCTCCTCTGGACCTGCTCCAAGAGGTCTATATCCTTCCTGTGCTGAGGACCCCAGAGCTGGACGCAGTACTCCAGGTGGGGTCTCACCAGAGCAGAGCAGAGGGGCAGAATCCCCTCCCTCAACCTGCTGGCCACCCTTCTTTTGATGCAGCCCAGGATACAATTGGCTTTCTGGTCTGTGAGTCCACATTGTCAGCTCATGTCCAGCTTTTCATCCACCAGTACCCCCAAGTCCTTCTCCGCAGGGCTGCTCTCAACCCCTTCATCCCCCAGCCTGTATTGATGCCAGGGGTTGTCCTGACTCAGGTGCAGGACCTTGCACTTGGCCTTGTTGAACCTTATGAGGTTCACATGGGCCCACTTCTCAAGCTTGTCCAGGTACCTCTAGGATGGCATCCTGTCCCTCACGCATGTAACTGCACCACTCAGCTTGGTGTCGTCTTCAAACTCGCTGAGGGTCCACTCAATCCCACTGTCTATGTCACTGATGAAGATATTAAACAGTACTGGTCCCAATACGGACCGCCGAGGGACACCACTTGTCACCAATCTCCATCTTGACATTGAGCTGTTGACCACTACCCTCTGGATGCAACCATCGAACCAATTCCTCATCCACTGAACAGTCCACCCATAAAATCCATCTCTCTCCAATTTAGAGAGAAGGATGTTGTGGGACACCGTGTCAAAGGTCTTACAGAAGTCCAGATAGATGACATCTGCAGCTCTTCACTTGTCCACTGATGTCGTCACTCCATCATAGAAGGCCCCTAGGTTGGTCAGGCAGGACTCGCCCTTGGTGAAGCCGTGTTGGCTGTCTCAAATCACCTCCCTGTCCTTCATGTGCCTTAGCATAGCTTCTAGAAGGATCTGTTCCATGATCTTTCCAGGCACAGAGGTCAGGCTGCCAGGGTGGTAGTTCCCAGGGTCCTCCTTTCTACCCTTTTTAAAAATGGGTGCAATGTTTCCCTTTTTCCAGTCACCAGGGACTTTACCTGGCTGCCATGACTTTTCAAATATCATGGAGAGTAGCTTGGCAACTACGTCAGTCAACTCCCTCAGGACTCTGTGATGTAAGTCGCCAGGTCCCATAGACTCACGTATGTTCAGGTTCCTCAGGTGGTCACGAACCTGATCTTCTCTTACAGTGGGAGAGACATTGCTCCCCCAGTCCCTGTCTTGTGGTCCAGCCACTCGAGAGGTGTGGGAAGAGAGATTGCCAGTGAAGACTGAAGCAAAAATGTTGTTGAGTACCTCAGCCTACTCCTTGTCTGTTGTTACCAGTTTTCCAGTTGTGTTCATCAGGGGGATAAGCTTTCTTTGACTTTCCTTTTCTGGCTGACATACCTGTAGAAGCCCTTCTTATTATTCTTTGCATCCCTTGCCAAGTTCAGCTCCAGCTGTGTGCTGGCCTTCCTGACCCCATCCCTACACAACCACGCAGCACCCCTATACTCTTCCTGGACTACGTGTCCCTGCTTTCACTGCCTGTGCATTTCCTTCTTGCCCTTTAGTTTGACCAGCAGGTCTTGACTCAGCCATGCCAGTCTCTTGCCTTCCTTTCCTGATTTCTTACACCTGGGGATTGAGGGCTCTCGTGCTCTATAGAAACCATCCTTAAAGATCTGCCAGGCCTGTTCTGCCCCCTTGTCCCTGAGGGCAGTTTCCCGGGGGTCCTACTGACTAACTCTTTGAAGAACTGGAATTTTGCTTTCCTAAAATTCAGGGTCCTGACTTCACTCTTTGCCTGTCCCATATCCCTCAGGACTGTGAACTCCACCAGTGCATGATCACTGCAGCCCCGGCTGCCTCCAATCTTGACGTCACCGATTGGCTCACTTGCGTTGATGACCATCAGGTCCATTATCGCATCCCCTCTGGTAGGGCTGTCTATTACCTTGCTTAAGAAGTTAGCCTCGATGCATTCTAGGAGTCTCCTGGATTGCCTACAGCTCGCCGCGCTGCTTTTCCAGCAGATGTCGGCATGGTTGAAGTCCCTTAGCAGGATGCGAGCCTGCAAGCACGATGCCTCCTGTAGCTGGAGTAAGAAGGCTTTGTCAATAGGCTCCCCTTGATCGGGTGACCTGTAGTATAAACTAACCACAAGGTTCCCTTTGTTGCCTCGGTCTCTGATTCTTACCCATCAGTTTTCAACCTATTCTTCAGAGACAGCTCTTCACACTCTATCCACTTCTGGATGTAGAGGGCAATGCCTCCGCCCCTTCTTCCTTGCCTGTCCCTTCTGAAGAGCCTGTAGCCATCGATAGCTGCACTCCAGTCATGGGATTTGTCCCACCAATTTTCAGTAATGGCAACTAGATTGTAGCTTTCTAGCAGCACGGTGGCTTCCAGCTCCTCCTGTTTGTTGCCCGTGCTGCATGCACTGGTGTAGAGGCACTTCAGCTGGGCTGTCAGCTGTGTCACCTTCTTAGAGGAACAGCCCTTAATTCCTTTGAGGTTTTTCACTGGTGTTTCCCTGTTGGCTCCTGTTACCTCAGAAGCCCCTGGCTCATCTCTGGAAGAATTCAAGTGTGCTGCAGTGTAGCCAGCACGTCTCAGACCAACAGGCTGATGGCCCTCACTAGCATCCTGTCCCTCTGACCTTGGCGTGTCATCCCGCAGCTTGTCACGGGCAAGCCTGATATTATCCCCCTCCCCCGTCAAGTCTAGTTTAAAGCTTTGTCAATAAGCCCCACTAGCTCATGAGCAAAGACCCTCTTCCCCCTTTGAGAAAGGTGAATCCCACCTGACGCCAGCAAGCCTGGTGCCGTGTAGGCCATCCCATTATCAAAAAACTGCATGAGGCAGCATGCTAAAAAATGCTGGAAAGACCCTGCTCTCACAAAAATTGCCGATCCTGCTGGCGTAGGTGTCTGGGTATGCTTTTATGGAAAAGCCAAAAAACATAGCCAAGAACAGGCCCATCATGTGGACAAGACAAACTGCTGCCAGGGCAAGTGAGATAGCCATGCCATTGATGTCCTTGTAAACCATTTCCTAACTTAGTACAGCCACAAAATTAATATTGCCCAAAAGCAAATGATCACAGCAATAGCATGAATAAGCAGTTTGCAGCAACTATTACTGACACATTACTGAAGCAGAGGCCAAAAATAAAAGCACACAAGGCAGCACAGTGCTATCTTCTCTGACTAGGTTTCTACACGGGGCAGAAGTCCCGACCTTCCAAGCTGAATCTCTCCCCTGCTGGCTACAATACACTTTCTTTTACACCTCCTATTAGGGTATGGAAGTGGCATATAAACATCACTCAGCTGACTGCAATCCTTCTATAATGGCTAGAACATTGTATAGCTTTGAAAAAAAACCACAACGAAACATAACAGTGTTATTGTTACCCATGAATGCCATGGTATTGTCTCCAACAAAAGCTAGGATAAAGACTGAGGACACAAGAAAGCAACAACTGGTTATTGTTGTTGCAGTTTTAAATAGCTAGGGATTGACAGACAAAAGTTTCCAATAGGGAAAAACTATTCCAATAGGAACATGTAGACACAAACAAATTACGTTTTCTCAGTCCGCATTTCATTATACTAGTTGGTCTTTAAACTTGATTTAAATGCCTTAATACAATGGTTTATTTACTTTCCTTCTCCGAGCCAGCAAAAGGCTGGTTCCGCATAAGGATGGGGTGTTCCGTGAAGGGAAGCAACGGCTGAGAGAGGTACATAAGGCTTATCGTGCATACCTGCATCAGCACCAGCTCACTGTGTAACACTGCCAAAAAATTATTTGTCCTGTCTTATATAACTTTGCATGCTTCTTAAGGAATTGGAATGGTATTTATGATGATGGCTGAACTAGATGATCTGGTGATCTCTTCTGGTTTTCACTCTACATTGAAATAATGAAGTGGAAACATGCAGATTATCAGTCATAACACAGAATAGGAAGCCATGTCCAACAAATATTTCTATGCTACAGCAGATGATGTTGTGATTATATTCCAGTATTAGTCCAGGATGATGCATGAAATTTAGGCATGTTAAATCTTCAGATTTGAATAACTTGCAGCCAAGTATAAAAGAGGAGCTGGCTGGGATCTCTGGTCTACTAATACAGGTTTCCAGAAAGTCTAGAAGAGAAACAAAATCTGAGAGAACTGAGAGAAATCTACCACGCAGTGACACTCTTAAAAAAGTACACAGGAGTACTTTTTATACTTTTTACTGATATCAAACCCACTGCAGTGAGTATGGGTTTAAGAAAAATAGACCTTCTCAAACTTCTGAAGATTACCTTCTGGTTTTGCTAATAATGAAAATACCACTCTGGGGAAGTTTGATAAACTGGTGGTGTGACAGAATCCTGTACGGCAAAATTTTTGATTAAGTAACCCCACAAGGATAGTTATCAAATGGCTTAACAGCTAAGTGACTGACAGAATTCAATGCACAATGTAAAGCAAGAAATCATAAATGAGTGTATGGGCTTCTAATGGGCAACCTCATGGAATACTTGTCTGCCTGGTTTTTTTTTTTCCCCCCAATGAAATGGAATAATACAGAAAATAATTATTGATAGCGTTTAGAAAGGACACAAGAAGAAAAGGGGATAAGGTCAAGTCACTGATAATAATTTAGGCATCATTTATTAAACCGACTAGAAGTAAGCAATATGAGCCTCGTTATGTCCAAACCTCTGTATGTCTAGTTACAGAAGTAATAACAATAAAATGCCTAACACCATAAAATGGAGGACTTTGCTCTAGGAGGCCATGACTCTGGGGAAGAACAGAAGGTCTTGGAGAAAAATCAGTGGAATGACAACTCCCAAATATCACACGACTCTGGAAAGGATAACAAGACCTATTATGTAGGATTCGTGAGACTATCTTACTTCTCCATATGCAGGGACACGTTACTGTAGGAACACTGCATCACAAGTCGGCGTCCGCAATTCAAGAAGGCGGCTGACAAATTGGATTAGGTTTGGAGAAGATCCACGAGAGTGATTAGAGAATAATACATGCCTTCTCATCAGAAATTCAAGGTTTTCAATCTACTGAGCTTATCAGTCTAAACGTGAACTACATGAACTTTGTTTCTGACTATCTACATGAGAAATCTAATAATGGATGACTTCATTCTACAAGATAAAGGTATAAGACACACTGGTGAGAAGCTGAAGACAGAGTTTCAGCTAGAAAAGAGGTAGAGGCAGTTGGGTTACTCAGTTTGCGGTTTGTTGGGGTTTTTTTAATATATGTAACAGTAACGGCATTTAGCTATTGGAACAGCTTAAGAAGAGGTGTGTAGTCTCTATTGCTGGCAGTTACTAAATCATGACAAGGTGGCTTCTCAGACAGAAACTATTTGAAGACCTCGTGGTCTACATTAGGAGAACAAGCTAGGTAACAAAAATATGTCATCTCACAGAACCTATGAAGACATCATGCCACCTTTTCCTGTAGTAAATATAGACGAGGCTTTCTATGAAGGCTGTTTAAAAAACACCTACTTCTACACGTTTCTTCTCATCATTTATAAATGAAACTTCTATTCTGCTTAGTCTGAGTGTCTGCTTCAGGATGTTTTTTTTGTTGTTTTTCACCCATTTTCACATTATTTTGTTCCCTTATTTCCTTCGGAGACGAAACATGATAGGGGAAGTATGAGTTTTGTGCAAGTGGCTTCTGTGAAGATACCAAGCATGGAAGTTTTATAGCCCTTTAAATTATGATTCAACCTGCTCTTAAAATGTAAGATGGCACAGACGCCTTCTCATCTCCAAAATGATCAACTGAGGCACACAGCTACCACACACACGGTGTTGCAGAAGCACAAGCTTGGAAGAGAGCCCCAGAGTCTTGACTCCTACTATGTCCACAAAGTGGAAAATTTCCATCTTCATGATGCCAGCAACTTCCAGGGGGCTTGGGAGTTGGGGGAGGTTGTTTATTTTGGGGGGTTGTTTGTTTGCTTTTACACAGAGTGAGCTTTTTCCTCATTTTGATCTTTTTGCAACAAGATGTTTTCATAACGAACTGATAGTTGAAACTGATATATTTTCACCAGTAAAATATGACACCCAACAGCAGAGTTATTTGCACAGTGGGGCGTTTATTCACCCCAGGGAAAAAGCACTTTTAAATATGAGGTTGGGTCCAGCTGTTGTCCAGCTCTGCTTCCACTAAAATCAACGGGAGATTTGCCAGCAACTTCAGTAAGACAAGGAGCAGACACGTACTTTGCCTGGCAAAAGTTTTTATACAACTCTAAAAAGAAAAAAACAAAATATGCACCAGACTTCATGACACAGTTCTCCTAGGAGAGCAGAACTGGCCACCCACACCTCTCAGCTGTCTCTCATTAGGCAGAGACGCCCCACATTTTAAATGTGCCATTGTTCAATCCTACACAAATCTGGTATTAATCCCACTTGTCTTAATACAAATTGCCTACATCACAAATGTTAACTGATAAACCTCAGGTTGTAACTACTGCAAAGACTCATTAACAGGTTCAGATAAAATAAAGAACCACAAGCACGACCCTTCTCTGAAACCAAACTACAGTGGCTTAAAAAAGTAGTTCCTTTTTTTTAGCAGTCTTTTAATTCTTCCTTCCTTTGCAGTTCCAGGTTCCATAGAAAGCTGGAAGCTGAAGTGCCAAAATATTGCAAAACAAATGCTATTGCCAGTCTATTTTCAATATGGATAGTGAAAAGAATACTGGACACATTGCAAGAAAACCAGTTTTTGCCTGGTAACTGTCCAATTTTGCACCCTGAAGAAACTCAAGAAAGTGTCATATTAAAAGAAAGAATTTTTTTTGGCAGTATCTCTAAAAAGTGTCTCCACTATGAATACCGCAGGAGAGAAAAACTGGATTAGTGAAAACCTCAGCATTCGGGGGCATTCAGACTTAGACTGAGAAGAAAACATTTTTAAAATACAGTTTGATTTTGTATATTACAGAATTTTATTATTGACCCATAAAAGATTACTAGCTGTCAAATGTCCATTTTTTTTGTCCAAATATAAGATCTCTACATATAGTCACGGCATTTGTATATATAGAACAAGTCTTTGTTGTAGGCAAATATTATTGTTAGTATCTGCCACTTGTTCTGTTGCTGATTTGGTTACATGGTTTCCATCTCTAGTCGTAAATTGTGCACTTAGAACACAGATCACGTTTGCACCTATGTAATTTTTCCTTTGCAACTTTCTCCAGTACAAGACAAAGCACTGAGACGCACAATAACCCAAGTTCTCCACCACTGAAAGAAAACAATGTAAGATTTGATCACGAGTATTCAGAAGCATTTATGACTGAGCCATCAATAACACACTGTAGAAAAAGACCAGATCTGAAAAGCATAATTTTCAAAGACTAAAATTATCTAACTCTTATGCTGCAGGGGGTAAACTTTCAAAGTCATGCACAGGGAGTTATGCACACAAATCCTATTATTTGTTAACAGGATTTCTGTGTGGAACTCCCCATGCTCTGCAAGAAAAATTTGCCCCTAAGTGTCCTAATGTGAGTATTTACCAAAACAGACACTTAATTTCTAGATGCATACTTATAGGCACTACTGTGCTTTGACGTTTTAAGAGCAATTTGAAACAGGTAGCTAGGGAAAAATAATAGAAGTGGCCAAATAGTATTTTCATTACATTATTCTGTTTCACCATGTTGCTATTATGTTGAACTTCAAAGCCAAAGCATTACAGATACCCGATCTACTACATAAGGGATACACTGCAGATGTACTGCCCATCCTATTTTCAATTAGATATACTAGGATCTGCACTTGGCTCAGGATTTTCAAAGTGGCTCAGGAGGCACTTCTGTATTTCAGTTTTCACCTGCTCATTTTTACCTACCACCAGCTCCACTGATTTCTCAACTTTATCCTTGTCTACTAGTAAAGACCGATGAAGACACTTCAGAAATTCAGAATTTGTTTTAAGGCATTCCAGGTACTCGTGTCATTGCTTATGTTCAAAGGAACCCATACATTTTCTTAACCAGGTTATCAGGATTATTTTGCCCTCTGGGTTACCAGGCCTCTGGAAATTTTTCAATGGATTTGACATGAGTTCTGAGTTGTATCAATACCAAATGAGTACTTCATGGTTTGGGGTTTTACTGTGGAAATGCCATTAAACTGTGACCTGTGCCACTTTCTCCAATATATACAAATACTCCCAGTTAACATTAATTACTCAGCTAGAACTGCTCTGTATGTCTATACTATTAAAAAAAAAAAAAAAAGACAGTGATATTAAAAGGAACTAATTCTCAACATTTACTACCTGGCAATATAATCATGGGACATGTGCCTTGTCTGAAAACAATCTCGAGACATCATCAAAACCAACCATTTTTCCTCTAATGCCACTCATTCCTGCCTGAACGCCCCAACATTCAGTACATGTAACTGCCAGATTCTGTTCTCCCATGATTTACAGATGTGCTTCTGACAATGGTCAGCAACCCTATCTATAGTTCCCTGAGAACTAGCCTGACAAAATGACCAACACGCCTGATGCTTCTGAGAAATGCCCCTTGCATTCTCAGATGAAAACAGATACTAAATTATTGTTGATTTTTGGACTTCAGGCATTATGGAGAAAAGTGTGTGTGTGTGTATGTGTGTCCACCTCCAAGTATACTTGCATTTTTAGGTGCTTAAAGACTGTACAAAATCAGGCCTTAAATAGCTTAAAAGGAAAGACCTGAATTTACTTTAAATTCTTGAAAGGCCAACATACAAAGCTGGGCCAAGTGAGTTTGCACCCCTATAGTCTGGCACAGACTGTGGCTACTGCAAAGGAAAACAGCTGGTCAAAACACATTTCAGCAGCTCCTATCCATGCAGCAAACCGGGAACAGCTAAAGGAAGCCAGCCTTGTGGCAGTTCAGGGCAGCAGCACTACTTAAACTGCCAGTGTAATCAATGCTATATGGAAACATAGTCTTGTTGGAGAATGACCACACATCAGCTCAAAAGAATAGCCTGGATGGGATCAAGATACAGCACGAGATGCCCTAAGTGCTAGCTGCAGCGATAGGCAGATTCTCCCTTTGCTCTATACTGCACAGCATGACAAAGAAAACAAAGCATCTTCCTCCATTTCCAAGCAGAGGAGAGCAATTCCTACCTGGGGCAAAGCCAGCTACTGCACTGATTTCACTATATCTATGAAATTAGTAGGCATTCAGACTAACAGAAAAGTACAGCAAAGTTAGACAACACTACAAATCTAGCACTTGGTCCTTATTAGCTATCCATTTTGACAGGGATAATTTGAAAATATTTATAATTCATGTTCCCTCGTTTTAAAAAAAGTAGTAGTTTGAATAATTTTCCAGTAAACTTAACTGAGAATTTTCCATTAATGCCAACTCTCCCAACTGTATTATCCTTTTCATGATAGCTGCAACTTGAAGCTTAGCACCTAGAGTTATGTGCTTTATGAAAATTCCAATTCACATTTTAAAAAAAACAAAAAAAAACCCCCAAACTGCATACACCCCCCACATAATTTCTAGTGCTCCTGGTCCCAGGAATAGTACTTGGAAATGTGAAATCTGTGTGGCCAGAGCCAGAAGGCCAGAAAAACAAAAAGAAAAAAACCTCAAAATATGTTGTTGGGGTTTTGATCGTTAAGAAACCAAACCAAAGCAATTTCATCATTTTTAGAAGCCTGACTCATGACTTTAATTGCCAGAGGTGGTAAGTATCAAGTAAATATTAAGCAACCTTTTCCAGCAGATTTGTTGATACTGCTCAGATCCTTGGCTACTGACTCTCAGGAAGGACGTAGCTGCCGACACTTAGCTATCGTTGCGAAGCACCGCATCTCCTCTTCCTCAAACGGCAAATCAGCACATCCACTGCCAGCAATGGAGCCCAAGTAACTAAGAATTAATGGTGATCCAGGATTATAAGGTAAGGCCATCCTAGAAGGAAAGGACCCCTAGACAAAGTATGAGAAATGGTAATCTTACAACTAAACTGAACTTATTGAAGATCCGAGCTCTGCTTCTGTTCTGGCAAAGGCTGTGCTGCCATGTGGAAGAGTTGGGCTCCAGGATAACCTGTGTGCTGAATTCCTCGGGAGGCTGGAAAAAAGTGTTTGGCAGGTTTATTCCCCAGGAATGAGGAATCAGGTCTTGGTTTAGACCCTAGGTTAGACCAAGCTACCTCAACTCCCATTAAAGCCATTAATAAGTGAGCAGGCTAAGCACCTATCCACTCAGGGTATATCCTGGCTTTTACCTTCTGATCCACAAAACTGCAGCGACTTGGCGTTGGAGCTGTTCTTTCTTGGCATATCTGAAGTGTTTATAACAGAGCGTCTCTTCCAAATGACAGACAGACATTTTGATTTTTGAAGGCATCTTTTACCAGGAAAAACCTCTCTGTTTTCAAAGCAGTTCTCAATCTTCCTTTTTAAATTAGAGGCCGATATTAGCTTTCCACTCTTGGAGTCTAAGATTTCATCAGTTCAAACAAATAAACCTAATAACGTCCTCTGAAGAGTGCCATGGAAATAATTCTGACTTTGCGTAGCACTGCAGCAGAAGTTTCATAAACCGTTTCTATTAACCAAAGTTGCTGAATGAAACTGAAACGTTATTAAGAGAGTAACATTTTGGTTTTAATAACTTTCAGAGGTATATTAGCTGTCATGCCAGAGCTCAATAGCTTCTGAGCTGTCATCTTATTTTAGGAGCAACAGCAATTTCTAAATGCCAAGTTTCACAAGATCAGGAAAAAGTTCTCTTCCAGGTTGAACAGAAAAAAACCCCAAATTCAAGCAACTCTAGAATTGATTGAAAAAAATGACCAAAATTTGCTTGAAATTACATCAGCTGCTCAAAGTTAGAGACAAGGGGGAGACGAAGACACATTTTCATGAGGCTGTCTCAGCTTTTCACATTCCCACTACTAAAAGACAGATTCATGTTTATATAAAATTTAATATGCAAGCTGTTCACCCATAATATTAAATTGCCCCTTTATATTTGATATTTGCTAAAATTGCTGAGTTATTTATGTCAGAGATAAGATTGCTGCACATGTGCAATAGCTGTTTCATCATAATATATTTTAGTATACATTTATTATGAAGCTGTTGCCATTATAACGCCTAAATCTCTATTGCTTCCAAGGAGAAATACATTATCACTGGAATGTTCGTACATGCACAGCATGTAGCTATGGAAATACAATGTCATATGCTTCTTTAGAGCTGTTAAGTACAGCATAGATTGACGGTGAGCCTGCCGAAAACCTGCTCTGGAGGTCCTATAACTGACTGCAATTTTTTCTGCTGTGTTTCAAGAGTACTGATATCCCCACTAATGACATCTCTCTGATAAATGCCATGCAACATCCCAACATTAGGGCTCAATGGCATTATGAAAACCAAGATGAACTTTACAGTTCCAATAACTGGAAATTAGACTGTATACGCATGCCAGCCAGTCAGTGCTTTGAATGAATACAAAATAAAACCCATCAAGAGTCTTAGGGGCTACATGATTCACAGCTCAGTCTATTCCGATTATTAGTAAAATCCTCTGTTCTGAATGCAGCATAGCTGCTGCATTTAGTTAGCGTATCTCCATGAAAACCTTGTTAAAAGGTTGAGTAAGGTGGGAAATAGTATAGACTAAGTTAGTGCCCTAAGTCAGATCAATAGCACAGCTTCATCTGAAGTTCTGTGTTTACTACAGGTTGCCACCTCTTAGAAGGCTCAGAGAAGTGCTGAGAGCACACAAAGGTGTGGAAAAACTGTGGTATTAAAGATTGAGATTGCTCACCTTGGAAAAGAGATGAAAAGATGTGACAGCAGTACAGAAAAGTATGAATGGTAAGGAGATGGGGAGGTTGGGAATGCCTCTTTCCTCTCCCACCCAAGAAAGGGCCTTCAATGGCATGTAAAGATGGTCAATGAAAAAGTGATAAGGAAATACTTGTTAACCCGTACATAATTAGATGGCAGAACTCATCACCATGGGAAGCCACTGATGCCAAGAATTCAGCAAGACTCAAACAGGATTTGGGCATTTCTACTGACAACAAGCAAAACCAGTTACAATAGCAAATGTTAAAAAAACAACTATGGGAAAGAAGACAAAATCTCATGCTTTAGGGGCCACAGATTTATGATCTTACTGTTAAGGATTATCCCAAGACTGCAGGAAGAATAGAAAACTGCAGCTCTGCCTACAGTGGGGATTCTTAGACCTTCTGAAGCATCTGGTGATGGCCACACAGAGAGACAGCACTCTTAATCCTCTGGTCTGATCCTCTTTGGCAATCCGCATGTGTTTAAAAGAGAACATGAAGTGCACCAAGTCTATTTGTATTGGATCCAAAAACCAGTGCAGTGCAATGTAGCTTCATGAGAAAAACTGTTTTTATGAAATCTCCGATGAGGAGACACCCAGAGCAGAGCACTATAGTGACCCAAAGTATCAACTGGAAGCCTACATTCAACAGGCAAAAAGCAGAACTGCCGTAACAAGAGCGCACATTATCAAAATCCTAACACGAAAAAGGTCTGCATTTCATCTGTCCTCATCTTTGCCTAGCAAAATACTACTGGTTTATATAAAAACGATGGCAGTTACAAACACTTTAGCTTTCAAACAAAAGGCAGCTTCTTGGAGAAAAGCTCTAGGCTCCCTTCTTCAGCAAGACACTCTGCTGGTGTTGACCTGGGTACCCACGCTCGCTTGCTAGCCAGGTAACTCTCCAAACTTGTCCTTCTGCCTCCCACAGATGACTTTTCTGTTCTTGTACTAACAAAGTCCAAAATACCTCATCCTCTAAGACACTGAAGAATGCCTTTGCACGGCAGAGACAGCCACAGCATCAGACTTCTCAGTTCTGATGACAGTCTATGAACACCAGATCCCTCATTTAGCCCTAAATAACACTGCCCAGAATGTCACCATTATTTAGTTCCTTTGATTAATTACAACTTTGCAATGACTTTGTTACATAAATTGGTTCCCTATACATATTAAGCGCCTTTCTGTCTCCCTGTGAGTCCACTTGATGATGAAATGGCTTTTTGACTGCTACGGATTGAGTGTCATGCGGATGCTTCCACCTACATACTTAATGTCCTTCTCTGGCCTAAAATTCACTATACATAGAAACAAGTATTAGTATTCTAGCTGTGGCACCCAGAGCTGCCAAGACTCGGCCAAAAGCTTGACAGATTTATATAGTGCAGAAGGGATGATGTAGAAGACCAGGAGAGGATCTGGATTTTGTCTCTCCTGCTTTGCTGTCTTCCATCTTTTTTCTTCCTTCTTGTCCCCTCTGAATTTGCATTTTTCCTCCCTGTCCCCTGGCTGTACCAAAGACACATTATAATACATGCGACACTTGATTTGTAACTTCTCCCCCTCAGTAACTCTGGTAATCATGCCTCCTTGTTTGGTAAAACAGCTCTGGAGGAGACTGGAAAAGGGCAAGAGAGCATTTGGGAAAGAAGCATCTGGTTAAAAGCTGAGGCTGTTCCTCCTCCTCCACACTCAAATCACCAACCTGAACACTCAGAAGAAACGCACCTGATGATTCACTGTAGCAAAAGCATTGGAACCGACAGAACAAACCAAGATGAAGCAAAATTATGTCAAAAAAAAGGACAGGATAAGATGGAAGGAGGCTGGCAGGTGAAAAAAGTTCCAAGCACAGCATTAGTTTTGCAGAGAATCTTCCTCAGGCTTTGGTATATGCAGATAAGTACCTCAGACAACAGTAAAAAAACCATTAGAGGTTAGAACAGAAACAAATCTTCAATGAAGACGTACTTTGCAAATCAACAAGAAGATGGGGAAGGAAGGAGGATAATCTCTGGAGTCTAATCCTGGAGCACCCTCAACTACAAGAGAAGTCAAAGGAAACTGAGTACCTGACAGAGGACATCATAGATGAAATTGTGTTGTTGTAAACTTCACGTTAGGATGATTCTTCGGTGGTAAAGAATAAACTTTAATTTGGAATTTCCTTGCTGCAAAGCCCTTAACATTTTCAGCACAAGACTTAGGTTTAATTTGAACAGGTCTGGGCAACAGGCATATTTAGAGTTGCAAAGGCTTTTTATATTGCTTTCACCAGCAGAATGCAGAGGCTCAAATGGCTAATTAAATACAAAATTCTATTAAAAAAAAAAAAAGTCAGAGCTAGTGTCTTTTTAAAAATACCCGATGTTCAAGGCAGCCTAAATTGAGTCAGTATCTGGGAATGTGCGTGCTCTGACCTGTGTGAAAAGGCAGCCTGGGGTACCGTGTACAGGCAAGACAGTTACCATGGATACCTCACTGCTTTAGGTGTAGAAGCTTAACATTACAAACAACTTTGCAGCATTAGGCTACTGGCCTCATAAACCCACTGCAAAATAACAATGAATTCCGAGATAACCGTTATGATCTGTTTTCTTGACATGCGAATATAAATCTTGTATCATAAAGCAAAAGACAAAAGCAGGATTGAGAGGAAATGGCCAGATCTTGCAGGCCTTAATTTACAGTCTGCTCCTGAAAGATGCTATGGTCCCTGATGATAATGGGGCCTGCAGGTAGGCAGCTTGCCTCAGAATACTGTCCTCCTGCCTGAAGTTTTACCGAAATTAGGACTCCGAACTTGAGCTAACACAACACAGGCGGAAGGGGATGCAGCCAGAGTTAAAATGACTCAATTATTGATTACAAAAAGCTTTCCCTTTTCAAGTTTCCCTTTAACAGTGCAAGTTACTCTGTAAATATCTACCACTGGGTTTATGGTATCACACATGCTGACTACATTACAGGACAGCTATTTCACATGAAATGTTATACTCTATTCCCACGTCCTTCAAAGATCACTGGGTCTTTGTGGGGAGACGCTAAACGTGCCTGTTGGGCAGTAAGCTGTGTGCCTACTGAACGCCTTCAGCAGCCGAGAGATGACATAGATTTCTTAGCTGGACAAGCATGGCTTCACGACTGCCAGCCCATCTCTCGGCCTAAATACCACTCCACCTGGCAGACAGACACTCTCAATAGAAAAAGAAAATCTGCTTCATACCACTGTCTCTAATAGTGGCAAAGGATATTCACCCCTGCCCACCGAACTATCTGATCTATTGATCCAGCAGTCAACCATTTTTCAGACAGTGAATGCATCTGTCTCCTCCTTCACCTAGAGCAAAGGTTCACAGGAAATTACTTAAGATGCTTTCTCCTGCTTTTGGTATTAAATTATACACAAAAGAAGTTCATGTGCAGGTGAGGCTAGTGTTGCGTTTCAGGGGATGAAAAATCTATCTCAAGGAGATTTATGATAACATAAACTGTTCCACAACTAGGAGCTCACATGGATCGAATGCGGTGCTCATAGCTGGCTCTTACATCACTAATTAAGATGCTTCTACAACAAGATTACAGATGTATTTATTGCAAAGCTGTAACGGTCAAACCCCTTTTTATGAAAGGGGCACAGCCACTAAACAACGTGCTGGAAGAGCTGCTAGTTACAAGCTAAGAAGTACGCAGAGAAGTTGGAGCTGATCTCAGATGCAGATAGGTGTGCCTGTCAGGTGCATTCAGCTCAGAAGATTCAGTGGAATACAGATGTGCATACCTAAAATGTTTCATAGTCAAATAACATGTAGTCCTCCAACTTTTTGCAGACCTATCTAACAGAGGAAAAGTGGACTCCTTCCATGCTTTGTCAAATGCTTTTGGCAGTGGGTGAGTTTCCACACACTGTAATAAATTTTCCACTGAAGGCACCCTAAGTTTTTGCTAGCACAGAACCTTCTTTCAGCCTTCGTGGCACACACGGTACAAATGCAAAAGGGGCACGAGCAAAAACTAAACTCTCTTCATCCAAATGACTAATACCCTAGATCTGTGCCACAAGAGACCACTTTTTTAATATCAGCCTTTCTTTGTGCCCATAATTACAAGAAGGAGTAATATAGATCATGTAAATGCCAAAGTAACTGATTCTATCGGTGTATTAAGTAGGCAGATTTGAAAGTAACAGAGCGCCAAGGGCCCACTTAGTTTATTTGAGAGCAGTGTGGGTGCTTAGGTCCCCACGCAGTCAGACTCACTGGCAAAAAATAATCCTTAGTTTTGATCTAAGCTCTCCCCATCACCATTTGTACTACAACTACCTTAGTTCTGTAACAGTGAGGAGCAGGTGCAATGACTGAGAAACCTCTAAACCAGTAAAGATCAGTTTCTTGGTGGGGACGGGTGGAAAACTTCCTACTTCTTATGACTGATCCTTTTATGCTGCTCATTTTAATACAAAGGACGGGAATCCAGACACCAGCCCACAGTGAACACGGAGCAGGCAATGCTAGCAGCAAGGGTACAAGGAAAGTGTGGCTGGAGTGATCCCATCATGGCTCTAATGTCATTAGAAATCTTTTCACTGGCTTTAATGGGATTTGGATCAGGTGCAAAGGAAGCCACTTTACATTTCCCTGATCTGTTGCTCCTATCAGCACGGCAAAACAATAAAATCCCAAGTATCTATTTTTGCATGTCTGCGCTCCATGAAGGACACAAACCCCCCCAAATCTACCCGCAAGCAACCTCAATAATCGTAAGTCAATTTGATTCTTAATATATTAATGAGGGGAATTAGTAAAGTAGGTAAGGAAAGGAAGTAAAGAATTAAATACAAAGTTTTAACTTGGTATTTTCCCCTCTAACAATGTTCCTGGGTATTTTAAGTAAACAACCATCCAAAAGAAGCCTATAAATGGCTAGAGCTATAATTATAATTGCATCCCGGTAGAGGGAAACGAGGTACTGAAAATGCATATTAAAGCCTCACATGTGACAGAAGCTATGCCACACATCCAAAACCATCGCTGACACTGTACGAGTTGTAAGATGCACCACCTGATTTTTCTGGATTCTGCCCGTGCTACAGTTTAACACCAAAGAGAGTATTTCAAAATTATTTCATTACGTGCAATGTTGGCTGAGGTTTGTTGCTATTCCTTGCCCTTCTAATGAAGAGATTAGGTAGATTTAAAGCAAGACATAAACTCCTTGGTGTTTTCCTAGAGAAAGAATCCCACTCCTCCTCGTTTAAAAGCTGCGAGCCTTGCTGTAGGTGGTAATTATGTTGAGGGTGAATTGCTGTGGTTTCTGTCTGGCAACACACAGCACTGGCACATGCAATCCCCACACTGTCTGGAAACAGCATTACATCAAACCATCCAAGCTAGTGGCTTACACAACCAGCTACAGCCCTTTAAAATCTGTCAGCTCCAGTGACTTGCTATGTGCACTTCTGCTTCTCAGACATCAGCTTCATCACGTTTATCACACAGGTATCGGGCTCCTTTAAAAATAAAATTTGGAAGCAACGACCTTTAACCTAACTTAAAATCTTATGAAGGAAAAAAAAAAAATATCTACATATCAAACAGCAAACAACTGCTCGATTTTAACACCAGATCTGAACTCAGTTCTGGAGAGCCTGTGGGTGCATCCATGCAACACTACGGAGAGGAACCTCAGGAAACACAAAACAAGACAGCACCAGAAAGGGAAGCTGCACAATACTGCTAGTGAAATTAGTTAATGAGTTAATGTGGAGCTAGTCTGGGGATCCCTAATGCAGGGCAGCACCGCACGCTGTAAGCAGGCACATCCCATAGTTAAATCTAAGAGCTATGGATCAGATTCTTAATTAAATGCAGTTCTGCTGTGATGCCTGCATCAAAATTAAAAATCACTGAGAAATCTCAAATCAAACACAGCATTCAACTTTATGTCTCCAGCTGTCAGTCAGTAACGTCGCATTACGTGAAGACCTGGGAATAAGTAGTTTCCCCCGAAATCAGTGGGACCAGACACGAAGCAGGGAACTGCTCAGCCCAGGAACAGCTGTAGCTGCCCCAGCATCATAGCTGTGCGTTAAGAATGCAATAGCCTAAGCCACAGAATCAGTGCATTTTCTACACGATTTGAAAACAAACACGTTGTACTTTAACAAGAAATGCTGTAACTATGTCCTTGGAGGATTGTTGTTCTGTACCAAAGAATTATTTCCCTTCCTTCCCCTCCCCCACTTCCCTCCCCTATGAATTAGTAAATGAATTTCTGCCACAAACCCTCAAACCATATTCTTCCCAATCAAAGAGTAAAACGATACCCAAGAGAGCAAGGCAGCACAGAACCAGTGAGATCCTGCAGACAGCTAGACTGGATGGAAAGCTCCTGCCACAGCCACACACAGATGGGCACACACGCTCAGAAAGCCTATGGGGGTAAAACAGGACAATACCAGAAAAAGGATTACATCCAAACGACATTGCTGGAAAATGTTCTCCTGGAACCGGACAGCTGAATCATCTGCGACCAGACCAAAAAGGATGATACACAACAAAAGACAGTACATGTAATTTAATAAGTAAGCACAGATTTTTTTTTTTTTCCCCCTGACCCTGCACTACGAGTTTGGAAACAATTCCTTAAGGGCAGGGTCCATATTATGGGAGAATCCAGCGCATGCATTTATGGGCAAATGTATTACAATCTGCATACATTTTCTGGGGAAATGAAGCCTGCAGTTTTGCTCAGGGTCTGCACTTCAGTGTTTTAGCAAATGGGGGATGTAATGTGTGCCTGTGAACTCAGCCAGAATACAGATCCAAGAAGATGGGATTCTTACACTGTTTTTTGTAAGATGCAGCGCTACAGGGCCTAAATAAAAAGCTTTTCAGAAAGTCATTGCACATAGCCTGAGAATAAAGTGCTAGTCCCAGCAGTAGCCGCACAGCCGGTATCCACGTTGTACAACAATCGCACAGCTCAAATCGTGACTATGAAAGGACAGCCCAAGCAGGAGGTGGGATGGAGGGCTGGCAGGGGAGGCCATACCCGAGCACCTCTCTCTCCAATCTGTCTGTTCATGAGTCATGTCACACGGGCTGTTCCCCTGCAAGGAACATCTAGAGGAACAGAGAAGCTAGAAATGCGGGTCCCAGGCAGGGGAAGCAGCTGGCAGGCATCTGTAATTGAATTCCAGGAGGACTTGGTCTATTTTTAAAATTCTCGGTAGGTTGGCTTTTTTTTTAAAAACAGGTGAACATTTCTAAAACTCAACACAGTTTTAAAGTTTCATTACATACATCTCTGAGTTCCGGCACTGTGTAAAAATTATGTGACAGCAGCAAAGCATGAGCAATCAGAACCAGTTTCTAAAACTCTGCACCATGGAGGGAGGAAAAGAATCAAGTTTTCTTTTTGATTGCATATTGTAAGGATAAAGAACTTTTGTTTTGAAGTGCAAGCACACAAACCTCTTCTACTGTATTTATACCCTAAACTGGAAAGACACTGGTATTTTATCAACTCCAAAACAAAACAAATTTCATTGTTACTATTTATGTGCTGTGCTTCTGCAGTATCTACTAACCCACAGCTCTCAGGGCACATTGATACCAAAGGAATGAAGCCCGACAAAAACTATCAAAATGTGAAGATTTTCATTATGTTCTTTCAGTAAGTGGTATCTGAACAACATGTTTTCATTTGACCAGTCTAAGACCATACCAAGTCACCAGCAGAGCTAACCAGGACTCCTGACTTGCTCTCATTCATAAGCCATCTGACCTGCTCAAGTTCTGTTTAGAGCTTTCCACACCTTTAGAGCTCCTTTATCTCCTGTAATGCCCACTAGATGATAATCGGGGTCCTAATATTCTCTCACTACAGCCTGGGAGAAGAATGGTCATTTATTCTGAGAGGGAGCATGTTGTTAATCTCCAGCTGTCAAGACCTCTGATTCTGCTTACCTGTTTGGGCACTGCTTCTGCGCATGAGAGGCAGGTCCTTACCCTTCCTCGGATGGATTAGCAATGGACGGTAAAGGGATCTTAAATACAGCTCAGAATGGCTAATATGAAGCAGGAGAAACCAAAGACTGCTAAAGCTGCGCAGAGGAAAAGTTCTCGTTTCGCTCACAGCACAGTACAGTCTGAGCTACACTCATTTATTTTCTGAGTTGCTGCAGCAAGTTAAATTCTCTGATGATAATGAGCAGTCACCAACTGCATCACCAACTCATTAAATCAACTCAGTATCCACTCGTTAGCAAACACATTTATACACTCTGGATTTAAGACTTGCTGGCTAGCAGAAAAGTAGCATATGATATTATTGGGATATAATTTGTATTATTTTTGGTCTGATTTGTGTAAAATGACCCTTATGTAGCTGCAGCAGGCTTCCCTCTGTCTTTTGATAGTGCTAGATTATACATAAAAACTGTTACTTTTAAAAAATAGTCAGAAGATAAAGCCAGGGATCATACTTCAGTGCTCTGCAAGACAGGGTTATATAATTATACATCGCAATGTGTATTTAAACATCGGTATATCTGCATATGTAGAAATGAAGTGAAAGAACAGAGGAAGAGAAATAGAAAGGAAGAGAAAAAACTCTAAACACCAGAAAAAATACCATTTTGTGATGCTTATTAATAAAAAAGCTACTCCAACAATAACTTCCTCTTGGAAATATAATAAATACAGGATAATAGAATGTGTATCATATAAAGTGATATTATCTGCTGAATATTCCCCAAATGCACAACCAGTATACCTGATCTTATCAAACAACATTGGATTTTGTTGCAAGGACAGCTTTATAAATGGCTATTTTCTTACTATAGTGGTGGCAGGGGATATGTTTAAGAAGAAAGTGTTTTGACTGCCATGCAGCCAGACTGCCTGTAAACAGTATATTTGGGTCCTTAGAAAGCAGAGAAGATTTAATACAGCTTAAAATTTCAGAGGGTTTGGTGTCTTCGCAGCTCCTGGGCAGCAATATTACTCTTTTCAAGGGCAAGACAATGAACATTAGCTTCCATCAGTGGAGGAACGATGACATACTCTGGAGAAAAGATGGGGGGAACGTTGCAGGGTGGGGATGGGGGAATCGTTTCTCTTTCAGCTCTGTTTATGTCAAGTTGTTCCTCAGCTGCTTATTAATAAAAATCGTGGCTTAAATTTTAAGCTGCCCCGGTTCCTCCACGTTTTTTTCCCCGCAGTCACAGGACCTCCTTTCTGCAGAGAACTGGATAAAGGCAAGAGGTTCATGGCAAGAACATTTGCAGCTTCGTACAGACACCCCTGTGGAAGGCCACCAGGGAGTCTCACACGTAAAGTAATTTATGGAAAGTCCTAACAGGCCACCTGCATGCAGAAACTTCAGCCTCTGCAAACCAGCATCCTCTGCCGTCAGCCTCTTGACGACTAACCCGTCAATCACCCCGAAACCTGGAGAGTCAGCTTTGCTGCCTAAGGAACCGCTCTTAGAGGCGATGGCGGAGCCGGCGAGGGCCGCAGCCCTGCGCCGAGCAGCAGCAAAGCATCGCTCCCTGATCTTCTGGCAACGGGAGGGCAGCGGAGGAGGAGGAGGAGGAGAGACTGCTGTTTGTTCCCTTCCGCTGCTGCTGCTGCTGACGCCAGGTTACATAATGCTCCATTTCAGGCTCGTTTTGGTGGCGCGGTGATGTATACGCGATGCAAATATCCCCGCCGGAATTACAAGAGCAATTTATCAATTCACGGGCAGCTAATCAACCCATTTGCTTTCTAGTGTCCAACAGCAACAGCTTATCTCATGCCGCCTCACGATCGTTCACAGCAATCGAATTGAATTTCAGGGCCGGGAGCACCGCGGGACACGTGACGCGCCCCCGCCGGCGCGCGCGCGGCCAGACACTGCGGGCGTTACATAACGGCGCGATGCTGCTGCTGCCGCCGGCCGGAGCGGGGGGGGGGGGGGGGGGGGGGCGACCGCGCGCGCCCCCGCCTCAGCGGCTCGGCAGCCCGGCCCCGCAGCGCCCGGCCCCGCACCGCTCACATGCGCAGTCACATGTTTCGGGGGCCTCGGCGGCGGCAACGGAAGAGGGGACCGTTCCTCTGACGGACGAACACAGTTCATTACATCACTCGCCAGGCAAAGGCGACCACAGCGGCCCGAGAGGTGTAGGCTGTGAAGGGTAAGACCCTGCGCCTCGGATTCGACCCTTCCCGCCGATGCTACCCCCTGGCTACCGCGGGAGCGCAGGCTGCGGCCGGGTTTGCTGCCCTGCCAGGCGGCAGCCACCTACAGCCACACCTCGGGCACCTGCCGCTGGCCGCAGCACCTGTGCAGGGCTCTGGGGCTGGCAAGCCCCGAGCCGGCCGAGGGCCGCCCGCCCTCCCGTCCCGCTCGCTGCGGAGGGGCCGGGTGATGGCTCTTCCACGTCCTGCTGGCACCCGTGCCCGGCTTTCACCCTGAGCAGCGGCCAAGCACGTGCAGCGAGGTCTGGGGAACAGCCTTCTCCCGCTTAGCGCACACTCAGCACACCAAGTGTTGCTCCCCTGGAAGGGTTCTCCACAAACAAGGCAGGCACTACGTAATAATGGGTATGTATTTACTGTTGGGGATAAAACGTGCTCCACCCCATGTCAAAGACGAGGGCTAGCTCCACTTCAAGGCAAGGGGTTCCCACCACTGTCACCATCTGCAGGGCTGCACCACTAGATACAACACCCACAGATCACAGCTGAGTGCTGGGAGGAGCGTAGAGTTGATGCACATCCCAACTTGTGCCGGCCTCATACCGATACCCAGTTTACCGACTGGGAAGCTGCTAGCCACCCCACCCATCCCCAGCATCAGTGCTTGCATACCACAGGGAGGTTTGCAAGGGAGGGTACTACATACCAGTCCCTGTGCTTTCTCTTTTCTTGGATCACCCTCTTGGGCTGCAGATTTTTGGAGCCACCTTGACCCAGAATTCTTTCTTCAGGAGAACAGGCACTGCAAGTCAAGTTGGCCAACACAGCAGGAAGAGTCTCTGAAGTCTGTACGACTCAAGAAGTGACTCTCTTCATGTATGCCAACATTTCAGTAAATTTTAAAAAGCATGCTTTTTCCTGATAGAAGCCAACTTAAGAACAAGAATTTATGTAGATAATCCAAAGCCAAGCTTACTAAATCAGTGTTTGTTAAGACTTCATACCATTTTTTTCAACAAATCTTTCATTCACAACGCCCAGGAGCACACAGTTTGCTTGATTTAAGGAGGAGAAAACAGGCGCCCTGCCAACTGCTAGGTTCCACACTGTCATACGCAAAGTCCTGCTTCCACTTTCAGAGAGACCTTCTTTAAAGGTGAGTCATTCGGTCCTCTGGAGAGGAGCCCAAAACGGGAGCTAGCTTGTGATACTTAGAAGTACCTCTGCTGCACTGACACGTGTCCATAGCGATGGTACATCACTGGGCAGCAGACTCAGGGCAGAAAGCGATGCCGTATTCCAGTAGCCCATCAGAGGGGAGATCAGTTCCCTTCCCTTGTCCTTCAGCAACCCTTCTCACAACAGAAAAATCTAGAATGAACCAAGTCCTGGGCCCAAACACAGTGTTCATCAAGTCAGAAACAAGCATTAGGGCAATGTATCTATTCACCAATTTCAGGAAAAAAAAAAAAAAAAGGCAGTTTCCCCAGGGTGGCTCTTGCTCAAGTCAGATGGGCACTGTAACTTGTTTTAGCTGCACATGTGCTTTTCTAGCAAGAACGTGTCTGAAAGAGCCCCTTTGTGCACTGCTGCAGCTGCCCGGCGGCTGGTTTGCCACCTCCTGTGGCTTTGGAGGCCCCTGCTGGAAGATGGAGATGTACGTGCACAGCGTTGGCCGGGGCAATAAAGCAGCTATTTTTCAGCTGGCAAAGCTGCAGTGGGAAATTAATCGTTCAGAATCGTGCAGAGGGCTCAAGAAAACACTTTTAATTTGCTCTGATTTTATTACCTCACGGTTCTTGCAGGGGGCAGAGCCCCAGCTGGCTCAATAGTAAAATCATACTATATAGAGCTTAGTAGCAAAACCGACAGATAGTGATCAAAGTTCTGAACTTAAGACACAGAAGCCATAAACTGTTTGCCAGTTCAAAAGAAAACATTATCCCAGCAACTCTTCCTTTCCTGCTCTCAAATATAGTCTTTCTTCAGCTAAAAATCAGAACATAGAGAAAAGGAAAAAGTATGTGCAAAAATAGGAAAGACAGAGATGGTTTAAAAAGTCAAGGGATTTCTTTTTTCCAATTTCAAATTGTTTAGAGTTTAAAAATTAGGTTAAACACATATTGAATTAAAGTATCTATCAACTAGTTGACTTCCTGTTTCTTTCTTTTTTTAAAAAAAAAAAAAAAGGGAAGTAAAAGACGTGTATTTAGATTACCTGGTATGCCAGAATTTGCTACCGAGTTAGAACAAGCTCTTTCAGTATCATAGGTATGGAAATAATCTGTTTATATAAAGAGCTTCATTTAAGTCAAGTGACTCCTTGCAGACCACACTCTGGAGACCAAACCCTTCTAACCAACCTCACAGAGCATCAGGTAGGACTCCAGAAGGAGCCAGTTCATCTGCCTCCTCCTAATCCTAGCTCAACACGCATGCTCGGCATACTCAAATGCAGCCAGCACTGCTCTCATTTGACTCCCTTTCCTTTGGCTGTGCGGCGTAGCAGGTTATTTGCACACACGGGCAGAAATAGGTAACACTTTGCACAGACTTCTACAATACAAATTACTCGTTTCTGACTAAGCATACCACAGCCCAAAGTAATCTCTTAAACTTGTTACTCTGGCTGAGGTTTTTTGGTTTGGTTTTATTTCATGGAAACATTTCCACACACACCACCAGAACAAAAATCCAAACTCAAATAACAAAATCTGAGGTTTTCCCATGCATGATGTTATTCACTGTAAGAATACTTAAATGTGAAAAAAAGTAGAAAAGGAGAGCTTAAACTGTTCAACTTCCATTTTTCAAAAGGCCCCTTCTAGGTCCTTATGGTCAGTTTTATTGCCAGAATTAAAATGACTACACGAACAAAATGCTAGCAACAACCAGGACAAATTTAATAAAGACTGTGACATATAACCAGAACAATCCTCTGTGCCATCCAGGGTATATTTACTGACCATCACCCACTTTTATTGCTAGCAGTGAATTACCACTGTTATTTCCTCTGCCTCACAAAAGCAACCTAGTTAATATGGGTCTCTTCGCAAAATCAAGGGAACTCAGGCTGCATAGTCTGTTCTCCAGCAACATTTCTAGCCCCTTTGAAAAAACTGCCCTGACTAGTAAAAGAGGAAGAACTTCCCAACAATGTGCAGGACTTCCAGCATTTGTTTAAATGCAAAGATTTTCATTTTTAGAGAGCCACAGTCAAATATTTGTATATTTAGAAGAGTTTGATTTCCTAAAGGGCTAAACTGCACCCAGCAGAGTGGCCTGGAGAGAACCCTAGAGCTGAGAACCTCTACTTGGTCATAGATGTGAGAACACCTGGTTCAAGCAAAGCTGCTTGTTCCCCTGGAGTCAGTAAGAAGTCTTCAAACTGAAAAACCTGAGAGTCGAGGTTAGCTAAATTTTTTTGGCACCTGAGAGACTGGCATCCAGCCCTACTGGATGTGGGGCTATTGGGACACAAATGCTACCATATACAACTAGGGAGTCCAAAAAATCAAGTTTTCTGCATGAAAAAGGAAGAAGGTAGTTAAAAAAATAAAGGCGGGTGGGGGGAATAAAAGGCTTGCAGGAAAAAGGAATGTAAGGAGACATCGCTAGTGTAGTTGCTCAGTACTTGGGGACAAAATGTTTTGGACAACTCTGCCAAGAGGAATTTTCAGAGTGGTAAGGTCCTCTCCCCAACCCCAAGTGACAGCTCTGCGTCTGGAGTTATCAACACTAGCCCAAACCTTCAGAGCACGTTTCCTTCTCTCACAGCTCAGCCAGCTCGGAGCCAGCACAGGCTCTTGCTGACATCCACGCCGTGTCAGCATGTTAAGCTCGTGGCTGTGTACAGCAGAAGGCCTTTGCACGTGTGCGCTCCGAGCAAGACCCGAGCGATGGTGAAACTGCAGTGGGAAGAGAATGGATTAATCGGGCCTCACTGGCAAGGTGCCACGTGCTGCCCATGAAAAGCTGTTGCAAGGTAAACAAGGCACAACCTGCACAAAGTGTTCATTGCCATAAACTGAAAGAACACTTTCAGGCTCTGCCCAACAAAAAAGCTCTCTGCAAAAAGCCTAGGGGTCAAAGTGACACCGAGATAATTAAGCTCATAATCCTCAGGGCAATCACCAACTCCAGAACAGACCCCTCATTGAGCAGCCTGGTCAACGCACATCATTTAGATATTCTGGTCTTTTCCCCGCAAACTCCAGAGGTCAGGTAACCATAAATGAACCTGGCTTTCATTTAAGTAAACAAACACATGCATAATTTAATAAAGCATATTTCAAGTGCTGAGATTCGTAGAATAAAATTGGAAGAACAGACACACTAAAGACTCAAAGAAATCCCAAATACAGTACTTGTAATTAAAAAATCTCATGATTTTCAAGCCAAATCTCGTGATTTGTTTGTGGCCTGACTCAGGGTTTTCAGTGCTTGGGGTTGGCAACTCTGACTAAGCAGGGATATGAAATAAGAGCGAGAGTGACTGCCCGCCAGGCTTCTGTTTTCCTGGGACAGAAGACAAAGCAGCTCTGACAATTCCAGCTGGCAATACCATCCAGGCACTCCTCCAAGGCCAAACATGCTGGGTAAAATCCTCATCAGACAAAAAAAAAAATCCTATCAGAAGCAGTTACTGTGGTTGCTTAATAGCTGTTTTCCAAAGTTCAATATAGCATATACTTTCTTTTTCTTGAAAAGGGGGAGGGGGGGAGTTGGACCACATTATGGAGTAATCCCTTGCCAGATGTCATTAGTGATGAAGTCCCTTATAAATTACATCAGTATGAAACAAATCAGAAAACAGAGTTTCCATTTCTTCCTCAAGCCTGGCTAGACAGAGACTTCAAGATCAGCTTTCATCTACGGCCTGGAATCAACCCTCCTCTGCGTCTTGCGTAGTGTGGCAGGGGTGTTAAGCAAGTAATTGCAACCAGTAAAAAGAAAAATAGCTCACTCGCTCCTGCTCCCTGTCCCTGTCAAATACGGACTCCTTCATTAGGCTTCCCCAAGGCTGCTTCAGCACATTGCAGTAGTCTCTCCCTGCTCCCAGTGGAGGTAGGTGGCTCCAGCTGGGGCATACGCACATCTCCAGCCAGGACCCTTGCATCTGCTGCGTGATGCGCAACCCTGAGCCTTCCCCTCTCTGCTGAAAACCCCAAGTGTCCCCTCACATCTGGCATCCAACAAGACAGCCTGGTCAGAGTAGAATCTAATTCCACCTTCCTGCAACGCTTAACCCTCCCTACCTGCTCACAGGGGGATAGAGGAGGAGCAGAAGCACAGGAAGAGGTTGAGGAGAAGGGCCTTGCCGAGTCTTACTGCTTTTGCTTCCCCTAGTAAGGCAAGAGCATTGCCCCTCCTGATACCTGAAAGAGCTACATCTTTAGTTCTTTGTGTTTGGACTGACTAAACCGAATAATATCATAAACTGAGGGTTTTTGTAGAAACTCAGTTCCTGAAACACTTTTCTGAATCATAAATCGTGGACTAAAGCAGTTTATGTAACGCCACCTATTCACACTGCCCTAACTAACCATAACTAACCATTCCATTATAATGAGTCCATTATCCCCTGCTTTATTGTATTTTCTCTTAAAACAGAGATCAAAGATTTGGATCTAGTGGCATCATGCCGATTTCATTTTTATTACTGGCTCCCTAGGTCTATCATAAATATTCATTGGCCATCCTTAATGCAATGCATTGAATTCTGCTCACTGCTATCTCTGGTACGACTGCAAAGTACAAACAGGGTTGTTGCTCAAACATATTAAATAAAGCAACAGCAAATTTGTGACAGTCAACAACAACAAAACAGAAAACAAAAGAACCCTTTTCCCCTTCCAAGGAAATTCAAAACCAAAGGAGACATTTTCTCTCGCCCCCTCCACGACTGCAGACATTTGACTGCTGTGGGAATTCAGCTGTGCAGAAGCAGCAGCAGCTGATCTGCTCCCACAGACAGGAGACATTTTTGAAAAGTCCACAGTTGCCACACAGTGGTTTCTGCAATACTGCAGCACTCCTCTGTGCTCACCAGTAAAAATTATAAACGCTACCCAGCAATGATACAGAAACTGCTCAGAAATGTGGACTTTCTGAATAGCAAATAATACTTAAAAGGGAATGGGAGGTGTGTGGGGAGAAGCATCCTCCAGGCTCACAGTCAGGAAAAAGGTTTATGCGGTTTTATTCTCCAAATTCCCAAGAAAAACTGCAACTATCCCAAACTTCAGGATGCCTGCAATTTGTTTCTCTCCCCATATTCATCACTCGCATGTTCTTTTGAACTCCCCTTCTCACCTCACTGTAGCTCCTCCCAGCATCAGACAGGCAGGGTACGAAAACCCCTGTTGCACCTACGTGAATCGCTCCTGCTCTGCAAATAAGCACAGACACAGGCATCTTGGGATGTCAGCTGGGTACTTTAAACAAGCACCAATCACTAAAATTAGGGCGGCCATGGGAATTACGTTTTTCCTCGTGTTAAGTAATTCTGAGAGCATTAACGCATATCAGACACTTTATATTCTAAGCAAGAACTTTGACTTCGTTAAAAAACCCCAATATGGTAGGACACAGAATGCACATTCAAGTATTTATCTTCTAATATGACTCCACCATGGAGGTAATACGCTGCTCATTAAAAAAAGAGATGGAATAGGAATAAATCATTTAAAATAAATATTTATGCATAAGAATATATACACACAGAAAACTCCACACACCTGGTGAACCATATGATAAAACTGCTGACTCATTTTACATATTAACCTACAATATACCTTCGGTCATTTACCTAGCCCATTGCCAATCCAGTCCCTGCTAGAACCTTCTACTAAATTCCTAAAAATCTTGGCTGCTATAGTCATGATTTAAAATCTACAAATAAAACCAGACAGGAAGAAAACCTTGATCCCAATGCCTTCATGATGTAGAATTGGATTCAAACAGCTATAGTGAGCGTGGAATTTAACTTCTAGACAAACTGAAGTCTTTAGTGAAATTCATCTCACCTATATTCAAAACAACAACAAAAATAAAATCCAATTGTTTTTGTTCACATAAAGGATCCTGATCAGTTCCATGAATTTTGTACCTGAGTAAGGTGAGATGAATCTCATTCAGAACTCTGAAGGTTTCATTTGTTAAACAGGTCTCTTCCCTTGCACTCTTTTCCATTTGTTTTTAACTAAAAGTAATAGAGAAGGATGCCAAACAGTTTGCAGGCAGTTAAGATCTTCTTGTTGGTTTGCTGTTCTTAAGATCAGATCCGTAGAAAGGACTTGATACGAAAAAAGAAGGGGAAAACAAGGAGCATCCTTATGTGTGCTGGTTTTGGCTGGGGTAGAGTTAATTTTCTTCATAGTAGCTAGTATGGGGCTGTGTTTTGGATTTGTGCTAAAAACAGCATTGGTAACACAGAAATATTTTAGTTACTGCTGAGCAGTGCTTACGCAGAGTCAAGGCCTTTTCTGCTTCTCACACCGCCCCACCAGCGCGTAGGCTGGGGGTGCACAAGGAGTTGGGAGGGGACACAGCGGGGACAGCTGACCCCAACTGACCAAAGGGATATTCCATACCATATAACGTCGTGCTCAGTATAGAAACTAGGGGGAAGAAGAAGGAAGGGGGGGACATTAAGAGTTATGGCATTTGTCTTCCCAAGTAACTGTTACGCATGATGGAGCCCTGCTTTCCTGGAGATGGCTGAACACCTGCCTGCCCATGGGAAGCACTGAATGAATTCCTTGTTTTGCTTTGCTTGCCTGCGCGGCTTTTGCTTTACCTATTAACTGTCGTTATCTCAACCCATGAGTTTTCTCACTTTAACTCTTCCAATCCTCTCCCACATCCCACCTGGAGGGGAGTGAGCGAGTGGCTGTGTGGTGCTTAGTTGCCACTTGGGGTTAAACCATTATGTCACATACACTGTGTAAAGGGGAAATTCCAGAGCAGAAGTTGGTCATTTGAAGTTCAGAGCAAGGACCAAGCTACTCCAGTTTGTTATTGTTTTAGCTGATGCTGTCTAAATCAGCATCTACAGAAAAAATATTTTACAGTATGAGATGCTCCTTTAGAGGAAAGATGATATATGTGAGAAAGGCAGATGATACAAGTCCCAAAACAATTTATCAATCAGGATTTCGGGCTTAAAATTTCTGAAACAAAACCAGATAGCAACATACCATATTCCTAAAATTTGATAAAATGAGCTGCTGAGAGGCTACAATCTTTCAGAAGAAATGTGTTTACAACCATGTGTTTTTTCAGCCTTGGCATCCTGCCACTAGATTTGTTTGTGACTTGGAGAACAAACAAACAAAAAATAACCAAGGTTTTGAAACAAAGAAGATTAAGTACCAGTGAGTAGTGAATACCATTGCTCACTCAACTATCACCTGCGCTAAAAGTACCTTTAAGTCTCTGAAGATAATATATTTGGATCACAGTGGCAGTTAACGATTATACATACGGAAGAGAGGGCAAAATCGTGAATGCACCCGGTCCTGCAAAGTAGTTAGGCATGTGCTTCACTCCCACTGCAGCAGATTAAAGTGCTCTTGCCTTTCACTAGATCAGGACGTTACACTTCATAAGAGGTCAGAAGTGCTGTCTCCTACCTATCCTTGATAAATGACTTTAAAGTTCTTGTCCAGGTCAACAAGAGCAATGCACTCTGCCTGAAACTATCCTTGACACAGACCACTATAAGCACCTCACAACTGGCCCAAGTAAAGTGGCTGTGAAGAGGCTTCTGAACACAAGCAGGGGACAGTCCAAAGCTGGATCAAATCTCTGAGGCCTGTTACTTCCAGAAAAAAATCTCCCCTTAAAAAGAAGTCATGCTTTTCATATACCAAGTTCTTAAGTTTTTGCACTAGCAACAAAATAAAGCACTCTATAAATGCACGATTGGAAACTCAGCAGAATATCTATATCCCCCACAGCATACAGCAGTATTCTCCCTTAGTCCAGAACAATGCACATTACAGGAGGGATAGGGGATACCCCAAAGATGAGGGATGCTACTTCAGAATAGTCTAGTTGATACCACACGTCAAAGCACCAGAAACATGCAGCAATAGCAACATGCCATAGTGGCTGATGGCCTGAGGCACTAAGCACTGTGGCTAACAACACCTAACTACTACAAACAACAGTATCGCATGCCTTGGGGTATCTCTTTGCTTAATTATTCCAGCTTGAAGCCTAGATGGGGAAAAGGGAAACTGCATTGGTTTGGTTCTCTGTACGTTTTATTTCTTCGGCTTTTAAAATGTCAGCATATGGGTATAACGAGAAATTACCACACTTTAAGGGTCTGACCACATTTAGTGTTTAGTCTTGCATATCTGAAAGCTCTGATGCTCCTGCCACTGCAATTAGTGGCTCAGAGGATTCACAGCAGTAGCAAAGCTTGAATCCTCCACTGCGATGAATCAGTGCAGGCTTCAGTTCTGCAGCAAACCACCACCTTCACGTAAACCATCGCACAGATGGAGGGGTTTGTCCCAGTTGTATTTGAACTTTCTGCCATACTTCATCACGTAACTGTCATGATAAAGCCACAACAGCGGCTTCCTGACCGTACCAGAAGTACATGCTGGTCACAGCGAGCAGGCTGCCACTGCTAGAGGTAACCAAACATTCTTCCTCCCTGCACCTCCCATCCCCCTCAAACTGTGGCTGTTTTCCTAAGGAGAGAGTTTTTAATGAAGGATACTGCAAAAATGTCCTTTACCAGCTGCAGCGTACAAGTGATTTTTTAAAAAATTCAATATAAACAGCATTGGGTTTAAACATTCTCCTATAGTATTTCTAACCCCCTTACCTTACAGCCAGACTGAGCTTAGGGCAGAGAATGGCCTATTGACAATGGGAAAAAACAGGCTAGCACATAGGCGTTTTTATAAATGAGCACAAATAAAATAGACAGCAGAAATGGTGAAAAATTAAATGTAATTCTTCAGAATGCCTGCAGTGCCACTAGTCCAAAATGCAAGTAGTAACACAAATAAAGGAATTTTGGATCTGGTTCTTCCTCCCATTTAAAATTAGAGTCCTTTTAAGGTATAATACATTCAGCAAGCCCCATATATTCAGAATTAATCTTTTTTCCCCTTTTATTTTTACCTACATATGCTATTTATCTGAATGCTGCCTAATTCGCAGATGCAATTAAGTAAAATCATCTTGAAAAGATGAGGCTATACAATAGAATGCAGTTTAAGTTGAGAATGTCTTTGATTTAAAGAGCTGCAATGCTGGGACACTGTAGTGGCTCCTGGCAACATCTCTTGGCATCTAAGACACATTGAGACCATTTTTCCCAGCAGAAAAAGACCTGCAGCTCCCACTGGTTTCAGCTTGACTGGTAGATCAATACATTAATGAACTGGGACTATTGCTTTTGGCAAACTCATTGGAGTTTTGTCAACAGCTCCATATGAAAAGACTGAGGTCTTCTGGCACAAAATGACCAAGAGCCGATAGTGGCTGTATCAAGGACTATGTCTTACAGGAATAAAATACATTTGTATTTACACCCAAGCTGTACTATTTTTTCATGTGTGTATTTGGTGCTGTTGCTGAAAACAAAAAGGAGAGACTAGCTTACATTTCATATCTGAAGTGGAATGCAGAAACGTTAACACTGCAAAACGGAAGGCTACAAAGCTACTTCTATGATTTTAAATAATCATGAAGCTAGTGCAAATGTATAAGAGCAAGACATTTTTCATGAGTTTTTCCAAAAAAGGCAAAAAGCATAACTACTTATTTCTGACAATTAAGCAGCTTACACAGTCTTTGTTCTACTGACACTTAAAAATGCAGTTTTCAATTATTTATACTGTAGTTCAACACCTAAAGCAGGAAAAAAGTATGAAGCCTGTGTTCTGCAGCACAACTAACCCTTACTGAAGGGTTCAATCTATTTATAATAGTGTTTCCCTTAGGAATTACCAGTTGGCAGGGTATACAGACTTGGATTCTGCCGTATTCTGTAATGCACTGTCATCCATTAACACTCTGAACAGCCAATAATGTTACATTAAACTTGTCATATACACATGTTATCAGAGATAGTATTTCTCCCCCCACCCCGAGACGCTGACCTCATTTAAGAACAGTTGGGAGATCAGAAGGTTGTCCATGCCCAAGGCATTGACATGCCAGCAGCTGGAGCGGGTTAAGAAGTTGCCATATGAGCACACTTTGGTCAAGAGTTCAACAACTTCATCCAATTCACTGAGGGAGGGTTTAATTTAAGCTTCTGAACCCTCTTTGAAGCAACTGGGAGGACTCACCCCTCCTGGCCCACCAGCTCCGTTGTAGGGACAGTCGTTTTCAGCAGGGCGGCAAGATAATGCTAAGATTTTAAACTGCTCCAGTCATTTACAAAGTGAACGTGCATCAGTGGTCTACACGTCTCAGGTGCTTTTGGAAATGTTACTCAGATTCAAAGTGAGACCTATAAGTAGGTCTAGAGGCAGCATTCTCACAGAAATTAAACTGAAATCAAGCACTATAGTGAAGGACAAAAAAGATTTGCCTAAAAATTTAAAAAATTCTAGACCAAGATCCTTCTGGTTTTGTAAAATGGGTATAAAAATGGCCAGCAACAAAAAAAACCAAACATAGATGGGGCAGATCTAGTCCACACACAGTCCCTTCTGTCTCTCCTGCTTCTTTTCTTAAACAGTCAATCTAAAGTAGGCTTTTATCTATACCACAGTAACTGTCTGAACAGAGGCAACGTCGACTTCCTCCGCATGCTGCTTTACCCAAGTGTTTTAACACTGCTCTGGAAGAGCCATCTGTAAGAGAGGGGCTGTAGATCAAGTTTCACTCCAGTTAGTTACCTAATCAATACAAATAGGACTAGGACTTAACGTAGAACTCCCGGGAGATCATAATAATCACCCACAATTACTTATGAAAGCCAATCAATGACCAAGAGGTTTTGTGTGTCATTTATATACCTTAAATCAAACTTCTGAAATTAAACTTTGATTCCTAATGTGATTAGATGTTGCGGCGCTAAGCAAAACAACGCAGAAGCAAGTGCTGCCTCAAAGGCTGACTGCAAGGGCAACCAAGGATGGAGCCAGGAGAGCACAAGCAGCCCTGAAATGCACCCGGCAAGGGGAGGTGCCACAACACAGGTGAGACAGTGGATACAGGCATAAATCTAGTGAAATAAGCACCTAGAGCTATCTTTTCCTCCTGTTCCTTCAATGAAACAGGCTACCTTCCAGTGGTCAAATGAAAGATAAAGACAGTAGAAGGCAAGGTTCCCAGACCTGAATCTCAACTGTGGGGGAGAGATGAGGAGGGATGAGAAAGAGAGAGGAAGAAATTTTATTTCATGATTTCTTCCTTGTTTCTCCGTGGGGGAAAGTCTGCAGAAACTGGAGGTTTACCATTTCTGTCAAATTTATCACACAAAATACATTATGATGGGTCATTAACAAACTCAGGCTTTCTGTCAAAATGTCATGTGTCCCTCTGTAGCTTTGTTCTGGTACTACCATTACTTATTTACTACTATAATTTTTTTTAGTATCTGCATAGCGTAGTTGAAGAACTTTGCAGGCAGTGAGCTCAATAGTTCAAAAAAAGTTGGAAACACGCACAAGAGGCTATTCATTGTGCTATTTTTACTATTCTGAAGTCCATACCATGAACAATGACTTATAAGAGTAGCAAGCTGCAGCAGCACTTGCAAACCACGCGAGTTCATTTACTCATTTATTTGTTTGCACTGATTCATTACGTTCCTCAGTGTAAAAATCTATGGGACTCGAGAGGAAGCACAAGGGAGAAATTCTGTTTCCCAAACAGCTCTTCCACCCCCCATGCCCTGTGGCTGGAGGTGGTGGAGGTCACGCGAGGGGTCTGGGCACAGACACTGCGGGGAAGCAGAGGCCAGGCTGGCTGGCTGAAGAGCCCCTGCCTGCCAGCACAGCACGCTCCCTCTGCTGGCTTCACTCCGGCTCGTTTTATCAGCATCCACAACAGGGTACAAAGAGCAATTAAAACAGGCGAATTTTTCGTTTGCTGGTTTTAAGTCATATATTAAAGCACAGCTTCCCCCCCACCCCGTAGTCCGGAGATGATGATAACTGTCGGTGGGTCTATGCAATTATTTTGGAGAGGTTTGGCAAAGTTCATCATAGCATGCAGTTACAAAAGCAAGTTAGTTTTTCCGCGTGATGCAGTGGCATTATGGACCCAGAAAGCTATTAGAATAAGTAAGAATAATAATTAGGAATAATATCTGATTCACCTGTGAAACTCTTGTTATGACATTAAAAAAATTTGTCTGCCTGGGTCCACCCACATTTGAGGTGAAGAGGAGGTTGGTTTTCTCTGTGTATACTGGTTGTTTTTGCACAGAGCAAGGCTTATGTTTTGCTACTGCTGCCTTTGTCTTCATCTCACTGTTCTTATCCTGTCTAGCAGGTTGCTTAGAAGCCTGGGCAATATGTCCCCATGTCCATATGTTGAAATCAAAACAAACAATATACAATCAAAACGAAGACACTGTGAATATTTCCCATTTCTAATATATGGCTCATCTATCACAAAAGAGAAAAGAATGTATTGGTACTTTATCGCATCATATGACAGGACCAAAACATTTAACTTTAAAATTAAAATCTCAAACACCCAGAAATAGGCGTGGGCATCTTAATCACCATAGACCTCCTTTTTTCTTAAGGTTGGATCGGGGTTAAGATTGAATCTCATAGCTAGTATACCTGAATGGTGGATAATTTTGCCAGGTACAATAACATGAGTAAGCGCTGTTACTTAAACATCTGAAAATACCTGGGCGTAAAAGCCTAAGACAGTGAAACAGTGTGACACTGGGTTGTAATCAATATTTCTTCTCAAGGTAAAGTGAAACCCCTCAACATACTTGACTAAACATGTCAGCTGTGAACAAATGAAAGTGACGGCACTGAGAGATTAGATAATAGCTCTACGATTCATATTTAAGAGTGAATAACACTGAAAGAATTTGGAGAATACTCAGAAATACAGGTAACAGGAAACCACACAAAAGGCATAGGGATCAGGCTCAAAAAGAAGGGACAGCTGACATAAATCTGAATCTAGCTACTGATACCCAAAGGCACAGGCAAGATGAAAGAGATATTTGAAAAACTTGGTTTTGCAGAGAAAACTGGGCAATAAGGGGAGAGAGAGGAGTCCAAGAGATAATTAGACACTTAAAGAGTACAGACTATGTCACTTCTCCCCAAAACTGGCAGCTCTGCTTAAGCATTACATATTCCCGTCACACATTTACGGGCGTTAAGAAGTGTATGGAGTACAAAAGTCTGGCACCACAGGCAGCAGGGAAAAACTGTACAACTGCAATTAAAAATCCCTATATTTCCAATTGATTTTATGCTAGATAAAGTCAGATGTGACATAAGACTAGTGTCCAGAAATACAGGATATCCAATATATAATAATCATATACGGTAATACTCGCTACCGCTAATTCATTTAATCTTCCTTGCCTTGACTCTTGTCAAGCCCCTGATACAAAACTATGTAAGGCAGATAGTTTCTTTTGTTCCAATCTTACTTTCTGCCTTACCACATTGTTCCTAAGACACCACGTTATCTTTAAAACATGTACGAAATTGAAATCATGTCAGATTCTCTTACTGCCCGAGAGGCAACATTTTAATACCATGCTATTAGTTCTACATTTAATACTAAAATGGTAGCAGTACCTCTTCCGCAAAGTTAGTTTTCTTGTCAAGCATTTCTCGTAATGTCTGAAGAATTTTAATGCAGAGCTTTTCTTCTTTCTCCATTAGCTTCTTTGTGTGATTAATCAACCTTAAAGTAAAATATTAAACCTTAAAGAACATTGCGCAATGTTGCTGAGCCATACTATAATTTCTTTCTGTAAAAATTGCCTGTCACTATATTTTTCCTCAAGGAAAGGAAATAAAAGTAGACAAGAGAAATCATAATTAAAAAAGAAATGGGACTTTCAAGGTGTTGTGAGTTTTCTGTGTCAATCTGCGTATCTTACTGCCCATACAGAAGGGCAGAATTCTACATCCGCTTTTTACAAGTGCTTCCAGATTAAGATCCAAACTTGCTATTTCATCCTTTCTTTATTTAAAGGTAACTTATTTTAACCTTTATTTAAAGGTAACCAATGTTCACCATGCATCTTGCAAACTTTAAAAGCTACAACCTTTACACCTTCTGACTTCTATGATGGTTATAATATATTTATTATATAATTAGCAAATAGCATCCAGCCAAAAGGATCTCCAAAAACCTTACATGGAAGTGTTCAGAAATGCAGACGTTTGGATGAAACATAACCATTGCTTACATTCACACAACAACTTTACAAGACTGTTTCAAGCCAGAAAACAAGGTACATTTCTGACTCCAACTATGACTGCGATGGGAGTTTGGGTTTTAGTCAGCTTAAGCCAATACCAGAAGCAGCCTTTCTATCTCTGTGCAGAGCAAGTCCTTGCACTGGTTTGCCTCATTGCTGGAGAAACGTTTGTGAAAACAGAAGCGGGGAGGAAATCTGAAGGCCTTGGACGGGTTTTTTTCCTTCAGTACCAGTGCTGGCTTATGGTGGATAGAACAGTGTTCATCAAATTCTGGCCTAGGATCAGCATACAGCAAAGGCACTGTGGCCACCGATTGACACTGAAAGATGGCACCATTAATGGTCCTAAATCACAGTCACCAAAACCAGGGTTGGGAGGGCTGACACTGCATCATCTAGACCAGTGCTCCATAACCCAACAGAACTGGTAATATTTAGATCACTGCTAAGTTAGAATCATAGAATCATTTAGGTTGGAAAAGACCTTTAACATCATAAAGTCCAACCATAAACCTAACACTGCCAAGTCCACCACTAAACCATGTCCTTAAGTGCCACATCTACATGTCTTAAATACCTCCAGGGATTAGTGCACTAATGCCATCCCGGGCTCCGTGGAGACACTGTGCAGGACTCTCCCACTGTCATCTTCACCAATTTCATGAGCTATGAGTCCAAACCAATACAGCTCTCAGGCCTGCAGTACTAATAAGATTTTTAAAGAAGTACATCTTTATCTCGGGATTTTTGCATGGCTCTGCAAAACATTCCTTTGCCATGGAAGTTAATTAAATAAAACAGAAAACCGTTTATTGCATTACATGGGCCACGTCCAGCAGCCCTAGACTTGATTTGATGCTGACTTTGAACAGAAGTTTGGATAGAGGGCATGGGATGGGACAAGCTGAAAGTTTAGCTTAATTTTTCCAAACATATATATATATTGTTATAACACTACCTCTGCAGAATATGAAAAAAGCCAAGGAATCAGGAGAGCTGCCAAATGCGTTCATTTCCCCCAAGTTACCTCTGTTTAAATTATAGTTTCTCAAGGGCAGGGAGGGCATCTCACTTGAGAACTAATAAAAAAATTGCAAGACTCTACTCCAATGCACAGACTGCAAATAAAACATCTAATAATTCAAGACCAGGTAGGGTTGCCAGTGAAATGTATTTTTAAAAGAGCTGTTGGCAGTTTAAAATAAAAATCAAAAGATTTATTTGCTTTACCAAAAAAAAAAAAAAAAAATCTAGCCCTGAGCACCCTGCCTCACTATGAATTCTTGAAAATTCTACCATGGAAAGTCTAAGTTTCTGCTGTAGGTTTGGAGAAACTTAATAGCAAAAGTAGCCCATTAAGAAAACAGAAGTAGGTTGAGCCTGCCACAGTTTTAACAAGCTACTAACATTCAATTTCTAGGCAGGCAAGGCAAGCAACCTCTCTCTCTACTCCTCTCCAGACTTGTAAACTGCTGAGAAACATAAAACATGCAGCAAAAGACCTCAGTTTAAGCCTTCAATACGAACTCGGACATCTACATGCTTAAGTCACTGTTGAAAATCAGAAGTGCGTGCTGTTGAAAATTTTAATTCCCTGCCATCTTTTCCAAAGAAGCAATAGGCCTCTCCTTACACCACTTACTTGGACATGAAAGCACCACATCTTATTCTGGCATCGCTCCCCTCGGGAAAAAGAAGTTCTGGACTGTGCAGCACATCAACCAGTACCGAGAATTCAGCTTGCATCATGGGAGTGAACTGCTGCTCCAAGGAGGACACTACATCCTAGGGAAAAAGAAGAACAATGTCATTCATAACTATGTCTGGCCAAGAAAACTAGAAGAACATTGCTGTGGAGTTGCACAGTACTGTGCGATGGGCTATTTGACCCACTTCTGACAGCCAGCAGCCAGAGCCCATGTTAACCCAGGCGACAGTAAAGCAATCTCATGCCTTTCTTCATGCCACTCCTCAAGGCGGGGGAAGATGCCCATTACTATGTACCTTGCTGTTCTCGCTCAAATTTCTCCTCTGCAGTAATGCCCACAAAACACTCGGCAACAGTCAGGATGATGGTGTGCTGGAAAACACTGCTTGTCATACGTGGTGGTAGTGTATCACCTGAGGTGTTGCCTCCTTGGTATTTAGGGCTCCCCCATTTGTCTGGGTCCTGCTGTTTTCTTAGTTCATAAACTCCTGATGTCATTTAACCACTACATGCACAAGGTGATCTCCACCTTATAGGTATTCTTCAGTGACACAAATCTGACATAATGGCTCCTGAAACCCACAGTACCTCCTCTGCAGCCAGAACAGGACATCTGACCATGAAAAGGCAGAAAGGAGATCCTTCTCTGCAAACCACTTTGGGGAAAAGAACACACTTCCTTCCCCTCTCTATTGAATTCTGTAGGAGCCAAACTCAGATCATGGATGAAGAGGCCCTGCATGTTGGCTTCACTTTGAACAGACACCAGAGAAGAGCTGGGCCCTCTGCTCCCCCCACCTAGGAGTGCCATGGCCGCTGTAATCCAGCACTAAAAATGCAATGAGTCTGCCTCTGGTGTTTTCCACATCTGGCACATATTAGATAAATGCACTGCCACAACTGCTGCCCAAGCCATTTGCTGGTTTTGTACCTGTAGCTTTTCTATTATATTCCTGTAATCCCAGGCAGGCCCACCAAGAGCTTCTTTAAAACGAGGTCCACTGCGGGCTGACATTCTCCACCCCATGGCTGCCCTCTGCACCATGTTAGAGTGACTCTTCATGAACAAGGTGTTGACCTGGCTGTCCAAATCCACTGGAATTGCAATCCCACGGTTCTTTGCTTTAATAGGAAGAAACAAGAGGAAATTTAGAGTGGCAAAAACTTGAAAATCTTCTGAAGATCATGGCATGCAAAATCCTGATACTCTCGAAGTTAAGGGGCAAGGGGATCTCACTTCAACAGGTTTTCAAAATAAGAACCAAAAACCTACGCTGGTAGAAATCAGTCATAATCTAGTTAAAGAAAGCAAGCTGTACCACTTTAAATGATATGAGTATATATTTTCATAGGTACAGACGTTTGTTTTTTAAACCAGAATAATGTCTCCATTCCACTGGAGATCAGAGTGACATTCTTCTATGGCTCAGCGTGAGTCATCTGAAATTCAACAAATAAACAAGAGATCGATGCAGCAATATCTCTGTTTGAAAGAGTAAGCTTTGTATTCTACATCATTTCATTTCATTTCCATGGCACAGTTTCTGTTTAATAAAAACTTAGAAGTAAAATGGAGAAGCAGTTCTAGTTAATTTGCAATAATGACTAATAATAACTAATTTTTCAGTTTTCCTTATTGAGACAAAGGTGCATTTTTAGGGAAGAGTTAGCCCATGTTACATTTCTCTGAGGCACTTCCCCAGCATTCTGCCCTAACATGCACGCTTTCCACAGTAGCGGAAGGCACCAAAAATATTCCACCCCTCCCTCCCAGTTCTTAAAACATACACAACTTCAAGTCCTGAACTTGTGAAGTCAACAGATGCCCTTCTTTGCTAAACAGCCTATGCATCAAACCCCACAGGAGTACGTGCAAGCAGAGTCAGGCATTCAGCTCTGATGAATGAAGGCTCGTCTGCTGCCAAGAACAGTGAGTCACAGATGCCAGGCAGAAACTTTCTCTTCCCCCGAATACTATATTGTAATGGCAGCATTTATTATAAACCTAAATTTGGCTGTGACACCTCAACCCCCAATCTCACAGACTACAGCAAGAGTGCTCTGTCACGCGTGTCCTCATCCCTTCAATAACTCCCACGGGTGCAGGGCACCCTCCTTTCTTCCCACTGCAAGGGTGTATCCTGATGCAGGACCAGGGCCTCCACCTGCGGATGAGGCTGTTTAACTGGCATGGAAGAGAGATCTCTTATTCTATTTCTGGTAGGCACTTTCTTTTAAACAGTTTGCCATAGGGAATTAAAAAAAAAATTTTTTCTTAGGTCAAGATGGGAAGACACATTTCCCCACAACCGCATACGAATCCTCAGCAGCAGATGTACAGCAGTTTCCGCACTGGCAATTGACACTTCCTCTCCGCTATTTGTTTTGAAGGCAAGGTTCCTGATTATCATGAGGAAAATACCATGTATGGCTGGCCATTATTTCCAATTACTGTTTGTCCATAGTAATTGACTGGGTTATTTTTCAAAACACATTTGCTCTGTTGCTGCTTACTTTACTACAGAAGTCCATTAAAGTTCTGCCAGTGTGGGTAGGATGCTGCAGCCTATTAATCCAATTTATTGTGTCCTAATGTCAGTCACTGGAATGTTATCGGACAATGCTCACTTCTCAGTTAAGTGGTATGCATGCAGAATCATCCTGATATACCCAGGAATAAATTTAGGAATGGGGAGCATGCTGTTCAGAGGAAAACCCAGACTTCTGCAGTCCTATAGATGCCATTTGAAGTTAACAGCTTCCATCAGTGTCTGAGGAGCAGTCAAGGACTATGATTGTTCAAAGAGTTGCAACTAATTAAAACTATCACAAAGAAAACCAGAGAGAGGGGAAAAAAGATACTCCTTTGAACAGTTCTTATATGTATAATTCCATTTGTAATTAAGATTTGTATTGGTTGTCAAAGGGCACTGTTGAAGTCTAAGCTATAAACAAAGCCTTTGTCTTTTTATTTCTTTGCAGCTTGTAGAAAGTTTATCTTTCATTTGTTTCACATTTCATTATTTAAAACAACATGAAACATATTTTTACATTTTGGAAAGCTGATGAACAAATGTGAACATAAATATTTATTTTTAATTTAGGTGTTGTAGGCTGCTTTCCTCTTCAAAATGTGTCAATCTCCCTTAAAGGTTGAACATAAAATATTTAAAAGCATGTTGATTTTTGTTCCACTTAGAAATACTTTTGGACGGCACTCAAACTTGCAAAGTAGGGTTCGAGCTGGTAGACAAAGGAGCTAGGAGGGGGTAAAATTGCGTCTTCCATCCGACTAATGAACTTGGGAAAAAAGCATGCTACTTGGCTGTATGCAAAGGGGTACCATAGGTGTCAAGCAGGATACTTACCAGGATGGACTAGAACACATCTTCAGCTAAGGTAAATTCTGCCTTGCAGTGGAGGGCATAGCACAGGCTTACATACTGCCCAAACTCCTACACAGGGCACGCTGCACAGGGCTAATTACACCCTGAACACACGACACTTTTGCCCGTCTCAGAGGAAATGCAATTTGCTGGGAAATCCTTTGCACGACTTAACTCTCAAATCTGCTGCTTACAATTCTGCTATCAGCCATAGCCACAGTTGAGCCAAGATAAACAAGCGAATGGTACCCGTGGAAATAGTAAGCAACAGAGTGCCGCCAATGCAGCCAGGTCACGGTAAAATGTTCTGCTCTGTGCTGGATGGTTCTGTGTGTATCCAGTGCATCAGCAGCTTTCCTCTCCTTTACTGTTTAAACTATGAAAAAGTACTCTGAAATGGGGACTCAAAAGAAAAGGGCAACATTAATGTCAAGAATCAAGTAGCTAGAAATCAAGCCACTCTCTGCGAGTGAGCTGGACTCCACCGAAGTCCCAAGAGCATAGTCCAATTGCTAACAGAAGGGCTGAAATAGGCTGGCTGAGATGTGTTTTGTTAAATTACCTGCACGTAGTTCCCTTCACAGAAGCACAGAAATCAGAAGTAAAAGGACCTATTTCAAGGAATGCTTGCTGAAGCACTGTCCTTTCACTATGCTGCCTACCTGAGTCTTGGGATCAATTTAGTACTCAGGATTTCCAGGAAATGGCTCTTGCCTGTAATTTTCCTTGGAAGGCCATTCTTCAGTAATCTATCTTGCCATAAGGAAGCTTGCCGTTTTCCTTGATATTCCCACCTAGTGCTCCCTAATTTTAAATTTCACTCCATTAGCTTTTGTAGTACTTACAAAATACAACAGTATTTAGTGGCTTCACAGCTATTCAGTACACTTTGCACTCCTCTAAACCATCCCTGGTGTGAGTTTTCCGGGGGACACGCAGGCATTTCACCCCTTGGAGCACAATAGGCAATCTGGGTCACAGAAAAGCCACAGCTGTACCTGGCTGTGAAGACTTTACTCTTCCTGCTGTTTACGCCCCTCTGGTAGTTGCAGACAGGTGTATCATGTTCTCCCACACTGCTCAGTTGTTACTTAACAGAGCAATGCATATTTAGTTCAATTAATTTTGCTCCATAAATCAGTCTCTCCAGCTCCTTAATCATTTACTGACTGCTTAACAAATGCATTTGGATGGAGAGACACTAATGCTAGCAACAGCAAGACTTTTTAAGGGAAATAAAAGCTTTGTGTAGACAAGACACAAGCCTGCCAATCTTATACCCTTCACTTGGATGGTTTTTTTCCAACAGAAAATCTACGCTAAAATATTTATCAGTCTGTAAAAAGATCATCATTGACTTTTTCTTGCAATTAGGGAAACACAAGCAGTTAAAATAGAATAAAATATGTGCTTCATCTGAAATGTATTCTTCTTGCTGTCAAAAAAGTAACAACAGGATAATTATTTTATTTGAACTAAAAATTGAAAATGAAGGTCTAGGTTTTTAGAAAATGGAAAAAAGATTTTAAAACTCAAATGGGAAGTGAAATAAAGTATTTTCAGAGCTGAAAAAAATGTTATAGGAAAGTTCATCCATATGGACATTAAAATACACATAATAATTCCAAAGAAACAATAAAATGTAACCTAGATTTTATGTTTAATATTTCCTGTTTGTAATCTGTCAGGGAAAAGGAAAGGGCTTTAGAGGACATACAAGCATGGTCAAGCACCACCGGAGAGTTTCTTGGATTCTGTACAAAGGGGTATTGGTAAGCTGAAATTGGGGAATAAATACTCCACTAGAAAGAACTTCACCACTCCTTCAGACCATTTTCTGTTACAGACAACTCATGTTCTTTAATATCTTTTGAAAAAATGTATCGAGCCCCATTTAAAATGAAGCTAGCTTTTCTGCCAACCCTCCTCCCTCCATTTTCTCTTGGCCCGTTGACCAATGACATCCTTCCAAAGTTGGTTCCAAACCTCTGATTTACAATCTAAATTTATTTAGGTTATTTACAACCCAGCGTAATTTATGTCCAGTTGGTTTGGGGTCAGCACTGTCCTTTAGCTTAAATGTCTCTTGTTCGTGACTATTTATCATCCTAAGTAGTTTTAAAGAGCAACAACACAGGCCTTTGTTTTGCTAGGCAAAACACGCAGGGCTCCTGTAGTCTCTTCTTGTAATGCAGTTGTCCTTTCCCCCGACCATCACAGTAGTACTTCCTTTGTACCTGTTCCAGTTTCCACTCACCTCAATTTTGTAGGAGAGAAACAAGGATTCTCCTTTTGCTTTTCCTGCACAGCATCCTAGAGTATAATCTGATAATGACTAATGTAATTTGGCTTGCTAACAGATTTTTTTTTAAAGGGTCTGCCAAGATAAATAGTCTAACAAAATGCAGGTTCCTATCTGCCACTGTTTACTCATCTGGGAAATTCCAATTATTTCATTATTGGTGGTAATAGCACAGCCACGCACATACTACATCCTTGGGATACACAGAGTATCACAGGGAAGATGCAATTTGTAAAAACAAGGGAAAACGCTAATGGATACTACAGAGACAAGAGTATAATACAACTAGATTTGACCTTGTAACAGAAAACTGATGCTCGGGGGTGAAGATAGAAGAATCACCACTTAATTAAGAAGCAAAGACAATTCTTTGCACGGGTCTTGAAAGACCGGTCAGCCCTGGGCAAAAGACCCTGCTCCAGTACAGTTTAAGATATACAATCCAGATCTTTAGTTGTGAGGACAGGTGACATTCCGCAGTTTTACCATATGGAAAGACAGTAGATGGTTTAAAATGCAAACTTTGAGACCGGCCTCCGCCCTTTCCAATCTTACAAAGATTATAAAATGTAGGAACTGAAAGTCCTTTGATAATGAATTCATTTGAAATAAATTAAACTGTTAGTAATCTTAGTTCCTCTGTTTTCACAAAGATCAGGGGACCTTTTAAACATTTTTCATTTGTAGCTATTTTACCAGTGAGATGGAAGCTGTTTTGATCATTCATGTTTTGGACTATGTTTTCAAGCAAAAGCTCAGTCCTATGTAATAATAGAGAAAAGGCAAAAATTATATATGTATAATGTGTTATTTCTTGTTACTGTGATAATCTGCTTCAGAAATCCATATGAACAAGACACATTAATATACATATATTTTTTCATAAGTGTTTTTATTCCTGCCAGGTAGCCAAATGTTTACTGGGCAATAAAAACCTGATGCATGTTGGTATCTTTGTGTTCCAAGGCTCTTGGAGCCACAGAGGGGTCTGCTGAAGAAGACAAGTAAGCCTCTATGCTTCTTGCTGAACTGGAGGCAGACAACTGCCTGGAGACAAAGCAGCCAAGTGAAGCTTGAAAAGTTTATGAAGTTTTTCCCTAGTGGTCAAGCGGAGTTGAAGTGCCAGGGTTATAAGAAATCAGCTTCTGCAGCGTATCATTTTGTTGACCTGGAGGATAATGCACATTCTTACAGTGCTCATAAGAAGACAGATGTAATGATCTTAAGCTCTTGAGGCAATACTTACATCCACCTGCCAGCAACAAACTAGTAAGCACTGAGCAGAATGTATGTTGCTTAAAGTTGCTCTGAAATGGGTCTTTTAAAAGTGCATTATTATATGGATCTTTGATATCTTGGGAAATCTGTGTATGATCATTCTTCCTGCTGAGATTCATTTCTAAATCCAGGGCTATGACACCAAAAAAAATCATGTTTGTTCTTTCAACTCTGTACTACATTTATTTCCCATCAAAAGTCTTTGGTCCCTGCTGTAAATCTGTCCAATACTCTATCTATCTGATATAGGCAAAATCTTTCTAGAGGTTTTTTTTTAAACCCTGCTGTGAAACATGAAGGCCCTAACATTAAAGCTGTCAGACTCTCAAGTCAAAAAAAAAAAAAAGGGCAGAAGAGCACTCACAAATGCCTAGCCAAAATCCAAACCTATTCCATATACACAGCCAGCAAAAGAGGCAAAAAAAAAAAAAGGCTGCCCTGTTTGTGTTATGGAAGAAACCTCTGCCTTCTCAAAGAGAAGCACCATTTTGTGCGGTGGATAGAGATAGATAGAGAAAGGCACCGGGCACGCACTGTAATCACAAAAGGGCCTCGATTTTAAAAGCCTCTGGTACCCCCAGCTGGGGCGGTTTTTCCAGCGCTTTCAGCAGAGCAGAGCAGGCCTCCTCAATTAGCCCAGGCAAGACACGTTTGGCTCCATGCCTAAAAGTACTCAGTACCACCGGTGGTTACAATCTCTGCTAGCCAGCCAAACTTTTGCACAGGGGCGCTTGTTAAAATCTTTGCTTCCACTTCTTCTCTGGCGAACTTGCTGTTTGGGGAAATCCCCCTCACCTGTTCCCTTATTTGCCCTTTCTGCACTGTCAAAATAAAACACCAAATAAAAAGATGTGGCAACTTGCTAACACAACACAATACACAATTTTACCATGCTTGATATTGATATTAGTGATGAATTCTTAAACAGTTATGATATGGAGAAGGAAATCGGCACTTTGCACACTAATGTGTGCTTTCAGGGTGCCCACGGCACCCCCAGGCGATGCCTAGCCTCCCTGCCCTGCTGCCGCTGCAGGCGGCATGAAGATCCCAGAGGAGGACATGGGGCGATGCCCTTCACCAGCAGCTCAGCTCCACTCTGCCACGCCTGGGAGTGCCCAGGGCATGGCATGGGTCCCATGGGTGGGAAGCCAGAGTAGCGAGAAGGTTGGACCTGTCAGACAGCACAAAAGCATACTTATAAAACAAGGACTGTAAATCACCTCTATGAAACAGAAAAAAGAATGAAACAAAAGAGAAGGCTACCGCGGAGGCAGAAATTAAATTCACCAAATAGGGAACCAAATCACACATCTAAAGAAAACTCCAGACATCAGCCATGTCTGGCATTCAGGCTTTCCCCTTGGCTCCCCCAGGAACAAGAGGCACACAGAAAATGACCTACCCAAGACCACCAGCCCTTTCACGTGCTGGTGCACCTGGCCGAGAAGCTGGATCTATCAGCCCCATTAAGGTGACCCACGCTTCCCCTGCCAGGCTGCTGTGGGGACAAGTTCAACTTGGCTGCCTCAGCACTATGTCCAAGTCTCCAAATACCCTCATCTCAGTGAGATGACACAGCGGCCTCTCTGCGCTAGAGTTTGATTTTAGGTGTAGCTCTATAGACACCGAGCTGTCTAGAAGCACACACAGGGCATGCTCGGTCTCAAAAATACTCTAACCTGCCCTACTTCTTTCCCCATTCCCCAGACTCCCGAAGGAAGTAATTTACTGATGACTCTTTCCAGAACTGCCAGAGGAGAGCAGGGACGTTAGTGTTAAACACACAAACAAGGATTTGTAGGGCTGGAGCTTTATTTAAGACTGTAGTAGCTGTAGCATAAAGGAAATAAAATGTCTTCAACTTCCAAAGTTCTCCTGCCAGATGGATCCATAATTAAATCATTTGCACAACAAATAAAACAATTGAAGGTTGCTAAGTTTTTAGGTAACTGCTTATCCTCATTCGCACAAAAAGTTAATGAGATGTTCTGGCTAAAATGTTAAATGATACTCCTGTAAAGCTATTGCAAAATCTAAATTTAGAGTCGATTGTTACAATGCCACAGATGCTGCAGACGGTTAAGGGACCCTCATATTTTTTTATCATTATTTATTAAAACTTTTTAAAAATTGCATTAACAATAGAATTTAGCCAGTTTCTATATATCTCTGCCTCCTCTCAGTTTTCATTCACACTGAGCAGAACCTTATTCTACAAGTTTTTTCTGTCACGGCAGAAGACTTTAAAATTGTATACACAGAAATTTAACTTAGGAATGATCTTTTGCCAGTCTTAGCTATGTACTGGTGAAGAATCTTTAGGATAAGTTTTAAATCCTCCACTTTAACATGGTATTTGAATTTATTTGAAAACATGTAACTTATCAGCTGCCCTGAGGACCAAATTTGGTGTTGGTGCCAGTGCAAGGCAATATTCCCCTGACAAGGCTGACTGTGTAACAGCAGTAAACGAGTGGGCCTGGTGGTGAGCAGTAAGTAGAGCTTACTGTGGAGTGGCACAATTGTGGTTTCCATCCCCAACTCCCTGATGGGACAAAACCTGAACAAGCCCAGGACCATGACTGACAATAACGAATGCATCTCCCAGGAACTGAGGGGAAAAATGATGGGTGTTCCTGATGCACAACTGCTATGCATTGCTGCTTACAACAGCTTGTGCAAATGTAGCCCCGCACAACTAGAAACGCCCAGGTTTTCTCACAGCTTATGTTGTGTTTTAATATCATCACTTGCTTGAGGTAAAGTTCAACCATCGCTTACTTAGCAAACAGGTTTCACCTAACAACCTTATTTGATGGGACAGATTTGAATGGGTTATAGAAGGAAGAAGAACTTAGCTTCAGAAAGTGGGATTTCTGAAATCACCACTGTCACAATTTCAGGATGGTGGAGTCAGATTAAAAACTGTTCAACCTCAACTAAGTCTGATCTTAAAACACGGAGAACAATAATGAAAGTAAAACCTGGCACCTACCCACTTCTGCCAAAGTCTTGATACATGACTCCACTGAGGCTTTCTGCGTTGGGTTTGGCCAGGTACAGTTGTAAATTCTAAAAGCAGACTGCAGCAGCTGAATAAAAACAGGCTGGTGTGTCTAAAAACAAAAAGATAAACATGGAATTTTACCCTTTGGAATCTCCTCACAACTGCCCTAAGGTTTGACACAGTGTAAACCACATGGCAAGGGGTTTTCAGCTCGCAGACGCAAGTTACAAGTCCATTAAATTCTCTTTGCTCTTCAGGACTGGAGAGAACAGAAATCAATGCTGCACCCCCAAAAAGGCCAAATCATGCAATTTTTCCTCAGATTGCCACTGATATCAAGCAAACACAGTACAGAGCAAAAGGACGGAGGTGTCTTCCCAGTTCTCAGATATGTGTTCCTTTTGTCATAGGACACAGCATTTTTCTCATACAAATACAAAGACAGACCATTATTCTGCAAGGATACACCCTCCAATGAATTCACAAGAGCCAGGACTAAATCTGGCAATATTGAACTGTCTGGTTCAGAGCTGTAAGTGGTAAAAATTAAGAGTAAGTATTTTTAAAGAGGAATTAAGCTGCTGGCCAGTGGCATGAGAGGGGACAGAGAAATTAAAGGAGGATGTAAAGATACAGCATTCCTATCTGGGTAGCAGAAGGTATCTCATTAACGGTCTGAATTACTTATTTGTCTGTGTCTCTTTTCCTTACCTGGAGGCTCGTGCTGTTATCTGAAAACGGTGAATTGAAGAAGCCACTCACAATGTTCATTACGGGCTCAGTGACATATTTCTCCAGAGATGTGTCTGCATGTTTACGATCTGTGGTTGTGTTACAAACCTACAAGGAAGAAGGAGGAAACAATGAGATTTAGTTGTTTTAAATAAGCAAGCTTTACTATTTTGTATTTATTACAACACATGTAATATTTCTTCTTAATACAAAACCAAAGGATTTTTATACAAAATCTATCAGAGATAACTATCTTAGAGTTCAAGCTGTATTTGTGATAGCTTATCTTTCTTCTTGGAGGTCCACGTTGACTTTTGAATACCCTTCTCTTCCGAACTAGCTCTTTCTCGTTGGCTGTCTATTCTTGCCCACACCGTGAAAAAAGATAAACACCTTAGGTTAGAAAGACTTCATGTGATGTTTAACTTCTCTCTTCAATCAGTCACCACAAACAGGTGGTGAAGGTGAAGATCATTTGCCAGAAAAATGTTAAAAAAAGGGGGAAAGGAAATAGCATAGTCAGTACCAACAGCCTTTAGGATTGTAAACTGTAAGACAGGCAGCATTACTTAGGAAAGCCACATGGGAAAAATACGAAAGACAAGCTAAAAACAATGAAAGAAGAGAATGGATGGTACTGGGACAACTCTGGCGCACAGAAGGATGATTAAACGATGGGAGGATGTGGGAAGATTTGTACAAAAGATTCCTGAAGACACCCTTTGGTACAACACTAAAAGTTTGTTGCTGCATAAAGATGTCAAGCCTGAAGAAAGCAAAAAATTACTGAGGTGGATCGCATCCTTCAGTATTTCTTTACTTCTTTTTAAAATTTGTGAACATCTATACAGAGTCATGTTGACTTTGCATATGTCAGTGTGAACAGTACTAAAAGGAGCCTACAGAGAGCCAAACAGTGAGAAAGGGAAGACTGGACAAATAAGAAGTACAGCCTATACTCAATGCTATCTCTTCAACAGCCTTTGAATAAGCAGTTCTAGCCATGTTTAACAAGAAATGAAAGACAAAGCTGTTCTCTCTTTCACCTATGCAAGCCACAGACTACTGTAATGTTCTAGGGAATCCATGTGAGAACAGAATTTATTCTCTTTATAGCCTTCACATTACTATCTGAGTCTTTAACACACAATCATGAATCTGTATGGTACATACTTACCATTACATTGCTTTATAGATACGGAACTGAGTCCAGAGATGCTGAGTGAATTGCTTAAGGTCACAGAGAAAAGTTGGTGACAGAAGCAGAAAGATAATCCACAGCACATGAATCTCACACAGGTCAAACATACTCCCTAATTGCACAGTGTTACTGTCACAACTTGGATGCTACAAGACAGCAATTTCACCAGGAGCGTTTTAAGGAAGGTTGCTGACATGCTATCCAAAAGCTCCCATGTTCAGGGGAAGATACAGCTCACGGGAACACAAAAGCATGTTGAGCGTAACACACAAGTGTTGTCATATGGTAGGAGAGGAATAACCAAAGATAACTTGAGACCTGCAGAAATGAAGCATCTTGAGGAGCTTTGCTTCTCTGCTTTTCTAAAATGTGTCAGACAAATAAGTCATGCCCCCCTGTAGTGCATTTCTTATCACCCCAGGAAAGGAAAGATTTTGGTCAGAGAAGTAACAGTGGCTAAACTGAAATAGCAAACTCTTCAGCCCTTCAGTTTTGGGAAAAGTATGACACCACCATCATCACCCTGAGTCCTCATGGAGGTAACAAAGACTCAGTTAATAACCAAAACTTTTTCTAAAATAAATAAAGAAAAGATCAGAGAACTAAAAACCTCTTGAAGTTCTTCTGCTTTTAATTAGTCTGCATGCCAGTTTTGGCTGGAACCAGTAGCTCTGAGGCTCAGTGCTCATGATCCCAATGGGAAGACAGGGAGCTGTGCGGTGCTAGCATGGTGAATTCAGAAATTGCCAAAACTAAATTCCAAAATGCTTTTAAGCTTTCCCCTTCGCTTGTCTAAAAAGCAGAGCCATATGTGGGGATGCCACTCTGCTCCAACACCAGTCTGAAAAATTCCCAGTGCAGAAGGAATTCGGAAATCCTCTCATTTGTTCTTATCCCTCTGCCCTTTGGGGACTGAAAAATGTTTCCTCATGGAAGAAAAAACCTGAAATGCATGAAATGGAGATGAAGATTGAGAAAGCAGGGTTTTAAAAACCCCTTAAGAGGCTTTGGGACCAAAACTCACATGAATAATGCTTCAAAAATTCTGCAGAGAAAGCCAGGATGACTTTACAGCTGTCAGATCCTGGCTCTTCCTTTAATCCTGCTCAGACTACAGCTGCTGACTTACAGGCTGGGCCACACACAGGAAAAGGAAGCCTTTCCTTCAGCAGCACCCACTTTGTGTAGTGCAACACTAAGTCATACACAGGAGAAAGTAGGTTGGCAGAAATTGTAGAAACAGGGTGTCTTTGAAAGCACGACTGCTTTTGGCAAACTGAATTTATACATGAATCCGCCTCATGCCTGCTTTGCAATGTATCATGTTGTTGAAAGAAAATGACAGTTAGGGACTAAATATTTCCTTCGTGGATTCAGAAACAGATAAAGAAAATTGTTTGGTTTTTTTATTTTTTTAATAGAAAAAGGAAAGAATCCAGCCTGAGGATAACACTCGCCATCTTTCACCTTAGTGCTCTCTAATAACAGACTAAGGCTCAAAGCTCACAAACTCACCCACTGACAGGCATTTGTAGCAGTTAAAAGAAAAGCATTTCCCCTTCCCCCATGCAAAAGCATCCCTTTTAGCTCACTGGAACACAGAGGATCAAAGGGCTCTTTTTCTAAATGCTTTGAAAGCTATTGTAACATCTTTCATGAGGCTGACAGCATTCTAACTGTCCTGATAGCTACATAACGCTGATGTATTTATAACACACGGGCTCTGCCTGGGCCCCAGAAAACCAAACCTGAACAAATACACTCAATAACCTGGAAGATATGGCTACCCACAGGGACTGGGCTGAAGAGCAGGACAGGCCAGAGCGCTTCTGACATGCTCTTTTAGTTCTTTTAGCCATTAACCAGGAAATTAAAAGGACTAATTAAGCACCTGCCCTGAAGGCTTTGCAGGAGAGCAAAATAAACCTGCATTTTGCCATTCGGTGCCAACAGCGCACACGCACAAAATACAGCATTAATAACACACTCACTCTTCACCTCTGAAGACCTGGAGTCTAATTCCTCTTATGAGAAGGGTATATGAAAACAAGCTCAGTGGTCACTATCAGCAGGGCAACTCTGCATCATTTGGCATGGTGCAATCTGTCTCCAGGCTCATGAAAGGAACTGTGGACAGAGCCCTCTTCCTACGTGTCTGCTTCTAGCCCAAGGGCAGAGAAAATTGGTCACGTTCAAGGGCTAGAAAGGGTAATCTGTTTGGAGGGTCAGGGCTAGGACACCCAGAAAGGGAATTAAACAGGAGAAAATACTTCTTAGGGTAAAAAAGTTGAGGTTAAAAAACAGAATCCCCCTCTAAGGAGTATTCTGATCTTAATTTTCAAATGAGCTTGGTTTGTCCAGAAGGGCTTTCACTGTAGAACACAACCACAGAGACAAGACAAACAGCAGGAAAACACTGTTTGTAGAGGTCTCATTACTGCTGAAAATGGCTACCACCAAAAAAAGAGAGCAGAAACATCCCTGTCTTAACCTGTTCCCAGGGGAAAAAAAAAGAAGAAAACTCAACCATAAGTTCTCTGTTTCACAGAGAAATGAACAGGCCCCAGTGCCTATCATATAGCACAAGTCTTTGCAGTCATTCTTCTTCTAGCCATAATTCATGGTATTTTCTCCCAACAGGTTTCAAAGAAATTATTTTGTGGCACACTATCACTTTGGGGAAAATGTCCACTGCAGGACTGAATTGAAATTCTTTTACCTTTTTTTTCTTTAATTTCAACAAAATAAAGAACGCAAGGAGTGAGAACTTAAGGATTATAAAATGTAATGGACCGTGGACTGGGAAAAGATAGGCATGCACTGTGACAACATGCTCTGTAACATCTCAAAAATACTGTCCAGCATCAAGGATCAAATACAGTCCACCAGCCACCAAAAAAACTGTGGTTCTGCTTCTTAAGCAGAAAGAGCAACTCCATCAGTTGGTATTAATATTAGGCTCTTACAAGAAGCATTACCTGCTAGAAAAGGGTATGTAATGTAAGCTTCATGGCTCTACTATTGTATTTTATCATTCCGGAAGTCAGAAGATTTCCCTTGTTTTCTGCCTCCAAAATACCAGAGAATGGAAGCTTAATTCAACTTCTGACTTGAAACTTAATTCAACAAGTAATGACAGCACGAAGCTCACTACGGTGCACAGGAATTGAATGCCTACGGTACTAACTGTGCCCCATCAGCTTATAGTTCGTATATGAATTAGTATTCTGAAAGACCATAGCTCTACACCTGCCTTTCACATCAGCGATGAGAATGTAGTTACAGTAGAATAAAAGACAAAAACAGGCTGAAGTGAGATTAAAGAGGGAACATGAGGCAAAGAACTTCTTGATCCCTGATCCTCACTGTAAAAACAGAGTAAAGCACGAGTATTACAGATGTGGGGGGTTTTTTTCCAGTCACCACCATAATGACATGTAGCACATGATCCCAAAAGATGTACACAGACTCTCAACCCTGTACATGCATCCAATTTATTTTTCTGGAAGAAAATAGAAAAGAACATGGATACCCAGATGCCCTCTTAGAAAGAGAAGACTGCTAATAATTAGCAGGTTAAACATAGAAATGACCATTTGTTAAAAAACCCACACACGTATTCTATTGTCAACTTGAAAAAAAGAGTTAATAAAATAAAAGAAGTTCACAAAAAAAAAAGTTATTGCCAGTTCAGTCACCACCGATAACTATACTGTAATATTTAACGTCTCATGAAGCTTACCCTTGCCATATCAACAAGGAAGTTCTCAAATAACTTCCAAATATGGTTACTGGCATAGATTTCTTTCATCTCCACTTCAGTGTCCACGTAACAGTGGTTAACAAAATTAACATAGGCAATTTTCACCTGCAGGAACAGGAAAAACACAAACAATATGAAATGGAACAGTAAAAACCATTAACATGATGTTTTCTATCTGCAAAAATACTGAACAATACAGATGATCCTTCAAGTCTGATGACCATGAGGTATCACAGTCCTGCTGAAGCATGACTGGTAGTAGCTGCAGAATTGGGCCTCAATATGCAGTGAATAAAAACATTTGCTGGACTGCAATTGAATTTAATAAAATGAGACTTCACCCAAAACTCCCACTGACTTCAGCATGGCCAGAATGCTACCCATCATTTCCAACAGATTCAGGCAGCGGCAAAACGTTGGCTTGACAAACCACTCAGCTGAGTCTTCACAGCTACAGCCAGAAGTTATTAGAGCATTAAACTCTGATAGTGGCTGGACAAACCCAGGAAAACAAAACAAGGTGTCTGCCCAAAAAAGCTGACAATCAGAGAGCAGCAAAAGAGACAAAGATTTTTCTGTTTAAGAAAATACTGGCTTATCCTTTTTCGTGTATTCACCTTAACAAACAGCACCTGTTTCCAGCCTGTATTCTGTGCAAATACTCGACTTGTCTGGACATTATAAACAACAAAACATTTTCTGAGTTTCTAAAAATGGTAAGTCAGCTTCCTCATTCAGTGAATTTTACCTCAGGTATGCAGTCATCATGGGTCACTACTCTCACTATATCATCCAGTGGCAGGAGTGAATTGCACTTGATCTCTGTGTATACATTCTTTCCTTCTGTACAAGCCGCTAGCAATTCCACTAGAGTGATGTGATACGCTAAGGGTCCGCTCTCGTCTGCTCGATCTCGCTCTGAACACATCATTTGGAGTAGGACTGGAAATGATGCTCTGTCGTTGTAGAATATCAACACATCTTCACCACCATTTATCAGCTGAAAAAGATACCACAAAGTTGTAAGCACCCCGCACTGCAGTAATTTCCTTAATTATTTTGTTCTACCTTTAAGTATGCAAAGACTCTCTAGCTATTGAAAGTGCTCAAAAAAAAGAAAAACTAGTCTGATGCGGCTTAAAATGCACATGTCAAAACAATATCCAGGGCAAACTTATGCTTTTAGCTACATAAGTGAAAATCTGGAATAACTCACCAAGGAGTGAGCTAATGCCAGGTGAATTTGAAGTTTAATTTCTATGCAGCTCTGTGTTTACCTAAGAGAGTACGCCATCCTTATTATTCCTACCATCTCAAAGTTTGTTTGAAGTTAATTAATTACCCTCACCTCCTATTGTGATGCATTATTATCCCTGTTTTGTAGACAGGGACTTGAGGTGCAGAGAGACTAAACCTTCCATGCTACCTCACACAAAAAGTCTGTGCCTCACCCACAATTTAACCAACCTCTTCCGCACCCCTGCTCAGCATCCGAAACAAAGCATGATTCTTCCCAGCCCATGCAAATTTGGCAGGTGGGTCTTGACATTGTCAGTGCCATGCCAGCACTTCCATTTAACAGAAGACTGGTCTATGTGATAAATATTTGATTTTGCTACAAGTGCATTGCTCATCTCAAGAGGATGCAGAGCGGAGGTGGATGTTGGCAGCCCCATCTCAGCAGATCTCACAGAAAAGTTTTGCTCTAACCCTGTTTTGAACCCCTCATACACTGAATATACCTACTGCCAGCGCTGCCCTGTGAGCTCGAGTGGAGCTGGGACAAGACAGTATTCCTGTCTTCTCTCCATCACTTTCCTTTTAAGCATAATGCACTCTCAATGCGGGTACAAATAAGCTCCCATAAACCCTTCCTAGTACAGAATACACCTTGGCAGCACAACAGCCGTACGTATTTTGTGAATAAGGCACTTGACATATCCAAGTCTATACGTGACATGAAATCCTAGCTTACTGAAATTCAAGGGTAGAAATAAAGGTTGGTGGAGCTGTTGAGAAATGGGAAAGCAGCAAGAGCAGGAATGAAAATTAGTCTCCCAGAATGAAAAGTCAAGAAACATTTCATTACATTTTCCAGGGTTTCAACATTTCAAATTTTGAATTTACAACTTTCGTGATTGTGTTTTCCCTGTTTCTTGCTTATTTTTACTTTGACAGTTGGATTGAGTGAATTGTGAATTCAGTCTTGCCTGCAATTTCCACTTTTCATTTATCTTTGGGTTTGTAAAATATTTCTACTCATGCCTTTTCAAAACAGACATTTTCTGAACAATCCACAGTACAGAAAAAAGTTTTTAAAGGGACGAGTGCTTGGGAAGGAGGAAGGAGACAGTGCAGGGACCCAGATACCATTAATTTCATTGCCCTCAATGGCAAAAAAATAAAGGAAAATGTGAGTATTCAAAATGTTGGAAAATTGACCTAACTTTTTAATACTGATGTCAGGAATACTATGCTCTCAGGACATTTCACATACAAAGTAATAAAAAAATCCACACCAAGCCCTATGGGAAGGTACATGGCTCTGTCACTTTCTATTAAGTTGTTCACCATATTCCCGTAGTTATTTTCCATTTGCGTACATTTTGCCCAGCGGAGAGGGAAGACTCTTTCCAGGTTTTCCCAGAGTTGCATTATTATGTCAAATCCAGACCTAATCTTTACCAGTATTGCTCGATATTTTATCGTATCGAGTCAAACTGACCCCTCATCCTTTCATGTACCTATCGCTGATGAATGACGAAGAAATACCAGGAGATAGTGAACTTGTGAAACACGATGCTGCATGGCGTGCTTGCTACATACTGACTGTGAAGAACCACAAATCAAAGCAGAAGATGTTGCATCAGCACAAGAAGAGCTAAGGGGGACAAGGTAATCATCATAAATGCAAGGACAGAAGAAGATGTCATTCCCTTTCCCTAAGTTACCCACTTTTAAATGTGATTTGCGAAGGGCATCCAAACATTGACTCAAGCAGAGAAAATGAGGTCCCTTTAAAAGCAGAAAAGGACGAGAAGTATCCAGTGTTAGCCAGAATTCTTACTGAGCATCATGACCTCAGTGATGGGGGGGAAAAAAAACCAACAAAAAATCCAACCCAGCAGCATTTTCTTCCACTAAAGTATATTTTCAACGACTTAAGAACTCTATGGAAGTATAATGAAGGTTGGTCAGTATCAGAGCAGCTGTTGACGCTCTGCAATGTATCACTCCAGAATACTATAGACAATAGAAAACTCTGCTAGCACATTGATCTGGTTCAAAAGTAAATTCCGCTTTCCCTTTTGTAATAATTGCACTGATAGGCACTGTTCTTACAGGAACCTCAATGCATCCTTGTAATGAGAAAAAGTTCCCTAAGGAACCTTTCAGGTCAGTAAACATCATTACTAGCACTCTAGTATGGGGGACCAAGGATATGAGCACAAGTGAATAAGCCTAATTGGGAAAGTGCAACATATTTCATGAAAGTACTCTTTTGCAATGGTGCTCCTTCATCTGTATGCACTTTCTAAAACATGTAAATACGATCAGTTTATCCTTTACTCCTAGTAAACAGGAATAAGCTACAATATATTTCCCGTGGGTAAAAGAAAACACAGGAGTAGTGGAGGCATGCTGTACACTCATACTCTATATTGTCTTGTGGTAAATTGTTTACATGCCTCATCTGGAGGGACAGAAGAAGTTACACCACTTGCTTAAGGTCACAAAGTACATCTCAGTTATCTACTGAGAAACTGCCCTGACTCCACGGCAAGTTCCAACCATTTGGCTACACTGTTCCCTTTATATTGGATTGCCATTCAAGCACCATTCAAATCTCACTATTACCATCCTTTTCTAACAAATCATAATTACTTACCTGTAATTTCCTACATTTTTTAAAGCAGATCATCATCTTACCCTCTTTCATCAAAACAAGGATGCTCCCTCCCCCCAGCAAATTCCTGCAGGACTCATGATGTAAATGTTACATCCAAGTTCATTTCAATTTTCATCATGCAGTCAGCTTGAAAATGTAATATGACAATTTATCTTTGTGCTATTATAGGTCAGTAATAAAATGTATTTAAATTGAGAAAAATCTAAAGATTTTGTTTGATGAGAAAGTAAAAACCTACAAGATGCTGTGGTGGAAGGGGGAAAATCTAAAAGCATAAAGACACAAGAACTGTTTGAATTATGTAAATCAAACGCTTGTAATTGATATTGCATGTTAAAACACTTCAGTCAAGTTGAAAAGGTTGAGGTGGATTCCATTAAAGGTTATCCATGTAGGCTGAAGGTTTATTTTCTTAATTAGAAGTTTTTCCTCTTTGTTGCTGTGGAACAAAATTTCAGTAGGGTTTAGTTTTGTTCATATCACAACTACAGCTTATGTCTGTTTTGTTTGTGAAGATGTCTCTTCAAAAAAACAAAAAAAATGCACTTTGTAAAGAAAAATGTTCCTTGGACTCTGATCCTACCTGGAATTTTCACTGTATTCAACTTTACCCACTTATTAATCTCATTGAACTGTTAACATAATTACAGTTAAATGCACAAGTGTCTGCAAGTTGAAGACTTCATTTATGATGCACACTATATATCAAATCCTAATTGCAGAGAAGTCAATTAGGTATTTTCCTAGTAACTTTAGTGGCATAAAGATCTGTCCACAAACCACTCTGTGGAATTCACTGGGTCAGACTCCAAATCTAGTTAGTTAAAGCTAGAGAAGCTCTACTGACTCTCACAGAAATGCTCTGGAACAAAGGAAACAAAAGCAGAAACTAGTACCTAGAATTGTTACATGGTTACGTGCTAAAAAAATGGTCTACAACACTGTTTAGACAAATCCATAGAGGTAAGAGCCTCTTATATGGCAAAACCATGCCACAATATGGCCAAGTTTGGTGTGTGAATGGGATCCTAAATTACAGTACAGGAAAATGAAGGTTTATGTAACTCTGAGATTTCCATGCTGCATCATCTACAAATAGACATCTCTGTATCATCATGCTAACACTCATGTTTTCTTTCTAGTAGTTATACAGATGGCCTTACAAAATTAAACTCCCAAAAACGTCTGCTAAAATATTCATTATTTGTGATACTGTTTAAAATTCTAAAGCGATGATGCCATTATATCCCATTGGTATCAAGAGCAGAAAAAGCAACCTCAAAATACTAGTGTGTTAAAAAGACATCACATGAGTGATTAACATATGAACCCTTCACTTACCTCTGTCATTACCATGTCCTGGCACTTTTTCACGTATTTGCCATCTGCTTTCACAATGGTCTGCAGGAAACGCAGATACTCCACATGACGGCCGTGGGTCTCAATGCAGTGTACAAAGTGCTGCACCACTCTTTCACTAATTTCATTACACAGAAGGTAATTATTCATGAAGATGTGCCGCATGGTTTCAGCTTCCAGGAGCTAAACAGATTAAAATCAAAACAGCTTTAGAAGAAGAGCAGATTTGTTTTGAGATTGAAAGATTCACAAGACTCTAGACTAGAGAAAGGCACATTGGTAAAGGGAAACTGGGAAAGCCCAATGTGCACCAGCCCAGTGATTAAGCAGTGACCTTAGGGCCTTAGCTTTCATTTATGATGGGATTTCTCCACACTTTCCTATGAGTACAAAGTGGTCCTAAAGTGGACATAAACAAAATCTGTGCCCATGTGGAAGGTGAAGACACACACATACACACACTACGCTGCTAGAGCACTACAGGGACTTTGGTATACAAGACAACTGAGACCATGTTCATCCCACTCACCATCAAACTTTGCATTGAGGCAACCAAATAAGATGATTAGCTACCTCTGGCTCCCTCTATTGTTGACAGAGGCAGGCATTTCCAGCAGGCAAATCATGGCACATGCAGTCTGATTGCTCTCTGAGAGAACATCTCTTTCCACATTAACTACAGAGGGAGCCTAAGGCTATGTTTCTATCCGTGAGTAGCACAATACAAGAGGAACAGACCTGTAGCAAGAAAGGGATGCTGCTGAGGACCCAGCATCCAGACTTCATGCGTTCTTGGGGCTTTTGCTTCAAACTTGTTCTAGTTTGGTCCCTTGGACTAAAGGCTCATGAGGGTCAGGTGTGCTCCTAGAGTATACCTTTCTGTTTAGTGTCATCTGAAAGGAATCCACACCAAGTTTGCTCCACAATGTGAACAAAAGCACAATTACTGGGATGATCAGAAGATCAACTTCAAAAGAACAGAAATGTAAGTGCAAGCAGGCACCTGAGTGCCAATACTTGGCACCTGAGTTAAGCATCAGCATTGGATAGGATGGAGCCTGGGTGCTAGTCCCCACGGTGGTCAGCTCAGTGCCTTTCACTAACTCCACAAAAAAAGCATAAAAAAAAAATAACAGAACAAATGCTTCCTAATGTACGCAGGCCAGGGGTCTACAATCCTAATACTCACACTCTTTCTAATAAAAGCATGTTTTGCTCAGTAGATCTGCCACTGAGCAAGGTGCCATTCTATATGACTATATCTGTGAACATACATGTATACATGAAGGAACCGTGACAAAGAGGCTTACTGTAAAGACGATTTAATAAAAGATTACATCTTAGATTAGTTAAATCAAAGGGAAGCATCATCAACAAAAATGTGTGGGTCTGATTCTACTGTCACACAAGCTTCTTGACAGCATAGTCACAGCATCTTCTACCTTGACTTATAGCCCATCTGTGAGTGAGTTAGGACAAGACCAGAGTCCAGCTAAACGTGATGTGATGATGTGACACATGTTCATAGACACTTCAGGTAAACCCCACAGGTAATATTGTTTTCCACTTTTAAAATACCAACATTAAAAACAATGACATAAAGAGGAATGATAAGGGAGAAAAGACAGGATAGAGAAGAGAAGACAACATTAAAAACCATGACATAAAGAGGAATGATATGGGAGAAAAGACGGGAGAGAGAAGAGAAGACAATAAGGGAGAAAAGATAAGGAAGAGAAGAGAAGGCAGAGAAGGCATAATTTAATGAAATTGTTTATTTAGCACTGTCATTTTTCAGCAAGTCTAAATTTACTTCCAGTTATAATATTCTCCTTAAAATGAAATACTTACCCCTGGAGTTAAGAACAAGTTGAGATTTTTGTGGAGGAGAACTTGATTCTGAGGATTTCCTCGACAGAAATTCTGAAGAAAAGTGTGGGCTAGATTCATAACTTCATTCATCTTTTCATCACTCTGCAAAAAGAAAAGACAAATGAAATCAGCTGGGAGTACCTAAACATATTTGTTAAACCCGCACAACGTGAATTTGGCCAGGAACAAATCAATTGTCCTGAGCCTTTATAGGGCAGGAATTCCCCCTCTGACAAAAGCAACTGATCTAGTTTCCTTCAGTCCATTAGTGGCTGTACCTTACTCTGAATCAACTAGACCATAGGGAGTCACAGGTAAGAGCACAAACTCAAAGTAAGATTTCCTCATGCATGGTTATAATTTCCTAGTTTAAAAAAGTGGCTTGATTTTCAAAAAAAGCTCTCTAACCTGCATTGATTTTAAGCTTTTGAAAAGCTTTGGCTTTTGTATAGCTACATATAGAAATAGTTTTATGTGTGCATGTGTGTGTACACCTACGCGAATATATATGTTCATACACACAGTCCCACACAAATATATGTCTAGTTTCATCCCCATTTTGTATTGCTGTCATATAGTATTATATTATTTGATGAACCACCTATATGGACAAGCACTATTTTACTGAAGATAGCTGAATCCGGTGTCTTTATCATAACATTAGTGTGTAACACTCAGGAAAACGTAGCCCAGAAGAGGTTTTATCTCTTCTCAGTGCTTCCTGTAAGATCTAGAAAGATGTGCTCTTTAAAAGGCTAGCTAGATCACTCATTTGTATGCTCAATGCCACTAAATCAGTACCAAATCACATTATCTTCTGAAAAACTTGCAAGTGGAACTAGGTTAGAGGCTTCCATGACAGAAACAAAGAAATTATTTCAGACTTGATCCTTTAAAGATTTTTGTCCATCTTACGTATCTAGGACAGCACTCACATCAGTACCCAACAGTGGAATTTAGATACCCTGCCAGGAGCTCCATTAAATCAATACTTCTTACTGCGCAGTGACTGCAGATCTAAGGTTTGCCTATTTCGGGAATGGGATGATAGCGCAGTGACATCGAGGTACCTGAGGCAGTAAACATTAAGTTCTTAGTAAAACCAGTTCTATGCAGGCAGCCATATTTAAACTTAGGCCCAAACCCATTATTCTTAAGGTAGAAAATGGCATCATTATTTCATGTTTGTACCATAGTTGACTGAATTAAATTTAAAAAAAAAAATTCACGTTGATTCCTGGGCCTCTTGATGCCTTTCCCTTTATTGGGTTCATGTTCTTTACCACTAAAATTATGAGAATAACCTTTTCATAGGGTATCTGCAGAAGGTCCAAGACTACCAAGTGGGCGCCCATATTTTTCAGCAATCGCTGCTGTTGATTCCGACATTTTTTATTCTGAACACAAAGTTTGCTGAGCCGAATCAAAATCTATAAATAAACAAACAAATAAATCAGCGTGCAAGCAAGCAAAGAACCAGTCATGTCACACAAAACCAAAAATACATTATTTAAAAATAATTATTAAATCTACTTATCAAACAAGTATGTCAAGGAAGTTTCTTAGCAGATATACCAACCTCTTTAACTATATTGTAGTTATTGCTTTTATTGCTGTCTATCTGGGGTTTTTTGGTCCCATCCTGTATTGGACTCAAAATATTTGACTCCTGTAACAAAGAACACACAACAAGTGGAGATCTATTGCATTTTCCTCAACATGAACTAATTATATTTAATAACAGCAAGCGAAGAACTATTACAGCAGCTCATAGGGAACCGATACAACACAGATAATAAAGAAAAAGACTTGTTTATTCTTTATCCACTGGTCCAATGAGTGGAAAGATTCACATTCAAGTCCTTCCATTGTTTCAAATTTCCAATACGAGCAATTAGTCTATGTCTTCATGCTTCTGATCCTCCTAAAAAATAATACATCCCTAAATCACAGACTAGACATCCCAAGGAATTTAGATACTATGGGAATAGGGACCATAAGTGTATTTCAATAGCCACCGCTTGTTCCAAAAATTTCTAATACAACTGGAAAGATTACAAAGTCTGTGTACGTGAACATTAAAAAGTCTGGAGAAAGAGGTTAAGATGACCCCTGTAGTTGAGATAAGTAGTAGGGTGGCGTTCTCAGCAGTACAGGAACAAGTAGCACGTGGAAATTAGAGATGTTCCTCCCATGAAGAGGAGACTTCTGTCCTTATCTCTGGATGATGCAGGAAAGGATTTAAAAACAAATGAGAACTTTATGTTAAACTGCAACATCCAGTCATGACGCTGTATGATCTGGCCGTGCCTCTTAGAAAGCCCCAGCTGGGTATGATAAATAAGAGAAATCAAGTCAGCAAGTAACTGCCAACACCCACGCACTTTTCCACACATATCTCAATCAAAACAGGGAAGAACATCTACGCAAATACTGCCACTTAGAATACTGGCAGTGGGCTTTTTTTTTCTGCTGCAAGCTATGGTAAGCCTTTCTTAACAGGAAACACAAAGAATTGAAAGATTGGAGTTTGGATGCTGAAATTATTAAGCATGTAGAAAAACTGTAGCAGATCTTGAGACTGCCTCACAGTATAACCACAAGGATGTAAACCAGTGTAATAGCATAAAAAAGAACCAAACAGGTGTGCTTCTGAGTTTCAATGTGTCCTCAAACTTCCTACTGCTTTAGAGAAGAGAATTACGCCAAAACACACACATGCACGCCAATCTGAATGTTTATACCTCTTGAAACCTCTCTCTGAACTTTCTTAGCTGATGGTGAAGATGAGGAGTTCTATAAATCCCATCTGGTCTTCATTTCCAGTGGGGCAAGAACAGCTGCACCACTTGGCCATGGAAGCTGTTTATAACAGTGTCAGCACTGCTGTTCAGCGTGGTCATGTTGATCTATGCAACAACAGTGGATTTTTATTTGTTTAGGTTTGTTAGTATGCACGCTGCTTTCTCTCTAGTTGTTTGAATCAATACTTTGGAAGGTATTTCAGGCTCTTTGCTATAATTAACCACCCTCCTCTGTTCTGGGACTGCGGGTTAACCAAGATTAATTTACCTGTTACTTTTATCAGCATTCTTCCTCAATCAAAGTAGTTTTATAATCCATGTGAACTATATGTCTTATCTGGAAGTGCTGATCAGCATTAAACTGCTGAATCTATCCTTTCTCTTAACAAAATAAAAACCTGTTTATTGAACCCATAAGAGTACGCCAGGGATGTAGTTATCAAGGGATAATCACACCACTGGAATACCAGAGACACGTAGCTGCATATCTTGCCTCGTTACAACCCATGATAGACATTCTCTGTCACACTTTTCCACAGGGGACAGGGAGTCACAGAGCTCGTACTGAGAAAGGTTCTTGTCTGAGTACCCCACCTGTAGGAAATGGTATTTTCTGAAACAGACTACTGCCTCTATTCATAAAATTCCTGGGATATCACTCTGCATCAGTCTTAGGATCCTTTCTTTCATTCTGTCAAGGATTCAGTCCGAGCAGTTCCCCGCCGCTGAAATAGTCGCAGGCATCTCAGCAGGACAGCTGTGCAAGGCACTAGTCAGTGTCACGCTGGCACAGTTTTGCCCTCCGCAGGCTGTATTTACTTACCAGGGAATGAGGGGCACTCTCAGAAGTTTCAACTCAACCTACATATGACGTTTCAGGAGATGTTTGTTTAAACATTCCCAGAACCAAATCAAACTGCCACAGACCAGAAAAGGAGGAGAGCAAGGGAACACCAGATGCTTAAGGGCACTGAAAGTTTATACCACTTGAAACCTCGCTGAACTTTTTTAGCAGGTGGCAAAGATGAGAAGCTCTATAAACATCACTGCACCATATTCCAGCTTCACCTGAGAGTCCTTTCACTGAGACTGTCTTTTTCTCCTCCTCAGATCTGTTTCTGGTGCTGCACCAGCAATGCATCCTCCAGTGACAGGACAATAAAGACCACACTTTCCATAGTCCATGGTATCTATGCAGACTCATAACACCCTTCCTAGAAATAACCAAGTAAACACCCTTCTCAAGCAAGGCTCAGTTATGCAAGATCATTTCAGCATTCCTTCCTAACCCTGCGTGGTGTCTAATTCATGTCTGACCTAACTCCAAGCACTCTTTCTTGTAATTCTGATCTCCAGTTCCTATCAAGATGACCCTGCATGGATGTAGGATTTGTTGTTTTTCCTGTGGAGAACTCTGGGTAATTTATTTAGAAGAACATGGTCTTTTTTCTACAAATCCCATTTCTGAAGTCATATGACTGCAAAAAAAAAAAAGTCTGTAGCCCCCCAGGTTATGACAGAAAGGTGGAAATAATTACCCAAAAAGACTCAGAAGCCTAAGGGCAAAAAATAGATTTGATTTTTTAAAACTCTTATGCCAATCTTGCACTGTGCTTCGGTGAGGACAGAAACTTGGGCTTAACATAAGACTGTTCTGGAATGTAATTTAAGCCCTTGTGCACACTTTAATGTTGTTTGGGAAAAGTTAAGCACAGGCAAATGAAGCATATTCCCTAGAGGTTCATCCAGCTCAGTACTGAATACCCAGCATCCATTCCAAGAAAGCATGGGATCTCACAGGGATGTTTATCTGCTTAGAGCTAGCCACCTGCGTCATACATTGTAGATTATGACCAGCACCTCACCTCTTACATCTGACTTAAGATCTCAAAGAGAGTATTCGCTGTCTAAAGTAGTTTTGCCAGGTAAAAACATTTCCTGACTGTTAAAGAATAATTTAACAGGGGAAAAAATAATGGACAAGATTCTGAGCTATTGTAACCTGGCGCAGGTCTCGTGGAATTACCACCAGATGATCTAACCCGTTGCGCAGATTACATATTACTGTTCTGATACAAGACTCTCTCAGAAATGCCAGAGATAATATTGTGCATCTACGGAAGCACTGCTGATCCATACAGACCCACGGATGCCTCATGGGAAAAAAAACACTGAAAATATCCCATTTAGAGATGCTTCTGTTTCAAGCACATTGTTTTGTCCCCTCTTCCTGGAGTTTCTTTGCTATCGGGGCTATCCGTAGGAATAAAAAGGATCTTACTACACTTTTAAAATGTATTATAGCTAAAAAACCTTGTCACTATCTTGCTGTAATTCTGTATCCTGTCTCCCCATTACCTTTTCCATTCATTAAATACCTAAAGGAACATTTTCTTTCCTGCTAGAGCTATGCTTGAGGAAAGAAAGTAGGAAATCCCACATACTTAAGCTCATGAAGTCTAGAATCCTCCCCAGTTCTGACACCACTAAATTCAGCTAAGTTATATCAGAGAAAGAGTAGGACCTACACTGTCCCAAGAAATTAAGATTCTCCCTTGAAGTGTTGGATTTTCCCCCATATGAAGCCACCTAAAATCTGCTTGCTCATCTGAAAGGCCAAGCGTATGTCATAGATACCTGCAAACATCCTGTCTCTTCTCAGTGGCTCCTACTTTTCCTCAATGCATTGGCTTCACAATGCTGTATAATCTCCACTTGGCTTCCTACTAAACTTCCCCTGGTGGCTTCCTTGCCCATTTTCTTGCCACCAGGGAAGACTCTACCATGGAAGAGAATAAGGAAAGCGCTGTGTCAGAAATCGCAGTTGTTCATCTCTCCCCACTTCCTCTGACGAAAATGGAAATGTGGGAATAAAAATTGGTAGGAAAGCCTGCTCTATCTGTTATGCCACAAAACTCAACCATAGCAACTCTTGCAACACTCTGCATTTTCTTAAAGACTCATACTGGAATTAAGTGATTACATGAGGACCTCAGCTTTCACTGAAAAACAAAATTTAAAAAAAAGATCAATGAAACTTAAAAAAAATCAGGTCTTCGTGGTTCCAGATTCAAGTTCTAAAATTTCTCAAATCACAATATATCCCGAGAGTGTGGTATAACAAGGGTCAAAAAAAACCCGACCCAGATTAGTTAACCTACGAAATCTCAATATTCTTAGGTCAGTTTTATGTTTGGTGGAGAGTGGAATTGCTCGTAATGTTTGAAAATATGGGTTTGATTGCGCTCCTCTCCCCTAGTTGCAGGAACAGATACTGTCTACTCCTTCTTTCTTCCAGCACGTCAACGCAACTGCCAACATGTGATCCCTAGATTACTTCCTTGGCCACAGAGTGATGCCATACACTGTGGCTTGCTTGCTAGCCAGAAAGGAAGGCAGCTCTATGACGTAAGAACGCAGTTACTGAAAACGGTGGGAAAGAATATTGAACACATTGATAAAAGAGGTTTTATTCCCTATTCTGTCTACTCCTAAAGCTCAGCCAGAATACTGCACGTTCTCGCTTTGCAACTTTGATTAACCAGACCACAAATCTGCCGTTGTTCATTAAACTACCTATCAATATTGAAACAATTCTAACAGCAAAGGCTTTAAACCCACCTCTATTGGCTCTTCTCCCCCTTTGGTTTGATTGTCGCCCACCTCTCCACTCTCATAATTGCTGCTCTTCTCAACCCACAATTCTGATTTTTCTACAGTCAGACGTAGCTGATCAAGATCAGCCTTGATTTGCTTGTAGTTATCAACATCTTGATTAGACACCAGCAACTGAACCTGGAAATACAGAAAATTGTAAAGCTATTACAGCAGTAGCACCAGCACTTATGCCTGGGTAATTTGCTTGGCAGTTTCCATCCTAAGCCCCTCTTTTCAGGTGCTTTATATAACCTTCCCTATGAAATTGAGAAATGGCACACGCAGGCTTTTTAGGCCCCATTCATCAAAAACCTTTAGCAGAGCCAGAGACTGTAGTTGCCCAAAACAGGATACTTATAACATTCATAACATTCTCTCGCCTTCTTTAATACACTGCGAAATGTTTTCAGCACAAGCACAGATTTACAAGCTCTTGAGTTCTATACAGAGTTAGCTCTGATGCACTGATTATGATCCTCGTGGTATTAAAACAATACAGTTACATGGCATTAAAGCAAATACAGTTAGAAATACTTTATCCCATCAACACAGTACTTCACAAGAAAAAGAAAAAAAAAGGATGATATGACAAGGAATTAGGAAATCAGGACATCCAAAGAAAAGTCAGAATGGCCAGCATCTTTAATGATCACCTACATCACCATAATCAAATACTGAAAAATAACAGATCCTAACACTGGTACTCCAGCTTAGAAAAACTTGTTTGAATATAGCTCACAAACTGACTTTCAGGTTCATGTAGTTTCCCACCATCTGAGTGGTTGCCTTTTACCAAGATTAATCTCACTTTTTTTTTTTTTTGTACTGCTCAAATTATCTGGGTTTTTTTCAATGTTATTTGTAGTTCTTGATTTAGCATGATCTACACATTTCTTTTCTTCGTAATGCTCTTTGCTCTACCAATTTTATTAATTAAGATAATATTCCAAAAAACTAACTACAATCTTCACAGTAAATCAATAAGCACTAATAAGAAATCACACTTATGTAAAAGATTAAGGTCACATGGCAGACAAGAACACTGATATGGACATTCTTTTTTAAAAAAAAAATCACTACATGCAGGCAAATATTCATTATTTTGTAATATGACGTTTTCATCATCTCTCTTAGCTTGGTAAAACCTTTTTATTTTAGAGATTTTATTAATGCTACTCATCTGCAGACATTCATATTCCATGTTCTCTACAGTCTTTTTGGTTTATTTGTCAGTTAGCCTTTTCCATCCTTTACAAAAACCATGTTAAGCTAACTCAGTCCTTGCTTACCTGGGAATAACAGCTATTTATACAGCTAACCAGCCTGGCGTAATTTTAACAATCTGGTGGGAGACCATTATGCTACACTGCAAAAACATTAAACAAAAGCTTTCCAGGTCTTTATCATTCATCTGTTTTTAAACAAGAGAGACCTCCACATCTTACATAACGATGAGACAAGACGCTATCAAACTCCTGAAATAAGCATCAGATGGTCTTATCAACATATGTTATACAGGGTTACGTAACAGATGTCTCTGTCATCCAGCCCCATGACATCAGATCTCCCCATCCTAATCCACTGACACATGGAGCCTGCACATGCACTGTTATCAAGCAGAAAGAATAAAAGTTGAGAACAGGCTTGGCTATATTACTCTATTCCTGTTATTTGGGCATATCTGTACCATACAGTGGAGCAAACTGCAAAGGCACCTGAATTAGAACTAGAAACACCACATGAATAACAAGAGAGCTTTATACCCAGCCCAAGTAGCCCTGAAGACATGAAAGTCTTATTGCTGACACCGGTACACTGCTTGCTGAACACAAGCTACTAACTCTGCCTCTGAGGGATCCCTACATCATGTCTTAGTGTGAGATGCATGTGTCCCAGCTGTCACCACGGACCTACGTTTTCAGTAATGGATGCAATGCCAGAAATAACTATTTCTGGGTGCACAACATAATATACACTAGCACATATGCTCAACTAATGGGGAAAAAAAAAATAAATCTCTGCTGAATTTGGACCTCTAAGGAAATAACACTGTCATGCTACAAACAGCAATTTAGGTAAGTAAAGCAGCCTTTGGAAAGACTTTCCCTGCGGTCAGTTTCCTGGAATAACACTATGCCCATCCATACCTGTTTAAATGCTTGCAGAACTTCTGCTCTCTGGCTGAAGTGCTTAAATAGCAGATGCAGAGCACCGGAGAGCAAAGGAGGGTAGTCATGCATGATGAGGTGAATGAGGACCCGTAAAAAGGTTCTGCCCCCTTCATCATCAAGCTGAACCGCATTCTTCTCCTTTCTGCAACAGAAATGGGGAAAAAAAGACCAAATAAAGTAAAATAAATAAGAAAAAATAAAAGCTTTTGACATAATTATACCTATACACACAATCTTCATTTGACAGAGCTCTTAAAATCAAATCAAATACGCTGCAGGATGGAAACTATAAACATCACTTTAACGTATTTTGTAAGGACTTCAATCCTACAGTTATATGCTGTTGCAGCAATCTTGTAGCAGAATGGACACTATGGAATGAAAATATGTATGAAATGCGTCAAATATTGTGATTAAAATACATATCGCAAAAACATTCATTTATGTCTTGGATAGATTATGCCAAGTTCATCCCCAATCCAAATTAATTGAAGTAAACAGCATTTCATCAGAGATTAATTTGGCCCTTTCCTTTTCACTCCTTCCCTTTTCAGCTGCTATTAAAATTTCATTTAAGAAAAAATAAGCTCAAAAATAGTAAGAATTGCCAAAAGCATCATATTTCTGGAATCATATTTATAATCTGGAACGGCAGAAAGCACACTTACGCTTAACAGATCAAAGCAGAAGTAATGTTTCCAAGAAACCATTCAGGCTCTCTGTTCATTTTAAAGATGCAGATGCCAAGGGCTGTGTGTTGTTTTACATTATGGGAGTTCAGGGAGAGGACGGGAGGCATTGCTCTCACTGGTAAAGATTGAGAATGCATAAGGGACAGAGAGGAAAGATCAGAACGCCCATATTGTGGCTCCTTCTCCCTAGCTCCAAGAAAAACTTTAAAGTCTAAGGCCTTGTCTAAATGGGATTCATTTTTACTGGTATAATCATAATTATACCCATAAAATAAAACTAATATAGTGATAATGGTAATAACTCTCCAGTGTGCATATGTTCTGTGCTCTTTGTTTTTTGTTCACAGCGTAGCTGAAACCACTTCCAAAACTCCACAAGCATAACTTGTGATCTGCAGGCCTCTGGTGGTCCAGAAGATCATGGCAAGTGATCCGCAGCTGATTTGAGGAGTCGTATGAAAGACATTACTGTTGACATAACTTCCTTAAGTTCAAAGACAAGGTGCAATGACAATGGCTCATGTGGTCTGTGAGAAATACTGAGGGTCCACAGTAACTTCCTGATCCAAGAAATTTGGGACTACAGCCATAAGGTATACCAGTAAAAGGTCTTTCTTTAAAAAGCACCCATGTGGGGCTTTATAAGAGAAATAAGTTATTAGTATGTTTTAGCCCAATACACCTGTACACCATTCCCCAGCTGCCTTTGGGAACAAGGCAAAAACTTTCTACCAACTCTCTTACAACCAAGAGGGTGGTCATTTCCAATCCCATGGCCATCCATACCAACTGCGCTGTTCGCTTGTTTGAAATCCAGGTCTTTCCTGGCACTTCTCTGTCTATGTAATAAGAAATAGCAAAAGGAAGAAAAAGGGGTATGAAAACACACACAGAATAAACAGAGATCTTCTATGAGAAATATCAGCGTGAACAAGGAGATGAATATAGAGAGGCAAAACTGCAGAGAATATACCTGCCAGCAAACATGGTTTCAGCCTGAGCTGCAATTTCATCTATGTCAGGAACAATTGCTGGAAAACAATCAAAATAAAATTAAAAACCAAAAAAAGCCAATGATCATTGTTTAATCTGCACAGTAAAAAGGAATTCTGTTCCTCTTTACAGTAGATGTTATAAAATAAAGGTCTAACTACACATTCCTTAACTAAGCAAAATTTGCTATCTGCAAGAGAAGTAGGGAAGAAATGGGACATGGGGCAGAGTTAAATTGTGTATTACTATTACTGAGGAAAAGCCAAATTGTAGTGATGAACCAGAGCTCCATGGTGCTAGAGGCTGTACAAACTGCCACCAGTGACCCTTCAAATGACACAGAATATTAAACTTATATTTTTATTAGATGAGCCAACCCCCACAAAGCAGCTAAATGAGACACGTGAACTTTAGAATATTTATCATAAACCAAATCATTTACCACACCATCATTCTGCTTTAGAATAGCTTTAATATACCTTACTACATGAGACTTGAATACTCCTTAGCCACCCCTCTGTTATACAGCACCTCCAATAAAAGGAATTCTCCCCTACTTGCAGGCGGTCGCACAGACAGCCGTCAGCCTTCTGAGCACTTGTGTGCGGACAGGAACGCTCCCTGGAAAGCCGCTCCATTCACATATCACATTGACCTCATTTAAAACCATCCTCATCCATCCACAACCATTTTTTCATGATCTGCTCTCCACTACATTTGTCATCGTGCAGTGTTTTGGGAAGCGTACCAATAAGGGAATAAATTGTCATCACGGGAAAAAGGAATCATTTTTTCATTGGAGAAGGACAGGCCAGCAAAAATCTGTTTTTATAGGATTCCTTAAAATTTTCATTTTCACACAAGCTTTTCAACTTCAAGTGGCATGCATCTTTCTGGTGTAGTTGAGTTCATTGTTTGCAGTAGTCTACACAGAATTATTTTACATTGCAATACAATAGTGACATTTACCTGAGGCAATCCCTGGTGTGTCAGGCGGGGATGTTGTAGAGCTATCAATGTTTTCATTGTTTTCCCCAAACTCTCTCTTATAGATAGACAGCATGTAGGATATTCTATAGTCCAGTCTAACACTGAGAATAAACTACAAGAAAAAAAGTTTTAAATTAGACTTTTCTTCTGCCATTTGGTAACATGGGTTAGGATTTTTCTGTGGTGGAATGTACACAGATAGATGATTATTTTAAGTAAATTATTAAGTATATTATTTTAAGTAAGTATGTCCACTACAAAAAAAGAATCCATTACATTCATCAGTTTTCTGTTGTTTCTTTCTTCCCTCTGACCATCCTGAGACATACTGAACTCTACCCTACCGATTGCCGAATACCAAGAAGCAGACTGGATTTGTCCCGGGCTCCAGCATGCTGCTTTGTCCTCACTGCCTGCGAGCCAGATCAGTACATGCAAACCCATGTTGAATCTGATTATTTCATATTTCAGCTGGACTTCTAATGCCCCATGAAGATAGGAAGTGGAATGGGGTTGAGAGTAAAGACAACAGGGTCAAGCAAGGCTCACCCTCTCAGATGCCCGACAGCCAAGGGCAGTGGTGCTGCAGTAACTCCAGGCTCCCACAGAGTGAAGCACAAGCCTTGTGTTGTCTTTTTTCACATTGCTAGTGATCAGCTGAGGATGTGAGGAGCAAACAGCATTTCCTTCATGAGCTCCTAGTAGTGTTGCCAGCATGCAGCAAAAAAAAAAAGTTGGACTTTGGAAGCTACCACTGTAATGGTAGCAGAGATCCCTCTCACTCAACACTCTGCTTTCTTTTAATTGTTGGTGCCTTTTGTTCCTCAGCTGTGAAATCATAAACTCATTCAGCAAAAATCCTAATTCAAAGCTGGAAGTGCTCCTTTTATAGTGGAATAGCAAGGAAAATAACCAGGCTGGAAACATGAGCACCAATTTAAGGACTGACGCATATACACCTGACACTTCACTAACTGACTGCCCATCAACTGAGTTTCAGTGTTTCCCAAGCTTATGCTCCTTGCCCACAGTAAATGTAAGCATACAATGATAGAGGTTTAAGGTCATTTAACATATTTTACAACCAGTGGGAATGAAAGCACATATGTTAAGTTACCAAAACTCAGCCAACAGATGATGACTTAGCAAATGGTGGCAACCCGTTTCTTTGATCTCTAACTAAAGTCAGACAAGCTTCCCAAACCCGGAGTACTGTAACAGGACTTCACTAGGGTAACTAGGACTATGCCATTTAAAAACAAATAAAATGTCAATTTAAGAAACATTATGTTTTCTTTAAAATCTTCTAACAGAAAAGAACAAAGGCAGGTTTATTTTGGTTCCATGATCAAGTTACCCTATAATTGTACAAGCAAGATTTTTAAAAATAAAAATTTCCCAAGTCCACGCGTAGTCAACTAAGTCTATCAGACCATCTGTTTAATTCTGGCCGATGGCAGAATGGAAACTGTTAAGTAAAAGATGCCTTTACTTAAAGGAATAAGAGGATATATTGAGAGTTAAATTATTATAAACTGAAATATTTCTTAGAATTGAATAGTTTCAATCACCACTGTACTAGCTTTGCATGATAATACAATAAATCTAAAATATTCTTACTCGCCTTTTAGGGTAATAGCACAGTAATGAAAGGTAATGTGATTTAAATTAATCCTTCTTCATTGCATATTAAATGAAATGGAATTATTTCTTGTGAACTAAGGTCATATATATGCACATTTACTGTGATTCACCCAACATATGACAACGTGCTAATCTGCAGTAATTTCACCATGTGACTAAACGATAACTAGCAAGCCAGAGATAAAGTAACAAATTAGGATTAAATGCTCTCCAATCCCGGGTGCTCTTGCACTGGACATGCTGTGAAAAAGGAAAGGATGAGACAATCAGCGATTCTCTTGGCTGTAAGCAGACAGGCAATGCACAGGACGAGGTGAATGCACAGGACGAGGCTGGTGTCCAGGAATCATCCTCCTAGGCATCAACCAGTAGAGCAAGACCGTATGAAGAGAAACTCAGTCAAAAAACAAATGAAAACGAGAAGCAATACACATGAATGGTATTATTTAGGTGATATAACTTTATAACACTCTGTCCTTCACCATAAGCCTTAAACTAAAGGAGTTCTGGAACCAAAGTATGCAGCATTGTGGATACTCTAACAACTGATAGTCTTTCAGATGACGAGGAGTTAAGGTCATCTAAATCATTTATGAGCACTCAGAACAAATGGAAACCTTCAAAAGTGACAATGGTACCAACAGATCCGCAGAATTTATAGAAAAGACTGAAACATTCCTTCAGGGCGTAAGTATTGCAGAAACAGGGATTTGATATACAGAACGAATGTGTGCCACTTTACTTACTAATACCATAAAGTGAAAATTATATCTCAGGAGGCATGCTCGTGTCATATAGCTTGTCAGTTCAGCTGGGAGAAAATCACAGCAGCCCACCGACTGTTCTCAATCTAACAGTGGAAATCTGAAACGGACTTCAAAAGTGCATGGCCTTGCACGACTTCAGCGGGTCTAGGTCCAATTCTGCCCTTCACCGAATTACTGTAAAGGAGAAGTCAAATACTAAAGCCAAATAATCTACCCCAGTGTAAAATGAGTGTTAATGAGACTGGAAACAGACACACTGTCTTCAGCGAACATTAGGGAGGCAGATTAACGGACAAGTTCTGCCTTTTCACAGTTATAGTGACAGAGTTTCTACAGCATCTACTTTCTTCAGCAGTGAAGTAGGTGTAATAGAGTGAGGATCACAAATGTACTGTTGTTCACACAGCGGAGTATTCTTCCTCATATCAAAGTCTTAGTTTTACAATGATTAGCCCAGTGAATAGTAAGGAAGCAGGTAACAGAACTTGCCACTATGTGAATAAATAACTGTGAAATGGCTGCTATGTAATATTCTGCCAATCATTATTACCTGCAAAATCTCAATGATTTTCAGTTTGGTGTCCATTACAATCACATCTTCACTGTCGGAGGCGCTGGCTTGCTTGCTTGGATGAATGCTTGGCTGTACATCAGGGGCACTGATTGGAAATATAGATCCTCTGCTCAGTACCATTTGGGTCATCATCTCTCCTACACCATGGATGGTCCTCATAACATTGTTTCCTATGCATTAAACACAAACACATATATATTTGCCACCAGTAAAGCTTGCTTGCAAAGCTATATATGACACATCACACCCGTGACATCAAACTCCTTTACAGTCTTAACAGGTATATTGAAAAATAAGTTCTCAATTCCTGATCAAAACTCAGGAGAAGGAATTCATTCAAATTACCCAATGGTTTGGGGACAATTTTCTACACTGATTTTACAGGAGATCATTTCTTACAGGGCAACAGATGGAAAAGATGCCAAAAGCTTTCCACAGCTCTGTTAATATGTTCAAGAAATCAGAAAAAGTAGAGCGAAAGGAATCTCAGTAGTTCACCTAATCCATTCCTTTGTCTGAAGGCACATTATCTACATCTAAGACCATTTCTGAAAGAGATTTGTTTAACCTGTTTTTAAGAATATTTAAGCATTGCAAATCCCACATTATACAGCATTCCCAGGCAAGCGATTCCAGTATTTGACTATGTTTACTGTTAGAAAACTTTTATTGCTATTTCATTTGTATCTTCTATTGCTGCAATTTATGACCTTGCTTTGTAGACACATGGGAGGAGTTCATTTTCCATGCCTACTACACTGATGTCTTTGCCATGATGACTGGACATAATATATGTGCTTGACAGTAAGGTTGCTTTTGGCACTGCAGAAGCTGGAAGGAGACTATCCAAGTATCTTACATGTCACACTAAGAGAGAGTAAAGATTTGAGGCTGTGCAAGCCTGACCAGTCTCTGTATGTGGTCCAAATGACGGGCCACAAACCAAAGCCAACTGACACAACTAGCCAACCACCCCCCTTCAGAAAAGTCCCAGGAGAATGTCAGGACCTGAAGGCGGTCCTGAAGGTCAAACTAGTATCTGTAATCACAGTGCCCTTCATACGTTATACCTGGGGGAAAAAACTAGTTTACACTCATGTGGCAAAAAAACTTTAGTCCAGTCTAGTTGCAATGGTACCTATCACAGATGCCAGTTCAGCAAAACCCACGAAGAAATACCACCTGTTCCCATAGATTATACTGGTTGGTCTTCATAGTGAATTTTGATATGAAAAGCATCTCAGTGAATCAATGATTATCTTCTTCCAAAGGTGGGGAGAAAAAAGAACAAGCGTATCATGCTGCCTACCTACATGAATTAGTTTCCTTTCTTGCAAAGCACAGATCTGAATGAATGGAGGAGGGGAAGGCAATGATAGCATCTCTTCGCAGAAAGAGTGCCAAGACCTAGACTACACCAAAGCCAAACAAAAGAATGGAGGAAATGTAGCTTTGCTGAGGTATGCCTGAATAGTTCTTGTATGACTTTTAGTACACTTCAATCACCGTGCAACTGACAAGTTTTACTCAGACTGAAGAGACCCTCTTCCCAGATAATCTGCTGTAAAAAGCCAAAGCTATATTTTATTTTATTAGCAATATCCTCCTCTTATGCCCTTCTTTCTTCAATCCATAGAGCTCAAGTACTGCATGCAGGGAAAGAGGATGCCTTCAGCCCTGACTTTAAAAGGAAAACACACAAAGAATTTGCTTTTTCAAAGTGAATGAGGCAGATTAGTGTCACATTTGAGGTCCCATTCGGCATCCGGTCTGGTATGCAATCACTCTGAATTGGTCTTTTGAAAATAATACTTCAAGTCCCTACAAAGGAGGGAAAAAATGTATTTCTGACTTTGCATGATGTTAGGAAAAAAAAGCTAAAAGTCAAACTAAGGGCTAGATCCCCACATTAGCCAGGGACAGAAAGTTCTCCTAAGTGCTTACACCAGCATAAAGCAAATAAAATCATTCCAAATACCCTTCTTGCTGCAAAATGAAAATAGTGCATTTTCCTTTCAAATCAAATAACACAGCTGGGTAATAACATAGTGTGGATTTCTCTCTCTCTCCCTCCCTCCCCATCCCCTTTCTCCCAGTGTGCTAAATGTTTGTTTGCATTGACCATCATTCAGTACACCCATGGTAAAGCTAGATTACTAAGTGGAGGACCTTCGACCCTTAAAGTAGCTTCAGTTAAACTGACTTTTTGCATCTTCTTCATCTTCAAACCATGAAATAAAATACCTCATTCATATCATCCTGTCCTTAATGCTGACTGATAAGCCCACGACAAGACCTATAGGTTGTGCAGCTGCTTCGTGGCCTGTGATACCCCTGCTCTACATCTCAGTTGAGAAGTCGTCATCCTCCCTCACAACATGTTTTCAAAATCCCTTTCACTCAGTTGTACAGGGATGAATATAAATAGAGGCACTGCTATTTGGAAAGCTCAGGAATTCTTTATAAACCAACTTGAGTCAATGGGGTTACCAGCTGATAATTAAACCACTTAGGTCTAAGACAAGTCCAGAAGATATTCTTCTCGAAAACTAGATACAACTGCAGTTTGTCCAAAATGAGGCAGAAGAATTCCACATTATCTTGAAAAGTTCCTGCCTATCCTTCAAGACTGAAGTCCACTCAGTGTAAAGTTAACAAAAAAGGTAGTGTCTTTTGGACAAGGAGTCAGACAACATCTTGGGTGGACCTCATGATCTTGGAGAAAAAAAGCTGAGATTTTGCCTAGAGCATACATCCTGATTTTTCAGCTATCACTGGGGTGCTGCACAGGCACCATAGGGGATGGAGTTAAACTCCCTCTGCAACCAAGGAATTAGTCACTCTACCTGCATTTCAGGACCACCTCCATAAATGAGGAGACTACTTTCTCCACCTCTAAAAAGGACAGTGAGAGGCCTCATATAACAAAGACAGGGAGGCACTCAGCTAATGTGATGATGGAGCTTCTAAAAGCATCTAGGAAATAAAAAGAAATGAGATGACTGCTGTCCTCTCCCCTTACCTGCGGAACACCAGTGGTAAAAGATGGTACAAACCAGTGAGTGGCTAGCTATGAAGCAGCTTCCCAACAGCATTGGTAACAAGGATAAACCCTCTGTCCCCAGCATTCCTTTACTATTGACCTTCATGCAACTGATCAAAATAGCTAGAGGCAGGACAGCAAAGGAGGATTAAGGTGGTACTTATTATCACTGCCATTTCAAATTGTATTTCATTAACGCATAGGAAAGGATTTTAGTGAGAGAGAAGTCTACTTAATCCAGTTTAGCATTTTCAGCTGAAATGGGTAGTGACTCAGTACTGCATTATTTCTGTCAGTAACAGCAGTGAGACAAGGTGTCTCATCTTGGAAAACTTTTTAACTAACTGCCTGATGCTGACTATTATTTTCAATTAACTCAGAGCAGGCTTGGGAAGAACATTCCCAGAGTGAAAATAATACAGCAACTGGAGGAATTCAGCATTCTTTTCAGGAAAGGTATTTTAACAGCTATGTTTTGTAGGGTGCTGATGACATGTAACCATCTCTTAGGAATAGACGTCAGTCAACCAGCGCATTCATGAATGGCAATGAAGCAGCTGACTGCGTCTCAACACTGGGAGGAACCACTGTATTCTTTGAAAGAAGCCAAAAGGATCATTCATGTACATAAAGAGGGGGCAGTAGCTTCTCTTCCAAAAGATCCCCCAGTAATCAGCACTCATGGTGCTCAGTGTTATCTGTCCAGCCTTGGAAGTCTAGACCATGTTAAGCATGGATTTAAATCTGTCACTCACAAACATCAGGAGCCAGCAGCAGTCTTGCTAGTGAGTTTTTTCTTCTTGCTATGCTTTTATGTTCTCTTGGCTTTAATACAGTTATCTCAGCAGGAAAGGGTATAAGTCTCTGAGGTAAGGCATGCAGAAAGGTTATTGCGGCTTAAAAAGTGGCTGACTGTGTGTCAGCTAAGCCTGCAACAATGCAAGACAAAATACACTGGCTCAATAAAAGTTCTTAGTACGTACGCACACAATGACTAAAATAATGGAGCTCTGATCTTAGTTACAGCTCCAAAGTGCTACCTGAATACCAATGCCCAAGGAAAAATTAACTTACTGCCTCAGCTAGTTAACTGAGCTAAATCAGGAGAGGTAGCAAGTAGATGTGAACCCTGATTAGTTTTGTGTGCACTTTGCTAGAGGTAAGTGAAGAGAAGCCTGAGCTGTGCCTTCATATGGTACTGCCACCCTTAACCTGCTGACCTGCATCATTTGTTGTCTTCTCTGAGGTCAAGGTATTAACATTTATATACGGCTGAGAAGTGTAGCAGGGAGAGAACAGTCATTGCAACGTTGTAAGGTGCTACTGTGTGCAACCAACCACTTCTCTCACCAGTAAACCACTGCAAAAGTGCTCAGAGCTATGACTGACCAACAGAGGAAAATGATGCAAGGCAATCTCCATGAATCTTCTTCCATTTTTCCAATTTTCCCTTCCTCTCCCCAATTCTTCCTCTCTGCTCCTCCCTCTGCCAAGACAAGTCGGGTGCCAAGAACCTTCCACAAGCAGTGGACTCATCAGAAATGTCTCCTGTTGAATGTATGGTCTCACAAGGTTAGCCAATGGAAGAGTGAAATCACTGTACGCATAAGTAGTAATTTAAAGGAGCTGTAGATTGACAGGCACTGAAAGAAGAGGAAAGAAGAGAATGCTTGTCATGTTTTCAAAAGACAACTGTGCACCTCCTTTTCATTACTTTTTATTACAGTGATCACAACTTCCTAATGAATATCAGTTTCTGTCACAAAACTGTAGCACATAATCTCATACAATTTGGCACGATTGACAACACAGCGGCCTCTCTGAGAAGAAAGACTTTTCAGAGGAGTCAATTATGGGAAAAAAATAACAACCACCCAAGTAATCGAAACAGTGGATAATTTGACACTTCATTTTCTACACAAACATATTTTCTTGATAAGTCATTTGCTGGTTGCAAAAATTCTAAAAGCAGAATATAAAAGTAAACAACAATCTGCTATGTAACACAGTATGGATAGTAAGTGACAAAATATCACATTCAGAAAGAAAAACAACTGTCAAAGGCAGCTGGCAATTCATGCCTTTTCTTCAAATTGTTCCTAGCCAATTGCTATGCAGCATCCTCAGTTTGCTCTCCAGTACCCACAGCATTTTAGGTATTTCACAGTGCAGAGAACCATGCGGTAGCTGAATGTGAATACACAATGGACAGCCTCAAAGGCTGGCAGATACCCTTACAGCAAGTAGCCCTCTACTCCAGATATCCCCAAGACACCAGGGAACTTGCAGCCTTGTTCATTTAAAAATTAACTATACACACCTGATCTGGTCCCTAGTTGCCACAGAGGGACAGAGTCTGCTCTTACCAACATTATTGTTCAGTCTTCCTCAACACCGATATAGGAAAGATGGATTCTTAGGACTCAATTTCAAAACTGCGCAGCCATTTTTAGCTCAAACAGTTTTCCACAGCGCTCATCTCCGTACTCAGAAATACAAAAAATGCCTGTATTTTCAACAGGATTTTAACACCCAAAAGCTCTCATTAGGGACTGGAGAAGCTGGATGCTCGATGTTTCTAGAAACTAAGTACCTAAATAGGAGCTGACGTATGATGGGTTCTTCAAGAAATCTGGTACTTAATGACCAGAAAAGACAAATGTACATGTACCCACTGCTCCAGCAACTTTCATTAACAAGTCCGCAAAAGCCCAATACATTGTTCAGTCTTGCTTATATAAAAGGGGGATGGGGAGGACGAAGGTGACAAATCAAAGGTTTTGCAAAAATGTGGCATTTCTTACATTGTCTCTATAATTACTATGTTATAGAGACAACTCTCTGATGTCATCAAACCTTTGCATACTTTTGACTAGGACACCTGACGCTTCAACTTCTTCCAAACACCTCCTAGAAAACACTTCCCTTCCAATGTAGGAATACTTTTGACTACTTTTGCATACTTTTGCATACTTTTGACTAGGACACCTGACGCTTCAACTTCTTCCAAACACCTCCTAGAAAACACTTCCCTTCCAATGTAGCAGGGCACAAGCCAGACAGCACGTGCTACCAACATACTTAGCCCTTCCCTGCCATGCCAACTTCTTTCACCACAGCCCTTCAGGTCTCCTTCCCCATCCACCACCCAATGAAGTCCCAAAGCCTTCTCAGTCCTCCTCAGCCACTTTCATTTTACCCATGAAATTAACTTTTACCAACTGTAGCCCTGGTGAAGCAACACCAGATTTTGCCAGTGTGCTGGGAAAGCTTTAAGCTGGTTTCCAAGCTCACTGCTACATTAGGAGGTATCTGGCACGTTGTTGAAAGCCCAAAACCTTTACCATCAAAGTCAGTTTTCAGCAAAGCTGACCTTGTCTCAACCCATGTTTCAGTGTAGGTATGTTCAACCAGGTTTTAAGACAGTACTTATAACAGCAAGTTACTTTCCCAATGACTGCTGAAACAGGAGCTTTGACTGCAAACGGCCTTGACTTTGTGGATTTCAGTGAGACTTATACTATTGCTCCACCATAAGCTTCTTAAAGTTTCAGTGCCATCTTAAAGCATGCAACACTGCCAGTCCTTGGGGATCCTCTGGCAGGGAACCGTATGCGCAGCAATGTCTAGTTACCAAGGGCTAAATTAAAAACCCAATGGCAGCTTTAGCTCTACATTTCTTTGCCTTTGTTGATTTGGCTACACTGCTTCATGCAATTTAATTCTTCTGCGTGAAAAGTTATAGCCATTTTTAAGACATATAATAACAACACTTCAGTACCTAAAGGAACACATTTTATTTCAAACCCTTTAGAGCTATATATTATTTGCCAGAAGCATTAAGCTTTACAGCTCTGTTTGTGAAAGAGGTATTAATTTTTACAGGTTTTCTACAGAATTTGCTCATAAAGACTGCAGAACCTACCATAAACAGGCCAAGAATCACACTTTATTTCTTCATTAAACCATTTTTCATCGCTCAATAACTAGTTGACCTCAGGTAAGCCTCACAGAAAACCTAATGCATGACATTAAGGGCAGAAGGTGAGGCCACTTCTACAGTTTATGCAGCCCTCAGAACTAATGAGGCAAAACAAAAAAAAAACCCCACCACAATATGCAATGCACATACATTTGTTACCTACACCCTGCAGGAATCTGGCCACCCCAGTCTCCACTTACCTACAGTATAACCACAAGCCCTCCCTCTTTGCATACAACCTCACTACTGCCCAGCCATGGTGAAACTCCACCAAACTTCACCTTCTCCTGACATTCTGCAGGTTCTGTTGACATTGTCTATCCCCAAAACCACAAAGCAGTGTCAAAAGTACAGCTTTCATGCCATGGACATTAGACGAATGAAAAAATACATACATCAGCATGCTGGCCTTGAAGGTAAAAAGCATCATGGGAATCAAGCCTTCTAGCCATGTTACATCTATGAAACGGATATCGATTCCTAGAAGAGCAATGGTCTCTGGAATCACATTAATGCACAGGCCTCATGACTAAGGAAAGAATAAGGAGGAAAGAGAAATGGTCCATGCCAGAGGATTAAACTCTCAGACAGACCTCCCCTTTGGTCTGACAACATTCCTCACTGAACGGCAGTTGCTTCACTATAGACATGTGTGACTAACACAGCTAACTTTCCTAAGGGTTAAATCTTTTTTCTCTTGTAACCCTTTTTTTTTTTGTAAACTGCTGGCATAAATTATTGCTGCAGTCTGCCAGGCAGCCACCGCCTCATTAGCTCCGCAAATCAAAGTATGCCTCAAGAAGATATTTCAAATTGTTAACTAGACAAAAGAGCAGCTAGCAGGCATGGATGCAAGGCTGAGAAACAATATAGTCTTTTCTAATAGTCCTGGATGAAATCTGGTCCTTCTTGTCACAGAGGACCTACGGGCACAGTAGAAATGGCAGGTCCAACCTTGTTCTCCACCTTGTTCCAGTAGCAGTCTCACTACTGGTGCTTCGAAGCAGTATGCATCTCTACTTGCAGCCAAGAGGGCTGGAAGAAAACCCTACCTATCTTCTTGCTCAGTTGAAGCTAAGGGACTAAGCAGACTACCAGGATGTATCAAAGGGGCAGAAGACTGGACAAGTGTCCCCTGACACACTGATATACAAGCACTCCTTTTCAGAGAGATGGTAGCCTACCAATGCTGAAGTCTTCAGGAGAGAGTGAGGGCTTCCCTCTTCTGACCCCTGCCAGCATCGAATCCTTTGGGGAATATCACAACAAAGCAGCAAAGCTTGCAGCATGGCACAGGAGTCAGACTTTTCATGATACGTTGCAAAGAAATAGTCCACAGTCTCAAGACACCTGTGGACAGATCTTTAGTCCCTTCAGTCTACAGGAGAGATATGCTACCAAGCTGAAGGCCCAGACATAATGTGAAGGAGCTGGGATTATTGGCTACCAGCTGGAAGATGTAAAAGGAGGCATCTGTTGAGCCAGTGATGAGCAACATATTTCATGTGAGAATCACAAAGGCAGGAGAAATTGGAGCTTATAGGTAGTTTTTAAAACCTGTTTTTCAAAAAGACTGAGCACAGCCTTCCTTTGTGGAAGCGAACAGAGCTGGAAGACTGATGTCAGTGGACACTGGGTCAGGAAAATTGTAGTCATTTACATATAGCTCCTCAAAGAAAGACATACTCTGCAGATAACCTAGATGTGTCCCACCAATTTCCAAATTGGTGCCCAGCACTGTGGAGTTGCATCCCAAGACATATACAGCTTAAATTCTAGGATGTATTTCCTTGCACATCATTATTCTTACTCCAAACAACATTAACTAAATAGCACTGAGCTGCATGGCAAACGTGTAGCTTGCCTGCTAATACTACCATGTCATTTCATCTTTCAGACCTGAAATACGCTGTAGCTGCACGGTTTGACTAAAATCAGCTATTTGAAAGATCAATCGCACCTAGAGAAAGATGTGCATTTTAATTCACAGAGAATAAATAACCAGTATTGGACAAGGCAGATTGGCTCCTGACTCTGGAATGATACAGCAGGGTGCACTTATTAGGAAAGCAATGATTTTACTTTGTAATTAAAACTGCAAGAGATTATAATGTTCTTGAAAGGTGCCAGAATGAAGTCCTCACTTTCTCCTTAAGAAAAAAATACCTCTTTAGGATACAGGTAGTATATTTTGTAAACCCCATATTTTTTTAGAACCTAAAAAGAAAAAAAAGAAACAGAAAAAAGCTTCAAATAACCTCCAAAAGATGATGCAAAGTTAAGACACTGAAAAAAAGAGTCGGCTGCAACTTTTTCAAGTCAATTCCTTTTTAGGACGCAACCTAGGTAAGAAGCATTTCCAAAAATATATATCTTTTCTTTTTCCAGGATCCTATCTCACAAATGTTTCTAGCCAACTTTCCCCAATCTGTCCTCATCAAATAAGGTCACACCTGAAAACTACATGCACACAAATTTAATTCTGGTTAAGGTAACTGACAGTGGCATTAAAATCAAGCTTTTTAAAGGAAGGCAGGCATAACATTAACAAGAATGTAAGGCTCTTTTCAGAACCTTTGCAGAACCAATATAGAGAAACTTGCACACAACATCAAGGACTACCTCAGCCATCAGCGTGAGTCAAAATTTAAGTGAAGAATGGAAAAGGACATCTTGAGGTAAAAGGTTAATTAAGTCTTCATGCAACTTCCACTAAGCCTAAAAATACATCCCATTTTGCAGATTTGCTTCAACAGTTCAACATTTGTCGTATATACTTCCTTACTTAGCAAATGGTTTTACTGAAGTAAGTGGGTCTATTTAAGAAATAAATATTAAACAGGGAAGAAGATTCCAGATTGCTGGTTGTAAATTTGGTTGTTTCAATTCTGAGGTGCACAACTCCAGGCAGGCTTCTCCCCCAGCCAAGACCCCCCTTACTCTTCCCCTCACCATTAATATATTGCTACCCATTTCTAAAATCCTGATTACAGATTTCATGATGTGGAGCAGTTGCCAAACAAGTAAAGAGCCAAGATCACCAGTTCACTACAGCTCCACATTACAGGAATCAGATGCTAGAAGCTTTTGTTGCTACTGACCTGGAACAAATCAACGTCAATAATGGAAAAGCAGTATATCCTATCTGTCCCCAAATTTATTCAGCTCTGAGTTTCCCACAGAAATCAATACTTTTTAACAAAACTAAAATGCAAGACCTATCATGTAAAATAAATAGATCCTACCCAAAATTCTTAACTTCTATAGAGCTGCCACCTTGGATCTACTACAGCTGCAGAATAGGAATTACATTACTTTTCTATTTAGTCAAACCTCTTCTCAAGTCCCTTGTCCTAGAACCTGAAAATCAACTGCATTGCTGAATAGGCATAATTATTGGCAAAATATTGCTGTTAAATATCCATTTAATATTAATCTACTAAAATTTACAATAAGATAGTGATGTAAATTAAAATATACAAAGCCCAAGCTGGTATTTAGTAGCACTTTCCTACATTAGAGTTACAGGATGAGGCCCCTAGTTCTTGATAAAATTTAAACACATTTGTTTATACCATTAAACCATCAGTCCCAGGCATCATGGCTGGCTTTCAGTGTTTGTCAAAACTGGGGTTTAGAGCTACATTTCAAAGCTTTAAGCTCAAAGTATGAAATACATGTTCTTACTAAATTAAAGCTAATGCCTAGACATCTGTGATCACTGACTGGATGGATTAAAGAAAAAAAAAAAAAAACACAAAACCCCACAACTTCTATGATCTCCAGAACTAATAATTTACTTCCACACATTCACAGTATATACACAAAATCACAACAGACACAATCTTACCTTTTTTTTTTTTTAAAAAAAAACATCATTGTAATGAGTTTTGCAACTCAGGGAAGCTAATTTTCCTTAAGAAAGAAGCTGTGTAAACTTGCACATCTCTAGAGCAATAATGTGTGGAGGGACATCTACCTGCAGTACTCTATTCAAAGGTATGATATGAATGTTGCAAGTATCAGACCTGCCAGAGAGGATGCTGTGCAGTGAGACCCTTGCCGCAGTCCGGAGAGATACGGGAGAGCAGAATCTGACCTCCTCTAAAGGTAGGAAGAAATCACCCTCACCCCTAACTCACTGGAGGGAGCGCTCCCACCATCCTGAACAAGGGCAGGGAACAATCAACCTGTCTGTATTTTATGGAAGTTATGAATAAGAAAACACTTTCTGAAGAAATCAGTGGACCATCCTGATTTTAGAAAATGCCAACACATTTTCAAAAACAACAGAAAACCAGGCTGAGTTACTTTCTGTTGTAATCCTTTTTACTTAATAGCCTAAGAGATCACTATTGTAAGTTAAAAGGGACAATAAAAAGCCAAGACAGGTAACTGATAAAACACTTAACAGATGTTCTCAACAGCTCAGTTTTATAACAGAGAGAGAGGATATCTGCATAAAAGGGGAAGGGGAACCTTTGATGTATAATCTTATAAGTACTATAAAAGTGAAAAACAGTGTATACCTACAGCTTTGCCTGATGAACAACCCTTACTGTCAGAGTGAGGGGTGATCTAGACGACATTCCTGAGACCAATTTCTCTGTTGGCCTGCTCATTCCTCAGGATCTCTAGTGGATCCCAGACAAGGTGGATTCAGACTCCACAGGACCTAGATAACATCAGTATCTTTGGGGTCAAGCTTGTTTGGGTAGAAGTGACTGAACATGATGCAAAGCACTGTAGAATCAAACCCCTGGTCTTTCCCCTTCCCCCAAAAGATAAAAAAGTACAAGAACATCATTAAGACACATGATCATCTCGTACACAGGCCTGTTCCAGCAACCCTAATACAGCAAGGTCTCCCTGTCAAACAGACTCAAGTCCAGTCTCAAGTCAGGACTCACTTATCCTTAGCATCATCTACGGTCCAACACATGCAGAGGCACAGAGGTTCCAGACCACCACCACCCAGACAGAAAACATAAGCACTTTCTGCACCTTACTGTGGGCTCAAGCACAAATTCATGAAGTCTGAAAAGACTGGGCACAGAAGCAGCCAACTACACTACAGCACAAGCCAGCAAATCCCCTGAGCTCAGCTCTTTCTAGCTCAGCGTAGACACGTTGCACCTCAGCTACGGCTCAGTGGTACCTACCAAGGCAGAGAGCACGCAGGCAGGTCAAGGGCTCTGTGTGTTTAGGGCCTTATTCAAACCTTCTCGTTACCTTGTAGCAAAGACACAATCAGGATGTGGGTGCAAGACAAGCACAGGGCTGGTTTTAAAGGACTGCTACCCAACAATAGTTTTTTAAAAAAAACACAGGAGGGAAAGGAAAGAAGGAGTGTAGCCAAATACTTAGCTGGCACAAACCCTCACAGCCCCAGGAACCAGAGCAACTTATGCCAGCCAAACTCCTGCCCCCATGGTCTGATTCATTCCTCTCCAGCAGGCTTCCACATGAAACAACGATAGGCAGAAGTTACAAACAGCTGACATTTCAGCCACAGCAGTTGTCTCCAGAATGCCAGCAGCTACAGTACCTGGTGCTTTCTGCTTGAGCTCCCTTTCTAATCTTAATCTGCAACTAGGTTTTGTCTGTTTTTTCTAATGAAAAGTACGCCCCTGTTTTGCTTGAGTAATACGTTTTTCAGACACGAAACGTTCTTTGACACGAAATTCTACGAGCTGGGTGTTCAAAAATAGTGAATAGGAGTTACAAAACTGCTTAAACTCCTTCTAAATTATGCATCCCTGTGACATATGCACCTTCATGGCCTAATGGTGCCCATGGGTAGGTAAATACGCACCTCCAGAGAAAGAAGGAGGAATGGTAAGATGCTTGGGCATAGCAGTTAAACATTCAGGATCATTCTGTCTCAACTGCAAAGTAAATGCATGGTTTATGTGGCTTATGACCTGTCAATCAGAAAAGAAGAGGAAGGCTGAAGACAAGATATGACCATCCAGAGATGGGCATCCCTTTCTTTTGTCAAAGACTGTAGAAGGCCTCTCCAGCAAGTCTTACAGCTATTTCAACATAAGAACACCTATCCCTCCGCAGCAAAATTTCAATGCCTATTTTTAAGCCTAGACAGCACAGCCAATATCTCCATCTCTGATCTCACTTAAGACAGCAGACATGACTGACAACAGTCCTAAGCTAGCAAAAAACACTCTCTAAAGCAATGGGCTTTGTAGCCATGTAGTTACCAGGAAAAGGGAAAAAAAACCAAAAACAACCCACAGATCATTTCCAAAAGAACATCAGTGGATTGTCACATCCTGACCTGAACTGGTCCCGTGTTTAAAAGATAAATATCCATGGAGACAACTACAGCCAAGAAAGAAGTTTAAAGAATCTGTATAAAAGTCAAAGCTAATCAAAGATACACAAAAAATCCCACCTTTGTTCCATGCCTTTTTTGCTGAAAGAATGAGAGACAAAAAGATGTGTGACAAAAGTTTCCAATAAGGCTCCAGTCAATGGTTGAGTGTTACAAACAGGGCTACTGAGCTTCCATTTGCACGGTGGTGACATTTTCTGCATTTCTTCACACTCATTTATTTCAGAGTAAATTCATTGATTTGCATGGAATTGCTCTGGAAATTAGTATAACTGAAAGCAGGTCTGTTTGCACTTAACGGGTGGTTCTTTCCTCTCCTATATAGCCTGAAAGGAAACCCTTCAACAGAAATAAAAGGGAATCAAGGATGAAACACAATTTTATGGGTAATTAAGGTGAGTAAAAACATTGAATGAGATGTATAACGAGGATTAAAGACTTGAGCAGAGAGAGAACTTAACTGAAGAACCACATCTGCATGCTCCGTCTTGCCAATATGCCAAGATTGTATCTGGAGTCAAACTGTGTCCAGAGCCATTTAAAAAGAGAGTCTGCAATGCAGTATTTCAGGGACAAAAAAGGAAAACATAATTCCAAGTCTCTGAACATCCAGTCTTCCTCAGTGCTGTAGAGGGACTGCAGCCAGCTACAGCATGCCTTAGCATGCACAGCATTGCAGGGAAGACCTTTAGGGGCTTTCAGTAAAGTGTACTGGCAGTGACGGAGGAAAGATAAGAGAACCAAGCGTAAGACTTCTTGGCACAGATGACAAAGCAGACAATGACAGTCTTCACTTCTCCAGAGAGTGTGAACCTCAAAGAAGAAAAAAGTTATGAAGGGTGGCACACTCATGCAGGGCATCTGTAGGAGTGACTGAGCAAAATGATGATTAGGAAAACTCAAGGCTGGGAAAAGGCCTCACAGAGAAAATACAAAATAATTGTTGTTTCAAACAAGACAGCTCATCCTTTTTGGTACTGTGGGCCGGCTGGCAGCACAATGACACTTACACCAGCCACATATTAAAACAGAATTTGCCATCAGCCAGTGTCCTGGACCCTCAGCCCACATGACTGTCACACCTCCCTTCCACACACACAGAAGAACTAAGCTCATTCTTCAACCCAGTTTTAAGCCATGGTAGAAAAGGTAGTGGGACATACAGCATTGTCCTGGGGTTGTCAGACAGGCACTCTGGTCTAGGTTAAAAAAAGAATATTCTAAACTGACAAACAGATGCAGAGGATGGCCTCATCTGGACTTCCATCTGGTGCTTCTGCAGTTCTGGGACTAGTAACATCTTATTCTCCCTTCAAGTGAAGTGCTAAGAAGACTAACAAACACTTGTGCCACAAACAAGCCATTGTAATTGCTGTGCCCAGGCAAATGCTGTCTGCATGTGCTTGGGATTTTCAGCACAAGGGACAGCGAGGACTATATCCAGATTTGAAAGTTCTGTTCCAAACAAGCAAATGGGCAGCAGCACCAACACAGTAACCGCAAGTCATGAAATCTGCAGCTCTGTTCAAAAAGGTTCCTTTTTGGCTGACCACCTTAATGTCTCCTGCAATACATTCCTGTAGGTGGGTTTAAAGAACCTTGAAAGATCGATGAGACATTCCGTAAATTATTTCCACCCTAAATAACGAATTACACACTGAAGTAACAGTCTTTGCTGCTTCTCTCACCTCCATCCTGAAACTTGCTCAACCTTTCGAAGTATGACGATATAGGAACTTGAACAATATCGAGAATTGCCAGCAGCGTCCGGGTCAGTCTGAGAAGCTCACTAAAACTATAAAAGCCGAAGTATATGAGGTTTCGAGCCAGATGTACCACCTATGAGAAAAAGAAATTAAAAATGAAGGAAGTATCGGCAACCTTGTGGTATTCAGCTGTGCCATACAGTTGCATTTCACACAGCAGCTTTCACAGAGATCAAGATCTAGAGTACATTCAAATTAGTACACGTCTTTCCACTGATTTAAATGGGTCTTGGACTAAGGCCAGTAACATCAAATGTTCTTCAGAGTTAAACAAAACAATTGGTCAGTCAAATTACAAGCGAGGGCAAAACCAACACAAGATTTAGGAAGGCTTGAAAGGATACAATTACAACCAGGAAAATATATAAGATCATGAAGCATGACTCCAGGAAATTGTTTAAAAAGGCAGCAGCTGTAGAGAAGATGAGTCAAAAGAAGAGTAAGATGACTGTGGTAAGTTTGAGTAGAGGTGATTTCAGATAACCAGAGACAGGTGTGACAAAGCTTGGGAGGTACGCTGGAAGAAGAACTATAAAAGCTGTAAGCATTTCCCCTTTATTCAATGTTATTTGAACCTAGAGGATTTAGGCCTATCTAAAGTTTCTGTCAGGAATTTCAAACAATATTTAAAACACAAGATTAGGTTATTCAGAGTATTTCCTTCAGTGTCATATGTTACACAGGGAATAGTACTTACTTATATTGAAGAATCCCTGCGTGCTAATTCACTAATGTGCAAAGAAAGGGAATACGACCATTCACCCACACACATATCCCTCCTCCTGCCACTGAAATGCAACCATCTCAGGAAAAGGAAGGAAAAATACAGCTGTTTGACAGCAGACAGTAATACTATTTTCTGTAGTAACAGTCATCACCAACAACACTGGAATTAGGAACTGGTGGTTCTTTAGGACATTTTAGATGGACACTTACTCTGCAACTACCTTTACTTTGAAAGAGCCAATGCCAACCTAGCTGGAATGAGGAGGAATACTGTAAGTAGGACGCAGATAGCTGAGAAGTACCTCAAATGTAAGTTTATTTTTCTCTTTGTCTCCAAAAGGAAAGGGCTGATTTACAACTTCTTTCAAGTACTCTTCTACAAATTCCATAGTTAGTGCAAACTTCCTCTTCATTTCATTCCTTGAAGAGTCTGTGAAAGAATCATACCTACAATGCAAGGCACAGAAGGAAGAAAAATTAAACACCTGTAATACCAGGATCAGCTGTCACTAAAGAATAAACAAACCAATCACGATGCCATAAAATTACTGTCAGTTCTCCATAAGGAGAAGGGGTAGAGGTACGCTAATTCTGCATAGACATGCAAAGATGGCAAACAAAAGATGCACAGGTCTTTCCTCCAACAGTACCAGGAAGGGTTGCAGTGAATGGGAATAATGGAGAAAGGAAAATACTACAGTTCTGACAGACAGCACTTTTAAATCTTGCTGTGGTAATTCAGTAAGTCACTAAGTCTCAGTTGTCCTCTCTGCCCATCAGACAGAGTTTACTATTTCTGCAAGGAAGACAACAGATAAGGAAAGCAGCTCGGGTCAGTCAACTTCCTCCTTTGCACCACCAACTAGGATTAATTCATCATATATGTTAAAGCAGTCCTTCTCACCAACAGAAGCAATACTGTCTGCTGCACTGCTATACTTCTTCCTCTTTGTCTCTGCAGCCAGATACTCCGTGTCTGTGTCTAGCGCAGGGGCGCTGCTCCATCAAATTAATTAAGCCAGAGGAGGTTTCCATTGAAGTCAATGGGCCCGACTCATACTTAAATTTAACACATGCTTAAGTACTTCACTGGATGGAGGCCAAAGCCTCTGTGAACTATTTCTAGGGCAATAGCTGTACCTAACTGTAAATTCTGGCTTTCCAACTGTGGCTTTCAGTTGAGCTTGAAGTATAAAACTGACTTCCAACCTAGCAAATGTGTAATGTTAGACACAATTAGATTACTTCAAGTTCAGTTGATCTGAGGAAAGGCCATTCCATTTTTCCCCAGCTTGTTCCCTATAAGAACACAGTGAAAAATAAAATGGAAGGATTTTCAGCTACCCATGGAACTTTCCAAGAGTAACAAGAAGTACTAGCTCTATGTTCTGGACAAAATACCTTTTCACATACATGTTTTGTTGACATTAGACATCTACAACCATTTTGTTCTGAGACTAACTCCTACAAAATGCTTCTGTTCTTTAGTTTGCAACACTTTCAACTCACTCATGAATTGTGATCTTAGTAGGAATTTCAGTCCACAATCTGGCATATCTGACAGGTACCACAGATTCCTGAGGATCTCTGTCCACATGCATGTGTAGCATCAGTCGGCAAAAAGAAGCCCGGAGGTCGTAAGGGAGGCTTTCATCAGACATACATCGTAGGATCAAGTCTACTGACAGCTGTGCAGAAATCTGGTTGATAGCTAGATACTGGCGGTCCAGGCACATTCTTGCAAAGAGGTTCAGTTGGTACCTTAAAAAAAACCCGACATATTTCCAACTGATTTATTTGACTACCATGAAACAACATACCTCAGAATATCACTTTAGAAGCCTGATGTCAGTCTTTCTGATGTAAATGCTAAAAAATAACAGGAGATTTTGCTAACCAAGGGACCTACTTGCCATTAAAAAAACTAACATCAGGCTCCAGCCCCTGTGAAGAATGGGCTCCCTTCGAAACTTAAAGTGAGCATTGTTCAATGGAGGGCTGAAGCATTTGGACTATTTGTTTTCAATCTGTGTAAGATGCTTTTCCATGATCCCACCTCCCCTCTAATCCTCAGTACACGCAGGATACTCCTTCCTCAGAGCATGCCTTGCTTCCACGGCAGCACAACCTAAAAATATAGTTCAATAAAAAAAGGTAAGAGGCAAAATGACAGAGAGACATAAAGAGCTGTCATGATCAAAGGAAACTCAAGATTTGTCTGGAATAGACAGCAGAGATTGTGATGGTTCCCACAGGAAAAGAACCTGAAACAAACTTTTAATCCCAGTTTCTGGCATGATCTGGTTTCCTTTTTTGATACTGGCAAATGAACTGGCTAAGAACAGCAACAGGCTCTTCAGAAAGTTTACATCTTCTTCCATTTGAATAAGCAGTTTTACCTGTAGTAGGTAAGAACTTCTAAATCTGCTTTTGTGCCCTCCTTTGCCTCCTGAGCCAAATGCCTGATGGCTTTGCCATGAGGCTCCTTGTTACTGTCAATCCAGTAAAGCCACACTTCCTCTTCATCAATGTCATCCGAAATGACTGGGCATTCCAAGGGATTGTCCATTTGTGTCGAAACCAGCCTGCAAGCACAAACGATTCACAATGGAGCTACTACAGACTGCTATGAATGGGACAACAGAGCAGAGACAACAAAAAGGTATGTTCCCATCATGGACACTCACTTGGTCTGAATGAGAATGTCAGCATTCCCTGGGCTCAGCATAAACTTGCAGATGAGTTCCTGAGTTACTGGTATTGCTGTGGTGTTAGATACACACAGATCCGATAGATAATCCAAGAATCTGCAGTAAAAAAACCAGATGCAACAGAAGGTAAGACTTAAAATGCTACGCAGAAACATTGCAGTAGAAATCTCTAGCATCCATTACTAATATGCTCAAGGGAGCATGTATCACAAGATTTATCAACGTATTACCCTTGCTCATTTGTACTATTGCTAATCACAACAGATAAAGATGAGTAATAGCTTTGAGAGCCACCCTGAATGGTGCTAGACAATCAGTCAAGGAGAGAAAAGAAAAACATCCCAAGTGTGACACTTCTCAGCAAATCAAAGGTGAAAGAGTTGTGCCAGAACTTAAGAGCAGCCTGAGGCTGTCTTAAGCTTGGCTGGCAGGGGAGCTCCACTGAAGGTCCTTGTCAGGAACCAAAAGTAAGAGCACACATTCTCGGTCATCTTCCCATCAGGTAACATGCCTCTCCCTAAACCAAGTAGCAAGGAGATGTTACTTGTGCTGGAGATAGCTGTGTGCCCTCTGAGGAACTCCACTGCACTGGAGAAGTCCACACCCCCACCTTTTAAAGATGCCTTTTGAAATCTCTGAAGTGACACAGCCAACAATTAGTGAAGACTGAAGAGCTGGCAGGACTGAAGACAGGACCTCTGTATTCAAAGAGGTCATTCCATGTAAAGTAGAAATAACAAAGCTTTGCATGGAAATCAGTTTCCTGTGAATTTGTCTCTCGAATTTAGGTCTTCTGATGTTTAACAAGGTTCAGGCTGAGGCTTTCCTCGCAGTTGGGACATTCATTAGATATCTGCTTCTTGTCCCTCTTTCATGGATTCCTCTGTGTGTATTAACAGTAGTCCATATTGCAGCCTTTGCCTCACTGGAATGTAAAAAGGGCCTCTTCCCTCCATGTAGCTGCTTCTTTTCATGACATTCATAGGACCTGAGTATCTCTGAGCCCACCACTCCTCTAGCAAATATAGCTAAAACTGGGCAAGAGGCTCATATCTGTGGGAGCACAGATATGAGCAGGCACACACACACAGATCATATGCGCCACTGCCTTAGAAATCCAGGTAAAAAATCTGACCATCTACTATCAGCCGTTCAAGGATCAATAGTTTCAACCTCTATAGGTGATCATCCTACCAGAGGGAATCAGAATATCATTTCTGCGTTAGCACAGACCACACTCCCCACGGAAGTCTGGGAACTGCAAGGGATATGTACAGAAAGCAATTTTAGGGTACACTTAGTAACAATTTCACATATCGCTGAAATGAAGCCTTGTGGCAAGAACTAATTAACAGTGCACAGCAATATTGCATCACAAAGATAATATTAAGTAAACAGCACATAATTGCACAGAATTCTGGGGGAGTTACCTCACTGGAGCTAAAACTTGGGAAATTTTGTAGCTCTCATGTTTTAGAGCATACTACCACCATTCTTACTCACACAAGCAGTGCTGCAAAAGTCTACAAGACTCTCCATGAAAATAAGTGCCTTTATTGTTCAGATTGCACCATCTTGGCAAGGTGTATTTTTCAAACATTTATTGCGCTTGGACTTCAGCCTTGAAGAAGTGAATGTATATCTTAATGCACAGCAATTGCACAATTTAGTTATGTAACAATATATGACATCCTCCACCACAAAGTGACATGAGATTGTCAATAAACACTAGGACCCTTCAGCACTGAGAAGGAGCTAATCTCTTGTGGTTTCCTCTTAGTACTGACCAAACCCAACACAGTTAGCATGGGAGAGGCAATGAGATTACAGTGTGACGCAAAACGGCTGCAGACATATAGAGAATAATTGAAGCAGCAAAGCACCAGGGCCTTGAGCAATTTCCTTAATCGCTAACAGGAAAATGGTGTTCACAATTACAGAGGACATTATTTGGCCTTCAGTACATTAATTTCCTATATTTGTATTACTTCGGTAATTTTACAACTGAAAATCCAATGAAAAAAATTGATAGATTTTCCATTAAAAAAAAAAAGTCCATTTCCTTTATATTCTGACCTAAAGCTAATCAAAAAAATTTCCAACTGAGTGAAACTGAAGGCCAGAATTTTTCATTTGGAACAAGATCTGGTCTAGGACACATGGTCACTGGGATATTCACTGCCCTAGGCCTCATTCAGGTCTGACCTGGAATCAGAACCTGCAGGAAGACTGATATTAATAAAAGCTTAGAAAAATTGACATCTGTGTAATTTGCACCAAGATTATTAGCAGGGGAACCAACACAAGTGGCAGTTTCACAGAGAAGCTGCAGTATTATGAGAAATTAAAATTTCTGTTTGTTTCTCTTTGTCCCAATCTGAACTAAAACCAAATTTTCAAAATTGTTCTGTAAAGTATAAACCTTCTTTTCAGTAAGCTCTAGTTCTGAAATGCAGATATAGTCAAATCCCAAGAATATTTCTGATATTTTCTAGCATAACACTGTACATGTGGGGTTTTTGTCTGTCAGGTCAAAAAAAAAATTAAGCTGGGAGAAAGAGACAAGAAAACTATGAATAGCAGGCAGATTCACAGCTACTGCAAAAATAAAAGCTTATCAATACAGAAAAAAAATGTTACACGGATCACTTCAAACCTTGGCTCGCGATTTCTCCTGAGTAAATTAACAAATGTCTCTATTTCTTTAGCCGTGATGTGTTTCTCTAGCAGTTTTCTGTTGTTGTGCAACAAAGCTGTGATGGTGTCTTCTGCCAGAATATCATAACCAATCTGGGACTGCATGACGCAGAAGTTCTTAGCAATATATTCCTGAAAAAAACGAAAATTCCCATGATGACCTGTTAAGGAGTAATGTTTTTCTTCTAGAACCAGAATCATCCAGCTCAATTAGCAATCAAAATAACCCTCAAAACTTTCCTCTCTGAACTGGCCTGCACAAAAGAACATCTGAGCACCTTAAATACGTACCCCAAGAAACAGATTCAATATTAGGGATGACTAAATACTTTTATTCTTTTATAAACCAAAGGAATGAATCCATGAAAATATATACAAAATTCAAGAAATAGCAATCAATTTTTTTAAAAGGAAAAACCAAAAGGTTTTTATAACATTTAAGAAGTTTTCTTTCCTCAGTCTTCCCTCCTCCCTTTCCCTCCCTCTGAGTCAGAAATACTTCTGTAAAGCCTTAGAAAGAAAACAAAGAAACCACACATCGCTGTTCAATCTTTTATCTCTAGCCCCTTTAGTCCTATAAAGTTAGTGCAGTTTTTCCCCGCTGCAAAGTGCAAAACACTCGACACCATGTTCTGAAACACTTCTTGCTCTCGGGGAGTCTCCAGCAGTGAGAAATCAGGCTACCTGGTAGAATAACCTCTGGTCTGATTCACAGCCATCCCTCTACAAATATTTAAGCAACAGAAACAGACAGTTTTGCAGACTTGCCACTTTATAATCCACAGTCTAAGAGCATAATTTCCATAACAGAAAGCTCATGAATGAAGCAGTGGACCCCAGTATCAGTCTGAGCCTGTGAAAGGTTAAGGTGAACCTATGATATTCACTGCTGATCATTCAATTCATATACAAACGCCTACAAAACAAAAACACTGTTCCTCAGCATGAGGCAGCATATGACAGTGACTTCTTACTACTAACCTACACAACACCCAGTCCTTTCACCATTACCACAGAATTCCACTTGTAAGTGCAGAGAGCAATGTCAAACCCAGGATATATAATTATAGAAATCAGGAGGAAAATGGTCTTGAATACCACTGACCTGGTTCTTCCTATAGTCCTGTTGGGAATGTCTGAGAACTCTGTAACATAACCTTAACATGTATTTGTATGGAGCATATCTCTGGTCACCTAGGTCTTCAAGTCTCAGCATCGATCCTTCACCTTTGTCCTTAAAAGGAGCTTTGAGGATGCCGAATATCTGTTCAAAATCAAAATCACTGAGAATGAAAAACAAACCCAGATTTTTGCTTAACTTACAGCAGTCAATGGAAATGTCCCCTGACAGGATCAGCACACGGGCCTTATTGACCAAATTCCCAAGTGAATCACTGCACTTATCTACATATGACTGAATACAATTGGGGGAACAATCTCAGACATGACAGCTTTTTGTGTTTAGCTTTGAACTTCCCACCAACTTGATTGACATTGCTTTCTCTTTACTGCTATCCCCAATTTTAAACATTGTTAGTTAAGTGCCTTAACTTTGGATAAATTAAGGATGAAAAAGGAGGACAATACTGGCTGCTGTCCAATTTCATCCTTTTCACTTTTTTTTTCTTTTTTAATTTCAGTAGGCTACTTAAAGAGAATATTAATTTTGGTTTACATGCAAGTTGGTCCTCATACAAACAAAGTCAGGGATCCACAAGGGCATCAAAATTTTTCCTATACGGGGACACTTGCACAATTGGGACTATGTTGCAAGCTTGTTTCAAATTTCATCAAAGATATGCTATTAAATGTAGTCTTGAAAGTCATCAGAATCACATGAAACTAACAGCCATCGGTCATGGCCCCTCATGCTTCTATCTGATTCACAGACCAAGAGGTGAGCCTTGACTAAGTAGTGTCATATCTATCCAATGCAACAGACACAAACCCAACATGGCATAAGCCAAGTTACCTAAACATAACGTTTTCTCAAATTACTCTCTCCTACAATCGGTTTGTAAATACAAGCAAGTTATTAATACAGTAGGACATACCTGAGCCAATATATTTTGTTCCCTCATTAATTTTTGTCGTTCCCGGTTTGGCTTGGTAATGACCACATCCAAAACTTCCTGCCCATTATTAGGCACATCAGCAACAAAGAAAATGAGATCTTCCAGTAACTTGGTTACAAACCTAGAATGAATAGACAAATCATTATTATATACAGTCATTCAACACTTGCTAGGATTCATTAAGAAAAAAAATCACCTTTTAGAACAAGTTTTATCTAGCATGATGGAACTTCAATCACTGCAAAGTTTAGTTTGACATATACTTAAGGATTCCAGACCTTGGTTCAGCAGAGGCTTAAATCCATCACAGGGATGTGTAGCAAGGCATTAAACAACCACCAGAGGGGAAAAAGGGAGAAAAACAGAGGATGCTGGATTGATGCATAGTATTCAGAAATCCACAATCTATACCAGCTGGCCTCAAGGCCTAGGAACAGTAGAAAGACACTCTTACGCAGCCTAGCAAGGATTTTTATACTTTATCATAGACATGGGTCCGTGAAACAAGATGATGGACTCACTAGAGGAATAAAAACATTCTGTCACTAGACTATTCCCTACTGACCCAAGAAACTATTGAAAAACTACTATATTTGTTTCACTCTTTGCTACACAAAAGAAGATTTGGCAGAAGCAAGTGCTAGAAAGAGGACAGAGGCAGTAGTAATTCTTTCTCTCCTACCTTCAGAAAATGCAAAAAGAAAGTGGTCATTGCCTCCTTGTTACTAACATACCTTACCAGGCATGCACAGAGAGAAGTACAGATGCCCATAGATTTCAATGAATCTCTCTTAAAAGAACTTGCTATCTTTTACAAACAAAATCCAGTATGTCTCCTATCCTGGGGAAGCAATATTTGAATGTGGACAGTCTATGTCTAGTCTATAATTACATATAGACATCTAGTCTATAATTACTAAACCTGTAGACATGCTATAAAAGTGGCCAGAAGATGCCTAGTACATTTTCAAAGTCATCTCTGGGAGCCAGACGCAAAGCTTCCCAGAAAAGGGCTGGGCTGTTCAGCTAAACCCTCTGAGTGAGCTTTAACTTTAAAAGTCTCAGCCCACCAGTGGAGAACAGAAAGGTCCCCCCCAACAGAAAAAGTACAAAAGGCAGACGTAGGATGGAGGAACCAGGAATAAACTGTTGGGACCCCTACTTATCTAAGCAGGAAGGTGATAAGACAGGGAAAAGAGGGTTGTTGTTTTTTTTTTCCAAAGGAAATCACAAGAGCTAATAAATAATGGCACTCTTCTGAAACCACTCTGAAATGTTTTACATGTGTGTTGTATCAATCTGTCAACATCAAGACTTGACAACACTGGGTTGCAGTGACACAGCAGTGCAAGGTTAATACAGGGATGTCACACCTTGATTATGTTGTATCCCTCTCTGGTTCAACTCAATCATGAAATGGCCCATCAGCTTTTCAAGGCTGAGTACCAACACCCAGGTCATTACAGATCTGCCTGTTACGATAAATCCTCCACCTGATATTAAACCATCTGGTTTAATTGCTACTGACAACCAACAGCAAAAATTCAGTTTTATCACCAAAAATTAACATTTTCAGCAAAAAGCTGTATATGATGCATGGTGGAATAGAAGTTACAAATTAACACTGCTAGAGATGCTGTCTGATATTCAGTTTAACCACAGACAGCTGAAAAGAAATAGTGAGCTACATCACTGGCAGTGGGATATATTTGGCTACAATGTACAACAAAATCCCTTAATTCAGGGGTGGGTGTGAAGAACAGACATTGTAATAGCCCTATGGCTGAAACACGGACGAATACGAAGGGTAAACACCAAAATTATGTAAAATAGGAAAAGAGAACAGGGAAAAAGAGAAATAAGAAAGGAAAGGGACTGTTGGGGCAGCTTCTTGGTCACTCTGAGACCTCTATTTACTGTTCTCGCAGCATGAATGTGCAATACAGTGAACTCCATACGGATCAAGAGTCCTGCCATGCTACCCGCTGTATAGATGGCTTTCTTGTACATGAGAATCAAATGCAATGGACCCCCATATTACAGCTCAGAAGTGGTTTATCAAAGGAAATTAAGACCAACACTTTGCATTTGCCCAGGGAGCTACCCATTTATTTACGTGGCCAGTGAGCTGGGGAAGTGCTGTTTACCCCCGTTTTACAGATGTGATACACAGACCAGCCTGAGGTGCAGCAAGGACGCTCTGACAGAGATGGAATCTAACCCCACACTAGCACTCCCAGCAGTGAAGTGTCCTCTCTCAATTGCCTCTATGTCCACAAGGATGTTACTAACTTACCATTACTGTCATGCCACAATGTCATGAGTAACCAAACACCAATTTAGGAGGGGAAAAAATAAAACTCACTAACCTCCTTTCATTCTGGGTTATTGTTCCATTCTCCAGCTTTTTAACAGTTGATGCTAGAACCTTGTTTGCGTCATTAGCAAAGTCCAAGTCTCTGACCTCAGACAGAGGAACTGATACAATGGCAAAAGCTTCCTTGTCCTCTTTTGTTTGGCACGTCCCAATCTGCAATAGTTTTTGGTTTAATATGGGTAAGCAATCCTCCTACCTTTATCCTAATTATTATGCACATTTTATATGTTAGAAGCGAGATCACCAGTAGAGAACTTCCGGAATGAGTTTGGGATTTCAACCCCAATGTGTATGTGTTTACCTTTAACATCACAGGCCTCTCTTCATCAGTGTCTATCGGAATGCTGGTACTAGTGACCCAAGTGTTAGTGCATAAATGCCTCAGTCGGACATATGAGTTCCTAAAGGAGAACAAAGCAAACAACAGGTTAGATCCTGAGCTAAAGTAGGCGAGGTGGGATGCAAAGCAACACATGACCATGACATGGGAGTTGAGGGCATGAGGCACACCAGCCACTCGTAATAAAAGGGTGAGGGAGACATAGAAGATACTGCAGTACCCTTTTCCCTTGTCTCCTTCTTTCTCACCCAGAACAGAGCTGCAACAAGAACAAACAGCATCTTGGGATTATGCAGAATGCTGTTTTTAAGTATTTATGTAAGCCTAGGAATAAAGTATTCCTTAAGGAAAAAATTTAAAAGGAACGTGTTATTAAATCTCATCTGAATAGAAATACATTTCATAATAAAACCAATCTTTTCTTATTATTTTTTTCTGCAAAGTAACAAACCCTTCCAACCTGTCACAGCACAAAAGCCAGGAAGTAAAACTGAGCACGGTTTCACAGCTTCACCATTATGATCTGCAAACCCTTGTTCCAGGGAGCAAGCATTTACAGTACCAGTTCTCAACTGAAAATCAAGTGAACAAAGAGCAGACATGAGATTCTTCTACATTCTTTCCATATGATAATCTGTGGTATTATCAAAAAGCAGAGCTGAGAAATCAATTACAATTTTTACTCTGAATTCTACTTTTTAAATGTATTCACTGTGGTCTTCATTCATGCTCTCCTCTTCACGCTGATGGGCTTTGAGTATTCAAGTAAGCAAATTATCTGGCAAAACTTAGCATAGCAAATACATTTCAAAGCTGCATACATCAGTATTTGCGCGTACCCAGTTTTAAAATTCATCCTCATAACAACTAGCCCCAAGTGTCTGCATGTCCATTCAGTCGCAACCAACACCGTGTGACTTATCTAGCCAATCTCAGCTAAGCGACACAGTTGAAATTTCAAATATTCACAATTAAAATCCAGAAGCCACTTGCTGAATTCATTTGAATAACAAAAGTGTTCAGTGGCATCGTGATCTGTCAGGGAAACAGAAGCCCAGTTCACTATACATGTTATTTTGTTGGGAACAATTCAGTGAGATCTATTAGCAGTACAGTTTTTTCGAACAGTACACGGGGCTCAATTCTGTCCTTATATACATCTGTGCAATATTTAGCCCATTATTTTTCTCTTCACAGACTTTCTTATATTTGTTTTATCCTTATAATTATTTTACCCAGTCACAGCAGCAGTATCATGTTTTATACATCCCTTGTTTATCCATGAACACTCCTCAAATTTTAACTGAAGGATAATACTTGCTTGTGTTTGATTTTTTCTGCTTTACTCACCAGCATAATGCTAGGAAGAGACCCTGTCAATGCAGCACTATTTTTTGCCTCTTTTTTTTTTTTCCCTTTTTTTTTTTTTTTACCTTGGAACCAGGCAATCAGCTCTCTGAAGAGTGGTGGCATCCAGTTCAAAGAGAGATGCGATGTCATTTCCATGTGGCACAGAGACCAAAGTATACATAATCTTCTCCCCTGCTTGGCGTTTCTTCTTTGAAGCAGGAAGGTCGCCGTCTCTCTGCTGATTAGGCACAAGGGTTATTTGCTTGCATCAGGGCCCATTATAAATTCTCCCATTACCTTGCAGACAAGTAATACATCTGGGTTGGTTTTTGGTTTTTTTTTAAATTCTAGTAAGAATGTACCATGACTAGCTTTGGAGTGTGTAACACAAAGGATGCACTTTGCCCCAGGCACACGGGGTCTCAGACAGTCATTGTAAGAACAGCAGGTCACAAGCTACAGAGAGACTGCAGTACTGTATACATTATTACTTGACACCTACAACTTCAAAAAACCTGCGGTAGTTGCAGACCCTTCACTCCCAATAGATGTAACTACACAGTGCTGGTTTGTAAAGGGCCAAAATTAAAAGAAGAGAACTAAATAAAATTGGATTTTTTTAGAGGGGGGAGGGGATTGAAAAAGTAAGCAATTTGCCTAATTCCACTGTTGTTTTAAGTTTGCTCATTTTTTCCTCTCATATAGTCAGAATCACAGCAGCACAATTTCCAAACAACAAGAGCCAGAATATCTGCTCCACTAGGATCAACCTGTCATTGGAAGGGGGGGACACACAAAGCACCAGCTAGATTGTATTACAAATCTTAGCACAAGCTGATAATGCATTGGAGGCTGGATCCAACACAGGTCAGAGTGTGCCCACTGAAACTGGAGAAGTTCACCCTCTTCGAGGAGCCTAGCTTTCAAGTGACAGATTTACATCGTGTTGGTGCCTCAAAAGAGGCGTGCAAATCTAAGGCGGTGATCTTCTTCCCACCATCTGCTGAAGGTCCATGTGAATTCTGTGACCCAGCACCACTAAGTAGCGATCTTCATCTACACACCTTTGTCTTCACAGACACCAAATCCTATCTTCCCTAAGCACGTATGTTTGCTTGAAGGAGTAATTCAGAGTCTGTGCCCGTAACCACGCAGCAACCAACAGAATTACTGGCATAAGTAAAAGCTGCTCCTCTGGGGTGTTGAGTTACACATATTACAAAAGACTAATAACCAATTAAGAGACTGGCAGCCCAGGGCCCTTCACGTACACAAAATATATCATGGGGGGAAAAGGAAAAGAGGCATGAAGGAAGCCAAAAGAGAAAAATCAAATGCTGGAAACCTGAAATACTATTATAATGATTTATAGTGCACCACTAGGGAAGAGATGTACAGAGCAACATAAAGAGGCTAGACTGTACTCGGTTTGCATTAGTACCTTGATTAAAGCCAAACTGTAAGGGATAATCAAGGGCAAAGCTTTGATTATTCATATTGCCAATTGATTAAGCAACAAAATCAAGGATGAGTGAAACTATGTAAGAAATAGCTAGTTATAATCTCATTTCAAGGCACTTTTTGAATCCTTCCAAAACATCCATTTTTTTCATTATCAAGCCTGAAAAAGGCCAGCTTTCCATCCCATTACTTCTATGAAGGACAGAGACAGTAGGAAAAAAAGCAGGAAGAAATCCTCTCAGAAATTTTTCTTAGGCTCATCTAGCAATTACAGTATTGTCACTAGTTTTTGAGAGGAAGGCTTGCTGAGATAAAGGGGAACCATCTCCTGTGTCTCGCACAGGAGTAAAATCTTATCTGGCAGTCCTCACAACCTTCCATACCCCACCCCAAAAATATTAAACAAAATTGCACATAAAAATTTAATCTGTATACAAGGATTGAGAAAATAGCCAAAATTTTTGTGATCTCCATACACACTTTGTTTTACAAACTCAGGATGAGACCCAAACTGGAAAGGCAGCCAAACTACAAGAGAATCCTCTTAAGAGCTTAATAGGTGTGAGTCAGAGTCTAACATCAAATGAAAGTCTACTTCCTAAATTTCCAAACAAAAATGGAAAACTGGAAAAGCAGTTTAAAATTCAAGGTCTGTAAAGGGGTGAATGGCATAGGATAGTTTAGAACAGCATCCAGACTTTTTGATATTTCCCATAACTTACATTGAAACGTAGTTAGGGTTTCCCAGAAACTACCCACTCTACTATAATTTCCAAACTGAAAAGGCTGGTATACAAAAAGGCAGGACACTTCATGATTTTATGCATTTTTTTTCCCTGGGACTCTGGGAAAAATACAGACCAAAATACGAAACCATATTCTACTCTGTGTTATGAAGGGTTTTTTCACTCACTCATGACATAATGTCTGATCACCTCCAATAGGTCATTAAGCATGAGTACATATGCACATGTGCAGGTTTCTATGACAGGAGGCAAAGTCAAAGGCAGGTCTCCTGTGCTTAAGTAGTTCACGCTAACCACTAGCTCTGTGGAGAAGTTCATCCTGCAATTTGGGGCCGATTCCACTCACTCACTAGTCTCCCCAAGGATTGTATAGATGCTATTGAGCGACAGAGTTGGCTCATCAGGCCTACATCCCGCGAACCAGGCTTGGCACCGGTCAAATCAGACCTGGCATATGAGCAAGAGCTGGTTTGCTAAAACGAAAGTCCACTTCAATGGAGGGCAAGACAGTGTCTGTAATACTGCTAACTGCAGTGCAAAGCTTAGCTGAGCAAAATCAGACCTATACAACATCTGTACAGTAGTTTCAGACTAGACTCCAGCACAAACCTCAGAACTCCCTTTATAATGTTATTTTAGGATCTCAGACACACCTCACAACCCAACCTGGTTAAGCGCTAGTCAATGAAAAAAACCACGTAACAAGAAGTGACCCTGAACTTCACAGCTTTGAAAAACAACTTACATATAAGGAGTGCATGAGAGACAGAGCAATAGTCATCACATATGAAAATACATGGATTTATGTCTGAATTTATGTCTGAGTGCATGTGCACATGCCTCTGTGTGAGAGAGAGAACGCACACACACTTGCACACAGAAAGTTTCTTATGATTAATTAAATTTAGTAAGCAGTCATCAGAATCTGCACTTAACCTAGCCATTATTGAATCAGCAGATGAGTCTATACGAGGACGTGGAAAGAAGTGAAAGTATTAGACTATTTCAAATTAATTAGACAATATGATCAGCTCAGGAGAAGCTCTGCATTCCTAAGCAGATGAAAACAAGATGACATTTGCTCAGGTAAGAAACTGGCATACAAGCAGATGCAGCCAGCAAAACCGTATTCAACGAAGGGAAGGAAGGAAAAGAACTGTAAAAGGTCTCCAATGCAGAGAGAAGAAGACTCAACTTTTAAATTAGTATGAAGAAGCCAGTGAACAGTTTCAGAGATGTTGGTGATGTGGTCAGCGACAGCCAAGGAACGCACTCCCACACTCCCAAGACTTCTTAAAAAAAAAAAAAAAAGGCAGGTGAATTACATGCTAGGAGTATAGAAAAGTGCAAGAACTGTGGGTGAAACAGTATTAGCAAATAGTAAATTCACTGAGGACAAAAAAAAGTTTTGATTGTGCCAAACTACAGGCAAACTAGTGACAGGCTGTCACAAGACAAATCAGATACATATCCAAGGGGAAGAAGGTAGAATCACTTTACTCTGCCGTGCACTGGTTAATTCGCTCACAAGGATAAAGGAGACGCACATTCAGCTCCTCTTCTGCCTGGCAGGAGTTGGACCTACACCTTCCAGAAGAATGACCCAGTCCAAATACCAGGTGGTACAAAGAGCAGAGTCAGCCCGCTCTGCCTAACAAAACCTAAGCGTCCACCCGACTAGAGGCTGTTAGCCCCCCAGTCACCAGCCTCATTCCGCAGCAGTAAAGCAAAGCACACTGCTCACACACACAACGGGACTTTGCCAGGAGGGCGAACCGAAAAGACCCCTACCACACAGCCAGCGGCCCTGGCACTCTTCCAGGAGGGACTCGTCTAGGAAGCGAAGGCTGGGGCTCCAAAAAAGGAGTCCTAGCTAGTGAAAACAAACAGCCATCTTGGTGAGGAGTGGAAATACTGATCCAGGCTCACAACAAAGTCCGTAACTCCTGGGCTACCACCACTGATTTGCAGTGCATCGTACTGATTTAAAAAGGTGCTTAACAAAAAAAAAAAAAAAACAACCCAACAGACATAATACGGTGTTTGCAATTTGAAGGGCAAATTTAATGTAACTGCAGACAAATCCCATATTGTAATCAGAGACAAAATAATCAGGTACAATCAGATCTGTCTTTCTTGAGACTCGTAGCCCAACAGACAACCCTTCTTCACAGCTTTTAATATAATTTCCTAGTAATTATGACCTATCCCAAATCCCCATCATTCACCTCAACTGGGTATCATACCCAAAAATTGTGAGATTTACATGGAGTTTTGCTTATGGAGGGGCCTTCTTTTCAACTGCAAAAAGCAATACAAAAACATGACAGACCTGAAATACCTTTTCTTTTAGAAACCCAATCTACAATTCCAATTGGTAAAGACACCTCTTGTGGCATAGAGGAGACAGACAAGGATAATGCTCTGCTCCTGAATGAATACATTAAACTTCACTACAGATTTCAGCAGAAATTAAATTTAATAGCAGCCAGAGTTCTGAAAAATGTCTGTTAAATCCACTACAATGTGGTATCTCAATAAGTTAACCCAGTTTAGGAGGCTCTTACAAAACCAGCATTTTCAGAGAGCGGTAATGTGAGCAGAACTCCATAGGTTAGATGGTTTTAAAAATTCTATATGAAAAGAAAGTCAAGTAAATTAATGGCCAGCCTTGCTCCTGCATGTTACAAAGCCCTGGCAGAGTGCACAGCAGTTAGCCTCCTATAACACCTTCACTGTTGACTCATTTGTGAGTCATCGCATTTTTAGCAGAGACATCACATTGCAATTCTGTTGTTAGGAGCCAGAGACATTCTGTAAGAAACAATGTATGTGCTTTCAGAGCTGATTCAGACCTGTGTGCAGCAGCAGAATAATAATAATGTGCCGGCATCTGTGTCTCCCCTTCTCCCCCCAGTCTATCAAGTGGTCTGACTGCTGGCTTTATATAAGCAGAGACACTGCCATTTTAAAGCTGATGGGTTTGGGGGTTTTTCTAATGTTTTTCACATTGTTTATTGCCAGGTTAATTCCTAACCAAGCCTTTAAAAAAACTATAAACTCCCTAAGCCTATTCTATTTGTTTAAACTGCATCACCTGCATCCCACATTATAAAATTTTAATTAAACAAACTTAGTTGCTGGAAGGCAAAATAAATAAAAAAAATAATTAACAGTGTTTATCAGGAAAAAAAGTCACCTGAGTTGGAAGCAAGAAAGAAAACTTTGAATTGCAGAGTTGTTTGGAATTCATAAATATAAATAAACAGAAGTCAAAGGAGGTATGTCAAGTTGCACCTAGAAGTCCATGGTAGAACTATCCAATGTCTTTACACGAAAAGTAAATGCATACCAGTCTCAATCCTAAAGAAAAATCTCAACAATAAAAGCCAGTTTGGAACCGGTTAGGATTAGCACGCTCTCATGAAAATGCAGACAAATGGAGTTAAGGTACCTATCCAAAGGCACTAACAAATGTCAGGTTCCCAGCTGTTCTTGACATTTCCCCAATGTTTATAGCGTTCTTCTGGATGCTGCACATTTCTGTGATTAGAAGTAATAGACTACTTTGCAGCATAAAATACACCAATTTTGGCTTTAATGGGAGCTGTAACACAGAGCACTGCATTTTGTTGCATGATACACTACAATCTCCTAGACTTCAAGAGATGAAGAAGCTTTTTTATGATAAGGCCTTTAAATCACAGAAAGGTCTTCCCGTTTTAAAAAAAAAATCTTCTGGAGTTTAGATGTGAGAAAAATATGTATAAAAAATATTAATCAACTCATTATAAGGCCAAATTTTACCAGAAATAAAAGCAGTGTTTCACAAGACAATTTGGCTGGATTCTCAAGAAGCAGCCCATAACTGAGCAATGAACCGCAGTCCAAACGTAGCTTTAATGCTTGGGAACAAAAGTCCTAGTGACTTCCAGTAATATTTACATTCTCTGGAGCCAAAACCCTTTCAAACTTTAAGTCACTTAAGGCAAGGCAAAAAAAAATGCACTTAAGCAGAACCTGGGTGCCTATGCCCACAACTGCACCACGGAAAATCCTTCTCCATAGCTGCTTCCTAAAATTCAGTTGCCTAAGCAACTGCGATCAGGACTTGTAAACCAGGCAGTGAACGTGCACAAGGAGCCCTATCGCACATTTAGGAGTTAAGGGTTGGCACGAAATGCACAGATGGCTGTGCTGCCTTTAAAACCCAGATGACAGAGAAGGAGCTGGTACCCTTATATCCAACAGACTAGCAGAGGAAAGAAAAACACAGGCTGCAGGCTCAGTTTCTTCCTTCAGTTGAAAGGATTCAAGTATGCACCTCCCATTTCCCTGCTACTCAGACTTCAAATTTTGCTGGGGTAGGTCCATTTCCACCTCACCCTCTAGAGCAGATTTACTTCACGGGCAGTATTTCAAAATTAATTGCTTCAAAAGATGAAAAAGAAGATGCCTTTGCAGTGAATCAGTTAGGGAGTCACCTGGCAGAAGAAACACTAGATGAAAACCACAGAGCAAAGAAAGCGTGTGTGCTCCAGGTTATGTGCCTATTGGATACAAGAGTGACACAGATGGCCCTTAAAGAGCTCCAAATATTTTAAGATTCTTGTACTTCTGAGGGATAATTCAAAACACTGCATCATTGTAACATAAAAAAAATTCCTGCACAGGGATGCGAAGCTTTTCTGCTCAGTTGCTCAAGGCCAGAATGAAGGCTTAAAATAGCCATTGCTGACTCATGCTATTTCCAACAAGACTATAAAGGGATGAAGGATCCAAATGGATTTCTACCATGCTAAAAGTGCCTGTAGGCTTGGATTTACATGGATGCGTTACCAAATGTTATTAGGAGTTTTTTCACAAGAAAGTGCTGACTGCATAAACTAAAATTTCCAGAGAGACATCAGTTTTGATCACCAATCAGTTTTGATTAAATTTTCATTGAAGTATTTGTCTAATCTGATTTATCTGATCTGGATTTTTCGTTGAAACCAATACCCAGAAGGATTAAGCCAAACCGTTAGAGAAGTCACCTTTAACATTTATGTTCAGATTACTCTTGTGCCTTGTTCATTACCCAGTCCAGGGAACATTTAACTATTTAGATGAACTGGAATTGCTACAACTGGAAATCCTATACTATATCTAAATTAGTATAGTGTGGTACAATAGGATTGGATCCTTGGTGATGAGGACCTAACATCTACCCTATACACATTTTCATAAGTCTTCAGACTAGCTGTAGTCTGGTTTTCTCGGCTGGGCACCCACAAAAGGTTGGAGCATAGCAGGTACAGTCCAGAAGTGTGTGTATCTTTTCACTTTCATCCAACAGAATACAAGTTTACATGCTCCGAGATGGCTCTGCAAAGCAAATTGGAGTGTCTTAAACAGCGAATAATCAGGAGATTTGATTCAGAAGTGCCGTCATGATGTGAACTACAATGTTAATGCAGATGCACGTCTATGAGACGAGCTCTACTGTTCACAAAGCAAGAGCATGAACCCAAGTTCAAGCAAGCATCCTACTCATTGGGGTATTCTAGAACTTATCTCAATTTCCATTTGAAAGCTTCAAGGGCTTCAAGTGTCATTCCAATACAAAAGAGAAACAACTGGTTTATGGAACTTGCATATTTTCATGAGAGAGAATTCTCATTTCTCTGGACAGTTTAACTGTTATTGCTATATTACCATTAATACCAAATACCAGGGAAGGTAGAAAACTGATGTTGCCAACTCCTACAAAAGTCTCCATTTTTATTAAAACTGCAGTCCTGAAGGCATGTGATTATGTAAGAATCTTGGGTTTCATTTTATGAAAAATAAAAAATTCTTCCCCATGCAGAGAAAAACTTGAAAATGTGTCCTCTAAAAGAACAAAAGCCAGAAGGCAAACAGAAATAAATTAAACTGAATTTTTTCAAAGAAGATCTCAGAATCTTCAAGGCAATCTCATGAATTTGATGGAGGAATGATTCTTTTTTGGACTATTTGTTGTCTCAGTAACATTAAGATTTCCCCAGGGTTTTAACTCCACTTCCTTCACACGTTATAAACTACAACATGTCTGGCCTTGCATCATTAGTTAGAATTAGCTAGCATGCTCTTGACATTGTACAAGGCAAAGGCTGTTGCCTCCTCAGCAAACAGCATAAGGCATTTGTCCAACCCATCCACACTGCAGCAAGGACAACTTGGATCCTTGCGAGGATGTCACGCTAGAGTTGCCTGAAGTGTGGCAGGGCTCAGACTAAGCCTGTGCCTGAATATCTGCTTGCAAATATTCAATACAAGCAGTAAAAAGAGTCTCAGCATGTTCTTAGATTTAGAGCCACACATGACTGACAAACATGCCCCAATGGGGCTTGTCTCCACTAGCAGAGCCTCTGAATTGGTACTGGCACATAAGTAACCAGACTTGTTTGTCTCTGGTTTTCTTGCTAAAGAGGATGGTGGGTTTTGCCATGAAGTAATACATCTGATTTGAGAAGAATTAATACTTTGCATATCTGCAGTCACCAAGCAGAACAGCTTCCAACTAATGCCAATTCGATGCAGAATTTGAATAAGTTTCCTATCATTTGCCTTACACGAGGAAAAAACTTTCTGTAGCGCCAGTTCTGAGTTGCACCCTACCTTACACAGGATACAGAAAACAATCCCAGTGGCCATGACATGTAAGTAAAAGGAAAGCTATGAAGGACTTTCATATGTTGGGCTGTATTGGGTTAAGGATACAGTATTTCCCAGATTATATGCAACATATAAATTCCACTTACCAAAGCTTTTCCTTCATTATTACCTTCTGGATAGTGTGGGTTAAGCTGGAAAAGAAAAGAAATCAAATACTATCTTGATAGCTTTTAGACATTTCAGAACTCGGGGGAGAGGGGTTGGTTCAGTTCTCTATTATGCATCCACCCTGCAAAAGGACAGTGGAGTATTTAGAAGCAGTATGAGAATGAGAGTACAAAAATTACTGATTCAACTTCTGACTGACTTAACTGGCTATGTCCTCACTTCAAAAAACTGCATCTTGCAATCAAGCTTGTTAACTGAAGAGAGGAATCTCAAATAACCAAACCCAAAAAGAATGGTGGAGAAAGCACAGATAGTTACTAATCTAAACACAGCAAGTCACAGTCACCCACACACATACAACACGCAACCACTTCCAGGATTAACCTTGAGCAAATATATTGAGGTAAAAACTAACTTGCTTCATGTCTACTGAGATTTTACAGGAAGACAGTGAACTCGGAACAAACACATCTTTGAAACAGGAATGGCAATGCCACTATAGACAAGTGTTTAATTATCCTGTGATTCTGTTCAACCATTATTAATGGGGATGATATTTTCTATGCCATACCAGGATTACCAAGCATTAATTAATAACTAAAGTAGTATGAGAAGCTTGGATGAAAGACACTATATAATAATAAGTGTAAAGTATTACTATTTAACAGTGTTTAATGATTTTACTTTTGACAAAGGCAATATGTAGACTAGATGATGAGGGATTATGTAGGCAGATATATACTCAAACAAACAAACACACATACACCCACACACTGGCTGCACATGAAACCTTTCAAGATTTGTCTTACATAATGTAACAATTTTGCCTCAATATTTACCATATTCCCTGACACAGGATATGCCTTCAAAGCATTGAAAATGCTGAAGTGAAATTATTAGTTATATAAGGTAATTTAGTTTTTAAGCAACGACAGCGTGTTGTTATCTTACAGATAAGTACAGTCATTTTCTTGGCTTGAATTTGGCTTTACCAGTGTGGAAGAGCCAGAACTGAATTGCACAGGGGAAGCTGAACCAATCCCAGTAAAACTTCTCAATATCATGTCATCATACATGCAACATTACACAGACAACTATTGTGAAGAGTTTTTACTAAGTTTATAAGGTTTTTATCAATACTGTATCATTTATATCCCTTTACCCAAAAAAGCCAGCTCCTCTCTACAAATCGTGACCCTGAAGAAAGGAAGAAAACTTTTAGATATTCCTAAAATTCCTGAAAATACCTTCACTCTGTGTCACGATTTGATGGGCTAACACAGAAATGACCAAAGGTTTATTCTCCTTTCTTCATTTCAGTATTTGCATTAGCCACTGTGTTACCCTCACAAACCTAATTTAGAGAGCCTGCTTTCCTCCCTGCATTGACATCTACCCCAAATCTTGCATTTTATTTCTCCATGACATTCTCACACAGTCTCCTAGCTCCAACTCCCACCTACTTCTTTTATACAGCAACAGGAATGGGAGATGGAACACTGAACAACAGGCAACTAAAGGATATACATCCATACATAAATGTATGTATACATATATATGTAACTTTTCATATAGTTTTGGTTTCTTCATAACTTCTTAACACTTCTTTCAGCATTACCTTTGTTCACCTGACACCTTAGAATAATTCTAGTTGCCCATTCTAACAGGCAAGCTCAGCTCTCTGTGTTTGGTCGTCCATCAAGAACAAAGAAAATTATCAGGCAGCGCTCCTTAGTCACAGCCACACACAATGGCCTTTCAGCACAGGTGCAGAGAAGGTACAGAAAGGCTAAATTTGATCCTACCTTCAGATTCTGCTGGTTGTAAGTAAGCGAGACATAGTCTGGGTCATCTCAGGTTTGTCACTAGACTCAACACAGAGAACCCTGCACTGAGGACTAGATCTTTGAACGGAATAAATCTATGATGTTTCACTGAAGGGCCTGAGTGAATACAGTTGTCTACCCAGTAGGATTTGGGCCTTGAATTCTGCTGTTCTTTAGCTGTTTGCTTTCAACAAAATGATGCTTTAGAAAATATATATAGCAACAACAGGAGAAAGGAGGAAAATCTCTCTCCCACGTCACTTCTTGCCTACTTTAAAAATAACTAAACAGATTGCCATCAAATTTTCAAAATAGTTCACTTGTGGACAGAGGCTGAGAAAGACAGAAGACTCAAATGAAAAATAAAGTAAATCCTTAATGATGGTTTTTCTTGCCCCACCATAACAGAAATAAAACCAAAACAATGTTGTTCAGAGAGTTTTGAAATGCTGACGTTAAACAGTAAACATGATGGAATGCAGTTTTAGGGCTGATGTTCATGGCCCCATTTTTAGCTGTGCTGAGCAGCTGCCACTTTAATTTTCATTTCAGCTGAGGTTGTTGGTGCTGAGCATCTCTGAAAATCAGACTATTAGCTATTATCCCATACTATATTCTCCAGGTAGAGGGGCATAAATCATGTAGTTTTGTTATGTTATTACACCTGTTCTGAGTCCTTTTCAATATCCAAGTATAGCAGAACGAACTAAGGACACAGCGACAGTCTTAAGACCCCACAATCTATTGCTCTTTCTGATTTATGTGAGATCACCTCCATGGTCTTCAATAAGCCTCCAAAATAAAAGAATCCTTGAAAACAACAACATTAATAGTTTTCTTCCTTGTTGCTAATCAAGTAAAATACTTCACAGGTGTTTAGAAAGTAAGAACACTATGCTAAAATGGGCCTCATTTAAGCTCAACCATCTTCAAGCTTTTTTGTGTCATTGGATGCGTTGAATTTGCAACGTTGCTGAAACGTGGCTGAAATACAGTACTGTATATTTCCACAAAATGCCACTGGAAGGTGCATGCAGTCAATACACAGTAAGAACACGATGCACTGTAAACTGCAGAGCTTAAGCAAGTGTGATAAATCGTTATTGTAATGCTTCATTATATGGGGTTTTTTTAAGAGTATATCTCCAACAGTTTCTTTTCCAATGCAGAATAATACAGAAATCCTAATCCTGCACTGCTTGTTTTTCAACAAACTTAGGTACAGTCATTTTTCACCTTTCCATGGATGGGAGAGAAAAAGGTATCACAAAATGAGAGTTCAGCCTCCTCATGGCTGAAAACTAAATATCATCAAAGACCTTGAAACTCATTTCACATTACACCATGCTCATGAGACTCACTGTAATATCCCAACACTCGCCCATTACGTAAGGCCGCGTAACCCAACCACCTGAGTGAACAGCAATCACTATATGGTGGTGAGGGAGGTGCAATCTACATCAGGTAACACAGACTGCATTAGTAGAGAATAACTAGGGAAGGGCAGAGGAGAATTCACATCAGTGAAGCGGTGAACTGGCCACCTGATAGTGGTTGTGTTCATCCTTCACCCCACTGCCACGTAAAAGGCCAGCTCTATTGTGGGGATTTTGCAGTTGCACAAGGCTAAGGTAATCAGCTCTCATGGCTACAATGACAATGATTTATGACACTACAAACACTTCACCTTTTTCAGTTGCTTATACATATGAAGCCAGACCCAACTCTACACATCTTCCAGCCTACATAAAACCTCCTAAACTCCAGAAAATGCAGCTACCGCATCAACTTTTCTTTCACATCACAGCACCATGGAAGACATCATGGTTTCACACACGCCGGCTAACAGTGCACGCTGACTTAGGTCCTGCATGAGCTTTTCCTTATGTTAAGGCCCTATCAACAGGTAAGTACCACTGTAACTGCAAATGCAACTTGCACAGTATAGTTCACAGGAAGTATCTGGGACCTCAACTTGTCTTGGACTCAATCTACCGCGGAGAAGAGAGCTTGGAAGCAGCCTAGCAAATCTGTCAGCACACAAGGACAGTCAGTGCTATGAGAAGGCCGCTAACACCACCACCACACAAGATCATGTTTTTAAACACTAAAATCATTGACTATTTTGGCATTTATAGAAAGATTTGCAACCACAGAGAAGATAACACATTCTTTAAATCAAAACAGAACTTGCATTTACTTGCACACTTTTCTAAGAAGCCAAATTCCCAACTTACAATCTACAAAAGATACCTGCAAGAGCCTGAAGGTCAGGATCAGTATTGCAGGTGGTCCTCCTGGGTGTATAAAAATTGATGGCTCTTAGATAGATTTCATGTTCAGCCTTTGTACATGGTGACATGCAAAAAGAGTAGACGTATGAATGCATACATATACCAATATACTCATACTGTGGGAGCACCAGAAGGCCCCCAGTAGAGAGTATGTGTGACAAACACATAACAGAAGCCAGCTTTTACAGGTGGAAAACTGAGGTATAGACAAGGTCTTTAACTATTTCTGGTAAAAATTATTTGGAAGGGAAAGGAATCTCATTCCTGAATTTTTGCCTAATACCCTCATAACGTGATCATGCTCCTGTAGAGTCTGCATGGTGGGAAGACAACTTTCACCTGTGTGTGTGTGTTACTTCTGGTGTTTGGTGCTCAGAGAATGCGAGCGCCCTGCTAATCCTGAGAGGTATCCTGTTAGATTGAGCGCCAGAAGTCCCAGGCTCTGTCATCTCTACCGATGACGTCTCAACTGATTAAAGCTAGCCAAAGTATATCTTAAGGTTTTCAATACATAAGACTTTAACACTGCATATCTCCCGAGGTTCTACTACTGAGCAGAACAACTTCTCACTAATATGTTATTCCTGGCTTTAATTTTATTTTGCATCTTCACGTAGTAAGATATGCTTTACAGTCCAACAACTGAATTATAAATCTCAGGCCATACTGTGGACAGTTTGACATTTCACCTTTATACTGAATACTGCTTTCCTAGACAGAGGAATGCAGGGAAAGTACCCAAACAGGCTATTTTTGGACACTCTCAGTTACGAAGGAGAGAGAGCAGTTTGGGGAAAGAAACACCCATGCTGATTTTAATCAGATTTTGTTGACTAGGTAAAGGATATTTAAAACACCTAATCAGGGAAAGAATTAGATTGCCAAATTTCAGCTAAATGAGCACTTTAATGACTTGGTTAAAACCTGCATTTATGAAGGAAACCCAGACAGACAAAGAATAAGAGGATCTAATTCAACACATGTAAACAGTTCCCATTTCATTTGATAACCAGCCTGTTAACACACAGCCTGTTACCCAATCAACAAGGGCAAGTGTTTCAGGAGAAAAAAAGCCACCACAAAAGAAAAAAAAAACACTCCTCAAATCTTTCATCTTCATTAGGCTTGCTTTGTTCTTTGTTAATGTCACACTGATTAGCTTTCAATAAATCTAAAGGACTTTTGCACAATTTCAAAGACTTCAGTGGTATTCAAAGGACTTTTTGCCGTCTTATTAACTTGCTGGAGAAAGACTGGCTATGACTCTACCTCGATAAACCCCATTCAACACTGCCACAGCATTGGCACAAAGTTTCTGATAATCATCATCTGAGGAAAGTTTAAAGATCTTGAAAGGCCTTTTATTTCGGGATTGCATTTTGCTGCTGTTTTGCTTAGGAGCCGTGTCTTAGCAGATCAGGCGAGTTTCCAGGGAGCACTGGGAGAGCTGAACCTTTTTGTCTGCTTCAGGCCCCCCACGGGGCACAAGCAGAGTGAGGTGGGCCAGGACAGCCATCCCTGCATGGGGGAACTACCTGCTAGTCAAAAACTGGGAAAGGAATCAGCTCTGACACCTTCCTATCCCAGTTATTCACCCTCATCATAAGAAGAAAGGATAGGTCGTCTTGATGGCATTTTAGCTGCTGTATAAGCAACGGCAGGCCACTGCTTTGGTATGGTTAGATCACCACTGATTTAAAGGTCTCACATCAGTGGCATAAGCTGGAGCTGCTGCAACATGTAGCTCTCCGGTAGGCCAGGAGGGAGTGGTGACTGGGAAATCCCTTTGCTTCTACTGTGATCAAGGGCAGAGAACCTGACTACCCACCAACGCCTGGTGCTCAGTCCCACACAGCCATATCCCACTCTGCAGAGGAAGTCAAAAGAAAGAAAAATGTCTAAGAGATCCTTTAGTATAACCTGAATGCTGGGCCATAACCTCAGTATGAGCTTCAGCAGCTCCATGCCAACATGTGCTATATGAAAAAGCATCCTCATCTCTTCAAGGGTTATCTTCTAAATATTGATATCCCACATGCCTTTCAGCGGTTCTCCCAGAAATAACTAGGGATGATTGAATTAGACATTACTGACATTTCAGCCATTAAAAAAAAAAAATAAAAGCAAAACACATATGAAAAACCCCAAAAACAATTAAAAAAAAAAAAAGAGGGAAGCCTTCTAAACCTCCAGCAAGCATCAAAAATAAAAAGGCACAAATATATTTGAAGAAAAGCTTCTAAAGTAATCTTGAAATAATAAGCAAAAAAAATGCACTAAAGAACAGACCACATGTCTACATTTGCTGTTTTGGAACAAATCAAAACGCAATACCAGCAGATGTTGTATTTTTAATAACAGAAGCAGTCCTTATAATGACTAAATGACAATAAACGCTTTGTTAATGGCTTCACACTTTCCTTCCTCCTAAAGCTCACATGTATACAAGCACAGCTCAAACACAGCCAAGTTCAAGTAGGACTGCAAAAGCCTGGCTGAGCACAGGCTCACAGATCACTACTGCAAAACTAGTTGGCTGGGGGAAAAAATCCTTCCTCTGAGATCCAGATTTCTCAAGGTATTTGCACACTGACAGATGCAAATGTTGTTCCTAACTTCCACCAAAGTCAAGACATGTCAGGTCAAGAGATTTAGCTGCATTCCCAAGATTCTTAAAAACTTTGGAAAATCTAGCCCTGGGTTTTGCTAAATGGTCAGCTTCTAACTCTGTCACTTTAAAAAGCCACATCTAAGTCTGCAGAACAGGTCAGACTGGCTCTGTAAATCAGTAATCCATCCTCATCCTCCTCCTCTAGTCTCTGGATCTCTTCCATCTCCTCACGCATAGCTGTAAACTATTCTTCACTCCTTATAGAGCTTTTAAAAAAAAAAAACACTCCTCCTGTGAGACAGTGAAAAACAGAAATAAGGCTTATGGTGCTGAGTTCATCCTGTCACCTTGGCAAGTCCTTTTTCTTACAAGAACCTTTAATCACTGAGTGCAACAGATAGAAACTAATCAGAATGCTGTATTAACATTTAACAGAGACTGGAAAAAAACAACTCAAACGGAAGATTTTTAAGCAATCTCCAGGTAAGGAGGTCCCGCAGTACCAACAAATTAAATGTGTAAGCAGATGCACGAAGGCCTTGGTGGATGGTGCCATCTCCTGGTACCTTCTCCGGTTTGCAAACTGTTATCCTTGAGCAAAAGTTACCTGCACATCTTAAATAAGGCCATTTTTTTCCAGTTATTTGCTTACTGTCTCTAAAGGCAGAAGGAACCATAGAGCATTTACCACTATGCTCTCCTCCTCTGTCTGGCTGTGGATGAATATTTTTTTCTGCAAAGGCTTGCTTCCATGTCACCCCCAAAAATACCACTGGCAAACAGTGGTCTCTTTTTGCTTCCTGAACACAGAAGACCTCTGTCAGTAGTCCAATTTCCAAAAATTAGATATCAAAAGGCCTAAATTATGGCCTTCAAATATTCAGTCTCAAAACATCCTATGCAGTACTCCATTTTCCACAGCAGTTTAAGGCGGCGAAAGAAAAGCAAGTCCATAAAACTACAGAGAAAGTTTCTCCAGGGCTCCAAGGGGTTGATCCCGGTTTATAGCCTCAAGTTTAAGAACTGATTTCCCTTTTACTTTTTTTTTATCTTAGCTAATGCTGAGGATACTATTAGTCACACAAGTATGTAATCTTTCTTAAAATCTCATTAAACGCTTTGTTTTCTATTCTTGTGGTAGCAAGTTCCACTTCTTTACTGTGTCCTATTCAGAAGGCAGGAGAGGATTATTTTCTATCAATATTAACTTGAACATGCACTCAGCTATCTTCACCGTGATCCAAATCAAGTGATTACTACAACAGGATTAAATTTTTTAGGAACAGTATGGCTCTGTCCACCCAGATAAATGCATATTATAATGCATATGGCAGGCTAATATTTTTAATACTGAGACATAACAGAAATCCATTTAAAAGAATGTAAACCAAGATTAACAGCAGTTCCCAATTTAAAAGGAATGATGTACATAAGCTTCTCTGAAAAGAAATTTGGGCAATTTTGACAGAAAAGTAGAGTGAGTAATATGGGAAGAAATTATTCAGGGAAGTTGAGAGAAATATGAGTAACTTTTACTGGCCATTGATTCAAGGGTTGTCAGCAAGTGGTTTACACCACCACAAGGTGAAATTCAGCTGACAGTCCCACAAGGCAAGGCCTTTGACGCTGGCTTCAGCAGTTCCTGTTAACCCACCCCAACCACTTGTGCCCCCATGCCTTAGCTCAGTGACCTCTTTACAGCACAGACTATTCCCTCTTCCCTGCACCCTGGAGTCTGTGCCAACACCACCTCAGGGACAGCACATTGTGTCACGGGACAGCAATCAAATACCTGCGGAAACACAACATTTCTGCAAGCCTACATTGCCACTGAAGTGCTCTTACCACTGAACTACAGCCTTGGTGAGTTGGACTGGACTTCCTGTTCAGTTTAGAATATTCATATAATTGTCATTTCATCTCATGTGCATGTAACCCTGTGCTGCTCAGGCCAACTGGCTTCAATCATTCCTACCTTCAAAAGAAACTCCATTGAGCACCTAGTGCTAAAATAACCCCAAAGCTGGAATGATGTTTCATGCGGGATTTTAACAAAAGAGTTTAGAACAAAACTCTGATCAGAGCGGATCCATTTTACAGCTTAAACCCTGCACTTTCACTCTTGCAGAAAGAAGAAAGCAAACCCTACAAGAAAGCCAGAGGAGTTTTCCAGTGGGACATGCATTGGGGGATGCACATCAGATTGATACTTCTGCCCAAAGCAGCTAGCTAATGGACAGCTTTATCTCTGTAACTTGTCCATCACCAGAACATGTGCTAAAAGGCTTGCCATCCCAATTATCCTGTACAAGCCATTTATGAAGTATATTCACATGTAGAAGTCAAAAGTGGCTGTTGTTAAGGCTTCAGTCCTATAATGGTCAAAGAAGTCCAGGGGGTGGCTGCACAAGTGAAAACTGTTAGAGGAATTCCAAATCCATCAGGTCAGTATCTGAGCCACCCTTGACCCCTGAGCCCATAAATGTTTACGTTCCACTGACTTCAAGGAAAAGGCTTCTACCGAGAGCTTTAATCAATGAGCGCCTTTATACAAACAATGATTTGGTTTAATGAATGAAGCACACTACAAGTCAGAAAAAGTATGTTTGGTTCTGCCATTACCTCTGAGCTCATTGCTTCAACCTATTGCATTGGTCAGCCTGTTCTCACTCTTCTCTTTCGTCTATAAGAGCTTCATGGCACGGATTCCTTTTGGAGCAACGCGTAGGAATACTCTACGCACCACCTTGGAAGACACAGTAATAATTTGAACCCTTGTTTATGGCCACAATTTTGTAGAATCACAGAAGGTGAACATTAAGGCTGACACCTTACCTGCATTATCTTAATTCATTTAGTATAGTATAGTTAATTCAATGTTAAAGACAATTACCTCACCAGATTTACTGTCATATCTTGGCCAAGGTATCTAGGTATTCTAGTTTAGTCTATTCAACTAAGTAAAACAGAATTATCACAGATTTTTCCTTACAAATTCTGCACTGTGATTATGTATGTGTTCACAATGTTTCACAAGCAATGTACTGTAGTTTATCTATTGTCTACTGCAATGTCTGAGACTAGCATGTGATTTGATATTTGCATATATATTTTGTGATTATTTCAGCAATATCCATCTCACCTGAGAAGTTTAATATTAAATGACAGACTTAGCCTGCATTTCTTGTGTGTGCACATATGTATGCATGGGCACACATATTTCTGTTTAACATCCTCATACAGCAAGTGTTAATAGTTTTGATACAGATTATCCAGTTTAGAAATCACAGAACTGGAGCTGCTATACACATGGAGAACAATATTAAAGGTGCATGTTTTAGTTCAGCACAATTGATAAGCTGATATTCGGTTCAAAGATACTTTTATCCTGGTGATTAGAATATTGAAAAGGTTAGGTGCATTCATGAGAAAGACACAGCTGTGTGGTCCCAACCCGCAGCATTTGAAAGGCTGTTAAGTAAATTGCAGCTTGCTCCCACACACAGACAGATAGATTTGGGTGCATTCTACATGCACATGCACTGAAAAGACTTAACAAAAAATTTGGGAAAGTCTTTGTTACTTTGAAGCATTCAATTTTCACCTAACCTTACAGCCTCTCTTTATAAATATCAAACTTCAAAAATAACTTGGGTCATTTTGCTGTAACCAGGGCTAAAAAAAGAACCTTCTACAGAACTTTTTCTAAAAGACTGCTGACTATGAAGATGAGAAGAAAACTTGGCAGCCTGGATCTTAGTTTAGTGTCTGAATCTCCTGATAAGGATCTGGCTCAGCCCTTTCGGGTGAACTCAAGACCTTCTCACACTAACAACAGAACTCCTGCTGTCTCCAAAGAAGAGAATTTCTCTTTCCAATTTTTAAGCTGAGTATTTGGTTCCACTTTTTATGATTTCAATGTTTTGGGAATGTCTGAGCCAGTGGCTTCAGGCTTCCAAATGCCAGACATGTTACAACCTATCGCAACACAAATCTCTTTCTTCAGCATATCTCCTGTGCTGTAAGTAATTGAGTGAGAGCATACATGCATCTGATGTGTCAGACCATGTCCCCAGGATGTGCATAGTAGTAGGGGAATGACAATGCAGCTATGTGCGATTAGCAAATCTCTTCCACTGGGTTTCCTTCAGCAGTGGGTCTTTCAGGGTGGCTCACCTTCAGCCCATAGCCTGGTAGTAGGGTCTAGGTTGCTCTATAGCATTAGTAAGTCTTAAGGAACTTCAAAGCATATTAAAGAAAATTAGCCTAAGTAATGCCAAGTGGAAAGAGGATTAAAGGAAATGGTACTACTTGAGACTGTGTCAGAAGTATCAGAGGACCCTTAGTCTTTGAAAGGTAACAAAAGCTGGACAACTGTGATTCTTAGGAACATGGGATTTAGGACTTGCACACCCTGAGTTCATTCTCTCAAGTTTATAAGAATTAGTTTTACAAATACTCACCTACATGTTTTATTTACTGAACAACTGTATTGCCTCATTTTTTTTTTTTAATTACTCACTGTAGTATTGAAACACCTCTAAGTTTATTAGTTCTAAATTCCTGAATTCTCTGCAGCAAATGTCTTGAATTTTCTTAGTCCCCAGATCATACCCTGGCCTTAACAAGCTGCAGTGGCATCCCTTCACTACATGGCTCAGACCCAGAGTCACAAATCAGGCTGACCAGTTACATCTGGCACGGGGAGCCTCAGAGAAAAAGAGAAGGCACAGCACGGCTCACACAAGGTACGAGCCTAATTGCGGAGGAGCAAAAGGGGACAACCAGGTGAAGGACACTTCTGCTTATTGTCTGAGACTTGACCCATGCAAGATTCCACTGCAGAAGTCTCCGTGATACACATCAAGCTGATTTACGGAAGGATGAATTAAGGAAAAGATGGTTATAAACAGTGATTAATCCTGATTCACAATAGCTCAAACCATGACAGAAATTGTATCATTAGCTAACAACAGAATGTTTAAAAGATTCATGAATCTTGTTTATGTGTTTGTACTTATTATTCCACTCCAGATATCTTTATCATGGAAACTTAAACAAAATCAGGCCATGGCAATGTGTGACACTGTTGATAATCCATACCATGAGGAATCTTCCTGTGCTGCAAGAGCACAGATAAGTGTTCAGTAAGCTTTGCCCAATTGATTTAAAGTTAGCTCATGCACATTAGGTGTCTGCCTGCCTGTTTATGTATCTTTGATGTGTATGTCTGGCTGGTGTGTTGTGCCTGACATGTGAACTGTGTAAAATACAGTTCACAGGTTTTTATTACAGCGGTACCTTTAATACCTCCACAGCAGGTATTTTACACTTCATAGATACAGTAGGTAATGCTGCTCTCCAGTCACAGCGTATCACCTCCGTTCAACCCAAATGCTCTTCCAGCTCCCACTCTACTGTGCCAATTGTAGTCTCCATATTACAAGTCTTCCTGATAGGTATTTCCTTTCCAGAGGTAGAAAAGACCTAAGGTCAGGTTTGACATTCAGTGTAGTGTGACATCTCTTCACCTCAAGATTTTTATCCTGAAAAACCCTGAGCAGATGAGGTATGGTGGGAGAAGGAAGCCCATCCATCAGACTGCGTGATGCCTTTCCTGACTCTCCATCAGCCTAGCTAGTCTGAATAAAATCTTTCTACTAGGAGCATCTCTCACTGTACGCAGAGAGGAAAAGGGAACCGTCTGTTGGGTGGGAATACTAGTTGCCACTTGAAAATTAGCTATTATTAGCCAATATTAACTACACAATAGAGCCAGCTGGTTTCAGCCAAGCCAAAGTATTGTTGCAGTATGGAGGCAGCAGCGTAGCGCAGAGCAGTTAAGGCATGTTGGCCCACTGCCTTTAAAGGGATGATGCTCTTCGCCACTCAGGCCTATCAGGTTTCTAACTTACACTGTGAGCTGCTACTAAAACCAATGAAAAGATCCAAATTACATTCAGTCTTAAATAGAAAATAGTATCAGTATCTGTCCTGGTGGTCCACTGTTTATGATTTGACACTGGTTTTGACATAATTAGAAATAAGTGAAGGTTTGATAGCTCCTCTTTGCTCTTAACTCTGAAATCAGTGCAGGCTGTGACAGGAGGTGGGAAGTGAAAGCAGCACCCTGGGAATACTGAGGACTTGTCTGCATACATAAGTTGCACTGCTGTAAACATAACTCAATGCAGTTAGAGCAAGTCTCTTTACAGGGATTCCAACATATAGTGATTTATAACTGGCTCTTGCAGTTGTAAATTTTCACACTTATGCTTGCAAGCATAAGTCAAAGAGGCAATCCTGCACAGATGTAACTAAATCAGTGGGAAAAACCCCCTACTTTTCATTCCATTGATATAACTTGGACACAGACCAGTTCTAATATGGGTTCGATATGATTTAAAAAGGTCACAGCTTCTTGCAGCCAGGGAAGAATCCAAGCTCTCCCATTTCACAAACTTGGTATTATCTGCTCTCTTCCAGCTTGTCAAGAGCCCTATTTTACTTTTAAGACAATTACGGGTCTTAAAAGATACTAAGCTGCTCTTTTGGGGAGTCACAATGCTATTTTGCTGTAACATAAAGTACCAGATAATAGCCAGACAAGTTACAAGATCCTCCTCCTTCTGGACCTTCTGTTCCACCAAAAGGAGCAAGATTTCCTCAGACCTTTCTTTATTCAATTTTTTTTTTTTTTGTCAAAAGACAAGAGTGCAACAGCAGAACACTGCAACCTGCTATAATCACAATGCACTGTCGTGACACCAACGGTCACGACAAGTTTGTCCTTCCCCAAGTTTCTACAGACCACAGAGATGCCTTGGACCACATGCTGGCTGACAGAGATCAACACATCGAAATCAGCACCATAGAAACATTTTTTCAAGAAGTCTAGAGCCTGCAGGGGAAAAAAAAAGGAATGACAACTCCTGAATTAGAGCAGCTTAGAGTATCTGTTCTAGTGCCTGCACACAGACTTCTCTGATCAAGCTCAATGATTACCTTGCATTCAGTTCCACTCTAAAAGCTTTAATCTCGCTTTAATATGGCTGCCTGAGCCAGCAAAGAAGAATATTTGACTGATCACAACACTACTTCAAAAATCAAGGGCAAACAAGAGCAGAGAGATAAATGAATCCAAGGATTTTCAGTGTAAATATGGTGGATATTTAACAGTGGTGTTTGCCCTGGCTGCCACGACAACAAACAGCAGATTCAAGATTCGATAGCGCAGTTGAAATTAAGGTTACATGTTGTCTTGAATTCACCTCCTAGTGTCCTGTAGTTCAGAAAATTTTCCTCGCAACCCTTGGATACAGCAATACCGCATGACAGACAGTAGTGCACATCCAGTTCTCCCCATGCACACATGATGTGAGATTTTTTCAGAGACCTACATCATGGACCTACCTACTATGGCATTTCTGAATCAGCAGGACATGTATAGTTAGGCAGCACACAACCACTTATTTAATTGACATTCTTACCTCTGCAGCTAAGTAGTTTCCAGTTGCCAAATGCTTAAATCTAAACAAGCTATTCCACTGTCCTGCCCCTCCCCGGCAAGGGTCATGATGGACAACCTAAAAGAAGAAGCACAGATTTTAATCATGCTCCTCAAGATCATACTCAGATCACTGACATTTCTTACAGCTCACTCCAAATAAAAATATATAAACTACATAATTACAAATAGTCTACCTCAAAGAGGAATTCTGTGCTCACACTAAGCCCACCATAGATAACAACTACTTACATTTATTTTTTGCCAGGGGCCAGGAAATACTCCTCCTATTACTTTCCATGTTTTCATTAATATACTCCCTGCAAACATGATGAGCCAAAATTTGCTTTAAAGAGACATGGTGTAAATCTGGAGCTCAAGAAAGTAAGTGGAGCCACTCTACACTTACATAGGCACTACTTAAAAGCAAAACTCAAACCCTCTTACATTGTTTCACCACTCATACCAGCTCTATTTTTGACATCACTAGGGGCTTCTGATAGATTTTTCATTCAAGTGATAAAAATATCCCCGTATCATTTGAAATATTCCAGGTTACTTCTTTTTCCCCTTGACTGAGATGTAGGTCCTTTGCTACCTTCAAACCTAGCAATGCCTGTCTCTCTTAAGGAGTAATCTCAAATAACTACAAGTGCAATATACTCCATTCCATACAGTCCTTACTCAGACAAAAATTAACCATTTGCCTGAGTGAGAAGCTCTGTTTTAAATACACAAAGTTTGTTCAGCACATAAGAACTTCTGGGTATAGGAGTTACATTACTGTAATAGCAAGGGTTTGACACATACCAGTTTCCAAAGTTCCTCAGTTAAACAAAAATGTATTTGCTAGTCATCTTCTCAAAATCACCCCCATTCAGCAACAACACCTTTATTCAGCCTAACTTTAAACAGATGTTGATGTTGCCCTGCTGCAGAAGAAAGGACTCGATCACATTTGTGAGATTTCTTGTCAGTCTTGAATTTCAATTTTCTATATTGCACATGAAGTCAAATATAAACACTCAGGACTCAGGATACATGACTGTCATTTGACTGGCTTTGATAAAATTGCACCATTTACGTCAAGTCTGAATTTGACTCCGTCATTTTAGTGCAGGTAAATATAGTAAGGAAACATCCTCTCTCCACACATGCACAGCAATAAAGCATCTCTTCAGTGTTTATCCTACACAAACCGCTTCATAAAATAATAATAGTTACGTGGAGGTGTATGATGATATCAAGAGGCTATGAATGATTCATGTTATGGTACAGTATCTTTACTGAACCCTGGCCTTCAGGTCCTAAAATATTTATAAAGTGAAAAAAATACCTCTATTTCCCACAGCGCTTTAGAACTTGTTGCAGAAGTGGCTGACTGACGTAACGTAGTACGAAGGAAAATATGTTGTTTCTTCTCATATTCGTCACAGGTCAGAAACTTCTCTTGCTCTGCATGAAACAGCCTAACAACATCTCCCTAAAGTAATATGAAAAAGCAGCATTATTACGTGGTAGGCAAAGCTGCTAGACTCATCCTCTGTATCTGTGCTAGCTCCAGTGATGTCAACATAGCTGATGTGAAGAAAACTTTTATTAGTTTCCTATTGCTGGAGCAGGTACCAAGAGCAGAGCATACAATCTTGACACTGAGTCTGGAAATCAAATTAGATAATTCAGTCCTGCAGGAGACCCATGCACTTCTGTGAAAACAGAACTTGTTTCAGAGCACTGCAATGAATACTGGGCAACAATTAACCTAAAGGTGATTTTTAATTCTAGCTAACTTTACTAAATGGATTTTTTTATTTCTAATCTCTCATTGTATTTAGGGAAGTGAACGGATTTTTCAAACATCGTATTATCTCATCTCTTCCACTCTGCAACCAAAACCAATGGCCCCTCTCTGTTTCTTCTCCTGACATCATTTTTGCTTCCTTCTGCCTCTCCCCAAGGCTTGAAACACTATCCCCAAATGCGTCTACACAGATATATCATTTTCCCTTTCAAATTCTTCCTCAAAAACTGCTGGTACCTTGATACCTACTGAAAAACAGATAGTTGATAATGACTTATTAAGGTACAAGTGAGGACAAATGAAATTTGTTTCTTTAAAATGAAAATGTAAATGAACTCAGGGAGTGATCTAGAGGCATGAAGCTGTGCAATCCCTCAGCATTTAAAGCTACGTTGTCTTAATACATCTATTGTCATCTTTCATGCCTCACTCCCGTCTGTAAGCTTGTTATATCTGCTTTTAGCATCTTCGCATAAACTGAAGTATCACAGCTATTCTGTACAGAGCCCTCATCGTTCTGGGCTTGAACTTCATCTTTTCTCACGGATCCTTAGTTGTCTCTGGGAAGGGAAAGGGGCTGGAAGCTAGCACAATCCAGACAATTTCACTTAGTTAGACAATAACACAAAGCAAAAATATTCTGGCTGTTGAAGCACAGTAGTGAGGGATCCTCAACAGCTCCATGAAGTCATAATTTCTTCTTTTATTCACCATGTAATATTTCTCTACAGTCAAATACGGCACAATTTTTCAGATTCAAAAAAACAAAAAAACAATAAAAAATTCATACTTACTCCTTTCAGTACATCATCTCGATAACTACTGAATTTCATGAACAAAGTTATTTTCCAGCTTGTGTTACAGTTGACAGCATTTACCTTTGGGGGGACAAAAAAACCAACCATGACAATTACAGTCTTACAGGGTGTTTTTTTCTTTTTGAGACATTCTATTCTTTCTAAAAGACCACACCACATTAGGGTGGCAGGGGACATGGCTTAGCTACATATTTGTACAGTTCCTAACATGGGTCCTGAAGCTCTCAAGTGTTAATAATAATGATGTTGATGCTGGAGAAGTGGGCAAAATGCCACTCTGTCTGTTGACAGCCTACCAAAGATGACCTAAAGAGCTGTTGGAAGAGGACTTACTCTTAAATCAGTGAGAGTTTCAGACACTCAAGCAAACCTCACGAAGCTTTCAGTGCCGGGCAGAACTGCGCCAAGAATAAGTATATTTCATCTTGGTTTTTTGAGGCCAAGCTGGAACCCATGTTTAATACTGGCATCTAGCCTACGGTGGGTTCTGGTTACCAGTAAAGAAGAACATATAATACATCTCAGATCAGCAGTTACCCCTCCTCCTTCCAACGAACTCACCTCTTTGCAGCCAGGGTTATCTAGAAGCTCAATGTTGCTGGCATGTAGAGGCTGCCCTGCATTGACTGGCATGAGAACAACTTTATCTCCCACAACAACCTGGAAGTCAGAAATAAAATGCAATTTAGACCTATGTAATTGCCCACTAAAATGAAGTAATGTTACATTTTTAGGAAATGACTCAAATGCATGCTCTAGGAATGGCACTCAGTGAATTTATTTGCAGACAATTCACACACCAGCTCTGTTCACCCATACCTCTGCAATTGCTTGGATTCAAGATTTCATACTCATGAATCCTCGCATTCTCAGTAAGCATGTCAGCCAGTCCAGCAGAAACTCGAGATCATGAAATAGATATGAACCTATGAATTCCAAGAGCAGTTCAGTTCATCTAAAAGTTACACTAACTACTCTTTATCCCATATATACTGCCAGCCAAAAGGCAGAGAAAGCTCAGAAAATAATCTGTAGTCAGATCCCTCCCTTGATGTCAACCAACTTTCTCCCATCAATGTCTTTCATTTCACAAAAGCCTTAAAAATTTGCCTGTGACAAGACTTCTTTAGCCCAGTGACTCCACAACTCTGTGGACCATCTTCTGGCAAATGTCGTGACAGGCTCAAGAGTTCTGCGATTTAGACTGTATGACTGCAATCTGGAAAGGAACATCAATCACTGGAAATTCAGAGGGAGGCAAACACACTCCATCCCCTCTGCTGTTACACCCTAAATGGTGTTTGGAGCTCAGCACAGGCAGCAGGTACATCAGCTGAGAGATCTTCTCTCTACAAGAGAAATTCCTAGCTGACTCCCTGCAAGGAAATTCCCATGCCATTGCAATTCTTTACCTATATAGACAAGGAAAAACAATATATGAAAATGTCTTTGACCTAAAAAGTGCTTGAGACATACATATGGAGAATTCAATTCATAGCTGGGAGGGGGAAAAAAAAAAATAATTAAAAAAAAAAAAAATCAATCCACATAGATTGGTTGGCACTGGGTCCCGATTTGCTTATGTTGTTCACAGCAGTTTTAAGCACACGCACACATGAAGACAAGTGGCTACATACAATTTTTGCTATATGAAATGCTGTGCAAGCCATGCTTTCTTTTGGAACACAAATGAACAAAAATGCTTTCTGCATTGATCAGCACATTTCCAATGAAAAAGCAGAGCCCAATTCAGCCTCATGTAACTTCAACGCAGGTGAATTTGGCCCACTTGCTGCAGAAGTGAAAAAGAAGGTTGCCTGTTCTTTACCAACACAGCTAAAATAAACAGTAGCAAAAGACAGTGTCATCATGCTCAGACTACAGGTAGAAATCCTATTTGATCCAAGTAATGAGAAAAAGTTCACTAATGGAACCAAAATAATGATAAGATGCCTTTAAGATACATTACTTAAGCAATACATTCCTGCATGCCATGCTTCACACAGACATTACTTACAGCCCATTTTAAGAAGTTATGACCAGACAATTCATTAATCAAAAAACCATCAGGCTTGCATCCTGCAAAGTGGAATCGGGACTTCAAAATTATTGCAAGTACACCTGGACTATAACAACTTAATTAGTAAGACAGCACATCATTCAGCATCTTATTTAAAAAGAAAAAAAAAAAAAAAACAAACACCACGGAGGGGCAGGGGGAAGGTACCTTGGAATGCAAGCCTGTGACTACTATGGAAATAACCAGAGGAAAGGAGATGTACACAGCTACTCTGCTGTAGGTACACATCTGAGTAAGAACTGTTATGTGGGGTCATGGTTTCTGCCTCAGTCTCCTACCCTGCTCCAAGTCCACATCCGTAACCTGCCCTCAATGCTGGCCAGCTCTGCCAGTTGCCACAGAAGCAACGAGATATCCTGTGTTCTTTTCCTTTCTTCTTTTTCTTCTTGCTTCAAACCTCCATAGGTGGATGGGAAGGAACGGATAGAGGCAATTTCACAGCACTTGTTTCCTATACACCCTCCACAAGTAATGCAGAAAATGAAAGCAAAGTGAAGAGGGAATCCTGTTCTCTTATACATGGCTGCCTTGGGCAAGCTGCAAGTCTGCTCTTTTGAGTTCCTCCCATCCCCTACCCAGTTGATTTCTGGCTCCAAATAATGCCCCAGCATGCCCAAAACACTGGAGGCAGAGCACTCGCATGCCCATGTGCCCATATTTCTGCCTGTAGAATTGTACCATGTGGAGATTATAGAAGACTGAGCAATGTATTCCCAAGGTTTTGCTATGCAAAATTAAAATTGACACCAGCTCTTTCTTCTCTTCCTAAGGAAGGCTACCCTTGGAAACAGCCGGCCACAGTATGCTGTAGACCAGCAGTGGGTAATAGTTTGACAGGTCTCTGGGACTTCTTCCTTACATATAGACATGAATTCATTAAAGTTGCATCAGAGACACAGCTTTTGAGGATTTCATTCCTGACTCCTTTGATAAAACTCCTACCCTTTCTGGTCTAGATAAGAAACTTTCAAAGAATTATTAAATTCATAGTGAAGCCAATGAGAATTCAGCTTTTGAATTCAAGATAAACTTACAAGGTCCTTCAGTCTTGGATGCAGTGGAGCTCTTCCCGCACAAGGTAATCTCTAAGTTCATGCAACCCTACTTGTCCATGTCTTGGTGAAGAGGCTACATTGAGAGTGGGAAATGCCACAGTCAAAGCTGACTGGGTTCTGTCTTCTGGTGGGGATGAGCGCTGGCATCACTTAGAGCAATTGTCCTTCACATAAACTCAGTAAGCCCACCTGACAGCTACATCTACACCGCAATCAAGAAATAGGAGCAAATACTCCAGTAGAGGTGTAGTATATCACAAAGACTGGCAGTTACAAAAGGTTATATTAGCTGTGAAGATGCAGTAGCAGTGATTTCAGTTTGGACTAGCTATCCAAGTAGGTCACTGGGCACACTAAAGGCTCTGCTACTCCATCTCCACTGCTTTTATGTTATAACCACATCTGTCAGTGGCACTGCTGACACACTTCAAATATCGGGAGGATTAACAGACCTTTCCCACAAACAGCTGGGCATTCCCCAGGTCCGAGACCACCTCCCTCGGCATGCTGCAAGATCAAGCTTTCAAACCACTAAAATGGCAGAGAACTGAAAACGCAGTCCACGCAGAGCTAATCCTGCTATCAGTACACATTTTGCTATTCGGTCAAACTGGAATCAGCTCTAGCCTTAATCAGTCACACCTTCCATTGAAGGAGAGCTGGTATATGCTTAATAAAAGTCTGCATAAAATATTGCAGTTATGCCAATTACTATAAATTTTCAGCCGTATTTTTTCATTACTTTCATTGACTTGCATAACTAATCAGTCGCTAATGAAGCTAAGCTAATAATTTTTAAAATATTTCACAAGGCTAAACAACTCTGATGACTTACCAGAGAAGTCACACACATGACTTCCTATATCACAGCTTCCCCCAGACTAAACCACCTTCTTTTCTTTTAGGATATACGGCATATTTGAATCAACCTTGCCTGGGTTATCTGACACAGTTGCAGTCATCCAAGCAGTAATTCAATACTCACTTCTACTGTTCTAAAGACTTTCTAAAACGTGTTTTCTTAGGGAATTTCCTCGTTACAGCATAGAAACTGAAAATAAAAAGAACTCAAAGTTTCCAAACAGAATAAGGGCTTGATATACCAAGCTAACTCCATGCACTGAGAGGTCAGAAGTAGTATACAAAAAAATATAAGTCCTTTAAAAGCTAACCTAGTGAGTGGGTAAAGTGGCCCCAGCTTATGTGGTATTAGGTGCTTTGTAGATGAGTCCCCCAGAAACCAGCCTTTTAAAGGGCACATGCCTGGGAGTAACTGCGAGGGAAGGAGTGGGTACAAGGCTGCAGCATCTCTCTGTCTGTGAGAGGCAAATGAAGGATTTCCCCCATCGCTTGGTACTCCTGTCCCCCTTACAACAGCTGCCTAGTTTCTGTAACTGTAGAAGGGGTGGAAATGTGCCAAAGCAGTTATGAGAAAGCTACCAAAAGACTAATGTTTAGCACTGGAAGTTTACAAAGAAAATTATCAGATCTATTTGGGTCTGGTAGAAAGGAGGAAAAACTTGGGTCTCGAGACCTCCCACTGCAAAATATAATGGCCAGTTCCCAGCTCTGAAAGGCAACACCTGGTGACAGAAAACAAGCAACAGGTTCCAAAGGAGGCCATTAAGTTAGGAGTAAACCTGACAGTTTCCCACACAGCCCCTCTAGCTCAGAGCCTGTCAAATACAGCCCCACAGGGAACAAACTAGGAGACAGGTCTGCAGAGTGGGATGTTATAGCGATCACTGCTATGATCTGCAAACTTTTCAGACCAGCAAAACTGCTTTCAAACTCTAATGTGCCCACTAGAGTGTAAAATTGAACCAAAACCTCTGTAGTACTGAGGATGACTTGTAAGTCTTAAGATCATTCTGCTGCTCTCAGCTGTAAGGGCTCACCATGGCTTTGCAGATCACAATCTGAGAACCCCAGGTCCTCACTCTGGAGAGCATGACATGCACTTATTTCTCAGGAATGAGGGTATGAGAAATTAAGAAGATGCTGAACTGATGCTATTCTAAGAAATTAAACCGAAACCTTAAAGCAGTAAGTCACTGTTTTTTCTTTCCAAAGAGGGAAAGGAAGAGCAGGTTAATGTTTGAACCACAACACTTCTCCCCAGCTGAAAAGCCATGCAGAGGTGCCCCAGAGGGCTACTCATGTTTGCTGCTTTTCTTTGCAACAGGCTTGGGGAAAAGGGGAGCTTTTCACATACCCTTCTGATCACGGCGTGGAGCAGGGAAAGACTACGACTTTAGGAACTTCTGACCAGGAGCTGGGAATGCAGTCCTTCCCCCCCCAACAGATTGCCAAAAGGAGCTGCAAGCAACCACACTCATCCTGGATAGCATCCCATGAGCTGGGTAACCACAAAGTTAATGAGAGAAAATACACAAGAAAACAGGCATTCCTGTCTGCGATCCTGAGAGGGCTCTTTCACTGATTACTTCACAGAAGAGAGTGGCCAAACATACCCAGCCAAGTCTATAGTATAAAACCACACAAGTTCATCATGTGGCCTTCCCAGAGGCAGATCTGAATTTTCCACAGCGGGCACTTAAGCAAGCCGCAGCCGACTGAATGAAGAACTGAGTTTTGATCTCATGGTGCAAAGAGCAAAGAGCTCTCCTGTATATTCTCCCTCTTACCAATACACAAGACTCCTACTGAAACCTACCCAGAAAAGACCCACCAGACTACCCAACCCAATTTCAATCACAGATGCCACTCTCATGTTGAGGGGGGATACAGATTTAAAGAAACCTGATGTACTTCCTAGAGACATTCTCTGCTGACCTCTTGAAAAAAATGTTGCCCAGAATATTTAAAAAAAAAAACTTTAAAAAAAAAATTTTTACTCTAGTGTAAGCTATGACTTAATATCAGCTCTATAAATCTGCACACAACAGGTGGATTTAGCAAAGATGCCACAACACAGGTCAGCACAGGCTCAGATGAATGTGGCAACATTTCAGATGCCAGACAATATAATTTGGTAACACCTTCTAGTTACAGATAAAAGCTAATAGTCCCAAGCACTGTTTATAATATTATTTTTTTCTGAACTCAATCCATTATGATTTATACCAGTAGCAAAGAAATCATGTGTCTTCCTGCAACCTTTCTGCCTTCTCCCTCTTACACATTCAGCATTTCCACTTACATTGTCACCTTCACTCCTCAGTTTCCAGAACGGCTGGATATAAAACCAGGATCCCTCGTTCCCTGCAGCATCCAGAGACACCCGCATAGCATTCTTCTCTAGCAGAGCTGGCAATCTCTTATTGACTGTGAGGTACTTGTTACTTTTTATGTGCAGTAGCTGTGAACAAATAATAATTAAAAAAAATAGTACAGTTGTTGCTTTTTCTCCTGTCAGTCAAAAGAGGAGGGGCAGGCTTTCACACTGTAGTGATTTTTTATAACATACATAAAACCAAAATAAAACTAGAAGAGAGTTACCAAGGTATACTGCAGTTTAGGAAAACAGATGCTATATCTGAGATTGAGATACGTGTGTCAGCGATCAATTTTATAGCATATACTACACAGGTAAGGCATGGATCCATTAATAGTGTTACCTTTAGGAATTTCATCCATTACAGGAAAGTTGTACTGCACTTAAGAACATAACTTCTGTCTCATTTATATGTCATGAAGTATAAATTACTTCAGTGATTTAAAAGGAGCTGCACAGCACCTTTATAACATGATTTTGAAAGAAATCTTGAAAATAAAAGATACGTATTTACATTCAGATTCTAAACAGCAGCAGCAAAAATTACACATAAAATTTGTATTATGACATATTATTTAAACATGACTATGCAGCACTTCTGGTAGGCTTTAAAACAGACAGAAAAACACAGTATTGTAAACTTCACCAAGTTCTGTATACCTGACCCTTGACAATCCAGATTACAGTGGTTAAGTTTCATTTTCACCGTAACCTTGAAATGAAACAAGTGTTTCCCTTCCAGCTCTGAGAGAAGGCAGATGGATTTCAATAGGTTTACCTGTATGACATTGCTATATTTTACAATTTCGCCCAACAGCTTTCTGTTCTCGCTTTCGTTCTGCTTTTGCTCCAGTTCTGCTGCATGCTGCAAGAGAATGATTATTTCTTTAAACTCTACAAAATCAGTACCTGTATTCAGCTACTGGATAGTGTAAAAAGGAAATGGCATCATATTTAAAATGCTTCCTCCGACCTGAAAGCATTACTGCACTGAAAATATTAGCATCTGAACCCTGCTGCAGCATAATTTTCTGAACTACAATCACCCAGACCTTGTGTAATGATTCTGGGTTTTTATTACCCAGAATAGAAACTCAGTCACAGTTTATGGATCACACCTGAGATGCACGCTATTTCAAAAATTTTCAAGCACGAAAAGTAATTCCAGGTGCTTTATTTCATCCTGAAAGAGGAAAAAGGAGGGCCTATGATTAGCTTCTCCCTGTCACCATTCCTTTTACTTCTTGGATTTTTAATTGTATACAAATACATTGACTTTATGTGTAACAAAACAAAACTAGTAGGTCACACAATGCAAAATCAAGGCTAAGCACAATAGTCTGGGCCAAACACAGCCATAGAACAAACTCTCAGCTCCTAGCTCTAATTGCTGTCTAGCTAGCTCTAGCCACACACCATGTGCCTTCCTTGCTGATTTTAACTGGAAGCACTGGAAGCCTCTCCCCTGCACATGAAACTATCAACCAGCTTTGGTATGACCTTGTTTTCATTTAGTCTTATGTATTCAATTATAACACCAGGCCAGCTCTTTTGCAGAGACAGAGGAGTTGCTCCATCCACTCTGTATTTGATGCAAAATAGAATCTGCCCAATGGTTCAGAGAAGAATCATCTAGACTGAAAGCCAAGACAACTACAATTCTGAGGAATTTCCAGACTAAAGCACTGAAAACATCTCTTTGTCCACGCCTCTGCCTAACTCCTGGAAAGGACTTTAAAACCAGGGCCCACTCCTGATTTTAACAACTCCATTTTTACTTTATAAAACTTCTGAAAGCAATATTTTGCTTATAGCAAAGGCACAACCCCTAACCCAAAGTAAGATAAAAACCAGGGCAGGGGCAATAGATGCCATCAGTCAGGAGGTAGGAGAGCTAAGGCGTTCCTACAGTGGCATAATAATACCCATCACGGTGGTTCCCAAGGCACTTATTATTATTCTTTCTCATTCTATTGTAATTCTACAGCCTGCAGATTGAGATAAGATTACAAACACAGATGTCTCTTACTTGAAGTTTCTTCAGCAGTGCTGCTTCTGTATGGTTTCCTTGTTTGGCTTGCTTGGCTTTCCAGTACTGCTTCTGGGCTGAATATCTGTTCATAGGACACACCTTGAAAAGGCAGTCTGTGGGAGATTGAAAGAAATATTCATAAGTAACGTTGAAAGACACTTCCTTCATTTGTAAGTATGCTTTGGTTGGTTTTCTTTTTCCAGAAATGCCTAGATACCAGTGTTTAAACACAGTCACCAAACAGCTTGACGGCAATGATACCATAAATAGGGTGGCAGAACATCTGAGTTGAACCTAAAGCCTTCAGTGCCCCACACGTGCCCATTCCGTGCAACCTCTCCGCAACCTCTGTAAGAGACCCCGGCTGCAAGCCTGCCATACGCAAAACTGCCTGCTGCTTTGTTAGTGCTCTTTGCTGCAGCACATTACAGATGCGCTGTTTGAAGGCATGTGAAACCTTGAAAAAACAGTCCTGCTTTCTCTACACGATACATACGGCTGCCCTGCTCCTTCTGGCACTGCTGAAACAAAGGATTACACGGGCAATCAAAGGTGCTGCAACATGACATAGCAACCGCAACATCAACACTAAGTACATGTTCCAGTTACACACCAGATCAATGTGTAGGTGACCCTGTTGACTCTACCAACCTTGCATGTCATTTTTAAATACAGTGTAATCTCGTCATTCACCCATTACTGTCACAAAAACGTCAGCAGGGGAAGCTATAGGGAACTATCCTGAAGTCATAGTCTGGGCTTTTAACCACTGAGTCAGGTCAGCAGCAGACAGTTTCTATTTTACGGTGCTGTCCTACTCACTAATTCCCAGAGCAAGTTTAACATCTGCAGTTGCTAGCTACCTAGGACTTCTTCCAGCTCTCCAATCCACAACAGCACATGTGGGAAGTCCCATGTATCATACATGTGATGAGAAAAGGTTCCTAATTGTTCCACCCTTATGAGTGGAAATTCAAGCGTCAAACTCACAACCTCTCTGTAGAAGATGCTAGATACCAAGGCAAATCCTATTCTCATTTTCAACACTGTCAATGCAATGGAATTACTCTTTCACACAGGGAGGAAGAGGAGGAGATTTAGCTTCTCTGAGATATATCCTCCATTTATCCTCCAACATACCCATCTCTTCACAGTCTGTGAGGAGTTACTGAAACCATGTTACAGTAGGAACACCTCTTGTAATACAACAGGAGAGGGAAGGGATATCCAGTGTGAAGACTGGCCTTCCCTTTCCTAAGTAAAAATGAACTCTCATTACTTAAAATAAACAGGCAGCACTCAACTACAGCCAGGCCCAGCTAAGCACAGCTATCTGACGTTAGTGCTGCCAAAACCACTAGAGTAAGACTGTGCCACTCGTTCCTCCCGCCGCCTGCGCCCCCAGAGCTAGCAGTTTGCGACAGCGCCGGCTCTCAAGCCACGAACTAAGCTGCAATGCTTTTAGTTCTGCAAATATGCCGTTTGGCCTCTCATATACTGGCCATCATTATACCAAGCTTTTCATTGCATTGCCTCTTCCGTTCGTAGCAATTGATCTTCCTCCACTATTCGTAGCGGCAAAGCTTGTTGGTACAAAAACACTGCTGGTGGTAGAACTTGCCTTGGCACTGACCTGAAGTCCTCACCAATTTGCTCCCTAATCATAGCCTGAGTTGCTGTTCCTAGGAGAAAGTGTTACAAACCTTTATCAAAGCAAACCCAACCACCTTGCAAAGGTGTTTACTTTTCATTTCAAAGGGGAACATTTACAATGAGAACTGTATCATACAACCTAAAGTACATAACTCCCAGATAACTTTTACAATATCCTGGACACTGAGAACGAAAAAAAAAAACAATTACAAAATGCTGTGTACTGTTAAATCATACTGTATGTTGTATTTTTTACTTTGATTTTACCTTGAGTGTCGGGATTTCAGCTCATAAGACAAAGTCCGCTATCATTTTCTGTAACAATCTATAATTAACGTGCCTTCTCAGACTTCATGAAACACTTATTTCACTGAAGTAACAATACCTTCTTTTTATAGGACCAGTCTTCACCTCTCAGTTACTCCCCACACATCCTGCTACTTGAGTAAACACACTGCTTCCCATCCTTCACGCAGAGTCTCAAAGCACAGTGCTACCACTCTGCAGAGAAATGCAAGATGTGCACAGATGCGCAGTCACTGCTGTGTGGGTCTGCCTCCCAAAGGTGGGTGAATTTTTTCTAAAGATAGTTCCCAAAGAAAAGGAAATGTAGAGCAGGTGCCAGGTAACCTCAGCCACCACACAGCTCCATCTGTAGCCATGCTGCACAGCACAGCTCTCCTGACTTCCAGTCTAGTGCTTTAGAAGTTGAACTACCACGAACTTTTTTAAAATCAGTATTATTTCAGTCGTATTTTCCTCAATTTATAGACTAAAAATTCATATTCTTTGTTTCCAGACAAGCCTTTCCCTATTTTTTTTTTTAAGATTCCAGATACATTAAAAATAGGTCATCTCACAATTTTTTGGGGTTTTTTTCCCACTTACTTTTATTAGAGTAACAAATAGGATACTATATAAATTCAAGCTTTGTGGTCCTAAACATCAGGGGGAGGAAAAATGCAGTGCCTGCCCTAGAGAAGCGATAGTTTAAATAAACAGGAAAAAAGAGAAACTGAGGCATAAGATTATAAAGCAACTTTCCAGCACACACAGTAGATCAAAAGCTCAGCCCTCCTGGAGGTCAGTCTAGCAACCCACTCATGAGACAGACTGTCTTTTCTAACTTCTCCAGACATTCTCAGATAGTCCTAGTTCCTAACTCATTACTTTAACAGAGTTTTACGTAAATGCTTCTCTTCCTGAGGACACTAATTAAGTAGGCACTATCAAAGGTAAACAAATAGCTTTAAAGCATCAGCCAGTTTCAATTAATGAACTTTCACGTGTTCAACTTCTGCAGTTTCATCAATTTTCTCATACCCACAAAATCTTCCAGGCAAAATTTCAATTACTTGTGCACAAAGTGAAGATGGAGAAAATGAGAAACATTGCCCACCCCAGCCCACATACACATTTTTAAAACAATAAAAATCACTTCAGGTTTTCTTTACAAAATAGAAAAAAAGGGGAAGCTCTCCCTGGTCACACGCCAGGCTTAACCTCCTACAATAAACCTTGCCTTATCAGAAAGTAGGAAAACACAACAAATTATCAGTGCTGAGACACATATCAACTACTTATTTTATGGGGAAAAAAAGAGACATTTATTAATCAGAACAAACAAAAAATGGAAAGCAGCAACTCCCAGAGTGCGGGAAACGATCCACAGAGGATGCGCTCAGCGCTGAGCTGACCATCTGCTCGAGCCTGCGAACATGCACAAAATGTCAGTCTTCAAAAGGCAATGGTAACCACACACAGCACATCCTCTGAGCAAAAAGCAACTACACTCAGGAAGTCTGAAAAGGAAAATAACTCCTATTATGCCTTTTAAATGTTGCTTGATATTGGACAAAGATGGCTTAGAACAGTATTTGTCAGATGCTTTCCATCCCTGCTCCCCCCCCTTTTTTTTACATGTTAGAAATTCAATCATGGAAGATTTCCATGATTTGCAGAACTAGAGAAATTATCACATGGCTTTACTTAAACCAGCAGGCTGACACATGGGTAAGTGGAAGTGATAGGGCTATTAAATCACAGTATGTACAAATCCGTGTGTTTTGAAAAAAATACATGAAGGTAAAAAAAAAGCTGAAGTAAGAATGGAAAGGGAGGAATGCGAGGGAGCAAGGAGTGGGGCAATGAAGCGTCCTAAGGAGGACAACAGAAAAAACGATCAGGAGTCTGAGAAGAAAATGAAAGCTATTACGGAACTGAGAGACACAAGAAGAAAACACAAGGACAAACCAAAAAGATGTAGAAGGCGGCAAGTAAAAAGGAAAATGGCAGACAGCAGAGGAAAAGCTAGGAGGAGGAAAGGAGAGAGAGCAAAGGAACGTAATGGAAGGGAGAGAATAGGAAAGAACAATGTCAGAAAAAGTTTAGAACAGAGTAAAAATTGAGAGAAAGGCAAGAGGAGGATATCTAGGAACTCAAACATCACATTCATTGCAGATGCCTCAAGAAAAAGGGGTATAAAATGTAGGGAAGTTTAAATCAGTTTAAGAACTTAGGTCATTTTACAATTAAAATAGGAGACAGACTTGTGCTCCTGTTTCAGAGTTGCTAAATTTGACCAACAAGCAGGCCTTATCGGTGCTATTTTACACCTTGGAAGCTGAAAGTGTTTCCCACTGGAGATAACAGCATCAGGCTGAAGTGTGTTTAAGGTCACAGTCTAAGGAAACTTGCAGTTCTGTTGCTCATGATGTGACTTCTCCTCAGAGGTACAGGACTTCTGGCTCACACTGTTCTTCCTAACCTCTGTGAACCCGGCCCTGCAGCAGGGTAAGCATTTCCATCACAACACTAAGTGCTTTAGCTCTCACGAGCTTCAGTTAGAACCAGGACAAGAAGCACCTGGCTTGATCAGACCCTTAAATTCAACTGCAAAATAATAAACCCTTATTTTTTTTTCTTCAACAGACTTCAGGAAACACATGTGGGACCATATTCTGCCCTTCTTTGCACTGATGCAAATCTGGATGCACACACTGATGAACACAGAGCCACTCCAGTTTCGTTCCAGTGTGACTAAAGCGGAAATCTGGACTAGAGCTTCTCTGTATGGACACAAAATGAAAAGCAACCACAGCTCTCCTTAGCTTCACAATACTCCGTTTTGTAGGATGTTATGAAACAACTAGAATAGCTACCACCCACTCAAAAAAAGAAAGTAAACACGTAACAAAAACGAAACTGCTATTTTGAGACACATCTGTACGTAGGCTTTCAGCTCAGGCCAACAGCTCAGTACCTAAATCTGATCTCTGAGTGAACTCTGTAGGAGGCATACAAGTAGTTAGAAAACACAATCCTTTTTTTTTTTTTTTCCTGTTGGGGAAAGGGTTGATAAAATATCTCTCTCAAAAAAGAGCAAACGTAGTCCTCTGATGTTAATTTTCAGAGTCAGTCCTTGGAATCTAAACATCTTGTTAGAAACATGCCTTTCTCATATTTCTTTGACTCTTAGGTCGTGCTCTAACCTCAACTCAACGCCAGTTCAGCTATCAGTGATAAAAACATTGTAAACCATACAGACAGCAGTTCCTATTACTGAAGAGGCCCTACTCTTCCTGCTGTTAGATGCTATTTTTAGTTGCTTATGTCTAATCATTCAATTAGTCATTCATGCCTAAGTCTTCTTTTTATGTCAAGAACCTACTTGAAGCAATTTTTGTTTGTTTTATTAACTTTGCTGGTTTAATTGAATGCTATTTCCCAGAAGATTCTTGGGGGGGGGGGGAAACATAGTTTTTGCTTACGTTTCTTGGTTATAAGAACAACATTTAGCAACTCTTTTGCCTCAGTGCTCTTGAGCAGAGCTAAGAAATTTAACAAAGCTTGGCAGAGATGTGCTTTTGGTTGCTCTCATACTACAGACACCTCTGTGGTACCAGGTGCTAAATCCCAATTAGACAGCAAGTTTCTGCTGTGTTCTCAGCAAAACCCTTGCTATTCCCACACTTAGAATTTGATGTGTAAGATGAAGGAGAAAACAACCAAACAATGGCTTTATCTTTGGCTGTTGCCATTCTCCTGAATGCCACTTGATTACACATACCTGAAGCAGCATGAAAAAGCTACTACTTGCAGCCCCTAACAATATAGCCATGATGTTATAGCATGGTGGGTTGCATCAATTCAGGTGACAAAATTCACTTTTTCACTTATTTAGCTTTTCCTACAGATGTTGCAGTTCATCTAAATTTGCATGCTACCACAATGCTAGCAATAGCTAAGCAAGCCACTTCAAAATGAAGTCAGATATGGGTGCCCCCTAAAACAGAAAGAGGTAAGGAGTGACAGGAAGAGAGGCTGCTGGAGCCAAAGGGAGCTAGGAGGCAGCAGTGAGGAGGAGGAGGGAAGTAGCTAGTAACAAGTTTTGGGGCAGAGAGGAAAAGGGGATCCCCAAGAAGTGGAGGATCTCAGAGGAAAGAAGAGGTTAGATGCTGTGGGGAAGAGGCAGCAGAGGCAACTAAAGATAAAGGGATGTGTTATGCAAGCAACATACAGAGGTTGCAATAGGGAACAGAGCCAAAACTGTCTACAACTAATAGAAAACATTCCCCTACAGAAGCTGGGATGTAACTCGGGAGTACAGTCCTTGCATTCCCCCAGCAGCAGAAAACAGCTGTACATCTTGTCTGTGCCTCATCCCCTTCCGACATCTGATCTACGTACACATGTACTATTGCCACCGCTGATGGCATGCCATTAGCGCTGAGAGTTCAATAACCTTGCACCCTGGATCAAAGTGCCCAGACCTTCTTGATGCTGTTGAAATTGCTTTTTTTTTTTTAAAAAAACCCAACACAGAACACTATCAACTTCTTCCTTCTTTGCTTTTTCAAGTTAGGAAAGAACATCACAGAACTGCAATAAAAGAACTCTACTGTACTGAAGTTAGAAAATCCAGCCCTCAAATGTTAGACAATGAAAAAATTAAGGTGGTCTTTTTAACCTCTGTTCAGCTCCTTGATTGTAGGCATTTGGATGTACTCTGCAATTGTACTATCACATGCAAACCTTTTCCAGTGACCCCTGTCTCATCGAGCAACATAAATATGTTCTACTTTGGGAACACATCAGGGTGGTGAAGCGACAGACATACTGTCTAAAGAACCCCCACCTGAAATTTTGTGCAACCTGGAAGCTGTGAGTTAAACATGTATTTGCAGGCAGCAAGGAGATTAAATCATAGGTAGCCTGAAAGCCACACTGGAGAACTAGATGCTATCCCCATCTCTGCTATAAAGTTATTCCATGATATCACGCATGTGACTGGAATTTATTAGGATTAATTTCTAAGTATACGTCCTCACTTTCTCAATTTCCAAGATCTGCTGATGTGCTGAATGCTCACAGCTGGAACTGGAACCAGCTGCTGATGTTTCCCGAATAAATAATGGGAAAAAAAACTTGAATACTCTGGGAAAGCAGAACTTCAGTCTCTCAATGTTTTAAATGCAACTTTTCTGCAATAATAGGCATACTACAGTATAATAAACACTGGAAATACAATAATAAGATTAAGAATGTCAGTGCAACCCCTTGAGATAGATACAAGCAGCCATGAAACACGTTTCCGTTGCTCTAAACCAGGCAAGCCATAACTGTCTTTATCTTGTAACCGGTGTGAATCCAAGCCCATTTAAGCCAAAAGAGGTCTGAATCAGGCTGGTAAGGCTCTACTTTGGCACAGCTAGAGCCAATGGTTTAAATCAAGGACAGACAAGACTGAGAGGTTTTATTTCCTTCCCTGCATATAAACACACAGAACTTCTGATATCACAGGATTATTTTTTAGCATTCAGGAAGTAGAAACTGCATGTTGTCAGTGCATTGTTATTTTTTCCAATAAGCAAAACAGCAGAATTATCTGAATCTACAAGGTCATGCCTACAAAAGTTGAGAAAAATCAGACACAGTTTTAAGCAAAAGCAAACCAAAAAGCTGACAAAATATTTGAGGGTAGTCCTTAAAATGTTGTCTTATCTTTTACAAAAATAAACAAACCACCAGCTCAAGCAGTTTTGAACCTCACGAGCTTGTTTCCACAATGTGTTCACAAACCATGAAGGCATCTGGGAAGTTACACATCTGGTAAGGCAAAGTGCCCAAGGAGTTAGAACATGCATCAATCGTTCATTAAAAAAAATTATGCCCAGTTACTGACCTCTGAACTTCTTTGGAGGATTAGCAAGGTCACCTGCCTCTGGCTGAACCACACACCGGTCATCCACTAACCTAGAAAAACAAAAGTTATTACACTTACTAAAACACACATTTGACATCAGCGTATATAAATGCAAAGACATACCTGTCACACCGTAGATACAGAAGCTTACACATTTCTCCAATTTAATTCAAAAAATACCTTAGAAACTCTATTATTCAGTTACTAAGCATAACCAAGAAAAGAAAACTCTACATTTTCCTTCAAGAAAGAGGATTTCTTCTATTGCACTGAATTATGGCTTACGTTTCAGATCCCACTCATTTAAATCTGGTTAAAGTCCCTTTTATTACACTGTGTACATTGATGTTACATGTAAAATTCTTATTTTCTTCTGTTAGAGCCCATTAACCCTGAATTAGAAACGGGTTTTCTGCAGCTGTCAGATTTTCGCAGCCATTACCCTAGGGCATAATCCAAAATTCATCAAAATCAACAGAGAGACTCTGAGCCACTTAAATGAGCCCTGGAAGAAGACCTCAAAGAAAAATGTTGGGAAGGCACACTTGTATCTGATAGGAGAAAGGACATTCAAAGCACTGCGGGTTAGCTTGGCCCTACACTTGCAAGCTGTCCCATGCTTGCAGATTCCTGCATCCCCACTGAGGACTTTTAAGGGGATGCACAGTAACCAGCCTCCACGTGGGTACAAGAGTATATGCAGATCTGCTTACACGATCAGGACATGCAGGGGGGTTTCTCCAGTGACTTGCTGTTTCATAACACTGATTTATCTAGAATTTGAGTCTGGAATCCAATAAAGTACCTTGGATTTTAGTCTTTAAACATTCTGCTATTCACCATTTCCAATCATTTTCCCCCAAGGAGGCATGTGGAATTAAGATTCAGCTCCGATCAAAACTCACAGGACCACATTCTCCATTGCTAAAATGAATAAGCATTTATTTAATCCACAGCAGAAAATCTAAATTACAAACCAAATATATTTCTCACAATATTTTAGAAGTTAAATAAACAAGAAAATTCAAAAATATAAATTGTTAATCTTATCACAGAACTTCCTAAACATAAATTCAGCTTCCTTTCAGGAAGCATCCTGTAAATAATCTGCCTGTTTCAAAAATTGTTCAGGAAAATCTTGTTTAAGGACACACTACTGCCCTGCCACTTCACAACAACAGTCTCAGCAGCATTTTCTGTGGGAAATTGCCAAAAAAAGCACAATTTGGGTTCAGCCAAATTACACAGTAGGCGCATTCCGTTTTCACTCAAGTTGGTGAAGACTTTGCATCTAGCCAAAGCGCAGCAAGACCGATCCCCCAGCACGCCCATGAATTTTCTACCTCTAGCAAGCTGACTGCTGACAAGCTGCCCACTGTGGTTGCAGCTCCCAGAAACAGAAGTGAAAACAATAAAGAATTTTGGAAGTCAGAAGCTCGGATCTCATAACATACTTGGATGTAAATGTGAGGTGTCAGTGAGGAAGGAGAATTGAAGTAGCAGTTGCAGGAGCAGGCAGGGGACCTGCCATGGCCTTATGGAGTTGTGTTTTTCACAGCCTAGGTTAGGCCAGGCTTAAAAAGAACGAAGTGAGGTTTGGAAAGCAGGACTTAGAGTCAGTCCTGCAAGACGCCCTCTGTCTATGATCTAATGGGTCAAAGCTTCTTATAAACAGCACCTAAAACCTGGAGTCACAAAAGAAACAGAGCTGGAAAGGAGTACCGTAACAGAAGCTTTGCCAAAGGATTTTAATGCCAAGAGGTACTGCCCCCTCAACAAAATCCCTCAAAGGCTTTCTGAATGAATCCATAAGGTTTGACCCTTAAGCACTGTCAGGATGGAGGACAGTATGTTGGACTGAGTGTAATTCACAAGGAACAATTTGTGTTCCTTGGTGACAACTTGTGCACCCTCATGACAACTCTAACTGTGGATGAAATGCAAAACTTTCATCATGGTGCCACATGACCGTAACAAAAGCCATACAGAAAACAAGGTCTTTGTGCTGAGAAAAACAAACAAGATCCTGCACACTCTCTGAGCCAGTTAGCTGCAGTGTTCAAACACGTTAGACTTACAGAAAATGGACATTAAACAATTAATATCGCAGAATCACAGAATCATTAAGGTTGGAAAAGACCTGTAAGATCATCAAGTCCAACCATCAACCCAATACCACCATGCCCACTAAACCATGTCCCACAATGCTTCGTCCACACGTTCCTTGAACACCTCCAGGGATGGTGACTCCACCACCTCCCTGGGCAGCCTGTTCCAGTGTCTCACCACTCCCTCAGTAAAGAACTTTTTCCTACTATCTAGCCTGAACCTCCCTTGGTGCAACTTGAGGCCATTTCCTCTTGTCCTGTCACAAGTCACTTGGGAGAAGAGGCCAACACCCACCTCTCTGCAACCTCCTTTCAGGTAGTTGTAGAGAGCAGTGAGGTCTCCCCTCAGCCTCCTCTTCTCCAGACTGAACAACCCCAGTTCCCTCAGCCGCTCCTCATCAGACTTGTGCTCCAGACCCCTCAACAGCTTCCTCGCCCTTCTCTGGACACGCTCCAGCACCTCAATGCCCTTCTTGTAGTGAGGGGCCCAACACTGAACACAGTATCCGAGGTGCGGCCTCACCAGCGCCGAGTACAGGGGCACGATCACCTCCCTGCTCCTGCTGGCCACACCATTTCTGATAGAGGCCAGGATGCCGTTGGCCTTCTTGGCCACCTGGGCACACTGCTGGCTCATATTCAGCCGGCTGTCAACCAACACCCCCAGGTCCTTTTCTGGGGGGCAGCTTTCCAGCCACTCGTCCCCAGGCCTGTAGCGTTACATGGGGTTGTTATGATCCAAGTGCAGGACCCGGCACTTTGCCTTGTTGAACCTCATCCAATTGGCCTGGGCCCATCGATCCAGCCTGTCCAGATCCCTCTGCAGAGACTTCCGACCCTCAAGCAGAACAACGCTCCCGCCCAACTTGGTGTTGTCTGCAAACTGACTGAGGGAGCACTTGATCCCCTCATCCAGATCACTGATAAATATATTAAACAAGACTGGCCCCAGAACCGAGCCCTGGGGGACTCCGCTTGTGACCGGCCACCAACTGTTTTTGACTCCATTCACCACAACTCTCTGGGCTCGACCGTCCAGCCAGTTTTTTACCCAGCAGAGTGCACCTGTCTCAGCCACAATTCACCAGCTTCTCCCGAAGAATACTGTGCGAGACAGTGTCGAAGGTTTTACTGAAGTCCAGGTAGACAGATAATGCTTAACTTTCAGTTAAGCATTCTCTAAAGGCACAAAGATATGGACCATAAGTGAGTTCCGTAGTCATTAGGAACCAAAGACATCAGACAAGACAAAGGAGAAAGGAACTGCTGCTACTCTCATCCTATAGACATGAAATGACAGCACAGAACGATTAATTGACATGCAGCAGGACCGTGGCACGACAGACCAGAAACATCATCTCCTGAGTCCTTGCTCAGTGCCTCAGCTTCTGACACCTTTGTTTCGCACAACGTACCTTACAACAGAGAACAAAAATCTGAATAAAGTATTGCTTTGTCTATATAGCAATCTTCTGACAATTTAATCCCCAAAATTTCCATATAATGACATTCATCCTGTATTCCAGCAGTATGTCTTTCAGAGTTTAGTAGCTACTTGTTTACTGTGGAGGTGCTTGTTACGGTACCATAGCGAGAGCTGAGTTGCACATTGCACGTGATGCAAGACTTCAGCCTGTTCTGTAGACTGGAACAGAAGCAGCTCTTCAAACACAGACCACTTCCTCTGATACACAATTCAAAATATTCAAATCCCACTTTTTATACCGAGCCAAAAGGCAGCTGTTGGTTTGTTGCTGAAGCCTGTTAAGTGGCTGTGTTAAACAACCAGTAATTCATGACCTTTGTAACCTGCAAACAACCCATTTGAGATGTGTGAAAATGAACAACAGGTTTGACTACAAAAGGTCCTGGGCACCTGCAGCTTCTGTCAGACCACAGCACAGCACGTTTTAGGGTCACTTGCTTGCTGGTTTGCATAGGAGGCCAAAGTGCACCAGACAAGACTTTTCTGATAAAGGCAGAATTTACTATATTACACCATCAAATTTGCTAGCTATTTAAATATTGATCTAAATTATTGCGCCAATATTCAAGCCACTGTATCATCAAAGAAGCTCTGGTAAACTGCAAAAAGTTTAATTCTTCAGCTGGACTACATACAATACTGCTTTGTGCCCTCTGTTGTCATTCAGTACCTGGCAGATACAACATGACTGCATTTCAGTTTTTCATACGTTGGCGGCATATACATGACAAAGGAGTTCCCTGCACACGTATGATACGATTGTTATTTGTGCAAGTTCTTCCCTGAACACAATAAATACCTGGTTTATGCACAATGCCTCCAAGTAATTCTTGCACTGCTGTAGTAATTAAGTTGTACAGTAGTTGACGGGTGCCTAAGATAAATCATCAGAAAAGTCAAAATAATAATTACAGCCCTGGACTTTACGCATACACCTTTGTATTCAGTAATTGCAGAATTAGGGTCTGAAAGTAACAATGTTCATGGGATTGCTTGTCTTAGATGTCCAGTCATTCTTCCACTGAAGCCTGTGAAAGTTTTTCCACTAGCTGCAGGGGAAACAAGGGCAGTTCCTCACCACACCGCCACATGCAGCCAACCTCCCAGACTAGCAGGTATTTAAGCCATTAAGACCTCACGCTACAGTGTACAAAGCCACATTAAACAAGAATTGACACTATCTAAAGCAATGCCTAGGAGTTAAGGTGTGCTCCTCAGCAGAGGCAGGGGAAAAAAAGGAAAGGCAGCTTTGAACTCTCTGTTAGAATTAGCCAGGATAGTGCACTATATATCATGTGAAGTGGTCAAAGCACGAACCTGCACAGAGTCCTGCACCTATCTTCTTCTCCCTTCGTTTTCCCCCATCATTTGGTGGGGTTAAATCTGTCCTTTCTCACCACATGCAAAACCAAAGATGTGTATAAGCGTTTAATCTAGTAGTATCTTCCAGCAATGAATTCCATGTATAAGGTGGCACCTGTGTGAACGTATTTACAAGCAGTTTCAAATACAGTGCCTCTCATTTTTGTTGTTTCAGCAACAAAAGGACAGAATCAACTTCTCCCAATACTATTCATCATTTGTATTCAGAACTCGCCTAATATAAACAACTTCAAACTTCCCATACAGCTTCTAGTATCGCTCCGCTCCCTGGGCACTGGGCAGAAGCAGGGAAACAGTAACTTGTAGTAATTCCCACTAAATCTTTCTACCAGGTAGAGCAGCAGCCTTTGTACAGACTTTCACTGAAAGAAAAAACAGACTGAGCCTGTGAAGAACCAGTGGGGACTCACTGTGTATTTGGGGAAACGGCAGGAAGGATGCACCATGGGAGGAGCACAACTAAGCAGTAGCAATATAACTGATAAGGCAGGTAGGTTGGCAGAAAAGACTAATGGTACCTGGGTTTACAGGTATGAATCACATATGCTGGATGAGTCTTCATGTCCTACAAGCTCCTCTGATTACCTAACGCAAGCTAAAGGTAAATACACCAAAGGTTTCTAGGAACTTGCAGACGTAGCGCGAGGGTCCAGGAATAGTTGTATACTGATAATCCTAGAAAAACTGTTCACAGCAATGAGTTATGTTAAATTAAACTGAGAAACAGTTGCATTCTGGAAGAACAAAAGCCAATGTAAGAAAAAATAGAAAAGGAATGATGATGGATTTAATTAATTTTAGGGCTCTTTCATAATGTAAGATGCTTTTGAGATTTTACAAGAAAGCAGCCACATAATATTCATTTATCCTAGCTTGTGCCTTCAATTTAAAAAAATATCATCCTGAAATGTATTTTGTCTCTTCCTACCAACAGACTTCCACTTTTCATAGCCAATATTATTAAGCAAAACAATACCTAAACAAACACACAAGACAAAACACACAAACACACAGACTCTCTCATACATGTAACTACACATACATGCATGTGTGTGCATAACTTGTTAAAAAATACAAGACCCAGCTACCAATGTCTAACTATTGTAATACATGGGGATGGGCAGAACTCAGCTTGGTACTCTTTGCACATATGTAGAGTATTTCACTCCTCAAAAAGCTGAATAAACCAAGCTAGAGGCAATGTCTTTAATCTAAGACAGTCTCTCAGTTGCTCAGTTTTTACTCTTTTAATGTTACCATCATTTCACTGATTTTCTGAGCAGCGTAAGGCCTGACAGCAGCAGGAGGAGGGAGCAATGTTGCCAACAGACATCAGCAAGAGGAGCTGGACATTTTAATTGCTAGTGGAGCCAAGCAATATCTTTGTTCAACATCAGTTCACAAATCATGCTGAGGTTACATCCCAAAGACACATAACCTCAATACACCCTCATGAATAAAGGACCAGCCCTCAAACCCTCCCTTCCTTTGCTCCTCAGACGTCCCTTCACATACGCAACCTCCTTCGCAGAAACACTGCTCCAGACCACCTTCCACCCAACACACTTCTTCCCTTCCTAACTGCAGCTCTCACCTACAAAGCCTCTCCCGCGCTCCACACATCCCAGCACACAGTAACCGCTCGGGAAGAGAGGTGCTAGTCATATCACTAAGAAGCCAAACAATAACAAACAATAGGCCATTAAAATTTTGCTGCCCTGGAAATCAAACATTAAATACCTAAGTGCCAAAACAACCGGGTCCACCCAGTTCTTCTCCAAGTCCACCCACTTTTCATTTCATTGAGCCTCTTATCAGGCATCTAGGTCAGCCCACTTCTTGCTTGCTTCAAGCAGTCTCCTGCCAAAAATCTACAGTCATCATACCTCACCCTTCCCAAAATGTGAATTCATACTCCTTTTTTGACTACTAGTCCTGATTAAAATGATTTCCAGCTCTATGATTTAGCTCCACTGTATGAAATTTGTCCTTTTTCCTGTCTCCTTCCTTTCCAAATCCAAATTTTTCATCATCACCTTTTCACATCTGCGATCTTTCAGGGTCTCCTACATTAACCCCAGCTTGCACAGAAAATAAAAAGGATCTTCCTTGCACTTAGAGCAGGGCTATTGAGCCTCTGTACCTTTTAGGAAGATTCAGTGTTAAAAATCCCTTTTGATAAATAGGAGGATTGCAGCACACAATATTTAAACAAGAACTGCACTACATGCCAATGAGGTGCAGCAGCATGGAGGGAGAGTAGAAAGTCTGACTACTGCCTGCCTCAAACTTTAGCAATTTTATCCTTTCCTTTCCAAACAAATTTTAATTGCTACAAACACAAAGCTTAACACAGGTTGAAAGAAACTAATAAATTAATACCCCTACTCTGGGAAAACAAACTTCTATGCATCTAAAATATTCCAAACTTCTCAGAGAGTCTTAAACAGCAGACAAATTTCACCATAAACCATCCTCAGCGTAAAACAAGAATGTGGGGGCATTTTATGTCAGCTACATAGATCAGGAACACTCAGCCATTCTCACCATGCTGAAAATGCTTGCGCAGGTCACTTTGAACTGTATTATCAAATGCCATGGAGACAGAAGGGCAGAAAGCAAGATACCAAGCATATACTGGGAAACGAAACAACAGGATGCAAGTAGGCAGCTCCACATTTGCACTAACAATCAGCCCTAAAATTTTCTTCCTTATCTGACAGTGCATTCATATATTCTTGTAACCATACCTGCAGGCTTGCATGTCGGAGGGGGGAAAAAAAAACCAGCAGCTTTGCCTGTTCAAGTAAGTAATCCAGCTATAAATCCAGAATGTCACTTTGTTATTCTTTTGTATTGTATTATATCCAGTCATGCTTTTAGCTTGTAAAAGCCTCAGAAACCTGTTGAGTAGAATTTGTTTAATCCTTTTTATAGTTACATTTACATTTAAAACATTGTGCAAATTAAAATCAATTATAAGAACAGAGTTAAAATAAATTATTATAATAGAATCAAGCGTTATTTGGAGATTACAGTGGAGGGGAGAAAACATGATTCTTAGATTTTTAGTCTCAGTTCTGCAATTTTCTTGGTCTGCATAATAGGTAAGTCATTTATGCACAGGGAAAATGGTACTGAGCTTAGCTTGGGCATACTGATTTTCGCCAAGTAAATAAACATTCACACAGTATTTCAAGATCCTCACATCAATACAACATACATTAAGTCACTGTTCAGTGGTGCCAAGCATACCTATTTTCTGCTGTCAAAAGGGGACTTGGGAACTGGCAACGGGCGGAGGTGTGCCAGCCCGCCCCACCCAGCTCATTCCCCAGTCACACAAAGTCCTGCTACACTTCTCCAAAATGCTGGAGCTCTGCTCCCAGGCTTGTTTTGGCTTCAGTCTGTCTCAGTACCTTTGAAAAACAAATTACATTCCCATAAAACCAAGGAAATGTCCGATTTCTTCCTTTCTTTCTTTTTCTTTTTTTTTTTTTTTTTTTGAAAGTATGAAAAGTAAAACTCTGTCATCCAAAGATGTTATGATAGCCTAAAGGCAACCAATAGAAGAAAATCTTGCACAGGAAAACATACTCTTTGGATGAAATTTTTATTAAGACATTCTTTTAAAGCTAAGAAATGGAAAGGATAAAATGAGTATTAGGAAAGCTTTCTGAAAGCAGTAGTGGCTTGCAGAACATAGACCTGCTAACAATATGCATCACGTGGGAGATTGGACAATTTTTCCACTACTAACATTTTCTTTTTTGGGTGAAATCTTGGCGCTCTCTGAACTTACTGGCAAAATTTCCACTGATGTCTCTGAGGCCAAGATTTCACCCCAATGACCCTAGCTGCCCAAAAGTACACTGGGGGGATGAAGTGTTTAAATAAGAAACAGTGCCAGCACCAAGTGCATGGCTATATTGAAGACTCTTCAAAAGGAGGGAGCCCACCACCAGCGAGCTCACCACTACCAAATCAAGTTCGCCTGGAGATGGGGTGGCAAATGGCATTCTGGTGGCCTCAGTTCAGCTATATAAGCGTAAGGTGTCTAGCTCAAATCTATCATTTGAGAACCTTTTTCAGTCAAGATTGAGAGACAGGCACCTCCAGAGGGCAATAACAACGTACTCTAGGCCAGACGTGTAAAACAGGAGGATGAAACATCCTCTGAACATGGCCTTCCTCTTTCCCTTGTCTATTGGCTACTTGCATAACTTTGAGATGACTACACTTTGGCAAAGTATGTTAAGTGAGACCCCCAACCATTTCAGGACAGAGGTACTAGCGTTCTGCAAGGCTTTCCACCTAGTTCAACCTGAACGCCGAGCAGTTTTTCTTGTGCCTGGCTGAGAAACCCAGGTGGACCTGGTTGAGATATTCCTCCTGCCCCCATCCACCATCCTTCCGTGCACACCTCAGCAAAACAAGACTGGTAACACTGCACTCTCAGAGGTGCACACTCACTGCCAGGTTTCCAACAACCAGAGAAAAACATTATGTTAATGTGCCTACACATAGGGTACAAAGAATACGCATCTCTTGAAGTCTGCAAAGTCTTCTGTTTAAAAGATAGCCAGCATGACCCACAGTATATATTCAAGGGTGAGGATTTTTATGCTGATGCAGTTTGTCTCAAAAGATTCCAGCCACTGAGGTGTGGTGGAACAAAAGAGAAAAACCTTCCTTCAGTTTCAATTAAGCTCGTTCACCTATTGCTCATGAGGGCAGTTGTGAAGGACCGTTTTAGTTAATTGTACACAAAATGAAGACAGTAAAGAAAGCTGTATTAATTATTACAATTTTGTTAAAAATGGAAATTTGATCATTTCAAGACAAGACTTTAAAAAGTGGGACGTTGTAGAAGTGAACATACATATTAAAATATTGTACTTCTTTGAGCATATTATCATACATTAAAACCCAAATATGTCATCATCTGCTCATCAGCTGTTCAACAGCCTATTTGAAGTGTTATCCCACATAAGAGTATTCAGCTGAGGGTTTATATTCATGTTCTTCAGGGCAGAGGCCTCATACCACAAATGCCCATGATCATCTCCAAATATTCCCTTTATTTATTTTAGGAGCATCTGAGCTGTCCTTCATCAAAGCTTTTAAGTACAATCTAACTTCTGCAGCTCTTCCACCTAATCCTTACTCCAACTAGCTATATATTGAATGCAAATACCGTAACAAGTCTAGGATTTAGCCCAATACAAGCGCAATGCTTACTTAGAAGTAAATCAGAAAATCAAAATGAAACACGTAACTTTAACTCTGCTTGTTACAACTACCCATAACAGGTCTGCCACTCAGCTCTCCCAATGTAAAAAAAGCATGGATGAAATAGAATGACTAGGTATATTGACATAACATACATTAGAAACACTGACACTGTAACCACTGTTAACTAAAAATGGGATTTTCAGGACTATGCAAGCCTGCATCTTTATGTGAACTTTAGACACATAGTTCACTAATCAGTCCCTGTCAGACTGAGTAGCTTAAATTTCTATGGTACATAGTGACTTCAGAAAAGAAGTCCTAGTAATAGCATCACGGGTCTGAAAATCAAGCAGACACACAGAACTCTTTGCAGGGTTACCTATTCAGCCAGAGGCAGCAAAGCCAAGCCAGCAGTAGAGATAAAATAATCACCATCAAAAGAAATTCTACATTCAGCTTGCACCAGAAGAATTTGTGCTTTTTGCTCAGCTTTGCCTATAGCTACGTCGCACGTATTTGTGAACATCCACTTGAAAGGACTGTTTTGAAGAACTGTGTGCTAATGAAAGGAATCAGAAAGGCTGAATTTGCCACTGTTAACACTATTTAATGAAAACAGAGAGAAAGGTTTACCCAGAAAAACACTGTTGAGAAATGCCAATATCTGTCCACTGATCAAAAAGTGACTTCACCGAAAATGGTGATGAAGGCATTCGCACCTACACATCAAAACGGCAACACTTACTGTATAAAGGAAGCATAAGCAAAAGGAGAGAATTAGGAAACTTACATTTGGCTGAAATAGCATAATGTAAAAATGCTGTTGTGTAAGTAGACAAACCAGCCTCAAATGTTACAGTAAGGTCTCTAACGAACCTCAACAATTTCTGGGACAATAACATCTATATAGACAAACACATACATACACAAATACATAGATACACAAATACATATGCACAAATTATCAATCCTTCAAACACAACTATCTAGATCCTGGAAATCAAGCCAAGTTCTCACTCCACTTTGTAACGTAAACAGTAATAATCCGGCAGACCAATTGATGTCACGCTACGTAAAAATGTATGTGGAAAATATTTCTTAATGACAATGCTGACATTTTACACATTTTGCAGTGTTTATTTGAAACAGCAATGGCAAATCTTATGTACCTAACTTTTTGCTAAAGTTAAAAAAAATTTCCCTTTTTTAGATAATACAGATACCAAAATATTACAAACTTTGGTATATGTCAGGATACCAAATGAAGAAAGGACTCGCCTCCTTTCAGAGGCTTTCAAATGGTGACAAGTCCTGAGCTAGTGTGAACATGTGTAATTCCACTGAAGTTAGTCAAACAGCACTTTTCTACAGCAACTAAGCACCTGACCCAGTGCTTTTTACATTCTTTCTTTAGTGTACCTTCCTTTAGCTGCCCCAGAGGCTGTCTTCAAGGCTGACCAGCACTATCGTGCCACCACAACCATGCAACACAGCTCGGGGGCCACCCGCCAGCCGCGGCCCCCTTCCAAGTGGTGTGCTATATCCTGGCACTGGGGACAAACCTGGGCTTCACACCCCAACCACCTTCTTGCCGAGGCAGCTTTCTGGAAGTACGGCACTGCCTGGTTTTGCTTTCAGATAAAAGGAGACAGCTCTCAGTTTAACAGCGTAACCACCATCAAGCTTGTACCCAACATGTAATTCGGGTCCCAAAATCCTGCTGGTGGTTTCAGTGTTTACTTCTGCCTCCAGGGACAATGACTTGGTTTGCAGGAATTCACTGAATGAGGTCTGCTCACCCTTTGATATGTGGCCAGGTCTCACTGATGGTAATGAGAATTATGCACAGTTATTAAAGGATAAGAGAGCACTTCACATCAACACTTGTTCCAATTCCCCCAACAAAAGATTTCATTTTTTTTATTTTCATCTTGCAATGATAAACATTTACAAATTTTTTGCAGCTGGGCCAGGTATTTTTGCATATTCTCTTTCCTTTTCTGCTTCTTCTGCAGCAAGTTAAAAAATACCTTCCGAACAAAAACCAGCTGAAAAATTACAGTGACTTGTTTTTAAACTGAGCAGAGCCAGTTTCCTACTGGGAGAGATCATTTTGGGACCTGTTCCAGATTCTCTCAGAGCTGCTTTCCCACTCACTGGGAGCAGCTCTGCGAGCCTTTTGCCACACCTACACCCAACCTGTACACGCTCGCTTAAGAGAGTTACACGTACCAGCGCTGAGCAGCAACCTGAAGAGGAAATGCTTGGGAACACTCCTTCCGCGGGGGAAGGAGTTGGGAAGCAGTAGAGTCAAGAAACAGCAGCCATAAGCAAGATGGCAAAACAGTAGCTTCTGTGCAGGCCTACAGGCACAAAGGTAAAGGTGGAAAAAGCCAATGCATTGCTGTGCTACTTGTTTGAATCTTTCATAACAAGCATTTTAAAAATGGGAAAATGCCATAATAAACAGGTTCAAACCTCAAAACTGCTGCAGACCTTTCTCAAATTGACCACCATGCAGGTTGGCATCCCCTCTGGTTTTAACGCAGCGAGGCTGTACTCACAACACCAAATATAACACGCCCAAGAATGCTCCCAGGGTCTGAGGCCAAGCGGCATGTCTCCCTCAACAGACCTCAGCGTTCAAGCCAGGGTGGCTACGCACTCCAGGAGGAGCTTCCAGGAACCCTCCAGCCCTGTCCCTGCACAGGGTCTGGGGACAGCATTAGTGCCAAAATCACATCAGGAAACACTCTCAGCAGTTTGCTGGTACAGACCGTCGCCTCCCAGCACCCCAGAGCACACGTGAGCATGTGTTTGTCTATTAACACAGACGTAGCAGAAAATTCTTTGAAAATGGTCTCATCCTTGACCTAGAGCTTCCACCTGCGCTCTCAGTACTGACATTATGCTGAGCTGGGACAGGACGGGATTTGTATCAGGACATAAATATCAGAGCAACAACTCTGCTAAACGGTGAAGAGCGCTGACTTTCAGGCTGGGCTGTCAGTTGTCCAAATGTTGTATCACCTACTAAGGTGTGTCTTAACAGCAAGCTCTGTTACAATGAAATTAGTTTGGCCTTTTACGTTAAGGCCCTCCAGTTCTGCAGCATTCTTTTCAGCTGAAGGAAATGCTTCCAGGTCTCCTCATACAGTTTATCCTGACACCGTAACAGAGGAAAAACGCCTGCAAATAATTGCTTTCTATCTGGAGAACTGGAGTCCTTTATCACTTACGTATACTTACTGGGAATCAACTGGCAGAGAAACAAAGAAATCACGTTTTCTAGAAAAGCCTGCACTCCAGTGATACAGTAAGTGGAAGAATGGCATCCACTTCATTTTTCCTTTTAAGCGCATTATTGCTGTACACACACTTATTAACGCTCATGTTACAATCCCATAAAATCCGTGGGTTCTAAAGATGCGGACTATGTTTTACCTGGGGAAAAGGAGCATGGTTCCTCCTTCCAAATCAGTGAGCGGAAAGCACTGTTACTCTCAAACACGATCCAGGCACACACAACGCACCTTCTCCTTCCTCTGCCAAAGTATATATCTCATAAAGCAAAGACAAAACAGCTTGAGGGTTACAAGTAACTCATGTTGCAAAAGTTTTCAAGTCAAAGCAATCAACTCTGGAAGAATTGCAATGGTATCACACATTTTATTCCAAACCTTGCGATTTTTGGTATCTTTTCTGCTGGTGTTATTTTCTGATGCTGTACGAATATATATTAAAAAACCCTCTACTTTCATTGAAAAGGAAAAGAGCATGTGTTCCTTGCTGTCACCACTGCCCAGAGAAACGTGAAAAATGGCTTCCAGCTCTGAAAGCTCAAAAACCAGAAGATGAAGAGAACGAATCCATGCATGATCACTTTTTTAAAATCCCATGATTTTTCAAACCCCTCTCCTTTTGTTTGTGGGGGATCTGACTCATAATTTTCAGAAACAGACAGGAAGCACTGCAGACATCTTCAAGCGTTTCCTCTCTCCACTCTCCCACCCACCCCCCTCGTCTTTCACTTAACTTCTGGACACTTTATTATTCCTTCGCTACGTCAGCCATGAAACAGCGCTGCTCTGCGCCGGCTCCAGCGTGCTAAGGTACCCGAGACCTTCTTTTGCCCAAATCAAAGGGGAAGGTGCCCTTCCTCCCCTCGTCAGGACAAAGCGAGGCTTTCACACAGCCCCCCTCTACACCAGCTGAGAAAGCGAAACCCCTCCACCATGCTCCACTCCACTGCAGCCTACGGCATCGCGCCGGCAGCCCCTTCCCAGCAGCGAGCGAGGCTCCCCGGCCACTCTGCCGGAGGAAGCCCAGGCCCCAGGGGCTGGCGGGGCAGCAGCCGGCTGTTGGGAGGCCGAGCGCTGGGCACGACCCTCCCCAGCGCCTCCCCGCAGGGGGGTCCCGCCGAGTGGGACCTGGAGCAGAGAAACAGGATGAAGAAGCGTTAGAAGGTAATGTGCCGGGAAAGCTTTTTTACCTCGCTCGGTTTATTACAGCGCTTCCTTTCATTGTATACATGGGAAAAAAATCATTTCCCCTCAGCCGTTCACCACCAGGACCCATCACCACGCTGGGCAAGCGGCTGAGTGCTGGCTGGCGGGAGGCAGGACCTCGGGGTCAGAGCAGAGCCCTGGCCGCAAGCTGTGAGGAACTGTCGGGGGTTTTTCAGCTTGCCCTGCTACAGCAAGCAGTTTTCGATGACCATGGGTACCCAACACATGCCCTCAGCCAACAGGCGGGTGGGGAAGGGGCAAAACCTGGCATGTGAGAAAGGCAGGCGAGGGGACGGCACACTGACAGAACTCCAAGGCCTCAGGAAAGGAGAAGCACGAGGCGACAGGAGTCCTGCGCCTGCTGGAGTGCGGGTGGGAAAAACAGTATGAGCGGTGACAGAAGAAAAGAAAGGCCCTGGTTTGAAGAAGACCATGCAGCTACCACAAGGAACTAGAGCAAGGTGAGAAGGTGGTGGGTGATGGAGTAAGTAGTCATCATTACTTACTCCTGCATGACCAACGCTCGAGCGGTGCGGTGGGGTCCGTGGAGGCATGCAATAGAAAGCTACCCGTTTCCCTTTTCGGAGATGTCAGCTCTCTCAGGCTACTCTTTTTTATTTTCGTAATGAAAAAAGTAAGTAAGCGGGATACATTTTAGCAGCCCTTCCCAGGAAGAACGCCTTCCACCTTTCAGGGTACTTTGTGTATTCCATCTCTTCGTGTCAGTGTACGGTCTTAAACGCAATTACAGGCAAGCCTGAGATCCTGAGGTTTATATCCATGCCGCCCTGGTTCCCGTAGGGACTTTGACTGTAGCAGCGAGGCTGCCCTGCTACTGGACAGTTTCCCTGCAAGGGGAACCTGGACACAAAAAAAGCATACCAAAGTTCACATCTAGTTTCAAGTTAAACTAACTGGTGTACACAACCCCCATTTAAAAAGTCCTGCTAAAGTCAATCTAATATTGTGCAACGATATTCAGCAGAGTAAAACTATTCTAACCTTTTCCTTATCACTCCACAACCCTCTTGGACTGCTACCCATTATCACAAGAAGTTAACCCACTGCCTGGCACATTAAGATTAAAAACCTGCTCACTGCCTTAGCTACAATTCCCTGTTCATTTGTGCACAGTAAATAATACAACTCGGCTATAAGCCGACCTGAAAAGATAGTATAACACCCCACCCAAAAATCAGCTCCATTTTTATCACCTTTCCAGATTGTATTGCATAATCAAACGCCAATCGACTATCTCCGTGGTGCAGCTTTGCGTATGGTTACACAGTTCTTTCTCCAAGTCAAACAGCACCACATTGTCTGGGATAATCTCATCCCCTCACATAAACAATTAGTCTGCTATATTTTGATTAACACTTCCGTTTAAGAGGACATTGAGATGCTTCAGCCCAAGTGGCAGAAGATCTGGCCTCCTGCTAAAACAGACATGCTCTTCTCAAGCTTTTTCTCTGATTGGAAATCATAGCTGTCAGCCTTGCCCCAAGTACTTCTCTGAAACAGAACTACCTATTATTTGACACAAGGAAATAAAATAGCATTGGTTTACATGATGCCCGACACTTTTTTCAGTTACAAGACTCACAGGTCACAACATTCAATAAAAGGACTAAGTTGACCCAAATGCAGGAAAGGGCAAAAGTAAACATTGGGCGAGTTCATTCATTTCGTGTTACAAACTTTCAGAGCCTGACTGTCTCTAAGCAACAGTCAACTCCATTAGCACAAATCATCTACTAAATTGTTTAAGTATATGAACTCATATTGCTTAGAGAGAGCTAAGAAGCACTCACATAAACTGTTCTAATGAACAGTGATGTGCAGCCACTGATAAAAAATAGCTTGCAGAGTAAATGTATATCCACAGCCTCAGTGGTTTGAAAAACTATTCACCAAGTCAAAAGGCATGATAAACTCTGATACCGCAGTTTACTCGTATATAAATTCTTCCCTCAGTATAGTGCCCTAAATAAGACACCAGAAGTTAACTGCTCTCCTGTGATCCATTAAGACATAAACAGATATTGTTTAAACCTAAATGGACAATCTTCCTTAGAAAAATGGAAAGCGGAGCCAAGGATTTATGCCACCGCATGTATGTTGCTGCTTGCTACTCTGGCAACTTAAAAGGAGTACAAATTGTTCCTGCACCTCACAATGCAGTTCATCTGGTCGGTCTGCAACTTTGTATTAGCAATTATGCAAGTTGGAAATCAGCCTTTGTTGTTTCCTTTTTCTAATTCTCAATCTGAAGAGGTTTTAGAACATATTTTTGTTTATTTTTACCTTTCAAGTTTAATTTTTTTTTCAGGGAAATGAGCACCAAAAATAGCTATTTGTTTGTATGTAAAGCTCTGTGTTTATACAAAAGAAAAGTTTGTATCTAACTTGTCATCCTGAAATTAGAAAAAAGTATCACAGCACTTAGACTCACCAAAGTTGCACGTTAAGTGCCTGCCAACTAACTTTGTACCAATCTTGCCACAGCTGTGGAGCAGACCTTCAACTCGCATTTGGATCAGATTCTCTGCTGACTTACTCTGGCAACGCAGTGCCCAGAAAACACCTGACCGGCAAGCGCTCAATTCACCACCTGCAAGAGATGACACAAATATCCCACTTCCCCTCCTCCCAACACATGGTAGCAAAGGTGGCAGAAGTAAAATAAGACTTCCCAGCATCCCCCAGCAATACCCTCTGGCCAAGACCCATTTGACAGCAGTTGCTTCTGCATTAGGGCTAATATGGATCAAAAATCGAGACACACAGAAATTCATCTGGTCGTTCAGGTGCCAGTTTAATGTGGGAACACCAGCCTCCAAAAAGAAAATCCATCATCTCCAGAAGTCAAAGAGCCACTAGCCAGCTGGGGCAGTGTTGGAAGTCCTGTCCATTGCACCTCCTTGGAGAGTTCAGCATTTACCGAAAGGATCTCATTTACATCTATATCATTATAAAGAACCTGTCAGCATCTTCCAGGCAATCCTCAGTCCCTTCACATGCACCGTCTATCCCAAAAGATCCTACCTTCAATCTAGGGACTGGGTAGTGGAGGAGTCATCGGCCTCCTGAGATAAATCCCTAATCTGGGCAAAGATCAATGCATCTCCTCCTTCCTGCAAACCAACGAGAAACCAAAGCTCGTTGGCATCCTGAAAGTCAGACTCTCTTAATTTTTCAAACTACCCTAGAAGCAAAAACTGTGCATAAGACTGACTCTTTAGTGATAACAGATAATCACTTGTTATCTACTGTTTGGGTTGCATGGACCCCCTCCTGCTCACATTTTCCCTTCAACATCCTTCTACCAACCACACAAACTGCAAGTGCTTTGGCAGAAGCAGTGTCAGTGGTACAAACTATACCATGAAGCACAGCCACTGCCAGCACAAACTGCTCTTTCAGGACACCGGAGCTCAGTAACGAGGACAAAATGAGCTTCCTCTTCCTCCACAACTGACACAGTAGATTAAATGCTGGAAACGAGGAACCAGAGTGAACCACCTCAGGCTGCCTAGCCCAGAGACCAGGACCAAACACCACACAGCAAGCTAGCAACATACTTTGCATGCATAGGAAAACCATCCTCCCTCTTCTCTTCTTCAGCTAGATTAAATAACCTACCTCATTTCACTCAGAAGGATTCAGTCCCATTTTATACGGAGAAGGACTGAGAACTCATGGAAGATATTTAAGGCCCAGCTTACAAACCAGATCCATATTCTTTCTGGCTGCAAAAGTCAGGGAGAAAAAACTGTGCCTGTTTTTTAGTAGAAATAACGTGTGTCTTCATCAATCCTTAGAAAACAAGCACTCAGATCTGACCCCTCAAACTACCATCACATAAAAACATCCTGTTCTTGAGCAAAAACAGCCAGAACACAGAAATTCCAAAACCCCTTCAACAGATAACATTATCCACCAACCTAGACACCCACAGCCAAGGCACAGAGACCATTCTGACAGTATTTGAAGACACTTGAAGACATTTCGTCACTCAGGCAAGTCTGGGAATACACTATCTTCGGTATCCTCAGAGGACTGAATTGATTGGAAGGAAGAGCTGACAAGATATTTTCAGTCCTTTCAGGCTAAAGGGATAAAATGCCTCTAGTTCTTGTATGACCTCTGCTAAACTGAGGTAATAGATGAAAAGCAGCTACTGAAAAAATGCTTTCTTTCACTCCAGCTTGCTGGAAATCTTCATTCTTTAATCTGGACATGAACTTAGTCTCTTTAGTCCACGCACTTGCCACTACAAGCTAAACTATTAAAACACATGTATCTCAAACTACATAAAAAAAGGAGGTACAAAGTGCAATTGAGACTGAATTCTCCTTGATTCATTATGTCTCACTCACATCCAGACAATCCCTGGACTCCATATGCTTTCCTATAAAAATGTGTCCCAGAGATGTTCATGTTACCAAACAGGCTTGAACGAGCTTTTCCTGTCTAGCATTTGATCTTCTGCACAGTCCACATCACCCCAAAATTTCTTTATAATGAAGAGATTTGCTTTATATTGAAACAAAACAGCTTCTGCAGTGTAATTCATATTCTCATCCAGTCCTATTTTAAGCCCCTCAAAGGCAATGGGATATAGCGCCCTAATTTCCTTGAGTCTATAAAATGAGGCAGTTGAAAGTATAAGTCCGTAATGACCTTTTCTACCACACCCATCAGATTGTGGGCACACTGAGATAGTGCATCTTTTATGGAAGCCTACAGTCTCAAAGACTTAGCGAAATACTTTGATTTTAAAATTTTCCTTTGGTCCATAGATAGCTTACTCTTGACTCCAAATCTACAAAAATCATTCAGCAAAGTCTCTTCTATTTCCAGTGCCCTTTGGTGCCTGACTTCACAAGCGTCAGGCGATTTTGTGAAATAAGTAATGACTATGGCAATGGACAGTCATAACTATCAATTCTCTGGCAGAAAAAAAACTAAGCTCTTCAGCCACACACTCCATTGATGCCCCCGCAAGATACTGTTGCACTGGGGCTCTCTCTCTCTTACCTATCTTGCAAATATCACATTTCCTGCACCATTTTCCACATCCTGCTTAAACTTCACCAAATCATACTTTTTTTCAAATCAGCTATGACTCTTGCAGCCCCCCCCAATTTCAGCAGTTTCAAAGCCACGATACAATTTCTGAACAAATACAACCTCCTATGTACTATCTCATTTCTAAACTCCAAGCTTGCCTGATGCGACCAGAAAACTTTGATCTTGCCACTCTGAGGGGATGCTACACTCAGATGATTGCAAGAGCTAATTATCCCCAAAAATGCTCTCCTGGGAAAGCTTTTGGCTGCTCTGAAGTCCATTCCAGGAACAATCCATTCTTCAAGTGGATGATTCAGGAGGGTTTGCATCTTATTCAGGAGGTTTTGCAAGTTATGAGAAGGAAAGAAAAAGTGATCTCTTTTTCAGCAGAGTCAGTCCTTGAAATAATCCTTTGATCTTCTGCCTAAGGCAACATCTGCAACTAGCCTCTAAAGAGTTCATTTAGGTGAGGCATCAAGGTCACCCTGCTGCTCCCAGATCTGTGAATGCCTGTGAAAGCACAGCTCTATTAATTCCTGCAACCAAATGGTAAGCTGTTCTCAAGATGCCTCAGCATAGTCCTGACCATGTACTTTTTCCTTAGATAAATTACAATGAAAATGCCTGAAATTTTAAGCACCAACAGGAGTTCTCCCCAAGTAATTAAAAAAAATTTATCATACTTTGTCACCTTCTAAACTCCCCTTTGTCTTTCCATACCTATGTCTCCACACCTGGATAACTGATCTGCAAGATAAGTGATCTGCAAGATCATTTCTAAAGTCAAGTCTCTGCTGAGGCTCAATCACAAAGCAATCCAAACCTTTCCTCATCTATATTTTGTGGAAAAATAGATCAGGACCACAGCAAATATATTTTTGACCATCCCATTGACACACCTTGCTGTTTGAGAGTGGGTATATTGCCTGCTCATTTCCCACACTTGTCCAGACAGTTTTTAATTGCTGCCCATAAAAGGTTTCACTTTCACCTGCAAATCATCATTCAAAGTGTTCACTAGGAAACCTCTTTGCTTTGACTCCTTCTGATGCACCCAGTCCTTTTTTCAGATGGCGTTTTTATTATTGCTTTAATTCTATCTGCAAGGCTTCCAGTTCTTGTATTAGAAATCATATCAATTCTCTGTGGTGTCTTTTGAGGGTGCAGTTTTTTTCTGTGATTGCTTCTTGCACTATGGCTCCACAAGAACACCAGTCACAAATTTCCATTTTGGAAGTTGGATCCATCTCATGATACCAGGTTACCATTAGTCACAAGCGATGATGTCAGTTCTGGAGACTTAAGGGCTGTTTCCACTATAAAGAAAAGTTTGAGATGGTCTCAGGTATTTTCTTCATCATTTATCCAGAAAGAATTTATAAATTCTTGTTTTCCTGGACACAGGAGAAATCAAGCAGCAGGAGTTGCTTTGATTACAGTTTTCAGAGAGAACAGTGCTCAGTAACACACTTTCATTTTTATTGCCCTTGGGTCAACTTACCAGGTTTTCTCTGGCAATGACTGAGGTTTTTGTCCTACGTTCTCTGCACTTTTACTCACTTAGGCCTGTATAGCTTGCCCTGTCGATGCTGAATTCCTAAGAAGCTTCTTGGGTACCGTGGCTCAGCTTTTACTCAGGGTTTACCAAGTGTATGTGCTTTGGGTGGTGACTTCTATTTCTTCAGCTATCTGGTTGCAGAAAGAAGGAAGGATTTTATCTCAGACCTCCATTACAAATGAAGAACAGTAATTACACTTACCAGTGTCAATGAGGTTCCACCCAGCGTATAACATGACAATAATGCCAGCAAGTGTAAAACTCTTTTCAGCACACTTTTTTTCTTGTAAAGATAAACTTTATTCTGCATCTTTAGATATATATTTTAAAAAAAACCCAACATTTGACACATGGAAACTTAAATAAACTAACTAGTTTTGTCACAACTGGCTTACTGCAAGGCTTACCATGAGACAAACCAATATAAAACAATTTATGCAACTTAGCATTGAATATCTTACCAGATCAACGTTTATAAAAAGAGCACTGGCCCAGAACTTGGAGTCTTTGGTTGTATTCCACAACTTGTCAATGACCTCGTGCAAGTTGCTCCTCTGCTTGTGTCCCATCCCTTATTACAATATTTCCCTTTAAACGTACTTTAGATCCATGGCTGAAACCAGCACTGTCCCACTTCCAGCTCTACTCAGGTAAAATGAATCTATTAAGAACTGCCTAATCACAGTAGACACTTTAATCTGCCATAGAAAGTAAATGAACCAGATGAAACGGTCCCGCGGATAGGGAGTTTGACTCCCCCAGCCTAATGCACAGTATTGCTTCAGATGAGGTGCTATAACAGAACTTTACATGTAATGGTTTTACTATATCCTAGATATTACATGGGGGGCAGGGGGCGGGGGCGGGGGGTGACATACAGTAATTGGTCCTTACATTCAGTGGCAGAAAAACCTGCTCAACTACAAAAGTTAATACAGGCAAGACTTAATGCCTGCCAGGTCCTGACCTTGCTTTGTTTTTGCAAGAGAAGTCATTGCTAACACAAACTGAGCACACCTCTAACCCAACTCCTACAGCTGCCCATGGTCCATAGCAGCGCCCTCTCTGAAGAGCCAGATGCCTGCCTCTGAATGGTTTCATGATCAAATCCTAACCAATCTTTTAGTACTCCTGAAGATCTAGCCAAGGAAGTAGAAATCTTAACTTGGATGCTCTTCAACAGTATCTTGACAACTGCCTCATGACATATTTGCAGTTTAAGACTACAGATTTGCAGGTGTGGGACCTACATCATGTACAGGAAATAATGTCATGAAACTTTGCCGCTAGTTTGTTAGTTACTTTTTCTGAGTATAAGAATATATAATATATAACAAACTGTCACCTACAGCCTGACACAAATAAATTATTACCTCCTCACCAACAAAAAAAAAAATCCACTAAATTTTCTGTATGTTATTTTGTACTTTTACCATTTAAAGGCAAGGATTTTTTTTTTCTGTATTCTAATCTTCTTTATAAATAACATACTGTGATGACAGCATTGATATGTAAGGATATCTACAAAGATACCTGAAAAATCTTATTTGAAACTTGGACTTCCTTTATGCACTGCATTGTCAGCTTTACTGTTCTTACAGCAACACTAAAATCCAAAATATTTATTACATCAGTTCATTACTTATAAAACCTGTTTGACCGTATAGCTTGACTTACTAAGTTCTGTCTTCAACCTGAGAAGCATTACAGACATTACTCTACCTGATTTTTACATCAGCAAGCCTGATGTAAAAGCTCACATGATGTGAAATTCCACAAAACTTTCTACTTAACCCTGACTTCTCAGCTCTCGGTAAAGAGTCAAGCTCACTGAGCCCTGTTTCTCAAATCTGGAACAGGAGTGAAGTCTAGGGACTGGCACCCTCACGAGTGGCAGACAGCAAGGAGAGGACGGTACATTCGGTTGAAACTGAGTCTACCTTAGCAAAAGGCAATAACCTAAGTCGAAAATTGTCCAAGATATCAAAGTAAATACTACTAACAGGCAATTAACCTTTATTTATTGTTTCTGAACAATAAAAAAGTATTAGCCAGATTGAAAAGGTGACTGAGAATATTTTAGCAAAGCATGCTACTGTTTCAGTTACCTGGAACAACTGGGGAGCCCGTCAGAAATCTAAGCCCAGCCAACTTTAAAATGAGATCAACAAGGTCATGCAAAAAGCAATGTTGCCAGTCTCAAGTACTCACATACCATTAGTTAGCCCTCCCACCTGCAAAGCATGTGGTCTGATTTTAAATTAGTGGAATAAAATTACTACTAAATTCAGGGCACTTCTTACACACATTTCATTTGTGACCATTCCGGTTTTTGAGCTTTTCTCCACATCCATGAGGGAGAAGCTGAGGATATCCAAAATTCATAGAGCCTTGGGAGTTGGACTTTACAAATAATGTCAGGTATTGCAACATTCAGGACAAAACTATACTAGTCACATTCAACTTAGCTGCCCCCTAAAGCTGCCTCGTCAAATTATCCACATCACAGTGTTCAAGATTATACAACTACACAAAATTTCACTGGCATCAGGATGTAAATGCACACCAGAGCCAGGCAAAATTCCCCATACTGAAATTAAACACGTCCTGCAGCGGTGGCTGGGGATGCCTCGGTGGCTTGTGCCTGCTGCTCCTCCAGCTTTCATCCAAGGCACCCTCAGGGAGCAGGCAGACAGTTGGGTGGCTCAGAGCCTCCCATGCTTGTCCTGCCTGTGCTCTGCACACAGGAATACCAGCACACATTTACACTGAGAAGAGGAAGAACCCTAACTGGGTTGCTGTCTTTTAACTGTGGGCAGTTAAGTATAAAAATTTGGGCCTTACCATGAGCTTAAGCAGTTGTTTTCCTAATCCTCCGACTGCATGCTTTCAGCTGCCCCTGCAACATTGATTAACTTGTGTGTGTCAAGCGTAGGGAAAAAAAAGCTGTTTGAAATTCAAACAAGTCCCTAAAAGAAAATCAAGATAAGAAGTCCAAGCATTGAATCATAACAAGTTTCTGTATTTTGAGAGTCATAAAAAGCCTTGTTTCAGGGTTTGGTTGTTGACTTTTTTTTAAATGACATTGATTTTGTCTGCCAGAGGTCAAAGAAAAAAAACTTGATTACTGTTCTAATATTAATTCTTCGTACAGAGAAGAGCTGTGGTAAGCTTAACTTATAAGTGCCAAATAATAACCACCACACTTGTATATGTTCTTCTAGCCTCCTTCTGCCAAGTAATTTCACATAAATTCCAACTCCATGCCCTCATTCATGTGGCAGCAACAATCTAAAGGAGTATTTCAACTGAACTGCCCAAAATTTACCATATAAGATTACCGAAGTACCACAATTCATTATATATAACCTTAGTTGTTACCAAAGCATTGGGCACCGCATGCACTTAGCAAGTCAGCCATAAATTGCAAACGATAGTACGGGACCACATCAGTAAGGACTGTCGTGCTTTTACAAAGAATTGCGTAAGGTACCACAGGCAATCTTAAAACTATTTCTTTCTGAGGAACTGACTTTGTAACTCAGACATTCTCTTGGAGAAGGTAGTATCATTATGCATTTCCCTAAACACCACCAAAAACCCTGAGAAAAAAATATCAAATATTCAAGACCATAGTAGCCTCCGCACAGACCTCCACCATTTGAAATATGAAAGTAAACAGCAGCAGTGACAAGCAGATTTCTTCCATGTGGAGCAATTTGAAAAGAAATAAGACAGCTTGCCAGTAGCTTTCATAGCTATTTTCTGTCAGCAGGGGACTGCGGATCCCTCAGTAACTGTCCATCATCTTCTCTTCCTCTTCAGCCCTACTTCCCTTCTAATCTGTGCTGCCTTTTAGACCGCGCACATCAGTTACTGCCCTGCCACACACACCTACCTCTTTCCATGCACCCTTGCTCTGCCGATTTCTCTACCGCCTCACCCTACACTCACCAACACACCCCTCTGCACCCATTTCCCCCCTCTCCTCTTCATCATCCAGGGGCCAGTGAGGGAGCACCCAAAGGACAGGGGACACTGTTTCCCTGTTTTCTTTTCTGCAACCTATAGCAACCCCATGGTCACTCATCAGCCAGCAGAAGTAACGGCAAGGAAAATTCTGCTCAGGTGATGTGATGTACCTGTGAAGGCCACGAAAGGCTGGGGCAGCTTCAGCACAGGCAGCATCTCAAGCTGCCAAACCCCAAAACATTCCTGCCAGCACGAAAGGACCCCCCAAACTAGAGGCACAGAAGGCAAGCTACTGAGCAACAGGAAGAGGGGAAAAAGCGCTCATGGACATCGTTTGCAAAACCTGCCCAAAGTTTATAATGACAATTCACTTAGCTTCCTAAGTCAAAAGGTAAACCTTGAGCAGAAGAACCAGCACTGCAGGAGCTCTGGAAGGGGTGGCTCGTTCTCATGAACACTGCAGGACAGTGCAGTAGCAGACTACAGGCAGCCCAGCCCTGTCAACACTTTAGGGTCCTCCTTCCTTTATTATTAAGCAATACATAAGACGTGTTTTTAAATCACATGCTTTGGACAAAGCTTTGCCTCTACTCAACAGCAATCAAAAAAATGCAAACGAATGTAAGAAGTGGACAGAGATTTGGGCACAGAAAGACAGTCGGAAAGACAGCACTAGAGCAAGAAGACTGCTCCTGACACAATCTTTTGGCTACCACAGCCAAAACAGCCCCCCAAAACCTCAAGCAGTACCTAATACAAGACATGAATAACAAGTATGTTTTATGCCTGTGTTTTCTCTTTCCTGGTTTAACTGTTTCCAATTGTGTAATCAAAACTATTACCTTGCTTGAATGTAATTTCTTGGTTGAAGTTTGTTTCATATTTGAAGTGAACTGAAGTAGTAAAAACAGAAATTATTTTTACTTCTCCAGAGATAGGGAACACAAAGTAGTTGGACAACCGAAGCTGTCCTGTGCCCTCCAGGAAAGGAATCCGGAAATCCTGGGATTCACATCCCACAGAGCTGCACGTCAGGTTGGGGCCTCTTGGTGCCCAGTGCCAGCACAGAGAAGAAGCTGCCCCTGCCAGGTAACACCCGCTGACCTCCGCCACGAGGCAGGTACCAAGAAAGCACATGTGGTCGTAGGGTTCTGAACGAAATCCTTCCTCAACTCACTGCTGTCAAAACCTGGGCAAATTCCCAAAGGGGCAGAGAAGGACAAGCCCTCCGTGCTGGAGGAGAAGTGGGTCTGGAGACAGGGGGAGGCTCTCGACACACAGCTGCAAGATCCTTTTTTTCAAAACAGGGATAACCGATGCATTTTTGCTTATCCTGTTCTCAGAAATGCCACTTCCCTTGAAACTTTCCACACAAAAACATTCAGCCCCAGGCATCTACCTTGGATCCAAAAAGCCAAGGTTTAGCATCGTTATAAACAGCTGAAACCAGGACCTATGTCAGGAAGTGTGTACACATCTACATAGCGGTGGAACTACGGATTCGAGTAATTAGATGGAATCAGATTTACAAATAACAAATGAAGGTCTAAAGGAATCAGTCATAAGGCCTTTTATATCCTTAATGTAATTAAAATATGCATCCCTGAATAAGTGACAAAATAAAACACAGACCAGGAAAAAAGTAAAATTTCTTTTCTCCATTTTTTCCATAAACATCCCTAATCAAGTAGATCGAAGTCACACTTGAACTTCACCCTTCTCCCTTTCCTACAAGAAGTAACAGACCTTTCAAAGCAAGCAAAAACCAGACTTCCAAGTACATTAAATACACATGCAGAGGACTACTGGGTTCCTGCTATTGCCCAACAAACAGGCTCACACTTCAGCCAAGCAGCAGCAGCCTGAACCATTAACAACGAAGGGCAGCGGGTTTCAAACACCTCGCAGGACAGTAAAACACCTGGCTGAGCAAAGGTTCACGTGCTTCTTCAGAGATAATGTTCCAAGTTGGGGAAGTCAAAGACTGACCTGACTTTTTCTTCTGTGCCACTTTTAAAATATAGGATAACCTTGATTTCTAGTGAGTCTGAGAACCATGTAAAGACTGTTTAGTTAATCCTCTCATTATGTAAAAGGAAGTTAAATCAGACTTAAAGTCATGCAAGTTAAACAATCTCCCCTTTCTCTCCTGACCACTGCCCATATTACCCGTAGCCCAGCTGAGAACTACAGAAGTTGTAATAGCCACACTATTTGTCTCTATTCAAAACTTGAGTCCTCTCTTATTTCCATTACTACTGCCACACAGCTTACAGGTAAACTCACTTTTACATTAAATCAATTGGTTCTTTCCCTAACCCCAATTTTCTTTCCACTTCTGTTTGATAATGAGCTCTTTGAACCAAGGATATTACATTTTAGCATACAGTCTCATAAATCATAACACCATAATTAAGTCTAATCCTATGTTCCTTCACACCCAAGCTGTGCTCTATGTGCGAGTAAAACTTCTGAAACAAACAAACCCCCTCCGGGGCTCATTACTTGCTGCATTCCCGCAAGGATGCTTTGTGGAAAGCTTTGTCTCATTGTTTATTTAAAGACAGCACTGTTGTTAGAATATTTGAGATGAGCATCAAAATAAGTTCATTATAAATGGCAAAGCTGGAGTGGTGCCTAATTGCTAATGTGAGTGGATAATTACAGAGGATATAAGCTTTGATATATGTATTGAATTGCAAGGTATGCAAGATACAGAGTTGTATTTATATGTCTACATCTCTGCTTATGTGGCATTTATTGTAAGATCAATGAAGATATTTAATAATGCATGTAATAAGTTTTATGCTTAAGAAAGTTATCACAGAAAAGAAATACACCATATAGCTGAAAAGTGTCATATAATGGGCCAAATTATGTACCTAGGTACATTAGCATACATTCAAAGTAGCTGCAGAATTCAGACCAGTGCTTTTGCATGAGGAAGACAACCAAGAAAACGTATTTCTGAAAATGCTAATCCTACACAGTATTTAAAAAAAAAAAATTAAGAAACAATCAAAACTGTCAAATCTCATTGGTACTGTCAGTCAGGAGGATAAAGTACCTACGTAATACAACATACAAGTACTTTTGCCCACAGGAAAGCTGAAATTCATCTTCCCTTCCCTCTTCTAGGTATTATTTGATTATATAAGTATCAGAATTAAATTATGAGTAATTCTAGTTATGCCACTCTTACTTTCTTCAGGCTTCTTATTCTTTCCTGACTAATTATGTTTTGTCAGCTGGCACAAGAAAGAAAAATTTGCTATTAATTAAAGGACATATACCCTGTTCCTTAACCATAGCTTACATTTTCAGACAGTAGGAGAGAAGGGGAAAAAAAAAAAAAATAAGTAAGTGCACTGATGAAAATACTACATTGGTGCATCATCAGTCACTACATCTTTTCTCTTAGCACCGTTCCTGAGGCCACCAAGATGACACATTAGCCTTCGTTGCATTTGGAATATTTTGATTTATGCTGTTCCATAAGCACTTTCTACTTAATCTTGTCTCTTCACAAAGTATGACTGACTCAATCTATGTGTGAAGTGCAACTTCAATAAGACAACTAATGCACAAAAGCCTGGTGAAGGAGCCTGAATAAAACTGTCATACTCATTTTGAATAAGAAAGTTCTGGCAAGTGCTTCCAGAAATTCAGAGTTGTTGTTGAAGAAAAATTAACATTAAACTCAAGAAAACAAGTCCGAATACTCTACAAAACACTTTTTGCTGCTAATTAGAAATAAGTCTTAGCACTTCTCGTCATCCACGGCCATATATTACCTAGCAGGCAGCTCCTGCTGCATGCTCCATTAAGTATGTTCCATGAGGTTTCTTCCTGCTACAGCACAGAAGTGCGTTTATGGAGGTGAGACAGGAATGCAGCTACTGATGGTGACTAAGAGGCCCATCATCAAACTTTCCCACAGCTGATGCTGGCCGTTGTTGTGCGTTACTTTTTTTCCGCCTCTCCAATTGAGAATACTTTTTTCCTCTCATTGTACCGATAGGTGATTAATAGCAGCTCGAATTCCCAGCATGCATCACTGCCAACATTTACAGCCAAAATACTGGGGAAGGTGATCGAGGTTCAGATGCTGGTCTAGGACAACTTAAGATACCTGGATTCATTGCCTAGCTCTGCCGCGTACCTCCTGTGGGACAAAAAGCTTCCAACTGTGCAGAAGCTAAAACACACTAAAAGCTCAAAAATGGGGAAAACACCACATTATTAGCACAGCTCAATAATCCAGTGCCAAATATATCTTAAAATGGCAGAAAGCTACCCGTGGATGTAAATGCCTTTTCCCAAACATTTCCTTTTCTGTACTAAATTGCGAGACTATCAGCTTATACTTTCAAAAGCATTCTCCTTTTTTTTTTTAAAAAAAAGGGGGGGGGGCGGGGCAGAGCTCAAAGAGCCTTGAGATTGGAAAAGCCAGATTACATATCATCAGCACCTCAGAGCAGCATCCAAACCCAGAATAAGCCCAAAGCCAAGCAGAAAAAAAGAGCAGGGGATTGCTTGGACTCTCAGTACAAGTATCCAAAGACCTGCAGTAGCCAACGGAGAATGTTGAGCCCTAAAACCCTCTCCTGTACCATTGCTCAGAGATGCCCCTCTCCACTTGGGATCCACAGCCTGGAACATCCTCCTGCAGACACATGGTTATACCTCTTCTTCCAGAAACTAAGCACAACTGCTCTCTTTTAAAATATGGATACAGGAGGAAGAATTCGGAGCAGCGCTGCCTGACTTCCCTGCCCCTGCCCCCATCCCACACTAACGCGCTAACCCCAGATGCGGAAGAGGTTCAGTTTCCTCTTCTGACTAAGAGGGATCAAATCTGAAAGCAGAGCCCTCACACTCACATCCAACAAGTGCTTATAGTAAAGAAAGAGTTCAGAGACAAGGACAGGAGCACAGGTTTCTTCCAGCTCAAAGAAGTGCCCCAACCGTTTGGGTCCCAGCTACGGAATCTCGTCATTCCAGTGATTCTCAAACCCTTTTTGTAGAGGAAGGTGTAGAAAGGCATTCCTGCCTTCACTGGCACCACTCAGCATGCTCACCTGGACACAGGGCCAAGAGGCACGGATCCCGTCTCCTAAGCAAGGAGGTTAGGACCTCCTCAACTGCACAAGAGGAAGATTTCCACACTTCGGTTATAGTAGATATTAACCTGACCCTACACTTGATCTGAATAGCTCAGCTGCATCTTTCTTTCGGCTTTAAGTTTCCTGGGGAAACTGAGCACGTGAAAATTTCTGGACTAGCAAGTGAGCAAAAAGTATTCTAAAACACATGAAATAGCCTTTGCTTAGAAATCTCCACCTCAAAACTAATCTGTTGAGCTGGTTCAACTCTTCAACGAGTAAGGTCTGCTGACGTGACAGACCTCCCCTGCTTGGAGAGGTGCTGTGCACTTTTTTATCTTATTTATAGAATGGCCTCACTCACGCTTTGTTTAAGAAACAATTAGCCTTTGACAGCTTAAAATAAACAGGACTCTCTCCCTGCTCCAGAGTCACTAGACCTGAGCTGGATTTCAAGTCCTTGCAACTGCATGAGACTCAATGGAGTCAATAGTGTAAGCGACAAGTTAGTTTGCCCATCACCTTTCAAAACAGCACCCTGAGCAATACAGGCAAGGGCAATAAAACAAGGACCCGCATCAGTCAAATGAAGTGAGCAAGGAATCATTCCCCCTCCTACCCCACTTTGTCCTCACCAACAAGCGGCACCTCTGGAAGATGAGGCCACCTCTTTTCAGACGTTTGCGAACAGAGAACCTGCAGGAATGCAGGAGTTTAGCCATAGCTGCACACCAAATGTGGAGCTGGGCAAACTTCTTCCCTGAATGTACAGTTGTGGTTTTCTGCCTCTAGTGTTGCTGCAACCGGTCCAAAGGCAGTAATTGCAATAGCTGGCACAGGTAACATGCCATGGCATCACAACTTTAAATCTCAGTCCAACCTCTTGCATCACCAGCAGAGGGGTCAGCATTCCCATTCAGTAGACATGGGAGTTTTCCACTGGTGACTTCACATTTCCTTCAAGGCCTTCAGCTCCTCAACTCCAGCCTCCTGGCTCTGTGGCTGCCTTTACCATGCCAGGGAGCAGGACACAAAAAAGCTGTATTGAAAAGCTAACAGAGCTACATCAGCGTTCTTGAACTCCTGACCTGCCGCTGAAGGAGAGACGCACACAGGAGTCCTGTCTCATCCCAGGTAGTTTTCTTGAGCTGGGTTAGCTGGCTAAAAGACAGCCTGGGTAGTCTGTTAGTTAGGGTGTTGGCTTGAGTTCCATTATTTCTTCTGGTAAAGAGCTCTCATGTGCCTTAGGCAAGCTTTGGTCTTGGCTTCCTGTCTATAAAACTGGGGATAAATCTCCTGCCCTAACTCCAAGGGATAAGGGGAGGATCAGCAGTCTGAAGACTGGGACACAGGAATGCCAACATGTATTCAAGTGACACGCAGTTGTACAAGCACCAGTCACAGCAAAAACGTCTATGACTATAGACAAGCAGGTGTTCGCAGAAATGAGGAACACTTCTCAACATGATTAAAAGTAAAAGTACGGCAAATTTAGCTTCCCCCAGATAACAGAACACGGCAATGAGAAAAAAAAAGAAATGCTGGGGTTATAAGAATAAGAAACAATATCCAGTGGTGAAGAGTTGCAGAAAGCAAACGTTTTCAGACAGGATTTAAAATTACACGAGTCAGAGAAACAAAAGGAGATGTGAGACAAAATAGAGTGTCACGGATAGAGAAGGCACAAAATTAACAAATAGAGGAGCAAACCATGGAAAAACACTTGTCAACGAATTAAATGAGTGAACAGCAAGGATAAGAAGTAATAATAAGATAAAAAAATACTGAAAAAGAGCTGGTGTTCAAGCTCCTTTGTAACAGTACCACATCAAGTAACTCAGACATTCATTGTCTGCATGTTAATACTGCCCTTACCTCACCCTACATTACCCCATTGAAGAGATCTAAGGAGACAGGGAGCCTAAGACAACATACAAGAGCGATACCCAGGCACATGTTAATTAGCAGCAGATCAGCCTTAGCAAGTATAACTGTTACTCTGAAGGTACCGCTAACGTTTAAGCGGCAAATGACACTGACACTGAACTAGAGTTTGAGCTGCCTTGTCAATCGGATCACTACAATTCATGCAGTGCAGGAGATGTTTCCATTGACAAAGGTTTCAGGACATGCTTACTTTGGGCACACCACAAAGCCACTGAAACTACAGCAGCTCTCCTACAAACATCAGAGGGAACCACTGCACCCCCGGGACATGTCACGACATCCTAACTACGTGATGGTTTAAAGAAAGGTATCAATGTACTCCTATTGTCATTGGCCGTGGTTTTCCGTCCTGGATTCCAAAAAGGTGATTTAAAGTGGTCAAGGTTAATAAAAACCTCAACCAAGCAGGACTAGTTCCGTGAAGTAGCCACGGCTAAACTACATCTTTTCATCCCGCAAAGAGAAAGAAGAGCTCGTGGAAACAGCATCCCCATGAAATTAAGTACCTGGTTATAAATATCTGATCATTAACAACCGCAGATAAGACTTCAGGCAAACACAAACCAGAAGTAAAGGGATGCACGTTTAACGAGCTGATTACGCCGATGAGCAAGAAAGCTATTTTTTTGTCCTTCACGTCTTTGTCAAAACCTCTCAGACGTGCAATAAAATAAAGCCTTCCCCCCCCAAAAAAAAAAAGCAGTTAGCTATAAATGACGACTACATTAACGCATTTGGGTACAGCACAGGGTTACTTCTACAGAGCGGGTCGCGGCACACGCCGGGTGCGCCGGTTTGGGCTGGCCCGCCGGCGCAGCCCCGGCAGGAGCCGAGCGAGGAGCGCGGAGCCGCCGCCGGGCACCGCCGTCTGCCCGCCCCGCTCCGGCCCGCCGGTGCCGCCGCCCGGGCCCCGCTGCCCCGGGCCTGTGCGAGAACTTCTCTCATTCCTCCCTTCTCCCCCGGCTCATCACTTCCTACTTTCCCCTCTCCGCCGCCGAGGTGGCGGCGGCGGCGCGCGCTGCCGGCCGCTTCCTGTGCTGCAGCCGGCGCTGCCCGCGGGTGGCCGCCCCCAGCGGGCACGGCCCGGCCCGGCCGCCCCCCCCCGGCCCCTCACTCACCCCAGCGTGCTGATGAACCCGTTGACAGAGCCCTCCGCGTACAGGGACACGATGTCCCCGATGTACAGAAAGCTGGACATTTTCTCAGACATTCTGGCTCATTTTGAGTTGGATTTCGCACTCCTCCCCTTCAAAAAAAAAAAAAAGAAATAAAATAAAGCCGATCCGCGGGGAGGCCGAAGAGACGAGGCGCGGCGGCGGGGCGAAGGCGGGCCGGGCGCTCAGCGCGGCCCCTGCGGCGCTGCGCGGCGGCGGGCGCGGGCTGACATGAGCGCGGCGCGCTGCCCCCCGCGCACCGCCACGGCTCGGCCGAGCCCGGCCCGTCCCGCCGCACCGCCTCCTGCGCCTCCGCCCCCCGCCCGCCTCCGCCTCCCGGGACCGCCCCGCCCCGCCGCAGCCGCCCCCGGGCAGGGGGTCCTAGCCCCCGAAGCCGGGCCGTGCCTCGGGCTGCCGGTCAGGCCGGCTTCGCGCACCCGCCAGCCGGGAGAGGGGCTCCAGAGACCCGCGTAGCTCCTCAGTAATTCCCGGCGGGCCGGGGATAACCTGCCGCCCCCGGGCGCGGGGCTGGAGACGGCTCCTTGGGGCTGTCAGCCGAGGGAGGCAGCGGGGCAGGGGCGCGGAGCGGAGAAGCCGAAGCGGTGGCTGTGATGGCGCCCCTGCCCCGGCGCTGCCTCCTCCGCCCAGAGGTCACCGTCGCGCCGCGCTTAGTCTCATCTCCCGCTCGTGTCACCCTCTATTTTACGGCTTACGGACTTTAGGAACCACAAATCCTTCATGTTTTTTTAAACCAGAAGCTAACCGTGCCGCAATCCTGTGCGGGAATTCCCACAGCACACATTTCTGTAAGAAAACTGCCACCAATTTAACAAAACCCCCTCAAACCAGAGAGCCCAAGACCGAGGGCCAGCCCATGAAACCACACGTCCGTCGGTGGATGGAAGTGTTTAGTTCAAAGGAAAAGCTATCGCCAGCATTCTTGTTCCTAAAAACACTGTGCATTCTTTAAACAAAATGTAATTTCCACCAACAGCTTTAAGAATCAAAGTATTTCTACTTTTTCTGATTTTTCAGCTATATTTTACCTCCCAAAGACAACTTTCCTAATTACAGGCAAACTCAGCAGTAGTACTGGTTACTCGGTGTATTTTTCCCACAGATCGTTTGGATTAAAAAAAAAAAAAGCCCACAACCACACAACAACTCACCCAGGTCTAACAGCCTGATCAAATACTAACTCTCAAGCGATAAGAATATAAATCTGGTTGCAGGAATGTGCAGACTGCTGGAAGTGAGTAATAAGCTGAGGGTTTCAGACTTGCATTTAATTTCCTACATCTACAGCTTCCAGCCTTATCTCACTTCTGAGCATAAATTCTTGACATCAGAAATGCTGAGTCTTCAAAGTAAAAAAAAAAAGTTTTACCATCTAGATGAACAGAAAAAAATCTGTTATGCCATTCTGGAGTTCCCTCTTTTGCTCTTTTATGGCAAATATTTTGGAGTTGTCTCTTTTTTGTACCCACCAGGATACAAAGACACCACCAAAGACCTGCATTTGCATTGGGCTTATGTACGCGTACACACGCAGGCCCTAGATCTGACACTTCACCAAATTCTTTCGGTTCAGTCTTCTGGAGTAACCACAATTGTTAAAACATTTCTGGAAAAGAAATATGAAGAGAATGGCTGCCAGAGCCCTTGTTCTGGAACCAGCCCCTGCACAGGAAAAACAAAGATAAGGTGTTTCAAACTGCCCAAATCACACACACTACATCCCAAAGTTGGACTAAATTAAAACTTACCCGAATTAGAAACTGAAAGTCAGAGCAGCACAAGGCACTGAAGGGGGAGAGAACCTAAGGCTCCCTGCCCACATGCTGACTAAGCAAAAAGCACTGACCCAGGGTCCGTCCCAGGAGCCACCACGCAGAGGGCTCAGGCGTTTTTTCATGAAAACACGGTTCTGAACAGTTTGAGCTCAGGGCTGAGCAGCAAAGGCTTTACAATGCATTGACAATATTCTTGGCCCTCCTGACCCTGTTTACCTCAACCATTTTATACCAGGCTTTAATGGCCTAATTAAGATACTTTAGCCAGGGAGGTTTCAGGTTTCCAAGCAGTAAATGAAATCCTGGCATGCCTTAGATCAGTGGGAGTTTTCCTGAGGATGGACTTCAGAACTTGGCGGAGCAGCAAGTTTGCCTCTCCTTTGAATGCCTGGAAGCAAAACCCCATTTGGGACCGTTCACAAGCCAGGAAGGTTCTACTCCGTCGCCTAAACATAGGCTTCTGGGGCCATTCGAAGTGTCCTTTGATACCTGAGACATCCCTGGAGATTGTCAGCAGGGAAGCAGGACTGCTATGCCCTCCACAGCTCTGCCTGCCTGTGGGCAACTGAAAGGGCCCCGCACGTTTTGGCATTAAAAGAAGGTAAATTCAGGTCACTTTAGAAAATTATTAGCATTTGCTTACTGTGGCAAAGCCAGAACTGATAGTAGTCCTACTTGCAGTAGTCTTTGCCTCTTTCCCTCCCAAGGAAATCAAGGCACAGGCTGCATTCTCCAGGCTTCTTCATCTTGGCTCGGGCTGGAGCGCGCCAGCAACTGGAAGCTGTTACCACCTCGTAGCTCTCTAGTGATATATATGAAATGAACTGGAAATGTCAATCCAGTTCCAAGCAGTGATGGCTATTAACTAGAAATGAGTCGTACGAAATCAGCGGTTTTGAGGAGAAAAAAAAAAAGTAACTGTCAAATCCCGAAGGCAGACAAGTATTCAAGCAAATGCTTCGTTTTAAACCTGTCTTGTTAAAAGAGTCCAACAATCTCACTGAAGTTACCAGATTATTTATATGCTGAAAATAAACAAGCACTTACCACTTTTGTAGACCAGGTCTTAAACTGGTACCAAGATCACCCTGGAAAAGCAGATCTGAGGAACCCTTGCTGATCCTCTCCTTGCAGACAGAAAACTTAAGTAGTGACGGATGCTCCTCTAGCATTTTTAAGAAGCATTAACCCCCTTCTATTAAAAATAATGATTGTGCCTCTCTGAGTGCTAGTTTTATGAAGATAGTATCTGGAAAAATTTAATTAAAATGAAAGAGATTTTGTCATAACAAGTCTACACAGAAAAAAATAAAGCATGGTCAGAGATGGTAATGGAATATTGCTTCATTTATCTGGAGCAGAAATAAACCAAATTGGTTGACAAATATGGATATTTTTACTACAGTTTTTAAGCTTGCAATTAGCTGCAGGGTGAAGGTGAGGCTGCTTAGTCAATAACTGGAATATGTTTTCCATCAGTTATCTCTGGTAATCTTTTGTTCCATAGCTAAGAATACAGGCTTTGCTGTGAAAGAGGGCCCAGATGCAGAAATCATCAGCTAGTGCTGACAGACTGCCCCAGTGCACGTTACTCTACGTTAGAAAAGTGAAAAAGTCTTTCTTAGTCAACTTTCATTTCCAGTCTATTACTTATTTTCAGAGAAGAAAATATTTCTAGTGATGCTTGCAGTGGTATTCTAAAATTAGATCTCTATATGAAAGTATTTGGCAGAATTTTAATACAGAGAAATTTTAATACAGAGAAATTTTACAATGATCTCTGCGTCCTAGATTTTGATGTTCATGCCGGTGCTGAGGCACAGAGGAGAAGCAGTTTATTCACAGAGAGGTCAACAGAAACACCCCATTGCAGCATTGACCATTCACTTTAGACGTGAAATATACAATATTAGCAAGTAAGTGGGCCGACGTCTTGGTATTCTTGCTCCTTTTCCACCCCTCACATCTTGGGAAGATGTCTGAATTGCCGGCTCATCTTGTCTAAACAGGGGAGGCTCCTGACAGAAGTTCAGTTTTTTATGGCTTTGAAAATTGTCTGATTGGAAAGACTTTAATCCCACACCTACACAAGCCACCTCTTGTATGAAGTTACAGATATATAGGCCACTTCAGTGAAAGCAAACCGGACCAATTAGAGGCTTATACAACAGGCAGCATTGATGTTTGTTTTCATGAAAGCAGAAGATAGTGCTTTCCAGCTGCAGGGGAAAAGAGGGAAGAGAAGAATGCCTTTAACTGTTTTAATACAATAGATATAGTTGGGACCAGGCCAAAACTCAGGCAGGCACCCCCGAGCTTTAGCATGCAAGTGTATGAAAGTTTGGACCTAAAGCCTTGGGTTTGTTTCTCATCTTTCTAATGCACGGGGCAGGGGGGAGAGAATAAAGATCAGGCCATTCCAGACATTTTGATATTTAAAATCCAACACTGATTTTAAAGCCCATCTGTCACTGGAATATTTTTAATATACTTATCTCAAGCAACGCACAATTACCAGCTTACTTGAGGAAGGCCTGGCTTTTAAAGGCACCTAATGAAGTTTCCCACACAAGCTGGAGACGCCCATTACCTTGTGGATATTAATATTTGAGACAGTCTAGCTCTTCCTTGAGCACAATGGCATTTCAAAACACTTGAATGTATAAAAGACGGCATTACTTGGCCTACGAGTTGGATCAGAGAGCGCCAGAACAGCTTATTTTGACAATACCTGCACACAAGAATTGATTTATTGCTGGTAGTGCTTTGTTTTATTTTGCCTATAGCAAACGTCAGAGTACTAGATGATTTCTTGATAGATAGATAGCTGTGGGGACTCATTTTGCCTTTTTTCTCATTGTGGGAGTTAACTCTTTACTGATGTTGTTTTAAACAATATGTTGGTATTGGTGCCATACAAAATACTAAGCATCTGGTTAAAAAAAAACAGAATACCCTGGGGAAAAAGAGGCCTGACAGAGATAAATGTGATTTAGTAACATAATAAAACAGGAGCGCAGTGAATCATGCAAAATAAGCGTCATTATTTGGTTGAGAATGAGAAAACCAGAATATGGAGCATTCAGTGCCGGCCTACCCACTTCATTCCACCTGGCTTAGTAGGAACAGGAAATTCTAGCTAAATTCGTAACACCTCGTTTTATAAAGGACTTTCTACTGGAAGGAAACACATTTTTCTCAACATTAGAGGTGGCCCTGAAAATGAACAGCTCTCACAAGTAACCTTTTGGGGGTTTCATTAGGGGATGGGTACGAGCTTTGCATCCTCACTATCCAGGCACGCTCATTCACATTATGGCGTGCATGCATGGACGGGGACTGGCTGACTTGCTCCTCATTACATCTGAATTTACAAGGGCTAATATAGGTATTAATTCAAGTAATTAAATAATTGCTGGTTTGCTATAATAATCTCTTGAAAGAAACAAACTTAGAAATAATGAAAACTGAAGTTACTTGTGAGTTAAATATTTAAGTAAAAGGAGTTTAGATTAAAGAGGAAGCCTGGATGCCCTTCAAACCGTGGCACGATACAACAGCTATGTAAATAAACTTCTGAGAGCAGCTCCAAGCCATTCAAGTGAAGATATTTTTCCTTGCGATACATTCAAGCCTTTTGAAATAAGTTTCCAACTGTTTAACGACCAAAGTTGTTCATTCAAAGAGCCAAATACGAGAACTCAACCAAAGCAGAAAGTACAATGTGCCTTTCTTTGGAAACATCTATATAGAAAGGATGCTTTATTTAGAGGATTCAGGAAGTTGAAGCGTTGCCTTCTATCAGCTCGCAACCACAGAGCAAGCATCAGGAAGCGCACAAAAATGAACTTACTATTCCTATGCGGAACAAGTGCCAATGGTTACACCAAGTTTGCTTTCAACCTTGCAGAACTCACTGCCAGCCCCTGCAGACTTGTTAATCAGGCAGCGTCTCCTGGGGTTTCTTTTCTGCTTGGCTGCCTAAAAATGAAGACCTGCCCTACAAAATAGAGAGACGTACCTTGTTTGAATTTTCTCTTTTGCTGGCGGTCATGAGACTTCGGAAAGTTCAAACCTGAAAACGCAAGGAAAAAAGTGAAGCACCTTCATAGTAGGAAATGAAAAAAAGAATAGCCTCCTTTTCAGTCCTAGCCCACTCCTAGCCATGACCTATGCAACAGAAGAATCAGCGGGCCTGTAGAGTACGGTGACTGTAATTGCAAAGGAATTGTGTTTTGAGTCCTGTCATTAGTACCATATTACCAGCTGACCCTATGGCAGGGGTTACAGCACAGTTAACATACAGCAGTTCTTTAACATAATCACAGGTGAAATCATATAAGGAACGATGAACATTTTGATTGATATATCTCACTGAAACTCAATATCTTAATTTTGGAGTAAAAATTACAAAAGTTTTGTGAAAATTTCCACAATAAAGTCTAAGAAAAACAACAGCTCTAGTAAGAAGCCTAAAAACGCAGTTATATTTGCAAGCTGGATAAAGTGGCAATAGTTAGTGTTCCTAAAGAATACAGCTAATATATTAAAAAAAGTGAACAATCTCCGTAATTGCCGTATAGCTACAATTTAATTGCAATCATGGAGCTTGAAAAGCGTACCTAAGGAATACCTCCCCACCTTTCTTAATTTTATCATGCAGAGCATCAGGAAAAATATTTCAAACCTGTGGAAGCTTTGCACTTCAGGACTGCTTAAAAAGCCTTGTGCTTTTGACATTTTTTCTGATCAACAGATTTTTTTTTTCTTATTGAAAAGCTTTTTCAAAATTAAATACTGCTTTTTTGCAGGAAATGTCTCCTTCCACTAGCATACTGGCCATGTTCCTCTTTAGACAAAAAAAAAAAGGCTGTGCCAGCTTTTTTTTTTTTTTGACCACATTAAAAATTACCAGAGGGGAAAGAAAATTGCGATTAGTTTTGCCCAAGCAGCTGTCACCAGGCCCATCCTTCCTGGGCCACACTCGCGTTTCTAACCTGGGGATGAAAAGCACAGCACCAAATATCTGATGTTTCTGATGTTTCTCAGAAATGTGTTGAGAAAGAAAAAGTAGAGATCAGGAAGAATTATTTTTTTTTCTATTGATTACTTTGTCTAGAGAATTATTTGGTAGGGAGGTACAAGAAATCCTCTTTGACAGTCTCAGCCCACCACACCCTCACATCTGCGTTGGATCCTTCCAAAGCCTCTTCTACTTTTACCTGTTCCAAATGCAGATTACTTTCCAGGACATTATGGAATGATTTAATTAGTACAACCGAATGACGGGGCTGGGATTCCAAGTAGGTGGAAAATGTCTTTGAAGCCAAATATGGACCAAGACTTGAGGATCACGCCACCAATATTTCAAACTGATTTAATGCCTAGATGAAGGAAGTGCCCTATATGGGAGATGTTCTCAATGGATTTCTGTCATCTCAGCCCTGTTGTGCCCAGAAAATAAGAGGCTTGAATAAGGATGGATTAATTAGAAACAGGGTTGTTTTTTAAATTAATATGGAATTATGGACATCATCAAAACACTACTGCATGTTTGGATCCCCAGATTGGAGTTTCTATCTACCTACTGGTCCAGAATGCAGTAGGTTGAAACAAAAATCTTGTCTAAAAGCATGTTAATTCCTGAACTGCTAAATTTACCTGGAACTTAAAAAAAAAAAGCCTGCATACTAATCACATGGAAATGCCTGCACTGCTTTTTCATTTAGGAATGCCTCGTGCATTTACCTCTGTCCCCCACCACGCATCAGTATTTGACGTTGTACTAATGGTGTAAGTCATGAGTCACAAAACAGATGATACCAAAAAAGTCTGCATTAAGTTCATGCCTTGTCCCTGAGGAGTTGGGTTTTTTTTGTTTGGGTTTGTTTTGTTTTTTTTAAATATGTTCCTCATTTGGGTGTCTTCCTTAAATGCTTTAAAAGTTAACATAACACAGCTGGAAGGCTGAGACATGCAATTTCATATCCTCTAGCATCATAATACTTAAATAGATAAGCGATGTGCATACTTAAAGAAATCCCTGTTTCAATGCTATACAATAACTAAATCAGTGAAATAATGTCCTATTTTTCAGTAGCTCTTGCAAGATGCTTTGCATCTTAGTAGTAGCTGAACTTAGAAATATGGACATGCTTAGGAAATTAGATTTTTAACTAATCTGTAGGCAGCTGCAAAGGAGTGCACTAAAAAAGCAGAATCATTACCCATCGTTTCCATTTTGTCAATCTGAAAAAGGAAAAGTTAGCAGCAGGTAAGTTATTCTACTAGCGAAATAGGGTTTTGTTTAAAAGGCACAGAAGAAATGCATGTTATTAACATGTCATAGGCAAAGAAACTGTTGGAATTAGGTAATAAGAACAAAATTTTAAAATGCATATAGATACATTTAGCACCACATGGCATTATCTCCTCAGTGCACTGCAGTAACATTAAACTGCTGGTTGAAAACAGATGGGAAACACAAAAGTCAAGCCTGCTATCTGACATCAACACAATTAGCACCTCTGTTTCACAACCGTGGCTCCATCTGTGGGAATTGCTATCTTTTCAGTGGCAGGGACATAAATACACAAACAGAGGCAATGTCATGCTCGTTGCGTACTTGTTATTCAATAGCTGCAAGTACTAAGAACATGCTCACAAGATATATACGGAGCGGGACTGGATCATATCAGGCCACAGGCTGGATGGAGATTCACCCACAGATGACTAGAGGTAAAAGGTTTCTCCAAGGAAAATGAGAGTATAAAGGCAAAAACGAGTCCCCAGAGGAAAAAAAGTTGATTTCTACCCATTTTCTCATTACAGTACGGTTTTCTATCTGAGAGCTAGGAGAAAAACTTACTTCCCATGGCAACCAGAGCCTCTAGAAACCCCCCAAACTGCACCTCCATCAGCTGGGGCCATGCGGCAGCTGTCTGAGAACGCAAAAGGGGAACAGGCAACTACTTCCACGGACACAGCAGAATGGAGCTGAGTGAAGATACTGCTGAACCGCTCTCCAAGACTGTGAAGATGACAGATGACGTGGTTCATACTTGGTGTCATTTCTGCTACAGTAATATGATACACAAGATAAAAACCCCAAACTAAACCAATATTTCTGCAGCATGCCGATACTGTGATGAACCCACCCCTCCTCCCAGTACGTGCTGCCAAACCACTACTGATCTGCAGCACAGCTGCACCCCGAGCTTCCATTTAATCCTTGCTCATCTCTTCCTACCCATTACCCTTGTTACCTCCTGTTTTCAGTCTCTTCAACAGCTACAAGGCCACTCCATCCTTCCATGGCAGGGACAGGTAATGTCTGTTTGTCTGCTGCTGCTGCTTCCTGATGTCCTTTTTGTTTCTCCTTTTCAGCCCCTTGGCTCATGCACACCACCTACAAATACCAGGGAGCACAGAGGATTTTAGAAGCAGTGGAGAAAAGCAGCCCTCCCCCAGCAGCAAGAATCTTTCAGTGTATTTTGATAGATAAAAGTTTCCTCTTGGCTATCTCATCTGAAAAACTGGTTTATCCTCCATGCCCACAGTACGTACACACCACATTAATGAACATATCTTGACAACCTCCATGTGAGAAAGCAAAGCATTACCCAAGTAGGGTACAGCACAGGTGAGGAATGGAAGAACTGAGATATCTGAAAAGAGATTTATGAATTTAGCCACTGAGGAGGAGGTATTTAGGAAGATTTATTTATTTTGTGAACCAGCTGAGCTGTTGAAGCATTTGCAGAGAACCATGAGACATCAGTGCTTAACTTGTCTATCTACCATTGAAAAGCCTGAGAGGTTCCTACCTGAATCTCAAATGCAATTGAAAAGAGCATTACATGACATCTCCAAAGGCAGTGACAAGGCACAAGGGTTTTGTCTCCAAGTCCCAAGTCGGTGCTCAAACCACCAAGAAGTTCTGGCGTTAAGAAAGCAGCTGGATCTCATACTTTGAAGCCCAGGGATACAATGGAGGGAGGTTGTTTTGTTTTAAACTCATCCCATAGAAAGAGAGAATGCAGACTTGACTGACTGGTGTAGTCCTCTACAGACAAAGTCAAATTAATAGTGTTTGTACCACAGATCACCCACATCCAGTTGCAGTGTCTATTCATCAAAACAAATGCTCAGAAACCCTGCAGAATGAGAGGCAGACAGCCCAGAGGGAGCAGGCTGTGGCAGGTCAGGGGCAGGATGTTCCTCCGTGGTAAATATTCCCCCACCAAGTTATGTGTGTGGGGCAAAACGACAGGAGGAGTGCCGGGATTGCTAAGGTTTATTATGTGTTACAAGTTTTCATTTTGATTTTTACAGCTAGCATGGAAGTATGGTACTTTTTTTGAAGCTGAAGTTCAGAGAGTTTCTATTACAAGTTGGCAAACCCTACTGAAAGGCTGTTGTACACATGGCAGAGAACGACCTTCTTCATGTGGGAGGTGCAGCGTTGGCTCAGACAGGACTTTGAGAACTGCGGTGTTTGCAGTGTACTGGCAGGTAAGCATCCCTGTAAAAAGAAATCATAGGTTACTGGGCAGAGAAAGGAAACTTGTTGCTTTTCTTCAGCTGCCAAACTAATAATTGGTATTTATTCTTCATAGTGCAGTAGTACCTTGGAGCCCTTGTCAGTCATTAGGACCCCGGTGTGCCGGACACCGTGCAAACACACCGGGCAGCAATTTTGCCTTTATATACGACCTCAGGTAAGGGCTAGGAAAGACTAAGGAAAAATTGGTGGTCAAGTGCACACCCTGTTTAGTCCCTGAAATGCAGAATTTTTACCATTTTCAACGGGCTTTTATTCAGGTTGCTCATCTGGGTGTGGTGCCTGCTGGTCTATTCCAGACACCCACCTGCATGCACATACACAGCCTCATCTGCTGACAAATTTCTTTACATCACACATCAGTTTACTGGTTGCGAAGGGAATAAATTTATGTTCCCTCACCAAAATCCTTGAACTTGCTACAAAATCCTTACACTTATTTCCAGAAAGATACCAGTATATCAGTAACATACAACAATGTTAATGGCAAGGAGATACCCCAACAAATGAAAAGTAGGATTCAAATTAAGGGGAACACCCAGCAAATAAAGGAGCCAGCTTATATGTTTGTAATGAAGTTAAAGATTAATGGGAAAGACCATAAACAGAGAGCATGAGGAATCATGTATGGTTTGTGTTGTGTGTGGAATTAGCTGCCTGTGTACTGTATAAAGCTCAGAGTAAATGAACTACACCAGGGAGCTTTTGGATGCTCTTGACTAGTAGCAAATCAGCCACATTTCATTATTTCCCACTGATGCTCTTATTGGAAGTATATTCAACTCATTTTTAAATGAAGTCTTTTCTGTATCCAAATGGCAAACAAATCACTGATTAAATGGAGAGATAGCACACCCAGATGATTTGCGTCTAACTGCACCTCAAGTCATATAATTATGCATTGTAACACCGCTGCAAAGGGCTTGAACCAAAATTCCCCAAAGACAAAGCTAGTAATTGCTGCAAAATGAGGTTACTAGTTTATTTTTTAGTATCACCCCCTGAGGGGTGTTGTGATGCCTGAAGATCCCCAGTCTCCAAAACAAGAGTAAACTTGACTCCAGCCTTTTCCACGTTATTTTGTGTTTACTAATAGGAAGGTGTTTTGTGGCAGTTTTTTCCTCCCAAATCTGCATGCAGGAGACCCCTTTCATTCCACAGCTATGGAAACCAAGGGGCAGACAAGGCCAGAACCAGAGTGATATCCCCTAAGTCCTCGTTGCTTGGTCTTCGCAGTGAGATGCAACAAACCTGCTGCTGACAATTGGACTCCTGACACCAGTGTTTGCATCCCAGCCCACCAGCTCTGCGGCACAGGTCCTCGCTACTACACCTGCAGAGTGATACCATTTCCACATCCACAAAGGACTCGCCTCTGCGCTTCCTTGCGAGAGCACTGGGGGTAAGACAACTCCAAACCTGCACAAAGGCGATGGCAGGCAGGATAGGCAAGCTGTGACTGCTCTTCAACAAGCTTAAAAATGATATGTGACAGTTATTTGGGAGAGGGAGGCAGTACTAGTCATGGCTTGGATTAGAGACAGGAAAAAAGTGAAGCGAATATGACTTGGAGTGGAAAATAATTTGGCTTGTGGCACTTTTTTTGCAGCATTTATTGATGATCATTTAAAAACAGCTAGCTAAAGCCTTGGAAGAGGGGGAATGTCCTTTCCAGACCCTCTAACAGTATGGTCCCATTGCTCAGTGCAGGGGTTGTTAAAGGTTGACACTCTTCTCCTGTTTGGAGAAAAATAAGGAGCAAACCAGACAGTGGCTGTATTCCACTGCATAAAGCTAAGGGCAGCCCAGACCTCATGTAGAGGTGTAGTTCTGTCCCTCTGCTCAAAAATGATATATTAGAACATAAAAACGTTCAGAGAAGGGCAACAGTGGTAAACCAGCTTCCATTAAAAAGAAAAAAACAACCAAACAAATCCCACAACAACAAAAAAAACAACACTAAGTGCCCAGACATTCTCCAATAACTTACCACATCAGGACTGGCATGCAGAGAGCTTCCAGGGCCTGATGTTTGCCCCTCTCTGCTAGTGCAACTAAGAGGTGCAGAGCAAAGCCACAGAAAGGAGCCACACACAGAACAAAGCAAAGGCACACAGTCCTTTGCACAAGAGGCAGTGCTTCTGCAGAGCTCCTTCCCTCAGGATGTGGTGCATTGCCAGAAGTTCATGGGAAGACTGGGAAGGTTACAGAAATCAACCAAGAATTGCTGTAAACAGAGACACCTTATCCAGCTCATGGATTTCCTGAATTGGCTGGAGGAAGCATCACTGCCTACGTACCTTGTTTTTGCTTCTCCTCAGGCATCCACCTCTGGCCATTGCTGGGGGAAAGGACACTGAGCCAGGTGAATTACTAGTCTGAGCTGGCGTCACCATTCTTGCATTCCTGTCACTACTGAAGAAAATAGCTAAACTTTAACTGGTTTTAACAATTTTGGTCTTAAATCCATTTGGCTTGCTTAAAAAGGATAAGTTTATAAAGCAAGCTACAAAAAGTTTGGCATGCGGCTTGCAAAGCAAAGCCAACTATCGTCATCTTAGCTTAACCAAAGAAAATCCAACCAAATTAACACACACACACACACTATATATATATATATATGTATGGAGAGAGAGAGACTTATTGCTACTAGTGGACAGAATTCTCCTTGGGATTTGTCCTCAGCCCCAGCTGAAGCCTGAGAGAAAGCAGTCAGGCTCTGCACTATTGTTGAACTTTTTCATGCAGTGGGATTCAGACTGCTTTGTAACCTGCATGCCAAATTCTGCTCTCCATAATATCACATAATCCTGTTGGTTTTCAGCTGGGTTGTCTCCTTGCTTAAAAAAACCCCGAAATACACAGTTTTTCCACAGCATAATAATTGATTCCCACATTAGAGCCTTCTTTGGGGCTTGTTGAAGGTGGTGTCCTATTCCGAGGGTTGGACCTGAGTGTCTCATCATTGCCTGTAACACCACAAGGGAGAAATAAAGTGACGCCAAGGGCTGTGGTCTGCCAGCTCCCGAACCAAACCTGAAGCCTCAGATGTGCCATGGGAAGAACTGCCTCATGAATTTAGAATGTGTATACAAAATGGATCTCTGAAAGCACAGCAATCCCCACCACCACTCCCAGCAAACCTCAGTCAGACAAAAACTTTCCTTCACGCTTCAGTTGGAATTTAGCCGGAGCAAAGACCGATGAATCTCATTTCTTATTGTTTGAATAAGGAGAAACACTGCTGATATCCTGGCAGGGCAAGTTTGCCTTGTCCTGCCTGCTCCTGTGTCACAGGAACCAGCTGTAGAGACAAGATGTTTCACTCAGATCGTTCTCTGTAATTGCCTAGACTGTCTCTTGTTTACCTTGGTGGAAACACCGGTACATGCAGAGCATGGAGCGTGCACCTCTGTTTTACCCGCACTGGCAAAAACACACAGAGTGAAGATCGAGAGATTAAAAAGAAAGCTTTTTCAGCATTCTGGCTGAGCTGTTCTGGAAACCCTAGGAATTTGGGAGCAAGGATGTGCATAGACAGGTCTGGAGTGCTTCAAGCAGCCACTGGCTTTGCCAGCTCATCTCCTTCTTCCTGCTGCACTGAACCAAGAGGGAGGACGCGACATCGTCAGCCTCCTTTAAAAAAGGGGTGATGAAATGAAGCACAGCGTGGTTACCCTGCTGCAGAGCGGCACCTCAACAAGCACAGCTCTTGAAAGCCAGCACTGCAAATGGGGGACCAAGGGATTTGGTTTCTGCTGTGCCAGGGTTGAGGTTTCTGGCTTGGGTAAGGAGGGGTCCTTCCCTCACGCGCCAGCAGGTTTCTCTTCAAAGCTGTGAGCTGCCACATCGTTTTCAGACTCATTTCGTCCTGTGAGCAGTGCCGGGATTAGCCGTGCTGCATACGGTCATTTGCAGACCCGTTCCACCTCCAGGTATCCCCAGGTGATGACAGAGCCCCTGGTTTTGGTTTGTGATGGCACACGTTTACAGTCCCCGATACCTGCCCAGCAGCAGTCTGGTCTAGAGGGAGTGCTCAGGATTTACATCCCGATGACCTGACAGAAGCAACTCCACTGTTTGTTTTAATAATAACCATCTAAAGATTGCTTGGGGGATCTCTGGGAGCTCTCCAGCTGTGCTGGAAGGTGAGGAGAAAGGGGAACAGGGGGTGCTTCTTGCTCAGCACGTGCCTGGTCTGCTCCAACCCCCTGGTCCCATCAGCTCACCCACCTCTGAATTTAGCTGCTACAGTTCTTGTATTAGCCATGCCTGGACACGAGAGGGGGGGGCCTGTTCTTGGCCTCTCACATGCCTATGCTCTACTGTATGTAAGGTCAGGCAAAACTGCTGTGCTCATGCTTTCTCGTGGAAGGTGCTGTAATGGGCTGACGCTAATGCATGTCAAGGAGACGTAACTAGACTTTAATCAGACTGTGTCACGTTCAAGACCAAAAATGCAGTTAGCGAAACAGCAAGGCTTCAACCCTTCTTTATCTGTCTACACTCAGGTGGAGGAAAGGAAGGGGAGCACAGGAACTTCTGTAAAATCACAGAGGGAGTTTTTACAAGATAATTTCTGAGGTTCAAAAACTAGCTTAATTTTACAAGGCATTTTGTTCCCCAGGTACCATTAGCTGGTATTATTTAAATTGTTGTATACTTAGGAAAAAAAACATTTTTTTCTAGCCAAAGCCTGAGTTGTCTCAGGATAAAAGTTACGGAAGTACAGACTAATACCACAGTCTCTGCTGTACCACTACAATGTTTGACTCTTCCAATTTTTGTCCATTTTTCCTACACTTTCTTAATGTAGTTTCCATGGTCTCATCACTTGCCCGTTTTCCATCCTATGTGATCACTGGAGTTTTCCCTCTCCATTCTCTGCTCCTGGGCTTGCTCCTGCACAGGCAAAAACACCAGCCAGGCTACAGCAGATCAAAAGATCCAAGCTGTCAGTATTCAAACTGACTCCAAAGCAGATAAAAGCAGTTTGCCTGTACTCTGCTAACTGCACAGACAATGAAAGGCCATTTTCCCATGTAGCACTTCATTACAAGAGTCACTGACAACATGAACAATCCAGCAGAAGGACCTGATCCATCTTACAACGTTAACTTCACTATCTTTCACACTTTTCTAGTAAATCCCAGTTTGGAGACTACAGTGCAATAAACATCGCTGGAGAAAAGAAGCCTTCAAGCATAAAACCAGCACAAAGCCTACAGCAGCTCCTTAAGCTCTCAAAATAAAGTTTTTTGTTTACAGGTGTCAAATTCCCAAGGACAAATACCCATCTCAATTATAATTTAATTCCCTGAACTGTAATTTATCTACTGAAAACAGAGCTGATTAATTCCCAAGAGTATCAACTCTTCAAAAAATTTTCCTCCTCCTTTTCTAAGAGAAGAACCAATACCAAGGGTTTCAGATTCTGTTTTTTCACCCATGGTGAGAAACAAAACCTTAGGTCTGAAGACCACCAAGCTCTAAGGAAACATACTTGGTTTCCAACATTGGGTCTAAGACAACTCTTAAAAGTTTTTCAAGGGAGCACATCCAACACCAGTATTTTCCTTTCTTTGACACAGGTAATCCTACGTGACAGCAGATAAATATTTACTTTTCCCTGTTTGCAAGAGATGCCTTACACAGGAATGCATTACAGAAATCAGGGTGGTTTTTTTAAGCATACGCTCCAAAGTTGACACTACCTTGTGATCCCAGGACTTGGGCCCCTTGCTGTTCCTGGCAAAACGAGCGGTTTACAATGCAGTTGGACCGCTCCTGACATAAGCATAAACTGCTTCCCTGATCCTCCCCACCGGGAGACTCTTGGACAGGCTTATTCTTTCCTTAGGTTACTTTGACAATAGCTCTCTTCTGCTTGAGGTTAATTTGGGCTGGTTTTTAGGGTATGACTATCTGGTAGGAAACATAAATTTTTATGTTGCTTTGACCACTGAGAAGAATGCCAAGGAGATGTATATTAAAAAATAAATCATACTTTCAACAGAAATAAAAGCTGCTCCATGACACACTCATCAAATATTTGTAACCACCCACCTCCAATGCCACTCCGCAACAACTTAGGGCTTGCTGTAAAAATATTCTGAGGGAAAGGACAAAAAAGAAGTTATCAGCAGGAATTCTGTTAATTGTCACTGAAAGCCTTTCACTAAATCATTTCCTGTCCTCCGAATCCAGCTGGAAGCGTTCACCAGCTAGAAGGCGGACACACAATTGCACGGCCCCATCGCACGCTGCCAGACAAATGGAGGAAACTGCATCCTATCATAAATCTGTCAGTCATGTACCAAATGGGTATCATGAGGGTTGGGTTTTTCTTCCCCCCAGTTATCACTTGGCAGACACACAGAAGCAGAGTCTGGAGATAAACTATTTGTATCATAGGCTTTTTTAGTGGCACAAGCCCACAAATTCAACTTACTGCAGACCCAATGCTAGAGCAGTGAAAGAGGCTGATCCATCGAGGAGGGGATCGGAGGGAGCTCAGGAGACCCGCCTGTAGTCCTGCTCTGCTGCTGGTCTGCAGGGCGAGCTTAAAAGATTTCTCCTTTAAAAAACCAGAACAAAACAAAAAACACAAGTTCAAACAAAACCAAACAGACAGACCAATAATACTGCCCTTCCTTTTAGGTGCTTTCAGTGGATGAGCTAGAGATCAATGATATCAGGAAGCACGAAGTTAATTTATTTAATGCAAGCTGATCGGCGTTGTTTTGACACGTCCGGGCATATTCGAGAAATAGGTAAGTAGGTAGAAACAAAATAAACAAAGAAAACATCTGTGAGTTTCAGTAACAGAAGAACCATACCCAGACTCCTTTCTCCATCCAGTTGGTCCTGAAAAACAGTCAACATTTGCCCAGTGGCCTGGTGCTCCATTACGGATAAACAGCGGTACAGCCGTGAAGTCAACCAGTCTTGGTGAAGTCAACCAGTCCTGGTGAAGTCCGTAGGACAGACCAGGGGTCAGAAGGGAAATGGAGACACCAAGAGGTAAATAGCAGGAGCTACAAAGGAATTTGGAGAAGCAGGGAGGTCTGGAGGCCATCCGGCCCAGGGGTGGACAGCAAGGTATGAGGAAAGCCCATGGGTATGGAAAGAGTCCTTTAGGCAAACATTTTGGATGCCAGAGGTTGCTAGGCAGGGTCTGGGTGGCTGCCCAACAACAGGCACCCAAAAAAAATAATCACTGAAATGCTTTGCTGGTTCCTGCCAGGGGCAACTCAAGCAAAGGCAAATGCCGGTGGCCGAGGCAGGATCGAAACACAGCTCCTGGCTCCCGGACCAGCACCCAGCCGGGACGTCATGGTGGTTGGTACTCTCGCCCTACTTTCAAAAGGAAACAACAGCGAAACCGGTTACCGTGGCAACTTTTAGAGCGGTGACTGTTGCGGGAACAAACATTATGTATGCAAATAAAAGTATCCAGGCACAACAGCCTGCAAAAAAAAATATTAAAGCAAATAGCCAGACTAATATTTGCAAAAATAAGGGCCTGAAGTAAGGCTCGTAGATCCATAGCTAGGTCTTTAAATAAATAGTTTTGTTTCCAGAGGCTCTGAAGGACCACAAGAAAAGAACCTGAACTTTTCCTGAAAACTTAGTTTATCTGATGCCTCATCAGAGCATCAAAACCTACTGTTGAGATCTGGCTTTGAAAACGCAGCTCCACAAAGGCTGCTGCTGTTTTTTTGTAAGAGCAGTTACTAAGCTCAGCTAAAGGCTTTTCACATTATTTCATGCGTAATTTCGTTTCAGGCAAGAGGCATTTATACAAACTAAATTGTTTTGGTTTTCTCCCATCCCCCCAGGTTCAACACAATTTATAGTCTGGGGCTGATTCTTATTGTGCTGCACCTTACTCTTTGCACAAGAGCATAGAGTAGACATGGCTCACAGTATGCTGCTTGGACTCATCTTACATTCAAAGAATATTAAAAAACTCTACTAACTAATGGGCATAAATTTGTGCTTCTGTTCAGAGGAGATCCCTTGTTGGAGAGCTAAGAACGTGTCCAAGGCGCTGTGCAAGACTGCGGTGCATTGATAGACCTGTAAGGAAAGTACATGCACAGCCCTTTCTCCCAGTATACTTAACTCCAGCTTCCTCACTTTACTTAGTCTTAGATTTGCTCAAAACCTCAAGAGCTGCCTTTCCCCCCACCTTTTTTTTCCTGTTACACTGACAAGCCTCAAACACCCTTGAACATCCCAACACGTGTCACGCACATACTTACCAGGGTCTTGGAGCAAGTCTCAACCTGCTCCAAAATCTGACAAATTGCTTTTCTTTAATTTCTGGCATATTAAATATTTAGGGATTATATTCAATCCCCTATCAAAAGTCCTGGCTTCATCACTGATAAGTCATATGATTCCTCAAAGACACGAAAGCAGACTCATGGCTGTCTCTCTGTGGAGGCCTCAATAACTCTGCAATCATTAGTTTCACACACAAGACAACACTTTTTCTGAGCTGGGGTTTTATGGGCAGCACTTCCTTGATTTCACCTACAACAGGGAGAAGATTGGCATAAACTGAAAAATAAGTGAGGCAGAAACTGAATCCCACAGGTAACTGTGGGCCAACCCAATTGAAATTGAAATCGTCATCAAATCAAGAATGAACATAAATACTACTGTAACTATCATAGGATCTCCTTTATTTTAAAAAGCATTTAAGTGATACTGCACTTTTTTCCCCTCCTTTTGTTTCTTCCTTGCAACAGAGGCAGCCTAAAGTGTTTTGTTGAGGATACAGATCCTTATTCTGCTCAAGTGTTCTCAGAAGCAGCGGGAACAGCTCGCCCAGACAGCCTCGAGGGACACAGAAAACAGGTAGCCTTTTTAAAAAAAGACGACTTCCAGGAACGAACCTTCCAGCTTGGCGTTGTCAGGAAATGAAGCTTGTGTGATTGCAGCCTGCCTGTCCCCTCCGAGAACCCAATCCTCTCCCCAGCCAAAAACGCCTGACCCCGTTGTTAGCCAGTTTAGAGCATTTGGAAGGGGAGGGAATCTTAAGGACGCCTTGAAAATTATGTCCTTTCAAGTTTTTCTGAAAACTAAAGTTGGGTAAAGGGCAGAAATCCAGAAGTGTGCCCCCACTGAGGGAGGGGAAAGCCACAGACGGCCGCGCTCAGCTCTGTCCGGCTTCTCGCTGCCCTTCCCCGCGGACCCCGTGGCAGAGGACGAAGCTGAGATCATTGAGAGACGAAAGGGAACTGCAGAAAAACCTGAAGGAAACCAGACTCCATTAGCTCTGCTGCTCAGACAGCAATTTGTTTAGTAAATTGCCAAAGTAAAACAAACATAGAAAGAAAAACATCTGGGAGGAAAAATTGGTAAGAGGAATCTGGCTGTAAATTTGCTTCTTATCCCCCATCAGTCAACAGCCTCTCAGTTTCTGCAACACAAGAAAGGCACAGCACTTTCAGATGTTATTTGTTTGGTTTTTAAAGAGAGCACTTTAGGACTCACTTTAAACAGCAAACAGAGGTGAAGGAGGGCAAACAGACCAATTGCCCCATTTCGACACCTTTGAAATCACCTAAAGGTGAACGAGGTCCACCGCACCCCCGAAACCCAGCGAGCCTCTCCTGCGCTGGGCAACGCTGCTGTCTCCTCTGCATCTTCCTCATTACTTTCAGGCAGGGCTGAATTAACTCTCCTTATGAGAAAGGTCCACATCTGATCATGGGGAAACGTCATTTTTCCTTTTTTCCAGCAAAGCAGATAGGAACCGGCTACTATAAAGACAGAGCAATGGCAACAGCATCTGTATTAGTGGAGAGACAGTGCTGAATTTAACAGAGTGCTTTGAGCCGAATTCGGGGCTGGTGCCAGGGGAAGGGAGCTCTGTCCCAAGCTGTCACATCAGCTAAGGGCAAAGCTAAACCAAGCCCACTGACCGAGACAAAAAAACATTATCCAGTGATTACAGTAACTTGTTTAAAAATCTGCTGTGGGGAGCCAGCAACACTGGCTGAATGCAAAAGCTGAGCCCGGGAGCAGCAGCAGGCACCATAAATAAGGTTCTGTCAGCGTGTCCGTTATAGACCTTGTGTTCCTGGTTTGGTACGTAACCCACCCCCTTCTGAAAAAAATCACATGAGGCTGGAACTTGGCATGCCAGCCTCCATCCCGCCCCGGTGTTTGTACAAATCTCAGCTCTGCTCAGGCTCCTCCATTTGACAAAAAAAAAAGGCAGAGGGGGGCCCAAAAAAAAAAAAAGATGAGTACATTGCCAAAAGATTTCAGTCAGTAGCTCCCTTTGCCATGAAGGACAGTTTAGAGTAATATCAGCTGATAGGATTTCAAAATCCCTTTTGAAGTGATGGCCCGTGTTTTTATTAACGGCTAGAGAGAGATGCAGGCAGTTTTCAAGATTCGCAGGTCTCAATGAATTTAACAAAAGGTGCAAAGCCAAAAGTCCTGCTTTATGGGCAGCTCTAGCACCGTCTCCTGTCTCCCTTCCCACAGAGCACAGCATTAAAAAAAAAACCCTTCCTACAACAGCGCATCTTTATTCAAGCCAATCTAGTGACCTTTTCCTTATTAAATAGCTAATAACTCTGAAAAGGTCAAAATTTAAAGTTTTATCAAAAGATGATCTTTAAAAAAAAGGGAAACTTTTAATTTAATCCTTTTTCCTCATTTTCAAAGAAGTTGAAATGGAAAACAAAAGGATGGCACTTCAGAAAATGAAATCATTGAGGTAAATTCTTTCTTCTCAGTTTTTAACTCTCCCTAGGAAAAAAAACAAACCTAAGATGAAATAGTGAGGGCTTGTCTGAGCAGGAAAGTTTTATCTGCTAGATATACAGCTGTAACTACGTAAGTGCCCAAGTCCTTTTACTACAACCTCTTCCAGCTCAGTTTAAGCAGATTGCAATGTCATAAGCTAAGCTTTAAAGAGGGAAAAAACCCGTAATTTGAAAAAAATGCTCGTAGCGAAACAAGAGTGTTCACCTGGGTAGTTAAAACCAAATTTAACCCTGGTATAAATTCATACCTTGGCTTTCATGTTTAAACTTTCCCACGTCGACAATTTCTCAGAGGAAACATGAGGGTTTGGGAGGGAAGTGAGGTGGGAAGTAAAAATACTTTCCCAGTGCAAAGCCGAATGAGAACTAGAAGCAAGTAAAGACAAGGTATAAGAAGCAGCTTTCTCTCAGATGTTGTTCCTCAGCCCTTTCCACTCTTTCCCCCATTCATTTTAAAATAAAAAGAAAGAAAACCTGAGGCAGCAACTCAAAGATAAGCACTGGCATGTTTAAAATTCATAAAATTATGGATTTTTTATTATTATTATTATTATTATTTTGAAATAAGAAAAGGCATGAAAAGAAACCCAACTCTTTTTCTGGTTTTTGTTTGTTTGTTTTGGGTTTTTGGGGGTTTTTTTTGTGTTGTTTTTTTTTTATGGTTGGACTTGATGATCTTGCAGGTCTTTTCCAACTTTAGTGATTCTGTGATTCTGACACTTATCACGGCTACCAAAACCTTGACTTTCTCCATAATTTGCATTAACCCACACTAGACATCTGCCATTTGACCCCACTGAATAGGCAAGGGGGGAAGCAACACCTCAGCGATGACCCTAGACTTCCTCCCTATCAAAAACAAAGCGTGCATACCCCTTTAACACAGCCCTGGGCAGAGGGGTGAGCTGTTAAAAATGAGCCTACTTAATAAAAGGAACACATCTTGGAAGTTAGTGCGTCTTGTCCCCTGAAACGTTTTATCCCTGTGTAGAAAGGGTGCGTTACCGTGATCACGCTAGTTCTGGCTGGCCTGTCACACAGCAGCGACATCGGTTTAGACACACAGGAACATACCGGCTCCTTTCTTCCATCATATGCATTCATGTCTTTCCCAACATCCAGTTACCAGGCTTCTGTCTTCCAGAAACACTCAATCTGTTTATTGCAACGGTTCAAACAAAAACATCTCCCATATTTTGTGTAAGACTCAATGCACCAACAGCCAATTTGAGGGCCTATCTCTGTATGTTACTAGGCAACTCCAACACAGGAGTCTTTTCCTGGAATATAATGAAAGTTAAAGGAAAAAGGTGGAAAACTCCTATACTGAACAATTCAGCAGAAAATGTGCTACCACCAGACTTCCTGTTATGTCAACGCAAACCATTCTGAAACCGCCCAGCAAGTTATCAAGGTGTGGACTCCAGGGCTCTCAGCCCTGCCAGCTTCAGACATTCAAAAAATAGGGAATCAGACCTCCTAAGAGAACCCAAAATATTATTTTTAAGTCACCCTCTGCTTGCCGAGTTATCTGGGGATACTGGGAAAATATCTAATTTCCTTTGCAGCAGAGAAGAAGTCTGGAATATCAACGTGTCTCAAAAGGCAGTTAAAATTGCCAAGCGATTACTTGATTCCAGGTGCTGGGGCTTTAACAGATATAAAAACCAACCTCATCAAAACACATTGGCTTTGTGGTAGAGGCCGTAAAACTCAACCATTCCAGGCTATTTTGGATGTTGCGGGAGACCCTAAACCCCTCCAAGCAGGCTTGCTGGACGTTGCACAGAGAAGTATTAGACATTTGCTCCCCCTGTCCTCTAAGCAGGAGTGACAAGAGAGCATCTTAGGCAGGGGCAGCACAGGGAAACAAGACAGTCATGATTTCCACTTTAGAAGTTTGTGTTTCCCCTCCCTTGTTTGATCACTGAGTCTGTCTTGGGGGGAAAAAAAAAGAAAAAAGATAGAGTGTGTCCCTCAGTTGTGTTCTTTGGTGTTGCAGATAAAGATTTAGGGATGGTTTTTTTCAGTTTCAGAGTCATATCTGTGTAAATGTACTACAGACTTGTAGGAAAAAAAATGTGTCTAAAGCTAGAAGTGAAGCAAAGTAAGCCATTTTTGTCTTCACAAGTACTTACAGGTGCCCCAAAAAGATTCTGTTTGATTCAGGTGAGCTTTGGATTACACTTGCCCACCTTTATCTACGTACCTGGTTCAACTGAGTCTCACCATGAAATCACATGAGAATGAAGTTATTCCATAAAACTTTTGATACTTCTTGGTTCTGGGTGGGGAATAAATACTTTTAGCCAGGAGTCCTTGTTTCTGGATGGACTACACCTGTTCACAAGTTTTCCTGCATTTAGCCATAGAGCGGCACTTTAGATGGTTTCTGTTTTTATCAAAAGGCATTTATCCAATGGACTGCCACATGCCTCTGTTGCACTTCAGCTAGAAAAATTAATTATGAGCTCAGTAATTGTACTACAGTGAGACTTACAGGAAGTCTCCAGAGAAGTTTTAAAAATCTAATTATTTTAAGCTTCCCTAGCACATTCACGTGAAGTTTTAGTAAGTTTATATCCAGAGCACCAAGACAACACGCAATGTGAAAACATTCTGCCTCACCTGACACTACAAAGCAAATACACAGTATTTGCTGCTGTCAAAGCCAGTAGGTCAAAAATTACTAAGGAGGAATCCAAATAGGTGAAACACTCACTGGTATTTCCCCACCTGAAGTGCAGGTGGGTCCATGGGCTTTGGATCCCTGAGCTGGGGCAGACGCTGAATGTCTGGAGGCGGTTTTGACTACTTTCAGCTCACAGCAACCAAGGGATCTCAGTGCGTTCGCATCATTTTAGAGCACACTGATGATTCATACATGGTTACATGGCAATATTTACTAAGCTCTCAGGAGGCAAATTCAGTAGGAGAGATTAGTCAGCTGTCAAGCACCCATTCCCTTGCATAAGAATTATACGCTCTAAACAAAAGTTCTCATCTCCAACTTGAACTTCCGCCCCACCACCTACTCGCTCTTTTCATAGTTTCACAATCAGTGAATGAGGCCATGCCGTTATGTTTCCAGAGGCTGCGGAAGAAAGGAACATGGGAGACACTGGCAATGAAAAACGGAGATTTGAGTGTAGCAACTTGTTTCTCAGCGTAACTGAGCACAATCAAAGAGACACAACTTTTGATTTATTCAGAGCCAATCACAGTTGCAATGGAAACAGACTTAGCTGGATACGGATTCATCTCTGTCCAAAAGCAGCCAACAGCCTCAAGCGTATTCACTGCTGAGCTCTGCACACCTATCAGCAGGGCAATTGGCTTTCTGGTTTTTTTCAAAGTGTACTTCCAGTAGGACACACTGCAGGCTCTAGTAAACCCCTGTGTTTCAGGAGATATCACACAATTTTTGTCTTTACATATGAATAGTTAGGAGTATGATTAATGATTGTGGCACTATTTCTCACTCTATCCAAAGCATACTCCACTCATCGCTAAAATGGAAGGGATCTGGGCAACGGAGCATGACAAAGTTTGGCAACTACTACAAAACACACTGCAAACACATATACAAACAGAAGGAAGAAAACACTTGTTAAAAACCAGCAGAGCAAGACCTCATTCCTAGATACATGGCCATTGAGTTTGTAGAGCCAACGCAAAGAGGGGCCGTGGTTTTCAAGACATCCTACTGTAAGAGCTGTAGCAAGAAAGGAGTACTCACTGCACTGCTTCTGCGGTCATCGGGGTCCAAAAGATTGTTCATGCTTTTCCAGCTGTATCAATTGGTTGAGTAAATGTTGTTGCTGCTGCCTGCGATTATTTTCTTCTTGTGTGCTTTTAAATAAAGCTATCCTAAGCAGGACAGACCAAGCATATTTTATGCCCTTCTCATCCAAAAGTTGGAAGCCACTCACAGGTTTGAGAGCCCCACACCTGCAGGAATTATTTAAGCCCTTGTTATTGCTTTCATCTCCTCTTGAAAAAGAAGCATCAAATGCAGCAAGTCAAAAGTCCAGCCCTTGATGCTACAAAGCAAAGGATATTGACTCTCAGACTGTCTTCGCCCTCACAATTTGTTTGCCGTATGCCATACTCACCTTACTCTTTGCTACTACTATGCCACAAAATCCTGACGGGTCAGGTTACTGAACTGTTTACCTGGCTCTCCTCTAAGCCATATGTTGAAGGCCCCCCTGATGAGGCCCTAGTGTAGCATTTCATCTCCTGGAGACCAAGCGGGCTTTTATCATGACAGCAGCGGGGATGGGAGCAACAGCAAGTCTGAAAGAAGCTGGGTTAAGAAGCATTATGAACTGGCTTTGTGCTACATGGTGTTTTCTCATGGAAAATCTTCAGCTGAATGGAGCGGCAATGGTAAGTACCAAGGCTTTTTAAAAGCCTGTATCCCTCCCCAGATGTCACTGGGGCCCAGACAGACCAGCAAGGCTGTAACAAACGCAACATGAGGCCTTGCCACATCTGACAGCTTTCTGCCTCCCCGCGAGATGAAGTTGGCTGATCTGAAGTGCATGTGCATATGGGTTTGCTTTTTTTCTTTCCCCTACGGCTCCGAAGCGCAATGCAGTAGCAGCACCCGGCTGCCAGCGGCGCGCAGCCCCGTACGCCCGCTGGGTGAGGATGGGTGCCTGCAGGGACCCAGCGGGCACCCGTGACAGGTTTCCTGCCTCGGGGTCCCCTTTGCTCCCAGGGACGCGAATCTTATCCATGCTCCCTCTTCTCTTTGCGCTGGTATCTGTCTGTGTAAACATGCCCGCTGTGGTTGCCAATGGATCAAATAACAGACGGGAAGAAACAAAGAGCCTGCAAGGAATCCCAGACGCAACCATCCTTATGGGAAAAATATTCTATTATCCACTGCCAGTACTTGCCTTTCAGGGAATGATAACTCATTACAAGGTAATGGTATTAAATACGCTTCTTGGTACAATCCTGCAGCAAATGGGCATTCACTTTATGGTTAAAATGAACTCATTAAAAATCTCTTTATAGAGAAGTGCCTCAGATGTATTAGAAATAAGTAGAACTGATGGCAAAAATCTCACCATCATTCACTGCTAACGTAGCAGTTACGTACCATGCAAATAAACAACCCCCCTGCACGACATGTATTTTATTTACCTGCAGTCTAAAGAATGCAGGGTCTTAAAAATGGACAGAAAGTGTTGGCACTACATTTAAAAACACACAAACAAGCGCTACACGAAAATCAAGGCACTGTGGTTTCTAGATTTTCAAATGGATCATTTGTGGCTGTTCCTGGATTTCTGTCCAGTTAGAACTTGCAGTATGTAAAACTAGAGTAGTAACACCATTTCCTATCTCTAATTCTGCTTACCTGACACCCTCTCACGGAGCAGGTCACTTTAGCCAGTGGTGCAGATTTGCCAAAATGGTTGGACTTCAACCCCAATACAAACACGCTGCAAGGACTGCCAATGGCAGGGGAGAGCGGAGTATACCTGCTGAACATAGCTGCCTCCGGAAGGACGCATGCCCGGAAAACATTGAGAGCTGCTGGAAATGTCACCATCCACGTTCAGGATGGCATCGTATTCCTGGACACAGAGGGGAGCTTGAACCACATGCCAAACAGCTACCAGTGAGTACTGCTAGCTTCCAACAGCTTTTGCCCTGATCAGTTGGGGGGAATTTTAAAAAAGAGATGGGTGCTCCCTAGCTGACACTGGGTGGTTTTTTCTTACCATGGAAATATGACATTGGGAAAACAAAACCAAAACAAACAAAACCCCCTGAAAAATACTGAATAAGCACATGTTGAATCTAAAAGCAAGAGGCTTTGTTGTCCCAGGGTGGTAGTGCACAGCAAATATAGGCATGAAGACTGCATGCCCAGCGGCGTTGGGGCACCGATTCTCCAGTTGGCCACTGTACGGGCGGCATCCAGCCTCCCTGCCCCAGTTAGGAACTGGAGCTCTTCTGTCAGCAGGGAGGGAGGCAGGCTCCCAGCAAGGCTCTGAATTGCCTCCACACTTCCACTGATGGTACTTTCTTAATGTAACTACCTACATTTGATGTCTAAGGGACTGGGAATATCTCTTAAGTGAATTATTTCCAAGTCCACATAATAAGGATAGTGTTTGGTAAATTCAGACCATGCTGCTGTATTCTACAGAAGCAATGGGATCAAACTTAGTGCTCACTGACGTTAATAGAATGGGAAACATTCATATATCCAGTAGGAGGAAGTTTTGGACTAAGAGGTAAAATTTTGAGTGATGTATGTGCATAAGATGATAGACTAAATCCAAACAGGCATCTTCACGAAAACAGGGGGGCAGATAAATGACTCTTAACCAATGCAATTTTGGACTTCCAATATCAGGTGTGGGAAGGAAGTTCCCATCACTTCTGCTGAAATCATTCTCCCTACTGGAGCTGAAACCCTTGAAGTACAGGAACGCCTCTACATCGTGCGCACAATGGCCGAATATCTCCACCTGGATTCCTCCCGACTAACCCTGTTGCAATACGCAGATTCGGCACACACAGGCTCGCAGAGCCTGACTGTACTGGCTGAAGACACTGGGCACATCGACTTTGCAGTGAACCATTACATAGGACTCTCCTGGCCTGTGAAGTGTGGAGGGTTTGCTGTGCTCCCTGAATTCATCCAAGTCCTACGACACAACATTGACTCACGTCACCTCTCACAGCTGCTAGGGTATGAAATTGCAGGCTGGAGAATACTTAGGAGAGGCAATTATGAAAGAAAGTCTCCAAGACGACAACGTAGGCGATTAATGATCACGCCAACACCTACATTAAAACCAGTTAGAATTACCCAGAGATCAGCCACAGGAGATGCTTCCAGGCCTTTGTCCTCTACTGTGCCAAGCCACTTACTCACAGGACTTGCGGTATCACCTACTCAGAGTTTATCATCTTTCTGTGAAGAAAGTATGACAGCAAGTTACAAGATGCAGAATAATATCCATCTTATAAGTCAAGAAAGTTTGGTCACCTTAGAAATGGACTCAGCATGGGACATGCCAACTAACCCACCAGTATCTGTTACGTTTGCAGACTCCAATTTTCCAGGTCTTTTGCCTTCACTGATTACTAAAGCAACACTTCTCTTCACTGAACTGGAAGTGCTGCCTACTAGAGCTTCTGGCACGCCCTTGCTGCTAGAGCAGCCGGAGCCTCAGGTGCCTGGGACAGACTCTAATTTCCTTTCTAATAAATCAGAAGTATCCACATATCATTTCCTGCAGGGCATCACTTCAGACACAGACCAGCTTTCCAGGCCCATGTCCACTTGGGTGATAAACACTCTTCAGGAATGGCCTCACAGCTCAGCAGAGGCATTTCCTTCTAAGGCAGAATTTCATGTATTTTTTCCAGAAGCAACGTCAGTGCCAGATTACAGCAACAAGACAAAAAGCCACTTTCCAGAACTTCAAATGCTTTCTAGTGCACCCCTCTGTCCAGAAACACTCCCTTCACTATTCCCAAAAGCTTCAGTAAGAGCCGCCACTTTGTCTGACTTTGCATTTCCCATCGATGACACATTTCCACCTGTGCTAGCAAGTAGCAGTCTGAGCCAAGTGTTCACTAATGACTATGAACAGTTATCTAAACCTTTTATGACTATCCCACATACCACTGGGTTTCCATTTGCTGAAGGGAAAAGCACAGTTTCTTCTGTAACCCGGAGGGAAGCGCAGACCCTCTATCCCAAAATGAATTTCAGTCCTGAAGCCCCAGCCTGCTTTTCTAGCATATTATGCAGCACTTTCCCTAGTAAAGCTGAAGCATCTTACGAACCAACTCTGATCATTCTGTCCCATCCTGATACTGCTCCAGTTCTCACTCTGCCAGTAGACTTTTCTAGCTTTGACACGTCTGAGCTGTCCAGACGACCAAATGTACTTCGTTCGTCTTACGGTGGCAGCACGCTCAGAACAGAGATGCAGTCTACAAGTGTTTTATCCAGCTGCACAAAGGAACTGCATTCAGGCAGAGATCTGGGAACAAGAAGGATTTTGCCAAACATCACTGAGCCTACCCTGGAGTCACACAAAATCTCAGACATCATGTCGGATGCTGTAGAAGTACCTCTGGTGACGTTATTTAATGCCACTTCTCATCTATCCAGCAGTATACCAGGTATGTTTAAGATTTGACTTTCTGTTCTTCTTTCCTGCCCTGAGAGTCCTGACAGAATAGTTCAACACAGTTTCTTCTGCAAAAACATGACTTCACTGCACTAGGGGTGTGTCAGCAGCAGTGTTCCTTGTAAGGGAAAGTAATTTTTTCGCTCAACTTGGTACAGGTAACAGCTCGGCTGAACAATCAGACCCAGCTTTGGCCATCCTAGCTAAGGAAAGATGTGGACCCATTGAAAAAGCTCCAAAGGAACACAAGGATGGTCAGAGGTCTAGAAAACATGACAAACTGAAATAATTAGTCTAGAAGACTGAGGAAAGATGCAGGTTTATGTAACAGTTCGCTGAAAAGATGAAAGAAGTGTTCTCAGTATCCTCTGGGAACTGAAGCAGTACTAAATGACCTTCAATTGCAGTTAAGATTATTTAAGTTAGATATTAGATAAACTTTCTCACAGTAAGGATAATAAAACATTAGAAGAGATGCTTGGGGAACATTGTGGAGGGTTTTTAAGAACAGAACAATAAATATTTATCAGAAATGACACAGCAGTAGCTGAGTATCCTACAGAGTAAAGAATTAGACCAGACACCCTTTACAGTCCGCCTTCTCCTCCAGCTGCATGAATCTGTGACACAGGTTGAAATATATACTAGACTACAGAGATGGTATGTTTGTAGGACCAGTTGGATAAGTCTGCAGGATTATGTCTGAATCAGCTTATATTACATCCATAAAAAGGTACACATGGTAGATGTTAAATACTTACTAAGTGCAGCATTCAGAACCAAACTATTCCTTCATTCTAGAGTGACCTGACTGCCCCTATTTTTAATGCATTGACCTTGTTAATGCCCTTCAGAACCATCTTCTTTGTAAAACTTTACTAGACCTACGTTGTCTATACCCATAGCGCAAGACTGTGGTCTGAATATTTAGGTATGCCAACAGGTGTCCAAGCAAGCATCTGTCAAAGCCCACAGATGGACAACACAGCCCTAACACAATACCTTTATTAACACTCTTGCAAACACAGGCCATCTAGAGATGTTAAAAAATATCTTTCTGCTCCAGTGAGAGAAACCACTTGGGTGAAGAGTTCCCTCACTTTCTAAAGGGGAGGTTGAACTCTAGCTTCCTTCCCATGCTGGCAGATGCTGGCAAAGAGTTTTCAATCTCATGCCATAAAAGCTTTTAAACTACATTCCCAACCCTACAGCAAATTATTAACATAAGATCCCTTTTACATAAATCTAAACCACCTTTCACCTTAAACTATAATGATCTTCCCATTTTCACAGAGGTGGTGCAGACACTACTGCCATCGCAGCAGGATCCAAGCACCTTGCTGTTTCCCACATCTGAAAGACTGCAGTCCATGGAAAGTGCATGGATTCCTCCTCCATTTTCTGTTTCACAAGAGCTTCAGAATATAATCCCAGGTAAAAGGAAGTTTAATTCCATGTTCTTACTTCTGAACGTGGCTGTCATCAACCTTTTTATCCATCTTGCAAGGTATCTCTGGTTTCCTGTACTAGAACCCATGCAGTCCTCAAACTATTATGACTTAAAGATTCATGTCCTTCTGAATTAATCCCTCCCTATTATTTACATTAAGTAATACAAAAGGAGAGGATAAGATTAGGGCATGATTTTACTCAATCTTGCAAATTGGTCCCTATCCGAAAGTGGAGAAAAAAACCAAATAAATGAGATCCAGAAACGGCAGAAAGAAAGGAATGTTTCTGTCACAGGTTGCAGGAACTCCCTGTGTCCTGATCTTCTCCCTTGCTCCTTGAGCCGGTCAGCAAACTTCACCTAACAGTCACAGAGAGATTTCCTTTCAAATTTGTCACCACATGTTATTATCCTACAGCTTACTTGGTGTCCGCTCACATATTCATAGGAGCTCTTCAAAGTGGGCAGATGCGCAGCACTCAAAGTAGTCCTGTCCCAGGCAGGGTGTCTGCCACCTCCAGAAGTGGGGTGCTGAGGCACCCAGTGCTTCCCCAATTAATCTGAAATATTCCTGATGCTAAACACAGCTCAATGGGATAAAGAAAAACCAAACATATTCTCATAAAATCCCCAAACAAAAAAATCCACGATTAGTGTTAGAAGATGAAACAATAACATGTTTTAATGATTACCTCATACATGAGCTCTGTTTCGGAATCTGATGAAGCACTCGGACATCAGGGCTGGGATTGATTCTTTGCAGAGTTAAGAGCTGTTTCTTCAGGAATTGTGTTTCCCAAGAGGTCACTTCATGTGGAAACATAATCATGAGCTTCTGCACTTTCTGAGGATCTCAGCTTGTGCAAGCACAATCCCAGGGGTTCCTGCAAACTTAATGCTGGGAATGAAGGCAAATCAAGGTAACACCCTGCTAACGAGATACCCGTGCTAGAGTCTTTGATAGGTAAAGTATCGCAGTACCAGGCAGTCTCCTGCTGCACAGCTTCAAACCGTAATCCAAACTCGGATTTTAGTAGACCATCCAATCGTACAAGGAGGGGCCTTGAAGTTTACGTAAGCTTTCCATAACACAAAATGAAAAAAATAATTTCAAGCAAGACTTTGCAATAATAGGAAGGAACACTGCCCTTATTCTTCCATATTTAAAGCATTAGAAATGAGACATACTTAACTGCCTCCATAAAGTAAATGCGTCACCTGAGAGGCATATTGTGGTGTTTCTGTGTAAAAGTTACTAGAATAAGATATTATTGTTTGGGAAGGCACTATACAAGACCTGACTAATCTGTTAGACTAGAAACAGTGTTGTACATATTTATAACTCTTTAAATAAACATGTATCTAAATATGCTTAAGCCAATGAAGTTGTTAAGATATGATCACTTTACAGTACTGTTGCAAGCTTAAGTTTCAGTAGAAGTGAGGCAAGTCCAGAATTTCCCTTACCAGTCCTCAGCATCCACCATCATCATTCGCAGGTCAGATGCTGCACGAGGTGACGGCCACAATGTCCACTGAAAAAACAAATGCCATCCACCCAGCTGAGTGCAGGCTTAGAAAGGACAGCAGCTGAACTGGCTTGCTTCTGATTTACAAGACATTAGCAATCAGTTAACACACGATGTAAAGCAGATTTTAAGATAATTTGTTTTCATTTGTTTTCTATATTTTAGCTTTGAATTAACCTGTTTAAGATTAAAATTTGAACTTGAACCTTTTTAATTGCTTTTGAGATTATCCTCTGATTATATGTTGAATTGGTCTTGTTAGCATTGGGTTTGGAAAAAATACAGATTAAACAAACAAGAGTGCTTTATTGCATTTTAGATAGTTATCAGCCATGTATTTTCAGTCTAAGTCTCCCAAGGCCCAGTATGTGAACCCCATTTAAGGTTGCTACACAAAATCCAGATTACCAACACATTTCCATCTTAATGCAGTCAAAGTATTTTAAAAAAAATCTTCAGATTGTCTTCCAAAATGATGCTGTGCTAAGTGGTTGTGCTCAGTTACTCACTTCACAGGAAAGAACGATTTGCAATGTCCATCACAAAGGGAAATAATGTAAGAAAAGCAGTGGGGAGTTCTGTTGACCCTAAACAAAACCCAAGAAGTACTGTTTCTCAAAAAGGACTCTAGAGGGCAATGTAATGTTTCTCTTCTGAAAAGTGACAGATAATATAACAAGGGGCAATAGTCACAAAACTGCATCTCAGGGGGTTCAGACATCAGGAAAACTTTTTCACTTGGGGGTAACACAGCAATGGAACAAGTTACCCAGAGAGACTTGGGACCCTTCATCCTCAGAAGTTTTTAAGACTCAGCTAGGCAAAGCCATGCTTGATCTCATTTCGTGTTGACTACAGATCTGCTTTGAGCAGGGGGCTGGCCAGATGACCTCCAGAGGTCCCTTCTAGCCAACATGCTCCATAATCGTATGAGGCTGACAAGATTTCTTTGCTATCATTCAGTATCAGATAGCTATTTTTATCTCATAATTCTTTCCCTTCCTTTTCTCCCTCCTCTCTAAAGGGCAAGCAAACACTTCCCCAAAGGTTGTTCAGTCCATTAAATTCCTAACAGCAACTATCGGATGCCTCTTCTTTTTTCCTATACCTGCCAACACATTTTATGATGAGGAAGATGGCAACTCAACTCAGTTATCTCTACAAATCATTCCAGCTGATGGCTCTTCATTGGGATCAGAAAGCTGGCTGCAGTTTAACAGCTCTCAGCAAACCATGCACGGCTATCCCCTCGATATTGATTTCCAGTATTCACCTCAGGAGTTTGTGCTGTCTGCCACAGATTCAGGAGGACTGACTGCCTGGGAATCCTTCACCATTGAGCTTCTGAAGCCCACCAATGTACCCTGCCACCTTTACACCGTCAGAACAAAAAACAGCTACTACTCTTTCCTGAGAGAGAGGAAAAGGATTAGTTTGTTTCTAGAGAAGCTCTCCCTCTATTTGAACTCCAGCAGTCCCAAAGACATCATGGTGATGGCTCTCAAACCTGGGTCCACGGTAATCTCATGGTATAACAGTTCCCTGTGTACAAGTGCCAACAGAACTTCCAGCTGGTGTGCAAAAAATGAAATCCAGGAAGCACTAGAGAAATTAAGAGTGCCGGATGGGTATGTTAGCCCACACTTTGCCCAAGCAATGTTGCCAGAATACAAAATTGATGTCATTTTCAAGATTGCATATAGTGAAGCCTGCTTTCCCGCTACAAAGCCATTCGATGGGTCTTTCAACAGTACTGTGCCTACACTTCAAGACAAGAATGACTCCATGACTAGGAAGACCACATCTGCCTTACTAAGCAGTCTTTGTGTCACTGTTGCGGTGGTTCTAATATTGGTTTACTGGTTTTGCAAGTGTCACAGGAGGATTCCTGGATCACAGTCTGTGACGTTTCAGAGAAACTCCCAGTTAAGCCACGCTGATGTGGAACTGGATGTCCTGAAACCTCGCAAAGCACCTGTACACGAGTGCAGGGCTTCACCTGCACCTCAGTTATGGATACCACCTTCGACATCACCTACCTCCCAAGAGCAGTATTCTAGGTCAGTAAGACCGCCGCACATTATACCATCTTTCCAGCCACCAAAATACCAACTCCCTCCCCGTTATCAAGAGGGTATGACTACCCAGAATGACCAGGACAATATCCACAGACTTAAGTTAAGATCTTTTAAATTATACTAAGTGCAAATCTACAAAAAGACAATTTGTACTAGAATGTACTATCCTTACTACTCAGGAAAAAGTCATAAGCAGTTAGTGATTTTATCATTTTTCAATTTAAAATAGAATATACTTAACCTATGCCTGATGAAGAGGCAGTAGCAACATCAGAACCCTGAAATTAAGTACTAGAACAAAGTAAAGCAGTTAAAGGAATCTATAGATGAGGTGGGTACAGTGATACGCCTGTACAAGTCAGAACAAGAAAATGCATACCAAGCTGGTGCCAGTGGGAGTGAGGGGTCGCAGCCAGTGCTGAGAAAAACTAACTCCATTATGACTCCCCGATTCATAAATACACATTCTACATAGAAGAGGCAGAACTGTCAGAAGGACCATCACAAAACATGATGTTTCCATTGAAATTCAAAGGTGCTACAACCTTGAGTCTCTATGTCATCTTGGAATTTTAGATTAGTATTATCAAAAAATGCATCCAGAAATTGTCCCTCTCTCATCAGTGACATTGTCCCTGTCCTCAATCTTTCAAAACTTTTTTTAGTGTTTCTATTAAATACATTATATGTAGCATTTATAAAGGCAATGGTTGCTACTTAACATGAAACTTCCTGTTAGGTAACTGCATGATGTACTTTTTAAAATACTTTTTACAGGCTTGCTTTCTTACAGTAAAACCAGCTCTCTTCGTCTGCTTTCACCCATGACAGTTCAAGGACTATAGGAAAGAAAACGTGTAAAAGAATTTCTAAAAACTTTTTCAAATAGTTTGAAATCCTTTCAGTTTAATAGATTAACTTATACAAAATTTAATCCATACATTAATTATGGATTAAACTACTTAATCCACAACTTCAAATTTTAACCTGTACACTGTTTTAGAACTGAGAAAATCTTCCTTGAACCTGAAAGTACAGTGTGAAACAGGAGCAAAGTACCACCAGTACCACCACATAGAGAGGAAGGGAGGTACCTTTCCAGAATTGCCACAGGACTTTACTGGAGAAGGTGGATTGCCGAAGAGCCTCACACCACTGACAACTCTGGAGATAGTGTCTCTCTGAGCTCTCTAGGAACAAGAACTCACAGGGTAACTATCCTGTCATGGTGTGCTCTTGCTGACATGGTATGTAGTGGCCACCCACTGTCCTGATGAACTCTGACTGAGCAGAAGTACACAGGGCAGCCCAGCCACCACAAACACTGCTCTAGCACAGTGAGCAGACACCGGAGAGCAGCGAGTTAGCTAAAGAACACAGGCACAAACACATACTCTTACCATAAGGAAACCAGGCAGACCTGGATCCAGTTTGGGAGCAGGCTGCTGACCAGTCTGAAGGGAATCCAGCCCAGGGGTAGATCTGGGAATGGTCCACAACCAGATGAGAACAGCTCTCCAGTGGTCCACTTTTATGTTGTAGTGCAGATTAATGTTTGCAAACAACCAGATGCCAGCATGACATACCAACGCAGGTCCCTGCAGCCTCCCCTGGCTTGCCTTCTCTCCAAACGTAAGATTCACACCACCTCGCAATCCCAACAACAGTACAGCTCAACCAGTAGTCGTGGCATAGAAAGAGAATTTGAACAGCTCACTAGCCACGAGTGTACCAAGAGCTACAGGGCCAAAGTATATGAACAGATTAAATTATACTGGTGTGTACATTGTACACGTGAAATCCACCTCTAGTTACAACATATTTGTGGCAGCAGATGAACAACATGCACTAGTTAGCTGTGTGTGACAATGTTGCTAACATGTTACGTTCTTTTTATGAGACAGCAGTTGCCCTGTGAATATGACAGTAGTGACAGGATTTACATCTTTTCCCATGAACAAGTAGCACTTGTCTGGGTTTACAGAGTTGAATAACTTTTTCGATAAATATGAATTCCTCTAGATGACTACTGCTTTCCAGAAGCCATCCAGCTATAAACCAGCTCTAAAGTTTGATGTAAAAAGTCAAGAAAGCAGCAGTAATCCACGGTAGTCAATAGTCTAGACATAAGGTTGGTAAAATATAAATCTGAAGGATTACTGCAGAAAAAAAATTAACCCTTGTAGTATCTCATGTCTCAGTATACTCTTCAAGTACTTAGAATACAGACCCACAGTCAACTACCTCGGAGAATTGGGCCCCGTTCATTTAATCATTTAACAGTCTTACCCCCGCAGATGTTCCAAAAGTGGAAAATGCAGTCAGTAAACAAGCTAAACAAATACATATTTTAATAGCAGGTGCAGTTCTTTTCCTCTAATAAAGTATTTCATTCCTGTGCATATTTAAAGGCTGCAGCTGAATATTAACGGCACATCAGGAGATACAACACAATTCCCCAAGGCACAGGACAAGCTTTTCAGTTATACTTCTCTAGACTAGCAACAAATTGCAGAATGCTGACATTTACATGCTCCCTAGGTTCCAGACTTTAAAACTCCTTTAGTAAACATGAGAAATATCCAGACTTATATGCAGTACAATCTCATTTAAAAACCCAGAAACTTCTGAGAACCAGTAATTCCATGGTAGTTTTCTCCATCAGAACATTTCAGATAGGGTATCAAGAGAAGTGGAGTTGCAGGACATCCTATTTTCAATTAAGTAATGAAAAAAATCTTCAGACTTTAGGAACTCCAAAAATTACACATTACTTCTATAAAAGCTACGTAAGTTTTAGAACATGATAAAAAAATAGTATCATGCAAGTACTCGTTAATCACTCTGTAAAAATGGTTGTAAAATCGTTTAACAGAAAACTCATCTGCATCACAGTGGCTAAATAATTACCTTGAAAGTATATATGGTACTTTAACACAGTTGAAGAAAGGACTCAGCTACCAATGTGAGCAAAGAATACTTGCATGATATTTGTGTTCAGATCTAGTCATCACGAACTATGGTATTTAAAGTTTCAGGTGAAGATATATGAATATATTAATTTAGTTTTAGAAAAGCTCACAAAGATGCGTCTTAAATCAACTTAAGCTATAACATCAAATCTGTGAGACCTTCAGCTGCTTATACAAGCTAGAGTAAGGCAACGGACAGAGATCAGAGGAAGGCTGATATACTCGGAGAGCTTAGCTATTCATCTTCCCTTAGCCCACTCAAGTTGACCCATTTGGAGGCCAACCCAAAATCTTACAAGGGATTAGATCGCAGACATCGGGTGAGAGAGTCTTCCCGTTTGCAAATTCTACTCTCCGTTAAGAGAAAAAAGAGGCACTACTCAAAGAAACTGAAGACAGATCATCTACTTTGTCATTTCATAGCCACTAATATTCAAAATAAGTCTCCCCATGACATTCAAAAAGCTTAGACCTAAAACCACAGGTGTCATAGAGGGCATATTTAATCAAAAAAATAATTTAATGATTAGCAAAAATTTTATTTTACTTTTGCTTACAAAGAGTTAACTCCAGCACAACAACCTGAAAGGCTTTGCTTTCTAAAGGTAATTTCTAGTCAATTTTTAAAAGTCCTTAAACCAACAGTTTTTACCTGTAAAACCATTCACTCTCCCACCCCTTAGTTGAAAACTGACTGGCATTTTCTCAGCTCAGTGACTAGGTACTCAGTGTGTGGTTTTTTCCACAATTCTGGACTCCTGAGGAATTTTCATATAAATAAAAGTATACATGAACAAAAATTAACAATATTATCAGTTAATTATCAATTACTTGATTTTTTTTTTTAAACAGTCATTGCTGATTTTGAAATATTAAACAATACTTATGGGAAAGGACTTCAAACTCTGACTAACATTTTTGTTTACTTGATTTAGTCCATGGCAGCACAGGTTTTCATCCTAAAAACATAACTGTAAAATACTTCAGGACAGCTCCTGTTTGCACACTATTCATTTAATGTGATATGCGGATTTCATATTTCATAGCAAAAATAAGAATAGAAAAATGTAAAACCCAATCAAAACAGAGCTATACAAATGTACTGTAATGGTATCAATATCAATTCCAGCATTAAGTATTTTTGCAATTCAGCCAAGTTTTATCCAAAGAAACAAAATTAATCGTCACTGCCGGCCTGCTTTTCCATTTTCTGTCGTTTCCATTCTGAAATGCAAGACAACAATTGGTAAGCCTTGTTATTGGAAATACAATCAACAGATTAAGAAAAGAAAAATCAGACTTAAACATTTTTTTAGTAAGTATTTTTTACTTCACTAACCATCCTATCTCTCCCTGGCCCCAACATACACAATCTTATCGCCTCTTAATACTTCTTTAAACAGCAATCAGTACATAAAGGAAACGTTTCTACTAAGAAACTTCCCAGCAACAACTGCAAAAAGCTATCCATTATCAACCTCACCAAAAGCCCATATTCATGCGACTACAGAGAAACTATTTCTGAAATTTGAGCTTTAGCAGTGTGTTTCAAGGTCTTCATTTTCACACTGATCATTGACTACCACCACCTTATTTACTTAAGAGGAGGTTGGCTTGGTTTTTCAGTATTTTTTGGTAGAACATAGACTACTATCAAACTTCATCACAGCATAGCATAAGATTCAACCACTCTATTATTGACAATATTTTTATATTAGCCATTACTTTGGAAGCAAAAGAAAGCAACAGACTGGCACAATGAATCTCAACTTAGCTGCTATTTAACCCCCTGAAGTTTAAGAGATTTTCCTGCAAGGGCAACCACTAAGGCACAGGGGAAGACCGTTAATCAGCACTGAGCCTTGCTCAGCACAGATGCAAACAACTGAAAAGCAAACACTACTGTAGTTCTCCATCAATACTGAGACAAAGGGATGTATTTATACATTTTAATCCTCAAAAGAGTAAGGAGTCTTTTTAATGCTGTAACTGAAGTATTCCTCCGTACTGCATATTGACTACTACTAAGATATTTGTAGTGACGCATTTACTGATACAAACCCATTTTCTTCTTTCAGATGTTGATATAGCTCGGCTTTATTGTTGACAGAGTTCAAACGACCAATAAATTCCTGGTGTTTCCTAGAGTTGGCAGTATTAATCCTGTTGCTCCATAAAGACAGCAAGGACATTGGCCCTAAAATTGCAAGTAAAAAGAATCTAAGTGATTTAATTTCTGAATTATTAAACATTACATCATTATAAAGTCTTAGAAGAAATTACAGACTATGGTAGGACAACATATTAAAACAACTAATATTAAACCACCTTATAACAGAGGCTAAATAAATACAAAAAATGCAAAGTGATAACAGCTGAGTGGTTGCTTCATGAGATTGACTTTGCCTCAAATGCAGAATCTGAACATCAGCTCAGCCATTGCGACAGACGATAATAGCTTACACCAAGGAAAAGAAGTCAGTAAGAACTGCCCATTCCAACAACTCTACTGCTTAGGCATGTTTATATTTATTAGTCAGCAGGAGACAGTGATTTCTGATACCTGACCTTAAATAGCATTTCTGACATACAGTAGCTCAAATAGCACCAGCAGAAATTTGTCCAAGTCCCTGTCAACCCAAGTGCCTATCAGTAGACCCACACAGTGTCTTGGTATCTCTCTTAACATTGACCTGTTGAGGTGAACATTTATCATGAATTTCTCAACACTGAGTGTTTAATTCAAAATTGTGCTCACTGATCTAGCTTTAACTCCAAGAAGATTCATCTCGTTACTTTGCAAATACAGACTGATACAACAACTTCTATCTTTAAAAGAAATAATGTTGCAATTCTTCTGGTTTACCTTTTGCCTTTTCAACTGTGGGCATTTCATCCATTGTAATAAGAGGCTTTTTGTTGGGTGGCTCAGGAGAATCGGGAGAATCTTTGATAACTTCAGCTTCTGCTAGTTCTTCTTTTTCACGATCCAAAAGACCTTTTAACCTTTTTGAGAGGGAAGGAATACAATGAAGCAAAATATGCTAGAGCAGCATATATGTTTCTTAATACCATTCTGTACTCCTCAAAGTTATACTCAACCCATATCGTAAGAAAATTTCTTTTGACCCCTTGGAATGGGTGAAAAACAATAGGGAAAACTAGCCAAATAATCCTCTGGATAAAGCCTTAAGTAAAGGGAAGGATCTTAAAATACAATTTCACTTAAGTTAGTTTGCAGTATTTATATCGTAGTTGTTGAGACAGTTGATCATTCTGAATTTTGAAGGAAAGACTAAATAACAATGAATATACAAAAATACCACACAATTTCCTATTATCTTTAGTACGTGAATTCAGACTTATTCTATACCAAATCCCTTTTATCTCAGTCCCCATTTGTTCCACATGTGAAAGTAAAAGCAATTGTAGGAATGGATTTGATCATACACAGAAAGGCATGAAAGGTCAGCAGCATGGTGACTATAATGTAGGTGAAAAGGTCCTCCTATCCTAAATGATCGTAGCATGCACAAAACATGTGCAAATTAAGCTTGCTACCATGAGGGTTTTTTGATCTCTTTAGAATAGCAGTTTGAAAGACAGAAAACAGAAGAGACTGACAGATGCTTACCACTTAGACAAGTTACAATAACAATATGAATTATAGACAGTAGGTATACAGACAATCAATCCCAATGTTCAACTAAAAAGAAGAGCCAAATCAATCTGGATTGCAACGCTACAGGCTTGGGGATGAGTGGCTGGAAAGCTCCCCCGCAGAAAAGGACCTGGGGGTGTTGGCCGACAGCCGGGTGAAGATGAGCCAGCAGTGTGCCCAGGTGGCCAAGAAGGCCAACGGCATCCTGGCCTGTATCAGAAATGGTGTGGCCAGCAGGAGCAGGGAGGTGATCGTGCCCCTGTACTCGGCACTGGTGAGGCCGCACCTCGAGTACTGTGTTCAGTGTTGGGCCCCTCACTACAAGGAGGACATTGAGGTGCTGGAGCGCGTCCAGAGAAGGGTGACGAAGCTGGTGAGGGGTCTGGAGCACAAGATGAGGAGCGGCTGAGGGAACTGGGGTTGTTCAGTCTGGAGAAGAGGAGGCTGAGGGGAGACCTCATCGCTCTCTACAATTACCCGTAAGGGAGTTGCAGAGAGGTGGGTGTTGGTCTCTTCTCCCAAGTGACTAGTGACAGAACAAGAGGAAATGGCCTCAAGTTGCACCAGGGGAGGTTCAGATTGGATATTAGGAAAAATTTCTTTACTGAAAGAGAGTGGTGAGACGTTGGAATAAACTGGCCAGGGATGTGGTGGAGTCACCATCACTGGAGGTGTTCAAGGAACATGTGGATGAGGGAATGTGGGACATGGTTTAATGGGCATGGTGGTGTTTGCTGGTTGATGGTTGGACTTGATGATCTTACAGGTCTTTTCCAACCTTAGGGATTCTGTGATTCTGTGGATTGTTTATCCACCTGAACACTAAGCTATCTAGAGCTGAAGAGAAAATAACTGCCTGTCGCGAGTTTTTAGTCATGTTTTATATTTCTATAAAGCAGGTTAATGTCTACTAGGTGGTGTGGTTATGATAAAATCCAACAGCAGCAACTCCTCAAGCTGCTAAGCCCTGATAAGTGGTCAACAACTTGTCCAAGAACTATACTGCTTGTAAAATATGTTAATTTGAGAAGTCTGATAAGCAGGCACTGTAATAAGATGCCCCTTTTCCAAGCTTGGTAATGGTGACTGATCCAAAAAACCTTGGGATCCACACTCACTGGTAGTAAGCCAAGGTTACAAGCATGAACAGATCAAATTGAAACCTGCAAGTGTTTCACCGCAATTCCTCTCCCCTTTGAAGTAGAGCAGGACAAAAAATATTATGCTACAGTTCAGAAAATTTACCTTTCTGATTCTTGCCATGGCTTATCCGATTCATAGTCTTTGCCCAACTTCTCTGACTTGTCTTCTTTGTCTTCTCTCTTTCTACCTCGTTTCTTGCGCTCCTCTTCTTCTGGGGGTTTGCTTCTGCAAGCCATCAAACATTCTAAGACTCGCTGGTGTTTATCAGAGTTGTTTATGTGTGCTCGTACAAGGGTCTCCAATTCATTCCACATAATCCGATACTGTTCATCTCTAAGCAAGGCCAGAAAAAAGATATTACATACAGGATTACCTAGATCATTAAACCACTAAATAAATTAAGGTTAAAAACCAGACCTTAAGAAAGAAAAAAAAACCCAAAATAACTCCGAACAGATTCTCTGTCCTCTTGTACTGGAGGTCTATCCACCTGGGATTACTCCATCCTTGAAACCATATTGCATGTAACATTTCCCAATTAACATCCAGAGTGAAGTTTAAATTGAAATAGACTATGTCCACTAAAATCAAATTCTTAACTTCCGCAAGATCTCACTACCAAAAGGCACTTCTGAATCCTCTCCAGTGTTTGCTAACTATGCCATGTCAGGATATGCAGAGGGCCACTCATGTAGTGACATGCAAATTAGTTACTATTTAATTCTTTGGATAAAAACAAATTTAGAAAGAATTGTACCATCCTACTGTAAATAACTTCCAGTCATGTGGGCAGACATTCTGTAGCTGAATTTCTTTTCAGCCAATTCTTGGGAATACAACGCACACATCACAATGACTGAGGTATCAGGATATTCTATGCTTGTTTTAAAGGACTAGCCTGTATTTTAAATAACTGTTTAAAAGGATTTCACTATTCTAATATAATCCAAATTTAAAGCATTGTTCATTTATAATACCCTTAAGTTTTCCTTTTTATTAATTTGAAATTATTCCACTTTCTCTGTCCTAGCTTGTCTCAATCTCTAACCTTTCTTGACAACTACCTTTGCTTTTGTGTTTTTTAACATACTCACAATTCTCGGGTAATAAACTGATGTTGGTTTTTTCCTAACATACAGCAATATCAGTACTGTGATAGCCCCTAAATGATGCAGGCGAAGTATTCACAGCATTTGTTTTGCGTACATACAGCATTTAGTTTACTACATATTACCTTTGGCCAAATTTTAAAAAGTTGATATGAAAACAATGTCAATAGAACATTTCTGAAAAAAGTCCAGCATCAACAAAAAGAGATAGGCATGTAACCTTTTTGGACCCTTTCCTCTGGTACCAACTGTTGAAATTGGCAGCGGATCATTTTTCCTCTCCATGTCTACCAAATTGTATATTGTTTTTTGACAGTTCAGAACATCCTCATCAGTCATTGCTTCTTTTACAATCACACTGGCTAATGGCACTACCTGTAAGACAAAACAAAAGTGAACAATGAGAAAACCCGTGTATGTCGCAGGAGATAAACAGGAAGAAGAAAGAAATCAAAGGCAATGAAACCATGGAACAACACACCACAAAAACACCCCCTCTTATCCTCAAGTTAGTAATAGCTCTGAGCAGGTATAAGCAGATGTATGTTGTCTTTACCCAGCAGCACTGTAGCTGTCAGGTTCAAATATGCCACCCTATTTAGATGGCATTCCAATAATCTATTGACATTAAATACAGAGTACTTAAATGAAAATGAAGCTGAAAATAAACTGATTTCATAGCAAGTGATTTATCACAAAATAAGAGTTAATATTCATCAAGGGGCAAGGTGAAACTTAATCTAGAAAGAATAAAAAGTTACAAACCCAAGGTTACTTACAGCTTGCATGTTGAAGATGGTAGTCTGAGAAATAATCATAGGCCAGTAACGAGTATGTTTCTCTAACTGATCTTTTGCACGTTCCAATGGAATTTCAAGACTTCCATCGATCTTATATCTGGGCTCTAGAAAAGGAGTTAATCGGTTTTCCCTCATAAATTCACCAAAATCCTAATGATAACCAAACAAGATACAATTAGGCATTTCTCTAACAAAGTAACTTTCACTGAACGGGTGAAGCAGCATAGTCTTGCTTAGCACTAACCGTGTACCATCCCACCGCTAAATTTGACCCTAACATTCTAGCTTTCAGATGTACATTATTCGGGGTGAACACAAAAATATGGGTTAAAAACTAATGCAAGGTTTTTGATGAGGACGCCTTCTGGATCTGCAAGGTATTTCATGTATGGTAAGAGTTTTATTATGTTTTCCTGGAAGCCACTTCTGCTTGTTTACATCCAATACAAAGGATGTGTTGAAAAAATACAGGAAAAACCCAAAATGAATGCCAGCTGATTGCTTGCTCCATATCCAGGGTTCAAAGCTGACAACTTCATCTTTTCTATTTATTGTACAAACCATTCACGTGCAATCTATTCTTCTGACAATAAGCAGGATATAGTACTATGTGTATCTAGCCCACAGAAAAAACTTGCCAAGAAAAATGTTATTCTAGAATCAGAACAAAACTTTAAATACTCATAGTGCATAAGGAGGCAAGTTCTTCCTTGACACAGAAAGGATTCTACAAAGCAGGCATAATAATAAGCAGATGTACTACTTTGTACGAAAAATGTATCAATAGTACAAAGAAAAACAGTTTGACCGTGCAATCCGCTCCAGCTCTCCAGAAAATGTACCAACATTTCCTTTACACATCTATTGCACTACATCTCTTGCCACCTGAGATAAGCAACAACTTAAGAAAAAAAAAGAATCTTACTGTAATCCGGTAGTCAGTGACTCTTCCACCACACCCTTCGCTAATTGACGGGGGATCTTCTAGAATTGATCGCGAGCTGCTTAAAACATGCAGAAAAATTTCTCCTCCATGGCTGCTGAGCATGTGACTAATTACTTTAGAGCCAGACTTGCGTGGCTGTTCCAACAAAACAGAACGACCTGTTGGAAATGAGATCAGTTTCATTAGTTACGGCATGCTGCAATTTTAAATTAAAAATTACATATATGCAATACAGGTTTGTATCTAGCCAGTAACATTCTGAATCCATTAAAGTTGTGTTTTCACCTAGCTGAACAAGAAATAGCTATCTCCTTTGAGTATTTACTCCATGTCTTTACACAGAACATAGTGTCATATGCTCTTAAATTTTACACAGAAAGATCAAAAAGCATCTCTCCTGGACCAACCAATCACTTTCTCTGGAGGACATTATTCTTAGGAAAAAAATATATTTGTAAGACATTAAAATGGTATATTGTGTAAGGGCAGTTTGCTATTTTTAATACTAAACTTATTCAGCCCTACTGCAGAAACTCTCTCATTAAAAGCAACTTCTAAAAAGTAACAAAATAACCTACTTGAGTATAAAGGTATCAATTGATACTATTTGTTAATGCTTAAAAATGGATACTGTTTTTCAGACAAAGAAATAAAACTGCCTTTGTCTTATTTCCAGTAAAATACACTATGTATAAAAGGCTGCATTCTCCAAATAAGTTGTTTGTTATGAGGAAGCAAAACCAGAAGATCAGAAGAGAGTGGTTGTCTGAAATATGCTACTAATTTTGCTTCTAACCATCTTTATTAATCAAAGTAATTTTTCAGTACAGAATCTTTAGAGAGAAATACATAAAAATATAGTGTTTAATAAAACAATTGCACATTTATTCAGACATTCAAATGACTTGACTGAAGAAAACATCCCATTAAAAGGATGTTTGTAATGCAAATTTGTTTGCAAACTGTAAAAACCCTACATGTAATTAACATTGACTACATATTACTTGTTTGGAAGAAACAGCTTTGGATTACCTTTTTAACGTTTATTTAAATGGCAGCCTCTTATAGCAAGATTATTGAATGCAATGGGCAAGATTTTGCAGATAAGCAGAAGATAACTAAATCTAACCTACTTTTTTGACTGATCCCAGCACACAGTGGTATGTCTCCTTCAATTGATCAACATACTTAGTTGGTCATAACCCAGTTAAAAGAGCTTTCTGAGGCTGCTAGCATCTGCTAAAAATCAGGCATAGACATAAGTTGCTCATATTTTGCAATAGTCAGAGTAAGCATTGTGATCAAGTGCACTATCACCTACTGAAAGCAGTATTTCCTACTAAGTAGCATAAAGTGAAAAGTATTCTGCATTTGGATTCAGAAAAGAACTACCAGAATTCAGTACTTGCTCCTTCTTTACATCTTTCCTCCCATCTTCAAGTTTCAAAACACATTCCATTTGCCTTTGAGTACATTTAACAACTTTCTTCTCTTCTTTATATGACATGTTAAAATAAACTTGACATTTTTACAGTGTATAGACATTTACTACTATACAAACCAAAATGTGGTAAGTGCTCTATTCACAGTATTAACAATTAAAACATTAAATAATTAGACAAGGACATAAATTTACCATTAAGAAGAAAGTTAGTAAGGCATGAAGAAGGTCTGCTATTTACATCTACTGGTGAAATTCTGTATGCTCCAGTGCAATAGTGTAATTCTGAAAAATAAATGAGTAGAAAAGTTGAGTGTAGCTCCAAATACAGAAAAAACACCCCACAAAATAAAAGAAAGGAAGAGGAGGAGGCTATTCCACAATCAGCAGAACTAAAAAGTCTAGCTGTCTCTCGATCTAAGAGTCTGTTCCTTTCACCATCTCCTCGCAATCATTCCAATATCCTCAACTCAGAGAACCTAATACATTCCCAAGCCCTATTTCCAGCAGGACATCCATCTCCCGAATTATTTCACTGTAGAGTCAGCCTCCTATTTCTCTTAACTATATTTTTGACCTACTGGCTCAGAGTCAACATATCTTGCTGATAGTCTACTACAGGGTGCATGAGCTGAATGGCCAGGTGGTTCTTATGTTACCCCAAATCTTCCCTATCTTTCTCCCATTTATTCAGATTTGGGTAGAGCTCTTTCCCTTACTCAGATTTGAAAGTTAATATAGAGGGACTAGTCTACTGATAGTGTCATTGCATACATTTAATTTCCTCACAAAACTTTTTAGTTAGCACTCGAAAGATTACACTAAAGGTAATTTAACACTTTGATTCCACACATACCCCGCCTGGAAGCAAGAATGAAAACCAAAAAAGATTCAATGTCTCAAAGGTGCTATGTTAAAAAACCACTGTGGAACTGACAAGGTACACTTGGCCCTGGGCAAGGGGAAATAACCACCAAACATTGTAGTCAAGGAACAACTTCATGATACTTAAGAGGAGATTGAAAAAAGCCACCAAGAAAAACATTATTACCTCTTACACAAACCACTGATCAGCCCAGATCAGGAGAGCATCGTATGACCATTAGTAAAGCAGGCTGCAGTGAGCAGCAAGGTTTATAGAGCAAAAGGTAAAACCGGCATTAGCAAAAAGCAAATTACCTCCTTGATCAAATTCTTATCAGTTTACAGAGAGAACAGTGTTCAACACAAGTTAGAATACCAGTTTTGTAAGATAGCATGGTACCTACCCACACTATTTGTTCGAGGAGTACACCATTTTAATGTTACAGTTTCTTTAAATGTGCCTTCCCTGCTATTGCCACCTATATGATTATCACCTGCAATATAAAGTCAGAAAAAGTGTGTTATCTACCATATTTTCTTTAGTACAGCAAAAAACTCTAAACTTAACGTACAAAATATTTATAACATGAGCATACACAAGATGTAATCTATTTTTAAAAAGTTAGATATCTAACTTAAGCAAAAGTTATCAGCAGTGGCAGTTGAAAAAATAACCTTTTAAAATCAGCAGTCGTTGCATATATTTTAAAAACCAATTCAGGAAACAATATTGCAGGTCCAGAATATGTTCCATAGGTTTGATTCAACATTTAGAAAATTATAGATATGTTTTGTTTTATCTGTAATGATTTTTTTCTTCTAAAATGCCTAGGACTTGAAGACAGTATCTTTTTTAATCTTCCACAGATAAATCAGAACCCTTAACAAATGTTAGAGCTGACCATTTCTTGTACATATTATATCCCAAAGTCAAAACTGAAACTGATCTAAAGGCCCATTTGACAAGTTGGGCATTTTGGGAAAGAAGTATTTGGTCTCATCATCCAGTATCTTTGCCGTCACATTCAGTCTGAACATCTCTCAACATGTTTTGCTGGCCATAGATGTTTTATCATTAAAATACTTTCATACAACATCTCACTGATAACTGGTCTGGCAAAGACCACCTGAAGGCCTTAAAACTGACATTATCAATACTTCTTAATACATTAAACTACGTTTCTACTAGTGAGTTTTGCTATTCTTCATGATCTTTGACTCACATTATCTCAGGAAACAATTAACTGAGTTTTGCATGAAGTTTCAGAATTACAGTAGCATAGTCACTTAATATGCTCAGATCCACAATAATTGGGAGGAACGAGACACATACATCAACATGCAACATTGTATGTAATATGTTACAGTTTAGTCTAATCTTTTGTGTAAGAAGTTTTCTTTTATTTCATATCAAAGACATTTACTCACAAAATATTTGTTTGATTTGCTTATTAAGCATGCAGGTAACTTGCAGAAGGTGATTTTTTTTTTCCAGTTAAATTAAAATAACTGGAATAGTTTTAGCAAGTCTCTCAGAATATCTAAAGGCCAAACTTATTTAATCTAAAAATTCTCTAGTAACTTTTCACAGAAATAAGATCAATGTAACCGAATTCCTACTTTCCTAGCACCAGAGCTATTACAACTGAAAAATTTATTTAAAAACAAATAAAAGAAAGCAAAATTTACAGGATCTAAGAACAGACTTTCCTCTCAAAGTTTTGATGGAAAAAATTTGAAGAGGAATTGCAGTCAGAGTTCGCTTTTGGCTTTTTACTAGCACACTTAAACCTTGAGCCAATAGGTATTACAAAACTATTTCTGAGCCCTTACAATAAAGTTTTATGCTTTCAACATGGTAAGATAAGTTCAGGTGAGTCTGAATTCATTACTATTCTTTTTTTTTATTCATCCTATTCTTTTTCCTCAATCTTTAATCATACACTCCACTAAAATATGGAGGACATTACTTGTAGATGATAACAAGGAGTTACCTCCTTTTCCTCAAAGTAATGGTAAATCCCCTTAAGAGAAAAAAGCACAAACTCTGTAAAATGGTTACTCATGGACCATATGATTTCAAACTTCAGAAAAGAAATATCCACTCTTTGTTAAATAACTGACATAACTCATTTGTTAAATTCTTCACTACTTAGAAATTAAACCATGATCAACTTTCTAATATGCTTTAAAATTATATAGTATAGTTTCAGATAGTAAAACAAGTATCTACAGCCTGTATCTAAATACATGTATTTTACACACATAGTCAATCAGACTAGGCTTTTAATGGTACTGAAGCATATAACAACAGTTATAATCAATGCAGTAAGAGAAAAAGCATATACAGGCCTTTAAAAGCTTCAAGTGATACTCCAGCAGTGAAAAGGCATACAGTCTAAATATTCCATAACACACTGGCACAGACTGGGGGTTTTTCACTGCTTGGCTTTGCTGTTAATTCTACTAATACAGAATCTTTAGCCTGACTTAAAATTTTATGTCAAGCACTGTTTCCTGAACAAGATCGTTTTGCATAAGGCTTACTGTTGTGTTTTTTCAACCCCAGTTGAGTTATTAAAAATTCACCTCAGAGGAATACTAGGTAATAATTCCAAATTTAGAAAAAAGATACTAGGTATTTCAAATACAACAAGAAAGCTCAAAAGCCAAATAATTACTGTCTTTTCCAAAGCAATTACTGTCATAAACAGGCCTATGGGATGTAAGTGATGTCAACTATTGTTACTTAACAGACAGATTAAAAGTTCAACCGTGCATGGAATAATTTTCCACAAATACCCACAAGAGGTACTTTGTTTTGTAAAATCACTGCACATCTGGTCTCTCACCTACTTTTTATATCTTAACAAGAAGTTGACATGCCCCTCAAAATTCACACAAATATCCTGAATATATGTGAAATCTTGTCTGATGAATTTGACCTGGTTTTTTTATCGTTATATCCTTATTACTATATTAAAATACACCAGTAATGAGTAAAACTCCAATGTCAACATTACAAATCAAGTTCTTGGGTTGTAAGGAATCACTGAAAACATGCTACTCATGCCTGAAATTTACATCAATTTGAAGCTTGCAATCTTTCTTTGTGAATACTTCCAGCAGGCTGATCAAAAGCCACTTTCAGAGGACTATTTCTACTTACCACTCTTTAAAAAGTCAACATGTGCCTCTTTGTGATGAAGCAGCTCCACATCATAGTTGGCTGATGTGTTAGCATGTTGTTCTTCCTTTAAAAGAAAGGTAGAAAGAATAAATGTAATTATTTTAGCTAGAGGTCACTGTTTTCATAAATGAATGATTCTACATTTACCTTTCACTCCAGAAGAAAACAGAAAGTCTCCAAAGTGCATCAGACAACAACGGGATTGCAATGCTGAGGAAACTGTTTGCGCTCTGACCTGTTTAAAGATGCAGCCATCTGCTTTTCATTTTTTCCTGTTTTGAAACCCTGTGGTTTCCTCCTTACACAAATGTCATGACAGGGTGCATAGTGTAAAATGTAAGTAAAAAACAGGCCTAACTACTTTCATTTGAATTAGTGAAGTGAAGAAAGTCTATGACATATTGAATACCACCAGCAGTTACAACTTACTGAGCAGCAACAAATGGTCACTGCAGAATAGATTGGCAATTACTTTTCATAACTCAAAATCTCAAGAACCCAAACCAAAAAAACACGCTTCAAACTTATTATCACTTCCTTGCACTTCAGATATATAAGAAGTGTACTTGTAGCTGCGAGTTTGTAATAAAAAAAAAATGGATGTTTGTAAATAGGACGCTGCATCTTCAAACAGCTGCAGAGGACTGGCAAAAACAGAACAGTAACCTTGGTAATTTATTCCAAATTAAAAAAAATAAAAGAAAAAACCACAGAGAACCCAACATAGTCTATTACTATAAGGACAAAGGCAGAAGGGAGAGGCATACCAGCAGCACACAGGTCAGAAAGTTACAGACAAGGTATTTGCAAACTTAAGTCACATTTATGCTATGACCCATGTATGTCAAAGTTTCATTAAAGCAGTGAAAATAATTTTTAATTTAATGTTTTAACTTATAAAATCCATACAATATTGCTAGTTTTCAAAGATGCAAGTAATGATTGGCGGTATTAGAACTCGATGAATTTTTTAAATCTGGAAAGTTGATCTGCCCCTGCCCTTTTTGTTTCTTTGAATACCAACACTTCTGTTTCAATTGTCTCTTGCTACCAGATCAGAAAATTACTGTAAACTTAATACTTGAAATTCTTAGTTGCACTGATTTCCCTCCCAGTAGTGATAAAAAAGTACTAAAACCAGGGACATTAACAACTTTGAACAGAAGATGTTTAATTTAATATCTTTCTTAACTAGATATATCCCCTGTCCCCCTGTTCCTGGTTTACAGATCTTCAAACTGGAAAACCTACTGGAAAACCTTTAGTCAAAAATCAGCTATTAGTTACAAACACCTTTATGTTGGGTGGGCATGATAATGAAACAGAGGAAAAAGAGACTCACTATGCCACTATAATGCACAAGGGTCAAGAATATCTAAACACAACTAGAAAAAGACAAAAGAATCACAGACAAAGTAATCTGAGGTAAATAAGATTGTATTTACATAAAATAATACAAACAGAACTGAAATAACACTTGTATTGCTACATCAAAAACTGAGATTCAGCAATACAACATTTTGTTCTGTGATCCTTCTTTACTTTTTTTCCCCTTATTTTTACTAACCTGGTCACAGACATTGAATGTGGGCTAATAAAAAAACAAAACAGAAAATATGATATGGAGAGAAAAACAATGTAAAAATTCAATTAAAATAAACATTAAAAGTTTTCAAACAAATTTAGAAGTGATGCAGCTAGTTAATACAAAGCTATAGACACAATATTACCTTCATAGGAATGTTAGTTATTGTGGTTGAAGCCAGATCAAAGTGCTGTTGTACTAAAACATTCAGTTTTGTAGCCAGATGCCGTCCCGCACGGACACTGTGCACTTCACTGGTCAAAACAGGTGAAAGCTAAAATAAATTGATATAGAGTATATAGTATTAATGAGGATTCTGCTCTAGTATCACGTAACAGTATTATTCATTTGAAACTCTAAAATAAGCACATTTATACTGCTAAATTTGACTAGGGGGAAAAACTACCACCCCAAAAACCCTCACCATGGTAAACTAAGAAGGAGCAGCAAAAATTATTTCTCATTCAGAATTTTGCAGGTGATGCCAGTTGCTATAGCTGCATTTGCTACAAATTGTCAAAAAATTAGAAGTGTTCCAAAAAACTCGAGTCATTAATTGTTAATAGGAAAAATTAGTATCACAACATGGGGAAGAAATCCTCTTAATAGCAGCTCTGGGCCTAGTTTTTTTCTCTTTTACCTGCTGTGTAATAGGAACAAAGCAATTTTTATATACCTACCTGTAAGTACGTCATATATACACAAGGGAAACAAACACAAGCCATAACATGCATTTCATTTTTCCCTAGCCAACAAGGACATTGGTTCTAGGCTTTTGAAAGAAAAAAAACCCAAGAACACAGTGATAAAGGTCTTACAGAAGAAAGTAGTAGTCCATTGATTCGCTTCTGTTCACATTATTTTTTTTTAGCACAACTACAAAACAGTTTTGTAGAAAAGAATCTGAGGAAGGTAGCTATTACAGTCCTTTTTATTTATGAAATAATATGCAGGACTAGATGCCTTTCATGTTAAGAATAAGACTTTTTTTCTTTTGTCTTTTCTTTTTCTTACAGACAGCACAATAAAATACTGAGCAGAGCAGACTGATGAAGAGCAGAATATATCACAAAATATTTTGTACGTACTTGGTTTCAACCAACCACCATTAAGCATACAAGTCCACAGAGCACAGGTGCTTTTGTTACTGAACAACTGAGATGTTAATATATAATTTCTTAGATGCATCCTTTCACTTTTTCATACAATAATCTTTAAAAGTACCCGTAGGATACTTCAAGTATTTGATGAACTTCAAGCATATTCTACATTCCTACCATAAATTACCCTTTCACTTGGAAGCAGATATGCTTTCCAATGCTTTTCATTAAAAAGGCATTCTGTTTGCTAGCGCTGGAATAACAGAATTTATACACAAAAGCTCATTTCGGTTTCATGAGAAAACCATTCAACCAAAAGGCTACAAATGCTAACGTGTTAGTCTGGATAACATGGAACACGCAGTGCTGAACATCATTCAGTAACAGGTGTTTGGGAAAACAGGGCTTGTGCTAGCTAGCAGCTTATGCTTGAATAGCAGGAAAGTTACTCAACTAACCTATTCAACATACCAAATAGTTGATGGTTTTCCACTAGGTTCCTAAATGTGTATTTCCTTCTCAAAAAAAAAAATCAAACCCAAGACTATCATTCTGTGGCATTAATGGGCTTACTTCACAAAAAATAGAATCATGAATTATTAATGCAAGAAATTTCAGTAATGAAAAAAGGGATACCATGTATGCACAGAGACTACAAAACAAGAAAACAAAGTATGCACTTTAAATGGCAATATGCCCGCTGTCAACTTTTCAAAGAATTATCACCTGTACTTTTTCCTACACCTTACCAGAGACCAGAGGCTCAAAATATTATTTCTGAATACTTAGTATGCATTGTCTACTTTGAGTCTGACATGGTTCCTAATCCTTAGATAAATTTTCTCATTTTAAGCTCCTTACCTCCTTTTTAGGACGATCTGAAACAAGGCTGTCTTCACCAACTGGGTAAGTGTGGATTAAGACCAGTTCACATTTCTGAATCTGCATTAGACTTAAAAATAAAAACATTCTATTTAGCCTACATACAGTGTGGCAGCCTATCTCCTAAAAATTAGATCAATCCTCCCAAGATTAATCTGATTGCCAGAACACAGAATCATAAAGATGTATAACAACATACTGTTTTCTGAGAGCATTCTGTAGAAACTAGGTTACATTAATGATTTTCAAAAGCACATAGTTCAATATAAGTTTTTATCAGAATAAAAAAGAGTGTAACATTTCTAGCTCTTCAGATGCTATAGCACTGTGTTTCTTTTTGGACATATCAATGGAATAGATCCTTAACTGGTGCAACCTGTTCAGCCTTATTCAACTGAAAATTGACACTACAGAGGATTTGTCTCCAAGTGCATGCACAGGTTTTAATAAGGGGATTCCAGTGAACATGAAAACAACTACCCAAATAGCATGCTTATCTCCTAATGTGGCTGGAAATTTGGAGAGATCAAGACTTTGTTCCACATCTCTACCTACAGGAATAAGACCACTTTTCTGTCTTTACAGTGGACTTAGAACCTCATTCCCTGGGGCAGTATCCTTTGTACATACATGAAACTTCAATTGCAGCAGGTAAATATAGGAGACTCCTGCTTCTGCTATTTAAGTGCCTAAGGAGCAACGAAGAATAGGATCTCAACCTACTGTACACTTTACTAGGCAATACACAGTCCCTGGGCCAAACAGTTCACTGTTTAATTAGACAAAACATATGGTGGAAAAATACTTCTCAGAGGAGATGCGACCTGTATTTCAAGAGATTACTTTATCTTAAGGGATGTGTCAGGCCACACAATAATTTAGAAATTAAAAACTAGTTTCAAAGAAGTTAGCTATTTTAGTTGAAGAAAGATGAATGTAAAATTAATGCAGTGTTATCAAGAAAAAATGCATCAGATGCATTACTGATTACAAATATACAGTATATAAGAAGGCACAGTTGTGTCTCATTTTGGAGCACATGTAGAAGGTAACAACCTAAAGAAATACTGTCCTATCAGGATAAAGGATGATACTGAAAAGCTAATGATTATACACCAGCTCTAAGTCAACAATATCATGATTTAGCACCTTCTATTTCACCCAGGCATTCATTCAAACAGTTCATTAGGACAAGTTTTAAGTAACAAAAATACATCCGTATTTCATAGAGCATATAATAGGCACGCACAGAATAAGAGAAACTATGTTTGTAAAAAGTATACTCACTGATCTGAATTAGCTGCAAGCTTGTTATGCTCATGAATGGTTTCCTGAACACAATCCTCAAGCATCCGAACATGACTGTCACTAGAAAGAAATTTTTTTTTTTAATGCAGGATAATCAATCCTCCTGTTCAAAGCAACATGCCACTAAATGCTCTCCTATTTCAACTGGGAAATTTTTGGTTTGTTACTGTAACAGACCTCCGTAAATGAAATCTTTAATAAGGCAAGAAATGATGTAACAAAGAACACAAAAGCGCTAGCTTCTTAGGGCATTAATTCATGACAACCAATGAAAGACTTCTAAATATGTATAAAGTAACTTTTTTTTTTTAAATGGTAGAAGCACATTATCATACATACCTTTTTGCATTAGTAATACAGATTATTCTTCCTCTGTTTCCAACACGTTCTGCATTCTCCATGAGCATGGTTCGAGCCTCATGCTGGTATTCTGTTATTTTGCAAAGTGCTTCAACTGCTGCAACCAGACCATGAAGTATGCTGCAGCACTCCGGATCTGCCCGAGGATTAGGTGGCCCAACAGCTGCTAATGCTGCCATCAACTAGTTAAAAAGAGAGAAATAAATTATTATTGAAAGTTAGTTTCCAGCCATTTGTTAAAATGATCAGTTAAGAGAAAAGTCATCACTATAACTTATTTTACATGCAAATTAACATTGTTGGGAGAAAACCAAACAGAGCAATTAAAACCCATTATATGTTGCCAGCCTTCTGGAAAACATTTGGCCCTAAACTATCCTTTGCAATTCATTTATTAACTGTTACTAAGCCTTGAGAATATAATATTCTCATTTATTACAGAAAAATACCTGGCTATAATAACGAGTTATATCCAATACCTGAAAGAAATTCTAACATTATCAGTTGCCATCTGCTTTTATTTTCTGAGAATTTGAAAATTCAGTTCCTCCCCAAAGCAAATTTTTCAGAGGATGAGCCCATTTAGTATGAAACAAAATGAGAGCAAAGAGAATGTTTACATTTTTTTTTCTTACATGGTTTATTTGCCTAACATGCAAATGTCAACACCCCCCCCAAATTTAAAATTCAAGAAGTGTCACCAAATTACAGAAGAAATACATAGGTAATCACTTCATAACATTTACTCAAACATAACTCTATACTCAAAGCTACTGGATTCTTTTTAAATTGTGTAAAGCTGCCTATAGAACAGTCCAGCCTCACAGGCTACTACTTAAAATTCTGTTAGGCAATAATTCCAGACTAGATCCACCAACATGTTAATTAAGCAGTTATTTCATATTGAACATAGTAAGAAGCTACTATTTATTCTGCAATTAAACCACAGTTACAAAACAAAAGAACAGTTACAAAGCATACCTCCTGCAAGTTCTGATCTTCTTGAGTCCAAGAATTCAAGACATGAGCACCAGAATCGCTCACAATGAAATTCACCTAAAAGGATCAAAAAAGCACATGTAAGAGTACAGCCAATCATACAGATAACAGCCATTATGGCTACTTCCCCAAATCCAAACAAACATGAATTACACCTCTTTCTTCTGATAGTCTGCAGATGTGTGCAATGACAAGCCAACCTAAAAATAAGAAAACAAAACCACAAAAAGCATCCGCTCCTACTATATTCAGTTACTCCTTTAGTAACATTATGATTAACAACTTCTTACTCTAACTACTTATATTTTTAAGCCACTAAATCTCTACACCAAATTAGCATTGCAGGCTATTATGAAGTATTTTAATAATCAGGTAATATTTTCAGTAGTACAGCTACAAAATAAAGTAAATTCTAATACTGCAATATTGTAGATCATTCTCCAAAGACTGTCACAGCAGATCACAGGGGTAAACATTTAGCAAGATTTAATAAACATCACATAGCATATTATGTTCTAAAGACAACAAAAAAGTCAAGAGGAAGCACACCTTCCATCAATTTCAGTTTCTCATACCACAAAAGCTCCAGGTCAGCCAACTGACTCAAATCCATTAAGCATACACTCGATATAATCCCTTAATGGGACTTGACTGTATATTAAATGCTCTAAACTAGAGTTTAAATTAAGCGTTCGTTGTCTGAGAACCAGGACATGCAATCCATCAAGGCAGTGCGGCTGACATGCACCAAATCACTGAACTAACTAGAGGTATTTGTTAGTGCCCGGCCTCTGCCTCAGCTGCTCTCTAACACAGCCAGTATTCCACCATCACTACTTTGTACCGATATCACTGTCACAAGGTTGTTTAACTTCCTTTTTTTTTTTTAAGGGCAACTAACATTTAGGACATTGCACAATGGTTTAACTCAATAATGAGAAAAGATCTAAAAAAACAGGGATCAGTTACCTTAATTTATGATACAACGTTACAGAACCCACCAGGCGTTTATTTTTCTAAACAAGGAGCTGTGTGCCAGGAAGCTCTCCCACTTTTTCAAACTGGTAGCTTCAGGGCAATCCTACCTCTTCCTAAAACCCAGAACTCCTTCAAAGTTGACACCAAAATCGTTATGAAGCACTACCAAGTGTGTTTAGAAACAAAATTCAGTTTGAAGCAATACCTCACTCAAGCTTTTGTAAACTTAGAGCTCAGAAGAATAATAAATCTAAGTTACCTTAAAGCACCTGTCCTCATGTTTTGCACTGAGTTACAAAGTGACATTAAGACAATGAAAGGTCCCAAAAATAAATACGTAATGGGATTTGTATACCACTCAAACCAATTTAAATAGCTATGAAGTGTATCAACAGCACGAAGAAATTTTTATATAATAAATTATATTTGATCTTTTAATCTAACCAACAGCTAATGGTATTAAAAGACTTCATTAAAATGGGAGAATATCCCTTACACTGTCAAGTATCATATGCAGTACGGCTAAAAGAACTTACCAGTTTCTTGAAAGGGAAAATATCATACATTATTCTGCAGTACTCCATGGATGACTCCACTGAACAGGTCCATAGTGATTTTGATATGGGTGCTAGAGGTATAATTCCTTGGGTCCGATTCTTTACTAACATATCGAATTCAACATGTTGCCTGCAGGATTCTGCCATATATGGGCAGTGATCCACAACAAAAACAGTTTTATGAGACTCAGAAAAGATTTTCATTTTCTTCCTAAAAGAAACAGATAATAAAATCAGAAAGAAATTGTACAAGGCAAAAAATCACATCACAAGATTACTGTGCAATTTATATAGTACAAAATCATCTTACTAGAACACGCAAGTTTTAAAGAGGTTACCTCTTGCAGTATTTAGATTACATACTGCACACATGAGTTACTACAAAACTTAAGCTTTTAAAAAACTACAAAAATCCCCATTTTAAGAATTTGTTTACATGGAGACAAATATCCTCTCGAACTCTTACTAGTCTGTATATTTAGTATACTAATTCTCTAATCAGAAGAAACTATTTTTTTCAGGAGGAAAAAATATAGAAAATGTGAAAGTATACTATTGAAAAGGCAACAACGATGCACAGTATTACCCTCCCCACTTTTCTGATTAAAGAAACTTAAGAAAAAAGTACAGAAACTGCTTTCTATTTAAAGCTTATTTCTGAAAATAAGCAATATGGAAAAAATAATTTATGATTAGGCTATACAGACCTTGAAGTAGTATAAACACGAGACTTTTAAGTAGATTTTCAGCCTTCACTTTGCTAGGTACATCTTTCTATTTTTACATGAATATCTGCCTCTGTACTTTGATCTCTCGCTGACAGACATACCAAGTCTGAAATGATAATGTAAATGTTTCTTATCCAGCAAGACTCATAGGAGGACCCCTTGTATCCTTCCCAACTACGGAGCCTGAGAACTCTGGAATGTCGTGTGGTTCATTTTGCTGTTTCGCATGGATAGACTGGGTTTCCCTCTCCTAAGAAATACTTTTGAAGCAACTATAACGTCAGATCCTTGTGTTAGGGTGGACATCGTAACTTGTAGACCCAAACTACATATGAAAAATAATCTCATACTAGTGCTCCTTAGACCAAACACTCTTCATATCGAACTTACTCAACGTCTAGATGTTTCCATAACGTTTCTAGCATAAAAATCCATTTCGACCACGCAAGTGCTGCTGAATTACAGAGTACACAACACCAAAAAAATATGCACGAGCTCATTTAAGAGACTAAAGCACCGGGGATTTACAGAAGCCAGACTGCGGGCGCAGGTTTCGCGGCCGCCCTCAGCCGCCGCGGCAGCCCGCAGCCCTCTCGGCAGAAGCCGAGGCCGGCGGCAGCCCGGGCCAGCCCAGCGCCGGGGGCCCGGCCCAGGGCCTGCACCCTATCCTGGGCCTGGCAGAGGGCCGGGGGGCCGGGGACGCCGCGCCGGCCCCTCGAGGGCAGGCAGGGAGGCAGGCAGGGGGGAGGCACGGCCGCAGACGGCCGGCGGGGTCCGGAAGAGGCGAGGTCGGCCCCCGCCCGGGGGGCGGGAAGCGCTTCTTACCTGGGCCGGCTCCTCCGCTGGTGCAGAAGTCCCGGCCCTGCTCCGCGCCGCGCCCGGGCCCGGCCGCGGGCTCGCTCCGAGGAGGAGGAATGGGGCCCGCGGGGCGCCCTAGACAGGGTCGGGCGCGGGCGCCTGCGGCCGGGCGACCTCCATGCCCCTGCGCCCGCCTCCTCCGCCGCCGGCTCAGCGGCGAGCGCGGGGCCCAGCTCCTGCCTCCGCGCCCGGCGCCCGCGGGGGTGGGAGAAGCGGCCGAAGCCCCCCCCGCTCCGCCCACCCCTGAGGCCGCGAGACCCCCGCGCGGCCACTTACGCCGCTGGCACAACGGCTCCCCCAGCGCTGGCGGGGGGAGCGCCTCTCCCCTCCTTCCCTCCTCCCCTCGCACCTCCCCGCCCGCGGCGGCGCCAGCCACCCGGGCCCCGGCGCCCGGCCGGCCTCACTCACCCCCCATGCCCGCCCCAGCCCCACCGCTCGGCCCTCCGCCTGGGCGCGGGCCGCCCCGCCCTGCCGCGAGACACCGCCCGCCCGCGCGCGCGCCACTTCCCGCACGGCGCGGAGGAGGAGGAGCCCGACGATCTCGCGAGACGCCAGAAACACACACCCCCCCCCCCCCCCCCCCGGGGGGGCGGGCAGGCGGCGGAGGGGCCGGCCTTTTATAAAAGCCAATAGGGAGGCGCGGAGAAGCGACGGGAGCCGGAGAGGTGTCTCTCGCGAGAGCTGGGAGGGGCGGCGGGGCGGGGAGCGGCAGCAAGGTGTCCTCTCGCGAGAGCGGCGGGCGCTCGCCCGGCGCCGCTGGCAGGTAGCGCGGCCGCCCTCGCCTCACGCCGCCCTCGCCTCACGCCGCCCCGCCCACTGGCGGGGACGCGCCTCCCCCGCCCCTCCTCCGCTTCCCCCTGCGGCCCACCGCCATTTGACAGCGGGGCGGGCCGGTCGGGGCTTCACCCCCGGCGCCGGGCGCTGCCGGAGCCGCCGGTCATGAGTGAGTGGCGCGAGGCGGGGAAGGGGCGTTTGGGGGCAGCCTGGCGGGCGCGGGGGAGGGGAGGGGACGCCGTTGCCGCCGGGCGCTGGGGAGTCCAACGGACTCGCGTTGGGGCGCGCGGGAAGCCCCTGGGCCCTGACGTCACGAGGGGTGCGAGGGAGGAGGACCCCCCCCCCCTCGCCCTCCGGTACCGCCGGCTGGGGTGGGCCGGGGCCAGTCCTGCCGCTCGGCTTCGCCGAGGGAGCCTTCGTCGGCCCTCGCGTGCCCGCCGTGTCAGGGCAGGTGCCGGTGTCGCGACAGTCCTGCCCGGCGAGCCTCAGCATCCGTGGCGGCGGCGGCGGCGAGAGAGGGGAGGAAGCGGCGCTCCCTGAGGGCGAGCTGCCGCCCCCCCCTCGCCGCCGCCCCCTGCGCCCCTCCCGCGGCCGGCGAGCGGCGGGAGACCGCAGGTCTGCCGCGCGTGTAACTGGGCTGCCGCGGTGGCGGCGTTGACGGGCCGGGCCTGTTTGCCCTGGGAGGCTCATTGTTTGTTGCGCGCTGCTGGAAGCGGCGGTGGCGCCGGCTGAGCCTGTGGGACTCTCCTTTTACGCGGAGGGTGCTACTGGGCGTCCGCACCCAGCCTGAAACTCGTGGAAACTGCGGCGCGGCTGAGCGCTGCTGAAGGGGTGGCTGCGGAGAGGAAAAGCCGAAGCATTAAGCTGTGGGAAAAGGTAGTTTTCAGTGAGGATGTGGAAGAAAGAAGAGAGAGAAAACCAGAGGAAGGCTATAGTCGCGCAAAAACCTTTATTCTTTGGCGTTGTTTTCTTTTTAAAGGCAGCCAAATTTGATAATGAAAGCAATTAGTAAATAGCAGGAAGTGACAGGAAATGAATACGTAGTAACAGTATTGCTATGTTGTTCGAGTTGTTGCTCTTGCTGCCTCTGGGCCCTGTTGGTAGGATTGCAGACTAACTAATGTATTTGCAACTGGGCATCTCTTGTAGGGTAGAGTTCAGGAATCATTAAGTTTAGCTTCTATAGTCCTCACGCTTGTAAAAAACATTAATATACAATAAGAATTGGTTTGAATCAAATATATTTGATTCATTGGTTGGGGTTTTTTCCCTACATGTCCAGGTTAACTGACAGATTTAGATCTATTGTAGGATAAGGCAAAACTTTTGTTTTTCCTAGGCAGCCAGATGAGCAACTATAGAGAATTTTAAATTCTAAGGATTAGGGCCAATGCCTTGCCCAAAGGAGTCCTAGTCAAGATTTGGAGCCACTACGAATTACCATGATACAAGTCATGAGTCTCCTTTTTGAGGTACAAATGCTGCCCTGAAAACAGGAGGTGGCCCCTGGCCTGCTGAAGCTGCTGCACGGTGAGGGTGGATAGTCACTGCTGAATTTGCGCGGCTGCATGCCACACAAGGCGCACGCGTGTCTTCCCCAACTCATCCGCTGTGAAAAAGAATGCCGGTGGCTTTGCTACAAACGAGTTTCTTTTTATCTTGTGCGGTTGGGCTGGGTCAAAATGAGAAAGTGCATGAGAGGGTGAATACATACTGCGTTTAAAAATTTATATTGATGCATACAAATTATCAGAGGTGTTAACTGCATTGTAATCTGAATGCCAAATGTATTCCAAGCTCATGGAGAGGCTTGAGAGGCTTTGTTTATACTGGCTAGAGAATTCATGACCCATGAATTGAGTTAAAGACTGCTCTTCAAATTCTCCTTAGATATGGATCTGATTAAATCCATTTCTGTAACAGTTTAGTCAGCTAGTGTGGAAGGTCATCTTTTGTCTGTGATATTTTTGTAGTCCAGTAAGAACATGAGACCAGAATGGGCAGGAGAAATGAGGAGCAAGAAAAGCAGATGCTTAAAAACAATGCAGTATGATCCCTATCTACATAATATTAAAAAGAGTTCAAACTGCTAAACCAGAGTGAATAAACTAACTACCTCTGATAACACACCAGCCTGCTGAAGAACTTGATACCTCAAATACACATATACATCACATGGGAGTGAAAATGAAAACTCTAGTTGATAAATGGGAAGGAATTAACATTACAAATGTGTATAGGAACCTTTTACATGTCAAAATGCTGATGCTTTCGGTAACACGTGAATCACAGAAAACACAGGTTAAAACAGTTGTGCTCTGTGCATACATGAAGCTCACTTACAGAAGCTCCTTTGTCAGTAAGCAAGTCTCAACCTTTCTGTGATGGCAGGGTCCCTGAAAAACCCTTCTACATAGAAAAAGTAAACTAAATGCTTTTATATTACATGTGCTACTCGGAGCAGAGGGAGCAGTTAATGAGATTACCAAATTAAAATTATTTTGAGAGGTTAGACCTTGCAGGACGTTCTGGGTGCACAAGAGCTCTTTAGAGAGAACATTCCAAGCTCTGTGGCTGTATTGCATAGTTTTTCCGCACCTTAATGCATGAGGGTAAGATATTCCTGCTATGTTTGTGAATCTTTTGAGGGAAATGGTGGAATTTCTGGTGTTTGAAATATCCTTACTTCTAGTACTTACCTGGGGTAGTGGGAAAAGGTCAGTTGGGGAAAATGTGAGGATTTCTTTAAGCTTGGCTTAAAAGATCCTAGGCTATGATTTGTCAAGGCGCCTAAGAAAGTCAGAAAATCAACTTGGAGTACATTTTTTTTCCTATAGCTCAGGAAAGGCTCACTGACCTTTTATGCTTACAGAAATCTCTCCTTTAGGCAAACAGCCTGGCTAAGAAATGGATTTAGTTGATTCTTTCAGTATCTTAGAAAGTTTCCTGAAACAAATATCAAGCCTTATATTAATAAGGCCCATAACTTTCATAAGCCTCTCTCATTACTGTCTGATTGCTGAAGAACTGTTCAAGGAGTTTAAGTAGATTTCCTTTTCAGTAGGAAAAGTGCAAGGCTTCTTAAAAGAAAATAAAAACTCAGGCTGAAAATCTTGGTCTTGAAACTTAATCTATCAAGAACCAGTATGAAAAAATTCAATGTAAAGGCCAGTGTTTTGGAAATGCTAGTATGTACAAGCATTTTGCAAGTTTAGCAATTCTAGCAACAGGTAATTTCTGCAAACAAACTACTGCAATTAGAAGGCTCGTATTTTAACTATGCAGTTGGTTCTTTTTCTCAACTAAGTTGCTGTCTTTCTCTATCCTGTTGAAAATTTTACAGTTTCATTCCATGCAGTGATGTTTGTGTTCATTTATAGACATGAAGAAAACACAAGCTTTTAGTTGTCTCAATTTTTCCCAAGTAATTTTCTCTACTCTGTCAGTTTGAGCTGTTCCTTCTCTGCTGATTTAATTCACCAAAATCTTCCAGCCCACTGTAGTCCTTTGGCATTCTCTTTTGCGCTGGATTTATACTTCTCAAATATCTTGAAGTATATCTGACTGGTAGGAAGGCACAGTAAAAAAAAAAGTAGTATTGAAAAATGAAGTAGTTAATGTAATACTCTTTTTTTTTTTTTTTTTTTTTCCCCCTCTGCTACTTACAGGAGGGCATGCACTGCTCAGTCTCCATATGTTCAATAGTCCTCTCACAACACAAAGTTTACTTTCATTTCCTTGCTCTGATACATGGTTTCAACAGCAGTTAAAAAGGAGGGAAAGGGAAGGCAGACTTTAGGGTATTCTTAGGATATATACATTTTTCCTACTCCCAAAAGACCACAAAATGTCTGGATGTTTCTGAGGGAAAGGTTGTATTCAGCTGCTTTGGAGTAACAAAAAAATTTTATATATATATATAATATATAGATAGCTGTTCTCTGTACAGCAAACAGCTGGTGTTGTAAAAATAATACATTTCTAATCTTTAGAAATGAGTTGCACAATTGAAAAAGCCTTAGCAGATGCAAAAGCACTGGTGGAACGGCTAAGGGAACATGACAACGCAGCAGAAGCTCTTATTGAACAAACGACAGCTCTTAACAAGCGGGTTGAAGCAATGAAACAGGTTTGTTTTTCAGTTTTGTTTACTCCATTAAAAGAACAACTTGGAAACACATAATTTAAAATCATTTTTGTGTGCTACTATACAACATAGAATCAGTATGTTATTTGGTTAATCCTTTAATACCATACCGAGTATTTTCATTATAGGTGTGACTATGATCTAAAAATAGGTTGTTTATATATTTAGTTTGATCCCGTGAAGATGTTTTCTCTGTTACTCTAGCTTAAATATTGAAAACTAGCATTTATTTGAAGAACACTGGTAGAAATGGGGTTGGTATCTTACAAACCATTGTGTGTTGTCTTGTGTTTTGCTCTTTTGTGAAATACCATGTGTTTTATTAATTTGAAGATGCACATTTAATCATACAGAGGCCCTGTCATGCTTTCTTCTGTTCAGAATACTTTCTCTTTTCACAGTCTCCTTTTGTTTCAAAGTAGCCTCTTAAGCTTATTCCTGATCATTTCCATTCTGATGTTAAGCTATCCCAGACACGTTGTTAGATTGAGCGAGACTTTCAGTAGAGAACTTCTGGAAAAACAAAGGTATCTACTGACTTTCCATATGGGAGTTCATCCTATCATTTTAATAGAACACAGGATGTGTTAATGGGCCTGTAAAATAATAAAACCCTGCATGTGCTTCATCCCTGTAAAATTAGTCATGCAGAGGCTCCATGACTTCAAATCAAGAGTATTGCATGTACTCATTTGTTGAGAGTCAGGATCCATTCATTCAGGTCCATGTGACTTGTACCCATACAGCCTTGTGGTTTAAGGTATTGGGAAGCCACAGTAAATATCTAGAGGTTAATACCCCATGGTTTTTCTTTACCATATATGCATATCAGTTTTAAATCACTTGATGGAGAATTTGACCTGCATTAATTGAAGGTTAAATCATGCCCACTACCCACATCTGAGGTATGAAACTTGTTTAAAAACAAAGATGATACTCTGCAGGGCAGTATGTTAGCAATACCTTCAGAAGTGTTTTTGTTTGTTTGTTTGATATTATTATTTAAAAGCAAGCATTATCTTGCTGGTTACAGACTTTGACTGACATTAGAACTGGTCCTCGGTGACTCGCCGAGTAATGCTTGCCTTCAGTTACTCAAATACGTTGTTTTATTTTTTATAACTAGTACCAAGAAGAAATTCAAGAGCTCAATGAAGTAGCAAGGCATCGTCCTCGGTCTACGTTAGTGATGGGTATCCAACAAGAAAACAGACAGATTAGGGAATTGCAACAGGAGAATAAAGGTAAGACTTGACTATTCTGTCCTTTTCAAGTTCCAGCCTGCACCACTGGAATCAGTGAGACTTTTACCATTGATCTATTCTCAAAAAATTATTGTAGAATAATTTTTTCTTCTAATCTTAATTTGTCAGTTTAACTGAAAATAATGTAATCTAATAAAGAGTCCTAATGTCCAACCACTGGGACTACGATTAACAAAAAATCAGGGTTGTGGAAAATTACTTTTTCAGTCCTTATCTAATGTTCAGCCCAAGTGAGGTGATAAATAGAACTTAATTCTGCAATATAGGTATCTGTTTGGAAATGTGTTCTCCCACTGCTAAAAATAACTAATTTAGGAGCAGTCAGGACAAGCTGTACTTTAAGTACAGTAGTATAATTCCTTCTGGAATTCTGTACACTAGGAATATACTATTCCTCCTGGAATACCTAAGGTATTCCAACAGTTATATTCAGCAAAGAAGTCAATGATCTCGATTCATATGAATCTTGTCTTATCTCAGGAGTTATTTGTCCTTTGACTTAGCATATTTTGAACACAAGCATTTTTTCACTCTGATTTTACCAAGCTGCAGATTAAAACAGATCTGTAAACTTCTTTCCAGCTTTTGTACAGTGTTGCTTATAGTGGCTGGAGTAAAGCTCTCGTCAGCTACACTCAGGATGGCTTATATTAGCTAAAAGGATTGAATATAAAGTCATATTAACAAAAGACCTTCTGTATCTGACTGAACAAGAATTTTCCCAGGGCAGTCACCGCTGAAGACGTTTGCAGAGCCTACGTAGATTTTATGGTGCAGGGAGAGGGGACACTCAATTAAGGGCTTATTTCGGTTTTCTCAATGTGAAGTACTTTTACGTTTTGTTTCAGTTCTTCTCTGTTAAACTTTAACTGAATTTAAAATTATGTTGGTAGAACTACGCACATCTCTTGAAGAACATCAGTCTGCTTTGGAACTCATAATGAGCAAGTACAGAGAACAGATGTTTAGGTTGCTTATGGCGAGCAAAAAGGATGATCCAAGTATAATAATGAAGCTAAAAGAGCAACATTCCAAGGTAATGACTTCATTTTTTTTGCCTTTGCTTTTTAGTTAACACTTAAGTTAGTTTGTAGTGGATCGGTTCAAAGCTTACTTTGTCTCAGTTTTTATATCATTGTACTAACAAGTCCTAATTTTTATAATCCAGTCCATGAAAGGCAAACAGGAAACTTGATCAGTCTAGTAAGTCAACCTCACTAGCTTCTGATTTATTTAAGCTTTTATCAAGCAAAATTTTATTACTGTACCTACTTAATTTACTTTTGTTTTGCCTAGGTCTTTAAGACAACTGCGCTATTACACTTCCAGAAGCCCATAGATCTCAGTGACATTCAAACATGTAGACTGGCTTTCACTTAATGCTTGTGACTCCAACAAATAATTAGTAAACCTGTGCTTACTGGGAAGAGTAGGAGGAGTAAGCTTTTTAAATTCAATATTTAAATATTTTCTTCCTCTAAATACTGTAAATTCAAAAAATATATTTTAAAAGCTCTTTTGAATATCAAGTAACTGAGCATACACTTCTTTTTCCTGCTTCAACTCTTGGTTCTTGTTTCAGTACTGATCAGGATTGCTAAGTAGAATCCAGGGCAGCCTGAGATGTTTGAAGGATGGTGAAAGTTGCTGGTATTAGGGGTGCTTCATCTTACGGCTTTTGAAAACTAGAAAAGCAAAGTGCTGTCAAGCAATATTTTTGTAAACTATCATGAGTGAGGTTTATATGAGTATTCGGCAGCTTTGTATAAGACTAATATATGTTTTTATAGCATTAATATATAGTTTAGGCTTTTAAAATGTATTCTCAGGAAAATTAATGATACTAGGTCACTACAGATCTAAACAGGTGCTTTCCAATAAGGTATTGTATTACATTGTAAATGAAATGTAATCAGAGCGCAGTGTAACTGTGTAGACAAACATTAGTTCTATGTGCTTCATAATCTTTGACCTCAATAAACTAAGTGTGCAAAGCAGAGTTAGGGTCTGCATGCTGGGAAAACAAAGCTTAAGAATTCAATGCTTTCTTATCTCCTTACAAAAACACATATACGTAATTAGTGCCATTGAAATCAATGGGACTGCTTAGATTGATATATGAAAGAATTCATGGGATTAGAACTGTATCTTTAAAATAAATGCCTAAAGAATGATAGGTGTATATCCTTTTCAAAAGAAGTTACCTTAGCGTATAGTATACTGTATCTTACAGCCTCAGGAGAGGGTAAATTTATATCCAAGACAAGAGGGTAAAGTTATATCTGTCCTGAAATGGACTTTGAAATTTCTTTTAGGAACACTTACATGAGTTAAAAGCTTGAGGTAAAAAAAAAACCACAAAAAAACCAGTATTATTTAAACAGGAGACTTAGGCTTCAACATTTTGGTTAAATCTGATCCCACAAGAACGCCTGATGAAGAGGATTTATCACTCTTATCCTGACACTTAGGATTTCTGGAATTTCATTGTGTCTTCTTCTGATCAGCCTTGACATTCAGTAAGATTGAACGATCTTGAAGCAGTCTTTAAATACTTCTCTTGCATTAACTAAGAAATCCATCATACCTAAGGAATTAATCTCACTGTTACCAGTAATCGCTGTTCTCTCAAGTGGCAGCTATTAACTTTACTGCGTATTTATAAAAGATTATTTAAAAAATCATTGATTTCTGCAGATCAGCAAACACCTCCTTTAAACAGAAAAACAATTTCTTTTAGCAGTGTTGTATGCATGAGAAAAGTATGTGTTGGTAGTAATGACCCTCATCTAAGTGCGGTGTTTGAATTCACTCAACTGAAACAAGGCCTAAAAACGCATGTGGGTTTTTTTCTCTACAGAGGGAAAAAAACCAATGTATGGCAAATAAAAAAGGAGAGAGATACAAAAAGTGTTCATAGGTGTTTGAGGCTATCTTCATAAAGAAACGCTTTGATTGCATTGTTTGATATTACGGCATCTGTGTTTTACACATCTGCCTTCCAGAGCAGAACCTTACATTTTAGTGTTAGCATCTGATCAAACGTTAGTGACCTTGGAACAAGCCCTAAATCGTATTGATGAAGAGGCCATGTAAGCTGGCAAAATAGGAAGTAGGGAGGACAGCAGTATATCTAAAACCCACTAACTCCTTCCCAGTCCTTCTCAAGGGTACACCCTTGCCAACTCATTCTGTTACTACTGATGACAGCTTCCTTTCAAGCTAAAATTAGTTTTTCATTGAAAAAATGTTTCACATAATGACCTTCACTGGAGACTGAGACGAAAATAAAGATTCAAAGCAAGTTCTTATTTTATATTTTTTTTCTCCTTTTCATTTTTTTCTCCCCTCTATGCCATGAGCAGGCATTTAATGAGCAAACAGCTAAGCCATAGCTTTGGCAATTGGAATGGCAGAGAAGAAAGGATGGAAAGGGCCAATGTTCATTTTAGTAAAGTTATTTGTTTTGGTCAGGTAAAGTTTATGATTCCAAGTGGACCTCTAGTCAAACTCATAATTTAAAGGTGGGATTTAACTTCAGTCTATACTGTTCTTCATTTCAGTTCTACTGTTCTGCTTTAACCAATATTAGTTAGTAACTATTATGAATTTTGTCCAAAGGTCAGGTCAGACATGGATAGGCTGGCATGATAGTAGAGTTGGAGTAGAAGTCAAGTTGAGGAAAAGACAATGAAAAATAAAAGCTTCTGGAAATGCCATTAAAATATTTGGCTTAACTGAGCAGCAATGAATACCAAAGAGGTATAGGCTTTTTATCTAGATCTGCAGGGAAAAAGAAGTAGTGACCCTTCAAGCATTTCCTGCCGCTAGGTTGGCCAGCGAGAAAATAAACTGTCACCTGAACCAACAAGGTCCAGGTGAAAGATCACTTCTCTGCAAACAGCAAAGATTATCTAAAATCTAGCTTCCTTACAAAAAGGCTGTTATGCCTGTGTAAATGGCTCCTGTCATCCCGGTTCTGGCAGTGGAACAGGACAAGAGCAAACCAAACTACTGCTTTTTTTCCTCCTTCCTGAACCTTTCAGCAAGGTGTGGTAGTTATTTATTTATAATAGCAAAGTACCCTACCAGCATTAATGAACGGACACAAAGAGGTCAGTCAGGACACAAAAGTTTTTCTTAAAATTCAGCAAGGACAAGGACCTCTGAAGTCCAGATCCCAGGTAAATCAGAATTGGAAGTGGATTCAAGCGGAATCTAAATAGTTCAAAGGACAGAGCTGAGTTTCCTCATATATGACATAGTAAAGACAACCACTTCACCTGGTCTTTTTAAGAGATAAATGTCTACCCAGGGGCTGGTACTCTTGAGATCAGGTTTCAAACAAATGGAAAGAATGTCACATACCCTGCTGTTCTTAGATGAGTTCAGTCTTTCTGCATATCCCAAATGATATACATCAACTCCTGCAACAAAGGAAGGCCTTGTCAGAGCAAGCACATGGCTAACTTGTAACTGTTTGGAAGATGTGGAAGCTGTGAAAGACATAGTCATTTAGCATATATTAAATTCTAATAAAAGGGATCACTGTGTGGCAAACCAGATTTAAATAAACAGGACCACAGTGGCTGCTCATGCTGTGAAGTTGTAGAGAACTTGTTTTTTCAAATTTAGGCCTGTGTTCACATTTTTATTAGGTGGCACAGCAGTCAAAATGCACATTGAATGCTTTGCTTATTTTTAATAATGCAGAAAATATTAGTAAAGCTGTCGTTATTTTATTTTTATGTCTTAGGAGCTGCAAGTGCATGTGGATCAAATTACAGAAATGGCAGCAGTAATGAGAAAAGCCATTGAAATTGATGAAAAGCATGGCTGTAAAGAGCAGGAACGTATCATTCAGCTTGAGGTAAGTATGAAATCAAAACAGCAGTAGCACAAATAGCAAGGAAGTAAATGTTAACACAATTATTTATATTGAGTTACTGTACCAGTCACTCACACTGCTATTTTGTTGCACTTTCCTTGTTGGGAGGACTGTAAGTACTATTTTCCCCACTATAGCTTACTGTTAAGTCTTGTACAGGTGATGCTTCATCACCAGAAATCAGTGATTTATATACTGGCTTAAGCTTTCTCTTTTAAGTCTCTGTGTAGCAAAAAAGCTAGAAAATAATACAAATTCATCCTAATGAATAAGATATTAGGATGCAAATAATACCCACACCTTTGGCTTTTAAATATTATTATTAATTTTTTAATAATAATTTTGTGCTTGAGGGGGGGTCTCAGTTGCTTATCATTGGAGGGTCAACACTATTGCTCTTTAAGTGCTAGCAAAGCATTTCATTATGGGACAGGGTATGTGGAAAGAACAGGAGATTTTTTTTGAAATGCAACATTTGAACTTAACTACCCTTTTCTTACCCACCTTTGTGCTTTGAGCTTTTTTTTTTTTTAGATGCTTAATGCCCATTCAGGAAAGCAAGAGGGTCAGAAACCTAATGTTCCTAGTTTTAGAGGATAACCTAGCACTACCTGACTGCAAATCAGTGTTTTAATCCTTACACATGTGTTTGGAGTAGAGGGGAGGGGAAGATGATTAATGTAGTTACCTTGACTTCTTTCTGGAGTTCTATTAAATGCCTTTTCTTTCTCTGGTTATAGCAAGAAAACAAAGGCTTGAGAGAAATTCTTCAAATAACTAGAGAATCATTCCTAAACCTCAAGAAAGACGACGCATCAGAGAGTACGTCCCTATCAGGATTAGTAACAAGCAGTGATTTGAGCCTGAGGAAAAGCTAAAGACTGTGGAAGCCAACAAGCTTCAATTGCACACTTTACAAACAGAGTATCAGGGGTCACTTGTCAAGCACTTGTTACTGAATAGGGCACCAGCAAGCTAATGCATCTTAAACTGCAGTTTAGTGGCTTTTATACAGCATAAAATAAATTAAAATTGGTATTCTACAGAAACCTTAGCGACAGATTAATTGCCATAGATCTAACTTCAGTAGGAAATGGATTAATGCACTTACTGAATTGGGAGTTATTTTTATATGAAGTCATTTTACAGATAAAAGACAAGATTCCACATAATTTATATAAATTATTCCTCATACAAAGTTTCAGTGCACCTATTATATAGTAAAGATAAGATTTAAAGCCTGATCTCTGGCTAAAAAGTAGTAACTTATGAATATGCTTTGTGCATGATCCACATTACATTTTTTCCTTTTAGTAAATTCTCATTTTGCAACAAACCTGTTTAATGGAAAGGGTACACAGGCAGCATAAAACATTAATGATTTCTGTTATTCACACATGGGGTATCCTGTTCAAATATAAGGCCAATTGTTTAAACATAAGCAATGCTTTTGCAGCTGTTCAATATTTTTCTTAATTTGAACAAGATTCTTTGAAATATGTATACTTAATTGTATTTTCAAAACATGGAAAGAGCTACTCCCACTTTATTGCTTTCTGGAACACAAGTAGCATAGCATCATTCTGCCTTAGCTGTAACTTCTACGAGAGAAAACCAGGCTCAGTTCCCCATAGGTAAGAAGCCACATTAGTCCTATTTATTTCTTCACCAATTGCCTGCCCAAACTTCCTAACTGGGAAATGGCAATTTGCAAGCACCCAAATAGTGGTAGCAGGAAGGTGGTTGGGGAAAGGAGGGAGAAGCTCTGTGGCAAAGGTGGCAGCCCGCGTGCCTGCAATTAATACTCTTTAATTTTTCTTGCTGAAGTACTGGTCATCAAGAAGGTTTTTAGGTAAGTTTCAGGTACATGTTACATTTGCACTAGGAAAAGTTTCAATATGCTATATGACAAATAGACTGCTTGCTTTTAATCCTGAAATACTTGCAGAAATGAAGAGGAATTGGCTTTTCTAGATCAAAGTGCAGCTTATATTGTATGCAGATATGATAGAAGTGCTACATGAAACAGGCTTGTAGTAAAGAGGCACCAAAATAATTCATATTTGGCTTTTGTTTGTCAGACTCCCACGCCTTGGTCAAGGCAGCAAGAACATTCTTAGTGTTGATGTGTATCATCACTTTTTGTCCCGCATGTTAATGTATTCTTTACTTGGAAGGCATACTCAAAGAAGCAGAGCGAAAGCTTTCAACCACAGAAAATTGTAGATCTACATATGCCACCCACAACTGAATATTTTGGCTGTTTTAATAACTCACCTAGCAAAATGAGTTGAACTCCTATCCCGAAATCAACTGTCATTTAACCAAATTTGATTTTCAGTTACAGCAATGCAAAAAGAATTAAGCATCAAGCACTTCTAAGTGTGTCACTTTTAAATACAACTTCCTTTGACTCAGTGCAGCTTCCCTGGGCTCAAGGTAAATGCACCACAGGTCTAAGGGTGAACTTCCACTTCCCAGTGAACTAATTTATGAGGCACTAAATATTTTTGTTCTGTTGCTATCAGTTGCTGCCCTCCTTCCCATAGTGCTTTTAAGAGAAAAAAGTGACATGGTGGGGAAGAGGAGTGTTTAGCAAAGACAATAAATGCTAGTTTTCAGTTAACTAATACAGATACCAGGAAATGCAGTTGAAGAGCTCAGATAGGACAGATAATCAAGCTCTCCATATTTTCACAGCATTTTTTTAAATGGAGGAACTGCTGCTCCTCTTTCCAGAGGATCTTGGCTTGTTTCTAGGCTTAAGAATATATTTAAGACACTCACATGCATGGAAAAAAGTTTTAACCATTTCCAGACTTGCTAAACATCTGGGGGGAACTTTTTGGGGAACATTTTAGCTCAAGCACAAGATCTACTTGTCTGCTATTATCTGTAAAACTTTGCCAATGCTTCTATAATTTAGATTTTGCATTTCTACTGTAGCTTGCAAGCTGGTGACTTATCAGAAGTAACATCCTTTTTCAATGAAGTGTGTTTTGTTGTTGCAAACTTACCAAAAATTTTGGGTTCAGTTGATTGTTATTCTTTCTAAATGTGTCTTTTCAGTCACTGACCGGTATCAGAGGCATTTCTATCCATTCAATGCTGAATGCAGTTTCATGGCTGACTTTATGCTTTGTCTTTCAAATGCAATCTCCAGAGTTGTATAGCAGAGAAGGGTTGTTAGTCTGTGGCAGTTCTTTAAGGTTGCTCTATTATGAAATAATGCTTGATTAGTGTTTATTTTTGTAAATTAAGAAGTGTGACTTAATTTATCTACTCCTAGTCTTCACATTTGATATGTCTTCCCTGTCATTCCCCTGACCTGATCACTTTAGTATTTTAAAGAACCTTCACAGTGTGTGGAGTGACTATTTTTCATTGCATACCTGTTATTTTTGTAATGCAGATGGCTTGAAAAGAATTTATGGCTAGAATTGTGTACTGTACAGTAAACTTATTTTATCAATAAAGTTGACTGAAAATATGGATGTCTTCATGATTAAAGCAAGGTATTGAATCTGAAATGAGCCTTGTTAGTAACACATAAGAAAAAGATGACATAATTTTGCGATTTACTCAGCTTATTTTTATACTTTAAGGCAGACCAATTTCTAGTGCTTTTATTGATGTGGCTATATAGCAAAAGAAAAAATCCGCTATAAAATCTTTTTCTCTTGGAAAACTAACAATCTCTTTCACAGAGGTAGTTATTCATCTTTCAGATGAACCACTGGAACTGTTTACTACTACGGAGGAACAGTAAGAATAAACAAAAAGCAGTCCACTGGGCTTTGATTTTTGGATCAAAACATTTTGGTACAGAGAGGATGTGACAGTTTTTTCTTGAAGATTAAAAAAGTCTGTTTGACTTGGTTCAAGCTCTGGGTTCCTTTCTCTGTGATGTGTAGATGAGAATGGCAGTGGATTACATTCATAAGCTGACAATGTAATGTTTTCTCCACTTGCCCATGATTTCTCAGAAGAGAAACTTGTTTTCAATATCATAAATTCTATGTTTTAAGACAGGTAATAAATGTCAAGCTAAGTCATAAATACATGGTGCAGCTATTCAACTGAAGTAAAACTGAAGGGCAGCTTGAAACTGAATTGGGCTGTTCTGTACAACTGAAAGCTTTAAATAGCTTTGGCTTTTTAACAAATATATTAGATTAGAAGATTATGTTAAAACACAGAACTAATAGCACTGTTTTCATGCAGAATTATGTTTACTAGGATCCTTTTGTAGATAACCCAAAATAAGATTTACATTGGCTTAGGAAGTTTTCAGTTTTAGTGGGTAAACATTAAGCTCTAAAAGCTGATTAAGAAAAGTTCTAAATCTCCTATTTGAGTGTAAAACATGCACTTGTTCTTTGTGCAGATACTGATGTCTGAGATGACAGGTGGTTAAATGGGCTAGCAGAACACAGTAGTGCTGGTCACAGTATGACACATTGTGTACAGTGATAGTGGGAAGATGAGACAGGAGAACAGAAGAAATCTTAGGCTGGAAGTGAAGGAACATGGTAGAGGAGTAAGTTTTAACCTTAGACAACGTCTTTACCAGCCTTTTCAACATCAGGCTGTTGGTAACACTTAAATTCTGGAAGCAGCATCAAGTGACACACTACCACCAGAGAACAAAAAGGAGAAAAAGCAACAAGAAGCAGCAGGCACACCATTCAGCTGCAGGTATCCAAAAGCTGCCAGCTGTCTGCATGGTTATCACAGAAGGCATCTTTTCAGAGGGATTCATTTAACTCGGTGTGCAAACAAAACCATCTCATTGTCCTAGAAGAACCTACATGCTCTCCCGCACATATCCCCAAGCCAGCACCAACAAATGCCTGCTGTTACTACTGAAAGAGCAGAACAGTAGATTCTATGTCATGTCAGAGGACCTCTTGCTAAACTTACACTTCCAGAACACCCAGGTGTGCTGGGAGAACCATGCGCAGCAGAGAGCTGGTTTATATCACATGCACATACCTGGTAGAGGTGTCAGTCACATTCAGCCTCACCTTTTACCCGTCCTACTTCTTTCATTTGCACCACAATTGAATTTCATACTGGTGACAGTAGAGCAGACTAATTTAAACAAAATTGTTTAGCTTCCACATATCAAAGTGTGCTGCAAAATAAAACAGATTCTACTTCAACAACTGTATGGGAAAAGGTACCGATATTCTTGCCACCTGCAACCACCTCCCTTCCCCAGACATGTTCTGATGCAGGAGCATGCCTGCTGGGAGCCAGTGTGGCCACACCTTTGCAGAGAACATCATTATTTCCTAAGTTCAGAAAAAACCCTCCTCTTACATCTAGAAGAAGATAACCTCAAGCAACTGCTTAACATGGAGGGAAGTATTTCATAATCCCAGCCTTGAAAAAAGTACGTGCTAGCAACACTTCTCAGCCACAAGCTAGAGGACAGTGGCACAAGGGAAACAAGCAGAACTCCAACTGCAGTCCCTTTCTGTTCCCGCAAGGTAAAGTTTTCCTTTTTTTTTTATAGAATGGCAGATGAATAATTTCCCTACAATGTTCTCACCACCAAAAACACCTTAAGAAATACATTTGAGAATGGCTATTTCAGCAGGGAAAAACATTAGGTACATTTTTGAAAATTCAATTGTTGGAAGCTCAACCAATACAAACACTGATGGATGCGGGGTGATCAGCGTCTTTGGTTTTCCAATACTATGCTCAGGAACATAGCAAATGGTTTTTAAAATTAATCATCATATGCAATTCATTAAATTACTGGCTAGGCAAACAGCAGCTGCCTCCTACAATACATACTATCTGTGCTTTTTTACTTCCTGCATGTGACTTTTCTCCCCCCAGAGCATTCATGATAAAAAAATGAATCCAGCTTGTTTTGAGCACATTAGATGTTTTGTTGTTACACCAGAAGGCACTAAGGATAACGTGGAAAAATTGCAAAAGGTGCTTTTTTGGACAAGGTAGACTTGTGAAGACCCTGTTCTGAAGCAGGTAGGTAAGTTGTACAGAACCATTTTTTCCTCCCACTCCCTCTCACCCCCAAAATGAGCTCATTTATTGCTCTGTTTTGAAGTTGTCTTCCCCCAGCATGCATGAAAGTATAAAGCCTTACATGGTCAGACAGGAGGCAGCTGTCTGCTTATAGCTATGTGCTAGCAGACAAGGTCTAAGATAAATAAAAAAATACTGTAAACAATAAGCATCTGTCTGAACAACAAGAATTGTATTGGAGCTATTGTTTCTGAAGAAAACTGAAACATCAAAGCCTATTAGTCAAAGATGGGGGAGGGGACAACCTAATCAGATGAATATTGACAAAATTCAAATAAATAGGCAGGGATATAGCAATGCATCTCAGCTGCTGAGTTAGAACACATTGACCTAACACTTACAATACTTATCTGTACAATATTTACTTACCAAAGGTTCAATGCTTCCTATTCTGACTATTCACTGGATAAACCAACCAGAACCCAAAGTTGTAATAAATCCCACACAAGTACCATTGCAAAGGTCATGTGCAAACCTACAGCTTGCTGCTGCCAGTTTCAGGCAGAGAGAAGAAAAGCTCAGACGCTTAGTGAAACATGTGCATTTTAAAATGGGACATATTTGTTTCTCAGGAAGGGCTTCCTGTTCTTTGGAAGCATTTTCAGATATGGGACAGTTCTAGGCTAGGACAGAATGAAAGCTGGAGAGCCTCGCTGGGGTGGGAAGTGTCAGTGAAAACTTACAAAAGGAAGGCTTTGGGAAAGGCCATTTTTGCGCATATTCCAAGTTAGAGTAAAAGACAGATACAGGGGGGACCAAATAAATCCTTTAAGCCTCACTATTTCTTTTGCTATTGCAAAGAAAAGCAAAGGCTGGGTAAGGGTAACTCAGCACTAGTTAGGGTTGCAGGAATAAAGATGTAGTGGATGAGCAATAGCTACATGATCTGCAATGCTGAAGGATGACTTCAACCCAGCCTGCTGCCTGGACACTACAAGCCAAAACATACACCTTGCACTGCAGGGTTAGGAGCAGGAGTGGGCTAACCTAGTCCCCTAAAAATTAAAGAAAGAGGTAAAAAATATATTAGGGCCTATTTAAGGAGATCTGACAGAGGGATAGAATGTTTTCTTTGTGATCATCTCCCCAGGAGCTCCAGAGCTGACAAGCTCACCCAGAAGAAGCAGAACACAGCTCAGCCCTAGAGCAGCAGGGAGGAATGGACCTCACATTGGACATAGAAGAGACCAGAGTGAAGACAAAGGGTCCCATTCTTCCCTCTGCAACACACAGCACTTGAACAGGCAAACTGTAAAACACTTTCTCTCCTGCCCAAACCCAATGCCACCAGATGTCACTGTGCTGGCTGAGCTTCATGACTGCCCTGCTAGGAGTATCAGCAGTTTTACCTACCTGTTAGCCAAGTTCAGTCCTTAGCCTTTAATTAAAAATAAAAACACCCTCCTGAAGCATTACTGATGTTTGTGCCATATAACAACAGGATTTTGGTCCTCAAGCAGTTTTAAACTAAGTATTGCTTTACCCTCTGTTTCACTATCCAGTTGCTTGGGACTGTTTCATACAGTTTTGGCAATGCGTAAGTGCCTCAGAGACAGGAAAACAAAACAGCTTGAAAGCAAGCTGCCGAACAAGCCAGAACATGTTAAGTCTCTCTCTGACAGCAGTCCCCTGAAAGATGTCAGCCAGTTAGTGTATCCACAGGACTGAGTATGTTTCAGATTGGCACTCTACAATGTTCTCATTCTGCTCAAGTTTCTCAAAGCCAGGCTCACAGCCACAAATGGCAAGGTATTAAACAAAGCCAAAATTTTCTCAGAAGTCTCTATCATGGGTTTTATGTAATATCCAGCAGCTGAGCCCCCAGAATGGTTCTGAGCACTTCATTACCTGATGAACACAACATATTTCTACCAAGCAGTTGAGAAGATCAGAGAACAGTAACTAATACATTTTCTTCTTACAAAGCACCAGCAGCATGGACTATTAAATTGGAAGATCTACACCACACCATTCATCCCAGTAAGAAAACCCACTTGCATAGGATACCTAATGGCAGAGATGACAAAGGAACATTTATTTTATGGGCCCCTTCTATAATGTCTCATAACCTGCTTCCAAATCAAAACACAAAGCTTAGGAGAGGGGAGAGTTTGTCTTATTCCCCTCCAAAGTACACCTATGGAAAGCATGATTTGTTCCCGTTTTCAGTCATGCTTTCTGAACCTTTGGGGAAGCAGGGAGGCAAGCTGCCTTACATGTAGCACTCCACGAAGCAGCAGTCAGGCTGGCTCTGTGTTTTTAAAGTGAGAAAGGAGACAAGAACAAAGAAAAATCTGTTTCTTTGATAAGATCAGTGTCCGAGTTCCCTTGCTTATTTAACTGCTAGGAGAAGTTAGCATGGGTGTGAGAGTGAGGGGAAGAGGAAGAAAGTTTCTCCTGCAGATTTGAGGCAGGACTGGAACACACACAGACCTATGAAAGCTCTACAAGCAGCTGAGACAAATACCATGATATGATCATTGCAGCATTATCACAGCGCAGCAAAGACTGCAGAAAACTTAGTGAAAGAAGTGTACTGGAGCCATCATCATAGGACAATTCTCTACAGCAGCAGGAAGTAGATCATCATCATAGTCCAGAAAGCTTCAGCTTCTATGAAGCTTCAAAACACTTGATTTTACAGGGGAATCCACTACCTACAAGAACAGTTTAGATTCCCCAGGAGCATCAGATAGCATTATTTTATGCTAGCAAAACTGCAAGGTAGTACAGCTCATACAGCAAGGCAGTAAATGCTTCCAATGAGATATTCTGCAGTCAGAACAGAGACATATCAGGGTAGGATCCAGTTCTTTTTTTGCATTTGCAAAAAAAAAAAATCAGTTAGTGTATTCTGATTTTTATCCCTGTTACTCACTATGGCTTACAGAATGCAGAAGAAAACTCCCATACCATCTCTTAGCAATATTAAAAATACAAAATCTCCAAGTCAGGATCTCAGAAAGAGAGTTCAAAGCCCAGTTCTGCCACAGACTTCCCACCTGATCTTGCAGACTAGTTTCCAGTCAAGAAGTGGATGACAAACATCCCTTTGTTCTGCAGAACCTCATCTGACAAAGCTATAAAAACCCCCTCTTCGGACCACACGCTTCCTCACTGGTTTCATACAGAACATAACCACGTGCTCAGCCTCTGGGTGTCACTGTAACTACAGCAAGTCCTTACTACAGGTCAGCTAAGCTCCCCCCTACCTCATCCCTTGAGGGGCCAAGAAATTTTTCAAAACAAGCTACCCCTACAATACCAAAGGCAGAAGCTAAGTTCTAAAAGCATCATTGAAGTCAAAGAGACCCCTTTAGTTCCAGCATTCTTTCAAAAGACATCTTTATTGTAAAATATATAGAAAATTAGAGTTAAACTTGTTTTTTCCACAATGTTAATCACAGCAGTTATTAAAAAACAAGGTAAACATGTTTAAGAGCATTTATATACCAAATAAGTGTTTGCTACTTGCCATCGAATATGGCAAAGACATGCTCAGTATCAGCACTAAGGGCAGTCAGCAAGCATCAGTCTGCCAGAGGCCAGGGAAAGAGCTCCTCATTCACCCCCACATGCCACCCAACAGCACAGTGAAGCAAGACCCAAACTGCAGGATCTCAGCCTTGCTCTGCTGTTTGAGGCAGATGTTCCAGCTCCAAACAATCATGGGATTTGTCTCCCTAAACATCAGCTGAGTCACCTCAGATACTATGTCATTAAGCTTTCACTCAAAGAAAAGTGGCCAGTAAGTAGAGTCATTTTAAATTAATTAATTCCTTCCTATTACCAGGGTGGGGTGTTTCAGCTTTCAACTAAGTTCCCAGATACAGTTCTTTCGCCAATTTCCTTACAAAGAGTTATTTCTTACATACTCACTACCAAGAATTTAAAGTGGTGGCCGAGAACTTAAGTTTCCAACACTAGGGTATTCACTCATGGTGGTTCCATTCAGGTAGCAGAACAGCCACTCACCTTCAGACAGGAAGGACTATGCACTTTGCTGCCCGCACTAAAGGTACAAAGATAGTGAGACTAAGAAAGAAGAGCCACCTTAACCTGTATCAAGATAGAGGACGGAAGACTTAAACTATCCTTTAATGCATTACAGATCACCATGTAAACACTGAACATGAAGACCAGGAGCGGGCGTGGGGGGCAAGGGCAGGTAAAACCAAGGACAGCCTCAGGACTGCGTGTGCATTTATGTGAGCCAAACCCACAAAGCTCCAGTTTGCATTTTGAAAATGGCTGTTTGTTTTGTTTTTAAGGAATTGAATAAAGCCACCACACAAGATTGCAATCCACTGAACACAGGAGCGGTCCCTTATCTGTTTTACTGCCTTCTGCTTTGGGCAGGTGCAATCCAAATTGGCAAGGAACACATTCAGTCAGCAAGGATCCTGGTCAGAATTTTTTCAGCTGGATGCTGTTTTCACCCCTTAAAGGCAAAATTAAGAGATATATTGATTAAAAATAAAAATAGTTAGTGTTTCAACCAATTCCAGGAAAAAACTGCCATTGGCTACAAAGAGCTTAATTAGTTTTTTCTTTTATGACAGCACCATCAAAAAAGAGATTATACCAGAGCAGAAACAAGTCACAGGCTGTTCAGAAAGCAAACAAGGAGGCAAACCTCTTGTGTTCTCTTAGCAGTCATCTCTGCCCAGAGACCAGATGACCAGCTTGCTACAGAACCATCCAAAAGCGAGGGAGAAAGTCTTCTTGTCTCAGATAAGGTTCACTTCCTGAGCCCCAGTGTGCACACTTACAACAGTTAATTCAGTGCAGTTTAAATTCAAGTCACTTAGTTTAGCTTGCAAGGTTTAGTAATACTTCTTGGAAACAATTGCGTCCACAGCCACACATTTTGTACCTATATTAGAAGGTGATACTTCAGTTCCTGCTAGAAGAACTCCTCTGTGTATGGTTCTTATCACTCATCCCTCACAATTTGACAGACTGCACACCTTCAGGAGTAAGTCAGGCAATATTTCAGCAGTGGTTTCCACACTGCAAGGAAGAACCAGCATTGTACAGGTTGCTTTCTAAGGGCTGTTTTACACTTCACATATCTAAACGTCAGACTAGATGACCACAAGATAAATACCTGTACTTGGCCATTAGTACAAGATTCTGCAGCTAGACATATGCATGTTACAGCAGGCTGAGTGAGCCATTGAGGAAAGAGTCACAAAACAGCATGTAGTGTACCAGACAGATAACTTTTCTTCCAGGTTGGGCAAATATGATCCTCTTAAGCAGGACAAGTCAGTAGTGGCAAATTCTGCACCACTGGCTGGTTTGCTGGTGATCACTCATCTCACCATTCCCAGATTCTTCCTATCTATTCCTACCAGTTATTTGGCAGGTTACAGAAGCAATGGAGTTCTTTCCCCAGCTGGCTGCTCCTTCTGAAAAAACTCTTTGATATGCAGTAGCTTGTTATGGATCCTCTCTCTTAGGGGAGGAATATGATGGCTAGGGTCTAAGACATTGGTGCTTCTGCGCTCCTTTTCCCGCTTCCAGGTGAGATAGGGGTGCGGTGGGAAGGGCACTTCACATCTCTCTCGGCGAAGCTGCACAGTTACTCCACTGAGGGCCAGCATTGTCCACACTGACAGGATAATGAAGTCTGAAAAGAGAAAACAGACAGATTCCTGTATCAATGCAGAACACTCCTCCTTTCCCCAAGCACATTCTGTCAGTTTAGCAACAGAAAGGAATGAAGTATTGTCTCTGCATCCTCACATGCCTAGAGTAAACCCATAAAAGGCAAGAATACACATGGATTTGAGATGAGTTTGTTCAGTCACCATATTAGGCCTTTTGACTGCCCACTCTGCAAACTCATCAGCAAGGTGGCAGTTTGAGCCCAAGAAGCACCTTTCACAAGGGTCTTTGTCACATAACACCTGCTGGAAGGTTGGTACCTTTGAGTCTACTCAGTATTTCTTTTGGAGGACTAGAATTTATCATCTGGGTGTTAAATCTCACACTGTACTTACTGTGTTCTCCTTTCTTTCCTTCCTACCCTCTCAATACCCACTGTTTACAATGGAACCAAAGAGGCAGTGGTTTCACAAATAAGCATTTCATACTAGTTCTTGAAAAAAGTCTTAAGAGCAGTACTCACCATTTGTCTGAAAAGGCACATTGGTGTAAGCTCTGCTGAAGTAATCATTGAGGACCCTTCTGAGCAGGTCTAAGGTGATGTAAGCAAGACTTGTGTAGACATAACAAGCAATAGCTAGGACCACTGCATAAGAGCCTACTATTCCAGAGGCCAGTATGTTCAGCTAAAGGGGGAGAAAAACCACAGCTTTAGGAGACTGATAAACACTTTGTTCCCCACCTCCTTAAGGCAGTATTTCGTATCAGTTCTTCTATGGCTGCACATAACAGGATGTTTGGACAACAGGTAAGACAGCAGAAGTCAACTAAATGCAAGTGTTAGCAGATGCTATCTGCAACATGGCAGAGAGTCATTCCTTTGCTTATGACCATTTAGCAAAAGTAGGGTTGAACAGGAACTCCCTAGAGCTGGTCCTGTGCTGGGCTTCATGAAGCTGTGGTAAGCCTTCTATATATATATATCCCACAGGACTACATTTCGCATTAAGTAGTCTGACACCCCCTCCTCCTGAGGTGGCCGCGCAGATTACTTACAATTCTTGGACAGCCAACAAAAAGCACTGGAATCATCAAGGCTACAGAAGAAAAGGTCACCCAGAACACAACATCATCACGGAAGACCCTGTAGTCTCCTGCAAAGACACCATATTCCAGGCATAATTTACTAGTTAGCAAAACATTTCCTTTTTTGTAAGTGGTTGGGAGTAAGCTTTTTCCCCAAAGATTCTGTGCATTTAGAAATCCAGAGTACAGTATGGAAAAGCTCAGCTTTTGAGCTCAAATGCCGATTAAGATGCATTGTAACACAGCTACTCAAAACAAGAACAGAAAAAGACTGTCCCTGTTGAGTATAGGTCCCGTACTCTAAGTTGGGACAGCAGATCTTGTCCATGAAACAAAGATTTTTGATGAGGTATACATTACTCATCTGCTAAGAATGAAAAGTACCAGAGTACTTCTGCCCAATAAGAAGTCTTTTTATTGCCTATATAGGTTTATAATCAATAAACCTGCATCTATGTATGTTTGACTCTAGAATATGGTGCAAGTACAGCCATCACCACAACACAAGGCAACAAACTCTTTCAGCTTTAGAAAGAGTAATTAAGTCACCCAAACACTACTTTGTTCCCGCTGCTTTCTAAGGCCTGTCAATTAAACAGAGGGGACAAGCTGACCCCCAGCTGAGTCACTGTTTTACTTTACTGAAAAGCAACCAGGGACTGCATGGATTGTCACAGAATTGTGGCTTGAGTCAAACACAGGTGACTGGAGAACGAAAAACTGTCCCACCAAGGGATCTTAAGTAGAAGAGTTTTGCAATTTAAAATTACAATAGAGAGCAGTGTGGCTGATGCTCTGATGTCCCAGAGGGATTCCAGCTCAGCAGCCTTGCTTGCTTTTAAGTGATTTGTCCATTGTTTCTCTCTTAGCAAAGACATTCTAAAGACCCTGATGATGTCAATCCAGCTGCAAATACAAGTTTGACTCTTACAGTGTAGTGCTCCTAGAGCCTTGCACTGTAGTGTGGTGAAAGGCAACAGCAATAGCTCCTCTTAATCCATGATGCCTTTATCCCTGAGGCCTCCAAGTTAGACCGCAGATTTTCTACTGTGAGTTGTTCTGGATAGAGAACAAGACAGACAGCAAGTGCTTGCCTGGAGCAGAGCTGGTGTCACAGACTGCTGAGATGGCAAACAGCTTAGGTAGGAAGAGCCTCAGCAAGTTATCTGCAGTTTCCTTTTCCCACCAGAGCAGATTCCCGAAGTAGTTTTAATTACAGCACACCTGAAAGAAGGCTTCAGGTACATCCCTATTCCTCCCAAGACTGGAAAGTGTTATATTTAACTTTCCCTAAGATAAACTAGATAGTGGCACTCATCTTAGAGCCTTGTAGCATCCCTGTAATACAGCAGGAACACATCACTCAATAGCCAGCACTCTGCTGCAGAGTATTTCAGTGCATACCTAGTGGAGTAAAGAAGACTGTCGATGAAAAGAGAAATCCCAGTACAAGTCCAATAATAAACATACAGAGTAGGACAGAGCCAAATCTCCACCAGCTTGCAACCAGGAAAAGCCCTCCAATAATTCCAGCTGCTGCTGTCAAAATAAGACGCACTGAAAAAGAAAAGGGAAATTCCAATACTGAAAACTTCAGTTACTGCAGTAACATATTCAGCAGCTTTACTTACATGATTTTGTTACCTAAAGAAAACTTTCTTAAAAAAGCCGAACAAGGGTATCAGTATTTGCTTCATACATTTCACTTAAGACTTCAGCCTGCGACTGAGGATGTGCTGCTGAAAGAGCTACATAGGACTGGAACTAAAGCCTTGCTACAATGTACCTTGAGTTCCCAGGGCAGTTATGGTTCCAACCGCTAACACACATGTATCAAAAGTAACTATGAGGTAGGACAAAGACAAAAAGAACTAATTCTTGCTAGTCTAACAAGCAAGATGCAGACCTTCCACTCTATTTTACATAGGGAATTTGCATTTGACCTGAAACTGAGGTCCACCCATTATGAAAGAAGTAGGACGTATGTTGCAAATTTCCGGAGCTTCTATAAACCTGTATCTTCCTTGGATAGATACTTAAATTTGTATTTTATAGTTACAGCTGTTAATTCTGCATCACTATTTGATGTTGGAAGCAATAGTTACTCTGTTGCATGTTCAGCTATTACAGTAATCAGAACTCAGTTCCAGTGTCCAGGTATCATCCTCCTATCCTTCCTAAGACTGGCCAACAACAAGCACAACTGAGATTTTACTTAAGGGATTCATAACAACAGTACTTTGGGAAGAGCATGGGGTATCCTGACACATCTACTCACCATCATAACCAAGACCAGTTGCCCTTGTAATGAATACAAAGAAGAAGAATCCTGCAAATATGAAGCCCATGAAGAATAAGTCTAGAGAAGAAGGAAAAAAAGACTTAGTATGCTGTCACATCACGTCATATCAAGCCCACTTCAATACATCTTCAGACATCATGTTACAACAGGGAAAGAACATACCAGCACACTGGCTGAGAAACACAAAAGGAAAGCCAGACAACACTTTGCTCTGGTAAGGGGTGTCCTCAAGCACTTCAAATAGTCAAAAAATTACATATTTATTGACCAGCATGCACCCTAGCTCTACATTTCTGTTCTTTGCATACCAGAAACTTCTTGCTCTGCGCTTAAAATTTCTGATCCTATAAAAGCAAAGCAGTGGACCCAATTGGCATGTAATCACTATCAAGTGAATCTTAGTAATCACACCACCATTCGAAGTCACAGCAAGTTACACCTATGAAATCCCAACAAGACTTACGAGAAAAAACGCCCCAAGACTCAGTACCTGTTTTCCAGAATCTGTGTCCACAAAAGCAAGTGAAGAGACCAAGAACAGCAAGAGCAGTGAAGAATACTTTGGTAGAGAGTTTGCCTACAAGGAGAAAGAAAGGGTTACTAAAGCATTCCACATAGTAGTCCCAACGATGAGACTAAGGTAAGGTCAGGTTGCTGCCACTCCTTCAGACACACCATGTGAGCAGATCTGCAATGTCTGAACTAACAGTTATCTTGATAGGATCACCAACAGAATACTGAAGTAGTTCCAGCCTGATTCAGAAATCAAGAGCTTCCTCCTTATTCAAAAGGCTGAAGTTCCTGTAACAATAGTTTAGTAGCTGTAACTTGCTGTTTATAACACTGCTACAGCTTTACTTGAAAATTCTCTGCTCAGCTTTAAAAAAATAAAAATCAATTATCTATAAAAGTCAGTGCTACAGGATTAGTTTCCCAGGCAGCAGCTATGGTCTATCACTGTAGCCTTCACCATTGTCTCCCTTTAATATACTCTCCATGTGGCAGAAAGAACCAGCAGCATCCCAGTATCACTCACCTCTGTCTCCTAGGCAAAATTCTCACTGGTATTCAAGCTATTTGAAACAAGTAAACCACATTTTCCTAGTTCTCTGAATTAGAGAAAAGGGGGTTAGCCTAGATAATTTGTCTCATGTTGTCAAACTCAGTGTTGTCTTATGACAACAGTCACTTGTGTTACAGTATATGATAAAATAATCATGAGAACAAATCTTACTTTATGAACTATATTCTACCCATCATTCTTGGCCCTTCTGCAGTCATAACGGGAGCGGCAGCTTTGCTCTTCTTCCCGCTCAAATTCTCTCATTATACAGCTTTGTACAAAGTAGCATGGCTTTGTAGTCATTTCACTATTGCTGCCATTATCTTCATGCTTATTGCAGGTGACTATCTCCTTTTAAAATATTTGTGAGTACCAACTCCCATTAGCACCAGCAGTTAGAAAAGTCAGGCTGGACCCTAATCTAGCTCATGTTTTACTAGCTTAGTTTCACATGCAGCATCTATAGTCCTATAAGTGATTTACGATTATGTACCCAGTTCAAATGGAGAAAGCACTACAGAGTTGAAAGCTATATATCTGCAAGCCACATATTAAACCTCCATTAAGTTAAACCTTCAATTGCTAATAGTTCTCCTTAGTCTTATTTCATTATTCTAGAATTTCTCCCCAATCAAGAAGTAGACTCTGTCATAAAGTAACAGAATATATTTAGTGTAGAACAAAGAGCTCCTGCACACATTTAAAAAAATAAATCTGAAAAGCACCACTCAGCATGTTGGAGCACAACAAGCTTGAAATGAGTTGGCAAGGATGTACAAGTCCAACTTACTGAAAGAAGAGCAGTTATCCACCAGATCGGCAAAGCTGCAGGCATATGTATGCACAGGTACGTACGCAGCAGAAGTATTCCAAAGAGGATCCCATACTATGACATTGTAGATAACACCTTGTCCAGGAAGCGAGGAAAAGTAGACATTGGTCTTGTCATCAGTTGTCAGCGTAAGCATCTGGAACAGTAAAGAATATTTTTAATTGCAAAGAACTGCTTGTCACTGTTGGCATGTTGATGTGTCCATACAGCTGAGGGAATACTCAGCAGCTCAAAGATGATGATCAGCAAGAACTGCAGGCAAGAGCTTTCCTATTCTGAACCCTCTAAGTATTACCAATTGAAGCATTAAAGGCTCACAGGACAGACTCTACTTCCTCCAACGTTATGTTTTCTGACAGGGGAGAAGATTCTCCCACTCATATGTTTTGCTCTTCCCCATTTGAGGGCAGAGTTCAGCTTCCCTGTCAGTCTATTAACCCAGGTCTGGCCTCTGAAGCAGGCAAGGCTGCCATTCTACTCCCTAGCAAGGCCAGATAGGTCATGGCCACTGAGATTCTCCCCTCCCTGTCCCTTCCAATCTCTTTGCTAGGGGGCAGGTAATCATGCAGCATGTTTGCTCTTGCATATCAGATATCTTTATGCCACTCCAAATGGGGCCTGTTTCTAGTCCAGTTCCACTATACTCTCCCCCCTCCTCTCTTCCTTGCATTCTCTGTCTAATTCTCAGCATTTGAGGATGCCAGTCCCCAGAATATACGAGGCATTGTAGGAGACTGTATCAACCTTTGTCAGAAGTGGCTCAACTTCCGGATTTACAGGCACCCAGTGGCAGTATTGCTATAGGCAAGCTGGCCTCAACATCCCTGAAGGAGCACTGTGGCTAAAGTAGTATTCAGCAAGCAGGAAGACACTGCAGTAAGAGCTTGTTTAACTGAGAAAAGAGTGCAAGACATAGAAGCACACCACAGACCAGTCACTAACATCTACCTAATATCAGAGCCCACTGCAAGAAGCCTCAGTTCTGCCACATGTCAGGCTGTGCTAACTAGCCACCTCTGTCCCAAGAGAGAGTGGTTGCCATTTTGCATGCATCACTTACTGTATACTTCCTAGCCAGAAATCCCAGATACAAGCAAGAAGCCTGAAGCATCAGCAGCTTGCTTATGTCACCACTCAAGGAAGACAAGTTTTCTCCTCTCCTCCTGTACTTAACACAGTGCCACTGCCACATGTCTGGTACACCAGTGCTTCAGACTTACTTTAATGCCATTGGCTTTGATACTTTGCACCTCAGACATCTTCCGTATGTGGCTCATGAGTACCATCTCGGAAAGATCGTTCTCTGGTAAGAAGTACTGGTAGACATCATAGTGCAGACGCCACCTGGAATTCTGACCAGTCCCTGAATCACAGGATGGTGGGTTTGCCCCTCTGCAATTAAAAAGAAGTCAACTACATGCCCAGCACAAGCTCCCAGATCTTAACATTAGTTTTGAGTTGGCAGTATTTGGCTTCTACTCTTCAGAAGTTAACACCAGCAACTAATTCAAACCTAGCCTGTAAATGCTTGTGAGCACTGACTATAGCAGGATTGCACAGAGCCACCCTGACGCATTTACACTTAAGAGCCTTCCTATGAGTTGTCACTGTCACAGGAACCAGCACAAGAATCCCAAGAGGTCACAACAGCCAAAGATCACAGCCTCTGGTTTTTGTTTTTTTTTTTCTTTTTTTCTTCCCATGCATGCAACATATACAGCTCTGTCAAGAGGTATGAACACAGCCTTCCCCATTCCCTGCCTGGCACCTGTGACACCAGGCACCATTCAGGAAATAATGCCTTGTAACTTGAAGTCTTGATGTTAAACAAAACCCTAGTTCATTGTCTGCTTCAATACCAGTAAAGGAATTAAACCGGCTATAATACACAATTGCTCCTCAAACAGATTAAGTCATTACAAGAAGTGGGAAGATCCAGTATTTGCTGATTGCTTGCACATCTGAATTTGCAAGTTGCATAACGTCTCCCACAAAATGCAACTCTTAAGACTTATCTCATACGTTACCTCTCCCCCTCCCTTTTCCTCATTTCTTAGTTTCTTGCAGCAAACAAGATTTCTGTCAGCTGCTGGATGCTCAGCCCTTCCAGCAGAATCTTGTTTTATGACCTTGTTCAAATGTAGGACAAGAAAGGTCTCACTGAGCACACTGAAGTTTTTCACATACCTGGTATAACCCAAATTTGCAGGAGCAAATTTGATGTGTATATCAACCAATGTATAGTCTAGGTAAATATTTGGATCCACTTCCAAGTCAAATTCTAGATTGCAGCCTCCAGGAATAGGATCTAGAACATAGAAAAGATAGTTAGCTGTAGTAGTTTTTAATTCCTCCTTACACAACACGAGAAAAGTTTTAAGACATCAGCAATGCATGTACTTGCAGGCATAGTCTGCTTGCAGAGCACAAAATAGTCAGGTTCTAGTCCTACAGACAACACAGGTGGTTTCACTGCAATCTAAGATAGGTCCCAATACATATGCACAGCAGTTTTCTACTCTAAGGCTGGAGTCGTGCCAAGACAATACAGTACATCCTATACACAACTCGCAATTCAGCAGTGATACTAAACTTTTTCAGCCTGTTTCAAAATGATTTCTGGCATCTCCATCATATGTTTGCACCACATAAGAACATCACCTCTGAAAGGTCAACACTTCATTTCATAGTTAACTTGTAATAAGCAGAGCTGGTATCCCTTAACAAGTAGTAAGAACATACCTTTCTCCATATAGGGAATAGAGATAGCTGTGCTGAGCACCTGGCTAGCATCCAGCGACTGAAGGTACCATGTACATACGCTCTGTTGAGGCCGAAGGATGGAAACCAGTCCTTTGTCTACTCCAGTTCCTGAGCTGTTCACAGATGGATTCTGGACAGAAACAAATTATATAAACAAGCAGTTCTTGTCAAGAACATTTCCACCACAGCTTGATGTATTGCACAGGAGTCACACTCCTGCCACAAAACCTTCAGGGCACACATTTCAGTGCCAGTTGCCACAGATGAGGCATTCAGCCCTTAGCTAGCTGGTAGCTCAGAGCTGCAGAAAAGGGAGTGGCCTCTGACACCACACACTGCCTAGTTCAGGCTCAAAACCTCAAGTGATAAGTTTGAGACTATTAAGGAGTTAATAATCACAAGCAAATTGCAGAAAAATCTAGCTAGTTGAAGTCTACTGCTATACAGCAATGGAGTGGCTAGTAAAGGTATAAAATGATTGGGATACCCCTCACAAAAAGTTGTGAGATGGCACTAAAGGGCATTCTGAGAACCAAAGTACAGAAGAACCTCACTACCTCCATCAGAATGGAGATGACTGTATGACAGCTGACTTAACACTAACCATGCCAGACAAATCCTTGGAGCCAGGTCAGCTACTGACCCAATGTCTACCAGCAACATCTCTTTCAGAACCAGGGGTCTTGAAGAAAGATCAGGCAGCAATGGCAGCGTCACACTTGCACAGCTGGCACAACCAACTGACCTCCAGTCAAGTCTATTTTTTAGCATGGAAAACGTGCTTTTGTCAAAGACAACCACAGTTATCTGAGGCAACACTGTAAGGAGGCACTTTGGACCTGGTAGCCTTTAAGGTCTGGCTCAGCTTCATGTTTCCAGAGGCAGGCCAGCCCTAAAAGCAGTACAGCCATATTTACGCACCACTGTCCTTAGCCTGGTAAGGGTCTGAACTGACAGCAAAAAAATTCTACCACTGGTAAACAAAGACTGAATAGGCAAAACAGTAATGCTTTAACCCTGTAATCCTTGCTATTTCACCAGTACAAAGACAACTGAGCAGCTGTAACTTGCATTACAGGTTCTTCACCTCCTAAGCTTCCCAGGATACTTCTTGGCACTCCTTATATTCTCATTTGGAAAATACTGATGGGGAGAGGGAAACTGGATGATAGCTGTCAGACCTCCACCTACTACCTTCAGCTTAGTGTACATTCTGCTCAAATACCACTTAAAGCCTCACAGCACCACAAAAACAGTATTTTAGATTGCATCCCAGTAATGAGAGGACAAACTGAGGCTAGCATATATCAGTTGGAATGCTTATTATTGTTGGCTAGAAGTAGCAGCCTTCACTGGAATACTATGGAGGAATTTCTCCATGTGCCACCAAAGGACAACTAGATTCAGGACAAGGAGCTGGGGTAACAAGACATCATATCTGTAGTGGCTAGATCCAAGCCACACAAACAGCAGACAACTAAACTTTCCAAAGTGATCATGTTTAGCATATAAGGTATCTGGCAAATACTTACCATGAATCTGTTTTTAATTTGACAAGCTGATGGATAGCAGTGAGCAGTCACATGTCAAAAGCACTACTTCCACCAAGAACAAAGAGCCTTGAAACATATTCAAGCCATCTCTGAAATTAGTTTACTATTCAGTCCTCCAAAATAGCAGCTATGGCGTAAGTACAAGAAAAGATTTCTGAAGCTAAAATAATACTGTTTAAGAGCCATGCAGGTAAGACATTCATATTATTTATCTAGCTTCAGTTCTATATTCCTATATGGACCAGAGCCAACTCCTTTGTTGAAAGAAAAGTAACACTTAAGAACAGAAGTGACACTTTTACCATACCTTATCAAAGGATATCACCACTTCACTTTGCTGGGCATGTACTTGAAAAATGACAACAGTCACATTGCTTGCAATGTTCCTGATTACAGCTTCCACTGGATTGGTCTGGTTAAGTAGCACATTTCTGAATTTCCCCAAGGAGAGCTCAAGAAGACCTGCATTACAAAAAAAGGAAGACACTTTTTTATCCAGAGGGAAGCAATTACCAAGGGGAGCCTGGAAGCTTCCAGTAGCCCCATATTAGTCATCTGGGAATGGAGCAAGATGTTGTTTTATGCTACTCTCATCCTGTAAGCTGTAATAAGGTTTCAGAGACTACTATACACAGAGCTATATGTACAACAGACACAGCTAGAGAACCCACCATGCAGCCTGACACTTACCTAAGCACTTGGAGCCAGACTTCCTGCTAGGAGCTCAGTATTTGATGCAGCTGAGCTCATCAACAACAGACACTAGCTGCAGCTGACCAGCTACTGCCATCAACAGCAAGTAACATTCAGTAGAGTAAATAAAAGATGTAAGGACTGTTTGCTCTTTGGCAAAAACAGGCAAGTACACTTGTATTAGCCAGCCAACTTGCACAATACCTGTTAGACTTCCTGGGTGAAATCCCAGACCATGGGAGCTGGAGTCAAATGCTATAAACAGAGTCAAATCTGTAGTTTACATATGTATACTTTACCTACTTTCAGCTATTTCACATATATCTTTTCCTCCCACACTATTCTTAATTAGGACTGTTGGACCCCGATTTCTGTATCTGGAAGTCTGACTAATTTTTCCAAGACACAACCAAGACTATTTCTTCTTATGATGAGCATAACCCCATGATCCACTGTCATTTTAATTTAAAGAGAACCACATGACTTAGGATATGAGATTCTTTGAGAATCAGCTTTGGCTTGTCATTCAAGTCCTGCAAGAAAGCCTGGTTTCTCCTTGGACTGGACTCTTGAGGGACAGGGGATGTCAAGGGAGGAAAGAGAAGCAGCTGTACAGAAGCCACAAGATTCACTTTTGTTGGTGGTTAGCAGGCAGACTAGGTGCTTGCAGAGCATGCACAATGCCTTTCAGGTTTTTCCCCAAATTCCCCTGCATGCACCCACAGTAGCCCAGCAGACGTAAAACTTATCAAGCCTAAACACATACACAGTACTTCCTCAATAAAGTTGCCTCTTCTAATGTAAAGGGTCAATACTGTCAAGTACTCCAACAAGAGCACAGAGTAATCAACAGCACCATCCCATATACACCGTTGAATGGAAACCACCTGAGTCATCAGTAAAAACGGAAGGGATACACTCTTCTCATCCAAAAACCATACCCAGTACTCTAACTCCTTTCCTGTTATTCTTCATTGTCTCCTGCCAAGAATTGGCATCTTTGGCCATCTGCTTTGCCTCTTAATGATACGTAAACAGAGGTGAGCTCCTACCCTCATGCCTCCTCCACTCACCTCACAGTGGAGGAAGAAAGCAGAGGAAAGCCTAACACATCTCGTCTTGCTAACTTCAGCCCTTACATGCTCACCCCCAAAATTCAATTAATACCAATACTGCATCACCAATAAAACCCCAGCTTAAATATGGGGATCATAAACCATCTAGGAGGAAAAAAAGATTCTCCATTTTTCTGTCCCATCATCTGCAGTTTGTGTTAAGGTAGAAAAAGTTTCTACTCCAAGTTTTCAAACAGTAATCAATGTAAAATTAGAGCTACAAAAAAGCTTTGTGTATTCTTCTGTTTCTGACAGAGTCCCTTGAGCAGCATACAGATATCCTCCCCTTCACAAGGCCTCTTTCCTCCTTAGCTCTTAAGTTCTACCAGAAGTGCAACTAGCAGTATGAATGCTAAAGAAAAGCATTCAAAAGGCACAGACTATATCTATGCACTCAAAAATTTGGAGTAAAAGCTTAGAAAGCAGGAAAAGTATTTTTCTTTGATCTTTAAGAACTTCTGCACAGTTTTCTGAACTGTAAGATGTTCACACTTCTATGCTCTTTTAAGGAAAAAGCTGAAACCATATACATCCTCTCTATGTTCTACATCAAGTGGAACAAAAACTGCATTGCTCTGTCTTGCTTCTCACCTCCACTCTGTACTCATACCCAGAGGCCTCTGCATAAATAAGAACAGATTTGTCAGCAAGACACACAGCCACTACTTCAACATGATCATGAGACTCTCAATGTCAGAGGCACTCTCTCAAGTTTAATTACTGTGGTAAATTAAGGCATGGTGTTCTACATTGCTTTAGTGTTTGCATAACTGCTCCTAAAACAGTGCATGTGACATACATTTTAAAATCAAAGTCCGGACAGAAGAGCATAGACTCAGGGTGAAGAACAAGAATGGCTACATACATCAGACAAGTATTTTTCAGCTTGTTCTTCACAGACAGGCTTGAAAGATGGCTAAAACGAGAGTTCACAAGTACTGCAGAGCAGCAGAACCTTCCAAGAAGTTTGCTGGAAGAGCAATTGCTACAAGGCCAGTGCCTTTCCATTTCTTTTTCTGTCATTTGACAAAGTCACTGGTGGTGCTCTGAGGCAGAAAAGGAGCACAGAGAGCAAGACAAATTAACTAACAATTCCTCAGGCCTATTGCTATCGCAAGTTCTCAGACAAGCATTAGACTACGTGAGCCATACAGAGTTCAGTGTTGTCAAAGATGCTTTGAAGGACAGATACTGAGACCTCCATGAACACATAGTACCGGCCACAGCATGCAAGCTGCTTCTTTGGGCAAGCTTGATCTTACTGAAGGTAGCACACCAAACAGGACTGCATGTCCAGCAGCACATGCAGCAAAGATACCACCACAGAAGCGAGGTAGTTGACCCAACAAGTCAGGAACAAGATACAGGCATCCCAGCTTTTTTATTGCTTCAAACAGTGAAGGTCTGGAAACACCTTGCAAGGTGCCAGGCTAGCCCTTCTTCCTCGCCTCGTAGTATGATGGTCACCACACGTCAGAGTAGTTTTGGCTTAGATACAAGAGAGGAACCCTCACTACTACAGAGATTATCAACTGAAAACATACTTAAAGGAAGTCAGCATTGCTGAAACACAGCAAGAACAGAGCAAAGATGGAGTACTGAGCATGTATTACTTGGCATACTAGTACCACTAATACTAGAACAGAAGCACAGATATTCCAGTATATGAAAGGGAACTGATGAACAGAGGTGGACAACAGTCCACTCTGTCACTCCACATTCTATCTTTTCTCCCACATGAAGGGCAAAACCAGTAAAGACAGCAAAGGAATTAAACCTCTTGGAGCTCTTCTGATATCAAAAGTCCTTATCCCTAACTCTAAGCAACAAGATAATCAACTCTACAGAGGCTCAGCACTTATCCCTTCCCTGTGACATGCAGTTCCCTCAACAAGCAACATGCAGCTTGAACCATTTCCATTGTGCTGATTCAGTGCCAAGCTCTCAGCTCATTTGATGCTTTAAGTAAACCACATTTCCGGCTCCAATAGTCAAGTGTCATTCCTCATCACCAATAAACAGTTAACCATACAAGGTTATACACACACCTAGCAGCCCAATTTCTGTTAAGAGATACAACTGAAAAAATGCCACTGCTGCCCACACAGGAACAGTCTTTACCTAGAGCCATGCTCAAACAGCATGCTTGCCTCAAAGAGGTTCTCTACAGTCAGAGAAAATGCATTTCTACTCTGTGCCAACCAACTTGCAGTGGTTATGCAGAATAACCTTATGTAAGCTTTAGAGGTAAGAAGAACCTTCCAGCATAGGGAGTATGTCAACAAGTAGTCACATGAAGATGTTTAATGGGGATTAAATGCAAGCTCAGACTGAAAACTAGTTTGAGTAAGGAAAACATGAGTATACAGTTACTTAACAGAATAAAGCCAGCAGCCATATTATATCAGACCTGTAAGGCCTGATGTCCTGCTACAAGGTCTGTCTTCCCACACTAGCAAAACCCCAAATAAAGACACCACCCACCCCCAAAAGAAGCAAGAAGATTTATGCAAACTTCTAAACTTTAATTGCATGTGTATGAGACTCAGCACAGTTTGATGCTTAAAGTTGACAGTGCCACAGAATGTAGCTTGCCAAACTGCACCACTCCCATCCCAGAAGACTATTCTGTTCACCAAGATAGAGATGTCATGTGGTCTTCTACAGTCTGAAAAGTGAGGGAAGAAGTACCCATATCTCAGCTGCTTACAGTTTTATTAATCCACTTTGCTCATCAGCCAGAGCACAGAAGACCTGGCCACAGTCCCATTGCTGGCACCGTTAAGATGTCACTTGTGCATCTGGGTAATAATGCTTCAAGATGCAAGTGACCAGCTGTCCAATATGTTCAGATAGCTGAATAGCTTTGTGTGAACATCTTATTGTAAGTGTTGTCTCTGCATAGACTAAACAGCTAGAACAAACCAAGTTCATCCAGATAAGCTCCCTTCACGAAAAGGGCAGTGCTCAATCCTGATTACACTATAAATTCACTTCAGTTTTTCCAATGCTAAGCAACCTGGTTTGGATGTAGCAAACAAGGCCAGTTGTACTCCTACTTCATGAAGGCAGAACTCCCTGGGAGGTAACAAACATGACATACAAAACACTTCTGCACAAATACTAAGTTGGAAGAGCTGCAGCCCATCAGAACCCCAGAAAGGTAATATAGGCCATCATGCACAGATTTTACTTATCAGCACTTTTAAAATGAAGCAGGATCTTCTGGTATTAGGAGATAGCAGAGCCCATCCCTGCAAACCTGCGTGTCCGAGACTGAATAACCACAAGACAATTTCAAATAAGTGAACCATTAAGCAAGTGTCCTTGTTTAAAGGGCCTAATGATCAGCTAGACATTAGTACACTAATTTCACAGCTTATTAGCTTTTCATGAAGAAAATACTTTCCCCCTCCACCCTCAAATCTGCAAGGAAATACAGCTACAGGCTCCTTCAAGGCAAAGCAGTTAGCTTAGTCACATATTCATTCTGCCTTTTTACACACTGTAAAAAAATTGCTCAACACATGACCCATTTTCAATCAAGTCTGTGACACAAATCACTTGTCAGCATCTTTTAATATAAACATTAAGGTCTAAGAACATTGAGCCTTCATTCTCAGACCTGCTTGCCACCATCAGGTGCCAGGACTAAGCTTCTAGGGCCTGCAACACTTGGCTCTCCATTAAGATCTTGGAGATGAGACTGGGGTGAGGGGGGAAAAAAGTCTACAACACTCGAGACTGATTCCAAACGCTGTCCTGCAGCCTTGCAAAGTATCCCAAGAGTAGATTTCTCCTTTTGGACAGTTAAGCTTCATTAGAGGCAAGTTTAAAAAGAGAAGAAAAACTAAGAAGAGGAGGTTTACATCAGCCCTAACATAAGGGACTGCTTACTTATCTCTGAAAGGAAACCCATTATTTTTTCCTTTATTTGAACAGATAAGAGTTTAACAAAAAAAAAAAAGCAGCTGTTAAATCTTCACAAGCTATGCTCATTACAGTACACTTACCTCTGGATACTTATTTTAGTCACATGCAGGAACACAGGGGAATTACAAAAAAAATCCATGCCAAATAAAGTCAAATTACATCAGCACAGCCAACAAGTAATTTTAGGAACCAAGCTCCAAATTCTAGGGTGTTTTGCTTATTTCCTTAATTTTATAAGGACAATGGTTTTCAACGCACAATTTGCAGGGTGCTGGGAACCCACGACCACCTGTATGTGGTCAAAAAAAAAAATCCCACTATTAACCTTGTTCCCTTTCTCATATAAACTCACAGGTAGCAAACGCCACCTTGTTTCCTTAGAAGAATACAACTCTACGCCAGACTTTTCAGCCTGTACCATACCCCTGCAACAGCATAGTAAAAATTAGTCCAGCTGATCCATGTAAGAGCTACAAGGATGGCGTTCATAGCAATTAAGCTCTAAAAAAAAAGAGGTATTAAAAAAAAGGGGGGGGGATGAGTTCTCCCTACCCACATCAGAGATTAAGATAACCACATATATAAATATAAAAAAAACTCTCCTCCAGCTCCGCAGATAGCTGTATCTTCGCTTTGATCTTCACTCTTCCTCAGCCCCCGAGACAGCAGCAGGTCGCCCCCCCATCGCCTGGGACACCCCCCCCAAAAGGCTCTGCGGGCCCTTTCCCCTCCATCCTGCTAGATACCAACCCGTCCAAAAACACCCTCTCCCCGCTACAAGCCGGGCTCCACCGGCCGCTTAATGGCGGCCACGGCCGCCACGGCTCCCCCTTCCCCGCACTCACCTGAGGCACCGCCATGGCGCAGGACCCCCAGGAGCCCCAAGAGCACCACGGCGCAAGGAGGGAGCCGCATGGCGCTGCGAAGGGAAGGGAAGACGAGGCTGAGAGCGGGCCAGGGCGGTTAGGAAGGGCTTGGGCCGGGCGGGTCCTGTGAGGCGGCGCAGCGCCCGCCTTCGCGGGCGCTGCGCCGCCTCACAGGACCCGCCCGGCAGAGGCCGCTCCCGCCACAGGCCGCTCCCGCCACTCTTCACCCACCTGCGCGAGACGCCTGAGGGAACAGCTCCAACCGCCGCCCCCAACGGCTTTTATCCTCCCAAGCCGCCGTCCGCCGGCTGTGTGGCTGTTACTGGGGCGGCCGAGGGGCTTGAGAAGGTTTCCAGGTGGAGGTGGGGAGGGTTGAATTTTTATTTTTTCGATTTTTTTTTTAAATTTTTTAATTTTCAATGCGGCCGCCGTTTGTTTTCGCCTTATAAACGGCGGTAAGAAACGCTGCCAGGCCTCAGAGGCTCAATGGCGCATGTTTGAGGCACCTCTGGATGCGAAAGTGATTCATGGGCGCATGACAGGAGAAAACAGAAAGCAAATTAAAAGTCTCTCTTCTTTTGGGGATGTGTTTTTCCTTTATTATTAAGGCCTTGCTTATGAATTTGCATCGTAACCTAGGCTCTAAAAGCCTTGTACAATCACCCCTATTTGGTTTATCTTTTCTCCAGCTTACAAAAGGAAGCTGTCAGTCTGGCATAAGAACACAATAAGTGCTGGTCCATGTTTATAGCTATTTCAGATAAACAGCTGTACTTTCTTCTCCCTGCCTTTGCCTCCTGTGCTTAGGAAGGCAGCCTTTCTCTGCCAGGTTATCTAGTTTGCTGAGGGTATTTTTGTTCTGCTCAATGACATTCCTGTAAGTCAAAATCCATGAGATATTAAAAGTCTGTTTAGCATTTGCCACTGTCATAGTTGACCTCTCTGAGTGAGACCTCAGTCACTCTTTATTCACAGCTCAGCGTTCAAACTGCTCACCCGTGGCTTTCAGTCATAGACAAACAGCGCCTGCGAGAAGCTTGTCTCATGCCGTGAGCCTCACTTATTCCAGGCTCAGTCCAGCATCCATCCTGCTCGTGGAAATCTAAGAAAGAACCTGTTGACTTCAGTGATAGCTGTAAACCCCTTAAAAACGCGTGGTAGGTTTTGGTCTACAGCGCAGCAGTTTGTGACTTGGCGTTTCAACAGAGGAGCATGAAGGAACCCCACATCCCAGTTTACATATGCAGACCAACAAAATCCTAACCCAAACAGTTACAAATCCAACAAAAACAGATTTGTCAGATTAGTTTGTATCATGGCAGAGGGTAGCTGTAAGCTACAAAAGGGTCTCTTGGCATATGCGTTGCTGCTGGGTGGCTGCACCCACAGCATCACTGACAAGTTGGCCAGCAGAAACTCCTGGAGGTCTCCAGCCCAGCTGCCCCCTCGAAGCCGGACTATGGCCGACACGAGAGCTGGTCAGCCATGGTTTTGCCTTGCCAAGCCTGAAGACCCCTAAGGCCAGCAAACACACGCCTCCCTGGGTGTCCTGTCCCAGTGCTGCTCCATCCGCCTTGTGCTGAAGGTCTTTCCTAACAGCCTGGCCCTCCCAAGGCCAGCTGCCAGCTGTGAAACCCCCCGGGAATGGCTGACGTTGTACCTGGCTTTCAGAGATAAGAAAAAAGGGGTTTAAGTGCTGAATGACCATCAGCTAAATACCGGATGCGTACTGACTGGCACAAATCAGTATCCTTTAGTCCCCAGCCCACAGGCACAGCTCTTGCTGGCTGTAAGCCGGATTGTCGAGGACACTACGCTCCCGGCCTTTCACGGCTCCCCATCTGCTAGATGTGATGCCTGCTCAGCTCAGGGCTGGAGCGGAGCATCCGTGCGCTGGTGCTGCCTTCAGCCGGCGTCAGAGTGACTGCTGTGCAGCCAAAGCTGCGTGCTCCATGGCACACCGGCCTTCTACTGTCGGTGGCACAGGAGTTAGGTTCTTTTACCCTGCTACAGTCATGAGCACGGGTAGGTGTTTCTGAGAGAAATAAACGGCCTCGAAATGCCAGTTCCCCCTGACAAGCGGCACCGCTGCGGCGCCCTTCCCTCCTCCTCTGGCACTGCCCACAGCACCACCGGGGCCAAGCCCGCCTCTGCCACAGCACTCTCTTATTCAAAGCCAGGGGAGCAGGTCAGCAGCTGCCAACCACAGGCGAGAAAGCAAAGAGTGTCAGAAAGTGGCTTCCTGTGGCTCTGAAACCGGGGCGCGATGCTGCCCCTGCCCCTGCCCCTGTCCCTGCCCGCTGCTGCCCGCTGCCGCCCTGGCTCCGCCGCCTGACCCGAGGTAGGACCGGGCCTCCTCCTGGCCTGCAGGGGGCGCGCCAGGCCCGTCCTGACCCACCGGAAGGCCCCCCCCGCGCCACGCCCCCCCAACATCCAGGCGCCCTATTGGCTGCGCTGGTTGCTGCCGCCCGGTCAGGTGGGCAGTGGTGGCGGCGCCATGGCGGATCGGTTAACACAGCTGCAGGATGCGGTGAACTCGGTGAGGAGAGCGCTGCTCTCCTCTTCTCCCTGACGCCCGTTGTTCTTCTTACTGGCGGGGAGGGGAGGCTGGCGCTGGGTCGCGTCCCCGCCTGTCCCCACGGCCTCTGCCGCTGCACCTGGGCCCGGCCGTTTTTGGCTGTTGCGCGTGTGAGGGGGTGCGATTCCTCTCCCCGCCCCTGCGGTCCCCTGCCCCCAGCCCCGAGCGCTGGCAGCCCCCAGGTAGGGGGTATCGCCACAGGCCGCGGGGCTGTGCTCCCACCTAACGCCGGGGTGGGCTGCTGCGTGGGGTCTGCCGGGATACAAACTAAAATTGAAATAGCTTTCGTGTTGAAATAAACTAACGATCTCTTTACTGCTTGCAGCTCGCAGACCAATTCTGTAACGCCATTGGAGTGTTGCAGCAGTGTGGCCCCCCAGCCTCTTTCAGCAACATTCAGACGGCAATAAACAAAGATCAGCCTGCTAATCCAACGGAAGGCAAGTCTTTCTGCATCTCCTAACAAAATGTAAACGCGTTCTGATATAGTACACTCTATGATACAAAACCTGTACTCTGTTTCATGCTTAGCAAACAATTCCACCAGTAACTTGAGGAGTGACTGAAGCTAAGTCATAAATTGATGTCAGCTGCACTTGCTGCATAAGATTGTGATAGTGGAAACATAATTTTAAGTGTTAAGTAAGCATTGCAATGTATTTCTTGTGCTGGTTTCTTTGCACAGATACAGTCCCTCTACAGATATAAACCATTTTAATAGGACTGCTGTAAGAGGTTGTGAGTTGTCCATTAGTTCCAAGAAGGCTTTTTAGAAAGAATTAGTGTTAGTTTTATGAGATCATGTATGAGTTTAAAATTCTTCATGTCATAAACTTTTAATTATTTGTGTTTTTCCATGTATCATCTGCTTATGTAATTAATTAGGGAATAATGTCATGTTGAATCTCCCTATTGACATTTGTGGTTGTGTTGTTGGCAGTTTTGGTTTTACTTTTTTTTTGAGAGAGAGAAGGAACTGATCTAAGACACTGAAATTAGCAAGCAAACTAAAAGGTCTTTCTGATTTGAGAATTTCAAGCTAGTATTTAAATAACCATGTTATTCTAATCCTGAATATTCTTTTTCTTTTTTTTTTCCCCCTCTTTTTTTTTCTTTCCCTGAGAAAATTTTACATATATCTTGTATCAGATTAGGTTTGTCTATTAGGATGTCAGGGGAGACTGGTTTGGAGTGCAGCAATGCACTTTCTAGGACAGTTGAATACTAGTTCTTCATTGGTCTAGGCAGGTTGCTCTCTGATACTGGAATTAGTTGGAAGAGCCAGCTGAAAGGCTTGTTTGCTTCCTCATCTTACCTGCTGCTGTCCCAGGTGCTGGCATCAGTGTGGTGCCAGGAGCTAGAGGCTTTGTTAAGGTCTTAAAATGGTAGGTCATGACTGACTTCTCTTCGGATTTGTCTTTTACTAAAATTCTGAATATAGTGACTTCAGTAAAATCATACAGCTATGTTAGCAATGCTGATGAGGCAAAACAAAACTACCAGTTATGTGTCTTTAGATATTTAAAGTCTTAAGAAGGCCTTCAAACTCTTTACAGGTAAACCTTGTTGTGACCCTGAGTAAGCTTTAAATGGATAGGTTGGTTTTGTTGTTTGTTTTTAACTTAGTCAAGTGTACCTTTGAGAATGCCAATCTCTTCTATAGATTTTTGCCATTAGAAAGTATTTTCTCTCTTGCTTCCACAAATTGTTCATGAACCAAGCAACATAAACAAATATGTAAGATCTTAAATTATAAATTGAAAAGGGCTGTTTCAATATTTTAGTGGTAGTAATGAACTTAATTCCAATTGAATGGACCCAATTCACAGAATCACAGAATCATTAAGGTTGGAAAAGACCTGTGAGATCATCAAGTCCAACCACATGGAAAGTTTTGTTTCTGGCTTATGGTGCCTCTTAGTAAAAGTCCATGCAGTTCTTTCAATGATATAACAGCTAAACTAAGGTCTGTTATAAACTTCCAATCCTTTTCCATTTCTCAGGGGCAATTTAACTTTTTCTGTCGCTGAATAGGAATTCTTCTTTTTTTTTATTTAAAAATCGTCAATTTCTTTAACTAATGACCTGTTGCTTAACGTGATTTAAATAATCCATCTATTTGAATCACTATCTTTATGTCGTTTCTAGTGTTCTTTTTTTGTCTGGTGTCAGACTTCAAAGCAAGGATTGAAAAGTTAAATGAGTTTCTAGCTACTTCTCAATACTTAATGTAGTGACTAGGACACTTAATACTGGTATTAGTAATTTCTTAACTGGTTCACCGTGATGGAGTTCTAGCTGTTTTCTCACTTGTACAAAGCCCTTTGTATAACCCGTTACCTTGTTTAATCTAGGATTGGAATCAAAGTACCTTTGCCTTCTGATATGCTTGAGTTCCCATCAGTTGTGATATTGTTGTTTTTCTTCATGTAAGAGAATTTTAACACCTGCATACTTCAAGGCTGTAGAATTTTCTGTGCTTTGTATGCAGAATTGTGCTTATTTCAAATAATGTACTGAGTGGGCTGACTTTTCTTTTTAAAGAGTACGCCCAACTGTTCGCAGCATTGATTGCACGAACTGCAAAAGATATTGATGTTCTAATAGATTCCCTGCCTAGTGAAGAATCGACAGCAGCTTTGCAGGTAAGAGTGTTCTTAATTAAAATATCAAAACATAACTGAAGGCAAACTTCTTCCTTTTTTAAAACACATTTTTTTACACTCTAGGCCATGTAATCTTGAGAAATGACTTTAATATAAGCCTGAATTTTTCATGAGGGTAGCCTGTGAGTACTTTATAGGCTTAGTGGAAATACTGAACTTGCATCTAGTTCTAAATAAGATTATATACAGGAATAATATTTTAAACTTACTTTTCTGTTAGAATGGTTTTTTTAAAAAAAAAAGGTACTTTAATCATAACACCACAATACTGAAAACGGCTACCCCTTTTTTTCCCCAGCCGTTCAATTATTAATACAACAGATGCAACAGTACTGATGCATTGTGGGGTTTTTGTTGGTTTTTTTTTTTCCTCGGATAATCTTTCACATTCTCTCGCTCATTAGGAGCACGTTTCATTTTGTAGCTGCAAAGCCAACACTTTACTGAAGCCCTTTGTTCTTCCACAGTGTTTCCAGTTGTTAAAGGGTTTGCAGGGTATCCTTTAAGTTCTCCAGCTGTGTCACAAAACAGTTCTTTCACTTTTCAGTAATAGGGTGTCCTTCTTTGTACCAGCCAGACAAACTTGGTGCTTTTGTTTCTTGCTCCTCCTTTCTTCAGACCAGAAGTACTCCGGGAAGAGCTTGGGAACAGAGAGCAGCTACTGGCCAGGCAGCCATTAGCAGGTGCAGCCAGTATCACAACCTCCATTCCCTGCCTTATGGGAGCTGAACTGCTGCAAACAGCTTGTGAACCCTTTCACAATGCCCAACTGTTCCTCATTTCCAAAAAATGTTTTTGACCCACAATCCCACAGTACTCTTTTTTTTTTTCCTGTTCTTTCTACAGATCTTGCCTATTAAAAAGCATCTTCTTTTTTTTTATTTTTACTCTAACTTTTAGATTTACATCAAGTATTTTCTTTTTAGAATGCAACAAGGATGCAAAGAGTGCTGTTTCTCTCAGAACCCTGGAACTGCTTTAAGATCACCCGAAGGTTTTACACCTGGGTTGGTCATCTGTGATTATTCAAAGGCATTTTACAAAAGACTAATACTAGAGGTGCCTGCTGGTCCAAATACAAATAACTTGACAGTGACATCACATTTGGTTTTAAACAGGAGGTTAAATTTGGAAATGTTGCTGGTCACAATAATTGCTGAACATACTAATTGGACCCATTAACACCAGCATAATTTCATGTAACTGCGTATTTAATAGCTGAAGACAGCTTTCCTGCTGTGGACAAATGACAGGCTTCTTCCATGACTGAGCAGGGTCTGATCGTAGTGACAGCAGATGCAGGGAAAGCAGGGTGCTCCAGAAAGAGGAGGTGGTTACCCAGTAGGGGCATGCTTTCCTTCGAGGTCATACTCGAACAGTTTCTTGCTCTGTTAATGCAGAATCTCCTTTCACAAGAATTTCTGATCTTTTCTGTTTGGTGTGGTTTTGAGGTAAGTTAGCTTGGATTCCATCACTTACTCATTCTAGTTTTGATTTTTATTTGCTGGTGTTTAATTTGGTGCAGTATTTAACATAAATATTCTGACATTCTTTAAAAAGACTGTTTTGAAGGTGCTTGGAATACTCTAAAATACTCAGTACAGGTTTTGTTGACAAGTGGAAATAGATACTTGGCTAATAGAGATGTGCTTAGGCCAATCTACTTTTTTTTATACTAAGGTTGTCTTGGTATGCATTTCAAATCTGAGGCTTGTTTTAAATGATAAAAGGAGCTGCTACAATGCCCAACACAATTTGCCTGTCCCTTTTGAGTTCCCTTGTGGTGGAGTGGGCAGTGCATATTCTGCTCGAATCTGTGGCTTACCTGCAGTCAACTGTTTAACAACTGAGACTGAATTAATTGAGCTGGATTCGAAATTTCAAACTTTTACCTTTTGCCATCTTCCTTCTCTGACCCTTCCTCCAAGGGCTATCAAGTCCTTCATGTATATATTAACCTTCACTAAAGACGTCAGTGTTGCAGAACAGAAGGTGAATATATGTGGATAGAATTTGCCAGTTAGTTTAAGCGTGACTTCTTAAGGACCTGTATATAAACCTGTGTAGTTTCAAATTGGTATTTTTTAAAGCAGTTATTTTGTGTTGTTCTAACTGGATAACAGAAAAGACAAGTTTTAGTAGGTTTAAATTTGGTAAATATTTTAAAGTATTAAGATATTTTGAAGTTAAAATGTTTTATTTCATTAAGTTGTCTAACTGAAAAACATTTTGGTTCAGAAACAAAATATTGAAGGAAAAAAGGTTAAATAATACAGTTTCATCTGAAATACGCTGTTTAACAGAAAGATTTAAATAAGTTGTGCTTACATCTTGCTGAGCACCTTTCAGTAAGGGAGTGGGGAGGGAGATAAATACTCACTTCTCATGAAGAAAAGCTGTACTGAGCCAAGAGTCATAATATGAAGGAAGCTAACATCTCTATTTGGTGGGGGTTTTTGTGTTTACTGCATGTGGATATGCACTGTTTTAGGCTGCAACCTATAATGAGTTGCTTTCAAGCTGCTAGTATGTAATTCAGGGGCTAGAGAGAGAATCTTTCTCTTTTCTGGGGAGCACTAACTGTTCTGTCACCATCCTTCAGTAGCAAAGTCAATTTTGTATTGTATTTGAAGATCCTTCCTTTTCTCCCTTTTATTTTAAAGGCGGCTAGCCTGTATCGATTAGAAGAAGAAAATCACGAAGCAGCTGCCCGTCTGGAAGAGGTAGTTTATCGTGGGGATATGCTGCTGGAAAAGATACAGAGTGCCCTGGCAGATATCGCCCAGTCGCAGCTGAAGACGAGGAGCGGTTCGCATAGCCAGCCCCTGCCGGACTCGTAGCGCCAGAGGGCAGCGTGCCCCTGCGAAAGCCGGCTGCCGAAAGTCGTGTGGGAAACACGGCTCTCCGTCTGTGGGGAGCCGGAACACCCAGCCCGCCTCCTGGGGGACTCGGAGTGCTCTGATCATTCCTAACAACGTCTTGTATCAAAGCTCAAACTGCAGTTTTGTGTGAGAAACACTTCCCCTGTAGAATCGGTGGTTCTGTTCCAGAATTACGTGTCTTGATGGATGTTCCCTTGACTTATTCTGAGCTTTCTGTTTATAAATATGTCTGACTTCAACCTGATTTGTCATCTTCATTACACAGGCCTTAGTCCCTAAAGGGAATTCAGAAGGAAAATATATTAAGAGTATTTATGTAATTTGCTCGCTCCTACTTTCGAACCTTTATGTTCTTGGTGTATTTTTTGTAAGGCTCAAACACAGACACACTTGAATTTGCCAGAGTTCCGTGGAGACAATGCTAGACAATGATGTGAATACAGTGGTGGTCATCTGTTTTAATTAACACAAATGGTAATTAAACATTTGTATTACCACTTGGCTGGTTTACCACCCTTTACAGAGCAAGTAAAAGGATAAGTAAACTCTTAATATTTGCAGAGTACGTGTTCTTGCCACTAGCACCTCATTTAAAACAAATAATCTGCAGGTATCTGATGCTGGCATTTATTATTGTTTGTAATTCTTACTCTTACTCGCTTGTGCCATTTCTTTGCTTCTGCTGATATTCTGCATTCTTGTGGCAACCGGTGAATGCCTCTAAAGCAGACAGTAATGAGGAACCATTGGATGACTGGGAAGAAATTAGCAATGAGGAAGCTGAAAATAACTTATTACATAATGTTGCTTTTCGGTGTAAGCAGTGGCTGCCACGTGAATGCTGTGATCATAAGCAGCAAGAAGCCTGTCATCCCCAACATGCCCTAGAGAGATTTTGGTTTTGCCTTCACACACTGAATAAGTTTTTGCCCCTTGTCTTAGGATTCTAGAAATACCAGCCTCTCTCTTTATATTTGAAAAAACCCCACCAGATAATGTGGGGTTCAGTGCATGAGCTTGGAGTTGAACTGTTAATCATTTTCTGTATTTATTGCCACATAATGGCTGCATATTTCCTGGTCAAAACTACTTCTATATATTGGACATGCTGTCATTGACTTGGAAGTTACATGTGTTGCTATTGCATATAGGCAGATAAGAGCAATTCAAATATGTCTTTAGTATGCTGATCCTTAAGGAATTAGACGCAGCCGCTCACTAGACTGCACCAGTGAGCGGAAAAATATACATGGCACAGGATGCATCTTGTATACAGCCTGTTTTGAGGATTAAAAATACAGCTGTTCCTACCTGTAACAAATACTAAACCTGAAGTATTTAATCAGACTGGTATTTAATTAAGTATTTAATATTATTTTGTCAAATTTGCATAGCTGTAGTCATAAATTTAGTCTGCTACTGTGAGGCTCTTGTGATACCCAGATTTCACAGAAGGAAAAACGGTTGGGGAGGTGAACAGGCTACAGCACAGCCCCAGTTCTGTAACGGGATCTTTATTAAGAATTACTGGGCTGTGGGGATTTACTAAGTCACGTAAATATGCCCATGTCCTGGGAGACTTGAGGGGCCAGATTTTCATTTGAAGTCAGTCATGGGGCTTGGTTCTGGTTTTGTTTTTTCCTAGAAAAACTGCATCCAGTGCATCTCAAGTTGGTTGGGGGGTGGGGCGGATTTTGTTGTTGTTGTTGTTGTTGTTTGCTTGCTTTTTAAACTAGTGGACTTAGAAAACTTAGAGTGAAATGTTTGGGCTTTGCTTGTGGATTTGTTTTTTTTGTATGGAGATGTCTTAATTTGAGATTTGTACGTTGCTGGAAAAGAGGTTAGGTCTTCATAGCAGATTCCCTGGTATACGTTAACATGTGCATCACCTCGAACTTGTTAACTTGGAAACTTTTGCTGAGGGAGATGGTCTACATCTTCGGTAACAATACAATTCTTTTAATTTCATATCTTTCTATGTCTCATACTTGAAAACTGCTGTATTTCTGCAGCCTGATATTGCCTAACTGTGGAAGCTTTTTCTTTTTGTCGCTGTTTACTTGAATATGCTAGCCCACTTTAAGTGTGTATCGGTATAAAACAGTTAATCACACTTAGAAGTAAACCTTAACCAGAGGTATAAGCTCTGCAGTAAGTATGTGTGGCTTTTCAGTACTTTACCTGTATCTAGTTTAGTGAATGTTGCCGATTTAATAGAGATGCAGTTTGTGATACAGTTAAAAACAAGTAACACAGTAAAGCCAGAGAGCCAAAATTGCTCTTTTTTCCTTGAGAAATAATGTAACCTTTAAGTGAGTGAGTAGTACTGCAGGATGCGTGACCCCACTGGTTCTTGCATGTTGTGTTGCTGGACTACCTGTTGTAAATCTTTACCTGCTCTTTTACAGTCTGCAGCTCCGTCGGTGAGGTGGTGTATCTTTTGTTGGGCTCTGACACAAAGAAAGGGGAAAAACACTGATTTGCTACAGCTGTCTAATGGACAGAGCATTAGGTTGGGGCTTGGAGATGGGGATTCCTTTCCCCTCTGTAATAGATGTGCTGATTTGTCCAGCCCCTGCTGTTGGGGTTTAAACATCTCTGTTTAAAAAACAATGTGTAATGGCAGTGATCTCTTTAGGGGGGTACTCATGCAAGAACTGTAGGGCATGCAGGATTACTGTGTGTGTACCATTTAGCACCCCAATTTTCAGTACAAAAAAAAAGGGGGGGAGGCAAATGCCTTTGGGAAAAGGCATTGTATCCTCCCTGAGAGGTCTTGACTGCCTCCAAATCTTTAATACTGAAGAGAGCGAGGGTGGGGAAGGAAAAAAACACTACATAACAGCTGCTAACAAACATATCGGGTTACATGCGGGAGAGCTGTAAAAGGAAACTTTGGTTGAGACAAGAGAATAAATGGAGGTAAAGCATCATGGGAAGAAAACAAAAGTATTGAGCAAGATGTAAAATGGTTCTGCATATTATGTTGGACAAGGAGTACTGCCCAGTGAACAAATTGTGCTTTGAAGAAAGATAGCACAGAGCATAATGGAAAATTCCATTGAAAAACAATCTCAACCACTTCAAATGAGCAGAGCATTTCATGCTGAGAATCCATACAGCCCACTGGCAAAGACATTGGAATCAATTTAGTAAATACAAGCGGCTGATCAAAGCTTAGTTTTCTTTACTATAAACAACCATGCTCAGAGGAAAGGAACACCTCGCAGCAGCTGTTACCATTTTCAGATACAAGAATACGGAGGAATTCGTACACTTGTTTTTAAAGATACGGGAAAACGTGCATTAACAATTATTTTAGTGTCATGTCTTTATGAAATTAATCCTGGCTTGCTATTGCAGATGATCTTTGGAGATCTGGGACCTGCTTCCATGTATGGCATGGGGAGGGTGTCCTGGCCATCCCTGCAGGATTGATGTCAAGAGATTTTGGGAGTTTGCAACAATACAGGCCAGAGACTGCCTGGCTGGGGAGCAGCTCTGCTCAAATGGACCTAGGGATCTTGACAGACAGCAAGCTGAACACGAGCCAGCAGCTGGCCCTGGCAATAGAAAAAGCCAACAGCAACCTGGGCTGTATTAGTGGGAGCACAGCCAGTAGATCGAGGAAAGTGATTACTTCGCTCTGCTCAGCTGGTGTTAGACTGCATCTGGAACACTTCGTACAGGTTTTGGGCCCCCAACATCAGAAAGATGTTGATAAAGCAGAAGTTCAGCAGAGGGCCACCACAATGACATGGGCTGGAGCACCTTCCCCCCGAGGAGAGGCTGAGGGAGCTAGGCTGTGAGAAGAGATGGCTTTGGGGGCACCGAACAGAAACCTGCCCATACCTATGGGGAGGTTGTGGAGAAGACAGGGCCAGGCTCTTCACAGCAGTGCGTGGCAGAAGAATGACGGACAGTGGACATAAATTGAAACAACAGAGGTTCAGACTGGTCAGAAGGGAAAGCTTTTTCACCATTAGGAGAGTTAAGTTTTGGAATGTGGTCCCCAGAGAAGCTGGAAATCCTGGGAGGTTTTTCAAGACCTACTGGATAAAGCTTTGAGCAACCTCATCTGACCTCACAGCTCACCCACCTTTGAGCAGAAGGTTGGACTAGATGCCTTCTGAGGTCCCTTCTGACCTGAATGATCCTATGGATACTAGACATATTAATGGTTTCAGAAAGAACCAAGAAAGTATCAAGGAATGTTGTTGTCCCCTTTCTAGAAAGGCAGATCTGGAGGACGGAGAACTTGAGGTATCTGGTATCAGCTTCATTCTTATTGATGAGATTTTGTGATGTAGGTCTCTGCACTGGGAGGCCATTGAGTTGACCTTATGTATGGTGTGAAATTCCATGCTGCAGTCACCCAAGTTTCCAACAGGTGCCCTTGGAGAGCATGATACACAAAATCCACATCCTACACTTACAGAAAATTGATCTGTCAGATGATGCTGACTCACTATTAGACAAAGGCAGACTCCTCTAAAGAAAGAAATTGTATTTGTGTTTTATATAGCTTGTTATGTAGTCTTACATAAGAAATAATGAAAGCCCTATTTTCAGCACCAAACCTGAGACTAGAGCGAAAGTTTTATTCTAGCTTTTTTCTTTCAAATCTATGGAAGAAAGTTTGGATTACTTTTATTAACTTAAGAACAAATTGTTGATTGACTGACAGGACCTTTTTACCTCTAACCCATAGGACTATGTTCTAACAACAAAGGGCACAAAAAGCAGAGTTTGCAAACGAGGTGTTTTTTATGCTTCGGATATGTCAGCCACTGTGTTTTATGTGCTTGCAATGAGCAGCATCCACGGTGGAAATGATCTCCAGGAAGTTTTTGTCTGGTTTACTGTAGTTAGTGTAACACGCTTTGTAGGAGTGTAGCTTCACAATTATTACACGCTGTTTGTGTACACTTAGATACAGGGTTTATGTTTATTTTTGTTTCTTGGAAAGCTTTGGAGGAAATCTTGCTTGTTCATGGTAGCTGAACAAGCAGAACAGGAATTTTATATTCTCGCCGCTGCTGTACCCAACCAGCATAGCCAAGTAGCTAAACACACTCAACTCCTGCTCTGAGCACAAAAGGGCTATCATTTTATGACTGTTTAGACTGTCACCCTGTTTCTTCTGAATTTCTGTTTATAGCTAACATTCAGGTAGCATAGCACAATAGCAGACACAGACCTTCCCCTGACTATTTTAACTTGGTATTTACTTGGTATAAATATTACTAGGGTCCTGGATTTAGCCTCTTTAGCCTTATACACTTCACTGAATCCCTAAATGAATTAATCTTTGTGAAGTGGAAATTTGTAGCTGAGTAGGGACTGTGCAATTTGGCTGCAAAACATCCTTTCTTCACCCTGCCCTCTTAAGAGAAGATTGAAATAGAAGCCCTCTTTCAGGAAACAACATACTTCATTCTATGGCTGTGTGGGAAAGCAGTTGACTACATATTGACTTTCCACAAGCGCTAGAGAAAGATCGTAATTGTTTTCCCAAGTCATGATGCAAGGGAGAGAAGCCATATTCTTAAAAAGTACAACACGTTTGAAGCTAAGAGCTCAAAAGGAGGGGGCTCTTGCACCGAGACCCTGCTAAGATTGTGAAGGTGGGTCTTCCACAGGTGTGTCTCTGGTGCCTTCTCCAGGTGTCTGCAGAATGATGAATAGGAAGAAGCAATAGTCTGCTTGCTCTGTGCCTTCAGTTGAGAAAAACAGGGGAAGGCAAATTTTATTCCAGTGCTGAAGAAGAGGGATGTTAAAGGAAAAATGTTGGGACGATCAGGATACAATTGTACACAACCTAATAAAGTGTGCCTTTCTGAAAGAAAAAAAAAACAGTTCCCTCTCTCTGCTTCTTTTCCAGAGGTATCAGAAAAAGGGTGGGTTCTGTTAACAGTTGGACTGCCATTTTATTTTGGATGCTTATGTCAACAAACACTCAACATAAGCAAGTATTAATTTTGAAAACTGGGCAGTTTTCAGATTCTGCAGTTGGATAAACCTCTCCGCACGTGACAGTGAGCACTCTATGTGTTTAATGAACCTGGGATTGAAAGGAGAGCTTTGGCAAAGGAGGTTTTCACTTGGTGGTGTTGGAAAAATGGCAATAAGCTGCTGTCAGAAAGCTTTCTCTCGTGTGGTAATGCAATGAGGGTGCAATAATTTATCCAATGTTCTCTGTCAAAAAGCCAGCGGAGTCGCCCAGCTGTTGTCAAATGACATTTGATGGAGAGGAAGCAGACCCTTTATTTCAGTGGGACTAGGTACGTGTGTGTAAAGCTAAGGAAGCATCCTAACTGTCCTAGGCTCTGTAAAGTGGGGCATGTGCCTCTCTGTACATTTATTGCGTGATTTACAAAGAAAGAGTCACAGTGTAAAATGATGGAAGGGAAACACTGCAGTGAAGAAGAAAAAACATTTTAGATGACTTCAAGGGCAGTGAATGAGTATAAAATGTTCACCTAGCATCGGACCTCCTGGTGAGGTACCTCCTCCTCTCTCAGGGGGCTCCCACTACATGGCTCTCCCTACAGCATCGCAGTCAGGGAGGGGGCTGCAGCGCAGACAAGCCTTCAGCCTCATGTATGTAGAAGCCGAGTCACACCTAAATTGGATTCCTAAAGTAATCTCCTAAAGGATGCACAATGTGGTTGTCCTTCCCCAAAAGTCACTGAGTTTGAATGTATAATTATGCAACCGGTTAAAATTACATGATTTTAATTTGTACTGCAGGAGCCAGCTATGGAAAGGTGCTCAGTTGATCTGAGTGACATGCATTAGGCATCCAAAAGCCCAAACCGTACTGCTTTAGTAGTCACTGTTAGCAAAGGAGAGCTGAAGTTCCTAGGCACTACAGAGGTCCTGAGGTTTTCAGCGTGTCAGACAGATGTACAAGGAGCTCAGAGTGGAACATGCCCTTGCTTATGCTGAACAAGGACAAGGGGAATCCTTCTCCTCGACTCCAGCAAGCTGTGGAGGAGGCACCTGGTGTGCTTAGAGGGAGTGAAATCCTCTAATGAGGCAGAATGAGCAGCTCTGACTTGTTTTGGTGTGCTTAAGTGTGCAAAGTGTAATTCTACTCGGCGCATTAGTGTTTCTCAGCTGAGAACAATTGTGTTCGTCTGCTTCCCTGTCTTGCTTTCTCTGCAGGTATTTTGCAGCAGCTGCAGGTGAATGAGTATACAGCCACATTCACCTGTGTGGTTCCTTCCACCTGGTCCTTAATTGACCAGTTAAAAGTAATTAATCCCTGCCAGCCTCTCTAACAGGAGAAGGACTTCAGGTGGTGAGGCATGCTAAAAGGCCTACCTTCTTCTGTTAGCTACACTTAAGGTAGGCTGGGGAGTAAGGGATCAATTTTCTTTTCTCAAATGTTGTATCATGAGCTTGTATTTATGATTTAAGAAAATTGCTAGGCATCTGTAGATGACAGTATTCCTTAACTGTGTTACTTGTTATTTATGACTAGGTCATGTTTAATTGTCTGTTGTGTAATGGTGGATACTGACCTCACCTGAAATCCTGACTTTGGAAGTTCTGGTTTTGGAATAGACCGTAATTTGGTAGGCTAAAATGTAAGAAAGGCATTTATTCCAGGGATACTGTATCAGGAAGAATCCTATGGAGCAGCATCAGAAATTAATCTCATCATTTAGGCTAATTAAGTGGTAATATTTACCATGGTTACAAAAATTATGCTTATACTCTGCACAGCTCTCTATGATTGATTGCTGCCAGAATAAAGCTGCAATAACACAACTTCACAAATAATGAAGTTAAAGTGTAAAGAGGTTGTAGTCTGCTTTGTAAAGGGAACTTGTGGTTGTTTTCTGTCGATAGCATCTGACACTGAGGTGTGGCAACTGAACTTCAGCAGTTAACCATACATTTTTCCAGATTTAGCTGTCTTCAGCAGCAAATCATGTTATGATTTATGGCTTTTCACGGAGTGATGGTTTTTTTGACCCAGCTGTGAGCACAGCTAGAGCTGGGTGGGGTACATGAATGCTGCCGCTTGCTTTGAAAACTCTCCCTGGTGCTGCACTGGTATGTCTGAACCACAGGTTCAGGGTTAGACTGATCCTGAAATTTAAGTTCAGGAAGACTTAGTGACAGGGATTGTTAAAATTATTTCTTACTTCTTTATGGCATGGAACTGGATTATTTCTTAGGATTATCCAGGCACTTAATACATTAAGTTTCTTACTACTGTAGGGAACAGGTACCTTAACAGTGCCCTTGATCACCTGTGCTTGCTTCCTGTAGTACTCTGGTATTTGTGGCTCTTGGTCTTTTGTGCTATAGCCTTGTGGTGTGAGATGCTGTTCTGTGGTTTCAGTGTTTGGGGTTGTGTGACTGGATGCTTCTGAACTAAATACCATGTGGTGGTGTGCAATTGGTCTTGCTCACCCTGGCAGCCCCGTTCATTTTCATCCTGTGTTTAGTCCTTGTTACGGTACTTCCGATCTAACCTACGCACAAAACCTGACTTTGGTGTTAACAGTCTGTTGCAGAGATTTATTGCAATACTCCACTGAGGTCAAGGGAACGTCCTTTCTCAGAAACGGGAGTGCAGGACTGTACTGGAGCGCTTGCAAGGAAACACTGCACTGCAGGACTTTTAATTCTCTCTTTTACTTGTGATTCGTAATCCTGACGTACTCAGGAACTCCTATACCAGACACAATAGAGCCAGCTGTTGCACTTGGCAGAAATGTATTGTTCTGGTATTTTAACCCTCCATAAACCTACGCTGAGGAGAGAAGTATGTCAAAATCAGTTGCCAGGAGGCACCCTTCCTGGTTGTGACCACCCTGGACTGTCCCATAGAGCTGGATTCCTTTCTTTCAAAATCTTCAGATCAGTCCTTTGAGAGCACATCTTCAGATCAGCCTTTTATTCTAGAAGAACAGCATTTTGAAATAACAGAGTCTATAGTAGAGACAGTGTTTAAACTGTTTGTGGTCACTTTTGCTTACAGTTTTCAGGGGATACCCTACGCACCGCTCTGTAAAACAGCCTTGAGGTCCCATGCCAGGCTTTTTTCTCAAAGATGTTCCACCTCGCCTGGAATCATTCACACTGTCATTAATCCAGAAAGACAGATTGAGAACACGTAGATGTGGTTTATACTGAGTCAGCATATCCAAGGGGGAGAGGAAAGACACCAGTCCTTGCACAAGTGAATACACAGACTAGAAGTGCTCCAACAGAAAAAGGGATGCAAAGATTCACCACTTCAGAACAGCCTGTAACCCTAAAGTTAGGCTCTGTACCGGAAGGTGAGTAGCCTAAGTTCAAATCCCCTCAGTCACAATGGATCTCCCTACATCGAATATAATACATGCTAAACCTTAGGGCTACATAGGGACTTAGGATGTACAAGGAAAGGATTGTGGTGTGGGATGGAAAGGACAGCAAAAGAGTATTGCAGCAAGAGAATGGGGGTGTGGTAGTCCCTTGGTGATAATCAAACTCTTGAATAACCCATTCAGGTGAATTGTGCATCCCAACAAGTGAAATATCTGCCTAGCATCTTGCGACAGGAGACACATTCATTCTGAACTGGAATAAAGAGACAGAGAATTATTTTCTGTGGCTCAGATGAAACAGCCAAGTATGGCTGTGGCTACCTCTGCTATTTGCTTTGCTGTACTTTCACCTGCTTTTTCTCTGAAATCAGGTTTTCATACAAGAGACTGTCCTGTCAATTTCATCTGATGATTCTCTGGCAAATCAAAATAAATGTAATTAAATATTAAGGAACTGGGCAGGCAACGATGGAATAAATACCACGGGTCCTATACAGATCTTGGGATGAGATTAGTTTGACTGTGTTTAACAGATGTGTACTGTTTACCTGATGAAAAAGGTATACTTTGGTACGACCTTCCTTTGGTAATTTGTAAGTTGATTTAGTTTTTGAAGTAATTGCTGGAAAGACAGGTCTTAGAACAAACTGCTGTCATTATCCATGAAGAAGGAAGAGTGCAAGCATTCTTCCAGCACCGATACCCCATCTGGAGGGACAGGTGTTACTCTTTGTCCTTTCAAACCCCACGTTTTGCCTCAGAACTGTAGGAAGGGATTTCCCTTGTGTCCTTCATTACAGTGGCTTTAAGTAGATCTACCCAATGAACCGTGTTAGCACTTCATTTCATGCCGGCCACAAGATGAAATGATGTCGGCTTTGGACAAAACTGGCCTTTGTTACTGGGGAGGTTAGCAAATGCATATGTCACGGTGAAGGATGGCGCAAGTCAATCAAGCGACAAATCAATTGAGTTCCCCAATGCAGACAGGGTCTGAGTCTCCACCACACGCCAGCTGTCCCTACAGTGTGCCGGGATAAGAGGGGCAGGGAAGGACTAGGGTCTACTGTCATTCAAGAGTTTAGTGAGGCAGGCGTGTCCCTTTGCCACTGGGGACAGATGCACAAGGATGACCAAAGCTGCAGTGTGCTTTGGACACTAAAGTATGAAACCTGTGTTTTTAAAGAGTTTCCTGTCTGATGCTGATTTCCGCCCCCCATCTCAGACAGTGAGGTGCCACCAGCTTGCAGACAGCACAATAATACTCCAAAGACAATGAAACAGTTCAGTCTGGTTTTTAAAACTTTTATGGCTTAATATTGCAAATTGTTGAGATATTCCCATTTCACAAGGTCTATTTATTGTATAAGGTGGGGGGGGAAGCCTGGTTGATTGAAAGGTTGAGAGTGCCAGAATATGTCAACAACATGCTTTAATTACTCTCTGTACTAGTGCCTCTGTCACTGCTACAGCTTTCAGAAAACTACTCTGTAACTGTCTCTATTTGGAGGTAGAAAAAAAGAGTCTAGGCTGACTCACAGGTGTCTGGAAAGACCAGAATACTTGTCTCATTGCATGTTTCATCACGGTATTTTCAAGAAATTATTGTAGAATGATGTCACCCAAGGAAAATGTCATCCCACAAGAACTGTCCACAAGTTTGCCTTTATTAAGGAGGTTGAATAGTTCAGTCTGTGTTAATGGTTAAGCTGACCAGACATTTCTCACTAATCACAACATTTTCATTAATGTCTTTTTGGAGAGGCAGTGGGACAGGGGTTTTGCAGACTTACGTCATTCCCAAGTCTGCTATGTTTACTTATCACATAGGTTTGTAGATAACTACTTTGGCATACCAATGTTAAAAATAGCTTCAGGTGCTGAGCAGGGAGATGAATAATCACATTTGAAAGACTTCACAGAGTTCTCAGATTCACTCCACAGGCACAGATACTCAGATAGATACCATTCTTCTTGTGTCTCTTAAGGGTAGGCTGGCTTGACCTAAATACTCATGTAACAGACTTTAACTAGGAAGCCACTAGAAACAGCTAGCTGGATTTGGTAGCTCATTAAAATAAATAAACAAAGAACAGTTGATACAAAACAAAAGGTGAACATTGTGCGCAAATGTTTTGTTATTGAGTACTAAGGTCACCATATCATCCTTTAAAAACTTCTGTCCACCTAAGGCTGATGGTATGCTGCCTAAGAACCAGGGTGGGTGTCTACTCGGAGGAGAATCTGGTACCCTCTACTTTTGGTCAGTGAATTATGTGCTTGTCCCACTCCTCCTGGGGCCATACCCTGATGGGTTAAGGCTATTTACAGACTCATGAGAAATACAGACTCAAATATTTCTAAATGGTCTCTAACCACTCTGAAAAAGAAAATTATTCTTCTAAACTGCAGTATGTAATTAAAGCAAAATTATTCTGAGTGTCAGAAGATGGGAGATAGAAAGAGGGAGAAGAGGAACTCGCTGATAGGTGACAAACATAACAAAATACAGCAGACGTCACAAAATTGCTTGTTAACCTATTCTTTCTGCATCTTGTCTCCTTGACCCATCATCCCTTCTACCTTTAAATCGAGTTTAAGCTAAGGCAGCTGGATTCACCACCTTGATCTCTCAGCAAAGAGACCCATGAATGCTCCCCCTCAACCCAGCCTTTCCTACATCCACTCTGCAAAGCTTTTCTTTACATCCCATTTTTGCCTGGCTTCGATATATTTCTACCAGTCTGTGGGTGTCTGACAGGGGCTGTCTGCGTCTGCCAGTCTCCAGTGGCACCCTCACCCTGGTCATCTCCCTGTGCTCCCTCAAAGGCTCTCTGGCCTCAAGGACCTGGCACAGCGGTCTTCCCAAAACCCATCGGCCTCGCAGCTGGCTCTGCTGCTCAAAAACCCCTTCATGCTGCTATGTAAGCAGTGCTTTCTCCAGAAAAAAAAAAATGAGCTGCTGTCTGAGGAGAGAGAATCTGTAATCAGGGGCTTCCAGAGGAGATCAGAAATACGTTAGCCAAGGGCTTTGTCATTCCTATTGTCAAGGTTTGGGGAAGGGGATTCTTTGTCAAAGGGATTTGGAGAAAGAAAGGAGTAAGAAAATGATTTTGATCTTCACCCTCTCCCCACACCCTTCCTCGCTTTTTTTCCTCCCTTATAAATACTTATTTTTGCCTGTGAAGGTCCAAGTTTCTGTGAGCTTATAGTTCTCTCCCAGCCAGGACAGATGCTGTGTGCACAGTGGGTTATGGGGTGACAGTGATTTAAAATTGCTCTAAAACATGCTAGTGAAGCTCTGTCACCCCGTGATTTTAGGCACAGTATTTTCCAGGTGGCATTGCTGGTCTCCTTAAATGGCAGGTAAGCAATTTGCTGAACTTTTTAAAGTACTTCTGGCTTTTTCGTGATATAAAAATAAGCCTGCCTTGACCTATTTTGAACTCATTTCTTGGGAACACAATCTCAGTTGATGTTAGAGGTTTCCAAAACCTTTCTGGAAGCATTTTAAGTACAGTGCATTAGACTTAGCCTTCTTTATGGCCCTGATTCAGCACTTATGTATGGGCACAACCCAATGTGTTAGTACACTACCATTTGCTCCAAGTTATGCATGTTCTAAACTGCCTCTGCTGGGAAGCAATAGATCAGCCTTCTCATCATGCTCCCTGTCTGCCCCTGGATTACTGGAGAAATTAATGGTCCAAGCAAGGGACTAAATCAATTGAATCCAAGCTATAGACTTCTTTAGAGAATGCTAGTGTCAGCTGGAGCTGTTGTAGCCAGCTCCGTTTATTGGCCCATGCACGCTATGCAGTAAAACGCTTAGCAGCGACACAAGCTTGAACCAAAATGCCAGACCCTAGCATCCCCAAATGCCAGGGAAGACTGGATCCAAGCCTGCCTTTAATGGACCCAACTTTCCCTCAGCATTGACTGAATCCCTTCATCGCTCTGCTGGAGAAACTCCTCTGCTGGAGGGGCAGAGAAAGCCATAGTAATAGCACTGTAGAAATGTAGGTGGTTCCTGGCCCCCCAAAGGCAGCCGCTGTGCTGTTGTCACCACTGGCCTAAGGCTGTTGGCCATCTCTGTAACCCAGCATTTCTGTACGTGAATTGGGAACGGGCAAGCCTGAAAGTAACTGGTCAAGTGCTCTTTAGATTCCTGAGTGACACATTTATGCATACGGTGAAGGCTCTTCTTGTCAAGTATTACACACAGTTATTGCTGAATTTGATCCATAAAGCAATAGGCAAATCAGGGTTGAAACTTGAAGTAATGAGTTAACTCTTACGCATGTTTTTCAGCTTTATCCTTAAATATCCAAATCCCCTCGTATAGCTCTATGCATACAAAAATGTATACAGACATCCCCACCCCATACAACATTTGTCTATGAACACAAATTTGAAGTTGTGTTTAACATTTTCATATTATTCTATGTGCTACTGAAAGATAAAATGTTAAAAGATACCCAGGGAAATTATAATGATCAGGGATCTTCTTACTGTCCTACCACTTGTGGTCTTGCAAATATGACAAATTTCTCTAGGTTGTGCCAACAAAGGACAGAATAAGTGAGAACCACTTATCACTGAGGCTTCACTGATTGTCATTTCACCTCCCTCCCACCCTCCCTCTATCTCTTTTCTTGGATCCTCCTCCTCTTGTGGTTTTTTTTTTTCCCCTTCCCACTTGTCTCCTCACAGGATATGAGTAACTGCCACTGAAGTCAAACCGAGTTACTCACTTCCTCCGTCAGGGAACTCAGATCCCTAAAGTATACATTCTGCAGAATCACACAAACATTTGCATGCCTGCTCCAGAGTGGGAATGAGCTCTGAGAGAACAGCCTTGTGAGGTTTCTATCACTTCATGGGTTGAATCAGGTGGGAAAAAACACTGAAATGCTGTTTCATGAAGTATTTTTGTGTCTGGAGAATGAACAGTCACACAGAATGGACAGTCATACCTTTAAAAACTGATGTTGTTATATAAATTATGTGGTTTTGTGGAAAAAGGACCGTATTCTTGTATTTACTTTGAGGTTTCTTATCAGTTCTTGTTCTACCTACATTGCTTTGTCCAGGAAATTGTTCAGCTACTTTCTAAAGTAAAGAATTATGCTGGAGCTCATGGGCACAAAGTTTTATATTTACAAAAAATATATTATCAGAGTTAGAAATATGTTCAAATCAGATTGTCGGATCTGCATAGTCCCACTCATCCATGGTCTTCAGAGATTGTTAGGAACCTCCCCAAGTACTCATCTGAACTTGAATCTCTGTTGTGTCTATACAGAGAAGAGCCTAAAGCCCAGCTCGAGTGAACTTTGCACTTCAAGCAGACTGACTGCGTCTTTATGCATTTACTCACAACTTCCTCTTGACTTCTGAACCTCTCTGAGCCATGGCCTTACAAGCACTTCTGAAATACACTGTAGAGCTGATATGAAGTAACAGTGCTTACTCTTAGTCCTGCTGTGCCTCCAGGGAGCAGCCTGGAAATCTGCCTGATGATCAAGATAGGAGCTGTTTGAAGATAACGCTACCTCATGCTTGCATGTGCTTGTGGTGGGACTTCAAATAACTCTTTTAACTCTAGGCCTTGGATGAGGACGAGAGTTGAGAAAGACAACTTCTCAAGATGGTTTCCTTACATGGAAAACTACCATTTGGCTGACCCTGCAGGCGATAAAACTCTCAAGCCTGCAGTAGCACTTGTGGTTATGTTTTCAAAGCTAAACCAGGCACAATGAAAAAACGCAGGCACAACAATTACAGAAAACATCCACTCTTAGTATCACTGGATCATATGCCAAGCTGCAAGGACAAAACCGACACCTTTGTCCTACAGAAAAACGGGGTTTTCTGCTGGGCTGCAGGGTGCAGTTCCCCACTCCTGAAGCTAAGCTTACTGCCTTCAGCCTAGCAAGTTTTACTTTAAGGTACCTTTCTCCCTGTCCATCTTTTTAAGATTGCCTTTTCTTTCCCTGCTTCTGCAGTGTTTGCTGTTCAGAATATTTTTGAGGCTCTGAATGCAAGTGACTCTTGAGAGACCTCTGAAAAAAAACTGAAATTTAACATCACTGAGAGCAGAGTCAAAGCAAGCGATGATTTTGAGTATGAGGGCTCAGACACAAAGAAGGATGCTGCCTCTATCCCTCCACAGAGCCATAAGAAAACCAGTGCAATCATTTGCAGACTCAGGGGGAAGAAGAAGCAGTACAAAAGCTATTTCACAGAAATATATGTGATTTGCCATTCAGATAAGACCTGTATCTGCACTTGTTGAAGCCAGAGGTAGACCCCATTAACTGCAACGTACGGGATAAGAGCATAGAAAGGAAACAGAAGCTTTCAGTATAAGAGTGACTTAGAAGTGCGGTGTATGGAACAAACACATCCAACACAAAATATTTATCTTTTATTCCTGGCTTCACAAAAAAGGTGAGATAATAATACAGCTGTCAGAAACTCCAGGTGTTTGTAAGAGGTTTTTGTGCTCCAAGAGGTTGCTCCCCTGGAGAAAATCCTCAGGATTCCTGCAAATCCAGCTGGAGTTAATTAAGCCTTCTGGAAAGAAAGTACAGAAAGGCTGTGCCCACCGGTCACCTCCAGGTTTCAGCAGAGATGCCAAGTTGTCTGGGGGCTTTCACTGACATCTCAGAGCAATATCTGAAAACGCTGCTATCATCAGGCTTGATTTCTGCCAAAGGAGGAAAGTCTCCCTATGGAATCTTCTATACAGAGTCTCCTTTTTCTGTCATCTATTCACTTGTTCACTTGTGCAGCTTAGAGTGCTTCACCCTTCCAAATAGCATCTGCTTTTAGGGAATGCTGTCAGGCTCCCAAAAACTCCTCCATAAGTACTGCCAGAACTGGCTCCAACCTTTGCCTCATCCTGCCCAAAGGAAGAGCTGCCAGATCAGAGCGAGAAGCACTTGCAGCGCGACAAGGAAGAAGGTTTTCACAACTCTTCCCTTTCTTTCAGGGTTAAATCCCAGCCTCGAGAGAGTCAAAGGCTAAAGTACCACCAGCCCTCCCCAAGCCTATCTTGCCAGGACCTTTTATAATGGACCTACAGTGATGACCAGTGTTTGCCTCAAACAAAAGGCTCCTTAACAAGTTTTTTTATCTTCCTTTTTAGAGATTAATCATACTAGTTCTTTTCCTGGTACAAAATCATATTAAAAACAAAAATCTTGGAAAAGTCATTGCAGGCTCTTTTTTTTCCTGTGGGAGGAAGGAGAGCCACCCCGTTGGCAAACTCTTGGAAAATTTTTTTTTTCCCTCCTAAAAACATTTTTTTCTTTGCCTTAGTTTTTGTTACATTTCAAACCTTTGAAATAAAAACATCTTCAGTATTATTCATAGTCAAAGCACTAAAGATGTTTTTTTGCTCCATAACACTGTTCATTGATTTGTATCTTGAAATGGTTTAAAGTATAACTGAGAAGGAGGCTGGGAAGGACAAAGGAAGGGGCAGGAAAGAGAATTAAAAGGACCAGAGAGAGATGAGGCACTTCGAGGATCCAAAAATTCCTGAATTCTAATAATTCCATCTCTGCCACAGGTTAAATAGCTAGACAATAAAAGAAGAGAAAAGACTGCTTAATTCAGGCTATATACTATAGTTTACATTGGAAAAAAAAGAAAAAATTGAGAACAAACAGAACGCAAATACTTGAGAAAACATTTGGGATTAAAGATGTCTATGCTAAAGATGTGATTCCCTAGCTCCTTCAGGGAGAAGCTAGGAAAACGGTATTTCTGACACTTTCCAGAAATGTCTCAGTAAAGCCAAAATGTTTGATATTTTATTCTTACTATTTCTGAACAAGAAAGCCCGTGGGAAAAATGGATTTTTACCTCTGCTAGGTTTTCTCTGTCAGAAAGAAGAGAGTGCCTTTACGTGTGTGTGTGTGTGTGTTATATATAGGCACAAGTCCAATCTGGTTTTAAGCTTGAAGGTCACCATTAAGCAAAGATCACGGCCACAATATTGAGTTATATTTAGGGACAAAAACACAACAAAGGAACAGGATAGTCTGTATTTTGTCAATGTCTGTGACACTTTTATTACCTATTTGTTATTGCTGTGTTATGGGAAAGTCACTGAAGCATACATTATTATTCTGTACTTCATCTTCATTCCACGTGCTTCAAAACCAGTTAAACATAACATTTCAGATTAGCTGTGGAAAAGCTTGCACATGTCTGAAGTGATTTTTCCTTCCACCCCGTCATTTGTCACTGTTCGGGAGATAAAGTGGGGTCGAGCCGCTACTTGACCTCGTGCTTTTGCTTCTTGGATTCCTTGGATTCCTTAAGACCAGCCATGTGGGTAAAACCCCATCCAGGTTTTTAAACACTTTCTCTGCTTAGCAGTTATAAATTCATTTTCATTCTTTGTTTTCAAAGTCAGTATCAAGCTGTCACAAGACTTATTGATATTTCCTGAACAAGCATCCATAAACCGATCATTTCCATTCGATCCTTCCCCATGCCCTGAGCCTTCCCAAGCAGGTTCAGCTGGTGCTCTGCATATTCCAGCCTTGGAGAGAATTAGTTAACAATATGGCTACTATTGAAGAAGCATGTTTACTGCTGCCCAAAGACTCCACTGAAGTCAGGAGAACATCGTCAGAAAGGTAAACGAAACTTTGTACTGGTCTTGTAGGACTGTGGGAGAGTGCTCATCAGAAGGAAGTACCCTGTATGGCTGTGCGTGCTCCCTTCGCCAGATACGACATGCTGAAGCTGCCTGGGTCTTGTCATCCACACAGCTTCTTTCTTCAAGTGAGGAAGAAGATAGTGCATAAGAGTTGGTTAAACAGCAGCAATTACCTCAGCCAGGTGTTGCCACACAAATGCTGGCTTGCTGCAGTTGAGGTTGTTTCTCTTCTGACTTGCTCTTTGCTGAATTTGTTTATCCAAAGTTGGAGCCAAGAAACCCTGGACATCTCTTCACATCACAGTAGTACCACAGGGGATCCTACCTAGTTTCACATGGAAACTTATGAGGCTTCAAAGAATCTTTAGAAGTCAAGAGAAATATTCAGCTTGACTTGAATGTTTTTTCATTCCATTTGCAACTATGAAATTGAGATTCAGATTTACTGAGCAAAAGAATCCCTGTGCACCCACCCATTCGGAGAGGGCACCTGACAGCTCCTCCTGCTGTGGCAGCTCCACAGGGGCGAGGTAAGAATACTGATGCTGATGTTGCCTCACACAGGTTTGAAAACACTAGTAAATGGCACTGTTTTGCTGCTGAAGCAGATACTTAAGCAAGCGATATCTGTACTTTCAGTTTACATTTTTGTGTGTCATTTTACCACCTGACTAGCAGCCCTCAAAACTAACCTGTCCAAGTTAACACTGCACTGGTCTTCACTGTTATGCTTTGCTCTCTTTCCTGCATTTATACAAATACACCCAAAGTCATCGCTACACAAAAGCTCTTCTGGACTAGTCAGGAATTTTGGGTAAGGTCCCTTCAATGCGTCAGAGCAGACTTGTTTGATACAGGTCTCCTGGCACATTTCCAGACAAACTTGTCACACACATGATGGGCACTCTGAGAGCTTGGTTTTGGGCTTTTGATCTTGATGCTTCAGGATCTGAAATTTTAGGAAGAAAACTGAGATCAGACCTGACAGCTTTCTGTTATCTTAAGATGGGTCTGTTATCTTAATATGGGTCCGCAGGTAAGACTGCATCCAAAGACTTTGTTCTATCATTAGGTAAAGGGGGCAGAAAGAGAAGTGGGTTTGGGTGTGCCGTTAGTCAGCCACACATTTGTAATACAGATAAATGCACAGTCATGCTTTCTGATAGGAATTGCACCCTTCCCATCACTCTGTAATCTGCTCCCGTGCTTCAGGGAAACTGTAAAAATACGACAAAGGTCATTTATTTCATTTTGCCTTCTCTGGCTGGTAACACGCTGACCTGACTTTCCTACACCTGCGTTATTCCTGCTGCCCTCTGAATTGCAGTTGTACCTGTAAGAAGGATTTGTGCTTGATTTTCTGGAAAATATCAGCCACTTAACCAATTTGTCCCCTCAAGGAAGCTTTTCCAGTCCAAAACATTTCAGTGCCATTATGAGACAAGCTCCTATTTCTTTCCCATTTCCTTGTTTGCAGTGTACAAATGGTGACCTCACATGTGCCAAGAAAAACAGACTTCTTAGTCATCTTGCCTACAATTTCTGAGGCATTGGCTCGATACCATGTATTAAATGTAGGCTAACTAGATCCCTTTATCAGAATAAAAGCCTCAGCTCTGGTCTTTAACCTGAGTTCCCCTTTTTAACAAGTAATGTAGGCAATGCTGCTTATGTAGGAGGACCACTCCAATTCTCTTTTTTTTCCCCTGGAAGCTCTGCTGTGTGAGCTTACTGCGCAGGCTGGAGTTTCAGCGCACGCAAGTGTTGATCCCGGAAGATGCACACGTTGCCACACGTTTGTCAGCAACACCACCGCATTGCTTGCCTCCGCTCCCTCGCCTGACACACGCGGCATAGACTGCTGAGAGTGCAGCCTCACTTCTTGGCTCAAGCTGCACCAACAAACCAACCACCGTGCCGAGCAGCAAAGCACCTGCGTGGAAGGAAATCCCAGGCCCAAGGGAGATGGGTGCGCTGCCAACCGCCCCGGCACCGCGATTGCACTGCTCTGCCACGCTGAGGGAGATCACAGAGGCTGTAAAGGCTGGAAATTTGGTAGAGCCTTCAGTTATCCCCATGTACCTTGCGCTAAGATCATAGTGGGATGTAATACTGGGGCCAAATTTTTAGATACTTCCATTTTATGGAGGAGCTCGTAAGAGAAGATGCAGCCCTTGACTTGAACCTGAGCAGTGCGCAGTGTTTCTAGACGCCAAATATCCCTTACAGATATGCTCAGCTTCAGAAAGAGGAACTGTATAAAAATGAGGAAGTGTTTTAAAAGGAATTAAAAGGGGCATCTATGAGAATTAAGTTCCTACAAACCAGATGGAGGTTGCTGAGGGATGCCATATTGGTAGCACAGTACCAGTACATACTATCTTTTCAGAAAAGCTTGAAGAAAGGGCAAAAGGTAGCCAGCTTTGCTAGGCAGGAGAGCAAGGAACGGCATTAAAAAGAAGTTAAAAAAGCTGAAGGCATGTCCAAAGGGAGAAAATAGAAAGGATCATAAACTCTGGCAGATTAAATGTAAAAATGCAATAAGGGTGGCCAAAAAGAAGGACTTTGAAGAACAAATCACAAAAATTATCCAAACTAATGATAAATCTTTGGGTTTTTTTAATACATCAAGAGCAGAAAACTTGCCAGAGTCTGCAGGAGCAGCTAAGGACTGGGGTGCCAGAGGAATTACCTGCAAAGCGTTAGGGAATTTCCCATCTTGAAATTCATGTCACAACCAAACAGACCTACAGCTACAACCACTACCTCCAAGTGCAAGGTCCTGCACCTGGGTTTGGGCAACCCCTGGCATCAATACAGGCTGGGGGATGAAGGGGTTGAGAGCAGCCCTGTGGAGAAGGACTTGGGGGTACTGGTGGATGAAAAGCTGGACATGAGCTGACAATGTGCACTCACAGACCAGAAAGCCAATTGTATCCTGGGCTGCATCAAAAGAAGGGTGGCCAGCAGGTTGAGGGAGGGGATTCTGCCCCTCTGCTCTGCTCTGGTGAGACCCCACCTGCAGTACTGCGTCCAGCTCTGGGGTCCTCAGCACAGGAAGGATATAGACCTGTTGGAGCAGGTCCAGAGGAGGGCCACAAAAATGATCAGAGGGATGGAACACCTCTCCTATGAAGACAACCTGAGAGAGTTGGGGTTGTTGAGCCTGGAGAAGAGAAAGCTCCAGGGAGACTTTATTGCAGCCTTTCAGTACTTAAAGGGGGCTGATAAGAAAGATGGGAACAAACGTTTTAGCAGGGCCTGTTGCAATAGGACAAGGGGTAAAGGTTTTAAACTAGAAGAAGGTGGATTTAGACTAGATATAAGGAAGACATTTTTTACAATGAGGGTTGTGAAACACTGGAACAGGTTGCCCAGAGAGGTGGTAGATGTCCCATCCCTGGAAACATTCAAGGTCAGGTCAGACGGGGCTCTGAGCAACCTGATCTAGTTGAAGATGTCCCTGTTCATTGGAGGGGTGTTGGACTAGATGGCCTTTAAAGGTCCCTTCCAACCCAAACCATTCTATGATTCTATGATCTGCAATGGCATTTAATGCATGTATCTGTTTGTGGAGCTAGTCCTACGTCACCTTTGTAAGGGCACACAGCAAGCGTGTGCAAGAAATAGGAAGTTAGCCAACATCTTCCAGGAATTAAACCAACGTCTACGCTAGTGCTTTCTCTCCATCCCTAACTCCATCTCAACAGGAGAGATAATCAACCTATGCCATCCTTCCCTATGTCCTTGGCTTTTGCTGTTATCTCTAACCTTTGTTTATTACAGTACTTGCACAGGATCGGTCAAGAATGAACTCCATTTCTATGCCAAAGAATTTACAAATTGCTGTGTTTCATCAAAAGAAACAACACTGAATGTGATTGCCATACTTTGCCACTTTGCCAAATGCAACAGCTCAACATATAGTATTCTGGGCTTATGGAAACTAGTGCCCAAATGCACAAGTAAATTAATGCTGCAAAAAAAAAAAAGCTTTTAAAGATGTAGGAGGTCACTTCTCCCATTTTCATTTTTTTGGAGAAGGGATCTGAAGTTTCCAAGCTTTTTGGGCTGTCACATTTTAATTTTTCAAGCCTGTAGCTAGAATCACTGGCAGAAGTTTGTCACCTGTTCAAAAAGCAGGTTTTTCCTGGTTTTATGATTACAAACACACCATGACCTTTAGACAGAAAGAATATTACAACATATAATTATATGCAACTGAAAAAAAAGGAAAAGCTTTGCTGCTTCACAGATAATTTGCTGTTGCTTTTATGTTCCCTGGCCTGTGAAGAGCCTTTGTGAGTTGTTTCCTTGCTGAATGCTCCTCCAGCAGTTCTCCCTTGAGTTTCTCATCTGTCAGCTAAAGCATTCTAGATAAGGTTTATTCCATACACCTGACTTCTCAAGCATCTGTTTGTTGCTGTGCATGCAAAGCTGTGAAAGAAAGTGGCACCTATAACATGTTTCAGATGCAGCCACATAAGCACCTTATTTTATTCTGTTTTCTATATGAACACAGGGTCATTTCTATCTTGTACATCCTCAGTAGCTTAGGGGAAGAATGGTACTTCCAGTGTATTTTTTCCAATGAATATTTACCTACACAATAGCCTTTGGCAGTCTTAGAGATTCCAAAAATTAGAATGCACCTACACAGATCATTGTCTTAAAAATAACCCTCTCTCTTTTCAATGAGGTAAGAAAACATATGCATTCACTGATCAGACTATGACTAGTTTGTAGGCAGAGAAATGCAGTTACTTGTTTGCTGTTCAGACACATTTCAGAGCATGTCTATAAATTCTCCTTCAGTCCCCACAGTCCAGTGTATCACAGGCTTTTTGCCTACTTTCTTCTGGAGCGTCCAGCTGTGGTGATTTGAGGTGAGGACACCAGTCAGTTCAAGGACCTAATGACTGTTTGGAGCAATGGGTACTTGTCTGAGGGAGACCTGAATCCCTGCTCAGACTCCAGAGTGATGGACATATGCTGAAAGTTTCTGTTAAGCAACATCACCAATAGCCGAGCCTCACTACAGTTCTGATTTTTCTCCCTTTCATTGTATTGTAAATAAAAAAAATAATGCAGGGGGATACAGGGAACTCTTCACCTCATAAATGGGTCTGTAAGGGATATCTCTATTTTAAAAAGCTGTTTTTGGAAGAAAGTATGTGCTGTATGAGAGCTAACTTCAGTAACTGTCCATTAGTCACACCATACCCCCTAACATTTCTGTAGGGCATTGTAAATCAATAGAGCATAAAACAAGGTGGTTGTCCAGTGAGAAAGCTCATTTCCCTTTGACCTTCACCAGTATTTCAACTATAGACCTCTGAGGGGCTCTTCTAGTTTGGAGATAAGATTACGCAGGTGAACACTATCTGAAAGGGAGAAAAAAAAGGAGAGTGTTGTCTTAGTTATTAAAACATGAGACTAGCTTAGTTTCATCCTGTGCTCTCTGCTGACTCACTTTGACCTTGAACAAGGCCTCTCTATGTTTTCCTGTCTGTAAGAAGGGGGTAATAATATTTTTTGCTTCCTGGAAAATGATGTGAACATAGCTCAACTTTTCTAACGCATTCATATGGAAGATACAGGGGGGACACAAAGTTCTTTTTCCATGTAGGAGAACCAGGAAGAGTTATAATTACAACGTCCGCAGCATTGCAAGCTTCCATACAGGATGTGGTATCCCACCCAGGACACTGCCTTTCTTACCCCCCTCTAATTGCATTTTTTTCTTGAAAGATTCATTCAAAACAACTCAGCAATTCCAAGATTGGGGGTAGGAAAGAAAAACCATACATTTTGTCCTCTTCCAAATATTTTGGTGATTTTCCTTAGAGAGAATCTAGTGTCGCTGTCTGATTTGGGGCAGTGTCAAGTTATTTGGTGTAAAATCCCTTTTAGCATATGTTACGTTCAGTCACAAACCCTTCAGAGAAACAGTTGGCAAATGCTCAGTGGCGCTTAACAATGAAAAACCCTGGAAATGTCACTCTTGTCACGCTTGAGCCTCTGATGAGGTTATCAATTTGATGGTAGAAACTGAAGTTCTGAGCAAACAGTAGCAATGTTTCAGGTGTGAAAGCAGACCTGTATTCTGGTATGAGGATTTAGGAAACTCTGTGGACACGTGCTCTGTCTGTGTTTTCATACAGGAGGAGATGCTACTCTTTCGGACCTGTCAGCGTAACTTCGATTTCTGAGAAGGCTCTGGAACTAGCTGTTAAAAAAAATTACTTTGTAAGTACCTAAATGATTATAAACTGATAAAAGAAATAGCCAACAAGGATTGTGGAGAATGGGTCATGTGAAGCTTGTTTAATTTCTGCCTTCGGCTGGTTAAGTGGCCTAGTGGGGAATAAAAAAGGGGCATACAATTAATGTGATATAATCTCAATCTCGGTGACATTTCTGCCACTTCTCCACGACATGTCCATAAGGAAACTAATGAAATACAGTATTGATGTGGTCATGAGAAGAAAGGTCGTTGGAAACTTGCTCTCAAAGAGCACTCATCAGCTCTTTGCTGTCAAATTTCAACTGAAGTTTAGTGGTGCTCTGTTCTGACCTGGCCCTGTTCAGCATTTCTTTTGACAGTTTGCAGGAACAATGAGAGACTGGTCATAATATTAGTGAACAGCAATGGCATAGGTCAAGGTTGCAAGTACCATGGACATGAGCATCAGAATTCAACACATGCTTGAAAAATTAAAGAGAATCTGAAATCAAAACGGCTGAAATTCAGCAAAGACAAATATAAGAGTCTTCCTCCTTACAGAGGATAAATTCAGCAGACAAGCACAAAATTGGAAGTTATTGGCTAGGCAGCATCACAGCAGAAGAGGGAGATTTTTCTGACTGGACCCTACACTATTATTTAAGATAGCATTTTTGTCTCCTAACATCTAAATGTGAGGACAGTGAAGCACTGGAACAGATTGCCTACGGTGATTATGAAATCTCCCCTGTTGGACATTTTTAAAGAACAAGTGAAACAAATATCTTTTGAAGATTTCTAGGTATCATTCACTAGATAGTCTCTCTTTATCCCCTTGCAATTCTGGTGTTCTATGATCCACGCTACAGAGCTCAAGCTAGGTATATGTCAGTAATCAGATACTGCTCAGGAAGAGATGAGCTTTGTTCCAACAATAAAACTATCTTTACATAGGCAGCAGTAGCAATTGTTCCACTTTCCGAAGTAGTGGTGAAGTCTCAGCTGGAGTCCTTTGTCTTAGCTGGAAGCAGTAAGTAGACACAGTCGAGGGAAAAGCACAGAAAAGCAACAAGTGTGATAAGAGGTGTAGAAAATGTGACTCATAAAAATGAAGGTGAAGGCACTGGATTGAAAAGAGAAGACCAAGAAGTGGCACAGGAGCTTGAAAGGGATTGATGCAGATGGGGCAACAACTGTAAATTACTTCGCATGTCTGTTTAGGGAAGCACAAGAAAGAATCAGTTTCACCTTCACCTAAAAGATTTAGGCAGGGTATTAGGTAAGACTTTCTATCTGAAAGTGTGGCAAAGTGTTAGGACATACTACTCAGGGGTATCGATTTCTTAAAGTGAAGAAGATAAAAGTCTCAGGGATGGTGTCCAGATACTTTTAGCCTGCTTGAGTGCAGAATGTTGGATGAGATGATCTTCTGAGACTCCTGCTAGCCTGCCAGATCTGTGAATTTATCCTTGGCAAATATTTATTTTGGCATGTAGATAAAGTGTGGGGAAATGGAGCCAAATGAATATATCTGAAAAAATCACTGACCTGGATAATGAGTGTGAGCCCTTTATGAAGAAAAGAGAACAACTATGTTGCAACATGCCACTGTCAGGATGATTTATAAATATCATTACTTTTATGTTGTTTTTGCAACTTATACCCTTCCAGACTCCTATTAAAGCCTGAATTTGCTAACAAGGGCCAGGCCACCATGTAACTTGTAGTGTTTTTGTCCTGCTGTTGTTTATGATTTGATAAGTCTCTTGAATTTTGGAGGACATCTCTTGTGAAGTTCTGCATGGGTCAAAATATGCTGTGCTTTCAGAAACAGAACATGAATCACGCAAGAGTTGCTTTTGGTCTGCCAATATGGTAAAAAGTCTATTGGAAACTCCTTCCGTTGACATAGTTAAATACATTTCTGGAAATTCTCATCCTGCAGATTTATTTCCAATTTGCTAAAATCAACTGCTAAGGACTAGGACTGCTGCCAGAACATGCCTTAACATCAAAAGTCTTCTCATCCTCCATCAGCATCTGCTTAATTGAGGCTGTAGAAAGAGTGCTGCTTTCCCTCTGTTCAGTGGTGAAAAGAAACTGCCTTTGCATTTGGTGAGCTGGAACAAGTTGAAATATTTGACTGTTAGGTGGAAGATCATCCAGTGAATGTGAACCCAATAATGACACTGTTTCATGTGTTTCTACATAGAAATCCAAGTGCAGTAGATACATGCTGTGCTCTTTCAAAAGCCAAAGAAATTGCCTCCTTTTCTAGTTAGCTGGATTACTGTTTAGTTTCTGAGAGGCAAACCTATTAGTGACTTTTCATTTTACCGTAATACCTGCAAAGATCATTTTTCTGGAGGAAAACTGGTTTCATGCTGTATTACTGGACCAGTTGGCAGACAGAAATAGTGAGCCTCACCTTCCTTTTCCTTAGCAGAGAATTTGTCGAGAAAACACCCCTTACTGCTATGCAGTTGCATTGATGTTAGAAGAGACATAATGACTCTGGAACACATATTATGGGTGCTGTCAACTGTGGAGTTAAATGACAAAAAGACGAAAAACATATTAACAAATGCTTTAGCCAGAGTATCCACCTTTTGTAAGATAAAGAAGGGATCTTAGAGCTAGAAATTCTTCCATTAATTGGCCTTAAAACTACACATTTCAAAGTAGGCATCCAGCAGCTGCTGTTTCTCTATATGTACTGGATGAGGTTTTCACCCCTGAAGACACTGAAATGCTATGCCGTGCCTGCACTGACCTAAGAGCAATCCTCTGAGAGAGGGCAAATGGTTTTAATTCCAGTCCTGTTAGGTTATTTTCTATCCCTTGTGCTTTCCACCTCCAGCACTAGGATTGCTGACCCAGCCAAGTCCTGCCAAACAGGGCTGCGTGGAGCAGAGGTGGGATGTGGCAGGAGAGGTGCTAGGACAGGGTGAAGGCAGCAGCGGTGGTGGATCACCCAGGGAAGCCTTGAGGGGTGGGGACATTGGTATAAACATGTTTACCCTTGTCATGCCCCACCACATCGCTGGGCAAGGCTGTCCTGAGCCCTCCTGACCCAGCGAGGTGGAATAGCTGCCTCAGCCACCTAAACAGCTGCAGCCCACCAAGCCCTGAGCCATGCCCTGCTGCCTCCCGCTCATTCTGGGCGCACACCGTGGATTTCCCACCCCAATGGGAGAGCTGAAGCCTATGGGGAGGAGGAGAGCAGTACTCTGGTTGGGTGGGAGAGAAACGTCAGGGAACTTCTGCCCGTTGGGAACAAAAATGCAGGCTCCCAGCCCCATCCTGGGTTTGCCCTGCGTGAAGAGCCATGGTATGGGGGGTATTTGCAGTGTTACTTCTATCTGAGAGCCTGGGATCACAATACTAGATTTGCCTATCAGTCAGACTTAAATGTATAGGGGATTAAGGCTTTGATTCAGGAAAACATTTCAACAAGAAGTCGCGTCTTTAGCAGAAAAACACTTCAAGGGCTATGCTGAATCTGTAATAAACCCTTTTCTTTGATACTGCAAAATCTCTGTCAAGAAAGGCAGATTTCTAAATGTCTTTAACTGCACTAGCTTATGCAGTTAGAACAATAGAATAAAAAAAATGCTACTAGAAGGGAAATGAAAAGTATATGGCACTTATCAGAAACATTTTAAACATATTTGAATATGGAAAGCTGTGTCATAATCCTTAATCATTCACTACAAATCTGAAATTCCCGTCAAATGCTGATGGACATTTCATCTTAGTGAAGACTGCAGAACTCTGCCCTCCTAATGGCATGGTCTGATCTACAGTCACAGCGCCTTTCCTCTAGACACTTCTGACAAATAGTTTTACCAGAGGTTGGTTTTTCCCCTCTTCACTGTTTTCTTAAGCTGCTTCTGTAGTTTTGAAACTTTGAGTCTTCCTACTTTTATACTGATATCTTATTAGAGACAACTATATATAACTGAAGGATGAGCTCATCTTTCCTTTTGATAGAGGAAGGCACAAACCAAACAAACTAGCTGATACGTAAAGTCAGAAAAAATAAAATACATGTCTTTTTGAGTATGATTATGCATTGGAACAGACTAACGCGGGACACAGCATATTCTCTTCTAGAAGTTTTTAAATCAAGACTTGATCCTTTTCTGAAAATAGGCTTTAACTAAAAAATGCATTATTGAAGGAAATTGGATGAAGTTTCGTTGCCTCTGTAATGGAGGGGGTCAGATAAGATGATACTAATGGCCTTTCCCAGCTTTAGAATTGCTGAGTGCTTTATTGAATGAGCAAGAGAGTGAATTTTAAGTACTCAACTATTTTAAATGAAAACTCCCTTGCCTAATGTGGCACTGTATTTTCTTCTGCAGTACCTGATGAAATTGTTCCTTCCCAAAGATAAATAAGGAAGTATGTTGGTTTTCCACAGGCTCTTTAAAATGAGTAACGCACCACTCAAAGGGGTCTTTTTTCTGTTTACTTCTGGCACAAAAATGATGCGGACCTCTTAAGGTATTTTTAGAAAAATCACATTTTTGTGAAGTATGCATTTTTTTCTGATGACAGGATTTAAGAATAGATAGTAATTACTCTGTATTTATGTATGTCACCGACATTTTGAAAGTTTACCTGTTGCTATAGGAGAAGAGAGAAGTAGCATAATATCAATCTCATATTTCAGGGAAGAAGTAAACATTTAAAAGCCTGTGGGGTATGGATGACACAGTCACAAATATAGCTGTAACACAATTCAAAGGGTCATTTCATATTTCTAACTACACCTTTGAAGCAACCTGAGTAGGTATTTCATATTGGGCCTGCTGTTTTGGGGGCGAGCAAACTCTGAGAGGTATATTGAAGTGTTATGCCACTCAAAATGCAAAGTGCCTGGAGGGCCCTGATAGCTGCTCAAATCGTTGGGGGATGAACATGCCACATCTTCACACCCCTCACCATCGGTGTCCCTGGGGCTATGCTCTGACTGGAATTATAAAAATACCTTTCCCCTTACGCCCTCTTCCCAGTAGGAATAACTGCTGTAGAGGGGCCTCAGCTACTTTGGAGCAGTTCCCTGAATAATCTACAAAGTAGGAAGAAAAAAAGAGATGATACCATGTGGACCAGCTATTGCAATGTTTAAATGTACCACAGGCAACCATGGCCTCCAGCCCTTGCTCACAAGGGCCCGAGACGTCTCCCTCCAGCCTGAGGTCCTCTCTGCAATGCTGCGTCTACGTTGCAGAAGGCAGGTGTGGAAGGGACTGACTCCTGGCCCGTGGTTCAAATGCTGTCTGTAGATCTGTTGCCAGGCACTTGTACGCTCCAGCAATTAGATTAGTACCCCCCGAGCAGGAAATTTTTATTGTGGCACAACCCCTCATCAGAGTACTCAAGTTTATTAGTCCAGATAGTATAAGGGGGGGGTGGGGGGGACACAACGACACACGACACGACATATATTTGCAAGGAGGAGACTGGCTTGTCAAAAAGAGGGAGACTTTGCTTACTGAAATAAAGTTTCATTGCGCAAAGTAGAATCATAGAATAGTTTGGGTTGGAAGGGACCTTTAAAGGCCATCTAGTCCAACACCCCTCCAATGAGCAGGGACAGCTTCAACTAGATCAGGTTGCTCAGAGCCCCGTCTGACCTGACCTTGAATGTTTCCAGGGATGGGACATCTACCACCTCTCTGGGCAACCTGTTCCAGTGTTTCACAACCCTCATTGTAAAAAATGTCTTCCTTATATCTAGTCTAAATCCACCTTCTTCTAGTTTAAAACCTTTACCTCTTGTCCTATTGCAACAGGCCCTGCTAAAACGTTTGTTCCCATCTTTCTTATCAGCCCCCTTTAAGTACTGAAAGGCTGCAATAAAGTCTCCCTGGAGCTTTCTCTTCTCCAGGCTCAACAACCCCAACTCTCTCAGGTTGTCTTCATAGGAGAGGTGTTCCATCCCTCTGATCATTTTTGTGGCCCTCCTCTGGACCTGCTCCAACAGGTCTATATCCTTCCTGTGCTGAGGACCCCAGAGCTGGATGCAGTACTGCAGGTGGGGTCTCACCAGAGCAGAGCAGAGGGGCAGAATCCCCTCCCTCAACCTGCTGGCCACCCTTCTTTTGATGCAGCCCAGGATCTAGGACTTAAGTCTTCTACGCCTCAGTTACTTATCTGTAAATTCCAGACAACAGTACTTCCCTATTTTAGTGTGGTATTAGGAAGATAAACACATTAAAGGTGACCTGCCTAGTGGGTGAGGGAAAGGCTGTCAATGTTGTTTACCTGGACTTTAGTAAAGCCTTCAACACTGTCTCCCACAGTATTCTCCTGGAGAAGCTGGCGGCTCGTGGCTTAGACAGGTGCACTCTTCGCTGGGTAAAAAACTGGCTGGACGGCCGAGCCCAGAGAGTTGTGGTGAATGGAGCGAAATCCAGTTGGTGGCCGGTCACAAGTGGAGTCCCCCAGAGCTCAGTTTTGGGGCCGGTCTTGTTTAATATCTGTATTGATGATCTGGATGAGGGGATTGAGTGCTCCCTCAGCAAGTTTGCAGATGACACCAAGTTGGGTGGGAGTGTTGTTCTGCTCGAGGGTCGGAAGGCTCTGCAGAGGGATCTGGACAGGCTGGATCGATGGGCCCAGGCCAATTGGATGAGGTTCAACAAGGCCAAGTGCTGGGTCCTGCACTTGGGTCACAACAACCCCATGCAACGCTACAGGCCTGGGGACGAGTGGCTGGAAAGCTGCCCCGCAGAAAAGGACCTGGGGGTGTTGATCGACACCCGGCTGAATATGAGCCAGCAGTGTGCCCAGGTGGCCAAGAAGGCCAACGGCATCCTGGCCTGTATCAGAAATGGTGTGGCCAGCAGGAGCAGGGAGGTGATCGTGCCCCTGTACTCGGCACTGGTGAGGCCGCACCTCGAATCCTGTGTTCAGTTTTGGGCCCCTCACTACAAGGAGGACATTGAGGTGCTGGAGCGTGTCCAGAGAAGGGCGACGAAGCTGGTGAGGGGTCTGGAGCACAAGTCTGATGAGGAGCGGCTGAGGGAACTGGGGTTGTTCAGTCTGGAGAAGAGGAGGCTGAGGGGAGACCTTATCGCTCTCTACAACTACCTGAAAGGGGTTGCAGAGAGGTGGGTGTTGGTCTCTTCTCCCAAGTGACGAGTGACAGGACAAGAGGGAATGGCCTCAAGTTGTGCCAGGGAAGGTTCAGGCTGGATATTAGGAAAAATTTCTTTACTGAGAGAGCGGTGAAACACTGGAGCAAGCTGCCCAGGGAAGTGGTGGAGTCACCATTTGTGGAGGTGTTCAAGGAACGTGTGGACATGGCATTGTGGGACATGGTTTAATGGGCATGGTGGTATTTGTTGGTTGATGGTTGGACTTGATGATCTTAAAGGTCTTTTCCAACCTTAATGATTCTGTGCGATCTGTGATTCTGTGACATTTAAATGCTGCAGTGAAAAGGGTCATGCAAGTAGCAAAGATAGAAAGAAATGAACCTCAGTTTCTAACGCCTTCCAGGACTCCTGAGTGTGGAGAGAGTGCAGGTGCTGGAATCAAGGAAGAAAGAAACAGGATGGAAGAGAGCTGCCAGTCCCCACGATACACTTTCCTGGAGGACAATAAGGGGTGCTTAGTTTGAAAGATGACAACAAAGTCAGTGCCTTTTACAAAGTAGAAGATGGCTGGGTCTATTCTGTGAGCAAGATAACATCCTCCAAAAAGCCTTGGCAGAAACCAAATGCTTTTCCCCATGGAACTGCGCCCACTCCCTTGGCTATGGGCAGGTGTGCTTTGATAGCTTCCCCTCTGAAAGGGGAGGGGTGCTTGTGGGTTTTATTTAATACTGGAGGTTAGTGCCCTGTGATCACAGTTTTAACCTGCTAGTATGCTTCTGGCATTACACCCCAAGAGGAGGGGTATAATGTGAGCAGGGGTTAGAAAAAGGCAGGTTTTGTTCCCACTGGACAAATCACTTTACTTTTCTCTGCCTTTCTTTCCCTATTCCCAGCAGTGTCCTGGAAGGCTGCAGTCCCCAGGGAGGAGAAATATCATAGCTTGACATCACTGGGTGCCTTGTTTCTAATTCTCTGGAGAGTTGAAAGTGGCTGTTGCTGTCTGATGACTGAAAGAGGACTTTCCTAAAATGTTAAGGCCCTTGGGTCTCCAGGACCACAGTAACTCTACCAGAACTTTCTTATGGTCTAAAAGGAAACATTTTTGATGGAGGATTTGCACTGGCCTTACAAACAATGTGTTTTACATCCATTCTTTTCATCATTTTTCTCCTGAGAAAAGCTGGTGGGAGACCAGGCAGAACGCCCCCCCTGCACTGGTCAACAGCATCACCCTTCTGAAAAGCCGGGCAATCACACAGTATGCCAGCACACCAACAAACCCTGGCACTGCACAAAGGAGGATGTAGAGACCCAGCCCAAACAGGGTTACTCAGACATACCACCACCCACTTCCCTCCTGACTGGGAACTAGAACTTTGTACATCAGCACTAGATTTATTTGAGATTCTAATTACTGTATGAATATTGATTATCACTGAAAATGTGCAGCTCAAATGGATGATTGTCTCTGAATTGCTGTTATTGTAGTCACTTACAAGAAGTCCCACTTCCTTGTGAGATATGGTGTGAACCTGCAAGGTTCATGGACAATGGGCACAAGATCTTCCTTCTGGGAGGAGCCTACAGTACCCATGGGATAGAGTTTGAGTTTGTACCTTATGTTCCTTAGAAGCAAAAGGATTCTCTTCTCCTACACAGCCCATCTCCTAAAAAAGAAAGGATAGAAATAAATGTTTAAACACACCAGCTGATATCACCATTGCAAAAAACAAACAGAAGAAAATGGGCATATTCAGCGACTTAAATATCACCAAGTGTTGTCTTTGTCTCGTGTTTCCTGCTGTCTGACTCAAGACACTCTCACTCTGCACTTCCCTCAGGCTTTCTGAATTGCTCTCCAGAGGCACTAAACCCACTACAGGCACAGACAATTAGGTGGAATTTAGGCTGGCTGGAAATGGCCCAAAGCAATTTGAAAACATAAGTTAGAATACAGAGCCACAGAAAAAGAAGGAAATGTTTTCCTTTTCCATTGATATTCTCCGCTTCTGGAAGACCTCATGTGGGCTAATTAAAGGTCTCGGATTTCGTGGGACACTGTTTTCCTGTAATTTTCATACGAAGTTTTTCTTGCTCTGTTATTTTTCTTTTTGGGATCAGATCTTGGCAAAAGGAGAAACAACTCATATACAATACGTGGTATATCTTCACTTTAGTGATAACTGAAACTCGTCAGTAGGTTTTTCATCCATGGAGTTCTCAATGGCTACCCCCAGAAAGGATCCTTGCTCCCTTTACATGCAATGAAGCAGGCTTTATAAATCCACTAGTATTTCAAAATATGTCTTCTGGTGGGAGAGAAAACATTCTCCTTTTCCTTCCCTCTCCTTCCTTCACTCTTTTCCAATTCAGCTTTTATCTCAGGGAACAAAGCCTGATGTATCTCACTCTTAGGAGCAACAAGGAACAAATGTTCCTATGGGCTGGCTCCATAGCAAACCTACACTTTCTTAGTGAGCTGAAGATTTGACAGAAACTCTTGCTTGACAGTGCATCATAGTGATGCCGTCATCAGCACCCTGGTGTCCAAGTGAATTATTAAGGCAATATAGCCACATGAGTACATTGCAAAGAAGAATAAATCTTTAGAAGATGGCTTTATATGAAAATGGTCCATCTGTAGATCCTGTTATGCTGGTCTGCTCCTAGGTGGGAATTGTGGTCTTCTATCTTACAGTGAATGCACACAGAAGAGATGGCAAAATGAGCAGTGTCTTACTCTGTAATGCTGTACCAGGGAGGGAAGAAGCTCCATCCTAACAAAGCCCTGAGGCAGGAGAAGAGCCAGGGTCCCGGTGGTTTACCTGAGGAAAACATGGTGCAGGAGGGAATCAGCTGTGTTTAGGAGAGACTTTCAAGAAAAAAATCTCTGTGCTCCACAAAGCAGCTGAATGAGGCAGGAGCCAGCTCTCTTCCCTTCCAAGTGTTTATCTGCTGTAACAGAGACCCAAGAAGAGTGTCCTGCAGCTCTGCACTGCTGCAGTACTCCTTCCTTGGATGAAGCTAGAAGCTGAAAGGTCCTGACCCACTTGAGTAAGCCCACTGGTGATGGGAACTGGTCATGAAAAATCATGTGGTAGCTTCAGATGGAAGAGGAACATCAAATCCCAGCTGATGATGGCATTGCCTGTGCAGATTCCCTTCTCACCACTCTGCCCAGCTTAAAAAGCATTCAGCAGTCCTCATTTTCTGCATTTACACTCTCCAGGCTGCTGATTTTCTGCTATTTCCCACACTAAAGAGAAGTGCTTTTCAGCAGCTGCCAATTTCTACTGTGGAGAGGTGTCACGTAGATACATTAAGTGATTGGGAAGAGATTTAAGACCGTCAAGCAACGTATCTAACAGAAGTTATGAAAACTCCTCTGATTGCTAGTCCCAAAGTTTTAACTCCAGTTAGCGTATTTCCAAATGTATTTCTTTTGTTTCTATGCTGGCTGTGGTAAGGACTAATGCCAAACAATTTTTACATACAGAAATCCTATGTGAGTTAGGTCAGGCTAAAACAGCACGTAAGAGGGCATTCTGGCACACTTCACTAGTGTGTTTTCTGCCCCTTTTCACCCAGGCCCTACATCTGAGTCTGTTGGTAAAAGTGCTTGGACTTGGAGACCTCTACTCTCCCAGACTTCCCCCAGCTGGCCCTAAGGTTCTTGACCAGCAGAGTGAAACATGGCCTTGGCAGAAGACAATTTTAATGGGTAAGTCTAGAATTTTAATCCCAGCTACTATAACTCACCATACATTTTGATTTGATCTATAACCCTAATAAAAGCCACTTCCTATGAAGCTAAGCTGTGTAGAAGTGGCTGCTATTTTACTGGGAAGTAAAAAAACCAACCCTGACACATTACAAGAGACTCTGAGCCACCAGATGTGCTCTCCAGCATTTATTATCTGATTTGATGTGTTAACGGCTGGTTATTCTCATTAGCTGTTCTCTGGATTGATACAAGCTGTTTTTACGCACTTAGGCTGTGCAGCCTACTGTGTAAAGGTAATTAGCATGGGGCCTATGGATTAACTGGAGAATCAGATGTCAGCTGTGTTTCCATTCTCTAGCAGTGGCTTGAAGGAAATGATGCTTCTGCAGCGCAGTTAGCTACGCAATGTCAAGAGCCCCTGGCTGAGATGAAGGCACTGATGTACAAACAGGAAGGCAGTTGCTGCCCGTATGAACTTGCACCAGGGAAAGACAAGACAAACAAGGCGGAGGTGAAGAAGAGCCATAGAGATTAAGATATTTGTTAAACAAGAATATGCCAACTGGGAGACAGGGCTCTGCGAACGTGCTGCTTTGCAGAAGACTGCTGGCTTTTAAGCAGTTTCACCTGGCTGCTCCACTTGCTGTGACAGATCCCTCCCTTGTGTTAAATAAAAATTGTCCACTGTGTTACGGAAATCTGTGCAAGGACGATCAGTCACTCTGTATCAGAACCAATAAAAGATCAAATGAGAGAAAACTGTGGAAAGCTACACAAGCAATTACAGTGGAGAAACTCTTGTCTCATGAGGCCTGACATTTAAGTGCACAAACATTCTCTTGCTGTGTGTGAGGTAATGCTGTCCTCAAGGGCAAAATCACTTTAAGTGATATGACTGCAAGAAATACAGATCTTCACCCTATTCTTAAACCATCTGAGAACAGAAAGCCTTTTGTTTTTTTCCTTTGTAGTTAGAGCGGGTGCAGGGTAGAAGCTGGAAACCGAGAGCATGAGCCACACCTACGTCTGATGCTGAAAAGATGTTGTCTTCACCACTGGAACAAAGAGCTAACAGACTTCAGCTGTCAGGCATAAAATCCTTGTCCAGGCTTCATGAAATCTTTCTGCTGCCACAAAGCATTACAAAAGGTAGGGCCAGATCCTAGAAGGAACCTGGAGAGAGATCTTGCTGCCCAACATGGTTGGGTGCTGCTGATGGATGAAGCAAAGCTGGTAATAGCAGCCTGCCTGCATAGCGTACCCAAAGCCCAAGTAAAGAAAGGCAAAAAATAGCACATACCAAAAGCAAAATGCGAATTTCCAGGTTAGAGGAGGAAAAGCACAAGGAAAAGCATAAACAAAGCGCTGGAAAAACCGAACCTAGTGGCTCAGCCTGGGATCTTAAAAAGAGTCTTTGAGTACGAGCACTGAAAAAAAGCACACGGGGTCAGAGGGATTCAGGCCCATCTAGATCACTTTGAAAAGCCTAATTCAACCCAGCCTAGGTTTGTATTTAAACTGAACTTGCAAAACTGAAACATGCCAGGGAAGCCATAGGGGCTCACCGTGTTCAATGTGAGGGACATAGGCAAGAGAAGGATGTCACCATTGATGTACACTGCTGCATCCGCAACACCATCCGCTGGTTCACTGGAGAAGCTGTTCAGCTGAACACAAAGGTGCAGACACACCGTGGCAAGGAGGAAGAAAGCCACTCATCCATATTGGCCCATGCCTGGTGTGGCTGTGGTAACATCGTTCCAAGACCACTGCTATTGTGCTCAGCTTTTACAGTAGGGTCTTCTGACTGTATGGTAACATGTTGCTATCACCAATTTAGAAGTGCAGCCCCCTTAACTGCTAAAAGTGTATCTATAACTGTGTTATGGTCCTAAAACTAACTCTAAAGCACATCATTAGAGTAGCCATGGTATGGATGTGATCCCCCTGCTTTGAACCTGCATGAGGCTAAATCAAGGCTAAATAACTTACCCCCATGGATTATGGCAGCCAGTTAATGTCTACTACAGCTCCACCTAAACAAACCATCACTATGCAGACCTGCCAGATTGACTGTCTGTCAGTCAACAGATGCTTATGTTGTCCTGGTATATACAGTAACTCACCAAAAACATTACTGGGTCCTTTTAGAGGAACCACCTAAAGACACAATGCACTGTACTCAGAGAAGGAGATTACTTAGTCTATAAAAACATTAATAATCTTTTAGGATAGCAGGCCAGAAAATGATCAGCAGAAGCATCTATTAGTGTGCCTCCAACAGGGAATATTCATTATTGTGCCCAGGCTAAAGGATGCTAAAGATTTGACCTGTGATGATGGTTTTGAAGGTGTGTGCAATGCATCAGCTGCTACTAGCAAACTTGGTTTGGCCATACATGGGAGATAATATGGGCCCATCCTGACAACAGCTGATTATGCATTCACTTTGAACAGATCATTCTGAAAAAGCACTGCACAAGCGGAAGTCAGGAGAAAGAAGTTGGGGGGATGAATCTGGCTCTTGTCCTGCAGCTGCCCTACAAGGGCATTCTCATTAGCTTCAGGAAAGACCGAGAGAAACCAAGTGTCAGTATATTATGTACACAGATAGTGATGAGGAGGGGTAAATCCTAATCCACCCGGGACAGAAACAGTACCAGGTATTAAAGCAGAGTGCAACTGTCATGATTAAGGGAAAATGCTAAACAACACAGCCGCACACAGATCCTAACGCAATCCCACCCACTCCAGGGTAATCACTCACCCTCTGGGCCGATGCGGAGGGAGCAGGCACTGGTGGCCTGCAGAACCGTCTTACATTCACATTCTTATAAACTCGGGCAAGCAGCCGCAGCCTTTGAGGAATAGTCGCGATGGGCACAATGGGAGAAAAGCAATCTTATCTGCTCATTCCCATGAAACCGCCCGCAGGCAGACGCGGAGCTCAGCGGTGGGTCTTCAGAGACTATTTCACATCGGTAACTGGAAGATGTCAGCCACAAGCAGCTGTGACAGCATTTTAGGCAAACCAAGTGGTAAATTGATGGCATGTAGTGACACAGATTCAATCATCAGCCTCAAAACAGCCTGACTGGGGCAAGAGAAGAGCGAGCCACATGCTGCCGTCAGCTGTGCCATCGTGTGTGACAGCTGGAGGCCCTGGGCTTTGCCAAGCTGTCAGCCACATGGCAAATGAGGTAGAGAACCATTAATCTACGTCCCCACAATGAACCTCTTCGGATAATGCAAGCATGGGGCCATGTTAGCACACCGCAGATGTTGCTTCATTTCTCTGTATGAAAGGCAAATCCCGCACACGCATCCCACATGGACTTGCTGTTCAGGTAAGTAGGGAAATAGTTGATGGTGCCATTGACCTAACCGCACGGGTGAGTCACCCGGCAGGATGCATTTGGGATGGCAAGGTCCTGCTAGCCACACTTGACTGAGCCGCCCTGCCAGGTACAGCCTGGAGCACTTGCCTTCCAGACAAAGCATTTTCTCTGATGTCTTAGGAGGGTTATCAGGGATAAAAACAGGGCTAAAGTTCAAAGGATTTGGTTCTAGGGTTCAAGGAGGATTTGAATTTGGCACCAAAGCCATTGAAAGGGGAGCCCTCTCTACGCCTGGTGGTAGAAAGCTGATGTGATTGCCCTCTTTGATTTTTCCTTTTGAGACTTAAACGCAAACAGTAAACCTTTGTCTTCCCCCAGGGCTGAGCTACAGAAACAGACTAGGATGCAGCACTTCAAATTCCAGACAGACACTGTAATAAAATGTGGAAATTGGATGCAAATTATTTACTACATTTATGATACCACATTATTTACTGGTACTGCAGTTTGATAATCACAGCAATAATTTTCAAATTACCTTTTCTCAGCATTCACTCTCTTTTATGAGTGCTGAAATGCTTCCTGTTCTTAAGCAGAGAGGATTCCTAAGACTTGTCCTATGCTCGTAAATTGAAACAATTTGCAAATGACTACGGAGGCCCAATGAACTTAAGGCTGATTTTCAAGGGCACAAATGGCAGTGAGGCATTACTTCTTTACAGACACCAGGACATTCAACTAATGACTTGTCGCAGACCACACGGGAAGTCTCATGTAAAACACTGTGTTAAATTCATGGCTCCTAATTCCCAGCTAGTGAGGAAAAATAAACAAAAAGCCACTAAAGCAACTTTCTTCTCCTAGCGATTACTTGCTCCTCATAGAGAGAGACTGGCTCTAACTCTGTATCTGAAGAGCATTCATGTCCCAGAACCCAGTATAGTTGAGATGATAATCTGCACCTGATAAGCTGTACCCTGGGACATCTGCTCAGTATTGACTTGCTTAGGTCTAATTGTTGGCTAAGACACATGGTAAACCAGGACATCAGATATGTGCTGGGAGTAGGTGGAAGATCAGAAATATGATCCTGGGAGCCAGTATCTTGGCATACAACATATCCAGGCAGGCAGTACTGTAAAGTCAACTATGAACAGGAAACTTTCCTTTCCCATTAAATCAATTATCCATTAACAAATTAGCCAGAACAACCGGATAAGATAGGTCTGAGTACTTCAGAATAGACACAGCTAGGCAAGACATCCTGAGTCTCATAGCTTCTAAGAGATGCTCAGGGAGAACAATCTCACAGAAGCTATCCTCCATCAAAATGATCTGACTCAATATGAGGAGACACTGAAACATAATTATTGCATGATGGTCATCTTTCAGTTGTGCTTTTCTGATGTCTGCACCCTAGGATAAAGGCAGACATGGATTACTTAACTGATGATGCACGCAGCATATATTTTTATCCCAGATCCATCTATAAACAAAAGCACATTTATATGCTTATTATGTATAATGCAATAAAAAGAAAAAAGCAAACCCAAACCAATGAATCACTTCCTTGAAAGGGTTTTGCTTAATCACGTGCATGGTCATACCAAGTGATGCTGTTGTGAGTATGCTGACTCATCTTCAGCTTAGTTTTCTCACTGATTAAAAGAGAAATGTCTGTGAAATACTCATTCACATTAGCAATTTAATGTGTTGTCTCATTCTTGTGTTTGTGCTAATTCAGGATGTTGTGCATCATAGGGCAAGATAGCAGGTAGCAATCAGATATTAACTGTGCTCCACACTGTGCAATATATCCGGCATAGATGAGCACACCAGAAAAAGGCCGGAACGAAATACAAACCTGCTCACCTGCTCTCTGAGGTGCCCTTTGAACTTACTATGACTAAAAGTTATTGGTGCTTTTACAAACTGTTGGATTGCAGTCTTGGTTGTTGTCACAGTAGGATGAAATTTATCTCACCTAGCTTTGCTGTCCTAAAACACGGATGTCTGGGCTACTTCTGTAGGTTGCCTTTCAGGCTGATGGGGGAGAGCGAGGCATCTCCTGACCACATGCCTCCTTTAACAGTGGCCAAAGCCAGGCGAGCAAATCCCTCCGATGCCTCTGTACTCATGCAGGCTAGCAAGAACTGCGCATGCATCAGAAGGAGGGAGTAACAGTGCATCTTTGGAGAATCTCTTCATTGGTGCTGGAAAATACTTAGCATTTACAGACCTATTTGAAGTATGAGGGCCAGATCCTCAACTCATATCTACTCGCATCCACTTGCAAGGGCCACAGAAGCTTGCAGGTACTGAGTTCTCCTAAGGATTAAGCAGTCAGCAGAGGCAGTGTGTCATCATAAAATATAAGCTAGTGTAGTCTTATTGCAGCTCCTTTACTCCAGTATTACCATCCTTAATCTCACTGCAGTCAAATTTGCTCCCTATCATCCCTACAACATGAAACCTATTGGTCTGCAGCATCCGCTAGCTGCTTCTCATCCAACACCTCATCAGGCATTTTTTCGGTGATTATGCATCACTTACTTAAAAACTCTGTTCTTCCTTCCTGTCCTGTGAAAGCAATGATGCTTTCAGTAACACAAACCAGCTGGGTTTAACAAAGTCTGAAATCACTTACGTATTTCAAATTCACTATCTGTTTTTTCAGGAGCCTGTGTGTTTCACAGGAGGTTTATTACTCAGCCAGACTAGCCTTTGCAGTGTTACAAAGCAGGCTTTTGCTCGCAGGGCAGAGTAGATGTTTGTATTTCACAATCTGCATTTGTTTGACAAACTCACAGTGAGGGATTCTGTTCTACTATAACCACAGATTGTCTTATTTACAGACAGGGTAAAACTAATAATTAGTCTAGTGAGACAATTAGGCAAACACCATTAATTATCAAGTGTGTAAACAAAATAGGTCTACATCAGCATTCACAAAGCTGAACAGCTGACCTTTCCACTGTAGCAAGCCTTCGCCTTGTCGTGTCGGCTTTTCTTGTATTTGCTGCTTTAGTTGCGAGTTTCAAACAGCCCACAAGATGCCCCTCTTGCTGTCATCCCACTACTGTAAAATCTGGTCCATTTTCAGGTGGTGCATAGGATGGAGATCCTGCCTGGTGGCCCAACATGCTCTGCAAGGATGCGTCAGTGTCAATGAATTTCTGACGAAGCCCAGGCTGGTTTCTGGGGGAAACATGCCTGCCAGGCTGATTTACACTGGAAGCCAGCCTGCTCCCTGTTAGTCTGGCTGGCACATGCACAGCTGTCATGGCAGGCAGCTCGGGTGCCAGCTTTCTGAAGCTCCCAGCTCCTCAATAGCCTGCCTTTGGTAATAAAGACATCTGTACCCAAGACCATCCGACCCGTTGGCAAAGAAGAGGTTGTTCCACTTCCCACTGAAGATGTGTCAGCAACTGCTCTCTTTGGATCTCAGCAGTACTATGATCACCTGCCATTTCTTATATTTCAGGTGTCATTTTTCACCTCTTTATCACCTGAAGGGTCTGCATTTGTGCATTAGGTGTAGTGTATTATCCAGGACGGTGTTGGTTTCATTGCTGCCAGCAGAATTCAAGACATCTTCAAGAAACAGCACAGTGTTGTCCTCAGCCACCTCCTTTTTGATATAAAGTCCTCCTTTCCTCTTGAGGCTGAAGATTTCTTACCTGTATTCAGCTCTTCTCATGGACTGCACATACCAGAAATGAGCTGTATAAAACAAACTGACCAATGGACTGGGGCAGAATGCCATGCTGGTGCAACAGATAGCCACAAAACGTGCTGTACCAGCAGAAGGGGAGGAAGGTTAGGAGAAGAACATGAAGAACACCTAAACATGTAGGACAGGTGGAGAGATATTGGCATGTTTTAATCACGCTCTGCACACACTGAGCTTCCATCTTAGGCTGGGTGGCTTCTTCTGGTCGCTGACGCACAGAGACTGTCAAGAGCTCAAGCTCTCACAACAGGATCCAACTCTCAGAACTCCATCACCCACCAGTGCTTCTTGTAATGCTTAAGTCCAGATTTTCAGCTGATTCAGCTGATTTTTTGAGATCATTGGAATGCCTGACTCTGTGTGGAACAATCACCCTGAAAATCCTGCCAAGAAGAATAAAGTGCATGGCGGACCTGTGCTGGTAAACCATAGCACTCCATAAATCAGAATAAAGCAAAGAGTAACTTCTGCTGGGAATTCATACCCTTGCAGAAAAGATACTGGTTTGCCAATGCCACTGTAGCTTAGTGAACATGCATCCTCCCGTTAAACATTTCATCACAAACCATGAGACAGCGATCCACCAGAAGCTATACATTTTTTATAACAGTCATAAGCCTCCATAAGATCCATCTAGTCTTTTGTTTTTCCCTGATATACAATTTTTTTTCCAAGAATCAGCTTTCAAATAGTGGAAGCACCATGTTTTGGGTGGCTGATCAGCCCATTTAAATTTTGTTACCTACTGAGGCCTTCACACTTCCTGAACGATCTCCTCTGTCTATTTGAATTTTGAGTTTGATGGAAATGCTCTTCAGCCTCCAAGTCTAAAAAGTGCAGGTTTCAAACACACCTGGTTTTCTTCTGGGTATATCTCACTGTGAAGCCCCAGGGAAAGATCACAGGCAATAGGTTTGCATTGGTCTACATGGCATTTGCTGATCTGCTGAAATCAGAACTGGAGCTAGTGCCCATCCATGAAACACCTCCCATGAAATGCCTTTTGAACTACAAATGAACCTTGAACTGAGTTATCCAACAAGAGCAAAGCTTCCTAAGGGAGCTTTTCCCCCTACTTGCAGGGGCCAAGGCTACTTGCTTCTGCACTGGTAAATTCCTGAGACACCTGCATTTTACCTGTTACAGTAAAGAAATATAGGAGTGGTCAATCTGCACTTTAGCCCCAAGGCATCTGCAAGACAAAACTGGCTCTGGCTTGTTCAGTTCTGATTCTGGAAAAACAATTAAATCAAACCCTGAATCACCCACAAGATGATGAAAGATGTGCTTTACCTGCCTTTGATAAATATTTGGTCACCAAAAATCTGTCACAGGTGGGAACACAGACTCTAGGTTGCAGCCCTCCATGGGCCTGCCTTTTGCTCTGCTGCTCTCCCTTTACTTGACAGTTCCTCACTCCACCACTTTTTCATAAAGGGTACAAATGGGAGCGACCCCAACGAGAGAAACCAAGAGAGGCTCAGGCTAAAATACACACAAGCCTGGCATTAGGAGATTTATTTTAACAGCCCCACCGCAAACTAGTAAACTTTTGTTTTCGAAGTAAATACCTGCCTTACAACTGCCTTAACATATAGCTGAAATACGATGCAGTTTTGCTTTGTTTCTGGGCTTTTTTCTTTTCCTTAACATGGCAGTGGCTCACTTGGATTAGGCACCAGACTCAAAGAGTGTGTTCATGCAGAAAGAGAAGCACAGAGAATCACCTACTTCCATCTCTCCACTGACTTTGAGGATTAACCTTGGGCATACTCCTCTGCATTTCCTTCTGGCTGGTTTGGGGACTTTCTTGCTCAACTTGTTGCTTTCTCTGAATCTCATTTTCCAACATTCATACTCTACCAGGACACCTGTACAGGGCACCTCAGTATCTAACTTGGAGCCAGTTAAACTAGACAGCATGATAGACCCCATATCAAAGCGGTACTGCAGTGCATAAACCCATTTATGGATTGCTGTCCCACAGAGTTTGTAAGGTGGACAGGAAAATTTGATCAATCCCACGTTCATGGCTTCGCACTTGAAATAGTAATAGAAAGACAAACTGAGGGTCTGCGAGTATGAACAGGCAGTGTAAATTCCTTCTTTAGCTTAAAGACTGCAGTCACCACAAGATTTCTGTTGTTGTTATAAATCCTTAGTCATGCAGCTTCCACGCCTCAGCTCTGATACAGTAGAAAATGTAGGGAACTAATAGCTTGTTGCCATGACCTCTGCATTGATACTGACGCTTCATGATGCAATTCTTGTGGTTCAATTAAACCCATCTTCTTGGTGTAAAATTTCCGTGTTGCATTTGAAGCATTTCACTCTGATATATTAAGAGCTTTCATAGGTGATAGCTGGCAACTGAGGTGAGATCAATAAATACAAGTCCACTCTACTCATTCCAGCTTTGAGCTCCTACCTAAAGACAACCTGCAAAGGGGAAAGATGTTGGGCGTTTTCTTTTTAGTTTCTTTTCTGATGTAAAAGCAGATGTGAAATAGCTTGACTTTTTACTTTAGAAATATCAAGTCTTGCTTTCATTTCCTTACTGGAGATTTCTTTTGGAACAAATTCTACTTATTTTTGAAGGGGTTTTTAAGCCTTCTTGGGATGAAGCTAAGGGAAATTTGACTGTGGTTGCTAAACACTCAGAGGATAAAGAACATGAGAAATGTAAACTATAGTGAAGGGAGAGTGCAGTATTAAGAGTTCTAGGAAAACAAATTAAGTGAAGTTAAATGTAGGATGAAAGTAGGATACTTTTCAATAAGTATAATGAAAAGCAGAAATATCACATAAGGAAAAACGACCAACACTATTGGCTATCCAGTCTTCTTTAACATTATATAAACCAATAAATTTGTGGAGCAAAATCTGCAATCAGTAAGGGAATACTCAAAGGGATTACCAAAATTTCAAGAGATAATATAAAAGCGAGAAACGGGAAGTACATATGAGACCATAAGCAAGTTACTACTGCCTCATTCTTATAATCTCCCATCCTACTAACCTTGAAATGACAGTCCTGTTTTGCAGAATTACACAGTAACTGCTTTCAACACAGTATATTTACACGAACTGGAGAAGGGGAGGTCATTTAAAATCTCGCCTAGTAAGGGCAGGCCAGATTATAAAATGCAGTTCCTCAATTATGAAAAGAGCTCAACCCAGTTAAACAAGAGTATTTAGCATTTATACAGTTCTTTCACTTGCAAATGCTTCACAAATATTATCCAACTTAGGGCATAAAAGATCTTCCCAATCTGTTTGCTTTTTGGCACAAGCTGGAGGTTGCTGGCCACACAACGAGCTCTGCCCATGATCTTTGTCCGCTCCAGTGCAAAGTCAGGGTGGTGAACCCAGTCACTTCCACTGACCTGTATGAGAAACACTCACCTGTACTCTCATGAGCTATTTGGTAGCTGTTATAGGGGTAGTAACCTCCTTCCAAGGGATCGCAACACCCACAAGGGATGAAACGAAGCAGTATTTTCAGGTGCTTTTTTTTGTAATGTAGATGTGCTCCTAACCTCCCCTTTGAGAGACAAGTAAATATTGTTACTCCTAATGGCAATAGCACTCCTGTCTCAGAAATTCTTTTGGAGTACCATTGCGGCCACAAAACTTTCCAGCCTGTTCCCTCTCCTATTAAAGCTATTGACAAGGTGAAATGATGATTTATTGGTGCTGTGTTTCTGCAGCACGGAATTTTGGCAGCCATAAATCTCTGTCCAGACAGATGATGTAATAATCTGAGCTTTCTACAAATGACTTAATGTTTCTTGGTGATTCCTAGTACAGTTCATATTTCCTAACTGAATGAAGAAATGCATGGACTATTTTTCCTTACCATGAATCAGTTTCAGAAAAAGGTTAGATGTTATTTTAACTGTCTTCTCCTGTCTAGGATGGTAAATTGGTCCAGTTGGTAATAAAAAAAGAAGATGTGCAATTTCTCAACCTTTTCCAGCTGTGAATTTTTAGGTACCTTTGTGACTCATACGATACAACCAAATGGAGAAAGATATAAATCAAAGGGCCAGGTCTGAATCCACATACTCCACCCTTCTGAAGGAGTTTGAGGCAAACTTCATTCGACCAGCATCAGAATTTTGCTAGAGAGACTTCTGTGGCAAAGTATGATTCCTTCAAATACATATAAATACACACAAATGCACACACACGCACGCTCGTTCTATAATTTGCAGCACATCTGCGTACCTCTGGGATCAATTCTTCTAAATCATGAAAATTGCCCAAGGGATACCTGCTTTATATTTGGTTGATAGAAAGCTTTAATTTGAATGCAGTAATCCTGACAAGTAGTATCTGTATTTTTACAGAAGTCAGGGCTAAGCATCTTTCCTAAGGCTACCCAATGAATCAGGAATAGATTCCTCCAGCCTTTATTTCCAGTTTTCTGCACTAACTACTTTTCAGCTCTGCGTTGCCAAGGACTAATGACTGCCTTGCCCTTTTTAGGCTTCTTTTTTCTTTTTAAGAGTGTACTAATAAACACGCTAACTTCCTCTTCTTCAGGGTTCATCACTTCGTCATCTCAAAGACAGAAAAGCTTGAACAGAAACAACAGAGCTGAACTCCTTGAACCTTAGGGATAGCGATATCTGGATTCTGTCTCTGTGTTTTGTGACTCACACCTCTTTGTAGCTTTGAGAAGTAAACTAAGTAGGCTGCCTCTCTATCACCTTGTTGAGACAGCAGCCAAGCTACCCAAGTTACTCTGTTTTCATATAAATGCCTTGCTGCAAGAAACAAAGCTACCTGTTCTGCAGGGCAATGCATTTTACTGTTACAAAGAAACTGGTGTGGGGAGAATATACATTACATTTCATCACTCTCCCCTCCTCTCCTGCCTATTTCTAGCTGCCCCAGCTGAGTAAATTGCATGAACGCATTGCTGATACTAAGACATCAATAAAACACTCTGTGATGAGTTACTGTATGAAGTTCGTAGTTAAACAAAATGATCCCTAGTTCCCCATGCAAATCAAATTTACTGATATCTTGCATTTCTTGTTTGCTGATTTATATGAAATGACAGTGACGGGATTAACTAAAAAGCAGCGTCCACCCTTTGCATGTCCTGAAATATCTGCAGGTTGCTTCCCTCGAGGGATCAGGTCACCTTTCGCTTGATCGAACAGCAATGGCAATTACTAAATTTTGGCAAATAAACACCTCAGCAAGATCAAATATTTAAGTCTCTATGTCCATTTAAAGACATTTTTTATATGGTCCTTGGAGGACACTTAATGCAAATGAAATCCGAAGGATCTATACACAATTTTTCATGCCAATTTCCTTCTTCTTTCAGATGAACATGAGAGGGCTTCTGGGAACTTCAACAGAGATAACTCCACATTTTTTTCTACAATTAATTCAGTAAGGGGTCATGGATATGGCAAAGAGTGAGTGAGTATCAATGATTGTATTTAGATTAATCGCCAGGGCATTAGAGCTTACACCATCCAAACTGGAAATCCAATATCATGCTCCATCTGTCCCCAGCCCGGAACCAGCCCACACTTTCACTCCACTGCACAGTCCCCATCAGCTCTGCAGGTAACTGCCAGTGTCAACCACAGTACCGACCGCAACTATGGGTCAGCACCTATGAGGAGTCAGGCAGATGCTGCCTCAGCAAACCCCGAGATACACACACTACAACAGGAGAGCCCATACGCTCAAAGGAAAGCAGCTTACTCTGTCACTCCTCAACAAGGAGATTGTCCTTTAGCATATCTTCTGAAGACACATGCTAATTTCCTTAGTGCTGGTCATGTTTCTTCCCAAAGTCAGGTAAATTTTAAAAAGCTCCTTTTGTGAGGACTGGCATTGAGTAAATCGCCTGCTGTTGGTCCCCTGCACCTAATGTCTATTGTGGACTTTGAGCTTCTCTGGACAGGAAAAATTTATCTCCAATATCTGGAAAAAGGCTCTGTCTATAGGCAGGGCTATAAATAACAACAACTAATTCAAGCCAGTGCCTATACTGTGTTCTCTTTAAACAGATGCGGAAGGGAATGAGTAATGAAAATGTGGTCAGTAATACTTATTATTGAGTTGCCTTCCTCACTCTGTCAGTTATTACTGCAGGAGGACCACTGCTCCATGCCTTGCTTCCCCTTCTGTCCTTCCAAAAATAAGCTGCATTGAGGCCAAAAGTTCTCCTACTTGTTCCCAGCTTGCAGTTAGGAAAGTGTGATAAAGATCCATTCCTAAGAGAGAAAGGGTTCTTCTGTAGCAGACTTTTCCTTTCAGACCATAGCAATGGTGCACTGAATGTCCAGGTCAACAATGCCCATCCCCGCCCCACAACAAAACCAGCATTTCTTAGATGCAGCCCCAGTACACCGGCATATTTGATACTAGATGTTGGGCAGCTAGAATGACAGAGAGATCCTGTACACTCTTCCTTCTCAGCTAACAAACATGTGCAACCAATTGCTTTCATGGTGTGAATCGTGTGTTCATGTTCATGGTAGCACTTGGCAGTAAGCGCTGACTTGCCCTCCCCATAAGCAGTGGGGTTCTGCAGTAAGGTGTTCATCACCATAAGCACTCACAGCCTGAAAGCAAGTGGACTGGGGAAGACATTCTAAAATTGAACTAATTAGGGACAATGGAATGAATAATTTCTCCACCTAATTAGTCTCCTTAACATCTTACACAGACATTTTTTTTTGTCAGATGATTCAACCAATTGATAATGTTTTACCCTACATTTAGGGCACAACACCAAAAAGAAATTCTCTTAACTTTGCCTAAATCTTGCCCTATTGACCAGCACAGGCTTTCATAAACAGCTTTGCTTTAAGCTTTCATTACACAATGTTTTTGAAAGTAAAAATCACCAACAACTTATTGCATTTCTAGTTCCCTTTAATATCAAGTGTCTTAGCTCAACAAGACCTTCAATTTGGCTTGCTCTTTCTTTTACCCTTTTATGGTTGTTCTACTAGTCAATTTTCCTTACAACATAGTCCTTCTCTGTATTTTTAATTAAAATATCGTCATTAAAATGCACACAGGTAAAGAGATGTGAAATGTGTACAAAGAGTCCTTTCCCCTCTGAAGAATAACTTTGAGGAATACATATTGCGGTGACAAATGAGATTTATGAGAGAAGAGCCAATGTGTAAGTGATGCGGTGGCTGCCCTCAGCACCATCACTAAAGCCATAACCTCACATGTGCGCAGAAGTCGTGGAAGCTTCATCCCACACGTGATGTCAGAAGGGAACAACCCCAGGCAGGAATAGGAAGGCGGAGGTGACAACAGATTAGAAGAGCAGCATCCCTTGACTTTAACAGTGTAGGACTGAACTGCAGCTGTAAACGGTATCTAGCTAAGTGTTGCCATGTTCTTTCATTAACGATGACCTGGATGGTGCCTCCTTCTCTTAATACATTATCTGAAAAGATCTTATTTTAGCAATAATGAGGAGTATTTCTCAATACTTTTTAAGAGAACTTAAGAAACTGGGTTAAGAATTTTAGTGCCAGTTTTAAATATTACAATAGCTTGAACTTTTGTCAATCACTTTCACATTCAGGAGCTGTCTCTCTAATGACATCCTTTCCTGGCAGATCTCAAAACTAGTTCAGAGGTGTCACTTTAAGAAGGGTGTCATGAAAATTTCACAAACAAAGGGGTGTAGTCCTGTGTGACTTATAATATATCTAATTGAGATGCGTTTGTTGCTTTTATTTTTTATTGCCTCACTGACGTTACTGCACACCTAAGAATATTTTTACAGGCAAGAGCAGCAGGAATTTGTCACCTGTCACAATGGCTTCATGCCATTGCACCCATGCAGCCAACCAGTCCCTGGGACTCGAGCCTGGTTATAGCTGATGCATTTTAAGAACAGCATGCTAATCTTGCAGATCTCAGGCTATTTGCCATTTATTATCAGTGCTTGTATCTATCTGCTTCATGAGGTAGGTCCATACCTGTAGTGGATGTGGCAACTACCAAGTTGCTGTAATAAAAGGAGACTTACCACTGTTCTGTAAGGAACTGGTACATTTGGCTACTTGCCCTGGCTTAAATAAGGCATTGCATGGTGCTTTAGACATGAGGGGAGGAAATTATGGCAATTTAAAACAAAATCAGGAAGTTTTACCATTAGATAAGTCAAAATAGCTGGACCAGATGCAGTAACACTTGAAGCATGAAGTAGCTTTACCAATAGGTGACTTATGAATTATTCCTCGGTGAATGTTCTCTTTTTGACAGAGTTCTTAAGTGTTTTTTTGCAGTTCTTTTCAATTCAGAATAATTCTTGGATGGGGTAATAACGCAATGGCATTAAGTTCTGCCTTCTCGGATTTAGTTGTGCTGCATCATTATATTTTTGAAAGTCCAGCTAGAGAAATGTGATTTTTACTGGCAATAGAAGTAGCTTTTCACCTTCTTTTCACCTAATCAAGACTAATACAGAAATCCTGCACTATGCTGCAGACAATTATTTGTAAGGTAGTAATAGTTTGTTCTTTGACAAGATTAGCTCTGTTCACATAGCTGCTAGAATACGAATTTCACGCTTAAAATACAGTATGTGAAGTTGAAATCAAATGAAGAATGGATATAGAAAAGCAAGCTCAAAAAAGCGCAAATGTAGTGATCACTAGGCTGAAATCAAAGGTGTGGCTTAGTCTGACAAGCCAGAACAGTACTAGGATAAAAAGCCCGATGGAAATAAATTTTTTCTTGACTGAGAGGAAAGTAGAGGTGGTTGCAGTGTTTCAGTTTCCCCAATGTTATGTAGAGGACTGTAAGGAATCTTTTAACATCTATTTTAACAAAATAGACAGGGCCTTCCAGAGAGGGAAGGAACAAGCAGAGCACTCTGATTAGCATCTCTTGTGATGAAACTTCTATTACCATACACCTGAAGTTAGTGTGGAGAGTCACAGCTTTGGATTTTGGCCTAAGCACTCCAAACCATTGCATGCCTCAGTGAACAGAAGCCTTCAGTGAAGTCCAATTTCACTAAATGATTTCTCTAAATACCTGCCTACTCTGAAGTATGTTCTGTGCCTGTTTTGGCAGCAACCGATGTCTAACAAAAATCATACTAAAAAAGCAAAATCAGATGAGACCGGATGACAGCAAAACCAACCTCATGGACAGCCTAAGAAACACATTGACAGTAGTTCAATACCTGCCTGCAGTTGCCAGAAAACCTCTAATGGTCATTAAAAGGCAATAAAAGACTTGACCAAATAAATGCATGCTTCAGTGTCCCTTCAAGAGCTCTAAACTCAGACTCCGGTATATCTCCTAGGGGAAAAAAGATCTCTTAGCCAGCTGCCTTAACAAGAATACATTGCACTAGTCCTAGAGCTCTCCAGAAAGCTTCCGGGTGATCACGGAAGCTGAGAGCAGTGTGACTGCGCTGAACTTTACGGTATTCATAGGAATACATGGGGAAAAGGAGTTTTCAGATATGTTCAGGGCTATTAGAGATTGCAGCCAACACCATTTACAGGGAACAGTAAAGAAGAAAGCATCTCTTGCTGGTCATTACTGAAGAGCATTTTGGGGATTATCAGCTGCAGAAGCAACTCACAGTACTAGCTATGAGGTTTAAACTGTTACCAGTGGATTAATAGCTTTCAAACAGAAAATACAAATGCTTTCAAAATGAAAAGAAGGGATTTGAACCTAAAGAAAAACAAACGTCACTGGATCTCCTTAGTCTGCTCTCCTATCTATGATGGATGTCCTTTGACCTCACTAGGTGTGCTACTCATGTGCAGACAGCCACGTGATAAGCAAATACTACTTGCATAGAGAGCTGTTTCCCAGAGCCAGTTACAAAAAGGATCACACAGTGTTTTTGGCATCCTGTAAAGTGGATCCTCATCAAAGTAGCATAATTATTTATAAAGATGAATTAAAGAGAAAACAGAACCACTTGGAGGGGAATTACAAAAATGACAGCCAAACTCTTCTCAACAGTGGCAGATCACAGAATCACAGAATCACTACGGTTGGAAAAGACCTCTAAGATCATCAAGTCCAACCATCAACCAACAAACACCACCATGCCCATTAAACCATGTCCCACAATGCCTCGTCCACACGTTCCTTGAACACCTCCAGGGATGGTGACTCCACTTCCCTGGGCAGTTTATTCCAGTGTCTCACCACTCTCTCAGTAAAGAAATCTTTCCTAATATCCAGTCTAAACCTCCCCTGGTGCAACTTGAGGTCATTTCCTCTTGTCCTGTCACTTGTCACTTGGGAGAAGAGACCAACACCCACCTCTCTGCAACCTCCTTTCAGGTAATTGTAGAGAGCGATGATGGTATAAGAAGACATAGAGGCCACAAACTGTTCTGGGAAGTCCAGATTGGACATTAGGATATGTTTTTGGTGGGAGGGTGGAAAAAAACTGGTTGCCCAAAGAGGCTGTGCAGTCTCCATTTGCGGAGATACCTAAAACCCAAATGAACACAGTCCTGAGCAAGTTGCTCTAGTTAACTTTCCTTTCAGTGGGGGGTTGGAATACAGGAGCTCCAGAAGTGCCTCCCAACCTTATTATTCTGTGAGGCTGTGACTCTGAGTTCTGCAGCTTTTGTTGTGCCAGGAGTATGTCCGCTGGTATGATTGCAACGTGTGGTTAATTCTTGGCTGTCCATATAGTGTAATACCTGAGTTGAGGCTTGACCATAACATACACTCGGAGACGTATGGGCTGGCTCTGCAGAAAGCCAGAGTGGAACAACAAATTTAACATCTAAGGTGCATTTCTGTGTGGATGATGCTACACTTTTCCAGGATGAGCTGAGTTTAACAGCTTTTGCGGATCAGAGGTGAGGCTAGTAAACTCTGCTGGCTCTCGCTGCATTGTGCTCCGGGAATTGGAAGCACTGGACATCTTGATGCAGAGGCACCTTGGCCACTCCTCATCTAGCTTAGCCTCACTTATTTTCATACTGAGTATGGGCTGGCTCCACTTGGAGATGCTTGCCTTTCTCTAAATTCTGTTCCAGATTTTCTTCATGGCAGCATGCCCTCTGCTACACTGTGTAATGTAATGGGAAGCTAACAGTGTGTTCATTTCCAACAGCACAGCTCCTGAACGCTTTCATTTTCAGATCAGTAGACGGTGGTTCACAGGACATTATATTGAGGCCAGCCTATGCTCACTTCTCTATGGGAGGAGAAGAGGCTTCTGCTTCTGTAAAATCTCTGTCTCTGGAGTTCATGTGAAAATGAACATGCATACATCTTCAGGCACAGTAAAACAAGAGGAAAAGAGTGCAGTAATGGTTTGCATTATGGTATACAGCATTGAAAAGGATGTTGCATCCTCTTTAGCCCCTACAGTAAAGTCCATCCTCAGCCTTCTTCAGGAGTGTAGCTGCTATATAAAGCCAAAGAGCATGGAAACAAGAACTGTCCTACTCAAGTCCAAACGAAAAATGACGTCTTCTTCCAGCTCTGCTTTTATGCTTAGAAATGCTGGCAATTTGGTCATGGGGTCAAAGATTGCCTTTAGCCCACCATGCCCTGCCTTGCCAAGGATATTTTTCTCCCCTGTCTCTGCTCTGCAGGAGAGAAAGAGGAGGAGGAAGGGCTTGGCAGGGCCCTGAGGGCACCAATAGGCCATAATTGTCCTGTCCAGCCTCACCTGGGGCCTCTACCCACAGCCTCTCCCAGGGGTCATGGGGCTGTTTAGGCTCAGGCCTGGGCTTCAGACCCTGCCAGAGCTACGCTGGAGGCGTGCCTGTCTTTAGTTCCAACTGTGCTGGCCATGGACCCCCTTGATCTGGACCATACCTGACTGCAGACCTGCAACATTGCTATGGACCTGCTTGGCGATCACCGGCTGAGTCTGACCCTCATTATTGACACAGGATCTAATCCAGGCTTGCTAACTCATGTTCCCTTGGACCTGCCTCGGCACCACGGAGTCGCTTGATGATCTGGACTCTTGGTTGACCCCAGCTGCCATCCCCAGGGCTCACCTTGCTTGGAGACAGTGGGACAGGCCGGGGCTGGTGAGGCCCTGGTCCTGCTGGCCATGGTATCATGCTTGGCTCCCCATTCCTTGGGGAGCAGCTGGCCCCTGCTGAGCCCTGACAGATCAGGAAGGAGAACTGGTGGCACACACATTATTGCCTACTGGGGAAACCTTACCTGGGCAGTTAGTTAGGCAAACGTGGAGCTGCACAAGACTTGCTAGCTCTAAAAGTGGGGAAAAATGCAGCTTGTAAGAACTTCTGACACGGCTGCACTTCTTAGAGAGAGCTGGACAAAACTGTAGCAAGCCAATAGAAACATGTGCCTGGTGAAAATGTCCTAGACCCATTCAGAGCTGGCCCCATGTGAGTAGCTCCCCTCTCCATTAGCAATTTATGGAGTTATATCTTACTAGCAGCTGCTTTGCCACCACTGCTCACATCAAGAAAATAGGATGTTATGTCCACAATATGCCTGTAAATGTGTGAAAAAGGTTCAAAACTGGGGCACTGTCAGATCTAGAGAATAAAAGACTAACAGAAGAGACACAGAGCATTTCCTTTCAAAGACATGTCTCTCCTTAAAGTCTTTCAAGAGTTCCTTTTTCTTCTGGAACTATCTTTTAAGACTTTTGCCTTCATGTTCTCTCTCTGTGAGCCCATAACACTTTGGCCTGCAGAGGTGAAAGCTTTTTGTTCTGACTTCCAAGAATTACTTGGTCCATAAGCTGTAAAAGCCTTGTATAGTGTGGGTGTGTGCATGCTGACACTGGAGACATGGATCTGACTCTTAATTCGCTGTGTATATCTGACCTAATTTTAAACTTGGCACTGCCTTGGCACTGCCAGCACTCTACTGGCAGCAGTCTGGAGCTCACAGCAGGCTGCCAAACCATCCCGATAAGGAGGGCACCTGCAGAGGTGATTATCGGAACTTATCTCTGGGCTACTCTACCCAGGCTGCTTCCTATCATCAGTCTCCCAGTGCAGTTAACCTCTGAGAGTCAGGCTGGTACTTCAGCAGAGGACGCGTGGGGCCAGAGCTAGTGTGGTAGGGAGTAGGATACCCTCTGTCCAGTAGCAGAGGAGCAGCAAGCCCAGTTTCCCAAGGTGCTCTTGCTCTATATCTGCCACTTCCCTTGCTGACCCCATTCCCGGCAGAGGTGGGGAGCACCCAGCCAACTCCAGCTCCTCTGCTTTGAAGCAGAAATAAAACTTATTTTGCTTCTGCAGCTGAGATGCCTGGAGACAACTCTATTGTAACTAGTTTCCAGGCTGGATAGTTTAAAACTTGCTCCGGGTTATCTACATTAAAGTCCAGTCACAGAACTGTACAGAGGTCAGCAGTATAGACTTACTCCATAATGCAAGTGAAATGATACATAACGGTCAAGCTGACAAATGAGATTTCCCTGTGTCCCCTAAGTAGTGGAAACAGTAAAAATACCAACACGACATGGCGTAATGAAAAAGTGAGTAGGCAGTCAAAAATTTTTCACTTAAAGATATAAAATAAATGTTCCTTAAATCTGAGCAATTTTGTGCATTTTTCACTAGCAGTTAAGCTTGGAAAGACCTCAGTGAGTGTACAAGTTTGGGAGTTTGGGTCTTTTTACAGTTTTTAATGAGTAAACCTCATACGTTCAACTCTAAGCTAGAGCAGGAGCTGGGACAGAGACAGGTCATGATAAGGAAACATCTCCATCTCCGCTCTTTCTGCTGTCCAACATTGTGTCATTGGCCTTTGAGGCCTGGAGGGGCAGAAGATTGAGTAGGGTGGGTTCAGAGAAAGAAACCTTGATAAAACAGACACAAAATGAGCGCCTTTGAGTATGTACCTTCATTTGTCTTCAGTTACCTGTAGCAGGCAATAAGAATGACAAGTGGGAAAGGGAAGAAGGCCACTAACAAGAACTTACATGAGTTTGTATGTCCTCGTCTTGGAACTAAAACTCCAATGAACTGTATAGTCCCCACAACCGAAGAAATCAGATTTTTGGCTATTGCTGTTGCAGGTTAAATGCTGCATAACCTGCACAAATTGCTGCATAATTATTATTATCAGCTGATATAATTGGCTGAAATATGCAGAAGGTCATCCCTGAGCAAAATAACAACATGAAAAACTACAAGGAGCTAGAGATAGCAAAGGGGGAAAGCAAAATAATGTATATGCAGCTGGCAATCCCTGACCTGTGGCTACACTAACAAGATAATAACATGAAAAATGGCAGAAATGAGAAACTTACGTAAGTAACAGAAGAGGGGTTCTGACAAAATGGAATTGCTGACTGAAGTAGAAATTATTAAAGCTGTGATATGATAAGCACCAAAAAGAGCTACAGGAGGGACGATGGAACAACAGTTAACCAGTGTGGGTTGTTTATTTGGGATGGGATGAGCATGGGAAAGAGGAAGAACCTGGGAAAGAGGAATATAAGGGGATGCAAATGGAGTAACAGGGACTGACTGGAAGTACCTGCAACAGCCCTGCACTTGATCTCTGCAGTTCGGAGGACAATAAACCTGCTGTTTCCACCTTACTTGTGTCTGACTTACATCCCTGGTCAAGAAGGACCTGGCATATTTTTACTTGTCAGGGCCTTCGGTCCTTGCCCCAATTATGTTGTAGATATTCCTGTGCCCAGCCCTGCCACTGGCACCGGTTCCCAGCTGGATCTCTGATCCATGTTGTAGGAAGCTTGCATCCTGTCTCCTGGACAGACCTCAGGTCTACATTGTAGTCTTGTCTCCAGTTCTGTCTTGCGTTGCTCCTGACTGGACTCCCTGAACTCTCCCTGGACTCTCCTCCAGACCTTACCATCACCTTGGCTGGGACTGTTGATGGATGCTGCGCACCCTATTCACATACTGTAGGACTGTGCCCTGGCCAGCAAGGGCATTACCTGTGCTGTGATCACCCTTGCCCCAGCTTGTTCTCCTTCATGGAGAAACCATGCTCTTGCTGCTCCCTGACTCTACCTAACAACAAGAAAGGAAGACCTAGAAGGTACCACCTAGTATCACCATCACTTTACATCTTTGTCTCCTGGCATAAATGAAATTACTGTCTAAATTACCTTCTGGATCTTATTTATCGCAACAAACTTTTATGAAAAGTGAGTTTATATGTTATTCTCCCCCTTCAACATATTCGACCAGTTGTTCACGTCTGAAATATTTTTGTCCAATAAGAAATTTCTCCAGCTTCTTGGAAGAATGTGGTTGCTGTTTGCTTTTGTCATCTCTTTCCTTTCCATATTCACTGCCATGTTTTCTTAGCATACAATACTTAGGCTGCAGAACCAAAGGCTTCAGTCCTGATTTTGGAGTTGCTCCGTGGGTCACTCCTCCACCTCTACATGCAAAAGGACAGGACCCTCATTAAAAAGTAGGGATTCCTAGCTAGCTTAGCTGGTGTAAAATTTCCAGCTAGTGAAAGAACCCAAATGTATGCAATCTCTTTGGAAACAGCCTTGGAACTATTGTTTTTACTAAGAAATGCTACTGTCCCAGGGAGACAGGAGGCTAGTTAAAATCATAAGAAACCTAAGAGAGTTTTTCATCCATGCTTACTTTTTTTTTGTATGCACTCCCTATCACCAGGTTGCTTGCTTTAATAGACCCTCACAATTCTAAGCTAGATATTTGACTTCTTGTTGTCCTTCCAAAGCTACTCTCTTTTGTCAGTAATCCTTCTGAGTGTACCGATTTTTTTCAAGAGTTTTGAGTTAATTCAGGTGGTCAAGCTGTGGCTATGCATGGCTAATTACAGTGGAAGGAGAAAAATAAGTACATTGATTAACATTCTGTTCCCTTTGGAGAGACTAGGAAACGACTTTGGCAGCTCCAGATTCACTGACACCCTGCTGGCAGCTTATTGCCCGTGTTTTCTGAATTGCAATCATTTTTGAAAAATGTGGCTGATCCTTGACTGTGGACTGAGAGGGTGAAAACAGAGTTCCGGGGGTTTGATGTTTGATGCTGTTTTAAAAAGCTTTTCTTCATTAGGCCCCCTGTGGCCTTCCTCCATGGCAGACTTGGGCATTGCAGGCTTAATTACTCGCGCTGTTTCCATTCGTGCACAGCAGCCTCTGAACAGGGCTCTGCACTCCTGAGGACTCCAGAAGAATTTCATTGGACGTAACGGCAGTCAGAGAGATCCAGCGTTATACAACCGGTCCTACTAAATGTGCCTGGGCTGACTGCTCTACCCCTCCATGACATTATACTTATTCAGAGACAATGCAGAGAAGGCTCTGGAATAAGTGCATGGAAACCACAAGATATTTTGTTGCCTCATATTAAGACCTTAAACATACTTTTTTTTCTTTAGGGTTCTGCCTCGTCTTTACCAGACCCAACTGTTTTCTTCATGCTGTGACAATTAATTGGATTATTTTCATTTAAAGATCCAAGCCCACAGGATAACTGGAATGGAACGGAATTGTTTTCCTTTCTCTGCTCCCCCTCATTAGTAGTCTAAACAAGTGTGAGGCTGCATTAAGTTTGTAACTATTTTGATAGCTTGGAATCACTTTCTTCTCTTCTGCAGATGGAGATTGTGCTTAGATCATTATATTCCAGTGTGTGGTTGTGGTATAATAAAAGTGAAAAGGCTAGTTATATAATCTATGTTTTCAATTACCTTGGTAGTGAAAAAGAAGGACAACAAAGGTAAGTCTTGCAAAGAAGAGCAGCAAAAAAGTAAGGGCGGTAGCATGTAGCATTACTTGTTCTTTATTGAGACTAAAACTTAAGAATGAAAGTGATCTTGCTGACATAGGCCAGTACATTCAACGTCTTTATGTGCCAGATTTAATTACACTGACTGTGCATGTATGTGCTTGTCTGTAGGACAGACAAATGGACAGAGTCAGAGACCCCATAAAATTTATGTCAACCAAAAACTGATTCTTGATAGTTCATCAAGACTTCACCAGCAGCACAATTAATCTTTTACTAGAAAGAGTACATTTTCTGGATATGTATAGGGACTGTAGGAGAGACATGAGGAAACTGATTCTTATATCCCCATTTCAGATTAGAATTAACTTTGATTTTGAAATGTTTTGTCTAGAAACTCCTACTTCACATTGGATGATACACGTAGCTAAGCAAATTTGCAAAGAAGCCAGCTCATTTAAGAACTGACCCTTGCCAAGTTGAGAACTATTGTTTTTATATCCCTGTAGATTTTTACTGCATTTAATTGATGTGTGAGAAATACCCAGACTGCAAGAGCTAACAGCTCTGCTCCTGCAAAGAGTTCTCTCTCTCTTTGCTCTGCGTAGCAGAGCCAAAGTTTGCTGTTTACTGCCAAGGTTGGAGAAGTGCCCTTTCTGCAACTTTGGCAGTAAACAGCGCCTTCCTCATTAGCAGCCTACAGCTTTGAGGGAAGAGCAGAGGTGTAGGAGAAGCACAGTTATGGTAGAAACAGCAAGGGTTCAGGCACTTGGCTTCAATGATGGCTGAGAGGCAACACCTCTCAAGAGAGAACCAGATTAGTGCTAAAAATTCAGAGGAGACTTCTCGTGTTATTAAACAGTAAGCAATACGGAAAATATCCCCTATACTGTTCAGTAAGGAACAGTCAGTAATGAAAGACATCACAAGAACATGCTTCACACACACTGGAAACAAAGGAAAAGCTGTGCCAATCTGTTAGTGCATTGGGGAAATCTAGTAGGAACGTGCAGGGACAGTCAGGTACTACTATGGGGGCTTAGGGAACAGGGAGGGCTCTAGGGAATGGAGCTGGAAGACAGTGAGGGAAAGGACTGGAAATGTAAATCAAGAATGCAGCAGAGCAGAGATTGCAACTTTGTGTTTGTATTTAGGATGGAGGCTTTCAGTTATACCATTGAAATGGAGGGTAGTGGAGGAACAAGGCAGAGGAAATTAAATAACCAAAGCACTTGACTAAACCCCAGGATTTCATCACCATCATCTCCTCCTTCTTTTCCAGGCTCATGGTTTTGCAAGTTTTGTGGAAGTTTGGGAGGGGAGAACTGATTTAAGGTTTTTGAGCACATAAGAGTTTGCAGTGCTGCATTAGTCATGGATTAGCTTAGCTTTGGGTAAGAAATACCTCCAAAGTTCTTTCTGGTGATCCCTTTACCTTGTCCTTACTTCTTCCATCATGGAAACAGTGGGTCTGCTCTTGAGACTTCTTGATCCTTGGAATCCTTCTCAGGCTATCTGTGACCCTTGCCCTAAGCCTCTTCCCTCACCAAATCCTTCTCCCTTCAGTGCAGCTCCTCTGAGGTACCTACAGCTGGACCATGCATCTTAGCAACAGAGTGCCTGAACATGAATGCAAGCTTATGTTCTAAGCTTATACCAGCCACTTTGGACAAATCTTTCATAGTCCCAGAAATGTTTCTTCACAACCCCAGTGATGTTTTATCCTGCTTCCTTGTAACCCATCCTGTTACCTTCCATACTGACTCCATACTTTGAGCTACAGACTCTGAAACTAACTGCAGGTTTTGACTCCCCTGCAACTGACCATCCATACATATCAAGATACCATCTAGATATCAAGAAGGAGAGAGGCCAGAAGTCCGTGGCCTTCAAGTAGGAAGCCTGTCACCTTGTGTAGGCAAACCTGAGCCCCATTCTGTGTGACCAGACACACGACCCTATCCTGTGACCTGAAGTCTGGTGTTTCGACTCACAGTAGAAGAAATATGACAGGTCCAATTCCAGTCAAGTTAGTCTCCATGCCTCCTGTGCCTATTTTGTCATCCTTGGTTCTCCTGTGAGAGCCACACTACGCTGTGATGCCAGCCGTCCCTTCCAAGCAAGAATGTCCTCTCCCTAGGCTGTTCTAGAAGTCCTTGTTCAATGGGGTAGCTCCTGCGAATACAGAGACTTCAGAATCAGGCCCTAAAATAGATGCATTAGGGTTGAAAAACAGAGAACAGGATGTAACAGCAAGTTGCATCGTTTCGTTTACATCTTGTTCCAGTTTCTTTTTTTCTTAATTTATTTTAAGAGTTTTATGTCAGACACGAAAGCTGAACTAGATAGCTACATAGCAAAGACAAGCAGAAAGCAAATGTTAAGTAAGAAGACAGACTGTGTGATAAGCTTGCAATATACAGATGATCTCCCATGTATCAGGATAATGTGAAAATAACAATGGATCTAGCAAAGAATCTGCAGAGCATTTTTGGTAAGAGGAAAAAAAGCATATGGTCACCCATGAAACAGTGTAAGAACAGATCAAATGTATTAACTAAGAATAAAATGTCTGAAGAATAGGAGTATTTTTGTTAAATATATTATTTTGTATCCCTGGGGTTGACTGAAAAGATTGTCAACTTCATTTTTCTCTAGAATTTTAAAGAAAGGACAATGCTGACTATACTAACTGATGAAGAATATTGAGCTTAATAGTCAAAAATAGTTATTATTAGTTAGTGGTTTTGCTAACTTTTTTGTTCCAGACTTTCTGTGTTTCTTTGTTTATGGAAAAAGATCGTGTGCTAAATATGTCTCTTTCAAGTCCACCAAGGATTTTCTCCAAAGAGAATCCAGGAATAATATTTTAAGATATGACGTTGTTTAAGTGAACTCAGCTATAAATATTTTAATTGCTTACAAAATAGATCAAATTTGTCACATCCTTAACTCCTGCATGAGGAATTTTGTATCTCTGTGCCAGGAAGAACCATGCTGTGGGTTCCAAATTGCCTGCAAAAGTCACATCCACACCAGAAGTTCACGCTAAAAAATAATAATACTTACATAGGAAAGAAGTGATTTAAATGGTATTGAAAATTGGCAAAATACTGGTTTTGGAAGGATAGTTGTGAATTGCTAAGACATTCATGATACGAGTTGAGAGTCTGTAAGGTGACTATAGTAATTTCCTTGATTTTGTATAGCTGAATGAGTTGCTTTGTTCCTTAGAGTATGCATATGGAATCACAAATGGTTTCCCAGTGACATAGATGCTATTAATATAAAGAAAACTCTCCGGGCTTTCAGCAAAGTATAAACTAGAACTTTCTAAGAAGGGGTGTGGAGCTAGCAACAGTCTGTAGCTGCCTGTATGGAACAGAGCTGGATTGCTGCAAATGCCTTCAAAAGGCACCTCATTAAAAAACTTCACTAATGCTATTTACTTGCTGACATTGCTTAACTTTGTTACTATTTTTAAGAGGCATAGCAAGTGGTGTATTCTGCCTTCAAATGAAGAGGTGAGGCGAGAAGTATATGCCCCTGGATAAATGCATGGTACATCCACACCTTGAATAGCGAAATTCTGGTCTCTTTACTTCCAAAAATGTAATAGAAATGGAAAAGTTTCAGAGATGGGCAACAAGGATGATGAAAAGTATGGAATGGCTGCCAGGCTAGGACTCTTTAGTCTGGAATAAAGACAACTGAGGAGGTATGGGATATAAAAAAAAAGAGGAACACTGCCAGGATGGACAGGGATTGATAGTTCACTGTCAATGCTGGTACCAAAACCAGGAGCCACACTGAGATGCTCTCAGGAACCAGGTTCAGGACGAGCAAAAAGAGGTGATTTTCAGACAACAGACAGTGGAACTCCCGTGTGCTGGGAATGCAAAATGTTTACACAGTTTTAAGAAGAGACTACACAAGCGCTTGGAAGAGCAAACCCTTGGAGTTACTAATTAGACAAACCACATCGGGCTCAGGATAGGTGGAGGGTGGGAGGGTTTAAAGGAATCCATCGTGAATTTGTTCTCGTCTTCCTTTTCCCTAGGTGTCTGCCCATGACCACCGGGAAGACAGAAATGTGACCTAGACAGACCCTGGCTCTGAACCAGTGCAGACATTCCTATGTTGTTACATCTTTTTAAATATCAATGACAGTTTCCTAAATATGGAGCCCGACCTAGGAAACAACCAAGTGAATAATGTTACTTCTGTGAACAGTTTCACAGAAGTAAACCCAACCAATTTCAGTGTTACCTAAGTCTTCAAGAGTTTGCAGGCCCAAGATCTTATTAATTGTTTAATTCAACCGTGAAACATCACATATGAAGTACAACCATATGTGTCTCCTTCTAAGTTTGCACTCTGACTACATTTTCTTCTATGCTGCAGCATTTTCTAAGTATTTGATTCACCACTGTGCCCCACAGGAATCAGGCAACTAAAGCTCTACAGTACGTTCAGCAGGTATGAAATCTTGTCAGAATTGTACAATAGCATGCTAAGTGTCATAAAACAGATTAAAGGATTTGCTTTTTTTCCTGGCCTTCTATGTATTAAACAACAAAAACATATATTTTTGTTATTTCGGCAGATCAGGGAGTTACAAGTAAAATTTGGATTAAAAATAGTATCAACAGCAGCTAAAAAAGTCATAATATGACATTGGAAGATAGGTATGAATCTTTCTGTATGACTTGCACTATGCTTACCTAGCTCTGCATTATTCCTTGACCAGTCTTAAAAGTTTGGTATTTTTGCATTATTTTGAAGAAATACAACTGGTTTATATTGTATAGAAAAATAGTAAGACAGCAAGAAAGGAAAGTCAGAATTGATTCCTAAATATTACATTGATTAAGTAGTTAGTTGCAAACTACTCGCAATGCCTCCTGTAAATTAAACATGTATAGGTTATTTCTGATGCTGAGAAGGACCTTTCATGGTTAAAAAACCCCAGGATCTTTCCAAGAGACATCTCCAGCATGACTCTGATATAGCAATTTGTATTTGTTACACCAATTGACTGCAGAAGAAAGAAATGTATGTCAAAGCCTCACGTAACTGTCCTTTCACAGACAAGATATCCCTCTTTTGAATTACAACAATGAGTACAATATCATTTTGGTTTGCTACAGACCTTCCCCTAAGTTTTTTGAAGGCTTCAGAGGTTCAGTGGAATTTGACAAGTGGCATTTAGGCTTTTGTGTTTGCTTTTAATTGCTGCGCACCAGCGTGTATCCTGATGCTGCAGCCAGAACCATCTAAGCAGAGGGCACAGAACCTTTTGCTGCTTGTTGCAACTTGCAGGACTGGAACATTATACAGTGTGCAGAAGTACGCACATTTAGAGCAAAAATTTTGTTTCAAAATGTTTTTCTAAGTCCTTTGCCTGGCAACTTAAAGAGATGTTGCCCTTCTACATAGTGAATAGGTTCTTATACCTCTAAATAAAGGGCTAACTCTGCAAATATACACAAATACAAGTTATTGGACAAACGCTGCTGTTTACAACTGTTATGTTGCGTCACAGTTTGGGTTAAAACCTTATATATTTGTCAATTCTCCACACTTCATTTGCCTGCACAGACATTATTTGCAGGTTTGGTTCTGCCATGGTTCATTTCAGGATGAGAATTTGGTTGTAACTCTCTTTATGTGCGCAGACCTTCAAAGACTATGGACATGCTTAAGTGTATTCGCATTAGGTATCCCATTGACTTCAACTGCAACAGTGGTGATCCCATTGCAAGATCAAGTAAGATAACCTTCTATGTGTATAGCTATGTAAAAAAATATGTAAAATTAGAAAATTAAAATAAGCCATGTCTGTTTTGCAATGGAAAGTCCAGTAACATAAATACTTTTACAGCCACATAAAAATAGAAACATAAAATACTTAGTTTTTTCCATAGGTCTCTTAAGTAACTGCCAGTGCTATTATTACAATGTTGTTTCTCTTTTTAATTGCACTACTATTTAGGAAAAGTCACGATTCAGACTTATAAGGAAAGTTATATGGAATTACAAGGAAAACTTGTAATGTAAACAGACATGTATCATTCATCTAAAATAAGAGACCCGTTCTTTACATGCCAGTAATTTTTGTAGTCTTAGGAACCATTTGTTTTCCTTTTCTCTCTTGAAAATAATTAAATAAATAGAAGGTTGCCCCACTTCCCCCCTCACATACGCAGGACCAACAAAACTCAGTAATTTTCCACTGGCACAACAGTCTTTCAGTGTCTGCCATCTGCTGTGCTGGCAAGACCCACAAGAGGAGTAACAGCAGCAAGTCAGGGACTGTAACGTCATGTTGTGAATATTCATTTAATTTTCATTGTCACAGCTGGTCCCCATCGTCTTGGAGCCTGACCTTGCCTCCCCCAGCTTCCTTTTGACAGCTTTAGGAGTGGGGGAGCAGACAGACACAAGATACTGAAATCAACACTTTCAAACACCAGAAATCCCCACTCAAAAGCAGTACCCATTCCTGTTGGGGGGGGGGGGTGTGTCTGTCACTCCCTTTTACCGCTGTTACTGATAAAGATTTGTAAAGACTTTTGCTCTTGGACGAGTGCTTTAGTGAAATACTGCTTTTTTAGATTGGTAATCAGTTTACTTTGAATTTACTTATCATAGTGTCTTTTCCTCTCTCGCTAATTCTTTTTCTGGGTTATGTGTCTGTGCTTTCAACGCTGCAATACCGTAAATGGGAGTGCACAACTTCATTACCGCAAGACTCCAAATGCGGAAACAGATATCGCAAAGAGCAGTCCATCCAGGACACACTCTTGCATCGCATTCAAGTGAAAACATGCTAATTTTAGGCTTCTGTTATTTCAAACCTACCAAATCTAACGCTTCTGAAAACCGGTCTCAGCAGGTAGGTCCACAGTGCTCAGGGAGGTCCACAGGGAATTTCCCGGCTCTGCCTGCAGGCGAAGGGCACGTGTAGACACACTTGCAGGTCCTGGGATTGTAAGATCTCTGGGCAAGAAATTTGCTTTAGCGGACAGAGCTCCTAAGACCCTTATCTCTATATAAAGACTAATGAGGTAAAACAAATTAAATGTGGCTGCCAAATAAATCCTCTTCTTCAGCAGCTATCCGCAAGTCAAGTGACGACACTAGGACAAACTTCCGCTAGCTTCCACACGTTGCTCGTTGTGACAGAAGCAGATGACGGTTGTACTCAGTCGTTCTTCCAGTCCGAGCTCAGAGGTTTGCCTTCTGCGTAGCTGGCTTTGTAAGAAATCTGTACCACTGCATCCTCGGGATAACAGCTTTCCCATAGGTGCTGCTGCTTTGTTTTATGATCAGGTAGTACTAGAACGAAAGCGGGGTTTCACTTCTCTTCTGCCCACCACCCTTACCCTCGTACGGCTGCGGTGGGACAGGATAGAAAAGCCAAAGGCCTCCAAATACACTATTTCCAGTTAATTCTGCTGTCTTCTGTTTGAGCATCTGGGCACCCACGCATGCTCAAGGCGAGTTTAGCAGTGCCCTCCTGCCCGTGAGATCCCTTCACACCTACAAGCCCCTCGGTGAACCTCCACCGGCAGAGCCTCTGGAGAGGGAAGGTTTAAGCTGGCTGCTTGGAGTGAAGCGGGACGCAGTCCCTTCGGTCCGTGGGGAGCCGGGGCAGCGGCTGCGCTCCGGGAAGAGCCGGAGGCGAGGCCGCTGGTCCCCGGCCGCCGCTCCCGAGGAACTTTCGGCTGTTTTGAAGGAGGAGAAGGGGCAGAAGGGGCAGCCGGGGCAGCCGGGGCAGCCGGCGGGCGGGGGCCGGGGGACGCGGGGCGCGCCGGCTGCTGTGGCACCTGCCTGCGGGCCGGGGCGGGGCGCGCCGCTGGCGGGCGGCGGGAGCAGCCAATCGCGGCTCGGTTCGGCGGCGCCGGGCTCTCGCGAGAGCCGCCGAGTAAACATCCCTCCGCCGAGGCCCTCCCGCCCCCCTCCTCCTCCTGCCATTAGCGCGGAGGAGGGGGCCGTGCTCGCAGAGTCGCCGGCTGCAGGCAGCGAGCGAGGAGCCGGCGGGAGGGCGGCGCGGAGAGGTGAGTGCCGCGGCGAGCCGGCGCAGCCCGCCGCCCCGGGGGCGCCCCTCGGCCCGGCCCGGCCCGGCCCTCTCGCCGGCGGGCGCCGGAGCAGCCTTCCCCTGGCGTGGTGCGGAGGGAGAAGGGACCCTGTCATTGGAGACTAGAAATCTCCCTCTGCCTTCCCTCTCCTCCTTCCTCCCCCCCACCGTGAGGCAGCAGGAGCAGCCATAGCCGTAGAGTCTGCGGGAGGACAGCCTTAGCCCCGGCCGCTGCTCAGCCCGGGGAGGAGGCGGGAGGACCGGGGGTGGCTCCCGGCTTGGCAGCCGCCAGGGCGGTTTGCCCGCCTGCCTCCGGCGCGCCGCCCCTCAGGTGACTTCTCCCCCTGCCCCCGGCGGCCGAGCCGGGGCTGCCGCCTCCTGCCAGCGGCACAAGTTGCCCGAGTTCGCCCGTCTCTCCGGGGTGGGTGCCGCCAGCCGGCGAGGTGCTGAGGCGCCCCGCCACGGCCGCCGCCGCCAGCCGCTCCCCCCCCCGGGGAGGGGGCGACGGTTGAGCCAGCGGCCAGCTCGGCGGTTGGGCGCGGCGGGCGGAGGGAGCGCTGAGGGGCCGGCGCGGCGGGCGGGCTTGCGGAGAGCCGCGGGAGCCCCCCCCGGGGTGGCGGCGGCGGGAGGGGGCAGCTCGGTGGAGAGGTTCGGCGTTTAGCGGGGTGGGAGGCGAAGTCGGGCGTGTGTGGGTGCCGCGCCGTGCGCGGTGAGGGTCAGGCTCAGGCGCGGCGGGCGAGCGGGAGGTGGCGTGGGGTGTACCCGCGGTGGATAGCGCGGCTTTCGGGCTGAAGGGTGTCCTGCCCTCTCTTGGATAAATAAATAAAGGGACAACATTATCTCTGTAATGCGCTTAAAAAACAAGCAAGCAAAACCTCACAAGTTTCCCCTCTCGGGTGAACAAATCCAAACCCTGCTTTGTAACATTTCCCTGAGCCAAAGGAGTTTTGGATCGGGCTCGTGATTTGACAGTCCAGCTCGTGCTCTGTATTTTTTAGGCAATTCCCAGTGATTAAGATAAAAGTTAAATGCTAAGAACTGAGATGTCTCCTGTTTTTTCTTTGGTTTTAATTAGTTTGAATCGTCTTGGGTTAGAATGAGTTCACACGCATGCTAAAAAGCTGCCTCCACTGATGCTGCATACCTGATTTCCTGTTGCGAAATCCAGAATAGGAATAAACGATCCTTGATGTAGCCTCTGAGTAAAAAACAATGCTGAAGTTTGATTGGGGGGGGGAGGGTGGAAGTTTCTTCTCTGCTATTTGGTGGGATATATTCACATTGGTTTGCTTCTACTTTCTCTTTGCTGAAGAGCAGAGACATTTATTTTGGAGACCACAGGTGCTGGCTTTTGTCACATATGCTGATTCAGTGTTTTGATTACAGTTTTCTGAAGTCACTTGAAGTAGAGGGATCTTGTTTGTGAGCATATGTAACACTAATAAATCTCACTAAATTGTTGTGCATGTTCCATAAAAGATGCCTGAATATACACAGAAGTCTTCGACTGTTTTCATTCCTTATCCTTTAGGAACTTAGGGATGAAACAGTATCAGTCTCAATTTTACTCTGAGCAGTTAAGTGAAATACTAAGAAACAAGCACATAGGCTACTAACCTGAGAGGTGATAAGCAGTGGTCGCACTCATTGCGTATGAGAAATCTGTTATTGTATCTAATAGAATTGATGCAGTTTTATTTTCTGTGCTATATGTAGACATGTTTTCCTGCCTTTGTTAGAAGGTGTCTTGGGTTAGGAAAAGTCAAATTTGCATAGTTCTGTGAAACTGGAACTCAGCTATTTTTCACCTTGTACATGGCATAGTATATGTTCATTTTAAACATTATTGCTTAACAGAACATAAAAAAATCTGAAATTAAATATTTATGTCTCAAACATTTTTCAGGGGAAGAGAAACCCTCAAATCACTAGCTAAGCAGAATTCAGAAGCAAATCTTTACAGTGGACAGGTATCATGCTTTATTTCTTTCTGCCTTTTTTTTTTCAGAAACTTAGGGTTTTTTTTTTTAAAAAAAAAAAAGCAAACAGACCCAAACCCTATCATTAACTTGCAGTGGACTTGGACCAGGCCCCTATGCTCTTGGTGTGCGATGAGAGAATGTTCCCAGGAGAACAGAAGTTTTTTATTTCTGTCAAATGATCCATTGTGGACCTGCTGGTGCAAGCTTTCTGGTGCTGATCTCTGACGGTCTGATCCTGTGCTTAGTGGAGTCCCTGGTGGGCCTCTCGTGGATTGGAATGATACAGGATGGCACACGGAATGGAGTTCAGTGTATGCATAGCTTCTCCCGCACATGGGTGAGGTTTGCCTAGCTATTGTTTCTCAGGACTTCTGTGTAGCCTCCTTTTGGCTCATCTATCCGTGTGCCCCTGAAGCTTGAATGGTGTGTACAAGTTTTTAATCATTTAAGTTACCTACTGTAGTTTGGGATCGCTCTTGAATCCTTTGGTGATCACAAGGAGCTTAGTCACAGTTTGAGAAGCACTGTTTTTGTCCACTGTATCTGTCTAGGCAATGGGTTAGTCTTGTTTTTTAAAGTTTATCTTCTTCCTATAAATTCAGTTTTCACTCAGTCCATGTTTATTCTAATAAAAATGTTCTTCTTCCCACCAAGTTTAAGCCAAGGGTTAGTTAAAATGTAAAGCCAATTGATAAAGTTTGATATTTGTAATCTAGGAGAGGCAGGGTAGACATATAAATTACAATGAAAACAATTCTCTGAATACAGCATTCATCAGCACAAAGACTACTAAGCTGATATTATATGGTAAATTGTTTGCTTTTAGTCCCCCAGAAAGAGGCTTTATGTGTCTTAGGGTAATGACAGTTGACATAAATTAAACATACTATTGTCCACAAAATCATTTAATCTTCTCTTGTTCGCAGGTCTTTTGAACATATAGCTGTACTTAGAGCAGACCTGCCATCAGTAGTAACTGCATTACTGTAGCATGAAAATGTGGCTTTGATAAATAACTGAAGTCTAATTCTTCAGGATGGGTTGATGCAGGATTTTTCACAGTCTGGTGAATAAATATCATCTTATGTTGTGCAAAAAGAAGTAACAGTGAGGGTAACCCAATCTAATGTTTTTGGGTATGAACTCAGGGAAGAGTTATTTAGTGCATGGTGTGAATTTATGTGGTGAACTGTGTTTAAGGTGGGGGATCTTTCTTGAAGGATTGGAAGTTAGTTGTTGCCAAACGCAGAAGAGTAGACTTCGTCGTTTGATTGGTACGGCAAGGTACAGGACAAGAGGTAACAGACACAAACTTGGTCATAGGAAGTTCCATCTAAACATGAGGAGGAACTTCTTTACATTGAGGGTAGCAGAGCATTGGAACAAGCTGCCCAGAGAGGTTGTGGAGTCTCCTTCTCTGGAGATATTCAAAACTCGCCTGGATGCATTCCTGTACAATCTGCTCTAGGTGAACCTGCTCTGGCAGGGGGGTTGGACTAGATGATCTCCAGAGGTCCCTTCCAACCTCTATCATTCTGTGATTCTGTGAAGAGTCCTGCAGCTCTGTAGTCTAAAACTACAGAATAACTTTTGGCAGTCTCACTGCTCCTGCATCTGCATGAGGATACAATAGAACATTTTGCTTTGACAACAATAAAAACAAAACAGGGACTGGGGAGGTGAATGAATTTATCGGAAAAAAACTTATTTTCCTTTTCATAAATAATTTGTTCAGCATGGGAAGCATTAAAATGGGCAGTTGTTATAGTTAATACTGTCTTGTGAAATCAGGTAATTTTGTGAAGCTTGCATTAATACTTATGCTAATACGCTTAATACTTTGTAGCGATTAAAAAAGCAAAAGAAAACAGTGGATCAGGAAAGAATATTAATCTTTATGCTTCAAATATCTGGTTTTCTGATTTCTCAGTAGTTTTGGCATCAGATTTTGCATTCTGGTTTGAACTGTAGATTTGGAATTTAGTTTGTGATGTATGTCTTTAATATTTATACCTACAAACTTGCAATTTGTTAGCTGATGTGGTTTAGGAGAGTTGCAACTGAATGGAATATGAAGAAAGCAGATACCTAGAATTTAATGTAATAAACTTGCTTCAGAAGACTACTTATATGAGATTTTGATTGTCAAAGGAACAGTCGACCTCTATATTTTTACTAGTATAAGTGAACAGTGGTTGATTTAAAATAGTAGTCTGGGTTTATGGGATTTCACAAGAGTAAGAATCTCCTGAAGCAGTACAAAGAGACAACTATTCACCTTTTAGTAACAAGGAACAGACAACATTAAGTAATAGTTTGGTGTGAACAGGTTGTGCAAACAGATTGAATTTGTCATAGGTGGCAGAATGAATGGGAGGGAGGAAGCAAGGGGATAACTCGGATCTATACGCGGAGAGGATCTGTATTTAGAGGAAGAGTGTTTATTGTATTGCAACTTACATTAGCTATGTGTTTCGTGTTTCGTAGTTTGAGCCCGTGATCTCTGACATGCTGTAGAGGAGCTGCAGACTCGGCAAAGATCTTGGCGTATTGGAATTCATTAAATTTCCTTCCACAGAAGTGGAAACAAAAAAACCTGTTTTGTTATCTTCGAACAGATGAAAGGTCATGAGACCTTTTTCTACTATGTGTAGTAAAGATAGCAGTTTACAATTCTCTGAGAGTATCATGTGTAACGTCACACTAAGTAAGGCACTGCTAGTGCGTTTATAAAATGTGCCAAGAAATTTTAGCAATTAAATCTCCTTGTAGTAAAACAAAACAAAGCAAACCACGTCCCAGACAAACAATTAGAAAACTTTTGTCAAGTGGGTACCTTACCAGAAAGAAGTACTTGGTTTAGGGCCCTTTTTGTGAGATGCTATAGTAGAATAATGCTTATGAGAAATACAGTGGTGCGTAAGTTGGGTGCAATTAAAATGAAGACATTAGGTCGTGCCAAGCCGTAGGAGTTACAAATACAGTCAGCTTCCATACGCAGGAGTTTAAACTGCGGGGGGGAGGGAATGAAAGTCATAGCTTCAGTAAGACACATGACTATCCTAAAGCCACTGCTAAAAAGGACACAAACAACAAAAGAAAGTTGTGTGACAGAAGCGGCATGCAACAAGTGGGGAGTTGTGTGTGCTTAGGGGGCTCTCCTGGTTGTACATGTCCCTGTCCCTGATGCGGCAGAGAGTGAGACAACTTATCTAGCATACTTGTGCTCTACCATGAGCTGCTGACAGCATCGCTGAGAACCCCCACAGAGGACAGATATGTCGTCTTCCTGCCAGACCACTGACAGTTTGGAGACTCTTGAGTCTGCTCTGTGGGGAAAAGGGTTTCCTAGGGACACTGTTCGCTTCCAAGGTAGGTTTGCTTCTGCCATGTATGCAAACCTTGAATTTGCCAGTACTACTACCAATCTGAGCTCAGTCACTTGTGGGGGAATCGCTTGATAAAATGGACCTTTCCCACAGATCACTGTTTTCTACTTCGTTTTTTCTGGAATGAGTAGAGCTGAATTTAACATTGACAGAGGCCTGACTCAACTGCCATGTAACACCAGAGCAGCTATAGCTTCACTTGGTACAAAGCCTCAGTGTTATTATGAGTGCACTAGTAAAAAAGGAACCTACTTATAGCTGAACTGATAGTTAAATTCCAAACGGTATTTCATTGTCTGAAGGAGAGCCGTTTTGTACAAGCCAGCTGATATGCGGATTACCTAGCCACAGAACCCCCTTGTTTGAAGCTGAACTTACGATAACCCATCTTGGGCTTCCATGTGTCACAACTGAGCCCAGAGGAGAGGGTGACAGGACACAGGTGTGGCCTGGTATCTCTCCTTTATTTCCCAGTGCAGAACTACCTCTTTGGCTGATTAGCTAGATATGAACCAAAATGTGGAGAAGGCAGGAGCAGCTCACAGGCTTAAGTGTTCCACTTCTTCCCATAAGAACTGCGAAAAACCTTTCCTTTTAGTAAAAATTCCCTTTTTCCAAATTAACCAGGTAGAAATAGCAAACCTTCGTCCAATGGCATGAGGCTCCTTTTGTCTTGCTTTGTATATTGGAAAAGTGTTTATCACAGACATTTCTTAAAATTTGTTTTAATTATTTTCTTGCAATGAATAACTGCATGTGTTCCCTGCCCTTCCCTCTTACTGGTGCCTTATAAGGGAGGTAACCAGAACACCAGCCAAATATCAGCCTGATGATGAAAGAATTGTTCCACTTAAAATGTCACTAATTTTTAGCATGCTGAGTCCTGTATTAAGCGGAAAGCTTATATTAGTAGCTCCACAAGCAAAAGCTTTGTACTGCATTGTTTAAAGGCAGTTGTTGTTTCTTGAAGTTAAAGATAACTGGATTCTTCTGTTTTGTGGTATTCAGTGTTTGTCAGAGCAGGAAAGGAGAACAAATTCAGTCACAAGGTAAGGATTTAATGGGAGTACCTGTTTTTACAAACTGTAGAAGCTGAACATGGAGAATGAAGTCTGTTTAACCATAACTAAAGGTATAATTTAACAAGTTCTAACATCTAAAACTGTAAGGGAATTCTGTGTTCTGCATATGAGCTTCTCTGTGGGACACCAGGCAATCATACAGCAATGAAAGACAATGAAAGACATGGCTGTTACAAACATGTAACAGGCAACTGTTGAAGCACATTCCTATTTAGTGGAGTAATGGCTTTTGATTAACAGATATTTGCGTAGCAAATACACTTGGTGAGACTTACTTATGATTTGCACCGTAAGACAACCTTACTTGGTAATAGTGGCATGTCTCAAAAACAGTTAAATGCATGGCAGCAAATTCTGACTATCAAGATAAGGTGAAAGAAAGGAATTTTATCACTTCCGGTGTCATTAACATGCATCTTTGGGTTTTGTTGGGTTTGTTTGTGCTTGGTTAGTCCACTAAAGTGGTAAAGAACTCTGGTTGAGCAGGTGAGTTGATATTCTTCATGACTGACTTGTCATATTTCACTTCTGTAAATCAAAAGTTCTATTGTACCTAAAGAAAATGTCTCTTACTAAATTAAGCTGCCTGCTTACAGTTTAAAATAATTTATTTCCTTCACTTCATGAAATTAGTTACAGCATGAATCTTGGTTTCTGTAAATGCTGTAAGAAAGGAAATATTCACATTTAAGTTTGGGGCAGGGGGGAACCAAACAAAACAACTCTGATTACTAGAAATTGTATTTACAATATAAAGTCTTATTGTTTAGTCCTTCCTTATTGTTTAGTCCTTTCTTAACAGGCATAGGTAGCATCTTACGAAGTAATGACTAAGGGCAGAGAAGTAAGGCTTATTAAAACAGGAATTCTCCATGAATTCAGCTCTCAAATCTCTTGTGAGCAACGTATATAGATGACCGTTTTATATTGAAGTGTATTAGATGGGTTCTCTTATGGTTAATTATTGTATGGAGACTCTTTCCCTACTCTGTCCTGTTTATCTTCTCAGGGAGTTTCATTTAACAGAGAAAGAGTTCATATAAAATATGTATTCTGTGAGCATCTTTGCCCACTTGTACGCTGGATATAGTCACCTCCCTGCTCAGTTGCATAAGTAGCAATTAGAAGCTTTTCCTGTTGGGTTTTTTGCCTCCTTTATAAAAAACCAATTATGTTAAGAACACCTGGAATAATATCCTGTAAATTGCTTACGCTTTGAATCGTTCCAACTAGAAATTGAGTGAACTTGAAGTCAGGCAAAATAACAGTAAGATGAATAAAAATCTATAGAGCAGAGACTGTTTTGAAGTATTTGAAAAGCCCAAAGTGCAGAATACAGACATTACATCAAACATCTAGTGATGAGAGGGTAAGGGGATCCTCATACGGGGGAAATAAAAATGTGTGTGTAGTATAAAACATGAATATAATTGACCTTTAGTATCTGCTTAAAGAGATACATATGGAACTGAAGTAAAATAAAGCTCCCCCTGATACTTTTCAGCTGAATCTGAGTGTTACAGCTGTCTCTGAGGTAAAGTTGTAGAAGCCATGGAGTGGTTAGACAGCAGCAGAAGTTAAGGCTGTGGTTCTCAAGTCCAGTGAACCACAGGCTACTGTCAAGCCACAATGCACTCCCAGGCTATCATGCATCTTAGATTAAAAAACATTCGTGTCCCATTGACCAGCTGCACGCTGCTTGACAGTGTCTGTGGACCGCAGGTTGGAAATCACTACGTTATGATGAGCTGTGGTATTAGGAACAATCATCTTCAGAAATAGTTTCAGGTAAGAAAATGAATTGCAGGTAATTTATTATATGATTTTGAGAAGGACAGCTTTTAGATGAAGGGAGATAAAGATCTGGAAAAACAAAACCAGTTATTTTGGTTTGGAAAATGAAGTAAGTAGAGAAGGGAATTCTTTCCTCCCCCTGTTAAATCTTTTTCCTCTCCTTTCTTTTCTCTCCCTTTTTTTTCATGAGACAGTGATAAAGGGAAAAGAACAAAGTGGAATGCTTTAGATTTTCAAGCTTTGCTGTCAAACCTTCAAAGAAATTGGAAAATGTTTTAGCTTCTTTCTTATGTTGCAGCATGCACCATACCACTTCTCTACCAGCTCTAGTTCTCAGTAATTAGTAGTGTTTACAGGCAACATTATCCATTCCTTCACCAGGGAGGAACACAATGAAGTTCCTGTGAGCCCCAGGTGCATAAGGAAATGCAAAGTTGTCTCCAAAGATGTGAGGCCATGTAGCTAAGGTAGTGTTACAGGAGAACAAATGTGTGGGATGAAAACTTGGATTTCAGCTGTGCTGGCATGGTAGTAATATATGGAAGGATGGAGCTGTCCAGGTGAGGATTATAATATGTTTATCAGCTAATCAGTTTGAGCATGTAAATCTTGGCATTTCCAGAGGGTTGGTTACATCTGGGATGTAATTTAGATGCAAGTGAAATTGTATCAAAGTTTCTTGTGACAGGAGTGGTGATGTATCCTCTTGTCTTCCAAGACTTACTGCTCTGGGCTTTGTCACGATGAGGAGTGTGAAATGAATGCCGTACTGATATGATCAATCCTCCTGATGGTGCTGTGAATCTCGGACCATGGATGTGTTAGTGGGCTAATCAATATGTGGATATTCAAGTTGACTTAATGTATTGCAGCTCTAATCCCAACTCCTTCAATCAGTATCAGTGGTGCTGATATTACTGTAGGGTGACTTAAAGAACTTTCCACTTTGTTTTTCAGGAGGCATCTGAGTACAACCTGCCATGTTCCCTGCTATCATGGTGCCATTTGCTCTAAGGTCATACTGAAAGCATTGTCTCTGACAGCTGTGGTTCATTCATAACTCCAAAGTCTTAGGCTCACACTTGGATACTTTAAGCCCCATTTAATCCCAGAGGGCACCTGATTCATTTTAGCTGTTTACTTTTGCTCACAGACATGTAAGCCAGTTGTGTAGTGGCAAATAATAAAAGAAGAACAAATCCTTTTCAGTGTTCAGGAAAAATAGATGAACATGATATCACCCAAACCAGAGATGAGAGCATTTCACATGTCTGAATATACCCTGACCTACACCACTGATTTCAGCTGCTGCTCACAGCTTGTTCTGCAGCCTGGCTGCTGAAAGAATAACTTTGCTGAACACCTTTGCTGGAAACTAGCAAAGAGGTTCCTTGGAGCCTGCCAAAAATGCTACTGCCTTCACCTTTGCTTGTCAGTAAGATGCAAAACTCTGGCTGTGGGGAGGGTACAATGAAGAAATATGCTTGCCCGTTATCTGTTTAAATAAGCAATATAATGTTCTGCTTTAAAATAATCTTTACAATCAAAAGGAACATTTAGAAAAAACCATTAATAGATACACATCTATTTTTTTATGCGTACTTTAGATCACTGTGTTCGAAAGGATTGAAAGAACAGTGAAAAGTCAAAAATGAAAAAGGCAGTAATTATGAGGTAATTTGGGGGAAATAGTTATACTCTAATAAAGATAAGTAATTTTAGCTAATTTTCTCTCTGCCCTTTTTATTAAACAAGCAGTAATATTTACAAAGCCAATTTCAGTTTTGTTTACAGTCCAATCTCAGTTTCAGTTTTTGATGCCCAGGCATGGGATGAGCCTGTGTTTAGGGAGTAAAGGCTGCAAGAGAAGAATTATGATGATGATTTCGGTTATACTATTTCTCTTAAATACTGAAACCTGTTAGTGTTCTTTGTATTTTTTCCATGTAGAAGCTTACTTTTGAGACTAGTCTTAACAGTATCTATCTTATTTCTATTTGACTGTAGTTTTCTCAGTCTGAGAAACAGCATGAATGTATTTTCTTGGTTCTTTTGTCTAAGTGCTCTGAAGCAGTCGTGTTGTCTTTAAAGAATGCTACCATACAGACTAAGAGGATAAAAGCTTCTGTATTCTTACTTAGGACATCAGAGAGCGATAGTGAATCTGCATCTGCCTGCGTGCAGTTGAAGAATGCACTTGCATGATGAGATTTTCTTCTGTCATTGTGGAATCTAAGTGCTTTCCCTCCCTCTCTTGCCTGCCAAGGCAAGGCTGGATTTTTACCGCAAAGATGTTGGTTAAGTAAGGTCCAGCTACACCCCTTCTCTTTGAATTGTAAAGTAGATCCTCTCCAGATATTGCAAACTAATAAACCACAGTAAGAGAAGTGCAGATTAAGCTCCATATTTGTCTTGGATGGAAGGCCAGACTTCTGTCTGGAATGTCTGAATCTGTGCTTTGGGTGCAGCTTCCTTCTATTCAAGGGTGGTGATCATCTTGTCAACAAAACATCTGATTTACAAGATGAAGTCACTTACAGAAGTAGGCTCCCATTATATATGTACATCTAGGGAGGGAAATAGTGGCTTTTTAGCTTGTGATATAACAAGTGCTGCACCTGCTTATGCTTTTTCCCCTTCTTTTCTCTTCCTTGGGTAGATCAGGAATGTAGTTTATGCTTGCCCAACAGTGTAGGACTTTTAACGGAAATGAAATTTGGTTAACCCTACTTTTTACAAGGAAGCTGCACAGAATGCATTCTAATGGCTTTCCAGGGTAATGGTATCTAAGACTAATGGATGAATGGAACACTTAAGAATTTCTTTGTAATTCTTGGCTTTCTTTGGTACATCAGTCAATGCTACTTCTAAGCAAGAAGCCTCTTTTGTTGATAGGGTGCTAAATCTACGTCCCATATTGAGTTTGGTGGTATAGTTCTCATCAACTTTGAGGGAGGGGGGACTGACAAAGGATAATCCAGCCTCTGTTCTGGATACCTAGCACATATTTTGAAGTGACAGGCAGAGCGAGGATATATGAATGTACCAAGATCTTTTTGTAAGTGCTTTTTCAATATGGAAAGATCCGGTGCTTTTTGAGGTACTGACCACATTTGACCCTGCGTACTTCACAGGTATCATTCAATCATTTAGCAGCTGTTTACTAAGCACCAAAATTCAGAAGGCCTTCATCTTTGAAGGAAACGCATTCTTTTCTCTCAACTCGGCATCTCTAAATTCACTGAGCAGCACCAATCCCTTAATATTAAATGTCTTTATATTCAATTACAAATGCAACAAAGTTCAAATTAATTTATATAAGCAACTGATTTTTCAAAACTATTGCTCTGAATTTTGTTTGTGACGTGTATGGCTTTGCTTTCTAGCGAAGTTAAATCACTGGGATTGTATAGTGCTTTGTGGGGATGTGGTGATTTATTATGTTATAAGTTTGTATTACTTGCTTCATGCCTCTCTACTGGCAAAGATAATGCAAATATTCCTAATGGTGTGAGTCCTTGAAATTAAGCGGTTTATTCAAGGTGAGCCTATGTTTGTTTGCTCAGTTTTCTTAAAGAAAAATACTTGGGAGTTCTTAAACTCTTGTTGGCTCCAGAAAGCAGAAATGCAGTTAGCATGTGGGATAGGAATACTCCTGTTGCCTGCTCTCCTTTTGCATGGCTCTGGCATGTTGACGGTCAGCAGGTCTTAGTTTTTCCTACTGAGAAAGTGTGGGGTTATATATATTACTTAAAGAAATACTTAGATTAGTTCATATTTTGTAAAAACACACTGGGATACTTTCAGCAAAGATGCTAGGTAAAAGCAATTCGTGTTTTGAAGGAACGTGCTATTTTGAGGGAGGATAATTCATTTCCCCCACCTTATTCAGTCCTTGGCCTTTAGAATGGTATCAACAAAGGAAGTGACTCTTACAGATGCTTTGTGATGTGGTTCCTAATTTATTGAGAGCTGGACTGAGATCCATTGACTCATTTCACGTAAGCCACCAAAGAGCTATTTCCAGTTATTGCCTGAACCAGGTCTTTGAGCTGAAAGGTGCCATCTCTGACTGCCAGCCATGCTTAACAAGAAACATAACAAACTTACATTACAAATATTTCAACATTATAATTCAGCCTTTGAAGTTTTGGCACTTATTTGGCAAAGGATGTCTCCAAAGAGGTATTTTTAGCGAACACTATATATAGAGCTTCAGATCTTCATCTTTTTTCTTTATGTGGAGAATATTTTTACTGTCTGTGAGGTGCTCAGAGTTAAAGGATGTAAAAATGACAAGATGGTCAAACCACAGTTGGGTTCAAATTGTCTTAAGTTTGGTGGGAGCTGAGTCTATCACATTACAGACAGTTGCCCAGTCCTCTTCTGCTGGAGAGTTCAGCGCTCTATGGTGCAGATGGGGATGGGGGAGGGATGTTACCTATTTTATTTGCTTCATTTGGCCCTTGAAATGTATTTTAACTGTAAGTCACACCCATTTGCTGTAGGACTACTATTTGATGAGCCTGGGTCTCTAAAAGTGCTTGAGAAACCTGTTACAGACATGGCCAACAGTTACAGGCTTTTGAGATGATCAGGAGAAGCAAACTGCTAAATCCAAAGACTAATTCCAGGTACCCTCATAACAGTGAGAGTTGGCATTGTGTCAGCTGCCAGGCAGGATTCATCTACCTACCCTTGGGTGCTTAAAAGCTGCACATTCAAGCCAGTTAGTCGTCTTAACTGTCCTCTGTAGTCAGTGGAGATGAAAAAGCAGTAGGAGGAGATGTTTGCTTCTACCTTCTGTGAGGGTGGCTATTTTAGATCTCTGCTACTACAGCTGGTAGAACAGAGGTTAACACATGTTTCGGGGAAAAAGATGGGTACAAACAAGGCCCTGGTGGACTTCCAGTTGTGCAGCCTCAAATGCGTATATATGCTCTGATACTGCTGTGTGACTTCTGAGTAGTTTCCTATGGCAGTTGAAATTTCAACAATAATAAAATCCTTTGGCTTCACCTTAGTGAAATATCTCTGCAGGTGCATGCAAAAACTTGTGAATACACAGACTCCTTTTGTTTTGCTGATAGTGTAGTCAGAATCTGTTTGTTTTTCTCCAGAAGAGTGTGAAGAATGTGCTTCCTCAATAGCAGCTGTGAAAGCCCCGGGGCCCAGTGTAAACAGCAGTGTAAGTAGGCAGAGCTTCTCTGCAGTTGCACCTCTGAAAAACCCAAGGCTCAGGTCAACTGAGCTTTTTTCTGTTTCCTGCTGCAATTCTAGTTTTTCCCATAGTTCATTGTGCCACTTAGTGTTAAAAATAGGATTCCATAAAACATTTTTATGTTCCTTAAGTGCACACATTTCATTTTTCAAATGTGCATCTGTGTGAAGGCTTGCCAGAGAAACAGCTTGCCTTTCCTCAGTGTTGCCCTGATCTGACTCTAATACTAAACCCAAGGTAAGAGTCAGGACTAATCTGGCGATTCCATGTCTCAGCTCTTCCTTCAGGTTTCTGGCAGCTTCTGCAAATTACATTTTGTGCTTCAGATGCTGGTATGGTGCTGCATGGTTGACTTTTTAAAACTATTTTTTATTTTGGTGGCTCTGATTAATTTTGTTGTGCCTCATTTTTCCCATTTCTAAAATCAGATTGAAGTTGTCCTCATATTTTGAGAACTACATGTGGAGCATGCTATGTAAGCCTGTATGTTATCTTGGATGTATTTCTACTACTAAATGGGTGGAGTTGAAGGGGTCTGTCCCCCAGGCCACTGTGGATGCTTGCTACAAGGCAGGGTTCTCTGGTCAAGTTCTTCCCTTGCTCTTACACCTTCAGAGTCCTCCCAGGATTGAGCCTGAGTTCATTTACTTTCCTTGTAGTCAACAGGGATACAATTGCTGACTTGCTTTACCAAGGTGATGTGCTTTATGTTTCAGTTCTGCAAAGTACCTCAAGATCTGGGTGGAAAATACTTTAAAGGGGCAAAACATAATTTGCTTGAAAGCTGGGAGGAAGGTACATCACATAGGGAAGCAGAATAAAGCTTGCAGCTCCAGTTCATTGGAAGATGAAGATGCTTCCTGGCATTATTAACAGGAGGAATAACCCCAAGGAGGGGAAAGCAGCTTGAGGCTTGGTAACAACCCCAAGAGGCCTTTGCAGCTTTGGGCATGCTGGGAAGGTTTGAGGGCACACTTTCCTTCCCAGAGGCTGCCAGCAGAGCAGCTTCCCTGTGCTTCCAGGATTTGCTGAAATTTCCATTAATTTATTTTATTACTGATTTATTTTGCAAGACTAGCCTCCAGATCTTGCTTCCATCCCTGTGTTATCATCTTAGACCTGGGGAGGGTAATGAAATTTTTATTATGCATCTAGGCTAGGGAGGTAGGGCTCAATATCAATTGGGACTTGATCTGTGGAGTAAAAAGTGCTAGTTTTTGCACAGACCTTTTCTGACTGCCAGGGGTACTTCTAAAATAAGGGATTTTACTTGGTTTTCTTTTTGTAAATGAGTGCAAGTTGAAATGTATTTTAAGACTCAATTGAAGCAATAATTAATTGTGTGGGGAATCACAGATGTAAATGTTTTTGTTTCTGTACTAATACTACATTATTAGACTCCTTTCTCTTTATTTTTTTTAGTGCTCTCTATATTTTCAGAAGTGAAGAGAATATAGCAGAGCAGCTGCTTCTTAGTGATTCATGAAATTGAGAAGTATTCTCTCTTACCCTGTGTGATATCAATGTCACAAACTACATTCCTGATATTATGTGTGGCTTTACCAGGAAACGATAAACTTTCCAAATGTTATCTATTTATCAGTACTTTAAAAGACAGCTGATTAATGTTATTTGCATATGAGCAACAGAATGTGTAAACATTGACTGGGGAGTCATTCAAATGAATGCTTTCAGCTGGATTCACAATAGCAACGTTTCTCCGAGGCTGAGTGTAGCTCGTCTTGGGAATGTTATTGCCAAACTTGGCCACTTGCAGTATATTAATATTTAATTGTCCTTTCTATTGCCTTTTCACATATATTTTCCTCCAACTTCTGGATTCAGAATTAAGACTTCAACCCTGTTCTTGGAACAGTGAAAAACATCTCAATTGCTTATCTTGCCACACACCCTTCCAAATCCACAATATACAGATTAATGCCTCTTCTGCAGTTGACTGTAGTTAACTCTTTGTCCAGTCTGATTGAATGGGCAACTCAGAAGTGCAATGACAAAGAAGGGGCCACATGTCTCATAAGTTTTGGGGCCAGGTTAAATAATGAATTTTCAGAATGAGTTAATAATTTTTTAATACTTCTTTAGCATCTTTCCTCTTAAGAGCTGAGGTTCTTTGTGCATATGAACTCATTAAGCCTCCTAACATGACCTGGTAGGTACAGGAATGCTGTTTGTTTTTTTGTAGGGTGACTGAGGCACACCCCAAGTACTTTTCTTTTTTCTTTTTTTCTGTAGGGTTTGGTTTTGCACATGGGAAACAAAATAGAATCCAGATCATCTGTTACTTAATGCAGTTTCCTGTGTTGTAGCCACAAGAGCATCCTTCCTCTGTACATACATCATCTAGAATTAGAAAAAGAAAACTCAAAATATTCATGACTTCAACGCTTGCATCATTGGCAAATACCAGGAATTTAATGTGGTTTTATTTTGCAGGAAGATTTGTCCACCTCAAGTCACTATTACAGGTTGTGTTAGGGATACCTTTGCAGGTAACTCTTCTGGTAGAATTGTTGAGTAGAATGAGAGGACGTGCATTAAGGAATGAGTGAGAAATTAGAGTGGGCCTTAAGGTGGATGTTCCTGGTGTGTTACTGTAGATCGGGTACTGGGCTTTGCTCTGTCTTTGCTTTCAGCGTTCTTTGGGTGAGCATAGAACTATTCAAATTCAAGCACAAATTATGTTTGTGTCTGCTGCATAGTGTGGACTTCTGCTCCATGTCAGCATTGCTGTTTGAGCTTGCTTGTCCATGTTGGGCTTTGCTCAACATACAGGAACCGAGCAGCGTTCCAGGAGGAGCACTTGGTATGGCTTCCGAAGCAAGCAGAAGCAGCACACAGTACAAACCCTTCCTGGTCTTTGTGTATGACCCTAGCTATATTTACAAAGAGTGCAGCGTATGATACACCGTCTAGGGGATAGGTGTTCAGCTGTTCATCATGATCAGCCTCACCATAACCATTTTCATCAATATCGAATGAATTGTGTTCCCTAGTGTTGCAGCTTGAAGTAAAGGGGATGTGAGAAAGTAATCATAGCCTGTTTTTTAAGAGCTTTGCAAAGCTGTCCTCTCCATCAGCACATTCCCAAATGGAGCCAGTAAAAGTTGGTGCAAGAAGAATGTGACTCACTGATGAGAGCATTTCTTTAACAGTTGTCATGGTTAGGCTCTGGGTTTTATGTTGAATCCAGACTGAATTACTGGCCACTGTGAAAAGGGACAGTCCTCTCCTCCCATCGCCACAACTGTATCCAAATCCTACTTGGATGTAGTCCAAATTTGGGTGTCTGCAAAAGGGACAGTGCTGTTCTCCCCCTTGTCCTCTCTGCCTATCCATGTTTCATTACTCCTCTTTCACTGAATTTAGCAGATGTGTAGTTGGAGGGTGGGACGAACCAACTTGCTGATTTTATGGAAGAATGGTCTCCTTTTTACAAGGGGATGGGAGTGGTTGGTAGCTTAGGTGAACTCAGCAGCCTGACAAACCTAACTCGCCTGTGGCTGCATTATTGGGAAAACTGTAGGAGTGTGTGGCCAGGGCTGGAGGGATCAACAAAGTGAGAGGGAGGGACCTCTCTCTAAGAAGCAATTCATAGACCTGCATTGACGCTCCTTGAAACAGAACTTGGCAGCAATGTCTATCTTTTCTGTGTAAGGGCCTTGTGCATGGGGCCCATCCCCATAAGGAAATGTTAATGTTAAATAATATTTCAAAAGTGGAAATGATCTCATTCTTCCTACGGCTTATTTGGGTTTTTCTCTGGTTACTATTTATGGGAAATAGCTGTTTGTATCCAACTTGTCAAGCAATTCGGATCGCTGCCTGAAAGGTGCCTTTTTTTTTTTTGGCCACTCCACCAGTCTCCATCTTTACACATTGTTTGCACTAAACTGGTATTTCCATTCAAATTTCCTGCAGGTAACTCCACTTGTCTTCATCTCTGCTTGACAGATAAAGAAATGGAGGCACAATGACACTTAGTCACTTTAAAGGGCAATAGAGACTTACACCTTGAAAAGGAACAGTGAGAGCCATTCTGCAGGAACACAAGTGTTGCTTTTCCTTCTACTTTCCGGTAAGGCCCATACCTTTGTATGAGGTGACCTGTGTTCCATGAAGAGTCTCTCTTACTGATGAGTCTTGCTCCTTTTCTCCATCAAGAGTGTGCTTAGCCCTCAGGACATGCTGTAAGACTGTTCTGAAGGGTTTCTTGGTGGGAGAGGTTTGCTCCTAGAGAGGTTGTCATCTTGTTCTGTTATTCCTGCCATAATTGATTTCATCTTGGAAGTGTATGAAACTGGGCTTTTTATCATTTTTTTTAATCTGGAAATTTGCCTGTTTTTGCATGTTTAATTGTAGCACAGCAGCTACATACAGTCTTAGTATCTTTTAGAAACTTAAGTAGATATCCTCTGTTCCTTTTCCCTCTCACTTTCTCTTGCAGCTGGATATAGCCAGAGCTTTTGTCCACACCCTGCTTTTGCCTCTCTTGTCCTTTAACTAGGAAACCAGATAATTGAATCAAATCTCTGAGACTAATTTAGAGGAAAACACCACCCATTTTGAGTGAGCTTTCCCAGGCCAAGACTGGAGAATGACCTTCCAGAGGGAACTAATGCCCATCACAAACCTCATCATCTTTCACCTGGGTGAAAATCTTTTATTTCCTTTTCCTTTTTGCCTTTCTTTTATCTTCCTAGAAGGGTGGATATGTGATTGTGTAGGAGGGATCATGTGTATATACACATATCTGTAACAAAGCACTCCTGATCACTCTTCAGCCCTAGAGGAGATGAGCAGTTGGGGTGTTAAGCAATAGGCTGCAGGAAGACTCTCGGATTTCATGAAGGTGAGGTGCTGGAAGTTTGCTGTTGAAAGAGCTGTTTTATTCTATACCTAAGCCTCTAAATCTCAGAAGGATAAGCCACAGCTACCCACTTGCAGTGTATTTTTGTTCTCAAATTGATATAAATGTTGAAATGCAAAAACACAGTTGTATTGACTGTTCTCCCCTAGAACAGTCTGATAATAAGGCAGAATGGTAATGTTTTCTCTTTTCAGTTGTCCTTGTTACCACAGTAGGGATCAAATGTTGACGTCATGGTTCCTTCATGAAATAATATTTCTTTCTCCACCTTTGGTACTGATGGTCAGAGCTCCTGATGGTTTGGTGGTAAGACTATGGCACAGCTCCATCTCTGCCATTCCAAATCTGCTTCCCGGCTTCAGGCGCTATGAAGATGGTATCCTGTATTCCTCTCTTACATGCATCTTTTCATCTCTGTGTATCCTAGGCCTCATCAAGGTAGTCTGCTTTATGTGCCAAAAGCTGTCTCCTTCTCCAAAAATCATAAAGAAATGAACTGTTGTAGTGGGATTTGAATGGGCAAACATCTGCTCTCCAGTATTGCATGTACTAACAAGATGCACTACCTGCATTTGCAGCTTTTTAAGGCCAGAGGGATCTGTTGTGTTCGTTAACCCTGACTACAGGCATTGCAGGCTATAGCTGGTCACTGATGTTCTGCATCTCATTTAGCGGTCAGCTCCTTTGCTGGCACAGACTTATCATGTGTAATCACTATACTTAATTTGATTGATGTGATCTAAAAAGAGCCCAGCAAGAGTCAGAGATTTGAACATACATCAGTAAAAAGAAAAATTAACTTAGTGCCCTCTTGTCCTCCAGCATTCTCCCACGCAGAAGTCCCTCCTAGTTCCCAATGGCAAAGCCCCCCTCTGTTCCTGCCTCCCTAGGTTCCTTAGAAAACAGGAAGGCTTTACAGCATCCTTAAAATCCAAGAGTAGAGTTTGTTGGATCAAAGCTGAAAATATATTACAATTTCAAGGAAACTTTATGCAGGTGCCATGTTAGAAGCTCCTCCTCTTATTCTTTACTTCTGTCCTAAGTTGTGTCTCTTGGCCATGAAAGAGCCAGATGTAGAGAAATCCACTGTGAGTGAATTTTACTTTTAGACAGTTGTACATGTTTTGCAGTGGGACATATCTTTCGCTAGACCTCAGTATAATTTTATCCAGAAAACCAATAACTGAGGAGGAAACAGATTTTTGGTCATTGACCTTGCTCTCTTCATAATTATTTCATCATCCAAAACATTGCAGCAAAATATTTAGCATGGGCTTCTTTATGCCAGTTAATTTAGCAGATCTTAAAACAATGTTTTCTTGAATATGCCTGGATGCAAGTGCTTGCTATAAGCTGAGAAAATGCTTAAGTGCCCAGGAATGCAATTACTTCAGTAGATAGAGCTTCCTGTTTTTAGACACTTCTAAGAGCACAAAGGTTTGCAGCACTGTGCAACTTGTGGAGAGCCAGGAGAAAGGAAAGATAGAAGTAAGCTAAAGCAAGCTATGAAACACCATTTCACTGCACAGCATTGTTAGCTTTTCAGCAAGCTACTGATTTATCTTGTTGCCAATAAATTAAAATGCATCAATTTAGATGCCGTGGTAAACCCTGGAAGGGAGGGATGGCTGCATGGGACTGCAAGTCTAGTTTCCCCATTGCGTCTTGTGCTTTGTTTAGTCGCCCAGGGTGTTGTCCTGAGCTGACCTCCCATTTGGGGCACTCCTTGGAAGACAAAGCAGTGTGTGGATACACCAGCACCTCTATGCCCTTCCTGTTCCCAGCTCTAGCCCTCCATCCTTGCTGATGGAGCAGAAGTACAACCTCTGTTTTTCTCCTCTTTCTACATTGAGGTTAATGGGGTGGATAGGGGATACTATCTTGCAGCCGCACACATGTGCACAGTAAAGCAATTTGAGTGGGTACTGCTAAAACCTAAACTATTGCATTGTCTTAAAAAGCCCTTCTGTAAAGAAAATAAGATGAATTATTTGAAAGGACTGAGCTCGTGAGGATTTTGGTATGTCATTGCAAATCATTCAACGCTCAGTGAGTGTTCTAAGTACAGGATGTCTCAAAATGTACTCTTAACTTTGGGACAGAGCTATTGATAGTAGAGCATAAAGAATGTAATTGTATCGCCAAAGGTTGAGGCAAGTGGAGCCGAGATGGAAGTGACCTTATTAGTGGGTTTTTGTTTCTAAACTTTAGGTGACCAGTCTCCCATTGTTACTGAAAGCAAAGGTTATGATGTTTGGATCAAAAGTTCCTTTGCTACTTGAAGTGGACAAAAGATTGAAAGGAAGAAAACAAAGTGCATAATTTTATATAGGTGTAGATATACATAGTTTACATGTATATGTACATATATGTATATACAAAAATACATATAAATTTTACCCAGCCTGTACCTTTTCCTGTTGGGGAAATGAATTTGTGTTTGTCAGCTGTGCTTGCTGCTCGTTGAAAGTAGCAGAGAGCTGAATCACAGCCGCTGTTCATGGGAGACTTCTGCTGCTCGGCTCTGTTGAATAGCAGGAAATCCTGGAGTGCAGCACAACTCCAATATTCAGTTTTTATTCCATATTAGGAAATATTTCCTTATCATTACTGCGGGTGTGTTGGAATGATTTGTGAGATTAATTTCTGTGAGCCAAATTAAAAGACGAGGCCCTGTCGCTTACTTCTGGCTTTTGGACAAACTCCATGGGAAGGAATGAAGAGGCTCAGCCTGGGGTGGGGTGGCCCTTTTCAATCAACGCAGGTGAAACCAGCCTTACCAGAACTGTTTTAAAAGAAATCATTTTAGCCTGGTGCAGTTCCTCAATCTGGGTTACGCAGCTTCTCATGCTGGCACAAAGCATTGAGTGGCAGCAGGAGAGAAACAAACAGATGGTTTGATGGAAAGTGGGACAGCTTCTTTCAGAAACAGTGCTGGCTAATGCCAGCTTAGAGTGTGCGTACAACTGTGGCCTTTGCTGGGGGCGGGGGGGGTGTTGGTGTTTTTCTGCAGAGTTTTTTGCCTAGGCTACTCAGAACCCCTCCTTTGTCTTTTGGGGTATTTGTAGGTTTAAGAGTCTACCCCAAGGTAGGAAAGTAACTTCCTTCGCTTTGAAAGCATCTCTTACTTCGGTGCACTGGGTGAAAAGCTCTTCTGGAGTTTAGGGGGCATGTTGGAGCCAGCCACTGACACCCCGAGTTGCTCTCTGGGCCTCACAGTCCCCCAGGTTTCCCTGGTGTCATTGGTTCTGGAAGTACAGCAGCCACTGAGGCTGCAGGACCCGTGCAGCGCTTCCATCCGAGTCCTGCATGTCTGTGAATGTCTCCTCAAGGTTTTCTCACGGTCATGGGGGTCGGGCACTGGGAGTGTCCGCTTTTTTTGGTTTATGAGCTGGGGCTGGGCGAGTCATGGAGCGCTCTCTGCTTTTAGCTGTGACTATAACAGGCAACTCACCCAGACGCTCTATGGGGAAAGCAAGAATGACTTAAAATGGCTAAAACATTTGAACATATTTTGTTTTTAAATAGCAAAGCGTGTTCAGACAGGGCTAATTTTACTCGGTTCCTTAGTGCTACTTTAAATAGAACAAATGTAATTAATTCTGTAACTCTAAAGTAGCAAAACTTATTAGAACGTATCACACGTTGGGGAATGAACAACAAACTAAAGGAAATGAAGTATATCAATGAGGTAAATGAAATGCTAAAGTATCAGTGACAGCTTGTTGCAGTCTTATTTCATTTTCCCTTCTCAAATGGGGACTGTTGTAAAAACTGGAGGGTGTCATAAAGATCTGGTCTTGGCAACAACATCGAAGAAGAAAAATCTGTGTGTGCAGTATCTGATTTGTCGTATTTGGCAGGGAATGTTGCTTCCTTCAGGTAGCATATTAAATGAAATAGGGGTTTGTGCATGGTGATACTAAAAACATTAATTATGTAAGAACATAATACTTATTTTTCTTTCTGAAACATACCCCAGAGCAGTGCTTGGCAAACATGCTGATCTGATAAGTGTGAACTTCAGTAACAGCAGTAGTGCAGCTAGCATCATCCAGATGTCAAGAATAAGAATATTAGGTCAAACCCTATTGAGCTGAAGGGGTTTTTAATTGACATAAGTGAACTTTGGACAAGGCTCCCTTCTGACCATAAAAATCTCTATTTAGTAATAACATAAGTATTAAGATCAGGCTGTGAGACTTGAAAAATATTGGCCCATAATTGATGTAGATTGGCATAGCGGGGTTTTCTTGTTTGCTTGCTTGCTGCTTGGACACTTCAGGATCCTGTAGTGTTTTGTTTGTTTCTGGAGGTTTCTCAAAAGCTTTGAGAGTGGATTTAAAGTGGGTTACAGAAGAAGAAGGCAGGGAATCTCTCCAGGAGGAGGTTCAGTATAAACAATTGGATGGTGAAAATATGCACAGCGCAGTTGCCAAATTTGTGCTGGCGGAAACCGTAGCGCAGAAAGTCATTTTCCCTTCAGGCTGCTGCCACAGTATGACCACTTTCTCCTTCTGTTTCATCACTGTAGCCATCAGCTGTTGTACAACATTTTAATCTTTGCTTTCTGTTTGCATGTCAGCTCATACCACGTACAGTTGCGTGTTTCAGAAGTTGCCCAGGGTGCCTGGGCAGCTGCTGCTCCTCCCCTTGCTCTTGCTGGTATGTCACACCACCTCATCCTGCTGAGCCTTTGATTGATTATTTCGTTTATCTGTCCCTGCTCACTGCCTTTTGGTGTGAATCATGCTGTTATTTGTGTATGGTGGGTTGTTTTTTATATCTATCTATATATCTATATCTATCTCCTGTCTCTCTTTAAGAGAATCCAAAGAATTTGGAGACAGCAGGGCTGGCACTCATACTTGAAGCCTTGCTGTATCCATGCTGCTTTCCTAGACAGCACTTCATTTTTTAAATATAATCCTTGTCACCGGTGGTTTTTAGTGCCCAGTTTTGCGAGTTGCTTTGCTGTGTTGTCTGTAAGGAGCTAAGCAGCATTACTAAGTCTGCTCTTGCTTCTTACCCAGAAGAGCTCCAGCACTATGCACAGTGTTGATAGCTGGCATTTCTGAAGGTACTTGCTTTATTGAGCTGTACGCATTTACTTTGGAATAGGTCTGGCACTGAAAGGCTGTCTCTCCTATCTCTTTTACCTTCTAATTCTTGAAAAATGCCATTTGTATGCTTCATTTCAGGAGCAAGTTGAATTGACAGTAAGTGTCATGCTGAGAAAATGGTAACTTTGAAAGGCAGAAATACGTTTCAGTATCTGCCTTACCCGGAGGCTTTCACTCAAGAGCCAAATTCCCTTGGAATTAAATGGAAACTTTACAAACTTTGCAGTTTTACCTTTTTTACTGCAATAGTGAACTGTCTTCCTAATTGCTGGGCTTTAGGGGTGTGCTTGGGTGTATAAATGAAAATTATTGCCCTTTCTGTGAAGTGACATAGCTGTTTTGAGAGGAGGGATTGGTGTTCCCTGTCCTGATGAACATGTATGTAGCTTTACATTTTAAAGCCGAATCGGAAACCCAGCATGATGTAAGTAGCATCGTTCTGTCACGTGGGAAAACGTGCTTTTCTCTGAGAGGATTGTATGTGCTGTTTGCTTCCTAATTACAATATGCACTAAGTAATGAGTCCACAGTAAATTCATGCTAGGGCTGCTGTATAATTATACTACATGCATGGCTTCAAAAATAAGAATGATATTTCCAGTGCGTGAATTAGGTCCAGATTAATTTGATAGTATAGATCAGCCTTATTTGATAGTAAGAACAAGCTATACGATATAACACAGTTGTGCAGGAGACTTGCCTGTAAAGAGACTGACACCTTCAGACCCATTCTTATGGAAGTGAAGCCCAGTCATAATACCCACCACTGTCTAACTGGCACAGACTTGATCTTTTGCTGGCAATCTGTGTAACAGAAAGCAAGAATTGAGCAAATAGGTTACTGTAGTATCACTAGGAATGTGAAACCCTCTAATAAGGAAGATAGCTGGAAAGATTGGTTTCAGTTTTCATTGTTTGTAGCCCACTTTCACATATTTATATTCTCACTGAAGTGAGAAATCATTAAAAAGTAAACGTGAAATGTTGGAAGAATATGTTAGAAGGATCTGAAATTATGAACTTACCTGCTTTGGCAGGGGTGTTTGTTTTGTTGTTTGGTTTGGGGTTTTTTTTGTTTTTCCCTATCAAAGTATTTGAATCTTCACCATCACTACAGTTTAAACGTTTGGTGATGTGAAGTGTTATGATTATGCTCTCTACTCCACATCCCTGTCCTGTTGCTCCATTTTACAGGCTGGAAAGTATGCCATGGGGTAATAAAGCAAATTTCTTGAGATCTTGTAGCACATCTATGTTGGGATCCTGTTTCACCCCTCATTATCCTTTTCTCTTTGAAGTCTAGAGCTACCTGGATCAGTAGAAATAGTCTCTAAAATTACTGAGGGTGTCAAACCTCCATCCTTCCTTCCAAGTGACAGCTCTGTGCTCACACATCCTGGATGTCCCGAGATGGAGCTGTGGAGGTTCCTGGAGATGATGTGCGAGAGGCTTGGATTTTGTGTTCTAATCCCTTCCTGATTAGAAAATATCCTGCAAGGTGCCAAGTGTTTCTTTCAGGGGAGAACAGTTCTCCAGGTGCCTTGATTTTTATTTTTTTTTTCCCCATCTTGCCTCTTCTTGAGTTGTAGCAGGTGGGATGGGATGCCTCAGTGATTTTGCTTTGATTAACCAGAGCCTGAATCCAACAGTCTAATATGAAAACATTAATGATGGACTGTGGAAGCTGCCAAGAAGCACCCTGAAGAGGATGTGAGTTTTGACTTGCCAGTTGTGTAGCAGAAGCTGGGTGTAGTGTTTTCAACTGTAGAAACACTTTCAGGAAAATCGGTCAAGGGTTTGACTTAGACCTGTTGTGATAGATGGATGCAGAGACTGGAACTGTAGTAAACACTGCTTGGCCTTTCTTTGTTTCCCAGTCAGGAAGGATCTGGGAATAAAAAGATCAAATGTATGCTTGGACCAGGCAGCATTTTTCTACCAGAAAGGAGATGGCTGGTCAGGACAGCGGCTGAGGGAACTGGGGTTGTTCAGTCTGGAGAAGAGGAGGCTGAGGGGAGACCTTATCGCTCTCTACAACTGCCTGAAAGGGGTTGCAGAGAGGTGGGTGTTGGTCTCTTCTCCCAAGTGACTAGTGACAGGACAGGAGGAAATGGCCTCAAGTTGCGCCAGGGGAGGTTTAGACTGGCTATTAGGAAAAATTTCTTTACTGAGAGAGTGGTGAAACACTGGAACAGGCTGCCCAAGGAGGTGGTGGATTCATCATTGCTGGAGGTGTTCAAAAAAATGCGTAGATGTGGCATTGTGGGACATGGTTTAGTGGGCATGGTGGTGTTGGGTTGATGGTTGGACTTGATGGTCTTAAAGGTCTTTTCCAACCTTAGTGATTCTGTGACAGACTTGCTCAACGGAGACTCTTGAAAACTCCAGCTTGTTAGCACTGGGCCTGCTGTCCCCTTTCTGCTGCTGTACCCTGCTCTCCCTTGTCCTTCAGGAACATCCTTCATCTCCTCCCTGCTATGCTGCTGTCCCACCTGCCTCTTAGGTCAAGATGTCCCCTGGTCACCACACACCTATAGCTCCTCGTCCCTCTCCTGTGTCCACACCGTAGGTGCTTGCTGCTGAGCAGAGCAGGCATCAGGAGAAAGGCTTGCGCTGTGAGTTCAGCCATCCGTCCAGGAGGCACAGGCTCGATTTCTGGGCCAAGCAGCACATATGGTGTGTCTGCTTCTGGCAGCTCCGAGAGGTTGTCCTGCGGGCTGTACGCTGCTCAGTGTCTCCTGTCAATTAGGTCGGTTTGACGTCTCTCTCATTCACAGCCGGTGGTGTATCATTTTTTCCGAAGTAACAGGCCCTTCAGAAATAAAGGTCTTTGGTCCTTGTCAGCCAGAGGAGTTTTGGCCAAATACATCTGGCTGGTTAATATGACCTTCTTTGTGGTCCAGGAAGCCTAATCCAAGGCTGGTGATGCAGCAGGAGTAGAATGGTGCCATTATGCAGATGGCATGAATTTGGGTGAATTAGTAGTTTTTTGAGGGCATTGCCAAGAACTATGGGTGGCACCTTCTCAAAACGTTCCCTTTTAATGTACTGAGGTCAGTAGAAGTAGTGTGCTGTCAATAAAAGGCCCCATTTTGAAGCTTCTTCCTTCCCACCCCCATCCCCTCCAGCATCATTTGTTTGTAAAGGTCATGCTTAAGGATTTTACTTGGTTACTTCCAGCTCAATATTTTGTCTGGGATGTGGATTTGTGCTTTGTTTGGGGGTTTGTTAGTGGAAGCAGAGAGGCAGGAGGAAAAAGGATGGAGAGGTTTTCTCACCTGTGAGCTGACGTAGGAATTTGTAGGGTACCTTATGTCTCCTGCCAAGTCTGTGCTCTTTTCCACTTACTTTGGGGAACCTGGAGAGCTCATGGTATTTCTTGGTTTTACAAAGTTGCTTTTATTTTTTTCCACAGTGACAGAGCTAACTGGAGCCACCTGGAGCCACCAATTGCAAACTGAGCAAATGTAAAGTAAACTGTCTCAAGGAGATGCTATGCTGTGGTACAGTGTGGTCCGGAGGCAGGGCTGGTGGGGTGTGCACAGGGTACGTGGGATGCTGGAAGCAAATGCTTCTGGTAATGCGTCCCTCCTGCCTTGGTGGGCTCACACCATGGTATGATGGTGAAGTTGATACAAGTGACTTCTGGGTTAAATAGCTTTCTCTGAGCTTGCTAGCTTATGGGTTGTGTTCTCATCTATATTTTCCTGCTGTAGAACCACAGTGAGGGTCAGCTGCCCTATTTATAGCATGGTGTGCTAGTGCCAGAATTGTTATCTCCTTTTCACAGGCTTAATAAAATCAAGTGACTTAGATTTGCTATTTGGTAGCATGTGCATTTGTGAGTATAGGAGCATGGGGAAAACAAATTAACAGGAAACAAAATTGCAGTGTTACTTTATCCTACCAGGAACACAAGATGTTCAAAGGATAAATATGCTGTTGCTTGCTGGTGCTAGAGTGCACTCATTATACTTTAAGTAAAGGTTAATCCATTTCAAGCCTGGGTTAATGCTATGCTATCCTGACACTCCAAAATGATCAGAAGGCAGGTTTTTACTCTATTAGGTCATTTCTTGAAATAAGTTAATTACAGATGCCAGCATGTGGCCAGCAGTTGGCTCTGTTTGATTTGGGTGTGCCAACATGTTGTAGTTTTGCTCTCCGATACCTGTTTTATACTTACCTTTTCCCACCTATCAAGGGAGAAAGAGAGTGTAATATTGTATAACAGACTCAATATGGAGAGCAGAGCCAAGTTCTCCAACTTTTCAAGAAGTGTCCAATATGGGGTACATGTTTGTGTGAAGAATAAACCCCTTAATTTTTGGTAAAGATTACTAACAGTTGACAGCTGTTATCTATCTTTAGTAGAAAATTGAAGGGGATAAAAGATTGATTAAAAAATAGAAATATTGACATCATCATAAAGCAGCTGTAGTGCTATTAAAACCTCACTGTATATGTATAGAGAGATACTTTTTTCCCCCTCAAACTCTGGTGTCTTGCACACTCCAAAACACACAGCTAAAATAATATCAACATAATACTATAAAAGGCCTTTATTTGTGACACAGCAGCTGCGTTTCTGGCAACAAATATCTTATTGTCACACCAAATACAATTAAAAATCCACAAGATAAAATGCCATCTTCACAGAGGGTAGCAGGCAAATCCAAAACAAAAAACTAAGAGCTGAATTAAGCAATCTTCTTGTCTGATGTGGACGTGCAAGTTTTCTTCTGTATGAACTTTTAATCAGTTCACCTTAAAAGGTATCAGGATCTGCTTGAAGATCATAAACCTAATTTGGGATTTGTCTTCCTCAAAATCCCCTGGTGAAATAGAAGGATTACGTAAATAATCAAAAGGAAGTGTATGTACTTCTGTGTTATTTTCCAGAACCAACCCAAAACAACCTGAATGAATGACTGTAGAGCTGAGATGCTGCTATTTGTGGCACTCTCTCCTAAAGCGCCTCAACCCACTTCCAGGTAGGGCAGGAGTCCTAGGACAAACAGTGCGCTTTTTTTAATCTCCCCTGGCTTCCCTAGACCAGCTGCAAGGGACTCACAACTGCCCTAAGATGTCTTTTCCCAGAGTTGAAAGTGTAGTTCTAGCACATCCAAGTTCTTCGGGTTCAAGATGAAAGCTCTCAAATAGACAGGCCTTTCTTCTTTCCTTTTTCTTCCCACTTTTTAAGTACTCACTGAACATGTGCCCTGAGGTATAAGTACTTTATCTACATGGGTAATGTATTTACAGCTGCATAAGAAGATTTCCCCCCAGATTTGAGAATCCAAACACAGGGAGTTCTGTAACGAACAGCCGCTTCAGAAACCGCTCATTTTATCGGCGGCATGGCACAGAGGTGGTCAGAAAAGAAACAAATGGAAAGACTAGTTACCTAATGGCCTTGTGGTGGGGAAGGGTTTTCTATTCTTGGTGGTTGTTGCTGTAAAAAAACCAACCAAACTAAAAAACAGCAACAGAAGTTTTCCATTTAAAATAAGGCAATTCCATTATTTCATTTTCATGCAACGGTTTCTAGAAATCCCTCCAACTGTCCACAAGCAATTTTGTTGAGCTGCTTTAAAATTCAAAGGTATTTGATGGCTATCTTCTATCCTTGAAATAGCTTCTTCTCTGGATGGTATTAGGATTTTTGTCCATTTACTTTTTCATTTTATCCTGTCCTTTTGGTAGCGCCTAGCATTTCTGGAGTCTGAAATTGTCAGAGTTGTGACATGCCCAGCTGTGGGAGCTGCCTGGTCCTCCTCCTGCCTTAGCCCTTTTCCTTTCCACACTCCGCTGCCTCTTCTCTCCCCCAGGCTGGGCTCAAGTCTGCCGGAGGTACATTTTCCTCATTTGTGGACAAACGCTGCTGGGTGAGCTGCCCGTAGCCTGCATAATGCTTTGCTATGATTCACCCTGTGTTTTGCCAACATGTTGTTATTTTTTTTTTTTAGAGAGTGGGTAGTAAGTCCTCCTGCTATCTCGGGATAATTTTATAACACAGTTTTTTAATGCCTTTCCTGTGAATTCTATAGCGTCTTAAGAATTTGGAGATGGAGTGTGGGAAAGACAAATATAGATACATATATATATAAAAACATATATATACACACACACATATATTTTAATCTTTTTTTTCAAGTGAGTAATGATTTGACATGCTCTGTTTCAGTACATGTTACCATGGCGATGACTGCAGGGACTACAACATCCTTTCCCATGAGTAACCACACCCGGGAGAGAGTGACGGTGGCCAAACTTACGCTGGAGAACTTCTACAGCAACCTAATTATACAGCATGAAGAGAGAGAAACCAGGTACTGGTTCTGCTTTCTCTCACCCCTCTTCAGCTTTTCTTGGTTGGCTTTTGGCAGCGTTTGTTCAAGGGCACTTTGATCCCCATGCACAGAGCAGTTCTCAGAAGTTTTTCCGTACTTGGTAGCAAGGAGCTAATCCCCAAAGGGCACAGGCTACCTTTCAGCTGCTGGCTGCACTGGTAGACCTGTGAACATCCCCTGCTCCTGCACCAAGCAGTCACTGAGTGACCGAGGACCTCCACTTTTGACATCCTCATACAATTTACCTCCTCATCACATTATTACTACTTTGTGGAAACCGCTCTGTGCAGGGTCTTATTTTGCACGTGTGAGGTTTTTACTTCTGCATGTGGGGTTGGTGACTTCCAATTCCTCCATGCTGCCACCTGGAATAAATTCTACAGAGGTAGATGCTGCAGAGCTGCTGATGGGTGCTAACTTAGTTTTGTGTAAGGCAGTGGCTTGTGGTGTCTGTTCATGCTCTGCAGCATGCAGCTTGTGCCAAGACTCATAAACCCTGCAGAAAGGGGTGTATAGAAGGTAGGCAACAGGACTGATAGGAGAGGTGTTTGACAGGGTAATGGGGTAAGGAAAGGAGGTAGAGAGCTGGGGGTGGTCTGGGGTGGAAATAAGGGGCAGTAAAGAGCATAGGGTTGGTGATGGAGGGCTTGAGACGCTCTTTGGTGGGCAGGAAGAATTTTAGGGTTAATGTAATACTCACCTCTAAATTATTCTTGGGTGGTGTTGACTGGTACTCCCCATGTGGGAGTATGCGTTGGTCATCTCCACTTTAACTTCTCTTATCGGTGCCCAATTCTGCCTCCAGTGTTGTGAAGTGCTACTTGAATTAAGTGTCGAAGCACCAAGCATTTGATTATAATGAATGTTGTGTTTCAAATTGTCATCAGCATGTGAAATTATCATTCCCCTGGTAATGTGTTTTTAATTGAGGGGTTTTCAGCTGAGCAGCAGGGTTTCTCTCTTCATCGTATTTAGTCATTATCCCATGTAATCGAGTTGCTTCTAGTTAGGAGAATAGACTGTCTACTGAGGGCCTTTAATTTAGGGGATCATGCTGTACTTCCCAACGTGCAGAAAGACGCCAGCAGCCTGGCACCCAGCCTTCAAAGTCTTGGCCACTGCTAGTGGGTCACCAGGTTTCTGAAAGCTGCACCCTGACAGTCGTAAAGAAGCATCCTGCGGGTGGAAGAAGAGGGGTCCAGTAGACATGTTGCCACGTGCTGACCCCCTGCCATCTGTGGGGTACTCCCAGGCTTCCCTCCCCACTCAGACCCTGCCAGCCTGGCATGGCACCAGCTGGAGGAGTCTCCTGGCCGGGGCAGGACACTGGGAGGAGGTGATAGCAAATCCAGTGGAGCAGAGTTAGTTGGCACGAGAGTAAGGGGAGCAGGACCAGGTGTGTGACCAGGGAGAGGTCAGCAAGGCTGAGGCTGGGGGTGAAAGCTGGAGCTGGCTGAGGTGTTGGCAGTAGAGCTGGGGTAGAAATGGTGAAGAAAACATGTTTATTCTGATCCGTAATCTTAGCTGATAAAAACAGCCTTACTTCAACAAGATTATATGAAGAAATACAAGTCATTAGAGTGAATATATGTTTGGACCTTTAATGCCTAATTCTGCAAGTACATTAAGTATGTGCTTAAATTTGCTTACACATTTTCCACTCACTTGGTCACAAATGAGTAAATGGATGGAGGGGGCAGTAAGTCTTTAAATTTCCATTTGAGGCAAATTCTTTGGTGTCTGGAATATGTGAAGTAAAAGCATTGTCTTGCTGTAGCGTTATGTTTGTTTTTAATAAATAATAAAAAAAGCAACCTCCTGTTTCTCCCCATTGCAGGCAGAAGAAGCTAGAAGTGGCTATGGAAGAGGAAGGCCTTGCAGACGAGGAGGTAAATACTACTTAAGTAACCTTTGAAGAGGTTGCTTTGCTTTTGTTGCACTACTTCAAATTGGCATTTGAGGAGCTTACAGAAACATTAGCTAGCATGACTTTAAGTTTTAATTTGTAAATGAACGTTGCCCCTGTAAATAACTTGTTTGTTAGGGAAGGTGTGAGTATGATTGAATGATACTTACAATAGCTAAGGCTTTTCCTGCCGCCCTTAGTCCTGATGAGACACAGGGCCGCAGCAAGTATATAGCATGGTTTTCAAAGATTGAAATTGTTTGCCATTATATTTGGCAAGAAAAAAAGGTGAGATGCACTTGGAAGAAGTAGGTAGAAAGCAACATGCTGAAAAAAATTTTTTTTTTTCTTGATTTTAAACAATAAACTGGGTGTACCCTCGCTCCATTTGGATACAGATGAGGAGGGATCTCTGTCTGGTTGGCATCTCTCAGAACTTTGGTCAATAAGTTGCTTTTCTGAGGTCCATCACACCCTGGCTGCCTGTACTGCCTTCAAGATGGGCAGGGAAATAAGTAGAAACAGTGCTTCAGTCATTTCTGAGTTTGTGTGGCTGCCATAACTTCTGGGAAGAGAGAAAAGCGAGTGTAGGTGCATAATGCCATCTTGTGGTTTTAAATGATGCTGTCATCCTAGTACAAAATCTGGCAGTTGCCTGATTGATGGATCTCGTTAGAAGTCTCTGAGATCTTCTCAGCATCTTAGGGAGCATAGGTTGGTGTTTGTCTTCTCTCAGGGTGAATCCCATTGACATTTTTATAGAACAAAATATATGACAGGATTTGGACAGATATTTTTTTTTTCAAATATGAGTGTTTGCCTGCCATAAACCAAATGAATTTTGCTATAGATAGCGTAAGTTGGATCTCTGCTGCCTGTTAGGCTCCTTGTTGCTTGGCATCACTCTTTTTGGTGGGGTGCAAGTTTTGGCTTTTATTGATCCTTCACACTGGCCAAAACCAAGAGTCCTTGCCTCAGCTAATGACTCTGGCCTTTGGACTGATGTACTTTGTTTGAACCAGTATGATTGTTTTCATTAATTTTTTTATTACTGTTTCTTTATGTCTAAGTAATAAAAAAGCCCAAAACACCCTCACACACCCCACCCCCCAAAAAAAGGTGAAACTGGGCCTGAGGCCTCTATATAAAAGACCATGCTCATGGATCATACTTTGATAAGTTCAGAAAGACTTCTCCTTTTACATTTTCTCTGTAATCCTAATGGGAGAGAGAATACTTCACGGGAAGGGAGATTGTATATCTTGACTTTCTACTGTCAAATGACTTATAAATTTCTCTGTATGCATCTCCTTAGAAAAAACTGCGCAGGTCACAACATGCTCGCAAAGAAACAGAGTTTCTGCGACTGAAGAGGACTAGACTTGGCTTGGATGACTTTGAATCTTTGAAAGTTATAGGAAGAGGAGCATTTGGGGAGGTTTGTGGCATTCTTGCTTGAACATGATATTAAAACTGGATTTGAACATTAAAATGAAACATTTTAATTGCAGAATAAAAAGTTCCAGTTGGGGAGTTTTATTGCAGAAGAATAGCTATTTGACTAATTGTGTGAGTGTGATAAGTCCAGTAATGAATTACGTGCATCGATTTCTCAAGGCCCCTGGAAAGGCCCTTAGTTCCCCCCAGTTTCCCAAACTGATGTTGCCTATGTGGCCCTCTGAAATGATGTATTTGCAGTTGCACAGCTCATCTCCATAAACATCCTTCCGGTCCTGTGTCACATCACAGTTGTATCTGCTCCTGAATTTTAGTGTACACAATCTCACAGCTACCTGGATTTTACTGTGCCTGCTAACTTTTCCTAAAACAATGACTACTTCAAACTATCTGTTCATCACTAGTGTTAGTGTTGTACATGGTGTAGAAATATTTGGGTTTTTTTCCATGTGTTTTTAAATGTTTAACAAAAGAACTTTTCCATGCCCAGCAATTTTGAGACTTCCAGTAGATTTCACACTGCGGTCTAGTTTCTGAGGTAGAGAAGATTGAATGGGTTATATTTCTCATTATAGGTACGCCTGGTACAGAAGAAGGATACAGGTCATATTTATGCAATGAAGATACTAAGAAAAGCAGATATGCTGGAGAAAGAGCAGGTTTGTGTTGTATAAGTCCTCTAGATTTCAAAATTATGGTGTCTAGAAAATTGCTGAAGTTCTTTGTGGCAGGTACTATTTGGTCACATTTTCCACTTTGAAAAGCCCAATAATGGTATAGTAAGAAGTAGAAGTTAGGAAATAAGGTCATGTAACACATTTTAAAAAATGTTTTATTTACAACTAATTTGGAATAGTGACAAAGATTTTTATGTTTTTTCTCCCTTATCTTTATCTGTACTTTATCTGTAAAACTCCATTTCAAGGAATATGCTTCTTGAAAAGTAATACTGTGCCAAAGTAAAAACTGAGAGTATTTGAGGTTTTCTTTTGATGGTTAGATACCAACAGATGTTACATTGTTCATTGGCTTTGTTTTCCTTTGTTTTGCTTTTTTGTTGGGTCTTGTCTTGTTTTGCTTTGCTTTGTTTTTGTTAGCTTGGTTTGGTCTTTGCTTTTACTTTTTAGTTAACAATTCACTGCAAATTCCTGGTAGGATACAGCAAGTACTTTAGTACCACAAAGCAAAGAAATCAACTGTGGATGTCTGAAGTGAAAGGGCAGATAAGAGGATTTTTCCTTACCAATCCAAACCTTACCCATCATTTGTTCTTGTATTACATTTCCCTGCACTGGTACTTCATTTTTTTTCCTGGTGCAGACTTTTTGTCTTCTCAAGCTCATGCCCTGAATATAGGGAATCAGAGGAGCAGCGTGTTCTGCACAGCAGCCAGGATGTGTGTGGCCGTCTGGTTGAAGCCCTGCCCCCATTTCATAACCTGATGTGGCAAGGAGGCTGAGCTCACACTCTCTGTTCAGTTTGGGATGGTAATCTTCCCTGGAGAGTGTTTATCTGCTGTAATTTTCTTTGCCTGGTTTGTTCAATGGAAAGCAGCACAGGACACAAATACAAGAAAATTAACATTTCCTTGAATTTTTTTTTTCCAAGCCTGCTAGCACTGGGAGATATCCTGGCTGCTTTTTTTAGCAAGGTTTTAATATTATATTTTATAGCTACATTGAGGAGTGGGGGGTGGAAAGAAATATTTTCTAACAAGGATAGAGCTAGATAAATCCATGTTGGAGTGCCTGCTACAGAGAGAGAACCCATTACCCTGTGAAAAGAACCCGTAGATGTAAAGATGCTCCTGGCCAGTAGAATTGGGGAAGAGACGCAGAAGACTGTTTGCTGCTTATTGGAAGTAGCCCTTGAAGCTGGAAGAGCAGTACATATTTTTCTCTCCAGAAGTTGCTTTCTGGTGTATGAACAATGAAAATCTTACAGCTGTCAAGAAATATTTTTCCAGGCATATGTCTTTCATTTTCCTTCAGGATCAGTGTACATTCTAGTGAAACATACACCTCTCCTCCAATCTCCTTTACTCTTAGTTTCCAGTGAATTCATGGGGTAGCAGCTCTCCATATTTTTTTTTTTTTCCCCCAAAGCATCAGCTGGGATGGAAATATCCTGAGCAAGGTCAGACATTCCCAAACTCACTTGCCCAGGACCAACATCAGCAGCAGTGGTTGTCGTATCAGTTCTGGGCCAGCTTCATGCACATCACTTGGAGGAATGGCTCCATCTTCTCTTCCCTTTTCTTCCCTGCCTTAAATAGCCCAAGACTCTTACCATCTTTGCACTGCTTTAATACTGGTCACTGAGTTCATTACTACCTGCCATCATCTGTAAGAGCTGAAACTCATCCCAGCCCTGTTCCCACTTGGCCAAGGCACTTGCTGTGCAGTTCAAGTAGGGTTCAGCATATACACACGTAGGAGCAGTCTCTGTGTACCGTCTGGAAGGAGTTCACGCACCATCAGCAGTGTATACAATGTGCGTTTGGAAACTAGACATCAGTTCACTGTAATGTAAATCAGGCATTTCTCTCTTTTCACAGCAATGAAGGAATTAGGTTTTGCAGGAAGTAATTAGTTTAGGCACTCTGTCACTCTTGCTAGAGGAGATTCCCCAGGTTTATCTTGCCATGTTTAAATTGCAAGATATCTGTGTAGAAGTAGCAACTAGTGTTGTTTCTTTGTATACATGTAATGAGAAATCTGGTAACTTGTAACAGTAATCATAATGCATCTACCATTTTACCTCTTGGTTCTTGCATTCTTTAAGACCAACTCTGGCATTTTCCAATAATTTTGTCAGTATTTGCACCTTGAGTTGCACATTAAATTTTTGTCTGAGCTTGCAGTACCATATAAAGCTCTGTGATGGTCAGCTTTGTAATTTTTTTGAATGTTCATATTTCATTTTAGGGTATAGTAAAAAAGGGAATTGCACTTTTCCACCAGCTTTTTCAGTTCTTTCCAACAAACAGAAACAGCTTAACGAGCTATGCTTTGTGTTTCTAGAGACTGCTTCTGTAAAGTTGTGAGAACAGTGATTATCAACATTGAGATGACTTCTGTGGGTTTCTGCTGGGCATTTTGTGAAGACTTTGTAGAATCTAGTAAAAAACTATGAAAAATGAGTACGAAAAGAGTATGAAAAATAGTTTCTTCATTAAAGAACATGAAAATAATATTGTAGGACTAGGAATATAATATGGCATTCCTTGTTGCAGTATTTAAATTGTCCTTTAATAATAGTTTGGGGTTTTTTAAATTTTAGGTGGCCCATATCCGAGCAGAAAGAGATATTTTGGTTGAAGCGGATGGAGCCTGGGTGGTGAAAATGTTTTACAGCTTTCAGGATAAAAGAAATCTTTACCTGATCATGGAGTTCTTACCTGGAGGTAAGCTGTATGTTGTGGTGTTAGGTGATAAAAGTATTTCTTCCTTAGCTTTTGTTGTCAGCTTCATAAAATGGTAGAAACAAGCGTGCTGTGTAATTTGTTATAATAAAAAAAAAATTAATGTTGTTTTAAGTGAAGTCCCAGTAATGTTACCACTCCTGATTTCTAGGGGAAAGGAGCAAGGTTATGGAGGGGTGTTAAAATAGGCTTGGATTAGATACTTATTCTGATCCCATGTTCTGCTTTTTACTGCTGAAGCTAGTAAATACGTGAATACACAAAGCTAGTAAATACATGCAATACGTGTATTATGCATTAAAATTCACTGTATCTTCCTGGGCTATCCAATTAAAATTCCTATTTAGAATTTTCAACAGTTTTACATCCAGTTTACTAAAAAAGTATGTTGGGTTTGTAGGTCCTTGCAGTAATAGTTTTATAATTAGTAGCAGTAAGGCCAGTTACAAGGTTAAATTTGGATTCTACTGGGGTTTCACACAGAATTAGTCTTGTGATTAAAATGTTCTGATTTCTAAACTGTGTTTTCTGGTCTTTGATTAGGTGACATGATGACCTTACTAATGAAGAAAGACACCTTATCAGAAGAGGAGACACAGTTTTATATTTCTGAAACTGTGCTGGCCATAGATGCTATTCACCAGCTGGGATTCATCCACAGAGATATTAAACCAGATAACCTTCTGCTGGATGCTAAGGCATGTAATGTGCACGTAAACTGCTTATGCTTTAAACATCTCAGTCTGCAGATTAATGCCATTTATAGTGGTGCTAATCAGTGGGAACCAGTAGTGCCACACCAGTGATTTTAAACTAGCTGGAGTAAAGGCAGAAAGTGGTCATTACCTTTTCCTTGTAGAACACTAGTATACTTAAACAATGCAAAACTGCCCTTGTTTTTTGTTGGAAAGGCTTTTAACCCTTATAAGGCTTTTAAGGAAAGCCTTTTAAACCTTTTAATGCTTTTAAGGAAAGCCTTTTGAGTGAGAAGATCCACTTAGGGTGTCCACGTGCTCACATTCATACACATTAAAAACTGAAACACTTAGTTACTTCAAGGTGAATGAAAGCATTAAACATTCAGACAATGCTAAATAATCAGTTCAATTCCTGCCGTTATCTCATTTGTTTTATTACCTGCTCACCAGTGGAAACACTCTGTCTGTTAGACTGACTAAAGCAAGCCATGAAACGGACCCAGTAAGCATCATACACAAATCTGTAGACCATCTAGCATTAATGTCTGGAAACCTGATTAAAAATAAGTTACCATCAAAACAGAACAAAGGAATTTTGTCCTGGAGGCTTTCTCACTCTCAGTGGTATCCAGTTCAAAACAAAAAACAGGCAAACTATCTGCCCTCAGCTGTTGCAGAATTGTAGATGTAACCATTCCTGGGGGGCAATAACCCTTTTGAGAGAAAACACACTCTCGCAATACACCAAGATTCTGTCATCATTTGCCTACTTGTCCTAGATTAGGTGGTCCTGTGCAAGTCCATGATGGCCTGAGAAGGCAAGTGGAGTTATTAAAACTTTTCTTTTTTGAGCACTATCTTTCTAAATTAGGTTTTTATCTTCTCTGATTTTTTTTTTTTAGGGTCATGTAAAACTGTCTGATTTTGGGCTATGCACAGGTTTAAAGAAAGCTCACAGAACAGAGTTCTACAGGAACCTTACACACAACCCACCAAGTGACTTCTGTAAGTATAAGGTGTCCTAGTTAAATATTTAAATAGTTTTGAGCTGCAGCTATGGCACAACATAATTTATTTCTGTTGAGTTAAGCAAGATTGGTCAGGCTGATTGCATTTACTTGGAAAACTGGAAATGCATGTTCCCAGGACATGGAAGCATTTCACAAGAAAGAAATTAGGATTTCTGCAGTGTTAATGTATTTTTGCACACAGATACACATAATGTAATGTATCTATATTTTAATGTATTTCTCATACAATGTTAGCGAAGCCACAGAAACACTCTTTCAGAAGGGACATAGGTTTCATGTGCTGACTTACTGAAGTCAGTGACAATCTCATGAAGCTTTTCATAAGAGTAAAGGTGTTCATCAACATGCCTTGGTGACACATCCACGTTAGTATTTTATTCTACAAATGTAAAATTCCTCTGCAGTTCTTCTCGGATTCTTCACTTTTTGCTTAAAAAAACATTGCCTGCATCTGAATATACGTTGCCAGCTGCAACAATAAGTGCTGCTGATCTTGGATCAATCTGTAAAACTTTTAGCAAGTTCCAATTTAGAATTGCTGATCAGATGTCCTACTTACCTGAGTTTCAACTGTGAATCAGACAGTAGTTATTCATTTTCCCATCTCCAGTTACAATCAATTATTTGTTTCTAGACTAAAGCATTCTAAAGATACAAAATAGTTATTCTTTGAAAACAGAATGTTATCAATCTTTTAATTCTCACAAATGTGTTTATTATCTAATAGCTATTTTGTAAATTAGCATTTCAGAATATGAACTCAAAGAGAAAAGCAGAAACATGGAAGAAGAACAGGCGACAGCTGGTGAGTTAATAAAATTATGTATAATTTTTCCTTCTTTTAAGCTACTTACAGAAAATGTTAAATAAAAACTCGGTATTAATGCTACTGGGTTTTAAAAACTGAAAGGCCCTCATCCCTTACAGATGTTGTTCTCTTCAAGCTCCCAAAATTGCAAATAACTCAAAAGAAGGTCGTCTAGTGATTCCGGCCGTGGAATAGCTCAGAGATCAGGGTTGCTTTGTCTGTCTGTTTTCAGAACTGTGACTAGCAAGGCCCTGCTCTTCTCTATGCCTTTGTTTCCCTTTGGAGCATCTGGACTAACTAACCTCAGGTGTCAGCAACTGCTTAGCAAAGCTGTATCTTGAGTTTATCTCCTAGACTGACTTGGTATTGACACTGTGTGTGAATTCCTGGGTTCAATTCCTGCAGTTCAGTGTCCCAAGAAGATGTGTAGCTGCGTGGTTCTTTTTTCAGAGAATTGTGGGGAAAACTTGTTTGTCCTTCTGCTGAATGGGAATATGATGGAAAGGCAGTGGAGGGTATTGGCACTGGAGTGCTGCAGCCTGGGTTTAAAATGAAGAGTGGTCACGTAATACAGGGAGTTCTGGCATTAACTGAATTAAAGGAAAGTATCTGTCTGCTATGGGATTTCAGAATTTCAGCCCTGCTTGTGATTTTTTTCACCAAACAGAGGTTGCAAAAACCTCAGTTTTCAAATTTTGGAACTTTTTATTTTGCACACTCTGTTTAAAAAGTGATATGCTGCAGTATTCCCAGAAAGCTTTTGGGTTGTTTTTTTCTTTCCTTGTGAGATATGAGATTACACTGCAATCATGTTGCCTCATAGGGGCTGTATTTCACACCCTTACTCTTGCTTGGAGTTAGATCCCTGAAAAGACTACATTCCAGGTCAGTAAACACTGACGTGGCAGAACTGTGTGGTGAAGCTAGATGAATCAGGAGACTGTCCAACAGAGAGAATAAAAGGCCAAAATGACAACTTGTATCAACGCTATTTGAAAAGGAGTCATATTCTTGGTTTTCCATTGGTTCAAAACTAAATGTCTCTGCTCTATTCAATAAAAGGAAGTATTTTGTTTCTGGTCAGACAAATGAAAACAGAAGATTTTTCTGGCAAAGCTTTAGTGGACTTTTTTGGTTTTGTGGGCTTTTTGATTGTGTTTTGTATTTTTTCTCCCCCCACCCCGTCCCCATGCAAAATTTTCATCAGTAAAGAGAAATTCCCAAATAGCTCAAGATTTACTCATTAGCCAGAATCAAAGAATCATCTAGGCTGCACATTTAAAAGGCTAAAAGGATGGAACCTGGGTCCATTAAGAGCTCAAATTAATTTTGCAATAAAGACAAGGTAATACATGGAACAGCTAGTGTATCACGAGTGTCACGCGTGGGAATCTACCACTGGTTATCCCTTTTTTTAAAAAGGGAAAAAAACAACCAAAACAACAACAGAACTTCTTGGGTATATTAGTAATGCAGCTACCTGGAACTTTAGCTAAGATGACCTTCTGATATTGCAGTGGGAACAATCTATGTTTTCGTCACATTTAGGAGGATGACTTCCATTCACTTTCAAGGTTCTCTGTGCTTACTCATGTAAAAGAATGTTCTTGTGAATTCCCAGTATCTAAAATCCCAAATTAAGCATTGTTGTCCATCAAAATAACAAGATCCTATATGTGAATCCCCAGAAAAAGGTTTTGCAAAGTGTATAAACGTAGTATTTATTTTTTAAAGAGTTTATTCTTTTTTTCCAGGCATATTCTACTGTTGGAACCCCAGACTATATTGCACCAGAAGTATTTATGCAGACTGGGTACAACAAGCTGTGTGACTGGTGGTCTTTGGGAGTGATTATGTATGAAATGCTAATAGGTATGTTAAAGACCCCAACTTAAGAATCATTCGAAGGGTTCAAAGGTGACAGGGTCCATTAGTTCACCAAGTCTGGTCCCCTGCATAGTGGAGGTACCAGAGTTTCATTCAGTTCTACCTGAAGTAAGCCCCAAATTCAGCTTCCAGAAAACTTCGAAGTCCTCCCACCTTTCTAAGACGACAGCAAGAGATGATTAGTTGTTTCAGTGAGTAACTGTTCGTTAGTAAACATCTTTGAGGTTCAGTCTTGGAAGTTGTTACTTGGAAGTAACAAAATAACCTTTAATGTTGCATTACAAAAGAGAAAACTTTTGGCTAGTACTACTTGTTAGATTTGGGAGCTGTAGTGGCAAAAGCAGAGGCCCAGGTCACTTTCCTCTTCTGGGAAAAGCGTGTTAATTTTTCTGTTTGTTTGTGCAGGATATCCACCTTTCTGCTCAGAAACACCGCAAGAGACTTATAGGAAAGTTATGAACTGGAAAGAAACATTGGTATTTCCTCCAGAGGTGCCCATTTCAGAGAAAGCAAAGGATTTAATTCTAAGGTCAGTAATAAAAGCCCACTTCTGGCCACTCACCCACACGTAGTCATCTTCCATTAGGTTAACTTTCTGTTCTGCATGAAGGAAGCTTTAGATTGGAGGGAAATTCGTTTTCTTCTGTGTCATCATCCTTAATGGATTGGGGTTTTTTTAGTCTTTTTCCCTTTGCCATTTATTTTACATGAAGGAATAAGCTGTACTGGTCTTGATTTGTACCACGGCATCAGGAGAAACAGAGCAGACTGAAAAAAGAAAAAGGGAAAAAAGTGATTAACACAATTTTTCTCTTCTCCGTTGGAACTAGAAAATAACCGCTTGCCAGCATTTAATGCGCTGAACAGGAATCTGTGGATGTTTTGGATTTGCTCACTTTTTTCAAAATGACAGTTCTTAATCCATTCAGTTTCCGTTGCATTAGTTTTTTTGCGAGGGATTTTGGTGTCAAGGTCAGGCAGAAATACTCTCTTGTCCTGGGAGGTTTGAGGAGGGGAGGGGGGGAATGTGGTTTTTGGATTTGATTCCCCTCCCTCCCCCTTGCCCCCCCCCCCCCCCAAGATAGTATTACAAGCTTACACAATTTTGTTACAGGCAAAAGGGGGAACATACTTCATAGGCAGAGCCAAGAACTAGAATTTATTATTAGTCCAAGCAGTGCTCCAGTAGCATACAACAAACATAACAAATACAACAAACAGTTATTCTTAATCCAGTTACGGTGATGCTAACAGTTCAAATTATTTAATTATTGCTAATCCTCGTTAATAAATTTCTGTATAACAGTTTTATTATGTTTTTCAGTATCTATTTCTCTAGTGTTCTGCTTAACCTCTCCTGGGTGTTGTCAGTAGCCTAAGTTCTTTGCTGGAGAGAGTACAGTGTTGCTGCTGAGGATTTCTTCCTCCTCAGTCTTGGCTGTGTTTGGAGCGTTTTTAGACATTTCAGGCAATTTATTTGTTAACATGTCTTGCTCATGAATTTACTCATACAATGACTACTTGAATTTCTTAGTTTTTTTCCATATATGGAAGGATTTAAATTAGGGTAAAACATCTTCAGTTATAGACAATTTACTAAAATGAGGTCAAAAGAGCAGGTTAGGCAACAAACACCTGGCCATTGGGTACTTTGCCCGTTACAGCTTGGACAAGTTAGACAACGTACATTTCAACTTAAAGGAAGTTGCAGACAAAGCTGAAGTTTCTTTATTTTTATGGATACAGATAAAACTAAACTAAAATAAGCTCAAGTTCAGACAAAGCCTGATAAATCCTGAGACCTGGTCTGGCTAACCGTTGTTACAAGGTTTGAGGTCTGTTACTAGTACTTGGCATCAACCAACTGTCTGGGCTGCAGTAGAAATATAAGCAAATGGTATTTTTTTTTTTTCCCAAGTGACACTCAACTACAAGTAAAAGAACATTACAGTCTATAATTGGAGACAGTTTATAGCCGAACTTGCTATGTTACTAAATTACCTGCTGAAAACTTCACTAACTAGTGAGAAGGTGACCTTTTTGTATTGCAGTGTATTGATGTGAAAAGTGCCTTGCAAACCTGGATGATGTGATCATGTGGAGAGATCATGAGTTCAGGATAACTACATGAACAACCAGAGGCTTTGCTCATCTAGGCAAACAGGATTTCATTTAACAAAGGCCAGCTGACTTTTTTTAGAGAAACAGGAGGCCCAAATCCCCACACAACCAAGTGCTCCCCAGTTCCAGGAGGTCATCAGGTGACTCCACACTTGGCAAGGCCAAGCTTTTTGTTTGACATGGGCTTTTTTTCCTGTTACTGTAAACCTCTCTCTTTGCGTCACTGTTGACACCTTTTGCCATCATCAAAGAGACTGTAAGGACAGTGTAAAAATACAAAGCAGTTATATCTTTTGCTAACACATACAAAAGATACCTAGGATTTAATGAACTCCTAGGTTAAGCATTGGTATGCTCACCATCTCCTTGATGAGATACTTCGAAGTCTTTTCCAGCCAGCTAGGCACTGGTCCAGGCAGGTGTCTGTCCAGAGAAGGGTCAGCCTCTGCTGCTCCCTGGAACAAATCCCTGATGTCACTGAGTTGCTGTCAGAGAGCTTCCGCCTCCTGTTGTGTTTCTTTAGGATTTTATACTTTTCCTTGTTGGTGTTTTGACTCCTGCCTACTTGAGCAGGTAACAGTCCCCATCTCAACAATCCTCCCTCTGTCTCCAGTTTCACCTTTTTCTTCTTACTTGGCTCTATGGACTTTCTCACAGCTGCTTCTCATAAATTGATAATTTCTTCTGGAGTCTGAGCTCAGGTTATGCAGTTGGGCCATATCAGAAATAGGCCTTGGGTCTTTGTACCACCAGCACTTGGACCTCTAAGAAGAGGGAAGAGGGCGTGATGGGGAGAATAGGGACACGGAGTGTTTTGAATGTGTCTGGCTCATTTTAGTTCCCAAATGTGACATCAGAGAGTAGTTCTATTTCACTAAGTGTATCTGTTCCTGCTAGTTTGACTTCGAAACATGGATTTTAAATAGTTGAGAACATGCAGAGGAGTTTTCAGTGGAAGGGACTTAAGTCTCCATTCCAAACTAATCTTACAGAGCTAGAACTTGCAGCAACTTTTCACAAACCTTAGAGATGGGATGCAACAGTTTCGAAAAGGTGTAAGTTACTGTCATCATAGCTTTTTGGTTTGGGACTCTTAATATTTTGCTTCTACTATTTCCCTCCCTCCTAGATGGAACGGGCTGCTTTTGTGTTACCCCAAATGATGGAGCAATTTGAAAAAACTTCCTAAAATTCCTGGTACAGGATACCACAGCAGTTTTATTTGCTGTTGCTTCTGTCTGAATTTATTGTAACATTCCCTTTATTTTTTCCACTTTTTCAGGTTTTGTATTGACTCGGAAAATAGAATTGGTAGTAATGGAGTTGAGGAAATAAAAAGTCATCCATTTTTTGAAGGAGTGGACTGGGGGCATATCAGGTATATATATTTATACACACACACACACATATTTTATAGAGAGAATAAAAGCCATGAAAGCAAGAATCTCATGTACTATGATGTCAAGGATAATGATTTCCAATTTCTTTTTTATTTTGAAAGGCAGCTACTGGCAGTAGGTGGGTGACGGCAAAGGTTTTCAGGCCTTGCTGATATTCATAGATCTGATCAGAGTTTAACTGTCTTGGGATGCCTCAGATTGCCCCAGAGTGCCCAGGATGGAGAGAAATTGTGGTAGGGTGGCTGTGTTATTCCTGATCTATGCTCTGATATCAGCAGAGAGCTCTTTTTCCAGTAGTAATGGGCTCTGCAGCTATTGCTATGATTTACTTTTTTTGTAATAGGAGCACGAGAAAAGCAAAGTCTATTCCAAAAATGCAGGGGAAATAGATGAATGAAGAGGAGAGGCAGCAAGTAGGAGGAAACGCAGGGCATGTCTTTACTGCATGCTGCAGATACTACACCTGAGTGAACCGGTATGTCTACAGAGCACTGGGCAGAGGCACTGACTCACCTTGGAGTGGCAGCCTCTGTGGCCAAATTCTGCTGGGCCAAGCCTGGGTAGAGCGCCCAGCCAAAGCAGCCGTACCAGTTCCAGCCTGAGCTTGGGCATGCAGATGCTGAGTTACATCTGCACATACCCAAAGCGGTAACACATTAAGAGCAGACTTTAGGACCACAGACATTTTCAGCCGAAATAATAACTGCTGCTCAGCCCTTTTTAAGGTTTGAGGTAGTCTGCTCTACCAGTAATACTGTACTTCTCTAAGTGAAAATCTGTACTGTGGGCATGTGATTGTCCAGCTCTTGTACTTCTCATATCCTCTGGTGGAGAAAGCCTCATTTAACTTATCTTTTCAGTGTGGGAGGCATTAATAAGCAGCAAGAGCAGTGACATATCTGTTCATGCCGCATTTGGCAACCTGGCAAAATGGGTTTCCCCATTCCACCCAGAAGTGGATTTAATTGCAATTGTAGTAATTACAACCGTAATAAGTTTACAGTTGTAAATTAATGACTTTCCCATAGTGCCATGTTCCAGCTTGAATGCTTTCGTGGGACGGATCACTTGAGCAACTTTGAAAGCCACCTTAAAACTTCTTAAAGGGTTGCCTAATTGTTGAGCTAATAAAGCAGTAACATGTCAGAGCCAACTCATTTTGGATGAGAGATACTGGCAACTGAGTGTCAGAAATAGGAGCTACGGCAGAAAGATATTTGGATGAGGTCCAGGCTGATGGGCGCTGGAATTGTAAAGCAACATGTCTGATGGCTCCAACTGCAAGTAAAATCCTGCTCGGCTGGGTTTATGAAATGAAGGTAACCACAGTGGTTCTTGGTGACAACCAAGATTGTAGTGATAGCTGTATGGCAGATAAGTGTGGAATGCTGTTTCAGTTAATGGGAAAATTATGTTTTCTCTTGCCAAGAAGATACTAGTGGTAGATAGGAAACCAATAAATCTCTCCCCATGTCAGAAAACAGGCGAGTCAGATACATCTCTAATAGACTCAGTGGAACCTTCGTGCTTTAAATTAAAGGGATGTTGTAACTGTAAAAAGCTATGTTTAACATAACTAGAACTTAAGATATCTTTTCCTAATATTCACTATTCTGGCATTTATTTCTATCTGCAGGGAAAGACCAGCTGCAATCCCTATAGAAATCAAAAGTATTGATGATACTTCTAACTTCGATGAATTTCCTGAATCTGATATTTTACAGCCAGGTGAGACTATGATTGTAAATGCCAAATTTCTATCTAGGGCATGCCAGGATACTCCACAGATGATAAAGTTGTCTATATTCACTTTTCTGGTATCTTAATCAAGGTAATAAACAAACTTGATCTAGGGACTTTCTTTCAAATATAAATGTAAACCCATAATCTGTCATAGCTTCTACTTCCTTAGAACTTTGGAGGAAAACAAAACAAAAAAACAAACAAAAAACTCCCACACATTTTAACAGTTAAATCTATTAGTAAAAATGGTTTACATACATAACGAGCACAGAAAACAGTATAGTTTTCTACCATCCAGTCTGTCTAACCAAATTCTGGTAAAACATTATCCACTGATTTGCATTTTGATGTTTAATGACTTTTGAGTTTCATGCCAAACAAAATGTTCACATATTTGTGGGCAAAAATTTTTGAACAGGTAATTATTTAACATAGTGATTTATGAACCTGAGTGGCTCTACAAATTATTTAGGGTTTTTTAATTGTTAATTTCTTTTGGCAAGTAGTAGGAAATTCTAGTACATAAAAGGCTGGATTCTCTGACATGCCAAATTCTCCCAGCCCCCACTGTTTTCAATGAATTATTAATGGCTTACAGATAGGCAGATATATAACAATGACTAATGGATGACAATAAGTGTAGATATGCTAATAACCATAGGAATTATCAAAAAGCTGCTTGTTTTGAGGTTTTTCTGAAATAGCTTTTATTGAATGGCAAAGAAGTTTGTCCTTTTTAATGCAAAAGCAATCAATCTCCAGTGCCTAAGTTAGTTATTTAAGTCCATATTTGGGTAATGCCAAGTACATTTGTATTGGTTTTGGCATTTCAGACATACTCTATCACTTAAAATGTTATTGTACAGCTAGATACCTAAATATGAACTTTGATGTTGGTGGTTTTGGCATTTTGAGTTGAAAATATTGTTATAGAACTCTAAAAGCAGCAACCAGAGAGCTAAAGTATAGAAGCCCACTGCAGTGAATGTCCAAGTGCAGCACGCCAGCCATGCGGGCTGTTGATAAAATAAAAGGAGGCTGTACAAGCCTCGCTGAAGCTGTAAGCAGGGAGGAAGTCCTAGAAGAGTAGTACATGCATGGTATGTGTAGTTCTCTCAGGAGAACTTGGATATATCTTTTTCTTCTATTTGCGGTGAGGGTAACACGATATGGATACAGGCGTTTGTTGTGCGTGGAGCATCCTAAATGTTATGTTTTTCGTAATTATATATCCTGTGGATGTTTTAGAGGTTCCTGTCAAGGTATGGGAGCCTGTTAGGGTGTGTAGACATACTAAAAATAAACTAAAACCCAAACAAAACCAAACCTTTTTCTGCTTCAGAGATATTTGCTGAAATTGTAGCTCTTCCCAGACCATTGACAAAAGGCAATTGACCGCATTAGAAACAGGATTTCTTCAAGGAATTTCTGCTGACTAGGGAAATAAGAGGTTATGCAGGAAATAAGAGTTCAGGACTGTTTATGTCAGTGCTCTGTGAAAAGTCCTCTCAGAAGCACCACTGTTTTTAATTGTTCTGTTTTGTTTTTACTTTTGTTTCTGAATTCTAGTGCCAAACACAACGGAACCTGACTACAAATCCAAAGACTGGGTTTTCCTCAATTATACTTACAAGAGGTTTGAAGGGCTCACACAGCGTGGCTCGATCCCTTCCTACATGAAAGCTGGGAAATTGTGAAACAAAACAGAAACCTACAAAAGAAATAAAAATACAAACCTCAGGTAGCTGCATCACCAGACCTGCTTGGCGTTAGTTATCAATACATTGACTCTGGTGCGCATCAATTTCACAAGGAAATTCTACAGGATTAGGATTTCTAAGACTACTACAGGAATTAGTTGGCAGTGCCAGCTGGCTTTTTTTTTTAATATTTGAATATTTTTGTTAACTTTATTATACAAAGGTACTGGAATAAAAGGAACGTACATCCCTTTGTAACTGCACTGCCTATGTGTGTATAATGGTTAATTATGCCTCTCTGTACTGTGGCTTTGTTTGTACTGTAAACCATCTAATCCACCCAGGAGAAAAACATATCATTTTATGCAGCATTGTTATTATACTGCTTACCTGGTGGGTTTTAGATATGCAGTATAAAAAACCATTGCCCACATTTGCAAAATTCCCTGAGCAGTTGCTCAAGGGTGTTCCAGTTGTAGTCTGCAGATACCCCATGAGTGTGGCAACATTGAATTATTTTTAGTAGCAGTGTCCTGTGGGCCTACTTGTACCCTGCCTACCCTCTCTCCTCCCCACTGGAGGGCTTTATCAGCTGATCATCCCTTCTTTTCTTTTTCCACCATGTGTGGTGGTGAGACAGTGTCTGTGATCCGTTTAGTGGTATTTCTGCTTTATATGATAGTTGATGAGCATTACTGTTTAAGATGATGATGCCTGTTGGCAACTTCAGAAGAAAAAAGGAACCTGAAGAAAAATTATAAAGATTTTTAACAGAAGGGAAACTTTCTGATACCAAGTTCTGAAGAGTTTCCAGGACAGCATTCCTGCCTCTGCTGTAAAGCAGATCATCTTTTTGCTACTCATAATTCAAATATCCTTTTCTTTCTGTGCAAAATGTATTCTAGAAAAGTCAAATTGCTGCTTTTTCTTTTTTGTCTCCCTAAGAAGTTGCAGGCAGAAGGGATCCTGCTCTAGCCTTTTCTTTCTAGAATACTCTGTAGCAGCCTCTGCCAAACCAGAGGAAATGGAGCACCCCACTAGACTCAGACTCTCCTGCCGGCTCCATCATCTTCTAGTATCTCCATGTAATGTGGACCATGAGATTACAAAGGATCAGCTTGAGTCTGCAGCCCAGTCTCCAGGAACCATGAACAACCATGACTGAATTGGGCAGAGCATCTAAATGCTGTTGTCTGCAGGATGGTGACAAACTGACAGCAGAGATGAGCCTCCTTCTCCTAGGTTGAGGAAACTGAAGCAGAAATCCCTCCATATGCAGGGTATTGTTTTGCTTCTCAGCCCAGCAGCAGTTCAGGACTGAATTGCACTCAGTTTGCAATTAACTGGTCGCTGGCAAATTTATCTATCTCTGTCTGTACTAGCATATTATCTGCAGTACTTTGAATCTATCACAATACAGTAGAGATCTTTGTCACTTTTTGGTTACAAAAGAGATTTACAACAATGAACAATTCCTGAGTAATTGAACAAGCAGAGTCACTGTTGCTGTCTTCCTCCTCTGAACGCAAGTGAAAGGTACTCTAAAACCTCTGCAATGCCCATTGGAGTGAAGCACAGGATGTTTTGGCATGCGGTAGGGAAGACGCCATTAGACCGGCTTTTGCAGCACATGGAAGTGACTATTTATAGTCATTACAGAAATACTTATTGCTGTTAGGCACCATGGTATCAGCTGTTCTCAATTATTTGTATGCTTTAAAAACACATTGGGGTGTTCATCTGCTGCATGAAAGACCATTCACCAGAAAGACTTCTGTGCATCAGTGGCTTACTGATGTGCATGTGATCCAACAGCTACTAGGTTCCTCAAGGGCTCAGTGATATCTTTCCTCCAATATTTTGTCTCCCTTCAAGCATCTAGTATCTGTTATTTATAGTGCATTTCTACAAAAAAATTTTGGACTTCAGCTTATCAAAGAGGAGTACCCAGTGCCTCAGGACCCATCCAATTTATAGTGTTACATGAGAACATGGCTAAGCTAAACTTTCGCCTAAATGCTGGACTTATGTGAGAACAGCTCATTGATCTCTCAGTTTTTCTTTCCAGACCTTACACTAATTAATTAACACCTTACACTAATTACACTAATTAACACCACTTTACTGCTGTCGGGGCAAGATGCCTCAGAAATTCTCCAGTGTTCTTCTTAGCCTTGTCAGTGTAGTGAAGCTCAACCTGTATCCATCCAAAGACTGTCCAAAAACAGTAACTCAGTTAAATCCACTTTACACTTTCAGACTTCATTCTGCCAGTGCCCCAGCAGCTTCTGAGGCTTCTCAGGAAAGAAAATGCGTTTTCTAAGGCCTTCAATCCATTCTACCAAGACAGAGCAGCTTAGGCAGAAAATACCCAAGGCAAACTTAGCCTCAAAGGACACTGCTATTCACAAGAGAATTTTTATTAGTTTTTATTTCCAATCTCATTCATGGGGCACTGTGCACCAGAAGTGGAACTCCAGCGAACAACACATTTCAAAAGACCACAGTAACCCTATCTGCATAATACAAAAACAAGTCTTTGCTTGAACTTGCTAAGACAAGATAAGTTTCATGGAAACTGCAAATGCTCAGTAATACTAGTGGTTTTTTTTTTCCTGTAGGGTTTGGGGGAGGGGAGATAAATACACACTTAATTGAAAGCTATCTATTAAACAACTATGTACATACTAACTGGTTTACAAACTTGGGAAAAAGCTCAACCCTTATATTTGTAACACTAAAGATGATAATCATTTAAAACTGCAGATGATTAATCATATCAGTGCTCACATAGGAGTTATATCTGTAGGGAAAAAGCCTGCAGCATATTTAGCATAAACTCCTGCATTGTGGTAGTTGATTTTTTTTAAACATAGCATTATTTTAATCAGTAAGTCAAGTTAAACAAAATATTAACTACTGCTTTTAGGATGATAGAATTTTTTTTAAAGGTGAAACTGTGACACTGTAATGGATTAAAGAGAACAGAAGGTTAATCTACACTGGCTTTCAAAAAAAATGGAAGTGCAACATATCTTTTGTTATTTTTTTGTCTTATTCCTTTGGATGGTTGTGTTTTTTCCTTTGGTGATGTTTGTCACTGTGCCATTTATTTTTCTTATTCTTGGAGTACCAAAGATCCTGAAATGGCTTGATGATTGCAACCATGTGAAAATTTATTTTCTGGAAGTATGTTTTGTTAACTTTTGTTAAAATGTGGAAATGTGTATGCAAATTGTTATCAGAGGTTAGCTGGGAAGTTAACCTATTCCAGCAGGGAAAACTTGAGTGCGTCGATGGAAGTGGTGAGCCTGAATCCAGAGTCTGGATCTGAATACCCTGCAACTGGGGAGGAAGCTTGGATTGGGAAACGCAGCTGAGCTTTTGCACTTTGTTCCATCTCCAATCAGTGTGAGTGAGTGGCCTTAGGTACAGGACATCGGCAGAGGTTGTTTCATGTGCAAAAGGAGTTAAAAAAAATTGCCAGCATTCAGAAATCAAATATTGTTGATACTGCATTTGCACTGTTAAATTTGCCTTGCTGGAGAGTTATATAAGTGTTATTTTTATAGGTCAATTGTTAAACACCTGAGCCGTTGGATACAGTATGGAATAATAGCATCTGACGTGGGTGAATTCACCTAAGTGCAAAGGGGCTTGTTGAAAGCTCTCCACACTACTAAGATACATGGGCATAAGCAGTACAAAGGGTGTTGTGTCGGCTCCTTCTAAAGAGGTGACTTTCCTCCTCTGCAACAGCAAGTAGGGAATACTGCAGTTTAGCCCGGTTATACTCTAATGCTTAGGAAATGCTCTCACTTTTTTCAATAATACGAGCAATTACAAGCATTGTAACATACTGTACCGTGTCCTTTTAACATTGATATATTACAGCAGCTCGTTCTCGGAGTCGAAATGGCAACTGCTATATTTTTCCTAGACTGTTTCGTTAGTTGTGGTTGAGAAAGTTGCATAGAAGCATTATAAAAATTTATATGAGGCTTTTTACAGCATTTGAAAATAAAAGTAGCATTCTTTTTTGTAAAGTTGCTGTTTTTATTTTTTAACACCAGCGTATTGGATTTGTTTCTCTTCCAGAATGGGAGGCATCTAAGGAATTGAGACACTATTTTGTGTCTTCTCATTTTGAATTCCATGGATAGTGAAAACCCCAGTGTTGCTATTCTCAATCAAAAAGTAGAGATCGCAAAAACTGCTCAAATTGTACCAACTCTGTCACGTGAAGCTACTCCAAAAATGGTTATTGCTCTTCACAAGAGACTTACCTTCCTCTCTGTAGATCATAATTTATTCCAGAAAGGCTTCCACAGGCAGCTGTGCCCTTCGATTCACTACAGAAACAATTTTGTCCTACTGTTTCCCCATTCTTTGCCAAATTTAGAGCAGTGGCAGCAGATGCAGTTGTGGAAAAATTATGTGGAAAAAATATTAAGTAAAAAAATTATGACAGTTGAGCAGCTGAAAGCAAAGAGGAGCTAGCAGCTGGTGACTGGCCTTCTCTGGAGCCCTCCAGTGAATAACAGCCTTCCACTTGAGAATTGCTGCTTTCAGTAAATGGTAGAATTTTAACAGAATTTTACAAATTCTATTTAATAGGATTGTGCTTTTCTTCCAGTAACCAGATATTATTTCACAGAGGTACGTATCATAAGGAAATGCAAGCTTAGTTCTTTATCTCTTTGCATTAGCAAACTCAGTATTTCTCAAAAATACAGCACTTTAATGGCAAATATAAAGGCTATGCCTTCAGCATGTGCAGATATGTTTTTAGGTCAACCATTTTAAAATATTAGATAGTTTAGTGTTTATAAAACATACTGCAAATATCTGTTGTGCATTTTTCATGTCTTTATTCTTGTACAAAGTGTGCCTTGTACCTAAGCAGAACAATTGTGCTTTGGACATTAAAATGTCTTTTCTGACAATCTTCCTATGGAAAGAGAAGGGAGGAGTATTCAAAAGAGTTTGTCTCTTGCTGTTGGGAGTGATGACAATAGCAGTTCCCATCTCTGGACTAGACAAGGATGTATCTGCAGTTCAGGCAGTGCTTAATGTACTCTTTTAAGGTAATTACATTTATCATGCATGTACATTTTAAGTATGAGAGAAGTTCTAAAATGCCTATCCCATAGCTGAATTTCAAAGATGAAAGCAGGTTTTAAATGTAGGTGCCAGTAGACTGTAACCTGTCATTCGTGCTGGGTTCAGCAGTGCTAGGCTCTGCTGTACAGAATGCCATTCTGCCTAAAACAAGTTGCCATCTGAAAGATGCCAGGTGCGATAACTATTGGGACAGTTACCAATGCTGGAGAAGGGCAAGTTAATGTATATATAATACAACAAGCATATTCTCTGTCAATAGTAAAGGCACTGGGATTTGTATACTTCATCACACAGGAACACTTCTACAGTCAGCGTGAGGGGAAATGAATCTTTACACATACAGAGAGAGTTCATTTCACCACCTCCTACTCCTTCCACCACCTCTCTCCAGGTTATTTGATAGCATTGAGGTTACTGTTCTCTGGGGAAATGGGGTATGTAGGCTTGAACCTTCTCATGCTGAGGAGGGAAGTTAACCCAGCTTTCTCATTTCCCAATGAAGTCAGAGCTCTGCTAGGAACAGTTTGTTTCTGATTTGAATTGACCCTTGATTGATCTTGTTTCTGTACCGGCTGCTTTAATCTGTTACTAGTGAGCCACCATCTGCTGCTGCTTCTCTCTCCTCTAGGAATATATGCTGTCCCCAGGCAGTCCACCTTCCATTGGTAGCAGTTCCTTCCCCTCCAGGTGTCTCTGCCCATCCTCCCCCCTCCAAAGACAAAATCTTTGCCCTTGCCTCTACATTTCCTGCCCACGAAACTAAATGATGTTGAGAGGGCAGCTCAATCAGCAGAGTAAGCGCTGTGACCTTGAAGCTGTTGTGTAAAAGCGTAACCACAGCCAAAATGCTCCACATTTTGAAAAACAGACGGCAGCTACAGAGAGCAAGTGGTACGTACATGCCAAGTCTATATAACATCTTCTTTCCTGCCAGGGATTTAGGCAGAACCTGCCCCTCACTGTGGATGTAAGGGCTGGAATATGAAGGTAATGGAGCACCAACGGGAAGCAGGTGCCAAGATGCTCCCCTGGGCCACATCCGTGCACATGCAACCATCCACAAAACTTTGACCCGAAATGGGAGCGCTCATTTGAACATACATCTCTCTAGTGTTAGGACTTACACAAGAACTGCACTAGCTCTGCTAGTCTTGGACATTTCATTTCCCTACAAAGTCTACTTCAGACTTCAATATAGCTAATTAATAATAACAAATTATCAGATAAGACTTTTTGATCATGACAGAGTGAATCACTGGTAAACTAGACACACATCTTGAGATTTTCAGTCGAGGAGGCTGCTTTTGAGGTCTCATCCAGCTCCCACTGATGTCAACAAAAGATCCCTATCTAAAGCCCAAAGAAAGCTGTGAACAAGTATGGTCTCAAAGGCAAGCTGTTTGCTGATGTCATGCTTTTATGTTTGTTGCAAATGAGACAGAAAGGTTTTACTATCTATAGAACTCAATTGGTTGAAAAGCAGTACGTGAAGAGGATGTCTTGTGGCTTCCAATACAAAGGTGACAAACTTGCAAGGTGCTTCTACTATTAAAGAAGAAAATATTACCTATTTTGTTTGACAAAATTAAACTAATGCCTCAAGGAAACTTTGCAATATCTACAATTTATTTAAATGCATTTTTCTGAAATAGCATAGTATGTCGTTGTTGGATTTGACCCAAACTGGGTCCCAGCATGGATGTTGCATATTCTAGGAAGCAGGCAGATCAGCATGACTTCTTCATTTGTGACTTTCACAGGCAGTAAACAATGAATGTGTTGCATTCAGTCGGCACAGTTCTGCTGAGTGATGTTAGATACACTTATGGGTGCACTCTGTGCGACAGTCGTTTGGTTTCCCTTTTCAGTTAATTCTGCCTTGACGTAGTGGCACAGATTTAAGGTGGTTTACATGTCTGTATCTTTGCACTGTTCCTATACCAGCTGTTTAATATGAGGCTGTTAACACTTGAAAAGATCAGGAATCTGTACTGTGGGTGACAAGTCTACTTTAATCAAGGAGAAGATTTTCAGACAGGGATGTAATGCATTGTTGGGATCTTTGCAGGCAACATGGATGAGTGAATTGCAGCTTGGAGGTTCGCAGATTGGCTGTGTGCAAACCCAAGAAAAGGTGTTTTGACCTTGGAGATATGCTGCCCTCACAGCTGGTTTTGTGCTCTTTCAGCCACAGCAGAAAAGGCACTGGGTGGGATCTCACTGATCCTAGAGAGGTAGGACTCAGCTTGGGGGCTGCCACTTGTGCACCATGGGCGCATTTCAATTGCTTTTCATTTCAACAGGGCCTGTAAGCAGCTTTATTTATCCTTGTGCAGAGATTTGTAACAGCAATACTGTTTTTCAGAGACATTACACATTAGGCTCTTGTTGGGCATTCAGAAAATACCCGTTTCTTCCAGGAATGAAAAGGCTATTTAAAAACTGAAGATTATTTTGTTTTTAAATCAAAAGTGGTACCATCAAATTGAGAGACTTTTAGGTAAGAGATTTTCAAGCAGGTGAATTAATTTGTGGGCACAAACCTCACCAGCCAGGACTCCAAAATAACATAGGCAGTTTGGAAAATGCTACTCTTCTTGATTTAATTTTGTTAGAAAACCACAAAGTAAATTGATCATCCTACTGGCTCCAAGACTGAGATTACAGAGGGAGGGCAAGTAGGATTTGGAAGCTCTTCTCAAGTTAAACTTGTTTCAGCACACAAAGAAGTTGTCCGTGATTCATAGATCTTTAAGGCCAGACTGTATCACTATCACAATCCAGTCTGACATACTGCACTACATAATCCATACCACTTCACTAACTGTGTTGTGCCAGCATAGCACAGCCTGTTGCTGGCAAAGCCTGAATTCTTTTGTGCTGTTTTTTTGCTTCTTTGAAGGGCTTCTGTACAATTATTGAGTGGAAATAACTTTAAAGAGCTTATTTTTGTTATTGGCTGATTACAGTATGATCATGCTATTTATATAATTTTTGAAGCAAAAGGCTCTCTGATTTGGGGAAGAACTTTTGCTTTAAAATAATACCAGGTTTTACTAATGCACAGAATTTATAGCAGAGTCAAAAACTTGCTTGTGGTGCCCTTAAAAGTAATCCAATGACCTTCAAGCACAAACCACAGGCTAAAAAAAAAAGTTTTCTTTAATTGTATTCATTCTTCTAATTAGCTAGCCTGTTCACATGTACTCTATAAAATGTACTTGATTCAGGACACAGGTATTGTTCTTTTCATTACCTTGAGCCATGTAATACTGTGGTCTGAGGGGAAACAATAAAACACTGGTGTTCTGGAAGAGAAGTCTGTGAAATATCTGTATTTGTATTTACAGGTATGCTGAATAACTTCAGTTTACTGCTATTAAGTTTCAGTAGAAAAAAGTTAGCTAGCTTGCCCTAAGCGGTCACCTAAGTATGTTTTTATGTGAAGCAATATAAGCCACTCTAATAACACAGTCAGCCTCTCAGTATTCCCTCAGAGGAGGAGAGTGCTTTTTTCCAGTCACTGTCAGCTTCTGAAATAGGTCTCTTAATTAAGAGTGATGTGCATGGAGCTAGCTTAGCCCCAGCAAATACACAAAGAAATTCGCATCCTCTTCAGGACGGTATCTCAGAGAAATGCTGACTGGATGCTCTTCATGTCCTGTGTAACAGCTAAGACATGTTATGCTTCAGATGTCATTAATCATTTACAGAAAAGAAAAAGGAGTAATAATACAGACACCTTTCTTTAACTACTCAGTCTCAGGCTATTATTTAACTGCTCCGAGGTTTGATTGTTATTTTTATCCCTTTAGCAAGTTGTTGTATAAGTTGTTTGGAAAAAAGAAGCTATCCGATGCTTACATAAAGCATTCTGTTCTCTATTTTATAGCTAAAAGCTACTCAAGAGAAAGTGCTCACCTAAAAACAGGGCAAAAATATCAAGTGTGGCCTACTCAAAATCAGTGCCTTACATAAACTGGGATCCTGCTCTGCCAAGACTCAAGGCTAAGTATATGCTATAAAGACAAGTTACTGTCATGTATGAAACGTATGAAATGTTCAATGAAGAGACCAATCATCACCTTTGAATAAGAAACAAGTATAACAAAAGATGTTTAGAATTGGCAGTGCATTATGTTTATAAGAACTCTCTAAGTGCCAGGAGATGTGACATTGACCATGGATGAGAAATTCATGGAAGAAAACATGACAGGCAGAAATATTGCTAAGAGATTGATCTGATTTTCTGACCTAGACATATCATAAAGTGCCAAAAATTTCTGCATTGAATTACAAGTACTTCTATTGTTGCACTAAAAAATATTAAATAAAATGTGAGTAAGGTACATTAACTCTGTTTCTGGTGAGTCAATTTAAAAAAAAATAAATCTTGCATTTTGAATGCCCTCATTGAATGTTCCCATATGGAGAGAGTTGGTATTTAATAGCTGTTAAGCTATTAAGTTTGTTGGAACAGTTTTCTGGAACTATTTAAATCTTTAACTGATTGAGCTTTATAACAAGGGCTATCTTCAACTTTCTGTGGTTACTAAGTCTCTGAAACATTTTCAGTCAATGTGGCTGACTCACTCTTCTGAAATCTCCTTAACATTTGGGTGTCCACTGATGATGCAAACCTGGAGGAGGGAGCTCCTAGCTTCAAAACTGGGCAAAAGAGTATTTTAGCAGGGCCAAACATAACATTTAAGCTTCCTATGAACAAATTCTTGGAATTTTTTTTCAATATCAGTTGTAGTATATGAATAAAACAAATATGCATTGATGACAACGATTTTCTCAAAGATGGCAACACTGTCTAACTCCTGTTTTTTAGCTCTTCCTACTGCTTTTTATTTCATTTAGAGCAGAAGCGGTTTGTAATTGCTTTTGTCCAATACAAATTCTGTATGACCAGCTGAACCCAGTATGGTGGAATATATAGAGCATTGCAATAGTAACTGTGGGATTACACGTAACTTAAAATTCTGAGATGAAAAGTTGGATTTGCAAGGGAAAAAAAGTACCTTATGAAAAAGTGTGCATTGAGACTGTCATAGTAGCGCAATTGCATTTGTTCAGCAACATCCCCAGCTGAAACCCACGATTCCCCGGCCAGGTAAGCATATGCTGTTAGAGCCATTCACCCACTTGGCCCTTCCACATGCCTAGCCTAACCCTTGGGTTTAGATATGGGCAAGATGCTGAGCTGTCCACTCCCATACAGATGGGGGGGCTTCCACGTCAAATGTGAAATGTGTTGGGAGCTTCAAAGTATAAAAGATGGCACTGGAATTCAGAACTGCATCTGAGTAATCATTCTCAAGGTCATAGTTTGGAGTTTAGCCAACTAAATTCTGCCTAAGTCTCAGAAAGGTATGAATGAAACACATCCTTGTTTTCTAGTTTTTTTCCCAGCTTTGTCATTGACTAGGTAAGTTACTCATCATCCACCATGTTACATTGAGTTCATAGGTGTTCAAATGGATTTGACCCACGTCATTTTGTGAGGATTTACTTTCTCAAGGTCTTGGAATCACACAATCATTTAGGTTGGAAAAGATCCTTAAGATCATCAAGTCCAGCCGTTAACCTAACACTGCCAAGTCCACCACTAAACCATGTCCCTAAGTGCCTCATCCACACGTCTTTTACATACCTCCAGGGGTGGTGACTCAACCACCTCCCTGGGCAGCCTGTTCCAGTGTCTGACAACCCTTTCAGTGAAGAGATTTTTCCTAATATCCAATCTAAACCTCCCCTGGCACAACCTGAGGCCATTTCCTCTTGTCCTATCACTTGTCACCTGGGAGAAGAGACCAACACCCACCTCTCTGCAACCTCCTTTCAGGTAGCTGAAGAGAGTGTTTTGGCAGACATAGATGTTGATACATAATTAAAATAAAGACAATACTGAACTGCTGTCTTAGATGGGACAATGGAAGCAGAGAACCAAAGATTTGACGAGACTTCTGTTTCAAGGTATTAGCTTTCACAAGATAAAATACTAACTTTCCTACACAGAGAAAACAGACATAGAAACAGCTGTTTTACACACAGGAGGTTTTTGTGCAGGCATAGCAAGCTATAATAAGAAATTTTAGTTGGACTTCAAAATTTCCTTAATTTTGAAGGGGGGAGGGGAAGCTTTCTTTTTTTTTAAGACAGGCCACAGTAAATACTTTCTTGTAATTTTATAAATAACCATAACCACCTGTAGTCTTACCACCAGTGGTGAGATGCTTATAAACATTACTACAAGAGTCCCTCTGCACTGTTTCTATAGCTCCAGACTCATTGTTTGGTTGCATGTGACTATCCTCTTGAAGAAAACAGCCTTTCAGAAAACTATCAAGCAATTTATTTCTGCAAGAGCAATTTTATAACCCATAGGTTTGGCTTAACCCTTTGCATGCTTGCAATGTCCTTTGACCTGGACAGGTAACTGGCATTCATATACATGTACTTCCCCTCAGCTTAATGTAGTCAACGTTGGGAATACTTATGTAAATAATATTCTTGCTTTTATTAAAACCACGTGGATCTTTTTTGCGTATTTAGTCACACTTCTTTTTTCACTTTTAGCAAAGGATGTGTTTCATCTTAGGAGTAATTTTATGAGAAAAAACAATCACTTGTCTGCAGCTCAGATGCAAATTTTAACAGCTTAGGTATTAACCACTAGAACAGATGATGAAAGAATGTAATATACTTTGCAAAATATTACACCTGCTTTTGTTTAGTTCGAAAGGACCCCCCATTACTCATCACAGAGAGCCGCTCTGAAAGCCCACTGAACAGTACTCCTGCAGAAGTAGCTTCCTTCACACAGGTCACCGACCATCTAGATCCAGCCTTACTGGTGATACCAGCTGCACTGTACAGGCAAGTTCCCTGAGTTCAACATAGAAGCAGGCACACGCGCAGCGCACGAAGATGGGCACAAGTAAGGATGCGTGAGTCTAAGCAACAGCCTATTCTGCCACGCCTAGGACTGGAACTGAGCCAGCACAGGCTACATCAACATGAAGGAGCAGGGCAGGGCAGTAAGAGAGGTTCCGTCAAGTGGAACAGGCATTGCTGAGGTCCCGATGCCCCCACAGTACGTGTTGTAGAGGTTTCATTTCGGACTAGCTCTAGTGGGGTCCGCTGGGGTGAACGCCTGTCAACAGCCGGAGCACGTTAAGCTCTTGCAAGTGCATCCTGAGGTCTTCGTGCAAAAGGAATACACTTTGCACACACCAAGACTGCTCCAGCGTGTGAACCAAAGCACAATGAGGGTGACGGGTGGATTCACTTCAGAAGCACGCTCCTGGTGTTAGCAAAACACATATGGACAGCCCCAGCATCCCGTGCTATCCAGGTCTACTAACACAATTTAATATACCGGTCAAAGTTAACCCGTTTTTTATGCTTTCTACTGATACGTGCGACTGGTCTCTGCCCTGCTCTGACCACGCGCTGGACCAGACGACCCGAAGCAGCCTCTCCCAACCAACACTGCTCCAAGATCCCGATTCTGCCTCCGACAAGGTGGTCGCTGCACAGCACCCTGAAGATGTAACAGGTACACAGGCCAAGGCAAAGCGATTGTGGGATTTCCCCCCGTACTGCAAAGGTCAGAAGCGGCCCGCGCCCACCCTGGCTCTCCAACACAGGGAGCAGGGGCACTTCCACCGCATGTTGAACACGGGTGGTGCGGCGCGGCCTTCCCGCTGCCACGACCACCCTCGCGGGGCTCGGAGCTGTAGGTGAGGGCCGCGCGGGTGGCACCAGCCGCCACCCGCTCCTCACTTCCAGCCCTCCTCAGTCTGGGGATGAGGGAAGGGCGCCAGCCTGAGGCGCGGCCCGGCGGGAAGGGGCCGCGCCCCCACCCCTGACCAGCAGCCGTCGGACACCGGCCGCTCCCCGCTCGCGCGCGGGCCGAAATCCCGCGAGAAGCGTCCCGCCGGGCGGGGCGGGAGCGCGGGGGCGCGGGCGGCGCTGCTGAGGCGGTGCCAGTGAGGGGGGAGGCTGGCGGGCGCTTGTGAGCCCTCCCCCGGGGCGGCGGGACGGGCTGTTTCTCCTCACCTTAGTTCACCTCCTGCATGCCGCCGGGGCCGGGGGCGCTGTGGAGCGGGGCACGGGCCGCCCGCCATGGCCGAGGCAGGAGCGGGAAGCGCCGAGGGGGCCGAGGAGGAGCGGCGGGCCGCTGAAGGTGGGGGCGGGCGAGGAGGCCGTGTGGGGGGCGGCCGGCGGCCGGGTGCCCCCCCGCCCCGCTGTAACGGCCGTGGGCGGTGCGTTGCACTGTGTCTGTGGGGCGATCGTGGGTACGGGTGCGGTGGGGTGGGGTGTGCGTGTCTGTCCGTCTGCCTCCCTCCGTGCTGCGGCAGGAGCGAGCCCTGCGTGGCCGTGGCTGTGCGGTTGGCGGCCGTGGTGCAGGGCGGGGGTGCGCGTCTCCCGGCTGCGCGCGGCCGCCGGTGGGGCATAGCCTTTCTGTGAGGGCACTTCGCTCCGGTCGTGTTTGTTCCCGGTATCACTCTGTGGCGGTGGTGGTTTTTTTTTTTTTAATTCACGCTGTTGTCTGCACGCGCGCTGGCCCAAAGTGTGACCCGGACGCTGCCAACTCCTTTCTCCCATTGAAGTTCAGTAAAGGTACACAGGGGTGAATGCAACGGCCTTATGTTGTGCCCTTACAGAGGAATCCCGAGTGTAATGTTCGCTCTGCGCTGCTTTTTATTGCTGTGACAGATGTGTCATCACGCCGATGTGATGTGGACTAAAAATGGTTTTGTTTTTCTAACTTAGTATGTAGTTTACTGTTCCTGATATACACTGAGCCGTTTTATGTGCTCCTAATACACTAGTATGATTTTCTTGTAGGTAAACATGATCTAGCATTTTAGGTATAGTGATTTCGGCTTCTGTGTGTTGTGTGTGCGTGCCCACGCTTGTATGGTGACCGAGGTTTGATGTTCCTTCCTTGTTCTTAATCATAAGTTTCTGGTACTAAAACAAGGCTGGTTGTAAACCACCAGCAGCTGTTCGAGCTCCTCCTGCTTTGAAATAAGTGTGTTGCGTCCCCTCTCCGAGGAGAAAGAAGGGTTTTGAAAAACAGAAGTGAGCAAATCTCTCCTAAGTCATCACTGCAGTTCTGTTTAGTTAGCACCAGTTCTTCCTAGGTTTAGTAGTTGTTGTTTTCTAAACGTCTGTTGGTTATGTGTGTTTTAATGTATATGGAGATCCTGTTTGTCTAGAATAATTGGCATTTTTCTGTCTCTGCTGCTTGATTGTTTAAATACTGGTATAATTCTGTAGCAAGTAATCTAGTCTTTGAAAACAAAGTGGGATTTTTGGTGTTTGGTTTTTTTTTGTAGGGTTTTTGCAGTCTGTTAAATTGTGCTTAAAACAAGGATTTATTGTTTCTATATCATGCACATACTGTAAGGAAAGGAAATAAAATAAAGAAAAACCCAAATATGCGGACATTTCCATTTACAAATAGATTTGGGAAAGCAATGAACCATAGGCTTTCATGTTTTATTGTGAAAGAACCCGCCCCCCCCCCCCCCCCCCCCCGTTTCTTTTGTTACCCGTGTTTATACCTATTCTTCTAACGGATTTTGAAGAAACAGGTTTTTCCTACTAATTTTTTTTTTTTTAAAAGATAAAAGTATCTTAATTTTTGTGGAATAGGTCCACACTAATGTTAGCTGCTTAATAGTTTTTTTCACTTGAGCGTACACATTATTGTTGGTATACTTGCATGTTATGAAAAACAAACTCTAAGCTGGACAGTTCACATCAACTAAGAATCAAATTCATTGTAAGAAGAAATAATTTGGTGGGTGATTGTGGGAAGTGAATCATTGTGACTACTCTGAAAATTCCCTGCTTGGACTCCAGGGCCAGTTAATACCGTGGAAGTTCTGCAGCTGGCTTGATGGGAATCAGCATTTTACAATAATATGAATCAAAAACTTAAAAGAAAACAGCTACCCTCCATTCCTTTAGCAGTATATGATTGGAGAGGTTTTGGGGTTTTTTTCAATAATGAACTATGATACGTGAGACTCTCGATTTCTATCAGTGACCTGGTTTGAGCCTGAAAGTGACTGGGAAAGCAGGGTAGCCTTTCAAGGGCTTGTGTAGTATCTTTTCATTAGCTAGTTACAGTCATACTTTTTAATACACTAATAGCTTTGGCCAAATATTTGGTGTTCAAAGTCTGTTAAGTAAATGTGTTATTTAATTGGTAAGTTGTGATTCTTGACTACTTCTGAGTGGTGAAAATAAAAATAGATGCAGAAAGTAATCAGTTGCCTATGTTAATGTTTGATTTAAATTTCTGTAATTCAGGATATTACGGTTTTTCTTTTCATCATCTAGGGATATTAAAAGCAAATCCAGTGTTCTTAACCTATAAGAGTTTATTCTCTGTACAGTGTTGTTCATAAGATGGTTTCTTTACTGAATTCTCTGTATCTTGCTCCTGTATTACACACGCTTATAAAATTGGGGTGGTGATGGTGGTGGAATGGTTTAGACGGTACATTTCTACTGTTTTCACAACTTAACTCCAATGAAAATTGTTGCCCCAACCTTCAATGAGAGATACTGTGGGCTATGATATGGATGCCAGACTTGCTGTAACCAGTCTGAAAATGCTTTTCATGGCCTATTTTAAAGCTCTAAACCAAATAAAAAGACTATTTAATACAGCTGTCACCCCTGTTTAGAAAATATGGTTCTTTGTTTTATAGGTGTTCAGATCTGCAGGACCTGTAAAGTGATGCATATCACACACCTGTAACTTTCTTCCTCATACAGTACTGTATGTGTGTAGGATATAGTTTTCTCATTCTCTAATGAAAATCTGCAGTCAGAATTCATTAAGATAATTTTAGAAAAATAATTCCACAGTAAAATAAAGCAATGTACATGACATAGATTTACTTGAAATTATTTGACTCAATACCTATCAGTGTGTGTGATGCATGTATAGATAGATACATCTAATTGCTTAGGTAGTCAGAGACATATCTTAAAAAAAAAAAAAAATTAGCATGTCACTTGTGACAAAACTTAAGAATCCAGCTTGACGTCTTGGGTAGTACCTCAGTTTAGAAAATTTAGGTTGCTTGTGTGCCTGGATTTGTGTGTGTGGGTGCAGATAATCTCTGCTTCTTTGTATGACTGCGGTCCTAAGGACTTTAGACTGAGACCCTGAAATCAAGTCAGTACTGGGAGGCTGTGTGCACATCAGCGTTTTGGTTCAGGGCAATGGCATTGGTTTGAATTGAATCCCATCGTCCCTGCTTACTGCTCATTGGTTTGGTTTGCAGAGCAGTTTTGGTATAAATGAACTGGACTCCTTTCAGAAGAAACTAAACTAGAATTTTATTGTAGCAAGGTTAGGGCTACTGCAGGCACATACCAAACATACTCCAACTCCGAACATAAGGGACTGAACTGGTGGTTTGTTCTCAGACAGCTTTAAAACACATGCATTGTAAGGATTTTTGGCCCAGTGAACCAGACTGAATGTGATTTAGTGTAAGCTTCCTGAACTACTTACAAATTAGAAACAGGGGCTTCTGTACCAGCTGCTCCTCTCTACTGACCCGTTGCTGTTACGCCATTGTATTTACTACTATACACATAGCCTAATAGCTTGTGCGAGTAGATCTCAATTTTAATAACTCATCTAGTTAGACTAAAGAACCCTTATGTGCCTCTTTAACTACAGTCACTTCTAACATAATTTTGACTTCTTTAAACTTGTCAAAGCTTGAATTTCTAGCTAAAGGTTTTTGTGCATGCCAGGAACATACATTTGGAAAATACACATTTTAATAGTCTGTGGCATCTGTGGTCTTAGAAATTTCAATTCAAAGCAGCTTCTTTCGTCTCCTTTCCTTCTGCCAGAAAGTGTTTCAAAATAGGAAGCTGGATTGAAAGTGCTGCCTTCTTCTTAGAAAGGTTGTGCCAGTGTTACCACATTGTTAACTTAAGCAGCTGCAGAGCTGCGACATTTCTCCAAGTCTGGTGTGTACATTTATTCACAGACTATGAGGAGTGACACCCATAAGTTTTATAAATGTACTTATTCATTGACATTTTATTTCAAGTATATTTTACTGCAATATCCTGATAGGTGGATTTAGATGTTCTTTTTTAAACTGGCTAAATGAGTGACACTTTTTTATTAATTTATTAATACCTACATGACTTGTATTTTTCTGCTGATTTTTGGAGTGCTTATGTGTATCTTGTATGATTTCCTTTTGATGATTCTAAAAAGTCAAAATAATGTTTTAGTACTAAAGTAGTATTTTAGGAAGGCCTACAAGGAGTAAACCTAGCCAGAAAAGCTAACCTTTCATAGAGGAACGAGTGAGTCATGAGGTGGTAGTGCATAATTAAGGCAATAATTTTGAAAGACTGTCTTGGGCTTAAACTTGTTGCTTGTGACACAAACAGGTGCTGTCTGTGGCTGCTGTATTTTAAGAATTGCATGAGAGTTCTGTAGCCACCTTGAGTGGGATTCATCTTTAGATGTCTACAGGGTAGATATCCAAGTCTGAGCTAGTTACTTTGGTCTTTGTATAATTACTGAATAGAGGTAGGCACTCTCGGACTGTGTTTCATCTAACCAACTGTAGGAATCTATTTTAGATTGAGATGAATCACCCTAGAAATGCTGTATTTCATCTAGCCAACTGTAGGAATCTATTTTAGGTTGAGATGAATCACCCTAGAAATGTCTTCTTCCCTCCAAGAGCGACTAGAATGGCTAGTTCAGGTGTGGACATCTTTACTTACTCAGATGAATCTCACCTTTCATGGCTGGTGGAGTTTGGCCATAAGCCTTTTCTAATAGATTGTGTTTGTTTAGGAATTGAAAACCTTAAAACTGTTAGTGGAGAAAATAACTCAGGAATGTGGCATGCGTTTAGAAAATATTATTGTCAGTAATTGGAAAAATGTAGAGTCTCCCAAAGCCTTGTTTCTTAATGCATTGCATGTCATTTACACAGAACCTTTGCTCAACATAGGAATACATATGAACATAGGAATTCAACACAGGTTGATTTCGTATGTCTTTACTTCATATCCCACCCCTAAACAGTAGTTTCATGTAGCTCATTTGCAGTTGTTCACTTCCTTGCCAACCCCCTTGGGGTTTTTTTTTTTTCTTGTAGAAAACACGAGGGATGTTGTGGTTCAGCAGGGTATGGTCTTGTATGTTGATGTGATGAGAACTGTATACACTGGTAACCATTCCTTAAATACTTTGTTTGCCTGATTATGAAATACACTAAAGTTAGTGTTAAAATAATAGGGTTTTATTTCTGATACACTTACTGGGAATGAGCTATTTTTCATATGGTGTGTTTGTAACGTTTGGATGGTCTTTGCTTTTTCACAGAGAGAATGATTACAGTGGGTTTTTTTTAGTATTACTTTCGTCTGTCCTGATGTGCATGATATGCTTTTAAAATATGTTTAATTTTTAATACAGATAAGCATATATGCTTAATACTGAGAGCCAAACATAGATCATAAATAGACATATGTATTTGAGGAACTCTTCACTTGCCATTACAATTCAGTTATCAGTATGCCAGGGCATTAGCAAAACTTAGAAATGAACACTAGTAATTTTTTTTAAAAAGTGTCATTTCTCAGTTGGGATTTTATTTGACTTGCAAACCAGACTAGTGTAAGTAATAGCCTTTGGGCTGGTAAAACAAAATATCTCTAGCTGAATTAAACTGTTTCTAGTAGTTTAAAAATTGACTAATGATTTCAGTTTTCCAGGAAAATAAACTTGTAATAAAGAATGGTCTTTCTGGATATTATTTTTCATGAAACAAGACTGCTACGAAATTGGGAAACATTAAGTTTTGCGTCATATATTCTTAGGGGTGTTTGATTTTGATGTTAATGGTATGAAAATGTTCACAGAAATTGAAAATATAGGAAATTCAGCCAGGTGCACAAATGAAAGGTAAGAATCCAGCTTTTTCCTGTCATAGAATCACACCCTGGTTATTGGGGTGCATTCTAGGTCATTCTCTTTGTGAACCCAAAGATTTTTCAATTCTTTATCCAGCTCTCCCAGAGTGATATAGCCAGAGAAGTAAAGAAATCTTTCATCACAGACTAGGTTAAGACACACTTCAGGGAGAGAGTAAGCACCTTGGAATCGCCTAGTATCATAATGATAGCTATTATAAAGCCCTAAGGGATTATTTTAAAGCGCTCTTACTGACTTCTTAAAGCTGACTTACTTTTATGAACTGTTTCTGTCTGCTTCTTGTTCGGTGAGTAGTAGGTATTAAAAAGATTTGCTCTTGTCTGTTAAATTCAAAATAATTACTTTTCTACTAAGTTTGGTAGTTCTGAAGCTTTAAATTTATTTCTGTATTTGTGGTCTTTTGCATTGTTGTTAGTTTTTTGGGTTTGGCTTGGGGGTTTTTTGAGAATCTTAAAGAATATATATAAAGATTATATGCTGCATGCTGTACATGCCAGGGATCAATACAGGTTCTTAACCTTATATTTTTGTCTAAGATCAACCAGCTTACTGGCATTTAATTAGATGGCATTTAACATGGCATTTAGGTTGTCACAGTGATAGTATTTAGGATTCAATGTATCACCTAAATATTGTAGTGTAAAAGTTCTTAATAGGTCATTGTTGCTGATAATCTCAACATTTTTGGTTTTCTTAGTTAAGAAAGAGAGAAAAGGGTGTTAGGAAATGTAGAGGAGATAAGTGCAATATTCAGAATTTGTTGCTTGAGCGTGAGGAAAAAATAGTTATTTTGATAATATGAAGGATAAATTGGAAAAGTTGTACATAATGCATTTCATTTTGTTTCTTTGAAGGGAAGTGGTTTAGGAAGCAGGCTGGCCATCTGTATGCAAAGGAGTATTTAGGTCAGTGGGTCTGTTCTGTCCTGATTTGTTCCCGAACGAAAGGATTTGTTGTGCTGAAGGCATTCTTGTCTTTGATACATGTAGGTTTCTGTTTAGTAAGTACTCTTTCATGAATATTCATGAAGTAGGATTATACTTTGTTAACTTAATCTAATAATTATAGGCTGCTATGATCTATGTGAATTAAAACTACTTTCTACAATAAAGAGTTCTTTTGGAATTGTTGGGGTTTGTTTGTTTTATAATTGCACGAGTTTATAGTAGAAATATAAAATGAGACTATTATGAAGTGATGATTAATCATAAAAATATTTCGAACATCTACCATTTGTGCCCTTGTAGTATTTATGATGTCATTTCTTTTAATATATTTTTAATATCCCTAACTTGAATATGTTGTGTATTTGAAGTAACCAAATTTTCTTTCTGTTGCAGATGCCCAAAGGCTGTTACATATTTGTCAAGTATTTATCGATTCTTTGAGTTTCCACCCCTTTTTTTGGAACTTCCTGCATGACTTAATGAATTAAAGAGCTTTCTAAAATAAAACAGGGGCTGACTCTCTGTAGTCTGAGTTGGTAGAGAGAGGATTAGTGGAAGACCAGGCAAGCTGTTGTTCAAGTATTAGCCTATTTTCATTTAACTTTCCAGAGTCATATTCCAACAGAAAAAGAGAGCCTAGAAGGTAATTGTTCTCGTGTAAGATGTGCTTACACCTAAGAGGAAAAAAACACACACTGTGTATCATTCTTTTTACACATTTTACCTATCATTTACAGATAGCACAGATGCTAAAAAAAAAAGAAAGCTCACAATACAGTATTCAGTTTTTCTTCCTGCTGGATTTTGAAAGTATTCATCTTGGTTTTTGCCTCCTGCTAAAAGTAGGAGATGCTCACTTCCTTAAATGACCTCTCTCAATCCCTCATCTGTCCCTTCATGGAGTTAATTCTTTATTGTTTCTAGGTGTATCACATAGGATACTTTCCTCACTAGCACATGAAGCCTAAATGAGTGCCTACATTTGCTGAAACAGAGTTAATTCTGATTCTTTACCTAAACATCAACTGGTTGATTCTTTGTGATAGCTTTGCATTGAGACAGAAAAAAAAGTGTAGTAGTGCTGAGATTCCTTGAGACTGTTTTCCTTTCCCACTAGGTTGCTAGGATTATTTTGGCTTGTGAATTCTCTTCTGTCCCTCCCAGAAACAAAGCAGTTTTCCTTGAGAGGAGAATTGTGAAGGGAACTTTGAGGTAGAACTTGATAAGCTTTGAAGACTCTTCCAACTTACATGACTGACATTATGATTTTATGTCAGAAACATAGTTATGGCAAACTTTCATTTTTTGGATGTCCAGCTTGTTTAAAGAACATAGTTCAGTATATATTTTCAAGTTTAATTTAGTGTTCGTCACAGTATTTTGATCTGCTAACTAATGCCACATCCTGTGATTTTTGCAGCAGGATGTTTGAGGTGCTGGGGATTTAAGTATAGTCTGCAAAGATTGTGTAAGGAGGAGAATAGGTGTATTTTATATTGCATTGGTGTGTTGAGAGGGTTGATGAGATCATTACAGAACTGTGGCAAGACAAGATACTCTTTTCTGTACTTAGGTTGTAGCAGTGCAACCTTTATGGTTTTTGTGTCAGAGGCATAGAAGCCACCCATAGACAATTTTTTTTCCCAAATGAAAATCAGAATGGATACATGATGATATAGCTCTTACTGGACACTGAGCTTTTTTTTTTCTCATTCACAGATAATTTCTCAATAGATGGAAACCCATGCATTGCTTCTGGAGTCCCCAGCCTCATGAATCCAACAACTAAGCCTGCTACCACCACTTCTTTCAACGCTTCTGTGGCTGAGATTCCAAGGAAGCGCAAAGGAAGCGATTCTGATAACCAGTAAGTAAATTGATTCTGTATGTGTCTCAACATAAATTTGAGACATTAATCTGTTATTTATGCAACATGGTAACACTCTAATCCTCTTTCCTTTATTTATTACCGTTATTTATTACAATTTCTCCCAAATGCATTCTTTGACAGTCCTGAGTTACTAAAAATAGAAAAAATAATCCTAAATCTGAGGGATATATGTAGGATTTTATAATGCCATTTCCTGGCCTGAAGTCTCTGGATAATGTCTCTAATGCTGAAATTTCAATCCTAACTCTTTTTTTCTGGTTTTTTTTTTTTCCCCCCCTTCTTTGCCTGCTAGTAAGGGCAAGTTCTCTTTGTAGCAAATTGTTATTAAGTTGCTTGAAGTCTCCGAAGTGCATGCTAGAATATCACCTTAAAGCGTGAAACAAGATTACTAGTTAAGCTCTTTGATCTAGAATGGCGGAATCAGAACTGCTTCTTCAGTGACCAGGGCAGCCATTTACTTAAATGTCCAGACAGACTTGTGACCTAAAAATGAGGACTGTCCTACAGTAGTACTCTATCTTTTTAAGTGGGTCATACTTGACTACTGAGATGATACTGTCAACTGTTTTCTCCTATTTTATAACTGCCAAACAGATGCCAGTTAACCAAATAATAATTTACGTAGAAAAATATTTTTTTAAACGTGATCTATTCAAAGCTATATTAATCAGCCAGAAGTAAGGGACACAAGTCAGCCTGCAGATCTAGTGCATTACAAGTATCTCCAAACTTGTGTGGAAAATCCATGCTTAAAAAAGGGCATAGGTAGGAAACTTACATGTATTTGTGATTATTAAAGCAATTCTCTTTAATCACTGCTTCTTCCCTATATAGTCCTTTGATCTACAGAATGTAGCCATACTGTGGATGCTGATATAATTCTCAACTTGGAGATTCAAGTGTATCTTGTAGATCACTGAAAACTCTAGAAATACATTAGTTTCTGAAAAAAAGTCTCCATTCTTTTTCAGCAGCACTTGTTGATTTTTACCTGTTCAGTAAAAGTGCTGGTTCATCAATAGTGTTTCCCTGAAGTTTGGATCGCTCTGATTTCATGAAACTTCTGTCATGAAAAAAATTAATTTCCAAGTTGAAATATTAATTTAAAAAGTATTGTTTTGTAAGAGCTAGTAATTAGCTTCTAAAAACTAATGTCCTTGCTGAAAATAACTAATCAAGTAGGGTTTCTGCTAAAATTTTTCTGTGACTTTTTTTCATTGGGTGTATCAAGTCATCTTTTTGTGCTTCAAACTGCATTTTGTTTACTTTATTACCTGTTTCTGCAGGGATACAGTTGAAGTTGATGGTGATCCTCAGAAAAGGTATTTTTCACTAATGAATCCATTTCTGTTTTCAGTCCCTGTAAACACGTCACATTTTCGTGTTTGGCTAGATGAGCTGTGTGGCTTGCCTTAAGGAATGCTTTGTCTAGGAGCAGGTCTTTGTACAGCACAAGGTGATAAACATACAGCTAATTAACAGGATGGATAGGTCCACCCAATGTTAAGGTCTTCTGGTGTTTCTTTCTAAGAAGACGCTCTGACTTGCTTATAACTTTATCAGGCTTGTTAGTATTGAAGTTAAGGTAAGAATGGGAACAAATGAAAAGTAAGTTAAATAAGAAGACTAGGGAGGTCTCATACTCTTCTAGGACTGGTGCATGAAAACATTTTTTGTTAGTTTGTTTTAACCTTGTCAAGTGCTTTTTACAATAGAACTACCACAACTATGTTAAAATAATGCTATTACAAGGTGACAAACCAAAGTTAAGATTGGCTGTGCAGCATAAGTAAACCCTTTGTGGATATATGTTCACAGAATCACAGAATGATAGGGGTTGGAAGGGTTATGGGATAGTTATTAATTACTTTGTTGTGATTTCTTGTTCTGCACCTGGATACCTTACTTAAATATATTTGGTTTTATGTAGCTGTGCAGTATTCTTTTTTATAAAATAGAATAGAATATTTCAGTTGGAAGGGACCTACAATGATCATCTAGTCCAACTGCCTGACCACTTCAGGACTGACCAAAAGTTAAAGCATGTTGTTAAGGCCATTGTGCAAATGCCTCTTAAACACTGACAGGCTTGGAGCATCGACCACCTCTCTAGGAAGCCTGTTCCAGAGTTTGACCACCCTCTTGGTAAAGAAATGTTTCCTAACATCCAGTTTAAACCTGCCCTGGTGCAGCTTTGAACCATTCTCATGCATCCTCTCACTGGGTACCAGGGAGAAGAGCTCAGCACCTCCCTCTCCAGTTCCCTTCTTCAGGAAGCTGTAGAGAGCAATGGGGTTGCCCCTCAGCCTCCTTTTCTCCAAACTAGACAAACCCAGAGTCCTTAGCCGCTCCTCATAGGACATGCCTTCCAGCCCTGTCGCCAGCTTTGTTGACCTCCTCTGGATGCGTTCAAGGACCTTCACATCCTTCTTAAATTGTGGGGCCCAGAACTGCACAAAATACTCAAGGTGAGGCCGCCAATGCTGAACACAGCGGGATAATCACCTCTTTTGACCGGCTGGTTACGCTGTGTTTGATGCACCCCAGGATGCGGTTTGCCCTCTTGGCTGCCAGGGCACGCTGCCGACTCATGTTGGGCCTGCTGTCGACCAGCACCCCCAGATCCCTTTCTGCAGGGTAGTTAGTGTTTGGTATATGGCTTATTGGGTAGTACAAAAATCTTTCTTTGGGGATACATTGTTTCTTTCTGGATTTTTTTTTTCCATGGTGCTCATGATGGAAAAGTGTGAATAAAAATATTCCTCTTCTGTCTTTAAAACCTCTGCTTCCATTTTAGAAGAAATGGGGAAGTATATTTAATAAATCAATTGAGAAAATTGAGGAAAAGGTGGTATTCTTTATTTTTTCCTGATTAATACAGATGCTGTTCTTTCTAGTACCAATTAAGTATACCTACATTATAGCCATGAGATTGAATTGCACCCTATGTTCACATAGTCAAGGTAGTTTTAATCTAGCTATTTATATCAGTAGCAACACAGCTGGTAGGACAAGGGCTATATAAATCCGTTGAAGGTTGTGACTGATTGCTTGAGCAGCAAATTTGCTCTAGTTTCTTCCCCAAGTGGAGTTCCTGAGGGAGAAGGAGAGTTAGTTAATAGGCCACATGCTGCATTGCAGTTGGTCTGGCTCCCCCTTAGCTCTTCTGTTACGGTCAGACAATGTAACTTCTGTTGGGAGTTCATGGTATATGCACATTTCTGGTAAAAGTTTCTTTTAAAATGAAAGAAAAATATTAGTCATTGCTAAGTCATCTAAATCTGAAGCAGTTTCACTGAAGAAAAGTCCTAGGGTCTTGTGAGCCCAACCTACTCCTGTGTTTGGGCTTATCAGACTGTCTAGAAGATTCCTGGGTTCCAGTGAAATCCCAGGTTGAAGAGCTGGATCTCTGAATCTTGTGTTAATTTGGCTCTGGATGCTGGATCCTCACTGGGGTCGGTGCTTAGTTACAGGTGGAAGCAGCTTTTGGGGTCTTTTCCTAAAGCTGTAATCCCCAACTGTCCTACTTCCTACTTCCATTTCCTCATAGGAAACACCTGCTGATTGATTGGCCTGTCTCCTTATAATCCTTCTGCTACAACATACGCATCTTCTAAAATGGTCATAGGCTAGCAGGTCTTTCCTCTGGAATAGAGGTTAGAGTACTGCATGAGATGTTTCCACTGCTGAATTAAAAAAAGCCAAAGAACTGCTGTAGAAAGATTAAAAATATTTTTAAATCCGTTTTTCTTTTAAAGAAAATAGTAGCCAGTATTTGTATGGGAACTGCCTCTCTGCGAGTACCAAATCGCTCATACTGAATTGGCAAGATACCTATTAGGTCACGTTCTGAAATTTTTCATAGATGGTGGTGAAGAATACAGTGATCTTAGGGACGAAAAAAGATCATTGCCCTGGTTTGAATCATCCTTTATATTTCCTGCTGCCAAGTATTTTTTGTGATACAGACACTATGATTGTCTTTCATTTACAATTCTATTACATTGACTTTCCAGTCATTGCTGTATGGTATGGGAAAATACTTAACTTGTTACTTTCTCTGACCATGAGCAATTAAAGTGTATTTTAGGCCCAGTCTAGGCTAGGGTTGCTTTTTTCATCTTTTGACAATAGGATTTTGGAAATAAAAACATGAGTAGATTATGTCTTTTGTAAATTTTTTAATAAATAAAAAAAAAAAAAATCAAGTCTGGACTTAATCAATGGAACATTCAAATAACTTTTGTTTTCTCCAGGGTAGAAATAGCCCTGTAATTATGAAATAGCCATGTAATATGTTCACATAAATATGAATATTGGAAGTTATGCTTTGGTTTCTTTCTATTATGTATCACTTGCTAGATCATTTTTGTGTTAGGAATTTTTTGGGTTTGCTTTTCTTAGAACCATAGTAAATTTGTAGCATTTTCTGTATGTTCTTGAATTCATGAAGGGAAAGAAGTGCCTAGTATTAAATATGTAATGTAAAACTATATCTTGTTTTCCCTAGGAGTGAAGATGAAGAACATGTTAAAATAAAAGATTTCAGGTACTAATTTACAATAAAAGTACATTTTACTAGTAAATACTAGGATTCACAATAGTAAAATATGAGTTTGGGCGTACCATTAATCAAAACTGTAAAATATTTAACAGTAAACTTTTCCTTTTTCCACCTAAATGTATAGTAATTTTTAGAGCCTCCTTGAGGATTTTATTTTCTACTAATTTTAATGAAAGTTGTGTTGCAGAATATTGCAGACGGTTTAGGAAAAACCTGAGGTTAAAATTTTCAAGGTGAGAATTAAATGCAGTACACTCAAGTCGTGTACAAGGGAAGGAGCTGATCCTCAGTCCGTATGAATTTGAGAATTGTTTTTTCTAGATTTGTCTACACTTGGAGGTATTAAAAATTTATCCCACATGAAAATGGATTCAGCTAAAGCATGACAAAGAATTCTTGTTCTGCAACAAGTTTTTGTATAGGGAATTATTCAAGGTTTGCCATTGCACTTTGAATTCACATCTTACCTGAATCCAAATAGAAATTCACATAAAGCGCTTATAAGATTTGAAATGCTGTGTGGCTGAATGCAGTCATGATTCATCCAAACAAATACTTTAAACTATAGGCAAGCCACTTAGTAGAACTAGAGCTGTTTTATAAAGCTGTTTTAAAAATAAGTGTCTTTCATTGTCATGTGAGCAGAGATGTCAAAGCAGAAATACATAATCCACTCTGCTGTCAAAAGCATTATTTATGCAGTATGCTAACTAATAGTTATGAAGTGGTTTTGTAATTTAAATTAAATGGAAGAAATTAAAGTGTTCTAAAGTATATTTCAGGTTTTTTGTTTAACTCCAAAATTCATTTTTCTTTGCTGAGTATCCCAGATTGCTATACAAGATTCTGTTTTGTACATTGCTTCAATAACTTTCATGTTGTATTGTTAATTCTTTTTTCCTTAAGTTTTGGTTCATTAGTTGGAGGAAAAAAATTATTTAGAAGACACTTTGAATGTTTGCTTAACAGTTGTCTCCCTCCAGTGTTTCTTTTCACAACCTTATTGGAGAACTTGCTTTTTTCCCTTCCCCTTTGTAACTGGGGAACGTAACAGCAGGCTTTTTGAATCATCCAGTCATCACCTGAATTTCTGCATCCACCTGTTCAAGTTTCTATAACTTCTTATGGACTGTTAGAGATGAGGAAGATTGTTCTCTTTCCCCAAATGTTTCTATCTGTCTCTCTGAGGTTCACAGTTCAAGGAGCGTACACAATATATTACTTGACTCTTCCTACCTGACACGAAGGAAAAGTTGGGTGAACCTGTCGAGTTGAGAATTAACTGATAAAATTAAAAGAGGCTTTAGAGAGAGCAAAGCTAATTGCTTGGATGAATGACTCAGAATTATTTGTGTGGAGGGGGGGTTTATTTTTGAGAAAAAATAATAAAAATAATAGAAGACTAGGTCTTTAAAACTGTAGTTTGTTCTTTCTCAACAGGCTAGATGTAGTTAACTTTATTACCTTTAATGCTTTCTGTTATAGTATGCCTAAGAGGAAGAGTTTTGGAGATCAGTTAGCCAAAACATGTTGTCCCTCAGTTTGGTTAACTACTACTGTGTCTGGTCTCAATCAGAAAGGAAAATAATCTTCATTTTAATTGAGTGGCTAGCATGTCGTCTGGGTGAGGAGTGAATAGAATGAATTAGACTTTTCTTGATCTGCTAGAGGATGTTAGAGGGGAGGAGATCAGCAAGAAAAGCTAACATACTCCACTAGAAAGAATTAAAGAATTAGTGACCTGAGATATAAACATATTTGTGATGTGCACAGTCATGGGCCTTAGAAGGGGTTTTCTGATGAAAACTGTCCAAGAAGAGAAGCCTTCTTTCTGTGGTTGAGTTCTTGGACTGAGGCTTACCAAGAGATGAAACCTGAGACACAAGGTATGCCCAGAGGCTGAAACCCTTTCTACTGCCTTATTAGGTAAATGAAAGGGAAAGCTTTCTAAAACATCTCTGGTGAAATTAGATGAGGCATAGCTTTTTATTTCAGTTTCCACTGCATCTCTTATAAGAATATATAAATGTGTTGTCTGTTGCTCATGCTGTGCTATGAATAAATGCTTGTGTTTGTGTCTGGTTTCAGTCTGAGTAATTTTTAAGGTAATGAGATAACAAGAAGATGTGGCTTATCTCAGGTTGTTGTGAGTTTGCATAAAACAGTTCAGAGATGCTTTAGCAAGTGCTTAGAGCATTCTTTGTTTAAAAAAAAAAAAGTAGCAGAATGAATACCCCATCTTAGTTACACAGGCCAGGTAGAGATAGGGCCAGGGAGCAAAAGTGTCTTCCCATGATTACTAATGACACCAAAAGTTCTCTGGTATACAGTAAGATGTCAAGGTATTCACTTGGACGTCAAGGGTCACAAGAAGAATTTAACTTTTATAAGTCTTCATAGCCTCTTGTTCCTGCCACATATAAACAAGTTCTTGCTTGAGATATTTTTCCTCTCAGTATTTCACATCATTATTGTGACCGTTTCTGCTTTGTTCAAGTGAATCCAATTCAATTGTCAAATAGAAGTAGTGTATGAAAAACTGTTTCAGTGCAGTAGTACTTCTTGTGATATGTTCCGTTCCCAAAATTGAATTGATGAATATTATGGGGAAAATAATGTGTTCTACACTTTTCTTAAAATAATTTTTCTTCTTAGAGAGGCTCACAGTCAAACAGAGAAACGAAGAAGAGACAAAATGAATAATTTGATAGAGGAATTGTCTGCTATGATACCTCAGTGCAATCCCATGGCACGAAAGCTAGACAAGCTTACAGTATTACGGATGGCTGTGCAACACTTAAAATCTTTAAAAGGTGGGTTTTAGGAAACTAATCCTGAAAGTCCTTGTTCTGTCAGGAGTTACACTGTGTATCTTCTTCGATGTTAAATAAATCAAAGGTCATTTATTTTACATTTTCTTGCTGAATTCAGTTCCGAGTCTGTTCTTCATTTAAATTTATGTGTTTGTAGCTTCCAGAACTTCATTTCTTCTTTTTGGTTAGTAGAGCAGAAAAAAAGCAACCCTTCAGTCTCTGATTTCTGTCTGCTAAGGGTATGCCTTTCAATTGAGTCACTCCTTCATTCTTTTTAAAAATTACTGTGATCAACCAAGTCTGTCTTTCATTATTTTCCAACCCCCAAATTAAACGTGTGTTCTGTGATCTCTCCACTTTCCATCATACTTTCTGTAACAGTAATATCTGTGGTGCTGTACTGATGCCAACAGTTATACTCGTAATAGAGAAGCTCCTGTTTGTTATTCCCACATTTGTGATTGCATCAACCCTTTGTCTATGTATTCAAATTTCATGTTTATCTTTTGACTTTTAAATTTACAACATCATGGAAAAAGACCATTAAAAAATGCTTACCTAAAGAAACTGATGTAAGTAGTCGCACCGGTAGGGAGCACAGAGAACTCACTTCAGTGACAGCTTAAGTCTTTTACAGTGTCACTTCATAAAACCAAAACCAGTTGCATAAAACTAAAGAAAAAATTACATTTGGACATAATCATCTTTCAAACTTATTTTTTAGCCTGCAAGAACAGTAGTCAAAAGGGATGTTTCAATACAAAACATACTTTAACAGAGTGGTTGATGACTTCGATTACGTTAAAGTCTCAAACACCATGAAACGTAGAGAGTACCAAGAAAAAGAGTTATCAAAAGTTTATATCCTCAGTCAGCTAGCAAAGTTAATCATGGATCTCAGTGAATGGTTTAGTGTTGGGATCAAACCAGGATACATTCTTTCTTCTCCTTTTGCTATTGGTAGATTTGGGGATTTTTTTTTCCTTCTCTAAAAAAATTATATCCAAATACAAGTTGCATATCGCATCGTCTATCAGCAGCACACAAGATTTCAGGTTTTTTGGCAGCACAGTTTCAGAATAATAATTTAGTCAACTGTAAGCAAAGGTTAAAGACTATCTGCATTGCAAAAAGATTATGAATAAACATATCTAATAAGAACCCCATTAGTCTTCAGTCAAAGGAGTGTAGGAGATGAATTATGCTACTAACTTGACAGTAATAGAATCGTAGAATAATGTGGGTTGGAAAGGATTTCTAGAGGCCTGGTGGCCTAAGCAGGCTGAGAATTTTGCATAAAGAAATAATATGACAAATTAGCAGGGCAGTAATTGTACTTGAGGTTTAAAAAGCATCTACAGTAAATATTCAGCTCAAACATTTGTGTTTTAGCAGTAGGATATGAAAATTGAACTCCATCCAGCACAGTTATTATGTGTATCTTCAGAACAAATTCTTTAAGAAAATACAAGATACTATGTGGAATTATAGTGAATGCTGAAATTTGCTGGGAAGTTCAACCGCTATTTACCTAAAAAAAAAAAATCTAGAAAAAGTTGTGGAAATGCTTGTAATGGCTAAAAATTATTTTAGAGTACTAGCCACGGGTGCTAGAACAGTAAATGTAGTGAGTCAGTCTCATCATGTTTATTGAGGTATTAAAATTAACTACAATAGATTGGGTTTTGGATTGTTGGATATATAGTACTAATGAAGCATTATTCATGACGATAACATTGGAATTATTCAGATTCAGCAAATCTTAAGGATTCTGAAATAGGCCTATGAAATGTTTCTAGAAAATTCAGTTCTCATAATACCATTTCTCTAGCAGTACATTAAAGATATCTGAACAGAAGTTTCCTTGGTTTATGCTAAATAAAAGGCAAGAAAAAACTGGTTGTGTGCCCATATTCATTACCAGCATATGTTTATGATTTTTTTTATTTTTAATATTTTATTCAGCTGTTGTGGTTGCAAAGAAAATGTATAAAATACTTTTAACAGAGTTATACTTGTTCTGTAAATTTAAAATGTAACTTTTGACATTACGTCTACAAATAATCTATTTTCCAGGTTCCACTAGCTCATATACAGAAGTCCGGTATAAACCTTCATTTTTAAAGGATGATGAACTCCGACAGTTAATCCTTAGGGTAAGTGGAAGGAAGCTCTCAGTTAAATGATGTCCTTATTAAAGCTTGCCATTTACTTGAGTTTTTAGTTGGAGAGTGCTTTTTTCCCCATCTTTTTCTTCAAGCAAGTGCTTTGATGTACTTGATAAGTACTGGTTTATAAATGCCATAAACTATAAGGCTTTTTCATAAAGGGGTACAGAAAATGATTTATGAGCATGGCAGACAGCAGCCCTTGAAGGGATAATAAATCTGTGTACAGTCTGCGTATTAATACATAAAATTTTTTATGTTGATATTGAAGTCTGCATGCAAGTATAGAGAATACTTTTAATTACATATAAATATACTTGCAATTGTTTGCTCTCCTTCATTTACATTTTAAAAGATGTACTTTGAAAAAGATGCAGAAATAATACCTGAAAGAAAATATTTCTTCTTGGTTTTGCACTTTGTCATATACCCGCACCCCTTCACCCTTTCTCATTTGCAGCTATTTTCTTTTTCCTTTGCTGCAGTCACAGACTTGACCAAAATCTGTAAGATGACTCCCAAGTTAAGCTGTTTTGCAGCTGGCCATCTCTTTTCCCAAAGCTGTGTTTAAGAAACTTTAGCTCTCTGTAGTTGAAGGTCTAATTTGGTCCTTGCAATCTTACTTGCTTTTCGGTGTGATTTATAACTTATTTAATTAAAAAAAATAGGTTTAAAAGTGTGCTTCCTTGTAGTCATCAATATTCATTGTATATTTTAATTGTATGTTTTTAAAGACAATATCTTTACATTTTCAGGCTGCAGATGGATTCCTGTTTGTGGTTGGATGCAACAGAGGAAAAATTCTGTTTGTCTCAGAATCAGTTTGCAAAATACTTAATTATGATCAGGTGGTTATAACTGAGTTTCTTGGTTTGCTTTTACCTTGCATTTTCTTAAAAATTTTTAGGCTTTTCCATTTTATTGTGTATTACTAAAAAACAGTCCTTGTGTATCATTTCTTAGAACTTCTTTGATTTAACCTCTTTCAGAGTAAGGCTGAATACCCTGGAACGAAGTATTTGCAAGTACAGTCAGTGTTCCTGACCTGAGTAATAGCACCAGATTTCAATTGATCTTCCTTAAGAAAACTGCTAGTCTGAGAGGAAGGGATAATTTGAAGATGGCCTAATTTCTATCTCCAAGAGATTTTTCTTTTAAATGGTGAAGTCATTTTGGGTTTTTTTTCAGGCCAAGGAAGATCGGTAGCTCATAATTAAGGCTTTCCTTGGTAATGCCTTTATGCTCAGATGAACTACATAACACCTCATCCACAATAACTATCCATGTATATACTCTTAACTTGGAGGAAACTGATATAGTGTGAATTAGCTTAGCCTGTAGAATAAGAGAAACAGGAAAAATAAAACTACCTTCCATTAGCTGACATTTAATATCATAGACAATTACTACAAATAATCAAGGCATGATAACTTGTTCATGTATCGATGACTTCTGTCCCCAAAACAGAGGCCAAAATAGTTAGTGCTTCCATCTGTGCACTTCTACAACTTTGAAACCATTTGTGCTGTGTTCATTTTTTCAAAACGGAAGGGTAACGAATCTGGACTCTGTTTTATTGATTTTTTTTTTAAATTAATACCTTTTTAAATTAAGAGAAATGAATCATCTTATGGGAACAAGCATAAAGAGGATTTTTTTTTTTTTTTTTTTTAAACTTCAACATTGAATTTACTCAAGGACTAGACAGTACCCTTTGGAGTCTCTCTTATCAGACATACCTACTTCCAGACCCATAAGATCTTTGCTATTCCAGCCAAAGAGGTTCAGAGAACATGACTGACTTAACCCATGAATTTATTGGCTTATTTGGGAATCATTCTAGTTTATGAATCCCATCCTGCAGCCTAATCACTTACACCTATATATTTTGACAAGGCTACTATTAGCCTTTCTCAGTGGCACTCAGCATTTTCCCTTTGCATTAGGGTTGGATGGGGACTGGGCAAATGAAAGAGGCTGCATGTTTGTCCTGCTTTCTTAGAAGATTTTCATTAAACCCATTTCTGATCCTGGCTTCTTGGAAAAGTGCTCCCCTTTATGTATGCAGTGATCTCATAGCAAGTGGCATGGTTCCAAAATGAGTTGCAGTTTGTATCTAGAATACTGCTTGTCAACACAGCTCCTTTCTACCCATTGATTTGACCTGCTGTGGTGAAGGTAAGCAATCAAAAAACGCAAACTAGCCCACTTCTGTGAGAATTACTTCCTGTTTCAAAAGAAAGTAGTGCTGCGTACAGTAGTGCAGCAGGCCAGTTACTTTGGATCATCAGAGTCAGCAGGTTGAATGGATCCCAGCTAGAGAGATTCCTGTAAATATCCCCCACTAAGGAGAGCTGACCCCTGCTTCCAGGCAGCTCTTGGCTCAGTGGTGCCATTTTGTCCAACCAAATTAGAGCTCAGTCATTAGGTAGCATGAATATTTATTCCTATTTCCCTACCTCCCCCCTGCCCCCCCCAGTAATCTGTGAGCGGAATTATTTTTTGCGTAACCTTCTTTGGCTAGGATTGGGAATCCTATTATGTACATAAATAAAACATTTGGGTTTACAGAACTGTTTTTTAATATCTAACTGAATCTGCTATTTTGCAAAGGGGAAGTAACAAATTATGTTTGTACTAACCTGTTTTTATAAAAATAATACTAAACAATGGCAAATTAAATGTCAATCAAAATATTGATGTTTAGCGTAACTGTGGTATTTGACTTCTTTTAATGGTGTAGAAGGTTGTTTTTCTGAGATAAGTAGTATGGATGGGGTCTTGTTCTAAAACAGTGTGGTTCTTATCTTTTGGGTTTTGGTGTGTGTGTTTTTGTTTTTGTTTTTTTTAAATAGGCCAGTTTAATTGGACAAAGTTTGTTTGATTACTTGCATCCAAAAGATGTTGCAAAAGTTAAGGAGCAACTTTCTTCTTCGGATATCTCTCCTAGGGAGAAGCTCGTAGATGGGAAAAGTAAGTCATATTTGAATGTGCTCAGATTTTTTTTAGAGAGATGTTAATAAATCTGGTTATTATGCAGAATGTATTCATGTGTTCATATGTGCATGGATGTACAAACTTGAGGTATAATTTCTATGAACCAAACATATTTGAATGCTTATCTGCTGGTTAGAATGCACTTACAGTTTAAAAGCTAGCCCAGAAAAGAATTTTAGATAATAAGAATTACTGAAATTTGCATTGTTAAACGTTTACCAAGATGTGGTCTGACATTCTTCCTACCAGGCATACTACTTTTTTTTCTTGTATTTGATAGGTCTTGTCAATACAAAAGACCTGATGTAGTCGAACATGGGATAAAATCCTTCAATATCAAGAATCACTGTCTTCTCTGAAAATGCTAAGTGTCAATCCTAATTTAACCAAATCTTATTTTGTTTACAGTTATTTCTAATATGGAAAACGTTATGTACTGTGCAGCTAATTGCTATTTTATAGCTGGCTTTTATAAGCATCTTTGCAGTTCTTCCTTGTATCAAATAGAAATTGAAGGTTTATAAAGCATATTTATTAAATACCATTCAAAATATCAAGAAAGGTTTAAAAATAATTTGGTAATTCTTTTTAATTTTGGAATCTGTGTGACAGTCGCGTTTTCTTTGCTCTATTTAAGTTATTAGACTTTTGTTCATTTTTAATTGTAAGGACAAAATTTAGGCAACTAAAGAGTAAGGAGAATGTACTGGAAGCTAAAATGAAGAAAAGGCCTTGTATTCTGAAGTTTATTGTTGGATTTTGGTTTTATAATTACTTTACTGAATTTTTGTAAGCTGGCTTGCAAGTACACACAGATTTTCAAGCTGGACCAGCTCGACTGAATTCTGGTGCTCGACGTTCCTTCTTCTGTCGGATAAAATGTAGTAGGACCACAGTCAAAGAAGAAAAGGAGTGCTTGCCCAACCCAAAGAAGAAAGGTATTCAAACAGTGTAGATGAAGTGGGGGCTTTCTATCTTGAAACTTGGTATATTTAAGTTCCGAGTCAGTAGTGTGACTCTTGTAGTTATCACTGACTTCACAAACTAGCTGTAGAGAAGTGTAAATACGTACTGGAGACATGTTTTGGAAAACAGTCTAATTGTACTCTTTCTCCTCCCTATTCACTCCTGGAAAAGGGGGAGGGAGGAACCTGAGTTACAGTGGCTGTTTAGGAGCGCGTGGTCTGTTGTAGTCAAATTTTAGAAGTCTCAGGGAAATTTTTGAAAGCACTGGAGCAGATCAGAAGAATGAAACTAAGTAACGTATGTCTTGAAGATAACTGTGAATAAGGCCTGCAAAATCTACTGTTTTGAAGGAAAAAAAGCAAGTAAACCAACTTTTTTTTCTTACTTACTTTTTGTGTGGTCTGTACTTAAAAAGTATGAATTTTCCTTTTTTTTGCTTCTAATAGTAAAGTTAATCAGTGTAATTCTATTAATTTTTCCGATAATTTTGATTCAGTTCATATTTTGGTATGCCCGTACAGGAGTATACGCTTGTCAAGTTTTCAGTGAATGGATGTTTTTTAAATGTAATTTCTGGCTTTTATTTAATAACTTAATATTGATTTTTGCAAAGGTGTGCTGAAATTGTTTGACCCTGAAAAACAAAAGTAGGAGGATTTTTCAATGTAATCTGTTATTGTTGAGTTATACCATACAGCAGTAAATTTTAAAATAGGTCTGTCATTGTAAGTAAATAGAATTCAGTCTCCCTTGATGTGCCAACTAACTTGATGAGATAAGAATTTAACTTGTATAAACGTTTCTCAGAAAAGCAGTGTTGAGGGAAGGCACCTTGACAATCTGAGAAACTGTGACAAGGTCACAGTAGGCTAACTCAGTTTTTCATTTTACAGACTTGTTAACATGTTTTCTGTAGTTGTTAGGGTTAATGCAGTCAAATTTATATAAAGCGTAATTTGTTCAGAATACAGATATCAAGAATACTTCGGCAATTTTTTGAAATATAGTTACTGTATGACATGTAATGTTATCTCTATGCCTTGATGTGTATGAGGGCGTTTGCATGTTACAGAGGCAGCAAAGAGTCTACCAGTCATAGGAATGAATGATAGTGTATGCTGTAATTAAGACTTTTAAAATATTTGTGTTCCCAGAAAATTGAGGAATTCAGAAGCTTAAGATAAATAGAAAATAAGCTGGGTTGGTTTGGGTTGTTCTCTCGACTGATTCTTTTAGCAGCTGAAGTAAGCTTATGTTAAGCTCATCGTGCTCACAAAAGGTAAATTGATTTGGAAGCTACAGAGTGCCTCTCCGGTTTATTTTGATTTACAATACATATTAAACCATATAAAGAGAAAGTGATCTGTGGGTTACCAGACTGTTGGTTTACTTTTTTTTCTGTGAGACTGTGTTTGAACTGCCAGCACCAATAACTTATCGTCCGAAATCTTACATAGGGTTCAAAGTGCTCTCTCCAGGTAAGCCAAAATGAAGTAGTAAGGAATTAACTAAAAAATACTCTGTAAAATTATCTATAGCCTTGTACAGTTGTAGGTAAGCATAAAATATAGTTGCTGGTCTCATGGTGAATGGAATAAAAAAAAGTAATTCAGTTTACTTTTTGAAACATAACTGCTGCTTATTTCATTTCTTTTTATTAGATCACAGAAAATACTGTACCATTCACTGTACTGGGTATTTGAAGAACTGGCCTCCTAATGAGGTGGGAGTAGAAGAGGAAAACGATGTAGAAAAGGACAGTAGTAACTTTAACTGTCTTGTTGCAATTGGGAGGTTACACCCTTATATTGTTCCACAAAAGAGTGGAGAGATAAAAGTCAAAGCAACAGAATTTGTTACACGATTTGCCATGGATGGAAAATTTGTTTATGTAGATCAGCGGTAAGCATTTTGTTCTTTAATGAAGAGAAAATGAAAATGACACCACTAGTTAAATTTTCTAATACTTTCTGTCAGAACTGTAATTTCTCAAGCAGGATAGAATTTCTAGGTGCTGGACACAGGAAGCAGTTAATTCTGAATCTATGAGTATTTAGGCTTTGGTTTTTTGTCAAACATAGAAAGTAATGTATAAGAGTAAGCGTTTTGTCCTATAGGAAAAGATGAGCTAGCAAGATTAAAATATGTCCTAAAATGCACTCATGTACATACTTATTCATAAAGAAAAATCTCAAGCTAGAGCTTCATAGCTATGCATATGTCTTAAGTAATAAATACTTAACCAAAAATTATTACTTCTTAAAATCTTACTCTTTGGAACAAATACATTATAGCTAAATGAAGTACCGAATTATTTCATTAGAAGTGAAAGCTAAGTTCTTATTTTCTGAACTTTCTAAAACAGACTTCTATTTGTTGTGTAGACTGAGTTGCCACTTTGCATTTTGAATTTCATTATTGTCACTGGAAGCTTTTTATTGCTTTCAGTCATCTTGTCTTTCATTTAAAAGTGTCAGTTTAAACCTATTCTTTAAAGTGGCAGAGCAAAATTCAACTAAATTTTTTGAATGACTCATTATGTGTGACTAGTACCCTGACTGGCTAATGGGAAGACCTAATGATCATAAGTATTTTGTGTGTACATTTGGTTTGCATGTTTAAACACTGTTACTTTGTCTTTGAATTGCCATTCATTGAAAATGGATAATTTGCAGTAAATAACATTTCCTGTTAGTTTAGAGCTATACTAATGCTATATCTTTTTCTCAAACATGAACACAAGCATCTATTTCTTTAAATATTAATTTCCTTTTTTATCTGATACTGAAGAAAACAAGCTTTGCAATTGTTTGAATCCGCTGTAGTTCATGTTTTTATTTCTAACAGTGCGACAGCAATTTTAGGGTATCTGCCACAAGAGCTTCTAGGAACTTCTTGTTACGAGTACTGCCATCAAGATGATCACAATCATCTAGCTGAAAAACATAAAGAAGGTACAAAATAATTGGTCCTCCCAGACTACATACAACTATATGTAACTGCTGTGTGAAAACAGTACAAATCAAAAAATCTGAAGCTGAGAATTAATAAACAATCTTAGCATTGTCCGTTTCTATGTCTGCATTAAGACATGCCTGCATAAAGCTTGCAATAAAAGCAGGGAGAAACTTCTGTTGTGTTGGATCTTGGTGCAGTGCTTTAATTGCAAGGGAATAATGTTGATGCTTCTTTCAACCCTCTGCTTCAATTCTTTATAAGAATGAGGAAGGAGTCCTGAAGAGCAAATGTGCCTAATAATATAATTAAAGACACCGATTATGGAAGTTCACCAAGTCAGGAGTCTTCCTACTAGTGGCTTGCAGAAAGTTAGTACTTGGACTTTAAGATTAATAACATTGCTGAAACTGTAGTTTGATTTTAGTAGGGGTCCCGTCCTATCAGTTGTTCTGGCATTTAATTTGTATTTTTGGCCATCAAAAACATTTTGGTTTTATGATGCTATAAAACAGATTTTTTGTTTAAATTTATCTTTCTAAGTATAAATATGGTGACTACAACTTTCCTTTCTTATCTAGTGTTGCAGAATAAAGAAAAAGTATTTACAAATTCCTACAAATTTAGAGCAAAAGATGGGACTTTTGTTACTTTAAAGAGTCAGTGGTTTAGTTTCATGAATCCGTGGACCAAAGAACTGGAGTACATTGTATCAAACAACACTGTGGTATTGTAAGTAATTCATGATATGAATTCCCATGTTATTTTTTGTCTTAATTACAGTTAGCATTAACAGAAGAAAACCTGTTTAAGAAGCAGAACAAGACTAGAAAATACCAACACCCCACCAAAAAGTAGTTGACTATCCTGGAAGAACATTTTTTTTGCATTTACCAGTTATTTTTATTTCAGGCTTAAGTGATTTAACTCTGAAAACTCTGCTATTTCCAGTAGGAAAAAATGAGGTGAAAGAATTTCTTACTAAAGGAAGAAAGGAAGGATCTTTTAAGTAGATATGAATAAATGGAAATGTGAAGTTTAGTTCTTCTTTTCCTTCTGAGCTTTACAAGTCTGCATGTGTCAGTTGACCTAATTTTAAGTGCTACCCTACATACCATGTGTCAGAATGTGGAGAAGCATAATTGATAGATCATAGAAATGCAAGGCAGGACAAAAAGATGCTCTCCAAACTGATTGCAAGGGAGGAGCCTGTGAGACAGAAAATGTGTGAGTTTAATACTTCATTCTTTATTTTTAATTCTTTTTCATTCTCTGTGCCTTGCAATGGAGCTATAATTTGGATTGTTCCAATGATACTGAGGATCTTTACCAATGACTTGGTTTTTGAGAAGTGGACGGTGGGGGGTTATTTCCATTAAACCCTGTTGTCAAGGGGTTGCCATTCTGTAGCTGGTTCATGGCTTAAGTCAACATCACCCACCTATTTTGCCCATGTCCTTTTTCCTCAAGAAGACAGAGAAGAGCAGTTAAGACAGTCTATGCTGCCCAGCAGCCAAAGGCCACTTTTGCCTGCCCTGGAGACCTGGGCATCTGCAGCTGTCTAGAGGAGGGAAGGTAGGCAGCAGCTGCTGGCAGAAGGTAGCCTGACCTGTCCTTGTAGCAGTTGTTTCTGGTTAACTGGTCTCCCTCCTAGGAGTAAAAATGGTAGCCTTGTTCTCTTGTCATGGAACACAGACAACTATATTGGCCTTTCTTCTTTATTTGGAGAATAAGTAGAAACTAGTATTTTTACCCAGTGCTTCAGAAACAACAGTACAAAGGATTGAACACTGAAATGTGTGAGGAATATATCTTTTTTTACTAGTTTGAGGATGTTAGTTTTTACTCTGTGTAAAGTGTTATTGAAATCAAACATAAATATGCTGGGGTTTGCCTTTGAAAAACTTGCTGATTTTTTTGTTTGTTTGTTTTATTTATTTGTTTAAATCTCAGAGGTCATAATGAGTCACCTGAAGAACAGGTCCCTCACGGTTCCCAGCCTGCAGAAGGCAAGTGTTGCTTCTTACAGTTATCATAGGTGCTTTGCCTGATCAATTATTACAATTTTAAATTTATTCAATCCAGGAATTTTTTTATTCTAGGTTGTTGTGCAAGGAAGGATTAATTTTTTTAAAGCTAATTCTGGTGACAATTTCTAGTTACCTACAGCATCCTAATTCATATCATTCACGTAACTGTGATCAGAAGGGCTTATAGCACATCTTTTCCTTCTAGCAGCTTCTGCTATAGCTAGGATTTTGGTTGACAGGATATTATGCTTCTGTCGCAGACCCTCTTCATATTTTGCCTGGTTTTCTGAAGAAATGCAATTGTACTATCTGAGATTACCTATGGAATATAGGGTGATACTGATATTGATAAGATATTTTGTTAATATTTCTCTGCTATGCATAGATTCTGATTTCTACATGCTGTTTTGTCATCTTGCTATAAGGTTTTTTTAATTTTGCTTTTGAAATTGTTCTTTGTAATAACTGATTTCAATTTGTGAAAAATCCCAAGGGTTTTTTTTCTCATGTCTTTTGCATTGTGTGTCAGAGAGACAGGAGGTGGTAATGATTAAAGCTAATTTCATTACTGGAGATCAGCAATTTTCACAAATACATTATTCACTTATGTTTATATTTCAAGTGAGACTTACAACACCCTCCCCCATGCGTTAGTTTTTTAAGGAATGTAATTTCTGAAAATAAGAGATATAGAACAAAAACTGCTTTAAACTGAATCCTTGAGGTGATTGTTCCTTGCTGCGTAATGAATCTGCTACAAACTTAAGGTTTTATTTTATTTTTTTAACTGTAGATGCTGTAAAACAGTCTTTAGTAAGTGTACCTGGAATGTCCTCTGGAACAGTTCTTGGTGCTGGAAGTATAGGAACCGAAATTGCAAATGAAATATTAGAATTGCAAAGGTAATAAACACTTAACATCATACATTAGGCTTTTAAGTAAAGATAGAGAAGAGTTATACGTGATTATGTGGGGACTGTTCAAGCTTCATTTTTATTGTGTTATATGTATAAAATATTTTCAGTTTGAGTGGTAGCATTATGAGATACCAATTATAACCTAATGTTAGCCTGATGCATAGCAGAATACATCACTGGTGTTGATAAATAGTTTTGTTCTGGGCATGCAATTTCCTTTGTTAATAAAGTATTATTTAACTATGACTTCAAAAGTCTTGCTGTGATGCAGCTTCTTCACATGATGTTGAAATGGGTAGATAAACCATTTGGGAATGGAAAATCAATTGTCTGTGAGTAGTGTTAATATTTTTCTGATAGTCGCCCTGCTAGGAAAACTTTCCTTGAAACAGTCCCCAGTGGAGCGCTTTCATAGCCTATCTTGTCCCTTTTCCTGATTACCCTGAATGTAGGCTAAAGTGATAGCACAATTCCTTCCCAGTATCCAGCCATGGATTAAGAAAAACCTCACTGCATCATTCCAAATGGGAATCCATACAAGATTCAAATTGTTAATTAAAGATTGACTGTTTTTAAACTAACTAGTTTTAGCAGGTACACAGCATAGCCAAAGAATCTGAAAGGAGGAAACATTATTTTAATGTGAAGATATCCTTATGTATTTTTTGTGTTGTGCACCTACAGTGGTGCCTGACTTGCTTATAGAGGGAGAAGTTATTACTTATGTCAGTTTGCACTGTTATCAGCATTTGTTGTCTAAGAAGACTTTTAAAAAAGTCTCTGAGCCAGCTTTTCCCAGGACTTTGGGATGCACATGCACAGAAAAAGTCTTTCAGTCACAACTCTTTCAGGAGTTAAGGCTTCATCAGAAGGTCCAACCACTTTTGTTAAAGTCAAATTTAGGATAATGGTACCATCATGTCATCAGCACAGGACAAATTATCTAAGTGTTAGCTTTGGATAATGAAGCCGTCCCTCAGACTAAAGTCTTCTACTTCCAGTTCCAGGTAAAGGAATGCCAAGAAATTTTTTATGTCTGCAGAGTAGTGTGTTCCAAGGTCCCATGTAGTTCTTTCCACTGGCACTTTTGCAACTGGACCTGGAAAAGTAGTAATATTAAATCTTCCAGGAAGTACACCAGTTTTGCCGCCAATGGTAGACATATAAGGAATAGTTTCATATCATAGAATATCCTGAGTTGGAAAGGACCCATGAGGATCATCAGGTCTAACTCCTGACTCTACACAGGGAAACCTAAAAGTTAAACCATGTATCTAAGAGTGTTGTCCAAACACTTCTTGAACACCGACAGGCTTGGGGTCATGACCACTTCCCTGGGGAGCTTGTTCCAGTGTTTGAGCATCCTCTCGGTGAAGATCTTTTTCCTAATATCTTCCCCTGATACAGCTTTAAGCTGTTCCCCATACGCTATCACTGGACACCAGAGGGAAGACATCAGCACCTCCCTCTCTGCTGTGCTTCATAAGGAAGTTGTAGACAGCAATGAGATCACCTCTCATTCTCCTCTAAGCTGAACAAACCTAGTATCCTCAGCTGTTCCTCATAAGTCATGCCCTCTAGCCCTTTCAACATCTTTCTTGCCCTCATTTGGACATACTCTTGTATTTTTATATCTTTCTTATATTGTGGAGCCCAAAACTGCCCACAGTACTCGAGGTGAGGCCACAACAATGCTGAGTCTAGTGGGACAATCGCTTCCTTCCACCAGTTAGCTATACTGTGCTTAATGCACCTCAGGATACCGTTGTCCCTCTTGGCCACCAGGGCACTTTGTTGACTCGCATTGAGCTTACCATCAACCAGACCCCCCAGATCTCTTTCTGCAGGGCTGCACTCCATCCTCTTGTCCTCCAATCTATACATACATCAGTATGCCACAGCATAGTCAGTTTCTGCTGCTTCAGTAGTAGTCTGATTCATCAGCTTGTCTGTGAGGATGTTATGGGAAACAGTGTGAAAAGCTTTGCTAAAGTCAAAGTAAATAACATGCAATGCTATCTCCTCATCCACGGAGCTAGTCATCTCTTTGTAGAAGGCTGTCAGGTTGGTTAAGTGTGACTTCCCCTTCGTAAATTCATGCTGAAGTCCAGGATTACATATCTCTTTGCAATGCGGTTGTCTTCTCAGCTGCCTCTTCATCAGAAGACAGTATTTAATTTTCTGGAACAGTAAAAACCATGGTCAGAGCCTAAGAGTGTGGTGAGTGGCAGTGATAGATGTTTCTTACTCTGTTTCCAGTGTTTTGGAATCACCTTCCAATGATGAAGTCGCATCCCTTTACTAGAATAGTCAAATTGCACAGGTAATCATTGATTTTCAATGAAAGGAAGAAAAGAATAAACACTTTAGTTGTGATGTGATGAAAAGATTGCTACTTAAAAGAAAAAAAATTTTAAATCCATCCCACAGCATGTTGGCAGGTTGCTGGTATTATCCAGCAAGGAGGAGGAAAAGCACTGGCAACAAAAAAAGGATTGATATTCTCAACAGCGAAGATGGGGTGTTATGTTTTGGTAATACCATTGTTAATGTCCTCTCATCAGTACCACCTATAGAGGGAAGGATAGTCACTTTTTATTATATCTTTCTGAAGACTGAAGTAAGTTGGCAGAAGTTCTCATCTCTGACAGTTAATATCCAGGCATGACCCAGGATATCCAGGGATTTGCTGGATACCAGAACTTTCAAGGGGTAGCTTTGAAGAAAACTTTCCCAGGAATTCATTCATTCTTTCATCATCCAGCAAATTTACTATTCCTCTACTTAATAAACTGGTTTCCTTAAGTTGATGACACTATGCTCACATGGATGAGCATTTTCAGCAGAGGTCAGGTGATCTCAATCAAGGATATCACATTGAGCTGACTGAGTTGTCTAGAACAAGGGTCAATTAAGCTCCCGGGTCATGCCTGGATATTAACTGTCAGAGATGAGAACTTTTGCCAACTTACTTCAGTCTTCAGAAAGATATAATAAAAAGTGACTATCCTTCCCTCTATAGGTGGTACTGATGAGAGGACATTAACATTCTCTGCTAGGAGAAATAAAAAAACCTGCAAGTTCTGGATTCAAAGAACTACTTCCCAGGATGAATATCTGTGAAAGTGCTGGCAGTGATGAGCACACGCCTCAAGAAGCTGCATCAGGTAGTCTTATTCTTCAAGTGATTGATTGAACTTAGTGTTTTTCCCGGTTATGCTCACATCTTGTACACTGGTTAGTAAATGAAACAATGTTATGTTGCTTTCTTTGGGAACGGTCATCTTATTTCTCAACTAATAGACTGAATGTCACAAGATTTTGAAAGGAAAAATGTTTTGCTTGCCAGCTTCATCAGTGACAGTGGTCTGAGCCATTTTAGTCTTGTGCAGGTGTGTTTGTTTCAGTGATCTTAGTTGTCCATGAACACTAGAAATTGAGAAATAAACTTGTGCTGAAACTAATAGCCCAAGAAGTTGCTATGCAGGTGAAAGAAAAGGTTAAGAGTGAAGTCATGCAGAATAAGGTAAACTCTGTGTCCAAAGGAAGGGCAGTTGGGAAAAGAAGCCAGCTATGGAAGGGAGCAGGTGCACTGTGTAACTGGGATCTCTGGCATCATATTCATCCTACAGTCCTGTATCTTGGGGTAAAATAAACTAGCTTTTATCTCTATAAGAGGAAGAGGTGTTCACAAATACAACTGGCCATTGAAGGCCTCATCAGTAACAACTGAATGTTTCTGGAGATGTCTGGATGTAGTTGCTTGCGCCCAGATGTAGTTCACTTTTCCAGAATCGTTGCTGAGAACAATGCTGTATTTCTTTCCAGTCAAAGAGTAGAACTTCATGCTATTTCATCATTTTTCTTTTGTGTGAAATCAGGTTATTATCTTGCACACACTGAAGCAATCAAAATTAGACAAAAGTGATCAACAGAGGCTAACACTAGCTGGTTTTCATCAAATACCTTTGTGACTACAAACATAATCCTATAGGATGAGTGCATTTATTACCTGAATATGCTCTCTGCATTTTTTTTAATATCAGTAAGACACAGATGGTTCTCAAGCTGTGCATCATGCATCACCAAGTATTTTTAAAAATTTCAGGACTACAGCTCTATTTGCAAGTATATCTGAATTGAATTAGCATCTGATGAATAACTGTTGCACTTACAGCAATGCTATAAATCTATTCAATCTGGAGTTCCTGTCCTAGCTTTTAGAGATGGCAGTACTGCTTATCAAATGGTGCATTGGATATTGGAATGTAGGGAACTAACAAATATTCCCCATAAATAACTCAACTTATTTAAGACAGGCTTTTTATTCACCCATTTTCTATCTTTTGTCCAATCCCTTATCACGTTTTGGATCTGAGGAAGTGATGGAAACAGAAGCATCCAGAGTGCCCCAGTTCTTCTATAGCCTTGTGCTTTGGGAGTCAGGAAGAGCAGGGGGAGATGGGAGCTGTCCAAAGGGCCCTGGTACGGTATTTTCACTGTTAGTTCCATATCTGGCATGTCTGGTGAGGGAGGATGAGCAGTACCTCAAAGAATTCTGGTAACAAACAAGTGCCCTTTACTTTTAGTTGGAATTTTATGAAAATATGGGAAGGCAGGTATAACAAAATGATAGTAGAAGGAGCATTACAGGGATGTGTTGTTTTCTCTCCACCATTTAGCAGAACTTCCTTATGTTGTCTGTATTCGGTATGTATTTGAAATGTACCTGTTTGTTGCAGTGTGCATAATTCTGAAACCTGTTACTCTTTGGTCTGTCAGCGCTGGTGATTCAACAGAAAAATAAAAGTGTGCTCAAGTAATTATGACCCATGGCCTTTATTGATCTCTTCTGCTTTTCGTGTTATCAAAAGTTGGAGCAGGAGAATTTAGAATCTTCAGGAGAATTTAAGACAACATTGTGTCAGATTAGCTGGGTTGTGCTTCGTTACTGGGGTGGTCTGGTGGGTTCTGCCACACATAGGCTATTTTTCAGTTTATGATCAATGTGACTTGGTAAATCAACTAAACATATACAATTTTAGGTTGCGTTCTTCACCATCTGGGGAGTTAAGTCCATCAAATCTCTTGAGAAAGTCACCTTCTCCAGCTTTAACTGTAAACTGCAGCAATGTGAGTATGTCACTGCCTGTAAAAATCTAAAAGTAAAAGGTTAATGTCAGATAGCTCAAAACCTATGTTTGAACCAAATTACCACCGTGACTTGTGTTTTGGTGAGAGAATGTGTAAGGTATTGCCAACTGCCTGGCAACTATGAAAGTCTTTAGAGAGATGTGACAGCAGCGGAAGTTCCAACCTCATTTACAGGGGCATCAGTTCAAGCCTTAAGGAGCTATTCCTGAGGCTGAGAGGACTGCAGTCTCCACTCAATTATTAGGATCTCTGCTGAAGCTCTACAAATATGCTAAATGTGAATGTGACTCCTGTGATGAGGACTCTTCTGGATTTGGAATTGCATTAAAATTTTTGCTAAATAACCGCCAGAGAGTAAAAGTGTTTCCACATGTTCAGTTTGACAACCTAAATAAAATACCAGTTCTTGTTTTCTCTTACTTGTACTTTTAATGTTCTGGAAGACTCTTAAAAATCTATGCTGTATGTTCTTAGTTTTGAAATGTTTAAAATTTTTACGTTGACGATATTTCAATAGTCTTCTAAAAATTGATGGAATATGCTGTTTTGCTAATCTAGTAGTGCTGGTAACACCACAAACTGTAACTATCGTTATTGATCATAGCTATGGAATAACTAACATATTTTTTACCTAAGGATATTGTATGTTGTATATTGTGCACTGAATGAACAAACATTTACTTCTCTGTCAGCACTTCTCTGAATGTAAATTTCTTTCCATTTAAAGACAGTTTATCTTCCCATTGCAATTTTCGTTTCCTAAGAATACTATTCTAGACTAGGGATTGTTTTGGCTTCCTCCATTTTTTTATCATCAGTTCTCCCCTACCTTACTGCAGGTCTTCTCCCTAATTGTTGGTTGACTTGTATACACTGAACTCCCTAAATCATACAGCATCTCATCATAAGGATAACTTCATTGTATTCATTGAAGGTTTTTCTTTATGCTGTGCTTTGGTATCCCATTTGTTCCTAAAATGCTTTTGTAAAGCTTTTGTAAAAAATACTTTTGTATAGCATTTCAACTTTATTAATTTCCTAGTAGAATATGCACAAGTCAGGCAACCCAAAAAATCTGTCCTGTTAAATTGCATGTATGTGTTACATGAAACTAATTTAAAAAAAAAAAAAAAGTTTTTTTTTCTGATATGTTTGGGTCAGGATGACTTCCATCTCTATTGTTGCTAGCTTCATTTTTTCTGAAGTGCAAAAAGTAATTTAAAACTACTTACAGTTTTTATCATGGTGGTAACAAGATGAAAAATAATAGGAAATATACAAGTTAATAATTCATATAGTTTAGTGCATATAGAACATGGGAGGTATGAGGGTCTTTTTTTTATCTTCTAGCTAGAATGTGTCGACATTGACAAACACGGTGTCACTGGGAATTTGTAGCTTATGGTACTAGACAAGGAAAGTATATACCAGTACAATTTGTTGTGCTGGATTTATTTGCTGAATATTGAATTAGATCCTCTGCATAAAGCAGATGCCATCACTGTGAAGCACCTTTGACAGATGCGTAAGTAACACCTTTTATTTAAGCCAAGTCCAGTGCTATGTGAACTTCTAAAAAAAATTATTTTTAAATGCAGTAGGTCTGCCTGTTGATGCATATTTTTCATCTACTCTAGTTAGTTCTTAATACTTTGACAGCGATTTATAATGTTTCTGCAATGTAATAATTGTGACTAAAGTAAGGATTTAATTCTGTCACTTTTACTACTTCTGTTCTTTCAGGTGCCAAATAAAGAGTTGATTCCGTTATGTCCTTCGGAAACAGAAGTTCTAGAGACTTCAGAACAAAACCAGGGTGCTATTCCATTTCCCAGTAATGAACCTCTCCTCAGTAAGATTTATTTCTCTTGTGAATATTTTGGGGGTTGCAGGGAAAGACATTTCTGATAAATGGTGTAATTTTTGAGTGCACCACTTTACAACCATGTATAAATTGTAGAGATTTGTCTGTCTGTCTTAAGATGAGAGGACTCTTAAAACAGGTGTGTTATCACTGGAAGGCAAACAGCAAAATTTTATCAGTGATTGAATCTCATGACAAAAATAACATCCTGTAACAGAAGTTTACCATTCCATTCTTGCATGCCACAGTTTTAATTAGGTACTTATTAATTCTCTCTTCAGAAAAGAGAGATAGGTAAGGGAAAGTATTGTAGTGCAACGTAAGGGAACTGATTGTAATTTGTGAACTATTGTCCTTTTAGCACTTTATCTCTTTCTTAACTGAAACCTATGAATAGTCAATACAAAGGGCTAGTCAAAATGTTCCAGAAAGAAAATTTTTTTTTTCTTTCCCCGCCTTCAAGCATGCACTAGGGCAGCAGTTTTTCTGGATATAGATTCCCTGACCATGTAAAGGAGAATGCCATTGTATTATTTTTAACATAAAAGGCAAAGTGCTATAAAAGCAATATTTATGCTTATCCTGTATTTAAGCTCTTAGAAACTTTTCAGTCTCCCTTTTTATTTCAGTTATTAGAAATTTATTTATTTATTTATAACCTATAGCTCTCTTCCAGTTTAGCTATGAGACCTTTATATTAAAAAAAAAAAAGGGGGAAAAAAAACCCTAATCCTCAAATAAGGGTTTAATAAAAAAATAAAAAAAACAGCAACATTTATCCAAGATAGGCAAGGAAACGTTTTTCATTGATATTTGAGCTAAAGCATTTTACCTTACTGTTGTTAAAGGCAAGGGTGTAGTGTTGATTTCTAGAGCTAACACATAGTAACCTGTCAGGTTTCAGGAGTTCATCTGGCATAGTACATCGGATGAGAATTCAGGTACATAGTTGTGTTTCCCACTAAGGTGATGTATAGTTGAAAGCAGTTTTCTACTTCAGTGATACGAACTTCACTGCATGGATACAGGTTTTACTAGCTAGAAGTTGGAGGTAGTCCAATGGATTGGCAAGATTTAAACCTTCTTAAATCAAGTTATGTATGTCCTTATAACTGTCTGCGGACAGCCATTATTTCTATTACTCGATTCATTTTTTTAACATTTACATGTAAATGTTTGCCTCAACTTCAGAGGAAGGTGCTGTTTAAAAACAAATATGTGTTGAAAGTTACCATATTCTTCATGCTTTGTACTGCATACATTAATGTTTTAATAATTTTATAGGTGGTAATTCTCAGCTGGACTTTGATGCAATATGTGAAAATGATGACACTGCTATGACAGCTCTTATGAATTACTTGGAGGCTGATGGAGGACTTGGTGATCCAGCTGAACTCAGTGATATACAATGGGCTCTCTAGTCTTTTTCAAAATAAGAAGGAATGTAAAATCCGTAATGCACAACAACCGTACATCCTCAGTACTGTATTATGATTTTTTAATGTTTCATTTGAATTCATACTTACTGTCTATATATTTTTAAAGACTGAAGCCTTGTTCAGACAGAGACAGTTTCTGCTGTACCTATGTAAAAATGCAATATTTTTTTCATGATGGGGAAACCTTGAAATTTTAACATTGAACCATCTGTAACTGGAATGCTTAAAACGCATTACTATATTTTTGCTAAGAAGCTTTAACCAAAAGGTACTGTACAATGTACAGGAATTTTTTTTCTTAGTTTTAATACTTAAACTTTTATTTATTGTTTTTGTTTCAAATGGTAGAATATTGATTATCCATGTTACTTTCTGTAGAACCTACTGTACTTATACAGTTTAAGAATATTTGTAACTATCAAATTTCATTGAAATTATGATTTGCACACACTACAATTGTAAAATAAGGTATTGTAATTCTCAAATGATGCAGTTTGTGATTCCTTGCCCTTTTTCAGAAGTGAAGTTTTTGTAGTCAAAAGTGAAAATAAAGCATACGGTTCTGGGAGCAAGGATTTGAGTTAGATCCCCATAACAATCAGAAGATAATGTTTTGAGAAAAATAGTCACTTCCCCAGTACACAAACATGATAAGGGCATAAGAAAAGTGCAACAAAATCTTAATTGCTATTTTGTATTATTTGTAATGTATTATTAGAGGGGCAGTGCATAGTACCTAAGAAAAGCAATGCTATAACTGTAATAAAGCACTTTGGTCTCATCGCTAGAGAAGTTTGGATAGATTGTCTTGGTTCCAGAGTGAGGCTAGCGCTGTCTACTAGTGATAAAATCTTAAAATTCTATAGTATCTTTTATAGTCTCTAAGTTTTTGGAGAGATTAAGGTGATTTTCTATTGCTTGAGTCTGACTTATTTTAAAATATCTGTGTAATATAATGCTGTCTGTAAGTAAATGCTATATAGGATGATCTTTTGGGGGACAGCTTTTGCAAGAATTGTATTGCAGTTAGAGCAAATTACTCAAGAACATGGCACTTAATAGGTTGTATTAGAACGATATAGCATTAATATATAAAGTGGATCTTTTTATCTCTGGTATTAAAGGTTTAGACAAATTTTTGCATCGATTATGTATCACAAAAGCTTAATTTTTCTGTTTTTTAATTCGGGTGATGAAAGGAAAGCATTTAAAGATCTTTGATACGTGTGTGTATTTTTAACAGACATTTAAACGTAGGCACCACCATAAGCCCTACTGCATTTGTTTTAACACTAAAGGTGAGCGATAAGCATTCCAGTCTTGTTACGAAGGCTGAAGCGTGCGACGAGGTAGACGTGGTAGCCACTAGATGTCACACTTCGCCTGCTGGGTAACTACCCTTCTCTGCATGAACACGTCATTGTGTCACCCACTGACGTCTATGCTTTCCCAGGGCAGCTTTGTATCTTATAGATATGAATCGTTTTGCAAATTATGAATTTTTTGGTGACATCTTGTCCAGGTTTTATAGAACGGCTTGTTGGATTGATTTTTTTTTTTACGTCTATAGATTTTTTGTATTTAACTTGCATGTGATTTCCTGCATTCAGATATTACTGGTTTTTTACAGGCATGGGGCCAAAATCTGTTCTCAAGCTTTATTAGAATAAACTTTTCTGTTTCTTCACAGAAAACGAATTTTGGGCTAGATCATGGAGCAAAGTGACAAAAAAAACCCAGGTACTTTCTAAGAATTGATAGAATTCTAGTTGTATAAATGAAATTTGAGAATTTCAGGTTTTGCCATTGTAAAATGTATTTTCTTTTTTCTATTTTATTCTAGAAGTAAATTCTAAATAAAACAAGAAATACTGTAGCTAACACAGATAAATGAGTAAATAAATAACTTAAAATTACACACTTTCCTCAACATACTTTCTTTTTTAACTGGATTAGTTTGAAAATGGTGCAGATGTTGTTATTGAAGGAGCATATTTATTCTTGGACAAGATTTATACAACTGTCTAGAGTCAAACCACTATTTTTGGATTCTTCTTGAATTTCCCTAAAAAATAAAAACAATAATGTAACTTTGAGTCTTTTGCAGTCACTGATCAATATTGTGTCTCTCAATTAATTTATTAGATTCTCCCTTTACTATATGTGAATTTTTCTGGTTTAAAACAGTCTTACAAGAAGAAGGGTCACTTGTAAATATTTATGATGAAATTAATACATACTTTTTAATACAGTTGAGATAGTATGTGCTTATTTCTGTTTGTATAACAATACAATTCTAGTCTAAAGATATGGACAGTTTTTTTCTTGGCATGGTGCAGGTTATCAGAGGATGTGGTTAAATCAGGTCGATAAAATGTTATTTTGATGCACTGCTGTTAAGTCTGCTGACAATTCTACCTAATACTGAATTTAAATATGAAATACTCATGCTTTCAGATCCCAGGCTCGTTCCCTAAAAATATAAATGGGGAGGTTGAACTAATGTGGATTTTTGTAGCTCAAGATTAGATTCCCTAGCCAGGGTAACTTTGTAATCCAACTAACATGCATTTTCTAGGTACTAAAAACCCTTGATGTTGCAGCTTAATTGGGCCCTCTCTGGAAAGGAGAGTGCCTGAAAGAGCTGGTTTGATCAGAAGCAAACAGAGTGCATGGATATGATTCTTAGAGAGTCTTGTGACGGGTAGGTATGGTAAGTGATAAAGCAGGTGTCAACAGGCTCTTAAAAGCCTTATTAGTTATCAAGGTTGTACTTGGAAGATGGGTCAACTAATTTGTAACTGCAGGCACATACGGAGTTAAAGATAAGAAAATCCTGATGGGAGAGGTGTTCTGATAAAAGTAGCAGCTTATTTGGGAAACCAGTTCCTGTGCTGACAGGAAAATGTGAGAGAATTCTTTTCAGAATTAGGAGAAGAGAGTAAGAGTGGTAGAGACAAATACGCTCTGGGTATTGCTGGAATGAGAAAGTGGTCTGGCTGGGTGGAGGGTGGTAGTTGGCCATCACCAGCCTGAGTTAGATCAGAGGTGGACTGCAGGAAGGCCTGGACTGCCATGTGGCACACAGGATTGAATCAGTGTTTCAGAATACCATCGTGTCTTACAGTGGTGAATCATGAAGATGTCAATATATTAAACCTTAACTTTCGCATTTCCTGTAACAATATTTGACAGTTGTGGGGGCAGGGAGGATCCTTTCTGTGCTCTTTTGGGTGTAATTGCTTCTTGGGATTCCCTTGGAGTGTTCAGTCAAGTAAAGTGTTATTGCATGGGGCTAGAGCAGAGCTTCAGTCCATGTTTCTTGGTGCATTGTAGTTCTGGAATTTTTCTGTGGATCTTACGCTTTTTTTAAAATATTGGAAAATTTGGTTTACTCACAAGAACAAAAGGCTAAAGTTAGTAATTTTGGTGGTTGCTGACAGTAGTGTATTCCTGTTCATGATCCAAACCAAAATGAATTTATTCCTGTATAAGTGATGCCACTTCTCCCCAAACCCTGACATCTGGCCTCTTTCACTTAAGTTTTTGCTTCCTTTTTGTTAGGTTGATACATATCATGTAAATTCATAAAATGTCCTGGAATTCCAGGAAGTAATCATCAGCTGGAAAGCTTTATGCCACTTATGATCATCTTCTGAGAAGTCCTTTCATTCCCCATCCCTGATAAGAATTATTTTGTTCTATGCAAATATGGAGGTCAAGAAGATACTTGGGGTTATAGGTTCTTGCAGGTTAAAAGATACAAAACCATGTTCCGGAGCAGCAGAATTAGAGGATCCAGGAAAAAAAGGCAAGTGGAGCAGTGAATGAGCTGCTGAAATACAGCTTCTGCTGCTGTGGCACATTCTGTGTGTACCTCATTTCTAGAAGGTTCATCTAGATCCCTTTACCATCACAGATGGCTGTCATGACTGAATCTTCTGGGTTGTTCCTGGCTTAATTGCTTTTAGAAACTTCATATCTTCCTGGCAAGGAAAAAGACAGAACTTCTGAGACATGACAAAAATTCTCATGTCCCTTGGAAGTAGCCAGTTTTACTGGTGCAGATCCTGTCTCTATAGCTCTTCTTATTCAAGATCCTGTGTAACAGCTGCCAAGCTATAGCAGCCCACTACATTAAAAAAAAAAAAAAAAGAAAATTAAGGGCCCTGAGAGCTGTGTATATTATGTGTCAGCTTCTGTGAAGTGCTTTTGTTAAATGGGAGATAAAATAGAATAAAGTACCTCAGCATGCCTGATTTATGAAAGGATAAGTTCACATATATGGGCAGTTACTACACATAACTTTTTATCCTTCAGTTGTTTTCATCTCAAAACCTCTAGAAATAAACACACAACTTTTGGAAATAATGAAAAGTTTTGTGGAAAAGATCTTCCTTTTTTGTTGCTCTCACAATGCTGACCCTGTCTGGGTGGTAAAAGTTTTCTTCCCCACCATTTGCAGATCCCAAGTGTACATGACCTGACATCACTAATCTGTCCTACAAAACCTAGGGAACTTTGGCACAACTGAGAGAAAATAACATAATTAATAGGCTCTTTGGTAACAATGAAGTGTATCGGTGTGTTTTTAGAAGGGACTGTAAAGTGAGCAGCCGAACTTTGAACATTACAATATCCCAGGTAATATGCAATGCTTTTAAACAATGAATCTGACTTCAAAGATTGTTTCTTTCATAAATCTTACAGATAGGGCTATATCATAGAGAAGACAGTACTACTGGGGCTTTAGTATTTAGACAAGATAATTTAAGATGAGTTCATAACAATTTTTTGACAGGAGTGGTTCTATCCTTAGACTTCATCTTGTCAAAACAGGATGATAAGCAAATTGGTTTCTTAATCCCTCATACTTCATATACATTTGATTTGTCAGGTCTTTAAGAATATGCTTTTTTTCCTGGACAAATATAGTTGCAGTACCAGATAATGTTTTTGTCATTGTTAAAGAGATGGTAAATCTCTTAAACAAAAGCCAACCAAACAAAAACCCAAACAAAAACACTGAAACAAAACACCAAGACACCACAAAACAAAAAACAGGCATGTGAACTTGGTGGTGTTCCACCAAGATACAGCCAGCTGCTAAACACTTGTTCTGAAGAGCTCTGGGGCTGGTTGCACTTCATTCTGCGTGGAATGTAAGAGCAGCTACTGCATTTAAGACTGCCCATTCTGCTGCGGGCAGCGGTGGGCATGAGCTGACTCCTAAAGGCAGTTAAGAATATCATAAGCACAGCAGCTGCTTCAACTGCTTTCAGCTCAGGGGATTTCCTGAGCCTGATTTGGTTTGTCCATTTGATAAATCCTGAAGGATGTCTATTCCAAGTGTTTCTATTTGACCACCCCTCCACTGAGCCCGTGGAAACTACTTGTACCCACAGACTCCTTTAATGGGGAGTGCCTCCTCCCTGTTGCAGGAAGATCCTCTTCTCTCTGTTCTGGCTCCTGCTAGCTTCATCTGCAGATTACGACTTCATTTGTGGATAGCTGCTTCTGGTACGGGAAGAGATAACAAATAGTTGTTTCTTATCTTCTGCCTCTATGCTACCCATGGCTTTTATGGCAGTCCCCCTTTATGAACCCCCAGCTTTCAAACTTTGAAAATCATACAGTTCTTCAGAGATGTCTTGCTCATGGTTTATTACAGTAATTTACAGCATGCTCCTAGATAGTCTTGTCAAAAAACCCCCATGTATTTAGTTTCCTGTGGTATGGTTTAACTCTTGGGGGCATTTTATATCCAAGTTCTGTAAGGAACTTGAAGTTTCCAGTATAAAAACATGTGTTGTGTATCTCAGAAATCAGAAGTCATTATTCCAGAGTTCTTACAGTTGCTTTGGTACAAAGCCATGGGAAACGCTCCAATGTTGTGGGAGTTTGCAGATAAACAGAAAGATCAAATGAAGTGGAACTCCAGATACAGTTGCAGGAAAAATACACATTTTTCACACACACAGAAAAAAAAAAGTCAGGACAACTACTTACATAAATGATCTAAAACGCAATTCTATACCACCCTACAATCAAGATGCTTGTATGAGTGGGCTGTGGCATGGTGCTCCGTCAGTTCCTTTGTGATAAAGCTGGAGCTGGATTGTTTGTTCTTCTCTGTCTCCATCTTTGCCGTATTTAAACCAAGTATTTACTGATTCTGGTAAGCTTTCTTATCCTGATCACTTTAATGGTGATTCAGATTTGGTGATAAGCATAAAGGTTAGTAACTTTAAATGGTGAAGAGGGTTACTGATAGCAGTCGGAGGGGAATATTTTCAAATGGATTATTTTCCTGCTTAGGCCAGTATGCAACTGCTGCTTTTTCAGGCAATCACTGAATAATCAAACCTGTTTCAAAATTGTTGATTTTAGGTTTCTATGGATTATCTAAACAGAATTTGAAACTTCACCTTATCAGTCTGGAAGGAGTTGGGCACAGTGCTGAGTGACACTTGCACTGCTGGAAGGGCTTGTTTGTGTTAGTAAAGATGATTCTTTTTATAAGGACTGCAAGTTACCATTTCTAACTCCTCATCTTGCTGCTTTCAGCCTGGTTTTGGTACTTTGCTTTAATCAAGCTAAGGCATTAAGACAGGGTAATAGGGAACAAGGCTTTCAAAATTTGGATTTGAGACATTGGCAGTCTTGATAACTGTCCCACTCAAATACAGACTCAAAGTTGTTCAGGTATTTTTGGAACAAGAAATTTAGAAGATGTAACTTAGAATTCAGTAATTTACATTTTTATGGCAGAAGCTTTTCATAGGACAGAACTTGTAACTTGTTCCAGTAGTCCTAATTCAGTCCATTGTATGTCAAGAAATAACTCTGGGTGCTGATGTGGGAATTAGGCACATGCTGTATGGGATGACCAGATTGTCTTTTCCTCCGAAGTCATCAGACTTCCATAGGTATTTTCGTTTGGTCACTGATGTGCAAGGAAATTTCTGGGCACTTCTATTTGTAATTCGGTGAAATGCCCAGTGTAATCTTGTGTATGCCAATAGATGATTAAGCCCTTCCTTGGCATTAAACAACTTGGGGAAACTTCTTCCAACCCTTCAAATAGCTGTAATGGAGAATGAGCTTTTAGGTCTTAGCAATTTTGTTTCTTCTGAAAGTTGAGTTTCACTGACAATGCAGAGCAGAATATATAGGATTTTTAATAAGTCCCAAGTGGACTTTAACATTGTAATTGATTTATACTAGTAAAAACTGAGTGCAAACTTGACTCCACAACAATCGGTAAGATTCTTTGCCTCTGGCTTCAGCATGGCCAAGATCAATATTAAGAATAATTGCAAGGCGACTGTTAAAACGGAAGTTCAAAGCAGAAAAATGGGCTGGGTATAAATCCTCTCTACAGACAGGCTGTGGTTTTTTTCTGTTCTTTCTCTGAAGTTAACATGGGATAGATGTATAAGCATTTAGATATATAAATCAATATATATTTATTCCACATAGGCTGCAGATGAGATCATCATAGCAGAACTTGCTTTGTTGCTTGTAGATATAGTAATGCATCTTTTAATGAGACCAAACTTTCTAAATGTTGTAGCTTTTCAGGAACTGATAAATTTAAGTCATGTACAGCTGTTGATAGCTAAGAAGCAAAAAAAAAAAATGCAGCAATGCTCACGTACTGCACTCAAGGTTAGTGCCACAGTTAATGACATGGAGAACAAGTTACATTCAAAAACAGCATTTTGGCAAGATGTTTGTGTCAAAACAATGAAATTAGTTCACATTTCACATAATTTATTTCATAGATAAAAATAAAAGCAAAAAGGTTCTTCAGTATTTCTTCTGAGGATGCGGTGTGTTTCTGCGATCTTGGGGAATTAGATCTTTGAATAGTTTTTAAATTGCGTTTCAACGCTTTGTGGAAATACAAGTCATCTTCTAGCTAAGATATGCAGATGTCCACTTTACATTTTAAAATTATTATAAAAGTTTTTGCAAAAGGCATAAATTGTTGTAGAGTCTTAATGATGTTTATTATCATTACTCCCTTTCATGATGGCTAAATTTAATCATCGGTTAAAAAACTGCAGTCCTTGGTAGCTGTTCAGGAGGAGTTCTACATAATAAGATGTTCATTTTATGAGCTTTAATTTTGAAATAGTGGCCTAAAATTGATTCTACATGTTTGATGTTGAGATGGAAACAGTATAACCAATAATTGTTTTTAAACAAGTGCTTTAAAAATATCTGCTGTGTATGAAAGGATGCTGTTATTTTTTTTAAATGATGTAGCATTTTCCTGCAGAAGGATCCCTGCTTTAGAGATATTACTAATGATGTGATAACACTGTGCAGTATTGTCTTGAGAAAGTCCAGGGCTAGTTCTGAACAGGCTGTTTTGTGTATGACACAGTACAGCACCATCAGCACACCAGTCAATCCTAGAAATGATCTAGTTATGACAGCAAAGCCTGTAGGACTGACCTAATTGGCTTGTCTTCCGTCACCTAGCTCCAGATCCAGCTTGGGTATCTCTACAAAGCACTACTTAGCATGGTGTAAACATAGCCTAAAAGCTTAATCTCGCAGACATTTTAACATAAGTTGCTTTATTCACTTGACTAGCTCTGTTTAGACTTAGCCATGTGTTTAAATAAGTATTTGCACTTGGAGTGTACAAGCTAGAATTAAACTCCATAGCTTAAATTGCTTCTTTGGTTGGTGGTTCAGTGAAAGCTTGTGGCAGCACAGTAATTCTGTGCTGGAAGTAAAAAGGAGAGGAAATAAGAAAAACAGATGGAGCTACAGACAAAAAAAACCTCACTTTTTAGCAAAGGTTGACAGCATCAAAATTATATTGAGATACTTGTAAAATTGTGGTTAAAAATTAAATGGAAGTGATCCGCACCTCAATTTTAAACCTACTCAGATTTTTAGTACAATTTCAGTCAAAATATTTCTTAAAGAAACGCACAGATCACTAAAATTAGCAAAGGCATTAATAGCATTTTCTTGAAAATACATTTCAATAAACACTAACAAATCACCAAATTCTTTCTGCATCAGAGGCAACACTCTGGAGTTCAAAGTGCATTTGCTGAAACTTCAGGACAAATGTTAATGACGGGCTGAGCAGAGCTTCTACTGTGGTAATAGGAAACTTGGCTGAAGAGCAAAGCCAGGATAAACATGTGAATTCAGCCATCGTTTAGCTTCAGCAAAGCCATACAGAAATAGCTGCAAACTTTACTAAGCAGATGTGACCTCCCTTTTGTAAACTCGGGATACCACTTCCAGACTTTTAACTTTGCCTATCGGTTCTCAACGTTACAGCTATTCTTATGATTGCTGTGTATTTTTAGCAATTAACTTACTTTCCTAAAGCCTATAAAATGAAATGAAAACATTTTCCAGTCCTGCCTGTTGAAACTCGCGCCACTGTATAGGAATAAGGGAAGGATTCATGGAGCCAGAAGGAGACCGAGGAAGGGAGCACACTTCTGTTCACAAAAATGAATGAGTCTCTTCATTACTTGTAATATAGCTCAAGATGAAAACTGATCATTCACTGCTGAGGTTGTTTTTTTTTCCAAACAGGTGAGATCTTTACTTACATCTGAATCATAAGGAAAATTAAGACTAATTATTGGTTGGGATTTGAGTCGCCCAGCTGGCCTCACTACATCCATTTTTCCCCTTGAGCCTTTCTGCGGAAAAGGACTGAGTTTAGTACTCTCACTCAGCTTGTATTTTCAAAGGGTGTAATGGAGTGAGGTGCTGTCTCTGACTGCACTCCGTGAGAAGTGAAGGCCTAACCCTCTCATGCTCCTTCAAAAGTATCTGCTCTTCAGTCACTTGCACATACCCATGTTTTCCCATATATAATAAGTCCTGGTGTAAAGACAAGGGCAAATTAAAACAGAGACATATTCAACAAGACTGACACTTTCATGTTTGAGTGTTATGTGCTACCCCCAATCCCACTGTGTGCTGTAACAGAGGTAACCCAGAGTTGTGTCTCACCTCAGCTGCCTTCTGAAACAAGGAGGATTCAAAGAGGTTCTTACCTAGTCTTCATAATGAGACACCTGCAGTGAGACTAACTTAATCTACAAAATCTCATTATCTGGGTTTTCATTTGGGGTCATTCGTCAGTTCTGTGGCAGAATTACATCACTTAAAGGAGTTTAATACTGAGAAAAGGAATTGGATCATCGAATCTGAAACCCTGCTAGGATAGCACTGGTGTTGCTGCTGTTTGGAGCTCACCAACATCTATTGCTGTGGGGTTTTTACCTGTAGTTTTGGAAAGGGGGTGTGTTTTCTGAATCTTTTACTAATGTTAAAATAATGTGGATTAATAATGTTACCAATGAAATTTCTCGACACTAAGGACTATCACAAAGTAAAATAAAAATACTTAGCATAGGTATTTGTAGGTATAGGTTTGCGTACTTTTAGATGCTGTGCAACTTCAAACATTACTGCCCGAACCTGGGTGTTGGCCTTTTTACAGAAGTAGAAACTGGGATATAGACATCAAATGCCTTTGTCCCAAGGCTGTGCAAAAAGGTCCTAGTCCATAGATTGTTTGATGCTGTGCTATCTCTCCACGTACCTCAACTTGGTTACAGAGATATTTCCTCAGCCTGAGAGGATGCATCAAATTCACCTTCCGTTTCCTCAGCTGCTTTGCCAAGTTTGCAAACCCAGGTTATAACGTGGCACCAGTTGTGATCATATTTGTTTTGTAGTACATAAATGCTTATGCCTCAGATACTGGGGAGGCCCTGCTCACAGGTTTTGATCCTTCTGAATATAGTAGGTTTGCAGTTTGTAGTCATAAAGGTACTGTGCAGATGAGAGATGTTTGCAATTCTCAGTTCCGAGAGCCTCCAGGTGAAGGGTGACCCCCACAGCGAGGGCTTATGACAGCAGGCAGCAATCAGAAAATGCTGAGCTGAGACCAAACAAACTAGGAAAATGTTGGCTCCATCATTCCTCAGATCTTTATTTCCAAACCAGGCAGGATCTAGAGCCAAAGTCAAAAACCTACTTGCTATTTTCATTGGCATGATAAGGTTGAGACCATCAGCTGTGCGAAACTGTGTTGCTCATTAAATCCCATGCTTTTGGGTAAAGGGCACGAGTCAGCCATCCTGATGGCAGTAGCTTTGCTCCTTGGCAATGGCTGGGCAGATGGATGGACTCGTGTTTTAACATCAGTGCCTATAACTTCACTTGCCCTCACGACAGCTACTGAGAGTTTTTCTTCAACCTCACAAGGGGCTTGGGCAGGCTCCTTAGACACACTAAAGACTGCATTCACAGACGTGTATTGATGCAGAAATTTTTCTAAACCCACGAAAGAGAAGGAAAATAGGAGAGAGTTTCCATGGCTATTTTTATTCTACCTTACATCACATATACAAGAGTACAGAGTTCAGCAATCATGCATTTTAAACAACTTGCCTGGTGTTTGGCATATCTGTGCCTAGTTTTGCTGCTTTGCTACAGGCAACCTGTGTGACCTTTGGGCTTCACTTAATACCATTGTCTCTGTTTCCCACCTGTGAAAACAAGGCTCAAAGTACTCCACACTTCAAAGGCCTTTTTTTGAGAATAATTGCTTTACCGTTACGGTAAGAACAATCATAAAGTGCACAAGGCAGAGGGACACCACACATTAGTGATACTCTGCTAGTTTTCCTGGGAAAGCAGCACATATGGGGAGTTAATAATTGCCAAATGTAGTTATTGTCAAGCTAAGGCTGCATTTCTGAACAACGTGTAGAGTAGATAGCTAATGCCATACCAGTATAAGGAAATATGTAGCTTGTACTATAGCTCAGGGATGGGATGGTCAGTTCTTGCCAATTTGTTAATGAAATAGTACACCATTAGGTTAAACCAAGAAGAGGATTACCAGAGAACGCCAGAGTGGCTGGACTTGAAGACCTTGAGCAGCCTGTTGTCTCCTGCTGTTGTCTCTCCTTGCCTGATAAGGAACGCTGCAGCCTTAAAGTAATTATTTTGTTGGAAGCTCTTCTTGAAAAGCAGAATAAGCATGATGAACCAAACTTGAGTTGCATATGCAAGCAGCAACACCATTTTTCAGCTTAATTAAAGTTTAATCAATAGCTGGGACACAGCTGTTGACTAGAAAACCAGCATATGGAGCTGATCTGTGATTGTCTGAAGAAAAGAAGAACTTGCGCGCACATTAGCCCTACGCTTCTGTTACAGCAATTGCTGTTTACATTTAAATCTCGCCAGATTGACAGTAAGTCTGAGTTCTTACTGTGACTTGACTTTTTAAAGTTTTGGAGAAAATGGCATATGAAGATGAGCTTTGTGCTAAAAGCGAATCCAGTGCTGTGCTGCTATCTATAGTATTTCCTGTCTCACAATAGCCCACCCAGCTGTCTTCTCTGTAGCTGAATATTTAACCCTAAGTAATGATGCACGGACGACGTAATTCTGCAATGCAGCACAGCGCCGATGGCAGCTGTAGATTTGCTAACCCCACACAGTAATACAGACTACAGAGGCTTTAGGGTCTCACTGAAAAGAATTGTGTGGCCCAAAAATGCTGCTTGGGAACCACAGATTTACCTGCGGGGTTTGTGTTTGTAATTCTTCCCTTAGGTGATTTTAGCACATGTTCCCTGTAGTGTGCAGGGTGTAAGCTGATGTTACTCCCTAATACTGAGAGAGGTTTGAAATCTCTAAGAGAAGGCTATGCGTAGAAGTACCTGAATCTACTCCCTTCTCCATCAGATGTGGCTAACCTCTATTTTGCACCTGACATTGATGATCCATGCTTCATCATCAGATATTACTGCCAAGTCAGCTACTTTGCGATACAGCTAGGATTACGGGATTCTGTAAAAAAAACCCCACCTTTAGTTAAATGAGATTCCCGAAGTCAGGACTCGCAGTGCCTTGTTTACCGCCAGTTACTCAGCTGAGCAGTGCTGTCACTGAAAGCGTCACCCAGAACATTCCCATCGCAGAGACAGCACTCGGATTAGGCCAGAAAAAGCATTTAGGTTTCTCTTTCTGCAAAATGTTGGTCCTGATTACTAGAAAGCAGATGGGAACAGAAGATTCACCATCTTCTGTGTGTAGCGGAGGCTGGGAATGTGCAAGGAGCCCCAGTGGTTCCAGAGGGGATCCTCCCTGGGTACCGCGCCTGCTCCCCAGCTTGCATAGCCGCACAAAATCGCAGCAATGGCGCTGTCTGTCTCAGCGTCTGGCCTAACATGTCACCATGGGGAGCCTTTGATTTAACTGACAGATGCGGACGGCCACAGAGCCAGGTAAGTCCCCAGTGAGCACACCGCTGCACGCGCAGCAGAACAAGTTATTCCAAACGAAGTTTGTGCTACTTTAGTTTCAGAAACGTCCCCTCCAGATCTGCCTGCTCTGGTGGGTAATGCTTTGCTTTAAATATCATTCTGTGCTGTTTTGACATTTCCCCCTTCTGCAAGCTACAGAGCTTGTCTAAAAAGCTGGAGGGTCTTTTTTCGTGAAGTGGGAGCATTCAAGCAGATAGGCAGACGTGCTGTGGGGCACCAACAAATAAATTATACCAACCCTCACTGAACGTAGTGCAGATGCAAATTTAAGCTGTCAAAGAGATGCACTTGCTTCTCCTGCGCCATCAGGGTATATACCTCATGAAGATGGAGGCACAGCTCTGTGGTGTCCTGTGGTTATATTGTAGGTTCTTGCCTCCAAAAGCTGCTTATGTCGTTTCAAACAGAAGGCGAGTATCTGCAACAGGTTATAGCAAGGAGAAAGGTTATATGGAGGAGAAAGACAAGGGTAAAATGGCTGGAGATTGCGGTTGTGTCTCTTGGCATCCCTTCTTGGTGAGGATTAATTTCTGGTTTGTGTCCAAAATGACACCGTCCTTGCCTCCTCCATCCTCCTCCTTATACCGACCTGCTGGAAGAGCGGCTGCCCTCCAGCCCAGGCACCGTGAGGGACAGGGGGTTGCGTAAGAAAACGTTTCCCTGGCTACCTCCTCTCATTCTCGTCCTCCCCACAGCAAAAGGCTCTGGCATCTCGTTCAGCCATTTTCACCGTAATACTTTATTGATGCTGGAAGTTCAAATCATTGTTTACAGAGATTATATTCCCCTGTGAAACTCCAAAAGCTATCGGCAGGCCTGCACGATGCTCGGGCTAGCTGCTTCCCCACCAAAAGCAAGTTCCAGGTTAAATCAATCTTGACACCCGACGCAGGGGAGGGGACGTGAGCTCTGAGCCAAGCGAGAATTCGCTTCTGCCCCCTTTTTTTTGGAAATGCCACAGCTACACTCTGGTTGGATGAGACAAATTTTTTTGAAACCGCCTGAAACACATTTTGGTTGAAGTCACTGGAGGCTCATGTCAGTCTCCCAGTCCTCCTTTGATGTGTGTCTCCCAGTTAGTGCGGTAGCAATCATCAGCTGCATATTTTTTATGAAAAGCAAGAATGCAGTTTGCCTTAATGTCCTTCTATACGTAAAATAAGACATGTTTAATTTAAGAACACCACCACATACTTAATGCAGCTTTGGTAGCTGACAGCCCAAAGTGATTACCGTAGCCCACAGGGATCCTGTGGGCTGCACGACAGTAGAGGACATGAAAGGCCTGTGATTTTTAATTCTTTTTTCCACCATACTTTATCATATGAAATGCAGCACAGCTGCTGTCCTGCACTACTGAAAAGCTCTCCATGATCTCCTGTGCTCGGGGTGGGGACAGAGGGCTCCATCAAGGTTTGGAAAATTTTGCGGTAACTTTCTTGTCATGAGTTCGTTAACAGGAGTCGATGATGAAACGCCAAACAATGTCCTTCCGGCACACAGGGTGGGGTGTATAGGTGGTGCTGGGCTGGAGGACGGGAGAGCAGAGCTGGTGGCTACTGCTGCTGATTTCTAACCTTGGCAAAAGCCTTGCTTAAGTTGCTCGCTTTTGCTCAGCCTTACTGGTGGTAAGACGGCAGCAAGATTGCCCCAGGGGAAAGGCGTTGTGGGCCAGGTGATACGAACCCCCCCAGGTAGGTGCCTGCAGCAGAGCTCAGGTAGACCATCAGCCCTGAAAGAGGTGTCCGCCGAGACCCCACTCAACCCCGTTCAAAGTCGCTCAGCCAGCGGCTGCTTTGCATCAGCCTCCCAGTGCCTCCTCAGCACCCGGGAGATGGGGGATAGGGGAGCGGGGTGGCCGTGCGCAGCGTGTCCCCAGCCAGCCCAGACGGCAGCAGGTCCCTGCCGATCTCCCGCAGGGACAGCAGGCGCGCCAGCCAGCACCATAAGAAAGGGGGCTGGCCGCCATAACGGGACATGGGCCTGGGCGTCTGCAGGGGAGGTGGCAAGGAAGGGCTTATGACACCACCATCATCTGCTGAACCGTGGTGGCTGAGAATCACAGAATCACAGAATCACAGAATGGTTGGAAAAGACCTGTAAGACCATCAAGTCCAACCATCAACCCAACACCACCATGCCCACTAAACCATGTCCCACAATGCCTCGTCCACGTCTTCCTTGAGGTGCCCCCAAGCCACACTTTTGCTATGAGCTTGCTCCAGTGGGTTGGTGGGACCCCTGCCTCGGCCACACATGGCCAAACCTCCTGCTTGGGGGCCACGCCGTGCCCCGGGTGTACCAGCAGACTTCATCCACCCCAACGCCTTCCCCCAGGCCGCAGGGCACCATTTTGGCACCATCCTGGTCCTCAGCCGTGCCTCTGCCCAGCCCCATCCCCGCCGTCTTGGCTCATGGACTCCCCCTCGGGGCCAGGGCGGGTCTCAGGAGCTTTAAGCTACTCTTTAAATTCATTTTCCAGCTTGCTTGAGTGGAAAGTTTTGTTTTGCTTTGTTTATTTGGTGGAGGCTTGTCCAGCGTGGCGGTCAGCAAGCCCCTCAAGGCTGGGCAGGCAGGCGGGGGTGCGGCAGGCCCCAGGCGAAGCGCCGGCACTCCTGAGCCACCGCCGTGCATTGCCAACGGAGCGTTTCAGTGATTCACTTTCTGCTGTCCCGGCTCTAGGGGATGTGACTGACTGTGCCGTACGTCCCCTTCCCCATCTCTCTGAGAGGTCACCCGCTGCCGTGGAAAATACATTGCTGTGAAGGCAGCGTGTCGTTCAGAAATACCTTTTAAGAGCGTGTGTATGTGTCGCATGTTTATTCCATATATATTTTTCTCCCCTAACAAAGGTACTATTATGCACACACGTATGGGTCCTAAGACTACAAATAAGCATGGGCTGTAGGAGGTAAGCGAAGAGGAGCCAGCCTGAAGTCCGCCTGCCCACACCAGCGCACGGCTTATCAAGCTAAGCCTGGGCCAAAGGAGGCAAAGAAAAATATGTACCCATCTCACGCAGGAATGAGAAAACAGAGAATTTCCATGGCAGTGTTTGGTGTTTTACCGCTGCAGTGCCCACTGCTTCCAAGCAGCCTGGGTGGGTGCCCTGCGCGCTTGGCCCCTGGCTCGATTCATGGCTCAGTTCTCAGTGCACACACCCTGTTCAAAAACACTCTCTCCTTCAGTATTTTTAACGAACCACGCAGAGCATTACAAATGCGCTGTCCACAGAAGAAACAATGCAAAGCTTATTGTCATGTATTTTTCATGAAAACGCGACTGATTTAGAAGGATCATTTGCAGCTGGTGAATTGAAGTGCTTGCTGCTGATCGCAGCGTCCCCCAAAACATAAGCACGAGGAGAGGTGCCACTTTCATTCCTCGCTTTTATTCACAACTTAACGAGGAACACAAGCTTTTTGGTGTTTAGTTCCCAGTTAGTTTCTCGGCTTTGAACTTATTGCTATTTCTGTTTCAGATTATTCAACTTGTTCGGCTCCAATATTCTTTCTGCACATGCAGGAAAATCACTTTTATCAAAAGCTGGTTCAGTTCAGCCAATTCTTGTTCCAGATGTTCAAATGGTAATTCCATCAGTTCAGTGATTTTATGTTCTTTAAAACTTTAACAGCAAACGTTTATGGTTTTCACTTTGAATTTTATTTCATTCATTTAAAAAAAATATATTAAACTTATGTTTTAGTACCCAGTGTAAGAATTTCATGCTTTATTTTAAATAGGCTTATGTCTTAAGTAGGCTATTGAATTATTAATGAATCCAGCTTAAGTGTTTACTTATGTATAAGTATACGCATATAATTTAAAAGAAAACAAGATTTTTAAATATCATGCAGTCTAAAGTCCTGATTTCCAAAGGTTAAGAGGGACATTTATGTTTGCAAAACACTTGCCAAAAGATAATGATTACTTCTGACTCCTGTTTTATCTTAAATGTGAAAACATCATTCCTCGCATGCCTAAAATGGATTGAAACTTCTTCTGAATGTTCCTTGCACGTGTTTTGTATATGAATTAAAGGCCTCATATCTGAACTTCCTGACATTTTTGTTTGAATTTCAAGGAGGATTATGTACAAATATAGCAGTGCTCTATGCAAGAAGGCTCTATACAAGAAGCCATCTCAGTAAGGGGAACCAGAGAGTAAGTTATTTGGAAATGCTTACATAGTTCGTTACTGAACTCAGGATTAGAAGAAATATCCACAGATGTTAAGAAGAAATGACAATAACTTTGATCACTTAAATTTGAAACTTTTTTAAAGACCCTTTTAAAGATAAAATACTTATTTTAGGAACCAAAGACATTTTTATAGAAGATGGACATAGCTGTTCTCCCTGAAACAGATCTTCAGCTCTTGGAGGTCTTGATGAAACCTTCAGTCCATGGCATTTGTTACCTGAACTAATGGAGAGCTGTCTCTTTAAAGATGTTCTCAGAAGTTTTTGGCACAAAGACAAAACCGCCACAACAGGACCGCTGATGCAGGATCCCAGCCCTCATGCCTGTGCATTAGCAAATTGTGCATTAATGCGCTGATAGTAAAACCATTTTGCACAAGGGCATTTAGCCAACCAGACGTGACAGCCACAGGTGTTTTCATGAAGCCAAGCTGCCAGAGGAGGTGTGCCTTCCATCTTCAGCAAGATTAGACTCAGAGTATAATTAATGTCATCCGAGACACACGTTGGTTTATCCACCCTGATGTTGTTTTGTTATACTCACCTGTTTTCTATGCTTTGCTTTTTCTTTTGCACGTGTTTAACCTTTCATCATTCACAAGCCCGCTCACTTCTGCAAGTTGTGTTGCATCCAGCCTGTCCGTCTCGTCCCTGTGAAGGAGCTGCGGTGGCAGCAGGATACCTAAAATGAATGCAGAAGGTACAGCTCAACCAGACAGAGCGACCCTGCAGCCTGGCAGTACTTCTGTGCTGTTTGCTTGCCACCATGCATCCATCCCAGCCTTCACCTCCCTACTTGGTCAGCACTGCTTTGACCAGGCTAAAGAGTGGACAAACCCATTTGTGCATTCCCATGGAATAGCTCAATATTTATATTCTGATTTTCATATTAATTTGCTTAGCTGCTGCTCTTGGAATATTGCATTTCATGAAAAACCTAAATATTCATCTCTTCATCCCAAATGCATTGCTCTGTTTCTCTCAAAATGTCAAAATCAACACTTTGGGATGGAAGTTAAAACATTCAACCAGCTTTAATAGAGACATTGTTGAATAAATGCAGTCTGAAAAAGCATTTTGACATCTAGATTTAAATTGTCTGTGTAATAACTTCAGTAAGATACTCAGACACTTTTGTAATGGGAAGAGGCAACTATTTCTCCTATTAACCAGCTGATCACTGAAATTCAGTTCACCCCGCACACCTTTTGACAAGAATGCAGAAGTGTGATTTTAACTTTTTCCCCATTGTTTGTCTCATGAACGGTCCTCGAATAGTTTGTTTTAGGTAAATAATGTAAATAATTTTAGCTCTATAGGCTTAGTGAAGTTCTATTTATAAACTGTTCATATCAGCAATACTAACTCAGATATGACTTACTCCCCACTTAAAGAAAATCCCTTTGTCTCAACTTCTACTTATCCTTAACACAAAAACACAGGGCTCACAAGTGATGTGGAGAATAAAGATCACTTTGATGTTTCTTCTAACCTAAAAAATAGGTATCTTCCATGAATGAAAGCTTTATTCTCCTCATTCCTAACGTGTAAAATCTCTGGAGAGAGAGAGAAGGAGACCAAAACCGATAGTAGCTAAATTGAAGATCACCATCTCCTTGTGCTCCCTTTGAGCCGTATTTTTCATGTTTCTCTTGTCTTTCTTTCAGAATAAAATAATCCCTGTTTTATGGTTGTCTGTCACTTTGCTCGGAGCATGGCAAGTATCATGCTGACGGATACAGTAAGACAGCTTGGTGACTATCCCAGTCAGCCCCTAAGATTTTGCTTACTGCCTCTTGTTTCTCTAGAGCAGAGGATTTTGGTAATTTCGAGTGATTGCCTTGCTCAGCACTTGCCACCCGAAAGCATCCCTCCCTACCCTGCGCGTGCCCGGGGTGGCTCAGCCTGGCAGCGTTTCCCACCTCAGTGAGTCACCAGCGAAGAAGTCAGTCCAGGAACAAACAAGGTGCACATATCTCGGGCTCTTGGAAATGGGAAGCAAAGGCAGTTCCTGCTCTCGTCTAGGCAGGATACCGTCGCCTTCCCCCGCGGCCCTCGTGGCCCCAGTATTTAAGGAATGTCTGAACCGGCGTTGTTTTCCTCTCCTGAAGGCCGGTTAAAGCCTGAGACTAGAGGCCAGCTGACTGAGCTAGCTTTGACACTGACTCATTGTGCGATCTGGAGAAAGTCACTGCAGTTATGTCTACAGCGTGCCAGGCAGAGATAGCTGCGGCTCTGGAAGTGGGGCTGGCACTGCACCCTGGCTGCTTTGGCAGCCGTGCGGCAGAGGGACCGGACCGTGCGAATGCAGCTATTCAGCTACTCTGCATTGTGCAAATGCACCGCCCTGCTCAGAGGTTTGCTCAGGAGACTCTGTACAGTGTTACACTGCGAACTGAGATACATCCTTCACCTCTTCGTCCCTTGTTTTCTTCCTTGGTACTGTGGAGTGAATAACTTCTGTGCAGTAGTATGCAGTATTTGAGACTCTCTGAAGAAAGGCACTTTATCGCTGTACTAGTGCTTTACTTGTTGGAGAGCCCTGCTAAAAGGCTTTTGGGTGTGCCTGTAAGCCTGATTTTAGCAGAGCTGTAAAAAGACTGCATTCAGTAGCACCAGCAGTTCTTCCTTACGGTGCAATCTAGAAGTTGATGCTGAGAACAAATTGAACCAAGAGATGTGCTTGGGTGAGTATCCGAGAAACTGAGAAAAAAAATTAAGGACAAAATTCACACATTTCCTCAGCGAACGGGAGCGTGAAAGTCATCATGAAAGGAACTAAAGGGTGATAAGGCCATGTCTGTATGTAAACAGCGCCAGGCAAACCAGAGCAATATGAGCTCAGAATTAGTGGGAAATGAATAGTGGGAGTTATCCCAGTGGTGGGGGCACAGAAGCTTACGTGTGGAGTGTCATCACCAGCCAGGCATAGGTGAAGGGTAGTGGTGAGGTCAGACATGATTAACAGCGTGAGTTGCACAAGGGATGAATTTGGCTGCGTCTAGAAGAAAGGTCTCCTCCAGATTAGGCAGATGCTACAAACTGAGCCGCTAGCAGGGTTGTTATGTCCTGCTGCATCCCCCATGCCTGCTTTTCCCTGATAACATTTTGCAGTACTTCATAGACTCGGGTATTTGCCTTGCTGGCGGACCATCGTGCAAGCTGCGTCTGTGTATTTCAGCGGAGATGTGCTTATTTGGTACATTCCACAGCGAGGTCTATCCGTACAAGTTAGTGCCACTACCTATACGCTGGGTTCTCGCGAGGCTTACACCACTAAGTTGTTGAAAGGTTTTTCCTGTGTCTGAAGCTAAACACTTTGAGTACCCAAAGGGCTTCTCTCTAGCTCTTGATCAAGCAGTCATCTTTACTGAGTACACTAGAAAGTAGCTCCTGAGTGTAAGTATAAGAATTACCAGCTGATACAGAAATCGAGAGAATGCTGTGAAAATTGCATGTGCATCAATCTAATGAGTATTTCAGCCCAGTTAAGGTATGCTTATAGCTAAATCAGTGAGTGGGAGACCTCCAGAGAAAAAAAATAATGTTTTGTAGGCCTGCAGAATTTTAGAATGTAAAACTTTTGAACTGCAATCTCTCCTTTCCGGCTTTTAATGACTGCAATCATTCAAAATAACAGGAAGACAAAGCCCATCTGAAACACCCGATCTTTCCAACAGCTACGCTATTGCCAGTGAATGTGTATTCATTCCTCATGCCAGGAGGTTTTTCTCTTGCTCACGTTTTACATAAAAGGTGCAGCATCTTCTCCTCAGTATTATTACTTTTTGTGATTTTCAGATACACACTGACACATCTCTGACATTCATCTCAGCGTTCAGGCTGGAGAAGTCCCTGCAGCTAACTACTTTTTCACCCTCATGGGTGTGTAAAGTTTTATGGGAAGCTTGCTTGCCTGCTTGAGAAAGAACTTGAGTTTGCTTTTTCCTGGCTTCCAGGGGCTGATTGCCCAAGGTTCCAGGTAAAATACGCAAGACTGGTCATCTCAACAGGCAGGCGACGGCCGCACCAAGCACCTTGCCAAAGACAGTATGAATAACACAGTGTGAAATGGCATCTTCTCTCCAGCACTTTCTGGGAGACTCCGTTTTATCCAGCCTTCAGGACAACTCTTCACAGACAGATTTCACTACTAACCCCTAGATCGCAGGTTCTCCAATGGAAAGGTAATGTGCTTTGCCTCCTCCTGCTGCAGGCTCGCCCCATATGCAGCTGGAGGCTCTCAGGTCTGCAGGTAACCCCACCGCAGAGGCTCAGGGGCGCCTGAAACAATCCCATGCACAGGAGCTGGTTGGTCATTTCTTAAATGGCCTCTTCCTTTGGAGGGGTTTCAACTAGAAACTCTGGAGAGAAACTGCTCGTCTGATGCACTTCAGCCCTAAGCAGGTCCGTCCGGCCAGCGCGGCACAGCCAAGGCAGCATCCCTTCCGGCAGTTCAGCAGACGGCTCCGCGTGCGGGGCTTTTCTTACAGTGTTTTTAAAGCTTGGCTGTGGGAAGACTCAGGGATGGGATAGCTGAGGTCAGAAGTTTGACCATTCTGGGGGGTGCAGTTTGGGGGCATTTTGTACTTAGGCTGCTGTGGATTAAGTCAATCCTTTGGGCACTGAATCTCTCCTTTCCTCCTCTCCTTTTTAGGAAAGGATTGGAGGGGAGTTTAAGCATGAGGAAGGTTAAATTATTGATTTGACAGCTAGAAACCGTTTGTGCAGTGCTTCATCCTAGGACTGAACATAATGTCATACTGAAGCTCGAGGCTTTGGCTAAAACAGTTAGCTCTGAGTATTTAACAGTCAGGATACTTCAGGTAGCTGAAAGCCAGGACAGCTTTGACAGCATAGCTGCAATAGTTGGTCAGAAGAGCAAACATTTCCAAAGTAGATGCAGCTTCTAAGAGAAAAATCATGCTTTTGCTGAGAGAGCGAATTCCAGCTTTCTCGAGCAAAATAATAAGCTATCCAGACAAAAGCGCCGTTTTCTCTGCTTACACCTACATCTGCACAAGGTGCTTTTGCTGGCACAGCTCTGCCTTCGAAGGATCTTATCTCATCACAGCTCTGGCTGACACAACTGTGCCAAGAGACTCAGTAGCAGAAACCTGACCTGAAAACACCTTGGCTCAGCTTCAGGGTTAGCACCCAGCCGGGAATAAAGAGAGCGACTGACAGAACCCACTTTCTGAGCTGTCCTGGAATGAAACACATGCACAGCCTGGGTGTGTGAAATCGTTGCCTGTTGGGCAGGAGATCCCTCGGCTCTTTCAGCCGCTGTATTTTGGGGAGTGGGTTTGGTCTAAAGGAAAACTTCTGGGGCCCAACAAGGTGCTGAAGTTTAAAACAAAACAATGAAAAATTGGCTGGGATGCAGACAGCTTGTTGTTGTATTTCAGGGCCCTGCCTGTGAGCAGGCACGGATACTGAGGCATGGGGCTAATGACCATCACGCTGCTAGAACCAGATGACTTCCAGAGGAGAGGAAAATTGAAATCTGGATCACTGCAAGTCATTAACACTCGCAATTAACCAAGGTGAGCCACTTAAACGGTGTAAAATGAGATGGTAACACTTGCGAGAATGTTGTAAGGATAACTGCATTAAAAACTGACCTATGTTTATCACTCAGCATTGAGGCTCAAGCAAAAACACAGAAGAGCTGCACTGCAGATTTAATAAGAGTGCTATTAATTGCTGTTTTGCAAGGGGCTTAGTCTGATCTCAGAGTCAATGCCAGCGGGAGGCACGGTCCTGCTCATGCCTCCACCCCTGACACGCAGGCACTCGCTTTGTGCCAGTGATCTCTGGGGCCTGGAGTGTGTCTGCTCACCCCACTGATCCAGCTGGAAAATAACTGCACCGCAACACCGTATCCCTGGTTGTACCATGCCGTGAATGTGCGGAAGGCTCGAAGTACCACCCGAAGAAGATGGTGTAAGAGAGTGTATGCTGTGCCTTCAAAATGCCTCTGACAGCTCTTGAAATACTCGGCTTAATGCCATTTATTGATTTGTAACCACGGAGACGGTACGTGTTCCCATTGCAAAGTGAGGGAAAAGCTCTTTCCCTTCACCTCCTCAAGCAGTGAAGCATGTTGGAAAATACACTTACTCGTCGTAACGTAACCTCCTGCGGTCTTCACGGGAGGGACGAATGAAATGTTTGCGTTCTCAGAGGCTGCTGCATTTTCACAAAGGTGGAGAAAATCAACCTTTCCTTGCAAAGCAGCCTGGAGCAAAAAGGGCTAAACTATTTTGGGAGATGAGAGATAAGCAAGCCAGAAAGCCTTATCAGAGATCTGTCTTAACTTGCAAAGGTATTTTCTTTGATGAAAGAATTCAAACAGTTGTTTTAAATGTTCTGTCAGCTCGGATTTGTTTTCAGAGGGATCTCACTCATACGCCATCCTGGACTAACGAAGCCCTTCTGCATTAGCTTCTTTAGTAAGAATCTTCACTTTCTGAATTAAAAATTCATTAAAGTGTAAAAATAAAGGAATCAACAGAACAGTCAATTCAAAAAACAAAGGCTGATGAATACTGGACTTCAGTAGGGATCAATATTTGTTCCAAGTGCTCGTTACTGGACAAGTCAAGTCCAACTCCGGCCATTTCAGGACGGACGGGAGCCCTGTGATTGAGCCTGGTGCTAGCACTTGCCCGTCGGCTGACAGCAAACTCGTAACACTTCTTGGAGATTCGATGAGGATTAGAGAAAATGGGCAAAAAGACCAATTGTAGAAACTGATGCTACAGCATCAAAAACCATAATTAGCTACCAAAGTTTCGAAACAGAAGTACTAGAAGATACCAAAGAAAACCAGGTATTTTCAATGGCATGGCTGCATGCATTTCTTCTGGTCTAAAACTCAGTCCCCCTGTTCAGCCTGAGACACACTACAGCTGCGTGGCCACCGCGACAGGCCGGTAACTTGCTGGAAAAAAGTGTTTTGAATTGACTTGCCCGCTTTGCAAACCGTGCTTAAACAGCAAATGGTACCTTCCCGTTTTGTTAAGAATTCAAAATATTTACTTTCAACATGCTTTTGAATGGAAACTTCCACTTTTTTAGAAGCTACGGTCAGAAACGAAGTACAACCAAATCATTTTTTCCACATACAAACCCGTGACATGAAGAGTTTTGTCTAACCCAGCCGTTGGAGAGGGGACGGGTGGAAGAGCTCTGAAATAAAAACGTTTCGGGTCAACTCAAAGCAAAATTAAGAGCTCGCCAAGCCGAGCCCCCGGTCCGCTACTCGCGTGGCTCTGCTCCTGAAGGAGCAGCATCTCAGGCCTCCGCCGACCGTTTGCTTCGCCATGCAGGAGGCAAAGGCCCGGCTGGTTTGAGGGGTGGGACGCGAGGCAGCGGACGGAGCGCACCCATCCCCACCGCCGGAGCGCACCCATCCCCACCGCCGGCGTTGCCGCGGTGGTCGGCGGGGGGTGTGACGGCCCCTTCCAGCTGCGGGACCGGGCCTGCTTCCCAGGGAGCCGCGGCCGGCCCTCCCTCCCTTCCCACGGAGCAACACGGGGGATTCCACAGGCAGCTCCAGCCCCGCGTCAGAGCGGAGCTGCCGGCCGAGGGCCGGATGCTGAGGCGGAAGGTGGGCAGGGAGCGCCGCGGCCGCGGGGCGGGACAGGCGGGATGGCCGACGGGGCACCCCGGGCTGTGACCCCGTAAGGGCCCCAGGGCACCCGGGGCTTGCGGCCGCCCCGAGCCCACCCCACGCCGGGGAGCCCCGCCGGCGGGAGGCCGGCCCTGCCCTGCCCTTCACCCCGCCCCGGGAGCGGCGGCGGGCGGTGCCTCCGGAGGCTCCCGTCGGGCGGGGCAGGGCCGAGGCTGAGGGCCGCGGCGGGGCGGGGGGGGGCTCCGGCCCGGGCCCCGGCGCCGAGCACGCCCCGCCCGCCGGCGGCGCCGAGTGACTGCCGTCGGGCCCAATCAGGGCGCCGGCCCGGCCCGGCGCTGCCGCCCGCCCCGTCGGGGAGGCCCGGCCCCGGGGCGGGGAGCGCGGAGAGCGCCCGGCGCGGCCCGGCCCGGCGCGGCGTGGCCCCGCTGGGTCCCGGCCGCCGTGTGCGAGGCGGGGGCGCGGGCGCGGGCGCGGGCGCGGGCGGTCCGGGGCGGGGCGCGGGCGGGGCCGGCCGGGACGGGGCGGGCGGCGGAGCGGCGCGGACCGGACGGCGGCGGGGGCTGCCCGGAGCCGGCAGAGACGGAGGCGCGGCCGCCGCGGGAGGGCCCGCCGGGGTTTGGGGGCAGGTAAGGGGCGCGCCGCGGAGCTCCAGGGGCCCGGTCCCGCTGTCCGAAACCGAACCGAGCCCGACTGCGGCAACTTCGTGTCCCGGCGGGCTGAGCCCCCGCCGTGCCCTGCCCCGCGGCTGCCCTGCGCGGGCGGCGGCGGCAGCGCGCACCGACGGCTCCGGCCGCGCCGTGCGGGCCGCAGCGGGGCGAGCTCCTCCCCGCCGCCATGGGCCCGGGCCGCCCGCCCCGCCTCGGGGCACCGGGTCTGCCCCCGGGGAACGGGGCGCCGGGCGCCGCTGCGCGCCCCAAGCGCGGGCGGGGAGCCCGCCATGAGCCCCAGCGCCGTGGGTCGGGCACCCGCCGCCTGCCCCCCCAAGCGCCGTGCGGGGAGCGGGCAGCTCTCGGGGTGGCGGCGGGGGTGCGAGGAGGGGCTCCCCCTCCAGCCTGCCCGCCCCCCGGCCAGAGACCAGCCGGCCCTCTCTCCTCAGGCTGCGGCTCGGTGTGCCCGTGCTGCGTTTGCTGCATCCTGGCTGGAAGGGGGAAGGACAGCGGTTTCAGAGGGAGGGTCGGTAGTTAGCTCCTGACCTTCCCTAACTTACGTGTCGGAACCGACATAGCTTTTAGGGGAGTTTTGGGGAGAGGTAGGCTCCGGTTTAATCTCCTCAGGCTTTAGTAGGACGCTTCAGCCGCAAGTACTGTGAAACTTCAGTTGTGAGTTTTATCTTGAACTAACAAACGTGTTTTGATTTAAGGCCTGGGGTTCTCACATCCTGTAATTATTTCTTCTGGGTCCGTTTCTCGTAGGTCTGCGACTTTTAAAAAACTGAAATAGCAGTGCTAGCTCACGCCCCGGCTGAGGTGCAGCTGTAGCAGTAAAAAGGGGCTTTATACCTATGTAGTTCTTTCGGGGGTGGTGGGGGGAAGTAAAGTACAGTGTTAAAATGCTTCACTGTGGTATAACAGCATGTCTGTGCTCTCCGGTGGAAGTGCAGCGCTACCGATCTTGTGCGAAAACACAGATGAAATGTTTAGGGCTCGGGCTTGGCTGCGTCTGAGCCTTCAGGGACTCTGCTGGCTCTCTGTATTTTGGCCCAAGCACAGATACTACCAACAGCACGATGTGTAAGCTCTGGTATGTATTGCAATGGCAGCACAATTGAGCAATACGAGTGTCTCTGCATTCCAAAAAGTAAACAGCAAAAATGGGTCACAGAGTGAGAATATTCTCCGTCCTTACACGATCGAGTATCTGAGAAGAAGATGTTTCAGTGTGCCAACTCCAGATTTATTGCTTCTATTAAAGGTAGCAGCTGTAGCTTGAGGATTTAACTTTGTGAAGTGACTTGCAATTATGATAAAAACTACAAGTACAGGTTTCAGTAAAAGTGGTGCACTCAGTGAGGTGGCGTGGCAGGTCAGTTCCAAAGGCATCCCAGAAACCAGGAAGACTGAAATCTGCTTAAACTCTCGGTTCCAAATGCAGCAAGCATTTTGGCCTCTTAACTTCTTCACATCAGTGAGAAATTAAGAGACGAAGTGCTCCCTGGTGTGGCTTAGTATCCCTCCCGGGGGAGTTTTGACAACAGGATTTAGCACAGTTTCTTGAAAAGCTTTATCAAATAGATCAGCTCCTAGAAGCAGAGGGAGTTGTTCAGCTTGCTGGTGAGAATGACTGTCAATGGCGTGCCGCATTGCTCATAAATTAAGGTCGGTGTTCCTGTGCTGGGAGTATGAAGTTGATGTTTCTCTCCTCCCCAAAGGCAGCAGGAGCTCCATGTGTTTGCCTGGCTCTGAAGCGGGGCCCTTAGGAGCGGGTTCCCTCTTCAGCATTGCTCCTGCTTTGAGGCACGCTGCCTTTGAACAAGGTGCTCTTAGGTATTCAGCAGCTGCTGTAACCCTCTTCAATGAGATAATGGCAAGAGCCCCAGTCAAAACGCATGGGTCTGCATTCAAGTGCTTCCTCAGCTTCAGTGAGTTTTGCCCTGGGTTTTCATCCGTTTGCTGGATCGGTTCTGGGTTTAAGAGCTCTGCTGAAGAATATTTAAGTTGACACGTCCTGTGCATATGTGTCTGCAGCAGCTCTGAGCTCTGCAGTAGATCCGTGCTCTGGAAAAATTGGTGAGTAACGTTTCTGCTCGTCCCTGAAACACAGGGTGGAGCGCCTTGAAGTCAGGGATGTCACATGGGGCAGAAAGCTGTGTTGAATGTCATCTCTTTTCTTCCTACTTAGATGCAAGTCCTGTTTCTGTTTCGGGCTGTGCTGCCTGTGCAGTGTGAAACGCGTTGCAGGAAGGAATGGGATCCGGATGAGAATGTCTATGGAGATGTATGGGGAGACTTTTCTTGTGTCCTGTGTCAACGTGAGGATGACGTTAACATTCCTGAAATTAGAGCCGTTCCCAGGTGGTGCTGCCAGCCTGTCTGGTCCCATCACTCCGCTCACTGGTGGTGAGGAGAACAAAGTCTGGTCCCTACTCACTGGTCGGGTCTGGATGGCCTGAGGACAGGCAACGCTGTGTGCTATGATGAGGTGCACGGTACAGCGTCCTTCAGACAGTTCTGTGTCTGTTGTATCCATCCAAATGGGGTTTCTGTGATGTTTCTGTTTTTCACTGCTTCAAGGAGCAGTTTCAACAAAGTGAAAATCCTTCCCCTGAAGAGGTTTAAAACCAAAGAAGGTTTAGTCACTTTCTTGACAGTGGTGTGATTGCATCAAAATATACCTTTGGCTTACTCAGGACAAGATAGTGTTGCTGTAAACTCATTTGAATAACTGACTAATTTCCTTTGTTGTGCTTTGCATTATGTGTTTTCTCTGAAGGTGGGGGGAGTGTGGAGAGGTGGCTGGATCACAAATCTGGTACAGATGGTCCAAAAATGTGTCCCTGACTCCTGGGGTGGGGCAAGAGGAGTGCAGAAAAATAAATGCCTGTGACTGGGGAGTCCACTGGTTTGCAGTAATTTTCAACAAAGTAAGAGCCCAAATATTAGGCAGGATTTAGGGAGGTGATGGAGCATCCTGGAAATTACTGTGGTGTTAGAGGTGGTCAGTAAAGCCCCCGTCCTGCTGCTGAATGTGCATGCTCTCCCTTAAGAAGGTGCTGGTAACCTCTGCCTCAGCTTGTAAATGGTGATACATAAGTTTGGTTGGTATACCTGAGACAGCTTCTTCTCGTACTTGCCTTTGTTATTTTCAGGCTTCAAAGCAAAACGCAAGTTATGTTGCTTCTTTAAAGCTGTACAGTTATGATCTGACCTATTTCTGTCCGGCCAAGCCACATCTGTAAATTTATAAATGCAAGGAACAAGTTTATTGGAAGGTTCAGGCAGTTTTTGTTGTATACACTCTTCTTGTGTGGAGCTTGTGCATACAGCCATGCACTAAGAATACATAAAACCACTTAATACCTTCATAAATAAAACCACTTAGTACCTTCCTGTACTGAATAGTGGCCCCCCTCCCCCATTTGTGAGATCCCATTAGTCATCCCATTTGTGACTTTCCTCTTGGATCCAGGCCAGGAGAGGTGAATTACATTGCTTTGCCTTGTGTTTACTGCTGGTATTTATATCCAGACCTTTATTTAGCATTTATTTAGCATCTAGTATAAATTACCACCCTGTCTTGCCCTACTGTAAAGTTGTTCGTGTGCCCAGAGCCTAACTGGTGTGTTGCAGTTTCTCCTTAGCAGATGTACTGTACCTAGGTCTCTTCCTTTGTCAGTCTTTACATTTGTGCTGACTTTTTTAGTTTGAGTAGGACTAGGGCATCAGCCTTCCCTGTGTCTTGGTAGGAAAGGAACTCTTAGCGCTGAAAAGCTGACTGCTAAACAGGTGATCTGTGAATGGAGAAAGGGTGGCCATTTAATGACAGCTTCAGAAATCAGTGGAGTTCACTGTTCAAATAGCTCTTCGAAGATGGCAGGTTTACAAGCATTAATCTTTGCATAACATGGGAAAGGCTCTGTGTTATTCCTGAGAGATTACATCTCTTGCCCAACGTTTGGAAAAGTCAACAACCAATCCAGAATTGAAACTTGGTCCTTCTTTTGGAGGACAGTGTTTCTCTTGCTGTGGGGTTATTATCTGCAGTTGTTGTGTGTCTCCAACTTCAGGCAACTTTAGCAGATGATCGCTCTGAGTTGTAACATCTATTTCAGTGGGTTTCTGGTGGGATCTTAGCTTCAGATCTCCCCTTGTTCTGAGCGCCCTAGCAAGGATGCTCAGCTGTGAACACACCTCGAGATGCAGGGAACGATGCATCCATTTTTCCCCTCCTTTTTTTTTTTCACCTCTCTCTCACAAATTGACTTCTTCGTTGGTTCAGCTCAGGCTGAGGATAGTGGCCGTCTGTTATTTTTCTAATAGTGTTTGCTGCCAAGATAGTACTTTATTTCTGCTTAAAGGTTGGAATTTTCCGTTAATAATTCAGTCATCATACTGAATTTGCAGTTGCTTGCCTGTGATGTGTATTGCCCTTGCTATGGGCATATATGGTTTCCTGATATCCTTTAGCTTCCAGAGCACTTTGTTCCTCTGTGACTTCTGCTGTACATGAGAAAAGTGTGGTGGGTTAAAGCTTTATCCTTTTTCCAACGGCTGTGCTTCTGTTTCTGTCAAAAGGCCAAGATAAACCAATTATGTAAAGAGCTGATTTCTTTCCTCAGTGGAAATATATTTAGATACAGGTCTTGCAGCCAGTCGTAGCTATAGCCTTTCTTCTCCTTGCCCCTGCCTGGGCCATCTTCATCATTAATGGGGAGAACTTGGGAAGGGCTTGGGCTGTGCAGTACAGCCTCGCAAACCTGACTTATCCCCTGGGTGGGAGTCCTGTGCTCTTTTGCTGTTGAGTGCTTGGCCCCTCTGGGCTGACAGAGCTAATGCTTCATCAGAGTGCTCTTCATTAGAGGTGCTGTCTGGGGGGAATGCTGTTAAATCTGACCCTCATGCCTTGCATGTTGGATCGTCTCCCACATGTCATCTCAGGACCGTGAGGAATGACCGCTGGTGAAGAGCAGAATCGTTCTTCTCTTTCTTCAAAAGCATGGTGCAAGTCTGAATCTTGCTAAAACCACTGACAGATGCAAAAGCCTGGTTCCCCCATATCACGTGAGAATACTTGGGCAGGGAGCTTAGATCTCCTGTCCAGCGTTGGGCTGGAAACCAGTGTCCCAGTCTGTGTCAAGGATGCTCACTTTCCCTTCTGCCACTCTGCATCGTTAATCACTGCAGGTTGTGTCAGAGAACCAGGACCAGAGGCCATTTAAGCAGTCTCTGGCTCGTGGTGTTTGAGGTAAGATAAAAATAACAAAAAGTGTGACTTTAAGCAGCCGTTTGCATGCATCTTGATGGCAATCACACTTCCAGCAGGCACAGTATTGTAACTCTTGCGTGTAACTCTTGCATGAATAAAATCCCATCGAATGCATCCCATGAACAAAAGGCTCCAAGATCAAGTACACTGATCCAAAAGTTGATTTGTACTTGAATCTTTCTTTATAGGCTTTTTCCTAAATATCAGTGGAAAACGTAAGGCTGAGACTTGAGCCGGCTGTTGCAGTATCTGAACTCTAAACTGGAGAATCTTTGTGCTGTCAAAGACGGCTGTCTAATTATGTCTCAGATCGGAAAAATCTGATAACCACTAGCATGAATCAGCACATTTTAAATCAAAGAGTTCTCGTGGCTCCAAGTGTGACGGATTTGGGAGAACAATTTTATTTTCTTGCTCTGAAACAGATGTGTCATAATAAGAGGAAATGATAATGATTTGGTCTTGCATGCCTTTTCTCGGACTGATCACTTCTGTAACAAAAATCTAGTGGAAAAGTATAGGGTGTATTTTATATAAGAATGTAGAATATAACCCCAGATAGTTCCTGGACACTGCAGTGGTTGTGAAGTGAGATACAAGGTAGTCAATTTTATTTGGTAACAGAAAAATAGCTTTAATACTGTAAAAACAAACAAACTGCGAAACAACCAACCTCCCAACCTCCTCATTTTCAGATCTTTCCCCTGTAGTGCTCTTTCATGAATGACAGAAACAAGAACACACATGTGTTTACCAAACCAGCACCAGGATCTGGTTTTGGGGATGAGGCAGGGCGGTCGATGCTGTCGCAGCTGTGCACGCAGCTGTCCATGTGCTCTGTCAGCAGGCATGGTCAGGGGAGGCTCTTCGCTCCCAGCTTCATGGTTGGGCATTTACGGGCCGAGGGGTTCAGCATAGCGCAGTGCACGTCCTAAGGATTTCAGAGCAAGTTCTAAAATTCAGAAGGAATGTCCTTAATAATAACGATGTCTTTCCTTGCTGTAAAGAAGAGTGGTTCTGTGAGTGACTCAGAGGCTGTTTTGTTGGCCTTTGCCCCTCGATGCAGAATTTGGTAAAAACATCAGAGCTGGTTTCTCCAGTAAGGTGCAGTTAAGGTTTATGATCACACTTGCGCTTAAAGGAGTGACCAAGCCATGGCTCGCAGGCTGTGTGCTCTTCACAGTAGTTGTTGTGGTCTGTGGTTTACTGCTGGCTACCTGCTGTCCCAGGGATGCTGCAGGTAGAGGGCAGGAGGACCGTGGTTGATACACGCACAGAGTTTCATCTGAGGTTCTTGCAGCACATCAGATGCTTTGAGGATGTGCTGGGTTTGCTGAGTGTGCTTAGACTGTCTGTTCTGCGCTGTTGAGTGTCTTTTCACAGCACGGGTCTTGATCTGAGCAAAATTTAATTTCTGATCACCTCTAGAGTTCAGGGAACTTCAAGTCCATTCAAAGGATCCAGAATAATCCAGAAAGTCTAGGTAGGTATTTTACTGAAGTCTTGACCTGATATTTTCTCTCTAAAGTGTGTGTACTCACTAGCTATAGCCATGTATGAAGTTTAGACCGAAATACAGCCTTTGCAAAACACGGGGAAGGTGTAAGCACTGTTGAAGGAGATTAGCTATTTAGACTAGCCCAGATCATAGGGAGTATAAGGGATGGGGAAAAAGAACACGCAGGCCCTTTGGAGGCTGGTCTCCATGTTTTTGGATGTCCTGAGATTGGCATATGAAGGTGTGTGTAGGATCAAATAAAGGTTCTGCAGAGTGTAAAGCTGATAATTAACGTCTGCCTTGAAGAGCAGGTGAGGAAAAGTATCTTCACTGTAAAAAAGCGCTGAGCTGTTTCTGTGTTTCTGGAAATAGTTGTTATCCCACGTGGTTGTAGCACTTGCGGTCTTGGGTTCTGTACAGCTTAGCAAGGACACAGCCGACGTGGGTTTGTAAGAATCCCTCTTGCCTTATGGAGACTGCCAGAATCTGTTTTCCTTTAGGCTTGGATCAGGTAGTCTACTCAGATGGAAGAAGTCCTGTGGAGACAAGGTGTTGGAGAGGAGAGGGAGCATCTAGCCTATTGGCATCTTCTCAGCTGGAGCATGAATGGGTATTCGTAGGTGTCAGCCGTATGATTGTGTTGTTCTGCCTTATTTTGGAAGCTTTTCTTGTGGATTCGAAGCATCTCCTCTACCATCCTGGTTTAGGTTTATAAACCTGTGCTGAAATGTAGCGTGGGTTCATCTTTGTCCTTCTCAGAGGAGCGTTGGGAGTGAGCCTGGTGGGGAGCGTGCTGCCTCCTACAGCTGCTGTGTGCAGGCTGCGAGGGGAGGCGAAGGCTGGGACGTGGATGAGGCTGTGGCTGTGTGGGACCAGGGAGCGTTCCTGGTGCTGTGACCTGCATTGGTTTCCCTGTCCAAATGTCCAAGCTGGAAAACACACTTTATGGTGGGAGGTGGTGTTCTGATGGCTGTTCTCCATGTGCTGCTCAGCTGGAGCCTTTTTGGTCTCTCTCCTGCACTGGAAGCACCTCTGATAGACTTTTGTTAAATGGGAGGGGAGGGATGGTACATCAAGCTCCTTTTTCAAGAGCCAGACAAAAAATTCATCTTCCCCAAAATGCTGGTACACTGAAAATGCAAGGTGCTCCACACCACAGCTGACAAGTGCTTTGTGTAACCTACCTCCTGGGGACCTCTCTGTGCTGCGAGGGGGGACCTTCACGTTGCAGCTGGAGGCTGAAGTAGCCGTCCTCGGTGGCTTCTCTCTAGATCTGAATGCAAATGGCTGTTCTCCTGGAACAGGGTGCGTATTCCAGACAATTTCAGCGGGTTAGTGGCTTACACAGAAGGAGGGGTATAAGGACATGTTGGAGCAGCCAAGGCGCGCTGAGTGTTCCAAATTCCTGCCCGCAGCTGTACGCACAGTGGAGCAAAGGTCTTCTTCAAGAAGAGGTGGGTGTGTTGAGCGACTAATCTCCAGGAAAGGCATATGGTAGTTAGATGCCTCCTGGTGGGTTCAGGTACTAGCTTTGTTGTAGTGTCCTCTTCCCTGCTTCCAAATCAGGATTAAGCAGAGGAGACTATTTCTTTACTCTTTAAATCTCTGGAAAGTTGGTTTTGGTTCAGAGCAGACCTGAAAAGCTTGTCAGTTGGATCTTAGTCATCAGCATTTTTATTTCTCCACTTAACTGAAGCTTGTTTAACTTGTGACAGCACTTTTAGTTTGTTGTATTTGTAAAGGAAACATCAGGGGAAGGTTCAGAAATGCATTTTTATGTTTCTTGGCAAAGCTTAATTTGGCTCTAAGGACCTGTTTTTCTTATTTTGATAGAGAAGAATTTTTTGTCTTAGGCTGGAATTTTTTTCTATATTTTGTGGGTTTTGTTTGTTTTTTGGGTTTGGTGGGTTTTTTTCCCTCCTCCAAAAAGAGCATGTAGTGGCTTACCTTGGTCTGTACCTTCCCTTGGATGTGAAACATGTAATTAACAGGTCCTAACCAGAAGTATCCTCTCGGAGGTTTCCTCACTCATCCTGGAGCTGGTGTTGGACCTCCTGTGTAGTTCCGGGCAGGACCACTGCAACCTCTGACAGTGCTGGCACAGAAATGTGTTTTCAGGGGCTTCCTCAGGACGTGCAGCACTACCAGGAATTTGGACACCGTGGGGGAGTGCGTGTCTCTTCCCACCACCCTTGCTTGGGAGGGCTGGAGCCCGTTTTGGTGTGGGACCCCAGAGGGGTGTGTGTGGTGTGGCTCTGCTCTCCCAGCGGGCGGGAGGACTGCTGCTGGACTGGGGGTGTGGATGTGCCCCCCTCCTGCCCCAGTGCCCAGGGGGGAGGCATGCAGCCATATGGCAGGAGTGGCAGAGGCTGGGCTCTGCCCCACGGTATGGGGACATCGCAATCGTGTGGTGTGCCTCTGGCGCCTGGTGGGGCGTGTGACCGGATTTGTGGTACTGCTGCGAAACTGGGATGCTGCGGGGGGTGTTGGGGTGGCAGAAACATCTGGGAGTGGCCAGCTGTGGGATGGGTGAGTCCCGGGGCCACCCCATGGTGTTTCCCCTCTGGCTGGCTTGCCCCACTCCTGGTGCAGCCTTGTGCTGGTGGGCACTGGGGCTGGGTGGCCTCGCTGGCCGCTGGCTAGTAGCGCCAGCCGCAGAGGTACATGGCAAGGCTGTGACCAGGGTGTTGTGAACGTGGGCCAACGTGACTGTCGCTGAGAGCGGGGAAAGTGTCTGTGTGCCGTCTAGACCAAGTGCTTCCACCCACACTGGCTGGCGGCACCCATACGCCCCGAGGGCAGTAGTGACACTCCTCAGCCAGCTTCTTAGGGAGCTTAAAGGATGATTAATCCTTGCCCGCTTTCAAGCCTTCACACGAATTAACGAAGCAGTATTGATGATGCGGTTGCATAGACGGATGGACCTTACGTGAAAGGAGCGGTAACAGGTCTGTCATAGGTACAAACGCTTCTGCCGCAGCAGCATCTTGCTCGCTCTCCCTCTGTTTGTGGTATTGCTTGAGAGCGTCCTTTTGGTGAACAGCTGTGAGGCTTTACATGCAACATGGAGATGAGAAGATTGAGATTTGTTTTCAGGGTGGTGCTAGTAAACTTCCTGCAGCTTGGTGGTAGAGATAATTCTGCAGGTTCTGGCTCCATTGTTGTGACTGGGTCTAAGGTGAATTTAAGAAAAATATTTTGGTCAAACAGGCTTTCCTTTCTGTTTTATCCAAAGGGAAAAATCTGTTAAGAGCCTAATCTGTTGTTCTCATTACTGGGGGAGTTTCTGAATGGGACCTAAGTATGTAATTATTTGCACGTCCTTATCTGTGCGACACAGTGTTTTCCAGGTTGGTATCTTGGGTTTCAGACTCGCTTGTCATGATGTGCAGTCTTAAATCCACATACGTGGAAGTGTTTGATCATAGAGATGTCAATATGGTGAATGGCATTTCTCTTGGGATTGTTTTGGGCGTCACAGTGGAACTGGCCACTGAGGACTAGTGTTTGCTTGGCTTATGGCAAGCTTTTAAGCTGCTGTCAGAAGGAGGGTGAAGTGCAGGATTGTTTGACCAGTCGTCTATCGCAAGGCTGTAATGCCTGGGGAGGGTGGAGGGGAGGCACTGATTACCTGCAAGACCTGCCTGGGATGAGGCTTCCACATAAACTACTTGGAGGGAGAGGGCACGTCTTGTAGCCCAGCATGATGATTGCAAGGATGGAGTCCCACCACCTCTCCAGAGAGCTTTGTGTCAGAGCAAAACCGCAGCAGGCCCGCACTTGGAAAGTGCCTCCTTTTGTGCACGGTGATGGCAGTGGTAGCTAGAAATGTTTTTCCTTTTGGACCTGGTTGGGAGGCTGTCCTTCTGTTGCCTGCATGCTATATAGTGGTGTACGTCTACCTCCTTACTTTCAGAAGTACTAAAGCAGGACCTGGAGTTCAAGGCCGCCTCCTGCAAGGAGCCACCATGCTGCTGTCTCCATCTGAAATCTGTTTCCATTTTCTTCAGCTTCTTGCGCTCAGACCTTGTGGTACTTAAAACTCCCTGTTCCTTCCCCACTCTTCCAAGGAATTTTACAAATGAATCAATAGTTGTCTAGTTATGACAGCAAAATGAAAAAGGCTGCAACATCTCCATAGCTACCTAAAAAGTACTTGTAAAATGCCAGTGGAAAAGAGTGCCCTACAATTATCCCATACGTTCCTTGCATGTGGACTGAAAATCGTTTGCATTAGCTAAGTAATCATTGCACAGTTGGCTGGTGAGAAATGTTTGGTTACTGCAATAAATTTTTGTTCCTTTAACCCTGTGAAGCTGAAAAAATGAATTTGTTTTATGTAGAAAACTAACTGACCTGAACTCTTGGTAGATTAACTGATTGTGAATGTACCAGCTTAATCCTGCTTGTTTTTTTTTTTTTTCCTCGTGTTTCATGTAGCATCTGAAAAGAGGCAGCTTGTGGCAAATTAGCCAGGGTGAGAGTACAAAAAGATTGAATTATTCCTGTTTGAACAGTTCCCAGCATGCGAGCACTTGCCGCTTGGTTTGTACATCATCTGTATCTTGAGTTAGCCTGCCAGAGCTGCTGTGATTGAGGTGAAAGTAAATAACTTCCAACTGGAAATCTTGCCTTTGATGTAAAGGGTAATTTATTCATTCATCAGTAAAAATATCACAGAGATATGATGGACAAAAACTGTGGTTGGTGTGTGTTTGAGTTTCTTGCAACAAATGTTTTGCCCTGTTGTGTTTCCATGAAGAGAAACTGTGTGATGCATTGTCCTGAAAAGTCACTTTGCTCCTAGTGAAACCCAGCGCTGGTATGAAAATGCAGTTGTCAAAACATACGTGAGGTTGTACTTGGCGTGTGTCTGTGCCTTACGCTGCTCCGTACACTTTGGGGCATGGCATAAAAATAACAGGCTGCAGAGTTAGGTCTGCTGCGTTGAGGCAAGGCTAGTCTTACTGTCGGGCATCTGTAAATGCAGAAGTAGTTGAAATAAGATGATGTTTCTGTAGGGACTTGCCTTGGTATACTGATGTATCGCAGTGCTTCTTTCGGAGGGGAGGGACTGAAGGGGTAGGAAAATTACATACACATGGCAATAGTTTAGGATCGGCTGCCTGGTCGTTTAGGACAGTCTATCCAGCTGGACTGCTGATGCTGAATTGGAATTTGGCTGTGATATTGCAGTTAATTCTTCTTCTTGCTAAATCATCTTTCTATGGCTGCGGTAATTAGGGCCTGGCTTTACTGTTGCATGTGGTGAGGAACAACATTTCCCTTCCTTAGATCCCTCTGTGTTCATATAGCTCCTGCAGAGTGTGCATTTAGGAGCAAAACAGGGGGGCTGTCGCTGTTTTTCTGTGTTAAAGGGAAGAAATGGGACCCCATCTCCTTTCCTCTGAGCTGCACTGGGTTTGCTGTCCCTTTTGCCTTAAGACATTGGGCCGTTTGTGGGTAAGATGTTACTTGCCATAAGCAGAGCAAGAAAACACAGCGCAGTGGATGAAGTACCTGCTAGATGCGATAGAAGTCCAGCTTTTGCTTTTAGTGAGACCTCAACTTTGTGTTGTCCGACTTGCCATGTTCTTCTGGAAAGGGATTAACAGGGATGGAGACCCAGTGATGGCCCCAGTGAAGATGCCTTTGCTGTTGTCCCCTTTGTCTGGGTGAGATGTTAGGGAGATGGTTGGTGAAGGGAGAAGGACATCCTGATACTGTCCCCCTGTGTGGAGTGGGTGGTGGCGTCTCTGCTCCTGAAGTCTGTGGGCCTGGAAGTGAGGGGCAAGGAAAGGACTGGGCTGGGCTAGTGGGGGTAGAGGTGGGCTTGGTGGGTGGTGGGACCTCCTCTGGAGCCAGCTGTGGCAGAACAGGCAACCCTGCGGGCTGCAAGAGTTAAAAATCACAGGGTCGAGGATACAACAACAGCACAGTCCAAAATACTGTCACTTGACAACCCTTCTAGGCTGTGACGTTTGGATCAGGTGTGCTCAGCCAGCTGGCTGCCCCTCGCCATCCCTGGCGTGGCAGCTATCTGTTTTGCAAGCCTACATCGCCGTGCCCGTGCCTGGCTGGACCCAGCGTCCCCGGTCCTGTTGGCCATTCTGAGAGCGGTGGAGAGGAAGAGTGGCCTCGGCAGCCGAAGTGTGTGTGACCTGCAAGGGCCTCCATGAGCCCCGTTGGGGGACGTGCTTCTTATGTGTACTGGCACCTGCCGTGGTGTCAGTCCTAAGGGCACGTCCTTGCCCTCCGTACTGCAGCCCACGGTCTCCCACAGGCACGTGGGAAATTCAGAGCGCCGTGATTTATGTGGTGTCCTTTCTTTAATCCTTCTTCTCTAGCTTGCACTGTAAAGCTTTGAGACAGAGGCTGCGCTTCCCGTATCTAGAGCCTCACGCCTGGATCTGGTTGATGTTTATACAGAAGTGCGAGGGCAGCCAGAGGTTCTCCGGGATCTGATAGAAACCATACGTGAAATTAATCCAAATTAAACTATGTTACGCGTTCTGCGATAAACAGGAGATTACAGCACGGACTCAACATATTGCGTAGCTTTGAGACTATGAAGCATGAAAAGTGAATCCTCCTCGAAAAGCTGGCTGTGCCTGTATGAGGCTTGATGAAGTTTTGAGACAAGCCAGTACGCCAAGCTCACTGCATAGGTGTTGGCAAGGAATGAGGCAGATTTGTGGGAGAGGACTGTGGGTATAGGGAGGCATAGGGGTGCTGGAGATGAAGTAAAGTAGCTAAACATGGGCCTGCTGAGGGTGAATCTGTGATTGTGGACCTGTGCTCTCCTTCCTACAGAGGAGGGAGAGGTCAGTTTGTGTGCCCTGCTAACATGTGCAAACTGGAGCCGGTTTGCGTATGTGACGGGATTTTGCACGCCGTTCTGGTCTGTCTGCTTCCTCCTCGTGCTCCGCAGCAGCGGAGGGTGTGGCAGGGATGTGGAAAGCAAGGGAAAACAATCTGGTCAGGGGCAGCCTTCGAGTGGGTGGGCGACAGCCCTGTTCTTGCTGCAGAGCCTCTTGTGGGGTTCGGGGGACGCTGGAGGTTGGTTGGAAGCCGAACTGTCACCAGGGAGCTTGGCACTTCCCGCGACAGCAGGAAAACGTGTTTCTGGGGCTGGCTTTGGCCCTCGTCCCCTTTTCCCTGCACTGGGGTGAGGGTATGGTAGACTTCCCAGCAGTGATGGCGTTAGGGAGGGCCTCAGATGTTGGGGTGATTTTCCCTGGATGGAGCTGGAGTCAGCCCCTGAGGGCATGGGGCTTTGCTGGCTTGTGTCTTTGGAGCGGGCAGATTTCTCCCAGTGAGGGTTTTGGGCCTTGTGAGGAAGGAAAAGCATACAAAAATGCGCACACCTCCCAGAGCATGCTGGTGTCAAAGAGCAGTGGTGGCAAGAGATGGACCAGTGTAATTTTACGGTCCGATTGACGCTGGGCTTGCGCAGTCAGAGCACTGTGATGCTCTGGAGGGTTTGCAATGCTACTTGCAGGGCTGGGAGGGGAAAGGGGTGGATGCCACCCAGGAATTGCAAACGGCAGGTCAGCACAGGAACACAGCAGTGTTCCTCTGTGGAAAAGCAGCGCCCACATAGTCCGGCTGCCTCTCCTGCCTGTGCGGAGATCATGTTGATCTGGTGGACGCAAACAGAATTGCAGCCTTTCTGCAGAGCTGTGATGGTCGAGGAGAGGCAGTTGCCCAGTGAAACTCTGATTCTTAGCTGTGATCCTGTGTGCTAACAGTGCCTGCATTGGAGAAAAGGAGCAATTCTGTATTATAGTGTTTGAATTGTGTATGTTAATTTTTTTCAAGCACGCTGCTTAGGAATAAAGGATGGAGGAAATACTGCTGGTGGTGAGGGAGGAACTTTCCAACTCTGCACTTGTGGGTCCCTCCTTCCTATGGGCCTTACGCTCAGCATTGGGACCATATTAACTACTTGTGTTTGGATTTCCAGAGAAGAGGCTTCCTCTCGAGACTTCCTATTGTAATTCACATCTGTGAAGTTGAATGCAGATGCTGCCTGTCAGGCTGCGAAGATTCATGTCCAGGTGTGTATGTACAGAGGAGGAGAGATGTTATTTTGGCATCTGCAAAGACAACGTACTAAAAATAGGCTAAAGCCCATGAACCCGGGAGCAAAAGTGGTTGTCCCAAAAGTCTTATTTGATGCATCTTTCTTTTTCTTTTTCCCCCTTAAGGAATGTTTATTTGGAATATGCTCCATGTCTCAGTGTTTGCACAAAAGCTAGTTGTGCTCATGCCTGAGCCGCTGCTGGGTGGACGGGGCCAGGCTGAGCCTTGTTACTAACTCCACCGCTCATTCCCTCTGAGGCTGGGATATGTTGCCTCCCTCGTTTTCACTGCTTTCCTGCTATCAGGCCTTTTGTCTTCCTACTTTTGGATCCCGAGCCCCTCTGAGACAGAGCTGCCCGACTGTGTAGCGTGCAGAGCCCTTGCAGTGTACGAGGGCAGACTGGGCGGCTGAGCGGGACCACTGCTTTTCAGGGAGGCATGTGGACAGGTCGGTATGTCAAAGTGAGGGCTGTCCTGTGGTTTGGGCTGCTGCCTGTGGCCATGTTTTATGTATTTGGTAGGGGCAACTGCTCACGTGTATGTAGCAGGCTTTGTCCCTGTGCTGCTTTGTTGTTTGAGTCCTCTCTGCACCTTGATGCTGTCTTTCTTTCTCTGTATCTCTTCCCCTCGTCCCTGTTGTGTGCATCCGCTGAGCTGACCTGTACTGAGGAGTCTGCCAAGACTCCGTGCAGGTTTTGGGAGTAGAATCTCCAGACTCCCTCCTTCACAAGGCTGGGGCCTCCGGCGATGCAGAGCTGGCTTCATTTTAGGAAAACAGAATAAAGCAGATCAGTATTAACTTGCCTTCACAGAGTTGATCCTGGCTGCGGCTCAGTTGGATTACGTTAGCTGGTACCCAGAGACTTCCAGATTTTAAGACTGTGAAGCAACTTAACCGCTCGCTCTGTTCACAGGCTGTTTGGCTGTGCCCTTGTCATTGTTTTCTGTTCATTGACTGCATCGCTGGAATAGTATGGGGTGGTGTTAAATTTCTGGACAAAGCTTTGAACAAGATCTTCCGTCAAAATGCTTGATAAACCACCTACTGTAATGCAGAATGCTGGTCTGTCTTTTTGCAAATTGAATTGTCAGAGAGCTCTTAACGATTATTAAAAGATGCTTTGTGTTAATTTAATTTAGAGACAAGCAGGATGATTCAAAGAAACAGTGCAGACACTTAATCCACATAAAAGCAAAATTTCTGTATCTGTGCATATGCAATACTTAAAAGGTTTCCAGTGGCATCATGCGCAGGGAGGAAGTATAAAAATATACATAAAACCCCAATACTTCAAAATTTGTCAATTTTGCAGAAAGCATTTAGTTGTTGGGGAACTGAGTAATGAAAAACAGTGAAAGCAAGAATGCAGAAAGCATTGATTTAATATCTTCTTGGGGTGATGGGAGGCAGGAATTTTTTTTCCCCATTGTATTTTAAATGTGTTTAAAACTGTATTCCAGACAGCTCGTGAACAGTCAAGATTCAGCGGTGATTTTGTGAGCAGAAGGGCTATTCTTTGGGTTCTCTGGCTGGGTTCCAACGCAAGGGATCCTGAGTCAGGGTGCAATGCCCCCTTGCTCTAGGCAAGTTCAACTGTTACCTCCCCCTTCTATTCCACAGGGACCTTTCTGTCTGCTGACGTCCTTCAGAACGGAGTTAAGCCCGTAGCAGTCTTGCCCACGTATATTGAGCTTGATACTGGCTCTTGCCAGCAATGAAGGGCTTGTGTGCCTGAAATACTGAATGGTGCTCTCGCCACCCCTCCCTTGGTGAGTGGTCGAAGAGAAGAGCTTGTGGGGAGGGGTGGTCCTAGCTGCGTATCCCGGCGGAGCTGACCCCTCTCAAATGAGTTGAGCTCAAGCGATCTTGGGCATCCTTTGAAGGAAGGATACTGCTCTGGATAGCAGTATCTGTGCTGGCAGGATGCCAAGGTGTCTGAATGCTCTGCTATGTTTATATATGGCACTAAACTTTTAAAATAAATATATATAGATATAATCTGTATCAATATTTATATACAAAATATACGTATATAAAAGTTCAGTTGCTTTCTGAATTTGTCCACAGGATACAAGGGTGTTGTTCCTGTGCACATGGCAGAGGGAAAATAGCAGGGAAAACTTGGAGGGCTTAGGGATCCCTGAGTGTTGCCTGCTTGCACTGGTGTTTAGGTGTTGCTTAAATGTGCTTAATAAAGCTTTTGCCTGTGTCTTCTGCCAACTCCGGTTGAAAGTGCCGTGCAACAATTAAAGATGCAGATGGGAGGTCAAGTTAGGGGCAGCACTTGAATTAATTTGTCAATGTAGACAAACTTTCTGCTAATTAGTCTGTTTATCTAAGTCCTGCAGCAGTTCAGCCTTCTTGTTCTGTGATTTTCTTTCCCTGTACCCTACCCTCCTGCTGCAATGCTGTTCAAAGTCCGTCTTGCCTCAGAAGTGGCTGCCTGTCAATAATACATCAAGTGATGTTCCTCGGGGTGTGTGCATTGTAAAAAGTGCTGTGTGTATAGCTGCTTATATCATTTCCAAATGCTTTTTATATAGCAAGAAGCATGCTAATACAGTGTGGTTCGTCATGAACTGAATTTACTACTTAGTAATACCACTCTTACAAATACCCAGCCTGCCTGAAGCTGGGAGGAGGACAGGACAGCATGTGTGTGTTATCTGGTTGGCGTTCTCTTTACTGTGTGTTGAGAGAGACCTTTTCTGTCTCCCATCGCTGCTGCAGACTCTGCTTGGAAGGAGTTCTGAGAGAAGCCTGCTGCCATGTACGAGCTTGACCGGGTGCCCTTTGCAGGACTGCTTTGTAGACTGGCAGCCCTCCACTCCTGCGCCATGAGAAGGGACCTTCTTGCAGTATCTTTCAGTTCATCTTTCTGCCCCGGTGTAATGCATTTCTGAGTTGAGTGCTCTGCACGCGCAGTGTGGGGGTACTGAGCTGTTCCAAGGCGGTGACCTTCCTCCTGTTCCCAGACTGAAGGCTGCAGGTCACAGGAAGTACAGCTGCATCGCTTGGAGTCTCCTAAATTATTTAGAAGGCGCTCTTGGGGATAAAGGCCCTTACTTTTTCTTCTCTTTTTTTTTTTGTTCTGTCTGCTAATAATCTTGGCTGCTTATTCACTGTTTTCTCCCTTTTTAAAAAGACTAGGGAAATAAAAGTTGGTTTTTTTTCCTTTCTGAATTGAGTTTGCTACAATATCTGTAGGGCAAATAAGTCTCCTTTTTGCTTCTTCCTGGCATAAGAATACCTTTCATTTGAGAGAAACTATAAATCTAAAACAACGAAAATTATAGTTTGACCTTTATTAGTTAGGAAAATAGTGATGTAATGAAATGGCTACTGGGAGGACCAGTGAGACAAATCGTACGGGCCTTTATTTGTCGTTTTCCTGGCTCTGCTTTCCAGAAAGCCCCACATTTTGCCAAAATTAGTTTCCAGCCGTCGCAGCTGTAACACCACATGGGGCTTTAAGTTTGCGTTGACGTAAGCGCTCACCGGCTGATCAACCCCATCAAATTTAGACCGAGCAAAGGCAGAGGGATGACTGGCAAGGGGTTGTGGCGGAGCTCCCTGCTGCCCTGTCCAGCCTGGAGCAATCTTGCCCCACCGGAGCTGGCAGCCACCCATGGGAGCTGCTTGCCAGATGTGCCTGCCTGCTGCGCAGCCCTTCTCCCTCCTTGGCTGAGCAGGCTGGAGCAGGAGAGTCGCAGGATGGCCATGCAGCAGGGAGAGCTTCTCCCTCTAGCCCAGGTTAGAGGCAGCCTCCTCGGGGAGGGCTCGCGGGTGGCCGCACGGCCCGTCTCTCTTCCTTCGGTCTTCCTCCCTTTTCCCACCCCACCCTGCCCCTTCAGACTATCTCGGAGCTAATTGCAGCTGCTTGGGGGAGCAAACAACTCCAGCTCCTGAATCAGTGGATCGTTCTCCCTCGGGGTTCATGACTAGACCACGTCTTCACAACTCCAACTATAAAGGATCTGTGACCGACATGAAAGGACTCGGAAAACATTCAAAATTGTTTTAGCCCTACCCTGGCACCTTCTCCCTCTGCTTTCATGCAGTGCAAGTACAAGTGTCAGAACTTGGCTTTCTGGGACTAATCCAGCCTTGGCTCGAGGAAGTGGATATTTAGGGGGTGCTCCATTAAGTCAGTGCTATAACCCTGTAAAAAGTGCCCTTTGAATTAAAACTGGCTCCTTTATGTTCAGACAGAGAAGATGCTAGCAGGTGTTAGCCTGGGTTAGCAGACTCCCCTGTTGATCTCGTTCAACGCTCTCTCACTTTCTTGACATGGCAGCACCGTTGGGTCTTGCCTCTTTTTGGCTTTGGTTTGCATGGTTGCCATATGGGAAATCCCAGCTGCAATCTTCAATCTGCTGCAAATCTGATGGCAAACGTTGTTATAAAGCGCACTAATAGCAAGGAGTTGAGGAGACTTGGAGTGGCTTTGAAAAAACACTGAAGATGGATTATGCAAAGTTCAGCCTTCAAAACCATTTCCTGGACCCTCATGTACTTGTTTGTTTGTTTTTTTTCTGTACAAACAAAGCTTATTTTTGACTCTGTATCAGCATCGTTATATGGAGGCTCAAAGACTACCTGTGCATTTATTAGAGCTGACTTCACGGTATGGATTTGCATAGTCTTAATGTTACAACGTGCAATTTTAATTAAAAGTAGTAGAGCCCTTGGATAGGAAGTCAAAACCTTAATTGTTAATACAGTACAATTAAGTTTCTCTGTACCTAGCTAGTAATTACACAAAACTCACTGCAGTATGGAAAGTCTGTTTGGAAACACAGAAGCGTAGGGGTATGTAGAAGAAGGTCTTTGCAAATCCTGACTGTCTGAATTGTTTTACTCTTTAAAAACAATTTTCTTCCTTTTGTCTTAAATAGCGCTATTTTTGCGGTTCAGAGTTTGTAACTACAGCCTATTCCTTTGCTTGGGGTGGATGGTTTTAAACAGCTAAAGCAATGAGGTTTGTGTGTAATGAGGTGCTGCAAGCCAGTGATTCATTTTTCCCCTTCCTTGGTGAGCATTTACGGAAATTTTGAGGGCTCAGCAAGGACTAGGACTCGGCCAGTAGCAAAATAATCTGTCGCGAACACTCTTGAATTACAGGGAAGGCTGGATACAAATCTGTATTCCCTATTTTTGACTCACTTGTAGGGAGTGGTAGTCAGTGCAGGACAGTGATTATTTCAGCAGTGACCTTTCTGGCATCCGGAATATTTATTGTCCAACAAAATGTTGAAAAAGCTATAGTGAGATTGGCCTTTAACATTTGGATTGCACACACAGGACCATAGTCTTAGCATAGAGTAAGAGCTCTGGGTTTAGGCTGTCTTTTCTTGCTTTCCCTGAGGGCAGCCTGAGACAATATGGTAAAGAGATGTGCTGGAGCCCCTGAACGAGTTGGCAGCAGAGCCCCAAAGCTGAAGCCAGAGGCTGTGGCTTGCCAGACCACACTGCAGCGTAATTACCAGATAGCATTGCTGCGACTCCGGGGGTGAAGCGAACCAGGGCAGACCGAGATCTGCATCACTGTCCTCCTGCGCGTGGTACGGGTCTGTAAGAGGGTGTCTGTTGCACTCTCCTTTCCTGTCCTTGTTTTACACGGATGCGACTCTTTCTGAGCATCAGATAAACTCCATTTACCCTGCTCCGAGTGGAAAGTTGAATTCTTAAGTGCTTTCTGGGCTATTTTTTTTTTTAAGGAAGTTCATGGATTTCTTTTGGCAAGAAATGCCAAGTAAACTCAAAGATGTACAGCTTCCTAAATTACTCCCCTTTTCCACACAAAACTTGATGAAACATTGCATATCTCTGAGATGTTTTCTAATGACCCAACATATCTGGCTTCATACAGAACATCTGAAAGAAACTTTTGGAAAGGAGAGCCATGGAATAAATGGCAAATGAAATCACTTTGCATCTCTGTCTTGTTTGTATTACCAGGGGAAGAGGAGAGTGATTACTTCTTGGCAAACTAGGCTACATGAAGGAGTTCTATATAAAGATTATAATAACTGCCCTAATGAGTAAGAATCGGTGATGCCAGCAGGAAGGGGAAATGCATTATCACCAGCTGCATTGCTGCCGTGTAAGTGAGGGTTATTGTGGTTTAATGAGCCCGGCAGGACCTGCAGTAAGCTGTCTTAGTAATTTCAACTTGCAGCAGGTGATCTCTTGGCCTGCGGGTCCACAGCTTGCATAAAGAAGGGGAAAAAAACCCTGAATTAAAAAAGAATGTGGTGTTGCGTGTTGGCAGCTCTGTGCTTGAGACACCTGTCTCTGCAGGAGAGAGCTAGCTGGCTTCTCTGTGTCAGATTGTTCAGCATTGCACACACAGCTTGTACAAACTCTTTCCAATCTGTCTGTCTCCTCTCTGCACTTGATTTCTCATGCTCCTCTGGTTCATCTAGATCACCCTCTGTAGAGCATTGCCTTGATGTAGTCCTATCTGATGCTCAGCTTGACTTGCATTCTCTTTTAAATTCAGGGATCTGCAAGTCTGACATCTGCTAGACCTTGTCTTTGCTGGTGTTAGAGGTGTGCTATACCTAAGGAGTTACTTTGACAAGTTACACAAAAGGAACAGTATGGCTTGCCTTCTCCTGGACTGTTGAATGAGGTGACCCTCTTGTGCTCGTGGTTGTTACAGTAAAATGTTTTCCCCAGTGACAAGACCCCAGGATGCTCATGGTTCAGTGATGGACTTTTTAATTCTGTTTACTGTGCACAAGGTAGTAAACGAGGAATGAATGGGAAGTGAAGGTTGTGTTGGAGCTCAGTAGCTAGAGGTTTTTGTGGAAATCAAAGTAAAATGGCCTTTGCCTCTTTTTGGGGCAGTGTCCCTGTTCCTAATGCAAATCTTACCAACTGACTGCCTACGATCACAAAAGCACTTAAGGCAGCCACTGGAAAGTACTGGGGTACAAATTCAGAACAACTTACCTGTGTTCTTATGTCTTCCTCTGTACTGTACCCCGTAAAACCCAATGTTTTTGCAAGTGATGACTTGCCCTGTAGATAAAGCAGGAGCTGTATTTTACTATTTGGTCAAGTATGGGAGGCTGTTTTTTCCCCTCCACAAATGTATAGGATTCTTAGAGGGTATTTCAGGTTAAAAGGAACTGAGACAGAAACATGCTGTCACCTGAAAGCCTTTTCTCTATATCCTGACACTATCATTGACGTAATCTCTCATATTGTCTGTGGAGGGGCCTCTAACAAGAGTAAATCACCATGTATGGTAACCGGGGTGGGTTGGATTGAAGAAGATGAGATGTATAATGGTGACTTTCTCTGAAAAGACCGTGTCTGCTTCTCCCATCTCCATTGCTTCCACCATCTCTGCCATGGGATAGCAACATGTGCTCCTAGGTATGGATCAAGGGGATGGACTCTGCAGTCTTCCAGTGAAAGGCTTGGGTTTTGCCCTGCCCTTCTGCACAGGGGATGGGGTTTCCCTGTGCTCCACCACCTCTCAAAGTACACTCCTGAAGGTGGTCCTTTCCCTAGTTTATGTGGTGGAAAATAATCACAATAAATGACCTTGAAGTCTTTTTGCTATGGCCAAAATTTTACACACCAGTTAAAAATCTGTTTTGCGAAATTACTGGATTCTAGGAACATCCTTATGTAGGATGTTTAATAGAGATATCCTTGTGTAGGATGTATGTGGCTTCTAATATTAACTGTCCCCCATGGCAAAGACGGTTATTAGGTGATTCCTAAATGAAGATACAATGCAACACAAACTTAATGGTGCACTTGTTTGCCCCCAGTATCTTGTAAGTAGTTCTTTCACATCTGACTTTTGTTTTGGAGTCTAAGCAAAGTTTGCGTCTTTCCTTAAAAAAAACAAACAACCTCCCTTCCACAAAACAAACAAACCAACCAATTAAATATGAAATATTTACGTAGTCATATTGCATGTGAAATATGAAACTAGCTTTTGCTGAACTAGTTTCTGCTTGGCTGCTGTGGTGGTTAGGGCTGCTTGTTCTTCCATAAGAGTGAAATCTGGGTGGGTGAAGTAGGAGAGATAATAGGACCAAGTTGAGTGGAAAACTTGTAAGTGAAGATACTGCTTTCTGGGGTCAGATATCCCCACCTGGCTCTGTTTCAGGCTCTGCTACGATGCATTTGTTGGTCACAATTTATTGTCGTTTAAGGCTTATTGTTTCTGTTGGATACCTTTATTTTTATGATCAGGTTCTGTCTTGTTTCCAGCCCCAGGGTTTCGAAGCTCTATTCCATAAACCTTACCACCTTGCTCTTGACACCCTGCAGTGCTTGGCTCGGAGCCCTGGGCTATGGATGCCAGCACCCTGCTATTACTAGGTGGAGTCAGACTGTCGTAGCTGGAGAGAGAGCATCTCATCAGACTGGAGAGAGAGCATCTCATCACGGGACAGATCCAGTGCTCCTGACAGGACCAGCATCTTCTCCATGCTGCTGTCAGGACATGTGTTGCTCTTGATCCGGGCTGTTTGCTGCAGTGATGGAGCTGTTCGGGCTGTTGTGGCTGTCCAGCCCTGCTTCCTGCAGAGCCTGCTGGCTGTGGTCGCACAGGGCTTCAGCCTGAGAGCTGGATAAAGTGCCCTCTGACAAGTGGGTTGCCATCGCAGATGTGGTTTGCATATTAAGACCATGGAGGGTATGGAGAGAGCCGCTGCTGGTAACTTTTTAAATTGTTGTGAAGAGGAATGATGATTTTGCATCTTGTCATTTATCCCACGAGTCTTGTGCTTTGCCTGCATCTTTTCTGTGTCTTGAACTGCATCCTTGGTATTTTCCCTGAGAGAAAAACTGTTTTTTCTGTTGTTGCAAGACGCTGACCTCTTTAAAGGAGAGAGACTGAAAGCTGATGAAGTTTTTCCTCTGAGGATAATTCCCTGTAATTGTTAGTGAAAGGGTATTTAATGCTGGTGGCAGCATCCTTCCTTACTCCTTAAATAAAGTGCCGTAATAGGTTGGTTATAAGGAAGATTCTTGAATAAAATCAAACTAAACCAGAAAGGAGTGTGGAGGTGTGGGGAGGAGATATTTGCATTCTGCTTTCACGGTGCAGAAGCATTCGTTTCTAAGAACTAACACAAATAAAACCTCCTGCTGTCTGCCCGCTAGCTGCTAAGCCCAGAGAGGGAGTGGAGTGAGCCTCACTTGCTACTGGTGGCTGTGGGACTTGCCCTGGGGTTGCTCAGCCCTGGCTGGGGGTGGATGTCCATCCTAGCTCTGCAGCATGCTCCCCTTGCCCGTCCTGGCTGCTTGGCATCTCTCAGGGTAGTCATTGCTTGCTTCTGGCCCTCAGCCCTCCCTTCTTCTGAAGTAGGGATAATTTGATTGTACTTCTCATCCCCTAATAGCTGTCCAGGTTTATGATGCTGAGAGCTCCTTGGGCAAAATTGATCCACATAGGTTGCAAGTGATCTCGATTCGGCTCATAAGCTTTTGTTCCCTTTGTACCCCTTACAGGCGGTATTGTTTGGTTGTCTTTCAGTAGTGCTTCTGGGTTGCTTCCATTTCCTAGCAAGAGCTTCATGGGATGCAGTGTGCATTTCTCCTTTCCTGGGATGAAGAGGAAGGTGGCTGCAATTCGTAGGTGACAGTTCTGGAGCGGGATCTTGCTTTCTGTTGCAGCTGTGACGCAGGCGGATTGAGGAGGGTCTAGTCTGTCCTGGCTCTTTCCCAAGCATGAGCTCGGTTGTTGCTGTGCTGCTCCTGTCCTGTCTGCCAGCTGAAGGCATGGTCCGTTTGTGGACCCAGTAGCATCCAGCATTTTTAGTGGGTATCTGAAGATGAAACATGGCTTGTAAATAAGTAGCCCAGGATGTGATGGGAGAATGGTGTGTTGTGAGCTTTCCTGGGGGTGGAAGGAGGGCAGGGAAAGGACGTTATCGTGCTTGTAGGTATGGAGATGGCAAAGAGCTGCCACCAGCCATCCCTCAGGTAGCAGAGTTGACAAAATCTAGTTCTTTATGATTTTGTTTCCCCTGTGTGTTTTGGCCTTCTGTCCACCGTCACGTGTGATCCTTCTCTTCGGACCTCTTAATTTTTGCTGTTCCTTATCTCCAAATTATCTTTTCCCTCCCTTTTGGCTTGGTCTGTGGTTTCTCTCCAGCGTCTCCCATGTTGGCCACACAGGAGTCGACATGTGCACTGGATGCCCACGTGCAGATGCTGACAGAGCAACTGCTGGGCCAAACAAAGCAGGGAATTGTTGACTTCCTGCAGCAGAGTTTGACTCCATGTGAGGCTAATTTGGATGTCTCTCTTCTACCTACGTACTAATTTCTCCCAAAGATGTTAGAACGTGACACCTATTTGGATCTCTTTGCCTTCTGCCAAATGTGGTCAAAATTGACTGAGTTGAAAATTTAATAGGGCGAGGACTGACAAACAACACTACCACATAAACTTAATTTCCTTTAGAACCCAGGCCAAAAATATGTGGTGAGGGTTTTATTCTGCGATCACGTGCTTTAGAACTGTGTGGAACAGTGTGATTAGTAGAAATGGTATTTTCAGGATTATTTGCAGTGCATATGAAAATGCAACAGCTGAATCCTGTTGTGTGCATGTGTTTTAGCACATAACCAACTTAAAAGGGCTGAAACAACTGAAGTGTCTGCATGGAGAAATAGCAAAATAAATGTATAAAACTTTTACTTGTGAAGCTGGCAAATCATCTAGTTATGTTGATCTTAATTTCTAGGTTTTTTAACTCAAATCTTTTGGCTGCCTCTTAACAACAACAACAACAACAACAACAACAGAATGTATTTTGTTCTTTTTCCTTGTAAGTGCTTTTGGTTTTTGCTGTTTGCATAGCTTCCACCTCACTTCTTAGCTCTGGAAACACACAGTTTGGATGTGTGTACCTCACTGACGGGATTTGATAAGTTTGTGGTGTTGGAGCTATTTAAGTTCCTTCTAGGAATGGCAAATTATTGCTGTGACTAGACTTCAAAGCGAAGGATGCCCATAACAATCAGGATAATTGAAGGGTGGGCATCCTCCTCGAAAATGTTATGGCAAACCTTACGGGTGAGCCTGATCCCTTTTTGTTAAGGAGTGTCTTGTGCTTATTTCTAGTAGAGTTGGGAAGGAAGACAGAAACCAGTGTGTGGCAACACCAGTCAGATTAAGAAGATGGATAACGCTAATAGAGCAGCGCCTTTTGCATTTGACAGGGCATACCAAGGTTGAAGGTGTCCCATAAACCTCCAACCAAGAGGCACATGGAGGTTTTTCTTGGCTCTTTTGCATGTGTAGGACAAGAAGACCAAACTGGTGCCTGTGAGAGAGAAAACACTTTGATAATCTTTTCTTGTTAGTTTAGTGATAGCAGCGTTACAGCCCACTGTGATCATCTCACTCTAAAAAAGCAGTCTCCTCTGATGGAACTATTGCAGTCTCTTGGCTTCCAGAACCAGGGCTGTTTGAGATGCCAACTGGTTATTGGTATTTACACAAGGATGGAAGTGATGCCTGAAGATGGCTGTCCACCCTGTGTACTCTGGGTTGCCATGTGATTAACAAGATCAGTGGCTTTAGTCACCTTGCTGTCAACAAACTTGCCATAACTATGGAAGAGACAGAATACTGACAAGACCAGTATTTGGTGGTACCAAATTTATGCTTTGGAAAATGTCTTCCAGGAGATTGAATTCTCTCAGATCTGATTGCATAGACTTATCACACTGCTTCCATAACATGGTCAGTGGGGGCATGAAATCTTCAATTAAGTTCATAAAATAATCTTCCATGTCTTCCAGTCACTTCTACATCTTCCATCAACTGTTGTCTGCATTTTCACAGACAATAAACTGCATATAACCTGTTGCTTTGGCTTGTAGAATAAAAACAAAGCACTAGCTGACAGAAGCTGGATGGAGTGACACTCCAATTCAGAGATGGACTCAGTCAGTGATTAATACAAAATTAGTCATAGATTAGTCATAATTATTTTTCCTTGCATAAATCATGTCTAGTTTCACTTAAACTCTGATAAATAAAAGCTTTCAAATCACTGACTGAAACCTTCTGCAGTTTGTTCTTGCTGCTGATCTTACAAGTACTTCATTAAATGGTCTGTCTGTCTGGTGTTATTCTTCTCTGACTCAGGAGATTATTTATAATTTATTACGCTTCCAGAAAGTGTTGCTTTGCTGTGGCAATTGGCTATGTTGTCTGTATCCTCCAATGATGGTATGTTGATTCAGTGACGTGCTTCTACATTGTTCAAATGTACTGTTGTGTGGTAGGAAATGTTGTTGTATTGAGATATCACCTGTTTGGGTCACTGGAGTTGATGATGTGGTTAGTTTTGCTCAGGTCTCTTTAGTTTTCACTTTGGGTTTCTGTGTGTGCCAGACCCCTCGGTTTTGGATCAAAACTTGGGTTTTAAGCTCAAGGCTGGCACTTGCAGGACGGACAAGTACTGTTTCGGGTTTCAGCTGTGGGTGCAGGAATATCCAAAACCAGATTGGTTTGTTAATGTGGATGCTGTGTGGTTTTTGTTTGTGTCAAAAGATGTACGGCCTTTTAGAAACCAAAAATAAAGATAAGGGCCAGAGCATCTGTGTTTTATGTTTGTCTAAGTGCAGCTAGCCTGTCCCATCATAAATAAGAGATCCGTTACATGGTCTGCAGCAGCTGAAAAATGTATTTGGGGACAGGGTGATTTAAATGTGAGAGAGATTGGGTGTTGGTAGGTGATAACTTGGTGTGGATAGATGGTATATACAAATGTGGGGAAATTATTCAAGCTGCAGCCCTGATTACTTCCATTTAGGTTCAAACCAGCCTTTGCCCAAAGGCCTTTTACAAAAAATGGTAGCATTAGCATACCAAAATAAAAGACATGCAACAGTGACTTTTTCCATGGAAAATCGTTAGGTCTCCAAATCATTCAGACTCTTAGTGTTTCTTCATTGCTTTGCTCCTTGGCTTTAAGTCCTCTGCCCACCTTTCCAAGGCAAGATAACTGGACATGAGCAGCCTGCACTGGTGGCTTCCTTGGAAATATACATGTTATTAATTTTCCTTCATAAATTTCTGAGTCAAGTTATAGCTAGTAGCTATTGATTCATTCTTTAAAGAGAAAAAAAATTAAAAGGAAAAATGGTCTATTAACACAGACTAAAGGCAGAGTACACAAGCATCAAATATGATTCTTAAGCAAGAATATTCTCAATGTAAGCCTTTAAAAAAATAAAAAAAAAGGTGATGCTTTGTACTGCCCAGCATGAGTTAGGTATTACCATTGGAAAGGGTGAAAGTGTATGGCCAAGTTCTGCAAAAGTAACATCTAATATATATAGATCTGGGGGAAGCTGAATAATGAGATTGCAGATATGCCTGTGCATGCCTCAACAAGAAGGAGCTGTGTCTGTGTGGGAGCCTCTGTGTATGCTTGCATGAAGCCACGGCTTGGCTGAGCTCCTGCAAGTGTGGCTGGGCTTTCAGGAAGAGGCATCTTGGCTGCAGGTGGAGGGTGACTGGAAGAAGCTGAGCACTCGCTCATGTTTTGTTGCCCTGAGGAGTGTGTGTGGCAGACAAGGGGTAAGCAGAGGAGGCTTCTTGGCAGAGAAGGCCTCTTGCCACCTCTTCTCTTGGCAGCCAAGCTGTGGAAAGGGGTGGCTGTCAGAAGAGATCCAAGCGATACTACCTTCAGAAAGCAGAGGCTTTCACGTCCCCACTCTGAAGGGATGAGAGGTCAGGATGGGCACAGAGCTGCTGACCGCCGGGGAAGCACCAGTTGTTGCCAGATGTTTCCTGGAGAGGCAACCGTGCGTGCTTCGAGCTGTCAGTGTTACAGAATCACGGAATCGTTTAGGTTGGAAAAGACCTTTTACGATCATCAAGTCCAACTGTTAACCTAACACTGCCAAGTCCACCACTAAATCGTGTCCCTAAGGTCCTCATCCACACGTCTTTTAAATACCTCCAGGGATGGTGGCTCAACCACCTCCCTGGGCAGCCTGTTGCAGTGTCTGACAACCCTTTCTGTGAAGAGATTTTTCCTAATATCTGATCTAAACCTCCCCTGGCACAACTTGAGGCCATTTTCTCTTGTCCTATCACTTGTCACCTGGGAGAAGAGACCAACACCCACCTCTCTGCAACCCCCTTTCAGGTAGTTGTAGAGAGCGATGAGGTCTCCCCTCAGCCTCCTCTTCTCCAGACTGAACAACCCCAGTTCCCTCAGCCGCTCCTCATCAGACTTGTGCTCCAGACCCCTCACCAGCTTCGTCGCCCTTCTCTGGACACGCTCCAGCACCTCAATGTCCTTCTTGTAGTGAGGGGCCCAACACTGAACACAGTATTTGAGGTGCGGCCTCACCAGTGCTGAGTACAGGGGCACGATCACCTCCCTGCTCCTGCTGGCCACACCATTTCTGATACAGGCCAGGATGCCGTTGGCCTTCTTGGCCACCTGGGCACACTGCTGGCTCATCTTCAGCCGGCTGTCGGCCAACACCCCCAGGTCCTTTTCTGCTGGGCAGCTTTCCAGCCACTCATCCCCAAGCCTGTAGCGTTACATGGGGTTGTTGTGACCCAAGTGCAGGACCCGGCACTTGGCCCTGTTGAACCTCATACAATTGGCCTCGGCCCATCGATCCAGCCTGTCCAGATCCCTCTGTAGAGCCTTCCTACCCTCAAGCAGATAACACACCCACCCAACTCGGTGTCATTTGCAAACTTACTGAGGGTGCACTTGATCCCCTCATCCAGATCATTGGTAAAGATATTAAACAAAACTGGCCCCAATACTAAGCCCTGGGGAACACCACTTGTGACCGGCCACCAACTGGATTTAACTCCATTCACCACAACCCTTTGGGCCCGGCCATCCAGCCAGTTTTTTACCCAGTGAACAGTGTGCCCATCCAAGCCATGAGCAGCCAGTTTCTTCAGGAGAATGCTGTGGGAAACAGTGTCAAAGCCTTTACTAAATTCTAGGTAGACTATATCCACAGTCTTTCCCTTGTCCACTAAACGGGTCACCTTGTCATACAAGGAGCTCAGGTTAGTCAGGCAGGATGGGCCTTTCATAAACCCATGCTGACTGGGCCTGATCGCCTGGTTGTCCTGTACTTGCTGCGTGATAGCACTCAAGGCGATCTGCTCCATAATCTTCCCCGGCACCGAGGTCAGGTTGACAGGCCTGTAGTTCCCCGGATCCTCCTTCCAGCCCTCTTGAAGATGGGCATCACCTTTGCTAACCTCCAGTGTGCTGCGAGCAGTGGACAGGCAGCATCAGCTCCGTTTGCAGGGCAGGGCGGCTTGTCTGAACCTTCACCATGGATTTCAAGAAAAGCTTCCTGTCTGGGAAACTATGGCCACCTTCTCTGGAGTCCCCTGCGGCAGGCTGAGTGTTGCTGTCTGGCTAATGCTGTCGTCAGCCCCATGTCCATTGCCCGAATGACTTGCCCACCCGTCTGACCATGTCCTCAAGGTGTAAATGGTCTAATTACAAAACCTGGTAATCTTGAGCAGGGCTGGCCCTCACATTTGATTCAGGCATGTGTATGTGTGTAGGAGGCTTAGCTCGTGGAGTGCTTTGGGGTTGGAGGGGCTGGTGGGAGATACTTCAATACAAACTCCTAGTCCTGTTGCCTGCGGAATGTATCTCCCCATTTTCTTTTAAAAATATAGGAAGCATGTCATAGTAGCTTTTTAATTAAAACACCAACATGTAGACATGAGGCAAGTGTGTGGGAAAGAGGAGTAATTTGAATTGGGCTGTGACTACTTGGGTCCCGTGTTCCAGAGTCATTTTTGCTTTTAATAGAGAGGAGGGGCTGTGTCAGATCTTGTAACGCAAAGCCCTTCTTTTCTTGATCAGAAACGATTAGGCAAAGCAGATCTTTATTTATAATCTATTAAAGAACAGACATAAACCAGATTATTTGCTTGCAGTACTCTTGCACTCTTCCAAAAATGTTCCTGAAACAAAGCTTCTAGAAGGCGCAAAGCAAAGAAATGGTGCTGCTGCTTTCTTGGTCAGCCATGCCCCTAAACACGGTGCAACGTGAATTTTTCAGATCTTTAGGCATAGGGTTGTGTCCTGTTTAAATTCATACAGCGTGTAATTGCATGCAATCATGCTCCTTTAATTTGAAAAAAAAAAATGGGTGGCTACTGTAGAAAACCTTTTGATTGGTAAGGTAAAATATTATTGTTGAACATGCAAGATTGTAGGATTAGGATTTGTGTTCTCTTCCTGGTTAAGAGATTATGGTCTGGAAAGGACAAAAAAAATTCCCATTTTGTACCTCTTTCTTGTTTTGTGTTTGTCTTGCAGTACTGTTTTTTCCTGGGGATACTGGAAAGGTTCCTCCAGGGCATCAATATTTGCATTGTTCTCTGTATGAAAGCAAAAGCACAATTAATTTTTATCTCACCTGGTTTGCCTAGTCCCGCGCTTCTTAAATGATCGTTCCTAAATATTGGCTCCTGATTATGAGTGTGGTTTTCTGGAAGGTTGTTTTTTCAATACTGAAACTGTGCTTACATTGAAGTTGGTGTCTGTGGAGAGCTTAGTCCTTGCTGTCAAGGCTGAGAGCTCCCATGCCCCAGATGCCTGGCTGCCCGTGTGCCCTCGGATCGGAGCTTTGTGGCACATCTACCATGTGTGATGATAAAACACACATGCAGCTATTCCCTCGGTATATTATGCAGCTATTCACTCAGTTGCAGTTCTTGGATGATAATTTACCCTTCCAGCTAAACCGGAAGAACTCCACCCTTTCCCAGAAGTCCAACAAGTCCCAGTTTTCACCCAGCATCCCTGAGCTCCGGACTTCTCCCGGGGGCTGCCAGCCTTCCTGGCATCCTAATGCAGGTCGCAGGGTAGAGGCCCTTGGATCTCTATGTCCTGTGCTCTGTTCAGCCAGGAGGAATACTGGGGTGAATGTCACAGCCAGCCCTATGGGCATTACTTCTGAAAACAGTCTTCTGAGGTGAGGGTGTGCAAGAGAGGTTTCCTTAGGTGTAGGATTAGAGGAAGTCTGAGATTTCTGGGGAAGTTCATTAGTAAAAATTAAACTGAGTTTGAGGAAGGAAGGAAGCAGGGGAGGGGGGAAATGCAGACCACTTCCCTAGCAGCCTTGGAAACAAACTGAATCCTTGTGGTGACAGCTCACGAGGTAGGGTCTAGGGCAGTTAGTTCACTTTTCAGAAATGCATGCAAGTGTTCCCCTCCTCATTAGATAGGGAGCAGCCATACAGCTTGCCCAAGGTGCGGGCTGTGTATGTGTAACTCTGACTCTGCTGAGAAGGAAATGACTAAACTTTCTGTCAAACCACAATAACAAAGAACATCTTTGATTTACCAAAATAGTCATAGTGGAGAGGCTCGGGAATAGCTGTGGTGCTGCTGGCACCCCACACCGGGAAGAGCAAATCAGTCGGAGACCTGCACTCGTGGGGAGCGTGACTCTCCTGTCCTTAAAGACAGCATCGATGGAGGGAGACAGATCTGGCAGGACCGGGAGGGAGCTTTGTTCTGAAAAGCTGCCGGGACTTTTGTGCGCTGGAAATGCTTTCTGCGGTGGAGAAGATGATGAGGAAATTGGGGCAAGGCTGTTGACTGCCTCTGAAGCGGGTGTCAAGAAGGGCAGACCAGCTGTGACAGCAGGCGCCTGGCTGGCCGGCCAGCCCCACGCAGCGGGGCGCAGCGTCAAAATCACACAGCCGCTGCACTCCGCATCTCCTTCCCCTCTGCCCAACTGCTGCCTGTGGGTCCTGGCAGCCTGGGCAGTGGGAATCCCAAAGATCCTGTCAATTTGTGAGTGTCGCCTGGCTCAGCTGGAGTCGAGTATTTGGAATGAAGAGGAGAAGCTCCATCTAGTTATAGGTTTTCCATTTCAGCCCTTGGTATTAATTTAAGCAGACTTAACACTGTTAACTAACTTTTTTTCCCTAGCTTTGTAGTTTCATACTTGACGTTCTGCAGTACCCTTTATAGAAACCTCAAATATTATTTTTCCCCGCCTACCCCATTTTGTCTCTTTTTCCATCTGACAGATGTGTTTTTCCTGGGTTGCACAGGGCTCAATACGTAATTATTCTGTTGCAATAGCCTGAGGCCCCAGTCCTGTGATGGAGTCTGCTTGCACAGACTCATATGTGCCTGTCGTTTGTGTTCTGTGTAATTTTCTTTCCCTGGTGTTTTTGTTAAATCTAGTCTAAAAAACTGCTCTGAGAAGCAATGAGCACCTAATCATCTGTGTGCCCTGAGACCATCTATTACAGCTTTTTAGTATCTAGACCTGAAAATGCTTTTTTTTTGTGTGTGTGTGTGTGCGCTCATCTCCCAGTCATGCACCGGCTGAATTCTCTCTGTTCTAGTTTACAGCTCCTGGGTATTTGCAGTTAGTCTTTGTTGCCCCAAGTCAACAACTAGTTAGTCTGTGTCTCTTTCTTTAGCCCTACGGTTTTTTTGAGCTGATTCTTTGCTTTCTGATCGCGTTGCTTGCTTGTCCTAAACTTCTGTCAATTTGGCAAGATCTGTTCTTGCTCTTGGCGTGATTTTTGTTTGGAGAGCAGCATCTCAGCGTGCTGGTGCAGTGTCCCAGGTGGGGCTACACTGGACTGTTCCTGGTTGTTTCAGTCCTTCACTGAGCACTCATCTATGAGTTACTGATTCTTAAGTCTCTTCTAATGGGAGCTCATGTAATTGCCTGGCTTTGGAAGTTCTTTGTTACTGGTCTGGAGTTTATTCCCCAAATTTCCCTTTTGCATTTCAAATTAAAAGTTTACCCAGAACCTTCTCTTGGAACAATTTTGTCAAGCTTCCCATACCAAGAAGCTCTTATTTTGACCACAATCTGTAGATGGGAGTATCCATGACTAAAACTTTCTGTCAAACCACAGTAACAGTGAACATCTTTGATTTCCCAAAATAGTCATAGTAAAGACACTCAAGAATAGCTGTTGGGAACAAGCTGTAGGGTTGGTTCAGTGCTATGGGCTGCTCTGACTTCCACTGGCTTCACTTCGCTCTCTGTCCTCTAGACATTCAACACCGTAGGGTGCTTGGTTGGGATTTTTGGAGGTTGCAGTAGTGAGAAGGAAGCCTTGCAAGGCATCATTCACCTTCTTCGTTTTGTGTTACACGTGTGTGATCAGCTGGGGAGGTGGAGGGCAGGCACAGGCCAACCGTGTAATGTAGACATACTGAGAGATAATGTTGCTGGGTATTATTTGGAATAAACAAGCTCATTTCCCCTTTGAACATCAGTTGTCATCCTTTAATCTCTTGGTATTGGCCTTTTTTAAAGCTGTTATGTACGTCATCCACTGTGCTTCCTGTATCCTGTGTCACTTGATGATAAACTTTTGTAAGTTATCACTGTTGAGTCAGCTCAGACTTTGTAGTGATTAATTAAATTCTTTATTTCTCTCTTCTCAGTGTCAGAAGTTTATATGGATCAGTGGTACTTGCTCAAGAGTGACAGTGGAGATCAGCATTAAGTCTGCTCCTCTGGGTGAGTAATCTAACCCACCGCATCGCTGATGTCTAATATCTACATATCTGCTGTTTTTTTGCTTGATACCTTACACAATAGCTCCTTTAGGCTTTTATTTCAAATGTCATTAAAATTATGTTGTATATGGCTTCCAGCAGGATTTGTAGAAGAATGTCATGCTGCTTCTGCTTGTATAGACATCCATTTATTTGGTATCTTTTAAAGGATAGCCATCACTTAACACAGTCTGAACCGCCGTTTCGATTAAGGGAGGCTGTCCACATTTTAAAGACAGTGGCTGTGAAGATAACATAGGGACTGTGGCAGAGGAATGAAGCATATTTTGAATATCCAAGAAATAAAACTGAAATGACCACTGGAGCTGTTCTGTGGCATACGATGAACTCAAGCAGTGCCAGTGCTCCAGTATGAGGCCCACTGGACTTGCCATGCCTGTGTGACGCAGCTGCGCTCTGTGTGTGCAGTTAATCTGACTTGGCAGGTCTATGGCAACGTGCAGAGAAACTGCCAACAGCTTTCAGATTATTGGGGCAAGTTTATGTGAAAATGCATTCAACGGAATAGATCTGTTGCATTACCCCTTGGAAATGGCCCAGTTTAGTTGACTTCAAGGAGCGGCATTTTGCATTCGGTCTAGACTGATTTGATCCAAGTAGCCTAGTGCATGTCAGAGCTGGCAGTCTTGTCTTGGGAACAGTTATCCCTCATCTGCTTTGTTTTGGATATTACAGTATGATCTAGCATGATTTAGCATCCTAAATTCCAGCTGGCTCTTCATGTGGAGAGCTGGGTTGAGTTGCTGCATCTGCACTTCAGCCATGCACCCCGCTGGGATGTGCTTGCCCCGTAACACCACCGCTGAGGTCCCAGCTGCTTGCTGGGTCTCTCCTTCTGACTCATGTGGTTGCTCTTTCATGCTATGTACAAAAGCTTGCCAAGACCCTCATCTGCTAGTATGCTGCATCCTTCATCTTGGCTTGCTGCCGTCCAACTGCTCTTGTCTCTGAACCCCTCATCCTTGTCTTATCACTGGATGAGGAGTATGGTATTTGCTTGTACCGTCCTCTCTGAGGTGGTGTGTGTTAGCCCACTGGAGAAGCAAGCATACCTTCCTTCCTGTGATGCATCTATATAAGGCTCTGGCCACTTATTTGTTCACCTGTCCAGGGCTCCTGAACCTTTGTCACCTGTCAGCTTCTGTCCCACAGCTGTACTGGGCTGCTTCGTGACTGCTGTCTTCGTGCTTCATAAGGCCATCTCCCCACTCCAGCAGGGACTTGGTGCCTTTTTGTCTATGCTTTCTATGGCGGATGGGCTGGGCCCCTCTCCTGTTCCCCTGCACACCATGTGCTGCCTGCACACCCTGATGTTCCCTGTGCTGCCCCGGGGCTAGCTGAGGTGAGCAGTGGTGGCTGCTGTTCCTCACAATGTTTAAAAGCCTGCGAAACCAAGAGGGTGCCCGCCTTGCATGCACAGGTTTGCTAGCAGAGATGTTGGGCTTTGGAGAGGACAGCAAACACCTCCTCTGCTGCCCAGGACCGATGGTGTGCCACTGTTGAGGGCTCCGGGCTCTCCTGGGTTTGGTCGTTGCTGCTCCCTAGTGCCGTCCTGCATCCCTAGCCAAGCTGCAGGCCCGCAGTCCACGAGGACTAGTGTCTCATTTGAAATGTTATTTCCCTTCTTTTCCTCTCTTTGCCTCTCCATAGCCTTTGGCGTGCCTCTTCTTGGGTCTCTGACCCTTCCCACAGTAAATCACTGTGTCTGAGCTCTCTCTGGGATTCACAGGCTGCCCGGGGTCTTGCTCCGGACCTGGAAAGAAGTGTATGTTGTTCCCTGTTTGTGAGGAACCCTAAACTGCAGTGCCAAATGCTTTTACTCCCTGGGTTTTTAATCAGAGGTCTGTTGGGTCCAGGAGTGGTTATCACCTATTGTCTCCCATCCTGGTTGCATTTCTTCAGTTTTATTGCTGCTTATCAGAGTTGCTGGGATTACACTCCAGCTGGCCCTGTACTTCAGCTGGATTTGAGTCAGTCGTGGCTGTAAAAACATTGTTAAAAGTCCGATGTTGGCTGACAGCCACGTTCTGCTGGATGTGTGTTTGGAGACTTTCAATCTGCTGGCATCACCATGCAAATGTCTTGCCTTCGCTGGAAGTCTCTACCTCTTCGCTCTCCAGATGCTGTGCTGGTTTCCCCTCCGCAGGAGCAGCAGAAGTTTTGGGAACTAAATCTGCTTTCTTTTCCCTGTCACTTGTGCTGTTGCTCCTGGGAAGGGGTGTGTGTCCATGTCCATCGTAGGCTGTAGTAGCAGGTGCTGAGTCCTCCTTTTTCCTTTCCCGTAGTTCTGGTACTGGCGTGTTTCTGGTATTTGGAGGCATGCTGTTCAAGTCAAGCCTGTTGCCCTCAGCGATCAGTCCGGAAAGCTGGAGCTGATTTCTCTGGCTGCTGCTTGCTTTCACCATTAAGAAAACAAATACGAGGCTCTCCTAACAAGATGGCAAGAAATCCCCGTGCCTGACTCAGTGTTGACAGGAGCAGTGGGCTGTGTTTCAGGCTGCTCTCTGCTTCTCCAGCCGGCGGAGGAACACGGGCTTTCTCCTTGTGTTGCCCCAAGTTCAGCCCAGATGTCTGAGCTCCGATCTCACCACACAGAATACGCTGATGTGTTCAAGTGGAGTTTCGGTGCCTCTGCCTGCTGTCTCTATTTAGCCATAGAAGCATGGATTCCCATCCCGTTGTTCCCTCCCTAGCAAGCACTATGTTAAACATGGTGCTGACAGTCCCACTGTGGCCCACAGTAAGGCACTGCGTATAAATAATCCAGAAAAGCTAAGTAAGGCTTTTAAAATAAGCCTTAGCAGAGAGAGCTGCTTTAGTGTGGTGCCATGAAGACACAGAAACCTGGCTACGTTTGTGTAGCCAGATCCAGTCATACTTCCAGCGGCTGCGGCTCTTTCCTAGCAAAATCTGCACAGGTTTTCAGGTACCCCTTCTCCACGCTCCAGCAGTTCTTGGGAGTGCTTTGAGTTAAAGTCTGCGCTCAGTGGCGGCAGGCTGTCTGGGGGTCCAAAGCTGAGATGGAGCGTGAGCATGCAGCACTGAAATAGCGCATGTTCAGTCTACCCTGTTACGCCTATGTGCAAAAGGCAAAAATTAGTATTTGTTGGGTTTTTTTCCCCTCAATGTCACATTGACTATGGGAAGGAAAGAAGTACAAGGCTACTTCTGTGTGTGTGTGATTATTGTGTTTATTACCACTTGATGGCTTGTCGTGCAGAGTCTAGCCCCCACACAGCTTCTCTTGGGCTTTTAATAGTTGTGCTAAGCTGAAATGTGCTCAAAATAGTAATAATTTAAATTGTTTCCCCAGAGCCTGTGGCTGCTCTGTATGCTTCTGGGAGGTGTAACACTGCCCACAGTTGGGGTGCAGGGGGTGCCCAGGCCACCCCCGGCCACATTCCTGCCTGGCTCCTGGAGCAGAGGGGTTGTTGGTGTGTGTGCTGGGGCAGGCATGGGGCAAAGGCCCATCGGGGCCAGGGCACAGGAGTGGGGCAGGTGTGGGGCACGGCACAGCTTGCACTGTTGCAGCTTCAGGGTGCATAGGGCGGGGGTATTGCCATCATGTTGACGTGTTACAGAGACTGCTGCACAGCAAAGGGTCCAGTGCAAGGTAAAATTCCTCATTTGTAGGAAATGTGGTGCCTTCCCCTTGCCCAGACCTCCCCCTGCCATAACCCACTATGTTGTCAGAGCAATATTAGGGTATTAAATGACATGGGGATACTGATGAAAGGCTGGTTTTGACCTGACTCACTTCTGGGTTCGTTAAGAGTTAAAGCCGCAAATCTATTTATTTATTTTTGAGTTAACGTTTCTCTTGTGCGAATGACACGTCCTGTCCAGTGTAAGCCTGTCAGCTGAGCAATGATCCTCGGACTGGAGAGGATGGGGAAGGAGAGTGCCACCCTGGCAGGCGTTGGTGGGGGTGGAAGGAGGGAGGATTTTTCTGGTGGTTTTTTTTCCTCCCTTTCTACTGAGAGGCAATATTGCTGCTTGCAGAAAACAGTATGTTATTATTATACTTTTGCTCTTCGCGTTTTATGTGATGTGGGTTGGGTAACGTTAATGTAACTTAACGTTGTGCTCACCCACGGTACTGATGGTGGCTCTCTAATATACATAAATCTCTGCACAGAGAGAGTGAGTTGTATTTATCTGTAAATAGTTAGCATACTGCCCTGTTTATCTAGCATGTGACCTCTCTGTTGCCCACTGCATTTCCCCGCCTCCCTCCCATCCGGTCCTTTTTATTTAATTGACTTTCCCAGTCCTGACAGTCGCTTTATATTCAGAAAACATAAAATCATCCCCCACAAAGCTTTCAAATCTAATTTCATTTCTTCCCTTACTTCTTTGACAAATTCTTTTTGCTGTCTTCAAGACTTAGGCAAGTTTATTTTTGTCTGCAGAAACCGGAGCAAATGATATGTTTCTTTTCTTGCATTTATAACCTTGTGAGGTTTATGTATTGGGAATAATCTTTGTGAGCTGGAAGAAGATTGTCCAATCTGTTTTAAGATGTCCCACTTTCTGAGTATTGCATCTCATTAGGAATACAGTTGGCTTTTTGCATGGCTTTTTTCTTCCCCTATATAGCTTGGGGGAGAAAATATATCATTTCATCATCTAGTAATAATGCTTGGCACTTTGTTTGCATCTTCAAAGGACTATACGGCTATGAATGGAATAATTTCTATAACACTGTGTAGTAGTTTCTAATTATTATTTGCCTCATTTTACAGATGGGGAAAAGGAATGAGAAGTCAAGTGACCTTAGGCCATGAGAGGAGAAACAAAATCAACTTGAGGTCCCAGCTCCCTGACTTGTTACTAGAACAGCACCACACCTTTCTTGTTTAAACTACAGAGGAGGGAAAAAAAAGGAAAGTTTGATTCCCATCAACAACAAAAAGAAAGGGAGCACTGTTTCTTTAATGACCTTGCCTAACCTTGTTAACTATTTAGTTAAATGCATTTGTTGATGGTGGATTTTTGGTGTCTGTTTCTAAATACATTGTCTAACTTACTGATGTGGTTGTCACTTCTCAGTGTGTGGTTGGAGTTCATAAAGGCAAAGCAGCGTGTGAATTGAGTTAGGGTTGTTGAGGAGGGTGTCGCTCACCCCCCACGAACTGGGGGATCTCTCTGCTCCTTCCCTCCTCTTCCCCCTTGAACCAGAAGCAGTGGAAACCTCTTCTGTAGTATTTAGAAGTGGTGTCCCCTCACTCTTGTTTTCCAGCTGAGACTGAGATGGGAAAAGTGAGGCACCCTAAATGGGGACTGTGTTAACACGCAGCATATATAGAAACTAATCCTCCTTGTCTCACCCACCACATGACACGCTAGGATATTTTTTTTTTTCCTGGTGGGCTCTAGTGGAAGTGGTTGGTTTGGAGTGGTGTCTGGGATTACTTGATTTGCAGAAATAATTTTATACCTCTGCACTAGCCTGTAGGGCTTGGTGTGGATTTACAGCTGCTTAATTAACTGACAGTACCCCCAAATGTGTTGCATGCCATTACAGAAAAGGTGAGTGCCATTAAGTAGTGAACTGTGGAATTACAAACTGTTACAGAGGAAGTCATGGTAACAAGATTGTTGACTACTTCTTCAAATTAGTTAAAACTTCTTTTTTCAGGAATTTTGACTTTTTACAAAGGTGCTTTGGAGCACCAGGCAGCGTTAGAACAGTTTAGTCCTCTTGGGGAGGACAGGTAATCTGCTTGGTGAAAAGTGGCGTGGTGCAGAGGAGCACGGAAATCACACAAAGAATTTCTTCACCTTTCTTTGGAAAATCCCATGGTTGCTTCTCCACAGGTTCTCAGAGGTTCCCTGGCCACCTTCTGGCTGGCTTCAGATGCCTTATTTGATAAACTTTCTGGTGAAAGTCTTGCATGACTTAACACAACTTTATTCTGGGCATGCCGTGCTAGTGAAGGCGGTGGAGAAAGCAGCTGTCTTCAGCCATGTGCTCTATCTGGGGATGCAAAACTTCGCTAAGCCCTTTTTTAGGGGCTCAAGATTTAACTCCAAGATTATATTTGGTTTTCTGTTTCTGATGAGTGGGACAGATATCCTGATGCCTTAGATGAGACCTTCAACAATGGACAGCAGCGTCAAGGTATCATAGCCAGTATTTTATTTTCTTTTGCTTTGAATCTCTTATGTAGCCGATACCTCATTTGTACGTGCTCCCTTCCAGCGTTGAGCAGAGCTGTCCTGAGCCACGGCATGCTGACAGGGCGCTCCGGTTTCATCCAGTGTTTCTCATGATACCCAAATGGCTGATGACTTGTCAGCTGACTTTTTGAGGAGCTGAACGTGGCTTTTCACAAAACTGGATGTTTTTCCCTTGCTGGGCTTGGGGGAGCCATCAGGGCTGGTTTGGGACCTGGACTTCCCAGCAGTAAGTGCAGAGCAGGTGGTATGCAGGCTTTCACTCTTTACTTGCAGGATGCAAGCACTTGTGGTGGTGTCTTTGTGTCTCTCCTTTGTCATCTAATGACTTATCTCACTAGACTTTGATTTCAGCTGATTAGAAGAAACATCAGCAGCTCAGTGTGTGGGGAGCTGCATGTTTGCCTTGGGCTGTTTTGTTGTGTTTATTTTTTTTAATTCTGTGTTTTGTAGTTTTTTTGAGGTATTGCATCTAAAAATGGTGAATGCTTCCGAGAATGTGTTCAGGGTGAGTTGCTCGGATCATGCTGATACCCTTACCAAGGAATTTTTTTGAGATACTTTAGTATCTCTGTGTGTTACTTAGGTATTTGAAATTAAGAAAGGGAGGGAGCTACCTGACTGTCTGGATACTTCTTCCTTCTCCTTTTCCCCCCAATGCAAATTCACCAAAACTTGGGTAATTTCTCAGCTGTGAGAAGAATTGCCTATCCTTCTGCTCAGCAGAGCCTTTAGAGTTGGATGCTGTGCCTGGCTCCGTGTGGTGGCTGCTCCTCGGAGCACCATCACCCCAAGGTCCAACACAGTAGTCATGGGGCTGAAGAGGACTTTTCCTACCTGTCGCCTGTTTGTGGCTGTGGTTGTGCCAAGTGCAAGAACTGAAGGTAGGGTTGTTTGGGATGGTTTTGTTCCCCACCTCCCATTCTTCTTCCTAAATGTTTGCAAGCAGCAAAGAGAAGGGCGAAGCTGTCATGTATTATGGGTTGATTTCAAATCACAAACATCATGGGCACTCAAGTGAGTAGTAAAGTACCAGGAGAGGGAGAAGGGTACTGGGAGAGGAGACATCAGCTTGAATGGAAGGAAAGAAGTGGGAGATAGCAGCCAGAAGGTGATCATGGCCAGAGGGAAACAGGGGACAGGTACTGGCATGGATACCTGAGCCAGTGTGGTTCTCCATGGTGAACTTGATTACTACCCTCCCTGGTTTTATTGGTATAACTAAGAAATTCCATTCTGAAGTAACATAAGGGAACACGGAGTATTTTTTCACTTTTAAGATCTTAAATTTGCAACTTCCATGTTAAACCTGCCTGCCCAACAGCCCATATCACCACACGCTCACGTGCAAGCCTTGCGTGATAGCTGGACTTCTTGTTGCTCTCTTTCTTAGAGTTTTACTTGGCATAGTACATCTATAGTAATGTGACTCTGGGATTTGGGTGGATTTGGGAAACGACTGCAATTACCGTGACAGGTGATGATCTTTGATTGCAAAATTAAGTGTTATGAGTCGATGTTTAAGGGAAGCCACCTCAGCTACTGCTTCAGGAGGAAGCTGTGTTGTGCCATGGGGCGTGCAGGATGCCAGCAGGCACGCACCTTCCCTTGGGACTGGCTGAGGCATCCCTGGACTGGGAGATGATAGCCCAGGCTTGCACATGGCTCGTGCCCGGAGAGGCTCGGAGCATCAAACCGCTGTCGGAAAGCGCTGGGAACTCTTAAACTCTTGAATGGAAAACCAGCTGTTGTCATCTTTTCAGCTGTCCTTACAACAAATTGGCTGGTTCTCCGTTTCTCCTGGTTTTGAAGGGCTGAGTTGATGCTGACCAGGTTTGACAAGTGGTAACTAGGGAGCCTGGCTGTGTTCTCTTTTGTGATTAAAGCTATAAGCTGGCCCCTTGAATTTAACAAGGCAGTAGCTTCCAGGTTGAGGTATCTGGAAAATATCAAGGAGTAGGTGACAAGGTGTGAAAGGCAAGGGCTGCTCTGAGCAGCAAGACTGCTCCAGAAACCTGCTGGGAACGGGGACTGGGGATGAGGTGGTGCTTTGCTGGTAGTGATGGCGGCACGAGCGGTGCTGGTTACAACTAGAGATGGGCTGAAGCAGGAGCTCTGTGTCGAATCTCCCTGAGCCTTTCTGTTTGTCTAAGGGAGGCTCAGATCCATACTGCATAAAATTGATGATTGTCTCAGCCTGCTTATCTGCTGACCAGCCCATACGCTCACTCCAGATGTTCTTTTATCTCAAAACTGGAGATGCACCTGAAATTGTCCTCTCAGGATTTGGAAGCTTTTTTGATAAAGCTGTCTGTCTGCAGGTGTTTTCAAGGACACGTCACACTTTGAAATCATGGTATTAAAATAATTGCCTTTGAAATGAAGGGAGGGTCATGGGCCTTACATCAGAAATTCCTCTTAGTGCTTATTAATCCGGTATATAAATGTCATGGCTTACATCCACAGGGTGTTTATATTGAATTTTTAGCTGTATCAGTATCTCTTACTCTTCAGAATAAATGCCATATAATCTGGTTATAAGCAATATTCTTAATGTAGATACCAAAAATAGGACATAGACAAATCTGAGTTACTGTAAGAAAGTAGGAGAGGTAACAGCCTTGCCTCATGAGGGGAGAACAAATTCAATTGAATCGTCTGGTGTTTAACATAATGGTAAGGCCAGAGAATTCAGTCTGTTTCATTAGGATAGTGCAATGATTTGCCATATTTTCTCTCATCTTTTTTTTTTTCTGAAGGCCTGATTCTCCTCTGGTATACCTGTATGGAGGTGTGTAACGAGGGTGTAGGTTGGGAAACATCCTTTCTTCTTTTTGGTCCCCCCTGAGCAGATGAGTGCACACTGATTCGGGGTACATAAAGCAGTAGGGGCTTAGGCTTATCGCCCACCACCAAAGCCCTGGTTTGAGGGAGATGAAGTTGTTTCTCAGTGACCTACGGTGAGCGGCACTGACAAGGACAAGATGCGCACTTTGAGGGCAGAATCATCCTTGCTGCAGCAGGTGGGCATCATCCAAGAGCTCGGATGTCTGAAACGCCTTCCTTGCTTAACCAAGCCAACAGTCCTACGCCTGGAGGAGATTTCTTTTCTCATGCCCTAAGCAACTGTTTACTTTAAATAATGACAATGAAACTAATAATCATATAAGCATCATAGCTAATAATAAAAAGTACCTGATAAACTAACGAAACAAATATTGCAGGCTGTCCCTGCAGGTTGATGACTGAGTTTTGCTCCTCACCATGAATGGCAAAGGCTGTTAACTTTTAGCTAAGTTGCTGTCTGTGTGCTGGGCAGGCGAGTGACCTTCCTCCCAGACTCCCAGTTGCTTTGGTGGAGGCTTTCCCTGGCTTGTTCCTTCCGCAGGCGCAGCCTGCTCTCCCACCCTGTGAGCTCTCTCATACGATAGAGCAGCCTTTGTTTGCCCTGATTCACTGAGTATTTTTTGGTTTGTTTTCACTATGGAGTCAAGCTTACGGGTCACGGTGGTTCTATGTAACCTTGACTAAATTTTACCTAGAAATATCTTGGTAAAGAAGTTGCTTTTCTGTGTGATGGTGGTGTCACGCTGAACCAGAGTGATCCGGAGCAAGATCAGTATTGGATGAGAACGTGTCTTTGTTGCAGACTTGATTTGAGTTTTGTAACTTCAGCATTTCCCTTGGGCCCAAACACTCCCCCCTCCCCACACCCGCCACCGTAGCTGTGCTCTGGTAGTGGCTCTAAGTGGAGAAGGAAGGAAGATTGTAGCCACAACGATCAGGATGCTTGTGGGGACTTGCTTGTGTTCGGTTTGTGGCAGAGGTCATGTCTGGCGGCTGATGGACTGAGGTCAGTCAAGGCGAGGAGAGCTGGTATTTTACTGTAGACCTTGTAACAGAGGGCTGATATTACTGAAAGCACCCACAGGTTGCACAAAGCTGGCAGGATTTGTATTTTGAGGTCCTGTTTCAGTCACTTAGTCAAACAGGCAGCCAGTGTTAAACATGTTCCCAGTACCATTGACTTAAGTGGCATTAGGAGCATGCTTGTCATCAGATGTGGGCTTATGCAACTTGCTGATCTCGGGCTGAGTGGGTCTTGCTGAAACGATCCTGTGCCGACGGAGAGGCTGTCTCTATTTCATGCTGTGGTTCAGCCAGGTCATCAATCCAATTTAAGGGGACCAGATTATAAACACTGTGAAATGCTGAGCTGGTGTAAAGCTGCTTTACTGATAAGGAGCTGTTAAAAATATTTTGAAAGTTCAACTCTGCTGTGGGACTGGGCAGCCAGTCCTGGCTGCGCTCACAAGGCTTGGTGCCAGGGGCATTTTGGCTGGTTTGCCCGCTCGGCTTGATGCCGAGCAGTCGAGGTTTGATGTGCCCTGGGCGTCGTGCTGCCAGAGGTCTGACAAGCAATGGCAGCGGTAAAGCCGCAGCGGCGGTTCTGTAGGGGCCACCCATCTGGGCAGTGAACAGCCATCTCCTGGCCATGTGTGGACAGAAAATAGGGTTGTGCATCCCATCAGGTGCCGCAGTGTTGCTGGGAAAACCAAAGCCGAGCTGACAGCTGCTCCGGTGCCCTTTGTATCTGTTCCCAGCTCCCCATGCGGGATGAAAATCCATCAGGTAGAGGATGCCACTCCCTGCCACATCTCTGGCTGTCTGGGAGAGAGCCTTGTCTATCAGTGTTTTAGCCCCAAAATAGTCTGGCCATGGAGCAAAGGCAGTCTGCAATTGCCAGCTTCCAAGTGCTCACAGGAGCCTCTTTGTGGGTTTGGTGCTTTTCTGTCCAAGACCTTGGCACGGATTTCCATTACTGCTGCCTTCCCTTTCCTCTCCCTCTGCTTCTCATCCTTCTCAGTACAACAGTTTGCTACTGCTCATTGCTTTCCTTGCAATTTTGGACACTTTCAGGAGTTACCATGTTTGCATCCTGTGAATATCTAGAGTAGCTAGCCTTGCCCTCACTTGCATGTTCCTGCTCCTTTGTAGCCTATCTCGACATTTCCTTTAGGGACCTTGTTTGCAGCTGTGCTCCTATTCACGAGACCTCTGCCAGCTGTGCTGCAGTGCTCTGGGCAGAGAAGTAGGAGGGGTGATGTGCACAGACCAGCACGAATGTGGTATCGTGTCCTCTGGATAGTTCCTGCAAGCGCTTGTCTGGATCAGATGTCTGGTGCCAAGGGGTTTCGTGGTGCCTGGGTGCAGTATTAAGGTTATGCTTCCATGTTCAGCGGGGTGTTGTCAGCCAGTGACAATCCCCTGTCACTAAAGGTAGGGGCAGCACTTTGAGCATCTGAAGTAACTGCCTGTTGGGAGGATGGGAAAGAGAAGCCCAACAACATTGCTACATGAGAAGAAACTATGAGTGTAGTCAGTTATGACGACAAGAAATTGTGTACATACACAACAAATAGTAGTAATGGACTATGGCTGTCTCTTTTAATGCATCTATTATCTGATTAGTTGTCAACATCTGTTAATTTCTGCTGCCGCAAAATATGTAGTCAGTTCTGAGATCTGCATTATTAAGAGTGTGTGTTGTGTATAATTTATAGTGTATTATGACAGCTGTAGTGAATGCCGTGATCCACACCATGGAGCACTGAGAGATGGCTGAGTTGCTATCTCCTGTGTTATCTAGAACAAGTTTGGAGCCTTGCTGGCATTACAACAAGAAAGGAAACATGTGTAGTCGTGTTACTCTCATTAGGTATTTGCATAAGGCTCTTTGGAGCACGGCACAGCAGAAGGTCGCTGGCCTGCAGCCACATCAGCTTCTTGGGATCTTGTCAGATCTTGCAAGCAAAGGAGCGCCAGGCTGGCTCACAGTTCTTGGATAAGAAGCTTCCAGGGAACAGGCTGCTGTTGCAGAGATACTGAGGACATCCTTGTGGTGTCATATGTGTTTTGGCATGCATGCATACTGGGTGTGTTTCTCTGTTTTTATTGTTACTTGATATTTTCTTACTTCAGAAGAGCATTGTATTATTTTCTAGTGTTAGTGGGAAATAACACTTGATTCTCCTCTCCCCCATACTGTGCCCGGTTCTAAATGATTTGAAGATTAATTGCTTAAGATCTGCAGACAGATATAGCGTTGATTATTTACGAGTTAACAATTGCTCAGTCACAAGTTGAATATCCATCCGCACTAAGTGTGGCCTTAGTAGCAGTGTGGAGCTGTGCTTGAGATTCCTGAATGCTATTTCCACATGGAGCGCTGGCTTTTTCCCTGTCGGTGAGAAGCTCCCATGAGTGAGAAGTTTGCACAGGTAGATGAACATGTGCTCTACTGAGGTAGGCTAATCCATTAAAATAGCCATGAAGACCAGAGTAACAAGAGTCCTAGCTCAGGTGAGCAACTTTTAACCTAAGCCCTTCAGGGCAACTGGTTTAGCTAAGCTGTTTCTTTTGATTTAAGGCCCAATTTTCTTCATCTTTACGCCTGTCTTCAGTCAGGTTAGCTCTTTTGTGTTTGGCAGCCGGAATTAGGAAAATAATGTATTTTTCACAGCGTGTCCTTTGTGTTGGCAGACTGCTCTGTAGATGTTCAAAATCGCTGTCCCCACCTAAGCTGGAAGTTTCCTGCTTTGGACCACACTGCTGTAGTACCTGGAGAGCCTTGGGCCAGGCTGCCGCAGTGCGAGGTGTTGTGTGAGTACGGAGCGGGTGGTCTCAGCAACCAGGAGCGCTGCCGAGTAATAGCCCGAGGAGAGCCTGTGGCATGGGAGCTCACCCACAACCGTGTGAAAGTGTTTCCTCTAGCTAGAAGGAATATCATAGCTGTCTGGCCATGGCTTCTCACTACTGGTTTCAGGCCTGAAGAAGTCCTCCGTCCCAGGATCCATTGGTTTCCCTCCTTCCCTCTGCAAGCTCCCAGGGCAGTCCTGACTGCTGGGCTGCTGCCCTCTGGGCAGAGGTCCCCTTGCTGGTCACTCACTGTAGGGTCAATGCTAAATGTCTCCTCTCAAGGCCCCCAGGCACACGGTCAGATCAGATTGGCTTCATTACCCATGTGCTCTGCAGGCGGCCTTTGGGGCGTGTGCAGTTGGGGTGTCCTAGGTACCTTTCTCAGACCTATCTCTTTCCTGCTGAGTACACACTCAGTTGCTTCCCTCCATGGAAGGTCACCTCTTCAACGTTGACCTTGCCGTTCCACTGCTGAGTCCCCTATTTCAGATACCTGGACATCATCTGGCTCTTTTTCCTCCTGGTTCGGTAGTTAGGCAGTGTAGGCAGCTTAGGCAGTCTAGTCCTGCCCAATTATAAGCTGTAAGGGACCACGGACAAAGCCAGTCTTTGCAAAGAAGCCCCTTGAATGCTGGTGGTATCTTTTCCCACTGAGACCACTGCTGCAGCGAGAACCTCCTGCAGCATCAGCACAGCACACGGGATTTGTCCCAGGGTTTGTCCTTGGCTGTGCTGAGTTGGAAGAGGGCAACCAGAACTGGGAATGCTCTCCAGTGCTGAGGAGAGAGTTGGTGTAGCAACAGCAAGTTAAGGTTTCTTCTCCTTAAACAAAGACATTTCCATAAATGATAAGCAGCTTTTGCCTGAGTAACATTAAAGTAGATTTGCAGAAGCTTCAAAACAGGCACAAAAGTGTCAGAAGTGTGGCTGAGCATCAGCTTTTGTTCCAGTGATAACTGAGCCTCGGTTTAGAAAAATTTAATAGTTGTCTGGTTCATGTTATTTTCCTAAGTCTTTTTTTAGACACAATAATGTAGCACAGGGAATTAAACCCCTACTTTTTTGAAGGTTTTTAATTCGCTGACAGTACTGATTCAGGTCTTGCAGTCTGTAAAATACAGCACATCACTTCACACTACTTCATCTTGGATAGCGCTGCACTTTTAGGGGGGAAAAGTGAAACCAGAGCACAGAAATGGCAATTTAGTATTCTTGACATTTCTCGGAAAGCTGCTTAAGATTATCTCCTTAAAATGGCAGATTTCGCCTGCGAGTCAAGTAGAGGAGCAGGAACTGATATTTCATTAAAATACTATGAGAGGCCTAAATGCATTTATGATCTTTGAGACATTTGCAGGAGACAAGAGCTTGCTATTTGGAACTGTCAAAAGTTCCAAAAATAAAGCCCAAAAAACAAATCCCAAAGGCCAACTGCATGATTGGGACACCTTCACTTCCAGAGATCTCGTTGGTACCATACTGAGATACCTGTTCCTGGCCTTTTTTTCCTTTCTTTTTTTTTTCCCCCTCATTGTACCTGTGAAACTTTTTATTTTAACATTGGATGTTGAACCAGAATTTAGATAAGCTGGAGTGGTGATTGCCCTTATTGATTGTTAAATGTGTGGCCAGGTGGACTCTCTTTCAAAAAATAACCAAGAATTGATTAAAAATGAGGAGATCACTGCTTTCTCAAGTATCTGCCATGTGGACAATGCTTTTTTAATGTTTTATCATAGAACTGAGAGTTACTCTGTGTATTTTCCTTTTCTCTCACCTCCCAACATCAAGGATTTGGGCTTCTGTCAAAGACTCTTTACTTTAGCTTGAAAAATGGAGTTGGAAAAGTTGGGAGATCAAAAGATAATTTGCTAAGTAAGGTCTATAACAGCAGGAGTAGTTCTCTAGAGCGTATTACTGTTCCATTTCAGAAAGCATTTTGGCACTTCTAATAAACTTGTATCTAAGGCAACAAGTTTAGTATTATCCATCCATATTTTCCACTCAGATTGTATTGCAATAAATGTTACACTCAGAAAATGAGAAGGAAACCCTTCTCTTAAATTTCTTACTTTCAGTCACTTTTTAAGGTAAGGTATGTTCCAGTTGGGGGAATTCATTGTTAATGAAATACAGTATACTGACAATATATTTTTCGAGGCTCTAGCAGCAGTAATCTTGCACTTTATTACATGCAAGTGATCCTTGGGCTTATGTGGATTTCCACGAGCTTTAGCAGGGCTTCCTGTTGGACTTGCAGCTTATTTGCACACAGTCTTTATCTTCAGCGATCAAGTAAGGCTGTTCACCTGGGTAAAGCAGTTGAAATGTGTAATGAATTGCAGGAGCACCCAGCTTATGCAGACTTGAGCACACGGTTGCAGTAACTGGTCTTAAAAGTTTGTCCTAGAGAAGTCCTTCTGTTGTAGCATTTAAGCAGTTAGAGCTTTCTTGTAGTCTTGCTTTTTGGACTTCGCTCGAAACCTGGTAATAACAGTATTATTTCAGTTACACAGTATTTCCAAGGCATTTCAGTACTTGCAAAACTAGTATACCAGCAGTGAGCACGCTCATGTTCATCGATGCATAGTAATTCATTTGCAAAAGTAACAGAGTTTATCAACAAGACCTGAACCTCTACGAAGTAAAGTATCATGGTAGTTGTATCTTACCAACAAAACCTTGAAGTAGATGAATCAGTCTACATAAGCGGCAGAGTTTTGTGCTGTAAGGACGGTAATTACCATAGGGATTTTCTAGTGCTGCTGGAGGGGGTGGGAGCAGTGGCGGTCCTTTCTGTGAGCAGTTCAGCACACTTGTGATCTAGAGCTGCCCCCGTTTCTGCCCGGTGACTGAAGAGGCAACCTCGCATAGCTGCTTAAATGCCTCTGCTGCAGGCTGTTACTGTATAGTGGTAAATAAAAGATGAGCTGTCCCCGAGAGGAGCCGTGCTATGACAGGGCCCCTGCATGAAGATGTATGATGGTTTACATCCTGAAATAAGCAATGTTTCTTTTCCTAAACAAGGCTGAAGCTGTAGGTCTTTTCTAGATGTAAAGTAAATATTCTTGCCAGTTTTGGATTTACTTTTCCCTTTTTACGCAGCAGGACCATTGTAGTTGGGGCCTTGGCATCACCAGTGTCTTCTGCAAGCCCAGACTAGACTGTCTCAGTGCTTTCTTTCCATTCAGCAGAGTAAGATCCTCCTCTCAGGGAGGATCCCATCCTAACTTCAGCAAGGGAAACAAAATCTGCAGTGCTTCAGAGCTAAATATAACCCCCTAGAAACAGTCCCTCCAATGATGGCTCAGTAAGCACATGAAAAATAGTCAGCCCCAACAGAGGGAAATACAGGGGCAATAGTTTTTAAATAGTTATTTTTATAGATCTGTCATATATGAAGCAAGAATCAACCTTTTAAAACTTCTTTCGTGCTTGAAAACAAGCAAGACTTATCTCGTGGTAACTCCTGAGCCTCCATGTATACCACGAAGGATTTGGCCCCAGATGTTCACATGGCTGCTGAGGAAGCTGCTAGTTCATGGTGATGATGAGAAAATATGATGATTTGTTTACTTTTGTTTATTTGGGGTGGGGTTTTGGGTTTTGTGGGTTTTTTTTGGCGTGGTAATAGAGGACAACTTCTAGGACCTTCTTTTTTTCAACTGGTCCAGTGAGGTCCTTGGTTGAGGCACAAAGACCGGGTACATCTTGCCAGCCACCACCTTTCCCTTTCACTGGCAACTTCCACAGTGTTTTGGGAGTCCTGTTGAGTTCTCCTCCTTGCCTCTGAAGAAAACCATCGAAAATGATCAGCTCACCCCTATTAAACTTCATAAACTTTGACAGTGCTGGTGGACCTTTGTTTTTTGCCCTGAACAACCTCCTCTCTCCTGTGGCCTTCGTGGACTGGGCACTTTCATTGATCCCACAAATTCCCTCTTGATGTCAGCAAGACTATTTGCGTCCTGCAAGTTAAACCTGTGTTGTTCATTGGGACCAGGATCTTCAGCCGCAGGTGGCATGGGGCTGTACCCTGTTTCTATTTGACCTCTGATAGATGAAGAACTCCTTCTTGGCCAGCTGGTATAGTGAAAATCGGCATATTGTTAATATATACCTTTCTACAAGACTGAGTCTTCCCCCCCACCCCACCCGAAGGTTGGGAAAGTGTGAAACACTTTTAATGTCTGCTTGTTTTAGCATCAGATGTCTAATTTGATTTGTATGTAAGTAGGAAAACTTTGAAGTGTCGTTGAAATAAAAAGGGAAAGTACTTCAAAGAAATGTAACATTAAAAGTGTATCTGATCCCTCGAGGTTTTTGAAGTTTTATCTTCAGATTATGTATTCAGAAGAACATTTGTATGGAAATACTAAGGGTCATTAATTCATCCAGAACATTGTGAGTGTTGCCAGTCAGCATGCATTGAATTGTTCTGTGCTAGTTTTGATTTCACATGGTGGCAGGCGAGTGGTCCTTCACCCATCTGTCTGTGTTGCCAGAGTCTGTGACACAGTAAGAAGTTAACATGGTCTCTGATGGGGAAACCAAAGCACAATGCTGCTACAGCATGAGTCTTGTTCAGTGCTGTTACCCCATGTCCAGCACAGATCCTTGGATACGGCCAAATAAAACTGCAGTGTGTTAAGCTCCCGAAACTCCTGATTTGCATCGGTTGCTCTGCTGGAGAATGGCCATGGTGGTACTTGGGAGGCAACAGGGTGGCAAGTTACAGATTTCTAATAAATATCTTGAACTTTGGGAGAGTTCAGATGTTGGATCTGAGCTTCTTACAGTTGGGCATCCACTCCTGTAAAAACATGCCCAACTGTGCTGGATGAGGGGGTTGTTGTTTTTGCTTTTGGCAAACAAGGATTCTGGCACCGAAGTTTTTAATTGCAGGAATTATACTAGCAGTTCCTGGAGCTCAAGGGGTGGGGGGGGTGCAGGAGGAGCTAATTAGATGTGTATAAATCATGGGCTAGGCAGAGCTTTAAATCCTAGTTGTGTTGTTCCAGCCCTGATACCTTCTGTTACACTGGGGCTTCGGAAAGTTAGAAAACGACAAAGTTACACAAGAACCACTTTTTCCTATTACAACTATGAAACAGCAGTGAGGTTACTTTTTGGTCTTTTTACAGTATAAAACCAGCTTTTAATTAAAATACTATTAAATGACTTGGTTTTGAAGCTTTATTTTAATTACATCTCCAGGTTGAGGGAAGGTGTATGGGGTTTGCATGGCAAAGTTTTTTTTGGGGGCAGGGGGGAGGCTACAGGGGTGGCTTCTTAGAGGAGCTGCTAGAAGCTTCCCCTCTGTCTGATAGAGCCAATGCCAGCCGGCTCCAAGACAGACGTGCCGCTGGCCAAGGCTGAGCCCATCAGTGACGGTGGTAGTGCCTCTGTGATAACATATTTAAGAAGGGGAGAAAAAAACTGCGCAATTGCAGCCAAAGAGAGGAGTGAGAATATGTGAGAGAAACAGCTCTGCAGACCCTAAGATCAGTGAAGAGGGAGAGGGAGGAGGTGCTCCAGGCACCGGAGCAGACATTCCCCTGCAGCCCACGATGAAGACCATGGTGAGGCAGGCTGTCCCCCTGCAGCCCATGGGGATCCTGGTGGAGCAGATACCCACCTGCAGCCCGTGGAGGACCCCACGCTGGAGCAGGTGGATGCCTGAAGGAGGCTGTGATCCTGTGGGAAGCCCGTGCTGGAGCAGGCTCCTGGCAGGACCCGTGGAGAGAGGAGCCCACGCTGGAGCAGGTTTGCTGGCAGGGCTTGTGACCCCACAGGGGACCCACGCTGGAGCAGTCTGTTCCTGAAGCACCACACCCCATGGAAGGGACCCACGCTGGAGCACTTAATGAAGAACTGTAGCCTGTGGGAAGGACTCACGTTGGAGAAGTTTGTGGAGAACTGTCTCCCATGGGAGGGACCCCACGCTGGAGCAGGGGAAGAGTGTGAGGAGTCCTCCGCCTGAGGAAGAAGGAGCAGCAGAAACAATGTGTGATGAACTGACCGCAACCCCCATTACCCATCCCCTGCACTGCTCAGGGGGAGGAGGTAGAGAAATCAGGAGTAAAGTTAAGCCTGTGAAGAAGCAAGGGGTGGGGGGAAGGTGTTTTTAAGATTTGGTTTTATTTCTCATTATCCTACTCTGATTTGGTTGGTAATAAATTAAACTAATTTCCCCAAGTCGAGTCTGGTTTGCCCGTGACAGTAATTGGTGAGTGATGTCTCCCTGCCCTTATCTTGACTCAAGAGATTTTCGTTGTATTTTCTCTCCCCTGTCCAGGTGAGGAGGGGAGTGACAGAGCGGCTTCAGTGGGCACCTGGCATCCAGCCGGGTCAACCCACCACAGAAGCGAGACGGTTAAGCAGCCTAAGCTGGTTTTTTTTCTTTATTGCAGACTTTAAAAAAAAAAATCATCAGGTGATCTTGCTTCCCCCATCCATATCCTTTCTATGCCTTACTATATTACATGTCAAATAAGGGGCTTCCTGTGTTTAAACTTTCAGGATATTCTCAGATGACATCAAACTTCCTTCAGCAACCATGTGGTTCAGTAATACTTTTTTCTTTCTTAATGAAAACTAAGATCCTAGTGGAATTACTTCTCTGTAAGATCTCGAGTTTTGGGAGAAATCGGGTATTGCAAGGTTTGTGCTGTAAAACTGGCTTTCCAGCAGAGTCTGTAAACCTGACTGGCGTATCAGAGTTGTAGACTGGTTTAAACATGTTGCAGATACTTAATAATGGAGAGGGGCAATTCAGCTCTTGCACAGGACAGTATTGCTACATGATTGTTGTTGTTATATGATTTAGCCACACCTAAGTTTGCCTCAGACTCGTTGACTTGGGTCCTGGCACCACTGGCCTGGGCAGCAGAGGGTGGTGTGTGTGCTAATCCATACACTGCTTATCCTGTTGGCTGAGAAACCTTTGCAGCCCCTTGCTTCGGTTAGACTGCTCTAGGTACCTGAACCAGGTGGTTTATAGGTGTGTTCGGACTCTACTATTGCAACTGGATTGTAAACTTTCTTGTACTGCTCTTAAAAGTTACCTTATTCTCCATTTTAGTGCATTATAGCCCTGTCTACTAAAGGCAGCCTACTGTTAGTAAGGTCAGTAATAAACCGCATTTTATTGCTGTATCTAATGAAACAGGCATTTTGCATTGTTCTATGTAATAAAAAAAAAATTGTTTCACACTTAGGAGAGCATCTGTAGCAAGTAAACTCAGTCTCAGTAACCTTTTTATCCCACAGAGATCTAGGTGGGTTTGTAGCAGCTGCAGTTCTGTCCCCAGCTGGGCATCAAACATGCATTGATGCAGGTATGTGTTAAGTTTCTGACTGCTAAGGTTTTTCTTCACCTTATGAGATGTATCTTCCTCTGTTGTAAAGCCAGCACTTTCTGCTCATTTGCTGATGGGGCCATGGGTGATGGGTGGGATAGTTCCCCCTCCTACATATGCACAGAGCCTTGGCCACGGGATGGAGAGTGGCTGTTCCCTTCCATCCCTAGGTCTTCCGCTCTTACAGGAGAAGCAGCAAAAAGAAGTCACCTTTTCCTCTGCCACCTCCTTTCTTCCCAGCTTCCCTCCTCTTCCTGCTGCAGAAGAAAGGGAAGACAGTAGGGCTGGGACCAGGTTTCTTTCACGCTGTGTTCCTGCAGAGGTCACAGCTCTGGCTTGATGCTGATCTGTTGCGTCCCTCCACCTTGCTGGTGAAAACCCTCCTACCCTTCAGTATCACCTGTACTCCGTGACTATTATCCGTGTAGCCCTCCAGCCAGCCCCAGCATCATTCCAGTTCCCCTAGCACTGATAACTTCTCTTGTGAGCACCTCGGAGCCCCAGGCACAGCTCAGCTCCTGCTTTGCTGAGTTTTCTTAGCCTTGGGTGATGCTGGAGGCCAAAGGCTACCAGGGCATGAAAACGTCTTCCCGCGAAGGACAGTGAGGAGGTGTCAGCCTGACAAGAGGAGGGAGGTTGAGATGGGATGGAGAAGACAATACCTCTACCCTGAAGAACTGTCTGCGGGCTTTCTTGAAAAAGAAGTGGGCAGCAAGAGAGCCGGTTTCTGTGTCCTAGTTGCAAAATTGTCTTTGTGCTGAGAAGCGAGGCTGGCCCAAGGGTAGGCAGGACACATGGCTCACCAGCTGAGCAAGGGTGAGTGTTAGACAGCAGTGAGGACAGCATATGGCTCCTTAAAGTTGCACTGTAATAATAGGGTTTTGAGGGAACAGGATTTGTTTGTTGCTTCTCACCAGCACAGCATTCAGAGAGAAGAGAAGGACCCTTTCCTCAAGCTGACAGTGCGCAGCTTTTGTCCTTCATCTATTGGCACTGAAGCTTTGGTGTTAAAAAAGCAAGACAAAATCAACAGCACTTTGCCCCACGGCTGAAAAAAAATAAAAAAGCTTTGCTTACTCCAGCATTACCAAAATCCCTGGTTATCAGACTCAGGGCTGTGTTGTCCTAGGGACTGGAGGTTGTATCCTGGGAAGGGACATGGGGGACAGAAGTCGATCGAGAGAAAGTGTGGGACGGGCAGTGCTGGGAGAAGCCATGTCTGTGAGTGCTGCTTCTTCACCCTGGGCTTGAACAAGCAGCTCTGGAGCCGAGCAGCAAACACAGGCTGTGTCCTGGAGGAAGGGGAGGATGGTCCTGAGGGGATGGGAGAGAGCATCCCAGCAGCGCTGCACTCCCTGGGAGTGCAAGAGGCATCTGTTGTTCTGCAGCTGGGTAGTGCATTGCTCTGCAGGGTCCTGGCCAGCAACGGGATAGCACACATGGCAGTTGTCAAAACACGAAGGTGACTACGTTCACCTTTGCTTTCTTATTGATGAGAGCAAACACGGATGTTTCGGGATGTGTTTTGCACGTGAACTACTTGGGCCTTTTCAAAGCTGAGAACTAATGCAGAATTTGCAGTCTGTGTTTTGAAAGGCACAGTACCTACATCTGATATTCCAAGAATCTCAAAGGTAGAAGGTCCATTTTTAATGGTGATTAAGGTCACATACTGCCTAAAGCAGGTTGTCTTGATATAGACTCTCAGATTCCCAAGTGTACTACCTAAACATAAGCTGTTGGCAAAGCTCCAGCGTGAGCTATTGGCAAAGGGCTTTAATTTAGGAGAAAAGGAAATGCAAAGGTTCACATGTTTTTGGGGTGAGCAAGACAAAGCCAGAGTGAAAACTGGCCTGCAGTGTCTTTTTTTTCACTTCCCCCCCTATAATTTTCTTTTTACAGTTCAGTCCCATCCTATTACATGAGAAAATAAAAAAAAAAGTCCTCCACTGTGTTGAATTTCACCCTGCTTAATTTTTAAATTGCTAAGAGGAGAGAGGTGGCGAATCGTGCTATATCAGGGGATTGTTAGTGTGTCAGTGGTGCAGTGGTTGTACTGCCAACCTCAAGTTCTCAGATATCATGAGTCTTAAAAAAGCTGAAGTACCCTCACACACAAGGCATATACTTCAGATATCACATTCTTCTTTTACATATTCCTCCTGGAAAAATAAATTTTAAAATAACAAAATCAGAGGCAGACAGAAGGGTAAGGATGTAATGCTGGGACTTTATATGATTTTTTTTCCCCATGTAACAATTAAAGCTGCAGAATTGCAAAGTACTGTTTTTTCTATTGTTCTTTACAGGTAGTTAAACATATAAAAATACTGTTCAAGCTAAATATATTTTATTACTTTCTGGGCTTTTAATGGTAGGTGCCCTCTAATTTTGCTTTGTGTAGTGACAACACTGAAACTGTGGATCTGGAAACTCCGGATCTGGAAACTCCTAGACCTGAAGGTACAAAATCCAGACCCAAACCCTTTCAGATTTGGAAGTTTGTGAATTTGGTCTTTGAATCCAGCCCATTAAAAGAAAGTGGCATGAGCTATGAAATTGGATCTAAACATGAGTCTGTGCTCGGGATTTGGTGGTTCTTAAGGTATTTTGAAGAACTACCTTTTGGACTCATAATCAACAGTGCCTCTATTGTTTCGTAGCCTGTGTGGCCACAGTGTGTCAGTAACATGGTGCTGGGGAATGTGAGGCATTTCCTTGCTCACATTAGCAGTCTCCAAGCGAGGAATGAGTATCTCAATTGTTTTTCTAATCAGCGGACCCAAGCAAAACATGTGAGAAAATAACGTATTGGTTTCTCGGACTCTCTAAGGTGAGTAGTTGAAGGCATTTACTAAATAGTTAACCAGTAAAACATGAACAGCCTAAAGTGAAGTATATCTGTGCGGTTTTTTTGCAAGCCTCCATTTGACCTTCGATTGCTTTTGAGTAAAGAGTGAAAGTGAGTCTGAAGAGAGTTTGCAGACAGGTATTTGCTTTACACTGCTGCTTTGCAGGTAAGGTGCTGCTGCTGTGGCTGCCTCCATGGCATCCAGCGAGCACAAAGCTTACTTGTGCATCACAAAACAATGTAACCTGTCACTTGCTGTGTTTTTTAAATCCCTTTCAATTACAACAAAAAAAGAGCTGCTGGAGAATAGGGTAGCAGAGATAAGCCATGAGAATGATTTCAATACTGCAGACCAAAATTAGTCGTTTGTTTTGTAATTGGATATTAACCTAAGCCATAAACCTTGACTTGGAGACTTTGGGTGTTTATAAAGCTGTTTGTTGAGTATACCTCTCTGTCAAAGTATCTGAAGGGTGCTTATCTTGTCGAGGCTTAGCTTTTGCATCACGACTAATGTGTTTAACAAATTTTAAGCCAAAGTGCAGCACACAACTAAGCTGGTTGGTAATAAAAGTTGTTGTATGATTTGAGGTAAGTTTTTCCCAGGTATAAACAATTATATCTTGGAAGGACTTTTGTGCTTTATGCTCTTAAAATACTTTAAAGTCTTTTCTATGGCTCGATACCTTTTATCGCAAGACATTTCTTACGTACTGTGGGATAGGCTTTCAGCCTCAGTGTGCTTCCATTCATTTTTATCAGTTAAAGGAAATAAATAATGTTTGTTGTATAATAAAGAAATAATGAATTTCAGGGAACAAAGAAGGGATCTAGAGTTAGGGAACAAAGGGACATTTGTTGCTTTTTTGTAGTCGTGCATAGAGAACGGTATTGCTTTGATGTCATTGACTAGAGTTCAGCAAATTCAAGAAGAAATTTATTTATATATATAAAAATGAATAAACATTATCAGTTTAAGTAAGCCTTTGCCAACGTTTGGGTTGTTTTTTATTCATAATAATGTTTATTCTTTTCGCACGGTTGAGCGTTGGGCTCTTGGAGGCGCTGAGCCTGCAGGCTGGCGGGGCACTGAGCATGGCCCCACTGGGCTCCCACCTCCGGGACGGGGCTTCTCGTGGCCGTCCTCCCGAAATGGAGGACTTGTACATGGAAAGACCAGCCAGAGGGTATGCCTGGTCTCACCAGGCCTCCTTACTTCAGCCTGTGTGTAAAGGCTGTTCACCCATTGCGGGGCAAGAGAGCACGGGTGCCGGCGTAGTTTCCTGGCCCTGCCTCATGCTAAGATATTTCTCTACATTATTCCCATTAGGATATTTCCAGCATTTTTACTTTTTAAATTTCATTTGTTCTTCTCTTGCAAAACAGCAGAGCAATATATTCAACAAGGATCCATTTTCTTTTTTAGTTTCTTCTTTGAGGCCTGGAAGGTATGAAATGGAGTCTTTTTTTATGTTAAAAGAAATGTTAATGACTCCTAGTGTAAATGAGCTGAATATATTCATTATTAAGTGCTGAAATGCTACTGACTGGTGGCACTATAGTTGAGTATCTTCAAAACATCCCATGAGAAATTGTGTCAGAGATTTAGACTGAATTGATTTGAAGCCCATTTCATTTGTGATTGAAATGTATTTTGCAAATAAGTCTCCGTGTGTTCGTGTTTCTCTTCTGGCCAGCCAGAAAAAGCACGAATAGATGTGATAATGTGTCTGAAATGGCATTCATCCTCATGAAATAGAGCTTTACCTTGTAAAAATTAATTGCTAAGGGTATGTTGTTTCAGTGTTGGGAGGCGAGAGAGACAAATGCAGAAGATGCTTCAGACCTCTTGTAGTCGTCTCATATGCATAGGACCGAGACTGCAGGGACATTAATTTTGACAGCAAGGTGAAATTTGGAGTCTTACTTTTGCTGTAGAACAGGTTCTCTCTTCCACCTTCCCCGTAAAAGATGTCTGCACTTTGATAGCTTTTTCATTGTATTTTTGTGGTAGACTGCTCTGGGTAACAGCCTGCTCTTGGGGATCCTTTTTTTGCTTTCTGCAGCTCTCAGGAACAAGCCCTAATCAAGATTCTTCATTCCCATGTATCAAAATTTCCTGATTTAAGGAGTGTTTTGTAGGAATGGGAGAGCTGGGAAACTCAAGTCATCCATCTTATTGCATCATATCATAAAAATAATCTGTAGCTGGTGCTTTCTTTCCAAACACTGAGTGTTTGCAGAGCATGTGCACAAAGAGGAAGGCGAGTGGGACGAAAGGCCAGCCCCTGCTCTTCCCTGGAGAGGTTGCACGTGGGGCACGGTGTGTCCTTTTGGCCTTCGGACCTGCTAACAGGCAGCTGATTCTCCTCAGCTCTGCGAACCTCTGGGTTTTAAAGCGTGGTGTGTTTTGCAGGCGGATGTCCAGAATGAGACCACCTCAAAATAAAAAATAAATAGGCTTGAAGACGTTGCCCCTAGATGCCTGTCTGTGTGTTGTTTGATCTAGGAAAGAGAGAGCCTCTGGGTGGGGAAATTATAATTTCCTACATACGTAAAATGTTTAAGCACTTTTTTTTTTCTTTTAAATTCTGCCATCTTAATTAAATATCTGATTTTGAAATCCATATTCAGGCAGCTTTCCTGATTGCACGTAGCAGGCTGCAGTTCCCATTCACAAAGCCCCTTGTTTTTTTCTAGCTTTCCTTGGATTTATTTGCAGGGCAGTGTGTTGTTTTCTCTGTAAGCCATTTGGAATACGTCTTCACAAGCACTGTAGCTGGAGGGTTTGTATGTCATTCAAAAATAAAAATAAAAAATCTCCACCTACTGAAAAGTGAACAGCATAGCCCTAGCAACCGGCTGGTGTGTTCAAACCAGAGGAAGGGACATTAAACAAGTAAGACCAAATAACGTCTTCTCTGTAATGGCCAGGGATGCGGTAGAAATGCCAGCTAGTGATAAGATTAATTGTAACTGATAGTGGAGATAGCTGCATTTGTATTTTTTTTTAATGGTGGATTGTAAATACAGCCTTGATGAAGTGATGCTTGTTCTTGTCGGCATGAGCAAGGTATTCAGCTGGGAGCTCCAGAACGGGGATCTGCCTCTGTAAAAACAACCCCCCCGCCCCATCTTGCACTGATTGTGCACGCAGGAAGGTAAGTGTCGTCATTTTCTTGGAGAGCAAGGGAAAACTTATTTTAAATGGTCTGTCAGACAGGGTACTGTCAGTACTTTCCTCCCAGGTGTGTTCTTGGTGGCATTATGCCAGGAGTGGCTTTCATGCATCTGCCTCTCCGTCTCTTGTGTGCATCTTGGTTTCTCATTCATCTGCCATGTCATAGATCCATCTGTGTTAAAATGATGATTTTCCTTTTTTTTTTTTTGCCTTCCCTTTTTGCTTTTGTGAATGGAAGGAATTTAAACCGTTTGACATCATCTGAAATATCAGCTATTCCATATTTTCCTAAGGAGGTCTATTGAGCTTTTTCAAGATGGATTTTCATTCGTGTTACCTGACTGCATGGTTTTCCTTAGTCACTGCCAACAAAAAAAACAAGAAGCCTTGAGTTTTCTCTTAGGTTTTATTTCATGTAGACCAAAGCCATGCAAAGCAAAGCAAAGACAGGAACATATTTATCGGAAAGGGTCTGCTGTGTTAGTGGTCAGCCCAGGCTCGTCTCAAAGTTTGTGAAGTCTCAGTGCCCTTCAGCAGGCGCAGGGATTAATCCACTGGTGTTTCAGTATTGTCCTCTTTCCTATAATCCACAAAGGCTGCTGATTTATGACTTCTGTCTAATAATTGTGTTTCTTTGACTCCCTCTGCACCTCCCCTTTCCAACCCCTTCCTCCTGTGGTTTGTTGTCTTTTCTAGTTTCATGCAGTTTGGTTCTTTGGTCTGCTGGTGTATGAGGTCTTTGATTTCCTCCCTGCCCATCCGTTCCCTGCATGCCAGTAATAGTATGCAAAGAATAAAAGCAATTCTGTGCCCTTACTGAGGAAGGATGCCTCCAATAGTATTTTTCTAGCCCAGTGGTTTTACTTCCTGACTGCTAGATGTGATGCACTGTGCTGGGAAGGTGGCCAGAGCAGGATGTGCCGTTCCAGGCTAGTTTTCAATGACCGCTTTTAGGACCAAATAACTGGGGAAATGGGATTTTGTTGCGTCATTGCCAGCTGTTCGGCTTAGGGGCTTTTTGTTCTTTTTATTTCACCTCTCCAAGTTTCTCAGCAGTAGGCTTGCTCAGGCTGCTGACAGATGCTCCATGAGTGGTGGAAGGGTTTTTGGAGATCGGTGTGTTTGCATGGTCTTGCTTCACTAAATTTTATCTTAAAATTTCTCACTGCTGCTCTTGGCAGCACAGCTCCTTTTGTACTAGCAGTGGAGGAAACACTGTGCAGGCTGACGTCTCTCCTTCCTTGGAGTTAGGACCTGGTAACAGTGGGGTAAATGCTGGAAGTCTCCTGGATGCTGTTGATACCACTGTCTGCCACTGCTGCTCCCTTCAGTAGAACTGTCTTAGGGATTTTTGATAACCATGGACAAACCCCTTGTTTAGGAAAAGCAAGGAGTGCTTTTTTTGGAAACATGAGGAATGATTGTGCCTGGATGAAGTGCAGGGATGGTGATTTTTCTCTGCCTATGAGCCATGGCTTTACTGTGCAAATGTAAATTAGCAGTTCCTTGCCCCCAGTTAATGTCTTTCCTAGGCAGAAGGTGAGGAACAAGGGGTGCACTGTGAACAAACGTGATTAGGGAGCACTCTGTTCCTTAGCACATTTTTAGCCTGCAGCTTGGCTTTGCCTAGGCGGCCTCCTCAGCACTGTATTTAATGCTTGATCATGAGCTGTGCTGAGCTCAATGATGGCCGAGGTGGGAAGGCACCTCTGGAGGTCTCCAGCCCACCCCTGCCCAAAGCAAGGTTGCCCAGTGCAGGCTGCGCCGGGCAGTCAATCTGTGTGTAGCTCCAAGGATGGAGACTTCAAAAGGGCAACTCTTGCCAGTGCTTGCCATCCTCACAGTAAAAAAGGTATTTTTTTTTCAATTTTTTTTTTAATGCTTAAGTGGAATTTCCTTTTTTTTTTAACGTGTGCCCTTTGTGTCTTGTCATGTCACTGGGCACCACTGAGGCGAGTCTGGCTTCCTCTTCTTTACTCCCCCCATCAGGTGTTTATGCACACTGGGAAGATCGTGGGCACTCCCTATTCCCAAACATTAATTGGCTGTTGTGGGTTTGTGGTTGCTTTGCATCATTGGTCCTTTTCCACTTGGAGCTGTGAGGTATCAGCATTTTGCCTGGGGCAGCAGCAACCCTGGGGTTTCGCTGTGCGCTCTTTGCCTTCAGAGAGCAATCCAATGTAGATCATTCACACTCTACATTCACAGAAGCCCATCCACGTTTACTAGATTTTAGCAGGACCTGTTTATCTGAGCCAGGAAGTCCTAAAGAAGAAAGGACAAGGCTGTCGTCAGAATTGTCCAAGTGAACGTGTTTGGAAAAGCTGAGTTTTCTGCTCTTTTTTTATCGGGCGTAGAAGGACAGACCAAATATCTTGCAGGATCTGCATATTATGGCAGGTATGTTGTACTGCTTGAAGTTTACTATTTACATTGTTCTTAAAATGGAGGGCTTCCTCCTTGAAGGTTGGAAATCTTAAGGTATGACACCACTGCATTTTTTAAGATTTGCAACACCTTCACTTACAGGTGTTTTGACTTCTTAAAGTTCTCTTGCCTTTTCTGACTCTGGCAACTAAATAATGAAGCAAGGCATTTGCCAAAAGTGCAGTAGTCTTTGTGCTGTCGTTCAAAAGTTACCACAGGGCTTGGACCTACTTCATGTTATAGAAGTTTTGATGTGGAAGATGAAATGTTTGTAGACGTTTCAAGGATAGCATTTCCGGAAAGCTAGCTGGCAACTTCCAATAAGAGCTACCCCCCAGCTGGGTCAAACCGATGAGGTGACTTGTAGGAGGGAAAATTCAGTTTATAACATGGTTTTTTGTTTTGCTGTGGTTTTCAGTAGGCTCTTTTCCAGGACTTATGCCAGAGTTACTGTGAACAACTTTCTTAATTGCTTATGTTGGGGCAAATGTCAGCAGCAGTGTGGCCTAATACAAAAACCAAATGGCAGGGTATGCAAAAGGTTAAAGCGAGTTTTCCTTCCTGGTGTTTGTTTAGCTTTGTTCCCTAACTGTATTTATAGCAGAAGTAGTCTCGCGTGTCCTAGATTAAAGCCACAGCAGTCTGGGCTATTTCGGTGGCTTGTGTGTCCGTTGTGCTGGGCTGGAGGGATCAGGTACGCCTCTGACCTCTGCAGCTCCACTTCAGCAAAGTACCTAAGCACGTGCTTAACTTGTAGCCCATCGGGATTTTGGGTCTGCTAGTTCACCTGCCCAGGCAGCACGTTGGACAAGTTCGCTTTTCCAGTCTTTACTGGAAATACTCCTCAAGGGACGAGTTCTGGCTTTCAAAAGTTTGAGGGTAAGATCAGATTGCATCGTTACGGCCTGAATCTCTGTTCAGCTCAGAGCAGCGTCTTCGGAGGGATAGTCTGTGCATGCACACTACGTCCAGTGAGTCCCAGGCATTCGAGATATCCTGCCTGTAGGCAAATGATTGCACGCCCAGGACTTTTGGATTGTCAGACATCCAGAAATCTTGGGCAAATGGTCAGACTCCTCCTTTTCTACGCTGGCAAATTCTTGGGGGGAAAAAATACAGCGGTTAGAGATGTGCTTTATTGCTGAGTTTCAGCTTCCTTTTAGTGATACAAGGCCTGCGTCTTCTATGTGAGCTTCCCTGAAGTGCCATGTGGGATTTCTGAGGTACTCTATGGGATGCCCCTTCAGTGGCATGGACCTGCAGGCAGAGCAGGCCACGGCCTGACCAACAGTAGGAACTGGATCATCACGTTGGTGGTTTGATTCTTGGATGCCAGTTCATGCCTGATGATGAACACCTCCAAGTCTTGTGGTCTGCAAATGGCACCAGTCTTTCTGCTGGTCCAGCGATAGTGGTGTCTGAATTCAAAGAACATGCAGTGAAATGAAATTCTCTTTTGCAGACTGAATTGCAGACTTGAGGCTCTGGATCCAACTCACACTATTGGTGTTTCATTGCTCCTTATGGTGTAGCTGGTGACTGTTCCTGAGAAGAGAGAAGATGATGAGTGATGCAAGTGACATGCTCGCTGCAGCGCTGGAGCAGATGGATGGCATTATAGCAGGTAAACGCCTGGGGCAGCTTGTTCATTTAACTGTTTTGGGTCCTCCTTTCTCATACCTGGAGGACAGAGTTTCAGGCTGAGGAGGGAATGTGCTGGTAATTGTGTTTGGCGTCTTCCCTTATAGCTTAGTGATTACAAATAAATGGAGTGGAGGGATTGCACAGACTCTCACACACAGACCATAGCTAAACGGATTGTAGTTTTTCTCCTACCCTCTATCAAAATCCTGCTCAAAGTGGCTGAGTGACGCAGTTCATCTTGTGCACACAGCACCATGAAAGCCAAGGACAAAGCACGTTTCAAACCAAGATGAGTGTGTTTAAAGAGTAGCTGCAAGGCAGGAAGAGTAAGTTTACCTAATACTGGCTACTCTGAACTTCTCTTAACTCTGAAGAGTTAAAACATAAATTGAATTTTCTTTTTTTTAAAATTGGAATGTTTTGGTTCCAAACATTTGGTTTGGACCTGCCTTTAACATTTGAGGGTTTTATAAGTACCTGTAAATTGTAACTGGACTAAAGAGAGGCATCACAAAGTATACAACCTCTGCTTTTAAGTTGAGTCTAGTGAGTTAGAAAATAATATAAGTACACAACACAGAGGAGCAAAGCAGCAAGAAGTTAATAGTTTAATCCTATTCCAGCAGAGCCATGCAGTTACCCAAACTGAAAAAATATTCTGCAAGGGTAGCAACACAGTTATAAAGTCTTTTATAGTTCCTCTTAAAATAATTTCCCTTAGGGAGGGAAAAAAAATCATACAGTGCGTGTTTTGTTTGAACAACGATTTTTCTGTGCAGTTTTCCTAAAGATATTAAGGACACATAGCAGGAACACGTGTGAAGTGAATCCAGTTGGATCATAATGATCTCTAAAAATACATATAAGCTGTGACTTTAGTAATTTCCATAAGTAGATACTGGTATTTGGATCAGATCATGCATCTGTGTTTCCAAGAGCCTAAGTTGGTTATGGCAGGATGAGGTTTAATATAAAAATAAAATGTGATGTTGGGATGCTTAAGTCACCACAGACTTAATTTACCCCTGTGTCTGAACAGACCTATAAAGTAATATAACAAAGGAATATCAACTCCTATGCTGTTCTGGGGATTTTTTTCCTCTTCATTTTTCTCAAAGGGAATTAGCAGAATACTTGCATTTTTACGGCTTGCCAGATGAGATGAATGAAAATTAGTGGAAGTGCATATATGCCATATTACTGTAGTTTCCAAAAGTTGACAGTACAAATAATGCTCTGTCATGAACACGTCTCATTGTGCCAAGGCATTACAGTATTAAGGTCACAAATCAGTGTGCTGAAATTATAGTTGGAATTAGCTAGGTTGACTTAAATCAACCTTAATCCTGAATTCATAGTTTCCTTCCTTACTTAATATATAGCAACTTTTAATGTAGGTCAAATATATGTACTGTGAGTCTATGCAAATAAGAGATTTTTTGTCTCTATTAACATGCAAATGTCAGTGCTACCATGTCGAACTGTTGTGTTTAAAATTTATTCTCGTGTAGAAGTGATTCGGTCTTTTTATTGATCTTCATATTTTTCTTTATTCTTTTAAAAAATTTCCCATGCCTTGGAGCAGCATAACATATTCCTAAATGAAAAATGCCGAGCATGGTTTCCTCTGGACACCATCACTATCTGACTTGGGTCATGTAACCCCTGCAGGGTGACTCAAAGTGTTAGCACAGCCTGTTCCCCTCACAGTACTTTCCGCCTCCGATACATCCCGGGGAGCAGGAGCTCAGCCCATGTCTTGAGCCCATGGGCACGGTTGTGGCGTGTATGTCCTCTGTCGGATCAGCCCACCTCCTTCCTGCTGGAGCTTCCGTCCACGTAGCATGCCAACAAGGGCTTGCCCTTCTCCGAATTGCTGCATGGTGCGGGCAGAATCGAGCACCAGCGCTGAGTTTGGTTCAGATAAATGCCTGCCGGGAGCAAACACCGCCTAGCATTTCTCAGCCTTGCTGTGTGTCTGACCTGCTTGCCTCGTGCCTGACCCCGTGTGATTTTGCTCCCTCCAGGTTCGAAGGCGCTGGAGTATTCCAACGGCATCTTTGACTGCCAGTCCCCCACCTCCCCCTTCATGGGGGGCCTGCGGGCGCTGCACCTGGTGGAGGACTTGCGGGGCTTGCTGGAGATGATGGAAGCGGACGAGAGAGAGGGGCTGCGCTGCCAGGTCCCGGACTCGACGGCGGAGGCTCTGATTGAATGGCTCCAAAGTCAAATGGTACGGTCTCACCCTGTTTCATCTGTAATGCACTCATTTTGTACGTTAGCTATACCGGCTCATGCAGCGGGGCTGTGATTTATCCAGGCATTTAAAAGTTTTAGAGTAGGTTTCAAAGAACCAAAGGGAGGAGATTTTGTTTTGGAGATGCCTTGGAAAAGCTGTTGCTCAAATACCTTGTGCAGTGGGTCAGCCTGTGCTTTCTTTAATGTACCACTGTGCCTCAATCTAGGGAGCAAAACATTTTTGGTAACTGGAGTTTCATCTCAGAGGGTTGAGGAAAGACATTTTTATAGGAATCAGATGCTTAAATGGGGGGAAAAAGTTGGTCTCAATATGAACTTTTCACTAAAAAACATTTTTGGCAGTGTATTTTCTACACAGACCAGTGTTGCTACTGAGCTTCCTTACCTGGTTTATAACAGAAGTGAGTGGTGTTAGCTCAGCATCCTTTTAATCTGGATACCAAACCAAATTTTTATTTTCTGTGTTTGTGAATCTGCCAGTTTTTGTCACCTTGCTTTAAAAATACACCAAAATATACCTGACAAGGCTGTTCTTTCCCCAAAAAATCAAATATTATTCAAGTGGAGGCTACCTGAAGACCACCCTGGGAAATACAACGTTGTGCTTATCAGAAGGTGAGTTACATGGCATCAGTTTTGAAGGACCCACTGGTTTTGCCTCCAGGTGCTCTGTGACTGGTGACTTCCTGGCAGGCCCAAAGACGAGTCCTTGTGCTTGTGGTCTGTGGCAGGGTTTGCGTTGTGGTGGTCCGGGTGTGCACAGGTTTTGGGGAAGCTCCAGCAGTGGAAGTCAAGACTTATTTCTAGAGGCCACGCTTCAGGTTTTAAGTCAGCCTGTAGCCGTTACGACGACAGCAGCGGGTGTGCGCTTCTGCATGTTCGGCCAAATCTGTCTTACAGCAGTGTCCGGCTCCCGTTGTCTCACACGCTTGGTGTTGGCCAAGGTAACACCGTGCTGCTGTCATGGGGATGCGAGGTCTGATGAAGGCTGGGTGTGGTGCAGGACAGGCCACCGTGGTGGCTCTGTGTTACACCCTGTGCATTGTTGCTGTTGGGACAGGCAGCCACCGTCGCCTGGTCCCTTCCCGGGATGAGCATCGCACCCCCTCAGAAAGGGTTCGGTCACCCTGCAGCCACGGCTGATTTGCAAAAAGGGGTTTTATCTCAACAAACGGATTTATTTCAGCACTCGGTTGCAGCCCAGAGCGGTGGGTGCAGGACTGTGTTTGCCCGGGGAGCGCAGGCCGGGCGTGGAGCTGTGGCTGGCGCTGGGCGACCTGAGCGGCACGCGGGCTGTGAGCGGCGGGGCGGGAAGAGACGGGGACCTGGGCTAGCACGGCCGGGCTCGCTTCTGTACCTCTTGCGGAAAGGTTTGAGGGAGGGGAGAGCTTTTTTTAAATTCCTTTGCTTTGAACTATGCATTTGAAAATGCCTGAAACTTAATGAAGCACGTGGGAGCTTTCCCCCTGCCTCCAGTGGGATTTGGATCTCGCCCCTGCTGTCAAAGCATGGCAGCCAACGCTGAGATCAGGAGGAGGAGACGCGAGTGACATTCAAGGCAGATCGTTAAAACATGCAGAGTTCCTGCTAACATCAGCGTTTCCTTCCTCTGTAATGTACAGCAGTGAACATCGCTGTAACTAGTCTGCTCTGTGCGGAGCAGAAATCAAGGGACATAACAGGTTACATGCAAGTATGGGCTTTATAAATAAAAAGGTGTTTATATGCCAGATAAACAGCCTTGGAAAATTAGATTCTCCCCATGGTGTGCATAGACATCAGTAGTCTACGCTTAGCGATGCTGATCCACCACATGTTATCCTGGAGTAATGGGACCCGGCAGTGTGGCCGGAGACTGTAGTGTCTTTTGGAATTAACGAGGTGAAGGGCAGTCATTGCCCCTTGTGATGGGAAATGTGTGGCGTAGGGATGCCTGGCTGTTAGGATCTGGAACAAGGTCCTTCAGACCCGCGTGACGTGTATCACCACACGGCAATGAGACAGTAATGGTTTTCATTGCGGTTGTGGGATGTATCTGGGAGAGGAAGGGCTCTGTTGTGCCATTCAGCTTAGTGCCTCCTGAGCACTGGAAAAGACGTGCAGGGGTTGTGTGTACAAAAGATTGCAGAAAATAACTGTTCCACATATGCTTCTCCTCATTCTGCCTCAGATTATTCCCCTGTACTCTCTGGCATCCTTAAAGCCCCTGGTAGGAAAGACTGAACGTTACACTTTGTACTGTGCTGCAAGCATGGGATTTCCAGGTGTCACCAGTGTCGTCAGTCCCTGTCTGAGCAGGAGGGTGTTAGGTGAAGTGCCTGGGTGATTTGCAGGAAGGCTTTCTGCAACCATGCCCATCCTTACTGAGGAAGGGAAGACACCTCCTGGGTTTGAAACCAGTTTAATCCTCCACGCATAAAGAAATTGCATCCACCGGGCTATTCCAAGCTGGTGGAACTGGTGCGTGACATCCCATCCAAAGCTGTAAGCAAGTCTCTCGTGTCTCAGAGGAAAACAAAAATAGTGTTCGCTGCTGCCAAACACTGTGTCACCAGAGAAAAATCCTCTCCTGGCCCCTGCGGGGAAACCGCTGATGCCCTAGTTGGGAAGAGGATCTGACAGCAGTCTCCCAAAGTTGCTCGCTTCTGTAAAACAGAGCAGAGCATTCATTTTTGCCGTGCCAGAGTTGGCTGCCCCATGTCCCTGTACCACTTCTCAGTGACCGCTTCCTTTCTGCTCCCTCGGTGTGTAAGTCTATGCAAGCACTCAAAAAGGGCCAAAGAGTTAAAACGCCTCATGCTGATTTTTTTAACTGCTGGATGCCAGATGGCCACGTGACACCAGAGCGCGCGTATAGTGCCCACACATCTGGCAGAGCTCTTCCAAGAGAATCCGTCGGATGGTCCCCATGGAGAGTTCAGAGAAGTTGAAAATGCAGATCTGTGCTGCACAAATAAGCCAGTTTAACACATAATTTCTAGTTGTCCGTCTGCAGCTCAAAGCTGATCTCTGTGTTGCTGAAACCGTGCTCATGTCTCCTTGTGCAAATGGAGGGCCAGTGGATGTCCTGCTTAAAATTACAGATGAGGCCATTTGTTCAAAGTCTGGAAAGGGACTGAGGCCTTTTCTAAGCTCAGACGTGTTGGGACTGTGTGCTTTCACGGGGGACCAGACCTGAAATCCATAGCCAGATCATAACTATTCCAAAGTTTTGGAGTTTTTTCAGATTTATCCTGATCAACAGAAATGTTTAATATAGTCTGATGTACGCTTTAATAAAACATGTGCTGTACTCTGTGAAAATGGAGCTTCTGGCTTGAATACAGACAGCATGTGAGTAATCTGTAACATCATCACCAGTAACAAGACCGTTTTAAATGAAACTCTGTCTTTTGCAAGGCCAAGGCAGCCCCGTTGTGTCCAGGTGGAAGCTGATAGATCCGTCTCTTGAAGAATAATTCTCAGAAATCTTGCTCCTAGGCATGAATGTTGCTTCAGTTTTTCTTCAGCTGTAGCAAACAAGAGACAGTTTTCTTTCTAGTTATTCTTTTTCTTGACAGTGTTTTTTTGGTATTTTTTAAAAAATACATCTTATGCAACAACCTTCCTAGAAAGAAGAAACCAACTGTTTCTTGTTAAAAGGGAGGGTGAAGGGTAGAAGTGGGTGGACAGTCCCTTCCCACACGTCAGTCATCTTCCCCAAGCTCCTCATCTGAACTTGTGTATGTGAGTCCTGTTGTGTGCCTTCTCCTCTTTAAAGGATGTGCTCCTGGAATGAAAGAGCCAGGAGAATACTTTTTCTTTAAAATCCACAGCAAGTGCAACTGTGGGTTTAGCTTCAGAAGTGAGTTTCTGAATCTGAATACAGATATTAGAATTATTTTTTTTTCATTCCAGGAGTGAATTTCTGAAGTTGACTTATTATAAGACGATTAAAGCAAAACAAACTTTATTGCCTCCGAAGGTTTCTTGCAGAACATTTTCCAGCTCATCTGAAGATGCTAGATAATTTGAGCTGTGGTACCCATAGTGGCTTGTGCAATCCAGAGTGTTGCTGCTGTGAATAGCAGATCTGTCATCTCACAGACCAGCCTTAGATTTTGACACTCCTTCAATAGTTGGTTCTTCCAGAGAGTGGCTGGGAATAATGAGAGTTAATATGAGGAGATACTAGATTTCAGAGAGAAGTTTTCCTCGCTGGATAAACTTTGGATGATGGGGTGGTTCCCAAGTGGGGGAAGCGGTTTGGTTAGCCAGAAATCATCTCATATTTCTTATTCATAGAAAAATCTTGTCTTCAAACTAAAGTTCGTTGTTTGATTGTCTTAGTGTGGGCGTGCAGTGCATTCATTTGGCTCTGCTTGTGCTTATGTTGAGTTTAGCTATCGAAAGGTCCTACGGTAATGTGTGGCATCTGGGCGTTTACCACCAAACACCTGTTTGAGATCCCTCTTCAAGTTGCAATATGAAAGGAGCCTTGTGATACCATTTCAGTCTGTCATCATAAACTGCCTCCCGGCAATAGTTTTTGTCCGTGAGAGATCCACCTCTCAAAGTTCTTGAAACACAAGACCCTGCTTCTTGCTAAAGGTGATCATCCAGACTGGTGTGGTTTTAACACTGGAGGATAATAGGGGCTCATTTATAGCATGTCGCGGAGCGGCATCTTCATGCATTGTGGATATGAGCTCATTGGCCCTGAGAAACAACCTGTGCAGTCCTGTGCTGGAGCCCTGATGGCAGAGCCATCAAAAATCACCATTCCAAATCAAAAATGCATCAGTTTGGCTTAAAACACGTGGCTTCTGCTTCTCTTCTGCTCTGCTCTTTTGTTCTGGGTTATTCGGTATTCGTATTTTTCAGATTTTTATCTGTCAGCAGCAGTTGTAAGCATTTCTTTTTAATAATAAAAGCTGAGGTTTTTCAGATAATCACAGGACTCCCTGAGCTAGGCTCTGTGGTCAAAAATACCACGGATTTGTTATGCTGCTGCTGTTGTTACTGGGTAAATTGCAACTTAAACGTGAGGACAGAGGTTGATTGCTGTTGTTGCATTTTACGTGGTTCTTAAGTATGACATAAACTTGAGACAAGCCACTTGTGAGACCTGGGACAGCTGAGTCAACTTTTTCCTTCCTCTTTTTCTTGGCATCTACAAGTGACTTACATATGTTCCTCCAGCTTTTACAATTAATAGCCCATCAAGAATAGCAAATTACCTCCTGTCTACGTTGTAGTCAGGTAAAGGGATCGGAATCGCTCTTTTCTTGTGTGTTTTTGGGTTGGATGATTTCTGCAGTGCTGGCAGGGTGCCGAGCGGGGTTTGCTCTTGCAGGGGGCTGTTCAGCGAGGAGCGAGGGTCGAGATTGCCAGCTGCCACCCGAGTCAGGTTTACACAGCTCTGTACCCCCTGCCTGCATCCTCCTCCGCCTCGCTGGTCTGGCCTTTGTGCCTTGGGATCCAGGCGGCAGGCTCAGGTTGGAAGAAGGGTTGATCTTCCCGGGCTTTGATGTGTTAATTCCCCAGAGGAGCTGCTTGCTCCGCCTGAGGAGCGCTGCTGCTTCGAGGCTCTGCTTCCCACATCTCCCACTCTGCTGCCACGTTTGCCTCCGTCCTTGGTTAGACAAGGAAACCTGCTGTCGCTTAACCTCTCTGTCTCGGTTCAGAGGAGCCCTGACGGTGCTGCTCGGCAGCGCGGGTGCCTGCGGTGCTGGGGCTGCAGCTCTCAGCCTCGGCTGCCTGCCACGGTTGCTCGCATCCTTGAATGCATGAAGATAGTCATGACCAGCATGGAGTATAGCTGGGACATTCACGGACACTGCATCTGGCTAAATAAGGTAAGGCTATCTGTGTTTGCTCTGGCTCTTGCATTTCTCCGAGTGACAAGCCATAGCTGGGCAGCGCTGGTAGGGAATAAGCATTCCGTTTTTCTCTTGTATCAGATACCAGCTGAGCTGCTGTTGAAGAAACTGAGTATTTTGAAACGGTTGCATCTTCCCTATTCAACAGCCGTGTTATTTATATTTAGAAAATGTTTCAGGTAAATTCTTCAGAGTGAAGGTCTGTATTTAGAAAATGTTTCAGATAAATTCCTCAGAGTGAAGGTCTGTCTTAAGCTGGTTTTCTTTCAGAATTCACTTTATTGTAGTGAAGCCTTTAAAATATATTGCAGGGGTTTTGCGGGGCGGGGGGGGTGGGAGGCGGTGTGTGTTATTTTTTTTTTCCCTGCTCGTTCTGTAGGGAGGTACTCATCTGTAAACTTTAGGAAAAGCATAGCAGCGGGTCTGCCTGCCAGCTGCTGGAGCATGTGGAGCAGGCTGCGGATACTCACAGCCATGAGGAGGGAGACATGAAATGCCAGAGATGCCAGTTTGGGAGGGCAGCGGTGGGCTCCCATGCAAACTGGTTAAACAGGTACAGATTGTGTTCAGACAGATTTGAGCAGTATGAATTTGGGATGGAATCAGTACTTACAGAGGGTAAAGCTGTCACGGCTGTGTATGACAGGGGAAACGGTGGTGAATACTTTGCTTGGAAAACCTGGAGGCTCTGCCCGAGGCACACGAAATGGTGTTGAGGTAGCTGAGGCTGGAGGAGCCGCCCTGCAAAGGGCTCCCTAAAACTGAGTGAACAGGCAGAACTGAACAATGTAAGCATGTTGATGAGCTCTAATTTAACTCCAGATGGTCAGGAAAGAGATGTCAGGGACAGCTCACTTGGCCAACTGTTGGCTGGGCTGTGGTCGTCAAAACAGTCAGTGCAATCTGCTGTACAAGAAAATAATGCTGTGGAGTGGCAGCTCCTTCTATACAAATCAAATTGCATCTTCAGCAAGAACAGTGTGATTTGTTCTGCTTATTTGTCTCAAAAGCAGAAGAGAAAATGAGGATATCGGCTGCGGTAGGCTAAAAATGAGTTTTATTTTTGAAAGGAGAATTCAGCAATTGAGAGGAAACGGATTTTTTTTTTTTTTTATTAGGAGGCTTAAAACAGCAGCTACTAGAAACTTTCCTGTGGTTTGGAATGCTAACTCACTTCCAGGGAAAATGGATTAAAGACTGAGGGCAGGCAAGCTGTGAAAGTTTGGTGATGCATCTACTTATTACAGGAATAATTCCCTCCAAAGCAGTGTGGATTTTAACACTTACGTGATTTCAGACAAAGCTTGCCCACTTGTTTAACAGATTAGCCATGGATTGATCTTGCAGAGTTTTTAAGTGCGCTGGGTCTGATCTTATAAGGCATTTTAAGTAAACACTTAAGCTCAAACTTCTGTGAAGCCTCAGTGGCATCGTGACAACTGTTCTTTTGTTTTTAGGATTAAGATCAGTATTGGTAAATCTGCATTCTCTTCCCACACAATGTTTTGCAATTAATCCCTACATTGAAAACACAGGCTAAGTCTAGCTGCTTAATTGAACATAGATTTTAAGTTGCTGATGAAGAGCCGCCTTTGGAAAATGGCAAAGCTTGTCTTAAACTGCGAGTAAACTATGTTAATCCTGTATTGACTTAGAAGATACAAATTTGATCCAGAACTACCAAGTGCCCTAAATACTCCTGCAGTTGCTGTTGAATCAAATACTTACTTTTCTTTTTTCTTGGTTTGGTGTGGTGTGGTTTGGTTTGGTTTGTTACAGCAGAGCCGTTGCTCTGCAGAGTGAATAGTTGCCGGGGTCAGTCCCAGGGGAGGATGCGGGTCCTCACGTGGAGAGAAACTCCTCCTGAAGGACACACTGAGTGTTTCTTACCCAGGTTTTGCACACACCAGGTCTCCTGGCATCTTTCAGACCTCCCTGCAGCCCATTTGTCCCCATTGGGGCTCCTTCCACCCCATCTCCTGATGCACTGCTTTCCCATATCCAGTGTTTGAGCATCTTCCCTCTCCGTTTCTCTTCAGTCCTGCCCACTGCCGTCATTACCCTGTTCTTTTAATGTGTTTCATGTCCTCTCTTCTTTCCTCATCTCTCTGGGAAGAAAATCGTGACAGATGTCAACTTTTTACCTTTGAAGACAGCGCAGAGGAGAGCTGCGGGAAGGCATCGTGCGGCCCTTGCCTGCAGGTCCCTGATCTCTGCACCACCATAGGAGGTGCTGAGGCTGCGGCTCTGTGAAATAGCTGCTGTGATCTCTCTGTGTCGTCCTTTCTCCAAGTCTCATCTTTTTCCTCACTGTAACCAAAGTCAGTGACTTTCTTGCCTTTTCATACCTAAAATGAAGAGTTAGTCCCAGGTATTATGCAGAAGTTAACAACATTTCAGGCAAAACGCAAACTGCTGTTGGGTTGTACACAAAGTTTTCTGGTTTTGGTGTACCACAGGAGGTCTGGTTTTATGCAGATCTTACAAAATATTTCTGGCGACTGCCAGCAGAGACATCCTCGTATTTGGTTTTGTGGAAGAACAACCTTTACTCCATTCCTGTTTGGGGTTCCCATCACCTCCTCCCTCTTTCTCATGGCAATGTGCAGCTGTGGCCTAACTCTCTCTAAATGCTTCTGGTTTAAAACCAAGTACGATGTGCTGAGCAAAACAGAGTATTTTTTTGAGGAACAGGAATGAAGTTTAACAACAAAGGTGTCTTGGCAAGATGCTATGTACAATGACTAACATTCTGCTTTAACGCCTCGTCGGTTTTGACAGCATCGTAAAGACATTTTCATCGTAGTGTGAAACCAAGACTTACCTCAACGTATTTTCTTCATGCAGTCTTTGGTTTTAGTTAATTTCTGTCTGGTTACGCTGACTAGAGGTATAAGAAGGTTCAGTGGTTAGGGCGCTGATGTGGTGCTTGGGAGGCAAGGAGTCGAGTCTGTGCTTTGACAAGGACTTTGATGTGAGCCCCGGCAGGATGGATGGGCATCTTTGCACCTCGGCTGCCTGCTTGTAATGGGGGATGAGTATCACTTTCCTACATCAGAGGCACACACTGGATTGATAAATGTGTTGTATATTACAAAATACAGATGCTGTATTCATGGAGGCTGAGTAAGTGCCCGAGATGTGTTGGAGGTCTTTAAATGAAAAGGGAGCTACAGAATAGCAAAAGTATGCAAAAACCTCATTTTTGTATTTCGCATACAAGTCAAGTTACAAAATTTAAAGCATAATCTGCTAGTTGAGCAGCTAACAGGTTTATTTTGGAAGCTCTTTGACTTCTTTCACCTGTATTAAAACTGTTACAAAACTGAAGATCTCACTGACCTTGAATGGAAATCCTATGGCATGAGCTAAAATCTGGTAGAAGTCAGGGGGAAAACAGAGCAAACTCAGAAGTTTAGAGCACTTCTGCCTTGGTGCTTAGCTTCTCAATGGTCAGAAAGCCTAGTGATTTACTGCTAAATAATTCAGATTCAGGGTATCACTATGGTGTGAGGTATTGGTACAAATTACTAGGGAACATCCTTTCTTAGTCTGCTGTGGCTCTAGTGATTTCAGGGGAGACCTTATGGTCACCTTGTAAAGGTTACACATGTATGCTTGGGAGACGCATTTGCAACTGCACACTGATTTAGAAGCCGCCAGGACACAGCCTGATTTCTTCAGGAGAGTGCTAAGGTGAGGTCAAATACTTTTTAAACCTTCTGTTTGCTTTGCATCTGATCTTTAAGTGGTGCTGGTGGGCATTTTATTCCTCTGGTTTCAAACAAGGCAGTTCTCCCGTCACCCAAAGTCAGGCATGTAACTTAGAAAAGGAGTTTTAGCTGGCAGGTTTCCTGAGGCATCCTGTGCAATCAGGGGAGACAGGCTTGTTTGAAAGGGAGATTCAAAGCAGGAGCCCGAGGCTTGCAGCTTCTGCATGGGGGTGGCCTCTCATGGCAGGGTTGTGCTGCAGACTCACCGGGGCACGAGGATCAGTCACCCGCTTTCTTTTCATCAGATATTCAGAGGGAAATCAAGGCCCCCCGGAGCTGGTGGGAGCCTCTGTACTGAGCACGCTGGATTTCAGAGCAGCTTCTCAGACTCTGCTAAGTGATTTATGCAATAATAGGAACAAGAATTCCTTTTTTGAGCTGAGATCTGATTGTGGCATCCATCACAAACTGCTTTGAGACAGCTTTGAATATGGATAGAGTAAAACCCTTCTTGCTGCTCAAGAGCATTGACATTATTATGAAGTTGCTGATTCCTCTGAACTCTCTGCTACCATTAACATGTATTCTTGTTTCACTGTTAGCCTCAGGCAGCTTTATAAAGAGATGCGTTTACAGTGCAAACGTTCACCCATACCCAGCAAAATGTGCCTGATGTAAAAGGATGTCTCTTACTGTGTGTTTTAGAAAAAATTGTTTGACTCGCAAGAAGCATAATGCCCATTTTGTAGATTGTACATTGATTTTTTTCACTTGCTGAATGTCTTGGGGTATTTGTTTCTTTGCAAGTATGGCTTAGCATAGTACATCATTGAGCACAAATTTTGTTTACAAAATGCTGAATGCACAGTAAATGAATTTTGCAGAATTGGGTCACCAAAAGGTTCTTCCTTTCTCGCCTTTAAGCCTCTGAACAACTCTTGTCCTGAATGCTGGTCGTGTATCCTTTGTTGACAGTTTATTTGATTTGTAACCCTTTGGGGGCTGAAGAATGCTTTAAATCTGTTCTTGAACTGTACAGACTAAAAATACTCCTTAAGTGTGTTGATAACGTTGAATGATGCTTATGGTATGATAGCTGACAACACAATATTTGCTGTCTGTTTCAGACTAATGGACATATATCTGGGAATGGAGACGTGTATCAAGAAAGGCTGGCTCGTCTGGAAAATGATAAGGAATCTCTTGTTCTGCAAGTGAGTAGTCACCTAAATTATTTTTTTCCGCTCTTGCATTCATAAGACTTTATGGTAGTATGTGATAAAAACTCTGAGGATTTGTTTGCAGTTATGTCATCTTGGACAGTGTTCAGAAGGTTTGCTGGTACCTGAGAGTTAACACACATTAAGGATAGGTGTGAATTTAGATTGCAGGAAAAATCTGAAGGTCTTTCTTTCTGTGTATGTGATCTCTTTTTGAATCTTGTTAGGTGAGTAGGTCTGCAGAGCGACCACCTTCTTACACTCAAGTGTATCCTTAAGATGACCATTTTCCGTGACTGTTCACGTGCTGTCCACAGCAGGTGACAGATGTCCTGTCCTCATGAAAGGTGACAAAAGCTGCAGGACTGGCCAACGGGCAGGAGGAGACGAGCAGCTCCTCAGAGGTCCTGCTCGTCTGCTACTGGGCTGGACTGGGTCAGTCCCACATGCTCTTGCCAGCTGGCTTACTCTTGCCATCAGAGCTGGAACTACCTGGCACCCCTTGGTCTGTGCAGGCATCCTGCGGTCCCCTGACGTGGACCTGGCCTAAGGGCTGTGACAACGCTGACCTCTGCTCTAGGCAGCTTGCCCTTGTTCCCAGCGGTACTGCAGATTTCCTTGACAGAGCCTGTTTAAAACAAAAACTTAATTCAGAAAAGGCAAAATGGGAATCAGTCTGCAGTCTCAAAGGTGGCGTCTTGGTCTTGCCTAGCTTCAGTCCATGTGGTTTAACCTCCTTTGCTTTTATTGTTCTGAAAAGGAGAAGCTGTATGCTATGGTACACTGTGTGTAATCACTTGGAAAGCAAAATAAATTGTATGCAGTGAGGTTTAGCTATTTGGTTGTTAAGGTAGGAGCTAGTGGGTTTTAGTTAATGTCTTGTCACAGCAAAGGCATAATCGTTGGCTGTAAAATGCAGCAGCCACCCCTTGTGAAAACTTCCAGGACAAGCCAGGAGGGGAGATGCAGGATTGCACTGCATCCACCAGAACTTCGGCTGAAATTCCAGTAAGCATGAGGGGAGAGCTTTCTCTCCTCTCTTGTCGACTTTGCCACACGTTGTGTCCGCTGCAGAGCTCTGCTGCTGCTCCTTCTCCCCCTGTGGTCCCATTTCATCTGTGGCCCAGCCACCACTGTTACTCACATACATTTCTTCAGGTGACACATATGGCATGGGTACAAGGTACTAAATATGCATCCCTTTTTCTCTGCTGTGCAGGTAAGTGTGCTTACAGACCAGGTGGAAGCCCAAGGAGAAAAGATTCGGGATCTGGAGTTCTGTCTAGAGGAGCACAGGGAGAAGCTGAATGCCACAGAAGAGATGCTGCAGCAGGTATTTCACAGGCGCTTGTCTGTCTCGCTGCCTTCATTCTGTCTTAACGAACTGCATTTTGCTTTGGCGAGAGCAGTGCACTTCAAGTTGTTGCACCCCTTGATGTCTTTTAACTGAGTGATAATTTTCTACCATATTTGCTTTAAAGTCTTTGTACTTGGTGATGTCAGTGCTGCTTCACACTGTAGGAATCCAGTCCTGCTCTTTGAGCCTTTCCCCACTGAACTTCAAAGAGACTTGGATTAAAGCCTCTGGCAGGATGGGTGGGTTCCCCTCAAAGCTCCTTGCTGTTCAGAGCAACTGTGATGACAGACAAGCTTTTTTCTCATCCTGGCAGCCAACCCGTGAGAGTGCCCCCATGATCTCAGATGCATTCTAGGTGCCTGGAGTCTGTTGGATGGGTAATAGCTATGTCCCAGGGCTTCAGCGTGTCCAACGAAGAGTGTGATGCTTTTCCCCATGAAAGAGGCCTTTAGCTGTAGAAATAAATTACTGATTTCTTCCCCTTGGATGAATAATTCTCTTCTCTTCCTCTTTATCTTGTATCAGGAGCTTTTAAGCAGAACATCCCTTGAAACTCAGAAGCTGGATCTTATGGCAGAGATTTCCACTCTGAAGTTAAAGCTTACGTCTGTAGAGAAGGATAGGTTGGACTATGAGGACAGATTCAGAGACACAGAGGTGAGTAAAACCCGACTGAATAAATTGTGACAGCTGTGAGTGTCTTCATGTTACCTGAAAATTTCCTGGGAATTTTTTTTTTTTTTTTTTTTTTTGCCAGGCAAGAAGGGAATTCATCTTTAAGGTTAAAATGTATATCTCTTAAAATAGAAAGTGTCCTCTTCGGTAACCTCTGGTTTTACACAGAAAGATTTCCAAAACCAGGTTTTGATTCTTGCCATCACATCTCAGGAGGGATGGCATTTAGGGTGGATTTAAATAAAATCATGAACATACTGCACTCTCCTGTCTCAACTGTCATCGTCTTAGTAAGGCATGTCTGAAGCAAATGCTTAAGCCCATTGCAAGTACAAAAAGCATGCATGTGCAAAGACACGGCACACTAAAAGACGTAACTTTCGGTTTCAGTAACAGAGAGAATGAGGTGACTCTGTGAGGGCATTTTGAAGCATCACTTCAAACCACAGCCCCGCAGAAGCCCGGGACCAAGAGGCCAGTGGTTACTCATCTCAGCCTGGCGTCAGCCCAGCGGTGCACAGTGCCAGGCAGAGCTGCAGCCTAGACCTGCCATCCCTGGCAGCTCTCTCCTCAGGCATTTGCCCTCTGGGCGCCACAGATCTGTGTAGCTGAACCTTGCTCGTGTTTGAAGCCAGAAAGCCTCAAAGCAGGTGGGAAAGCCCAGTTTTTCCAGGAAACTCCAAGAATCAGGCTGAGCTTCGCTGCCAGGGTGACATACCCCATATCAGAAACCACCTTGGAGCCTGCCTAGGAAGCAGAACAAAATTTCAAATTCTGTGTTCATCAATGAGCTGAAATGTCGGATATTTGTATTGTGGATGATCTAGTTGTCATTCATTTCTAGAAGGGAAGAAGCCATTGTCATTACAGGAGACAAAATTTGCCCTTTCCACTCCAGTCAGTGGTTTATCAACTCCCTCCCAGTTTTCTACATGTTTTCCAGTAAAGTGTCATTCCTCACTTGTATTGCAAGCGTAAGAGCAAAAAGTTGGGCTTGCTTTTGAATTACTTTCTTTGGGCCTGTCTGAAGTAATATGCAGACCCAAAGAACTCCACAGGTTGAAAACTAGTGACTCAAATCATTTTCAGCTTTGAAAGGTAGTGATCATTTACGTAGTGATGGTGGTGTCTGTGCAGTGTAGCACATCTGGGTGCTGCCAAGCTGCAGATCGAATTCATGTTGCCTCCCATTACCTTTTCCTCTAGTTTGGTACCAGATGTTATGTGAAAGATCACAGCATTGCCTTAGAAGCGGCTGATTTTGCAGTCCAGGCAAGTGCTGTGCATGGCAGTGCTGGAGAAATTGGCAGGTTGAAAGGTGGAGGGAATCGTTGAAGGTCTTCTGCTTCCATAGGAGATGTGTTAAGAGCTGGCTGCTTTCTCAGCTCCCATGAGGTCTCTCTGCCCACACAGTGCTTGGATCTTGCATACAACAGATAATGCTCTTCACCTGTATGCTGACACCTATCATAAGCAGCCCAAACAATAGATAAGTGCATTGACATCAGCAGTAAATGGCTTTGGGGGGGCAAGATCTGGTCCAAATGACTGCAGTGAGCGGGTGCTTTCAGAACTGGATTCCACTGCGTCTCCATTTGTAAACACCCTGTGGTTTCTTGTGCTTTCCAAAACAGGTAACAAAAGGGATTGGGCTTCGGGTGATTTGCTTCCTCTCTTTCTATTCTTATTTTTATTGAATATGATTCTTTGCTGAGCTTTCCTGTACTCCCCCTTCTTTCATTTCCCTCCTGAACTGCAGTCTCTCCATAACTTAATAGCACAATTCAGGCAGCAGACGAAGAAGGTGGATGTGGAGCTACTTCTGTTCCCAGAAAAGTGGTCAGTGTGAGGACCACAACGTGCACTGCAATGCTGTAGGCTCAGTGCAAGAGGCCTACCTGCACGGCAGCTGTGAAGACCTTTCTCTTTGAAATAGCTTGAAATACGCTTAATGTCTTTGATAAAAATAAGATAACCTAAATTATGTTTAAAAGGTAATTACTATAATTAGGAGCTATATATATTTATTTCCTGGATATTTATGCTAGAACTAATGAACTATTACTAGAATGTTCCTCCCTCCCTTTGAAAACCAGAACGATGTAGTTTAGTGTGATAGAAATTATTATGTTGTTTCTTCTTTATTTCAACACTTTATAGCTGTAAAAAGGCTTAGGCTTAGACACTGAAAGGGATAATATGTCTTAATTTCCATATTGTTCAGTGGAAAAATGAATGGCTAATTAGTTGTAAGGGTCTCAGCCATGCAAAATCTCTGACAGGTATTTTGGAGGCAGGACTTATTCAGAAGCACACAAAATTTTATTCAGTGTTGATCTAATTATATTCCTGTTTAAAGTAGTAGGTGATCAATTATTTCAGCAGAGCTAAGTAATTAAATTAATATTTAAAATACTCTACCATAAAACATATTATGGCATTTACATGCAGTGTTCAAAATGGAAAAAATTTCATACCCAAGCTGGGAAAGAACAACTACAAATATTGCTTCTGTTTTTATTTAGGGAAAAGAAAGTGAAAATAAAAAAAACATTGACATCTTAAAACAACTTTTGTGGAGCTACTGTCTCCTACAGAATTACCATTCAGTTTAAAACCTTCATATTATCCAGTTTTGACTTATGTCTGTCATTGCAACTTCCCATTCCAGCTTGGTACGTTTCTCATATTCACCATTCTTTCTCTAAACAGATGCTTCACTAGATGCGTAAGGTTTTTTTCCTTGGTGCTCTAGGACTTTCCTGTCTAGATGTTCACAAATACATAGCTTTTTCAAAGCTAATTGTATACTTAATAGAGATTTAGAATTGTTCTGTTCTTTAAATCATTCCAGTCTTTCCACTTTCTCAGCCGACACCAGTATTATTTTTGTTAAGGAGCACGGATGGTCTGAGTTGGGCTGAGTTTATGTAAGAAAATATCATACGAGGGAGTTTATTTAGGGAGGAGTCCATAACCAGACATGGTCTTTGAAGCAGCAGCCAGAGGTTAAACTGGCTCACTCATGGGGAATTCTTCATAATTTAAACACCACCAGTCTCCTTTGTGCAGATGAGTTTCTGAGTGGAGCAAACTGCAAATGTAGTTTGTGTTTCCAGTGTCGGTAAGAAAGCCTCTAACCTCTGAAGCTTAAAGTTATTATTGCTTTTTTGTGCCTCCCTGGCCCTGCCGTGAAGAGCGCAAGTGACACGAGCAGGGAAGGAAAAGGTTTTGGGAAATAGGAGTCTGTATGTCCCACCCTCTCAGCTCCATTCATGGATCCATGCAAGGAAGAGCTGTTGGGTGTTTGCAGGGAGGGACCTGACCCTGGATCAGAAGAGGACCATGTAATGGCTTTTTCCTGTTTTGCAGGTTTTTAAGACAGGAACATGCATTATGCCCAGGGCAGGTATTGTAACCCATTTGTGGGTGCCCAAAGAGGAGGTATTAAATGCAAGCAGAGCAGGTGCCATACACTGGCCACCACGTGGGTGACTGTTTTACTGCTGGTTCATCCAAGCCAGCCAGGGAACTCAGTGGGTTTTTGGTGTGATCTCAGATCCTGGTCCCAAAAGCTCTCCAGGTGGGTCATAGGCAGTTGTAATGGTTGGCACCTTCAGGTTTCAAACAATGCTGTGATCTCCTTGCTGGAGCTGCTGCAGGAGGGGGCAAGGCTCAGTCCTTGCTGTGAAAGGTTTGTAGTCAAAATCAGTTGAACAGAGAATAGTGGAAGAAAAGGTAAATGCTTCAGGGCAGCAAGCAGGAAGGTGAAATACACTGGGAGGATTAGGATTTCTTAGGGAACCTCAGTGCCTTTGACAATCTCTACCTCCGGTAGCTTGCCCAAAGTTAAACAGTAATTCAGTAGCAGGGGAGACAGCCCTGTTTGGACCCTTTCTTTGTCCTCTGCTCATTTTTGCAAGGCTTGACCGTCTCTTTTGTACTAGTGGGGGTCTGCATGAGGAACCTGGTGAATCTTTAAGGTACTCCTTTGCCTCAAAAAGATGATAATGAATGTCATTTACAGTTACTGTGTTGTAGATAACTTAAGACATGAGTTAATGTTGCACTTGCAAGAGAGTAATTGAAAATATTTTTTGGGCAAAGCATGCTGTTGGACTTGTATTTAGTTCTATTTAACCCTTGAGCAAATGGTACAGTATTTTTGGTGACCAGTTACCAGCGGTAAAGGATCGAGTTACCCATGAGGCCCGTAACAGATTAAGCAGAAGAATTTAGTTTCTGCTCCAAGATCTTACACTCTTGGATTCTGGTTGCAAGATTGCTCTGTTTTCCATGACATTGTGAGTGCATCTTGACATTTCTGTTAATCGATATGGGTTGCACTAACTTTTTTCGTAAAAGGAGCAGAGTTTTGGTTTGTTACTCCTTTTGCTCAGAGGGGCCTTTTGAATACAGATAACTGGTTTCTCTCTCCTCCTCCAGTATATTAAAAGTCACATAGTTCAAGTGATAAATATGTAGGCAACAACCTCAGCAGTTATTACTACACAGCATATTTTGACACTGGATCATGCCAAAGCAAAAATGATGGCTGCAGGAGAGAAAAGTCACAAACAAATCAATTGTCATAGTGTCAAAGCTGACCATCAGACCTGGGAACATAGATTTGTTAGAGATCTCAAACGCTTGGTGTTGATAAGAAACAGCTCAATTAATGTGGTCATGCAGACTGACATCCGTGTACATTTATACTTGGAAGAGTGATGTGCTTTGTAAAGGTTACACATTGAAGAATCAGTGAGGAATTGCAGGTGTATCCAAATCAGAAAGTCATACATTAGCAGTAGTAATTACTACTAGCATCAGAATGTTCTGTATTTTTATTTTCCTTGTAGTTCTGGTAATTGAGCTTGGATCTTGCTAAAGAAATAATGTTGCTCTGTTGCCATCAGATTCATTAAGCACAAAATAATAACCAGAGGCTTACAAGCTCAGAAAATGTGGCGTGGGGCTGGAAGGCAGGTGATACCAGGGGTCCATGAATACCCTCTAAATGTCAGCTGCTGGCTTAATTTATAAATTATAAACCTCTACTAATTATGAACTTAGCTCTGAAGAATTGTGCTTACAGTTGTTAGCTCGATGTACAGCACTGCTTGACATGGATAGGATTTGCATTACCATGTAGGAAGGCAAGCCAACCTAAGTACCGTACTACCTTCTTGGTATTTTAAAAGCCGTTATACTGCAGTTCAAGTTCTTTTATGTTTTGTAGGGTGCGCAAAGAGCTTATCTCCTCTTTTAAAGAGTTTCCTGGTGATACAGCATTACAGTAGCTGCTGAGAAACTGCTTTTTTCTTTTGCTTTTTTAAATTTTTTTTTCTTTTTTCACACAAATGTCACACTGATCTGGTGTCCATAAGTAAACTAAAGGTCTGTGAGAGATACATGAGGCAGAAGCTTGCTGGACATCTTTGAGTTGTGCGAAAACCACAGCTTTCTGGTAACGTGTTCCCCTGCTGAGCAGGAAGGTAATTTTCCCGATAAGCTTTGGTTTGTTATCTCTTATATGTCTCTCTACTCTGTCCTGGCTGTCCCCCAGGCTTCCTGCAGCTGGTCTCTTAAGATCCCACTTCCCCATCCAGAGGACAGGAGGTTTGGAGAAAGAGTGCCTTGCACCTTAGTGGGGCAGTCAAGCTCAGGGTTCATTTGGCCACTGCAGGACAGGAGCTGTAGAGCTGGTGGCACTCGGGGCTGACCTCCAAACCACCTAAGTCTCTTCAGGACAATGGGCAGGAGATCGAGCCATTCTCCTGAAGAGCTCAGATGTGAGTTGGTGGTGGCTCCGAATTCCTTCCAAACAAGGCTGAATTTGCAAAGCGCAGATGTAGTGGCGCCATTGATGCTTAAACACATATGCCTTTGTGCTTGTAGAAACCAGTGATGGCTCTTCTGTTCAGCCCTCAGTTAGAGGACTCATTTGAGTGGCAGCAACGTGGATTTACACTGTAATCACTTCATGTTTTGAAAAGGCGGGTGACGGCTGGTGAGCCTGGGGAGAGGAGGATGTGGCTGTTGCGTATTGAAGGACGGGTGCCATAGTTTTCCATTACCCACTCGTAGTGGCGGACATCCAAGCAGTTGAGCAGCCAGAGGGGCAGGAGGCCTTTCTTGGCCCTCAGCACAGGGAACACGACTTCAGCTTATGTCCTCTGCCCTCTTGCATTCAGTGCAGTAATGCAGAAACTGAGAAATACAGTCCCTAGATATCTAGGAAGCTCTGACTTGCTTGGCTCAGCTATGAATTTGGGTGGTGGTTTTTGTGTACAGTGCCTTTTATTGCTGCTGTGTTTTTACGGTCCTGCCAATGGGTAGCTATTGTTCTGTTTTGTTTACTGAATGTCTTTGTTGTTTCTGGTCTTGTTTTTCCCCTCACTCAGGATTTGATCCAGGAAATAAATGAATTGCGGTTGAGAGTAGGAGAAATGGACAATGAAAGACTCCAGTATGAGAAAAAACTGAAAACGACCAAAGTAAGTGAGGCTGAGGGGAAGAAGTAGAGATAGGTGTAAGGCTTTAGAAGTTCACTCTCTTTTCCCCGATCCTTCCCTGCACCCTTCAAAACCCTGAGCACACTCAGGCCCAGGGGTTTCATGGTACTCACTTAACAACGGGTTATTTCCAAATTTCATGCTATGGTTTTCAGATCTGGGCATTGTTTTTTATGAAGGATAACTTAACGTGCAGCTGGCTATTAACAGTAAATTTATTACCTGTTTAGACCCTTGTTTCACATATGTGTCAAGAAACACCAGTTGCAGTGCATAAGGCATGTGCCATAGGTGAGGCCAAAGCTGAGCATTTATTTTCTCCCAAATGTGCTAAAAATCAGCCACTTCTGAAGAGAAAGCATTCACCCAAGTAATTCTAGCAGCCTGTTTCTTTAAGTGTCTAACTTCTCTTTGCCATTTAGCCTTGTCTCTTTTCTATCTTTAGTTTTCTCTCACTCCTCTGTCTCTGTTACCAGTCTTTAATGGCCAAACTTTCTAGTATGAAAATCAAAGTGGGTCAGATGCAGTATGAAAAGCAGCGGATGGAGCAAAAAAGCCAGATGCTAAAGGTGTAGTAGTTTCTGGGTAACATTGGGCCTGTTTTGAATCCTTCATGTTCCACCGTTTTACGGTCTGTCTTGCATTGTGCTGTCATGCTCTGTTCTTCATTAATTGCTGTGTGTTGATATGCAGTGTGCCCTTTCTCATTAGATGTGGAAAGCTCTTTATGCAGATATTCCTTGTAAACAGCTTTTATCTTGGATGGGAGAGAATTTTAGTATTGTGAACTTTGCATAGGTTCCTTGCATAGTGGAATTAGACTTGGGTTAAAACCATTCCCCTTCCAAGGGAAGATTGCCACTTCTGTAGCTTACATCCGTTATTCAAACAGAACTTTTTCTCACCTTTTTTGGAGAAAATTTATTCATGAACACTAGCTAGAAAATAGTGATTCTTTTATACTGTCCCCTCTCCCACATGTAAATTTACATATCGTATTTCTAGTTCAGGGGAAGAAATACACATCAACAACCACATTGCAGCTCTAGTTGCCCATGGGTATAACAGCAGCTTCTCAAGTGACCAAGAGATGGTCTTGTTCTGGAGAAGCATGGGTCCTACACTGGCAGAAATCCCGTCAAAGTCAGTACCAAATTGGAGCACTGGAGGATTGTATTGCCCAACCCCTGTTCTGGAAGAAGCTTTGATTTCTTGACGATTTTAAGATTGATCTATTTTTTAATGATGCTTTAGAGCAAACAGGAACCAATTTCAGGAAATTCTGTAGTTTGGGCCATAGTTTGGGTCGCAGACATCAGTGTATATTTGCAACAGAACTTTTGAGGGAAGCTCAGGAATATACCTAAGCCACAGTATTCTAGTTTGGTTTATTCCTTTAAGGATTTAAAACTTCAGTTAGAAGCTGTAAATGCCAAAATTATGACTCTTGCCTTGTTTTGTTTTGTTTACAAACTGAACAAATTAAATTTTCAGTGTTGGGTACATGTGCACTGAGGGTCCTGTCTTGATGATGCTGTTGCACAAGATATCCTCGGACATCAAAGAAACATGTTACTAAACTGGGTAGGATTTGACTCAAATTTTAAAAAGTTAAATGCATGGATCCGTGCCAGTCACTTGCTAGTGCAGATGGTTAGATCTAAGTTAAAATTTGACAGCATTTATCTAATACAGCCCAACTCTCCCAAACACCATCTGTCTTATTCCCATGAATCTCAACTCTAAGCTTCCTTTCCTAATGCTTGATCAGCAAACCCAAACTGTGGCAGTGGTACCACATTTTCACCTGAACTGCTTTCCAGTATGTGTTTATGTGCTTGATGGTGTCGTGATTGATTTTTCTTTCATAGAAGCAGTGGTTATTTCTGAAGCTGTCCTCAGCCTGGTGTAAGCACAGTTCCATAATTGTCCACCTTTGAACATTCAGAACGCCCTATAAATACCGAAATAAGTGTGTGTAAATTTTAGTATTCAGCCTCATCACCTACACTTTTTCTGTCTCTGCAAGGTTAAATAAATAAGAAAAATGCTTTTTTTGCTTTACTCTTTCTTTTTTTAAGCAGTCTGTTGTGATGTTCAGAGTCAGTGTGGTGGGTGTACCCTCAGCCAATGTAAATGTCAGGGGGGCCTCCGTCATTTCCACCGGCTGAGGACCTGTCCACTGTGCTTCATGGGAGGGAGTTTTGGCAACGTCTCAGGTGCATGTGGAAGCTGTCACTGAGTGATTCTGTGTCTGTTACAGGATGAGCTAGCAGCTTTGAAAGACAAACTAGAGCAGAAGGAAGCTGAGGTAAAAAGGTTGCAAGAAAAATTGGTTTGCAAGCTGAAAGGCGAAGGAGTTGAAATACTGGACAGAGGTAAGAAGAAGGGAGGCTCTCTCACTATGTTCTCCTCAGTCACCTCATCTGAGGTCATGTTTCCATGAATGGTTGTACAGGAAATAACAGATAAAAGCCTCAATTTTCATATACTTTCTGTCTTGGTGTTTACTTCTTTTAAAATATTTAGCGGGTGTTCGTGATGCAACTGCTGAACCGACTGTCATAGCAAGTTCTTGACCAACTGTAAACTAGCCTATGTAATCCCTAGTTAGCTCTTTACATGGCTTGCGTGTGCCTCAAAAGATGCAGTTTATATTGGCAAAGAAATCCTTAAACTAATTTCAACAAGTTCCCTGAAAAGATTATATTGAGAAGGAAACTTTCTGTGGGGGTACCTATGCTGGGCTTTGCTTGTACACCCCTTACTGGTGAGGAAGGGGAAAAGCCATACTGCAAACCAAAGTGTGATGTGTACCAGCAAATCTTCAGTGTGGACCTAGCTGTAAGTAGGTGAAGTTGAGGACTGGTTCTGGATTTGTGCACTGGTTAAGTCTAAATCCTAATTAAGCTTGAATCAGCACAGAAATTTTACATGTCAGATAATTCTTTTATTTGCTTGCAAAGAAGAAACAAAATTATTATTTATTTGGGGGAAACTTAGATTTGGGAACTTACCTTAAAATAGAAATTTTTCTTTAAAGCCTCACAAAAATTTTCCACAGACTTTTTTGACCTGCTGCAATTTCACTTCTGAATATATCTCACTGGTAGTTATTGCTGATTTTAAGATGTGCTTTTAAAGTATGTTTTTTAGAAAAATAAAGCCACAAGAGATTAATTAGTCTTCTCCCCTGACCAGAGGAGGAAAATGCTGTGTCTAGATTGTCACATTTTATTTAATAGAATGATCTGTTTTCAAAACCACTGTGTAGGATCACTAAAAGTGACCATGCTGAACTGTGATTCCTTTTTTTTTTTTTTTTAGAACATTTAAATGTGAACAAGGTCTGACTTTATTGCATTTATGACTACTTATATAGGGCTTTTCTTCCTGGGCGCTGCTGTGTACGTTGAACTCCCATTACCCTCTGGTTCTCAGTTTTAGTTTAGTTTTCAGTATAGCTCAGCAGGAGATCTTCTGCCATGATGAACCATGTTTTTTTCTGCTTTGGACCAATATTAAGTAATGCTGTTTGCAGACAACACAGGTTATCTGCCCCATTAGCTGAATTGTGCTTTCTGAACAAATATGCATACATTATCACTTAGCTGGCTTCTGCCAGTGAAGTGTTAGCTTAAGAGTGATCTGTTGGCATAAGCCTTTTCTGAAGCTTTACAAGTGAAAACATACAGTTGAAAAATATATCCCACAGGTAGCTGTGTATGAGAGCAGTGAGACTATTTTGTGTCATTAGGAACGTTAGAACTGGGGGAGTGCAGGCTGAAACCGTGAACTGCTTGCTTCTGCAGTAATACGTGAGGAATAGTTGACTCCTTAAGTATCAATATTGTCTTGAAAGTTATTTAATGTCATAACCTTCATGCTAATTTCAAATCCAATGGATTTTCCTGCACAGATGAAAATTGTAAAAAGAAGCTCAAAGATAAAAGTAAGGTTTCTGTTGTCTTTCCACAAGCATTTGCATTTCAGAAGTGCTTTCCAGAATAGCTTTCTGCATGTGTTTGCAAAACTGCTTTAACAAACATTGTTAGGTTGCATCATCTATAACCCTTAATTACACTTAGAGTAACATTTGAGAATAAGGGTGGATATACCACACTTGAAATACAAAGTTTTCTGAAGAAAAGCTAATAGGCAAAGAAAGATTTGGTCTCATGGAGACTCACAAAACAGTTCCCTCTCAATGAAATGCAGTTGCAATCCGGTAAACTAAATTTTCACCTAGCATAACTGAGTGAAAATCATTGGAACTGGATCAGTTGCTGTTTTAGCCCAATGTGTCTAACTGTCTTTCATCTAGAAGGCAAGCCAGGCAGCTTGTTTTCTTCTTGCATTTCATTAAGGAGGAAAATGTTCTTTCCGCTCTGTTTTCTGAGAAGTTTTAGGAAGTTAAAACAAGGTAAAATGCTTTCTGGCCTGTGAACTTGGCCACCTGCCTATGTTTGTAATGAAATTTAAAGCTTACTTCATTTATGCAAGGTAGATTTTTAGCAAAAATGGAGATTATTTCCATTCTTTTTGAATTTCTAGTCCAGAACACCACCAAAATCTAACCTTTTTAGAACGTACATGTTTCCATGTGTTTATACTCCTTTGTAAATAAGGATTATAGATGAAGCACAGAACACTGTCGTCTGTATGAGGGACCTTTTCCAAGTCTGAACTACAATATATATTCTAGCATGACTGCTCATCACAGCAAATACTTGCATCATTCCATTGTGCTGTCCTCATTTCTACATCCATACTGAATTAAGACTAAGCATCACTGCACAATGCTTTCTTCATCATATCCATTAATCCTAATGCTTTGTATAGTGGGTTTTTGAGATGCCATTTGGGGTGTTTGTTGGCTGCTGTAATAAGGATGTGGTTTTTTGCACTCCAAATGTAGTATTTTATGTTTTGGACTTATTTGATTATTTGAAAGATGGAGATAGTGAAAGTCAAGCAGTAGTTCTACTCTTGGACTTTTCCATTTTGCTAAGGCTTGGGGAGGTGGGTCAGAAAATTTCCTGAACTTCATCATTTCCTTGATAAAAATGACAGAAAACAGGTTTTGAAGAAAAAGCGTTTTCTTCTATATATTTTCATCTAAATAGAATTTAAGTGGCTTATTTTTTGTCTTTTAATTTGTAAATTTACTTTCAGATATTACAGAGCTGCTTCTAGGTTTTTTGGTTTTCTTATTTCCTTGCACTGTCTTAATATAAATTGACTTAGAGAACTGTATTGTGTTTTTAGATATAGAGGTACAGAAAATGAAGAAGGCGGTAGAATCTCTAATGGCAGCAAATGAAGAGAAGGTAGCGAAGTCATTATTTTTTCAGTAATCATTCATCAGATTGAGTTAAATCTCTAAGAAAATCTTCACATATGAACTTGTCACAATTCAATTAAAAAATCAAATTTGTAAGAATCAATGATTCACTATAGTCAGAAGTACTGCAGTGCCCTTAAGGGACTATTAACTGAGCATTTATGGTCTCTGTCACATGTACACAGAGTCCTTACACTGTTGTGTCATTCAATTCAGTGCGACTGCAATTTACACCGTGTTCTGAAAATGCAAAGAACTCCATACAAGTCCCATGAGATATCACAGGCTGCATTTCCAAAAGAGCTTTCTGTAAAATACTGTTTTCATGTATGGCTTTGCGCATTCATATGCAAGTGCATTTTGTAGGATGTTTTCTTTTGATCACCAAAGCCCTAAATCCTTTGATTACTACTGTCTTTGTACATGGCAAATTTATTATACTCTACCTTTGACTTAACAAAGGAGCTGAAATCCACTTTCAAGGCTGGGACAATTCTGGTGATTAACGAGATGATAGTTTTTGCTAAATACAGGTTTTGATATTTCAAAGCCTCTCAGAGTTCTGGGTCTTGTCCCATACATGCTTCCCATTTCCTTTAGTCTCACAACTAATTAAACTGAAGAATATCTAGTATTTGTATTTCTTATTTTTGATTTGCTGAAGGAAGAAGCACAGTCACAACTTTCCTTTATTTTAGGATCGGAAGATAGAAGAGCTTCGGCAATCTCTGAATAGGTACAAGAAAGTTCAAGACATGGTGATATTGGCTCAAGGTAAAAAAGGTATTGTACAGTCAAAAAAAAAATTAAACTCTGCTCTCATTTAAACTTTAGGTGCATTGTGGTAGTGTTATATCGTCTCTTAGACTTACTATCTTTGGAAGCATCTCTTAGGTAGAGTAAAACCCAGTTCTTCAACTGGTGTGAACTGGTAAATTGCCTTTTTTGTCCAGGCAGCTGCACATTTGGGTGCTGTCCCATTTACCATCTGGTAGTACTAACTATTACTGCCACGTTGCTTATTCCCCCCTTGTAAAATTAGTTTGAATATGATAAGCTCGCAGGCTCTTTCCATAGCCTCCTGAAATGCCTTTCAGAGCTGGCTGCTACATTAACTACTAAAAATTGCTGTTCCCCTCTCTTGCATGTATTCCTGGGAAGGGGTTGGTAGCTGAGCAGAGCAGTGCCTGAGCATGCACGTGCCTATGTGGCAAACCAGCACCACCCCAGTGGCTGTGCACGCTGTAATAGCAATGCCCAAGAGCTGCAAAAATGTCTGTAGCAAAGTGGATGTGCTGCCAGGACTGTGTTGCGATGACACGCAACGTCTTTGGCATGTAATGAAGCCTTCACAAACCGCCACATGCAGCAGCTGTGGAATAGTTCTCCTTCCCTACCGCAGTGGGGGGCCAGGCTGGCTTTTCCTACCAGTCTTTTCTCGCACATCACCCCAAAAAAAGCCTCCTTTGCCACCAGATAATGAGCTTAACTGTGTGGCTGAAATGCTAACTATAATACATACCATAACATGTAACGGTCCATTCCATGTTCCAAGACTGGTGGAGGTTTCCAGATCCAGGAGCTTCTGATCCCCAAAGGTGATAAATGTTGAGGTGGTCATCAGCTGGATGTAATTGCATTAAATACCCTATCTCTCTGCTTTCTACCTTAAAAGAAAATCAAAAGAAACGCATGTAGAACATGGTTCTGGGTTTTCAGATAAAAACACTTAGATGTTAGAAAATGAGCATCTCCCTTTATAGCAATAATCCTGGCCTGGTGGATTTTTTCCCTGCATCATCCTGTTCTTTCAGCACTCAAGTTGTATTTTGTAGGTCACTGTCCTCTGAAAGACTTGTCCCCAACAAATTTTAGACATTAGCATTTTGATAATGTATGGACGTATAATTTATGCTCAAGTTAAAAGCCTGCGCACCGCAGTGTTGTATTACCGCCTTACGAAAACCTCCTTTGTCACTGAGTCCTCTGAACGCCGGAGAAGGCCAACCCAGCCTTCCACAGACCTTGAATTGACCTGAGCTCATTGCCTGATCTTCTTCAGGACAGACAAAGGGCTCATGGCTTTTGTTGGCCATGCAAATGTTGGAGGTGGATGCTCCTCCTAGGAGAGGGATGTAGGAGCCCTCAGGGCTCCTTTCAAAGAGTGAAGATTGTCACTAGCCAGAAATGAGTGAGGAGGCAAAATACTTATTTTTGTGGTGGTGGATTCACATTTGGGCTCTTGGTCTGCTGTCTCGGGCCAAGGCAGGAAAAGGGAAGGGCAGAGCCCCATCTGGACATTGTGCCGAGACAGGGGCTAAGACCCAGGGAAAAGAGAGCTTGCTGGTGCCCCTCTTTACTTCTGCCTGGCTTTTGAGAAGCCATCCCTGCGGAGTGGCAGTGACTGCAGCAAGGAGATCCCGACCTCCAGTTGTGAGGGCGTCAGCTGATTTGGAGGGATGCTGAAGGCCCTCAATCACGGTCTCCAGCTGCCTGTCCTGCTCCCGCACGAGCACTGCAGGTTCAGGAAGCAGCTTCTCTTAGTCCCATGTCATGGACGTAAGACTGGACTGGGGCTGGCATGTGCCAGAGCATGCTGGGCTGAAAACTGTCCGTGGGCTTTGGATCTTGGTACATAAGGGCTTTTCTTCCTCGAAACCACTGAGGGGCACTAAGGACACAGCTGCATGTCTTCAATCTGCAAGGCTGGGAAAGCACATTATCAGTGAGGGCAGAGAAAAGGTGGTGATGAGGGTGAAACACCATGCTGAGTGTTAGAGGGGTAGCAGTTTTTGAATAGGTGTTGCTCTTTCATGCAGTGTTGTGCCTTCGAAGACAGAAAGATGTTAAAACAGACCTCGAGTCTCTGAGAACTGTGCTTTATGGTCCATTCATGGAACATGGACAGAGATTTCAGGCAGTGAGAAATGAGCAAGAGAGGTTTTTGCTGTGAACAGACTTTGGCTTGTATTTGCATCAGATCTTTGGCAATGAGTGCTAGGTTTCTGTTCACTTTCTAAAAGGTATTGGTTGCCTTTAACTTTTTCTTGTCAGTGTCAGTGCTCTGGTATCGATGACAAGTGTGGAAATCCAAGCCTTTTGGTAGTACTGAGGCAGTTCAGGAGCCGCGAGTTGCTCGTTGGGAGCAGAGGATGCCAGATGCTGGTGCGGGCTACAGCATTAACTAAATGAGACACACTCAGTTTGTGGCAGTCTGCAAACGTAATGTAGTCACTTAAAAGCTGGTGTTAGACTCTTGTGCAGTGGGCTGCATTTTTCCTATGGGTAACTTCAAGATACCATAGAGACATCTTAAGTTTCCAGTAGACTTGACCCCCTGATCTTTCCCTAGTGAATAAGGGTAAAGAAGTATTTAGTATGAAATTCCAGAACACAGGACAGGAAATAACTGCTCCAGTTTATTCAGCTTGTTGAAACTGATCCCACTAAATGCCCTGAGGGCATTTGCTGGGTTTTTTGCTGTCAGATGTATGTCCTCCCTCTGCTCCAACCCTGCTGTGTTGTGGTGGTTGAATTGGGAAGTGACATTTGGCAATGACTCCCCTTCTCCTATTGTAGTCTGTCCTAAAAACAAATAATAATCCTAGCCTCTTCCCTTTTTGGCCCACAAATGAGCACACTGGCTGTGCCTTGTATGGGAGTGAGGGTCATCACGTATCCAGAAGTAAAGCCAACAAGTTCCCATCTTCTCTCCTTTCAGGCAAGGAAAGTGACAGTGAAGACTTCTTGAATTCAGGGTCTGTTTCCACGGTTTTATTGGACACACCAAGTCTGACTGACCCAGAGAAAAGCCCATCCCCAACCCCAGTAACAGCATCTCCAATCCACGATGAGTTTAACGTGAATATTCATGAAGAGGTATCTTTTTTTCTTCCTCATTTAATGCCATCACACCTTGAAAACATTGCTTGAGCTGAATTCATATTGCAGATGTCAAAACTCAAGTTTTTGAAAAGATTTTTTCTGGGTTACACAGTTTTTAGTAATGTCCCATATCCTTTTGGAGAATGTAGTTTTCTTTTGAAAGCTGCTGAGGAGTTTCACTTGAGTTCAGTTAAATTTATTTGTCTTAATCATCAAGTGGGATCAGGATACAGCAAATAGCTGTATTTGTCATGAGGATGGGTCTAAACTACTTTTCCTATCGAACATAGAAATTACTTTTTATATCAAACAGCTGTTTTAGGAGCTGCATTTAATTTGTCAGGAAGTTGAAGTAAACATGTTCGGACTTATTAAATATATCCTGTCATGTTTAAAAGGATGCAATCATCATTACATCCATTCAGTTAAATGATAAGTAGGTTGTGGTCCAATCTCTGATTTTTACAATCACGTTTTCTAGTAATAAAACTATAGATCTTTTCTCTTTAAAGCTCTGAGTCAGAGCAGGGACTTGACTTACTTAACTAAACAGCATGAACACACTATGAAGAAAACAAAATTAAATTAAATGTTTAGCAGCTTTTTGGTATTCTCTGAGTGGATGAGGACAGGAGTAAACCTGAAAAGTGAACTACCCTTCTTGGGGTCTGTGGTAGAAACAGATTTAGAAGGCAGCTTTGGGAGACTTACGAGATTTTTGTCTGTGCTGTAGCTTATCTCTTCAGTGATTCATGGTTTATTTTCAGTGCCATCTTTCAAGTAGTAAATCATTGTATTACAACAGGAAGAAAGAAGAAAATAACTTTTAAAAATGTCATTTCAGATCCTTCTTTTCATAGTTTATCTGTTACTCTTTTTTCATTTATGACTGCTAAATTTCAGCTCAAAACAGCGTAACATGTATTCTTCACTCTTTTTAGAATTCCTTACAGATCCACACCAGTATTTTACAGATTTCAATCCCTTCTTTTTCATCAACATCCAAGAGCTCAGAAACTGTTGCAGAGAAAATGAAAACACAGCCTAGGCCAGATCCTGCAAGTGAAATGAGGTATTATTGTTTCCATGTATTTTTCAATTGTAAATCCAGTATTTTTTGACATTTAATGAGAGTAATAATCTGTCAGTTACTGTACTGTCAAGTCATTAAGTCAGTTCAACAAGACTAGCATTCACTTGGCTAGCTATAGCAAACTAAGCTTATATTTGTGAAGTGCGTTGGTTAAATGTTTTTCAGTAAGTAAGTATTAGTTTGGTTGCTGTTGCTTGTAGCGGCATTCATACTCTATACCAGCTGCTTCGCAAGAAGTGAACAGAAGGAGAGGAAAACTGATCTAATGTAGTGAAGGACACAGAATCATTATTTTTATCTAGGTTTACATCATCTAGGTCTGGCTGAGATAGTGTTGGCTGTGCTAGCACAAATGCATTCCTGATGATTTGCATTCAGACATTTTCCACAGTTGCTAAAGATTAGTGTAAGGCACTGCCAAAACTGCAACAAAAGGACTGTGCAGCTCTAACCCTGAGCGGTTAATGGAGCCCCAGAAGGAAACCCAGGCGGCGTTTCAAAAGATCAGAGAAAGAGATATCCTTGCTGCTGTCCTTTGGCATGATGAAATGCAAAGATATTTCTTTGCTCACTCTTATGAGAGCCCTGCCTGAGATTTTGAAAGCTGGATGACATGTCGGCACAGCGTCCCAGGGAAGCCGGGGTGAGGGTGCATGGCTGTACCCCGGAGCTGTGGCAGAGCTGTGGCACCCAGAGGCCCCCATGCTTGAACCCAGTGGCAGCCTTCTGGGTGAGAAATGGCCATCAGCTTCCTCCAGCGTTTCTAAGCCTGCACCCTCCTTGCCACATGAGGAAATCTGGCCCCTGCAGATATGGACTGGCACTGCAGGGAGTACTGAAAAGCACAACGGACTCGCGGCTAGACAAAGGCTGCGCTAGGGTTTTTTCTTCTGGGTCCAAATCCCTCGCTTTATCTAAATGAGTATCAAATACTAAGAATCCAGAGGCCAGGAAATCTGGTTGGCTTAAAACAGTCATCGATCTCGATGTGAAAAATCAGTGCAAGCACAAGGAAAGCATCCTATCCAGCAGACCAGCTTTGCTTGGTTTCTGCTGTGCTGTGCCTTCTGCCGCTCTAGCCATCACCAGCAGGGATTTCATCTGTGTCTGGTCTTGGAAAAAAAAACAGACAAAGCACTAACCAGCAGCAAAATGCCCCGTGCTGTGGGTGTCTCACAGGGAGCCCGTGACCTTCATTACTTGGTGCTGCTGCAGACCCTGCACATGCTGTAGCCTCTGCATTTATTTAAGCTGAATAACGCACTATTGTCATCAACTTACAGTGCAAGTTGTCTTTCCTGGGGCTCTTGAGCTCACCTTTCTCCTTTATCTTTTACAAAACTTGCCACTGTAGAGGGGAAATTTGCCATGTGTTAGTACCGTAACAGCTGGAATGAAAACAGGCAAGCAGGCTGAGATGATAGGATTTCCGTATCAGCAAGGCATTTGGATGGGATCCCCATATGCCTTACTTTTTTCATATCTTTTTTGTTTTTCCAGTGAAGGAAGATCAACAGGTTCCTCCCCAGAAACTCAGCTGTGTGATAGTCCAGTGTAAGTATCATAATCAAAAATGTTTAGGAAACTTACTTATATGTGATTGTCAACTTGAAACCCCTACAACGCACCCGCCATATTTTACATACACCTGTAAAGACGTCAACTAATTGTAGCCAAGATGATATTTAGTGGTGGTAGTTTTCTGCTCATGTCCTATGTTTTCATGATCATTATTTTCTGATGCTTTACCTGTGCACATGTGCAGTTAATTTCTTTTACATTGTGAAGCATCTCTAATTAGGTTGTAGACTGTCAATAAACTTTGAAATTTACGGTTTTCCATAGTACATGTGCATGTGATTTGCTTTTTTCTTTTTATAATGGGGGAAAGGTGATCAGCTGACTACAATAAGAAAATAATTTTAATTTCTGCCACATAGCCATATTCCCTAGGGAAATTCAGTATGAACTTGAAGTTGAGTTGAAGCTATTTGTTAATAAGGAGCCCAAGTCAACAGGTTTGTCTGGTACACAGTGTGAGGCTCAGTAGCTGTTTTTATTTCAAGTGACTTAGTCGGTGCCACAAGAATATTCCCAAAGCCAAATTCTGCTCCACTTATGCTGGTATAAAGATAGGTAACTTTGTAAAATTCGGTGAAGTTACTCTTAATTTATACCTGGTTGCGGTAACTGTCTTTTGAACCAGACTTAAGTGCTCTAGACTGTAACTCCTACCTACCAGAAGTTGGGGGATATTTGGTCCAAAGTGGAAAATGGAACTGAAAATAAAATACTAAAACACACATGCTTGACTTAATATGCTTGGTTTCTTTAAGGATTAAATTAGTCAGAAACCTGTTGCTAAAAATACTGTTTTTCATAGCTTTTGTTTATATCACTTCCTTTGCCCGTGTAACTTCTGCTTGTGCTTCTGAAAATGTAACATTAAATAAGAAGCCAAAAATATCCCAAGGTAGTCATCATGTCACTGAAGCATTAGCAGCAGTAATTATGATGTAGAGGTTCTTACAGTATCTCATCAAATTGCGTGGGCTCTGATTAGTACATTGATTGCCTTAATTCAAAATGTCTTGGGTTTAGTATATCTCATCATGCATTATAATGCTTTCTTTAAAGCTGATTCCTGAGAGTGTGTTTATCTTGGCAAGTTTAATTCCAGTAACTTGGCTTGGTTTTTCTGTCGTTGTTTCAGAACTTCTTCGCTGCAGAAGTCCAGCAGTCTGAGCAGTTTGAGAAAAGAGACATCCGAAGCGGTTGGTTTGGTCTCTTACTTCCTCCCATCCCCTTAGAAAAAGGGGTGATGTCTCTGTTGTGCCAGTGACCCCATGGACGCTCTGTTGCCTTCTTCTGAGAAATTCTGAGTCAGAGTAGGGCTCCTCATGTCATGTGTTAGCAATGCTCACGTACATCTGACATCTTCCAGATTCTATTAAAGGAGAAAATCTGTCCTTGAAAACACAGGTCCTTTTTTTTTTTTTTGCGTGAGGCACTTACCTGAGACTCTCTTGCTACGTTTTTCCTCAGATAATGAGTTTGGGTTTTTGTTTTCTTGATACGCTTTTCTGATTTAAGACAAGAAGAAAGTAAGTCCCACTACCACTTCCTACCTGTGTTTAAGGTGAATAATTATGGAAGGCCATGTAATGAATGCATTATAAAATACAGTCTGGGGTGACTACATGTTTTAGGCAGTCAGGAACAAATACTGAGCCTTTGTATGTCTGGTGATAGCTTCAGTTTAGGTCTCTTTTGAAGTGACCAAAAGCAGCTAGCCTCTAACAATGTCATCAAATCAGGGCAATTCCTGTGCTCTTTTTTGACAGCCTAAACTCCTAAAATCTCCTGAGTTCCCTGATACCCAAGCTGCTGAGCTGTGCCTTACAGCTCAGAAGGGATGTTGACAGGACTGAAAATGTAACCAGAACTTGATGATGAGAGCTAGAGTTCATGGGTTAGGGGTTTTTTTTTTGTTCATTTGGACAGCCAAGGAGTGGAGGCTGTGGATGTTTTATCTACTTGGCTTCTACCCTGTCTGATTCCTGCTTTAGGTCCCCTCAGCCAGCTGTGCCAAGTAGTGCCTTAACGGACTGCACATCGCTACTTATGTACACAGCTAATCCGTTACAAAGCAAACCGAAGCAACCGTATTTTCATGTCAGCTCACTGACCTCAAAGAAAGCAAGACTTAATCTGTGTGAAATGCAGCTCTGAAGAGATTTATTTTGGGGGGAAAAAAACAAGCAGGGAAGGGTATTTAATTCAGAATTTATCTCAGGGTAACCATAATGAATTGAATACTGGCTATAAACTATGACTTTTTAAATGTCTGTCTTAATCTTTCTCACCAGGACAGAGACTCTGCACAGAAGCCTACAGAGGTAACGTGTGTGTGCGCGCTTGTGCGTGTACATGGAGAAACACAGACAGTGAGCGGGTGTTGAAAGGCGCAGTTGTGTGAAATTGCGGCGTTCAGTTCCGGAGGGGGAATAGCAGACCTGCAGACAAGATAGCGAGGAGTATATGATGGTTGTCACCATAACTTCAGTGTCAGGCTTACGGTGTCTCACACTTTCTTGTCTTCTCACACACGGATTATCTTTCAGTCTGGTTGAGCATAAGGTTGCCATCTAAGCTAATGTTTCCCCTGCATATTCTACCACTAGATAATTAGCAAAGCTAACCATTAAGTATTTTACTGACTCTGTAATTACCTTTGATTAGTGCCTCTTTAAAAACCTTTGGCTTTCTAAATTGTTTTCTGTGAGTAGCAACTGTGTTCCTAAAAGGACTGTCATTGCAGAACAGTTACCCTGCGGTACCGTATGGCCATAGTTTGTGTGCAACAATTATTACCTGAGCAGAGACGACATACCTCAGACACCGCTTGTAGGGTGAATGCTGTATTGATTCAGCAAAAGCCAAAGGATCATATTTGGATTGTGAATTGGTTTGCTTCCTCCTCCTTTTAAAGAGACAGTGAAACAACTGGCAAGGTTAAAACTACTGCTTTAAATTGGTTAACTGGTGTGTCTGATGTCTGTCCTGGCATTCATACTCCTTGCTTGATACTTAATTTCCTCTCAGCTTTGGCAGTGGACAGAGTCAATTAATCCATTAATTCTGAAATTGCAGAGCAGTGATAGACAAAAAGAACTGTCTGACACTTGGCAGAGAACCGATACAGTGTGGGGGTCTCGTCTCTCTCTTTGCTTCCCACTGCCCCTACAGCTACCAGTGGGTGAGACAGAAACCCTGGAAAGCTGGAAAAGTTCAAAGCCTTCCAGGACTGTATTTTTACCTTTTCCCCATACCTGTAAGCCAGCCTTGCAGAAACTGAGAAACGTCTTAAGGAAGACATGTTACTCTTCAAAGGTAGTGATAGTAATCCTGGGTCCTGAACATATTCAAATGAAGATCTTGTTTATGTTTTCCTTTATGGCTTTTACATTCTTTTTTCTTGTAGTAACAAATGAGAGGGACTCTCCAGGTTACCTGTCAGCAGTCACTTTGCATTCTCTCTCAAAAGGCCTTTTGCAATTCCCTGATACTGAATCTTTATTTCCCTAACTTGAGCAGGTTAAACCTCCTGTGGAAGGTAATAATTTCGCAACCCTCCCTCCAAAGTCTCCTTCTCATGGTGGCACAGGCGACGAGGATAGTTTTGGTACCCGTAAAGCCAGATCTTCATTTGGACGAGGCTTTTTCAAGATAAAAAATAACAAGAGGACCGCGAGTGCCCCCAATCTGGGTAGGTATTGTGCACCTGCCTGCATGTTCTGTGTGTTTTGAAGGGTCTTAACAATAGCTGTAACTGTCTTAAGAAGCAGGAAGGCCAGCCTCAGTCGCACTGTGACTTGGTGGCACTTTTCTCACTAGAATGTTTGGCAAATATCAAACAGCAACAAAAAAAAAAAACAGAAAAAAGCCTCACTGATGTAATGAAGTATTTGACCTGTTTCAGCCTCTGCTGTGATATCTCCCCTGGGACCTTGTAGTGGATTGCTGCTGTTTTGAAATGCTAGCTGTCTGGCAGTAGTTCACACATGGGATTTGTGGGCTTTTTTCCCCCCTGGCTCCATCCTCTATTTATCTTTCATAAGATTTTCAGATGTACAGAAATGAGGCAGCAGCGTTCGGTCTTCCTCTTTATTTTATGTGTATTTAAGCAGCCTTGCAAAAGAGATGGTGACAACAGGAACAGGATTGACAAGTTATTCAAGCTTATGTTGATTTTTGGACCTGTAATGGAGGGGGCGTTGTTTTTGTATTGTCATTTCATGACATGCACATGACAGAGAAATAAACAAAATGTTCTTAATGCAGAAGTCGCTGTTGCCACCAGCTGAAATCCTACTTGCATTCACTGCTCTGCTATAGTGGTCTTTCCACTGTTCCAGTTCAAGCATCAAGTGAGTCTGTGCATCAGATTTACAGCCATTCATCTAAAGTTTTTGGCTTTTTCCTGCACGAGATTTAGGAATTTAGTTCTATCTTTCAGCGGCCTGAAGGGGGATAGCTTCTGCTTTGTTGAGCAGAAGAGTCTCCTGTGAGACTCTCCTGTCTCCTCTCTCCTACTCAAAGACAATTTTAGACTTTCGTTCAAAAGAAGTAACATACCTACACATTGATTATACATTGCCCATATTTGCCTGTGACATACCGCATGGGAACTTGCTAGCTTACTTGGAATAGATGTACAGTCTATTCTGAGGGTTAGACTCTTTGCTTTGGTTTTTCATGTGTCCTTTTGTGTAATCACTTGTTTCCTCCTGAAATTAATTTGTCTAACAAAGTGGAGTACTTGTGGCTGTCATAAAGGATTGGAAGATGGGCCATCTAGATCAGGGTCCTGTGAATTTGAGTTAATTATGTTATCCAGATTTCAGTGCTTCCATCTGTAAAGCTGGTGTCCAGATACTTGCCACCTCACAGGAGCCCGCGTGTGTCACCTGCCCAATGTGTCATGGAGCAAGTGACTTCCCCGCACTGAAGTGACTGCGGTGCTGTTTTACCCTCTCCACCACAGAGCTCTATTGCATTTCTTTTTTGTGAGAGGGGGTTTAACAGTGAATTGGTAATCCTAATCTCTGTGTGAATTCAGCATTGTGTGTGTCGCATGTGTCTCATGTACCTCCCTCCTTTTGTCTTGTATTTTGCTGACGTAAGTTTTGAACTGTGTTTTACCTTGTCCCTCTGCGTGTTCTCTCCCATTGTGCTGCGTGTGGTTATGTGCGTTGTTTGGATATCTGAAGATCGCAGTCGAAGTGCAAGTGCACCTACTTTAGGTATAGTAATTCTGCATGTCTGCCTGTACCAGCGCTGTGTTGTGACTGCTGCTAACAGCTGGTTATGGCCACACACTTTTCAGACAAGAACTAGACACCAGAGCTGTGCATCAAAACTTTTGTCCATCACTAAAAGGAGTTTTCATGTAACACCTGCCCTCTGCTAAAAGTCAGCTGCGCCATTTCTCAGTAACTGCTACTAATGAGAGAGATTGCGGGTTAATTTGCAGAGACCTTTGCCGTAACTTTGAGCACAAAGTTACCCACAGACCAAGGTAGCAGGTGAGAATGGGTGATGTTTAAATACCAGAGGCATCTTTGTGCTGTTGTCTGTCCTGGAGCCCCTGGAAGAGCTTAAAGGGTGGTGAAGCAGGAAATGAGGTGTAGTTCCCAGGCGTTCACTTAGGGGAGTTCTAGGGGGAAGGATACATAATTCCTCGTCGAAGAGACAGTTACATTTATTATATAATAACTGAACGAGAAATAATCGGGGCGGATGGGGATGGAGCCATTCACGTAGTTAAAACCAGTCTTGTGATGTGAGCGTTCCCTGGGTGGTTCCGGCAAGGGCAGGTAAGACCTGCGGGGTCCTGCCTGAGCAAGCAGAGCTGGGGCAGTCGGGGTGGTTGTACAGCCACCTGGCGCGCCCCTCGCTAACCGAGAGACCACGTGCTCGGTTCCCCATGTGGCCCCTTAAATGTCGGCTGTTCTACGGGCTTGTGTCAGTGCATGAAAGGGAGCGAGGTACAAGGAGCAAACGTTGCAATACCCGCAAATCTCTGCTACTAATGCACTCAACCTTGTCCTGGTATTCTCTCTCTAGAATACTGTTTAAATATGTTTTTTCTAAGCCAGCACTTTTTCTTATACAAGTAAAGCAAAAACCACAAATGCAAAAGCCTGGTTCGACGTTAGTGCTGTCTCTCACTGGCAGGATCCCCGTATTCGATAGCGGTCAAACCAAAATGCCCAGAAATAATCTTTTATGTGACCTTGTTGCTTCAGTGCAAGGTTTAACATCTAAAGCATCGATGGAAAATGGGACATGTTCAAATGTGTTCTGGCTGAATCATCTAAACTTGGCCCAGCAGAAAGATATGCTGGCAAAGCCTGCAGTTTGTTGTTGTTCGTGGCACGTTGTGGCCACCTCAGTGTTAACTCTGTGGCCTGAGACCACATGTCCCAGCAATGTATGTTCTACCTTGATTCATGTAACTTGTTTGGTTTTCTCCTGGAAGCCTGAGAGTCCATTTCAAAAACAAATGATGGTCATCTAATTACACAGCCATGTTAAAAGATGGTAAAAGTGGTTACAAACCTGACTGTCAGCCTGCTGCAGGCTGCCTTGCCACGGCTGCTTCATCTGAACAGGCTCGTGCTGTCACTGTTCCTCAGCAAGTAAGTCACATAATCTCCACGTGGTGATTTTATTCAGCTATCTGGCACTTGCTGGCACATCTCTGCTTACGTAGCCTAGTAGATACTGCAATTCTTTTAGTTTTCTTTTTAAATGATCTTAAAATAGTTTTCTTCTTTGTTAGTTTAGCTTTTACTAAACGATCTTGTGACAACTTCCCTTTTGGGGACAGGAGCCCTCAGGTTTGTTGTCATAGAAACCAACAGCTACAGATCAAAGATTTAATGCTTTTGGAGTGGGTGGTAATGTGTAGGGTCTCTCAGAGATGTTCTGTGCATCCCTCGAAAGAGAATACCTAGTTCAGACAGAGCCTAAACTCCCCAGTGTATCTCTGCAGAAGAACAAAATATTCCACAATTTGCAGAAGTGAGGGGAAGAGGGCCGTGCTGCTCCTGGGGCAGGAGGAGTTGTTCATTGCAGGAATTTCCTGGATGGGGAACTTATGGGATACTGCAAGTTATTAGGAAAGGTGCCTGGAGGGAAAATACTTGTTTTTCTGTGCTTCGGGGACTCCTGGTTCAGTGCCCTGCCATGGCACTGAATTGTTCCTGGGCATCCACGTGCCTCGGCTCTGTCTGTGAAAGAACTGTAGGATCACTCCCCAAGGAAGAGTAAACTTGGGATGTAATTCACTGATTGATTCACGAGGTGGTTTTTGCCCACCTTGGATGCAAGGCACTTAACCGGTGCAGAGCATTGCCTTGGAGTCTTCCCAGTCAGGCCCATGAAGGAGGAACACATCTTGTTTCTCCTGGATTTTCCAATCCCTCTTTGCCCCATTTTCTTAACATGATGGCTCTCAATAATTTTAGCAAGAGTCGTTCCCAAGTTCAGGAGTGTGTCTGTACAGTCCTGTGCAAGTGAATCTTGATGTGGCTTTTGCTTTCTAATAGCTGAAACAGAGAAGGGATCTGCAGATCACTTGGACCTGGCTGGCTTGCCCCCTCGCCCAAAAGAAACGGATAGTCTACAGATGACTCCACCTTCTCCAGATTCCAAGAAAAAGGCCAGAGGGATCAAGAAGTTATTTGGAAAGTAAGTAAAAGATGAGAAATTACTGTTCTCCAGAGCTGGGGCTTGCACAGGGGTTTGCTGGGAACACATCTTCCCTTTTTCCCCCTCCAACCTGTGGCTCCGTGGTTTACTGTCTCAAGAGCAGGAGCCTGTGTGGCATTTGAGGGAGCTAACAGCAGGTCAGAGCGGAGGAAGAGCTACAAACCTCACAGGAGATCTTACCTATATCATTTGTAGTAGTAGAAGCATGCTGTTTCCTTAGCCAAATGGGAATATGCTTTCTTCCTTTAAACTAGACTTAAAAGAAGTCAGTCTACTACCTTCAACCCAGATGACATGTCCGAGACGGAGTTCAAAAGAGGAGGGACAAGAGCAACAGCGGGGCCACGACTGGGCTGGTCTCGAGACCTGGGGCAGTCTCACAAGTAAGACGAGTGGTGCAAGTGTGCTGGTGCTTGTCTTTCTGGCAGCTCCAGTTGAACGCGGGGTCCAAAGGAGAAGCGCAGTGCCAAAATGAAACGTCCTCTGTCCTGGCAAATAGAAGGAGGCAGATCCAGGCCGTTTCCTCCTTGGAGAGATGGTCTTTGCGGGGTTGAGGTTGGTTGGGTGGTGGGGTCATGCTGCGAGCGGAGCCTTCCTTGTCCATGGCTTTGCAGGAATGCAGCTGTGAGGCTGTGCAAAGCGGAGTGTGAGCCCTCATGTGGCAATGACAGCTATTCCTCTGGTACGTGTCCTGCTGCACTTCTGGGGATTAAAGGGTAAAGCAAAACACTGTGGTCTTACTTCAGAGTTTTAGCCACCCTAGCCACAGAGGTGGTTGTTTCAGTAGTATTAATAGACTGTGTTTATTGTGATAGCGGCAGGAGATCAGCAGCAATCAACGCTTCGTGGTCCTGACAGTTCAGAAGTAGAGACACCCTCTGCTTCACGAGGCTTACCTAACAGCCGACCGTGATGCATGTTCTCTTATGGAGATTGTCCCAACTCCCACAAAATACTCATGAATTAGGCTTAGGTTTTGGGTTTATGTATGGTTATGTATGAGAATAGGAGATCTGAGACATGGGATTTATCAGTCTTTTTTTGGTAAAATCTTCTGTAGTGAGCTGGACATGCCATTTGCAAAGTGGACGAAGGAGCAGGTTTGCAACTGGCTCCAGGACCAAGGGCTAGGCTCTTACATTAGTAATGGCAAACACTGGATATTGTCCGGGCAAACGCTTCTGCAAGCTTCTCAGCAGGATCTGGAAAAGGTGAGAAATACTGGAAACACTGCTTTCAAATTAAACGTACAAAAAATTGCTATTTCTGTGCATGTAAATCATGTCTGTAAGGTGCATCCAGTAAAAAAAAATTAAAAAGATCAACTTTTAAAATTTTGTCATCTGCAGTGATGCCAAGTCTGTTTTTTCTTAGTTGAAGTTTCGTAGAAATGTAGGAAATGTATTAAGCATGGACATATCAATCGGCTATGCCACTTTAAAAATATGCACACAAGAGTGCCTCATTATCATATGGCTTTGTAGATTCATTAGCACTTGTGTATGGTACAGTTATTTTATGCCTGTGTGAGTAAGGTGTAAAAAGCTGCTGTTTTGGTCTGACTGTATTTTCTGCACTTTTTACACAAAGAGGAATGAGGATTTGTTACACACAAGGGCGATCAGTTTCTTTGTCTTAAATCACTGTAGAATTGTTTATGTCTTCTTTTCTAAAACTAGAAACATTAAAAAAGTTGATTCCATCTATACTTCGAATCCACAGTATTCACTAACATGGATTTTCAGCTTTTAAAAATCACTATCCTCACTAAATAGTAACCCTGTTTTCTCAATGAGGGAGTGAGCTAATTCGAAGTTGTAGTTATACTACAACCGGTGTAAGAAAACAGTGATATGGACATAGTGGCTTGTAATAATGTTATCAGAGGTAACATTAACTAGCAAGCACTGGTGAAAGTGTATATGGGATTGATCCTGGATCCTGGAATGGCTGCACTTGCGACTAAACTGGGGAAGGTATTATGCATTTGGAAGTATTAATAAAGTTCAGTAATTCCTGGGACCTTCATGTGCTCTTAACTAAATAATTCTTTTAACCTTACCTGCCTAAGTGGGAGGGAAGGAAGTAATCCCATCAAGTATTTTTATGAATGCTAACATGTTTTATATTGTGGGGCTTTTTTCACCTGGTTTGCTGCTTTCCTTCCTCTCACAGGAGCTTGGGATAAAGCACCCGTTGCATCGGAAGAAGCTTCAGCTTGCTCTGCAGGCACTCGGGTCTGAAGAGGAAAACAATCATGGAAAACTGGATTACCACTGGGTTACCAGTAAGATTTTATTACGTGCTGAAGCAGCAACTTTTGATAGGGTTTCCTAATCATGGCTAATTTGGGGCTCAAAGAGCGAGAATAACACTAACTGGTGCTAGGTACCTCGGCTGTCACACTAACATGAGTGTCTGTCTCTGCCTTAGGGTGGCTGGATGACATTGGCCTCCCCCAGTATAAGACCCAGTTTGATGAAGGAAAGGTGGATGGCCGAATGCTCCATTACATGAGCATCGTGAGTAAATGGCATTTCTTTTCCTGACATCTTGTTTGTGTTCTTAGTTTCTCCCCACTTCCATATGCTCTGGCATACCTCCAGATAGCTCACTAAAGACCAGGTGAGACTAGACAGACCTGCTTTCACTGTGCCTATTGTTGCGACTGCATAGATACTATATTCACTTAACATCCTCCTCCCTCTCCATCCCAGCCTCCATCTTTCTCTTGCTCCCTTTAGGTCAATTTGCCAGTGGCAGCAACCTTTTTTGCACCCCATAGCACCAGGACCTGTGCACTACCACGCACCTCTGCAAGCAGCCTTCTCCCTGTCCCACATTCACCTCCTCTCAGCCTCCCCTAAAGCCTTCCTCCAGCGGCAGCCCTGGCCCCAAACGCACCCTCCTGCCCCTGCTATAAGGGGGAAGGGGGGTCCGGGCAGCAGCTGGCCCTGAGAGACAGCTGCCGGCGGCTGGAGAGGAGGCGCTGCCACCAGCCACCATTGCCAACCTTCTTCCCCTCGGCCCTCCTGTGCGAGCTGCCACTGGCCAAATGCTGGCTGGCCCCACAAGCAACCCGCTTGTAGGGTGCAGAAGGGGATCTATGGCTGCTTGGGCAGCTCTCGTGTTACAGGCAGCCGTTCTCAGGTCCCTTACGGGCATCTTATGGGATCCAGTCTCCACAAGGAGCCAAAGAGCCGGATCACAGCGATCTGGCTTGTAGCTTCCTAGAGCGGAAAGCTGGCGCCCGTGGCGGGGTCAGCAGACCGTCTGTGCATTACTCTGGGCCTGTGTTGAAAGTTTTAAAAAGGAATGTGAAAGTACCATGTGGTTGCCATCTGCGCATGTGAGTTTTGCCCCAGATGACTGGATCTACTGAAAGGAAGCTAAAGTTGGAGGTTACTCTTACTTGCTTTTGCAGTGTCACAGAGGCTACACCTATGCGCATGTAGTGTACCGAAAGTACAGACTTCAACAGCTACACGTCTCGTGTGTCTCATGAGACTTTCTAACAATAATTTCAAAGATGTTGAATGGTTCATAAATCAGGTCTTCAAATTTTCTGGATAATTGAAGGGAGAAGGCTGAGGGAAGTCAGAGTGTCAGAGGCATCGCTGCTGCTAAAAGGATGCCAGAATGCCATATTTGTGTGCTTCATTGCAGTGTTTAAAGGACCTCTTGAAACTGTAGTGGATGTCCTGTGTTAAGCTAATGCTAATAGCTGTAACCTATAGAAAACAGAAGGCCTGATACTGCTACTCACCTGCAAGTATTTCCTATATTCTTTCCAGCTATCTTAAGGTGGAAGAGAAAACACAGTAAGCAAGAGCCCGGACTCATGTATGAGAAATGGGCAATCTTGTGCTTAACAGTTGTGCATGACACTGATGTGCTCAGGCAGCGTTTGTAGGTACACGAAAGTGTGCAAATTCTGTGGTCGCAGTTCATGCAGCTGGGCCTTTGCTCATCAGGTTGTTATTAATTAATAGAAGTAGATGGAATTTTTTTTTCAGTGAGCAAACATTTGGTCTACTTACCTATTCATGTGGATGCTTAGGTGAAGAAAACACAAGCAATTTCCTTTGAAGAAAATTGCAGTTTTAAGAGCCAACTTGTTTGAAAACAGGCTACATTTAATAGCTTTTGTGTAATGTATTTCAAAATGCTTAGCACCAGCGTCAGCTCCCCACTTTACTTACTGCTGGTCAGGTGAAGCCAACCCAGCAGGTTTTCTTTGGGTAAGGTCTCAGGTAAGATGAGGTAAGACCTTTGTTCTCTGGAGACACAAATGCAAACTGAGCATCACCAATATTAATTCCCTCTGCGTAACAAAGAAGAAATCAATCACGCTCCTGTTCTCTCATGAGTCGTGCCATGGGCAGAGTAAAAGTTACCTTTTTATGCCACATCTGCATGTATTTTCTGTAGGCTTTACAATAGCACCGGGAGGAAGCCTAGGGTTGATCCATCTAACTCTCCTCCTGTAAGACAAGCACAGCACTGCTGAGGAACCGCAGCCACTGCCCGGGACTGACCTGCCTCGGTTGCCTGGCATGACTTTGCTGTTGAGTCCATTTTGGTCAAATGTTAAATACTTGCTGCTTATGTAGTGTGGTTTGGTGTTTGTTTGCTTTAGTTTTTTGTGTTTGGACATTAATATAAAAGTAGGAGGCAGTTTCTTTCTTCTGCTTCTTAAGTCTTGGAGATCTGATGCCAGTAGGCTCAACTGAGCTTGATCTTGCATTGGGAGACTTTACCACTGTATTACCTGGACAAGGATTGAATGCAGATAAGACACAGCATAGGCTGTATTGAAGGGAACTTGTATCACTCAACAGTCAGTCTTTTTTCTATTAAAAAAGAAAGAAAAGTAATAGGTGGACAGAGGAGGGATGTGTAGCAGGAGCTTTGCCTTTTAAATAGATATTCTTTCTGTTACTTCCCTTTAATTGTACATCACTAGGGATATTTTTAGACAGAGTTTAATCATCAAATTATAACAGCAGCTTCAGTGTAAACAATCAACTAAATACAGCTATATGCAAAGTATGAAAGAAGTACTTTTTAAAATCACATGAAGTTACCCTGACTTAGCAAACCACAAAAGAGAAACTCTAATCCTAGAGTTTATTTGGGCAAGCGAAGAATTTAGTCTTAAATATTCTGACAAAATAGAGTCCAGGATTTGTAACGCATAAGTAATGCTAAAACATATTAAGCCAAGGCACAAGGATGCATAAATTTATCTGTCAGCCAACTTGCACCAGCAGAGAATTGGACTTTGAGACACTTAACGGCTTAGTTAGGACTCAATTACAACTGAAGAGCCTACCTTAGCAGGAATGCAAGTCTCACAGCATGTGACCACAGTTGCAGTGCACGCACGGGAGGTTTTTCTTTTGTAGCACTCCTCTGGAGTGCCAGCAGCAGCAAGCAAGCTGGGAAGTCTAGCCAGGCCTGTCACATACTCCTCCTTGGAAGCTTTTCATGGCTTGGCTCCTGAAATAAGAGAGAATCTGATTATTTTGGTTTTGAAATGCTAAGTTTCTGGGGCTAGTCGTTGGAATGAAACCAGAGGTGGGCAAAATGTGACATCTGCATGGCTTAGTTTGCAAACCTGTCATCAGGTCAGGGTGGTGGGTAGCACCAGCAGCCTTTTCTAATCTGTGAGCCTCATCTAAACCTTCTGTCTCCTTTGCCATTGTCCACCACTTGTGTCCTGTGAGTTGAACCCCCTCAGGTGCCAGAAGGCTCTGTCTCACCTCCTCGGTGGTTTGAAGGAGCCCTGAGTACAAGAAGGAGAAGAGGGAACTTGAATGGAGCCAAAGGGAAACTCCTGCTGGCTGCTTATGAAGTGGGGAACTCATCTCTCCCGTCTCTTGACAACCAAAAGCGAGCTGTCCAGCCGAAGGCAGTCGTCTGTGCCCTGTGGTCAGTGCAGAGAGGGGCACTGTAAGGTGCTGTCTCCTTCCTTAGCATGGCATGAATTGTCCTAAGACATGCCTGACACTTTCCATGGACGCTGGTGGGAGCCTAAACAGCCCGTCTGTGCGAACTATAAAATGAGTCCCCTGTGAGATGAATGTTTAAGTAAAAAACATTGTGAGGATTGAGCTTTTGGAGAAAGAACCACCTGCTTTTGTTAGTATCGCCGATGCGTTGCAGGCAGGAGTGTGGCCGTGCCTTTGCAGGCTCTTGCCCTGCGATGTGTGAGAAATGGTGTGGTGTAAAGGCTCAGCCGGGTTGCCAGCCTTCAGGCTGCCCGTGTGTCCAGCGTGCTCCCTTGGCGTGTGAGGGGGAATCGGTGCTCCTGGCCAATCTGCCCTCCTTCCCTCGAACCATAGCGGGTGCCTGCCAAGGTAGGAGCTACACAGTGATGGTGAGCTGGGGGCAAGGAGCCTTAAGATGAGCCACTCCGCAGCCTGCGTATGGTCACCCTTTCCATCGTTCCATCCCTTGTGACAAGCATTTTAAAAAACATTTATACTTTGCAGTTGTGGGAGACCAAGCTGACACACCTTCGTATTTTTCTTCCCTCTTTTTTTTCATTCTAACTATACAGAATGCCTCAATTTTCAGGGTAATTTATTGTTTTCAGTTAAACTTTTAGCTGGATGTTTGTGGATTTAAAACTTTTGGCAGGATTAAATGCAAATGCCAGGTAAGTCTGATGCACTGTGTTTGGAAAGCTGTCCTGGCTCTAACCAGATTGCTGAGGATGTGTCATCTCACCCTCTTCCCTCCTCATTATCCCAGGTTTCTTGTACTAGGCTCTGTATCCTATGTGAAGAACTTTGCCCAGGAGCTAGTACAGAGCAACATGGGAAGCTTTTATTTTGGGACAGATGGTTTGACGTTAATCACATGTCTCACATACTAAAATCTTACTCCAGAATGTGTCAAGATGTGCCATTTTAAGCCAGGGTCCAAAGCAGTCTCCTCCAGTCGGGTGCTGATTCCACCAATAAGCACGTTTATGTTTATTAACTCCCCCTTCCTCTTCAACAGGATGACTTGCTGTCCTTGAAAGTTGTCAGCGTCCTCCACCACCTCAGCATCAAAAGAGCCATTCAGGTTTTGAGAATAAATAACTTTGAGCCCAACTGTCTGCGCAGGCGGCCGTCTGATGAGGTACCGCTTTAAGACGAAACTCTGAAGAGGAATCCTCTAGGGTTTTCCCCTGGTGTTTCTGATTATTCCTGCTCTGCCCTCTTCTCCTTTCTCCCTCATCCTATTTCATTCTGTTTCATTTTCGGTTTCCTATTCCTCATGTTGTTCTTCCGAGTCTTATGCTCTGCCGTCACTACGTGGAACACCATTTTCTTTCCTCCACCTGTCATGGCCCCAGACTCATGTCCCCTTGCCAGATCTCCCGCTCCTCTTCCTAGCCAACAGCTGGCTGTTCTGGCTTAGTCTCTGGTGTGCTGTCTGGAACATAAATCATCCTGAACTCAGTGCACTGTTGCCACGAGCCTTGTGTAACTCTCTGGAAAATTGATGGCTGTGTCAAAATTTTCTGTATAAAAAGAGTTGTTAGGCCCTGTTACCAGATGAGAGACTGCCATCAGTTTGTTTTGGAAGCAGCGTATGCTGGATAGGGCAATGGATGATGAAGCAACCCAGACTCTTGGATTTAGATTCATGATGCGTATCTGCAAGAAAAGCACAGCAGCTCATGGAGGTAGTTAAATTTTCAGCTCTACTGATAGAAATTGCAAGTAGTCCTAGTGCACAGCAGGATAATCAAATGGCATGAAGGGTAATACAGACCTGCCCACTGTCCAGACCCATCTCCACATTGGTATTGCTGCAAGATAGCAATCCAAAAAGAGGTTTTTTTCTCAAGTGTGAAGTGAGCTTGCATTCATTCAGGGCATGACAGGTTTGTTTCAGTAAAGATTGGGGCTGGGACAGCTGAGTCAGGAAGTCTCCTTAAGTGCCGGTTCCTCCCGTTCACAGAATAACGTCACACCTTCTGAGGTCACCCAGTGGACCAATCATCGCGTGATGGAATGGTTACGCTCCGTTGATCTGGCAGAGTATGCTCCTAATCTGCGGGGGAGCGGCGTGCATGGGGGACTGATGGTAAGGTTTTAGGCTGGCTTATTCCATTTTATTCAAAAAAATATGGCTGAGAATCGCTAGAGCAAAGTTCCGACATCATCTTTGCTGCACACACCTTATCTTCTTGTTCTGCTTAATAAGAAGTCACTGTAAAAATTTATTACCCTATAGTTTAAAGGACATGAATGTCTTGGGCAGAATTAGTGTGGGCAGCAATGGGTTTGATTATCTGTATTCCCCTCACAATTTAATTTAGGTATGGCATTCTTCGCCTCCTGTCCTACGATGCTGTACACTGCTATCATGCTGTTAAATAGCCATTGTCTTCCTTCCTAGACCTGGATATGTTTTTATTTTGTGAGGAAGGCTTGTTACTTCTGTAAAATTTGTGATTTCAGTGTCAAACCAGGATTGTTTTTAATTGCTCTAGCATCAGATACTCCAGGCAAGAGACTTACACTTCCAGAAGTTTGTTGTAGTGATTAACAGGTATATCCCTGCTCCAAACATTTTATGTCTGTTTATTTTCCATCATTCCTCTGGCTACGTTTTCCAGAATTAAAGAGGATAGTGGGTAAACATTTTGTGGCGGCTTCACACATTACATGAGTTAAGGGGGGATTTATCTGTTACTTTCTTCTTACCTGCCAATTTGTTTCTATTTATAATTCAAGAAGGAAAGCCTGGAGGTAGCATTTTATGAATCCTTTAACTAGTTAACTCTCTTTTATCTCTCTTTGTTGTATGTTTCCTCTAAAACAAACAAAAACCCCAAAGCAACCTTAGGAAGTGGCCAAGATAGGCATGCCTGTTGATGTCCTTGAGACCTCATCAGACAGTACTGGCTTCAGCTGGATTCTCTGTGATGTGATTAATAGGTTTTGGAGCCTCGTTTCAATGTAGAAACCATGGCACAGTTGCTGAATATCCCACCAAACAAGACGCTACTGAGACGGCACTTGGCGACTCATTTCAACCTCCTCATTGGGCAGGAGGCCCAGCAGCAAAAACGCGAAGCCATGGAGTCCCCAGACTACGTCCTCCTAACAGCAACTGCCAAAGTAAAGGTAAGTCACTTGTTCTGGGTCGGTGCGTGAGCTTCCAGGCAGACATTTAGATCTCCAGCGTGCTGGTTTTATCTGTGATTGGAGGGCAGTTCAGTAAGGTCTGAGAAAAGGTTCTGGCTGCTAATGAAAGAAGCATGAGAGCAGGACTCAGCAGATCTGGGTTTGACACTTGTGTCTGCCATGAACGCACCGCATCTCAGCCTCTCAAATACACAGACAAGAGGTAGTACTCTTGTGTGTTGTCCTTCTCTCTGTACTGCGAGATGTTTGGGAGGGAGACTGTCTCTTACTGTTTATATGCTCAAGGTTTAATGCAGTGGGATTCTGATCTCATTTGGGATCCTTTAAATGGTGTTGTCTTAACAGTGGTAGAATGAGGGGACACATCTTGTTCTTTTGGATGCTGTTATCATGAAATACAGCTATTCAGAAGATCTTCATTTAGGAGAGCAGTGAGGTTTTGACTCTTCATCATTGAAACACCAATGCCAGGGTAAGAGATCTGATAATTCTTTGCTGACTCTCTAACTTCTTGACAATTTTCTCTTCACTTGTAAGCCAAAGAAACTTGCCTTCAGCAATTTCGGGAGCCTGAGGAAGAAGAAGCAAGATGATGTGGAAGAGTATGTGTGTCCTATGGAGCTGGGGCGGGCATCTGGAAGTGGGTCAAAGAAGGGTTTTAAGCCTGGCCTAGATATCCGAGTATATGACGATGACGATTTGGACAGGCTGGAGCAGGTAAGCCAGTTCTAGCAGTTTGGAGTCCTTAACTGTGCTGTCAGGTTCGGTGGAAAAACCTTTCTTTTCACAGGGAAACCTTCCTTTTGCTTTGGCCTGTGAAGGTCCTGACTTCTTGCAGTTACACAGCACCACTGACAAATGTGTCTTTCAGCCCAAGGAGGTTCAAGCTGTGAATACAGCGCCTTTAGGACCTACTCTGGCATAACTGTCCTCTCCTGACAGGGCACGCCTCTCCGTTGCTCTGACCATACGGAGTGTAATCAATCAAGCATTTACTTTATTTGCTGCACTTAATTGCCACTCTGTTGTGGCATACAATGAATTTATTCATTATTCATTGTCTGTTTTTTGTAGATGGAAGATTCAGAAGGGACAGTGAGGCAAATAGGAGCGTTTTCTGAAGGCATCAACAACTTGACAGTAAGGCTTGAAAGTGGGGTCTGTGGAGTAAGAGCTCTGTTTCTGTAAGATGGATATAAACCCCTTGACAGTCGCTAGTATTAAATAGCGGTGCTATTAATATAAATATCAATATAAAATAGCACCGTTATTTAATACAAATACACCAAGTATAACATTTCTTCATTATTACTGGCTCTGTTAAGCAGCTGAGTTTTGTAGTTTTGGGGGCTATTACTCTGACTGATTTCAGCGCATAGCGGGACCTAGTCTTTGGATAGAGTGAAGCGCCACTCGTCTCTGAGGGCTAAAGTATGTCAAGTACTGTGCAAACCATGGGTATAGCGAAGCCTCATCAGAACTAAGGGGCAGATGAGGTCCTTTTGGTTTTGTCCAGGGACAGAGGGGAAAAGAAAAATTAGCAGTTGAGGAAGATACCCGCCCATCCTGGCCGGGGGGTTCCCCCAGCTAGGAGTGGTGGCCCGTGGTCACCAGCCCTCTTTGCTGACTCTCCACCCTCCGGGGAGGGCAGAGGACACGGCACCCAGCTTTAAGTCGGCGGGTTGCCCTTGGGCGGTGGGTTGCCCTTGGGCAGTGGATCGCCAACCGAGTGTCATGGCGCGTTTTCTTGGTGGAAGCCCAGCCCCAGCCGGCGCTCCCCCAGCCGTTTGGGCCGGCAGAAAGGGGACTGAGCCACGAGCTGGTCAGCAACCACTGCGGGTGAAAAACATCCTCAGCAGGACGAAGCGATGACTGGCAGGGCTGACGGCGGTGTTTGCTGCTGGGCTCAGGATTGGACCATCCCAGGTGCTTGGTTTTAGTTGTGAGGGCCTGAACCTTGACTCTTCCCTCCTTTCCTTTCTAGCACATGTTGAAAGAAGATGAAATGTTTAAAGACTTTGCAACTCGCTCTCCTAGCACCAGTATAACAGATGAGGACTCCAACGTGTGACAGTAACCACCAGGCACTGACAAAGGCTCACTTCCCTGTGTGCAAGAAACGTCATCATTATACATGACGGGCAGCAGATTGTGTACATTACATTGCTCTTGCTTCTGTTTGTTAGAAGTAATATTGGGGGGTGGAGAATTTGAAAAAAAAAAAGGAGAATAAAAAAGGTGCCTGCTCTAAAGTTGCCATAAGAAACACCCAGACACTGGTGAATGGTAATTGTTTTTACTATATTTAATGTACAAACCGGTGATATGTTTCAGAGTGTTGCATTTAAATTTACGTGGTATCATAGCACTCCTTCTGCTTATTCACAGACTCAGATAATCCTTTATTCTGTTTCAAAATAACAGAAGATGTTAGATAGAAGTATTGCATCTGTAGATATTGTGCATCAGCTTTCTCTAGGCTCTCAATTGAAAAAAAGGTATTACTGCTCTTTTTCAAGTGCATTTGCTCAGTACAAATACCAGGTCTGCCCTTCCTATAGTATCCAATGTAGGATTTTAGTCATCCATGCCTTGCATAAACTCCCCCCGTAGCTCTGGACTGTTGCTCTTATTTTTATACTGTTTTATAAAAAAAAAAAGGAAAAAAGAAGTATATGAAGTACATATAAAAGCAAAAATTTAAATTTTGTGAGATAGAGTGATGACAAGTTCGAGGTGTGGGGGAAGGGGAGAGGGTTGTAAAAAGATTATGCCAGTTTGCATACCAGCTGGTTACTGGAAAAGGCAGGCTGACCTTTGGAACTGTTTGCTTTCCTTGCTTTTTACTAAGTGCACGGTTTAATGATCTTCCATTTGGGATGAAACAATTATAAAGTATGTTTCGTCTAGCAGTGACTCTTATGGAAACGGCATGTTTTCAAACGTCTTCTTTCTTGTTCCCAGCAGCAGTCGTTACAGCGTTCAAACAAGGTTAACACTTCTGTGACTTAAAAATTTCCTTGAAGTTGAGAGTACTCCCTGCGTATGGAAGGGATATTTCTGTGCTGTGACTAACGTAAAGATGGTGGAGTTGCAAAAAAATAAAGTTATATAGAGAAATGTATAGGAAATATATTATTTCATATTAAACCTAGGGTGGGACTTTTCCTCAAAAATTCAAATATCAAACATGTTGCTCATTGTTTTACCTTCTTAAATCACAGCTCCTCTGCTTTTGAAGGTCATCAGATTTTAAAAATCCTAACTAGCCAGTGGAAATCTTTTGTCAGCCTTTCGGTATTGCGAGGTGTCCTAGCCAAAAGCAAATGAAAAAAAGTAACTCTGTTTATCACAGTGGTCATTCATATGGTGTTGAATGTTGCATGTATTTTAGCACAATGGTATGAAGCTTCTTTGCTTTGTAAAGGCAAAAAAAGTACAGCTGGAATTGTTCCTTGCGGCGGCGTGTTGCTTTTTCGAGCGTTGTCACTCGTTTCATTACTCTCCTTGCTGGAAGTGAGACCGTTTCCGACACACTGCCAGTGTGGTGCAAGGGCTATTAGATTTGTGCTGACTTTGTGGGTATTTCTGAAACACTATTAACAAAGGTAGGAGAGGAAGAAAGGTTCTTCTAGGGGCTTCCAGGGAGCTCCCGTCAGATGTTGGGGTAGATTGGAGAAATATTCTAGAATTATATTATTGTAACCTGATAAGCTACGACCAGCCTGGTTCTTTGAAGGCTGTGCAGTGTAGGCTATTATTTATGTACCAAGATGAAAAATTTTATGTGGCCTGGTTGTGTTATACATAATATCGAGTGCTGCCATTTTCTCTTTAATATATGGAGCCAGGCAAACAATCCATAATCCTGACGTAAAATTGTTTGTGCTGCTTATGTTTGTCTACAAACAAATCACAACTGATGCTTTATTCAGAATTCCTGACTTAAGTAATGTCCGCAACTAATTTGCCGTCTTTTGTTTCTTCCTCTGCAGTCTTGGGGTTGTTGGAGCTATTTTATTCGGGCAGAAATACCACATTGTGTAACATCTGCTATCGGCTTTAGGGTGCAAATGCTTGGGAGGTGAATTCAGGGCTCGCCTTCTGTGAGTACTTCGCAGTATGGTTATTATTTTACATGGAAGTTGGACTTAAGACATTGCTCTCCCAAATGCTGCAGAAGTACTGGGAAAATGTGGTGCAGGCTCCTGAGCAAAAGCATTCCTTGAGATTCACGGTCGCTAGACACCGGCTAGTGAATGTAATGACTGGATATTCACAGGGGAAAAAAAAGGGGGGGGGGCTAGTGACACATTATTCTGTGCTGAAATAGGCAGAAACAAATGCTCTCCATTTTCTCTTCAAGTCCAGTGCTATTAGCAAGCATATCAGCAACGGCAGATGATGGTTTATTTTAAGTCCAGTGTAAATAGCATTTTCTCCAAAACAGCCCTTTCCCTGCATTTACAGGTTGGAAACCAGGTCGTCCCTTCAAAGCTGCTGTCATCTGAACCTTGGTTATTTTGTGAGGGTGGAATATGAAAGCAAGTGATAAAATCGGGAAGTTTATGTGTGCATGTGCACAGCTGATACTGTTAGAGTATTTTAATTTGTGCGTGTTTGAAGAGGGCAACATAACTACTGTGTATTGCCATGATAAATCCAATAAAGTCTGTGGAAAATGCCAAGTGTTTCTGGAAGCTGGCTCCTTTTTAATGTATCCTTTTTTTTCCCCTTTTTATTTTCCTAAGCAGCTCAGTTTGTGCTATTTAAAAGACAAAGGAGGGAGAAGGGGCAAAATAGCATGTTTTTGTGGAGTGATTAGTTTGTTTGTTGGTAGTGCCTGCAGAAAGACTCAGCTAACAGCTAAGAAATCAGCTATCATCATCCCAAGTGTTTTTCCTTATTTCTGCGCTCCAGATTTGAACCCTTTGGGCTTGTTTGGTATGGTGTGTTCAGAAAGTTCCCCATTGCTCAGTGTGTGCTCCTCGGGGAGTCCTTGCAGGGTGCCAAAGGAAGGACCGGCTGTGGCCCCTCTCGCTGTAAGGGCAACCATCTCTCTGGTCCCAGGTGTCGTTCCCTCCCCGTGCCCTCGCAGGCCTCAGCAGTCGTAGGAGCTGCACCTCCTTTGCCAACAGGAGTTGAGCTTCCCCAAACTACACTTCGTTGCTGGGGTGCAGGTACAAATGATGATCAGTGTTTTGCCCAGCGTAGCCCAGGTAACAGACCAGGGAATGCAGAACTCCTACCTGGACCTTCGTTTCTGTGGGTTTGTTCCTCAGCTCAACATTTCAGTGGGAACACTGAGGGTAAACACTTTGAAACCTAGAGTATAATAAACTTTTGTTGTCTGTTTCTTTACAGTGATGAGGAAAAGATAGATGTGTATCGATCAAGAGCCTATGGAGATTAAACCCAGCTTTTTTCTCTTCGCTTAAATTACATACATGCTTAGGAATGGAGATGTAATACAGAATAACCTCTGGAATGAGTCTTCTGATTCCCATCCACTAGGTATTGTTGCATCCTGGCTTTCTGTTTAGGAGAGAAGTTGCACTTACCCTACCTGCGTGCTTTTTATACCTTGCACCACTTGTTGTTACGAATGTTTAGTGCATACTTTATGCTTCACCTTAGTATTTTGGCATTTTCATTTGCAGCAAGAGCTTTTCCTACTGACCCTCTTTATCCTCAGTTGGGAGGAAGAAGATAGTGCTCTTTGAGGCAGCTAAGAAGCAAAAACTTCTGAGTTGCCAGTAGATTTGGAGAGTAGTCAGCAAGGAGAGACTATTAGGTGCTGGGGAACCCTTGAATAGAAAGGAAATTAGAGTTACGGTCAGAAAGAGGAGAAGCAGCAGCGTGCTCCCTAGCTGTGAGAAGGTCATGAAGGAATGGAGACAGGCCATGACACATTTGAAGACCTGTGGAAGAAAAGACATGATCTGTTTCTTAGAGAGGGGGACCTGAAGGCAGCAGCAGGACTGACCAGCCCATGCACCTGAGAAGGTGTTTTCCTGGGGTGGCAGAAGAACATTAACATCTGTAGGCAGAAGGAGAGAGAGATCAAATGAAGATGTTTTGAGCAATGAGAGTAAAGAGGGCAGAGGAAGATCCTCAACACTTTTTTCGCTCATTCAGAACTAAGAGGAGGAGGAAGAGCAGCGTTCAGCAGGACAGAACCTGTTTTTTGGGAATGGTGGTGAGATCCCGGGCCAACGACGAGACCATAGTGGTGCATTTGGCACCAGGAACATCCAGAGCTAAACAGAGGTGGCTCCTGCTGCAGCGGTAACATACGTTCTTCCACAGCTAGGGAGACTGGGCATTTTTTTAAGGTTAGGAAGTTTGTTTATTTATAGCTATATTTGATAGTCATGCATGGTGATGCATTGAGTGTCCAAGCTTCCCTGCGATAATCCAGCTACAGGCAGCAACAGCACAACCTTCTCAGTTGAGCCAGAAGTCCAGCTGAGTCCGCGTACATTGCCGTGGCACAACTAATGCCACTGACAGTAGCGGCAGTTAATACTGGGATACAGGCAGGACCCCATCAAGAAAGACCACCGCCTCATTTCAAGCACCCTGTAGAAGTCTTCAGGTTCGGACACATACCCTTCTCTGGGGAATTAAAACGGTTGTTTCAATGCCAGGAAAGACCCAGTGCCAATAAAATGGCTTCTCTGGAGTAGTCCTACAAAGGAGATCAAAGGAGATTAGACCAGACTGGAATGAGATAGCATCAACTAAAGAAATGGTGCTGGAATTAGTAAGGAAAACAAGCACAGGTTAGTTCCGTACGTGTGAAAGTTACTGGGCCTGTTGGGCTGGTTGCTGCTCAGTGAGCTGCGGAGAAACACACCCAGGAGAAAGCCCGTCTGCCCCCCAGGACGGCAGCTGGCCTGCAGAGCTCAGCTCTGCTGCTGCTGGGACCTTTATCTGGACGGCGGGAGGTAACCCTGTGTGTGCTTAATTGGTCTGGCTGAGCCCAGCGCCTACAGAGCCTTCGCTGGAAAAGGAAGGGACTTCCGCAAGGCAGCCTGCATGTGGAAACAACCTCCTCCTGCACAGAAAATGGGCCAGAAGGTCTCACATGAGGACAACCAGGAGAACACACCTGAAACTCTGTTCATCTGTGAAGTCTTCAGCCAAGGTGTGGTCCATGCATCTCAAAGGCTCAAGGACTATCTTGGTTTTGTAGATCCTCAGAGCAAGTTCCAGCCAGCCACAAACACACTGAGCGAGATCTTTTTGGTCAACTTCATCAGCTTCTGCATGGAAAAGGGAGTGGAGGAACGTATCACAACCAGCAAAATGACCAGGCAGCAGTCCTCCCTGTTCGGGGTGGACTGGATCTGGACTCTGTCTGGAGCTGACAAGCAAATCAAACTTCAGATTGCCGTGCAGGCTTTACAGCTGGCCGAGCTTTTCTGTCGCGAAGGTGGCCCTGCTGAGGTGGTGGAGGACTGCTGCCGGGAAGCCATGCTGACAGACGAGTGCTTCCAAAACAGGAGTAGGTTTGAGAAGCTGGCGGAGTTCTGCCGCTTGGTGGGATGGGACTGCCTGGGCTTGTTCGTCGTGTTTGGTGTGCCAGGGAAGCCCAAAGACATCCGAGGAGTCATGCTAGACAGCATTGCCAAGGAGGAGCAAAAATGTTGCCTGTCGGGCAGGAATGTGCTACTGCAATTTGTCACCAGTACTGACAGCTTCCTGCCCACAGAAGACATGTTGGAATACTGCCTCTGCACCAAAAATGGACCAAAGGAGGTGGGCAATGTGTACATAAACTTCCTGTAAACTGCTGGTTAACAGCAGTGGCTCTGCACACCAGCACCAGAGGCGGCGTGGGACTCAGCTCTGCCGCTCTCGCTTTTCTTCTCGCACGCTATTCCCTCCACCCCCTTATTTCCCACCGTCTCCTCCGCCCATCGCATTCCCTTACCTCCTGCAGAAGCCAGGCTGAGTCAGTCACTCCAGGTTTTAAACAACAGGATGTACCTGCCAGAAAAATGTGTTTATAGAAGGCACGTCATTTTTCCAGAACATTTTGTTCGCCAGACATTAAGTCTTGGCTGGAGCCAATGAAAGCTTTAGCGCCCTGAGCCTTTGGGAGGTCGTGGTAGACTTGACTCACAGCCTTTGTTTACTGTGTGGCAGGTTTTTTCTGTAATAGGAGGTTGAGGCTGTAATAAAGAAAAAACGTACTGGTGCTGGTCAGAAGATTTGCACTGAGTATGAAGAACAATACCAGGGCTTAAAAATGCTGGTTTAGAGGTAAGAGCTGGTTCACAACTAAGAAGAAAAGCCCTTCCCCACGACAGAAATGGGCTATATGACAGACTTATTAATTACCTGCCTGTTAAAAGTAGATCTGTGCCAGGGTACGGAGGGCCTCAGAGCTGTGGCCAAAACACAGGGGCAGGCTCGGTCCCAGCTGCAAAGCCTGCTCTTGCTGAGCAGCTGCATCAGGTCCAGGTGTGGCAAAAAGCAGTGGCAGCTGTTAAAGAAAACTTGGGGAACTCAACCAACAGGGACAAAAAAAAGCTCCTGACCACTGCTGGCAGAGAGCAAAAGGCTGTGGGAGGCAGAATGATTTCACTTTGACTTTGTTTTCAGTAGCTTAGCAGCTGATTGTATCGATGGACCAGTTTATTCCATGTCCCTCAGCTTTTAGTGGACAAAGTGAGACTTTTGAGTTGCACAATTGTAATCACTTACTTTCAGCCACTGTTAACCAGTGAAGGAAGACCTGGTAAACTCAGTTAGTTTATAGCTATCATCATCGGAATAGTTTTGTTAATAGTTAATAGTTTTTTTTAACTCCTCTGCCTGTAGTTTTCTTATAATTTCATTTTATTTACCAGAATAAAAATAATTTCAAACTCTCATTCGTATTTTACTATTTGCTATGTGAGTTAGTTAGTTATAAGATGGGGCAGCTGTGACAGCTGAGAAATAAAGGCTGTTACTTACACAGCCATTAAAAAAGGGCATAAAGAAGCTGCAGCATCAGTGCCAGAAGTTTTCGCAGCTTTCCATGGTGCAGGCATGGAGGCTGAAAGGTGAACTGAAATAAAAAAACACGCACAGAACTGTGAAATTTTTTTGCTGAGTTACAATCATAGCTGGGTAATGGGGAAGGGAGGCCTTTTAGTTTTGAAATAGTTGAGATGCAGTTGTTTTTAAAGAGCTGGCATTGTATTTTGTGTGTGTAGCAGAGGTTTGGTGGGACAGAGGGGAGAGTTCTGGTGTTTTACATGAAAAACATGCATAGCTACGGGCATATGTGCAGAGAGCGAGGACTCTGTGCCCATTCAGGAAGGGGTTTTGGGTTTTTTTTTGCCTGTTTAAAGTAACAGCATAATCAATACTGCAGCTGGATTGATTGGTTTATAAAAGGCCACCAGAAAAAGCTTTCATTTTGCATTAAATTGGTGTCTTACTTACTTACATGTCTCTTAAGCAATTCAGTTCTGTGGGAATGCTGTCTCTCTGAAAACTGGTTGGGCTTTTTCCTTTGGATGTTTTGCAGGCTTTTCCAGAGTTGGAAGGGGAAAATCAAAATGTCTTGACTATATAGCATTTGGACTATGGAAGTTACATATTGGGGCAGTTGCCCATTTGGTTCATATCCTCCGAAGTGGCTCTGTTACCTCAGAGGCATCACACAGGCTTAGTGTTTATTCTGGGAGCCAGGGTCCATGGCCCAGGCTGCACCACACTCTTCAGCTGGTTGCCTTGAGGGTTTTAGCTCGGGAGCCTGGGCCCCCAGCAACGGTGGGAACTGGCCAGGATGCCGTACTACAGGTAATAATGGTGGAGATGCACAACAACGTATTTAATGATGTAAATTTGACCCTGTTCATTTATTCAGCCAAGCTGGAGGCTCAGCTCAGGTGACTCACAGCTGTAGCACAAGCTTCTGTAATTGCACATACTGATTTACCAGGTAAGGTGCTGACCTCAGACAGTTTAATCCCATGGTAATTTGTGGTATGAGGTTAGTAAAAGCAAAGCAAAGAGGTTGGGTTGTGTTGTGGATTTTCTTTTTTTCCTTTGGACATCATTTGCTAATGTATGGTTTAGTATAATGTATAGTTTGTAGTTGAGCTCGAGCTCACGGAAGCATAGCTCAGTGAAGAAACGCATCAGAAGAGGAAACTTGAAGCACTGGTTAGCTTAGGCAGGTAGGTCTTCCTAACAAGAAAAAGCAGAACAGCTCACCCCACCCTTTTTAAAGAAACTTTCATTTAAGAAGCATGATTAGCTTATCACAGGATACAGATATCCACCCTACCTGGGCCCACCAGGAGTTTCTGACTAAAGTAGAGATGACCTGGGCCCTTGGTGCCAGTGCTTTATTACTCCAGGAGGGCATCTGGCATAGCCCCCCATCCCTTCTGCTCCCCTGTCAGAAAACTGGAGAAATACTCTCATTTTCTGTAAGACACATGAAAAAAAAAAGTAAAACTAACTTTTATCACTGACTTGTTTAAATGCTATAGTATAGGACCATCAAGCAAAAGGGACTGTGACACAGTTTTGTTTCAGTAGATTATATAAAATCCCTCTATTTATTAAAAGAGCCTCATGTTCACAAGAAAGATGTACAAAATAAAGGTAAAAGAGGAGATTGGAGTGATAGGGAGAAAAACAGAGACAGTTTACTCCTTGACTCGGCATCCAAATACAGCAGTTTTCACCAAACTCAAACAAAAGAAAGAGATAAGCACTTGGGTAAACAAATCTAACAGGCTTTCTTTTTTTTTTTTGAACCTTCACTTTTATAGAGTGTTTTACAGTTATAGTTTCTCTCTTACAAGGTTGAAAATGGTGTGCTCAGTAACACCCAGGTGATTCACCTGCAAGATACTTTATTTCTTACACAGATGTGAAAAAAGCCAGTAATTGAATAACCAGAGTAAGTAATACAAAATAGTTGATGGATAACCAGCTAGAGTTATTTTTTACCAGAAAACTTCATTAAATACAATAATGAAAAGTATCTACGCGTATCCCACAGTGATACAAACCAGCAGCAAGATAATTTCTCTCATATTTCTGCTTTTTGCCTCCTAAAAAAGGAACTGAAACTTGAGTATTATTTGAACTTTGGAGCATAGTATTAAAGAACAAGTTTCAGAAGTGCACATCAAAAATTCAAGACGTCAGAGGCAAGCGTCTAATTAATAAAAGTAGTAACAGTATTATCCATTTGAGGTTCCTTAAATTAACTGTAGTATCTTTTTCTCCTTTTAATTCATGCTGAAAATTAACCTTTTAAGTGCACAGTACCCATCTGTTGTACAGGCACAAAAGAAAACACAGCAAGCTATAACCTCAAATACCTACCCGAATCTTTAAAAAAGTGGTATTATGCACTGACACTTGTAGCTAACTAGCATCCACATTACTTCATATATGACTCAACACCCTTTCGGTCACTCTGATTTTATCACCAGAACAAGATTTTTAGTTTCATAGATTCCTTGCAGGCCAGCTCTAATCTCAGCAGCATCTCTGTAGTTTAGAAGCAGAAGGTTCGGCATGCAAGATGCCTTAAGTTTACTAAAGGCTAGGTAAAAGGCTGCTGTAAAAAAAAGTATATTAAAAAAAATAAAAATCAGAGCTATAGTAAACAGCATTAAGAAACAGTTTTAGATTCAGTGAGACATTTGAATTTGCTGTCAGTTTGGTGACCTAAGGCTGTTCCCATGCATCCTTACCAAGCAAAACCCTTTGGAGCTTTGCTTGAGCAAGACACGCAGGCGAGTTCCCCAACTGTATGCATACCACATCTGAAACTGGGCTACCTGCCGAAACCCACCCTGGCAATGAAACCTGAGCTCCCTTTGTTCCAAACACATCTCTGGGAAACAGAAACTAAAACTAGATCCAGTTTTCACCCAGCATTTTTTTCACTGCACAGGACATGCAGAACAACTGCTTTTGTACTCCTGTGGCACCATCTGCTATTTAAAAGTAAATACAAAAGTCAGTATTTTTTTTTCAGTATTCCACACATACATATACAAGCAAAAAATTCCAGCTATTTGTGGAACAGTGCACAAAGCTGCCTGCTTTCTGTAGTTTCTTTCATTGCCCAGGGATGAGAACTGTGACCAGCTGGAAAAGTGTTTGCATTTATGAGAGGCTATTCCACAACACAAGGAAACAAACTTTGTATTGCTCTCTACCTCTCTGTGTTGATTAACAAGGCAGCTTGAACATCTTCAGTCATAAATGGTTAATTGTCATCCTTCATCTGAACAAGCATCTTTAAGCTTTTGATGTTGCAAAGATTATGCATACAAGGCAAACACTCCTGGCCCTCATACTGTAAAATCTGTAAGGATTAAAATTTGGCATAAACAAAGTGAATAATCCAGCACATTCTATATATTTTCATACTTCATACCAAAGAAAATACTGGGTATGCACAGTGTTAGGAAGTAGGATATTACTGCCATTTGATTACAGTGCTAAGAAAAAGTGTAAAAGAGTGTTTACTGCCCTAAGCAGCTATACTGTCCTCCCTTGAGATGGAGTACACAATACAGCCGAGCACTGGGCATCACTACCTTTCCACAATACAGTTGCTTCTGTGCAACATACAGTACAGTTTTAGTACAGTTGAGCTTACGTGTCTTACTTGCCAGAGATTCAGAAAAAATGAAGCATTTTTAATTTAAATGTAGCTTCCCAGCACTGTGCATCAGCCATCTCTGTAACTTTCTCCTGTTCCCCATTAAATGTTTTTTCTTCCCTTCCACACAAGATCACTGAATTATCGGTCGTCTTTAGAAGGAGAACCTCATGTCCTTGGTGTAGCCCAGTTTGTCCAGGTTGGGAATGCAAGCATACTGGATCATTGGAGGAGGTCCACACATGAGGATCAGAACATCATTTTGAGGTGGGGGCAGGTGGTCTCTGATCATCTCTTGGTTCACAAATCCTTGGCTGTAATCCCAATCTGTTAAAAAAATGAAAGTAGGGGAAGGGGAATGAGGGGAAAAGGAGGAAAAGATAGATAGAAGTCACTTTAGAATGAAGTGTGAGGGTTTGGGTTTTTTCAGTAACATTCTGGACTGTAGCATTTGTACACTCCACTCGCATTAGTGTCCTCAACAGTTATGCTACATGGAAAAACTGCCACCTCTGCTTTTAAGATGCAAAACTGATGCATGGAGAAAACAAGGGCTAACTTTTAATAGAGCTTGCTAAAAGCCCCAAGGAAATCTCAAGCAGAGCTGTGAACAGAATGTGAATCTTCTCAGCTCCAGCACTGTGAAATAACAACATCCATCCTTGTTACCCCACTGTTTACAAGTTCACTAGGGGAAATCTAGCTGATGAAGTTCCCAGTTGGAACGCTCACGGTGCTAATCAGTTAATACTAGGATTCAGGTTTACCCATCGCATTCCCAGCCCTGGATGCAAAAAGCTGCCGACCCAAACCTTTGGGCACAGTAAGACTGACACATTTTTCTCCCACAGATTATCCAAAAATTTCCAGTTTTGGTCCAGTTTCACGTATGGTAGTGCAAGTCTGCAAAACAGTGTTGAGGGGGTCTAAGGAGGAACTTTTATCGCAACTGCAAAGATCAGTTCACAATTCACAAATATCAAAGAAAAGGAACAGTGATTAGAAATTCCAGGAGAACACTCATTGCAGAAGATGACACAACAGCAACAGCCTGTGGGGAGGGCAAGGCCCTTCCCCCCACCCTACCAGAGGTGTATTCTTGGTCACAAAGTAAGAGAAGGCACATGGCTTTTCCTTCTCTGCCCCAAACTACCACTGAATAGGAGTGTGAATTTATTCTGATGTGGGTGGGCATGACGAGGAATGGTAAGAAGGGAAAAACGACAAGGAATGACATGGAAACAATTGAGCCTTTTCACAACAGCAGTAAATATTTAGCCTTTTCTTCCTCAAACTTGCATAGCTAAGGGAGGCACATTCAGCTAGCTCATCCTCTCGCCGAGACAAGCCAACTATATCACATTATCTTTAAAACTGGACTGCACCAAGCTGGAACAGTATTTTCATTGAGAAGCACTGTTAATAACAAAAGGAATTCCACTGCCTAGGAAGAAGATCAGCTACCATGAACTGCCATACAGTGACAGCTAGGTAGGAGCCTGCACTAGGTCGCATCTCCGTGAGATACAGTGCCTCTGACACTCACACTGCAGCTGCCTTAATGCATGCTCTGAACATGAGACAGTAAGATAATAGGCTATATTTATGTCTGCGGGGAAGGAAAAGGAAGGTCACCTTCCAGAGTAAATAATACTAAACACTCAGGTGTAGTCATGGGAGGAACACTGCACTACCATTCACCTGAGGTGAGCTTTGTAGCTTTGGAAACACTGCCTGATTACATCTAAGAGTTTCTGTGCATCACCATGTGAAGAATGATGCTACTGGATGCATTCAGACACGATTCATTAAGCAAAAAAGGAGCTCAGAAATATGCACATGACATAGCACAGCTCCTGTCAAACACATGCATTAATACTCATAACTTAAGCTTCAGTGGAAGTAGCATGTTAGATCTTACTTTCAGGTGCTCTGTCCAGTGTGTACCAACACTTAAAGCGACCGGGATTCTGAACCTGGATCTCCTCTAGCTCAGAACGTAACAGGATATCCTTCTCGGTCTGCGGGATAAGGAAAACAATGATTATGCTCAGCCCTCAGATGACCACAAAGCATCGGCTACTCTACAGCCCTGTGAGGTGGAACAGATTATTCAACTCCGTTTTACAGTCTGAAGAGAGCAAACACAAGTTATTTCCATGACTATCCTGTGGCAGAGGAAATAAAAAGGTTCATAACTTTCCCAAATCCTGACCATGCAATGTCTTCCCTCTAAAAAATGAAACAAAGCAAAACCTGTATCAAACACAGTACCTTCATTTGTTCAGGGAGTAAGTGGTAGCATCAGAAGAGTAAAGCCCTCTTTTAGCACTCCTGTTACAAAAGCAACTTTCATCAAAAAACTAACCATGACTGCATACAAGTATCTCCCTACCACTCCATACTGTGCCGTTCAGTCAGGAAAATGCCAGGTTTTTCACCTTTGCCACTTCAAATTTCATCAGCACTGCCATACGGAGATGGTTTGTTTTTTAAACAGGATGTGGAACAAATAACCAAAAGGGTATCAAGTTCTGATTGGAACAACAAATGTTACCCAGGGTATCAAGTTCTGCTCCTCCCTGATGCAACATCATTGAAGGCCAAAAGAAAGCCTTATTCCCGTAACAGCAGCTGCAGTTTGGGAAGGAGGGAAAAGGGTAGAGACTAAAAGAGGTACCATCCTCTGCAGCCTTAATAATTTGGCACTGAGGACACCACTATGTCTGTAACTGTGGGGGTGAGGAGGAATGTGCCAGCAACTATTGCTGAGAAGGTGCCTATTTCTGGATCTGCAGTTGCACGTGTTCCAGAAAAGCTATTACTGGGTCTGACCAACTCAAAGCATGCTAGTCGGAAGCACAGTACGAGCCCACATACATTGTCGTCTGTAACCCAACACAGTTCTTCCACGTGGGTCAAAATAAAAGATCAGCACAGCACACTTTAAAAAAATATTTTAAAATATTAAATATTAAAAAACATCTAGTCTGCACGCTTTCCTGACTGACCATTTGTCACGAGGCTGCTTTATATTTGTGCAGTTACTGGGTACAAGGACTCTTTAAAGCCAAGGATTGATGTTTACACAGGCTGTTACTAATACGCAGGCAACTGTTCAGGAGTCCTTCCTGCAAGAAGCAGTAGGTTTTCTGGGTTGCTAAAGAGCTCTAGCCCTGTATTAATCATTCTGAATTACTCATAGCAAATCCTGGCCCTCCTGCCCTGATACGGACTGCACTTTATGCCAACTCCTAGGGCTCAGCAGAGACCAGCTGCTGCAGCCTCACCAGCCAGCACCAGAGGGCACCGGCAGAGCTCCTAAAGAGGTATTACTGTAATAAAGCCTCAGAACCGGGCATCTGTTGGCACTTGGATCATAGCTTCTGGGCAGAAAAATCTTAAGTTTATAATTCAGATATGGTACAAAGGAAATGAGGACACACTGAATATCAGAGGAGAGAGGAATGCCAGAGGAGAGCCTACGGAAGCTAAAAAACACAGGCATGAAGTGATGTTCACCACAAATAATGGCTCATAATCTAGAAACAAATATTCATTATGACAGAGAAATTTAAAAGCAAAAGGATTAATACCAGAATAAGATCAGGCAAAGAAGGGGTGTTGCAGTTCAGCAGCACACCACCATTTGGATTGCCTGGTCATCCAAGAAATCTCTATTGCAAGGATTCCATGGATGAAAGAGATCTTCCCTTTGTCCAACACAGCAGTGTAACACACCTCAAAGAGCAAGAGAAACACATGAAGAACTGACAGAGGGAATGGAAATGGAAGGAGACAGTCATGCAGAATCACAGCTCCATAGTTGAGGGACCTGCTGGAGGCCACTGTTAATTTTAGCCTCACCTAAGGTGTTCTCAAGCAGAAAGATTCCACATACAAACCCTGCTGCAAAGTTGGGGAGTTACAATTGCTGAAGGAGACAAATGTCCACCTCTTTCATGCTTCCACTAAGAAAGACAGCTCTGAAAGTCTGCCCAAACTGTTAACAACTTCCACAAAGGAATGCAGAGTTTTAAAACATTTATAAACCGGATTAGAACAGAGCAAAAAGACACAGGGAAGCAAGCATTAGCTGGAAGGAAAGCGGCATTTCTGTAGTAACACTAAAAACCCAATTCATTATAGTGCTTTTATACGGGAGGTTTTCAACATTTCAGTTCACTTCTCCCCTCAGGGTTTGTATTTCTGTACTAGGCTTTCTCAGCAAGAATTTCATTTGCTGAGTGGAGTTCTGTTAGTTAAGTAAAACTTTATAAACAGAAAAAAAGACAGAATTACCTGATTAGCAAACAGCAGCTGACAAATGGTAGGGTCATCTTTATCTTTTATGATTGCTCGAATGATCTGCAGCATAGGTGTTATCCCTGAAAAAGAGAGGCAGGTCAATGATGGGAGAATGCAATGGAGCAAAAGAAAATGCAAATGAGCACATGAGAGAAAATATGAACAAATAAATCTACCAGCTGTCAGAAACCAAGGATGAATCTTTATATATACGTACCAGTCCCACCTGCAATCATCCCCACATATTTCACTGTCTTAGTAACTGGTTCAGCTTTCTTTTCAGGCCGAATGGCAAACTTGCCTGAAGAGAGAGAGAGAGACAGAGAGAGAGATTGAAAACCATCGAATAAAGCAGGAAACAACACCTGTGATCCCTTCCCAGCACCTTCAGCTGATTGACTTTGTCTCAGCCCTGTCACCCTTCCCCCTCCGTAAAGCAGAAGGAGGAAACAGACAAAGGTGAAGATGTCACAAATTAAAACAAATCCTGAAAGATGATTAGAGATTGTAAGATACACAATAACATCAGACACTGACAGGGGTTATTACTTACTCCTGACTACAGCATCAAGCCATCACTACCTGTTTTTCTATTTGCTCACATCCCATACCCCCAGTGATATTCAGAAGCCCAGATTCTGGAAACAGTTCTACACAAAGGAATTAATCTGCTCAGAGAGTTTATTTACCCTATGCAGATTACTTTAAGGGAAAACCTGAAATATGCAGGATGTATGTTTTTGTATATTTGCCTCTTCTTTTTGAGCTGATTTGTCAGTTTCAGCCAAATCTGACTCGAATCAAACTCTTGAAATTGCCCCAAATGTTCTATTTGTTGTATTCACACCTCTCTTCATCCAGGATAACACAAACAAAACATACAAAGCTCTGGAAAACCACATGTCTGAGTTCTGCTGCTCACAAAACCACCAGAAGGTTTTTGTGACACATTTGTGGCTGCACTATGCCAAAGTGAGATATTTTATATTGGCATAAAAGTACTTCCTACTGATGAAGTTCATTTTCACTAGGGAAATTAGCACTGGACAGCACAAATACCAAGTGTTTTTATCAGTGTATAAACTATGTCCATATGAGCAGGGAGAGAGTTCCCTTCTTTGAGAATATTATCAGTAACAAGCAGTTCTATAGTCATATAACCATCCCCCTCAGGATGGCCGTTAACTTAATTAAGACACTAGCAATTTCTTTTTGTGCAGAGATGCTAACAACAGAAAAGAAACCCTGTGTCTAGTGTGAGAGGGTGAGTATATTGAGAGTACCAGCCTGAATAATAAATAGAGGTGATAGCTAAGGTTCAGTTCATGCACTACGTGTAATCAAAATGTAGCCACAGAGATTCTAACCCTCTACTCTGCTCTGGTGAGACCCCACCTGGAGTACTGCATCCAGCTCTGGAGTCCTGAGCACAGAGGAGACATGGACCTGTTGGAGCAGATCCAGAGGAGGGCCACAAAAATGATCATAGAATGGTTTGGGCTGGAAGGCACCTTAAAGATCATCTAGTTCCAACCCCCCTGACATGGGCAGGGACACCTTCCACTAGACCAGGTTGCTCAAAGCCCCGTCCAACCTGGCCTTGAACACTTCCAGGGTTGGGGCATCCACAACTTCTCTGGGCAATTTGTTCCAGTGCCTCACCACCCTCATGGTGAAGAATTTCTTCTGAATATCTAAGGAAGGATATATTCCTTACATCAGAGGGATCGAACACCTCTCCTATGAGGAAAGGCTGAAAGAGTTGGGGTTGTTCAGCCTGGAGAAGAGAAGGCTCCAGGGAGATCTTATTGTGGCCTTTCAAGTACTTAAAGGGGGCTTATAAGAAAGATGGGGACAAACTTTTTAGCAGGGCCTGCTGCAATAGGACAAGGGGTAGAAGTTTTAAACTAAATGAGGGTAGATTTAGACTAGATATAAGGAAGACATTTTTTACAATGAGGGTGGTGAAAGACTGGAACAGGTTGCCCAGAGAGATGGTAGATGCCCCATCCCTGGAAACATTCAAGGTCAGGTCGGACAGGGCTCTGAGCAACCTGATCTAGTTGAAGATGTCCCTGTTCACTGGAGGGGTGTTGGACTAAATGACCTTTAAAGGTCCCTTCCAATCCAAACCATTCTATGATTTTATAAAGACTTGAACCCAGCTGGAAAAAAATGTGACCAGTATTGCTACTACATTATATTGTTTTTTCTGTATTGTTTACTCTGGATAAATTATATCTTCCGAGTCAGCCTTGCCTTTTCCTTTGTAGACAAGTAGGCCACTTGGTCCTCTGAAGTCAATAGTATCCCCTATTTTCAGGCTGTCTAAGTACTGAGACATCTTCCCTCCATCAGGAAACTTCGGATGGACACTTTTAAAGTAGATCTGTTAAAAATAATGATGAAGTAATTAATCTCATACCTCAAAGATGAGCATTTGCCCTTCAATATTTAGGTACCCATACTCCTCATGCAAAGAACACAATTACTACATAACAAAATACTATCAATGCAGATTTGACTGACAATAAAAGAGAAGCACCGAGTTTTCTGAAAAAGATTAAAATGCCACTCTTGCCTCAATTTTGATCAGACTGGACACAGACTGGCAACTTCTCCATTGTATTTCTGGAACATAGAAAATATCTCTAAATAATCAATATGATTCACACCCAAGTTCAAAAGGGAAAAAAAAAAAAGGAAAAAAAAAAGCCACTGGGATTTCAAACAGAAAAAATTCTGAGAAAGATCCCTGACAACTCAGTTGCAAAGGGATATACCCAAACCTTCTTGGGATGCCAACTATTTGCACCTCAAAGTTAGAGTAACAAAAAGAGTGGATACCAACTTACTGAATATTCAGCCATTCATCAACAGGTATCAGTGGGTGTAGTTATGTTGCTGGAACTGTCCTGGGTTTTTTTTATTTTAAATCACATGGTTGGGAAAAGAATTCAAGCTGAGACTAGCTACACTTTTACAAGAACAGCATCATTTACATGCATGGAGAGCCACACTGGGAAGAAGTAGTCTTGTGAAAAATTTCTATCTGAGTCAAAGGTTTACATTTTCCCTTGTCATGTCTTCAGTGTGCAACACCATGCTCATGAAGATAAGCAGATAGTAAAAGGCAAATACACACTTAGTTTCACAATAAATAAAGTGTTATTAGTTGTAAAGAAGAAAAAAACTTAAATAAGAGTAGAATTCTGAGAGGAAATCCAGAGCAGATATTCAGGTTTTAAATTCCTGTCAGCTTTAAATATATTTGCTTAGTCTAGTTACCAAGAGCCAAAACAAAAGTACATTATCAAAAGGCTCAAAATCACATTCTTGCCAATTACATCAGTCATTCACATTGTCTGGATCAGTAACAATAATGATCGCTGCTCTTAATGATCATAATGATGATATTCATTAGCTTCAGAAGAAGCTGACAGTTCAGGCAAGGTTAATTCCTTATTTCAGAAAGATTAAAAAAGTGTGTGAACATCTGCAACTCTACACAGATTTTGGAAAACTGCAGTATGCAAATTATGCAGCATCTCATGAGACACACTCACGACAGAAGTGCTTGCAAAATGCCATATGGATTGTAGGTAATTGCAGATCCCTTGTTGCAATAGTGGAATTCCGCAGCCACATATACCTGAACCGCAGCCAGCACATCAGACTTCACATAGCACTGCAAGTGTAAAGGTGGGCTCTGAAGTTTCCCAGCCTGGTAAAAGAGCGTGACATTCTCACCTTGACAACAAGATCCACAAAGCCCTTGTCATCATCACTGGAAACTGGAGTGTAAGGTCTAACAACTAGAGCTCCATCAATCCGTGCAGACAGGTAGATATGCTGTCCTGTATGCAGGGAAGAAAAAAAGCAGTTTGCTTTCAAAAGATTTTTCTTTCAGTGGATGTACTGAGTTGGCATGGACTGCAAACACAGTCTCAAAGCTCTCCTAACTACCTTGTTTTGGGAAAAAACTTTTTCCTCTCTCTTTTTCCTGACATTGTAGCACCTTGCCAGAGTTGTTAACCATGCACAGATTCCACCTGGAACAGCAGACAACTCTGCTGCTAACTTTATGTGTCAATCATATCTGTTCTGATATCTTCATACATTTACATTTACCAAAGCCCTAACTGTACGTGAGATCTTGCTAAAGATGTGATATGTGTCTCCCATACACACAAGTAAAAAGGACACAGGAGGGGAAAACTGTCAAGTGCTGTTCACACTTCTTTATTAACATGTTAGTTATAAACTGTTACAGTTTAGTTACAACTGAGTTTATATCTGTTCCTACTTTGACCACCAATTGCTCATGTCTACCAGGAGGTCTTCTAGCTGCCATTGCTAAGGCTGCCCAGACATAAAGCACACTTCTAACCCTGCTATTCCTCCAGCTTAACATTTGAATGTAACGATCACATTTCAATCTGTCACACATTCACTGAACTCTCTACAATAGTTTCTTTTCTCAGTGTTCACGTTTTTGATGAAAAAAAACTAGAATTAACTCCTTCGAAAGGTTCTCCTATAAAATTCCAACACCCTGAAGAGACCCAAGTGAAGAATATCTAGGGGGAGATTTGTTTTTTGTTATTTTATCACCACTAGGTCAACAGAACATTCATCTCAGGATGAATGCAGCTCTCCAAAGATGGTGCAGCTCCTCTGCCTGTTATGGGAACACAAAGGGGGGGATTTTACCAGGAGCTGGTTTGCCAAGCTGGAGGGCCAGTGAGGCAAACCAGTGGGTGAATGAAGATGTGCTACCTGGTGACTCGGGAAATGAGCAACCATAACTCACTTGAAGCTGTACACGGACATAACGTAAGGGTGATTCAAATAACCCTCTCAGCAAAGCCTATACACATCTTGTAGCACATATGTTTCCTGCTAGGGAAGACCTGAAGGGAGCTGCAGCAGCAGCCTCCCCTTCCTCCTCCAGGCAAGGGATGGCCTCACCACCCCCTCCTCCAGGAACAGACCGATGGTGACCACGGCAGACTGTGAACCTGGACAGATGGGACCGCTGTTGGGGCATGTCTCACAAGAACTGGTACAAATCCAAAAAAGGTGCTCCTCCCAAAGGGAAAACAAGCCTTATGCTCTTACTTGTTAGAGCTTTACCCCACCCTGATAGGACAGCAGCTGTCAGCCTCTGCGTGGGGCCATACCCAATCCCGCTCTCCCTCAGAGTGAAATCATGTTTTTTCCTGTAACACTCCAGCTGGTGGTAAAAGCTAAATGCTGGTGCTGGACTAAACATGCAGAGTGCATGCCACAGCTGCCAAGCCTGCTGCTCCCAGCTGCCAAGCCTGCTGCTCCCAGCTGCTTTTACCACCAGCTTTCAGCTCTCTTTGCTTCCCAAGTCTTGCCCAGTAAACCACTACCTCAGTTACCCAAAGGTTAGCCCATGCAGAGCACCTTCAGGAGCATGACTATGCTGCTCCCGGGACCGTGCAAGGCTAGGTACGCGCCTTCTCGGGCTACGCTGAAACAACTGGCTGATTTGTCCTGACCTTACAAAAACATTGGAGGAAGCCGTGGCATCCAGCAGGCCAAATTCACCCCAGACCGCTTCCTTGCTGTTAACAGGTAGGACAAGAACAATTACAGAGGTGAGACAGCCCACTCCTCGTTGTTCATTATGGGCAAGGGAGAGAAACTAGCTTTGCCCTCATGGCTACTTAACAGGATCAAGAGAATAATGTATCCCAAACAAGACGGAACCTAAACACAATGGACTGTAATGCTAGAAAGGTGCTGAGGACTACCACGAAGCACCTGATCCACAGATCACTGCAACAGGTTGTTAAAGCAGAAATCCCTATTAAACACAAGTCACAATTAAATGCTCTTTATATAAGCAGTAGGAAACAATAGCACTAAGCTATTATGGAAGGCAACATGCCATATGGCAAGGCCTAAGGAAACATCTACCCCATGGTGATTAAGAAGTTCCATGAGACTGACTGCAAATTCAGAAGTGAGCACATCATCTGGTAAACCACATGTATTAGAGGAGAAGTAGCTGAGAGAGCTGCCTCGGGGGATGGAAAGGGACCACAGAGACCAAGCACCACAGGAACACACACTGGAAAGTTGAAATTGGAAAAATACAAGTGAAGACCATGTTTGTTTCTACTGTCTTCACAGAAACAAGCTGGATGTACACCCTCTGTAAGTACACGAGATTTCAGACCCTGCAGATGACTCACAGCATGAGGATAATCTTGCAAAGCTCTAAATACCAGCTCAAGCCATGTGGATAGTATTCAAAATTCGAAGTTCAAAATGTAGGAAAAAAATCCCCACAAAATCTCTTATACTATAATTAACAACACTTGGATTCTCAGTAAGGAAAGACAGAACATACCTATAGGGAGACCCAGAACGTGATCTATGGAAGGGAGAGCAAATCGAAATCTTCTTGTGTCATGACTAACTTCCTGAAAGAGGAAAATAGAAAGAACAATCAGCTATGTTGTTGGGATTTAATGTTCGTGACTTCCCTTGTAAAACCAATATGCTAGTCTGGCTTCCTGCAGGATTAAATATTTGGGGGGGGAGCAGCGTCCTAACTGCAATTTTTGCGTAATGCAAATGTGAACTTCTCCGAATGTGTCAATCCTGCAGAGGTCAACTTTTCATTCAAACTCCTTGAAAACTTAACTTTATCTCAAAATATTTTAGAAGTAATACAGAAGTAAAAAGAGAAATAAAGTGAACAAATGCAAAAACCGTTTCGATGTAGATTTAAATGTGAATAGCAAAACTTAATAACTCATATGCAGATTAAGACTAAACAATAACTTCCTAAATAGTATAAACATTTACATTGCCTTCCGTGAGAAGACCACAAGATAAAAATCAATCAGTTTTTCAATTCTCATTTGAAGTTTAAATATGCAGGCGTTCAAGGCCAAACAATTTTGATTTTGATGAATTCAATTTCAATGTAGAAGATAATTTCAGAAGACACTAGTGGATGTCAAGAAGATTAGAAAGTAGCAACCTGGTCTCCTTTGCTATGCTATAAGCCTTAAAAATATTTTCCCCATCAAAACTGAATTAATCCTTAATTAAAATTGAAAAGAGAACTCTATTTAGATGAGAACTTTATTATAAAATTATGACAATTTACGCAGCCCAGCTGGGAGAATTATTCCAGCCTTTTGCTAGGAAAGTCATACCTTGAATAAAATTTTGGTACTGAGTAAATAAAATGTTATTTCTTATACTATGTAAGTTTTACATCTTAAAAATCAGGTCACATTCATGGGATTGAAAAAGACAGCAAAAAAAGACAGAAAGAAACAGCATACAGCCTAATGCCTCATCCAATCACTTTCTTTTTTTAAAACCCTAAGGACACAATATCCCTTCTAGAGGGAAGTTTCATAAACATCTTATAAAATACTGTAACCCTTTTTTGTTTGTTTTTTGTTTTTAAAGTAACCAGTGGAGACAGATTTCTTTCATCACAGTTCATCTAGTCTTCACTTTACGAGCTCTAGTCACACTGATGGAATTTTCTTCACAATACATCATTTTAAGGTAAATGCTGAAGAAAGAAGGGAACTGAGCAACAGTCTAAAAAGGGCTTCTCTGTACTTATGTCTATTCAGGGACAGCAACTGCCACTGAAAACGCCACTAGAAAGACAGATAACATGGACTTAATGCTGCTGCTCTCGCACTGATCGTTGCTGTTTCAAAATTAAAATTTCAGCACCAGCTTCACTACTTCAAAGCTGGATTTTGAAGTGAAGTGTGAAGTCAGTCTAAGCGGTTCCTGCCACTTCCCTTCCTGGTCAATCCTCTTGTTCCTTTGCTTGGGGCACAGTCCACTGAGAAAAGTTTCTGCAAGGCCATACTCTCAACTATCTCATTAAAATATGTCAGGTTAAAAATTACAATCCCCAGCTACTCCCAAAACAGGAAGTTCATTTGTTCATTTTTTGTTTAAAACACAAATCATTTTGCTGCTCTGCTGGTGAAGACAGCTTCATAGTCACAAAAAGGGAATGATAAATACCAACATGGGAACAGCAGAAACTTCAAAAATATGAGGATCTTTAGCTAGGCTGGCAAGCAAAAGGAGCAACACTACAAGGTGAAACCAGCGTACTGAAATTCCTCTTGCAATGGAAGGTAAACTCTAGCCAACCACAGAGATGTCTTGAGTAGGCTCCACAACCACGCTAAGAGCCACGAGTCTCTTCCCAAGTTAAAATGTTTTTTGTAATGACAGGTGGTTTTAGATTAAAGTTCTCATCCACTTCAAATTTAGTAGCTTGTAAAATACAAACTGAAGCATATCAGAAAGACTCTGACTAATTTCATCTTTCCCAGACAGGTGGATATGGCAATGTTGAGAAGTTTAGTACCAAAGATTGCACCAGATTTTTGGCAGGACGTTAGAAGCTAATAGCACTTAATGTACGAAATTATTGTTTTTCAGAATTGACTTCTATTTCCAGGACACATTTCCCATTTAGGCAAAAAATTATAAACATTCATCAGTCAAGTATTCTCAGTTGATCAAGGTACCACGTGCAGCAGCATTTGACCTCGTTATGTAAGAGTTATTCCTTCATCCCAAGATTAAAAAAAAGCATACGAAAAATAACAGAGTGAGAAAAAAAATCAGTATTTAGCAAAAAAAATCAAGTGAACTGTGAATTCTCTTCTGTTACAAACTACTACAGCAGAAACCTGCAAGTAGCTTGATTCTCAGAAACATGTGCAGTGCCTCAAACTTCCCTCCCCTCCTGCAGGTCAGGCAGACTGTACCTGCAACCACGTGCTACAGATCTCATGAGAAAGTGGGAGTATATAATAATAGCGATGTTGCAGTACACATGGGAAATAAATTCAGTCAGTACACATGGGAAACAAATTCAGTAATGCCACCCAGCCCAAGCCACAGGGAAGCTTTGAGTTCCCATGAAACCAGGATTCGGAATGACAGTAATCGTTTTCTTTGACAGACAGAATAAATGAAAGCCAAGCTATCAGTGCACTCTCTGTATCTCAAACAAAGCTCTGTTCCAGTCCAAATTCCTTTTCATCAAAACTCTTCTGATAACTTTCTGACTAGCTCATTGACTTAAAAAGTCAACACTAAAAATATCTTCAGGTGTGACTTCACACCTGAAAAGCCAAGATTTCTATCTCATGCTTTTGAGGTAAGTTTATCCAAGGGAAATCTGGACTTTTCACCTTTCGTGGCTTTGGCCCTCTTCCCACAACTTCCCAACTTCTGATAGCAGGATCCACCCCTGAAAGGATCATGACTTCCTCTGAAAACCTGGCTGAGCAGCCTGGGAGGTACAGAACAGCTTCTATTTTTAACGGAGAGAAGCTGAGGCAGCTCAGGTGCTGTCAGGACTACACCATTTAAACACCTTTCCTCCTGTAACACATTAGAGTACGTAAATCCAATAACAGGAATCAGTATCAACATAGTTCTGGCAACTATGCTGAATGCTACTGACCATGAAAAAACTGCCTGCTTTGTCTGACAGCATGACTTCTGTCTCGCAGCCAATCTAGTAGTGCAGAGTTTAGGAATTACTGCTGAGGTACTCCACGACACGAGACACACGTGACAGAAACGACGAGTTTGGTCATTTCTAAAGCAGCATTCTCCATTCTAACTTGCGTGGAAACAAGCTGCTGGCAGAACTGCAGAACTCAGTTATACTAGGCAAGGAGCATTTATAAAGAAGTCTTCTCCTTAAAATATAAGTATTCCCCCTGCTGCAGCACTGCCGAAGATTTAAGAACCTATAAACATTTCACAGTATCCATGGAGAGGTCATGCTCAGCACTGTACATGCACTTACCTCCTTATCAATCAGCCTCAATGCATACTTCACTTCAGGATCCTTCAGAGTAATCGCAGGATGCGGATTCTTGAAAAGCCTCAGGATGGTGGTGTAGATTAGCCATATTGGGTATGTCACAACCCGACCCAACTGCAGCAATACAGAAAGAGTGTTAGACACGTGTGCATAACAAGAGAAAGTTATTCTGGTGCGAAGGAATGTGGTAGTATGGCATGACAATCTAACCACCAAAAAGCCCGTGTTGCTTTGTACTAATATGAGCAGGAAGAGGAAGCATTAAAAAAACACCAGTCAGTGTAACACACTTTTGCTCTTGCTTTATGAACACCTGGCGTTACTCCTATGTTGAGGCACTTGGCATATTGGCAGAGGGTTGCCAAACCTGGCCGCTCAACAGAAGTGAGGATGCCACAGCTCCCTGTCCCCAGGTCCAACCATTAACAAGGCTGAGCATGTATGTCCAGCAGGCACGCACACGGACCCACATACAGAACACATGCCCACGTGGCTGGCCACACTGATCAACACAGACAGATACTCCCACAAACAGCACCGATGGCCTCATCCTGTTCCCCTCCCTGACCGATCAGGATGAAGGTCCATTAGTGGGAAGTACATATACACACATGCGTATAAGGTGGATCCACAAGTAGCTGGCTTAGTCTTCGGAGCAGCTGTCCCCAGACTCCAGTCTCCCCAGTTGCTGACATCTGGACATACAAGCCACTGTTGCACAGACCCCTTCAGACACCATTGCATAGGCTGTGGACCCCCAAGTAATTTGAGATCTCACACTTGACCACAGACCCCACTCTCTAGCAGCTGGCCAGGACCCCCCAGCCCCTCCCGCAGTGGTCTCACCTTCAGAGATGTACACACACCTGGCTCCCAGGCCACCTCACCTACTTGCTGGCTAGTCCATCTTGATCTTTGCTAGGCACCACACACTCGTGCTGGGTGCTGGCACCACAGACACACAGGCCCTCCGACCTGCGGTCTGGCTCCAGGCACTAGCACTTACACCTCCACACAGACAGGTGCATGCAAAACAGCATCCCTTCCCTGGGAAAGCAGCTATGGAATTTAACCAGGACACGGGACAGACTGCAATGACTGGTTGCAGGATGCAGCCAGACAAAGGTACAGAGCAGGCCTGTTTACGCAGGGTCAGCCTTTTTTATCCCTTTATCCTTTTATTTTCCCCACATTTGTTCCTCCCTGAATGGCCTCGATCCCTGCCTTTGGTTCCTCCCCTAAACATCCCACAACCCCCAAATGCTCTTCCCCTTCATCCCGTGCCCCCACAGCCTGCAAGGGGAGCCAGCCTCCCACTGACACATGCAGATGGGCACCACCCCTGGCCCGCAGGGCAATGGCTCCCCCAGACAGCTCTGGGAACCGTTGGGGTCATTTCTCCGAGTGGGTTATTAGGACTCCCCTGCCTGACAGTACCTCTGTGCTCCTTTGTGTGCAAATGTATGGAGATAAGCCTTCATGAGTTGGCTGCTCTCCTGTGATGGGCCTGACAGTAGCCAGGTCAGGGTATCACCCAGGTTACCCATCCACCATTGTGCCTCTCTGCTCCTTGGTGCACCCAGGTGCAGACAGGTTCCTCAACCACGTCACCTAACGCGCACCACTGCTTTGGGCCTTTTATATCACAGTGCTTGGAGGCAGACGGAGACATGGTCATGTAGCCTGCTGCAGGAATGAGCCGCTGCAACTATAGCTGCGTGGACAAGAAGGAAGGAAGATGTCACCTCCCCGGCCCAGTGCCATACACCCTGGGCACTGGTGGGTCTACAGGGCTGAAGATGGGTCACCTGCAGGCTACTGCCAGGCCCATGCTCAGCTAGAGGCCTGTGCCATCATTTCTAGTGCCTGGTGCCAGGGACAGTCCTGTTCCTATGGGGTTAGATAAGCTCTACAACAGCCAACAAAGTCACCTGCATAGGTAGACTTGGTCCTAACTTAGGACAGGACAATAAACTGAACAACTACTTATAAAAATCCTCTCCAACTCTGTAATTTGTTATTCAATGCTTTAACAGAGGAGAGGGAAAAAACATGACCATAGCAGAAAAAAAGCAAATACTAAGATTCTTAGATTGCATTCAATGCACCAACTACCTGGTTAGTTTTCACTTTCATTTTCTGTTAAAGGGATCCAACTAGTCTTTCAGAAGCACATTTCTGCGAGTGTGGCAGTTCTCAGGAGGCTATACAAAAACATCCTACATTATTATTACTAAAACTGTGGCAAGTGTAAAATAAAAAAAAGAAGGGGCCAGCATAAACTCTCTCTTCCTAAAATGCTGCTGTACAGGTTTAAAATATATCAACACTGGGTATAGCTTGAAGGCACACCACACCATACACACTGCATTTTTCACTTTTATTTGAAAATACTGAAATAGCTCCACACAGGTTGTTTCTGAAGAAGCTGAAGTTTACAGGAATGTTATTCCTTATTCCTGCAGATCTACCAGATTACTGCAGCTCCATGAAGAACTTTTGTTACCAACACACAAAAAGAGGGGGGAAGGAGTAGAGTTATTTAAGAAAATGACAGAGCAACAAGTGAATGAGACCTGGTGAAGATAGCAGAGACCTGGTGGAGATGGCAACCTGAATCTGTAGCAGATGATGATTCAAATAAGATATTAATATGTTAAAATAAACTAGTTTCATTCACAGATGTGGCTATCTAAAATGGACCAAAACAAAGTGCAGCTGTGGTCTAGCAAAATTGCAGTTGAAAATGGGAATTAAAAAAACTTAGGCTCAGTCCCAACTCCAATACCAATGTATGTCAGTAGCAGATGATCAGGAAGGCAGGAGGAGAGTGGAGTTCAAAATACCATCCCTGCAAGTCAGCTTCTCCACCTGTATGCAGAGATAAATGTTTTCTCCCATCTTCGCAAATCATTTTTGGGTTATCAGATGTCAAATGAAAACTACCACAGCTGTTCAATAAATGAGATTAATACACTCTTTCCCCAAATGCGAATAATCAACACTTTTTGAAGTAATGCACCAGATCTGAGTCTATTGGAACAGAATACAGTTTAATTTTGACAAACACTTTTAACACAGTGTTAGCCTCACGGAAGGCTATTTGTTATTCATGGTCAATTAGTGCAAAAGCCTCACGGGATTTAGCCTGGAAAGAAAGAGCACACCCACTAATTCAGATAGCTATTTTAGTTCCTTACTCAGAAGGTATCAGCTGGTAGGCAGAAAAAAAGAGGAAGAACTGAAGGCTGAATGATTACAAGAAATTATCCTTGCTAAGAAATACATTCTGAGGGTTAAAAGTGATCTATATATTCTTACCGCAGAGTATTGTCAAGACATTAATGAAGATAACAGCACTGCAACCATGGAAGCTGCATCAGATCTACAGCAGCAGAGGGAGCGACTGGCTGACCATAAGGCCACAAATCACTAAATGAAGACCTGGTGACTCATAGTTTCCAGTTGCACAAATCTTTGTTAACAGAGCTCACAAAATAAGTAACTGAGCAGGAATTTTTATTAATGGAAACAGACCTTCATAGGATAACAAAAGAGGCCACAAAAAGCCGAAAAGCCATTGCATGGAGATTGCCAGCCCTTTCCACTAGGGCGTGGTGAGCAAAACACAGTTAAACGTGTAAGCTTATGGCAGGACACTCCATCGCCAAACTGCCCTACAATCACACAAACCAAAGGCTTCTTTGGCAAGAAAAGACTTGCACCCTCAGCTCCAATCCCCCCTCCCTCATTCAAACCCTATTTTTAAGTGATCTTAGTTAAACATTCTTCTCATCTGTTTCAGAAAACGATGAGAGGATTAAGAGACAGGCATTTCTTCACTTCTGCAGTTTTAGCATCTGCCTCATCCTCTTCTGTTCAAGTAACCTAATAAGCAGCTGTACCCAAACTAGTATATGTTGCATCCACCTCCGTCCTGCTCCTCTCACAAAACCAAAGCCAGAAATGTTTGAGCAGGTGCATCAGAGGAAAGAAACGATGTGCCAGGCAGCTGCTAAAAGAGGGTAACGATGCATGCTACACATAATAGCACTGCAAACCCACCGCTCAGCAGACATGATGCCGAAAGAGCTCTCCGCTGCAACAGCAGCTGCCAGGCGAGTGGTTTTAAAAGCCATCAGCACAGACGTTGAAAAACTATTCAAGGAACTGAGAGAAGAAAAATGCAGACACCGTGGCAGCCAACACAGGCACCATTATCCCACAGAACAGAGCCGTGGGTGCCCACGCTGGCACACACCCCCCTGCCCACGCCCGCCACGAGAAGGTCCCAGAGCTACCGCACTGCTGTGGGGGGATGCAGGCGGCTCCCAACACAGGCACCCCCGTTTGCCCTCCCGAGTGATGGGTACATGGCAAGGGAGGCAGCAGGGGCCTCGAGCACCCTGTGACACCACCCAACGGCCTCCGCTCTGCCCAGGCACCCAGAGACAGCCCGCGCCGGGGCCGCTGGGACTGGCGGAGCGGCCGCGCCCGAGGCGCAGCGGACCACCGCGCCTCTCCCCTCGCCCGCGGCCTGGCCTCGGGGCCTCAGCTCGGGGCCTCAGCTCGCCCAGGGCCGTGTCGGGAGAAGCAGGGGAGGGGCAGAAGGCAGCGCCCCGGCAGCCCAACCGCCCGCTGCCGAGAGGCGGAGGGCCTGCTTCCCGCCTCCATCCCCCCGCCCCGGGGCCCGGCCGCCCCCGCCGGGGGTCGGGCGCACTCACCGTGCTGAGCTGCGCGCCCATCGCTGCCCCCTGACAGAAGCGACAGCACCGCCCGCCCCGCCCCACGACGTCGGCACGGCGCCCCGCCAACCAGCTCCGCGCCGCTACCGCCCCCTGCTGGCCGCCAGCTGGTTCCCCCCCCCCCCCCGCTCCCGGCGCGGGCCCGTCCGACCCGGCCGGCGCCCGCCGAGGCCGCGGCGCGGCCGCCAGGCGGCGGCCGCTCCCCGCTGAGGCGCCCGGGGCGGTGGCCGCTGCACCCGGGGCCGGAGGTCGGGGCCCGGGTGGTGGGGCCGGAGGTCGGGGCCCGGGTGGTGGGCCCCGGCGCTGGGCCCTTCGCCCGGTGAATACGCGGCGGGTCCCGCTTCCCCCTGCAGAGGTGGGGGGAAGTGGGGAGCGGGGTGGGAGAGGCGCTGCCGCCGTTGTTTCGGCTACTGCGCCCCTGGCCGCTCGCTCTGGGGAACCGCGGCCTCCGCGTACCGGCGCCCTGAGGCGGCGCACCTCGAAATGGCCGCGGGGCGCGGCTGCCCGCAGGCGGGCTGGCAGGGCGGTACCTCCCGGTGCCTGCGCAACTCGCAGCGGGAGGCGTGGAAACCACACAAAAAACGAAATCCTGTAGTCATCGTTGCGTGTGTGCCTTCCGTGCTTCTCCCCACCAACGCAGAAGACAGGCAAGCCTGATTTTTATTAGTGCCACCACTTCGGGGAGCCTGCCCTTATTGTAGTATTATACCGCATACGTTAACACCCTTTTGCCCTTTATTAACTGCACAAATAATGATGTGGGAAAGCAAGGGTAATAAAATGACAGTATCTTTTCTTCTTTAACCAGCAATCGAAGCCCCGCTATCTTTTCGCGACAAGAGGAGGATAGCTTTTGTATGTCAACACCACAATTCATTATTATAGCACATAAGCCTTAACTTCTGCTAGTACTGCTTCAGAGCCAGCACCTGCACACAACACAGAGTAAGGAGAAAGGTGCTTGGGTGTCAGGATGCCCTGCACTGGCACTTCTGAATCCTGTGAATCGACTCCATCTCATCTAGGCCAGTGATGGCCAACAGCCTGATTGATTAATGGAGACATTTATCCAAAAAGCACAAAAACCGAGCTGTGCAACAAGAATGGATGTTTCAGCCAGACCACCCAAAATTTTGGTGTACATCGATGTGTACAAATTAATGACTAATAAGTAAATGCATCTTTCTGTCTGTGCTAAACGTGAAACGCTTCAAAGCTCTTTAATTAATGTCTTAGCTTGCAGTAAACAGGCCTCGATGATTCCTAGGTACAGTTTCTCCTTAAAAAATCAAGGAAGGCATATGCTTGACAGTCCTAATATTAAGATTAAAAAAAAACTAATAAAAAATTTCTTCCCTTAGGCCCTCAGCTCACATAGTGGTACTGAGCCACCTGCACCCCCAAGCACTTGCTTTCTTCCAGCCTCTGCATTTGCTGACTGTGCAGGCAGCTCATCTGGCTGTGAGAACATTCATAAGCCAGTCATGGTTTACCTAGTTAACTTGGAAATTAGCACTGGTAAATAAAGGCAGGTTAACAGACCAACCTAAAGTTAAGCAGGTCACGTCACTGCAGTCTAGGTAAAGACATTTAGCTGCAGGAATGGAGTTACTTATTCCTGGCATTTCTATGACGAGAACATGCCTGGCTGTGTAATCCTCTTGCTTGTCTCTTTGAGGACAGCTGCTGCACCAGTAACTCCGGAGTAAGTGAAGGGATTATAACACCATTGGCTAGAGAGAAGGACTTCAGGATTGAGATGATGGGGCTTAGGAAACTGGGGAGATAACTAAGAGACAGGCTGGGCACAGGGGCCATGGAGCTTGGTCGGAGACCATCTGTCAGGTGAGCCTCCAGTTTGAGAATTAGTGCTTAGGGAAGGGTGGAGACCCTAAAGTCCCTGCTTCCTGCTCTCAGTGAGCTCTGACCTTGCTAGGTTCCTGCTGACCAGCCTGAGCTGTATCTCCACTGCTTTTCACTGTTGGTCAGCTTGTGGAGACATGGTTGCAATAGCCAAAGCTCCCATGAGAATGTCCAATAAACTCAGTTTCTCAGAAACTTTCCTCTTCCCTATATCCACGCACAAAAAGTGACCCAAAGGCCTGCTCTGGCTTCTCTGGGGAAAGGACTGAGCCTGCTGTAGATCCGCATGGTGTTTTTTCTAGCTGCCAGCTTTTACTCAGTCTCCCTGAGGGAGCTTGTCCAGCGCAAATGTGTCCTTCATGCATGTGTGAGCCCTGCCTGCTTTGGTCTGGAAGCCTGTAAATCACAGTGTTCTCGCTCACCCCCTCTAGATCCACCAAAGAGGTTTAAATTAACTCTGAATGAGCCCTTTCCTTCTTCAGGGAAGTTTAGGCACCTGACTAGAGGTGACAAACCAGCACTTACCCACTGGCCACCCTGGTTAGAAAAGAAAAATACTTAGGCCAGTAACACACAGAGATGCCTACATGCTTTAGAAACAGGCCTTATTCACAGGGTTTCCTTAACCCTTGACCTTGGCAAAGGTCTGCATCCAATGCTTGAGGTGGCAGTTTTTTTAGGCTGAGTGTCTTTGCAAGTCTATTGACCCATTCGTTTGGAAATGCTGTTCACGTGTGAGTGAGACAGTGCCAAATACTCTCCCTGTTCCCTTGTGCCAGAAAAGAAGACCAGAGCAGCGGGAACCTGACCTCAGCTCCTGTGCAACAAACATACACTGCCCTGTGCAATGGGTTTGACAAAGCATTGCCTGGTCTCTTCAGTGCAAAAAGCCAACCCACGGTGTGAGCAAGGCCACTCTCTGGACACTGCCTGCATTAGACCCGGGAACGGCCCAGATTCTGCACTGATCTCATTTGCCTTTCATCAGTTTCTGTTGGCAAATGCACCCTTTTACACTCTTTGGGATCCTTAATTTTTTCTTAGCTCAACAGCTAAAGCATAGGACAGAAGTTTTACAACAGATTTAAGTACATGTTTGGTTATGAAATCACTAGTGATGCTACTGATCTGACCTGTAATTTTATCAAAGATTAATTTAAATCCGCTGTCTCCAGTGATGCTGCTGCTTGTAAATGGAAATTCCCTGGGCTCCCATCTGGGCTCTTTCTGCTGATGAGAATAAAGGAGTTGCAACTTTGTTATGGACAGAATATGCCCACTGGCTTTTGTATTTTAAATGAAAGCCTAAGAAAAGACTTCCTGCATTCAGCTGATAAACACAGGCACTGTATTTTTGTCATTTATCTTGCTTACCCAGAACTGCAATAAATACAAACAAAAAATGGTAAAGAAAAAATTCTGTTAAAATTAAGGATATTCAATTTTGAGATACATTAATTTCCCCTACCAGTGTCAGAATGAAGCTTCACTTTTAAGTGACATGCTAGCTGCATGTCTTGTCTGCCAATTTCATGTGGCAGGCATCCTCATTACCTGCAGCTTGCTTTGGCTCGAATATGATTCTTTGACAGGATACATGGACCAGAGGTGCAAAACCATTTGTATAACTGATAGCCTAATATCAAACCATTTCGGCTTCTGTATATACATATATACAGTTTAAACCTAAAGCTATGTTTTTCAGGAATTAATTATTATGAAGAAGAAAATTTTAAAAGTATCAATCAAACAAAGATAAGCTTTAAACCATCTGAAGGTTAATTTAGCCACATAATGAATGCATGCTTTCCAGGACAGGCACTGGAAGGGGTACCTGCACTTAACCAGCACCTGCAACCCCTTGCTTCCAGTGGTGCATGCAAAGTGCTGCCTTTGTAAAACATCTCCTGGTTATAATGCCTCCTAATATTTACAAGGTCGCAACTAGCAATTTCAGTTGTAAACAGAGAAGCACGCGTTTTTTTATTTTTCTTCCCCATCTACAATTTTTTTGATCCCTGATTTATTATCATCTTCCCTTCTATTGTCAAATAATAACTGTATATAGAACAGCAAGACTAGAATGGCCTGTCCATCTCAGTCAAGGCTTTCTGACTGGAAGAGCTTATTTCTGGGCGCAAAATTCATGCAGATATCCAAAACCTGTTTAACAAATCATCCAACGTAACTCCAGAAGCAATGCCGTGACTCACGTCTGCAGCTCATACAAGGATCTCAGGTTCTTATCTGAAAACCCAGGTGGGAGAAGGCGGAGGTTGCTGCGCGTCTCTCTGCTGTCGCCTTCTGTATTCGCTGCCATACTGATTGTCTGTGGCGATAAGGCAAAGCAGGAGCCTGGCAGAGGTGGCTCTGACTTCCTGGTCTGAGTGTGCCTGCGCTGAGAGAGGTGTGAGACTGTCCTTACGCGCCACGTCTTCTTGTGGGGATTGGCACCTCCTGCCTCTTCCTCGCCTTCCTGTGCTGCCTGTCAGGTTGAGTGACAGTCCTCAGAGGGCAAGCGGAGTATAAGAGGGAGACAGCTCCATGCCTTGGACTACCAGAAGGATTTCTGAGCTTCAGGTTGTATTTTCCCTGCTCAGTGTATTTGCTGTGAGAAAAACTTCTTCCTGGCATGGCTAATGGGTAAGACAAAATCATACCAATTCTTCTGTAACGCCAAGGGCAGTGGGAATGGGATATATTCATTTGGGAGACGTGTAAAAGGGAGTTATGTGAAATGCAGCATTACAATAACCCTGCTTCCTGTTTTTATTCTGTTTTACTAACTCACCTCAGTGTAAAAAGTTGGTGAGACAACTGAATCATAAGCTGTTACAGCTAAAATAAGGTGATGCTAAGATCAGTTTTTGCTTAAAGATAGCTGATAACGTAGAGTCGGTTCTCCAAACGTCACCTGCCTGCCCAGGACCTTGGCAGTGTTTGCTGAGTAACTGCCCACTCTTATGCTTGTCCGTTGACAATGCATTTTCCTTTCCACCTACAAAACCTGTCTTACTTATCTTTTGGTATTTCAAATACTAACTTTAAACTAAGGAAAACATCACTGGACTCAAGTAAAAGACATACACGCTGGCATAAGAGGAAAATCAAGTGAATTGCTTGTATCTTCTATTAACCATACAAGCTGATGCATGCCTTTCACAACATTTGAATCAATATTTTTAAATTACTGGAAACTCCTTGTAAATGGCTGCTCATCAGGCTTTCAAAATGCTTTTCTTCTCTATGTCAAAATTAAAGGCTTTTGAAAATTTGGATGTTGTTCAAAGGATCTCTGAACGTAAATTTACCTTAGAGAAGATGTTCAACCTTCTTTGCAGGGCTCCATGTGATCCATTTGCTATACGTGTTTTTCTTGCTTTGACACTGTTGACTTGCTCACATGATTCACCACTAACCCTTTAATTCTCTTCATGTCTTGAGTAATTTCTGATTTATAGCAATAAAAGACTTCTTGGGGCATTGTTTTGGATAGAATGAAGGTTTCATATAAGAAAATAATTTGGAAAAACAGGCACACCATGTGAATGTTTCACTTGAAAGCTATAATAAAATGGAGATGTCATATTCCTTTGCTCTAGCTGCACTGCTGGTGCATTAGAGTTACTGTTGCAAAGAGCCTCCCCCAAAAGTTTTCTCAGCTAGTACAAGTGCAGACTAAGTGTTCCTGTTATTGTGATGGTTGATGCACGTAAGCACATCCAAGCAAGACTCCAACTGGACAAAATCCAATTGGCCAGACTTCTTGCACCGAAATAATTTATTCTATGTGAAAGTACAAATCTAACAACTGAGAGATTTCACCATAGGGAAGGGATTGAGAATTAATGATAAAAATCTCTGGTTTGAGTCATACTTGCAATCATATTGAAAATGAGAGTAAATAACACAATACTCTTTTTCAGGAAAACCTCACCTAAACTCTGTGTGTCATAAATTTGCATGAAGGTGTTGGGCTTCTCTTTGAAGTTGTCTCACCTCATATGTGTAAGCTAAGTTTATAGACCTTTTTTAAAGAAATACTGTCCAGAAAGGTTTTTTTACAAGATGACTATGTAAGTTGCTAAACAAGTTCTTTGCTTTGGCAGGGATATAGTTTTCTTTATTCTAATCTTCAGTTACAATGTGTACAGGTGCTCAGCACTGTTTGGAAACTAAAGGGACAACAAAAAGGAAAGGAAAAGTCCATGGCAATATTGTGGTAACACCCAGTGGAGAAAAAGGAAAGAAAAGGCTTTTATTTTATAAAATTAAATGACTTCAGAGTTTTGGGACACATTTTCTGAATGCAGGAATACATTTAGTTCAAGTATATTTATTAAATAAATATGATGATTGAAGTCTGTAGGTACGCTCTTGCTGTAACCCTCTCCTGAGTAGACACCTTGAGCTTGCCTCCATGAGCTCATGCGATATTCTGTAACTTTTCTAGAGGAGCAAAGATCAAACAGAGCCCTACAGTCCTTTATAAACACAGGACAAATCTGTCAAGAGCAGACCAAGAATGAGCAGTAGGTATTGAAGGGATGACAGATTTCCTGCATAGGTGACTTCTACCAAAATACATACATACTAAAATATATGTATGTAAAATACAATATATATGGAAAAAAAAAATTTAAAAAACCAACCTGACATCCCCCTAATATTTCACATACCTTGGATGTTCAATGGATAGCAGACTTCTATCCACCACTGGTAGTTACTTCCAAAGTAAAAACTGTGTTAAACATAATATGGCAGTACTCAAACAGATGGGATAAGCTGATGCAGAGGAGTAGACAGCAGGAGGGTCCAAAACCCAGGAGAAAAGTGATTCACTAAAATTAGGTCAGTCCAAGGTTATCATGAATGTAGACGGCACTTGAAGTTTGAAAAACATCTCTGGTACTGTTCTGTGAATTTGAAATCTTGGGATTTCAGCTGAGCTGGTGAGATGAACAATTTTCTGCTCAGTGTTGCTTTGTAAGCTCTTTTGAGAAGGAGTTGCTCTTCTTAAGACTCTGGAAAGAATATGGAGGTACGGCTGAAAATAAATAAAATAAAATTTGCTGTTGGTGGCTTCTGTGATAGGCCATGAGGCTAACTCCCTGGGAAGTTGAGCAGGTGCCTCATTTGGGCTGCACAGCCAGTATTCATAATGTGATGCCACAAGCCACACTTCTGCTGTGTAAGCAGAGCCTGCGGTTTGGGCAAGGGCTGAATATAGGTCCTCTGTGACAGCTTCCTTCTACTCCACTATAAGATCCATGCAAGGACTTGTTCCAAGCAAATTCTTCCTTCATATTAGTGTTTAACCCTAGCAACAAACATATCCTTTGGCTCCCATATACTAGAACTTTTAGTCCTTTTCCTTCTTTCAGGTATTGACACCTATTCAAACCCAGGTCAAAATCCAAGTGATCTTGTAGATTTCCCATCAACAATGATCTCGAAGTATCACAGAGCCTGGGCAAAAATAGACTGTCAGTGCCTCTACCGTGGCTGAAGTGGGTGATGGCTCAGATTCCCAGCTGCAGGCAGACTGAGGTGTGGCAGCCAAAGTAGTTACAGTTCTCTGCCCTGCCCTTCTGTAGGAGGTTGCTTTCCCCACTCTAAATGAGTATAATATGAGTATCATACGTGTTCTTTATGCTCCTCAGCTGCTGCAGCGTATCCTCTGATGCATTAATGTAAACTGGCTGCTTTTGGCTCTTAACTCAGGGATATGAATTCCTTTGGGCAACGAGCTCTCAAGGAGTTAAGCGCAGGTTGCTTATGCTTTGCAGGATTTTAATCTTAGGCTGTATAAGCTCCATCCCACAGTTACACAGACATTCTGGAGGAAAAGGATTGCTCAATAATATGAAAAAAAGTCCCAGTTCTGCACGCAGTTTGCTACTTTCTGTTTCCTTCAATACGGACCTTAGACCAGCAGCTTCTGAGCCAGCCACAAAGTGCAGTCCAGGACAGGAGAAGGCACATAAAATCTTGCTGTACTGCTTCTAGACTAATCTCCCACTATTTAATTAATACCCTCTTTTCTGCTATGACTTCTATTCCCTCCCTGCCAGCAATGGGGCAGGTGCCTACCTGGCTCACTTTTTGCTCTTCCCAGCTCTCAAGCTGCCTCACATCAAGGCTGCCACGTCAGAAAACTGTTTGTGACCTTACCACAGTATTTGTTTGCTCTTTCTGCTAGACAGTGTGCAATTTGCCGCTGGCTGGAGGTTGCAGTTATCTCCATCCTGGCCAGAACAGAAGGAGATGACGTAACAGTAATCAGTTAGGAGGTTCAGAGTTGGGTTTGAAAGTGCCTTGGTTCAGTCTGGGAGAACCAGCTGTTCAAATCATGGCAAGTTGCCCAAATGGCTGTTTGAAAGAAATGCCCATTCTTGCCAAATTTCTGCAGTTTTTTACTTTTCTTGAGAACATCTGCTTTGGAGGAGAAATTCAAAATTATCAAGCAGTTCTTCTCTGGGCTTCGATGCAGGTGCTGGTTTGTAACTGATTAATTCAACCATCAGTCATTTAAAGATTGATCCACTTTTTCTTCTCCACTCTGTTCTTCTACTTGATCTTGTATGTTAGCGTGGACATAATGCCCTTGAAACTGGAGCTACCTTTGAGTGGTTCATCACAATAACAACCCTTCCTAAATCTTGTTGATAGATGGATGGTAGACTTCTGAAAACTATACATTACTATGCAGGACAAAATTCCATTAAAATGAGGAAAGGACCAGCCTGGGTAGGTTTGTATGTGCATCAGAGATTAGTGCATGAGACAATTTTATTGTATGCAGACCCCGTGTTTAGAGTCTTAGTCATCCTTCATCACGCTAACTTTATGTTAGGATAACCATGCATATTGGGGAAGGAAGGCATGTCTAGTGTCAAGTCTTGCAGGGAAAAAGGTAGGAAGAGTTGTATATAAGATTGTTGCTAGAAAAGCATCATTTTTCTAGGGAATTCTTTGCTTCTTGTTTTATTGTGTAGTGTTGCTGCACACTAATAACAATCTCCTGCTTGCCTCTGGTTTGTACATAGACTCCTCCTGAATGAAACACCATCATCATTTTTATTTCAGTGCATGGAAAACCACAGGAAGGCTTATTAACAAGAACTTTGGTAAAATATACTCTAAAATAACCTTAGGGAAGGCTCAAGTTTCCTTACAGGTTACCTGCATTCTTTAGATATGAACATGAACTGTAAGCTCTATGGTTTTTAGAGCAGCACTGGCAGGAAGGTGTGGGGAGAAGAGAAAGCTCTCCTGATGACAAGCTGGTATCCAGAACAGAGTGACAGGAGAAGAGTCTAGAAATGACTTGCAGAAATAACAGCATGTGTCTTTTTTAACATATGTATTTCTCTGGAATTTTTGACAGGAAGTCCTTAAATCATGAACTTTCTAAACTTTTCAATGAGATGTGGGATATGGATGTTAACCGCCTTACGCCTGGGAAAGACTACACAATTGATTTGCAGGTAAGCAATTGCTAAGTCACATGAGGATTAAGGCCAGTATGGTACTGTAGGAAAAGGTGTCTGCAAAACTGCCTTTTGCTAGAAGAGTTGCCTATGCTTCGTCATTTCCACTAATGGCATGGACAGGTCTTCCTAAGAATCACTAAGGAGAGGGAACAGTACAGAGAACACATTAATGGTCCACACTACCTGGACGTTGGTTACAAGTGGAGTCTCTCAGGTGTCTGTCTTGGGTCCTGTAACATTTAATATCTTTATCAGTGGCCTGGAGGAGGAGATCGAGTGCAACGCTTCCAATTTTGCAGATGACAGCAAACTGTGGTGATGAAGTTGTTATGTTCAAGTGCTTCTCTTCAGCTGGACCTAGGCTGGAGTAATAGGCTAAGGAAGGCACATCATGAAATTCAACAAGGACAAATGCAACCAGAACAGGATGCCCAGAGCAGCTGTGAAATCTCCATCTCTGGAGGTCTTCAAAACACAAGAAGATCACACCCTGAGCAATATGGTCTGAATTCAGTGCTGACCGTACTTTGAGCAGGACTAGGGATGTCCTGAGGTCCCCTCCACCCTCCACCCCTGGATGTTTCTGGGTGTATATGACTGCTTGTGTGTATGGTCTGGGTGACTTGCAGCAAGAGAGAGGGGAAGATAGGTCCCAAGTCATTCTTGGGGGAATAAGGGAGGAATTTGAGGAATTCCTGGGTCTCTCCTGGAGAGTGTGGAGTAGCACAGAGGTGTGGGTGAGGAGGGTTTCAGGGTTGTTGCTACCAGTCCAGGGAACTGTGAGGGAGGAGCGGGTATCAAATTTGATGAGCAGCCATTTCACTCCTTGCCAGCTCAGTGTAGTGCAAACGTGACCATGTGTTTTGGCCACAAATTGCAGCAGGCCCCTGAATATTCAGTATCCAGTTTTGTACTCACACAAGTGCTCAAACACTATTTCAACATTGCTTCATATAAGATACAATTTTCTGTTGCTGATAAACTTGAAAAAGGGGTACCTACCTCAGGCCAAAATGCGTGTGGGGAAAACTTCTCCCATATGGTTTCTCCATTTCTCAGAACAAGGCTCTAGTTACCCCTTGCCCATGTTAACAAACTGCTATCATCTCTTTCCTTGAGAATGCCCTTTTAGGAACAGAAACTTGAAAATTGTCAAGAAAGCCTCCAAGAAAGTCCATTTTAAATGTGCTTATTGGTAACATTGATTTAAATGCCCTTAAACGTGGCCAACCAGAAGTCTTTGAAAACTTCAGAACACCAGGATGCACCAGTCCAAAACTGGTGGAGCTGCACAGAACTATCTCAGCTTCTCCCTGGCACTGGGACGATGGCTGGGGATGTGGTCATGAAGTCAGAAAGAGAAAACAAAGGCTGAGCCTGAGGGAGCCTACTCAGGAGTTGGATTGCTTAAGCGTTATCACGAAGGAGAGGAGAATTAGACTGGCTAGCTTGGGGAGCAGGGACTCAGGAGAGAAACAATCCCTCTGCTGCACTGCATAGCCTCATAAACTATATGCAGTGGGTCTGTGGGTTACAAATGAACAGAGAAGGAAGGTGCGCAAATCTCCTTTTTATTAATTTGTGGTGGGAGGGAGCCTTGGTTCTACATTACTTCTTTTTATCATTTGTGATGTATATAGCATAGTAGCACAGCTGGTTACTGATCAGAACTGAGCTATTGCATAGGTCATCACAATCATGTCTGAAAATGAGTCAACAGAGACATTTCAGGCTCTTACAGTGTCGAAGATTATGTCTTTTCTCTTTATGCTGGCAGTTCTTCTGTAATGTCTTCTCTTGTTTCATAGGAAGATCATTCCTAACAAAGAATCCTGATAGCATTATGGGTTTTGTTTTGGTTATTATAAAGGCAGGCACTGTCTCCTCTAAGGACATCTTACTTCGTTCATTGTTTTACTCTGGTGTTTCTCCTAGGGAAAAGCAGGTGCCGCACAGCAAGGTGACAGTGCTGTCCAGGACAGTGCAGTCAGACACTTGTTTCACAACGTAAATGAAGAACGCCTGAAGAGCATAAAAACTTTTGCAAGTGAGACCTGTTCTTTTGTTAATGGTGGAAATGACATGAAGGATCCATGTTGGTTTTTACGTGTTTGCCTAAAATATAACATCATGTATAATTTGGATGGTGGTGAGGATCATCAGGCCACATGTCATTTGAAGGTAGTTTCTACATTTGCATGGAGGTTACCTGCAGCCTCAGGAAGAACATCCTTTTATGTCTTAGCCAAAATCTGTCCTCTGTGGTTTTTCCAATACAAAATTAAATGGATGAGACCCTTGTCATTGTTTTGATGTTATTCCATGTATTGAAAAAGATGCCAAAGTCATTCTTTCCTCCCTTGCTCACAGCTTCTAGCCCCTTCAGATAGCACTAGGTCCATGGCTACTTCTTGCATTTTTGTTGGGGGCTATACTTCAAGCATATGTATGAATGTATGTTTCCTTGCCTGATTTTTCTTTTCCACGGATAGAGTTACATAAGCTGGTCGAACAGCCAACATAATGGGGAGCACCGTTTTTCTCTGTTCCCCCCACTCCTCTCTGAGCCACACAATCCTGTGTCTTGTGAGGGCAGCTCTGGTACTCACTGAACCCTACACTGAGTCCCCCTCAGCTCACTAACCTGGCAGGAAAGGACTTGAGGTTTTGACCTCAAGTATTTTTCTGTCAGTTTGGTGTGCTGAATCAGCCGCATGGGTCCACTGAGTGTCAGACCACGAGTAGATGAAGTGATGTGAGGGAGAAGGTGGCAAAAGGCCTGCAAAGGAGAAAAAGAACCCATCCACTCAGCAGCCATGTGCTCAAGCTCACGCCACCTCATGTAGGTTTATGCTGTATTATTCCTCTACTGAAGTAATGCCCACAAAACCTTCTGCCAGCATAGCTCAAGTTCATAAGCCTATGTCTGTAATTTTGGTGGTCAGATATGATTTGTTTTGGTAGAAGGTCATTATTGCTTCAGCACTTGGTTCCATAAGGAAGCTCAGTAGTGAGCTGTTTATCTTAAAAAGTACAGTGGTGGTCTGGCCTTGAGTCACCTCTAAAGCTACACCAAACAGTGTACCTGAGAATGAAATTTGACATAGAAAGGAATGTCTTTCTATAAGGGCTGTCAAGGCATATTCTATGGCATCATTTTATGATGGCAGTATCTAATGACTGGATCACAGGTAGAATTAGGCATATGGCCCATTCATCAGGATGAGCATGCTGAAAGTTTCCCTTTTTCTCCAGCCTTTATTTCCTTATTGGACAACTATGAGACATCAACTGGTGTAGCAGAAGTAGTGACTCCAGAAGAAATAGTTGAAAACAATTGTTTTCTTGATGCTATCTTAGCGACAGAAGTCATGAAAGTGAGTAACACAGATCTTTTTCAGTTGCTGAAAACACTGAATTAAAAAGTAAACTGTATATATATCTTGGTTTTCCATCCTTCAGCTAGCTCATGAATATCTGCTTAAAAAAAACCTAGCAAAGCCAAACCTTGCCGATTTCAAATATCAGCTGTATGACATCTGGTTCCAGCTCTATGCCAGGAAACAAGGAGACAGGTATGTTTAATGGATAGGGCCTCTGATAATCTCTACACTATTCTGACTCAGGTAAATATAAGCCCAAGTGCCATCTGTTACACACAGAACTGGAAGACAACATGAGAATATGGCCTGTATCAGGCATTCATTGCTCCCACACAGATCGTGTTTAAAGACTTACTGATCAGATAATAACAGTATTGACCCTTGGGGTACACCACTGGTGAACTGCATCCAGCTGCCCTTTGTGTCCCTAATCACAGGCCTTCAACCACAGACATTCATCCACTTTTCTAATCTGTACTTAATCATTTTGTCTATGAGGCTGTTATGGGAGACAGTGTCAGAAGCCTTGCTAAAATCTGGGTAAGCAGCAGTGATGCATCTGTGGCATTTACTAGCAACCCTCATCATCAAATACAAATTCAGACTTCATGGCTAGATTTCATTGCAAGTTTTGTGCAAAGTAAGAAAGAAAACCCAACAAATCCAGACAAATAAAAAAACTGCTCACAAATCAACTTAAGCAAGCTTGTGCATCCTCCCTTTTACCTTTGCCAATTTGAACTATTTAAACACATAAAAGACCTATATATTATTCTTTGGTTTATTACAGACCTGATTCTTGCGGTTTTGAACACGTTTTTGTTGGAGAAACAAGGCGTGGTAAGCAGATATTAGGTTTGCACAACTGGGTGCAATTTTACCTTCAGGAAAAGCGCAACCAAATTGACTACAAGGGATATGTCGCTCGGAAGAACAAAACCAGGGTAAGATCAAGCAGGGTGCCTTTGCAAGTAAGACAAATAGATCCAGAGGTAAAAGCTGTGGTAATGAATTAAGGCACAACGATGCAATCATAGGCTCAACTGCTTTGAACCTAATTTGCCCAGGTGTATATAAGCAGAAGAAATACTAGCATGCCCTCAAGTCTAGCTTCTTTTTTTGCAAAAACTATTTTAAAAAGTAGTGCTGCTGTTTACAGAATCGCAACACTGCTGAAGCTTAATTGAGATAAATGATCACGTATGCTCCAGAAGACAGGGAAGAGGCTGTACTCCACCTGTAGCACCCTGGCACAGCAAGGTTGACTGAATCTTGCAATGCCCTGAAAAATCTGCAGTTGCAAATTGTATCTGTCTGGTCACAGCTGTGTTGGAGATTATTCTGTTGTTTTGTTTATGCTTTCAGCCTGACAAAGATGACCAAGTTTTGAGCATCCAGTTCAGCTGGAAGGGCTCAGTCAAGCCAATTGGAAGCACCTTTATTGGTGTCAGCCCGGAGTTCGAATTTGCCCTTTACACTGTCATTTTCCTGCTGGCTGAGGAAAGTGTCACACGTGAAACAGTGAAGATAGAGGAATATGAGCTACAGATGGTTGTTTGCCGCCATGGTCACCACATTGGAACAGCATATCCAGTACTCCTCAGCACCAGTAGTGAAGACTAGTAGTTAGAGTGATCAGGCAACATTTCTTTTTTTTGGGTGGGGGGCGGGGACAGGACATGGGACTGGACAGCAGAGTAAGTTGATGTGTTGTTTTATACAACTAATTTCGAGTAAAAATTGATGACTCACTCGCTTTTGGTCTGCAATGGAGTGTTTAATCAATAGTGTGCTGTGGCTCAGTGTCTGACAAACCTTGAAACACACTGCCGCTCATATTAAAGGCTGGATCAAACTTATATCAGCCTTTCTTTGTGCATGGTAACACTGTACTTTTCAGGAGATAATGAAATTTAGGAAAAGGCAGTATTAAAATTGATACACATATTTCTCTTATTTGTTAGCTACTGCGTATCTGAAAGAGCAATAACCCCACATTGCTTACATTCTGCCTTCCAGACAGGAACTTTGATTCGGCAACAGCAGAACCACAGTATGTTTTTTTCTCCTTTCCTCATTTCATAAGAGGATAATTTCAAATGCATTTTTACAATTACAGTGCCCTGGACACACAGGAAACACATTCAGATGTGAAAATGGTCATCAGATCAACAGCAGGTTGCATTGGCTCCGCCCAGGTTTGCTAGAAGCTACAGTAGGCTTTCTCTCACCTAACTTTAACAGTCTGCGGTATAGGCACCTGTGTTCCCATTACAGGCAGTGATGCCTGCAGTCACTTACCTGTTTGTGTAATCTGCATGAGGGTTAGATGAATGACCCTGCATAATCCATTGACTAGATCCCCAGTGACAATAATAAGATGTCATTGGGGACACTGGTCCTAGTCCTGGACCTGGTCACTGCTCCTTCGGCTGATGTGGACATGTCTGCCCCTGTTCTTCCAAAATGCGTTCAGTACTCCAATGAAAGGAAGGTAATGCTTTTCCTTCTCATACCAATGCAGAAACAGGCAGATGCTGAGACCCTCTGAGAGTGTGACAAGGACTGGTTAGATACTCGCATGCCACAAGAATTTCTCCAACAAAGCAAGGATCTTTACTCACACTGGTATAAGAACTGCTTTTGGCTATTTGTTTTCCTGAAGAGGACCAGAAAAGTTGGCCTATTGCTGTGGAATGTAAAACAGTAAACCAGATCATTTGAAATAAAGTACCTTTGGAAAGCAAGAAAAACTTTACACTGAGCCGAGCAGGGTTTTGAAATATTTCCCATTTCTTAAAGCAACGTTCATATACTCCCCATGTACTTCACCAGCCATAAGAATCTTTACCACCCGGGAATTTGGTCCTAAGCTCCTCTAAATCGTGTCCTATAGCACTGGCTGGCATTTATTTACATACTTAGAAACATTACAGAGAACAAGTCAAGGGTTCCTACAGCTGTTGAAACTACACGAGAGGCGTTTCAGGCCTGATACAATTGAGAGAACAGCAACAGAGGAGCCAATAGGCACCAATGAACAAGTTCACCCTTCCCTGCAGCATCAAGGGCTACTTGAAGGACAACAAAAGAGTCCCAGGTCAGGTTCTGCTGTGTATTTGAAGCATGGAGGATCTGAGGCAGATATCGGAAATGGTACAAATTCACTGAGATGTCACACCTGCTCCATGGGCTAGAAACCAACTCTGTGGAAGGTGAAAGGCACTCAAGTTTCCTTCAGGCTGGGGAACTTCCCTGCAGCCAAGGGCCCACAGGTCACATTACAGGCCTTGACTGCTCTTCAGAGTCCTTCTTCATCTTTGCATATGTAGCAGGACAGAACTGAGAATGCAGCTGAGCCAGCAAAGCCTGGGATGTGATCTCTAGCCTTGTCCCGTGGCTCAGTTTGTTCCATACGTGCACTGCATAGGTGTTCTTAAGGAGCTTGTGAAGTTCCAAGGAGCTGATTGCTTCAAATAACTTCTTCCAGTCCTCCCAGCGAATAGGATAAAAGGCTTCTGGGGAAAGAGCATGCACCCCTTTGCAGCTCATGTTGTTCTGGATATTACTGATGGAGCACCACTTCTTGAAGACACGCGTTAGGAGTCCTGGGCCCTGGTGCGCCCAGATCCAGCCATTGTAGTTCTCCACAAAGTCTTTCATGCAAAGCTCCATGAACTCATGGTTGGATTTGAAGGACAGAAAGGCCCCGTTCAGTACACCCTGAGACTGGATACCAAGGGCATTGGTGAGGTTCTTCAAGTTCCTAAGCACAATGAAGTCTGTGTCCAGGTAGATGCCACCGAATTTCCACATGATGGCAATTCTGCAGGCGTCAGACAGGACAGGTAAGAAATAAGGTTCCTTCTGGTGCTCAGACTGCAAGTACCACTTTGCCAGAGGTGTTCCAGAGAAAAGCTCTGGCAAGTCCAGGGGACGGATTTCCACGTTGGGGAAGCAGCTCAGCAACGAGAAGCCCCAGTGGTTGGGTAACGAAGTGTTACAGTTTGCCAAGCCTTTCATGAGCACCACAACCCTTGTCCCAGGGTGCGTCCTGGCCGCTGACTCCACAGAGCATGTGAACAGGTAACTTGGGTTAGTTCGCTCCGAGGTCTCCACAAAAAACACATCCCCTGGGGCAGGAGGGGGCCCACTGGCAGTGGGACGGGGAAGGCAAGGCAAAAACTGAGCACACCTGCTTTGTGTAGGCAAGCTGTAGAGCTGGTCTTCAGCATCCTCCCCAGTTCTCGAGTACAACATGACAGTGGCAAAGAACACAAATGAAATGGTGAGGATAAACAGAGCCTTGAGCCTGTGGCTCAGCACCACTGTGGTCAGTTCTGGCAGGCGGTTGGACATCCTGGGCAGTCTCGCTCCCGTCAGAGCCTGCTCTCTCAAGAAAACCCGTCGTGATCTGAAGGGGAGGAAAGAAGAAAAAGACACTGACAGGCAAGGCAGCAGACCACGAGCCTTGGGACAGTGCCACGGCAGAAAAGAACTCTCCTTCCTTCACCTCAGGGCAGCATGCTTAAATTATGCCTTTTGGTCACTTCTGAAACAGTCTCCTGGCTTCTCTCTATTGTCACAGGGCCTTCAGGTCCCACATCAGAAACTACTGCCCATCTGTGGATCCCTCTCTTTCAAACACAAAATAAGGACAAGTCTCTCCTTTCTGTATATGACAAACCAAGACTGATCCTCAGTTCTGTCCTTGTATATTGTCCATGTAAGTTCTGCTTGCCACTTGGAAGGATGTACAATATTTGACACACAAATGGCATACCTTCATGATGGTGCACAACAAACTCTGGGAATAGTATTAGAGACTTTATCTACCATCTTCTAGAATTTCAGGTTATTCTGGACATGAGACATATATGCCAAAAACCCCAGGACGAGGAAATAGGAATGCTCCTTATGAATATTCCTGGAGCTCTGTCAATAGACATTGTGTGGAACTGCTGCCCTGATTAAAGTTTTTTCTCATGATGAGAGGTTTTTCCCCAACACACAACCTGTCCTTCCCCAAAACCAAACACAGTATTAAAACACCAGTGCTGTCATCAGTTCCTATCAAGAGGCCTCAGTCTCCCAGGCTGTTGAACCAGCAGTTGCTGCCTTTTGAAATCAACCACCCGCCCCTACAGAAAACCTGGCTCATTTTTCATGGCACTGTAGCATAGCAGAATGGATGGATAGTGGGAGGGGAATTGATACAAAGCAGCTTTGGAGGCAGATGCAGACAATAAGGACAAGAACTGCCTGGGTGAAGAGAGTTTCAAAGCTGCTTCCCAACGCTGCTCCCCTGCCAAAACCTGACTTCTACCTCCGCTGGTAGATGATGCTGCCTAATCCAGCTGTCACCAACCCAGGATGCAAAGGCTGTGCTGGCTGTGATCTGCTTAGCTCTGCTGGTGGATATGCAATCCCGCCTTCACCCTACCCTTACTTGCTCTCTTCCTCCTGCAAAAGGGAGGGATGGAGAGGAAGAGATTATTAACAAGGCAGCAACAAAAAGAGAAGTCATTTTAGCTACATTCTCGGAATTAGCATGAGCATTTCTGCCCTTGCCTCCCCTTAAAGTGAAGAACAGCAGAACCAGCACCTCTTGGGCCCACCACTGGGGCCCCAAAGGTCAATGCACAAAAGCACGTGAAGAAGCAGCGAGGAGGATTGTGGCTTTTAGGACGAGAGGAAATGGCCTCAAGTTGTGCCAGGGGAGGTTTAGATTGGATATTAGGAAAAATTTATTCACCGAAAGAGTTGTCAAGCATTGGAGCAGACTGCCCAGGGAAGTGGTTGAGTCACCATCCCTGGAGGTATTTAAAAGACGTGTAGATGTGGCAGTTAGGGACATGGTTTAGTGGTAGGCTTGGCAGTGTTAGGTTTACAGTTGGACTCGATTAGCTTCAAGGTCTTTTCCAACCTAAATGATTCTGAGATTCCTCCTGCCTCCCTCTGCTCCATCTCCAAACCCAAATCCCCATGCTCCAGAACAGACAGCTTCAGGAAACAGCAAAAGCTTTAATCAAACAGATGTAACCAAATAGACAGGGAACAGGACAGAGAACCTAGCTGGCACAATGCCATTGGCCCTTCACCCCTGGTTGCTGCAACTGGGTCACATACTAAACTCTCCACGTAGCCAAAAAATGACTTGTCAGCCACACTAGGAGGTTTCCAAATGCAAGAGCAGGGAGCCACCACTCTCAGCTAGGCACCGGGGCTTTGGGGGCAGAGGAGAGGCAGCCGATACACAAATCATCAGCTCTGGATTCCCAGAACGTTTTCTTCTCCTGCAGAGAAATGCCAGCATGTGCTGTGGGTATTACATGCAGCGAAAAAAACCCACTCTGCTTTTTACAAATCTATTTCCCCCTCCATCGATACCACAGCCTGTTGAAGCCTGTAAATCATTTTTAGCTTGGTAAACTGTAGAAGAGAAAGCAGGTACAGGCTTGAGGGGACAGAGCCTTTGCTGTAGAGAAGGCAGGAAAGCGCAGCTCTAATCTAACAGTAAGCGAGCTTCAAGGTTACATGCATATTTTTAGTAAGAGGAGAAACTTCTACTACAATCACACTTCTATATATTTAGAAATACATTTCTGCTTTTGTAGCGGATAAGAGGACATTCTAGATGCTGCATTAGCCAGTCCATTTATTTCACAAAACAAAACACAGGAAATATGCCTCTCTACCTTCCTCTGAAATTGCAAGTCCCGTTGCACAGAAACTGCAAATACTACTCACCTATCCCTGCTTTCAGGACACCACAGAAGTCACTGCCCAGCTGGACAAGATTTTCAAGAGGTTAGTGTCTCTGAGTGTGCCTATAACTCTATGGTCTGGCACTTCCTTATCTTGAAAAGAAATGGTGAAAGATGGAGTCTGAACACATGGAGAAAACAAGCAGATCAAGGAGGATGTGACATCATACGTTCAGCTAATACAGTGGCTGAAAGAAGGGTCATGCAGCTGTGCTGTGAAGAACTCATCTAATTAGAAATTAATCAGAAAAAAAAAAACCAAAATAAGAAGGAAACTGAAACCCCATTATCGCTACACTTTAAGCTTTATACTGTGGCAGGAAACTGGTTGCTGTTTTGTTTTCTACTCCTTTGCTAAGAATTCCCAGTGCTCATGTTGCTTGAGTGGCTGCCATGAGAACCGAGCTGAGAGTTTCATAGAGCTGCCTCCTCCCACCCCAAGACTTCAGTTCTGAATGCTCTTAGGACTGCTACTTCATTGAATGGCTTTGCCAAATTCAGGTGTCCCTCATTTTATAATAGAGTTCCCCCTTGTCCCTGTGCTCGATGGCAGCTGACCTTCCCTTACAGAAGACATGTTGATGTGTTCATAAAATACCACCTTTATCCACACAGCCACTAAGTCTAGGGTTTAGTGCAGTTTCTACTTGGTTGCCTGCAACAAATGTCAGGCCTATTGCTCTGTAGCTTCCCAGACTCCAGAACCCCTCCCCAAATCCCTCCAAGCATTGCAGCACCACAGATGGACTCATAAGATGCCAACACTGGGGAAGCTCTTTGGAAAGAACCTTAGGCTATTCCCAGCCCTTTCATCGATGGAGCTCTCCAGGCCTCAGATCAGGCCCCACCTAGTCACAGAATCACAGAGGGGCTGGGGTTGGAAGGCACCTCTGGAGATCATTTGTGCAACCCCTCTGCTCAAAGCAGAGTCACCTTGAGCAGGTTGCTCAGGACCGCGTCCTCTTGGCTTTTGAACTTGCCCGAGGACAGAGACTCCACAACCTCTCTGGGCAACCTGTTCCAGTGTTTCACCACCATTTCTTTCATTCTAACTTCCCGTATTTCAATTTGTGCCCATTGGGTCTCATCCTGTCACTGGATTCCACAGAGAAGAGTCTGGCTTGTCTTCCTTACCCCACCCATCTCCAATCAGGTATTTATACACTTTGACAAGACACCCCTCGAGCCCGCTCTTCTCCAAGAAAAATGATCAGAGCTCTCTCAGCCTCTCTTTGTACGGCGCATGCTCCAGTCCCTTTCTCATCTTAGTGGCCCTTCGCTGGACTTGCTCCAGTATGTCCATGTCTCGCCTCTACTGGAGAGCCCAGAACCAGCACTCCAGATGTGTCTCACCAGTGCTGAGTAGTGGGGAAAGATTGCTTCCCTTGGCCTTGCAGGCAATGCTGTACATAATGCAGCCCAGCAGGCTGTTGGCTGCCTTTGCCACAAGGGCACACTGCTGGCTCCTGGTCAACTTCTTGTCCACAGGTGCATGGAGTTTTCTCTCACCAGTTGCATCTCTCTTTGTTGAACTTCATGAGATTCCTGTTGGCTCGTTTCTCCACCTTGTTTAGGTCGCTCTGAGAGGCAGCTCAACCACCTTATTTATCAAACACTCCTCCCAGTTTTGCATCATCTGCAAACTTCTCAAGGTTGCATTCCATCCCATCATCATCAAGGTCATTAATAAAGACATTAAAGAGCACTGGCCCCAGCACAGATCCCTGGAGTGTACTACTAGTTACTGGCCTCAGCTGGACTTTGTGTCACTAATCACAATCCTTCAAGTCCAGAAGTTCAGTCAGTTTTCAAATCCACCTCGCTGTGTTTACCTAGTCCACATTTCATCAATATGTCTACAAGGCTGTTATGGAGACTGTGTCTCCATACATACTAAAGTCGCAATAAACAATATCCAATGCTCTTCCCCTGTCCACTGAGCTCGTCATTTCATCATAGAAGGCTATCAGTTTAGCCAGGCATGATTTCCCCTTTGTAAATCCATTCCGGCTACTCCTAATCACCTTCTTGTCCTTAATATCTTTGCTGATGACTTCCAGAAGGATTTGCTCCATTACCTTCCCAGGGGTCAAGGTGACACTGTCTGGCCTGTAGTGCCCTGGATCCTCTTCCTTGCACTTCCTGAAGACAGGCAAGATAGGAGTGACTTTTGCTTCATTCCACTTCCCCAGGTCTCTACGACCTTTCAAGCATAACAAAGAGTGGTCTCACAATGACATCAGCCAGCTCCCGCAGCACTCACAGATGCATCCCATCAGATCCCATCATCTGTCTGTTCATTCAGTCCTGACATGTATTCCACGGACATGGTGATGCGCAAGAGACTGTGGCTTGCATCCCCCACAAGGAGGGATTACAGTGTAGAGGAACATTCCCAAGTTCCTCTTACCTGTAGCCAGATGCAGAAATTAATTTTGGTTTGCTTCAGACTGATCTCTGAACTCCCTTTCAATCTCTCATCTTCTACTGACCTTCCGCCTCTCTAGCAGGCTTCCTGTTCCTTCTGCAGTTGGGAAAAAAACCTCACAACATTGGTAGCTTTAATATCTTTTGTTAATTGTTTTTCAAACAACGTTTTCTATAGCCTAATGGTGTTTTCATATTTAACTTGCCAGACTTCATGCGCCTACCTGATTTTCCCCCGGACATAGATTCCACTTTGTACTTTCTTACCTCTCGTACCTCTACCAACATACTGAGCCATGGAAGCTGCTATTTGGCTCCATCATCATATACAAATTTAAAGGTCAAGATCTCAGCTTGAGCTGTAATGGCAGAGTGCAGCTGAAGTGACTTCCTCCTGTAGTTTTCTCTTCTGGACTATGCCCATTCATCTGAGTTCCAGGCATGGTTACAATAAAGGTACCAAAGAGACCACAAGCCAAGCGCACATAGGGAATGGTCACAAATACTTGAGAGAGATGAACCTGAAGTACATAAGAAAGAGCAGAGTGCCAGTGTTCACAAATGGCATGTCCAAACAGAGCATGTGGAGAGCTTTGTTTTGCCTCTTCTCTCCTGCTGAGGACAAACCAGCCCTAGGCAGACCTCAGCTCCCAACATGGATATGATTAAGGCAGGTAACTGCACTTTCCCCCAGGAAGGGCTCTCAACCTGCTTTGCACCACAGCCTTCCTGGACTACACATTTTGGGGGGAGGGAGAAGAAACAGGGAGGAGAAGAAGAGGGGAAAAAAGAGCCCTATGGAACATTACTACTTCCTGCACATCCTAGATGCCCCCCAACACAAGAGCTCCTGGCATAGGAGCACTCCCAGCCAGCACAGAGAATATAATCATTATTCAGTTTCTTCCAAGGAGGCCAGGTCCAGGATTACCTTACTGATCCTTCCTTACTCCTCTTCTGTTGCACTGTCCAATTCTGCATCTCCAACACACCCACCCACCCCACCCCCCCGGCTTCTCTCATTGATGTACTACACACCTGGGTACCAGCAAACCGTCATGAGCTCAAGGACAAAGGAGACAGGGCAAGAAACAGCTAGTGCCTTCTCACCACTTCCCACCATCCTTGACTGCCTATCAGCAATGAAGAAAGCACAGGCAACTATTTTACATCTCAAGGGAAAACTGTTTCCCTGGCTCTTGAGTCAAGGAGTCACAATAAAACTCCTCTGCACACAGTCCCCACCAGTCCTTTTACAGCCTCTCAAAATGTTTCCCTGGACTCCAGGGTCTTTAGATCAGGCTCTGAAAGGCTGGTGGGAAAATGAATGGCTGCAGCACAAGCTTTCCACTTTTAGGTCTACAAGAGCACAGACACAGTCGCTACTATAGGAGGCTGTAGCCCATCACCCAGGGAAAAAGCAACACAATTTCTCATGGAGTGTCCTATTCCATAACATCCAGACTTTCCGAGTGAGACTAAAATGCCTTAGTTCAGATAGATCGCAGGTCATGAATGATAGGGCGATACCTGTTTGGATTAGGAATCAGTACCACACACTGTGCTTGCCTCTGTTCCCTCCACCCAAGTCCCAAAGATGGTACGTAGCCATGGTCCACAGAGCCTTCTTTCCACAGGTGCTTATGCTCAATTTGTCTCATGTTCATTCCACACCCCTAATTTTAGTGAGTCACTTCAGGACACAACTTTAAAATGCTTTTCTGCATAATAGCTAACAGATTGCTCAGACCTATCATCAATGCCTCACAGAACAACATAGAACATCTTGGCAGAGAGAATTAAGAGTAAGAACTGTATTTATTTTTCTTTCAGAAGACAAAGGGAAAAAGGCCAAAGGCTGCTTTGGTTTGATCCTCTCCTTATCAAACCTCAGAACACTGACTCTACAGGGGAAAAAAAACAAAGAAAAACAGCAACAAAAAACCCACTCCACTTATCCAAAAAGGCACTTTCCTAGAATAAGCAGTGGTATATCAAGCCAGATATTCATTGCAGTGGGTCCCAAACACTCCCATAATCAGTTCATGGTATTGCCACAGTACAGTCCCCTGTTATGCCTTTATGATCACCAACCACCATTTTACCATCTCTGGTAGGGGTTCCTAGCTCACTAAGATTTCTTTTGGTTAGCCCAGAGGGCCCAAAACAGAAGGAACCAGTAGAAGGAGAAACCATGCCTCACTGAGCACACACTAGGCCAGCACTGACAATTTTGCAGCTGCTTCTAAAGAAAGCAGTGAAAAAAACCCACAGAGTAGTGACAGTGAGAGTAGGGAGTGAAAACAGCATCCATTTATACCACTTAGCTTATTGAAGAATGCTTATACAGTCAGAAAGATCTGTTGTTTCCCCACAAAGTCTTTGTGCTTAAAGATGTTCAGTGTTGGGAGAGCTGCAGACATTCAAAATCCTGAATGCCTCCAGGATATACCATGAAGCTGGGCAGAACAAAGGGGCAACACTACATACATACATGCATGTGGTGCCAGCCACTGGAAGGGTGCTTTCAGCACCTTCTTCACTCCAGAGTAGCTACTTGTGCACAGACCTCACACCCTGCCCAACTCACAGGCAGGTAGCTTTCAAACAAAGCAGCACTGGCTTCAGATCAACACCAGACAGCGCAGCATTAAAAAAAAAAAAGTCCGCACCCTCCTTAAGCTCCTATGGCCAGGTTCCCTGAGGGACATGGAACTGCTTTGTAAAAGTGATGGGCATTTTTATCATCAAAGAACAGACAAATAAACCTGAGACAAGAGAGAAATATTGCATGCACAGTCTTTTACGATTTTGACCATTGCCTTGGCTAAACTGAGTGAACCTCACATTGCTTATGGTTGACCTGGGAAACAGAAGAGGCCTCAGACAACCGTAGATATAGAAATCATTTGAGTCACACTCAGAGGACTTGCAGGAAGCACCACATGAAAGAGTTGTCACTTTGGGGCCAGGTGACACTGAAGATCTGACTGACTCATGGTCATCAAAGGGGCCATTGGACCACCCCACTGCTGTTCCTAGGTGTAAGAAGAGGAGGCACACTGGAGGCAGAAAAGATTTTACAGTGAGATCATAATCTCTTAGTAGTGTAGGAGAGGGGATGGCCAATGCTCTGCTCATCTGCATTAAGCCTATTGTAGTGCCAAGCTCATGTGCCTCAGTGATCCCCTTCAGAGTGTGGTGGGGACTAGATATAACGATGCTGATGGTCTCAACCTTATTCTTGTTTCTCACTGCTCTTTCTCCATTATTTTCTGACAAGAACTGTAAGAGCATCAATACGTCCTTTTGGCCATCAAGGCAAGGGACGAGTTTTCTCCCACAGTTTCCCCAACAAACTTGCTTCTGTGGTGGGAACCCTCAAAGGCACAACAGCACCTTGCAAGAGATATGTTAACTTTCCCCACTGCAATTCAGGAAGATGCTCAGGGAGAAGAGTAAAGCTTTCCTGGACAGTGAATTGCAGGAGTACTGCAGGCTACTTGAAGAGGTCCACCATAAATGACCCATAAATGGACTTGAATTTAGACAGTACAGGTTCATTACCAAGCTCTCTGTAACCTTGGAAATACTTGGAAATATCATGCCTTTCCTTTAGGATCCATCCAAGTGCTGAAAGATCTGGTGCATCTTAGACACAGTTATGGACATTTGGTCACAGAGACAAACACAGTATAAAAGATAGTTCAGCTCTTCCTGTGTCAGGTGCATTTCAGGTGTGATTTGGATGAGCTGTCCTGCTCATAGCAGGGTGTTAATTTGCCACTACTACAAAATAAAACATTGTTGCGCAAGAGCTCCTTCTAAATGATGAGCTGGCCTCAGATCCTCATGTTCTGATTTGCACCAAATTTCCACGCTTTTAGATCTATGGCGTCAAACAGATACTGCAGCATCCTGCTCCCTGCTCAAACCAGACATGAGAAAGTCTCCTCCACCAAAAAGAAAAAGAAGTTGCTTTAGCCCTTTCTTTCTTCTCTGTTTTCCTCTACATTTTTCTCAGGACACCTCCTCTACCACATCCTTAACTTCCTCCTCAGTTCCTGTTCTTTGCTCTCCCATCCTTTCATCGCTTTGAGGACCGCACTTCAGAAGTCCTGAGAATCAGGCTATGAGATATGCATTTCCACAAAGGCCTCTTCTTTCAGCCATAGAAAGGGGCCTTACTCTTCTGAAAGGCTGATGGAGGCTGCCACAAGTGGCCCTGCACTTGCTCCCCTCCTGAGATTTCTCTACCTGACCAAGCAGAGGAGAAGAAGGGTCCTGCAGAGAAGCAAAATGTTGCTGGTAGGCAGTTAAAGTCAAGACAAAGAGCTGCACAGACACCAGCTGAAGCTACAGGCTCCACCTACACCCCACAAACAGCTTTTATCCTCAGTTCCCACCACCTCACTTCAAAAGAAGGTTCATTTGTGATGGAACAGCTGGAGAGTTTAGCGTCCCAGGCAACATCTCTGACGCTTGAGTCACTGCTGTTCGTAGTCCTTCTTCATGATATCGTACGTGGCAGGGCAGAAGTGAGAATGCAGCTGAGCCAGCAAAGCCTGGGATGTGATCTCTAGCCTTGTCCCTTGGCTCTTCTTGTTCCATACATGCACTGCATAGGTGTTATTAAAGAGGTGGTGAAGTTCTGAGGAGCTGACCACTTCAAAGTATTTCTTCCAGTCCTGCCACCGAATGGGATAAAAAGCCTCACGGGGCAGAGCACTCACTCCTTTGCAGCTCGTACTGCTCCGAAGACTCCTGATGGAGCACCACTTCTTGAAGACACGTGTTAGGAGCTGTGGGCCCTGGTGCCCCCAGATCCAGCTGTTGTAGTTCTCCACAAAGTCTTTCATGCAAAGCTCCATGAACTTGTGTTTGGGCTTAAAGGACAGAAAGGCCCCGTTCAGTACATACTTGGACTGGGTACCAAGCACATTGGTGAGGTTCTTCAAGTTCTTAAGCACAATGAAGTCTGTGTCCAGGTAGATGCCACCGAATTTCCACATGATGGCAATTCTGCAGGCGTCAGACAGGACAGGTAAGAAATAAGGCTCCCAGCGCTGCTGAGCCTGCAAGTACCACTTTGCCAGAGGTGTTCCAGAGAAAAGCTCTGGCAAGTCCAGGGGACGGATTTCCACGTTGGGGAAGCAGCTCAGCAACGAGAAGCCCCAGTGGTTGGGTAACGAGGCGTTACCGTTTGCCAAGCCTTTCATGAGCACCACGACCCTTGTCCCAGGGTGCGTCCTGGCCGCTGACTCCACAGAGCATGTGAACAGGTAACTTGGGTTAGTTCGCTCCGAGGTCTCCACAAAAAACACATCCCCTGGGGCAGGAGGGGGCCCACTGGCAGTGGGACGGGGAGGAGAAGGCACAGAGTGAGCACAGCGGATTTCAACAGGCAAGCTGTAGACCTGGGCCCTGCCCTTAGAGTCTTCCGTGATTCTCCAGTACAACACGATGGAAGCAAATGACATGAACTTAAAGGTGAGGATAAACAGAGCCCTGAGCTTGTGGCTCAGCACCACCCTGGTCAGTTTTAGCAGGCAGCTGGGCATCCTGAGCATTCTTGCTCCCATCAGAGCCTGCTCTTCCAAGACAACCGTTGTGATCTGAAGGGGAGGAAAGAAGAAAAAGACATTGACAGGGAAGGCAACAGACCATGAGTCTCAGGACAGTACTATGGCAGAGCTGCATGCTGAACTCTCCTTCATGCCGGCATGCTTGAATTATGCATTTAGGTCATCTTTAAAAAAGCACCCTGGCTTCTCCACGCTGCCACAGTGCCCACAGGGCCCCATCAAAAACCACAGTCCATGTTCAAGTTGTGAGGTTATGTGACGAAGCTCATCTGCACACCCACAAAAAGCTCAGAGAGAGACAATAGCAGGAGGGGGACCTCAAATATACCCTGCCAGGCTACTCCCAGGCCCATCAGCCCATCAAAGGCCCATCTGCCCAAGCCCAGAGGAGCACAGGAGCACAATGGCAGGCGGGATCCCAGATCAAGGACTCGGGAGGAACCAGCACCTTGTCTGGGCCCCTCCCAGGGCTGTCCCAGTGTTCAGGCATGAAACCCATCACCACAGTCACCAGAAGCAGCTCTCCAGATCACCTTTCGGGCTAAGGGGGTCAGTGCCTAGGGGTGGGACATATTATAAGGTGCAGGAGAAGAACAGTTTGGAATCACACAGGACTTACGAGATACTTAGCAAAGGAACCAAAGGCAGGGCAAGGGAGGGGCTTAGGTGATTTTGCGAGGAACAAGAGTGGGAAAATAGAGATGTAAGGGAATAACAAGGGCCAGACATAGGTAAATAGCTTGCTGGTCAGTATGCTTGTCTGGCTGTGCCCTGCGCCGGGATCAGCGCAATGTCTCTTGTCATCTTATTAAATTCCTTTCTGATGCTTTCCTGGGTGAGGGCTTTCAATTCTGTGTGCGTATCGAGGTGTGAATGCAGCAACTGGGGTCAGACCACGGGTCAGAGGGCCGATGTGTGCCAGCAACTGGAGTGAGTGTGGGTGTGCAAGTGTGCAACGGCTAGCAAAGATCAAGTGGACCAGCCTGTGAGTATGCAAAGTGGCCTGGGAGCCAGGAGCATGAGTGGGTCCCTAAGGGTCAGCTCTGGGTGTGAAAGCACCTGTATGTCTCCAAGGGAGAGAGTACAGGAGGGTCGGCTATGGGACATGGAAAGTCCTGGCCAGCTGTGTGTGTGTGTTTGACGGTTTGTACCAGCAACTGGAGTAGGACTGGAGCCTTGGGGACTTGTATGTCCAGGTGCCAGCAACTAGTGAGACTGGGATCCAGGGGCAGCTACTGGGCTGAATGTCTAAGCCCAGCTGCTGGAGGGATCCGCCTTGTACATACATCTACGTATACTCTCACTTGTGGACTTCCATCCTGTCCAGCCAGAGAGGGGAGCAGGATGAAGCTGTTAGTGCTGCCTATGTTCATGTGGGTGCTCTGAGTGTCTGCCTGTGATCTGTACGGCCAGCCATGTATATGTACATATATACACGTAGTGTAAACGTATGCTTTGTGTGCGTGTGCCTGCTGAATACATCTTCAGCCTCACTACTGTCTGGACATGGAGCAGCAGCAGTCTCACCTCTCTCAGGCTGTTGCATCTGGTATGATATATCGTCCTTTAGCAAAAATTACTCTCCTTCAAAAACAAAATAGGGTCAAATCGCCCCCTTTGTTTATCACAAACCAAGACTGACCCTTACTCCCCTGGATGCATACTGTGCTTGCCACTTGTAAGGAAATACAGCACTTACTCCATTTTATCTTCATCAGTCCATTATTTTCAAATCAGACATGTACAGGAAGAATCCTAGATACTAGGATTTTAGATTCTCTTTTGTCGTCCAGTTTGCTGCTACTACACTAATGATCCTGACACCTGACAGTGAGTGGGACAGCTGCTTCTGAGGTGTTTCACTTCCCCAGAGAATAACCACCTGCCAGCCTTCCCCAAAACTGAGAACTCATCTAAAACCCCGGTGCTATCATCTGTTTCTGTCAAGAGGTCTCAGCTCCCAGAATCACAGAATGGTACTTGTTTCCCTTCCATTTATTCCTCGATAACTACCCTGTGTGCTGTATTTGCTACAAAGCTCTGCAACATGGTAGTATTTACTGTTTCCTTCATACGGCACCTCTGTTCTTGACCATGCTCTTAATTTTATATTTAAGCCTCTAGACTTAAAGTACTTAACCCCTTCCTTCACTGAAAAAGATCATATTTTTCCCTTCTTTCACCATTTAAAACCACACTTTGTGAAAGAGAATTGAACATTACGACTGTTAAGCCTTTAGTACAGCAGTCATCTTTAAAAGACACACTCTCCTCTTTTCCCACCTATTCTACCCACAGAGCCAGACCTTCTCTAGCAGTACGCTCAAGTGTAGGGGGACACCTATATACCCTCCTGTCAGGCAGTTGAGCTGGGATACATAGTGCTATTTCTGCTTTTACAAGCCTGGTGCGACTGTCCTGGCCAGCCCCCAAGTTTAGATCCCTGAAGTCCAAAGCATAGATTTAACTGTAAAGAGGTATGTTGCAGCAGATGAGAGAGTGGAGCTGAGTTTATCTCCCAGAAAGTCCAACAGTTTTTCACAGTCTGAAATAAGGTGTGTCAATGCACACAGTTTAATTGAAGGGCACGGTCATCAATATGCCAATCCCTTCCTCAAAGCCTGCAGAGTCAAAGTGGCTCTTAAGTGTGCCAGGCTCTTAATAAAGAAAAAAAACAGTAAGGTTTCATGAGGAATATACTCTTTAAAGAAAAAAAAAATTCTCTGAAAGATGCAAAACATTTTAGTGTCTTCTCTGCTTTAATCCATTTCCCTTTTGGTGTAAGTCTGCATAATTTAAAAGAAATAAAATCAATACAATCCAACAGTAAAAACAGAAGTTTTGTGAGACAAATCAAAAATGTGCAGAATGTAATAGAGAACTACATTATGCCTGCTACAGATAGCTATGGGTCAGCTTAATAACAGAACAGAATTTTCCATTTCAGATTAATCATTCTTCAGTTGAAAAGAAGAAAAATCTCAGTGGAGATTTTCTATCTCTCAATTTTTTTCCTCCATTTGAACAAAAGCTTTATCATCCTATGATTTTTCAACACATCTTCAGTCTCTCAGAGAGACTGCTTTGGAGCATTTCTATTCTACCTGTAGACAATGACACATCATCTGGCTGGTAGCACCGGGCACTGGCACGCCTGAGAATGGCCACATCACAGTGAGCTGCCCTTCCCTGCCGTACCCTCTGCTTTCTTCAGACTCTAACAGGGTAACACACCCTTTCTTTCCATATAGTTGCACGAAATGGCAAGACCCTGCCATCTTCCCTCCCTCTGTTCTTTCACTTTTCTATCGCTCCACTTGTGGTTGGAAGGAAGAAGAGTGAGGGAGTGAGATTTTCTTTAACCACATTACACCTGGAGTACACAGTATAGTTACTGCTAGGCTAGTAGTACTGCACCAGCAAACAGTTTGGGGATGGGGGTAAAGAGATGGCTATGCAACTCCACCCTGCAGAAACAGCACATCAGTGGCAAAAGTTTACTCCAGCTCTGCCCCACAATGAATCTTTTCCAGCCTGAATATAAGGGTTTGCAAATAAAACTGCATCTGTTCTATAGCTTTTGCCTACAACTTGTTCAAAGATCACCACTTGTGAACATCTGCAACTGGCTGGTGCTGGCCCTTCTCTAGAAAACTGTACTCGGGAAAATGCCAAAGTGCCGACACAGCAACACAGGGGTATGCCAGTCTCACACATGGAGAGAGGAAACTCTACCCAGATTATGTCCACACGGGGTTTGTACTGCTTGGCCATGTCATTGCTAAACCACTTTACATCCCAGCATAAGGAGTATACTGCCATAGGCAAAACATTCTTGACTTGTGGAATTTCACTTAATTTATTACAAATTAACATAAACTTTTAATTAATGATTCAGGTACTGGGGGCAGGGGGAGACACACGACACGACGGACTACCAACCAACAATTAAACACGTTGGGAAACATCTTTCCCCCCCCATCCCCAGGCTCATCTTCAGTCCAACACGTCTCCTCCTCCCTTCCTAGTCTCAACTTCCCTTGTTTTCACTGTGGGTTACACTCAGTCTGTCCCAATTCCTTCGGTGAGGCAAGAGGAGACAAAGGAGGTTGTGGGTCAGTCCTTAACAGTTTCTTTTGGCTGCTTCTTGCATCTCACTTTTCCCCCACTGCTCCTTGCTTCTTACTGCTCCTCTGCTCCAGCATGGGTCCTCCACAGCCTGCAGTCCCCTGGTGTGTACCTGCCCTGGCACAGGTTCGCCATGGGCCACAGTCCCTCAGTGGTGTCCCTGCCCCAGCATGGGTCACAGCCCCTCAAGGGTACCTCCTCCAGCACAGAACACCTCCTTCCAAGAGAGCATCTCCAGCCATGCACCCAACAATGTCCCCTTCCACACGTCTCCTCCACTTCTTCCTCCCTTTACTCCAGATGTGTCTCTTCACATATCTCCTCGCATCTCCTTTTGCATGTCCTCATCTCCTCTCATATCTCCTCCTGTGTCTCCTTTTAGTTGCCCTCACACATGTCCTTTTGTCCCTCCTGCCACATGTCACCTTTTCATGTCCTTTTTTGTGACTCCTCATGTCTCCTTTTCTGCATCCTCAGATCTCTCCTCCCATGTTGTCCTCATGTGTGCCCTTTTGTGTCTCCTCTCATGTCCCCTTTCTGCAAGTCCTGTCCCTAGCAGCTCCCGCCCTTTCTTGAACAGGTTCGAGCAGAGGCCCCGTGTGCTGCTCTGACCGGTTGCAGTTTTGGTGTGCAATGGGCTGGTTTCGCCTGTTTTGGAGCTGGCAGCTCATGACCCCTTTCCACACAGGTCACCCCTGCAGCCCCCAGCTCCCCACACCCTGCCAGTTATGCCTGATACAGAGTACCTTGTAATGTTTAAATACAGAGAAGTCCCTAGCTTTTTTTTTTTCCCCCCTGTAAGGGTGAAATCTGGATTTGGATGTTGCATTACCAACTAGTGAACAGTTCTGCATTACCTAGTGCAAACAAAAGCGGTTATAAAACCCATTAGGTAGTCCAGGTTACCGACTTCCTGAACAACTCATGTATTTATTGACCTTTGCGGTAACATCTGCTTCCAAAAGTTCCCTGTATAAGCCTTTAGAAAAGTTTGTTTAGAAACAAACAAAGAAAATGAGTGAGCATAAGTGACACGACATCATTTACCTACTTCCAATGCAAAGGGCTTGCCAACAATTTACTGATGGCTTCACGTTCCAGAGAACTCATTTTATGATTTGCTCAAGCCTGTCAACAGCATACCCTAAACGTCTCCTTAGCACATGCTAAATGACTCTCTACCAGTTAAGCAGGAAGGTAAGGACATCCCAGCACTGCCACCCCATCTGTACGTCCTTCTCCAGAAAGCAAGGCTTTGTGTTGCAGCTAAAACAACCTAAGGAGAAATTTCCAACAAAAGGGGGATTCTCTCAGGTATCCGAGGCAGAAAATTCTGCCTACAAAATAAATACGAAGCTTTTTTGATGGTTTAGCTCCCACAGAACAGCTCGACTGAAGCACAAGTCTTGGGAAAACTGAGGGAAGGTGGTTAAGAGAGCACTATCACCCCCTTAACACTTCTCCCTTACGAGCAGTGGGGAGACAGCAATGTCCCTGTTTGATTTCTTTTAAAGATACTCAGCAGCTGAACAGGACAGAAATATCTCAGGCAGTAAATAGGTGCAGCAGATTACAACAGCTGTTCCAGCAACAACAGTGAAAGCACCAGGGAAACCACAGGCTCCTCCATGGCAGTGCAAACACCTCTAGGGCTAGAGCAAAAGCTCCATTTCTTCCTAGCATGTCTGCTGAAGTCTTCTCTGAACCTACAAGATGGTTGATGGCGATATACCACTGAAGTCCCATCTAGCAATTTCAATTGATGAAACAAAACAAAAGGAAATGACCACAGGCAAAGAAATGACTGCCACACCAATGCAAACACGCACCTGCGTTTGCTTAAAATTCACTCATGTTTTTACTTTAAAAGGTGCTTTGTGACTAAAATGCAAAGCAAACACTAATAAGCTCTGAGCAAGGGAGCTTCCTGACCCTGTCAGAAAGAGGCACTTTAAGACTTTGCTGGGACAATGCAGAGATGATTGAGAGGCAAACAGGTCCCACAGCAGTGACAGTAAAGAGCCAAGTCCTCCCTCACGGAAACCAGGCTGCATTTTTCCCTGGGGCAGGGGACAGATCTGTTGAGTTCATTTACTGTGATGCACACACCAAGGAATAAACCTGTTTGTTCTTTTGAAGTACCTTTAGTATAGTACTTTCTGTGCAGGATGGTGTGCCGCACCCCAGCATCAATCACAACATCCATCCCACGAAATGGCCTTCACTTGCTGCCAGATACCTCCTTCTATTTGAGCCCCGATGGTTAGTTAACCATGGCTGAAGCAATATGCTGTTGGCTCAGCAAGGCACAGAGCACGCCATTCAAGAGTTTCCACGTGGCAGACAGGGCTGCAATTCACTGAAGGAGGTATAATAGAAGTTTAGAGCATTTCTACATGGGTCAGGTAAAGTGCTTGTTTCAAATGCTTTGTTAAGTAAGATCCCTAATACTGAGTCCAGGATGTTTTCACAGATTAACATTAGAAAAGATCCAAAGTCTTCTTGCTGCTGCTTCATGGAGAAGGTCAAATCCATAATTCCATTTCTCTCTGATGACAGATTTTAGCCCTTGCTTTTTTTTTTTTCTCAGAAAGCCATGACAAGTTTTTTGGGCAGTGCACCTTTTCCTCTAAAAGCTGCCAGAAACATAATTCACAAGAAAACACACAAAATCTTAAAATCTCAAACTAGTATCAAAGAAGAATTGTCAAGGTAGACTTTTAAGTAACATTTGGTGCACCAAAATTAAATATATTAAGCTTGAATCTAGAGCTAAGGGAATTTAGAATAACCAGTGGGTGTAATTCCCATCAAACACATTTGGTGTTAAGGCACCCTTAAGTATAATTTAAAAAAAAAAAAAAAAGCTGCTGAAAGTTTACATAAATCAGTTCCCAGTTACTGTGTTTCAGAGCAGCTACAGATAACGCATTTCCTTCCTTTCAAGCACAATGGAAAATTAAAGCTTGCAAAGCTTTCATCAAGAACAAATTAGGAAAAAAACCAGATCTACAGACTATGCGAATTGTCAAAGCAAAGTGTACAGTGTCTTTCAGTCCAAAGACCATACACAACACTGCTCTGCACGGTCCCTTCTGCTTTTATCCCTGCGCTCTTTCAGGTTTAGCACATTTGCCAAGAACAGCAAGCAGGAAGTCACTATGTGCCGTGGAGAGTTATGGTCAAGAGCAGCCTCCAGAAATACTTGGAATAGGCAGCCCGCAGCAGAAAGGCGGACGAAGGACTCGCGTTTGGAGCTGTGCTTTTTGGTTCTGCCCCCGTGCTACAGATTATATGGAAGCGGATGCAGGTCAGTTTGTATGAAGCCATTCACACGATCACAGCCTAAGGGGAAACACGGTGGCCTTTCCAAAGAGTACACCAGGTACCATAGTTAACATATTTAAAATGCCTTGACCTTTTACACAACCTGAATCTAAGTTAAAGCTTCCTGCTTATTAAGGCTTCCCCCAATACTAATACTGTACATATGAAACACCAAGGGATAATGCATTTGATTCTGTTCACTTCTCCATGATAATATGCTATTTTCACTTAGTTCAACCAGGGCGTATCAGGATCATACGTAACCTCCCTGAACGCACTCGTTTTAAAATTCAACGCTGTTCACGCTCCACATGGCATTCACACAGAGAATTTAGCTACCTGATCTAGAGCAGAGATTTCTAATATTGAAATCACGACTGCCTGCTCAAATAAACACAGGGCTGAACTGCTCAAACAAATACAGGGCTGAAGGGGAAGGGGCATTTCGGACTTGCAGCTTCCCCAAAGCCTTCCAGGCAGCTCGGCAGGTGTGAGCAGCGCCTCTGCGGCGAGGCCACCACGGTGTGGGGCGGGAGGGCCCACTGGTGAGTATCTGCTCCTCACCCCCCCACACGCCTTGCCCGCTCCGGCACACCTCAGGTCATCCAAAAAGCCCCAGGAAGCTTCATTTTCTTTCTAACTTTACGAAAAGCTGTTGCTAGTCTTTAGACTCTTTATTGAAATACAAGACTCCGCCTGTCCTTGCAAGGATCTCAGATGATCTCGAGTATTTCTTAGTGACGCTTCAAAAGCACAAGTAAAACGCTACAGCCTGGTGTCTTCCTGAGATTTCTATGCCTATTTCATGAATAAAGTGTTAAGATTTACTTGCACCTGACAGACACAACAGCAGAACATACTGCAAAGCCCCAGCACCAGGTATTGTACAGCTGGCCAGCGCTCCCAGCTGCAGAGCACAGCACCCCAGCGATGTGGGAGCTGTAACCAACCTGCCTCCCAACTCAAAAAGTCCTGTGGTAATTCGAAGGACACCCCTCATTTTCTTTTTTTGAACCTCCATCCCTCCTTCATGGTGGGCCATAGCCCCTTCACTTCCTCATCGCAGGTGCACCATCCCACACGTTGCTCTGTTCCACACCTTCCTCCCCGCTCTGCCATGGCCCTTGAGCCCAGCACAGGAGACACCGGGAACAGCAGCTATGGAGGACGGCTTCAGGAATCAGAGATGGCAACAGCAAGCATCACCAACCCAGAAACCTTGAGCTGTGAGGCAGGACAGAAGATGGAACTGCTGAACAGAGCAGACAGCACTGTACGAGGCAGATGGGTTGCAGGTAGGGAACTGGGAAGGAGCTGAGAAACGTGGAGAGGGCTTTTAAGCTGAGGCTCTTGCCCCTGACATTGCAGCCATGCCTGCGTCTGGCCCCGTACCCCATTGATCCCGACCCTGCCCCATGGACTGACCCCCAGCCTGGCCACAGAGCTGCCTCACCCCTGTGGCCAGACCTCATGTGGGGCTCCTGGCTGAGCCCGCTGCACCCCAGGGCTGCCCCATTCAGCTCACAGGGGCTGGCATGGGTCGGGGAGGGCCTGCCTGGCCCCCTCATTCCCCAGCAACCGCCGTGCCTCCCCAGTGTACTGGGGTAACACCATAGAGCATCAGGGTGCTGGGCTCCACTGCGCCGAACCAAGGTGCCTGGGGGGTGGAGTGGTGACGGGTTTCATCCTGGTGGGAGCACCAAGCGATGCAACGAGTGCAGCAGAGCGAGGAAAGATGCCAGGGACACTGCCAGGCACAAAAGGGAGCAGAAGGATTTATGGACAGACCTGGGTAGAGAAAGGCTGCCAAAATCAGGAACCCAGCTACAGTGCATAGTCAGAACGGTATCTCCTTCCCCCCAAAATAGTACACGAGTATCTTATTCAGCACCCTGTCAAGAAAAGTTTCCCAACACTTGTTTTTACAGCTTAGCATTTGGGTCTTCTTTAACTGAAAGGAGCAGGTTTTGCACCTCACAGCTTTTAGCTTTCAAGAAATAGACCACACAAACCCTTCATCAATATTGAAAAGAAAAGAGAAGGCACAATTTGGCTGTGGAAAGCTGCTGGAAAGGACAAACAGACAAAAGGGACAGGTGCTAGCAGTAGATCAGCTAGCAAACTGGTAACAGCTCTTTGCCACCAACAGCTTCCAAATAGTAGTTTCCTATTACTGCGTGTTTGCAGAAAGCCATGCACACTCATTGTATAAAAGGGCTGGAAACTCTGTATAAAATTTAAGTCCAAACACTATTTTAACCCTCACAGCTCAAGCAAATACTGGCACGTGGCTAGAAAAGGAGCAGCTCTTTGGAAGGACGAGCACATACAGGAGACTGCAAGAATACGGAAGTCAGAACAATGCCTGCTCAGGAAGCGAGCAAATCCTGTTAATCATCAGTATTAGTGCTGCCTACAAGCTTATGCAAGGGCTTCACAGCAGACCCTGCAAAACAGAGAGAAGGCACTGGAGATACTGTCCTCTTCCACAGCGAGGTCAGTCATACATGACTGGGCATTCAGCAGCATTAACAAGTGAAGAGTCAGAGCCTATCAGAGCATACTAATGATTAAAAAACCTCAAGCCTAATAGGCCAGTGTATAGTGATTTTTCCTTTCCCTAATCTGGACAATGCTTTCTTTCTCTGTTTTTAAAATCCAGAGACATGCTGGAGAGGAAAGATGGTCCAACAGCAGACCATTACACATGGATTCAAGGATTTCTATTTAACTTGCTGCTCTGGAACAGGTTTCTTACAGGCCAAGAAGTATGTCACTTACTTAAAACTAAAGCATAAAATCTCACCTCCACCTTGAAATCATGGTGAAGTAGATGTCTAATTTTCTCCAAGGATCTCAGGGGACTGTTTTTCTGTCTCTAACACAACTTTCCTTCCGTGAACATGGAAGAATTACTTTCCTCCCTCGACGGAGCCACTGCAAGGCTGAACATACTCGAGATCGGGAGATATTAACCCATGTGTCTTGCACAGATGGGAGGTTTTGCACAATTATACAAAACATACAATGAGAACATTTTCCTTTTTATCTGAAAAACCTAAAGATTAACAAGATTGTATTTAATCTTTCGCTCGCAGAGGAGCGGTTGGTTCACAATGCCGTAATCCTCATTTAAACTGTTGGGCAGAGTTCCCAGCCCCAGTTTAAGATAACTGTAAAAGCCAGTAGAGACAAGCAAAGAAATGAGTTACGAGCAAAGAAGCAAGTTGGTAACATGTCACCTGTTTCCCAGTGAAAGCACCACCCAAAATAAGATTCGTGAATGTGTTCTGGAATCTGAATGACCCAGTAATGTAAGGGGTTTTACGTGTTCGTTTGGGCGGGAGTGCCTGTGGAAAAAAAAAACCAAGCCCCGGTGAGAGCAGAGAATGACATCTGAAAACCAGAAGACACAGTCCAAGCTTTTAACAAGCATGGGAAGCGCAACCCTTTAGGGAGCTAAGTGACAGTACAGCTGTGCTGATTTACTGAGGGGCTGCCAGTAAAGACAAGAAGGGTGTCCCCAATCTCTCCTGCCATCACATACTGGAATGTGATCCAAACCACAACAGCACTGATGGCAACACATATCCAACGCTATACACGGCTCATCTGGTCTCCCCTCTATATATGGAACAGGCACATCTGCATGGTTTTATATGGTAATTGCCCTGGCAAACAGCTGCTTGTCTTTATGCTAATGACCAAACAAATGCAATGGAAGTAAGATGGAAGTAGAATTACTCATAAGTACCTCATGCCAAAGTATCCGCTGATGACATGACAAAACCAAGACCATGGCTAATTGTTGCTAAAGCAAGTGGCCCCACTCCCTTCCTCCTCAGGCTCTTCCCTGACACTCCTCTGACCCTGCTTTGACTACCCCTGAAAGCTAAAGCACCAAAAAGCCCGCTCTGCTGAAGGATTTGATTTTCTTACTGGTTTAGCTCCCAGAACTGGTTTTGCTCTACCGCAGGGTGAGACAGGCACAAACATTGTCACAGAAAGAGATGCAAGAACAGGCAGCCAGGAGGCTGCAGCCTTTTAGTACCACCAAACCTAGCTCCGTGGTAATGCCAAATTGCACACTGAGGCCTTCACAGTCCAGAACTACTGAACTTGGCCCCGTGATACCCCTGATCAGGAAAATCTTTATTAGAGCCACTGTCCGAAGGAGACAGCTAATGCCTTGAGCACGAGCGGAAATCCTGTGAGAAGGAAAACTTGGGGCGTAGCTACCAGCTGCTACCTGAACTCACATCTAAAACTAATTCATGGCAGGCAGATTGCTATTCACCCCGTATCACATCCTCCGGCCCTCAAGGATGACTGCCATTTTTGCGTTACCAAACGAGGGGCACGCAAACAAGAGAAGGGCCTTCACATACGGCTTCCTAGTCGGTGCTTCCACAGATGCTGCCGGAATTGCCGCAAGAACCAAAAAAGGGGAATTTGAGTTCTCCGAGATTTGCTCCTCTGACTTCCACGGCAACAAAAACCATGAGTAATAGTGCAAAACCATCGGAGCTCAGCAGAAGCTAGAGAGGGTTTCTTCAGGGTTAAGAAACATCCAGCCTATTCTGAGCAACTTCTCATGCACTAGGAAACAACATGTTAGTTTAGCTGGGTAGTTCATTCACAGCCAAAGCTTCTAAATTCGCCATCTTTCAGCAGCATTACTAGTTTTAGGTTACTACAGTTACAAGAGTTAGGTATTTTCTTACGCCTCTTTTGCACAGGCTTTTCTTCCCCCTCTCGCCACAGCAAGCATTTCTACAGCTCTATTGCGATTCTCCATCTTTCTTCCTCAGACCTTATCCCTGCTCAGACCCCGACGTTCTGCAGGGCACGTCCGCCTGGGAATATGATAGCCAACTGCACTCTCCCCTGTCACCAGTTCTGCTGTCTTTCCACCCTCTCACCCAAGCCAGCCTGTCACCGCTGGCAGAGAGGAGCTGCACATTTCTCCATCCCATCTGACCCTTTCCTCTTCATCCTCCCACCACGCTGCTGCCATTCACCTGGATCCACAGCTTCAGCATTCGAGTAGTCCTTCTCAGGTGGGATGGAGCCCCCTCCGCCCGCAGCACACGCGGACACTGTACACGCAGCTCCCTTCCCCGTGGCTGCTATACGCAGCCGCACCCTCGCCAGCTCCCTCCGACAGCGATGCCTGCACAGCAGAAACCCTCTCAAAGCTGTGTAGGGATCCGAGGGAAGCTCCCCTTCACAACCCGCAGCCGAAATGCCTTCCCACCACCGGGAGGGACACCCCCCTGCCCGCCTGGACCGCAGGAACCGCCATCTGCAGAGCTCCCACCGGGCAGGGCAGTGGCACGGAGCCAGCTCAGAGCCGCCCGGGGGTCCCGGCTGAGGGCGGCCGTGCGCGGCCGCCCCCCCCCGCCCTGGCAGCCCCCCCCCCGCCCTGGCAGCCCTCCCGGCCGCTGCGCCCGACGAGGCGAGCGGAGCCGCCGTCCCGCGAGCAGTCGGCTCCAACCCACACCTAAGGGCTGCCCACAGGGCGGCTGCTGGCCGGCACCGCGGTGGACGGGGACGCGCTGCGCTCATGGAAAATCTCCCCGTGGAAAAATACACCTTTCCCCGAGCGGCGACGGAGGACGAAGCCACCCAGCCCCGCCTGACGAGCAACCGAGGCCCGCGTCCCCCTCGCCCCGGCTGCACCCGGGCGCCGTCGCGGGGCTGCGCCGCCCGCCCCGCAGCTCCGGCCGCGGCCCCCGGCCCCGCGCCCCGCCTCACCTCCCGGGCCGCCGCTCTGCGCCCGCCGCGAAGCGCCGCTCCCTCCCGCAGCCCCGGGCATCACCGACGGCGCCCGCCCTCCCCCGCCGCCCCCCGCCGGTCCCGCCTCCGGACGGGCCCCGGCCGCCCTCTCCCAGGGGCCGCCCCGTCGGGTCGGGTCGGGTCGGGTCGGGTCGGTCCAGCCAGAGCCGCCGGGGAAACGGAGCCGTTACTCGCCAGAGCCGCCCCCGCGCCCCGGGGCGGGCGGCATCGCCCCCCCCGCCCCCGACGGCACCGAGGAACGGCTCCTCCCTGGGCAAGGGGGGGTGGATTGGGGTTTCTTAATTCGGAATATACCATTTCAAATTGCCGTAAGGCTTTTTTTCCCTCGCGCTCTCCTCCCCACCTCCAGGAATTGCTCCTCTACCCCGGGGCCGGTAATCTGAGCCACGCTGTTCACCGCAATTTTACCTGTGGTCACGCTATGACGCGTGAAGCGGAGCGCAAGTCACGGTGCGTGTCGGCGCTTGGTAGCGCATCGCCCGCGGCCGGTGGGGCGGCAGCGGGGACGGCTGGTGGGGGATTAACCCGACCCTCACGGCCCGAGGGGCTGGGGAACGACGGGCAGGAGGAGCAGGCGAGGATGGGCGCTTCCTACATCGTTTGACGCCAAGGGAGACGATTACAAGGCTAACACGGAATCAACGGTGATGTGAGACCGAACAGTTTAGTTAAAAAAAAAAAAATCAGCCCGCAGATGAGCTGCTTACATGTTGCAAAGCAAGTTTCGTATCTACCCTCAGGAAGGAAGAAGTTTTGCCTAAATTAATCCTGGCAAATTATTGCTTAACAAGTTCTTAATGAGCGTGAATAAAGAAGGGAAATTTGGGCTTTCATCTAGAAAAGAACCTTTGACTGCAAGGCGGTTAGGGGGTGGAGTAAACTGTGTGGGAAGATCACCAGAGATTTTGGGAAGCAGGTTAGACGATAATCAGGAATGGTTCAGATGGATGTAATCCTACCTGGAGCAGGGGTTGGACACGAGCTCTTTTGAGATGCCTTCCAGCCCTGTTTTTTACAATTCCCATGATACAGCATGTTATTTATGTGTTACAAAACAGTGTACCCGTGAGGAACATTTCCAGAAAAGAAATTTTGACATTTGCTTTAAACAAGAAACATCTTTTCCCCACAATTAAGTAATCGGAAACTGCTCCCCTCCCTGAAATAATGTTAAACTATTTCTTTTATAAGAATAGGCCTTAATCAAATTTGAAGGTAAAATGGATTTCAAGATATTTTTGTCTGCCCCGCTGAGCAGAATTTAGATTAATCAGGCAAAGTTGCCACCGAAGGTGTCGACGCTCACCCTCCTTGGAGCAAGGCATCAGGCCAGATGACTTCCTGAGATCCCTTCCCACCTCAGTTTTTCCACATTTCTGAGCTGCACAAGCAGCACCCTCAGCAGCCCATGGCACTGAGCCCAGGGATGCTGCTCTTTGCCTGGTCCCTGGGTGAAAGCAGGCATCGGATGCCGGGGAAGGCAAGATGGGGTTTGTGAACTCGGGCGTGTTGAGGGCCAAACAGCTACATCATGAGAGCTCGTAGGGCGAGCACAGTATCTGCAGCACTGCCACGCACAAGCACCCTGTGAAATGGTAACAGCAGTGGGGAAGGAGGACCTGAAGCCCGGCGATCTCTCCAGAAGGTTGCCAGATCCAGGATTTAGCTCCATGGGGCTGCTACAGCAGAGATGGTAAAGTCTTAGTCTCTGGGTATGGAGACGTACCTAAACAGCAGAATTTGGATCACACGCATGCCTCTGGGCCATTTTATCATTAGCTTCTGGACTGTCAGCTTACAGCCCCGTGTAAACTGCCACTGGCTTGGATTTGCCTTAAAGCGCTAATGTGCAAGTGGCACAGCTGCCTGCGTGCTCGAAGGAGGCAATAACCTGGCGAGTACCCCAAGGATGCTAGCCAGCCCTGCTTGCAAATCCGAGCCGGGGTACGCTAGGTCTCGGGGAGACGAGACAGGCTGCGGGAGGCAAATGACCTACCCCCAGCTGCTGTAAAGAGCATAGCACCATGCACGTCATCCTCCAAAGCACCTGGCAGAACAAGGGCAGCATCACCTGCAAGCTAATTTCACAGCTGCAAATCACCTGAATAAACAGTTTTTCAGTGCTTTCAGCCTGGTTTTGATCTGATGAGCAATTTCCTACCTTGTCTGTCAGCCAGTGAGGTGGCTTTGGTTTGAACTGGGAGAGGAGAGCAGCTGGGGAGGGTTGCTATGATGCTACAGGTGGCTTCATCCTCATCCCTGTTTCAACATAAGCCAGTGAGCTGCTGGCCGGGGCTGAGTCCTGCTGCTGGGAAGGTCTGTGCGTCAGCCACCGAGGTGCAGGTGCTGGAAAGGGCTTACACAAAAATTATTCCTGTGAAAGAGGTGTAATCACAGCACTGGTCTCTGCCTGGGAAATAAGTAAATGGCTTACCAAAGGTGGGGAGGGAGAAGGGTGTGGCATGGCTGGCACTTAGCGATTAGATTATAATGTCCCACGTCGGGAGCGAGGTGAGAGAAGGAGGTGGAGGAGGGAGGACGTACATCCGTTCACGGCGGCAGAAGAGGCACATGCTTTGGGTCGCCTGCATGCAGCACAGGGGGAAAGAAGGCAGCCAGTGGGGTCATTAAGCTCTTGCAGTATCAGTCTCCCAGATATTATACATGTTTTACTGCTGTTATACGTACCTTTTCCTTGATGGACAGACTGTAGCCTAGATGTTCATGGAGCTGAAAGGCCCAAAGCGGTAAATGGGCATAACTGAGGGCACGATCTTGCCCTTGGGGCTGTTCTTCCCTGCCCGAGGGCTGCCTCCTGCAGGTACCAGGGACATCTGGTGCAGCACTGCTCCCTCCTTTCTGTCCAGCAGCTCCTCGCGGGGTCACATTGAGGGGCGGCTCATCCCGGGGCGTTGTGGACGGTGACTTGGTGGCCAGGCTGAAAGACGTCCACATCTGCTCTCCTTCCTCCCACTTTTCAACCTCAGCTGTTGGCTTTGCTCCTGCTGTCTCTTCTGGCTTTGGTTTTAAACAAACCAGAAGTATCCCCTCTCTTCAGAACAGCACAACAAATCCTCTCATGATGCGGCCACCAGCGCTTGTCTGGTCTTCTCCTGATAGGAGCCAGATTGCAGACTGAGACCCTTAAACCACCTGCCTTTATTGTGCTACGGTGCCAAAGGGATGGTATTCCTGATCAGTCATAATGCAATCGAAATTGGAGCACATTCCCATTGCCAGGTTTTCTTGATCAAACTTCTGTGAGAGGAAAGAAGAAGAAAAAAATAAAGTGAATGGTTTTGCTAGTAGACACTCGCCCCTTGAAATGAAGTCACTGAGCTGCCACTAAGAGACTTTTCTTTTAAATGAAGTTGGCAGATATGGATAAATCCTTTTAGAAGCATTAGCTTGTTAGGATGGTATCATATTTGTCAATCCGTATTCACCAACGAGGGATGCACTCTGATAAATTTTGCCAATTGAGTCAAGTGTGATGATAAGCATCATGTCCAGAGAGTGGATTAGAAATGAAGATGCGATAAGAGGGAAATTGGAACAGCGTGGTATCTTCAGACAGAAGGCAGGATGGCTGCTACATAATTTAAACCCAAAGGGAGGTGTGCTACTGCAAGCGTAAGAGCCTTCAGCTGGACGAAAGGCCAGGAGCCGTCTGCTTTGCACAAAAACGGGCCAAGGGCGTCTCTGCTTCAGCTTTCTGCCTGGCCAAGCTCACTCAGGACAGGAATCAGTGAGGGCGACCCCCTTGTATCTATAGCTGGCTGCAGGAAGATCTAGAAACGTGTGCGTGCATGGAAATCAAGGACATTTCTCCATCTCTGTAGGAGCCTGAGATTGCAAAATGTTTCCTTGGCCCAAGTCCAAAGTAAAAGAGTGTTGAATTAATAATCGCCACCAAATTAGGTTGGGTCGTATTTAAAAGTTTTGTGCTGATTGTATCAAATAATTTTAATTTCTATTGTATTTAAATAACTCAAAATTCAAATAATGTTTCCAAAGGAATAATTGTTTTGAGGTGGAGGGAAAATGTTTGCTCAGAATGTCTCAAATTTGGAAAATTTTTTGCCAACCTTCATTTCCCTGCATCACGTTTGCTTTTAATTTTGATATTCACTAAAATTCACTCCTTCCTGCCAGAAGGCCAGTTTGAAAGAAATGTCAGAAAAACCAAAATAATTGAAAAATCCCAAATTGACTCCACTGATCATAGCAATGATTTTCTAAGACAAATTTCATAGCTAATAATAAGGGTCCACATCTGTAAAGCTGTGTAATGCTGACAGAGTCCCTGGAGTCAGTAAGAATTGCCAGTCCCCCTGAATCAGGTGGTTCTGACTTGGGCACTGAGATTAAGTTACAAACACCCACTGTTTGCCTTGCACCTCTCCTTGCGTTTCCATATATTTGTTAATGTTTATCGCTTATCAGATTAATATTACCATCCAAGGGCATAGCACGGAGTTTTCCTGACCTAAGGAAAGCAGTTGCAGCATTTCCCAGCTCTAGTGCAGCACACAACAAAATACTCATTTTTCACAGCTTAACCTACCGTGGGGTGTAGATATAATTAACATGGTGAGGACAGCCCTAAAAACAACTGACCATTGTGTTCCTACACGAATAAAGGTCATTAATAAAGTCCTGTGTTACTCTTTTGTTCAACGTGGTCTTTAAGGATAGTTGTTGAGTTAAATATTACACTTTAAATGTGAATTACTCTTTACTCTGAGGCTATTTGGAAGTAAAATACATTTATAGTCTTAAACGTAGGCGGATGCAGAAGGTCCATTTTCATTTTTGAAGTAGATGTACCATTTTGATAAGAAACCTGTAGAGGTTTGAAAGTAGCGTGTGACTGACTGAGATTTCTGAGCCACCAAAGCTAACTTGCGAAACAGGCAGAAAGGCTCAAGTAGGGGGATAGGCGTGGACACATTCCCGCCCGTCACCCAGCTCACAGAAATATTGTGTAACAAAGAGGGTTTTCCCACTTCTTTGTGTGTTGCAAAGCGTTTGACATTTGTCTAGGCTAATTCCAGAGGAGCTGTCTGGTTTTCCTGTTGGCAGTATCCCTCCTTGGTCCCACCTCTGTCCCTGCCGGTCCGGCCGGTGAGAGCTCCAGGTTCCTGAGCATGAGGCCAGAGCCTGAGTCTAAAGGATTAGCAGGTGCTTAAGCACTGACCTAGCCATGTGCTAGAGGTGCTGTATAAGACAAAAACCCCACAACACCTACACAAACCAGAAATTACCCAGCCCCCAGTAAAATCTATCCAGCTCCAGGATGGGGCACAACAGCAGCGTTAGCAGACCCACTGAAATGCCAGGGAAAAACATGGTCATGGAAGATTTTCACTCCCCCTGAGACAAACAATGCCAACACATCGCACTTATCAAGTTTGAAGCAAGTATTTAACCAGTGAAATAGAGTCCTTTTGTTCGCACACAGAACTGCTGATGTTTATTGCGATTTTCCTGGTCTCCAGCAGGCCACGGGTAGCTGATGTTGATTAGGTAACGTTTTCTGCAACTCATCCTCTTCTTGAAGTTTCATGGTCTTTCAACAACCCCAATGTCTTTCCTGGGCATTGTGTTAGGCTTAATTTTGTTTGGTTTGAATTTGAAAAGTAGAATTGGTAGCACATGCATACTATTTGCTGTTTCCTCTAATCATTCATCCTAGCCACCGGTGAATTGATAAGGAAGGAGGAGCTGGCGTGAAAACCGGAGTGGTTTTCCACAGCAGCCATGGAGTCGGCAAACACAGCAGGACCGCGCTGCTCTTACTCCTGACCAGCAGGTAACTCTTGTATTCACTAGCAACAGCAGGCAGGTCTGCCTTAAGCCCTTGGTACGACAACAAAGAGAGAAGGAAAAATATCATTGCTTACAATGGCAGGGGAGAATTAGGAATTAATCACACCGCTGTGACTGCAGGGCTCCTGGCACGGCGGGCTCCCAGCCCTGGGAAGACAGGCACTCCCTGCCTTGGGAAAACGTTTTCCTGGATTAAGAGCCCAGAGCAGGCACAGCCTCAGGGACGGCTTAGGAGACTCTTGCACATCAGACGTCCCCCGCACTGTGAAGCTGTGGTTGGTGCAAAGAAGTCATGCCCACGCTTCCCCCAAAGCTGCTGCTGCTGCTCAGGGCTCACCCACCGCTCACCCACCCAGCTCGCTTGGAGGGCTGCGGCAGGCGGGGGAGCCTCAATAAGCATTGCAAATTTTTGCTTTCCCTGGCTTCAGAGCAAAAATAACAGCCAATCTACAGCTGGTTAACTAAAATAAAACAAACCCAAAATAAAACGAAGCTAAAAACAGCAGAGCTGCGCACAGTGGTTAGTGGTTTGGGGACGGTCAGCTGGAGAGGCCATGCTTGCGTGTGTCACGAGCAGGTGAAGTTCGAAGGACCTTTCCCAGGCTGTGATTCCCATCTCCAAGGGGAGAGTAGAAACCCCTACCCTCCCCAGGTTTTCCTCAAGAGCATCTAAGGCGGCAAGTGCCAGGATCGCCAGGAGCCACAACTCTAATTTTGGCTCTGATGCAACACGACCCTGGGAGCAGTGGCAGTAGGGACTCCCCTGCAATAAATCAGCACTGACAGCTGAGATCTCCACCCAGAGCCATCATTTGCTGAGGGCACGGCCCCTGTGCCAGCCTCTTCCCAGCCCCTTTTACTCCGGGAGTCAAGGCACAGGTCCTAAAAAAGGCAGCTTTGCCTTTTTCCAAAGCCAATGAGGACAGCAGGCAGCTGCAGCCCAGCCAGGCTGGCCTCTCCTGGTGCATCCTTCCTGTGCCCTCCCTGCACCTTAAGGGTTTTCGGGACCCCTTTTAACCAGAAAGACCGCAGACACCAGGGAAAGCCTCTTCTGTGCTTTATACCCCTTCTGCTCTGTTCAACTCCAAGCCCAACACTGTGGCCAGGCAGTGCTCCTGCCTGGGTGCCAGCATCCCCACAACATCCCTGTTCCCACAGCTGGAGATGGCCCTGCCAGCCTCCCTGGGAGGGAGCGCCGTCCAAAAACCCTGGTGCTGCTGCCACACCGGTAGCGATGAGAGCACTGGGATAAGCAACGGCACAAAGACCAGCGGAGAAGCGATGGTTTGCCAACAGCCGGTGCACGGTCCGGGTGCTGCCCGCAGCAGTGCCTGCCCTCCCGTACACATCACCTGCTCTGGGCCCCTTCGTTTGCCATGCAGGGAGGAGCAGACCCCCGGGAAGCAGCTCCCGAAAGAGCAGTGTATTAAAGCAAACAGGAGCTGACCTGGGGGAGTCTCTTGACATGCCAGGCTGTGAACCGCGACAGCTCAGAAGGGCTTCTCAATATGCACGTTGGCTGTCCCTGAGGTGGGTGCCGGCATGTCAGGCACAGGAGCCAGTGCCATTAGCCATCACAGCCAGAGCTGCCTTTTTGTGCCCTTACACACTACAGTAATACCTAAAAATAACCATCGAGACCCCTCCTGCCCTCCTGGGACTTTGAGGATACCTAAAATCATTTCAGGTGTATGGACATCTTTGGTTCCCACCTAGTAGCTTCCTAATTTTGGATGCTGAGGATTTCTCTTAGATGCCAATGGCTCTGCGTACTGGATGTCAGAACAAGGTTTGCATCCTGGCTGGAAGCCTAGAGATGGGAGCTCAGCCACTGGAGGGACTTACTCAGCACCGGAGGGTGCTTGTTTCAAGCTATTGTCTCACCTCCTGTTTTTTTTCCCAGTAACTCAACCAATCAATAGATTATTACAGTAAAAAAATACGTGTTTGGATTTGCACAAAATATTTGGATATCCTGCCAGGCCAGGGTTTGGCCTGTGTGCTGCGTTTAGTGCCCTGAGTTCCTGCAGTCAGCACAAAGCTACTGCACACCTGCATGATGCATCTGGCTATTTCGGCTTGCTCCCCTCTGCTCCAGATCCCACATCTCCTCACCGCTCCAACAGGCTGTCCCTCCTCCGCAGGGTAACATCCACAGGAGCCTACCCACGGAGCTGATCTGGTTGCTCCGAGCTCTTTCTGAGTGACCGGCCAGCAGCAGGCAGCCGTACCCCACGGACCCCTGCAGCACCCCTCAGCAGCACCCCTGCCTGCCCCGCAGGTACACCAGGCACCCTGGGCAGGGACAGGACATCTCGTGGATCCATCACCCCGTGAAGCACGCGGTTCCTATCTGGGATGCTCCCGCTCAGCCCTTCCCGTGGCACCCCGCTCTCTGGCCCTGGTTCTCGCCCCCCGGCCCAGCAGCTTCACGGCATTCCTGGGTGATCCTGCCTGTCCAGCCACAGGAGGCAGATTGCTTCATCTGAACAACTTAATGGCAGCTAATGATGGCACGGTCCGCTGGCGCTGCCTGGTCAGGATGCTCCTTCCAAAGGGCTTGAAAAAATATAGGGCGTTTTGAACTGCAATGGTAACTTTTAAATGCCTGCCTTGAATAGCTCTTAGTCTTGAAGCAAGTTTAAGAAATTAGAACAAAACCAAAGCCCATAATAAGGAACAGCAGCAAAGTTTTCAGATTCTTATATCTCAACCACCCCCCCCACCCGCCCCACCCCTTAAAAGAAAAGCATTTTTCTGAAGAAAAATGAAGAAAAAGGTCGGAAGCAAAATGGCAGGAGAAAGGCCACCGACCCCAGTCTGCCTGACAGTTTTTTCACAGTATGTGGATTTCAAGGGGTGTTGGGTCTTAGTCGGGGTATTGCACCACATGTCAAAGTGTGGCGAACAGGCTCTGTCCTGAGAGCAGGGATGGACGTGAAATTATTTTAAAGTCCCTTGTGAAATGATGTGCGGGTTTGCAAGTTGCATTTTCTTCCCTTTTCTAATGATGCCAGGGGATCGCCTCGCCCACGAACATGAGACCATCTGGAAAATGTCATCCAGCACGTTATTCCCTGTGCCAGAGGGATATTTATAGATAAAGTAAATCATGTTGTCATGATCGAAACAAATAAGGAAAGGCCCCAAGAGAATGGAGTGCCTCTGCCCCTGACTCTGTGCATGACTTTGCCTGATGAGGGGGTGCCGGTGCCTGGTGGCCCCCCATGCCCACGGGGTGCCATCACCCCCCAGAAGCTGGCTGTCCCCACCACACCGTGGAGGACGGGTGCAGGACCAGCCAGACACGTGTGCCGAGCTACAGAGCAGGGGTGGCACCTGCAAGACAGTGCACGCTAAGGCATCCCTGTTTTGTGAGCAAGCCGTGGCATGAAGCCTGCCCTGGTCCGAAAGGCAAGCGAGACCTCAGCTCCCCTGCCTCTCACCCCCCGCCACGTCCGAAACAGGCTGAAATACCTCACCAGCTCAGGCGCAGCCCCACTGCCGTGTGTGATCGGCACAGCTACATGTTGCGATGGTGGCTGCCAGCGGTTCCCGCACACCACCACCACACCGCGCTTCCTCTCTGTCAGCAATAAGCGTGCCAGTGACAGAAACCCAGAGGCTTCACTTGGGTCTTCACCCATCCTCCAAACCCCTGCTTTGATACAGCAAACTGAGCAACTGAACGTTTTCACCTCAAAAGCCAGTCAGTTTTGAAGAGCAGACAGGAGTGCTCTAACCGGTCCCTCCAGCAGACGTGCCCTCCCGCAGCGGGACTCCCCCAAAGCCCCTTGCCCAAATTCGCTCTACGTCATCTGTCTTTGCGTCAGCTGGGATGGCCAACCGTGCAGCCACAAAACCGTGTACGGCTCAAAGGTTTGTATATTTTGGACAGAAAATAAGGTAATTTCAAAGGAGTTTCTCACAACAAGTGACGCCCTTCCCCTCAGCTGAGCAATTCGGAGTATTAAACATTTGAACATAACCCACTTAACAACATACTGCCTTTGCCTTCTGGAAAGTACAATCCATTGAGCTCAGGCCAGGTCTCATTCGAAACTTCCTAAATTTACTCATGGAAAATTAAATATTTGCTTTAGATAGGCAGATATTTGCACATAATGAAACCAAAATGGTTTCAGGCTCCCATTTGTAAAACTAATCGGTATCATTCGCTTTGCAGCGCTACCTAGGGTAGCTCCATGATGCAATGTTATGGTCATGGAAATGAAATGAAGAGCATATGACTGACCTACCACAGCTCAGGTCTGTCTTCCCAAATGCCTCTGGCTGGGGATCACCAAGTCCGGCAGTGAGCGCTTGCAGCCCAGAAAGCCAACCGTATCCTGGGCTGCATCAAAAGCAGCGTGACCAGCAGGTCGAGGGAGGTGAGTCTCACCCCCAACTCCGCTCTGGTGAAACCCCACCTGGAGTACTGCGTCCAGCTCTGGGGCCCCCAACATGAGAAGGACGTGGACCTGTGGGAGTGAGTCTGAGGAGGGCCACGAAGACGATCAGAAGGCTGGAACACCTCTCCTATGAAGACAGACTGGGAGAGTTGGGGTTGTTCAGCCTGGAGAAGAGAAGGAGAGACCTATTGCTGCCTTTCAGTACTTAAAAGGGGCTTATAAGAAAGATGGGGACAAACTTTTAGCAGGGCCTGTTGCAATAGGACAAGGGGTAATGGCTTTAAGCTGAAAGAGGGTAGATTTAGATTAGATATTCAGAAGAAATTCTTCACCATGAGGGTGGTGAGGCACTGGAACAGGCTGCCCAGGGAAGTTGTGGATGCCCCAACCCTGGAAGTGTTCAAGGCCAGGTTGGATGGGGCTTTGAGCAACCTGGTCTAGTGGAAGGTGTCCCTGCCCATGGCAGGGGGGTTGGGACTAGATGATCTTTAAGGTCCCTTCCAACCCAAACCTTTCTATGATTCTATGAAGTGTCTGTTTTATCCTGTATTTCCTTCTCACTAAAGGTTTATCTCATCATTTCCAGGAGCATAGGAAATCATGTTGCAAGACAGCCCGATTTGGCCAACTGGCCCTGTGCTGGAGGGAGGGCAGCATTGGTTTTTGGGGGGGTTTCCCCAGGGAAAGCTGGGCGGCAGTACCAAGCTGGCAGCACAGCCCACACACAGGCGGTGGCGGGGCCATCAGTGCCAGGGTGCCCCAGTGAGTGGCCTTAACCGTGGAAAAACTAGCAGAAAAATAAGTTGCTCTTAAAAAGTGACTTACCTCTGTAGAGGTTGTACCTGAACCCCGCCCAAATCAACTGTAAAAAACCCCAAATGTCCGCTCTGTACCTGAGAGCCGCTTATGCCCAGCACAGCACCGCTTCCTTTGCTGTCCCGGCATCTGCAGCAAATGCGGGGCAGCTCCAGCGGCACATGGCACCACAGCCCCGCTCCCCCCCGCAGGACCCCCAGGCGCCTTATGCAGCCAGCGACGAGCCACAAGCAATTAAGCGCTCGCATCTGTTTCAGAGTAGGGACACCCCTATGTGAGGAGGTTGAAAAGAGCAAAAGCTGCTGAGAGGTAGCGGCGAGGCTGAGTGCTGCCGACAAGAAGCGTCCTCTGCAGCCCTTGCCGCGAAGGCCAAGGAAGTGGGTGGGAAGGGGGTTCCCCAGGGACGTTCTGGGGGAGAGGTGTGCCGACAGGTTACAGCCACACACAAACACCTGGAGGTCACTGCAGCAAGCCGGGACCTGACGACCCAAACGGCTGAGATGGTGCGGGGAACTGCAACACGCCGCCGTCACCACCCTGGTGGGACCGAGGCGTCCCAGCAAACCGCCAGCGAGCACAGCCCCAGGGAGGTTCATATTAAATGGCAGCGGGAGTGGAAACCGTGGCACTCGAGTGGCACAGCTGCCCCCCGGCCCGAGGCACGGCGCGTCCACCGGCAGTGAAGCACGGGTGGCCCCAGGTCAGGTCACCCTCAGCTCCCAGCCTGGAGGGGTGGCAGGGAGGTTTTAGGTCAAACCCCTCCAAGTCCTGGGGAAAATGAAGGGAGGAGAGAAAACAGAGTAATTTGGCAAAGGAACCAAGGGGTACTCCAGCTAAACAGGGCTCGCATTGAACAGGTAGCCAGATCGAGGTGAAACCTATCCATCTCTCCACAAAAACGTAGGCGTCTTATTTCCAAGACATGCAAACCAGGAATACCTGGTTTTACGTGAAAATATCAACATAACGTTTTGAGTGTTTGATGAAGAAAAGATGGTCCTTGGGATGTGGCACTTTGCAAACTACAGAGAAACAGTGACGAGCCCCGTGCTGGGCGGGGGGACGTTACCCATCCCTTCAGTGGACAGCAATTTCCCTCAGCCTGGTTTGGGGGAAGCTGCTGCCTTACCAGATGAGTCCTGCTGAGTTTTGCTCCTTTCTGCATCCGTGTACTGCACGCACCTTCTATGCAAAGTCCCAGCAGTTCCAGTTATCAAGAGAAGGAAACAGAAGGCTGCAGCTGCAGCAAAAGGCTTTGTAGCAATATTTTAAAACCTGAAAAAGCCCACCTGGAATTAAAAGAGCAAGCCATTTCATACAAGGCAGTATAGTGCTGTTGTACTCATCCCGGCAGACTTGCAATTAACCCAACAAGCCCATGAACCTTCCCAAGCACGCTCCCGAAAATCAAGCACGTGCAAAAACTGCCTCAGCAGATCCTGCCTGTCACTGACCACCAATTTTTGGAGCGGGGCAGGCCCCTGAGAGCCTCCTGCCCATTCCAGCAGCCCAAGCCACAGCATTTGCTCCCCACAGACCGCCCAGCCCTGGAGGTAGGTGCCTCCGTGGCCATGGGTGGGGGCACGCAGCCGCTCCGACTGTACCTGGCTCCAGGGACCCTTCCCCTGCGGGCACCCAAGCTTGTGCACAGCTTTCTCATCCCGTGCTGCTTTGGCCATGCCACCGCCTTTTGCCCAGATGCACTCAAAAACCCCCATCCCACCCTTGGTGGAGGTGTCACCCACCTCATGGCATGCAGACACAGCTCTGTACACCGTGGGCAGATTCCACCAAAAATCAAACCAGGTGCCACCGATGAACATCCATTACAGGACACCCTTTTGCTGTTGGGACGAGCCACGGTGGCCATGTCTCTGCAATGAGCGGTCGGGGCCGTAGGGCCAGAGCTGCTCATCCTCTGATGAAAGAGATGAAAGATGACCTGGAGACCCTCACGCCAGGAAGATGACGACAAAGCTTAAAATTGCCCTCCATCCGGCCACCTTGCTGATGGGGAAAAAGAAGGAAAAAAGGAAAAACCCAACCAGGCACCTGCTGTATCAGCGGCCGGTTGCTCCCTCTCACCTCTCTTTGTCACCTGGGACCCCCTGGGGCGGAGGGGCTCTGCGCATGCAGCTCTCCTGGTGACAGCCATTGCAGAAGGGGGAGCATTTTCTTTTAAAATTAATTTTTAGTGAAAATTTAGATTTTGCATAATGTTAATACTCACGTGACAGGAATCTCACTCAAGATACTGTACTGGATGTTTTTGTTGTGTAGCTTCATTATATTCCCCTAGTCTGAAGTTCTTAAGCATTAGTTTTGTTGTCAAAAATGAGGCCTTGAAAAAAAGGTTTAGGAAGTGACATTATTGTCAACTAACATACTCTTGTAAGTTAGCTTTTTATGACTTTCCACTCTCCAAATACCCTGCTGAATTTTCTGGCGATTAAAATATAATACAGACAAAAGGCCTTAGGGGCCAACCGTGGGCAACGCATGGAAAGGCTGCGGGTGCTGGAACTGGAGCCGGAGCTGGAGCAACCCTTCCAGGTCCAGGTGTGGCGAGCTCGTTACATCCACAGCACTACCAGCTCACCTGGGCAGACTGCAGACACCACTTGGCCTGACCTGAGAACAAACAGAAACTGCGAACGCTGTTGACGGGTGCAAATACAGGCTGGCTTTAACGTGCCGGGGCATACAGGTGTGCGCACGCAGACCAGCCGCATCTCGGTGCAGGGACACGATGCTGTTATCGTGGCTCCTGCCAAGGCCACGGACCCGCTCAGGCACCCGACCTTGTGCCAGCCCTGGGTCTAGATGGAGAGATGGGATTTTATTTATCTCCTTCGGAGGGAATTGCTAAATTGGTGGCTCAGTGCCATGGGAAGCATCCATGGGCAGGGGGATCTCCAGTTAGCCCAGCTGCTCCGGCCAGGGAAAACCAGACCTGCTCTCACCAGTGTGCCTGTGGGGCTGCCTGCCCAGGCACCCCCTGCTACTCACAGCTTAGCATCACGCCCTTCCTCCTCCTCCTCCTCCTCATCCTGGCTCTGCTGCTTCGCCCGCAGCAGCCCCGCTGCTGCAGACGTGGGACAGAAGCTGACCCCACTGTCGGTTGCTGAGTGCATGGCTGAGGCATCCCAATTATTTCTTTTCTCCCCCACCCATCTTTGAGGCTCCTTTTTAATTAAGAAAAAGATGTTTTGGAACAGGGTGTGGGTTTCCATCCTGACTCAGGCAGGCAGGAATCGAGCATGGGGGCCCAGTCTGGACGTCTTTTAGGTACATCTCCATGTTTCTACATGGGGATACTGGGCTTTCCCCCTGCCGTGCATGGGGGGTTACAGCCTCCCCTCCACCCCGCGCATCCCCAGCGAGGGGATCTCTCCTCTCCTGTACCAGTGGAGGAGGAAGACTGGAAGCAATTTGGGAAACGGGCTGTAACTTACCCTGCACACATCATAGTGCGGGAGAGGCCAGGAAAAAAAAGCAACAACAAAAAAAAAAAAAAAAAAAACCCCACCAAACCCAGAAGCAGCTTTTTCCAACACAAAGTACAGATTTGATGCCAACAAAACATTTTGTGGATTCCAGACTGTTCATGCCAAAAAAGCAAATGGGGAAATAAAAGGAAAGAGTCTGAGAAAAGATAATTTCTTCCTGGAGTTTTTGCTCAGTCTTTTTTGGTTTTCATTTAAGTGCATTTAAAATGTCCTTCAACTGAAAGGTCTTGGACTTGAAAGAAAGCATCGCCTCCAAGGTTGAACAAGGTATTTAGTTTGATCCAAAACATTTTATTTACTTGTTGGTTTTCACCTGATACTTTTTAGTTGCTTTGAGTCAGAACAAAACTTTCCTCTTCATTTTTTCAAAAACTAATTAAAAAAAGAGAATTATTCACATAGCTCTGTATACACGGCTCTGCACGATGGACCCACCGGTCTCCACAAGAGCCTGTACTCACTCATATTTATTAGCATTTACATCATGGCTTTGATGCTTCCCAAAAACGATGCACCATTTTGCTTGAAATTCTGTAAGGTTTCAGAAAACTCTTCCTCCCTTCCCTCGGTATTTCTGGTATTAAGTCTGCCACAGGGGAGGCTGCAGCTGGAGTCACACCACCTGTACGTGCCCTCTCACTTGGGATGGGCTTTCCCTATAGCCTGGGACCGCACTCTGTGCCGCTCAGCTGCCGCCGGCGGCACGATGGGGGCTGCGGCTCTTCTCCCGTGCACTCACAGCATCTCATCGACTCTGAAATCGGTGAGGTAGCTTTTCCTCTCCCATCGATGAAGACAGGCCAGGGTGTCCAGGGGATGAGTCAGAGCAGACGCCCTTTTTTCACTCCCTGAGGTGTCTGGACTTCATACCAACCTTTTCCTTCGGGAGGAACAAAAAGTGCCTTAATCTAGCGTGGTGCAGGAGCCAAGACAAGAAAACCAGGCTGCAACCCACGGCCTGCTTGCTCTGCCTGGTGAAGACGAGCCGCTCCGCACTCCTGCAGGCTTGCTGCCTTCACTGCTGCTCAAATCCACCCCCCAGGCTGCAGAAACCCGCTGCAACCCGGCGAGATGCTCACCGATCCAGCCCGCTGCGGGATCCTGCAAAAGGTGGAGCACCACAGCTTTCACTGAGAGAAACGGGGAGAAGAAAGTATTAAGCTATATTTCCATGGACGCTTAGAAAACTTAGAGAAAAAAGCCAGAGAGGGTGATGTCTGAGATGAGGCAAAAAGCTCCTGTAAGTACTTGCTATTGATTTGCTGCGTCAACTCTCCCCTGTTAGCCACATTTGATCAGAAGAGCAGTTATATCTCAGTTATGCAGTTATATATCAGCTATACACTTAAGTAATGCCTTACTTAATATTTCTGCCCACTCCCTATTTTCTCAAGCCTCGGGTGTGTGCTCTCCCACCTCCCTGGCGCATCATGTCGTTCAGTGCCTCATTCCAAGCAAGCACATTTTATTTGCACTTGAAACCTGCAGACTGGGTTTGTAACAGCTTCCAGAAACCACCATTGTCTTCCATCAAAGCCAAGAGAACGAGATCCCGAGGCAGAGCGCCTTCTTCCCCACCCCGCTCGGCCAAGAAAGCTTTCACGCTTAATGCCGTGGCTCCGTTCCTGCATATTGCAGGGGCCATAAAACAAAGCTCAGACGGCCTCAGGCAGAAGCGAGCGCCAGTGTACGTAGCATAAAAGCAATTACCAGCGAGGCAGAAGACACACAGGCAGGAGGAAGCCAGGAGCAGCAGGCATAGGCTGATTTTGGGAGATGGGGTGCGGGGAGCAGCAGTTTGGGGAGCTGCAGGATGCCCTGGCTGCCCCCAGACCCACACTCAGCCTCACCATGGCTCAAAACAGGTCAGTGCCAGGCACCCCATATGTTCGTATTATTAATTCCTCGTGGAGACGTTTACTGTTCAAAGCAGCACAAGCTAATGGCCGTGCAGGAAGAAACTAAGGAGTTTGGGGAGCGGGGCTTGGGACGGCAGTGTCCCAGCTCCCTCTCTAGCCAGAGGGGACCCAGGCAACACCGACCAAATGCAAACACACCAGCCGGCTGCTCCTGTGAGCCCAGCGCTCGGGTCTCTGCCGGCTGCAAGGGGAGCTCAGACACCGACCTGAGGCATTGCTCTCAAACCAAATCCCAACAGCGATGCCTGGTCCATGGCGCACATCAGTATGAATGATGCCTACAGCCACGGTGTCCAAGAGCCTCATCTCTCCATCCATCCCCAGAGGGTGGAGGAGCTGGAACTGGTCATCTGGGAGAATAAATTTGAATCAGTGGGTGCTGCTGGAAGGACTAGCACTGTAACAGCAAAATAACCAGCAAAGGGCAGAGGTGAGGAAGGAACTGGTGTTCTGCATCAGGTTTCACCTGCATCCACGCCACCAGACGAGGCACCAGCCTCAGCTGGGATCTCACTCCCTACCGGCCACGTGGGTAACGGGAGCACATCTCCGTAACTCCAGGAACAGGGAGGGAAGTCACTATGACTAATATGAGCTGGAGGCCTCCTGCCGCCACCGTGGAAACAGCCCTGGTATTTCTGAAAACTTGTAGACAACAATTTTCATGAAGAAATTTTGCACTTAGCTATTAGGTCTTGGAAAATGAAGCGAAATTGAGCACAGAACTGAAACTGGTATTAATAAGTGGTATTAATGCCATTAAAGAATGGGAGAAATCAAACCACTCTAAATATACACAGTGCCTTAAAGGGTTGGCTTCATGATGTTAAAAATAGCTGCAGGGCAAAGCACTTGAGGGGGAGGAAACAAAGCAGAAAAGGACAAGCGAGAGAAGCGCTGAGAACAGGAGGTCAGAGGCTACAAAAACTACCATCGCCTAACTGGAAAAAATGATTGCTGAGAGATGAGCACAGATAGCTCTAAACAGAAAACAGATATGAGGGGAAACGAGGAGAAGGGGATGTGAGCAACCACGACAGAGAAGGTGAAATTTCTGAGGTGCACAGGACATAGTTAATACTGTCCCGTTAGGAAGGATAAAGAGGTTGTAAAGTGAAGAGGATGAGCAGGGAAGTTTGTGGAAGCCGGTTTTTGCCTGTGAGGCTCTTTCCTGACCTTCTGCTTCTGTAGATGAGGGTCCAGCTTGGTGGGTCGATGCCTGCCGCTGGTGTCTGCCCATCTGCACACCTCCCAGGTTTTTGCTCAGTCACCCCTCCAGCAACTTCTGGCAGAAACGGGTTCAAACCCGGAGGCTGTTGAGCCCCTGCCTTCTGTGTTTCCCAGGACAGGACTGGTGAGCCGTCGATCCTTCCCTGCCTTGACGCCCTGTCCTGAGTTTCCAGTCACAGTCTGTCCTCTTGCTGTGACGGAAAGCCCAGGGCAGGGAGATGGGAGGACACAAGCCCGGGGTGGCTGGGTGAGAGCTGCCAGAAAGGCTTTAAATGACTGCCAGAGCACAAAGTCTTTCATCCTTACCTCCAAGGTCCTCCCATCGCCTGGCACCAAGCTAAAAGCTCTTCCAGGGACCTCCCGTGACAGACACCCCCAGCATCACCCCAGCCAGGCGCAGGGAGGACGAGGCGCATCCTTCCAGGGGCGGTTTTCTTCCCTCCGGCCCTGGCAGCCCGGAACGACCCCAGCCACCCGCAGCAGCGCAGCCCCCTCCTGCCGTGGCAGTCGCTTCCCGGCACTTGCATTTAGAAAACAAGCAGCTGTCAAAAACCCAACCAAAACAAGAGAGGCTTCGCAAAACTCGCTCCTCTCCCACCTCCCAGGGAAGGAACCGTGAGGCGGATGCTGGCAATGCCACGCGGTGACAGGAAAGTCCCTCGGGCAGGAAAAACATTGTGCAAGAGGATGAGACGTTCGCCAAGCAAAAGTGGGATGCCAGGGTGAGGACAAGCTGTCACACATGCCTTTTAATGAAGTGTTGCCCCATCTTGGCCAGATGAACTGCTTGGCATTCATTTGGTAGAAATGCCAGTCGGATGAAAAACACAAATAAGGTGCACCTTGGGGAGGGGGAAAAAAAATAAAAATCAAACAACATTTGCTTTTATGTATTTTAAATCAATTTTCCCCAATTTCATTGATAATGTCTCACGAATCATAAAGCAAAAGAAATATCCTAGTTATTTGCATGCTGTTGATATATTGTGTCTCCTTTGTTTTTCAATTGGTTTGTTCATCAGAGCAGACTGGTTTCATTTTGTGGTTTTCATGAATTAGCATAGTTAATGTTTTTAACAAATTTTTAACCTCAAATCCTACTTCAGTAAGATGAAATAAGACTTGACCCATTTCCCAGACTTGGGGCAAACAGCTTTCTAAAGTTTTAACATCTTCATACCACACAGTGAATTTCAGAAAATAACCACTGAGTAACTTTGTAATAGAAAATTTCCTTTAATTTTTTAATGTGGTTGGATACATGTAGGTAATAATGCTATGATTTAAATAATTATTTTGGCAATTGACTTAGCATTTAAAATGACCACAGCAGTTCGTTACCTCTAAGCTACAACACAGGCAAGATTATCTAAGCTGAAAGTTTCCTGAAAACCTTTTAATAAACTTCTTAGCTGCAAGAATAAAACCAAACACCATCCCACCACCCCCAAACCCTGGAGACCACGCAGAGCAGAACCGGCTTGTGCATGGGGGCCCTTTACTCCCCCGAAGGAGCACCCCTCCCACCCTGAGCAGCACCTATGTAACACACATCTCTGCTTCCAGTCAGGAACTGCCAAAATGGGTCTGAAGGATTTAAGAACTTCAGGCAATAAAAAGAAAAATCATTTCAACATTATTCTACCCAGAAGTACCCAAACTCTCTCTTTGTCCCCTACATTTTCCCTTCAGATATGACTTATTTTTACAGAAAAGAGGTATTTTCAGTATAAACTTATAGACACACTTCTTTTTCTCCCCGAAGAGCAGGATATTTTGGCTCACTCTATCGTTGTTATGTGCCTTAATTCTGCCCCTTCAAATCTATAATCACAGCTTTCCTTCACATTTCAAGGACAGTTGAAAGCAGGGCTTTGGGAACACTACAATGACGTGCGTAAGTTCTTCATCTGGCCTTCACAAACCAGATAATAGTGGGGGTGCTTACCTTCAGCGTTGGTCTTCAGAGATGAACCGGAGCTCTTGTCATGTCTCAGGAGAGACTTCTCTCAGTGCAGTGAAATCCGATTTTCAGTGAAGCGGGACATTTATAGAATGCGGGACAGCGATGTGCAGGTTTCCTTGGAGCCACTGGATAACTGGATGTTGCTGCTTGAGTACCCACAATTTAGTCATCCCTAATAAAGAGCACACCCCGCAGGCTGGGACATCAGAAAACCTCCCTCAGACATGATGGCAGCATTTTGTTGCCAAGTCCATAACAGCTGCCGGGTAGGTCCGTGGAGCATCTTTAAAATACAGCTCAGAGCAAAGCCGGCCTGAGTTTGTAAAGAAACTAAAATAGCTGAGGGGGGTGTCAGTGGTCTGATTTCCTCCTCGCTGAATTTACCAAAGGGTTTCAGGCAGCAAAAAATTATGGAGACAAACATCGGCTTATTTTTAAAACGAAGATAATTTTGTGTTAATCAGAATCAGACAAAAGCAAATTGTTTATGTCTCGATTCAGCCAAGCTGAGGAAGAGAGGAAGAGCTCTTTCCCCTAAGAAAAAACCAGCCTTGATGAGCATTACGCTGGGTCTGAAGCCAGGTTGCTGTGATCACCTTCATTCAGTTCGTGAAGGGTCGACTCCCAAAATCTTGGGAAAACTCTGACTGAGCATAGCCATGACTTCATTTTACCTGGCTGGGAAAGCCCACTTCAGCCGCTGCCTCGTCAGTTCACCACCCTCCACTGCACCTATACGGTTCTGAAAAATTGGTTCACCTAAATGATCTTCAAAGCACCCGAACCAACCCATCCCTGAAGCTGTGCTGCCTCTCCGTTTGCTTTTTCTTACCCAGCTTATTCTAACCTTGAACAGGAGGGCAGGGGAAGAGGGTGACAGAGCATAGCCCAGGAGCAGGAAAGGGGCACGTACCAAAAAACCCACTGCTAAATGCATCATTAGATTACTATTACGCAAGCAGCTGCACCTGCCTTATCTTAGTAAGGCTCTCAGTTCCACATCAGTTATTCCCTGTTGCAATCAGGTATTAAAAATGCACTCCTCTTTGGTGGTTGTTCGGTGTTAATTAAGATGCTAGCTAGAAAATTCACCTATAGCTTTGCATTTCCTTTATTTTCTGATGTTCTTGATTCTGAGAGGAAAAGGGTGGTATTTAGTATTATAGAACATAACAGCCACCTTCAGATAATGAAAACAAGGAGCTGCAAATGTAGATTGGAAAATACATGCAGTCAGCCTGTTACAATACAGCCCATTCACTTCCAGTTGGTCAAGCTTCTTGTGAACTGTGCGTCTCCCAGCATTGCTCACATTTGTAACTGATTAATCATGAATTATGACTGTGTCAAGTAATTTTGATATAAACAGGAAAAAACTGTCAGACAAATAGGAGACATTACGAGCACATTATGTATTACCAGAAAGGAATGAAGAAATTCATATCAATATAATGAGAAGACTGAAAAAGAAAGTAGGTGCCTTTTTCAATGGCTGGCTGCTACACTCCAGAAATTCCGTTCTACATCAGCTTTTAAAAGGGATTCCTATACAGACTTAAAAGTGTTATCCTATGCCCAAGCACTGTGACCTTCACAGGCTGCCTTTCAATGGAGCCACTGCTCAGTCAGAGATTGCACAGAGTGTGGGGCATCACAGAATCACTACGGTTGGAAAAGACCTGTAAGATCATTAAGTCCAACCACCAACCCAACACCACCATGCCCACTAAACCATGTCCCACAGTGCCACGTCCACACATTCCTTGAACACCTCCAATGATGGTGACTCCACCACCTCCCTGGGCAGCTTATTCCAGTGTTTCACCACTCTCTCAGTAAAGACATTTTTCCTAATATCCAGCCTAAACCTCCCCTGGCACAACTTGAGGCCATTTCCTCTCGTTCTGTCACTCGTCACCTGGGAGAAGAGACCAACATCCACCTCTCTGCAACCCCCTTTCAGGTAGTTGTAGAGAGCAGTGAGGTCTCCCCTCAGCCTCCTCTTCTCCAGACTGAACAACCCCAGTTCCCTCAGCCGCTCCTCATCAGACTTGTGCTCCAGACCCCTCACCAGCTTCGTCGCCCTTCTCTGGACACGCTCCAGCACCTCAATGCCCTTCTTGTAGTGAGGGGCCCAACGCTGAACACAGTACTCGAGGTGCGGCCTCACCAGCGCCGAGTACAGGGGCACGATCACCTCCCTGCTCCTGCTGGCCACACCATTTCTGATACAGGCCAGGATGCCGTTGGCCTTCTTGGCCACCTGGGCACACTGCTGGCTCATCTTCAGCCGGCTGTTGACCAACACCCCCAGGTCCTTTTCCATGGGGCAGCTTTCCAGCCACCCGTCCTGGGGTTGTTGTGACCCAAGTGCAGGACCCGGCACTTGGCCTTGTTGAACCTCATCCAATTGGCCTGGGCCCATCCATCCAGCCTGTCCAGATCCCTCTGCAGAGCCTTCCGACCCTCGAGCAGATCAGCACTCCCGCCCAACTTGGTGTCATCTGCAAACTTGCTGAGGGAGCACTCAATCCCCTCATCCAGATCATCGATAGATATATTAAACAAGACCGGCCCCAAAACTGAGCTCTGGGGGACTCTGCTTGTGACCGGCCACCAACTGGATTTCACTCCATTCACCACAACTCTCTGGGCTCGGCTGTCCAGCCAGTTTTTTACCCAGCGAAGAGGGCACCTGTCTTATCCACGAGTCGCCAGATTCTCCAGGAGAATACTGTGGGAGACAGTGTCGAAGGCTTTACTAAAGTCCAAGTAAACAACATCGACAGCCTTTCCCTCATCCCCTCGGCGGGTCACCTGGTCATAGAAGGAGATCAGGTTGGTCAAGCAGGACCTGCCCTTCATGAACCCGTGCTGGCTGGGCCTGATCCCTCGGTTGTCCTGCACGTGCCCTGTGAGCGCCCTCAGGATGAACCTCTCCATAATCTTCCCCGGCACCGAGGTCAGGCTGACAGGCCTGTAGTTCCCCGGATCCTCCTTCTGGCCCTTCTTGTAGATGGGCGTCATGTTGGCAAGCCTCCAGTTGTCCGGGACCTCCTCCGTTAACCAGGACTGTTGATAAATGATGGAGAGCGGCTTGGCAAGCTCCTCCACCAGCTCCCTCAGCACCCTTGGGTGGATGCCATCAGGCCCCATAGACTTGTGAGTGTCCAGGTGACATAGCAGGTCATTAACTGCTTCCTTCTGGATCATGGGGAGTTTATTTTGCTCTCCATCTTTGTCTTCCAGCTCAGGGAGCTGAATACCCTGAGGATACCTGGTCCGGCTATTAAAGACTGAGGCAAAGAAGGCATTAAGTACCTCAGCCTTTTCCTCATCCTTGGTGACAATGTTCCCTCCCGCATCCAGTAAAGGATGGAGATTCTCCTTGGCTCTCTTTTTGTTGTTAATGTATTTATAGAAACATTTTTTGTTATCCCTTACGACTGTGGCCAGATTGAGCTCTAACTGGGCTTTTGCCTTTCTAATTCCCTTTCTGCATGACCTAACAAGATCCTTGTACTCCTCTTCAGTTGCCTGCCCCTTCTTCCAAAGGTGATAAACTCTCCTTTTTTCCCTGAGTCCCAGCAAAAGCTCCCCGTTCAGCCAGGCCAGTCGTCTTCCCCGCCGGCTCTTCTTACGGCACATGGGGACTGCCTGCTCCTGCGCCTTTAAGATTTCCTTCTTGAAGAAGGTCCAGCCTTCCTGGGCCCCTTTGCCCTTCAGGACCGTCTCCCAAGGGACTCTCTCAATCAGTGTCCTGAACAGGCTGAAGTCTGCCCTCCTAAAGTCCAAGGTAGTGGTTTTGCTGACCCCCCTCCTTACTTTGCCAAGAACTGAGAATTCTATCATTTCGTGGTCGCTAAGCCCAAGACAGCCTCCGACCTTCACTTCTCCCACCAGTCCCTCTGTGTTTGTAAACAGCAGGTCAAGCAGGGCACCTCCCCTGGTAGGCTCCCTTACCAGCTGTGTAGGAAGTTATCTTCCACACACTCCAGGAACCTCTGGGACTGTTTTCTCTCGGCTGCGTTATATTTACAGCAGACGTCCGGTAAGTTGAAGTCCCCCACAAGGACAAGGGCTTGCGATTGCGAGACTTCTGCCAGTCGCTTGTAGAACGCTTCGTCGGCTTCTTCGTCCTGGTTGGGTGGTCTGTAACAGACCCCCAGCAGGACATCTGCCTTGTTTGCCTTCCCCCTCATCCTTACCCATAAGCACTCGACCTTGTTGTCACAATCTTGAGCTCTATACAATAAAAACACTCCCTAACATACAGAGCCACCCCACCGCCTCTCCTTCCTTGCCTACCCCTCCTGAAGAGCTTATAGCCCTCCATCGCAGCACTCCAGTCATGCAAGTCATCCCACCATGTTTCTGTGATGGCGACTACATTATAGCTGTCCCGCTGCACAATGGCTTCCAGCTCCTCCTGTTTGCTGCCCATGCTGTATGCATTGGAGTACATGCACTTGAGCTGGGCTATCGATTTCGCCCCCAACATCACCACGCCACCCCTAGGCTCATCTCTAGTCAGCCTGGTTTCATCCCCTTCCCCCTTCAAATCTAGTTTAAAGTCCTCTCGATGAGGCTCGCCAACTCATGAGCGAGAATCCTTTTCCCCCTTGGGGATAGTTGAACTCCATCTGCTGCCAGCAGGCCCGGTGCCGTGCAGACTGCCCCATGGTCAAAAAAACCAAAATTCCTCCGACGGCACCAGTCTCTGAGCCACGTGTATGTTTGCATAGTAAGTACGTTCGGATAAGTAAGTGTGTTTGGATAAGTAAGTATATTTGGATAAGTAAGTATGTTTGGATAACAAATGAAATCTTTCTCTGAGGAAACACCGGCAATCTCCGTTTTCTTCCGCTTTTATAATTTTCAGTAACAGGTCTTTCCCTGCTATGGTGACACGTTTTGTCACGCAGCTGGTCTTTACAGACCACAACAAAGGAGCTTCTGTTAGCAATGTTACTGCATCAACACCTTCCCTCTCCATATGCCAAACTTCTGAAGCCCTGGGTGGAGGCAAGTAATGGAATGGCAATGCATTCATCAGTATAATTTCATTCTGGAATAATATATATATATATACACATGTGTATAAAATTTCTAATCAAGCTGTTCTGCTAGCCCTCCTCACATCCACAAAGCACTGCAATCATTTTCATCTCCCTAAGAGTTTTGTCCCCTTAATCATTACAGCAACAGAAACCAAGAGAAAACCACATAAATTTATAAATACAGATACAAGCGCTGTTTTACATTGATTGGCTCATGACTTGACAAACCAATAAAGCATTTGACTTAAACTTCAGACTGCAGAATCCTGTTCTCATGCTATTGGATCCTACAGTGTTGGGATGGGAACATCTCCACGACCCCATCACCAAACCTGCCTCCTACATACACAAATCTTCTGCACCTTGTCTCACAGACAGTTCTGCTGTATACCTTCTCAAATCAGCCTGTCAACAACATAATTATTTTCTCCCCCCTTCACCACGGAAAGCCACAGCTCTTCCACACCAATCTCCCAGTTAAGAGAAAATGTAGGAGTCCTTGCTGTAAGCATATGGAGCATCAGTACAAGCGGTGGGGAGTAGATATCCATATCGCTCAATGTAAAGCAGCTACACGGGGCTTAATCCAGGTGCCCACCTGTAGATAACTTCAGATGCCCTTGTGTTTGCGATTGATGACGCCGCATTACGGGAGACCCACACCTTGTCGTGTCACAGCCAGTGATCAGGCAAGGTATGCTAAGACTTTTCTAATGGCAACAGATGTCAGTAAGTAGGCAACTGACTTGAACTCTCATTAGCTAAAATACAGAAATAGTCACCTTTAAGATCAAAACCTGCTCTTAGGGACAACTGAAGAGAACAGAAAGGCCAGACTAACCACACAAAATCCGAAGCTACAAATGAAGAAATAAGTGTTGCAGAGCTTCAGTACGGACCTGCAAGCCAAGCTGAAGACAGACAGAAGTTCTAAGTCCTCTAGTGCTCCTTTCCTTCTCTCTCTAAAAACAGGGTGGTTGTTGAAGATGGTGCACCCTTAGACGTTTGCAAACCAGAGCCCAACTGTTCCTGCATAGCTTGCAACAGGACGGACACAACTCTCTACTTACCCACCAAGCACCACAAGGTTCTCTGGACTGCTTCAACAGGGCTATACTACTCTGTTTTCACATCTTCTTGGCAAGAAAGCAACAGTGCTTACCACGTAAAGGGAAGGAAAAATCTCACAGAAATCGAAGTTCAAAAAGAACTACAGAATCATACTGCTTTGTGTGGGAGACCACATGGCTAGACTCACTTTGAAGGTTTTAAAAAACAGACACTAAGAGCAAATTTAAATTGAAAGCACTAAAATTAGAAGTAACACGCTCTGACAGTTACAGCCGATCTTGCAAGACGACAAAAGCAGTGCTACTGTTTGCCTTTGAAGTTGTGAGTAGCAGGACGAAGGATGACTGCAATTTTTCTGTTTTGTACCACCTCAGCGACATCATATGCATGGATATGCAAAAAAGCTAATTTGTGTAGAAGCCCCTCAAAACCAAATCAAGCACACACCATTTTATGTGGTCTTCAGCTTCACCCTTGATTTACAATGACAGCTTGATTTCTATGAGTCAAGAGCTGAAGAAGAGCAGTGTTAAAATACACATAGCTAAAGCAACGTTTACAGACTCCTATGCTATGGAGTCACTCAGCCTACTCTTGCACTACAAAATCCTTCTAAAACAAAAAGCTTGAATCAGCATCAAAATGGCTCCAGAATTGCTTCTCCCAGCAGTGGAACAAACTGATATGAAGCAGACCAGAATGATAGCACCGAGCATTTCCCATTTTGCAAAAAGCAAGAGAAACAGACGGTAACAAGATTCTCCCCTCCGCCCTTCAGAGTTTACTCAGGGAAGGAGAGTACAGGTCTCTGCATCAAATTAATGCTGGTTCTGGTGTTTCAATGTCTAACTTTAAACATTTTTCTAACCCTTCCAATTTAACCTACAAAAAGAAACTCTCTGAAATATAAAGTATTAAGTAATTCTCTTTTCCCTCCCCTTCTCACAGTGTTCTTACTAGACTTTAAGAAAAGGGAAGTTTAACTTGAATGGTTCACAGTTGCTGCTGCCATCATTCCGTTACAGCTTTGAAAAAGTAAGATGCGTAACTGTAGTAAGGGAGGATTAAGGGAACAAAACGCAACTGGTGACCAATGCCAAGTTTCACTTGGAAACTTGCCAGCAAAACAGATCCAATATGTGGTTTTACCACGCATTCTAAAACCTGTGACGCTTGCAGCAGCATCGGTCATTTGCCCCTCCTATCGGAGGCTGACAAACGTGTTTGAAGGCAAAAGATGAGAGAAAGGAAAAGGACACACAAGAAAGCAGGAGTGCAAACCTCATTTTAGGTTTAGACTTTTTCTCCCTTTGATCAACTCCAATCAAATCCTGCAGGATCAGAGGTGCCATGGCATCCTGAAGTCCCAGGAGACTAGAGGAGTTAAAGCTGGCTCTTCCAGTGTACGTGGCGACCCCTCCCCACCTCTGTTTGATGAAATGCAGTGACACCTCATGGGTTTATTAAAGACACAAATAGGTGTATTGGAGGTCAAGAGCTATTCATCCAGCCATTACGTCAAGAAAACGTCAAGAGAACGTATTAGCAGTACACAGGTTGCCATAGAGAATCTGCAACAACAAATCCAATTTATGCTGAACTGCACAATATTCCTGAAAATACTGAATTGTCATTCACCGGTGAGAGAACTTTGTGGTGTCATCTTCAGATTGCAGCAAAGAGGAAAAAGTTTGTACATCTGTTAGAGAGTTGCACATATTTTATGGCATTTAAGAGAACCCCACAGTTGTTTCCTCCTAGAATTTCTTCTTATTTTGTACTGAAAATACTAATTTTTCATATTTTTCCATCTGTGAGTGGTTCTCTGGTCTGCAATGATGCGTAAAAAATGCCCACAATTATTTCAGTGTAGGTGTTCTCACATACATTTTTATATATGAGAAACCACAGGAGGGGACAGAACTACATTTTGTTATACTTGACTGTCTTAATTTAAGTAAATGCATCCATACACAAATGTCTAAATATGTAGCCTAGTTATCAGAGGAGCAGGTCTTCTGCAAGTCACTGGATGCTATTGGTATATCACAACTCTGAAAAATCAGACCACTTATTACTTGTAATAAATTTACTACTGTGTGTAGACTTAACTGAAAGAGTAGTTTGAAAACTGAGAATCGTTACCTGTAATTAGGGAAAACCAAAGCAAGCCCTGACCAGTACATTTTCTTGTTATATTAGCAAAGTCATCTCTATAGGGTGGGAAAGGAGAAAACAAAGCAAATCTTTTATTGTAAAGCTCTACAGTTAAGCAGAACAAATGCTTATCTTGTACTATTCTCAAAAAAGAAAGATCATTTTTGGATTAATAAATCTAAATGAAACAGCCACAAGAGAAAGTTACCAGAACCAAGGGTTAGATATGAGGCAGCTAGAACTAAAAACAAAATACAGCTATACTATTAAATGTATTTCAACACAGTAGCTTATTTTCTACCCCAGCCTTACTGTTTTGATTTCTAAATCACTATAGCAATTTAATAAGAAAGCTAGTTTCACTAATTGAAATTAAAGGCTAATTTTACCAGACCATTGTATAGACAGAATACAGATGGCAGTATTTAGAAAGCTGGAGACTGGTGTCTGCACATAGAAATTTAATTAAAAAATGAGTTCATATCAATTGTTTTTATTAGATATCAGCAGTTTACAAATTTGAATTAAGAAATAAAGTTACAGAATTGAATTAGCTTGAGCTCATTCTTGGTTGTGAGGTTTTTTTCTTTAAGGTCATAATCATTTTTATACAGGATGTCATCAGCAATAAATTCTAGACTGTCTAAAACACAGCCCCACTATTTCCTCATTCAATACTTCATAGTTTATCAAAAAACTAAGACTGTTCTAAACATTTTTAACAAGTATTTAATTAACTACTCTATTAAGCTTTTTGTGTATTTTAATTTTTTCGATTTGTACACAATACAGATTTTTAAAAAGCACTTAAGGATTCTATATTGCAATTTTTTGTAACTTTCAAAACTAGGAATAAATAGATTGTTCCCATGACAAGATGAAATCCACTATTCAATACACCATGTGTCTTGTCTTCACCATACCTCACATCTAAGCATACAATTTTCTAGCAGGAATATTGTTTTAAAACACTAATTCCCCATCATTTTAATGCACATCAATTTATGACTGCAAGAGCTTCTACTTCCTGATAAGCACAGGTTTTACTTAATTCTCTATTTTGCTACAGTCCACTAAATACCATCTCAGCATATGCTTAATTTACGTTTTCTTCTCCACAATTCGTAAGACAGTTAGAAGACAAGTTATGTCTGGTGAGTAAGGACGCAACTGCACTGAGGTTTCCATTAGGAAGCCTCATTTCCAATGTACACATTCATCCTTCTTTCTCTTTCCTGCCTCACAGCCACAACCAGTAATAAAATAAAGCTTCCAACATCTAACATTAAGGTCGCTAAGAAATACAAGACTGTAAAGGAGGGGGAAAAAAAAAAGCATATGCAATGTAACAAATTGCTACAAGATTTCTGCTCTGTAAAGATGAAACAGCAGTAAGAAGAGGCTGAGCCAGAAAGCTGCACAAGGAAACAAATATGCTGGAATAAGTAAAAACATCAACAGTCTTAAGGCAACCTTCATTCGAATCAGCAGTGTGATTACTTGTATAGCTGAAGATAAATCCTTCTTTAGTGTACTTAATTATGTCGGTACAAAAGATGTTATGAACCATATCGATCCTAGAAAAGTAAAAAAACAGAGATGAATATGTTTTCCATTGAAAGAAATCAGTTTTATTTACATTTGTAAAATAAATAGTAGTTTAGTTCTTAAAGACTTAGAGAAAATTGACCAGTGCTTCCAAGAATTGGGGTTTATGGTTAAACTTCAGGATAATTAGCCTGATTTCAAACACCCGAGAGCTCCCACTGACCTCATATAAGAAATGCAAACTAACTGCAGCACGAAGCATGCTTTACACTATTGAGACCAGAATGTCTTGATTTTGTGCACAAACATGGATCAAAGGTATTATTGTCAAGTCAATTAAATAGCCAATACAAGAGTTGGGCTAGACGATCGCTGTACGTCCCTTCCAACTAAACTATTCTATTCTGAGTTATGAACTGTTATTACTTTAAAAATAAAGTGACAGCAAATAACTTCCATGATGGAATTTTTGTTTCAATTGTAAGAAAAGAAATAAACTATGTAAGGAAAAAGGCAAAAAAGATATTCTAAGGAAAGTGAGCTATCAGCTACAGATTTATTTTTAAAAAGATCTACAGTCTACCATGAGAGGTCTACAAAGCTCAAAACCAAATTCATTCTTTTCTCCCTAAAGATTATTCAACAGCAGGGTCCATGATACTAAATCCCTACAAAAAGACTTTAACTGATGGTTAATATATTGTAATATTTTTACTAACCTGTATAGATGTCATGACCCCATTAGCAAGTACAGAAAGTTTTCCAGCCACTGATTTCACTCCTTGTTTAAACTGAGCTATATCAGGAGCTGAAGGCAAGACATTTGTAATATTGTAGCTTCCTAAAAGGAGAACACACACACACAAGAAGAAAACAGAATTTTATATTAAAAGCAGCCTTCCCCCCCCCTCGAAGTACAATATTCTACTAGAAGCACGGAATACCAATGTCTGATCGACATTGTAAAAAACACTAGGCATAGATCTCAAATTTCTTAAATGCATCTTCCTTTTAATTTTTTTCAGTTCTTCATAATTCCACCCAGAGTGTCATCTTCTACACTTTGTATTCCCAGCCGAGCAATTAATGTTTGGATAATATATGATTTATTCTGCACTTTCAATCTGCTGCAATGTTATCTGTCTTGTATCCTAAACAGCTGTTATTACCTTGCAATTTAAAGATGAATGCACTTCAGTGGTGGCTGAAGTGATGAACCCTATTTGTGTGCATGCATAGGTATGCTTTGCATGCTGTATATATATACATATTTTGCATTACTACATCTGAGGCTTGGAAAATTCTATAGAAATTACAGTAAAGGTAAGTAAGTTTTAAAACTCCAAAACACAGTTGGCAAGCCAGCCTTCCTGAAAGCCAATATAGCTTGGCCAGTAAGTGTTAGCTCTACTGCTATTATGAAAAGTATAGGCCTAAAGATAACAGAAATGAAAGATGTTTCAAAACTAACTGCATGATAAGTATTAACATGCTAACAATTACAATCACCTACTCATTTGCAAAAAGAATTACTGGCACGACTTAGTATTAAATACCTGATACTGTAAAAGGCACAAATGGCAGTAAACCAGCATCACCGAACTATGGTCCTGGGAATAAATGGGGCTCCTGAGAGGAAGCATCCCAAAACAGACCATTGTCAAAATGGAGACTGCAACCTATAGCCTTTATTTAGACACGTAGCCAACTGATAGTCACGACCAGTTGGGACACAACTGGTAACTTGTGAGCCGTTACTGAACCTCGGAGAAGCTCGTCCAGCTGCAGACTCCACAGCCTGCACAACGGTGACTCCTTTTGACAGCAGCTCCATAGGGAACATCGCTACACACTGGCAGCCCTTTCGTCTCCTTGTTTTCTTTTTGAACGGGTGGAGGAGGAAGAGAGAGAGAACCTGCTGCTCCTCATTTCATAGGCAATTAAAGGCACATGCCTCATTAGCAGGCCGAGACAGACATCGCTGTAGCTAATTCGATTTGCCTAAGCGAAGTGGCTGGTTCGTAGTGGCAGATGCATAGCCATGTTCAGAGAGCTTCCCACCCCATTCTTTAAAGTTGGCTGGTAGCTCTTTCTACAATGCATGGGTACACTTGTTTATAGATTAATTTCAAAAATCCACTGTCACTGAGACAGCCCTATTTCTGAATGGTAATTTTGACTTCCTTACGATCTATTCCACTTACTAAATGCTTCAGCATTTTTGTTATTGAAGTCAGTCATGGAAATAAAACTTGCAGATATAAATAACCTGAGAAAAGCTCTAACCACTTCTCAGCCACATGAATTTTCTCATGTTTTTCTGGTTATGACTGGTTGTCTGAAAAACTTCTTGTAAACGAGACAGGAAAGCAACTCCTTTTCTTGTGATTCCCTTCAAAAACAGCACCTACAAGTCAGCCATCTGACATGCCATCTTTCATAAGCAACAGGTCTGAAACAATGCAAAGCAAAAGTGTTTTCTTGCAGCCCCCTTTTTTTTTGCTAAATAGCTCCTACAGCATTCTGTACAAAAAGCAAGCATCCCAGAACTATTCTACCCGAAAATCTCAGCAGTTGCCATAAAAACAACTTTAGATTCAAAGGACATTTTATTCTGGCGAGAACCCCAGAATTAGAGCAGCGTTTTTGTTGCCAGCCTCCAGTCTCCTGATTACCTCTATTTAATGGAACTAATGATGGCCTTGGCAATAATTCAACACCAGACAAGCTATCAGTGCAGTAAAATTTCTCCAAGAAGGGCCATTGTCCAAAGACATTTGGCCCATTGTCTTTGGGGTGGGTGGTGTAACAGAAAAACATGCAGGAAAGGAAGATTCTGTAGATTGAATATAGTGTGAATTTATAATATATGAACTAATAATTCCTGGTGTATTTCTTCTTCACTATTTTTTTAGAGCAGTTAACAACCCACAAAATTTAGCCAAAGTTTAGTCTTTGTAATATAACTTTAAATATACTGTTGGGTTACATGTCAGTCACCGAGAGTAACTAAGCTCAAGTTGCAGGCAGGTATTTTTAATTCGATTATTAGGAATCTCTGCATTCCCCCACAAACCCCAAGAACCTTTCCAAGTGGTCAATGATGAATAATCATGTGTGCACAATTCACGTACACATAGTAAACATTATATAATTGCCTGTAAGTAGCCTTATTCAGAACCTGGTGAGAATTTTATCACATATATATGTACGTGTACATAGAAAGGCACATTCATATACATACATACATAGATATATATCACACAATGTGCCCCATCTTTAACTTATATTTACCTTTTCCTAGTTCATTCTCTTATTCATTACTGTGTAAAACCCCCACAAATTACACAAATTAAAAGAAAATTAATTCCATAAAATAATTTATACGCAAGAAAATTAAAAGGACGAAGAAAGTACTATTCAACAATAGCTAGATAACAAAATAATACTTGTTATCCCAATCCCATATATTATTGAAAACATTACTATTCACAAATTCAGAAAGAAACACCATTTCTTTGCTTATGTTCCCATCATCTTTTTAATCACAGCTATGACACCACGTTGCAAATATTCTTTCAAGTGGCTAAAGTAACTTACTGTGATTTCTGCTTTATTTCTCGTCCCCTCCTTTTTTTTTCTTTTTTTTGTGTGTGTTTCAATTGTCTAAAATCCAGCTTAAGTAACTGGTAGCAGGAGTTATTTCTCTACTAGCCAGTGTACGCAAAGCTTGCTTGTAGGGGATCAAAACTGAACAGTCACATGGCTTTTTTTTTTCTTCCAACTTTTCCAAAGTAAAAGGAGATGCTGCATACTGTTTGCTTTTCCAGACTATTTACCTATTTACATAATTACTCACAGATTTCGAGTTCTTCAATAATTATTTTTTCCATTTCTTTACAAGTTATGTAATGAAACCTGACTGATCAGGTCAATAAAATATTCCAGTATTTCTCACCTTTTCTATTTCACATTATTGCACTATCCAAAAAGGGTGTTGGAAAGAAAACATGAGAGATTTTCAATAGCCGAAGGGGCTACTTTTCAGTCAATCTAATCTAATACTTCTTCCTTTCTAATTTGATGAACTATACTCTCCAGAGTAAGGCGTTCCAACAAATCTTTTAAACAGACAAACCAATTGCAAAATTTCCTTAATAATTTGGCAAGACCAGTGTTAGAAGCAGATATCCCAATGAATGGATATGCCATGCAACAGATTACACAGGAATTTTAAGCCCACTGACATTTTATTAATGATTCCTTTTAGATTCAAGATTATTATGACAGCTATTTTCACATATATAAGTTACTTATGGTAACTTACAAAAAAATCTACCTGATAGTCAATGTAGGTGTTGTCCCATTTGTTTTTATAATCAAATATTACAGTTTTTCTTTAGTAAAAATTATTTACAATCTAGTCAGTCTATAATTTGCAACAAGTCACATAAAAAACCCAGTATAAAATATCGAACTTACTAAACTGAAAATACAGAACTTGAAATTTTTTTTTGTTCTAAATAATGACTAGACCTGTTATGCTTCTTTGACCTACTAGCAATACTAATGCATACTGCACTTTGCACACCTCTTGCAGAATACAGCGACAGCTAGCTGATAGTGGAACTAGCAGCAGAGTACAGAGCATTTCCCGCTGCATGCTACAGTTTCTCACTGTGTTCAATATGTACCTGCTGGTTGTTTTTTCTGATCTTCAAACAAGTCAGCTGAACTTATAGAGGAGCTTCCAGAAAGTCTTTCTAGTCGAGCCCTTGCTTCATACTAGGAAAGAATTGAGAAGAAAAGGTATTGTAACAGTATGCTGTCATCTTTTGAGGTCATGTCAGATAATTAATGAGATTATAGATACAGTTTTAGAACATACAAATCCAGCTGAAGTTGACCATTCTGAAAGCTGTTCCCATTTCGTAGTTTTCACATGATGTACATGGTGTGAGTTTGTCATCATCTCAACTCATCTCTGAGTTGATCAAAGAGTGACATTTACCATTGCAACATCAAAAGGCCTACTCACTGTTAGTTACCCTAGAAAAGGGAATTGCTGAAAAGGCAGAGGAGAACAAACTATGCAACCATTAAAAACAGCAACTAAAAAAGGTGAAATGCAGTGGTTGGGCAGGATAAGGAAAAAGCACTGCAGTTAGCATCATGTTAACCCTTCTAATCACATGATGCTTTTAATTCAACTTTTTCTGCGTTCCTTGGGAATGGTAATACATTGATTATATGTTTTTACATTCATGAAAAAATAACAGTGTAAACAGTAAAAATAGATTTTTTAAAATTATGCCTCGCCTCCAGAATGCAACATAATATTAATCTGTTTTTTATTCCTAGGCTGATTCAATTACATGTCATTTGTTGAACAATTTATCTGCTTGCTTAGGCTTACAATAGTAATAATGTTTCCATGTAACAAATACAGAGGGGACAGCTGTTTTAACAATGGTTTGTTAGCATCAGTTTGCGTATTTAGAACAAAAGAAATAAACCTTCACCCAGCATCAGGCTGATCCTTTCAAAAATAAAGACTGCTGAATCATAGTCTACTGCTTCTATTAGAGAGGAATTATGTTGGAGGTAAGGTCCTAGTTGCAGCTGCAACTCCTAAGGAAATACTAAATTATCACAGTTATCAGAGACTTGTACATTTCTATCAAATATTCAAGTGGACATAATTCTATAAGCTTTCTAATTCTACCTAATTTTAACTATACATTGCCTTCTCTTTATACAAGAGCACCATGTTTATAGTCAAATAATATTTTAACATTCAAAAATATTTATCACTGCTTTCTACTTACATCAGCATGATCTTGCCTTCCAAAATACATGTCTGATGAAATTGCTTTTACATTGCCAAATTTTTTTTGTGCCTCATCTGTGTTTAAAGATGGTTCATATTCAGGCTTACGACGAGATGTAGGCCTAAAAGAAAAATAAACTGCATTAGTGAATGTAACTTTTATTTATATCATGGCAGAATGCAATAAATCAACCAAGAAGCACTATCATCTTTGTTTTGTGAAGCCTGAAAGTGTAATTGTGTGGGGGGGTTTAAATAAAAATTAAATCAGTATGAACCCAGGATGAAGAAATTCAGATAACTAAGTTGATAGAGCAGCACATAAAATTCCAGTGACAGTTTTACAAGATGGTGAATGTATAGTATTTCAAATTAATTAATCCTGTATTTTTATTTTCAGAGTTTATTTAAAAAGCAAGCCAAAATTATGTCAACAAGGACAGAATATTTCTACAAAACCTCAAAAAAACCAAAACACAATGCCAGTGAAATTCAGATTTAAATGTAATAGTACAAAAATGTTCAACATCCTTTGAACTGTCACTGCCTTCCACCTCATACATACTCAACACTCGCCTTCTTCCCGCCCCGCCAGTAAATGGACTCAAATAAGGAAGTAATAGTGTTATGGACATGAACCCCTATTTTGTGTAATATGCATCCCTGGTCCAGTCTTTAGGAAACAACAGAACATGCTTGATTTTGAAAAAAAAAAGTTGTACTTAAGTGTACAAACTGCATTGTACAGGTAAATGAAAATACAGGTAATAAGAACAGAAGCAGAAAACACCAACCAAGCACACAAAACCTCACATTCTTATACTTTCCGCTTGATTACAAAGATAAAAACACAGTTATCAGAAAAGAAATATATTCATTTTTTATCATCACAACAATTAGATCTGTTGTTTCCAAGTATCTTCAATACCTTCATCCTGAAAGCTGAGCACCCTACAGTTTCATTCATTTGGTAACTGGGTTCTGCTAGGTTCGTTAAGCCATAAATAAAGCAAGTAAAGCAACTATGCTCTCAGAACAGTGCAAATATTTGAGTTTCTCTCCACATCTTTTGTCTACTTCTTTTTTTGCTGAAGCACTTTAGAAATTACCTCCAGTACATATACTCTACAGCACTGAGCAAAACAGTGCTTAAAATGTGAATAACTAAACAGGAAATTCAGCTTACAAAAGAAATTCAGCCAGGAAGTCCCTTGACTGCTACTGAAAGTTACGGCCAGATTTTTCCCTCTAGACTGAAAAAAATCCCACTACTACGACCAGGACTCAAATCATATTAACAAGCTTGGCCTTGCTGTACAAAAATCAGATAGGTTTTTGTTGCATACCTGTCTGAAAATCCTGTACTTTTTGAAGTTAACATTACATCAACATCCCTACTGTTATTTTCTTTCTTCCAAAAAGAATCTGTATTGTCATCCCATTTAGAGAAAGTGCTGCTCCTCAAATCTGAAGAATCATAGTACCTAAAATAAAAGAAGAAAAAAACACATTGAAAAAGTAGGAACTTTATATTGTTAAATAAATATTGCTTTAATAATTGTTCACTAGCAAGTCAGTTTTCAGCACAATGGTAGTTGTCAGTGAATAATTTGGATTTCATAATATTGGTTAGAAGCTCTGTGCTGTTGAATCCAATGGATTTTTGGGTTTTTGCACACATATTTAACTGAATGTAAAGTTCGGCCTTTCTTTAGGCTGGATATGGCCATGAATATGCAGTGGACTGCCTGAAAGATCTGGTCCCATCACAAACAGCAGAGCTAAGTTCATTACTTCAAACTATTATTTCTTCTTTAGTGTCAGACAAAGCACTGGGAAGAACATTGTCAAGATACCTGGCTAGTTTAAGAGCTTCAGGAGCCAAGAAAACTTCAGGATGGACCCTGTGCGCAAGGCATCATGATGATCCTACAAGGTAAGGTAGCCTGCTCATAAAGGCCTGATGCTCTTGACATTCTATACTAAGAAACCAGCTATGAAAAAAAGCCACCACAACTCTCAAGGCACTTTGAACACTTCAGACATCCAAGAGCACCTAACCCATGGTATCCAATTGTGCTGTGGTTTCACATGGGGCAAAGTTTTATAACTAAGGGGCTGACAGTGGCTAATCTCACAATTCCATATGAGTCAATCTATAAGCTACACAAGCAGAAAATCGGCTCACATTTTCCGAGGCAACAACAAACATACTTCAAAGCAGTAAGCAAAGCCTTTGTCCTGGTTCTGTATATATCTTTTAATACAAATGTTAGTATTAAATACCTCTGACTTCTGTAACATGTTTTATTAAAACAACACTAAATAACATATTTCTTAAAAGTGAGTCTTAGTTTAATAAGGCAATCTTCTCTTGCATATCAAAACTGCAGGGAAAACACAAACAGAAAGAAAAGGAAAAAAAAAAAAGCAGCATGTTTGTCAATTCCAGTGGTACCTAATCTTGATGTTTTCCCCTTTGATTATCTAAACATATCTAAACTTATATGGAAAATACTTGGAAAAAAACTATTAAAGTGCCAAAGATTAAGAATTTCCCTTTGTGGTTAAATAAACTTTCTTAAAGGTTGGATACAACCAGGATAGGGAGTAAGATGATCAAAATGACAGGAGGCTAGCAGAAGGGAATCATTCAATAGAACAAGCACAGGATATTAAAGTCCGCATCTGTATTTCGTGAAAAGCACCTTTAAAAAAAAACGTTCTCCATGTTTGTGTTATAAATAGTCAGAACACTGTTTTTGCAGTTTGAGAAATGTGACACCTTCAGCAGCAAATTCTCGCATCACTGCACATGGAAAATAGCAGGGACAAATCTGGAATGAACTTGTACAGAGACAGACTCTCCCCTTCTCTCCTGACAGACAAAGGGAAGTGCATTTAGCGCTCTAAGCAAAGGAGACTCACTGCAGTGCAATCTTCATCTTCACAATATCAACCCACAGAGTGGGTGTTACACCCAGTAGATTCCTGAAGGTATTTCTTCCTGCTAAATGAGGCTTTTTACCCCCTCCACGTTTTGGATACAGGTGGAAAATCCAAAGTAAGAGTCATAAATAAAAGTTGAAAAGAAAGGAAAATCACAGAATCTACTTTTTGGGGCACAACACTATACCAATTAAATCTTTCATTGTATCTGTGAGCTTAGGTTGTTTTCAGTGCAATACCACATGTAAAATAAATAAAAGGAAGGCAGAAACTCCCAGACAAGAGTGGTACAGCACCAGAAAGTAGTTGGTCTTCCAAATTTCTTCATTCAGCTGCCTCTCTCCCTTACATCACCTTAGAAATATGGCAAGGTACTACATGCTTCCTACAACCAGAGTAATTTTCTTCTGGCCTGACTTCTCAGTTTCTATGTCATATGTTCCTATGGTAGCAGAACACAGAAGCACAGTATACAACTGCAAGGAAGCTACTGCGTAGCAACGTTCTTATTCCTGCCCACCAGGGGAGGAAGAAGCCACAGCAATCTTTAGAAGTTCCATATGGATGTGTAATAACAAACAAGGTGTGTACATATATATATATATATATATATATATGAGAAGCTATCCAATCTCACAATGGCCATCAAAACCATGGGATGGGGCAGGGGCTGTAAGAGCTGATTTGAATAAAATTACTTATTTTCTCCATCATTCCCTTTCAGATTTTCATAACTTTGCAAAATACTACTTCAGTATTTGGGTGGGGTGGAGGAAGGAATAAAAACTACATTTAATAGAAAATAAAATTTTACATTGTTATGTTAATGAAGATTTTATTAATTGTGGCAAAAATTAAAATCCAAGGATTTTGAGAGGCTTCAAGTATATATCTAAACCTTGAGACATTTAGCTTGCTTATTGATACTTATCAACACTCTAATATCCAGCATGATTATTTTGCTTTTGGGCATATACTAAGATGATATTAAAATTACTTTACCTCTATTTCAAAGTCACAGCTTGGAATAAAGGATAATAAGCACCTTACAAACCTTACCAAGTCTAGCAATCGGACTTTATACTTTCTTTAAAGAGAATGAACTTGTATACCAACTCCAATTACATTCTACTGTTGCTATAACTAGAAGAACAAGAGCTGGGAACAGCTAGGTTACAATTTATCTTCTTATATTGAACCAAAACATATTAAAAAGCCTCTTCCATAATTCATCCTTTGCCTGCTAGTAGGCTTATGAATAATTTGAGAGCAGTAACAGTTCTTTTCAAGGAACAAATAGAGAAGCACAGAAACGATACGTTTTATTTTACAAGACTTCTGCCAGTTTACTTGAGAACACATTTGCATTTCTGCCACTAGTGATTACACTACAAAGTAATGACACAAAAGCCTTCGTGTTTTTATTTGCCTGTCTACAAGTAATTAGGTACAATTTTTCATGTTTCTGTGGCACCAATCCAATAAAGGCAGTTTATAAAAGCAACACCTGTTTCTATCTATCAGTCCAGAAACAGCTGTTTCATTGGAATTAGTGCCTGTAGGATTAATTCTTTTTCTTCTCCATCCCAACAGCAGTATTTTATAATTTGCATTGCATTCATGCTCTGATCAAAAATTCATCAATTATTTTTTGCTTACATTTTATGTTCAAATACATAAGAGTCTATCAAATAAGACTGCAGACATCTACACAATACATCCAACACACAATACCTCAAAAAGATTTAAGTTTTTGCACTTGGCATGCGTCCGGTTAAGACCGATGCAACTGTCGTATATCTAGTATCAGACTTTGATACTTGTTTAATTTTAAACTGAAAGTTGAAGACAGTACCACAAAAACCAAAAAGATACCACGCACACAAGTCATTCTGACAAAAAATTCACTGGATTCAGTATACAGCAAATAAAAGCGTATACACCAACTGTCCTTGCAAGTAGAGACTAGAGCCTGAACAAAACAAAACCTGTAAACACGTAATTCAGACTATTTTCTCCTCAGAAAAAGCAACTCCTCTTCTTTATAAATACATCTGCCACTGAGGTAAGGTCAACTGTTTCACAACTTTTCTGCTTCAGACGTCCCCTGAAAATACGCTAGGTGTGTAGACATGTCCAACTGTCTTCCGTTTTGGTCTCAAGTTCCAAATACATTGTGTATATTTGAATACATAATTTGCATATACTTCTACACCCACTCAAAATAAAAAGCTTATACATTACCTTGAACTAGAAGAGAAATATGACTCTTCTACATCATCGGTGTACTTTTTCTTCGGCTTTGCAATTGCAGGTGTTTCCTGCTCTATTGTTTGCATATCTGAGGTGACTGAGTGAGAAATGCCACTGGGAACAAGAAGAAAATAATTATGTAAAGAGATAGGGCGTAAGACAAAGCTCACACCCTAAAAAAAAAAAAAAAAAGCAAGCCCAAATCTAGTTTCTGAAGCTTGCTGATAAAGCCCAAGCTATACATTTAAGAAGAAAGGAGGAATTAAAGGAAAAAAAAAAAAAAAGCCCTGGAAAAGTCAACTGTAGTTCTCTGAAGTAGCGACAGGACTTCTGAACACACAGACCATTCCAACAGCTGGAAAACACAGCAGTGTGACTTCTTCAGAGTTTTGGCTTGTAAAAGACAGACTATACTTCGGTTGGTACTGTTCACTGAAAACATCCTGGCTACCTTCCTCACAGTCAGCTAATGGAGGCAAACACCCTACAGACATCCTACAATTTAGGCTGATACCTGTCTGGTAGGTTAGAACTTAAATCTATCAGAAGCAATCCTGCCCCTTCCCCCTGACAAATACTAGATTCTTTGATGATATTGTTTAAGTTTCCGTAACACACTTCAGCATATTTTTCCATTTCCTACATAAAATGAAGGATAACTGCATAAAGCCACAGAGTATTTTAAATACAGTTTATAGAACTTTGCATACCTTCTGTTACTGCCAAACCCCATGCCAAGTCTCTCCAATTCATTTTTCTTCTTACCAGATAGATTTAACTTTTCTTCTTTTGTTTTAATATCAAGATCTCTGTAGGCCAACCGTAAAGATGATACACTAGAACAAAACATACAGTTAACAGAGCTGTAAAATGCTACACTGAACGCCCAACTCAATAATATTGGTAGAAAATTAACAATATATATTGTAGCACTGTATTTTGTATGTTCTGTGTTTACTGAAAATATTCATTATTAATTGGATTAAATTCCACCTATAAGGATGGGAGAAACCCAGTAGAGAAGACTGTCTAAATGCTACCCCGGTCTGTGTGTGAGCAGGTAGTCTTTTTCAGAACGAATGTGAAACATGCTACTGCTAAAGTTCAGGACACAGTTTTGCATCACCGTTAGGTGAGCCTGAAAAAGTCTTCTTTCCACAGCCCTTACTCTATGTGATAACAAATAATTGCCAAAATTATCCAACTCTGACATACCACAGTATGGTGGCACTCATGATATAACACTAGTAATGTTTTCCCCTAATGCGCAGCTTGGCCCCCCTACGTCTCCCTCCCTTCACCCCCTTCATGCTCTTAGTGGTTTTAACACCTGCTATACATGCACTCTTGAGACAAGTGCTAGAGGTAGACCACAATACTTCTTTATTGATGCTGCCCTTCCCTGTGCCCAAAAAGGTGTCTCAGAAGAGGGGAGGAGAGAGTCTTTGTAATCCCAAAATAGAATATATTCTGTATTATGGAAACTGTGAAGCATCCAAAACTTACCATTTTCTGCACAGCTGGCAACACATTTTGTCATTTGAAACATCCTCACAGTTCAGATATAGTAAGCTGTCTTTCTGAGATGCCGTGAACCTTCCTATACCTCAAAACATTCTTAACTATTTTCCAGTAATACCAGTGTAGCAGAGACAGAGGGTTTTAATCTTGATTACAGAATTGTAGAAACACTGCTTAAATTTAATTTGTTAGGTTAAAAAGGACACAAACAGTAATTTTGATGAGCAACGCAGCAATAGTTTAATTCATAAGTTGTGACTGGCATCAAGTACAAATGAACGCTATCAGAAGAAAGGTAAACGAGATTTAGGATGCTGCTGGTAGACATCCTGCTGCAAGTAGAAAGGCAGTACTTAAGTCTGAAAACCCTTGTAACGTTCCATCCATTTTGTGCAGAAGCAGGAATGAAAAGAAAACAAGTTTTTGACCAAGAAGTATTTTCTTCCAGTGTGTTTCCTAACTATTTGACTACTGAAACAGGCTCTTCCTGGGTTGATTTCTTCTGGTCCCATGCATAATGACTTAACTTTAACCAAGAGTACAAGATGCCCCTACCAAAGTTCGTACCCTGCTGGTTAGTGCATCTCCTGCGAGACAGGAGCTGTGTGGCTGAGCCTGTTAGAATGAAAAGGACACCGCATCTGGTCTTCTTCCTTCACAGACAAGGGATGTAGGTACCAGCCTGCTATAAGGAACGGGACATCACTCCACTGACGAGCTATTTCAAAAAGGAGGAGAGCCATCTCAATCTTGTGATAATTAGGTGTCTTTTGATTGGGGCTTTCAGAGGACTTGGAGCCAGAACTAAAAAATCACTACGTTTTATGTTCAGATGCTTGTAACAATAAAAGTCAGATACAAACCAGGATGAATCTGTGAAATGACTTTTGAAACCAATAAAATCAGAGAAATGTATCTTCAAAGCACGCAGTATGTTCAGGGACGTTTTAAATCAGTTCTTACAGTTTAGGACCAACTGTTACACAGAAAATTGAAAATGTTTCTAAAATTCAACTTGAAACTACTACTGACAAAATCTACCCAGCACTTTTAAATAGGAAGATTAGCAGCCCATCTTATGAAATCTGTTTTATGAACATCAAAAAATCTTATTTGCTGTTGATTAAAACAAATAGGGATACTGATAATTTTTTTTAAAGTAACTCTAGTTATCTATTCTCTTGTCAGTGCACAGCAGAAAATAAAGAAACTGTGTACCAATTATAAAATCACATTTTAAGTTTTAAGTCTGAGGATACTTTCTCCTTCTAAGTACTAGACTACAAAAGCATCGCTTCCATTCCCACCATGTGACAAAGTCACATTGAATTAATTTACTAAAGCTCATTACTCAAGCTTTTAAAATTAAACCTGCCACCCAAATTAGTTGGAAGCAAATGCAAGTTTAAAAGTATTCACCCTTTAATTTTGGTATACACTGCCATCTACAGTTAAAAATCCAAAAAGTTAATCTCAAGGGAAATACAGTTATCTTGCCTCTACTGGGATTGGATCCATAAACTGAAGTGTATGTGCACCCTTCATGTTTGCAACATTTTTAGAGGGTTCTGGCCATTGCAGAAAGGTTGCAGCAAACTTATACTAAAGGTTGCCTTGGATCTATATAGATTTATACATATCTGACACAAAAACCGAATCACTACTTGGGACTTTCTTCCAAACCGAATCATTAAAGATAGTATCATTAAAGAATAATAATAAATAATAATGAACAATCATTTTTCTTGTTATTTAGTAGTCTGTTCCTCTGAGTCACTCTACTGGTATTTTTTGGCAATCTCTGAGAAGCACGACATTGTGGTAAAAATACTTCAGGCAAAATGAATGATCCCCTTGTGATTAATATTTTTGATGCACACAAAAGGAACAGGGAGGAGATTATAGACCAAAACGCGTGGTACCATGAGCTCCAAGTGATCCTGTAATGATGTAATAATTCAGAAAAATTCTCAATAGGTTATAAAAATGATGCATCTTAGCACTTAAGAGAGGATGCTAAGCTTTACAACAGTATAAGTGTACACTAACCAACTCCTTAATACTCTAATTTTGGTGACAACTAACCAAATGTTAAAAACCAAAAACACGTAGCAGCGAAACGTAGTGGAAGGAACCAGGAACAGCACCCTCTGAGCTTTAGGGCTGAGTAGTTATTAAGATGGACAAACAGATTCGAGGCCTCAGACAAAAATATTCAAAGGGTTTTGGTGAAAAAGAAGGCAGTTCCAGTATAAAACAGCTGAAACTTAAGCAGACAATTGAAGCCATACTTAAACTACCCTCTGCCTTCCGCACAGAAACTCTTACCCAATAAGTACAAAAAAAGCTGAATATTTGTATGTTCCCTATGCTCTTAGAAAGACTATTTACTCAATAGTATTCAGTTCACTGCACCAAAACAAAACAAACTAGTTAACTAGCATGGGGTAAAGAAAGTTCCAGAGGCAAAAGTCTTCTGTGGTGATACTTAAATTTAACATATTTTAGATTTATTTCACAATTTATTTGTATGTATCAGTAGAATGTCTCCTTATTTTCTGTGTTAAATAAGAGTAACAGTAAGGCTATTTTTAAAGATAGCATTGGGCTGTTTCTATAGTAAATCATCAACTGTAGAAACATACACTCAATGGCAAAAAAAAGGGCAATGGGGGAATTACTGTTTGGCCCACCTCATCCACATTTGAGGTTTCTTTTAAAGCAAGAGCTGAAGTTTTATTTGCAGTATTTAAAATGTTGACAATTACTTCATTCACATGAAATTAGGCTTCACATTTTACCATTGTATATATAATTCATACTTACAGTGGCTCTTCCTTCTCAGTTTTCTTACTGCTATGAAGATCCTCTTGTTCTTTCATTTTATCTACAGCTTGTGCTTGTTTTTCAATCTCATTAAAGCTTTGGCTGCTCACTTTTTGGGCCCCCAAACCACCTTTTTTGGCACCGAGCTTGATTTATTAAAAAACAAAAAACAAAAGCCCAACATTATAACTGAGACAATCACCTCAACTGACTTAACAGTCAACTTTGAAAGCAACAGCAAACATTATACTCTGTTCAGGAGCATATGCAAACAGCAATGAAAATTTGGAGCAGAGAAAATATTTTTTTACATGTTTTGACCCTCTACATGCTTCCTCTACTAACTCTTACAAATTTAGTTAGTTCTGCAGTCAACCATCACAGAGAAATGAAACTATTATAGTTTTAATTGTTCAGAAGTTATCATGTTCAAATAAATGTTATAATATATAGCACAACTTTAGTTTTCTTAATAATGATTTTGTTGCATAGGAATAACATAATAAAATCTGTTGCAGTGGAACCATTTGGTGCTCATTCACTTAACTCACAATTTACATTTAGAAATGGCCAAGATTCTTCAATTAGTTCTCACTGGCCAGTGCTAGTGTGTTATCTTAAGTATCAATTGATTAATATTTTTAATAAACATGTACATAGGTATTTACGGATTTATGGTAGGAAAGCAATATACAAGTTTCGTATATACGTGTCTGCATGATTAGCCTTTGCATGTGACAAAGCACTGTAAACTTTTTTTCAGATAAACACCTCAGCTAAGAGGTTCCAGTTTTGCACTCGTTCTTTTAAAATAATTCTATTTCTAGTTCATATTACTTTAGGGACACATATTCTTTCATCCTGATTATCAAAGATTTAAAAAACACTTATTACTACAAATACGAATAGATACAATGATGCTGATTAAGACAATGGCACAGCACTCAAACTGCTGTTCTTAGTCACCCATGTGTTTAATTCCTCATCTGCAACACTGCAGCAATATTAATTTTCACAATACATTTATCTTAACCTTTTAATGCTTTAAAGCCTTCATGTAAAAGCTCTGGTCTATGTACATACAGTTTTAGGCTCTGACATTACAGTTCACAAACTGCACCTGTGAACGCAGTTATGTTCTTACTGTAAGGGAACATACCTGCATAAACTTTTTAGAATAAGAAACTCCTCTTGCGTATTAGGGCCCTCTAGTGGGAGCAAGAAATAATAGGTTTCCATCTAAATTAATCTGCTCAAAAAAATCTTCAAAATCTTTTGCCATACAATAGCCCAAACTTAAAAGAAGTTACTCCTTGTAACATACTGTGACCCTAATAACCTAATTTTAGGGCTATTTTCTTGGGCCTCAGGAGCCATACATTCAAACCCTAGCTTTTCCTAGCTAACTTGAGTTAACTTGAGCTGTCTTACTCAGTTTTCTGAGATACTCAACTCTTCTCATACCTCCTTTAAAGAGACCAGATGCCTAAGAAAGTGCTAAAACCCCATCCAGAAAGAAATCTGTAAACTATCTTGAATTGAATTCAGCTGCAAGTTATCTATACACACAACCAAATACCACACTGCTGTGTGGTATGAGATGAGGACTGCTCTGGAAACACATATCTGAATATCTCAAACTCACCTTATATTGAGAGATTATGCCACACGTGCATATTTAGCCACTCAAAAGTAATATTGGAACTCCCTCTGTTTTCAAGATCTGCTACAAAAAGATCTCAATGCCAACTAACTTAGGTGAAAGCCTAAAGAAGCCCTGCAACCCAGTATCACCAAGTGAGAAGAAAGGTTACAGGGCATCAGTGGAGTTGCAGGGACAATGGTTGTGAAAAGAACTGAAGACAAGTGGGATACAGACCTTGACATCAATATATGCTTTGACATTTTTATTTTACTCATTTTTGAAAAGATGTCAGCTGCTGTTCAGGTCCAGACAGCACAAAGAAAATGACACATGATATACATGTGGAAGTCCAGACAGTTCAGTGAGCTACATACAAATAAACAGGCTTAGAATTTATCTGAGGTCGGAAAACAACCCACAGATCTGAAGCAGTAACGTGTTAGACAAATTCATTTTAACAATAATATGTTTTCAAACAGACCATTGCCTGTTTTGATATAGAAACAGTTTTCAATTCCATTTTAGCTTCATAAATCGTTACTGATAAAAATACTGCTTAGTGCTAACTAACATGATACATTTCCCTATTGCAATCTACATATTTCCAGAGATCTATAATACAGATAAAATTAAGCATTCTTTATATACACTTACCCCCTTCTTAGCTTGATTTGGCTTCTTTTTTATGAAGGTGGTGTTCTCTGCAAGGATTAAATGTGTATTACTTGACATGCAATTTTATTAATTCCAGAACTGCAGATGATAATTTCCACAATACCAACCTCAAAATAGTTTTTGGAATTTATTTTAATGCCTTGAAGTATTACAGTTTCTACACCAAGAGACTGAGATACTAAACTGAGTTACAGGGAACACAGCTGTGAATATCTCTAAGAAAATGTGGGAAACTGTCTCTGACTGAGGATATGGCATCTCTTATAAATACATAATAGGAATAAAATGACAGCTCAAGTTTTCAGTTGTAGATACCTGCTAGTAAACAGAACAAGAATGCGGGACTTGCTGTTCTGAATCAGACTAGAGGTCCACCTGATCCTGTACAATTTTGAAGATTAATTGTTTCCTGGATAGAAAGGTATTGGCTGTGTTTAAAACCACCAATGATACAGATAAAACATACTGTATCATCATAAACAAAATCACAAACATTTTCAGAGGTGACAACACAATCACTAGATTGAACAGCTTTGTTCAACTGCCTAAGTACAGTACTGGCAGTTTGAAAGTTACAGCCTTAATGCTTTGTATTAAATCTTGAAATATAGAAAAGAAATGAACCTACATTCTGCTTTGCATGGAAGTCTGACACAACTCCTAATCTTGATATTTTTAATGAGACCCTAATAGGACTCACTACATTCTGTAAGGCACTGTACTGTGCCTTCTTGACAGCTACCCTGAGCCAGGGTAAATCTCCAACAATCACAAGTTTTCAATCAACAACTCATACTGAATACTTGTACATACAGAAAAACTGGTTTGAGCTGAAATTTAGTTGGAAACAGGCATACACAGAACAGAGATTCTTCACGTAAGACAGAACTTGTGATGTCCAAAACAAACAAGAAAAGCACTTGTTAAAGATACATTTCCTGGTTTTGTCATTTGCGTGTGGTTAACTATTTTTCCTAGTCTCCAGCTCCCCCCCAAAAAAAAAACCAAACACCAAACCAAAAACCCAAACACAACCAAGTGAACATAAAAACAGTGATAAAGACCATACCTTCTTGAAGCACTGAGTTAGACCCAGCCAACACTTCTTTACTACCCCTGTACTGCTGAGAATAAATGTTCTTTATTCTCAGAAACCTGCGCCTGCAGGATGATCCTCAAAATGATAAATCACTGATGTATTTTATTCTATTCTATTTTCCTCAACTTTTTTTTTTATTCACTTATAGTATGATACACTCGTCAGTGTTAAGCAAATTAAGACTCTGGAAATTGAAGATACTGTATTAGAAATACAAGATTTTTCCAGTGTAAAATTTTTACATTCAGTTTTCTGAAAAGGGAGCAAAAACTATGTCTAGATAGAAAGACTGACCTATTAGTACAAGATGTGTTTGCTTAACATAAATAACAGGCCATTAATCACAGCACAATGCTCTATTCCACCTGTGTGCTTTTAAAGCAGTCTAACAGGAGGTGTAAAACATTAATCGTCACCTTTATTAGGTGTGACACCTGTAGCATTTAAATTCATCGGGTTGGCTAAGATAAGATAGATAATACCAGAACAACACTGACTAAAATTAATTTCTTAGAAGGAGAACACTGTTTAACAGAAGAAGTTGTAACACAAATTCAGATGTTTCAACTAACTCATGCACACTGATATTAAAGTAAGAATTCCACATCTCTTCCCAGTCATACATTCTCTGTACAAATGAATATTTAAGTACACTATACTGGCTGCTATCTTCTGCTTACAGTCATTACCTAATGCAGCTTTTGGTGATGTACTAAGGCAATCAACACTTGGTCCATGTTCTGGTCCTAAAATGTAATGAATAACAAGGGTAAGAATATCAGAAGACTCTTTAGAGTGCTTGAAATACAAAAACACAACTCACAGTGCTCAGGGTACTGTTTGATACATATAGTGTAATGTGTTATTTCTATCGCAGCTTTATCAGTTACTAAAAGAGCAGCAGGCATCCAAAGATTCATGTGAAGTCTTTTGAATCAAATTTTAATTTGGATTTCTATTAGACCTTATTAAAGGAACATGCAGTCCCACACATTCTAGTGTAATCCTTCTAAAAAGTCCTTCCTCTCCAAAATTCTTGCGTTATTAGCATGGTTAGGTTATTTAACTATTAAAGTAGGGTAAAAAGAGTCTAAACAAAGAGACTACCAGAAAAATGCAACTTATTGTTAACAAATAATCAGTCATACCTTCATAGCATTCTGGAATATTTTCTGAAGTTTTCTGCTGTAGAGAAACTGGCTCTGGTTCTGACAACACCCACTCTGTATTCTTTGCCTTGAAAAAAATTACAAAATCAAAAGTGCACACAAAATAGAATACAGCAAATAAATATGAGCACTGTGCTCAAAGACTGCCTAAGCACCACTGATTAGTTAATACTGGATTCTTATGATTACAGCTTCTAGGTTTAAAACCTATCCTCAGAAGGGCAGTTATTAAAGTTGCAAGAAATGCCTACCTTTATTAAAAGTGAGCTGGTTTCAAACCACTTCTGAGCACCTGTATTTCCCTCTCAGGAATTTCAATATGTTTACCATCCAAAAAAATAATACGCATTTTAATTGTGCTTTAAATTTATTTATTGTGTGCTGGCTATTAGTTTTCTTTACTCATAACAGTAATACAGTACAGGAAATCTGGATCATTTATTTGCATACAATCACCAAACCTTCTCCCCACACTAAGCTCTTACACTTCCAATTTTCTAACATTTAATTTTTGATCATGAGCAATCTTCCCAAGTCTTCCTGATGAGTCCTCCCACTTCCCTCAGACACATCCTCCTCACCAGGCAGGCCTGTGACCTCGTCACAACAATATCTGCTTATTATTATCTTTTCCATCAACGCTGTGCCACTGCCAGTTCATGCTTATTCTTCCCTAAAACCTCAATCTCAAAACTTCCTGACATCTGTCTCTCAAAACATCCATACCTAAACAATCTCTTGCCCTGAGGTACACAGAATGCTTGTCTCTAACCTGCCTCTGTAGCTACCTGAAAAGTTTGTTGTGAAAATTTACTTTATTCTACCCATACATTCTCTTAAGAGGGTTTGTATCAAGTTCCTATTTCTTGTCCTTAACCTCAAAAACATTTACAACACTTTGCTTAAACTTCTTTTCCTTCAGCTTGCCTCAGTTTATGCTTTTCCCACTCAACTGCAAGCATTCTTCCAAGTTGCCTTTTGCAAACAGAAATACTCCATTTACTCTTCTACTATCAGGACAGATAATCTTCTGGTGAAAACACTAGACTAGAATCCAGTAACTGGATTTTTTTGGTCTTTGCAATGAGCATTTATGAGTAATACAGCAATCTTCGCACTCTGTAAAATGTAAATACTCTTTCACTGTTTCAAAGATGCTGAAATTTATTTTTATAAGACATTCAAATGTTGGCTGCAGTAGAAGTTCCTAAAATAAAACAAATAAATAGCAAAAAGGCTGAACTTCCTTTTAAAATGCACCATTTTTGAAACCTCACAAATACAACAAGAAAGTTACATTTTGAAACGTCACAACTGAATAACCAAAATGAAAAAAAAAAATTTAAATTCCAGCTTTTTTCATCCTTAAGCATCCCATATACACTAGAAAGACATTAAGTCATGTCATTTTTTACTGTGTTCTTTACCCAGGTGCAGATATGAGCGACTTGCATAGGTTTTTATCACTTGCTGCTAATGCACGTGCACAACCGCAACATCATGACAGGGGAATTAACACGCATATGAACTGGTGAAGAGTTTTCACAACAAGGGCTAATCTGATATACCCAAGCTCTTTGAATTCTTCTCTATGCCAAAATATGCCTCACGATCATACTTGTGTTTTAGGTGTTTACAGACTGCAACTGTACTAGAAAGCAATTCTCCTAGAACACTTAATACTGTTGCAATATTTAGGAATACTAGGTGTAGTAATAACTTAATTGCTCTAAGTTTAAGATCACAATTGCTGAAGTTGTTTTCACTAGTATTTTTCAAATAACAGACTCAAGAGAGTCTCTGAAACATTAATCTGTGAAATAAACACAGCATCTATCACCTTAAGGAGGTAGGATCAAATAAATAAAAAACAACAGTAGCAATAGCCTTCAGAAAGTTATTTTAATTTTTTCAAAGAGGATGTAAGTATTCTGGAGGAAGGAAAAAAGCTTCTGCTTAGCAAATGTTTTAAGAACTCTTAAACTTTACTGATTAAAAACCAAAGTTATCACATAGTATTATTTAAATCAGGGCAGTCCCAAGCAAGGAATCGTGAGTCCAAGTGGAATTGTACACCTACAGAAAAACCCCAGTTTCATTCCACATTTAGCTACTATTCAGGTCATTCTAAATTGTCACATTAGAAAGTGGTTCACATCCAGGAAGAATTTTAAGATCCACAGAAGGAAAAGCAGGTAAATGTTAACTCCCTGACCTACCCTTTCTCTATAAGGTTTTCTTTCAGGGTTTAGTCTTCTCATAGAACACACAGTTAACCTAAGGTGTTTAGAAAGCTAACAAGAATTAAAAACAGGTAATCTATACCTTGGGAGAAACATGGGATGCAAAAAAGTCTTCCTCTTTGTTTTGAGGTGACACAGGCGGCATTCCACACCCATCTGTCCACAGCTGGAATTAAAAGAGAGAGAGAGAATTTTACAGGACAATTGCATGAATATATTTTTTCAAATGCACTTATCCTAAAACTATTTTTTTTCAGATTAAAAATGTATTGATTTTTTTTTTCCTGGTACATAATTTTTCCTTACAAATTTATTTAAGCTTCAATATATGACATTCCTTTCTTTTTTTCATTTCATACATTTTGATGTCTTCGTTCACATTACGCGTTTCCTTTCTAACAAAATGCTCAGTATAAGCTTTGCTGCAGTAATACTGTCATTATTTAGTATCACCAGGGCCTTACAATAAGTAAGATTTTTCATATTCTCATACAAGGTATTTTCTCTCTAATATTCTTATTTTGCCCAAAGCAAAACCACCTGAAAACATAATACTAGTAGTCATTGGAAACAGTTTTTGGAACTGTATTAGTGTGGTCTGGTACTCTGATGGATTTTCCCACCTCCTCTCAGAGTCCAAAAACCTCTGCTACACTTAAAGCAGAGTTGAAATTTCAAGATGCTAACTAACATTTTTGAGCTATGCCTGATCTCAGGGCAGGCTGGAGGGCCCACAGTGCCACAGGTCATTCTTAGCATCGTGCAGGACAGGACTATAACCTGTAATCTGCACTCCAAGGTTACTCACAGGCAAATCATTTCTTATGGTTCTTTCTACTACATGCAAAAGATACATGACCAAAAATAACGATGTCTATCAAAAAGGTTACTGAATGTGCAACAAGCTTACTTCATCATTCAACAATCAACTGAATCAGTAAGTAGGAGAAGAAATTTTTTTAAATGTGACAGGGGAGGGGATGGTTGGTACTAAATCTAATTATCTGAATAATTTACATCAGCAATTCAGATAGCACATAATCACTTAAGCTTGCAGTATGTAGTTCAAAAATATGTTAACTAAAATTTTAAAATAAGAAATACATCATTAATATCAAACAATTGGATGGAATATGTAATTGAAGCAAGATAACCACAGTTCTTCAAAGTGTCATTTGGAGAACTTGCCATCAACGTGAACACACATAGTATATTATATTTACTTGAACATGGTTTACATCTAAAGCTGTTTAGTAAGTCAAAAGAAATATTCTTTGAAGTTAGTGATGTGAACTATATTGTCTATAACATTTATAATATAGAATTATCATAATCCATTAAATTTCATGTTATTTGATGCATAGATTAGAGAAAAACCCAAGCTTTCTTGCTTTTCTTTTAAATCCCACTCATCTGATCAACGTCAAATGAATCAGCCACAAACTTTAACAAGCTGAACTAAACAATCAAAACATGCTTTCTGTGTATGCAGAAGAGAACTGTTGTCAAACTTATTTAACACATGAGCAAACTAACTCTGCATGCTTTGCTAATAAGTTCTCCCTGTCAGCCCCCTATCAATGTCTTGACAGCACGCATGAACTGTTTCAGTATTTTTAATGGAGAACAGCAAGTTCAGGACATATATAACTTGCTAATTTTTCAAATATTATTTTGGTAGGGAAAAAAGCAAAAACACACATTTACCTGTTCAAATCAAATCCCACTTAAATCACCAATATTTTGTAGTTAATTCTATTAGCACTTTTACATGCTGTACTTCTCAATAATAATTCAGTTCCAGATAAGCAAAAATAAAATCACTATATAGTTCATGGACAAGTGCTGACATTTTTGTTATGCAATACCACTAATATAATTTTGGAGCACACCTGCAAACAAAGAAGTTTCCGTTTTGAAGAGCACCTGAAGTTTCTGCCTAGAACTCCTATAAGTTACTGCAAATGTCAAAATTAATGTTTTGAATAACCCAGAAATGATCCTGAAATACCCCGTTGAGCTCTATCTCAATAGTCTTTTTCCAAACAAAAAAGGTAAGCTACAAATAATTTACCCCCCAGTTTGCCTATTCACTGTAATGTGTATCAGTACCTCCCAAAGACAGATAATCTTTTGCGTTACTAATCAGAAACTTAAAATTACTCTAGGGGGAAAGAAGATAAAGTTTTTCAGAAATCTTAATGACACAGGACACACTACTCACATCAGTACCATGCTTTCTTGTTGCCTGTGTTGCAAGAGATTTAATCTTCTCCTTGTAAAGCTGAGCACCACGACTGTTATACTTTGCATTGGTATCATTTGTTGTGCATCCATGTTGATGGAAAAAAGCAGACTATGAAGCAGAACACAGAAAATGCTATGAGAAACAGGTTTAAAAACTAATGCTATTTAACATAAAAAGATATCACAATGCAGCAAAATACTCTGCTCCTCTACCTAAATCTAATCTTTTAAATTATGAAGTCTATGCAGATCTCCAAAATAGAACTCCATTGTGGCAACCTCTTTACGTATAAATAAAACAACAGAAAAAAAACAAACACATTAGTAGGATGTTTTAAAAGCATATACAAATGCAAACCTGCCATCATATACAAAGAATGCTAGTTCTGAAATTAAGTGTAGAAAGGAAGAGGTAAAATTGATTGTCAATACTTGTGGTTCAAAGGACATTCCTGATATTCTAAAAAGCATTGCTTGGCTTCATGTCTAGCATGCTAGAGAGAACAATGGATGTTTAATAGCATCAAAATGACTGTATAAAAATGGTCTTCCTTCAAAACAAAAGTGTGTGTATGCACGTACCCATATATATTTATATGCTTGCGTATTTATATAAAAATATAAATACATAAATGAAAAAATGCATTCCAATTTAGGATCTTAAAACAAAAGCAAATCAATACATTTATATCAGAGTTCCACAAGTTGTACCTAGAATTGACTAGCAAATCATATCGTACATTCTTGCATGGAAGAACATGTCAGACTATTACATAATAAACAAGTTTCTGATAGAATCAGCAAGTCTAGATAACCTGAGGTTATGACCTCATATGCTGCAATTACAAAGCATAGATCTAGTATACAAGTACTAGACTTCGTATAAAAATTAAGCAACAACCATGCAGGAGAGAGATAATGCCAGTCAACTTCTGTGATTACAACAGAAACAGCCGTAAGCATCACAGATGCCAAAAAGATTGTGCATTTTTGCATTTAAATATATACACCTACGAACTTGATATTCAGAGCTTTTTTTTGTAAACCCTAATTCCAATCACCGCAAGATTTACTCTGAAAACAAAAGGATCTAAGAACACTTCAGATTTCCTAGCAATCCGATACATAGCTACAAAGCTCAGGACTGCTGTTATCCAAGATTCAGCATCATCAGGCAATTATAGAATACAAATGATTAATGTTAACCTGATAGTGCTTCTAAACAGTAGTTAGCAAAAATAGAATTTGGCATTTTATTGGAAGAAAAAGGAAATAGGTTTTTAATGCAATTAGAAGAAAAACATTAATTTTACTTTTTAAAATGTCCAGACAGTTTACTAAATTGGTCTTTAAAGTTTCAGGTATTAATCTTCCTAGGTAATCCAAAACAGGCCATTGTGAATTCGAGGTATTTGAGGAGTGGCTGTGGGTATATTACACCTCTTGGTACAATGTATGGTAGGAAACAGTGACATCCAAGCAGAAAGACAAAAACTCATAAAATTCAATAATAAAGATTTACTGTTATTCTTCTAGTAATATGCTTTCTAAGATTAACTGAATTACTTTTCAAACTTTGCCGTTTCTTCTTTCCAACTGCCTTAAACCCTTTGTATAGCAAAGTTTATATAGTTTAATCAAAGCTTTTAAGCCTTTGGCTAAAAAAGAAAGTAGTTTTCATGCAAAATCTCCCTCTTCTGATTAGTCAGCACTGTGATTTTTATGTACTAAGTGGCATAACAGAAACTTGATGAGTAAATTCATGTAACAGCAGTATTAATACACAAAGGTGTAACTGAGAAAGGACAGGGAGAAGAAAAAGAGGGAGAAGACACCATGCAACTGCTCAGATCTGTAAGCTAGAGACAGTGATGAGCTGAATGCCTAATTCAAAGAAAAAGGTTTGATTGGAAAATGCAGAAGTGGAGGATAAATAATAACAATCCTGAATTCATAATTTTTTGTAAGGAAATAGGAAGAAAATAGAAAAAATTGCAGAATATTAAAGCGTTAGACTTAAGGAAAGCAGATTGTTAAGAAAATTGTTAAGAGAAAGCCTATGGAAAGCAATTTTTGGTAAAGTTTCTTAAAGAACAACATTAAGGACAAAGCACAAATGAAGAAAGATAAGGTGTAAACATTCAGGGAATTAGAAGAAAAGTAGAAATTGCTTAGGGAAGTTGCATGTTTCCACACTGGATGGGTCAACTTAAGGAAGCAATCTCAGTTATTGGTGGTCAATCTTCAAAAAACCATGGGAAAACAGGTAAGATTCCAAAGAGTTGACAAAGGAAAATATCCTCTTTTAAAAAGGAGATTGAGAACAATACAGCAGTCAACATAACTTCAATTTACAAAAACACTGTGTAACAAATTTATTTATAAGTACATTAAAAAATCAAGTTGAAAGTAACAGCCAGTATGAATTGGCCCAAACAAAAACAACGCTATATCCTCTCTGACAGTGTGGCGTGTCTTATCTTGACTTCAGTTGTACCTCAGATGTAAGTCAGGTCTTGACTTCAGTGTGACTTTTGACAGTGACATGATTTTTGTCACAGTATTTTCATAAACCACATAAGGAAACATGGTCACAGGAAGATGCCCATAAGTTAGGTTTACAAGCTGTGGAAAACCATCTTTCAGCAGCTGTCAATGTCTCCCTGTTAAATTAGATATGTATTGACAAGGAATCTGATCTGGCCTTTTCAGTGACTTTTATTAATGACTTGTAAACAAACAAACAAACAATTTGCAGATTATACCAAGATGGAAAAGTTGCAAGAAGTACGGAGGATGAAATCAGCATTCAAAGAAATTCTTAAAAACAAGAAAAATAAAAATATCCCCAAGATGTGAGCCAGTAAGGACAGACAATAGCTTCCGAGCCTAACAAGCTTCAATGTGCAAAGCAAATACTCAGGAGTACATACAGCATTTGCATTTCCTCCAACTTGCATGCATCTCAGCTGAAACCAAGACCAATTGGAATCCAGTTCTGTAGATCTGAACAGAAGGAAACATTTTTAATGTTATCTCCAAAGCCATTTAAAATCTCTCTACCTTTTTTTTTAATAAAGTGTTTCTCTCCCCCCCCTTGTTTTTTGTAAAGTGAAAAACATGCCTCTATAGAAAAAAAAATCTGCGACAATAGACAATGTGCAAAACAAATTAATAAAGCCATGTAGAACTGACACAGTTTCTCAAACGGTAAAAGCTTGAAAAAAAATGCACCCTCTGGCTGACAGGTTTTCCCTTTTAAAAAGCAGTAAGATGCATCTTCAAGAATCACATTTGAGCTCTGTCAACAGCAGATGACTAATCACATGTAATGGACAAAGTGACAAATAGAATGTCATATCACAACAAAAATTTGGGGCTCACTGAGTATGAGGAGAATTAATACTGTGATCATTAGGAATGGATTCTTGAGAGGCCTCTTGTAACGCTCTTGTACACAGCGAAAATAAAGCAGAGAAAGAATTTTAGTTGATGGAAAACAGCTGCTTTTATCTGCAATCCATTCTTGGATGCATTGCTCTCACTCACTTCAAACAGAACCTTATATTTCAAATATGTAATTATTTATTAGGCCAAAATGGCCCACGGGCCATCAGCTAGGATACTCACCCAAAATGTGACAAGCTCAGGGCGCAGATTTACTGTACCAACTGACTGACTGAGCTAAACAGCTGCCAAAAGGGGTAGCCCTTTACTCTACCCCAGTATTAGCACTCAAGTGACACCATAATGAACTACTTCAGCAAGCAAAGCTGGCAAAATGCTGTTTAGCTCTCTGAACTGGCTTGCTGGGGGTCAGATTGTCTTTATGATCAATACACTGTAACACTGTTTAAGATAATAAACTAGTATTTGCCTCAGTCTTGATTTGGAGGAATGATAAAACACTTCAACATGCTTACTCTGTTCTTCATTTTCATCACCTTCAATGTAGGAACAGACGTGCCAACAAATGCGCACTACCAACACAACAAGCAGGTAATGGGAATGGGTGCGTGGTACAAATTCTGCTGAACCCTACCTATTTACCTAATTCCCAAGCAGCTATCAGATACATCAAAGCCAATACAAACATTAAAAAGGTCTGAATCAGTAGTTGAGAGAGGGTATCTGAACAAACAAACAAAAACATTAAAAGATGCAAATTTTACTATAAAAATATACAAACTACTTACCGAATGAAACTCAAATGAACACCAAGTGATCGATGGGTCCCTGAACAATCAATACAGAGGAAAACTCCATATGTTATGCTTGCCCAGCTAGGATTCTTTGCTCCGCAGTCGAAACATACCTTAAAGAAAATAAAGATCAGTAACAGGACTTGAGCATAACCATGTTTTACAGTTGTGTTATAGGTCATGCTAACACCCTTGCAGTGATTAAACTTAATTAACTCATACTTACAGCATCTGTTGAAATGACAACTTCATATTATCCTAATTCTATAAATATAAAGAGCAGTTACACAATCTGCCCATGCTTGTATGTCTTTGCCCTAACTGGACAGGACTACAAGCCTTCCCAGTTTCCAACCATAACCAGTGTACACAGGGACCACAGGCTGAGAAACCGTGGGTCAGAGAACCCACATCAGTCTAGTTAAACACACATTTAACACAGTACTTCCAGCACTACTGAAATATGAAAGCATTTAAGAAATATTTTCCCAAGGGCAGGCTATCTTCATGACGTACCACTGAGTCTACTCTTTCCTCAGAACGTACATGCGGCTGCAGTTATCAGCGGCACTTATGACATAATTATTTACTTTCCTATATAGAATCCTTGGCCTTCAGAGCAAGCCACTAAAATCCAGCTGTGTGAAGAAAGTGTCCACGCTGTGTACTGCCTAGCCAAGCACTCTCTGCCAGACAGGACTACTTGTATGATGTATCACAAATGTATTGCTGTATCAACCTTTCAACTGTCGGTAACATGAACCGGTTAAAAAGCAAATATGCCCACAATAACTGCATAGACAAAACCAAGAGTTTCTTATCCTCTGTCACCACATTCGACTCCTAACCTTCAGCCAAAATATAAGAGGTATAAGAGGTAGACACAGATACACTTTGCAGCTCTCCAGACCACAACTTTCAAGTCCTGTTTCAGTTATTCTGAATTTTGTACTTCTTCGGCCAAGGAAAGCAAGAACAAAAAATTTATCTGATATGAATTCATTTTCAAATGCAAGGAAGAACACAATTTAAACAGCAACAGCTATTCCTAGCTAATGCCATGTGCACACGTTTATTCCTGTATGAAAGCACTTCATTATCTGATCAATGCTTTTTCAGTAATATTTATAAAGGCTGAAAAGAAGTACTTCTACAGTGAAAGAATCCATCTATAGGTACACTCGGTGGCATCTACTAAAAAGTAACTCCATGGAGAGACAAGCTTTTACACACAAATCGATGAAGTTCCAATCTGCGATTTTATGCTTTAACATCCTGCTATAAATCTAATGCATCCTCAGATAGCAAGGGAAGTTCTAGCTAGCAGAAAGAAAAAAAAAAGCTTCTTCCAAGTCAGCTGGGGACATAGGGTACACCCTACACATAGGCCACAATGCTTCCAGCACCTCTTCATCAGGCTGGAAAAATAAAAAGTTAAGAAGTCTCCTTGCTAGAAACTCCATTTATACAACGAAACAGAGATTTTTGCCTCTTTTTGTTTTTTATATACCCAGTCAAACAAGACCTGGGTTTGCACTCGTCAGCTCACCTATCGTTCACCCAAATTAATTTCAAGTACGAGCCCAGGAGCAGTTTGAGGCTAAACTCCTCGTTTTAGTGGGGGTCTATTTGAGCTTGTACAGTTCAAATTCATCAGGCACAAGCAAAGCTCACCAGCAGATCCAGCATTAGCTCTTCCGACACATGAACATTTTAAGTTTGACCTTCGCTTAGGCCAATGACCAGTAACGCAAACAGAAAGCACGGAGGTCACAGTTTCTGTATGTGCAAGTCCTTTCTTTCTCTCTCAACAGAGACTTAAAATTTATTAATGTTAAGTCATTTATGTATCCCACATCATATGTGGAAATGGGGTCACTCACTGACATACAGCAGAAAGAATAAGTAAGATAAAAGCTACACAGAATGAGTGACAAAAGGAGGGGTTAGATAGAGTCCCTGAAACAAGCACAGGTGGAAGAATGATATACCAGGAGTCAGGGAAAAAGAATAATGAGTAACTCTACATGTATGCCATATTCTAAGAAAACACTTAGCCTTAGTAGTCAGAACTCATCCTCTTTTTTTCAATTCTCTCCATTCTTTGAAGCAGTTCCTTAAAAAACATGAGCCTCATCTTCATTTTAAATTGGCTATTTTCAGGCTTTTTCTTACAAGGCCAAATGGAGGATGGGGACAATAAAAGGGGAGAAGATTCTGCTTGAAACCAAAGCTAACAGAACAGCACAGCCCTGGTCTCACTTCTAATACAGGAAAGCAAAGCAGACTTACAGTCGTAAGTCTTGTGGAAATTCCCTGGAGTACAAATGGGAAACGAGAATCTTGAGTATCAGTGGGTAGTTAAAAAAAAATCCCACGTTTAAAAAAGTTCAGTTATAAACATCCCTAAAGATCCTCCTCCCCTCCCCGGTACAATTATAAGCACTTCTTAGTTTCAACATCTTAAAAGTCAATTGCATCACCTTGGAAGCTAGCTGCCACATAGCAGTATAGCTCAGTATCTTCACTCACGCAGGACTCTCTAGCAACTATTTACCAGACACCTGTGAAAATTATTTATATGCATAAAAACTGTAGCTTTTAGGATTGTGATGCAAGTAGGAACATCTGATTTTCTTGTGAAAGTAATGCAAGAACTGCCATCTCCATCATGTTATGCAACAGAAATAGAAGCATGTTTCAGTAACATTTAGTCTCATTTTGCTTAGTTTTGCCAATTTTAAAGTGCTTCCCACCACATAAATTTTAACAATAATTGGGGGAAAAAAAATTAAAACCAATTTCAGAGCCACCCTCTGAAATTGTTTCCATTTTAAAAACAGATAAAGTGTATTTTCTGTACTGATTTAGGTAAAATGAAAATATCAAAATAATTATTTAAAAAATCAATTTTAAGGATATGCTTAAATTGCATTCTTTTTGCTTATTTTGTGTTAAAGCATTTCAGGACAGCCTAGATTCAGTAACAGTCACTTCGGGGGGAAAAAAAAAAAAGCAGAAGCCCTAATTGAGATGTTTTGTACCAGAGCAAACACAAAGAGTCGGGTATAATCCATAGCAAGCAGTCATAAAATCATACAACATCCACCACAAGATACCTATGTTAATAAATAAATACATAATATACATTGTTATTGGATACGGACATGTAACAATATATAGCCTATAGAAATGTTAGTTTGGGCACTTTGGAAGAGCTGAGCAGGTTCAGCAAGCTTACCCCTGAGGTCACAGTTACATAGACGCTTGCAGTCTCCCACGTAGCGGGGCTACTGCCACGGGGTAGCTCCGCATCCCCTCGTGCTTGCCATTCCTAGTGTGCAAGGCTACCATACAGCTGCATCACCACTTAAACCAGCTAAAACTCAGGAGGTAGTTTCACACTGGATCAAAGCTGATCCAAATCCAAGCAGCTACTCTCGTAGTTACCAGCCACCATATCCAGATATGCTTTCCTTCTTCTCTTGCATCAGCAGTAATAATCACACTTGTTGCTCCTACTGGAAACCAGCACTGCACTGCTTTGACTCAGAGCAAAGGTAGGTCCAACTCACATCCCAGCCACGTGACCTGTAATGCCAATGTAAGCGAGGGAACAGGAGCGTTTGCCACAGGAAGAAGACAGGACTGCTCCTTTTGGAAGTGTCGTGGTCTTAAAATGACTTAACCCAGACATGATACACTACACTCTACTCTGGGGCAAAAAAACCCCCCACCCTCCAACACACACTGTAATAACGAAACTGAACAGCTGATAAACCACCACCACAACATACATACTTAGTTTTCAGGCGGTTCATATCCTTGATCTGGGTGTCCAAGCAGGGACATGAATACTATCATCAACGAAAGAAAAGAACAAACCAGAGGGAAGGGAATGAAAAACTACCACTTTCAGGGGAATAGACGTATGCCAGATTAAAAGAGACTGTACAGCACAGCCTCAGGGTGCAAGTCTTCAAAACAGATGAGCCTTACGAACACTTGAGTTAACAACACCAGGTGGCTTAAGGACTGTGAACGTTTTTATAGGTACAAAATACATCCTATTTAATAATTGTAACGTGTTGTTAAATGTCGTCAGGCAGCTCTATATTACGTAACACCCAAAGGCACACCAAGCACTCTAAAAAAGCTATTTCTCATGCTAAACAGAGTAAAGGAAACTAAGATCAAATTACAGATCTGTTAATTTCAAGACAATTATTCAATTATCAATTTAAACACACTATAATCCAAAAATTAAACTGCATGTTTATTTAAATGAGAATTATTTTCCTAAGTTCATGTGCACTAAGAATTACTGCAGACCACCTAGCACAGTGTAAATGCACATGCGTGCTTATAGAAAGCAGCCAGTAAGCCCAGCTGCTGCACTGAAGAGATACCAGTTCTTCCCAAACTGTGTACATAAACAAAACAGTTAAAGCATGTTACTAAGCTTTTAACACAGAACCTTTCCAATATTTGCATTTCTTTCGCATGTCTTCCTTTCCCAGAAGAAAAGCCCTACAAATAAAAGGGGCAGACAGAAGAAGAACACAAAGAAGAACACAAGAGAAAGGAAACAAAACAAAATGTCATCAAACGCGAGAGGATAAACTGATGACAGCAGCAACTTTTACTTAAGAAGACTGGTCAGATACACAGGCATGGGAGAGTTGTGAGGTCTAAGCTGTTGATGTTTCCCACTCTCCTTCCTCTCTGCCTTTGCAGGTCAACAAGACCAAGCTTCGCTGCAGCGTTAATGAGTTCTCTGCACCTGAGCTACTTCTTTCAAACTGACCTAGTCTGAATGGCAACACACACTGTACCAATACTGCTTTGTCAACATTGGCACTAAATTTCTATACAGCACCTGACGTGACTCCAAGGAGAGACAGATATGCCTGAGCAACCAGAGGTACCACAACCACCTTGCTAAGTCTAGCAGAGTAACAACGAGTTCAGAACTGTTCGAGGCACTCCATCCTCACATCTCCATCCTCACCAGCTGCGGGCAGTACCTTCTGATTCTCTCGTGATCCCCAGACAGAAAAAGCACCACAACAGCACTATAGAACTACTCAATCTCTTAGACACAGCACTAAGTGAATTTCAGGAGCCTGTAAAAGATCTTCTCTCCGACTCTCCCTGTTGGGACTAGGACCATTCCTTGATGAACATTTTACCCCATTGCAAAGCCAAGTTTTAGGAAACTTGTTGGTGAGCATTCATCTTTGAGCTATGCTTTCTGAGAAATGAGACAAGTGTCCATTGCCCATACAGTCTTAATGACTTGTGTTCAAAGTGCGGAAGTCAGTTTTGGACCCAAGACAGACCTCCAGACTCATAATACTCCCAGAAAACAAAACCACGGTGTTTCTTTGTAATTGTTTCCCTAGTGTATTTTTCAGATACGTTCAGAGAGTACATCATAACACCAATACAACGGAGCATACGGCACTAAAAAGCAGCACAGGAGCACGTAGCTGCTGAAGGCAGTTCTGCCGCCCAACACGTCTGCCATGTCACCTTGCAGTCTGAGGCACCTTTCCCCGTTCACAGCCAGCCATCACACGCTGGAAGTAATGGGTACTGAAAAAACAAGAGGGCTTTACAACGCTGAAAAATTAAAGTCGCCACTGGATGAGTCCAACGCGATGAGAAAACATCAAACTTTTATCGCCACAGAAGCGGCTGTGCGACAACGGGCTTTGCTTCTTTGATAAAAAAAAAAGAAAAAAGAAAAAATAGAAAAACACATTCAACGCTGTACGCTGTCACTGGTTTGGAACTTGCTTTTTATTTTCAGCTGAGCTGACCCTCCTCTTCCAGCAATCCTCAGACACCAGGTACCCGAGAGGAGCTGCGCTTCCCTCGCGGAAGGCTTCGCCCAAAACGCCCTGCGGACCCCGCCCGCGGGTCGCCCGCCGGGCCGGCCGGAGGGCAGGCAGAGCCGCCCGGCCCAGGGCGCTTCCGGGGCGGCCGCCGCCGGCTGCCGCTGCCCGCCCGGCCCCCCCCCCTCCCTCACAGAGCCCCCCGCAGCAGGCAGCCGGCCCGGGCGCCGGGGGCTCGGCGGGGCGTGGCGGGCCGCGGGCACTCCCCCGCCCCCGCCCCGCCGGCAGTGCGACGTGTCACAACGGCGGAGGCAGCCGCTGCCGGCCCCGGCCCCGGCCCGGCGCCCTTACCTTGTTGGTGGGGACGGAGCGGAGCCGCTTGAAGATGGCAGCAATGTCCTGCTTGCTGGGCTCGCACATGGCGCCGGGCGGCAGGTGGGGGCGAGGCGGGAGGGCCGCGAAGGAGAGCCGGAGCCGCCGCCGCCCGCTCACACCGCCGGGACGCCCCACGCCGCCGCGGGACGCTCCGCCCCGCCCGGGAGGCGGCCACGCAGCGCGCGCGCCCTCAGCCCGGCGGGGCGCGGCCTGCGGTCGCCGGCGTGGCGCGAGGGGCCGACGCTCCCCCGTCCGCCGCCTCCCGGTTGCCCTGGAGACGAGCGGCTCCGCTGCGTCAGCGCCTTCCGTTGGGCACTCTGAGCGTCGCGGGGCCGGGGGGGAGCGGTGGGGCCGGGGGCGGAGCGGGGTGTGAGGCGGCCGGCGGGGGCTCAGGCACGGGGGTGGAGGGGCGGGCAGGCCTCGCCGGCCTCGCTTTCTCGGGGCCCCGGAGGGCACCGGGGAGCGTGGGGCCGGGGAAGAACACCCCCACCTGCTCCGTTCGCGGGCGTGGGCAAAAATGAAGCAGCCACATTCCCCTCAAGACAGGTGATAAAGCACACTATTATGCCTGTGAAGAGACTTGTTTCTGCTCTTGGGCTCAACAAGTAGGTTTCAAGCGTTCTGTCAAGATGTTACTTAAAGCCCCCGTTCCCTCTCTTCGCTAGCGTTACAGTACACAGGCGGGGAGAAGTGAGGCACTGCCAAACCAGCAGAACAAAAAGAGGACAAGTTTTAATTGCTTTCAAAAGCGGTGTGTTCAGATCGTTAATCTGAAATCATAAAGCCTCTCAGAACAGGAAACAGAATAATAGGAACACAACCAGGAACTGTGTAACTTACTGGCATCCCCACTTCAAAAACCTCGTCTGCCTGACCCGCACTGCACTGAATTTGGTTGCACGCAGAGGCCTTCTGGCGCTGCTCTCCCCCAACACTCCGCCTTGCAGGGGGATATCGCTTGGGGCACGAAGCTCAGCGAAGGCGGAGAGGCCAGGCTAATGGACCCTTTTGCTGGAAGACTGGCCAGGATGCTGCAGAGGTCCTGCAGGAGCCACCCCAGGGCCCTCATGGCCAGCACTGAATTAAAGGTACTGAGTCCCTAAGGGTGGCCCTCGCAAAACAGTGCGAAGATGACGTTGTGGCTCTACAGAACTCAGCTCAGCAGCGGTAAGATGATCCGTAACAGGATCTTCACAGCATGGCATCTTAGCCGCCGCCTTCGTCAGAGACCATGAAGGCTCACAAGGCTGTATGCCCTTCTCCCTTACTCTTCTGACATACATAGGTAAGACTGCATAGTTACCCGTATGTGGAACAACCAGAGTTAAGACAAATGTTCTATAATTCTACCATTTTCTTTCAGAAAAGCCTAGTTTTGAAGGTGCCTCTGGAGACTGCTCTAAATGCCTGTTAAAAACAGGGCTACAGATCGAGTTATCTAAGGTCCAAAATAGTCATGTTCATGCATGAAAATCTACCTGCAGCCCCTCAGCCTCAACCCTGCATCACCTTCAATGCCTGGAGTACAAGAGGTTCACCGTTTCCCATAGAAGCTAACCACCCCCAGTTCTTACCGGTCAGTGGGGACGTCGTTCAGGGTGATGAGACCCGTTACTGCCTCGGTTCTGGCCGCGCTGCATGAGGCAGTCACATGAGGAGCAGTCTTGAGCGCTGGTTCAGGGATTTCCGCTGCGTGCTGTCTCCGCGCCGGACCCTCAGGGCTGCAGCTGAGGCACGCCCTGACCCTGTAGCACTAGTTATCCTGACAGGCAGCTGAATGCATGAACATTTTACTCTCATTTTCAGAGTGTGGACATTTGCTGGCAGCGGGCCAGCAACCTCTTTACTCCAGATTAACTTTGTTCAGTCTGGTACTATCACAGGTCGGGGGCTTGATCAAAGTATAGGATAGCTGTCCAAAAATCCATCTGTATGCCTATAGCCAAGTAACATGGGGACTAGACTTAAAACAGCTGAGTCTGCAGAAGTGTGAAGTTGCTGTCTGTTTCATACCAACAAATATAATCATCCCCCTTCACAATCACTTGGGATCAAGAATGCCTAGCAAGAGACCTCCCTTTACAAGTGAAGTTTACATTTCAGGAAGACCTTGCCTATGTGGTTACAGGTGCTCCCTACAGCACACTCCGCTCCAGAAATACTTGATAAATCCCATCTGACTGCATGAGGATTGCCATCCCAGCCTACAGCCACTGGCCTTACAGGGAGAAAGTTGCCAAATTTCCACAAAGGAAAAAGTCCATTACATCAGCTTTATAAGTACTATTGGGGGAAAAAAAAAAAAGTAGGAGGGATACAGTCTTGGCAGTTGATTGGAACAATTAAGATCAGAAAAACAAGGTCATCCTGAAGATGGATCTGTCTGGCATGATCCTAGAAAAGCATGATGTTACTTATTGTCCCATACTTTCCCCAGCTGCACTGCTGCCTTCCCAGGCAACGGCACACAAAGGCAGCTAGCTCCTGCCCACTGCAGCAACCCGAGAGGCCCGAAGTGTATCTTTGGGAAGCACAGGCTGGTAACGCCATAGAGGTGCTGGTTCTGTCTTCTGCTGGCCTCTTATTTCAGGAAGTGGTACCTCTCTGCCCCTGAGTTGGGATGTCAAAAAGCTGCTAGCTGTTCAGAGCCACCTCGCACACACAGCTCACAAGTCTCCATCCCAGAAGCAAGAAGTGTATCAGCCCTTAGTATTGTTCAGAAATACACTTCACGCTGTCCCCACCTGGTCTCACACAGTGCCTCTATCCTAAGGCCATACTTTGCAATTCAACTATGTGGATGTGCACGCTAGACAGATTCCTGTTGCAGACTGCAAGCTCAGCTGATTGCTAGGAGATGAGTTCTAGGCAAGATGGAAGAAAAGCATTTAGCACATGCTTATGAACCTGAGGGAGGTAAGCCATTCCTGGAGGCAATCTTAGAGCAGCCTCTAGGTTGTGGGAGAAAGGTAGTATAGTGAATGGAGGTAATACTAGAAGGAAGGGATGAACTGGTCCATCTCTGTCAGGGAAAAGGCAGTGCTCATAATTCACTGGCTGCTCTGCACGTTGAGTAAATAAAAAAACCTTACCTTCGAGGGTGCCTGTAGATTGGGCAGAGGAGTGTCCTCTACTTTGGTGAGCAGCTGTTATGTGCAATGCAGGTCCTTACCCAGACCCAGTAGCAGACCAGCACTGTGAGCAAGAGTGACTCCTCTGGCCTGACATTGCTTATGTTCTCAATCCTCAGCAATTTTCATCTTGACAAAAAAAACTGTCCAAACAGCACAGATTCCTTCCCCGGCCCCATTACCCACAGCATGTTGTGCTGCCATTTTCTTTGTCCATGACAAAGAATGCTGATTTGTTCAAGATACTTTGGAAGTAGCCTCCATATCCTATTCTCCTCCTAGTGGTGACCTTGCCCAGTCCCAGGGGAGAAGCAAACTAGAATCTAAATAATGGAAACCATCAGAATAAGCCTCAAAAGGTGATGAATGTTTCCAGAGAATAGGTGGGCCTCTTGTTCTTCAGCAAGTTTGTGGTTTGAGTGGATTGCAGAAAGACGGAAGGCACAGAGAGAGACTAGCAGCAGTGGTGGGAAAGCGGACCACAACTGCTGCTTTGCCAGTTATGCCTCAGTGTAGTAATGTCATGTCTTGCTAGTGGTTTCCAAGAATGTCCAAAATACACGTATTCCTATTCCCAGTGCACACAGAACCATTTAAAAATTGCTTCCATGCCAGCTGGTCTGACAAAGGTATACATGGAGGAAGATTGCTGTACATGTACCCTCAGAAACAAGTGGCTGGCAAGTACAGCATTCTCTAGAAGGGCTGTTATTACCAAGCCCTCTGATCAGGTGCAAATGCAGAGCAATTCACTGCCAGCATGCCAGAGTATGACATTGGGAGTTCCTGTTTCACAAATCAAAACCCAAGGGCTCTTATTCTTACTACAACCCGGAATACAGTTCCAATTTGATATGAAGAAAAGGAGATTTCATGATGAGAAGAATCAAACATTGGAACAGTTTTCCTGGAGCAAGTGAAGTATCTGTCCTTGGAGGTTTCCAGTACCCAGCCAGACAAAGCCCTCAGCAACTTGCTTCTAGTTCAGCATTGACTCTACTTGTAGCAGGAGGTTGGACTGGAGATGTCTTGAGGCCCCTCCTCCCTGAATGATTCTGTGCAAATACTCCCTTCTCTGCATACCCAGTCTAGGCCTGAAACAGATGGGTTCTCCCCGTAATACTTTGTTGACACCCAATTTTTGGGTGCCAGAGCTACTCTGTGAGCTGATGCCGCATCGGCAAAGCAACCTGTTCCAATGCTTTCTCCTACTCTCACCTATCCAAATGCCACAACAAAAGTCTCAGGCACCTGGATCTTGTGGGACAGTCCCACCAGGACATATGAATACAAAGGAAGACAACCGTTCAGGATGATCTCTCCAGAACTGGCTACTCTCTAGGTCTTTGGCTGATGTGATAACCAGAGATAGCCACTTGCATCTGCATGGAGTTGTGTAGAATTATAGGTTCAGTGCCCACCTACTGTCTCACAGCTCCCAACCTTCAAAGCTTTTAGTTCTGTAAAATTCTGTTAGTACTGTTCTCCAGTTATTATTAAGCCTCCCATTGTTTGCTTTCTCCTCACATTGCTGCTGAGAAATGATGGAATATAGGTATAGTCCCAGGTCATGCTAGCTAGATCTTCATTACCGTCCCAGTGCCAAACGTTCCCTTAGAGCCAGAGGATACGTATGAATTGTTCTTGATGTCCTTTGGAAAACTTGGTCACACTGGGCAAAATTTGTCACTGCTCACAGCTATGTTGTGCATAATGAAAATAAGTTGCCTCACGACAGTTGTAGCTCAAGTTTTAGGCCAGCCTCCCTCTGCACATGATATCCTCAAAGACACAGAGTCCCAGACATGTATCATTCCAGTACAAATAATCCATACAGAAAATCTCTTACCTGGAACAGAAAGATCAAGCATCCAAATACCTACTCCCACAATATGGAAATGAAGTTTAGTAACTACATTAAAAACCAGTTGAAACCAGTTCAACACATCAATAATACATTTTTATTTAGCACTAATGTATTGTTTGTACTGACAACATCAAGAAGCATAACCACTTCAAACAGGTCAGGTTGCTTGGAGCTTTCCACTCTTGAAAGTGGTCTGCATCTCAACAACATGGCTCAGTACAAAGCCAAAAAGTTACTATACTGTAATTTACAAACAACCCCTCTGTACAATCAATAACCAGTTGTGCTTAGGTAAGCCTGTTTGTATTAGCAATGCAAGGGACTTGCAAAGCTACAGCTAGAAGTAGCATCCCATTGCAAAACCCACCTACATTTGCTATGTGATAGCATTTCATCTATGCCAGGACAAGCAAATTTCATTTTTTCCTGCATAGGAGTTCTAGAAATATCTATCATCATAGTATTTCACAACTGATGTGGTTGTTTACCTCACAGGGTTGGAGATTTCATGGGTCATGCAGAAAGGTGATCTAGCTGAGGTAATAGGTGACTTGGATTTTCACAAAGTTCTTGCTAATGTCCCTCATAAAAGCTGAAGTAAACTGCCATGAAAAAAAGGAAATGATCATTTAATAAATCAGTTACTGACTACAGTAATAAAAAGTGGGAGGTTATCAGTGTCCCCCAGAGGGATTAATGCTTGGACTTGTAGATTTGAGTATTTATCTACAAAAAGGGTGAGTAGAAAGGTGGCAGTTTATTGATATTAAATTACTTATGATCACAGAAGTGGAAAACGGCTACAAAAGGATCTTGTACAGGATCGATCGACCAGATAAAGCAACAAGGGAATTTCAAAGTCAAATGCAAAGTAAAAATACAGTCTGCACCTCTCTAATGGGGTCAGAACTAGCAACTGCTAAGAAAAAGCATTACTGGCTCTCTTTCTGGAACTGATTACAGGTTCTCTTTTCTGAACTACTTCATTTAGATCTGTATGAACAATAGTGTGGTGTTCAGTTGTTGCCAAAGCAGTGAACTGAATTTTCAAAATTATGAGGAAAGAATTAAATTTTTCTTATTTCATAGGACCAAAGACATAGATCATTGAAAGCCAAAAATACCATGGCTGAAGTACCACTATGTCATCCTGTTCCTACACTCTTCCCAAGGCACCGACTACATACCTCTGGCACAGACCTCTCATCTGACCTACTAAAGTCATTCTTAGAGAAGAGGTTACACCTTTTGAAATGTGGACAGGTGTGCAGTAAAACTTTCAGATGTATGTTGGTACTCTCCCCTGAATGGAAGGTTCAAGAAGCACCTGAGGTATTTTTGAAATTTTGTGCTAAAGGATTAATATAGTATCTCACAGGAATCTGAATTTCTAACAGGAGAAAGCAAGTAAAGCAGGCTGATAAAGATACATACTGAGCATTAGCAGGTAAACCACTAGGTGTCAAACACACTGAAGGTATTGTCTACTGCAGTAACTACTGCACGACCCTTCTTAGGTTTGAAATTGCTGTTTATGTTTTAATTCAAACAAAATGAGGAAGTATTCCCATAAAACTGGTATTTATCTTATATTCTCTCATTTCAGGAACAGAACATGCAGCTCTTCAAATTGACGACTAGGTATGCTTTCAGCCATGATTAGCAAGCTCCCTGTTGTTTTGAGGTGAATGAACAACCTTCTACCAAACCAGAAAAGTTGGAGAAAGATAATGTAATTAAAGTTATTTTTTGAAACAGATGCAACTCCAGGAGAACAGGAGGTATTGCTGCTGGATATCCAACCTTCAGTATACCATTTCTATTCTATCCCTCTTCTTCTTTGTTTTACAGTAATTTACAGCTAACAAATGTTATTTTTAAAATCACCCAAATCATATCAGATTAGTACAAAACCATCTCATTTATTGTCTACTCTGATTTTCCACTAGAAGCCTCAGTATTTCTATTTATCTCCAATTGTGAAGTCTGCCTTAATTTTTGCTTTGCAAGTGTTATGGTTAAAGACATAATTGGAAGAACGAAGATATTAGGAAAAAAAAATCAGCTCAGCCTTGGTGAGAACAGTACAGTACATCAGACAAACTTCACAGACATCTCCACAAGACATAATAGCAATGGATTAGTTTATTACACTGAGGGTATAGCTTTATTTTTGGCATCTTGTATGTGTAAACCAAATATCATATAAGTTCATATTATAGCTTACAAGTAAATTAAGAGGCAGTTTGGGGAAAGTGTATTCAAAATTTTGGTGTCAAGATTTCAGCCTCAGAAGCAACAACTTAAGAGGAATTTTAACATTACTTTGTATTGTGCATCAGGAACTGATTACCTCTGCACCTTCTCTAATAAAATAGCCTGTTATTTTCCTGAAAAGATTCTCTTGATATGCCATCTTAACTAGATGAATTCAGTAGTGTTATCAATTACTGGAAATAAATACCAATATTACACTAAAAAAGACAAAGCACCGAATTTGCTAAGCGATCACTGCAAATATCCCGACTAAAAAGTCAACAGCTTTTGCAAAACAATGCACTATGTGTTTTCAAAGCATTCAAGAAATGCTATGCAAATGGCAAGTATTTTCATGCTGTAAGGTTGAAACATGCTCAAGGTTACAGCAATGTTCAGATAGCTCAATCAGTACAAGCAAATATACACCAGTAAGTCTTGAAGCATACTATTTCCCTTCAGAATTTTAAAGGAAACAGAAAGAACAAGATAGGGAGAAATTATATTCCGAGCATCATATTCTCCTTTTATAGCTTGTAGGTTTAATCATGTGAAAGTGAAGTATAGCTGCTTAAACCCAGGAAAAACATACAAGGAAAATTTCTCTACTGTTGCTCTACAGGCTTCATTACTTACTTTTAATAACTGTAGCAAGGCTTTTGACGCAGCCTCACCTAGTATCCTTATAGCCAAACTGGTGACTAAATAGGCTGGACAGAAAATTGGCTGGACTGTCAGGCTCAAAGGGTTGTGATTGGGCATACAAAACCCAATGACATCCTGAGGGATGGATACTAGGGCCAATATTACTTAATGCCTTTATAACCTGGATGATGGGACAGAATGCACTCTCAACAAGCCTGCTGATGATACCAAATTAGAGAGATTATAGAGGACCACTGCTCAGAGGGAGCTCAACTCAAGAAACAGGCTGACAGGAACCTCATGAACAAAGGCAAATGCAGCATCCTGTACCTGCACGGTTACTCCATCTCAGCAGGACAGGCTGGACACTGACAGGATAAAAAGCAGCTCTGCAGAAAAAGACCTGGGTATTGGGTGAACAGTATGAATCACAGCAGCATGTCCTTGCAGCAAAGGCGTCCGACAGCACACCAGGCTGCATTAGCAAGAGTGTAGCCAGCAGGCTAAAGCTACCTAATGGAAAAGCATAGAGAAGATGTTGCCAGACTCTTAAAGGTGCACAAGTGAAGTGCAAGAGGAAACATGAGAAATTCTGATACCTATATGGAAAAAAATTCCTCACAGTGAAAGTGATGAATCACTAAAACAGTTTGCTCAGAGAGGTGGTGGACTCTTCATCCTTGGAGATGTTCAAGACTCAGCTGGACAAGCCTTGAACAACCTGCTCTAACTGCACCTGCTTTGAGGTCCCCTGACTGGGCTAGGCAGCCTCCAGAAGTTCCTTGCATTCTCATTCTATATTTGGCTATGATGAGTATATTCAAACTCTATATACAAGATAAGATCCATGTTTTTAAAGCAAAATTCTCAACTGAATTCATCTCTGCCAGGTAAACAACTGTCCATTCAAATTAGGATGAAACTAGTTGTTTTCATTTGACCAAATCCAAGTCTGTTTCCCAAAATTCTCATTGAAATTAAGTATAATAAGAGTTTCAAGTATTTAAAATGGCCTATTATTTACACTTACTTGTCAGCAGTCAAATAAAAATACTTTTTTTTTTTTTAATTGTTTTATAAGTAAGTTTGCCATTAGCTTCTGCTACTCAGTATTACGGAAGACTTTGTCCAGTTTTGGACACCCTCCCCACCTGCGTTCAGTACAGGATCTTGATAAACTTGAGCAAGTACAGCGGAGGGATGTCAGGGGGATGGAGTACTTGCTCTATGAGGAGAGGCTGAGTGAATGGGGCTTGTTCAGCCCGGAGAAGAGATTAGTCTGGGGGTCCCAACAGCAGTCTTCCAGCACCTACAAGGAGGCTACCAAAGACAGAGCCAGGCTCCATCCAAGCACAGCAGAATGACACACAATGGTCATAAATTGCAATAGGGCAGGTTCTAACTGCAAATAAAATGGGGAAAAAATATTGTAATTAAGCATTGTAAGAGTTTGCACAGAGAAGTTATGAAATCAGTCTTTGGAAGTTTTCCAGGCTAGCTCAAAAGCCTGAGCAACCCGGTCTGAATGCAGAGTTGACTGTGCTTTAAATAGGACACTGGACTGGAGACCTCCCTCGGTCCCACCCACTTGAATTCTATGGTGCCTTCACCAAAGTGGACATCCAGCATAAAGAACTAGTACTTTATTTAGATTAAAAGATGCAGTATTCATGGGAGAGACAAAATAAAACTTTCAGCTAGCCATCAAACACTACTAGATTAATCACTCCCAGTCAACAAGAAAACTCACAAAAGGCAGAAAAGATTCAGATGCTATAAAAAAATAGCTTAGCTGCTCACCCAAGCTGTATCAGACTTGACTATACCACAGAAAGCAGCATCACAGTAGATTCTGAATACCCATAAAAGGCATGGTCTCCTCTTCTTCCATAAAGATTTTGCTAGAATGTCTTGCCAAGAGCCCTTGTGCACTGCACCTCCCCTTTTTGTTAACAACACAATGCCACCAATGTCATACTCCTCTTTATGGCTCTTTTAGACAATGCAGATTTTGTCACCTTGAAATGTAATGAAATGCACAGATTATTTGCTTCATAAGACTATTTCCACATACATTGAAATAGTAAAAGGTGCATTCTGTGTATTTAAGAGATTAACAGATTTTATTGTTTTCTAAAATATTTTACAATACAGAGACCCAAACCAGTAATTCCTGACAATTTTAGTAACCGTCTTGTGGATGAACAATTATGTTGGTAAGTTTTCCTTGACAGACATATACATACATCCACTCTCTAAGCTTGCACATTTTGATTCATTGAAAAGGATGACTAAATATATCTATAAGCTCAAAAAGCAAATGATAAAGTCCAAGACTACCAACAGTGTTTTATAGTTACCTCAAAATAGATTTGTTAGCTTCATTACAGTGTAGCTTCCTAACATAGCATATCTACTTACCTGATACTTAGTTTTTTTAAACAAATCTGCTGTAATTTTACAACCCAGTTTTAAATGTCACAAATGCAAACTATTTGACATGATTACAGATGGCCAAGTTGTATCTGCAAACAAACATAGATTTTACAGTGTTCTGCTACAATAATCCATGTAAGGACTAAAGCTACTTTATATTTTGACCCACAAATTTATCCATAAATACTGATTTTGAGTATGTTAGTGTATTTACTGTACTTCTGAAAATCTAATCACAGAATACTTTGTCTATGGTACAGTAATGAATATGGCAGGAAAGCAGATTTAAATATACCTATAATTTAAACTCTTAAAACAGTCTAAATCTTATTGACATCAAAAGGCTTGATAACTAATAGCCATGCTCTTTATATTTTGGAATATCAAATTATATGTACATATACACAACATAGATAGGCTCTTAATAAAAAGCATTTAGTCTATTTTACAGTCTTTTCTGTTCAAAAAAATTAGCCTTCACAGATTTAACATTTCAAATCACCCAAAAATCATTAGCAGTTTAAAGGAGATTATTTTTTTTCCCTGCAAACGTCCTGGAAATAGCTACTACTCCGGGGCTTATGCATAATTTATCTTTCTTTTGAGTGTCATTTACAATCTAGATGGAAAACTCTTCTTTTAAGGGTCAAACCATGTAAACAACAGTCATAATAGAATCCCAACCCATAACACCTGCAGATGTCTCTGCTACAAATAACCTTCTGTAACAGATATCTATTAAATACAGTATTTGTTTTACAACTTCAAGCCATGCTGACAACATAGAAAGATTACTACAACATGGAGAGAGTTTTCATTCACTCAACTGGTGACTAAATCTATGTCATAATTTAAGTATTAATTGATAAATCCAAGCATACAAAAAGATGCTTAACTACATAGCATTTAAATAAAAAAATACTGCATCTTTCAGACGTCGCTAAGAACAAATAGAAAACTAACTATAATAATCTTTAAAATTCAAGTTGCAAGTTACTGAAGGTCACTTAAAATAACTGATTAAACAAAAGTGAGCGTAAGCCACACACCTAGGGTAGGATGAGGCACAAGCATAGAAAATGCAAAAATGTTTAGGATTCACAATAACAGACCATGTGGGAAGAAAAAGTTTAAAAAGTATTTTTCCTATCATACTATTTTTTCAACCTAACCCCTTTCCTTTGCATTGTGCAATAGTTGTGAAAACAATGTCAGATTATTAGTTCAAACGTCTGTCTTTAAATCACCATGATTTCAGTATCAAGCTCTCGCCTTTTCATTAAAATATATACACTCTATACATCATTCAGCTCCCTCTCGCTTTAAATATATACTGTACAGGCCTACAGAGCTTTTGTAACACTTCTGGATTAACTTTGTCCTTTGTCACTGGATTGGTTCTACATAGTTTGCTGGGTATAAACCAACTTGTCCATTGTCCAGACGTCCTTTGCACCAACCCTGCTCATCTTCATTCTCCATTTTAGTTAACTCATCCCCTGAAAAAAGAACGAACATTATTAACATACTGTAACCTTTTAAGTAACAACAGGAAGATAGTATGACAGTTATCTGTGTCCACTTTTCCTTCCCTGCCCACCCCAGGCCCCAGGAGAAACCCTCCCTTCTTTGCTCTTCATGCTTTTGATGCTAAAATTACCACTTACAGATTTGCATATATCAGTTGCAAGAAAATAGGAACAAGCAAGCTACTTTGAAATGAAAACATTACATTGATTGTATTTGAAAAAGGTCATAGCATTTTGTAAAGCACAATAAAGAATGCAAACTTTTGAAGTTTTATACGGTGTTATTTCAGTAGAAGATCAAAGACTCCCTCACATCTAAAGGGTGTGAACAGTCAAAGATAGTTGTGGATAGTACAACTACCTCTAAACATGCAGAATAATCTTACATTTATGACCCTCAACAAAATGTCAGTGCAAGTGAAATAAATGTTTTGTTAGGCTTACTGTCAATATATACTCTTCTAAGAGTTCATGGAACATAAGGAGGAAAATGATACAAAAATTAAGACATGGCAGTAAAATTCTCTTGGGATTATACTTGCAGGTTTTCAGTATACCAATACTAGGTTGTGATGCAGAAAGATTTAAAGGAATCTTCTACCTTACACTTTGTTACATCTCTCTCTCTCTCCTTTCCTCATCTTTTTAATACGTATTGGGATTTAACTTCTCCTTTTAGTGTTCTAGCTTTATATTGTTGAAGCTGATGTACAGTTGTGGCTCCAGAAAAGTAAATCAGAACTTGCTTCCTAACTTACACAGCAAAAGCTGACACTGATTATCCATTCTGACACTTATGAACTCTAACATAACCTCATTTTGACTATACGCGCATGTGATCTTCTACATCCTCAGGAAATACTTCGGCATTAGAAAGTCTGCAGACTCCAAGATGCCGTATATGAGCAAATGAACGTCCAACTTATTTGTGTCAAATTATTTCCCTAGATAAAACCAATTTGTGTTTCATCTTAGTCAGCAATAGGAAAATACATGCTGAAGATATTAACCACTTAATACAGTCCCAAATGGCAATAAATATACAGAGTCTTGGTATCATTTAGGAGAACATGAACTGGAATTCTTTGGTAGAAACAGACAAGCTTCATATTAAATCTTTGCAAGATATCTATCTTCTATAGCTCCTCTGTTAGATAAAAAAGGTTAAAGCCTCATCTCTAGTTTGTAAGTTTACCAGATAACTAACAGAAGAACATTATGAACAAATGTTTGGCATTGCAGATGGTACTTGGCTTATGGAGACATTTTACAATTTTTCCCACCATTTATAGTGCTGCAGAATGAGCGAGTGTACACTTCCAAGCCTCCCCGCCACTTCTATGAAGTGTATGTTAATAAGGAGTGAAAACAATGACTATCAAAAAGCCACACTGCGTTAACAGTAAACCCCAATGCAGTTGCACTTGTATTAACAGCTAGGACTTGGAAACTCAGTAATCTCAGAGGTCTATGAAAATATAACCACTTTTAAGTATCGTCTACACAACAGTTACAATGAAAACAGTCTAAAACTGTGATAAAGATATTTTGACAACGTTGCACGGTCTACATTTACTCTAGCTATTTATTCTCAGCCATGGCAGAGACAGTAGGGCGAGATATACATATGGTAGATGATTATGTCCCATCCTGTTACACAATTATAAAACCTCTCATAAGATACAAATGAACAAAGTTATTCTTCCTCTTTGGAAGCCTCCCACAGTTGCTTGCCAAGAAAAAAAAAAACACCAGACGTATCAACTATTCCACTAATAAAAAGGAGTTTCATGTATTAAAGCACATTTAATGGACATCATGCAGAGCATATATTCTACAGCATGTACCTAGAAGTGATCACAAAAGCTTTGTAAGCAAATTCTTTGAATACCCAAGGAAATCCCATCTGAGAATATCTGCGTACATTTAAACCGATCCCTAAAATGCATTAATCCTCTGCTGACAGCTGCGTAGGAGTCTAAGCATAGTCTACATAGGAGCACAGGAGTGAGTACATTTTACATTGGCTCCTGCATGACATCGTGAATTTTTTTCCCCTTAGTCTTTTGTATGTTCAGTGTAAACTAATACTTCGGCCTAAAAACTAAGCAAGTTTGACTGTAGCCATTCTCTAATTCAGCTTCTGTAAGGGCATTAACAATCTAGCATGTCATCCCTTTCCTACAACTGATATAATCATGTAATTTGGTGTTATAACATACTTTAATGCTCTTCCTTTAAAGGTATTAAGTTATTTTTAAGATAAGCCTACATACATCTCACAGTTCATACTTCCTGTACTTTATTTCTACAGACCTCACACTAAGAACCACTTAGTTCAAATAGTTTAATGCAAGTCACACAGCTGGTACTAAAGCACAGAATCCCTTACTTTGTATTTAACCATTAAATCTGTGTGGATAAACATTGCATAGTTTTGCCACTGAAAGGCTCGTTACTCTAAACCCTTGGAATGCCACCTTGTTGCTTCACAGGCACAATACATATATTTCAAGAGGGTTAGTATACTTCCATCCCCTGCTGAGAAGAAAGGAGCAGATAAAGTCTACAGAATGAAGAATAATTTTAGCTGCTGTGCATTCCAGAGAAAGCTCCAGATGTTTTGTTACTACTGTCCTGCTGTCAGGGCACAATTCAGCAAAGTTAGTGGACAAACCAACCCAATTCCTCCTCTCCAGAAGCCTACAATACTTGTCTGTCTACAAAGAAGAAAAGTCAGATGTAAGGAGTTTCACTACCAAAAAAGGAGGGAGGCAAGTGAAAGGCAGGAGCACCACCACCTGAGCTGTGGGACTTTTTGGTTTAAAACCACCACAAACTGCATTTAGAATACGACCTGGAAATAATACGCTGTTCTGAGCACCACCTTTCTCCATAAGCAGAATGGAAGTTGAGCAGCTCATTGATTAGCTACATCATTGACTTGTTTACTATATTAACTTTCAGCCGTAACATCCATCTAATACCTACAGTAGATGGTATAGAAGTAGCATACTTCTTACAAACCACAGCTGAAAGGGAAGTAGAACCAAAAGTTTTCTCAAACTTTCTTTTAACACTGGAATCCTGTTTTTCCTCTACAACCAAGTCAGTCATTACAGAAGAAGGGAGTAGATGACAAGCAAACAGGAAAAGAGACAAGATCAATGAGATTGCCTGTCTCATTTTCACAAACTGAAGTTCCGTTTGCTTTTGCTAAACTACTCGTGCAATCTTGTTCTGGAATTCCTGGTTAGTAAACTTTTCATGTGCAATTCTGGGCAAGACAGTAGAACAATTGGCTGAAATGAGAGCTCGAAAAGCGTGGACAGGGTGTAGATTTCCCCTTTCATCACTAGAGGGTGCTGCCTGCGGGCGGGCCAGACTATGACAAACTTGCAGCCTCCTACTTCGGGGGCTGAGTAGGATGCCCAGGCAGTGGCTCAGCACACAAGGGCTGGTAGAACTAGCCCAGACGAACTGGAGGCAGCAGCATCCATGGCGTGCAGCCATCATACCCTTCTGCCAACTTCGTATGTGTGGAAACATACTGTGGCATGGGTCTGTCCTGTCAGTTGCTTCTATTCTGTTCTCTCAACTCCTATAGCAGTGAGGTAACATGTAAAACAAGGAAAAAAACAGCTCAAGGGAAGTATAGCACCCTAGGAAGGGAGATATATAGTCAGTGTGCTGTAACATAATGTAAGATGAAAAACCAGGTAGAGACAGTTACTGTGTTTAACATACACTGAAGGGGGATGGAAAGACAGAGAAAGAAATTACCTGTCCATAACTAAGTTTTCAACCTTAAAAAGTAAGCACTGTAGGAAATTGGAAATCAAAAAAGGGACGTTTCCAGTTTAAACAGAAAAAATATCAGTTGATTAGATATTGTTTTAAGATTAGCTGCTGTAGTCTTTTCCTTTAAAAACCAAACTTTGTAGGGTTGGCATTTCTAGACAGCTAAAAGCAGCAGCTGTTACTGTCACCAACTAAGAAAAGGAGGAGATAGGATTATCAATTCTGCAGCTCATTTTGTTTAGCACAAGATGGTAAGGAAAGAAATATCCCAAACAGATGCATCCTAAGACATTCCAAACAGGTCAGAAGGCAGTGCTTCCAAACAGGGGATACTAAGAAGCGCTATCAGGAGAGGTGAGGGTTAGACAGCATCCTCTAAGTGGAGTGGTACATTCAGAGAAACAGGTGACTTCAGGAAATAAAGGCTGAAGAGAAAAACTCCTCCCCCCTTTCTGCTTCCAAACAGGGGATACTAAGAAGCGCTATCAGGAGAGGTGAGGGTTAGACAGCATCCTCTAAGTGGAGTGGTACATTCAGAGAAACAGGTGACTTCAGGAAATAAAGGCTGAAGAGAAAAACTCCTCCCCCTTTTCTCCTTTTGATAAATATTTTAAGTGAATGCTTTAAACTTACCAGCTTTAAAGCTGAGCTCATCTTGCTCTTGGCCCTCATAGTCATAGAGTGCACGTACTCTCACCTCCATTGCAGGAGAGGTATCTTCATCAAATGGATTGGTGTCGCCATTTGCATCAGTGGAAGAGAAGGGATTGTTGGACTCTTCATCAGACCAATCTGTAGGGTAGCTTTGGTTTTTTTCATAGCTGCTAACACTGAAAACAATTTTTAAATTATTCTTTTCTGCTCTTAAAATAGGAGACTAGAAATACCACTAAGATACCAGTTCTCCTAGTTAAGCTTAAACTCCACTCTAAGGCCCAGTTGTGAAACTTTATTTCTGGGATCTTCTCACCTGTCTTTAGCTACCAATGCCTCATTCAAAAAAAAAAAGCATTCTTGCAATACAAAGTTAGAAAAAGGCAAAAGAAAAAAAAGAGAGATCAAAGACAACCTCCCCACAAACTCCAAAAACTTCTTTATCAAGAAATCTGTATAATCCATGGGATTATTTACTCTAGAAAGGTAAAAGGTGTGCAGGTAGTAGATGAGAGGAATTATCTGGTTTAGGATAAGACATTTAAATTGCTTTGCAGAACCTTCCTCCCAAATCTCTATGTACCTCTACAATAGCTTTCAACACTTTTTATATGTTGCAATCCACCAATAAAGAAACTTCATTAAACTGCAATAACTTGGTCATTTAAAGAAAAGTTCACCGTTGAGCATGCACATGCCATTTAAGAGAGTGCTATGACATCCCTAGGTGTGCATACTGACGCAACAGGCAGCTGTTTGAGAAGGTCCTAAATAAAAAGAAAGCAATCATAAAAGCAGATTTATTCAGTGAGAACACACAGAGCAGTAAAGCTCCAGAAGCAGCTTCACTAGAAAAACCCACCAGTTTTAACATTTTATGGGACTGGTAAAGGAAGGAAAAAAGCAACAGCAGTTCTGTTAGCAACTGCCAATAACCCCAGTAGTTTCAAACCAAAGATCAAGGCAACAGATATGGCATCTGTTAGGAAAGACAAGTTAGGTTACAGCATTGCTTACATAACCGCTCAAAAGGACTTCATGCACTGACCAGCACAGTGTTATAGAAACCAAAAATAGAAAACCCTGGACAGAGAAAGTGCAAGTGTGAAAACAATTAAAAACAGCATTTCACCAACTTTTTGATCTTATTGTCCTCCTTTTCACTGACAGTACTCCCAGTATCTTCTTCATCTTCAAAGGGATTGTAACTTGATTGTACTGACTGCACTGTGTTACTCTGGACACTAAGACTGCTAATTTGGAAAAGAAAGAGCATTATGGTGACCCTATCTGTTTAAGAGTAAAACACTGTCATTGGTGTCCCACTAAGTAGTTTCTTAGCGGACCCCTTCTCCAGCCAAAAAAAACCCCAAAACCAAACAAAACAACCAAACAAAAAAACCCAAACATCCATCAAGTGTAGCATAAGACCCAAGAAAGTTTGGAAAATTTCACATACAATACATTCCTCCAGATTTAGAATATCCTTCGTGGACCATAATTTCTTTTTCTTACTGCCTGCAATAAAAGGCAGTGCGATTCTTCTAGCCAGTTTAATTCCTTTCTAAAGCAGCTGACGTTAACAGTTTTGTATTAATCACATCCAGAATTCTGAAGTGACTAAACATTTTGCAAGCTAAGATTTCAAAGTATAATTGTCAGTTGTAGAAATGGGAAGATAGCAACAGACTAACTACCAGATTAGCTACAGAAAGTTCAGTTTCTCATGAAGTTTGGTTTCTTTTAATTCCCAGTGGAAAGAAAACTGTATAATGGAGAATATTTCCCAAAATATTTTGTGAGCTGCAGAAACACATCACTAAAAATGCTCGCAGATAATTAGCATTTGGTTGGACAGTGACTTTTTGATCCCGTAGAGCTTAGTGTACTTGAAGATAACAATCCTTTCCTATTAGTCTTTTTAGGCATGAAAAAAATACCTGCTATGTTTGTTAGGCTGTGAAACTTGATCTCCTGTCTGATTAATACCAGTCAGAGTCACTCCATCAGAAGCCTTCTTCTTTTCTCTTCTACTGAGAGTGCGATTCAGATCTGCAGACCACTCCTATTAATGAAAGCAAAACATAATTGACAAATTTAATTGAGCAAGTAATTATGACATTTAATTTTCAGATTGAGTTATGGAACATACATTTATACATACAACAGTACAAATAATAAAAGATACGTTATGCTAAATGTTTCAGTTGTAGTTCTCATCCCTAGCAAAGCAAACAGATACTTATGCTACTCACAAAACCCTAAGGTTACCTGTACTTCCCTTAGTATTCTGAACACCTTGAAGAGACTTAAAATACCAGATATCTGGGAAACAACTGGAGAAACCAAAGGAGTTGGCCAGTGCAGCTCTTTAAAAGCTGTACTGAGAGGGCTCACTGTTGCAAATAATGCCAAGACATCTGGCTTTAAAAAGGTAAACCTTACATTTAATTTAAAAAGGTATTATAATCTAATTTAAAACAGGGCTTAATTCTCAAGAAGTGCTCCAAGAATGACCTACAATGAAGCTCATTTTTAAACTCATTGTATATCACTTCTCCTGTCCTTAAGGTTTGAGCCCTTAAGGTACTTCACTGTAGATTTAGTGAAATTTACTGTCCTTAAAAGCCATCCATAAGAGTTAAGCTCAAATCAACACAACTGTTGACAAGACTCATGTTGCCATTTGTAAAGTATCCCCTCCTTGATGTTTTGAACCATTCAGATGTTTCAGAAGGCAGACAGACAGGCATGATGAGACCTAAACACAACTTCTACCTATCAAGTCAAACTAAGCTGCATACTGATATAAAGCAGGAACCAACAAAGGACAAACTGGATGCAAGCAAATATCCTATGCTGAGACATGTTTCATCTCAGAAGCCTTAAAGGTAAAAAAAAAAAGTCAGGAGATAGTTTGCTATACAAAAGATAGCACCTGAGATAAGTATTTTTAACAGGAAATTAAGATTTTGCAAGTTGCTATTACTACTGGTTTATACATGTAGAACAGCCAGTCAGTCTTAAGTAATTTCTGGCCAACTTTTCAGAGATACCTCATTATTTTAACCCTGTACAGATACATACTGGATTTCTGAGTTACCATAGTTTAAAGATCACTGACCTATAAGCATATTTGCAGTTTATAATTCAATTTCATAGTCATTTGATCATGACCTTTTTTTTTTTTTACTTACGTCATCCTTGTAGCATGTAAATGAGAAAAAAACTTGATTAGAAAAATAGTAACAACAGTATTTAATCTGTTAATTATAATGCTTATGAAAAAGGATGGTAATTACCCCACACAAGTAACTGCAGTTCAGTGTTTCAGGTAAAAAAATTTCTGCAGTACTATTATGAGTTTCCTTCCTCAAACCTAATTTAAAGTTACTCAATGTTTTAAAAACAAGTTATATTTTCCATCATGGCTAATAAGGGAACACTGAACACTCTAGAGTTGATGCTTCCTCTCCATTAATTTAATACCTAGAAATTATTTCAACTAACCCCATGATTCTGGTTAGACAAACTCATCCCGATTCCAACTATCTGATACTCTGGTAGTATGATCCACACTGTTACGTTTTGGTACTTGTTTCTTGTAGGCTATGTTAGCAGAACACTACTTAAAAAAACTTCTTTCTTTTGAAGATGGCACTCATCCATAAAATTACCAACTGGTTTAAGGTGGAACTTTTTTTTTATAGAACAATATTGAAAAGACTAGTTAAGACTTATAAATACCAATTTTCAGGACTAATTGAAGTATTTAGTTCAAACTTTTTCAAAGTCTTTGCTGCCTACACTATAATTACCTGCTAATAACAAGGAGATTCAAATTGAAGTCTGACACCAAAGGGGAGAAGTAAAACATAGGATAACATAATACGGGTGTCAGAGGTGTATCAACTAAACCATGGCTTACTAATGACTTCAGTAATGACTTTAGCTTAAAAAAAATATCATTATAGAGTTTTCTGGTTTATCTCTTTTCTCTTTAAATAGGTGCCTGATATAATCACCTCCAAAAATTGGGGGATGAGGAGAGTCCAATGGAAATCAAGAAAAGAAAACTACTATGACTTGTAAAAAGCAAAAAAATTCACTGCTGGAGGCCTGACTTACACCAGAAATTAATACATCAAAAAGCAAAGAGGAAGAAATAGACAAAACAAGCCTGACGTTTACACACTCTGATCTTACCTCAAACTGAGGCCAATTCATTGACATCCCTGGACCTTGATTAGCTCTAAACCACCGCAAATCTTCAACTGCATCTGCTGTTTTGATATTCTGTTCCAGTTCACGGTAAATATTTTTGTAACTGCAAAACAAATGTGTCTTCAAATTTAGTATAACATTTAGAAACATGGCAGATCCCCTAGTCAGTTTTTTTTTTAAATTAATATTTCAAAGTTCACAATAGTATTGAAAAAACTTACAGCAAGACAGACTTTTTAAAACTCCATGACAGACCTATTAACTGCCTGTAAAAAAGGAAGAGTAGTCCAACAAGTAAGCTTGCTGAAAGTTCACAAAAACATAAAACACTTATTTGCCAGATTTTAGAATTATGACTTATGTACAGTAACTTAATTGGCTGTCATTATATGTAGGATTTACATAAGAATGTATTTAAATTACTGAATGCCATTCTTGAAGTTTCTTTAATTTAAAAGCTTGTCTACACAGACAGTAGAAACTGTTTTTGTGGTAAGTCCATAGCATTCTGTGAAAACTCCTGTCTTAATCCAATGAGAACTGTAAGTCATTATAAAAATAAAAATCTCAAACCTGAAGCAGAGTTAAATAGGTTAAACATTTTCCTGTGCAGGTATAACATCTGCTAACTGCTTTTATTGTTTTAGATACTCTCTGATTTTACTAACTGTACTATTTATACAAAATATCAAATACTATAAAAAAGAACCTTACTGCTTTTACTTATCTCTCAGTCTAATTGTTTTCTTTAAAGTTGAGTTCTCATAAGTATAAAGTGTTTTACAGAATAGAAGTCATGTTGCAGATGCAACTTTGATCCCCTCATCCCAGACCATGCACATGATGTATTTGCTCTACAGACTGTGACTACAAATACAGGGGGTTTTATACCAAAAAACCAATATGGTGCAATATGGAACTCAGAGTATAAAGAGGTCTTAACACAACAGCCCCAAGGCTTAAAATAAGACACAGAACCGCTAGTCTGTATTCAAGCTAGAGAGAATTTGGGGAAATCTTTCCAGATCAAGTCACACAAAATTTAGAATTAGAATTCATTAGTGCTACATTGTCAAGGAATCAAACTGTCTCAAAATATACTACCAAATTTCTCAATTTCTATATATTACTTGACTGCTTTAACATGTATGTGGTATGGTGGTTTTTTCCTACATCAGTGGTTCTTTGAATGTATTTAAGCAATAGAAAGGCATGTATTTTGAGAAAGGGAATAAATAATTTTGAATGACTCACTAGCCATCAGTTAAATCAACAATAAACTGGAAGTCTATATCTGTAAGAACACAGGGCAGGGCTATTTTGCGGACTGTGCTCTTCAGCATTAAAGTTAAAAATCAGACTTCCTTTTGGTGGTTTATTCTACACTTTTTATCTCTGCGCATTCAAAGAGGCAGAGATAAGGAAATTGGTAAACAGTTACAGTGGTTTTATCCCTAGTTTTATCTAATAGTTCTTTTCTTTGTTTGCACCTTATTAACATACCATAAGACACCACTCCTGAACCTCCTAAGTATCTTAAAAGGAAATAATTGCCTCTCCACTTGGTCATGTTCTATAGTCTTCCCCCAACCTTGCCCTTTAAGTCAACTATTTCTCATTTAATTCTGTTCTGTAGTTTCTTTCAACCTGATTAAACTGAATTCCAATGGGCAATCCTATTTATCTTCTCTGAGAGTAAAAAGAACCTCTCCTCCACAGCAGTTCCATAAGAACTTTGAAGTGACCCAAAATGATAATGATGCTAAAATAAGTGATCTTGCCCTTACCTATTGCTTGCTCTGTATTTGTTCTTGCCCATATGTCACCCCCTTCGGTTAAGCCAGCACTAACATTTGTGTGACTGCATAGCAAGTCAATTTGGAACACTGATCAGGGTTAAAACCAAACTAGGTTCTTCCTGCCTTAGGTTACCTTGATCAGCTCCTTAATTCCCCTGGTTGGACTACCATTAGAGTTTTGTCACTAGCAGAAGAAGGAACAGAAATGAGCAGCCAGCTAGGAGCACACTTTTCTCCTTTTAATTGTGCCAACCAGAGCACACATGAAACTCTGCTGTTAGAAGTGGGATGTAAAATTCCACTAGCGTTACAGCATTTGCTGCAAGTAATCCAGTGTTCGTCTTCTCAAATGCAAGAGGAAACAAAAACATTATAACCACTGTCTTGCTGACATACCTAAGTAGCTTAGTATCAAAATAGCCTGTAGTAGTTGATGACATGGCACCCAGTCTGACAAAATAAGCTGCATGAGCTCTGGTTTGAGTTCCCTAGCAGAAATTTAGATTTCTTGGAATGTAGTGAGGAGGGTCCATGCAGAAAGAACAAAGTACAAGACATGCTTTATACATACTACAGTATAAAGAGCAGACTTTGAAATTAAGATGGACAAGAGTTCAACGACAGTCAACCAATGGTTCTTTAACATTTAGCCCCTAGTTAAGGTAATTCCTTTAGACTGAGCTCTAATATTCTAACAATAAATGTGTTTACGCTACAAAGTTCATGCTGTTTTACACTAATAGATTCTAAGCTCTGAATACCTTCTAATTGGCACACATTTGATTATAAAAATACATCAAAAACGAGGGTTTCTTGGTTCATTTAACACTGTGTTAAATAAAACTAGCAAATGTTAGGGATAGATGCTAATCTGATCTTAGACAAAACAAAGAATTAAGCTCTTTCACTTACACTTGAAACAAATTGAAGCAACACATTAGAAACAAATCAGATTCTACACTCTGACCTACTTGAAGTATGGATTACTTCTCACTGAAAAGTATTAAGCTTTAATTTTGAAGTCTTACACAATTTTACCTTGCAACATTGGACAAGTCAAGGTGTTTTTGAACTTCCAGTAACACTTCTCGAAAGAAACGTAAGCGTTTTTCCTCAAACTGCTGACACTGTTCAAATACCTGCTCCATGTTTTCCATATATTGAGGAGTGGCATTATCTAATTCTTTCAGTGATTTTTCATACTTTTCTTTTGTCTGGGGGTGGAGAAACAAACCGTTAGCAATATAGTTTATTATTACGCTACATAACAGACTTATCAATGTAGCAATGGCCAAGATGTTCCCAAACTGCATTCTCTTTTCGTGACCACAGCACCTATGTTAGGTCACGATGAGAGTTATCTAACAAAACTGCAGAACAGTTACAATAAAGCCTCTTCTCTGGCTTTTTAACAGAAACCCTGACAAATGTTAATGCTAAAGATAAAAACCAAAGGAGCCATAGAGTAAATCAGAGCAGGCAGTCTTCCAAGCTATAGGTCTCTTAAAGATCTCCAAATAATTTCAGTGTTTTCTCCTTCAGTAATTTACACAGTTCATTGTGAGTTATAACCAAAAACCCAAACATTGTATACATCCCTGTGAATATAAATTGCATAAGCTGCGCGCTCAGTTAACAGATAGAACCTCAGAATCTACACTAATTTACAGAAGTAGTCCACAGACAGGAATCAAAAGATCCCACCCAATGTAACATCACCCTTCCAGATCACAGAACAGCATTCTCAAAGGGAAAAGATATCTTTGGAGAAAGTCACACAAGAAAAGCCTCTTGGCAGCAGCCCACTAAAGAGAGAAACCAAACTGGGAAATAGAGTGGCATTTCCAAAAGTGTATTTACTTTTATTTAAATGGATTATATCAGCTTACTTTCTTAAAAAAATGCATTCTGCAGTCAACAATGACTACAAGTTTAGATGTTGTCAGCAAGTTTTAAGCACCTATCTCACACCCTCTCAAGTGAAATAACTGAACCCTCACTACTAAATGAGTAGAACTCTGTCCTACAAGTTCGCTGTCTTATTCTGCTTTGTTCCCTGTGAAAGTACTTACATGAAATAGACGCAATACATTATTCATTCTTCACAGAAGAACTCAGCAATAACATATGCTTTAGAGAAAACTCTGAATTTTGGTATAGGACCGTAACTGAGTGAGCTGCGCTGCAGTCCATGGCACATTCAGGAAGAAAAAAAAGCTTAAATATGCACAAGCTATAGGTTAAAAAGACTGCATACAAACAGTATATTAGCATACAGTATACCTTTAGTACATCTTGTTTGCTTCTCTCTACTTTGTCTTGTAATTTCTTAAGTTGTTCAGGATTTAGCGCTGGATCAGCTTTGCTGTTTGTTTCTCTGGATATAGCCAGTTTCTCCTCTTTGCAGGCTGCATGGTATGCTTTCTTTGCAGCTTCTACCTACAAAGTAGATTTGAATATTTGCATCTGGAACAGTTTATACAACAACCATCAACCGAATTTGTTAGCCTTATAATCATGTTGCAGTGAAGAAAGTGTCAGGTTTTGTTTCAGGATGTTCTTTCTTTTTTTAAATTTTTTTTTTTCATTTAGGCCAAGGAATGAACAATACACAAGAATCAACACATAAGGCAACTGCTGTAGCACTTATGAATCAGCATTCTCTCACCATACAAGAAGTGTCACTCATACAGCTTAGAGAAGTGTGGAACAGACTCAAGAAAAGGTTTACAGAAAGTCCCCAATAAAACATTTTTTCCTCATGCCCATGTTCTCCCTCTCCCCTTCTTCTACAAACCTGTTATTTAAGAATAATGTTACACGACAGGGAAAAAACCCATAAACACTTTTCCCCTGCTCATTTCTTTAAGCAATTTGTAACTTTCAAATGCATGAAATCAGATACTGTTAAAATGATAGCTTAAATTCCACTTTTTCCAGATTTTCACTGAAGTCACCAAGATTAGGAGAGACCAAGAGAAAAATACTTATTTTCAGAAGCGGACAGAAAGCAAGAGATGCTTTTGAGAAAGGAGGGTCCAGCAGAGAGCATAGGGAGTTTACTCCCTTATAGAGATTTGAGACATTAATATATTGTAACACAGGATATCTAATACATAATCTACTGCTGTACCTCTTTCAGCTTTTTTGCCCAGGGTTTCTGAGCTTTCCTAAATCCATCTTCTGCTTCTTTGGTTTCCTTAAATCCTCCCATCATTTGCTTATGAAAGGCTTCCTTCTGCCAGTTCTTGATTTTTTCAAAGTCTTCATTCATCAGTGAACCTTTTACTTCTAGATGTAGTTCACTCACTTTTTCAGCTTCTGACATAAAAGCACACCAAGCCCTTTCTACTGTTCCATACTGTGGGCCTAAACACAACAGAAAGTGTCATTCTCAGTAACCATCACCCACATGGAACTTATATTCCCGAGAAACTACCTGAATCTATTGACTTATATTCACTTGTAAACAGCAATATTGATGCAAACCTAGAAAAGGGAACAGTTTCTTTTCAGACGAATTTAGAATATTACAAATTTTTTACACCGGGAGAAATAATATTCATTTAGTCTGGCCTCCTTCTCCCTGTACCATGATTCTCAGTATTCCACCTATTAGCTCCTCTTTGAGCTGCCTTCAATTTCTCAACAAACTTTTTGAAGCATGGATAACCAGGAAAGGACAAACTATTTCAGAATATATTAGAACGGTATCAGATTAGCCTTCCATTAGAGCAATGCCTAGCTCTTATTACTAGTCTTTCCCCCACAACCACTGTCCCCTTATTATTCAGATACGCTTTTCAAACAGTGTTCTATACCATTAGTTACCAAGAAACAGGCAGTTCTCTAGAACTGAACCTATCTGGATACCCAACCCTGAGGCAAGACTCATCTGCTTCAGTAAGAAACAAACAAACTAGCAAAGGAGCAGGGCTTTGTTTGTTTTTAATCAAGAAAAGCTTGATCATTTGTTACATTACTGAGCCTTTTGCAAAGACTCCATTATAGGCTAAAAAGTACAAAATTTCTACTTTGTACTTACCAAAACAAAGATATACAGAAACATTTTTTCCATTTGAGAAGGTTTTCAGAGTTCAAAAATCAGAATGCATTACCTTTTTCCACAAGCTGTTTCCACCTTTTTGCCCATTCTGTAAGCTGCTGAGCATAGACCTTCTCTATTCGTGCCCGTTCATGAATACAATTCATAAGATCATTGCAAAGTCTGTGACCATCATCAATTCGTTTTACTGTCCGCTTGTAATTTCCAACCTATAAAGAGACAAATACTTAACAATTCCTGCTTGAAAGCTCTGAAAACAAGAGAAATCTCTAATTAACACAAATACTGTTACCTAGGAGAAAGATAATCTACTAGCAAGAATTAATCAATTATAGCATAAGGTATTTTTCAATTAATCTCAAAACCTAACTGCAACACCACCACAAAGGCCACAAGTTCTTCTCTAAAAATTTTATTAATTTTAAAAGTGAAAGCTTTATTGTATTTTATTAGTCCTGCAATGTAATTATGGACAGTCATCACAATTGTTCTGCACTATTATTGCTTGGTAATGTTTTAGATAATCAAGATATTTAACACACAGTATTTCCCTCTTCCATACTTCTTATTAAGTACCTAATGCCTTAATTTTATGCTGTGTTTAATCTTTCCAGATTAATAAAACTGCAAGAACATGCAAAGAAGTATTGCAACACCTCTATTAAACATAATAATAGTTTTTGTTTAAAAATGCAGTACGGAAAAAGCACAATCACTATATATACAGCAGAGACTGGATGTGCCATTTGTTACAGCTCTCCCTCACTACTGACAAACTAGATAGCAACTATTTCGAAGTATACTGTAGAATTTAATGTGGGAAGATACTGACAGCAATAAGATGGAGTTCCCATACCTAAAATTAACTTGTGAATTCTAAAGAAAAAACATAGTTGCTCAATGTATAAGCTATAAAAGGATGAGGATATGGAGAAAAATGCACACTATATAATGAAAATCCATTATATAATTAATACCCCCTTTCATTTTCATGTGCACACCAACATGGAACTACCAATCTAGATGACTGAAGGGGGAAAAAAAAGCCTGATACTGCTCCCAGAGTAATATTTCCACTGAGTTCAAGGTCACCCAGGTTGGCTTTTGTAAACATTAAACGAGACATAAGAACTCTGTTAACAGAATTTGCACAGCCTATTAAATAACACAGTCAGTTTCTTATCTTCCCTTAACCACCTGACTGAAAAATAAAAACTAGCAGTAAGGCAGTAGATTAAACATTCAAATACTTAAAAAGTTTGTAATTTTTATATTTGAATCATATCCAATTCACATCTTAAATACAGGAAACCATCCAACTTTGAGATTCACATTTATTCAGAATTTTGTCAGCAGATGTACATGCAAGCCATCTGCTTGAGGAAAAACCTCCTCGAAGTATATAGGGAAATACTCTTAAGAGGGGAAAAAGCCTGTATTAAGTGCTGGAAAAATAAGTGGCTATGCTGATAAATACAGACATATGTTAGGACTCACTAAAGCTGGGGAAAAAAAAAAAATTGAAGCCATCAATGACAGGACAAAACCAATTCATTTAGCCAGTGGCCTCGAAGCATTCTTTTGGGCATGTTTTTGGTTTTGGACTAGATCCATTTCAACAGATCAAAGAAATTGAGGTAGCAACAAACAAAAGCATTTGTTAGCAGTCACTGATTTATCTAAATCATGTAGAAAAAAGTACACACACACATCCTGCCTTTAAACATAAGTCACGATATAACTGAAGATAAGAAGCTACCAGCATCACAAAGAAGCTGACACCAAAAATCAAGGTAGTCAATGCATCCATGTCAAGACAGATTTCATCTATCAGCAATAAAGTATTAAAAATAACCTCTCCTTTTCAGGAGAAATAGAAATTGAGAAGTAGGCAGTTTCAAATTAACACTGTACACTAACAAATACAATATACATATGTAATCAAAGCATTAAGAAAATAAAGTACCTCAAAGAATACATTCTAAAGCCTTTGTAATGGAAGGGCAAATCATTCATCTGCTCAGAATTACTCCAGCTATAGGTTCACAGCCAAGCAGACTGTTAAAACAGGTTATGCTAGCTTGGCACAACTACTGAAGCCTTATATTAGCATCAATTTGTGTCTGCAGTTATGTGCCCAGGGATTTATGTCTCTAGCACAAACATTTCCTTTCATAAAATTTTCACTATTAAATTAGCATTTTAAATACTAATATTGAATGGGAGCTGGCTGCCTCATGGTATTTTTTAATGCTTTCATTTTGTGTTGTCTGAGCAAATTCTAACCTCATGGTAATATCTAGCAGTTGTCAAATCTCAGACAGACAACTGAATTCAGCTTACCTATTACGGTCCCCTCACTATTATCGCATAAGACCACCTTTAAAGAGCTGCATGCAGACCACAGATAATTCACCAACGCTACCTCCTTCTCCACAGGACTGAAGGAGCTAGCATCATAGTTTAGAACCGGTATAAAGAACCAGGCCTACGATACTAAAAAATAACAAGCTTGTATTCCAAAGAAAGCCTTTTATACTAATAATTTCAAGAAAAAAAATGTTCGTTTGATTTATGAAACAGTAAAGTATGTTAGACATCATCTTCAAATTTCATGCCTTATGAGGAATGCTGGAATTTTGGAAATACAGCATTTTTCTGCGTTTCGTGACACAGAACGTAAGTAATATACTTGGCATTTAACATTTAAAAAACCCTAGTGGTTTATTTAAAAAAAATGTATTTTAAGTTATGGACACTGCAATGACAAAATGTTTTTGAGAAGTGGAATGTGCAGCCTGCCACTATAGGAAGCAGACTCGGAGGTACGAGAGCACAAGGTATTTAGACCACAGAGCTAAGTAAAGGGAAAAGAACTCTAGTCTTTATGTAGCCAAGGAACTACTAGGTTAACTGTAGATAAGTTAATTAAATTAAAAACCTATAAACACACTAAAGACACCCTGAATTCTGGAGAAGAAAAACATGACTTAATACGTTGTTTTATTCAAGACTATTTTCTCCAGTTCCTGAGGTGGACTGCAAACACTCTGTAAGACTTCCCCCTTCCCCTTCCCAAGAAGTATTTGAGCTAAAACAAACCTGACAAATTCTTTTATTTGTAGCAACTGACCATGAAAAAAAAAAAAAATTAAAAAAAATACTGTGTTTCTTTGTTTCAATCAGGGCCATGTTTACGTAACGCCTTGCAATTTTCAGATTTCTCTATTAGCACTGTTCAGTACATGAACATATGATTTTGCTAGTTAGAATAACTTTCCAATCATTCTGAGTATTTATTTCCTGTTAAACAGACAGCAGACAACTAGGACATGAAGTTACCAGTTTCCTTGTCCTACAAATGAAACGCTTGTTTCAGGAAGGTAAATTGTAATATTATAAACTTTCTTACAGTTTCAACAAGAGAGATGTTCAAAAGCTATATCCTGCTTTCATTTTAGCATCAACACTTCACCCATCCGAAAGAGACATTTTATTACATGATACCAAATTCAGCTGCTGTTTACCCTTAGTTGCCAGAAACACTTCAAAAAGGAAATAAAGAGGGTTTTTTCTTCAAAATACCCCCAGAATGGTTGCTTTCTTGATACAATCAGTGAATTCTGTGAAAACTGTAATTCACAGTTTTGTGTCACAACGCCCCACCCCCTTTTCTAAGTTGAGTTAAACAACAGCTCCCCCTTTTCCACTGCAAAAAATACTGAGCTTTGCTACTTATAAGCCTCAGTTGACTATATTTTGCCCCATTTATCTCTTACAGGCATTACAGATGCCTTCAGATCTCCATTTTGCTTAGTCAGGAAAACATTCCTTCTCATTTTGATATTTCCTCTCATGCATGAACACCGCAATGTCACCTCAAATCTTTTGTCAAATCTGAATTAGGGAATCTGTAATAACCAGAGGAAAACACAGAAGCGCACTGTGATGAGGCATTTAGCATTGTATAGTTAGCAGTCCAGTCATCTCTCCTTTGTAACCACCAGTATACTAACGTAGCCAAGCACTGTCACTGACATGATCTTTAGTGGGAATATTTAAGAGCTTACAACCTCATTATTTTACAATTTCACGGCACTAAACACAAAGGGAGAGTCTTAAATTATCTAGGCTCCTTTACCTCAACTAACAGATTTTAATTTTTTTTTAGCATATTCATAGAGCAAGATAAAAGCCTATAAAGAGTTAAACACACTTAGCAGGTTTTTTTGGTACAGTGAATGAAAAATACGGGTATTTTAATTTGCTAGCAGCCCAGAAGGTGACAAACATTCAGCTATTCTTCAACTCCAGTCAGTTAATCCTAGCATATCATGATAATTGTTATAACCACAAATATTTCAGGAGTTTCAAATGCCTGAAGTAAGATTTGATGTCAATTCTTTTTTCAAGCTTGCCTAGCTTATTCGTAACTAGTCAGCCTTTATGAACTGGAACCATTTGAAAGAAAGTCAGTCACCATAGCATACAACAAAGGGGTTTTTTATGGGCAAATATTCATAGGCAGGAAACACAATAATGAGATTTGAAGGCTCGCAGTCAAACCCACACATACTTATGGCCAATATGGGGACACACGTACTATTTCCAGCATTCCATTCAACCATGAATACAATTTCTTTTCAGCTACGTCAAACAGGAAGTTTCCGAACATTTCAACCAGCATTAACATCTATAATACTGTGGGGCTTTTGTAAATAAAAAGAATTATCTTGGTGTGTAATTAGTATGTACACAGTCCAAGTACCTATGAGCACTAGCTCTGTGTAAGTTTTGCAAGTTTGTCCATATAAATTCACCACTGGTTGCAAGAAAAATTCTGAGGAAGCTCTTAAACCCACAAAATCTAAAGCCAAGCATACCAGTAAGCAAACATCTGGCAATGTAAGTGGAGAACATTATGTTGCTCAATGTTAGGAGAAAAAAATGCATATAGGAGATAGGACAGGCATCTACTATTGCAGAGTCCAAATATTTTTAAAATGAAAAAGCAAACTAGAACAGTCTGCTTCATCAGCAAAAACCATTCATTGACAAGTAACTGAAATCCCTCAACATAGGAATACCTTTTCATATTCAAGAGTGAGTTTTGGGAGCTCCTCGCTCCTAAATTCCCTGCATCCAACACACACCCCCTCAATAGATACCTCATGTAAATGTTGGCTGATAGTAGCAGGCATGAAGCACAGGTATTGGAGTACCAAATGGGCAGGACCAAGACCATCTGAGCAGACAGCTTATAATGAAGTTCGTGGGAGGCATGTCCCTGCTATCCAGAGTGTCAGGTCTGGAGCTTGCCTTGCAGGTTTTTTGGGGGAGAATGGGAATGCGTATGATGGCCAAATTTAATCCACCCATACTACGTAGGAGACCAACTTCCTCTTTCTGAATAAGCTGAAAATCTTATCTTGCTAGGGGATATCTCAACAAATACTTCAGAATGCAATGAAAGCCACATGCTGAGCACCTCAAAATGCACACCAGGTCCTGTCCTCCCAGGAAATCAGTCACAGGCCTAAGTTCATATAGCTAATGCCAGTTGCTGTTTTAGCAGCTGTTCAGAATTACTTTTTTTTTATAAGTAGGTGTTTTCACAGGACAGTTAAACACCCCTGCAATAAATGGAGAGGACTCCACATTGCTGATGTGAGCAGAAAATAAGGGAGAGTAAGGACTCACATCTAGGGTGTAAGTGGCACAGCCTGTGAGGGACCCATGGCTCATTAAAAATAAGTGCTTCCACAGGCAGACTAGCTGGTCCTTTTGATGTCTTACCTTGCAAGATATGCATACAATTCTACTTTGATCTCTAGGAACACTTACTCATCGCCTTTCTTACCTTCACAGGTATCTAAGTGAACAATAGCATTTCTTTCAGCTTGCTCAAGGCATTTTTCTTTTAATATGACCACAATAATAGTGATCAGCAAGCATGAGGCCAGAGCTTAATTAACAAAACACATCATAAAATTGGCCTTCCATTTATTATTAATATACCAAATTCTTTCATGTGTATTTCAAAACTACTTCAATAGAACAGGGTCAATAGGGTTGTCCATTTCTTGTGTTTTACTAAAGCACTGCAATGTTGGAACCAACCAGTTTTGCCACAGTATTTTTGAAAGCAAGAAAGTGGCATGAATGATTATGACAAACTGAGATGTATTTACAGCAGTCGTACAAATGCTGAGAGTCCATTTGACAGATGAGAAAGAAATACAAAGCATTTAAAATTGCACATCAGGCTCCAAATTTTCCACTTTCCCTTGGAAAAGTTACTGCCATCCTGCTCCAGGCTATCACCAATAACCTTTGATTACCCAAAGCATGCCACCCCTGTCAGCTAAGTAACACAGATGAAGGAATTCCTTCTTGGAGCATACCAACAAGATTCCTCTGTCTTAAAAAAATTCCTGCACCCAGAGAGCCACGAGCTTAACCAGATACATCAAGGTACACTGAGGCTTGTTAGACAGATGAAGAATGAAAGAAGCAGCTTCCATTTCTTAAGTAAATTAAGGCATTACTACAACTGAAACTTTGATGAAATCCTCCACTGTTATTGTGGCAATTATCTTTCAGAATGTCTTTCCTTCTTATTATTTTGCAATTCCTTGCTCTCTAAGCAAGCTTACATGAAAACTCGTATGAAATTTTCTGTCTCCCAAAGTACTTCTATTTGGTAAACACCTGGACAAATTAGAGGAAAGTAAAAAGATTTGTTCTCCTGAAAAGGATTTATCATCCTGCTAAAAGACAAAAAAATTTTAGCAGTAGCTTGGGTTAACTAAATACTGAAAAAATTCCTCAATTTAAATGTGAAAGCTGCTGCTATTTCTATTTCATGCTAAAGAAAGATGTATATTTCTTGAAAGCCTCATTTTATCAGTTATATCAGCTGTTCTGATACAGGATACTACCTATGCCTAAACCTTCTCCTACCCACATCTTTTGACTGATATATCTACAGTAAGTCATCACCAAGAACACAAGTCCAAACAGCAACTTCTCCAGTTCCCTTTCAACATGACAGCTATTTCCCAACCACAAATCTGAACCTGATAACAATATCTATGTAGTAATTAAAAATACTAGTCTTTAAAGGAAACAAATTACTATTCGTGTTCCATTTCAAGCATTGAGCTTGACTCTCAATGCCGGAACTGGAAGTTTCCATGAACAGTTTTGAAATAGCAACCTAATAAAAAAAAGCTTCATTGATGAAGTAACCCACATTGAATTGCTCCATGGACAGTCTGAGCATATGCAAACAGACAAGATTAGAGCAGTAAGTTTAGTACCATGCAACCATATACTATAGATTCACATTTTTAAATGTGATCAAACTGCTAGTAATTATTTTTGTAATAAGGAGCCCTAGCAAAGGCAGTGACAACTCCAAAAGAAAGCAAACACTTCTAGAGACAGAAAACTGATTAAGAACCAAGTGTTTTATTTCCTAAACTCAACATTGTATGAAATCTCTGTCAACAGCAATGACAAAAACTTTGGTTTATCAACATTTTATTAAATACAGTTCTTATTATCAGCTCAACAGAACATCAACATTCAAGAAGTAAAAGTGGTTTAGTTTCAAAGATATGCAGTGAGCAAAAAACATTTTTCACATTCAGTTGTTCAGATAGGTCCCACACCCAGCCACCTCACTCTTTCCTAAACGTCTTTCAAGAAAAAGATGGGCTTTGCAGCACACTCCAACGGTAAATAAATTTGAGCTATTTTGGAGCGTAAGGGAACAAACTCTAAAGCTCACCCTGCCAGACTGTCTCTTCTGTGCCATGGCCAGGTTTAAATACATTCACTGCTTTCAGCTGTGGCAGGAAAACATAGCAGGGTGGCTTTCAACAAACTGCAGGCTGTCTTTAAAAACAAAGAAAAAACCTATCCTGTCAAATATCTTAAAAACCTCTAACGAAAAGGTGCAAATGACAAAATCTATGGTAACGATACAATTTCCAAACTGATTAAGAGTTCTTTACTTCTTGTTACCTGAGGCATGAAGTACTGAGGCTGGCACTCCAGAGACACTGCATCTTTTCTAATCAAGTCAGCCAAAACACATTGATCAAAGCAGTTTAGTTATCTATTTTCAGAAAGATTAAGACTAGAATCCAAGTCAAGACTAGACTGTCTTCAGAAACAATATAACCCATTCAGAACATACGGAAAAAGGACAAGTTTTAGACTAAAATTCAGTCAAATTTAGTTTGGTAGTTAAGTTTGACAGGCTTGCTGTTAGTTTCTGCATGTCACTTGACACTAAAGAGTTATTCCTAAGTTAAATTTATTAAGACTTGCACAGGACCTCCTGTACTTTAGGTTCATGTTCCACCAACAGCAGAAGCCTGGCAAACCTCCTTCCCCCTCTTGAATCTTGATCTGCAGCATAATTCCTGTCTTATTGTTTTGTCAGGCTTCTTTGGATTATTGTTTTGTCAGGCTTCTTTGGAGAAAGGCAAGGTGTGCAGTCAAATGGTACCTTCTGCCAAGGCATTACTTGGCCTCAGCAAACTGCTGGTTACCGTAATTATTCACTCAAACAAATAACCAGAAGTATATACAAACCAAAATACATTCCAGGCTAGCATCAGGCATGCATGTCAAAATGCAGTTAGCCTCAGAGAAATGCACAGAAGTAGAGTGCAGAGGTCACACAAGAATTATTCCTGGACAAAAGCAATAACTCAAAATATCCTGTATGAAGGCTACACTGCAGTGGACAGCACAACTTTAGGTACTTTACCACTTTCCCTTATCTTGTGCTTTAGTCGAAGCATTTTGTTCAAATCCCACCTTCCCTGCCACATGATGCTACATGCAACTATAAAGGTTGTCAAGCAAAACATAGGTTCCACATTATTCACATTTCTCACTATAATAGGGTATTGCCAAGACTACCGGTCTTCTGAATAGCTTCATACCCAGTAATAAGAAGTCATCCTACGGTAAGTATCAAAGTGCAAAGAAACAGCAATTTCTTTGCTTAATATAGTCTCTCAGCTATTTCCATTGAGACAAAAGTTTATATACATGTTTTTCTTAAGACAGCTTTGTAAACATGTTTATTCTCTCAAACTGCACAGACTCTGTAAATTTACCAAGTACAGCATGCATGAAGGTCAAAATACGCTAACATGTCAATCCTTCCTGCTAATAGTTCAGAATTACTATAAAATAATTTTTCCGTTTATATCAGAGTACTCTTGTTCATGTTTAGTTCCAAGTATCTTAGTGTATCCATAAAAGTTCCTTCTCTGCAGAATGCCAGGGATGTCATACCACACATTTCTCAAATCTCCATGCAGTTACATGAACGTTTAGGCATACCTACTACAGTCTTTCAGCTATACATACAGCACTTTATGATAACCTGCTATATCTTTTGATGTCTCTAACCTATTCTTTGTTGGGTTTTTTCTTTTCTTCTTTTAATCACAACACAAATGTCAGTGGTGATATTTTAAGCACTAATCAACTAAAAAACTTTTACAGTCTTCCCTCTGTTTCACTCAAATACCACTTAGTTTCAACATATTGACATTTCAAGCCTTTAGCCACTTTGCTAAAATAATGACAAAACCTTTACATCCATACTGAGAACACAACCGTCTCTATTAATGTTTTTAAGGAATCAGCATTTGTAGCCACAAAACCCCCAAACTTGTCTGTTTGTCCTAAGAATCAAACAGCACAAAGCAGAGGAACAGCAAAACAAGTAGTGTTTCCTACAAAATTCAACACTCAAAACTCCAAAATTCAGTGAAATATTCCCTTTTATTTTGCTAAACTATCAAAAGTTTAGTACAAGGAAATACAGGATTTTTAAATTTTTTTTTAATATGGTCATCAATTGCATGAAAAGTCCAATTTTGCTTTCAGAAAAAGTGTTAATACTTCGAATATCCTTAAAATCACTTCTGTAACAAAGCCATTGACTTATCATTGGGATTCATTTTTTACTACAGCCAAACTTTTGTATCACTCTCTGAAGAGTGAGTGTGAAGATGATCTCTAGAATTCTTAATGAACTGAATCCACTCCATGAGAATATAACTGCATCTTCAATTTTGGAGATTACTTTTAACTGATTTTAGCATATTATTAGTTAATATGATCTAAACAATGCTAGTTTTCCCCTTTGAACAACTTGCATACCTGTTCTAGTCAGCATTTGTCAACTCCCAGAACATATTACTTTTCCAGCCTGATGTACTCAAAGTTTCAGAAAAAACTAATTATTCAATCTGAAATTTTTCCTCTTGACAATTTTAACATAGCAACCTTTGTGTTGATATACCAAAAGACAAAGAGCAGAGCAAAGAATTAATCCTATAAAGAAAGAAAATGATTGCAATAGTGAAGTCTAACTTTTTTTTATCCAAGGATAAAGATAGATATACTCCTGCATTACACATTAGGCTACTGACATTGTTTATGAAACAGACTGCAGTTCTGACCTTTTGGAAGAAATACACAGGAAAGTCCAAAGAAACAGATTAAGAAGTAGTGTTTATAAAATTATATAAAATAAGTCACCAATAGCACAAACACAAAGAACACCTGTAGCCCACTGTTATGTTTTAACCCCCTCCAGCAACTAAGCACCACGCAGCCGCTTGCTCACTCTCCCCCAGTGGGATGGGGGAGAGAATCGGAAGAGTAAAAGTGAGAAAACTTGTGGGTTAAGATAAAGACAGTTTAATAAGTAAGGCAAAAGCCATGTATGCAAGCAAAGCAAAACAAGGAACTCATTCATTACTTCCCATCAGCAGGCAAGTGTTCAGCCATCTCCAGGAAAGCTGGGCTCCATCACACGTAACAGTTACTTGGAAGACAAATGCCATCACTCCGAATGTCCCCCCCTTTCCTCCTTCCTCCCCCAGCTTTATATGCTGAGCATGACATCATACGGTATGGAATATCCCTTTGGTCAGTTGGGGTCAGCTGTCCCGGCTGTGTCCCCTCCCAATTTCTTGTGCACCCCCAGCCTACGCGCTGGTGGGTGTGAGAAGCAGAAAAGGCCTTGACTCTGTGTAACCACTGCTCAGCGATAACTAAAACATCCCTGTATTATCAACACTGTTTCCAGTATAAATCCAAAACATAGCCCCATACTAGCTACTATGAAGAAAATTAACTATCCCAGCCAAAACCAGCACACCCACCTATAATAAGCATCAAATACATTTAAGCTATGCTTCGTAAAGGTCCTAGCTTAGGCTAATTGCTGTTTCTGATCATCTATCATCCTTTAATCTTTAATACTTGAGTTCACATTTGTCCAAACAATCATACTAGTTTACAGAATTCTCATTCTCATTCATTCATCTTTTATGCTTCCAGACACGATTACTTGACGGAAGACAACAGCTTGGTGCAGAATAGCCAGCCAGAAGTCATGTTCTCCTGCCAAGTATAGGATGCCCAACACGCATCAAAAAAATCCTCTTTGATCCAGGATTCTTTTTTCCTGACTGCCTCCTTATTTTGCTTTTAAACACTTCTACTAAGGAAGCCTGCCCAGAAAGTTGCCTCAGCATAAAATACAAAACACAGAATATCTGAGGCTGGAAGGAACCTCTGGAGATCATCTAGTGCAACCCCTTCTCAAAGCAGGTATGATAGATCAGGTTACTCAGGACCATGTCCAGTTGAGTCTTAGACACCTCTTAGAGCAGAGATGCATCCTCTATGCAGTCATACTACAGAGTACCCCTACAAAAAAAGGGGTTAAGACTTAGAATCTAGTAATTTTAAAACCACCTCTTTATAAATGGGGTAGACATATTTAACATAATAGTAAATATGTCTCCTCAAAAAATGATAGCTATCTACTAAACAAGAACCTCACTGACATTAAGTCTTGCCCTCACCACCACCACCACAGGTTAGCAGTCTAGAAAAGCTTTCATTTAAAAGGGAGCACAATGTTAGGTCACCAAAAATCAAGCTGTCTTACGTACTCTCTGGTAACAGAAATATACAGACATTTTCCCCCTAGCCATTTTCATGTTTGCTGTAGTTCAAACTCAAAAGAGCTCCCAGTCACATGGTAGAAATTTGCCCCACTGAATATAGTTCATCTGGACAGCATACTTGCCTCCAATCATGTTGAGACTGACACTGTCAAACCTTTCTTTTTCTTGCAAGAAACTTTTTTATAAAGCGTTTTCTGCTTTATGAAGTTTGTTCTCTTTAAAGCTTAATCAAATTATCATAACATCTGAAAGCCTTCTTCAGATTTGGGCAGCATAAATTACTGATATTACAATGTGCTTTGTATTATCTTTCTGCATGTATGCTCTTACATTGAGATAAGAATAAGATAACTTCTCTCAAAAAAGTTTATACTTATATCTAGACACAAACAGGAGACATGCAGAACATTCACACACTATCTTACATCTGTAATTTATGTACACTTACAGTAGCCTTTAATGAGTTAGTTTAGATTTAACATTGAACACTGAACCCCCTTGGTAATTTTAAAAGCTACCCACCCACACCCCTCTTCAGCATAAAAACTGACAAAGGTTCAATTCTGAATTGCATATCCTACCCAAACGGATGATCAAGTTTGTGCCAGTTAAAAACCCTTGACAGAACTAGGCCAAAATCTAGAAGGTCATTTCTACCCTGAAGGCTATTTCTGCAGATCACAATAACCAAAGGCGTCTTGTATTGCAGCTCTCTCCATAGTTTACAATGTACGAAAATCAGATTTTCTCTATTAAGTGTAAAAAATAAAATCGAAATATTGTGATAAAACATTCGGGTTACCTCCCAGAAGCTATCACTAGAAACTTCTACTCCAACGGAATCATCGTATGAGCCAGACATTTCTATGTGTGAAGAACTTGTAAGTATTCAGAGCTTAAACACCTTCAGAATCTGTAAAAAGATAGAAAAAAATATTTAAGAGCATTACTAAATGAAAAACGGTTATCAAAAGAGAAAGGAAGTTAAGTAACATCCTTCAATTCTTTGATATCTAGGGATGCCAAATAAAAACAAGAGGTAACCACACAGGGCGTGTAAATAAGTGCGTTTTGCAACAGAACACTATTGTACCACACAAAGTTCTTGGCTCTTATCATGACTTTTGATGTCCAGAAAATGTTCAGTCCATCTGCCTGTATCAAATTCCACCGAACTCTTGAATTTCTTTTATCATAAAAATTCCTATTACAACCAAAAGAAAAGATTGAGCAGCGTGATGCTTACTTAGTAAGTATTCCACTTCAAAGCATTCCGTAAGAGACAATCAACTGACCTCTGCTACTCGTACAATAACCTGCATTGCTTCTTATTCCTTTTCCACTGGAAATCTGTATTATGTAATGAAACCCACTGGAAATATTTAAGGCCAAAACCACTTGCTGATTTAAAGAAAAATAAATAAATAAATCTTCTTTTCAGAAGGAAAAAGTTTTATTTCTGTAAGAATTTTAAATTCAAATCATCTACTTGAAAGCTAAAGGCATCCACAAATGCAAAACAGAGCTTCCTCAGCAACAATGTAAAGCAAAAACAATGTGAAGAGCATTGCAGCTACACAAGTCAAATGCAGGAGACAAGACCAGCTTCCTTCCCAAAAGTCTTAGTACAGTTTATGATATTCAGACAGCCCCAGTTATCTCACCCAGCCACCTGTGACTAGATCTCTTACTGGGCTAGTAACTGAGTTACTTGTTATTTTCTTGCCACCACTCTTGCGCATTTCAAAGCGGATAATACATTCTAACTGATGGTATGATGCACATATCTACCGTTCCACAGGTACCAAGTAAAAAGTTATAGGCTCCATGACAGGGCTCCTTGAAGCTGACAATTACTTTCTCTAGAAGTTGAAACTCCCACACCTAGTTTTACTGCATTTTATTTGTGACATGTACCATACTATTTCATTGTTTTCTTTTAGCAAAACAAACAGAAAAAAAAAATCAACTCCAAATTCTGATCTTTATTAGAAGTCACTACTTTAACAATTCAGGCATTCTCACTTATACAGCCAGAGTTGCATGGAAGAAAAACATGTCCAATCCTCATCAAAGGAGATGACTGTTTAATAAAGCACTGTGTATAAAAAAAATATTTAGGGTTACCCTAAGCTAACATTTAAGATAAGTATCAAAAACAATACTGAGGCAAAAATTCAGGCACTTACATCCACAAATGTGGTCTGCAGGGTGGAGAACAAGAGGTAGGAGAGGAAGGAAACAGCTCCCTCCCACAACACACGCATGCAAATCCCTGCCTAATCTCTACAGATACTTCATCAAGCTCTCTTGTTTAGATTTCTCCCATCAAGTTTGCCTACAACTACTGCCAGGACTACATACAGGTAAACAGATTTTAGCCGCCTTCTAGGATGAATACCTTTATCAGTAGACTATAAAGTGAAGCTCCCTCTTTCTTTTGCCTTATAAATCTTGCTTCCCTTAATGCAATAGGGCCACTTCAAAAGGAAGAGTAGAAAATGCCTACAAACCTGGTCTCCCTTGCAACCTAGTGGTTATGCCACGCTGCTGAGAAACGGAATTGAAAGCCTCCAAGGCCAAGGAGAATTCAACGCTAAATTCGCATTTCTTGGATACTCTGAAAATAACTGTAACATAAGGGTAGGCATACACCACTTGTTTGTAACAAAAACTTGCTACTGAAAGAAAACAGTTGTTTGGACAGTTACAGCACAAACAGAACAAAGAACTGCTCTGACTGGGAAGACAAGCTGTTTCTCCTGAACAGTTTTTCATCCAACTCATTTCCATAAACCAATTCACAGAAAGCTTAAATAACCTTAACACTGAATACAGAACTGAAAACTACAACAGAAACATCAACTGTTAGATTTTTATTTTGAAGAGATAGCCAAAAATACAGGAAGGGTTCCTCAAAACAGCAACAGTTAGAAAGGAAGATGATATATTGAGACAAAGTATTTTTACATGATAGTGTAACAATCTTCAACTTACGTTATTAGTAATTACAAAATAACCGGCTTTTCCACCTGTGCTTTTATTGAACCAAGAGGGAAAAGTGCATTAAAACACTATTCAATTGTCAGTTTCTTAGCAGCACACCTTTACATGGAATGTGTTCTGTCTAGCTAAATTTTGGCCGTTGCAATTCTTACAATATATCACGGTAAGCAAAGATCACATTTGTAAGCCTTTCTTAAATAGCCATAAGTAGCACAAAGAGGAAACAGAAGTGCAATAAACTTGCAACTAGTTGGACAAACTCAAAAGAATAGTTTGACATTAAACAGCTTTTTCTAAAAGTTTGTTTTAAAGTTTTCACAAAAATACAAGCTTATGCACTGGTATCTTTAACCATAATTTCTGGTATTATTTTATCTGATCAAAGGGAGACCTAGAGTTTAAAAACAACTTCTTAGATCAATAAACATTGCTAGCTGGATTCTGTTAACTGTTTGTGTCCTCTTGCCTTTTTCCCATTGAGGCAGCACTAACACTCACATTACTCTGAAACCAAGTAAGCAATTGAAGCAAGCATATGACCCAGGCATGCCATGCAGAACGAGGAAAGCAAGAAGATTCCAAAGGTTCTCAGGAAGGGTAATAGTTGTTTTTCTATAGTACGCCAAGATCTTTCAACCAGTGTTTACTGCCATTTAGAAGAGATCAGGCAGACAACTGTAGAGTTCAGTGTCTTGGAAAAAGAAACCCTTACGCAAAAGTATAAACCGAAAGGAAAGTTTCAACAAGTCAACAAACCAGACAAGAAGTATTTTTTCCCCTCCAATTACAAAAAGAAAAGACAGGGAAAGTGTTCTGAAGTAATAACACAGCGTCCGCTTACCTTTAACAAAATAGCCTAAACTATACCAGTGCTGGAAATTCAATCTGAAAAGCTACATGGAAAAATTGGAAAAGCTGAAACAGAGGAACATTTTCTTAAATGAGGGAACAGGTTGTGGGGACTTTTTTTTTAAAAAAACTTTTATTCCTCCTCAACTAAAACTACATAATACACAGAGCTATCCTTTTTTCCATAAAAGCATGAAAATGATCAGCACTCAGGAAATTCTGAGGGATTTAAGGTTTTTATATGCCAATACTATGTTGTGAGAAAGTATGAGCAAGCGTATTTAGGGAAATATTATGAAGTCATAGCAACAACTGGCACAGAAAAACACTATTTGTACAGCACTACTTAAAAATAAACTGAATACTGAGATAGGAACATTAGGCGGTATGAGTCACGCTACCCTCATGAAATAGAATTATTACAGCAGCCAGTCCTTTAGCGCATATTTTGTTAGGGTTTGGTTCTCCCATCTTCCAAGTGAATTTGCAGAGTCTTCACAACAAAAGTTCATTGCACTTTGATTTGCAGGGTCTTCCATTTCACTATAAAAAGTAAAACTATGAACAACTAAGGCTGTCAGTATAAAATCTGCGAAACTTAGATCAAGATGGCAAAAGAGATGAGTTCTGCACAGATTCTCCAAAATGTTCACCTGCATCTCACAAAGCTGGGGGTTCTTTTGTCAGCTAGATTGCAGCAGAACCACTAACTCCATAGGAAAGCATGGTGCACACACGCAGTTCCTATATTCCCACAACAGTCTGGCTTCATCCACTCTGGCCTTTATCTTCTCATTCCATGACTCCAGGCCCAACTCTTCATGAGAGCCTACACTGCCTTTTTCTTGTCCCTCAACTACTTGCTGAGCAAGCAGCAGCACAGTGCTCTAGCAGTTTCCACCCACCTTCACACTGACTGGTAAACCAGCTCACCAAACAGGACAGATTATTACTGAGCTCACATTAAGATTTTCTTGAGCAGGTCCATCAGTTTAGGTTTCTCCCACCCAGCTGCCAGTTTTCACAAAACTGTAAGAAATGTGTATCTTTATCTCTGCTCTTCTTCAACATTTGTCTGAAACTGACCAATTGGTTCAAAAAATTATGGAAACAGGAAGTTAGAGAAGGCAAAGGTATAAGCCTCATGTTCCTCAGAAGAGAGATTAAAGATCTTCACTGAATAGAAAACACCTCTGGATCACGCTCTTTGCCTTTTCCTCAACGTGCTCTTAGCGAACACAAATACGATCTCGTAGCTTTCACACTTCTCAGGATATTTTCTTCCCCTGTGTCAAAGAAGTTTGGGATTTCCATTAAAACCCAAAGTCTCAACATTTTATTAATCACGAAGTCCAGAGGTCTTAAAACAAGTTTTTACCTGTGTCACCACAGGCACATAAAACCACCAAACATGAAGCAGCACAAAGAAAGCGTTACCAGTTCAGAGCCCTCGTTGCCTTTTCTCATAAAAAGTCCCAGCACACATTAGCTAAGAGAACTTATATAGGCTAAAAATAAACCATGAAGTCCAAATGAAAAAAGTAACTATATACTAAATAGAACATACTATAATAGCTACAGAAATGGTGCAAACAAGCAAGGCTCAAGTTTCTTGACTTAGCGATTTTTAAGCAATTCTTGTAAGTTAGGATACATTGATCTTAAACACAAGGAAACTGACCAATAAATAAATGAGACTTTTTTTAAAGCTGCCTCTTAGGGAACATTCTAGCAATGCTATATGCTAAAGACCTTGAATTTCTTCTGTACTGCTGGTGCCCTACAATGTGAAAAGAATTGCTATAAATATCCTGAAGGCTTAACACATGAGGATTTTAGAAAATATTAACTAATAATGAGCAAGCAGACCTTCAGATACTGCACACAAACACATCTGAATAGAATATGCTGCCTCTGCTCTCAAGAAGTTGGTTTTGATGCTGTTACCTTTAAAGCAATTTACAAAAATCCTTGCTTCATTCATGTTGAAATACTAGATATTTTTTACTCCCTTTTTCTTCATGTGTCAGGTGGTAGAGATTAGCACAACACACGACTTGCAAAAATCTGTGCAACAAATGCAGACTTTTGAGATGCTAAAATAATCCAGTGAATTCCAAAGCTTCTTTTAGGTGTTTTCCAACAGTAAGATGGAAAAAACATTTAAAGAAACCCTTCAGTTTATCCAGGTTGCTCAGGGTTTTACACAGTCAGGTCTTGAAAACCTCCAGGTATGGAGACTGCACGACCTCACTGTGCAACCTATTTCAGTGTTTAACTGTCCTCAAGATGAGAGGCAGAAGAAAATAAATTAATTCATACTTAGAAAACCAAATGGTCGCTTCAGCCATTAATATTATCCTTATGTTTTCTCTAAGGACTCTACAGAAGCAAGCTCAGACAAAGACAGTCTACCAGCCTCTAGAAGAGAAAAGCACCTGGTCACATTTCACACTACCTTTCAAGCTTATTTTTTGAATGACAGGATTTATCACTACAGATCTGACTTGGCAGGGTTCCAAGTTTTGTGACTAGGGAGTGGAATACTTAGGGATAAGGATATACTCAACTTGGATTAGCTGTTCATAAAAACTTTCAGCTATAGTATTTTTCCTTATTACTCACTGAAGTCTGAGGTTTTGTTCCACACAGAATAGCAAGAAAATGAGACTTCATTGTACAGAAACAATCATGTCCTATGCTTTAAGTGCAAATCATTGTAGTTTGCTATCAAGTGTAGTTACCATGAATGTGCTGCATCTCATACTCCCTGGTTAAATCAAGCAATTTAGACATTGCTTCCTTTTCTAGTCTGTCCAAAGAACTTGCTCTATAAGAGTTCCCAGTTTCTTCAGGGTTGCAATTTGTTTACTGTTTACATAGACAGAAAAAAGTTACTTTAGCAATATTGTGAAAACATGTACCAAAACCTATTAAGAATCACAGCTATTGACACTGAGAAGTCCATAAATTAATAGGACAAGTAACTATAAGAAAAAAGGTTGCTTTGGTTTACACATTCAAGTGACACCAAGGAATTCTAGCCCCTGGGTGCCGGGAACAAATGCATCAGACCACGATTATTCACTACTACTCAGTGTTGTGAACTCTTCTAATTGCAATCAGTAGATATGAGTGCATGTTATTAATAGAAGTCAGGCCTTATATTTTCGACAGTAGAGTCTTAAATCAATAACTTTGGCCTAATTCTTATTCTTCAATCTATAAAACAGGGAGAATAGCACCCTCTTTCACAGAGATTATAGAAAATCTGTTAGTCTCTGCCAAGAAAACAATTACAGCAACAAATACCAGAGAAAATTCCATAAAAGGAAATTGAATCACTACTTCCTGGGGAATTCAGCCTGTATGTTAAAGTTAGCAGAGCCACACACCGAATAACATTTTTGAAAGAAGTTGACGGCAACCTATTTGGTGAACCCTATATCCTGAGCACTGAAGGAAGGAATCTAGGAAATGTATGCTGTTACAAACTATGTAAGCATATTTCCTATTATGCACACTCCTCTGAGACTGGGAGCAATATTTTTTCTTATATTTTCTAGTTGGAATACCTGAGTCTTTTGCCACCTAGACATTTTTCAGTTATCAAATACATAAAGCTACTAGTTCATAATAGTCATTCATAACCGTAAGTAAGAGTAACAAGAGATTCCTTGCACTTCTGTGGCTTGCAGGCGGCAGGAAAAGGAGTGAGAAGCGGCCAGAAGCTGGTAGGAACCGTGAGGGAGGGCGTGCAAGCTGCCGGGGCAAGAGGGATGGCGGTGGGAGCCAGGGAGAGGAGCTGCCTGGCTTCAGCCCAGCCAGAGGACGGCAGAGCAAAGGGGCTTCCGCAGGTGTGTGACTGCTTCTGGGTCTTCCCCCTCCCCATGCTCCAGGCAGCAATCAGAAGCTGGTGTTAAATGCCAATTAAATAAACCCCCTGAGTTGAGGCTGCTTGGTTCCCAACAACTTCCTCACTACCAGATTACATTCACCGATACTCAGGTTTGTTAAATGCTATATGTGCAACATGAAATAGAAAAACACCGAAAATAGCATTAATTCACTGCCTAAATAGGCAAGTGGTGGACACTGATTCAAGCCATAGTTCTAGCACACATCAGAACATCACTAAATCAGTTAAAATTTCCTTGATATTTACCACATGTAAAAAACCCCCACAACCATAGTGAGAAGACAGTATCTCAAATTAAAGTCTTGAGGCACATTGACACTGTACGACTGAAATTTTACAACGTATAAATTTCACAACGCATAATATAAGGAATAAGAACAGCTATTTTAGTCATTACATTTTATTAAGCACAGTTTGAATATTTTATTAAATAAATGAAACTTTAAATTACTGATTAAGTTTGATCATCTTTGAATAACACACACAGCAGAGAAATGCATCTCTGAAGTGCAAGGCAATGACCCAGACATTGTCAGACTCTTAGCCTCCACATTATGTTTCATATATGTACAAGTATTATCTCACTCTCACACTCTAGAGAAGATAGGCCCCAGTTATGAGCCACTGTCTCTGTCTGGTTTTATATTCAGAGGCAATATAACTGAACCCTTCAAGCCTCTTGGAAATGCATGCCTTCACTGCAGGCATGAGCAGCAATGGCAGTGATGTAGTTGTCAGAGAACTAGCTCTCATCTCCTATCCTTCTTCCCCTTAATTTTCTATTAGACATGCCAGTTTTTTGCAGATTCAAGACCTAGCTGTCCTTACGAGCTCCTACATGCTGCCAGCATAATCTCCCTCTACATTTTTCCAACTAACCAGGAGATGCCTTAAATAGCAAAATACTGACTTTGGGGAAAAATAATTTTTTATTCTCTGCCTGACAAGCCACTCTGTGTAGGTATATTATTTTAATCTTGCATTTTTTTGTTTTAACAAGTAAAGTTATTAATCACCTTCAGAGGCTTTGCAGAGGTTTCTGATTTTAAGTTAAATGGACAGCGACCACAGGAAATTAACAACACTGCAAACTACAAGCTTTAAATGGCATAGCTATACCAGCTAAGGACACAAAGTTGATACACATCTGTGCTGGGAGCTTTAAAATATTTGGATATACTTAAAACAAACCTTAACATACTCAGATTATACTTTTTTCTTAGCTGGAGGTAGGAGGGATGATGCAGCAACCAGAATAAACCATCCAAGGAAAAAAAAAAAATCTAGTTCTGCAGATACAAACTGCACCTGCATTTACAACACTGCTCAAAGCTGGATAGCATTTTTAAAATACTCCTGCTGTACGCCAACCAAATATATGACCTAGGGCATGCCAACATTGAAAGTTTTTACTTTGAACCCCTGGTACCAATCTGCATGGAAATTACCTCATCACTAGGTTTTAGTTTTAAAATATCCAAAGCTGATAAAAGGTTTCATTGTTTAACATGCTTCTGATGTATTTAATCAAGAAAGTTTGATTTATTTTTTTTAAACCATCACCACTACACAACGTTAAGTGGTTAAATTTGAAGTTGATTCCCATGAAAGTGTTCTGATACAATTTTTTCTGTGCCTTGAAAGTCAGCAAAGGAAAAATCAATTACAGAGAAGTTTGAGCAATTATGATTCATACCAAGAAAAATGCAAATGCCTATCTTCAGCTTTATTCAGGCAGGCTTGTGAAGATTAAGTTTAGAGCTCTTACAATTATTATTTCAGTGACAAAACGCATACGCACTATTTTCTATTTTTCATTAAAAACCATTTTCAACTCCAGCAGCCTACCACTGAGCAAAACTTCCAGTTTTGTAAATTCAGTTCCACAAGTGGCTAGGTGCTGCAGGAGATATTTCAAATACAGACTCAACAGTATGAGCTTTTAATAAAGGCTTGAATTTCCCTAAGCCAAAATTTTACCATGCCAGAATTTCTGAAGTACTGTTTTGGGGTTTTTTTCCTGCATCTCCTCTTCTCTGTAAGGACCTATGAACTTTAGGTTATGGAGTATTAAGCATCACACAAGATACAGAAAAATGCTTATAGAGATTACATGGAGTGCTAAGCAGAGGCAAGGAGTCATCTTTTGCCTTTCCAACCTGGTAGTGAAGTCATGCTTGTTGCAAAAGACTAGCTCCATGAATTTAAAGTGTCATTAAAAGGAATGTACATCACTATTGAAAGTGTTTCAGCAAGGACACACTTTCATATATATTCTTAACTAAAAATTATGCATTTTCTTTCACTTCTTGGAAGACAGAGCTCTTCATTTCAAATACAAGATACTGTCTGCATACAAAGTGATACTTACTGTGTCCTTAAGTATGGAATACATCTCTTAAATTACTTAATACACTGCAAGGTACTCCCTCCTACATCACTTCGTTAGACCTATGCTGAAGGCAAAAACAGGGCCTTCAATGCAGATGAAGACAGAAAAGAGGTGTATTAAGCAGTTCTCCAATACAGGAACATTGTTAAATTTCATTATAGGTTTTAAATGACGAAAAGGTTAAATATAGTAAGTTTTATCCATGCTATTTTATAATCCTCAAAAACTGAGCTTGTAACATTTTTGAACACTATCCTGTATTAAGAAAGGAAATGTAAACAAAGAGCTAATCCCTATTACTTTATGAAGAGAAAGGGACATGATAATCGGAGGATTATCATTCGAGGATATCCAATTTCCTCAAATATGCTCCTCAATACAGAGATCTCAGGATTAAGGGCCATCAGAGGAACAAATACAATTAGAAAAAAAGTTAAAAAGACTGCCTACAAGTTCTGGAAGTCTCTCTCAAATACCTTCTCAGACCATTTCCTGTCCTTCAGAATCTACTGTAAAATCTAATTCTCACATTTTTAGAGCTCCTTTAAAACAAGCAGAGTCAGATAGCATTATAGCTTTACAAGACTTGAAAACCACAGTGTAAACTCAAACATGGACACAGTGTTAGAAAAGTGTGACAAATACAACAAAAAAAATTATGATAGTATGCATACAGCTGCCACAAATTCTGTCAAAAGTATGAGAATACATAATACAAAATGAAGGTCCTATGAAATGTATCATATTCCCAGTACTTCAAAAAACTTCAGATACTCATTTAAGATAAACTTTGATGATCTTACCTAATATTAGAATTTTGAGACTATAGTGCTTCTTCCCACACAAAGCAACTCCAGTTTCAACAATTGTTTAAAACTCAATAGTATTAGTATTTTACATCCAGGAAGAGATACCAAAAGACCACCACAGTTAAGAATTCAAAAATATGTCTGCTAAAAAGCTATTGAAATGTACCTTTTTAAAAACACACCCTCAAGTTCTCAAAGGATAGAGATACCATTTTAAAAGTATTTTTCTGTTGTAGAGGTCAGCTTTAATTTTGTGGTAAAAAACCAAACACCAATGCCAGGCTATGACATGCATTTAAATTAACCTGCAAGACAGCCATTAGGGGTTCTGAGCAAATTTATCTAGAGCATCTAGTAGCCAAAAAAGCTTAATTTTCTTCTATAATTTCCTTCAATAGTCTATGTGATGCATATACAGCAAAAAAGGAACTGTGCAATTAATATATATTAAATAGACATTACAATTTGTTTGATACAGGATTTGATTTAACCCTTATTTAGCACTTATTTTTTAGGCTAAAGTATTCACCATAGGCTTCTAAACTCTTACGTTACCATTGAAATTTTAAAAAATTATTAAGATTAGGAGATATCTGAACTCACTACAGGAATTAGCTGGAGCCAAAGGCTCAGCTATTTCATTTCATCCCACTGGAGGATAAAAACACCTTATCTGTTTCTACACTATGCTCTGAAAATTCTATCTTCAATTTAGAGTAGTTTTGATACACTATGCAGAGTTGTATCTTGTTTCCTGGATCACCAGCACTTCTTGGCAAATTAATTCTCCCTATTGAAATCATTATTAGCAACATTTCCTTCAGGATTGTTCTGTAGAAGAAAAAGGCAAAATTAGTAACACATCTAAAGCTGAAATCAAGGTGACCTTGATAAAAGAAAAAAAAAGTAGTTGCTAAATCACATGAAAAGCCCCAAACCATAAGCATTATGTCCTTACTTCTATAAGTTGTAGAATATGTAATTTATCACAAACTCATTGCACAGTAATCAGTAACTGTTGAAGGGAGACAACTGTTCCCCAAATTCTCTCTCCAAACTTTCAGACTGATTTCTATATTGACTGTTCTTAAAAACATAAAAGGAGACATTGTAAAATAATGGAATTTTAAATTTAAGTACTGTAGTTAGTCTAAAAACCAATTTTTTAAAAAGCATCTCACAAGATAGTTTTATAACAAGTAAGATGAAGATTTTATCAAATTGTTTTGCAAACTGATCTTGGTTTTAATCAATATTTAATTTTTGAAACAAACTTTGGAGGTGTACTGTCCTGTTGAGTACTGAGTACTACCTGCAGATTCTGTGCAGGTATAGTGCAGAGGAATAGCACTGATGATTTAATTTTTGAAACAAACTTTGGAGGTGTACTGTCCTGTTGAGTACTGAGTACTACCTGCAGATTCTGTGCAGGTATAGTGCAGAGGAATAGCACTGATGCATTCTCTAGCAGAGAAAACACGAAATAGCATTTACAGCTGCACCGACAAAGCAGCTGCAGAAAAAAGCGACATGGATACAACTGTTCTAAAATGGCATATAATTAAGAAGCAAAATAGAACATTACAAGAAGTACTGCCTCAGACGTCAAAACTTTCTGTAGATAAAAGGTGTCGTGGGACTTATGACCACACAAGTACCACAAAACATGAACACTGCTGTACTTGAAAATAGAAAACCCCACAGAAGTGCGTAAGTAAAAAGTAATACAATAACCATTCTACAAAGAAATGTGCGTTTTAGACAGCAGACTGTTTAAGCCCAGAACCATCATTTCAAACATGATCACACCCTCTTACATTCAAACAAACATTGCAAAATATCACATTCACTTGGCTAAAGATATTCATATCAGTTATGACACAGCATAGTAAATTTTTTGGTAGGAAAAAAGCAACTATTAGAGTTGTTTGGAAAAGACATTCAATATACTGTTTGCAAAATAGGTGCCTCAATTCACTTGCATTTTTTCCAAATATGGAGTTCAGCAACATGACTGCACAGATAGCTGCAGTACCTGCACAGCTTTGCCTGACCTCCATTTCCACAAACAGAACTCTCTCACAGTGTCCTTCATTTCCTGGGGGCTGATGAAAACCTTGCAGCTCAAGCTAAGGTCTTTTTTTTTATTCCCCACATTGCAGCACTCAAACCAACATGGGGTTTTCAGTCACACACATTTCTAATGGTTCTGCATAGCTGTAAAGTTGAATATTCGGGTTTACTATAATCTTTAGGAAAGACCACAGGTAGCCCATATTAAAGGAAGGTATTTTTAATCGTACAACTGGCTTCAGTTGAGAACAGTGGTTTTAAATACCTCAGTGAAACATGTAGGCGCATTTTGCAGATGCGTCGCTTAGGAAGCAGCTGTGTTGTTTTGGTGTTTCACAGTCAAAAGCCGTATTTTTCCATCTCAGGAAATATGGGGCTGTAATATTAATTAATAAAATACTAATACGCATTGAATAGAAGCATGTCTAAACCCTTAAATTAAAGTGCAACAAGCTAGTCTTCCTGAATCTGAAGGTTACATTAAGTAGCTACTGTTCTTTACTTCAGGAGAGAACCTCATTTGAACCAAATCTAGCCCTGAGACTGTCTCCAACATATTTGTTTCCAAAGACTAAAGCATTATTAGAAACTGTAAATATGTGCATTAACAACATGTCAGCATACTCTACCTTCTGTTATTCTTAGATACAGATGATTATGCTTAGCAGAAACTAGTAAGACCAATTGGGACAGGGGAAGCTAGTTGCACAAGTGGACCCAGACAAACCTGTGCACTCTTCAAGCATTAGATAATTCCTCTGTCACTTTTTTGAGATGTAAATAAAAATCAAGAAAAAAGGAAAATGGGAAGTGATGGTTTTCTAACTGTGGAGAAAGTAAGAGAAAGCACAAACAAAAACAGGTCTTCTTACATAGCGTCTCAGAAGGACATTACTGAAGATAATAGAGGAAAAGACTCCAAGACCTAGTAAAATAACTCGGTTTCTCAGACCACAATGCACTCATGTGTAATTTAAAACAGTGCAGAGGCATTACATTTCCACGCAGAACTCCTTGGGCTGAACGGATTATTCTCTACTGAACAAAACCACCAGCTTTCTAGGACAGCTACTCAACACATGCACAGTAACAGAAATACCCTGTAACATCAGAAATGTTTTGTTAGTATAGCTGTACCCTAGGGCCCTTGATAAAGCAGAAGTGAAATAACCAACCCATAACTGTTGGCTTAGCTCAGACCTGTGAAAACGCTCTAAACAACAGTTTCAATTATTACCAATTCTTTCTGCAGCCATTATCCCCTCACTGTCATAGCTCTGCTGACAAGAAGCAGGACAAATCATCATGCAACATGCCTCAATTCTCAAAATACATTCAAGAGCAGTTTAGCATTTGGGGAAAATACTATCAGTGTAAAAATTGCTAGTGAAGATAGTCTTACAACTTAAAAGCAACATTTTCAGCTGTGATCACTGCCAGATAAAGTTATACATCTCTTCAGCAGTGTCATTTCTGGAACTGATACAAAATCTATCCACCTCTGCAGAATGCAATTCATAAATGTAGAAAGAAAACAGCAAGAGGCACACATAGCTTCAACTATCCTTCTTTCCAGTAAGTTAAATAACCAATTATTGTTTTAGGAACAATAAAAGATCTGTTCAAGTGTTTCAAAAATCAATGCTATACTGTAACAGTACAATCAAACATGTGACAGTGTTTCATATTTCAGATTAAATAAGATTAATTCAGATTTTGAAGCACACTGAATCCAGCTTCTAAAGAACAGTTAGGAGCATTTAAATTGTTTGCTTGTGTTAAGGTGGGGGAAAAGGTTGGTTAATACTTCGTTTCATTAACATGGACACTGAAAAAAGAAACTCTTGAATTCTGTTTAAACAGATTTTCAGCCCAGTGAATCTGAGGTAGACTTTAGCCAGGACTCCTCCTGCTTCTAGGCAATTTCATTTTCTGGTCCCAAAATGGTAATTACTGCAACAAGGACAGAAGACCTTTACTTACCACTTAGTAATCTACACAACATGGGCTGCTGACCTAGTAGAATTAAATATCCCCTACAAACACTTACCTTTTTTTTTTTTTTTAGTAAATATAACAAACTGGCTCCTTACCATGTACTAAACTCATTGGTCTAAGCTACCTGGAAGTATCACTTTCAAGTATTAAGGTCACATCTCATTTTATGGCCTTCCTTGTACACAAAATTTTACAAGCTAAGCTAGAAGTAAGTTCAGGTCTTTCGTGTGCGGTGGGGTTGTTTGGATTTTTGGTTGTTGTTTTTTGTTTTTTATTCACATATAGTACACTTAAATCTATTTTAACTCTAAGGCAATTGAAAAATCTAAAGTTTTCAGTGTACAAAACAAGGTGCTGCTTTAAAACAGGCATATGAGATCAAGGTTAGGCAAACGAGGTGGTGGAAGTTTTTCTTTAGTTCTCAAGGTTTCACTAATCTTATTAAGGGTTTAGAAAAAAAAACAGAGTAGCCAGTCTTCCTTATGATTTTCAGAGCTCTGGATACATGTTACTTGTCCTTATATAGCTCTCAAACACACAACTCACTCAAATGTAGAATCCCCAAATGCAATGATGTGAAATGAATGCTTAATTTGGTCAACTATCTCAGAAAGACTAGTCTTTTCTACCCTTCCCTCGCTTTTCAGGAAAAGGAAAGCTTTTTATGCCATTTTCAATTAATGCTTGACTGAAGTACAAGTAGGTCAGCCATCTACCTTACAATCTAAATTGGACTGAAGTTCAAGGAAACTGGGACAAGAGGCCCCATTAGTTACCAGTTCTTGCGCTTGCAATTACCATTGTGTTTTTTCATTTAATAAGGCTGTGCCATCACAGACTATGGAGCATTGAAACAGCAGCCTTTAACCTCCATCTCAGCAACAACTGAATGACAGAAAGCAGAGAGGTAAATAATACAAAGTTCAATCTAGTGGTCTCTCAGGATTAGAGTCTGAGAAACCTTACTGTTGAAAATTCAAGTATGCAAGACTCCTTTAAAAATATATATGGTCCAGATCCAAAGTGGATCAAAGTGTTGACGCAATGTATTAGTAAAAGCACATAACACACAACTTCCTTTGCTCATCATGCATGCTGCTGAGTAACTTCAAAATTTTAAATGGCTCCACAATGATTCTCAAAAACAGAATCAACTGCTGCGAAAGGTAGAATTATACACCTTTTTTGCTTTATGAACTAACTTAATCTAAATTCATACATCAGTAACCTCTACACTCACAAACTAATGGGTATGATAGTCATAACAGATGAGAAAAAAAGGCACAAATGTTTCAGAATACAGCGATCACATTTCATAAGCTATTTAGTTTACTGCAATCATTCTATACATTGTAATCAAACTGAAAAACTGCATAGCATTAGACTCCAGAAAGTCTGGAGTCACTACATTCAAATGCAGCCTCCTATTTTAAATTAAAATAGAATTCAATTGGCATTTTTGCATGATGCATAGTAACATGAAGTAATCAGAATAGAAAAGGTAGTATCATGGAATAAAATCATTCTGGAATTAAAATATCAAACTTGCATACACCCAAAAGGAATGGCTTAAGCCAGATTTCTAAAATGTACTTTGTGCATAAACCATATCTATATGGCTCATATGCATACACACATATAAAAACTGCCAATGGAAAAAAATTCTCCTCAGTACTACAGAGTTTTTGTGCCATTAGCCATTAGGAATTTTTAGCAATCTTTAAAAGGTGCTACCAGGGTCCACCTCCAACTCAAGATTTTACTAACTAGTTGGTGATCTTGTGCTTATTAATTCAGCTTGAATGTCTGAACAGATTACACACTGCATTTCCCTGTGAAGTGGTGAATTTGTCCTCCAAGATTTGAATGCACTGTATTCGAGCTGATAACTAGGATGGTATCACCATGATTATTTCCAAGCAGGAGGACAATGACATATAGACAAGAACTGCACCATGACACTATAAAGGCAGGGCTCTGTGTCACTGGTCACACTAATATCTCAGCCAATGTTCTAGAATAGTTCGTGGTTACTGAAATGAGTCACCTGTCTACATATAACTATGGTTAAAAAGCCGTATCTCCATATGGCTCAGCAGTTAAGACGTTGAGCAGCAAAGGAATCAAAAAAGAAAAAGATTGGATGGTTCAACAGCTGAAACAGCTGCAAGTTGAAATCTTCAATTATGCAGAAATGTCTTAAGGGTGTCACTGAAAATAAGACTTCTATTCGACCAAATATTCCCCAAGAATAAGAAAACCAAGCCACGTGCTCACTCAATTAATAAACTTCACATTTAACTATCTTTACCATATGGCAGTGGGAAGAATAAAAGAGGTATATAAGATTTTAAAATACTGCAGAAAAAAGCTTAAACAAATAAAGACAACAAAGAAAATGTGATAAAAATGTATATACACAATATATTATTCATAATATTTACAAGTAACATATAATGATCTTTTTCATAATCATACTTTAACATCACGGGTCAAGTCAAGAACATTTCAGCTGAGAACACCTGTGAAACAAGTATAGGCATTTTCCACTTCTGGTTCTGAAGGCTTAAAGCCTTATTGTAATCATCTGATATAAATGGCATTAGGAAAAGTAAGCCTGCATCTAGAAAATCTCCTAAAATATCTTCATTTCTTGTTTCTGCACACCATTTTTCAATTTCCATTACTTCAAAATACAATGGCTTTACTGGAGGGGCAGGCATTCTCCTTTTAGTTCCTAGCATAAATCAGAGGCAAACTGATCTCCCCAAATAGCAAAGCATACCAAATCCAGGAGGCTTTAGATTGGCAAAAGCCCAACTAGACCCACAAAGCTAACATCAGCTCTAGTAATAAACAGTACACATGGTAACCCCTCAGTCATTCATAGCAAGCTTTCTTGGAAAGGCCAAAAGTTTCTCTAACCCACTAAGAGAATCCCCCCAGTAATTATAGCCATGATCTTGGTAACATTTGTTTGTTTCTAATAGAGGCAGCTCAACAGCTGAAGAGTCATCATCACAAGTAACCTTCACACAGTCAAGCTAGGTCTCAGACCACTGTTGTTTTAAAGAGCGATCAACTGTCCTTACTCCTAAAGCCCAAGGGTACAAAGCACCCAAAAGAACAAAGTAATTTCAAATATATTTTTAAAATATACTTTGGGGGATGTATATTTTGATTTACCAAGATTATTTCACAACATGCAAAGGAGTGCTTCAGACATACGTATAATTAAAAAAAAAAAACACTAAAAGCTTGAAAGAGATGGTGAGTCTAGCTGTAAGGTTTTTCTTGCCATTGAGTATTATTAACCTCTGGTACAACTGTCTGAAGGCTCCACACACACATACTCCTGTAGCAAAGTTTCCTTCTTTCCTTTTGCAGCTAGGAGGCTATCCTCACAGCAGAAGTAGGAATACTAATATTTCTGTTTAACTTGAAATTCAGTTTATACCGAAAAAACTTGTACAACTGTCCATATCTGAAAGAGAAAACAATAGCTGATTCACTGAGGCAAAATATCTGTATATTTGATGCATCAGAGCCACCCAAAAACCCCAGATATTATGCTTAAAACATAACTGTATTTTACCACATCTAAAAAAACAGCACTAGTAAAGAATGTGCTATATAGAGTATTCAAGAGCTTAATAACCTTGTTGATTCCTTAGACAATGTGCATTTATTCCGTACCTTGCAATTTATGAAACTGAAAACGAAATTACGTCCAACTAACACATTCAAATTGCCTACCTTTTCCCCTCATAACTGCTACAAGGAATTTGAATATTCAGTATGTTTCATAGGAAGAGAAACAATTTTATTACCTAGTTTACATTGCCACACTATCTTAGAAAGCTTGTAGCCATAACTCCAACCCAAAATGCCAACTGGAAAACAAAGGCAGCTAATGTTTATTGATCCCTTCACCGACTGATAACACCTTAGCATTAGAAACACTTTGCTCCATTTGACTTAGACAAGCAACGAGCTAGTTAACTGTGGCAGAGGACAGTCTACCAGCCTTTGCTTTCAGCAGGAAAGAAATCCCTTTCCTTTCAGCTTCCCAGAAAATAAAGGTAAGATCTATTCACATTTTTAACACGAGATTTTATGGGAAGTCAATGCAATAATTGATTAGATTGGCAAAAGATTAGGATTATAGTGAGGGTCACAGGGATCCTAGAAACAAGATCAAGTCCTTGGAGTTGATGAGGCTGGACTACTCAGTATGTCAAGTAGGTCTTCAAAGAGTGTTCAATAGCCACGCTTTGCTACAGTAATCAGATCCTAGAAGAAATACTTCCTGTTTCAATTTATAATTGAATACTTCATTTCTCAATTTATAACAATCACAGAATCACAGAACAGCCTAGGTTGGAAGGGACCTCAAAAGATCACCTAGTCCAACCTTTCGTGAGAAAGGGAGCCTAGATGAGATTATCTAGCACCCTGTTCAGTCACATCTTGAAAACATCCAGAGATAGGGAGTCTACAGTTGGCATCTATCAATTCACAAGACATCTTCAATCATTCAACTTCCAAAAGACAACAAGTAGATCACAATCACAAGAGTACCATTCTCAAAGCCCCATTTCATTTGCTTGTTTACTTCTTGCACACACACACAACAGTAGTCCATTTTTCTTATGCTAAAGTAGAAGGCTACACAGTTGAATCTTACAGCCAAAGCCATTAACTAATCTTTTAACTACAAATTCTAATACCTGAAGAAAAATTTCATGGGTACATAACATTTTTCTCATACAACACAAAATTTAAGCTATACCTAATTCATGTAATGATATAGGTTTTCCATTATAGTCCATTTTGCATAATATAAATTGCAAATACACAGCTAATAGCTTGAAAGAACACTCATTTGGTACACACGTAATCAACAAAATAGTCTTTGTCCTGGGTTTGTTACATCCTGGTGTAACTATCTGTTTCTTATCATATGAATATACTTTCATTGTAACATCCGTTGGCATGAGGTTTGTTCTCTTTATTACCCCCCCTCAGTATGTGCATTGTTATCCCATATTACCCTCACATAATTATTAAATATTCAATTATCTAATCTTGTACTTAATGCTGCTCTGAGAGCATAGGCAATCCAATATTACAATTCTCAGTGCAAATCACAAGAATGTGAAGAGAGTCAGTAATGATCAATGCCCAACTACACTCCCAAAAAAAGATAAAGGTCTAAACCCAAAGTATTTCAGACTTGTGTTTTTACCACTGGCACCTAAAACTCCTCTCCAAGGCAGGCAACTATTCTTTAAGAAATGTTTATGTGTTTTTTCTTATTTTTACACAAATGGAAGAATTCTAATGACACCAAATCAGTCTAAGTCTAACCAACATTTTGTTAGAATATAGTATATACCTGCAGTTCAGCTTTGACAGCTTTTTGTAAAAGAAGCTACAGTAGTTGACACATAAATCTTCTGATGTTCTTCATTCTGAGGCTGCAAATAACAATGGCTAGTACTAACGGGAACAATTTAGAATTGCAACATAAGAAGTGTTATGTGATACCAGAAGAGTCCTAAGGGTTTTTCTAAGTTCATCCTGGTTGCTTGTATGAGAATATATGAACTATATCCCTACAGAATTCATCAAATAAAGAAGTTTCTAAAAATAGCCTTTTCAACCTAAAAATAGTGCAGCATCAAAGAAGGCCATTTGAATGGGTTTAGTGCTGACTCACAGCAAATTTAACATTGAAATTAGTTTTACTAACTCCACATGGTTCCAACTGACAGACATAAATCAAAATGGAACACCACTGCCCATTTCCTAGTGTCTGGGAAAGGTAAAAGTCAACAGAAGCTAGCACCAAGTAATGTAAGTAGGATAGGTAGAAAGGAGGGAAAGAAGTCATACTAATGTATGTCACTGACACAAAATTATCAGAATACAATGCTATAGAAAGGCTTCTTTTAGCTACATGAAAAACTTCTGGCAAGTACAAACCCAGCACTTTTGCCTATAACATGAAGGCACTGAAAGCTTATACAAATTCTGAAAATCTCTAAACTCATCTTTTACAGTTCTCTAGTTAGGGTATTTCAATAGTAATAGTCCAATAATTTATTCAACAGTTTCAGGATCTGGATGCAAGTTACCATCTAAATTCATTCACCTTAACACAGATAACTAGTGATTCTAAACTCTAGACAAAATCAGAAGAAATCCAATTACAAATTGTTAAGTGGATTTTTCAAGTAGGTAAGTTCTTGCTTGCTTCAATATTTAAGTTTCAGTAGGCTAGCTTTAGACAAAACTTTAAAGTTGTTCCATTTTCATTTTAGGCATTTGACATATGTATGCCAAATCCCTACTTGTCCTTGTCTTTCACCCAAGATGTAGAACATTCATAAAGAAAGTTAGCCAACTGGGAAGCAAGATATAAAAACTTTAAGCTTATATAGTTAGATTTCCAGCATCCCTTTTAGTATTCATAGCTACATAAAGCAGTTAAGCACTTGAAATTGGGCGATAGTGAAATACACAGAAGATGTGACTTGCATTCCTTCCTCTTTTAGGGCAGATACTATAGTCAGACTGAGATTTTTCACAGTACTCCAAATTTAAACATGCATGCTGACTCTGATGTAAATGTCCAGGTGCAATATGCTATTCTTTGCATATTCCAATAATTTTCATGGGCCAGCACAGCTGCATAACTAGAGAAACTAGCTCAAATTTAATTCAAAGATTCATGTTATACATTTTTCCTTGACAAATTCAAACCACATTTTAGAGAAGCATGTTTATAAAATCTTCAGCTTTAAAGAGCCAATTTGTACAGCAGCTTTTCATGGTATTTTTTTCCTATCTAATAAATTGTGTTTCAGTGAGTATTCTAGCCAAATTAGATACTTTACACATCCCTGAATATTAATAATCTCATAGAAATTTTATAAACTTCACAGTTGAACTACTAACATCATTCACAACTCAGACAAATAATCTCAAAAGATATACTAGTACAGCATTATTCATTCAAGAAATGTAGTATTTTATCCATACGTATGAAATGTGAAATAAGCACTGCAAATGCAAAAAATATATAAAATGTGCACAATGAAAATACCTTTTGATGTACCTGAAAACATCAAAACTTGTTCAACTCTTTCCATATTTCCTCACTATGCAGTAAGATCTCTTGGAAATGGCATAAAAACTGCTAAAATGATTAGTGTTAAACTAGTAATTTTGTTCAGCAATAAAACGGTAGGCATTACATGCTAAATTTAGCACAGTTTGACCTTAACTACACAAAGGAAAGTGTTTCTGCAATACTTAGTAACATGTAGAAGCAAAGATGCTTCCTATCTAGCCTGTTTTGCAAGAAAGTGGAGGAGGGCAAAAGGGGCAGAAACATCAAAGATCTCCAACTGCAGTTTCAGTTTCTCCACAGGGCTAGGAGAAAACCCCAGCTGACTGGATCCTTAGAGAAAGTTAGACTACTTCATATTTTATTAGACTGGTCAAAGTCTAAAGCAAAGAAGCTATAAGTTGCCTTGCATAACCCTAAAATAAATCCAGAATTAATGTATATTTTCCAGGTATCAATTACTGAAGTGCTGCTGACTTGACAATGACTGAAACTGCACAGCACAGATTTTACTCATGATACCCGTACAACTCACAGGATTTACATTCTACCAGAAACTATGTAATAGCCTGATCTAAAACAAGTGCTAAAAATACAGTAATTGGCTACAGACTAGACCCACATATTGTTCTCTGATATGGGGATACTACAAGCCAAAGCAGAAGCAGCTGCTTATATGTCACTTTGGACAAAGGATTTCTTAAGCAAATTCAAACCAATTTTAAGGTCACCTACAAATCCCTTAAAACTATATGGGTTGTCCTTTAATCTCCTCAAATTTGTGTTTAGGAATATAAATAATGGATTTGGTCCTACCTCAATGAACAGACAAGACATTCATGATATCCAGCGAGTGAACTTCCACCTTTCCCAGTGCAGTGAACAACTAAACAAACAAAAGCACAAAGTGTTATGCAATACTGCTCAGTCTGTTTTCTCGGAAAGATGTTCTCTGCTGGCCAATCTGTGCACCTGCTTCAAAAAAAAACATAAGGTGGAAGAACGCTTTGCTAAGAATAGTTAAGAAAGCAGACTGGGCAGTATCATAGAACAAAAGCAACAGGAGGATCCAACTAATCTTTGAGGGAGGGGAAAAAAAAACAAACCCAAAAAGCACAGGTTACAATAAGGTACGGAAGCAGTTTTTCCAGTCTAGGAAATAAGAGAGCTGGCATGGGTTTTGTATATACCTAGATTTTTCCCGGGGAGTGGGGACAGGAGAGGGGCAGGGCAGGATGACCAACACTCTAAAAAAACAAAAAACCCACTTGATTCTTTCCACAAGACTGACTCAATTTTTGAAGTTAAATATTGAGTTGGAATTCAAAGCTAGTTCTTCAAAACCTGGTTTAACAATAAAGTGTTAAATAAATTAATTTAAATCTCCTACTAGGAGTTTCAAAAAATTATTTCACATTTACTTTTTTATAAATACAGCATTTCATTACATAAGAATATATATCAGCATTACACATTAGAAACATTTAAGTTACTTACAACTGAGTATTTTATAAGTCGAAAGGCAAAGACTTAGCTCCTTTCTACTGGGAACCTGTTCAACTTGAAAAGTATTTCAAGTCTTTCTTCTAGTCCTTCCACACTAAAATATTTTAAGAAAAAATTCAAGAAAAGAAACCCAGCAAATTTACCTCTAAAATTATGAATTCAAGATAATTTGAAAGTTATTACCTATTCAGCCATGCGTTTAAAATTGGTAGAAATCAAGAAGCGTAAGTTTAAGTGAATCTTCAATTCCCTTAACTATAAATAGTTTAAGGGTACAGTCTCTAGGCAGAAAGTGTTAGATCTTACTCAGTTGTATTCAGCAGCTCATGTAGCATAGCTTCAGCTGCTAGGATGAGGAGCTCTACTGCATTTATATACACTACATTTTTCTTATTTTATTACATCCCGACCATCTTTGGCATACATGGGATTATAAAAGCACTTATACAAAAACTTGTTTACACCCAACATTCACTTTACAGCTTAACTTTATAGAAATTATTCACTGTACTGCTCACCTCAATACCTAGCCTGACCACTTTATTACAGTATGAATTTGTTCTGCTGACAAAGATTGATCTGGTCTTCTCCCACGTCCCCAGTCACTGCTTCTGATCCATCCCTGTGCCATCAATCCTATTCAGGAAGCCAGGTGCTAAGCTTTACCCAGCTGAAAATTACTTTGCCAAAAATAAAAAGTTTCTTGCTGGACCAGGGAACCAACTCTGATCACAGCACAACCACATAAATAGTGCCAACACAGAGCACGTAGCAAGAACAAATAGCTGGGCACCAGGGAAAGAACCCAATTTCCTGTTTCAGTAGCAACACAGACTGCCACTGGTTTTGAAGTTACTTGCCTTATCACTGTAAGTAGAAGTGGCAACAAGCTTCTGAGCTAGTTTAACAAGTTACAAGAAGTTATGCTAACAAAAGGAACAAACAAGCATACATTCAACACAAAAGATACTCTTCAGAAAGTCTGAGACCCTGAAAAACAGGCAAAAATATATTTTCATTGTTTAGGTGTAAGTGGTAGGCACATAAGTAAGAGATTAGATTTTCACATTTGGGAACATAAATCAAGCCCATTTAATATCACTGAAATCTCACTGTACAAGTCATATGACTGAACAGTTTGTAAGAGGTTATAATGTAGGTAGAGAGGATTAAGTGGTCAAGAAAGGAGTGCTGACACTTCTGCAATAATATTCATTACCCATTTGAATTATTAACAACTCTATAGAACACTAACACTCCACAGACATTCTGGAACATCTTCCAATAGCTCATGCACCACATGGGCACTAACTGGTATCTACAGAGACCACTAAAGCACACTAAACAACACAGCGCAGTCAGCTCTTTCTGCAACGAGCTGCTGTGTGAAGGAGAAAGCGGCATTACTGTGGGGCCCTTTGGTCCCACTGACATATGTTCCACGTTTCACTTCCCCGATTCTAAAATTGGCATGGAATTTAACATACATAACATAGGTGACAATGTCCTAACTCAAGGAGCACGTTGCATTCAATACGAAGGAACTCCATGTATACCGTACCTCAAAAGAGAATGGATGACAAAACTAAAAGAAGTGACTACCTGCATATCAGTCCTGAGTTGACTCAGACCATTTCCAGCTTCAACTGAGAAGATTCAGATTTGCCAATCTGATAACATAATATTACTTTATCATGCAAGAATCACAGGGAATCACACAAGATTTTAATAGCTGTCCCCAAAGCCACATTAGAAGAAAAAAACCACAGTAGCTACAGAAATAGCTATACCTGAAATGGAAAAGAGGGGAAGTTCATGGTAACAAATGTAACAAAAGCTAGGAATGATGAAAGACAGCAGAAAGAACACAGAAATAATTGCAGTGGTAGACCTCAAATATATTTAAAGCTCCTTTATTGTCTTTATTATAACGACCTTAGCAACAATGCTATCATTCATAAGGTATCAACATTTTAATGTAGTAACAGAGGCAGAAGATCCATGAATGCTGACAAATAATCATATCCAAATGATATTATTATCAGCCCTCAAATGAGAAATCAAAAGGGCTTCGGACTCCAAACAAGCATGTCCAAATTAGCTTTTGTTCAAGAATTTTAAAATATCATTCAGAAGGCTCTAACTCATGAACTTTTAAGAAGTTCTGAATAATGGGAAAGTTCCAGAAGGCTAGAGAAAAACTGATGTCACATAAGCATTTTAAAAGGGACATGGTTAGTTTACTAAAGACAAGTCAATTAAAATGGAACAAATAAGATTCCACTTATGTGTAACAAGTTGGTAATCATTATTACACAGGTAAAAAGAAAAATCAATACAACCAACTTCTTAACAGCATCCTCTTTTTATGAAGTCCCCATCCTGAGTGATAACAACTTTGCTGAGGACATAAATTTCAACACAGTATTCAACTTGCTACCACAAGGTATTCTGATTAAGATACAGAATGACACAAGCTCAGTCTGATACTACATTTATTCTAAGCTCTCAAAATACAGAGTCAAGAACTATTACGAAGCAGGATGTGTCCACCAAGCTACTGCTAAGCTATTTACCATTATTACCAGCGACCTCAAAAAAGAGCAGGAATCATGACTGATCTACAGCACAGATGATTTAAGAAAAAACCTGAGGAAATAGTAAATAACAGAAAATCCAGTGCTGATAAACCTATTTGGACTCTTTGCCAGAATGAGCACAAGCTAAAGACGCTAATTTGGAATTCACATTGGGCTGTACCAAGACCAAGTTTAATCTTCCTATCTCATAAAGATGGCCTAATATTTTAAGCATCATTTGAAGAATTCTGAAATGGAGAGGAATACTCAGTCGAACGTGCTCAATGAATTGCAGGATATAAACAAAGTGCTGTGAGGTAGGCAGCTAGAAGGATATATTATCTGACTATACATCTGAGAGAGTACCCTGTTTCAGACAGCAGGACTAGTTAGCCAACTGGGCAGCTAACAGGGTTGTGGTGGACTTTACTTCCATTCTTTCTAAATGAGAAGTTTTCTTTGTGGCTACATCAAATTCCAACAGGGATTCATTCACAGAAGTCCTATGGCTTGTCTTTTTCAGATAAGACCAGATGATTACAAATGGTTCCTTCCTGGATTAAAATCTAATAATCATTTTCTTGCATTTGTACTGTGTTCTATTAGCAACTGGAAAATCAAACTACTTTAACATTTTAAAAGCAGCAGCAATTAAAATCTATTTATACAAAAGATCATCTCTTTAGATGTCTACAGAATGTCAATGTGTGATCCACACATTAAAAAGTGCCTACTCATTAAAGCCATCTCCAAAACATGCTCCTGAGGATATATGCAAAATTACAAGAAAAGAAGATACGGAAGAAACAGAAGAATAGGAAGTTAATTCTAAATTTGCAAATAAGTTTACCTATTCTGCAGACAACATGTGTGGTACATCTCATTACAACATCTTGGAAAAAAAAATCTGCACCAAATCATCACATGTATTATATTAGAAGTTATGCCTTTTAGTTTAATACAACTGCCATCAAATCCATTGATAAGCCATGTATCACGCTTGTGTGGCAGGGTTTTGGTAGCAAGGGGGCTACAGGGGTGGCTTCTGTGAGAAGCTGCTAGAAGCTTCCTCTATGTCTGACAGAGCCAATGCCAGCCGGCTCCAAGACGGACCCGCCACTGGCCAAGGCTGAGCTCATCAGCAACAGTGGTAGCGCCTCTGTGATAACATATTTAAGAAGGGGGGGAAAAAAAAACTGTTGCACAACAGCAGTTCGGAGAAAGGAGTGAGAATGTGTGAGAGAAACAACTCTGCAGACACCAAGGTCAGTGAAGAAGGACGGGGAGGAGGTGCTCCAGGCACCGGAGCAGACATTCCCCTGCAGCCCGTGATGAAGACCATGGTGAGGCAGGCTGTGCCCCTGCAGCCCATGGGGATCCACAATGGAGCAGATACCCACCTGCAGCCCATGGAGGACCCCACTCTGGAGCAAGTGGATGCCTGAAGGAGGCTGTGACCCTGTGGGAAGCCTGGGCAAGAGTGGGTTCCTGGCAGGACCCGTGGAGAGAGGAGCCCACGCTGGAGCAGGTTTGCTGGCAGGACTTGTGACCCTGCAGGGGACCCACGCTGGAGCAGTCTGTTCCTGAAGGACTGCACCCTGTGGAAAGGACCCACGCTGGAGCAGTTCATGAAGAACCGTAGCCTGTGGGAAGGACCCACACTGGAGAAGTTTGTGGAGGACTGTCTCCTGAGGGAGGGACCCCGCGCTGGAGCTGGAGCAGAGTGTGAGGAGGAAGGAGTGGCAGAGACAAAGACTGATGAACTGACTGCAAGCCCCATTCCCCGTCCTCCTGCACCGCTTGGTGTGGCAGGAGGTAGAGAAAAATTGGGAGTGAAGTTGAGCCCACAAAGAAGGGAGGGGTGGGGGGAGGGTGTTTTAAGATTTGGGTTTATTTCTCATTTATCCTACTCTGATCTGACTGGCAATAAATTCATTTCCCCAAGTTGAGTCTGTTTTGCCCATGATGGTAATTGGTGACTGATCTCTCCCTGTCCTTATCTCAAGCCACAAGCCTTCCATTGTATTTTCTCTCCCCTGTCCAGTTGAGGAGGGGATTAATAGAGCAGCTTTGGGGGGCACCTGGTGTCCAGTCAGGGTCAACCCACCACAGGCCATCAACGACACAATCACACTATACAACTTGTTTCACTTATCTTTCCATTTAGGCCTCTGTTTGCTTAAGACAGCATAGAAGTTTGCTTTGGGAAGTGGTACTATGAATCACAGGTTATTGGTTGATAATACTTTATCTGTATGTGCTGGTTGTTCCTACTTTCAATTGAACCAGCTTTCAAAAAAGACAAAAACCTCAACTCAAAGCAACAATGCCTCACAGCCCTAAAAGTTCCCTGGGCCAAAAAACCTTCTAGTAGAAAGCAGAATGGCAGTAAAATACACTCAACGTGGTGTAAACCAATGGAAACACTAGTGGCCTACCATAATAGTGGACCAATACAAATAATCAATGAGATGGCAATACTCCCAGCTGCAGGCATAAGAGTTTCTAAGAAATTTAATTGCCCAAAAGAAGAACAGCTAAACACTCAATTTACTTCTCACTGTATTTGAATGACACAAGACTGACAGCATTCTTTATACAAAGTTTCCTCCTAACACAAAAAAATTAAAGAAAAGTTGTTTAAAGGAAATGGTTATCCAGTTTCAGTTCTCACACATAAAACGGAGTGCTCACATTTTTGGAATGGAACCATCACCTCAACCCAGCAAGAAGTTGGGAATAATTCCCTTCAGTTAAGTTCACCCTGGAGCCTAACTGAGCTGTTCAATGGCTCCTTCAAGTTAAGCACAATTGTATGTTGACCAGATATTAGATTACCTAGATTGGCTAGATTATTTCAGGTAAATGACAAAACAAACAAAAAAAAGTTTTGAAGCTTTTGCCTGTAACTACTAAGGGACAGAGAGAGCCTGAAGACTTTGGAAAAAAATACTTTTAAAAATGTTATTCAAGGACTGTGGAAGTAAGCATGCCTACAAGCTGATATTGTATACATGTGGTTCCATTAGATACAAAGAGTTGCTTTAACATACCTAGACCTGTTTGTTACAGATTTATCATTTCTCCCAACAAGAAAGCAGCACTGTTCCACTCAGCAATGATCCAGGTATCTTGCAATTTGCCAAGAAAGCCTCTCTATTAAGGGAGAGGATCAGAGGCATAAGTCAAACTAAAAAGTTGTCCCGATTGTCCTATGACACATGGCAGATCATTCATTGAAATCTGTACTTCACATTACTGCTTTAAGAAGGGCACATGAAGCATATTCACTGTGTACCCTTTATTGGACCTGTTAAGTAAGAAATTTAAAAGAAAAAACACATAAGCTTAACAGAATAGTGAAGTATGGCTGTGCATCTGCTATTGAGAACAAATAAATTTCTTATTTCAATATTCACCTACCATTACGATGCTAAGTAAGAAGTCCTGTGCAAGTTCTTTTTGGAACCTAGAACCCTTGGCTATGCTCAGAAAGCAGAGTTTGAGATGCCAGGTACAAGAACTCTGCTAGTCCTTTCAGAGCTCAGTCAATACACAGCTTTTGTTGTTGCAATCACCACCTGGCAATGCATCAGCCTGATACGTGGGGGAGACAAACTTATTATCATACAGAAAAATCAGATTTATGAGTCCTATTTGTGCTACTTATGTACAAAGATGCAATAATAATAACAACAAGACAGAAAGAATACCACACTTCTGCAAAAAGACACTTCACAATGAAGATTACAGGAACATCACAGTCATCCAGTTTTAGTATTAGTAAACAACCCACCTCTTTATAATCAAAAGCTAAGAGTTTGCAAGCACGTCAAGACTCTGTGATACATAAATCCCCACAGGCATGAGAAGATATTTAAAGCACATACTTGTGAACTCCTGAGTCCACAGTGTCACTTAAAACCTGGGTAGCACCCCTTCTCAGGGCATCTATTACGTCGCATCAGTAAGTTTATGTCAAAAGATTACATAAAATCCAGCCTTTTTGGTTTCAGTAAAACTGTTTGAAACAAATAGTTAATAATATGATTTGACAGACTGTTCTTATCCTCGCCATTTTTGCTGTTACATCATAGTCTGGTTTGTTATTCGCTGGTCTAAAGTATGTGGTAAAAGGCAAAGAAGCTTCTTTAAAATTTTTGATCCATAGATGCCTTGGAATTAATTCTTAATTTAAAGCAGAGTCCTGTATAAGCAGAAATGGTTAATAACATGCATTGGCCCAAAAACAAACAATGCAAGATATAGGTTTCCAACACTGTCAAAATATTTACAACATGTTGTGTAAGCCAGAACAGTTTTTAAATATTTGCGTATTCTAAAAAATGGAACCAAACCACATCACTTAAAGCCTTAGAGACATTTTTTTTTGCTTCAGAGCTCATTACTGTGCAGTGTTACAACATCCACGGTAGCTCTATCCATATTTACTAATTAAGGCTGGGTACCTTCTCAAATATTGACACATCCTGTCCACCAAGATTCACAGGACTCTACCAATGCACACCAGTTCACAGTGGCTCAAGCAGAATCACTCACACTCCAAGAAGCACACATCAAGGCAGATTCTAGACCAATACCATTAGAGAAATTTTGACTGTGCCCTTCCCCCAAGCAAGGCACCTTGCAGGGTAGCACATAAAGGAATGACATTCAAGTCTTATGACAAATTCGACTATGATTGTAGACTGGGAACCAAGCCCGGGATACAACAGCCTTTTGACTATCAACTTCAGGTTGTTCTTCCCAACCCCAGTGAGCCAACTAGCCAGGTGACATTCGTATTAAGTACGCCATTCTATTCAACCACAGACGCAGAATACTTAGCTCAGTTTATCTCAGTACAGTTACATCACTGTTATTTCCTGCTTTCTTCCTTTTCATGTCCTGAGAACAATTCATTGTTACATTAAGTCAAGTCAAAAATCAGTAACCAGGTTTAGTTGAAAGGAACAATGCCACTTCTTGAAGTTTTATGGATTGAGACAGAATTTGAATTAAATCCTATGTTACAAAAAAGTTGTTCATCTCACAGACTAGTCTTCAATTCAAGCATTAGAGACTTCATTCCAGGTCAGGCAACGAGTAAGTCATTAAATCTTAGAATTTCTTTTAAAAAGCAGAGATCCCAAAAGCCAACAAAACACTACTTCAATGTACTAGTCTGCATGCATGTTTAAGCAAATCCATTTAAAAAACTTCAATCTGCATCTACCGTTCTCCTGGCTCCTTGTATGAGAGGATGCAACTTTTTCCAGGACCTGCTACTCCCACATTGAGAAAACCATGCACCACCTCAGAAGCAGAAAGCTACCTTTTAGCTAATTTGTATGACTCCCACAAATTCATACAAGCACAAACAATTCTTGACTAGCAGCACTGCTAAGCATTTTATCCTTTGCCATTCCTGTGACAAGCATAGAAGTCTCTTGCCCTGCATTTACAGGCTACGAATTCAAGTCACAGCAACCTTTAGGCTCATTTTAACCACAATCAGGGAAGCACAGAATTGACATAAGGACATCTTCAAGCGAGTAGCTCACTCAGCTCTAGAGAAGGAAAACATACCCATATGCTGTATAAGCAGACCATGAGAACAAAACTTCTCATGCCTAACACTAAATCATCCAAACGTGTCATGTGGTAAAAATAACAGGTTCACAATACTGATTTTCAGACCAACATTTAAGTGCCCCGATACAGCAAAAGAAAGCAGACATCTACTCGTTAGAAAAATATATCATCTAGGTATTTTCTGAAAGTATTACTTACAAGCACTCATACATCAAAATGCCCAGAATATCACTGCACAGTCAGAAAGCCATGTCACTATAATGGTATTGCAAATACTAAAGGAATAAAAAAGAAAAAGTAGAAAAATACAATTAAATACACACTACAAAGTAAAATGAAATTTTTGTTACAGAGATGACTTGTGGAATACAGAAATTCTTTCATAAACCTATGACAGTTAAAAAAAAGTTAAAGAACACTTAAGACCATCCACAAAGACGCATACAGCTAACATCAAGCCCAGCAATCATAAATACCATCTAATGTGTCAGCTCGATATTAACTACTGCATCCACTTGCAGCACACCCTCTTCAAAACAAGAAAAAAACCATTCAGTAAAAAACAGTAATTCCCAAACAGTTTTGCCTATCAACCATTAATAAACTATTTCATCACTAACTACAATTGTGCTATGTATCTTCCTTTTAACACCGATATTGTTGCTTGATGTGCGGTATGCAGTTTAACCCCCAGGGCAGTTTTAATGTTTATTCTAGTATGGCACTGCACAACACGTAGACCCTGAGCCAAAGAAATCGACTCTAGAACGGTAAACTATGCACCAAGAGCAGTTTGGAGCACTTGAACTCTGAACAGCCTTGCCAAGGTTAACACTACAGAGGACAAGGTAGCACCTGCACTCCTCTCCTGCTTACCATACCTAAGCCGTGGTATGATCAGAGCACTCTAAAATGATGCTGCATTGTGCTAATTAGATATGCCCCATGTACTAATACACACTACTGTTTAAGCTGATTCAGTCATAACTGGCAGAATATAACTCTACTATCTTTGAAGGCAAATTGCAAGTTTGACAAAATATAATTTCAGGCAGGTACAGGAATGAAACAGCAAGCACATCAGCCCTTGGTGCTTATAACCTTAATAGCTAAAAAACACAGTTAAGAAGTTTTGCCCATCTGAAATACAGTTGGCAAACTGTTTTAGCTACCTCTCACCTTTAAGCAGAAATACAAGTCTTCCCCCCTCCTCCTCCCCCCCAAGAAAGCAATGAAGCAATGTTTTTATATTAGTCTCATCACAGACTTAGGAGAATCTTTTTGTTGCACTAAAACGCAGAATGAAAACTCAGTTGCTTACATAATACAGTCTTCACTATGACTATTACAATAATGCACTGTTAATGTTTTTACCTTTTCAAAGTAGTGAAAAGGTTGTGTCTTTAGAGAAGGGCTGAACAAACTCTGAAATTAAAACCAAATTAGCAGAAGGGAAAAAAATCCCCTCCGTAGCAAGAGAACACAGTCCTATGGCAATCTTTCAAGCAGTCTGTTGTGAGGTTGCAGAGTGCAACAGAAGAAAACAAAAGCGTCTAGCACATCCAAAGGCTCATTTTTTACTCCAGTCTGGGTCACGTACAAATGATCAAACTTACTGAAATAGGTACGGGAATGTGAGCAATGGGGTAGTTGTTTTAAATTATCTTAGCTAATCTACAGTTTTAATCAAGAATGACTACCAAGAAAACTGAACATTTAAAACGGCAAGATTACATTTAGTTTTCAGACATTCCGTTTTCAAACGTTCAGTTTACAAAGGACAGCATATGTCACTCGCACCTTTCTGGCTTCCCTTACTGCTAGGGCAAAAGGATGAAGCCTCCGAAGACTGAGTCTATCAGCTTCTGAGTCACTCCAACCAGAGACAGCCAAGCAGCTGGGAAAGATGGACAGAGCAAGCCAGGCAGAAGGCAGACACTGTAGATACCCAGTCTTTCTCTAACCAGGTAGCCTCCATGCACATAAAGAGGCTTCTGTCTCTCACACAGACGTTTCACTTTGGGAGACGAGGAGATTCTTTCCGCAAGCCAAAAAAGGGAAACCCAAGAGAGAAGGCGGCAATGGCAAGATCAAGGAGCCTGACTTAGCGGTGTCATTACCGGTACTCAGGAGGCTATGAGCTCTTCAAAACCTGACTCTCCCCCGTAGAAACACCTCCTCCCACCAAATCGGCATCGTTACCTGCCGTCAGCCAGGACGCCGGGATTTCAAAGCCGGGAGGAAAAACCCCATGGCTCAGTTTTAGGTCTCCCTCCTCGCCCTCTCTCCCTCCCCTCCCAAGCCAAAGCCGTCACCACGACCGAGTGGGTCACTAAACTTCCCCGGGCAGCGAGCTCTTCCCTCCTACAGGAACCGAGCCTCCCCACAGCCAGTGTCGTCATCCCTCGCAAGCCCCAGCCCTGCCCTTCCCCGCCAGGCGCCGTGCAAGGAGAGCGTCACCTTCCCCGCGCCCGGCGGAGAGGGAGCCCCGACCCCACCGCGGGGCTCGCGGGCCTGCGCCCCCCCACTCCCTCCCCAAGGCGCGCGCTCCCCTCGCGCCCGCTGCCCCGCCGCGCCGCAGCACTGTCACTCCCGTCCGCCCCCCGCCCCGCCTCACCGCAGGGGCACCGAGCCCCCGCCGGCACCCACCGGGGCCTTCGCGGCGCGGCACACCACCCGCCCTGCCCCGCCCCGCCCCGCCCCGCCCCGCGCGGCCTGACCCCGCCACGGGGCACGGGTAGCGCCGGCCGCCGCCGGCCCAGGCGCGACGGCTGAACCAGCCGCGCTCTCCCCGCGGCCGCCGGTGGGACCCCGCCGCCCGCCATTCCGCGCCGCGCCCCCCCCCCGGCTCCGACGGGGATCTAAACCCCGGCCTCCGCCTCAAGCCTCTCTCTGAGGGTAGGGCCCAAGACGACGGCACCGCCCTCACCTGAAGTGCCAGGAACTGCCTGTCCCCTGTGCCCGCCGGCAGGGAAGGAGGGACGAGCTGACGAGACAGCGAGAGAGCACGGAGACACGCGAGAGAAGCCCCAGCGCTCTGCTCTGCTCTGCTCCCCGCCGCGCCGCCGCACCGACTGCCGCTCCCCGCGCCCGCCTGCGCCCGCCCGCCTCCCCCGCCCCTCCGATTGGCGGACTCCCAGCTGCCTCCCGATTGGGCGAGGACGAAGAGCAGGGGCTCGTTCCGCCGCCGCCCATTGGCTCTCCGCGACTGCCAATTAACGCTGCTTCCTAGTCGACGGCTGGAAGGGGCGGCGGGGGCAAAGGTAGCTGGCGGGCGGCGGGGGCGCGGGCCGGTGGGGTGCGCGCCCGTGACCGGCGCGAGCTCCCCAACGGCTGTCGGCGGCCGTTAGCGCCGAGTGCGCCTCGGGGCGGCCAGTTCTGCGGGCCGAGCCCCCGGGCTCGGGGGGCACCTCATGAGGGGGCTCTGGGCGCTGCGGCGCGGCGGGGTGCGCGTCCGCGCCCGGCGGTGCCAGCCGCTGCCACCCCGCGCCTGCCGGGCAGCCTGCCCGCCCCGACCGGCTCGCCGAGAGGGCAGCCGCTGTGTACGTACAGATAGGTGTATACGTGGTCGGAAACCGCTGACAGCAACGCTGCGGAATATGGCAGGGCGCGACGCGAATAAAAACATCGCGCTCGTGTCCCGTCTCCACTGCGGGGGACCGTGAACGGGCGGAAGATTTTGTTTCCCGAAGCGGAATTTGACCGAGCCGATAGACCGCCAAAAGCGACTGGGGCTTCTTAACGCCCGAGCGTGGTGGAGGCTTTAGTTCCCCCTCAGGTCCCGCGGCAGTCCCGCCGTGTAACGCAGTGCCCTCCGACACCACAATGCGGCAATGGTGGTGCCGCATTTGTCACACGTCCCCTCTGGCTCCTGTCTGTCAGCTGGAGCCGCGTCTCGCTCGGGGAAGCAGCGCAGGACTCGGCGGGCGCGTCTGTCAGCTGCGGCTGAGGCCGAGGGGGCTCAAGGACAGAGCCGCCTTTAAAATAGCGTCGCTGATTTGGTGAAACCTCTGCGCGCAGAGGTGCGCGGTGCTTGAACAGTATCGCAGGCAGAACTGTTACTCCAGCCCTTGCCTATCTTTCAGACTTATTTACTTTAGACAGAGGATTATTTCAAGTTCCAAGCAGCAGCCATCACGGTAACCTTATTTCGTCCCTTCAGCCTTTGCCTTCTCCTCCACCGATTTCAGCATTTCCCTCCCATCTGCCCTTCTCATCGCTGATCTGCCTCCGGCGTTGTCCCAGAGGACAGCCTGGTTCGAGGACAGCGAGAGCTCTGGATCGTTGGGTAGGGCTGCAAAACAGTCCTAAGAGTACTTTCCTCTTGGCCATGTTTCTTATGCAAGTCTGCATATAATCAGCATAGACGCCAAGTTTTCCTGTACTCTTTCACTAAGTGCGTGACTCATTAACTTAAGGAGTTTTAAGTTCACTGGGAATTTAGATTTGCTCAGGACGACTGCGAGACCGTAGCACTGGGGTACATTTTACCTTCTGAAGAAATGTCCTTAAAAAATTGATGTGAATTAACTGCAGTTAACATTCCTGCAAAATTTGCTCAGGTTGGTAAACTTCCTAAGATTTAACATGATTTCCCCCCTCCCTAATCTCCTTTTCATCGCTTTCCTGTGTTGAAAGTTTAAAGTTCACGTTTGAAAGAAGGAATCTTGAAATTTATTGCTGTTTCTTCTCTCACTTCTGACCGCAGATGCGCTTTAGTTTTCCACACAGTCTCCCTCATTAAATATGAGATCAAGCTTTGCATAAACCAGCTCTTTACAGGAGATTGCAAGTGATATATATAATCGTAAATACAGCTCTTTCTGTATGGACACGAATCAAACTTCCGTTTTGCCTAAGGCATTGTCAAAGCTGGAAATCCTCCCTGCCAGAACACTTAGACTTTCTTCAACCTCAACATCAAAACAGTCATTCATCTCTTTGTATGGTCAAATAATGCTTAAAGTTGTTCAAAGATTGAAGAAACAGAATAGGAATTCAGTGTAAATCATAGCGCTCCCTGGTAGAACTAAGCTCATACTGTGATGAAAGGGAATTCCATTTCGGCAGAGGACAGAAGTTCAACCTGCAGCCGGTGGTGGACTGACACAAAAAAACCCCAACTATTCCACACAGAGTTGATTGAATACCACCTTGTGCCCCAAAAATCACTTCACTGTGCACGAAACCCATGCGAATCACATATACACCACCACCTGTGAAAATCAAGGCTCACATTCTTACATTCGGCCAGTATGGGGGCAATGACTGTAAATGGAGCAGGAGATGTATATTCAGGCCCCCAGTCTGGTTGCAAAACCTATCAGACAGTCTTTTAACAATGAGGAAAATAGTGCCTTTTTCTTCAAATCAGCTATTCCCATGCATGGACTTTGCTAGCCCTCTTTACTGCTTATACATTCTATATATCTATTTTATATATTACTTATTATTTTATATATTACATTATAATGTCTATATATACATAGTATGTATTTTATTACTATATTTACATATATATACACTGTATTTACATATATGTATTTACTATACTACATATTTTTAAATATATATATATACACATATAGGTACAGTAAATTTAGCCCTCGTGTCACAGTGCAAAAGCAGTGGTGCTGTTTTGGAAGTCCTCTTCATATGGAACTTGAACTGGTTCTGCCTTCCAAGGGAATGGAGGGTGATCAGAAATGAGTGATTTACACATTTTTGTGCTAACAACTGGATTCAGGTTTTAACACAACTCGAGAAATAACAATTGTGTTTTCCAACTTTCCACTTAAACATCTTTATAAATCTAGTAACATATAAATGCTATGAAACATCTTTATAAATGCTATGAAATGATAATTTTTAAAGATAAAAAGGTAAAGGCAGGACTATTAATAGGGAAAAAGAAAGTTCACCAAAAGACAATTTGTATGAACATTTTAATTTAGTATTTGGAGGTTCCTCGAGGCACCACTTTAGGGAATAGTATTTTCAAGCTGCTGAATATTCTCTTCTGGTTGCAAGATGTTTCCTATGCTTTTTACATTTAGATGAAAAATTCTTAGACACCCTTGGAAGCCAATAAGACAATAACAGCAATCAGAATTTTTAAAATACATTTTTAATTGCAAAGTTTTTGCCCCTTTTCCAAGTGTACCATTTGAAACAATTCAGAAGCAACATTATTAGAGTTGTCTTAGTCTACTTTTTGGATCAACATGATTGATCTTTTTGTAAATTACCTCTATACAGGAAAGCAGAATTTGTCTGCATTGGGGTTAATACACATGCTGGTGCAGTAATTTGACTTCATTACTTATAGTAACACAGTGTAATGTATGTATAAATATATACAGGCTTGAGGCCACATGCACTGAATACATACATATATGCACTTGAAAAACTGCTTGGGGAAATATACCTCAGTGGTTAATAAAGTACTATTTTTTTCAGTTTATAAAATGTAAATTATCTTTATGCATATTCAAACACAAAGTTTTTCTTGTCGTGAATTAAAAGAGATTAGTGATCTAATTATATCTATCATCAGTCATGCAATCTCCCAGCATGATTACACTATTATGATGCCATAAGTAATTTACTGATATGGTGAATCATACTTTAACATATTAATCATTTGGATTTTAGTATTTTGATATTTTTTTCCTCAATGTTAAAATTCAGTTGTTCTCTGAACATTTTCAGTTATATTCCGAATGCGACGTCCTGGGAACGATTATCTCAATCTTTTTTCTTAGAAGAAGGGCTAACAGTCTATGCAGCCCTGCTGGTGAGCACTTGGTTTAGACTGTTAGAAACAGGATGGGAAGTTTCTGAAAAAAAAAAAAAAAAAATTGTCTCTCATTTTAGATAAGTATCCCACGGTTATTTTTACTTTTAACACAATCTATTTTTAAATATGCTTCTTGTGTCTTCTGCTGTCCTTAGAAATTCCATCTGCCCTTTTAAGCACTAATACTTTCTCTGTGAAGAAATTCTGTCTCTTGGCTTCACTCAGTGCAAATATTATTGGTGTTTCTTGACTCTTGCAATAACATTTCAGCATTCTCTTCAGAACTTTTCTCTCTAGCTGAGAAAGCCCAGGTGTTATATGTATTTATTTACACTTTAAATCTAAATTTAAATCCTGAACCATATTTTGTTTGCAAATGTGATGCCATCAGTGATTGTATATGCCAACCAATGACACAGAATTTCAGAATATTAAATTTAATTCCACTCAAATAAATCAATTTCACTGTTTTACTGCCCAACTTCCACTGGGAAAGAACTTTTCACATATAAGACATGTTCTTGTCTGAAATACTCTTTATTATCTCCTTGTTTTTCACATTAACGTTTTTAATTAGTGTTTCATACTGTCCAAACTTTTCAGTTTCACAACAATTGTCTATGATTATCTCAGATGTGAATTATATGCTTTTAATAGGTACAAAATTTGAGAGTAATTGAGGCATAAAACACTCTCTGTCAATGGTAAAGATAATCCTGTCAGAACAATTGGGAAAGCTCTGGCTATGGACTGCTTCAAGTATGGAGAATGTCTTTAAGCTTGCCTAAGGTTTGATGGCAACTTAAAAAAAGTGGAAAAAAATGCATTCTAGCACAAACAACTTCCTACTATTCAGTAAAAACAATCAGTCTTTCTAAGATACTAATTTATGTTCCTATTTCCTCTTAATAATCAAATGTTTAACAAAACTGTGGCTAAAGTCAGCTTTTCCCAGCTGTACACATTTAATTTATTTTCTGCAGAGAATAGAGGAATAAAGTTTTTGTTTGTCTTCATTAAGAAACCCTACAGGTTAGCATAACTAGCTATGGACACCAGTGTTATGTTTTGATACCTACACACCAGATGGCATGGAGTCCTTCCCACTGAACTGAAGGCTTGAGTGAGCTATTTTAATAAAGCAGACACAAAATATAAGTTGCCTTCTGTTTTTTCCACCTAAGTAAACTGAACAGTCACTACTTCAGAAACAGCACTAGTTTATAATGACAGAGTAAATCCCTTCCTTTACTACAGATAAATGAGCTCTGCCTGACATGTTCTGCTGCTGAAATGTAGGACTATATATCTTCTGTGAAATGTCTATTGTTTTGCTAAGTTTATAGCAGGAAGTGAATCAGGAGACGGGGACATTTTAGGCAGAAGTTCTATTGTAAAGCCAACAGCAACAAAGTAGCTTTAGGGATAACACTGTTTCATTTATTCTAATTAAGTTCCTAAAGCCATATAAAGAAGCTATTCTGTGGGAATCTTATTAATTCCTTCCATGTCAAAGAATTAATAGGGAGAAAGGTTAGTGCCCAGGAAGCAAGCCCCACTATTCAACTCTAGCAATAAGCTCCTTCTACACTGATGTCATTATAACAATTCCTGTAGCTGTTTAGAGCTTGTCTATTTAATTCTTCATACAATACCGTCGTTATGCCAGTGATCACTTGAGCATATGAAGAACAGTACTTTAGGACTGAGACACACATTTATTTTAGCTCTGCCTGGCAAGTTACTACGCTAGTTGAAGTCAGAACTTTTGAGATCTGTTATTTCTAATTTATTTTGCTCCACTGAAAGCCAAAACAGTTTCTTTACCCTACAGTTAGATACATTTGGAGGATGATTGGCCTAGGGCCACGGTTAGTTACTCAGACCTAAGAGCTTGTCTGCTTGCAGTCACTCAGATTTAAGCCCACTTAAGTCCTCTTAGTCAGAGGTAAACCAGTATTTAATCTTTTGGAGAATTAGGCTCTGGCAATAAGAGCTACCCTACCTTTGAATGAGAGCATCCACATGAAGTTAACATGTTTTATTATACGTTAGCATCACACCTTTAGTCAATTCCCCTTAACTCCTATAGTAGACGCATGCCCCAAGTGGCATACACATCTCTCTAATCACCTCAGTTCCAGCTGATAGCAGAGCATGCCCCAGGCTGTTATCAGTTTGCACACCACTTTGTACCATTAGTTCTGTCCTACTACAGCAATAGATTTAGTTAAGGATGCAGGAGCGAAAGGTTTAAGATTTTATCCCTGAGTAGGCAACTAGTTTTCATTTCTAGTTTCTCTTCCCCCTTACCAGATTTTCACCTTTACCTTTCAAGGCCGTGTACAAACAAGCATCTCACAGGGTGATAACCACATACTACCCCCCTCCCCCAGAACTATTAGCTATGACTGCTTTCGTTTCCTTGTCATCCTCCTGTTTCTGAGTCTGCAGACAAGCTGCTTCATGCACAGAGCAAACTCTCATTCCAGCTAACACAGAACATGACCCTTTCCTTATGCAAATTCCTTCAAAGAAGCATTGTATTTTTCAACGTCTTACACGGAAAATATAGGTATTACATAGCAATGGATGTTCCTAATTTTGAGTTTCTCAAGAACATTTCACTTACGTACATGAGGCTTCAAATTCTTCATAGAAAAGGAAGACTTCCTGCTTGCTTACAGGTTTTTTGTGGGTTTGTTTGTTACTGATAATCAGAAAGCCAATCTTAGTAATCTAGAATTTCATGTTATTTCAGTTTTGTTCCTTAAAACTCCCTTTGCATATGTAGGTTTTATCATGTATTGGAAGTGAAAATATAGTTAGGCCTTCAAACTTCAACCCCTGCAAAAAGCCTGTTGGAAAAGGCAATGAGGAGAAAGCAGTCTGATGTAACTAACCACTAGTCTGTTGTTTTTAAAAAGAAAGTGGAATAGGATCAGGAAAAGAGGGCCACTGTATCTGCAGTCTCTTTGACTCCTTGCTCTTTAAAGAACATTGCATCACTGAATTCATGTTTGGGTCAGCAGAATAAATTACTAGCAATAGATTGGTTGGAGATATAGCTGTGTAAAATGCAACATCAACATTTGAAATCTAAATTCTAGTTCTGAGATTAAGTATTACATAGTCAAAGATTCCTATTGGAGCTTTTTTAATTTTTTCCCCAACTAGTAATACTTCAATTTTGAGGTAGTAATGATAATTTTCTAGATATTTCACAGAGATATTTCATCCTCAAGTATGGTGTTTGAAATATGCTTTCCCAATACTACCGTGGCCAAAGAGACGGATTTGCTTGTTTCAAATTGGTAGCTCTGCTACAAATATATTTTCAATATAAAATACTGCTCTGCAAATACTATATGTGAATGAAATATATCTGCTACACACTGGGACAGAAATCCTTATTCTTTGAAAGCAATAGTAAGACTTCCACTGATTTAACATGATGACAACTTTTCAGAATGCATTGTTATACTAAGAGTGCAAGCTCAAATGAGTTGACCCTTTCCAAGCCATTAGAAAACCACCAATTAAATAAGAATATTCAATATTAGTACTATTACAGGTAGTGCCATTCCTATTCTGTCTTGTCAATATCTGCATTCTGCAGGCCCTGATTCAATTTGCTGCCTAGCTGTAAAGACACCATTGCCATCAGAGAGTACCACCTACAAACAAGTTTGGAAGAACAAGATTTTTTAGATGCTACCATCAGTTTTGGTTCATTGTGAAATTACAGCTAAAAAGTATCGCCTGGATTAAGTCTCCAAAGCCTTCTACAGCAACAAAACCTAATAACTCAGACATATTTTTGCTTTCACATTAAGCCTTCCCAAAAAGGAGACTGAAAGTCACTGCAGCTCAGTTAGTGTGTTATGACTTCTACATACTCAAAAAGTAACAGTGTGAAGTTGACTTTTTTAACCAGAATCTGCATTTCTCAGTAAGCCTCTTCCCTATAAAGTCCCACCAGTGTAGGCTGCACGAACAGGAAAGAAGATGAAGGGAAGGAGTAATCATTCTGTTATAGCCATCCTTGCTAGTGCTACTGTTACGACAGAACAAGACTACAACAACATCCTTTGTCCAAGCTGCTAAAGAAATTAATTACAAGCAGTGGAAACAGAAGTGAGAGAAAGCTCCGTTTTCCTTCTATCAGAGTATCCTCGTTGCATTGCCTGTCTGTAAGAAATATAACCATACTACAAAATACTATTTACTACAGTCTCATCGTTCCTAAGGCTGTCACTACTTCCTACTTTACCCCCAACAGGCAGTTGGGGGTAAAGCCGGAAACATCTGCCCACTAAATATCACATCATTAAAACAACACTTAATATCTGACCACACATCTACTTAAGAGTAGCTTACCTGTCAAGGTTCAAATATACAAGCAAGACTCACACTCAGGAACTACAAAAAAACCCCAAACCAAACACAAAACCTCAACCCCAAAAACTATGAGACCTGGAATTTAGATGAGCTTTACTATCCTGCAGTAATTGTCTTTTCTTAGCCTTATTTCAAGAGCCAACTTGAATATTTGTAGAGGCCAGTGAGAAGATTCAAGTCTGATGACCAGAGAATCAGTTGGATTTTGGTCTTTATTTTAACGGAATATACAAGATTAATCATGATGAGGATTACGCTTGGAGTGACTCATTCAGTCTACGTATTTCATTCTTTATTGCAAGGATGAATCCCAGATCATGTGTAAGGATATTGGTCAGCCCAGCCCACATCTGCCCTCCCTCCTCAGCCCAAACTGCTCTTGCCGGATTCTGTTCAGACTGAGAGTCATTAGCACCAACTGCCCCAAAACCCTCAGTTTGCGAGCAGCTGCCCTCTTCTAGCAGGACCTTCAAAAGCAGGAAAAGGACTGGCACTTTCTGTGGCGCAGGTGGTCTGTTTTACGTGTTCAAGAAACTAAAAAATTTTGGGAGAGGTTAAGTATGCTTTGCATGCACTTTAATGGCCTGCCACATAGGATGGCAAAGCACGTAGCCTGCTGCGGCAGGCAGATTGAGTATCGCTGCAGTATTGGACATTTGCAACTCTCAGCCTCCTTCGTCTTTCTCTCCACAATACTCCACCATCAAAAAAAAAAACCAAAAACCAAAACGGGAGGAGGGGGAAGGAGAATACAGCCAGCCAGAACTGTACATTGACATCTGTGAGTAACTGCCCAATAACTAGTGGAAATGCAAGTGGAAGCAACAGCCAATCACAGACCAAACTAGTTTATTTATATGCTATGCAGTTAGAAGACTGAAATACCTACTTTTAACTTTTGCTTTATACATTTTGGTAGCTAATCATCACAACTTTTGTTATCAGAGCTACCAGAAATAGCTTACCACATGCAACAGTATTTTTGTTATAATGCACACAAAATATACAAAAATATACAGATATTGTACTTATATACATGCATAAATACACAAAGAGATTTTGGTGCAAATTAGGATTTATCACTGGCTTCAAGCAATGAGACTTATTAGAGTATGTAGTTGTTCTGTCTGTTTTTCCACAGACATGCATTGTCTTGAAATAAAAATGGCTAGTGAAATAATGCATCGATATACCATTTGAAACACTCCCTCAGTCCATGAAACTTTCTACCTTTAAAGAGTTAGCAGCTCAAAACACTTAAATAAAAAACCCCAAACCCTCAGCATATAAAGAGTTGCTTTTAAATTTCTTAATACCAGTTATAAATCACTGACAATAGCCTCAACTCCATGTATTGCTATTTCTTCTAGTTACTCTTCTTTTACTAGCAAGAATCTGAACCATCACTGCGACAATATTAACACTCACCACTACCACCTTTTTAGAGAATCCACACCTCATTTATTACAGGGAGCTTGGGACAGGCTACTATAAGAAATAAATTATATCCGGAACAGCAAGGGGTTTCTTTCAGAATGCATATTTTGAGTTGTCATCTTTATAAAGAAAGTTCTTAATCATTACTGAGAGAATATTAGTTTATACAAAGTGTGTGTGTGTGTATATATATAAAATAATTACATATACATACATATATTATTGCAATAATCATCAAGTCATTGTATATCTAGTACAGTTCCTGGTTTTAGAGTGTTTGTTTCACTTCTTTTTAAAGGCTGTATTGTCCTCTTTTAATATTTCCCACACGCAATGCAGCAAAATAGAGGAATCTGGTAAAAAACTGCATTTTTGTTCATGGTGTCTTCCTACCAAGACTGCAGCTGTTTTTTCTGTTATCACTTCCAGGTAGTTAGTACAGGCTTTCCTGAATCTCTTGCACGATTTCCTTTTACTCCAGCAGATTGCCCAGAACGACTTCGCAAGTCACGATCAGGCCCATCACTTTGCGCCATCTCTTCATCATATCTGAAAATAAGATAACCCATTCAATGCCTTGTCCTGCTATTCACTACACAAACAAGAGTGGGTCCTCTATATTCTGTTTTGCTTAATCTCTAGCACTGAAATTTAATACAAGCTGTTCTACATACAGGTTTACACATGCAGAGTTTGATATGCAGCTATTATTCAAGGAAATGTTGGCCTCTTCTCCCAAGTGATGAGTGACAGGACAAGAGGAAATTGCCTCAAGTTGCGCCAGGGGAGATACAGACTGGATATTAGGAAAAATTTCTTTACTGAGAGAGTGGTATCACAATGGAATAGACTGCCCAGGGAGGTAGTGGAGTCACCCTCCCTGGAGGCATTTAAGGAGCGTGTAGACGTGGCACTGTGGGACGTGGCTTGATGGGCATGGTGTTCTGTGGTGTGGGTGGTTTTTTGTGCGGTTTTGTTGGATTTTTTTGGTTTTTTGTAATGGTTGGACTTGATGATCTTACAGGTCTTTTCCAACCTTAGTGATTCTGTGTGATTCTGTAATTCTGTGAAATGTACTACCACATGATGTTACAATACAGATCAACTGGAATATCTTCAGCTACTTTTTGAAAGAAACAAATCATCTGGCAGCTTTGGTTAAACTCCCGAGTTTGTGAAATTTCATGTTTGTGAAATTCCACACGTACTTCTGTATTTCTCCTCACTACGTAGGTCTGTGGTTAAGGAGGAACATCAGACTGTTGGCAGTTTTAATGAAGTCTTAAGCTATTGCTTCAAACAGAGGATTGTCAGCTGCAGTGTTAAAAAACTCCGCTGTTGCATCAGAGAGTGAGTAGGGAAAGAATGAGGTGAACAAACAACAGTGTGCTTAAATTAAATGCATTTGATGACATGTACTTTGTAACACTTAACCACAGTGACAAGTAGTTCTTTAAATATCTAAGCCCATTATGGCCTCAGATAACCTCTGTATATACTTACCTCCCAGCTGTGACACAAATTCCAAGCAGAAATTGGCTATAGATGCATAAGTGTAATTATCAAAAGATAATACTACAACATTTGGTAGAACAGTCATAATATAGACTTAGTTACACTATTGTATAGGTATTCGCAGCTACCATGTATATAACATTCATTAAAACTTAAATCATAATTCAGCCAACTCTTACATTTAACTGTCTTTACTAGTATACAGAAAGAGTATTTAAGATCAGTATGAACTAGCGGATCAACCAAGTACATAATCGCATTCCTGACATACTGAACAATTTTACCACTAGTGCTGGAGAACCTACCTGAACATTTTCTCAAAAAATACGAGAAACTGTATCATCAGTATGGTATTTAAATCAGTGTTCTTCTGCATAAGACCAATCAATCCTAGATACATCCTTCAGACACTCCAATATAAAGATCTGTCTCCTTCATTTCTCTCTTTGTAATACAGACTAAGGAATTTAAAAAATATCTGACAACTCATTATTATTACATCCACGAATTACAGGACTCAAGAGGCATCATTTCTATGAACTGAAAGAAAATTTGTATCAAATAGCTATTATATCTATTTAACTACCATCTATATATTACACTTGATACAATTAAAGTTCTACACATGTAGAAGACACTCTCTTTGCCTCTATCCCTCAAATCTAGCTGCTGGAAGCTCAGAAGGTACAGGCAGGGGCTTATCAGACAAGTAACATTCCCTCTGGAGATGAGGCGAGGCAACTCTGCTTTAATGCACTCCCACCTCCAATGTTGTTATTGCAGCTCCAAAAAAATGAAGTGGTACTTTGTGCCCTTTTTCCACATCAGAATGAAGTTCACCTTATCTCTGTGGTCTACACTACACATTAAAAAAGTGAGGTGATTGAAAAACTTTTTCATTTATATAGAACATTGATAAAACTTACAAGACTTCATAATTGCCAAGAACCTCTTTTGGTGGAGATTTATTCCATTTACAGTCTGGAATTTCCCCATTAGGCACAGCAATGTTAAGTGTGTCATTGATAAGATTATACTTTAAGATGCGATCATTAGCAGTACTGGAAGTAAGAGAAGGGGAAGCATTAACCTACAAAAGAAAAAAACAAAAAGTCAGCATCAAATTTTTGAGTGGTCTTTAGTTCTCCAAACAGCATGTGTGATGACTAGATGTATTATTTGAGAAATTAAGACTCAGCGTCTCAAAGCACATCTTTCAGTTCCTCAGACACTGGAGGGAATCCCCCAGTGGGCATTTTTCTTTTTACTTAAAAACAAAAGCACCACACCACTAAGTGTCTGCAGTGTCAGCCTGAAGAGTTTTGTTGAGACTAGATTCACCAGGGTTAACCAGACAAGACACAGATTTTTGTTTAATTTTCCAAGCTTACATGGATACAAAACCCATAAATTTCAGTGCTTACAATTTGCCTGGTTCACTCCAACAGCTGTTATATACAGGAATCTGTGGGTTTCTTCTAGGTAAACAGTTTTTATTTATGTTCTTAATCTGACTTCTCCCCTGTTAAATAGTGAGCTGGAGAAACACATACGTACTCTCTATTCAAAGCACTGCATTGCATCTTGTTTTAATTAAAATCGCATTTATTATGGAGAAGTGGTATCAAAGCAATAAACAGATTTTTTTTTTTTTTTAATAAAGTCCATTTACCTTTGATCTTTCACTTTCAATTAGACTGAGAAGGAAGAATGCTGGATAAAATTTATGTTGAACATACAGAGCCAAAGTTAATACATTAAAGAGAAATTTATGTGAAAAAAAAAAAAGCCTTCCAATTATCCCAATTATCCTTTGTGTGCCCCTTTTCTTTCCTCTCAACCTGCAATTTTAAGGCCATGACAGCATTTAAAACTTAAGTTGGACGTTACGCTCCATCGAGCCAGTGCCAATTTTCCAGCTACTCATACAGTATCTAATAGGGCTCTAACATTCAGACTGCCTCTGAAGTCCAGTTGTATGGATGCACTGGATTTAAAAGACAAAACAGAAAGTGACAAACAAATAGAAACAACAAACAAATAGGAAACAAAAGCACGTGCTAGCTTGGTCATCATGTGGCCAATTCTACTTTACAACATTTTTCTTAATCCACTTACCTGAGGAACAAAAGATACTGTTTCAAAAGAGGAAAGACTACATTGAAATCTACTTAGTTTTATACTGTGAAACGAGAAGGAAGTTGTTTTTCCTGTATTTTATGTAACTTTACCTCAATTAGCCATGGCTTAAGCTTGTCATCAATGATAATGTCATATCCATAACATTCAAAGCAGTGTTTATCATTATTCATTACAGGCTGAAAAAAAAAAAAAAAAGACAACAATATGTATTAAAATCAACAATTCAGTAAGTAACCTGATTACACACTTTATCTTCTAGAAATCTCATGTGATTATATTATGAATCTTCTACAACCATCTTCAGTGTTGTAACTCTAATATAAGCTTGCTAACTAGTAAGTTCAGGATTGCCTCTTTTTTCCAAGCTCTATGTAGATATTTCAATATTAATGATTGCATTAATGCCAAGTACTAAGTTACATTAGTTTTCCATTATGTTTCCAGCGTGAAAATAAAAGTGTTTTCATATTTTGCAAAAGTAATAACAATATTGAAAGCCTCCATGCATCAGAAGAAATCAGAAAGTTTTAAAAATTTATGTAACACAGCTTCACATAATGATGAGTTCTTTAAACTTCAGAAAAAGAAGACTTACTCAAAAGACATTTCTTTTATTATTCTGCTGTAACGATGCAGAAATTTGAGGTCAAACAATTACCAGATACATTTTAAAATTATAATTAGCTCAAGGCAACTATGATCCCGAAAGCCAAGAGAGACCAAGGACCAAGTTGTGCTTAGATGCACATCCTCTAGAGAATCAGTAGTTTTCCAGCATCTGCTAAACGTTTGCAGTATGCATGGTAAGACTTTTCTTCTATGCAAATCTCATCAGATCTTTTAAAGAAACCTTTGTAACAGGTTAGTGAGATGTTTTCCCCTAGACTAATAATGAAAGCTTTTCAGTTCTTCAGGGAGTGAAAGGGGGAAGGAGGAACAAGCATCTCTCGTTACGTTTGCCATTGTCAGAGGACCAAAACATTTCATGCTTAATAATTCTCAACACCTTTTTTCTTCTCTTTTAAGGTTCTGCTAACATTCGGATTAAATCATTTTTCTTCTCACATCTGGTTTCCAATATGATTGTACAGCAGAGGCTGAGTTGAGCCGTGCTTCCCCACCTCCCGCGGATCCTAGCTTCATGACCTTGTCCCTTTCTCATGCTGATTCTGGTGTTCATCTGGTCCTTCAGTGCAGTGATTCAGCTTATTATACTGGCAGAATACTAACCCATCACTAAAGCAAGATAGTAATTGTCAGTTGGGCAAGTGAGCTGATTCAGCTCATGATGGTGCCAGGACCAACACAAAAGAGATGACAGGACCATGCACTTGGGAACAGGACAGTCCTTAGCACCAGTGAGCTCTTCAGTTACCCCAGCTGACCCACAGAGGGATACCTGCTCTCTAACGTAATCATGGGATATTACCCAAACACTAGAAAGTCACTCAAGCAGAGGACTGGTTGCTACTTTTCTTTTTTCTTTTTTCTTTTTTTTTTTTTTTAAATAAGAGTTCATGATAACTATGTGACTCGTGTATAAAGAGGTGAAAGTAAGTTATGTAACTCTGCAGAACTAATAGCCTTACGTTTTCTTTGATAAATTGTCCTCCAGAGCTATTTTTTCTTTGACACATTTGTTATTGCTGAAATGACATCACACACCTTGGCAGAGCTTAATACTATTCACAAGGGCAGTATCAAGTCATACTAAATAGTTCACAAAGCCCTCAAGGAAAGAGATTCATTCACTTCTTCAATATGCACAGATAGCTCACCCACCCACCCAAGACTCAAGTTCACACAGCTCACAGAAATCAAGAGATAACAGAATTGCAGAAATCAGCATCAACACCATCACTCAAATAGCAGGAAATAGATTTTAGAGGTTTTGATGGCAAACTCACTTTCATGAGAAGCCTGCAGCCGTAACGCTATCACTGGCAGTATTCCAGGAACAGTACTCACCGCAACAGCCTTCAGTGACTGCACAATTATCCAGTGAATTTCATCAAACAATTTGTTTGTGACTTCCTTTCCACGGGTGCTCTCCAGATACAGGCGTAAGTTACTCACTGTCCATTTGCCTCCATGGATATGATTGTAATCATCCTGAAGAGTTAAGGAGTTAATTCATGCTAAGATTTTGAAGCGGTTCAGCAGTTTTGTTTCATTCACGCAGAAATCCCACTTACACTTACATACAAGTATTGCTCTAAAAACAAACTCAGCAAATTCTTTTCACTCTATTTTACAGCTTTATGAAGACCTCAGCTTTACTTTGAACTGCCCTCTATATAAACAACTGGGTTTATTATGGCTGTATATGTTTATATCACACATTGCAAATCAAGTAGTAAATCTTTCTTAGAAGAAAAAAACAACTGGTACTTTGACAGCTTTATAGTAAAACATAATTTATGATTTGGAAATATAAGTTTTAAAATGTGAAAGGCAAGAATTGAACTTTTTCCTTCTCTGGGGATAAGGGAGAAATAATTAAGTGAGCAATAGCTAAATTTCACTGAAGTTAGCTGTTTTAAAATGCAGCACTTGAAAGTGCTTATCTGTGTTTATTCATTTAAAATGTGACTTGTCTGTTTCCCAAAAGGCAAACAGGGTTATCTTCTTAATGGTGCTCCTGACAACAGTTACATTCAAGAAGACAGTGAAATGACACCTGAATTATTTTTAAAGGTTAATTTTTCAAGTAATTCAGTATTTTGATACAGAAAAAACACTAAGTGCTACTGAAACAGAACAGGGGGAAAAAAGGAGGTTACCATATATTTACCTTTTCAGAGGCTATCAAGGTGGTGCACTATATTCTCTTTAAATGGAAAGACAAGAGCAAACTGAGGGTATTCTTACTGTTGGAAAGACACATGTTCAGCCCTCAAATAACTCTCAGGACAAATGCTTTGTCCCTTTATAAAGGTTCTCCTCAGAGCACTTCTGAGAATTAATGATTGTATGCCTGCTAAATTATAAAACAGAATGCATAGAGCAGAAAAAAAGTTCTCAGAGGAACAAAATCTGTCATCCTCTAAGACAAGGTCAGAGAAGCCTCTATCTATTTTTAGGCTTTTTCTACAGCTCCCCCCTTAGTAAATTAGGAAAACTAGACTGTACAAATAAAGATCTGAAACATGGTTCTCAGGACTTGCTGCATGGAAAAAATGTCTTGAGACCAGATTCCAGCAAGGGAACAGAGATCAAAGTTTCAACCCTCTTTGCATTTCAGAACAAGTACTCAAATCAAAAGAGATTGCAACCTTGTAGAGCTTTACACAATCACAGCTGTTTAATTAAAAATACTAAACCAAAGTACAATATTGCAGGCTACACAGAAGATCACCAATCGAAAATAATTAAGTAGAAGAATTACTGTTGTTTTGTCTGTATTACACATACAGTGAATAACGACTTAGAACTGTATTTTCCATCACAAACATTATGATGGCTATACTGACTTACCCTCCTTCCTTCATTTTACCCTTTCCTTCTCCCCGATACTGAATTGTAAGGTTTTCAAATTAGGGATGTTTTCCCATGAGCTTGTAGGGTACAAACACACTGGAACTCTACAGTTCACGTAGGAATTAGAGTGGAGATTGACAGCTAGAACTTAAAGAGCTTTTCCAGACAGCCTCATAATTTTGATAAATTACTTGACAGTTCATACTAGATTCTTCTTCTAAAACTGTACAGCCTAATTGCCTCCAAACTTACAGACACATTTAAAACAGAAGGACAGATAGGATGGCTTTACATTACACTTTTCTCACTTCTTTCTGCAAAACTCAACAGATATTAGTGGTTCAGAATTTCTAAAAAGTTTTTCAAATACTATAGTAACGACTCCACATTTTTAAGCTACAACTTCTATACCCGTTTCTGTTGTCCTTTCTTCTCTCAAAGTGACCTCACCACTACTTTCACTTCTACTTTTATTCGGGAGAAATCTTGAAGGCCATTCTTTAACTGGCAGAGAAGATTAAAGGTTGCATAATAATGGGATAGGCAACATATCACATGCGTCACCTGTTCACTGCTACTGGCAACAGCACCATGACTGATGCTGTAAGTTGTATGGGTTCTGCTTTCACCATGACTAATTCTCAGTGTGCCCTGTCAAACCATAATGTGTTTGAAACACTTCACAAATCGGCACCTGAGCAAGAAAATGTTTGTAGTACTGAAAAATGCTATATTTTGACACTTGCCCTGGTATATAACTACCACCACAAGTGAAATTTATAATTGACATTGTTGTTACAGCAATATCCAGCTAAAAACAGTTCTGCTATGCTGCACATCTTACAGAACAATAACAGACAAGGCACATTTAGCAAGGTTGCAATTTAAGATACATTATATGTATCTTGTGTGTGAGTGTACGTGTATACACATATGAATATGTATGCACAAGTGTATGCATACGTGTATGTACATACACGTTTATTTTCCATACTCTTAAAATAAAACCTATGAAATTAGGAAGTGCGACAACACAGTTTTAATTACTGTAACAGAGACATGGTTTATAAATCACAGACATCCGCTGAAAACGCAAAACGGACAGTCATCATCATCAAGTGGACTCCCTGAAGAAAACAAGGCTTGGGCAGTGATACTGCATGCCCATCTGCTCATGTCACCCCTGACCCACTAGCCTTTCCTCCCACTGGTGAATTTCAGCCTGTTTTGACACAGGGAAGTGCTGTCAAAGCTATCAGGTTTCCACATGTTTTATGAATATCAATGGCAAATTACAGGACAGAACTGTTCTCAAGCAGAACTCCATCTTTGTCCATTCAAGAGGAAGCCACCAGCTGGCCAGGCAGCAAACATTTCTCTCCAAGCTCGAAACTGCACATTCCCTTTCTTACCCACGGAAGGAAGGTGGGGGTGGGGGGGAACATAGCAAGAAGCTGGAAAGTACTGTGATGAGTAAGTGCTGGAAATAGGAAAGCTGAATTAACTGCATGGGAGGGAGAGAGAGAGAGAGAGAGAGAGAGAGAGAGAGAAAGGGAGATCAGGAAGGTGATATTAAAGTGCTATTATAAAATACAAATCCACAGGAACCAGGCTTCATTAATTCCACTGCTCACAGAATCAATTGCTAAGTGAGCATATTAGCATTTAAATGACAGAAGCCTTGAAAAAAAAAAATCCTGCTTTCAACTACTGCAAGTCAATACCGAAGATATCATGGTCTATTACAGAGCTGCAACCCATTATCTTGCATACTTTTGATCTGCAGTCTTCTGAAATTTATTTATTTGTAAGTTCAAGTTGAAGTATTTCAATTGTAAGATGATGAAGAACATGACAAATAAAACCTTTTTATTCCAAGTTTTTGGGACAATTTAAGAAAATCAGTCTTGCTACAAAAAAACCCCTAAGAACTCAGTACACTTACCCCGTGTTTCTGAATGGCAACATTTGTAAGATGTACAAACATGTTATCCAATTCACTTGTACTTGGTGTATATTTTACTGTGCAAAACCGGCAAAATCCAAGTTTATACCTTAAATGCAAAAAGTCATTAAAATGTGTTAAACCCCAATAAGAAATGAGGAAAAGAGCATCCTAGGATACCGTGTACATGTTAAACTTCTTTGCGCAACAAGCGCAACATTATTTTGCCTACGTTAAACATTCTCTCAAAACAAGATACAAATATATACAATCTTACATGTAACATCTCAGTGGACGATATGTAGATACTAAAACATACAGACGAAGATCAAATTTCTTTCCACCAATAAGTAATGGATTGTTGATATAGAGAGAAATCACATAGGCTTCTTTGGAAGACTGAGATATAAACCTGAAAAACACAAATCATGTTTCAGAATGTGACAATTGCAAAGATACACTCTGGTAAGCCTTTTTCTTCTCTAGAAGCAGTCTATAAATTTTGGATTGACTGAAATCTTGCATCTTTTGCCAAGAGAATGTATAAAGTTGCAGTGGTTAATAATATGCACTTGGCATCAGGCATTTTTTACCAAAAAAAGTTAAACATACTAAACAGATGACCAGGATCAATTAAGCATTTAAACTCAGTTTTGAAGTTAACAGAGTAGCTGACTGAACCATTCAGAATGCAGCTCTACAAGCCAGTCTTTTCCCTGGGGAGAACTTAGAGCTTGGCACGGTTCAGACAAGCAAAGAGTACGTATTACATTACCTTCATTAGTCAAGGTCTTATACTCCTAGAATATTTGTATTTATCCTTCGTGTGCAATTGCAAACCACTGTGAAAAGCTAAGATAACTTTCAGATTATGACATTCTTCAGATTCCAAGTCAAATAGGGGGAAAAAAAAAAAAAGAAAAAAAGACAAGTGCTATTCAGCCAGTCACTTTAAAACAGAAAAAAATTTAACATTAGTTGTGCGATCAAAACTTTTGCTAGCCAGAGAAAAACATAGATTGCTAACCTGTTTCATCCATTTGGAAGTAGATCACCAACATGGGGTGTATTATTTTGTACTCCAAATGGAAAATGTATTTATTTCATATAAATGCATTCTTCCTTTGTACTAATTTAAAAATTGAATTATTATATATTAAATAAAAGAATTACTGAAATTGTTTAGGGAAAGATTTTTCTCTTGCTTCCTGTTATGTAATACTATGAGCAGAACAATTTATTTTTGTGCAATTTTTCCCCCAACAACACTGAAAGCTTTTTTATAAAGAATAGTTAATTGAACAGTTCTTTGTACCTCCTCATACCAAAACAGATCATATTAAAACCTGTTTGAAGGAGGAAGTCAGATAACAACTGAGATTAAATGCAAAACTAACTATATAATGACAAAGCAATAATAATGGAATACTTTTCCCATGCACCAGACAATTAGCATTTTGATGTGGTTCACCTGATTATAGAAAGTACAGTAAAGGGTTTGGATTTTAAGAACTTACGAAGAAGTTTTGCTATCTCGAGACCATTTTTTAATTTGGGAGAGTTTATTGATTAGAAATATTCCTTTTCCTTGAGCTTTGCCGCAAGGTTTCATAATCCAAGTGCTGGAGGGATTTTTTCTGAATTCTTCAACAAAGAGATTATAATCGGCAGGAAGCATAAAAGTAACAGGAACAAAATCTGAGTTAAGGAAAAAAAAAAAAGGTGCACAATTAAGGACACTGTATCTGATAAGGCTATTGACACATATATACTAAAAAAAAATTTCTGTCTTCTCAGTTTTCCAGTCTGGCATGATCCACCTTCAGTAAGACTCATGTTGCTTTTTATGTCATTCAAATTCTAGTTTGTAGTTTTTACTTAAACAAACAATTGCAAAATATTGCATGCTGCTGACTTCAGATTAATAGACTTTAATTCACATTAATCTATTTTCTACTGTTTATATGCTGTGAAATTAGAGTATTATATACCATTCCAACTTAACTTCATCAAACTTTCTCAATTTCCTATGTCAGCTTTTACCATTCTGCTAACCACCTTATCAACCTCTATGCATGCAAAAACACGAATGCTGATGTTGCTTCCCCTCTGGATGTGGTTATTTTTATTTCCATGTAACTCCCATTAGTCATTCTTATTTGTTTCCACAATCAGTATTACTGAAATCTAAACAAAAGCATTTCTCACTTTTTGCTATCAGATTATCTTCACTTCCATCCACACAAAACTGCTTCTTTCTTACATGGATGAACAGTGCTTTCATTTCACTTTCACAAGATGTAAATCAACATAACATATCCCCATCTCTGTTTCACTCCAGTGCCTTCTGACCTCCAAAACAACTTCACTCTCCTTATTCCTGATCTATTGCTGGCTTGGTTTGGGGATTTTTTGGGGGTTTTTGTGTGGGTTGTTTTTTGTTTTTTTTTTTATTTTCTAGCAGTCATGACTTGTTCTCCAACTTCCCCCAAATTTCTTCTCTGAAGAGTTTGTTCATTCAGTTCTGTCTAGAGACCTTCTGCAAAAGTTGATTTTAGTTTTTGCTCCAGTATAAGTTTTTCAGATAATGTTTTTTAATTTTTTAATTAAAACTTCTCCAACCCTATCTTACATGAAGTTCCAGAGCCCTTTGGTTTCACCACTAATCTTACTTCAAAGTAACTTAATCCCACATTTTTCCTCTGCAAAATAATTTAAAAATAAAACAATAAAACCAACCCAGCAAAAACCCAACCAACCAACCCCTTCCCTCCTCTAGACTCCCCTGCCCCAAACACAAAAAGCCTAGTTACAAATCTATTTCTGTACCCTTACATTTAAAAATAATAATTTCATTATCACTTCACCCAATGTTGCTTCAGCTAATGCTGCACTGGTAGATTCAGTCTTCTTTAAGGACCTTACTACTTACAAAACTAAGTCTAAATAAAAAAAACTTCCATGCATACAAACTGCATTTGTTCTCCTCCTTGAATAGCGCTGAATACTAGCAAGTACACAGTGGAGGAACTGGGCCTTAGTGCTGTGGTAATATGACAGGGAAACAGAAATGTTGAATCTTTTATTCCTGCTTTGTCTCTAATTTCAACAAAGATCCTCAGCGAGTGGCAGCCCCTCTATTCCTCTCAATTTGTAAAATATTAGCCATTATCCTTCAAAGCAAGGTTTGTGAAAAGCTTTGAAAATGTAGTATTTCACATGGAATGTTCACTACTACTGTTTTTATCACTTTCCCAATTCTTTTGTTTCCTTATGCTCTAATGGCAGATGTGAGGGGAGGGAAAAGGAGGAGAAGACAGAAAAACAAGCTGTTAGGTTTGCAGAATGCAGCAAACAATTTTAGGATAAAGTGCACTTTATTTAATTGACAGGGACAATGCACTTCAAGATAGTCACTTTAATGTTCTAACACTTCAGAGGTTCAGTGCTTTATGTACAGAAAAGCTAGCTCAATTCCAGGTTATTGACCACAGAGGAAAAAAGATTAATGCTGATAATGAGAACCACATACCCAAATAAATGTATTTCCCATTTTCATCCTTTTCGGCAAGAGGACTTCCTTCTTTCTCAAGTTCTTTCCTATATCGCTTGATATTCTTTACCATCAAATCTTTCCTGGTCAGTTCATAATGGTTTGGGAAATGATTGACAATTTGGTCATCAGAGAGGCGATAACCAGTTTCCACACTGAAAACATTTCTGATTGTTTGCACGCTCATCCTGAAAGCAAAGACAGATACCAAACGATTTCTCCCAAACAACACAACTCAGGAGGACAAACACAACTCAGGAGGACAAAGTTGAAATCTTTTTGTTTGTTACATTCGCTTCATCTTTCCTCTCTCATTTATCTTTATAGTATAATATTTTGCTGCAGTGACAATCCAACATATCCTGAACCTCTATTAGCAAAACCAATGAAATCCTGCCAGAGGTTTTATCGATCCCTCTACTACTACTGAAATTGGGGCAGACAGTGAGGAAAGGAAGATGACAACCTGGCCCTACTGGACTCTGTTGATAGTCAGGTCAACCCCCAGCAGGGCCTAAAAATGACTGATATGCACCCAAACGCTACGGAAGAGTCTTTCCAAAACTTCTACTTTGCTCTCTGGAAACTCAGCTTTCCTCTTAAAAAAAGTGACAACAGCAACTTCCTACTGACTACCTTGCTATTTGGATTGTAAAGGACTTCAAGCATATGAATTGAAAACAGCAATTCAGAGATCTTGCTAAAAACACCCGTAAACACCAGATCAGAAGGCTGCAGTGACGAAGTCATCAAATCAGTTATCTACTTCATTTTTCACAGAAGATAAAGAGCAGGGCCATAGAGATGAAGAATTTTCTGTATTAGCTATCTCACATTGGAAATTTAAGAACATTTCCTGAATGCCATCAATCTACTATGTTGTCATTTCAGAAAGAAAAAAACAAAACACAAAAACAAAACAACCATTCACATAACAGTTTCCATGAGTGCCCTGTTCCCCCACTCCCCCCCAACCACATTCCAAAAGCATGAGCAGATTACTAGATTCCTACCCATTTAAATAAGTGGTTTACAAAGGGTACATTTGGCAGCATAAACCACCATTCTGTCGTATTTGAAAAGGACAATATAAATTGTTTGGTTTATTTGAAGAGTACTGTTTCTGCCAATTAATAGATTACTGCATTCTAGGACAGCATTTCACGGTCTTACATTAGACAAATGCCAAATAAGAAGCTAGATTATTTACCCTCGTCCTTTCACCATTATCTTGATTTAATTTAACATTCACTCTCAGTATTGAAATGTTGAATAATTAGTCTGCATATAAATCATTATCATGAAGGAGAAGGAAAGTACAGTTCTCAAGGCCTTCATTACAGGAGCCTGCACTCTGGTAACAGGGCAAGCCTCCATCACATTGATACAAGAATATTTTATCATATAGTGGAGCTGTGTACTCTTGGATTATTTTGCTTAGGTTGTGTTGTCAGAAAATTTTAGGAAAAGATACATTCAAAGATTCCCTTCAGGTCAAAATCACCTCCAACAGTAGAGGAAAAATTCTCCTTACTGCATACAAGAAATTTGACTGAAATCAGGTATCAGATTTCAAAACAAAAAACACTGAGCACAGCCTTTCCCCTGGGCTTTTTACAATTGGTATTCCCAAAAGTGATAGATATCTTGCTAGGTCAGTGACTTTCCACTCCCTGACAAAATCTTTGGCAAACTGCAGAGATACATGAGATCAGTAGCATGGGAATGGATTCATGCAGATGGGACCTTCTGCCCTGAGGAACACCAATGACTTTAGCAGGCCTGCACAGATACAGGAACCTCCCAACACAAATCTGAACAGAAGACCAGCAACAGCATAAGACATTATAGGAGCAATGAAACAACACTACACTCTTAGGAGCACTGTAGTAAATTAATGCTAATTTCTGCATATTTTGTTTTAATATGTGTTCTTTAATATTAATATTTAAATAATTGAATTATTGAATTATTAAATAAATATTCAATACGTGTAAATACTAATGGTATTAACATAAGATATTAAAATACTTCACAGATTTAGAAATTGGTATTTTAAATGTACTTACCAATAAAAATTCCAGTCTTCATTTTCTGCCACCTGAATCCAGCCTCTTTTTTCAAAGTTGTTTATTAGAACAGATTTTTCTATGTCAGTTACCCACTTTACTTTTCCTGCCATTATCCTAAAGCAGAATCAACCTGTTAGTAAAGAAAAGTTTAAAGATGTGAAGTTGAAAACAGGGGAGAATACAAAACGTGAAAGTCAAAGGGGAAGAAAAGGGGCATCCAGAAAGCACTTTAACTTAAGTAAGCTAGAAGTAGTAAATTAATTTAAAAATCAAGGAAAATAACATCTTAGGTTCAGTTTGAAACCCTGCATTTGTGAACTGGACAACTACAAGCAGGGACACTAGTTACAAGGTCCTTTCACACTCCCCAGCCAATCCACCTTTTATGAATGGGCACACAGCTCATGTCTTCTCTTAAATATACTAATGACAGAAATCACTATCGTACACTTATTGGGCAACGTTTACAGAACCAAGTGTAGAGCACAGACATTTTATTATTTCTAACCAAAACTTATATGCATATAATCTTTTTTTAAGTTGGAGAGTTCATATGGATCACTTAGTGACTGTAGGCAAAAAGAAAACGATTCCAAGAGAAATCCCTTACGTGCGCTATCAAGAATCACGATTTGCTATACTGAAAGGAAAGGAACCAAAGTAACATTACCAAGTTTGCGTTGTCTTCTCTGTATTTCATGCAGCCATGATTTTCCCTTCTGCTGTAGCTGGGGGGTGGGATAAACTTCTGTCATTGAACCCTTGACACAGGGATCTCCCCAAACCTAAGGTTGTTAAAAACAGTCCTTATAAGCTGCATTTCAATTCATGACACCTAGGTGTCACTTTCTACATTAGATCTCTCACTTGTCCAGATCAGCCTTTTCTGTTAGACTCACACAATCATTCTGGTTGGAACGGACCTCTCAGGAGGTCTCTTGTCCAGTCTCCTGCTCAACGCAGGGTTAGCTATGAGGTCAGACCAGGTTGCTCAAAGCTTTATCCAGCCATATTTTGAAAAGCTCCAAAGATGTACAGCTTCTGTGGCCATCCTGTCTCACTGCTTGACTGGCCTTATGAGGAAAAGTGGTTTAGGTTTTTTTCATATATTTTTTCCATATATTTTGAATGTCTCGTCTTTCAGCTTATGCCTGTTGTCTCTCATCTTCCCCCCCTTCACCACGCTAAAAAGCCTGAGTCTGTATTCTTGATAACCTCTCATAGGTACAGGCAGGCTGCTATTAGGTGACCCCAGAGCCACCTCTTCTCCAGGCTGAAGATTCACTGTTGCCCCAGCTTCCCACCAGACAAGTGCTTCAGCCCCCTGACCACCTTGGTAGCCCTCCGCTCAACTCACTCCATTTTAATCGATGTCTGTCTTGTTCTGGGGGGGCTCAAGTTACTTTTATCCATCCTCTGATATATTGTGTTACATCCTTGCCCTTTTTGTTTGAGAAAGACAGCCAAATCTAGCAAGGTAGGAATGCACAACAAATGCACTGAAGAAGGAGTGAGGACAAGCCCAGCACCCACAATTGCTACCTCTGAAGAGCACGTTGAAGCTTTCTGACAGCAGCAGGCACTCACCTGCTTGCACTCCCCTTTACAAGGGCTGTTTGGCAAGAACCCCTTCCCATGGTGTCTCATATTGTGCATTAATGTAATACCAATGAAGGTGGTGGCAAAGAAACATGAATTGAAGCATGTCATGCTTTGTGAATACATAGTCTAGAGCCAAAAGCCTACAATCCAGTTGATGTGGACAGAACACTATACTTTATACAATGAACAACATATCTACCCCGTCTCTTAGTAAGTGGTGAATCCCAGCCTCCCAGGATCTAGGCCTGATTGATATCTAACTATTAAGCAAGCTAACACATATTCATGAGCAAAGGATAATAAGTGATAAAGTCAAGGGTTGAAACTGCTTATGAGAGCTGTCTATGTTGCTGTTTAGTCTTTCTGCAGTTCATTCCACAAATTAATTTTACAATTGCAGCCTAGTGAATTTTCATAGTTATGCTTCACAGAAATCAACTGCAGAGAAGTGCTGATTCAGAAGAAAATGTCTTTGAGCCAGAAGCAGATTCTTTGGCACAAGCCTCTCCCAAGAACAAAAACCGCCATGCACGGAAGTGGGAGAGAGTGGAGTTACACACACACGTAACACCATCTACTGCTCCCTCTACATATACTTTTCCATTGACAAGTCAATTAAAACTTCAAATCACCTTCACTTACGTAGTACTGTAATTAATGCAAGTAAGTAATGCATGTAGTTAATACAATTTCTGCAACTAAGATATTGGACTGGAATTCAAGGGGTCTTCAGTTTCCAGGACTAGATATGGAGATGTACATCTGCTAGCAAGCTAACACTCCTACGGTTTCTGTCTTCCTGGGAGGCATAGCTCATTATATAGTGCTCCCACTTTTTCCTTCCTGGATTATTTAAACTGCCAAACTCTGCAAGGCAGAAATGTTTACTATTAGACTTCAATTTTAAAGAGCTTTAGACACACTTATTTTTATTCACATTGGTAAAATAAGTTGAAATCAAGCTTAAATAGACAGATAGAAAAGAGTATATGCAGGCTCAGGGGGTTTTTGTGCGTGTTTATACGACACCTAGTTCTACAAGGTCATGATCTTTCTCTGGGCCTTCCAGATACTACCAAAACAAAAATAAATGTAACAAAGGGATTCATTTATTTGTACTGAAGTATGTATGATTCACAATCAGTGACTCACTAGTACCACACACCATGTTGTTGTGGTTTTAAAAGTTCAGGGATTAGTCAGCTTGGAATAGAATTGTGCCTTCAAAAGGAAATGTATTAAATGCTACGATAGCATTAACCAAACACAACGTAAAATTTTCAAAAGGCCTTAAGACGCGTCCTCCACATCTCTAAGCTACCCCATTAGGTTTACCAACATCCAACGCCAACCCTATACCTGTTTCTCTGTCACCCAACTCCCTGATCTTGCTCCCTACTTCTCAAGTGTGTCTCACTCCAGCATCCTTAGTACCTAAGCTACAGCTACCCTCAGGGCTTGTTCTTCCAGAAACACTGTATCAGAGAAATGTAGCCGCCAGCACCTCTGCATTTATAGAAGCACATAGCTGCCACCTGGCAAAGATTAAGAGAGCGGGTGCACTGCCACAAGCCGGGCTACTTTGCCAACACTTCTAATGCTACAACCTCATTTCTACCCTGGGATGCAACAGCTGTCACAGCATCCTTTCTATAGGATTCTTTATGAAGAGATTTCAATGCATGCTACACATCCTGTGGCAAGGAACCCTGAAAGATTGCATGCACTGATCCAGCAACAGGATTTTGTGGTAGCAATTCGCTCCATGACTGGTTGTGCTGTCTTACTCCCTGAGACTGCACTATTTGACTTCAGAAGCCAGAGACAATTCAACAGAAGACTCATCCACAGGAAGGTGAGTTAAAACTAAACCAAAGCTAAAAATTGAAGATAACTTCTACTACAAATAAAAAGAAAAATTGCAAGAGTGTCATTCTTTTCCTGTTTTGGAAACTTTAGGCCTTATAGATCCATCCTGCTACAGAAGGACTGAAAAGATAGCAATACAACAGCGGACTGAAAATTAGTCCTTGGTTTATGCGGACAGTTTGATCATCTCAGATGATGTTTAACTGGCCTGTAAATAAAATCTTCTGATTCTGTGTAATTTGATTCCTGAAACCCACAAACAAGGAGTCATAAAAAACCCCTTATATTAAGTTGTACCAAAAAATTTCTTGTTTTCAGTAACACAATTTTAATACAATATCATTTTCTATAGGGATCCTCTAATCCACAATTAGGTATTCTAGATAACCTGATGAGATTGCACGAGATAACCACGCATTCAGACTTCTGGTCAGCTGAGATCCTTAGCTTTGGTAAACATCAAAGAACAGCTATATAACGCAGCCCGAGCCTGCACATAGTAGGTTAACGGTACAGTAAGTCAAATCCTTCGCAGAGCACCAGACCTCCTACTTAGGAGACAAGAAGTATATAATATAGCACAGCAGGCCTTACATTTCCCCAAAACACTGCCTTTACTGCCCAGACTGGTCCCAGGGGCAGCAAGTCAACATAAGGAAGCCTGGCAGCAGCCTAATCCAAGGTGAGGATTGCCTTGCCCTGGCAAAAATTCATGAGGCGATGGGGAGATCCAAAAGCGTTACCGCCAGTCGTCACTCCTGCCACTACGGAAGCCGCTCATGCTGATCGCGGACCATCTTTTCACACTGCAAAATAAGCGTAACTATGTGGTGCCAGTGTCTGCGGCACCTGATCTAGCAAGCTCTATTTGCTTCTAACAGTTGAAAACATAATTGTGGTTCATTATTAATTTCATTACTGGAAAATCCAGTTCGGCTGATGTGGTTGTGCCATCAGAGGAGACCGGGAGGGCCTGCCACAGCGAGTCCCAAAATGTTAGGCATAAAAAGGAGCCGAAGACCGAAACAGCCACGTCGCCGAGCTGTCGGAAACGAGGAGCCCGGGGGAGCAGATCACCAAACGCCCCAGAAGCAGACGCGTGCACGCCACGTGCTCCCGCAGGGAACCAGGGCGGAGGCAGCTGGGCTCGGGCCTCCACCAACGCCCCACCCGCGGCGCGACGCGCCATGTCGCGACAGCCGCACGAAGAGGCTGACCCCGACTGGTTTTGCCCCCGTCCCTCCCAGGCAGCTTCCGAGAGCGGGCCCGCAAGGGGAACCTGGGCGACACGATTACCTCCCATCTCCCAGGAAGGGTCGCGATCCCACAGGGATCTTCAGCTATCGCGACAGCCCCGGGGGAAGGGAGGCCGAGCGCCTCCCCTGACGGCGGGCGGTTGCAGCCCGCACCGTGGGGGGGGGGGGGGGGGGGCGGGACAGGACCCAACCCGCGCCCCCACGCTCACCTGCCGGCGGGAGGGGCGGCCGCAGCTCCCCCTCACGCCCAGGCGTCCCCGCCGGGCGCTGCCATCACCTCCGCCGGCGGCTCCGCTGCGCGGTCGCGGCCAACCCCTCCGCCCGCCCCTTTCCGGCGCCGCTCCCTAGCAACCGCGACGCGCCGGAGGCGGGACTTCCGGAGCGGCGGCGGAGGCGGGGGGAGGGCTCGGTTGCCAGGGAGACGCAGAGGCGGCCCCGGCCCGCGAGGGCGGGGCGCTGCGCAGCCGGGCGCCGCAGGCGGCCATCTTGTCTCAGCAAGCGGGAGGGCTTCGGTGTTTTTCTCTGCTCAGGGCTGACAGTCACGTCAGCCCAAACTCCGGGTAGCCGCGCTACGAGGAGGGAGAGGTGCGGAGGGTGCCTGGCGAGGCCGGGGACCGGCGCAGGCCCTGAAGGAAAGGGGCGCGTTCCCTTTGGGGCCTGTGCCAGGCCCTGGCCTTGCCCGCCCTTTTCTGTCACCCTCTGAACGCTGCGAGCCTGACAGGAGGGCCCTGAAACCTGCCCAACCCTCTCACCATCATCCACGGAGTTGGGGTCGTTTTGATTTTAAGCTGCTGTGGCCTAGGCCTGCCCCATCGTCAGAAAAAAAAGTCCCTGACAAACATCTGATCATGCGTAAACAGAGGTTTGCAGAAGGTGATAGCATGGCAAAACATGCTTAGATGTTCCCAGAGTACTTAAAAAACCCCAGGTCATTCATGCCAAAGATCAAGTCCCTGTTCGAGCACAGCAGGTGCTGAGAAGTTCCTCACCATATGGCTGAAGGAGTATCATCTGATACTATTCTGAGGAAGTGTGCGAATTTTCCCTAAAATGATCAACAACTATAATTCACAGTGAAAACTGGGTGAGAGAAATAGTACCTAAGAAGTTACGGCGTTAGTGCCTGTGTAGAGAGGCCTGATTTAGGCATACAAAATTCCTTCCAAAATGAGCGATTATGTTAAGACATCTGACATACATTAATGTTACTGACATTTTGTGATAGGCTCACTACAAAACAGTAAGGTATTACATAATGAACTTAAGAGATTTTAAATGTCTCTGGGGAAAAAATAAAGGTGAAATAAATTATTCATTCTCTAAGACAAATTGCTTACTAAAATACAGACCCATCAAGACTAGCTGAAATAAGCAATTTGCAGTGTGTTGGCGTACAGCAAATAACTCTGATAGGAATCTATATTCCCTAAGAGCCTTAATGCCCCAAATAGTCTGAATATAATAAATATGCTTTATGATTTAGCAGTTCATCCTATGGTAATAAGCTCAGTTTCAAGGATGCACCTACAGGAAACAGTTAAATTTAATAATTAATATAACTGGAGCTAGTAAATATTCCCTAGTTTAACTATGAAAGCAGCCACAAAATGCAGTTTATCTTCCTTTGGTCACGTGCAGTGGAAATTTCCTGGCACCACAATACCTCTGGCAGCAGCGGAGAGCGTGGAGCCGCCTTCACAGCCTTCTTTCAACCAAGAAGGTACGTCTGCTGTGACAGCTGGCAGCAGGAAAAGTGAACCTGAATCTTCTTGCTATCAATCCTTTTTTGCCCCTGTATCCATCACACCTCAGGGGAAAGCTGAAAAAGTACCACTTTTAAAATGTATTTAATAATTCATTAAGGACAGAAACAGTTGTTTGGGTTTTTTTATGTAAGAGTCTTTTAGCTTAATTCAGCAGTCTTTAATCAAAGTTACAGTTCCATGGTATAAAATCTGTTGTTTTGCTGTCTCTCTGAAAATTACATCGACAGTATTACATCACAGCTAATAGTAGATGCTCTAGTTTTTAATATTAATGCATCTCCACTTCGTAACATTATTGTTCCAACAAGGGAAGTCGGGTAGAATTTGAGAGCAGCTCAATAAGGCTTATTATTATTGTATCAGGAAATGCTGTAGCAGCATCGGCGTGCTATCTTTGCAACAGAAATCACCCCTATGATGACATTTGCGTATTTTATTTTAAGCTTGAGTCAACTCACTGAATTAAGCAAGATTACCTGTGTGTGCAAAATTAAGCCTGGTTTTGGGAGGGGAACTATTATTGATTGGAAGCAAAGCAAATGCGAAAATTGAAATATCAGAACTGGTAAATAGGAAAAAGTCTTGGCAAAAAGTGATATTACTGAGGTTAATTTCCCTTTTATTATATTGTACTTTCGAGGCAATTTTCATCTAGCCTATTGCATGTGTAAATGTAAACACCATCCTCACCACCAGTCCTCAGCAGGAGTTGAAAGATAAGCATTGTCACGTTCATTTTGCAGATGAGTAAACGTCATGTACGGAGCTCAGAAGATGCGAGAAAAACATCCATGTTACGAGGGGGATTATTACGCATAGTGCAAGAAGTGGCTTGCATAAGTGTTTATACACACACACACACACACACACAAGCACTTTTCTACATTTAAAAACTTAGCTGCAAAAGCCTGCAAACATCCCAGCTTCTGGTGGAGTGCTGTATATATGCCACTGTTCTGCTTCTCCTGGTGTTTACCTTCACTCACACAGAGATGAATTCATACTATAAATAGAGGGCAAAGTCCATCCCCAGGCATTACCTGGTAAAGTCTCCTGTTTGACGTGACAATAAAGTGTGGAGCAATAGGGGGTTTTGGGTCTTTAAAGCTCTTCTGCAGTAAACCCTCCTCTGTAGTGATGGGTGATACTGACTGAATCAGTCACCACACTGTTATCAACAGCACAAAAGAAAAACACTGGAAGTCCCATGACCTCACTAAACCTTTTGGGCAGGAGGTCAGTAGGGTTTTGGTAGATGCCTCTCTCTTTAACCCCTCAGTAACTCTGCACTGGCTGCGCTGCCAGGGCTTCTCTGGCTTTCTGCCCCACACCCTTCCTTCTTCCTCAGGTACCCTCGGGACAGTTGGGGGTGCATGCGTATCTCAGCTGCTTCTGCTAACCGAACAAACTAAGAGGAAAACCTGCTGCTCCCTGTTCAAAAGCGAACAATAGCACAACATTTCCAACATTTTAAAGACTGTATTTAAATCACGAAATGCATATTGAAGCTCAAAGGTATTCTTGAGCAGCACTCATCTCTGCCACTGAAACCACGCTGAAGCCCAGAACCACCGTGGGCTCCAGCACACTCAGGGTGCTGAGAAAAACCACAGGGGCCCGCTTACAAGCGAGCCAAACCATTTGGAAAAAGGGTCCTTTGGCAAAAGGGGACCGCAGGGCCCGCTCCTGCCACTCGGCATCTCCACCAGTGCGAGGGCAAAGCTCATCCCGTGGTGGCCAGAGTCCCTCATGTCCCATCACCACGGCAGGGGCCATCCCACCACGGTGGCTGGCGTCCCACCGTGGGGTCCTCCATCCACGGGGCCATCCGCCGGCTCCACCTCGCCGCGGACGGCGCCCCCAACCCCGCCGCCGCAGCCGCGCCCCGCGGCGCCAGCCCGGCCCCGGGGGACGACACGGCCCCGCTCCCCCCCCCCGGCCCGAGGCGCTCCTCCTCCCGCCGGCAGCGGCCGCCCGGGCCACCGAGCCCGACCCAGCGGGGGCGGCGGGTCTCCCCGGCGGGGCGGTGCGGGGCGCGGAGCGGGGCGGGGCGGCGGGCGGACAATAGGGGCAGTCTGCGAGTGACGCCGCGGTGAGTGGCCGGCGCGGTGGCGCGGTGGGGCCGGGGCGGGGCGGGGGGCGCGGAGCGGAGACCCCCCCTCTCCTGACGTCTGCCTGTGTGCCCGCAGGGCGGCGGTGGCTTCCAGCGCGGGGCGCCGAGCCGAGCCGAGCCGAGGTGAGCGGCGGGGTCCCGGCGGGAGAGGGGCGGCGCGGCGCGGCGCGGCGGCGCCCTTCCTTGAGGCGGGCGGGGAGGAGCGGGGGGAAACCGGCCGGGCTCTCCCCGGCAGATCCGGACCGCGGCCCCGGCGCCGTGTGGGGGGCTGCGGGAGGCCGGCGGTGCCGAGACCCGCCGCCTCACCTGCGCGCCCGGCCCCGAGGCGGGGGTCCCGGCATGTTTCCAGAGGCAGCCCGCCCCCATGCACCTCCGCCGGGTGGGGCGCCGCAGCATCTTTGGGCTCAGGAAGGGGCATCGGTGCCGTTTGGAAACACGCCGGGCGGGGATGAACCCCGGGAGCGGAGCGAGCGGCCGGAGCCGCCGGTTGCAGGCAGCGCCGTGCCCGCGGGCGGTGGGCACGGCCGGGGCCGGGGCCCGGGCCCGGGGCGGGAGGCGCCGCGGCGCTGAGCCACGCGTCGGCAAGGAGCGACCTGTCCCGGGTGCTCAGCCTCCGGAAGGGACGTGTGTGCCCTTCCAAATGATGCTGCGGGGACCTGTGTGCTTTGTACTCAACTGCGATCTTCTAAGCAAATGAGGAGCGGAGTACGTGTACTTTCACTCTTAGCAAAGCAGGAACTAAGCCCTCAAAATAAGTGTAAGATCTATAGCGAAATGTGCCACTGATAAACATTTTTAAATGTGCCTGAAGAACTCGTTTTCTATATCTGTATACGTTTACAGCAATGCTACTGATACCAGGAATGATGTGCGACAGCAGAGATGGGTAAAGACATCCGTATGGCAGTGTATACTCAGTAACGTTCAAGTAATTTCACAAGGAGTGATTACAGGAGCCTGGCGAGTTCTGTGATTAAGCAGATTTCTAGGTGTTTAAACTGCAAAGTGAGCATTAGCCTGAGTCTGCTTCTCTAGGCTGTAGCAGAAAGACGTATGTATAACAAGAAGACAGAATGGTCTCCATTATAATTACCTCTCACGGGTACATGGACAAAGTTATTTTGAGTTAACGTATTGCGGGTATGTGACTTTTTTTTGCTTTTTCTTTTTTTTTTTCCCATTTAATGAATGTCAGTTGAATGGGAGTTAGAACTGAGTATAATGAAGAAGAAAATCAATGTTTGTTCAAGGTGATTGATCTCTTCTGATCTCAAAATGTCACTGCTGTAGAGAGCCTGTCTCTGAAAGGAGAAATTTAAGAAAATTCCCTGCTTCACCTGGTTGGTAGGTGTGTGTGGTAGCTCTTTTTAAGGAATTTTGTATCAACAGGCCATTGACCACGAGACCATTTAGAGAAGACTAAGAAAAATTAAATGCACTTGGCTCCTGCAGGGCAACAGCCTGCTAGCCAAAGCCAGAGCTGGTGGGATACTAACTGTGAGCTTGATCCTGCAGTTACCAAAGGGAGTATAAAACCCTTCCTAATGCAGTATGGACCTGAAATGAAACTGGGAAGCCAAATACTGAAATCAAAATTTCTATGAGTAAGGGCTACAAATCTACAAAAAGAAAAGAAGAACATATTGTGTTGAAGAAATACACTGCTGTATCAGGGCAAGATGACTCCTGTGCATAAAACCTTCTTGGTTTGCTCTTCACAGTCAGTTTTATACATTTGATCTAAAAATAGGGTGTCTTATTAAATATTGTTAGTTACACTGTCTTCAGGATGTGTGGAATATACCTTACCAATAGTAACTTGCTAATTTTATTACGTAAAAATACAACTAAAATATTGTAGGTGAACTAGGATTTTAAGTCATAGTCATTTTATTGCAGTGTTTGTAACACTGTTACTATCAGCATTTTATCAATACAGGAAGCCTAAATAAAACGGGGAACAGCGTTGCATTTTAATTCTTTATACTGACGTGCCGAACAAGAAAGACAGCATAAATAGTGTGTTAAATTTGAGTTCTTAGACTTACAGTTACACTGTACCTACAAATCAACAGTTTCTCTCATTTTCCTAATCTGGCAGCAGTAGGTGGCATCTCAGAGGCACCTGTAGAAGACCACCAAAGGTCGTAGAAGATGCTGAGTTTTCTGACCACAAGTCCAATAAAGTGTCCCTGTTAAATGGGACAGGATGCAGGTGCAAGGTGGCAATACATACAGCATGTGTGCCATGCCATGCTGTGCAGCGCTCTAAGGGGAACTAAGTGAGGGAAAACGGCAGCCCATAGCTATCCCAAATGTGTCAGCTTTTTAAGAATATGAATGATCGTGTTTAAATTAACAATATTATTTGGTGCATTGAAGCTAAGCATCTGCCTAAGTATTTTTATAGATTATGACCTTGGTGATCAGCATCCTTTAATCCTGAGTTTAGTATCAAGGCCTGAGTTCTGTAATCTGCTTGCTGAGGGTGCCAGCAGGCTCATTGCAGGTACTTCACCCTTCAAGTGGATGGGATGGTAGAACAAGGTGAATAGATGTTAAATTTAGATTGAAGTATTCAAATTTTATTATGTAACTGTATTAATAATTATGAGCATTGTGTGAACTTTTCCGACTACCAATAGCAACTTCTTTATCTGCATCACTTATTTTAGGAGCTTTCAAAAATAAAAAAACTAAGCTATGCAATGTTAGAATAAATGTGAACAGAGAAACATTTTCCATGGCTTTATGATTCATTTATGGATTATTGACCTATATACATTGTCATACTTACCTCCTACAATTGGGCCATTCAAGAAACAATTTTAAATAAATTCTTATTTATTATAAAAGAATCTTGACCTTTTGGTGAGACTGAGAAGTGCAAAGGGCAGAAGATGTTTTGAAAAGGAAATGTAAATGTTAGAGCAGAAGCTTTCTGACTTAATCTAAACCTTAACTCTTTGTGAACAGGTAGGACAAAGACAACATCTCTGAGATGTGGCGCTGTCACAAAGCAAAAAATCTGAGTGTGGCAGGAAAAACGTTGAGTTTTTTTAAAATAGAAATGGTTAATTTCAGTTTGGTATCAATATATCTTTCTCTTCAGTGTTCTTAGTTCTTCCCATAAAACTTCTTGGGAATTTAGTGTTTTCCTTTTAATAAAAGCAGAACTCCTTCGTTTCTCTGGGTATTTAGAAGCCGTTGAAATAGGCTTGTGAGCACTGAAGGAATCAGAAGACTCTTCAAGAAAAATGATACTTTGTAGGCTTATCAAATCATGTCTTTTTAATGTGGACATAACTGCACTATTTACTTTTTAAGGTGGAAACCTCTTGTTCTCTACAGTCACATATTAAATGTCATAATACGTATTGGTGCTCTCTGAGTGCTCTGACAGACAACATACAAATGCTGATGATGCGTAAAAATCTTGAGAGATTCTCAAAGTCTTGACTCAGAATTTCAGTCAGGGCCCCTTAAACATTTTCAGCAGAGACTGAAATAGAAAATACCTGTGCGAGCGCTGTACTTCAAAAGGTTTCCTCCATTTAAAGTCTGTTGTATGCATTTCTTTCACTACCGAGGTCACAGGACTTGCTTAAGGAACACATTTTTTATTTTTAAATATAATCAAACGCTTCATTCCTATCCTGTTTTGACGTAAGAGAGCCTATGTTAAATTCCCAGTGAAGGCATGTTCTAATACCGACTTACTGGGCATAAAAATGTGAATGAAATAAAATGTAAGAAGTAGAGCGTGTATTTTTTGGATTTACAGAAGTATGCCTTTAATAGCTGTTTGAGGCAATATTAAGAAGTGTTTATGCCTAAACAGTCTCCAAGGTCATTGACGTTAAGCTGACTGGGAACACAGTATGAGACAAAGAATTAATTTATCTTTGCTCCTTGACCCGATACTGATTTAAGAGTTAATCCAGAAACCTGGGTTAACTACCCTGCACTACTAAAAAATGAGTAACGATGACTTAACCTCTCATCTTTCTAAGAGAAACTGAGGCTGCTGATGGCTACCTTGTGATGTTTTGTCACGAGCAGCGGTGGTTCAGGAGGCAAGCCCGTGGACGCCCAGGTGTCTCTGTGAGGGAAGGGGCAGAGATACCCTGTAGCGACGGCTGTGGTTCCCGCTGCCTGGGTGCTGCCAGTGGCTTACGGCTTCTGACTTGCAAGGGAGAAGGGTCAACAGCTGAGGGCAACCACTGCTAATCTGACAGCGGTCATAGGAGAGCCTAGGACTTGGGAAAAAAAAAACCCAAAACAACAAACCACACACAAAACAATAATCTGCCTCCGGTTTTGAAGAGTATATTTTTCCTTGCTACAGCAGCCTGAGTGTCCAATAGCCCTGTTTCTCTGTAACCTTAACTAGCTTTTAATCTTCGGTCATTTTATCAAAGACTTGTCCTTGTAAAATGGCATGGAGATTTGTATTTGCAACAGTGAGGATGATGTCATGTTTTGAAAGAGTTGGCTATGGATTGGAGGTATATATGCAAACAACCAAGCCTCTATTTGTTTTTCATTTAAGTTTAGTTTGCATGGGCAGCTGGTAGAATCTGAAACAGTTTGAGATATGCTTTGATACCTCGGGGGTAAAGGATGAGGGTCCTATCTGGCAATCCATATTTACGTAGGTAGGTGCTGGGAATTTTGAGTTTGAACATTGGAATTAGATTATTGGTAGTAGTTTTCTACTTTCATAACCAGCTTTAAAACATACTAAATTGCATATTGGAATTATTAATAGCTTTACCGTGTCATGTCTGCACAAAATACGTAAGATTGTATGGGTATGACATAAAATACACATAAATTATACTATAGATAAGTCATAAAATACATAAAGATAATACATAAACTATAATTAATGCATTCAGTGCATTATACTGAAGTATCATTGCATCTGCCTTCTTAAAAAATATTACCACAGCAAATCTAATCAAACTGACTACAAGTAAATTTCAGGACCTTTCGTTTTGCCCAAGTCACCTGCCGGCATACTTGGTTTAGCAACATGTTCCTTTTTCAAGAAGATTTTCTGTTCCCTTTTGCTAGGTAAAAAAAGACACAAACAGAAAAAACTGTAAAGTAAAGATAGTGTCAACATACTCTTTCTACCGAAGATGCTTTATTATTCAAGCATAACTGTGTTCATAAAAAGCCGTAATTTCCATCCTATAACTAGGCATTTAGAGAGCTGTGTTTCTTTAATTTGGATCTAGGCCTCTATATGGCAAAACATTAAGTATGTATTTAACTTGAAATACATTATTTATTCTGCTGAAGGCATTTCACCATTGAAACGAAGCTTTTAGTTTGCTCGGTCAAAGCCTTACAGAGAAGCATGAGCTTTTTGCTCTTGTCGCTACTTTGGAAACAATCTCTGTTGCTGGCATGGGATCCTGCTGCCGCCTCCTCAGAGGTGTTGTGAGGACTCGGTTGTGGTCATCGCTCTTTAAATGACAAGCCATTACTCATGCACACATACGACCCCTTGGTTTCTGTAAAGCAAAATCAGTTTGCCTTTTCTTTCTGTATAAATGAGAGAAGGAGGGAAAGCATGAGATGGGTGGTAGAAGGTTAACACATCCTGCTTTGGAGAACCAGGAGCGCCTATGGAGTGGGATACACGCTCCTCTTGCCCAGCTCTGTACAGATACAAACCTGAGGAACAAAACAGGTCCATTTTAATGCAGCTTTCACGTGCATGTCTATATGTACCTGCATATCTAGATTTTAAAAAAAGATGACAGAAATCAGTAAATAGTCTCAATTTGTTCCTTCCTTGCCAAGAAGGCAATTGCTAAGCTTTGCCTTGAAACGAAATTAGACCCGTCTCGTACATCTTCAAGACGGTAGCCCTACCAGACTGACTTTGCGCCAACACTGTCTGTCCCATAAAATACATTATAAATCTTCTCTTTGTTGGATTGCTCTTACTCAAACATTGAGACAAATTGGTGGGCAAAGCCAGCATACCAGGCTGCAGCTGAGTTGTGGAGAGCATGACCCAACAGCTACGACAGTTTCTTTTTTAGCCTGTGGGAGGAAGGTATTATCATAACAGGTGTGAGGTAGCATATGTTGTGCTTTGGGCTTTTGTCCTGGTATTGTATGGCTTGTTTACATGTCTGAGTTCTGTAGTGCATTGACTTATTATAGGTCTTTCTCAGGACACAGTTTTCATCTCTCACAGATATAGACATTTCCATTGTGTGGCCCCATGAATATGAAACTAGCATCTAGTCTAGAAATGAAAAAAAACCAAAACAAAAGAGAAAAAGAAAATACCTTTTTTTAGATTTTTTTTTTTTTTCACAATGCACAGTTGTAAAGGCTAAGAATAGTTGGTATACATGTGCAATAGGCAGCTGACTTTTTATGCTGGGTCTTAATACATTTGATTCACGATAGTACTTGTTTTACTAGAAACCTTTAACGACTATAAGCTGTGAAGAAACACGATTAACACATTTCCACTTGTTTGAATCTCCCAGGCTACAGGAATACATCACTACATATCTAGATGTTTACTTTGTACATGTGAGCATACAGTTGGGTTGTTTAACCTCAAGAAGTCCAACACTGCGTGCTTTGACTGTTTATGCAGTCCGTTGAGACTAACTGCATCCAGAGAACTGACACTTTGGATGTCCAAGTGAGTACTTCCGCATCCCTGGGATCCTCCAATCCTTGCTCAGACATTCCTAATTTCTCATTCATGGACCTTCAGGACCCCTTGGATCTCCTGCCTGAACTCTGGTGGAGTTCTCAAAGCAGGAGCTGCCCTGGGTCATCCAGTACATACTGTAATAGCGTACGTGTTGTATCGGACCTTGCACAAAAGATGGACAGGGATGCACTTGTGGGAATGTGATCAGCTGTTGACTACCACTACACCCAGTAACCCACTGGTCTAGATGTTGCCCTAGGAAATGGAAGAGTCAGTTCAAGTACCTGTTCCAGTGAATATGGATTTATTTGAAGTGGAACAGCTTCACTATGGGGTACATATGGAGCCTTGGCACCTGATTCAGAGCTAGAGTCCTTGGGGTGACTGGGTATCTGGAAATCAGCTATGGTGCTGGAATGCCTAAAGTCTTTCTACAGACGTTACCCTTTTTTTCATGATTTTTGTTTAGACTGGCGAGAGACATATACAGCAATGCATAAAGGAAGTGTCTAAAACAGGACAGGGCATCTCTTGAAGCAAATATAGCACCTGAAACTACTCTCTTTTAAAGAAAAGATGATCGTATTTAATTAAGCCTTTTAACTCACCTGTAAAATATGTTCAGCTTCTGCTGCTCTTACATGCAAATCCATAGGTGTCCCCTTGGAAGAAAGGACTGTGGTATTTTCCCTCAGGAACAGAGTCGGATCACGGAACTGCCTCACAGCGGTCTCAATAAAATTCAGAAGGCCTGACCCCAGCTCCTCTTTGTCACTGCTAAACTGCACAGCTCTTCAGAAATCTGGATATATTTAAAATCTTAGATTATAAACATCTATACAAGTAAAGCAGAAATGCTGGAAAAAAAACAGGATATTAAACTACAAACTGTATGACACATGATAATAGTGACACATGAAACTAGCCCATAGCATGCTTTTCCCCAGCCACATTAAATATCGGTAAGAGGAGCCTTCACTTCTGTAGAACTGAGTATATTTTTGTTTATTTAGTATCACATTTCTGTGTATTTGCTTATGTAATAATGTATACACATTAATTATTAATAATTTTGCTATGTGGAAAATGTAAATTTCATCTAAATATTGAAAGAAGATCGAGGCTCCCTCGGGGCACAAAGGCCCCAACCTCATCCTGAGTGTAAAACTTAAGGATTTTACAGGACTGCAGAAACATGGCAAAAGAAATCCCCGCCAAGCAGCATTATGACAGATACCTTTTGCTTGGTTTAGCTCCATCTCTGAGAATATTTTACCTGCATTTTATTCATTTGACCCACAGAGAGCATGCTTAAAAGGAGAAGGTAACCCAGCGGGGGGGAAATCCCCTTACTTGCTGTCCAAGATCACTCCATCGACAAAGGGGGTTGATTCTGTAATGATGGAGCTGGGAAGGAAAGAGATGATAAAAGGGTTGGCCAAAACCATGACAGATAAAAAGAGCATCTCCAGAAGACCGTCATTAAATTCATCATCAGGCACCCTCAAGACAACGAACGGAGCCTTCCGCCACAGCAAATGTCCAAGGGGCCGAAGGAGTGTTACCTGCCCAAGGGCACGTGTGTAGTTTGAAATAATCCCCGTCCACAGCTCTGATGTAATTTCTCTTGATAAGCCAAATAAAACGATCATAACGACTAGAAAAACATCAGCTCCGCTCCAAGCTCTGCTGCTGGTGAAGTGAACCTCTTTAGTGCTTTCAGGAAAGCGTTATCAAAATACTGGAAATATTAGAGATGCCCCACTTATGCTGAAACCGGTTAAGTTTTGCCATTTATTTCACTGAGAAGAGGGCCACCTCCTATGAGATGCTTATGTGCTACTAGTTCTGAATAACTTTCCCATTGTATGAGCAGGCGGCTCCATTGATTTTAGCGGTTCCCACTGTCCACTCTTCCATTTGGAAAGCTGTTAATCCGTTTAAATCTTTGCTATATTCTATTTCTGTTGTGAGCTTCTTGTAATTTCCACGGTGGCAGCCTCCAGCTGAAGAAGATGCATAAACTCAGACCTAAAGTAAAGACCTAGGAAAACCTGCTCAAGTTGTATGTTTTAGGTATTTTGCTGCCTGGGGAACTCCATTGGTTGGAGTGATTTAATGCCAGGCAGGTCACTGCAAACAGTGCAGGAAAGCATTTGTACTAAGTGAAACTACTGAGAAACTATACTTATCTACTCTAGCTATATTTATCTAGGTTTTCCAATTTCTAGGCTGTTTTGAGCCAATATGAAGCAGCAGCCATCTAAATGCTGCATGTTTGAATTGCTGTACATCTGTTGGGTCACTGAAACTTTCCTTTGACTGCTCTCAAAATAGTTATCTTAGCAACGCTCGCGTTCTGACTGGAGAAGTAAAAAGGGTAACTTTAAGAGCTCTTTAAACATTTTCCATCTAAACTGAAAAGACCTTGTGTTACAAGAAGCCATGGGGTTGTCTTTCATGACTCGTTGCAGAATAAGATGTCTCAAACGAGGAGAATCCCCAGGCACTTTGTGCTCTCCAGCTACCCCCATGGAGCACCAGAAGAGGAAACCTACAGTAACCTCCGAACAATCCCAGACACCACAGAGCAAATGGAGTTTAATATCAGGTATCATGCCACATTAATACTCCTTCTGTCCTCCCCATCCTCCCCCTCCAAATACAACCCCCCAGACTTTCCAGAAGACTTTGCTAAGCCAAATAATCATAGTGGATACTGTTGGAAATGGAATAGATGCAAGTGTAGATAACCTGTAGTGATTAACACTGACCATGCAAGATTATGCTGCATTAACTGTCTAAGTTTTTTATCCTGCACGGGCACACAGATGTGGCTCTTCATTAGAAACCCACCTGTTATAGCAAGCAGCTGAGGAAGCCATTTTTACATAATTCTCCAGGCGCCTCTCACAACAAACTGATAGTGCTGCCCTGGGTTTTTCTTAATCCCATACATACATTTTTTACAGTTCAAGAGTCAGGGGCTGCCTTTTCCTCCATCTGTGAAAATTCCTTTCTGTGTTAGTGTTTTTTTTTTTTTTTTTGTTGGACTGACCAAACCAAGCCTAAGTTTTTTTTAAGCAGATCTCTAGAATTTAGTTCTTAACCCCACTTACTATTCAGCATATCTCATAAACAGATCTCAGCAGAAATGAAAGTTAAAATAAAAATGTATAGTCGTATTATTTTGTTACAAAAAAAAAAAAAAAGGATGAGTGTCTAAGAGAAGCTAAACCTAATTGGAAATTTCATCAGGAAAGCATAACCAGTTTTTGGCATCAACATGTGCCACAGATGACATAGCTCAAGGTTATGCATGGCCCAGGACCTCCCTAAGAGCCTTTGGGTTTTGGTCAGTTCATACCCTGGCACCACCCGTTAGCTGGAGACCTGCACTGCATTGTGGAAATCATTGGAGTAAACCCGCTGGATGACAAGCCAGCAGTCATGTAAGATGAAGTATTTTGAAAGGTCCGACATGAAGGCTTTTTCAATATTTTGACTATTTGGAAAAAAAAAACCAAAACAAAACAACCCAAACCAGAATTCCATTGCCTTGTATAACGAAATTAGACACCTAAAACCATGGTTTTTCAAAAGAGCCAAATATGCAGCTTTTTATGAAAACATCAAAGCACTTCTGTATGCATATAAATACGGGTGTAAGATGCCTAATCAATAAAAACATCAATAACAGGAAAAAAACTCAAACCTTAACATTTCGCTTTTACTAAGCTGGGCATGTCCAACTGTTAGGGGAGTAACTGTGCCTGACATTTGCAGAGTGCTTTTTAGAGAATTGCTGTTGCAGTATTTTCCTCTAACCTGCACATCCCGGACACCTTACAGCTCAGCTACCCAGGTTGGCCATCAGCTGGCCCTGATCGGGGATGAATTTAACAGGACCTACCACAGGAAGTTTGAAGATACACTGCTTCACCTGGCACATGGGTAAGTTACCTTACTGGCACTGCCAGTCTTCAGATCCTTTTAAAAAACGTTAGGTAAATGGTAATGTTTTGTTAGATAAACAATAACATTTCTGTACACAAAGTAAAAAATTTTATTGCTACTACTGCTGCTTCATACAGAACCTAAAAAACCGAAACAGATACTGCAGTTTGTTTTACAAGGAAGAGCTTTATAATGTAAATTGTTTCCACAGACTACAGCCAAAAGACTTAAATAGTTTCTTGGTATTTGAAATTTCACAGTAGCACAGTAGTTTTCTAGGTTAGACAGTGTCTTTAAGCACAACTGAGCGATGAGAGGTCTGCAGCCTAGTAAGTGTGATAGTTCGGGGCTTAACATGTTACTGCATGTCAAATAATCCACCCAAGCACATACAAGAAAACGTGGCTAGACTAGTTTGAATTGCCTTTTACCTGCTGTGAGCTGACAGTGTTGCCATGGATAGTTATTAACTGCAGATTAACTGCCATGCAGTAACATCCTAACCCGAGACACATAATCTGTGTCTGAACCCCCAAGTACTCACGTGCGGTTCTACCTCTTCTCTTGCTTCAGGGAGAGGATGGTCACTTACTGCAGACTTACAGAGAATGCAATTCAATTACAGCTGTGTTCCTGGACATAGCATATAGTCATAGAACTTCTACCTCAGTAAAGCTGGATTCACACTGCAGAGAGACCTTGTGGGGTTGCTGTGTCAGTCCTGTATTGCTGCCCTGAGCTCTGATTCATTAGAGATCAACAGCTCCTGTTGGGTTGTGCTGTTCCAAGTTTGAAACAAGAGCAAATGCACAAGATCACCATTCAGGAGCTCTGCTGCATGTTTCATTGTGTGATGTTAGTGATCAATTAATTCTGCAAACCAAATTATCTTTCCCTTTCAAAGCCCTACTAAGTTGCCAGGTCGTCTTCTTAAATATTTAGAGAAACATACATGTACACATAGACTTTCAGGAAGGAACATGCTGGAGTTTTGGGTTTCTTTTTGTAGTTTTCTAAACCTTGGTATTTTATTTGCCAATTTTTAGAATAAATTTTCTATCCCCATGCTTTTTTTTTTTTCCTTTTTTGTTTTGTTTTTGTTTAAATCATCAGGGTTGCTATCAGTGTTTTCCAGACATGGAATATTATTAAAAGTGTTATAAGAAGCTTTGGAAATATTTTGAACAATAACTGGACAAAGAGGATCATTGGTTATGGAAGCTGGGTATGCTCTCTCCCTTTTCTCCCACCTTTTTGTTGACAAGTAGGTAACGGCAACACCTAACTCCCATGTAAGTGTCAATGAGTAAAGCATATAATGCGGCTCTAGGTTTGGGTTTATTCCTGTGTTTGTTGGTGTCCCCCCATTACCCATTTTTTTCTTTTTAGGCTGAAATTTCTCATTTCTAGACAGAGTATGGCAAATTTTTGCAAACAGCTGCCCAAGTCCCAAACAATTCACGGGGGCTCCATGCAGAGGGAAGGCATCTCCCACCGTAACAAGCTGTAAGGGTCTGCTCTAGAGGAGATAAGCAGGCCTGCTACCAGCGGTGTTTTACCCTGTGTTCACCCCAGAGAAGAGAGGAGGATTATTTAGAGGCTGGATATGACCCTGCCACTGCAGCAGTCATAGTAGCCGCCGGCAAAACTAGACCCCAACTCACGTTTCTGCAGCAGAACTGGACTGTACTCTCCATTTCACACTGACCTCACAGGCAGGCATTCTTGTTAGCTTTTCTGCACCATCTGTTTGCTGCTTGTTATTTCTGATTACCTTCCCTTTTCTTCCCGCAGATTTGCAGGCTTCCTTTCAGGTGCGTCTGCCAGAAGCTGGTGCCTGCAGCCTTGCTTGTTGTTGCCTTTTGGTGGGCCATGAATTATGGACTGCAGAATTAACACAGAATTACAACAGGAGGTCATTGCTGGACTCTGACCAGTATCATTAACACCCAGGTGGTGGCAGTTGGTTTGTTTTTCAAATTTACACTGATAAAAATCTCTTTTATATTTAAAACCTAGGCTAGTGCTGGGTCACTGCTGTTTCATACCTTTTTTAAAAAAGAAAAATGTTTAAAATAAGGAGGTTGTTGCTGGATAACTGCCTGACTTGATAGTTTTGAAATGTGACTCCAGGCATTTAGAAAGTCTGTCTTTTTTAATGCAATATAAAATGTCTATTTCATATAAACGAGTTTGTTAAAGAGATTCTGGATGTGGGGAAGACTGAAGGCATGCTGGACATCCTTTAAAATTTAACACTGTAAAAGCAATAGTAAAGATTAAAACCATGATACTTTTTTAAAATTAAATTGTTGCTTCAAATGTTTCACAGTGTTATCTACTTTATTTTCCAAGATGGTGCTATCACACATGAGTAACAGTATCTTGTCTTGTACATTTTCCTATCTAAGACTAGAGGACAGGCTTTATTTGATTCTTATGTAGTAAAATTAGCATATGAAATGGTAGTTTATTGGAAAAAGAGTGGTTAGGATGAGCTAGCAAGTTGGTTAGGTTGGTACTTGAGGGTCACTCAAGCCAAGCTATTACTTTTCCAGAATTTTTCAGAAATCTACTAATAGATTTTATATTCTTCTGCCTCTTTTCGAAGTAGAACTTTGAGTTGCCCAGAAAAAACAAAGAATTTGGAAAAGGAATTTTTTTGATGACACATCCTTTTGGAAGGCATGTGCTTAGGGGGAAATAGATGACCAAGGGAAACTTGAGCACAGCTTACAGGATGGAGATGGTGTAGGTGTCACCCTCGCATACCCCGCAGGCGGCCATCAGGACACAGCAGGGTTTCTTCTCTCTACCAAGTGATTCTCTGTGCCTGGGTGTATCTTCCCTACCCTTCACTGTTGAAGCTGGTTTTCGACGTATAGTTACAGACTCTCTGTCAGTGAGAGAAAATGAAAGTGCATCTCTGTGGTTTGGGTATTCCCCTCAGCAGAGGGGATACCTGCTTCCTGCCTAGTCAAGCGACTATTACGGTTAGCGCCCTTTTGAAACAGGAAAATACAATATTTAATGGCCTAGTGATTTAAGCACTCATCTGAGAGGTTGGCGTTTCAAGTTTGAGTCCCTGCTTTAAATCAGACAAGGAATTTGAACCACTCTTTTCTTCAGTGGAGAAAAATGCCAACCCCAGTCAAGTTTAAACAGGTTGAGGGATGTGTTTCCTCTCTTTCATGAATGGTGCAAATCCCATTATGATCCTAACCGCCCATCGCAAAAAATTCTTGGGGGGGGGGAGGAAGGCTCAACTAGAGTATTTCATTCAACCATTTCATGTTAAAGGACTTTGAAATATCTTTGACTTGAAACGGAGAGCAAAAAGAAAGTACGCAAAGAAGGTATGTAGAGGGTGATGGCTCCAGCATACCCTGAAAGTTCAAGCAGCAGCAGATATTCTAGTGTCACCTTTTTTCAAAATACCCTCGAGCCAATTTGCCCTTCAGCAGCAGGTAGGCAAGTTTTTCCTGGAAAAGCACAATCAGCGCATCTGGAACCTTAGTCTCACTTGGGCCAGAAGCTGGCCAGCTGAATTGCCCCTATAACCAAAAACCAGACCAAAGTTTCATCAGCAAATTGACTGCTCTGTTTAACTCCATAACAGCAGTTTGATAGAAAATACGTTAAAGTTATTACTTAGTGAAGGCTAAAAATTCCCATCAAGAGGGTCTAATAAACAATCTATGCAAATGTAATAAAAGTACCAGCTGGCAAAAAATTGATTCTTCCCAGCTGAATCACTTTACAAAATCATTTCAGTTATTTCCAGATAAATAATCTTTATGCACAGGGGAGCAATGATAAACAGGAGACTGCCGCACTGCCTATTCCGTCTGAGAGCTGCGTGAGATGACTGTGCTTCTTCACGCTCTTGCAATCAATAATGTCACATTTTGAATCACAAGGGAGGGGAAGTTCAACATCCAGCATGTGCAGAGCAAAACACAGTCTTAAGGAATATAAAATGCAGTCACACCAACAAAGGAAGGGAAACACAAAGTGAACAGCATCCGCAACAGGAATTGGCACGAACTGAAGTACTGCCACGAGCAGTGATTACCAGGGTCCCCTCTCACCTGCAGAGCTAAGCAAAGAGCCTCTCAGTTACGGCTCCGCACTATGACTCAGGAGACCCAAATTTAATTTTTTTTTTTTTCCTTACTGCACACTTCCTCATGTGACAGAGTTTACGGCACTTCATTTTTTTCCATATCCTGTTTCTGCTCATTCCTAGGTGAAGGAACCACGCTGACTTTTCACATCTTAAAACGTTCAGTTTCCAGAAGCAGAAGGGATAGATGAGTAAGCACATAAAAGAAATGCAGGTAACAGTACTAAGATCCAGGATCCTTAATTACTCCGCATGCCGCTCTCCACCTAGCCACAGACAAGTTTTACAACGTATGAGACACCCTTCCACACATTTACAGCCATACACCAAAGTGACGTGCTGCCAGGCACTACATGAAAGCAAGCCCTGAATGCTCTCGATACAGAGGTATGAAGACGTCTATCGCACTTTTTCAGCTGATATAAACTGCAACATCGACACAAGAGTATGATACCGCTTGGCTTCTGGTTTTGAAGACATGAGGCTCACTGAGGAGCAGCCTCAGCAATGCACGGCTTGCTACCTCGGCTTAGGCTCAACCGCCGCAAAGAAAAGTGCAGTAGCTACGGTTTCTTCTTCCCACTAATTAAACAGGGCCCACAAGAATGGGATGCTCTTCAGATACAGACATCCCGTCAGCACTCTGCAGCAGACAAAGGTGCAAAGATTATCTAATATTCTGCATTTACAGAGATTTTTAGCATGATTCTCCCAAAGAGCTTTTAATGCAGGCAAAGTGTGTAAGAAAGTGAAATGACAGGGAAAAAAAAATATATATTTATGGTAAGAAGAATAAAAATAGAAAACAGGTCTCCAAAATTTCCACAAATGAAGTTAAATAAAAGTCCAGAAACTATAAAGCACTATACTAAAACCAAAATTAGCGCCACCAACATGGCATGCTCAGTTTCAACTATCGTAAAAGCTGGTTTCAAAGTCACTAACATTGCGTTTGGTCTTACAAGATGTAGTCAGAAACTTCTAACACAGCACACAATTCAGCGTTTAATAATATGAATGGGATTTAGCTGAGATATTCTAACCACCTAGTGATGACTTTGGTATGCTTTATCAAGCATAGTAAATAGGAGCCTTCACTGAAATAATTTGTTTTACAGTAATCCCAACCTTTAACTGGCAGCCTCTAATAGTCCAATGATTAAGCATACAAATTCTTCTGTATTTTACTAATCGTTAATGTTTACACATGCCAAAAGTGGAATTTGTACCGTAAAGGTAGGCATAGCTGCCAATTTCAGTTCACAAAAGAACTGTTTAATAATACACTCCACTAAGCAATCATAATTGAGGCCCGTATTTTTAATTCACTCTCACTTTCAGAAATGTGAAATTACAAAAATGATTAAAAATGTCATTGGAAGTTATTCTGCATTTCATAATTAATTATTAAAGACATGTATGGTCATTCGATTTAAGTAATATATCCTAAATTTTTCCTGTATATCTGTTAAGTATACCACTAAAATACCAAAAATAAAGGGAAAAAAAAAAGCTAGAGTTCAGTTGAAGCTTCTGGTCACACTATAATATGCACCACGTAACCTTTCCCTGCTTGTTTGTACATGATCCTCTAGCAAATACTGTTCCCTCGTATTTCCTAAAGCTTTCAGCAGCCCTTACAGACAAGGAGCAAGCAAAGCAAGCATACATTTTCTGCGCACCCTGCAGGTATCTCGCACAGGCTGCACGATGTTGTAACACGACTGGACCTATTTTAATAAGCCAAAGGTTGGTTACAGAATCCAAACCCACGGATTTGGTGCTAAAGCCGTTCCGAGCGCCACCTCGAGCACTGCAGGCACTGCGGAAGGTGCTGGAGGCAGCGGGTGCTCTCCCCGCAGCCAGCCAGCCCAGGGACCTGCCACCAGCCCTCACCCATCCAGCGACAGTCGGTGCCAACAAGGGAACTGGGAAGGTTTTTCCAGGAGGGCTCAGGACAACCCTGTCCTCTCCAACTCATCTCCTGCTTTTGGAAAATGTACAAACTGGCAAAACACAATCAAAAATACAGAGACAACCAAAACACCAGCATTCAAATCCTCCTCCCTAGCACCCTGTTCCCACAGGGTTCACCCTGTCCAAAGGTGCCCTTGAAAAGATCTTTCCACAAAGTTTCCAGCGCTGCTGTTTTCTGCTGCATCAAGAAAAGTCATCCAAAGGGCCAATTCAGCCCACGCAGCCTCAGAGGCTCGGTCAGGGATAGCAAAAGCCCTGCACCTCTGGGGAGGTCGGGAATTTTGGTAAGCTGCTTCACTGTGTGAAACATTCCTTGTCTCTTTGTAACTCAGCACAACCAACGTGGCACTGGACAACTGGAGGGAAAATTACTTCCATCCACGTGTGGACTATAGGCCCGTAATGACGTAGTCCACAGCATTAAAAATTTCAAGAAAAGCTTTGTACGTTTATTTATAGTTTAACCTTAAGAAAATCATGTTCCTAATAACATCTTCTGCCTTACCTGGCTGCTACCTGGCAATACAGACACAAAATAAAAGAATTTTACACAGATGAACACCCCCCAAGTCAGACGAGTTAGAAAACAGGATCAACAACATACCGAAAGCCGTACCAACCGGACGGCTCCTCTAAACGTACCCTCGAGCCCAGCGCAGAGCCCTCCATAACCTGCAGCCAATGGCCCGGTTTTACCCCTGTATCCATGCGGAAGACACCTGCACCAGACAGCCAAAGCGACTGACTATAACTTGAATCCACACCCCCCTACAAAAAAAAAAAAAAAAAAAAGAAAAAAAAAAGGAGAGGAGGTTGCTTGCAGGATTGAGGCCAAACAGAGGCTATTTGGCGTGTTTATTGGCAGTTTTGCAGTCCCGACACAGATGGAAGAGCCAGCCTTTGCTCTCCCCTTCCACACCTGAGGCACACGGGGAAGAAAAACGTTCCTCACGATTACGCGCATGGTGCTTTTTTCATCATGAGAAGCCATGAATGTTTAAGACTTCCTCTTTTGGGAGCACAAAGCTATTCTTAAATTAGGCAGAAAAAACAAGTTGCGTGGCTTTTTCTCAAGAGACTACTTAGGTCTCTGCTGCTTCCTCATCTTCCAGAGCATCTACATGGTTATACTGTTTCCAGGCCTTTAAATTACATTTTTTGAGAACGGCTCCTAGGTGCTTCCCGGGCCCCACTTCGTACGTGTAAGGAAATTCTGTTCCTTGCTTTCTTTCGTATACCGAATGCATGGTCTGTTCCCACATAACAGGTGAAACCACCTGCTTCACTAACAGCTTCTGAATGTGCTTTGAGTGCATGTACTTTTTGCCATCCACATTGGAATAGACACAGACCAGTGGTTTCTGAATCTCAATCGATTTTAGGACTTCAGCCAGTGGCTCTACTGCTGGTTCCATAAGTCTGGTATGAAAAGCCCCACTGACTGGAAGCATTTTTGTACGTGTAAAATAATATTTTCGGGCATTCTCCTGCAAAAACTCCAAAGCCTATAAAAGAGAGAAAGAAGTGAGAGTCTTGCACGACAAAGGTTTACTCAGTCACCCCACAAGAACCGCCTCATCAGACTTATCGTGATAAAGGGATTCTTTTCCCTACCCAAGAACTGAGCACATGCTGGGAAAAAGCCCCACGGATCAAATACTTCTGTTTGGACAAACTAAGGCCGTACATAACTTCCACACAGAAGTGCGAAGTAAAAGTTTTAAAAAATGAAACGTTAAATTCAACTGAAGGGACAAGTTGTTCTGAAGCAATACCTGTAAGTGTCCTGCAATGACTCTGCTGTCTGGAAACAAATAGTTTGAGATTTCACATACGGGGTTTTCTATCCCCAGCGATTCACAGTGTTTACGGGCTTCCAAGCAGGCAAATTTGTAATTTGCCTCTCGCCGACCGATAACAGACAGCATTCCACTGGGGATGGCTTCCGACGCCTTTTGCATGGCTTCGGCGCGCACTTTCACCGCGTACAGCGCTAAGGAGAAAAACAGAGACGCTCGGTAAATATAAGCCCCAGGAGAACACCGCTAAAGGCGCCTTGCATCTGCACGCAAGAAAGGGTGGCTGTTTGCTCTCGTGAAACGTCAATGCTTTTAATGCTGCATTACACATATTAAAGTGAACAGTGGAAGTAGAAAGTAAAATTTATCCTCTAATAAAAAAAGCTGGGGGGGGAGGGGGGGGAACCAGTGGTAACAGGCGATGCTTTGGAAGAAGCATGGGGCGGGGTGGGGATCCTGCCAGAGGGTTCAGCACGTTCCCCGGGCACCTTCGGCAAAGCCCAGGGCTCCAGCGAAGACCAGCGCCGCGAACTCCCCCACGCTGTACCCCGCCGCCGCCACGCAGCTCTCCACCACCTGCACGGAGACAGACCCGAGGCCAAACATCAGCCGGCTCCCGCGGGGGACGCCCGAGAGGCCGCGGCGCCCCGTCTGCCCGCGCCGAAGCCATGCGGCAGCCGCCCGGCGGGCCCGAGGCCCGAGGCCCGAGGCCCGAGGCCCGAGGCCCGGCCGCCCCCCGCCGCGGCGCGCCTCTCACTTTAGGCTGCTGGTGGTTGAGCTTCTCCACGGCGGCCAGGGAGGCGACGAACACGGCGGGCTGGCAGTGCCGGGTGCGGTCCAGCTCGTCCCGCGGCCCCTCCAGGCAGAGGGAGAGCAGGTCGTAGCCCAGCACCTTCTCGGCCAGGCGGTACATGTCCCGCACGCCGGGGTAGCGCAGCAGCCCGCGGCCCATCCCCACGAACTGGCTGCCCTGGCCGGGGAAGAGCAGCACCGTGCCCTCCCGGGGGGACCGCCGCTCCCGCCTCGCCGCCGCCGCCGCCGCCGCGGCCGGCTCCTCGGCCCCCACCGAGCTCTGCAGCAGGTCGCTCAGGGTCGCCGCCCGGTCCCCACCGCCGGGGCGGGAGCTGGCCCGCCGCCGCGGTGCGCCGCGGAGGCCGCCGCGCCCGCTGCAGCCACCAAGCCGCCATGTCGCCGCGGCCCAGCTGCCCATGGCCGCCGCCCGCCCGCCTGCGCCGCCGCGCCCCGCGTTGCCACGGGAACCGGGCGGCCCCCGCCGGCAACCACCCCCCCCGCCGGGCGCCGGGAGTAGCGCGGGGGGAGAGGGAGGGAGGTCGGCCGGCCCCGGCGCTCCCCGCTCACCGCCCTCAGCCGCGCCCGCTGCCCTGGGCCCGGCCCGCGCCGCGCCTCCCGCCCGGCCCTGGAGGACCCTCCTCGGGGCGGGCCCCGCCGGCGGGAGGGGCCCGGGCGGTCCTCGGGGCGGGCACTGCCGCCTCACGGCAGAGGAGGCGCGGCGGGCAGCGGCAGCGCGGGAGCGAAGGTAACCGCGGGGCTGCCCTGCGCCCCCCGCGCGGCTCGGCCCTGCCTGCGGGACGGGACGGGACGGGGCGGGGCGGGACGGGGCGGGGGAGCCCGCGGGCGCGGCGCGGCCCCGCAGCGGGGCCCGGCACAGCCGCCGGAGGGGCCGCTGCGGCCGGGTCCGGGTCCGGGTCCGGGTCCGCCCGTCCCCGCCTCACCCCGGGCAGCCCCTGCGTGGGTCCCGGCGGCGGCACCGCTCCGGGAGCCACCGGGCCCCCACCGCGCCGCCGGGCGGCCCTCGCCTCCCCGGGGCCGGGCGGGCCGCGGGGCGGACCGCGGGCTGGCGGAGGAGTTGGAGGAGGGCGTCCTGCGGCGAGCGCGGAGCAGCTGGCGACAGCCCCGCGTGCCCTGGCCAGCGGGTCCCGCACGGGCCGGCCGGGGACCGGCCGCGGGCGCCGGGTGGGGACACCGCCCGGGGGGCACCGGCACCCGCCGCTGCCCTTGGCGGTTCTGCTGGCGGGGCCGCAGCTCAGGGGCAGAGGGGATTTAGTCAGGGAAACGCTGACCGCTCTTCCGTGCCGGTATCTGGCATGGAAAGTGTTTTGTATTTTGTTTTGGTTTTTTTTTTTTTAAAAAGGAACTAAACAAGGAAACTTACTATTAATTTTCTTTTTGCGTATGAGTTTTCCAGTGGTTCACAGCTGTCCAGCTGTGCACGCACGCAGCTTCGCAGCTCTCAGTCAGACACGGTGACTGAACAGCAGATACCACACTGCTTACTCCTCTGCTCTCACGGGGCCCTCCAGTTCTGCCTTCTCGCACAATGCACGTTCACTCCGTGCACTCGAGTGAAGATTTATTTCGGGCTGCTATTTAAGTAAAGGTATTTTCTTTCAGTGTTGCTGTAATTTGCTCTTAATTGGACATTTCTTTAAGGGCGAAAGAAAGGGGTTTTTTTCTTCTGAATTTCCAAGTAATGCTTATAAATCAACACAAAGTGCACTTCACTAATTTGAGCATTCAATGGCCGGATTATTTAAAAAAAAAAAAAGGTGAAAGTTGCCATGCCAAAGTTGCAGTTGTGCCATGACTTTGCATCACTTAAAGTTATGAAACAGTATCAAGCAGTGAGTCAGACTTCACAGAGCAGTTTATTAAAGGTGATTGTATTAGTTTAACTTAGGAGAAGAAAAATGGATCAGAACAGCAAGAAATTCTCTTGACTTCTTATTCGGGCTGATTCAAAAGGATCACAGGGAGCAGATTTTGCTCACTTTTCTAATCTCTATCCTATGTTGCTCCGTAAGATGGTTTCCTCCGTTTTTGTCAGCCTCCAGGTAAAATACCCGGAAAAGCCAGCGAGCTTCTCACTTTAGCTGAAATATGTGGGCAGTAATATAGAATATATGACTACATCCCACTCCGTGGCTGCCTCCACCTGTAATGTAAGTGCTAATACCTCTTGTGCTAAGCTGAGAGGAGACTCTGGGTGGCAAGTTATGAGCCGGGCCAACTGAGGTAGTACCTCAGTGGAAACTCTGAGAGCAACTCCTGCTCTCGTTGTGTTTAGCTTGTGCGCTAGAGCTTGTAGGCACCCTTGCTACCAGCGGCCCCGACAGCAAGGGCCACCCTTTTTGCACTAGGCCACTGGGTTACAGTTCACCCTGCCGGACACCCGTCAAGCCCTGGGAGGAGTCACGGTTGTGACCTTCACCGTTTGATACTTTCAGAGGCAAAGCCCAGGGCAGAGTCCGGTTCCTGCAAACCACCGCAGCAGCCCAGGTAGTAACGCTGCGGCTGTGAGCACACCTCAGCACTACCATTTTATCTTTGGTTTGCTGTAAAGGGCACAGTCCACTTGTAAAGCACTTAAGCTCACCAGTGGTGACGCCCCATGAATGTCCCACTGCTACTGAAAGCATCCGTTGGATGTGGCCCTTGGTACATTTTACCCTGTTAAAAGAGTATGTGGCAAGCTGAAAAGAGTCAGGGCTAGCCAGCACTTAAACTAGAAATATCCAAGAGAAACTGAACTTTTTTAAAAACAGATGTGGATGACACTTTCCAAGTGGGTGGACAAAGAATAGGAAGAAGAAAAACCCCCAGCAGGAGGTTGGGTAGCTGTTTGGAAGGAAGGTAGTCAAAGGGATGTTTTGTCTTTAAAGTACACTGAGCGCAGAGGATTTTATACAAACAGACATGGGGAAAATTAGAAGAGATTGAGCAGTAAGTGGCAAATTATCACCTGGGAAGATTTTGTTCTAGCGTACATTTCAGTTCCCAGTATGTGAATCCTCAATAAATCATAGATTTATTTGCACAACTTGTGCTCTGCCATTTTAAAAGAAGTGTAACCTGGGCACTGAGATTTGTCGTCTCTAAACCTGATGAGTACACCTTGCATTAGATCCTTAAATACCGTAATTTTTATTTTTAGTTACAAATACATATTATAAACATACACTACACACGTTTTTGTTAGATATTTATATTGTATTTAGATTACCTAATATATACTGTTTTGAGTTTGTCTATTACTTGATTAGATAACAAAGATAAGACTGCTTTTTTGTGGTAGCCATATTCTGTGTCACAGACTGTGATGTCATTTTGGTTTTAGTATTGTGGTTTCCCAGGAGTTAAAGCCACAACAGATGTAAATAGGTTATCAATATAAATTTATCAATATAAATATGCACCCCTTAATTTGTCAGACAGCTATCTTGGGAAGAAGCTTTTTCCCCAGGGAAAATTTGCATGCTGCCTCTCAGACCTGGGTAGAATCTTATCTGCCCTCAAAAAATATACTGTAGAGGATGAGAGGGAGGGTATGTATCTTGGGGGACCCCCCTGACCTCCAGTACTTTCACAGCTTTGTCAATCTACCTCAGAATGGCTGGGACTAGAAACCCCAGAACCGCGTGCGTGATTTAGCCCTGCTGAGAGATTTTCCTTTGTGTTTTTAATGCAATAGCTATAATTTAAGCCCCATGTGATTGGGTAGCCAGCACTAAGTTGCACAAGAAAGGGATTAGTCAAGAGGTTTATCGGAACAGGGATATAAGAAAATGTAATGAAAGTAGCTGTCCTTTCCTTCCTTCTCCTTCCCACTGACCAAGCTCTCCCTGGAAATGTCTGGAGAAGGGGAAGGGACCCACCCTGCCTTTCAGAGACCTGCTCGAAGCAAAGAAGTGGTTTAGTTCATTTTTCATCAGGCTGAAGCAAGCCAGCTCTTCTGTCATGATATATCTAGCCCCCCCCATAGCGCACCTCATCCCTGTTTTTGGGTGCACAATGTTTTTTCCAGAAGGAGGAGGACACTGAAAGCTTCTGTTGGATTTTCTGCATGTTACACTACCACAGAGAAAAAAACTACAAAAAAGTAGAAACCCAGAAGCAAGTTGCAGTATTGGGTTCCCCCCCCCCCTTTATTTCTCCTGTTACTTTATGTAGCTAGAACCATCTCTGGGCAAGTCGGATGTTTTGAATACCTAGAGAAATTATTTTAACATGTTTGTAAAACAAACTGGCCTGCTGCAGTCCTCACTGCACTGCTGAAACTGCCTGAAGTCAGACTAGGGCTAAACAGAAAATGGGCAGGATGATGAAGAAAATGTTGCAGAGCAGAGATAAGAGATGGAAACAGAAATAAACAAGTTAAGTGTGTGTGTGGAGAAAAGATTTCCAACTGTGGTGGTTCTTAGAGGCTGTTATCTGCTGGGCACGTACAGATATCATCCACAGACACCCCGGTTTCTTCAGCATGAAAATCAGGGTGCAAGAATATTGTGCAACCAGATCTCACTCTGAAGTGAAGCTGGGATATGATTGGGAAAGTAGTAATTATTTCTAGGTTGTGTAATATAGATGCAGCCACAGGGGCTGTGTTAGCAAACTTGTGCCATGTAAGTTATCACCAAGTAATTGCAGGATTATCAGCTCTACACTAAAAGGAAGTCAGGGCTGATAAACCTTTATATACTGTGACTACATTACTTTCAAAAACTGAACTGGGCGTTCTCTAAACATTGCACAGATCTCGTGCTGCACAGCTAACCAAACAAATGCTACAGCACTGACCGAATGCACCAACTCTCCCATGCACCCCTGCCTTTTACTTACTCTCTGACTAAAGACCTACGGCAAGTAACCAGAGGAAGACGGACATGGCTTCTTCCAAAATCAACTAGTGCTGCTCCCTGAGTTAGCTACTGTTTTTATGGGAAATTGATACTAGCATTTAAATTTCCTGGGAATTAAAAGACAGGAACTCCCACAGCTGCTGGACAGCTGTGGTCTACTAGGCCGAGCCTACCAGCACATTCCGATTTTGCTGCATGGCTTCGTTCCTCTTTCTCCTTGGTACTATGCAAGAGAGAGTATTTTGCCATGCTTGTCAAGTCCTGAGAAATACTATAGGAAAACACAGTATACAATTAGAAGCAATAGTAGTCAAAAGACTGGGACACCAACATTCAATTCAAGCCGGTACATTCAATCTCTTCGCTTCTATTTTTTCCCCTTTTCTGTTCATGCACGTCTTCACTTTCCCTGTTTTTTTTGCTTTGTGCCTTCCCTGTTTCTGTTTGCCTGCCTGATTTTCTTTCTCTTGTCACTTCAGAATTATGTCAGCGTTCCTCCTCCAACATGCAGAAGGACAGACTCGTAGCTACATCATTTATTCACTAATGACTGCCGCAGAGCAGTATGCTTCCAATTTGATAGTATTTAGCACTTTCAGCTCGCAGAACACTTTCAGACTTTCTTCCCTGGGGAAAAGCTGACAGAACCCCTGACAAAGTCCAGTTACTTAATACCTGCAGGAAACCACCCTGATATTGTTATATCCAAATAAAGCGTAAACCCCTTTAGGTCCTTGCTTATCACTTTAAAAAAAAAAAATTAGCATTTGACAGCCACGCTGGAGCTGCATAGACAACCAGCACTTTACAGCATGTGTACAGAGAACCAAGCCTAGTGTTCTCTCTGTAGGCAAAGCAAGAGCGACAGGGTTAAGCATTAGTGAGATCTTAGTAAATTTACATTTCTAACTTAACCTTTGGGAATTACTTATCTGAAGGTAACCAAAAAGAATCATTGTGCTTGGAGCTCTTGTTCTCATTACACCTTGTTGCTCCTGCACATAGCAATTCCTTCACATCCCAGTAAAAGCAGAGCCTTTCATGCTGTCAATATAGGTGACAAGCAGCGTATGCTGCGGCTGACAGCCTGCTCCCTCAGGAAACTAACAATACAGATCTAGGCATAAGAGAACGTGTTAACTCCTTTGCTCCATTTAAGACACTCCCTGGTAAATAGCGAGTACAATCCATTAGGCAGGAAGTATGGCAGCAATGACTACAGCAATGAGCTACGCAGATTTTTGTCCTCCCTTCCTTGCTGTCCATCCTCCACCCACGACCTAATTGATACTATTCCAGCAGACTAACACATTGTTCTCCCACTTCTCCTTCTCCCCAACCTTAGTTCTGAATTCTTCCCTGCTTAGTTTTTCTTTTGCTCGTTCATTCTTTTGCTCTGTTTTTGACTTTGACTGTTGTACTGCTTTGTCTCCTGCCTTTTTTGTGTACATTCCTACTCATTGCCCTCCCACGACTCTCCCCGTGGCATGCCCACAGCCCAGCAGCCTACATGCCCTTTCTTGTTTACTCCTTACAAACTCTCTAATCCTGCATGCTCTACCAGTCTCTCCACGCTCTCTGTTTTGCCTTCAAAATTCTGCTCTGCTTCTATCACCTGATCCCATGCAATCTGGCTTGGGGTCCCAGCCACTGAAATCTCTTCATTAAATCTGCGTAACTGTGTGGGCAGACCCCTGAGTACAGGGACAAAAACCATAATGCAAGAGAGCTCCCTTGCTGGCCAAGCTTATACCTGTTCTCTAAACAGAAATCCACTGTACCAGCAGAACGGTGACAGTGAAACGTCATCTGTGCACCATTTCCTATCAGTCTGAGCACATCTGTTATAAGTGGGATTTCCTCTTCCCCACTCCCTGCCTCCTCATCCCACCAGTCATAACTATAGCAGTACAAACTTTTAAACATAGGCCAAGACAACAGCCAAGTCAATAAGGTACTTTTCTTTGACAAGCCTCTGAAATGCTGGTTGCTCTGTAACTTTATTTTTTCTCTTGGGGCTCCCACAGTTGCTCTTCCCCTGCTGCTGCAATCTCTCTTACGATTCCTTCCTGCTGGCTCCCCCTCCTGCAAAACAGATGAACAGGAATTGGGTGTATTTGCGTACCGTATATTTGAAAAAATAACACATTTCAGTGTTGCCCTTTTTTATCATACCTCTAATCTGTTTACATTTTAGCAAGCTAACACAGCTTTTCTGTAGCATTTGGCTTTTAGCCAGAAAATCTGCAATGAAGCTTTTTCCTGCTCACTTGCTTACTTTTTTTTACTGTTGCCTGTAGTCTAACTAAAGCAGTGCGGCCTACCAGAGCAGGGCATTGCTTAGTCTTACTTCTGTCGGCACATTTAATTCAGTACGCCTTATGGGCTTGGCAGCTAGGATTGCTGCAACTGATTGAGTGCTTCATGAAGAAGCCACAGGTGTACTCCCCACCTTTCCACTAAGATCTCCTTCCTCGTTTACCGAAGCATCATTTAAGTACTTACCTTCTCATTGTCCTCCCTGGTGTTTATTTTCCAAGGCAGCTTCTCAAGTGTCTGCTACTAATTCACATCACTCTTACTAGCCATTGAACACCCTTAGAAGCCTTTTGAGGCTAAAAATGCAACACAATGTTTAAAATTATTTTGCTTGAGCACAGGAAAACACACACTGTTTTCTTACTCTTGACTACGCCATTCCATTGAGTGAATGGATGGCCTCAAGTTGCACCAGGGGAGGTTCAGGCTGGATATTAGGAAAAATTTCTTTACTGAGAGAGTGGTGAAACACTGGAATAAGCTGCCCAGGGAGGTGGTGGAGTCACCATCACTGGAGGCGTTCAAGAAACGTGTGGACGTGGCACTGCGGGACATGGTTTAATGGGCATGGTGGTGTTGGTTGATGGTTGGACTTGATCTTACAGGTCTTTTCCAACCTTAGTGATTCTGTGATTTTGGTGGATACAGAAATACACACTTAGTGTCGCCCCCCCGCCCCGCCCTGGAGTTCGTATAATATTGAACTGCTTATTCCTCTGGCATACTTACGGGTGAGAATATTTGTGTAGGTAAGATTCAGTAATCTTACTGCGCAAAGCTGAGAGGGAAGTAGCACTCAGCACTCACCTCAGCACCCACCCCCACCAAATGTAAATGTCAGGTTCCGTTATAGGGGTGAGTATTGTCCAGTGAACCTGGTACAAGATCCATTAATTTCAGCTGCAGTCTTTCTCAGTGACAAGACTAGGCTGTGGATCAGATCCTACACATGGGTATATTTCTAAAATCAGCTAAAAATGGAGTATTTTTGTAGCTTTAAGAATTGCTCTGCCAATCACCATGTTTGGGTTTGTTTCAGATTTACTGTCTCAATGGAAGTGGTACCAGCCTGGGGCCCAGCAGTGGGTTTCACATTCCTGCCCCATGCAGGTGGATTTTTAGGAAGCAAGATAACCAAAAAGGAAATCCCAGCGTGGTATGAATCTCTACAGAAGCCATCCTGGTGTCCACCTAACTGGGTGTTTGCTCCTGTTTGGGGAACTCTCTATACATCTATGGGGTATGTTTTTCGTATTGTATCTGATCTTAGAGTTGCTTATTGTATAATGCTGGACCAGAGAACTATTATTGTATTCCTGTGGCTGTACCTGTTTAACAGGTAAAAACAGGTCTTGGGAGTTGTGCGTACAAAATATCCTATCAGACTCACATACAAGTACCCACATCAAAAGCAGGAGTTTGAAAAGCTGCCATTAATGTGCTTTCCTCATTCATTCTGAGGGGAAGACGTGACAAGCTGGCAGCGATGGAGCAAAGCAGCACTGGGATTTCTTCTATGTATGTCCTTCAGTAGTTTCAGGAAAATCAAAAGAAAGGGAGGGGAGGATTGGGATAGAACTGTTCTAACCAACCTCAATTAAAAGAAACCAAGATCACAATATACACGTCCTTTTGAATAAAAATGCCAGGCTGTTAAACTGTAAATGTTTGAAGCCATCTACCGCCTCCTTATTTAACTAGTTTAAAATACTTGACAGCACAGCAATTACTGTCAAATGAACAGGGAATCATAAGGCCAAATACCATTCTCACAGGTACCTTAAAAGTGTAATAATACTGTATTTTGGCAGCTATTACTTTTAATAAGATGTAGCAAAAGTATTTATAGAAGTAGGTTGTCTCAGGAGGTTTTTTTGGGCAGTTTTGATACTCCTTACAACCTGCTCTAGAAGCTGTCCACCCAACATTATGTGCTTTTATAACTCTGGTGAGCTGTGCCCCCAGGGAGAGGTGGCACTCTATTCCTAGAGCCTCAACTGAGGTTGGTGCAGCCCCCAGGCACAAAGTGATGCTTTCTGTCTGTTCTGCACTTGGGAACTACCTACCTACCAAGATTCAGCATGTTTCTTCCTAGCTGTCAAATACACATTGTTGCTAATCCAATAGTAATAGTTTTAGGCTGCAATATGCCTTTTATGGCTTACCCTTCCCATTTCTTCTATCACGTCAGTACATTTTTAGGTGATTTGTAGTTTGTATATAGCACTGGCTTAACTATATAAAGTTTCAAAGAGACCAAATCTTTTCCAAGTTAACATTACATAGTCATCCTGCAGGTTATCTTAAATACCACACCACCTGTTGCAAAATACAGCAATGATGCAATGTCTGAAACTGTATCTGAATGCTATATTGGCGCTCTCACACGTTCTCTCCTGTTGGTTTCCTTTTCTTTCCAGAAAAGCTTTGTAATTTTTATAGCCTCATGTACTGTCCCTCCTTTCCCATCAGTATTCTCGTTTTCTTTTTCCTCTTACAGAGTGTACTTTTTAAAATTGCTCCCGACTCTTGTCTATTCCAAGAGTTAGCATTTGAATCAGATCATTACTGTCCTGTGAATAAAAAATGCCTTTTATTAAAGAGACAAGAGCTGAGTGGCTTTCCCGTGAAGGGCTTCCTTCAAGTTGACTGCACAATTTGTAACCCTGTTTCTGGATTCCTCATCATAAACCTGGATATCAAGTTAAATATTTTAAAAATCTAAATTATGACAGCTTATCACTTTGATAATATCAGGATCAGTATATTCTGAGGTGGATGGTCCCAGTTATGTGCTATAAATCTAGCTCAGTGAAAAGGTAGTATTTATTACCAGGCCTTTTCTTCTGTAATCCATCATGTGCACACATTCCTTGAATGATCAAGACATCTTACTCCTTCAGAATCTCTTGAATATACTAAAAGCAGGAAATAACTAAAAGCGAGATTTAATAAGCTTACATGCATTTCTTGACATTTAGCTTCTAGCAGATTTGTACATCATGATCTTGGTCTGAAGTGAAAGTTGGATGTAGGAATAACTGTAAGTCCACACTGTGGCTCTGTAAATCGCTTAGGAACAGATTTGGGTCCTGATGCCTTTTACAAAGATAAACTATTATGTTCCTAATGCTTACCCTGCCCCCCGTTTCTTTTGTTAATACTCTCTGCAATCAAACTGCCAAGATACCAAAGCTGCATTGTTCAGTCCTTATGCAAGTAATGGCCAAGAAGCAAGCTTAGGTCACTAACTGGGTTAAACAGAAAAAAGAAAATCCTTCTTGTATGACCTACAAACAAAGACAAACTCCTTGCAATTACTCCTATGGATGTTTGTCTGCTCCTAAAAAAATAACACAAGTTGGTCTCCGCCTTTGCTCCACTGCCAGCAGAAATATGTATGAGCCACCTGCCACCCAGCATGGCTGCACAGTCCGGTTCACATTTCTACCAGGAAGGTAATGTCTAAAGCGAAAAGTCAAGCAAGAGCGAAAGAAACAGTCTTAGGTGATGAATGCTCCCTGTTCTAATCGGGCTCCTTCAGTGCAAAACTAAACCTTATATTGGTAAACCTCCCAAATCCTGAGAATTCCTGTCTTCAGCAGCTTACATTCTAGGATCCATCCAGTGAACTGTTCTTCTGTGGCATTAAGAAGATCTGTTCAAAATCTTCAAAATGTTTTTGGAAGATCTTTCAGTAGCCAGGATACCACAGACAGGAAGGGTGCTGGATGCTCCTTGTGGTTAATTCTTCCTATGGAAGTCCTAAAATCTTTGTTCTCCCCGTCTTTGTTCCATCCACTCCTCCCTTCTGAAATGTGACTATAGGGTTGCTCCTGCTCTAACACCATCCATACCCATACTCACCTGTGCTTTGGGATGCCATTCATTTTGTCCATTCCCACCTCAATTCCTACTTCTCCTATATTTCATCCATTTTAAAAGGTTTTATTTTTTTTGTAACGTATTTTAAAACACCATCTCCCGTACCAAAATTAACAGTTTCTTCACTGTTTAGAGACTTACCTTTTATCCTTGCATCTTAGACCTGGTTCCATTTCAACACAGCATTCTCTTAGAAGACTAAGTAGCAGTAGGTCATCTGCTCCACTGCACCCAGAAGCGAGATCTCTGGCAGGACAGGGAATTCTTCTCTCTTCATATTGCTATCCGCAGCAGGTGATAAACCCCGTGCTGTCAGTTACTCTGCCAAGCAGTGCCTGGATATCTACTTTTCCAAATGCATCTAGACCCTAGCACTGAAGTTATTTCATTTGATCAAGAATGTGTGGTTACTTTTTAACCAAAGTACTGATTTACACCTTCTATTTGCTTTCTCCAGATATGGCTCCTACCTGGTGTGGAAGGAACTGGGGGGCTTCAATGAAAAGTCAGTGGTTCCTCTGGGTCTGTATGCAGGGCAGCTGGCATTAAACTGGGCATGGACTCCAGTATTTTTTGGAGCTCACAAAATGGGATGGGTAAGTGGAGAAGTAAGTTTCTTAGTCATAGGCTTCTGCTGTCATTTGCAAGATGCTAAGATGAAAGATTTGTCATAATCTTTTCTCCCTGAAAATGAGCCTGAGTACAGAATATGGCTTGCAGAAGTTTTCTAAAATTCTCTTTAATGCATGCCACCAGCTGCCTGAGAGAATTTACATATCCACAACATCCTTAAACGTTTAGATTTCAAGAAGCTCTTTCTGCCACTCTTTGATAAGAGCTTTCTGTGACTAGAAAAGGTAAGCATTTATGCTTTACTAAAATTCCCAGGTATCTCTGGCAAACAGCAGTGATAAGAAGCTTATCATAACATTACTCAGGTAATCAGCACCCATTTTAGACAGGACTAATTTTCTGCAGTCTGAAGAGAAACAGCTTGCCTCAAAAATAAAAATCAATAAAAAAAAGTATTTGCCCAGTTCTCTAAATATACATGCAATGCTGTAATTGTGGAAGACTTTGCAATCTGTCATTGATTAATTCACACTGCATTTCTTCAGGTAGCATCTATGACATGAAAAGACTGGGTAAGTTTACTTAGCTAAGTGACTTGCTCGAAGTCACACTGGGTTTGTAGTCAATGTAACACTCCCCACTCCAAAAAAAGAGGATATGGGTAAGAGGGATTTTATTATCCCTCTGCTGCTCCTAGCTGCAATGCCCTTTCTTGTAACTGGTGTATCATTTTATGAGTCTAATTGACTCATAACTCAGCAGAAATCTTTTTTTGCTGGCTGGTTTTCTGAGAAGGAATTAACTCACAGAGGGATCCAACAAATGCCAGAGCTAAGTCAAAAGAGCCACACAGACTTATCTAGTCAAGAAAATGCAACAAGTAAAACCAACGCTAACCACCTTCCTGTGTTTCAGGGATTGGTGACTCTCCTGCTCACAACTGGTACGGCAACAGCTACAACTGCTTCCTGGTATAACATCAACAAAACAGCAGCTTATTTGATGGTTCCTTATTTAGCGTGGCTAACCATGGCTTCTGCGCTCAATTACCGTATCTGGAAGGACAATCGCAACAAGAAACAATCTGAATAAACAGTTTTCATCCAAGAAGATTATTTTTTTTCACAAGAATTTTCTAAATAAAGTTATGGCCTTACTTTATTTTTAGCTGAACTACTTACACCATTAGTTTGCTAATTACAAGTTGACAAAGCAGTACTTGTTTAAAACAAACACGTCTTTATTAGGCAAGTCACAAAGGGGTGTATGCCTGACTGGGTTCTATAGTAAACTAAAAGATAGTGCTGATTGAAAAGTACTAGTTTTCTATATTACATCATTACATTTTATAAGACAACAGCATTTTAACTGTTTTACCAGAAATAAGCATGAACTCCAACTTCATTACATTCAGAGGAAGAAATCCAGCCATATGTTAAACACAACTTCCAGAAAGCTGCTCCTAACAGTGACAGGTATGACTGTTGTCTGAATCTTTCATGTTTACCACTAGACACGGTGCTTTAGTGCTATGATGTGTCCCACTACAGCTGCCAGATGTTTATCTTCTGGTCATTGTACTCTGGAAATGTTTAAGACGAGATCTTTTTCACAATTTGTGCCTTCCCACTTTGAAGCGTTGTAAAATCTACTGTCAGCTAAATGCATTAAACTACATGTAAACTTACTAACGTTGTTCTTCTGTTTTTATTGTTTTTAAATGGTTTTGAGCGAAAAATACTGAAGGCAGCAGGATGCTATAGCCTCAAAGATAGCCCCTTCATCTCTCCTCCTCACCATTGCAATGGGCAAGACAAAACAGGACATTCAGAGCGCCTGGACAGAAACTGAGAGGACCTAAATATTCAGCAGCCCCTCTGAGGCATCACCAGCAGCACTGGCCAAACAGCCCTAACATACTCCACCTGGACCCGCAGTGTGATGCCAGTTCACCACTAGACCTTGACACTGGAACAGCAGCCAAGCCACGATGGGTCTGTTACCCAGCAAGGCAGTACATACGCCATAGCTACTAGTGTCTCCTACCTGCACCTTCTCACTTTAGGTGCTTAGAAATAGAAAGAAGGATTTCTCCTCTTCAGGGTTATGGTAGCTGACATGGTAAGATCTGGGATGCTTAATTCAACCAGTTGCTTCCTATAAAACATCTCTTTTGTCTAAGAGCACAACAACAGACTATTTTTGCCCATAGCTTCTGGTCCCACTGCACAAATCTTACTAATTTTTTAAAGTTATTCTTCTGGTTTGCTAAGTGTGCTATCACTTTTCCCTTTGTGATGAGGGAAACCTTCCCCTTTACTCTAGATCCACAGGCACTTTGTTAAATGTTTTCAGGTACTTTGAAAGCAGAAGTGCCTTTTGCTCTCCTACAAGCGATATATACATCTGCTGAGCAGCACTGCATGTCCCCGTATGTCCAGTCTCAAGCACCCGTTACTATATTCTGTATCACAGCCAAATGTTTTCCCTGCATTGGAAGTAGTCACACCATCTATGTTAAGCATTTCACCATGTTTTTTTTAATCACATTTAAGTAAGGAGTCCAAAAAAGTTCTGACTCATGAACAGGAGACTGATACAGCTGTCAGTACCACTTCTGGCTGTACAATCCAGCTTTCCCTTCTGCTCCACCTGTGCAGTAACTGAATTTTCCTAAGACACAGATGGTTTATTTCTACAGCCTATGTTGCAGTCAGTGGAAAGAAGCAGGTTTCTGCAGAGCAGCCTGAAATAGCCTAAAATATCCCTCTCCCTTCCTGATCATGAGGGATAACATGTTGCATATTTGCAAAGCATGAAGCAAGGTTTAAAACATTTACACAATTTTCTAACTGCACTTCGCTCTCAAGCAGATGCTGATCGGTGCAACTAGCTTAAAAAAAATACTATCCACATAATACATACTTCATGATGGACAGCAGAATTTTTGCAACTTGTACATACATACAAAGCAACATAATACAGCCTAAAATTGCTAAATTTCAGCCAGTTACCCTGATTTGAACAAGGAGGAGAGAATGATTAATTTCAGACTGACATCCCACTTGCAAATACCTCTATCTTAGGTCGTAAACTCTGAAGTCCAAAGACTACTTGGGCTTCTAGCAGAGTTTCCCAGATCCCTTGCATTCCTTCAGGTTTCTTCTGCATTCCTGTGCTGCTCTGGACATTGCATCCTTCTCACTTCCTGCCTGACCCCTTCTCAAATATCTAGTTTCTTTAAGGGGCAGACTAAAGATGATAGCCAGCAGTACAGGGTTCCTAAATGTTGTGGGGTTTGTTTGCCCTTTTTTTTTTTTAAAATGAAAAAAGTGGGAAGAGCCATCAAATCTTTTGTCTCATTACCCTAGTAGTTCACTGCACTGAAATACCGTATTATTTTCCCATCAGAACGTTTTAGATCTTTGTATAAGAAGGATATATAAGAAAGATATAAAAACTCCAACATGATTCAGTAAATTATAGTTTTAATGTTGACATGGGGAACTTGTGCAATGTTTCCCAGCAAGCAAGCAATCAAGCTACCTGAGAAACTAGTCAATTGCTCCAGTTACTGCCCTATTTTGAGGTCTCCCATATTCAATAAACAAGACATTTGGTCAACACAAACTGATGATTTATAGAACTAAGCAAGACAAGGAAAATGCAGACAAAATTATCATCAATACAGTATATGGTATAAGCATATTCTTCCGATATGAATTTTTTTTTTCCTGGGTTACCACTATAGGAAAATAGTTGCATCAGCAGCTCATAGAACTGAAATATATATCTTGCTGTTAAGCATATCTGTGAAGGAAATTAAGAGTCAAGCCTCCTGTGGCTAGACAATGCATGTCACATGGCAGCTGTCTGTTTCATCCAGAAATAGGGTGCTGAAGACATCATTAAAAAAGGTAGGGTGGTATTTGCAGGCTCTGTCACAGTCAGGATTAAAGTTCACCTCCAGGATCTGAGGCTGCATAGTTTTTTTCCCTGTAAAGGGGAACACAAACATTGCCTCTCAATACAAGCTCTATAGAGATCCTGAATCACTACCTGTCTTTAAAAGTCAGAGATTATAGAAAATGACTGGAAAAAGGTATCTTTTATGACCCAAGCTGGCAAACCAGTAGGGTGTTTTTATTTCAGTGGCCTTGGTTTTTTTTGGAGGGATGGAGGTTTGTTCTACCATCATGATCGAGAGGACAATTACCCAATAGATTCTGCAATCACTGTGCTAATCCAATGCCTCATTTAGAATGCGAATTTGCAGCAATTTAATAGGATCTCCCTGATACAGCTGTCTTGCTTGACAGTCTGAAACATCTTCCAGACAACTCTGCTTCTTTAACGTTTCAGTACAAACCTTCCTTTCTTAAAGCTCTTAGATATCTACCTTTCTAGTTCTAGCAGTCCTGTTCCTTTACACTCCAGCTGCTCCCACCTGCCACTTCATCTCACTCCTAGAAGGAAGTCAGGAAGTTTACTTTTCTCTTAAAACTTCATCAGTATCATTCAGAATCAAATGCATTCTGTGCAGAGAGAAATAAAGGATTTTATTTCCTGTCTGGCGTTGAGATCGTAAGTGAGGGCACAAGCTTCTGATGGGTAGGTAAACCATACTCTGCTCTGCACAGAAGCAACTAACCTATTTGTCCATAGGCTGCCTACAGCATCCCAGCTGTGACTTTGGCACCCATGCCGCCACCTTCAAAAGGCTAGGGACTTACGCAGTTCAGCCAGGGCTGTAATGTAAGGTTGGTTCTTTTACTACAGTAGTTTTCCCTCGAGCTAGTAATAATAGTGAGTTGCTTTGCTTCTCCCATTCAAGACAACTGGGACAGTTGAAAGAGCATTCAACAGGCATATAGCAGACCCAAATTCAACCCCTTGCTCCACTTGATCTGAACAGGAAAGGCTCAAATGTACACCTCCTGTTTCTCAATCATCTCACTCCATGAAAGTGATTCAATATTTACAGAATCAGCCACTGCAGGACTGGGCTAGGGGCACCCACCCAACATACAACATCTAATCATTCCTCCAGCACACCTGGGCACAAGCAGTGAGTTTTTCCTGTGTCCCATGGACCACAATGCCACTAGAAAAGAGTACACTCAGTTCTGTTAATATTCCCCCAGCAGTCCTTTTTCTGTTGGTGCCTCCGCTGCTTTTCTACCTACAAGAGACACGTGTCTGAGTTGGGCACACTTACAGAACATTTTTGAGCCTCCTGGTGAGATAATAAAGAATTCACCCCGTTTGGCAAATTTTACTACCAGTCCTCCACAACTGGCTGGAAGAAAGGCTCCAGGAAGTTGTGAGCTATGCTGTGGCACTGACGTGAAGCAGCTTCACATGCATGTTCTTGCAGAGACTTGGCAACAACTGAGCGACGGTCCTGAGGACACCAATAGCACTGAAACAGTAAATGTGGTCCCCTTCCTACTTTACTAAGTAACTGTGCATTGAAGATGCTGGGCCAAGCCTGGAAGCCACAGATGGTAAGATGTCTCTTTAAGGTTTTCGTAAAGAGACAGGTATTTCAGACAGTCTCTCACTATAAACGGGAAAGAAAACTTGCTGCTGTCAGAGTGTCTAGATTTCTGTACAGTTGGGGTGTTTTTTGCATGTGTGTGTTTTGTTTGGGATTTTTTGTTTGTTTTCTTTTTTTAAACAGAGAATGGCAGTAGCAGGGGCACAAGGGAAGCCAGGACTCAGCCAAGCACAGTTAACAGCTCCCCCATCATTACTGTTAACCAGCATGGCAGACGCTAACCCCACAGATCTGCAACTCCAGATACACTTTGATGTCAGTGGTAGGCAGAGAGCACGCAGCTCACACTGCTTGAAAAACAGTAAGAGTTCAGACAGAAGAAATAAATTTCTGAAAAGGTCCACAAATATAAAGAATTCAACATTTGAAGAAATAAGCTTCTCACCATCTCTGCTAGTGTCCCATTTAAGCATCAAGTCAATGGCATATATTGCTCTTGAGGATGGATAATCACAGATGCCAAGAGGTGCAGGTTTAGCTGAAGCAACTTGGAACAATTCAGCAAATGCCTTAAAAATATTTGCCTAATAACAGAAAAAGGTCTCTGAATGAGAAGTGAGGTTCCATAAAAGCAATAAACATGTTTTTAATCACTTCATTCATATAACTGTTTAAAGAGTTTGTATATTACACTAGCCAACAGATGAAAATCTGCACAGCATTAGTTTCAAAATGTGCTTTTAGGCCTAAAGACAACACAGTGAAAGTGCCAAGCACCTGGCAATACCCATGGACTTTTCTGGGGAGCAAATCAGTACTACAGAAATCCTGAAAATAGGGCATTTAATATTAGAGTTAACGCCCTTCTTGGGCATTGTGTACAGTATTGCACTTAAGAATGCAACAACTCAGTTTTGTGCATGTTCCTGAACCATCTCTTCACACTCAGCTTTTTCTTTCAAGTATGAATTACAGGCAAAAAAAAATCAATGAGAAGGCCCTCATCCACCCTCCTGCATGTTTTATGGAACTACAGTATTTGGAGCTTCCTGTTTGCAGATAAAAGATGCCCTAGTATTGGGGAACCATCTGTTTTCTTGTGAAAAGTGATTAATGCAATGCCCAGGGACAGGGCTCTGGACAGCTCGCTAACACAGAGAAGCTGGGACAGCAGCTGGAAATTCTGCATTGCAGTCTCAAAGGGAAGATTTAATTTAACAAACACGGGTTCTAACTTAATAGCTCAGAGATATTATGTTGGTAGAGAAGGGGTCTTTAAGAAAAGAGAGAAGACAGCCTAACTTGTTTTCTTTTAAATACGCTGCAGTATACAAATGCAGCATCTGCACCATGCAATCTAGCAGTGTGACCCTTCAAGCACAGTGCCCCTGGAGCAGGTGCAGTGCTTATTTCTATCAGCCACTTGGGCACAGCTGGGCACATCCTTATCTTCTGAGTGAGCTTCAGTGCACTCCACAGCAAGCAAACCTGAAAGTGTATCAGTAGATCTTTAGACCTACAGCTCTGCTTAAAATAGATAAATCAAAACCTGTGATGCCATTGCACTGAGATTACCATATACTGTAATTTCCTATTTACTTTAGTTTCCTACTTGTTCTGACAGCTCCTTATCTTGTGAAGCTATTTGGAACAAAGGAAGCAAAAGCCTGAATACTTCAGCAGTTCAATTTTTCATAATCAGAGTTAATCTACTGAAGAGTAGTGAAAGCTTTGAAAACAACTTTTCCACTGTCATGTAAGCAACATCTGTAGTGATTAGCACACTTCATATTCTGGACTTGCCTGCTTTTTTGCATGAAATACTAAATCTTCACAACAGTGGACTCAAGATTATTGGCAACCTTCTGCAAAAAAATGGAACTTGCAAGAAGATAGATCATGCTCCCAGGATCCTGAGGGTAGTCAGGACTGGCTTTATTACTAAGTCCAATATAAAGAATTTTCATAGTGTAATCATGAAATAAAATTCTCAAATGCTAACAACAAAATGTTTGAGGGGGAATTACGCTAAGAAATGCTTCTAAAGTAAAGGTTAACATTTGATGTCCTCTGTGGAACTGATACACATGAAGTATATTTTGTGAGAAAAAAAATCCACAACCCAACACCTTTGGAAAAGCTAGTTTGCTGAGTAAAAAAAGATCCATGAACATTTACACGAGAAAGATGAATTCCTGACTTACTTGTACTGTTGTCCAAGGATATTCAGGATATTGTTTTTCAAACAGAGGAATAAATTCTTCACAGTGTACCTAAAACAGTTTAGCAGCAAAGACTATTTTGGTTGGGAATGACTGAGCAATCAGATGACAAGAGAATGGAACATCAAATAATTTTTGCCATTCCTACAAACCAGGTAGAAAACTAGGTAAATAGTTCCTGAATACCTTCCTTGTTACAGTATTTCTTATTATAGAAGATCACACTAAAGTCTTTGACAATGATTAGCTGCCATTTTAATAATTCTTTTACTGATCTCTATCAATGTGGGTTATATTCAGAATGTAGGTTTGTATTACCTTACATAATCACAGATGATTATGGGGGAGAGGGGGAAGAGTCTAGGAAAATACTGGCTTAGGACTTAGGGTACTTTCAACACCCTGACTGCTTGTTTAAGTGGATGTGAAATACATTATTTGGCAGCAGTCACAAAGGAGCCACTGGAGGATTTTCTAACAACAGAAAGGTGAAGGAGTGTTTTGGACTGTTTGCTTACCTGTTTTAATGTTACACCAGGAGCATAATTCATGACTGTGAAATGCTTCTCATAGTCATCCAAGTCATCAAGTGAAAATGCCCTAAGGAATAAAACAATTCCTTAGTTTCCAAGGTATCAGATTTAATTATAAGCCCCTCTACACTAATGAGGCAAACGTAATTACCGATTCGAAAAGCGCAGCCAGAATACATCATAGATATACAGCTTCAGTGGTTTTACGGACCGCAGCAATACAACATAACGGATGTCAAATTTAACCATCCCCACATCTTCTCGGTGAAACAAGACTGGATTTTCAATATATTTGCACACTACCTACAAAGCAAAACCACCCACAGTAAATATAATTCAAATGAAATGAAATTAAAGTGTCACTGGATCTCAATGATTTAAGGTATCCTTGTATACATTTCAGTTTTTCTTCAGAAATCCGCAAAAATACACAATGTTGTTATGCGAATAGGTACCTTTTATCAAACTCTGATATCAGGGTGGGGAAAGTGGGAGGCCAGAATTTACTAATTAAAAAAAAAAACCACAAAATTAATTTTATTTATAATTTCCGTGATCTTGTTGTTTTGAACTAGAAATGTGAAACAATTCTTTGTGCATTTCTGCATTCCAGAAAATAGATACAGCCCACACACCAACAGAAATAAAGCTGAAGTGACACTCTGATATATGACCGCATATTGCAGACTCCCTATAAAAAGCTCCATGGTTCATCTATTGTTGGCAAAGACAGTACTTTGTGCCACTGAGCAGAGCTGTGGATCAGCAATAACCATCAACTGGGGGACAGAAGCAATAATGTTCCAAAATTTATGACCAACGCTAACTATAGCTAATGTGTGTTCATCTACCAGTCTGAGGATTAGCATTATAGCAGCAACACACTGAAGTATTCATTACTGTCAGGGCAAGTTTTATTTTTTAAATAAAAAACACACTTCAAGTTCATCACTGCAACAAATGGAGCTGACCAATTTGAATCTGAATCAATACTGAATTGATTGAAACTGTATGCCAACTGTAGGCCAGCATATGAAGTTTGAAGAAAATAAATTTCCTCCTTTGTATTTTTAGACCTCCTTCTATGAAGGTTTTTTTCAGCTCTCTGCTTTAAATCACATTCAGAACAATGCTCTCTAACCTTTGGGCTGCTTTCCCTATGCCTGATGATATTGTTAAGGCTGTTGGTGATGTGGGTATCCAGGCTTCTGGCCAAGTTCCATGGTTTGCATATCCAGTGATTGTCTTCTCCTCTGAGAGAGAGAGAGAGAGAGAAAGAGAGAGAAGCCAACACCTCTAAGTATTCACCTCATTCATCTATCTGAACATCCACTTGAACTGATCTATGTACTCCCTTGAACAAATACGTTATAAAGCTGTGGGCTACAGTGCAAGAACTAAGGACTTTTGACTGACAGGAGTCTGAGAACATTCTGGCAGGATATTGTGCAATTTTCCAAGTTGATTCTCTAATAACACCTCCAAATCGTTCACATTAAATGACACCGTAACTCATCTCTTTGGGAAGAAATCACACAGTATCTCAACAGTTCATATTGCAAGAAAATGAAAGGACACCACCATCTTCTCACTTTCTAGTACCTAGTCACCTCAAGGGGCAAAATTATTCGAAATACCCTTGAGGAAAACAGGCAACATGCTGGTCTTTCAATGTATCCTTCCAAGTAAGGGCAGGGTGACACTTGATGTCTTCCTTTCCTTGATCTATTAAAGCATCCTGAGAAACTTCTTGAACTTCATGATAAACAGCATAAACTAAGCTGAGGTAAGCTGTGTTAACTTAAGAGGGTCTGTTTTGCTTGTTTATTTGAAAATTCCTATCCCCTCCTTTCTATTCGCTACATACACATTGCATTCATGTCAGTCCTTGATATTAAAAAGGAATTCAAACACCACACACTAGGGATACATGGAAGGAGCACTCTCTTCTGGTTATGCCAATCAACAACAGAATACGTAGAGCAAAGAATGGACAAATGAAACACATAGCAGGTGGCACCATAAGCAAGCATCACCAAAGGAACCTTTCAACCAGAATACTCCATGGCAGGCATAAGAGTTTATTGCACTAATAGTACCTAATGTGCTCTCTCTTACCAAAAGAAAATCTTAGTTTCCATCCACTCCAAGGCAGCTGCAGCAGCAGAAAGAGTGTGGCTTTAAAACCCTGAAGCTCCACAACTGCTTTAGGCTAATGAAAACTCAATTTTACTTTTACAACCTTACAGAACCCAAGTACTTTAACTCTAAATGTTTTCCGCTCTGGCTTAAGTGCAAGAACAACTGCTACTGGTCCCCTGGAAAAAAAAAACCCAACATTTGTTGCAAACACATTTTGATCCTTTGCATATCTGTTAAATAGAAGAGGTAAGATCTTGACTAGACAAAAAGCAACAGCCTTCAAATCTGTATTCAAATCATGGCAAAATTTCTGTGTTTCAAAATGCATTGCTTAACTACTCTCACATTAAAGAAAGTACCTAAAAAGCTCACACTTTCCAGGTAAAATTCACCTGAACATAAAACACAGCAAGAGCAAACTCATGGTGGTGTATCAGCTGCTGAGCCCAAAAGTGCAGGCTAGTGGTTTTTGAGAAAAGTGGGATCAAGAAAGCAGAAAAAACGTAAGGATGCGGCAACACAAGCCACCTTCTGCTGCGTTGCTGGAAGTAGCTGATGAACTGAGGCAATTCTGTTTGGAGGTTAAAAGTACGAGGCAACCATCTTGGCCCATCTGGTCCTCCAGCTCGTCTAGAGATAGATGCCAGGCAGTCTTTGACAGTCAGGAGGTTCTCACACGGGAACTGATTCAGCATTACCTCAGGCCTTTCCTCACTTAGCTTCCTACAAAACAGAGAAGTTGTTGGGTGAAGGAGGAAGGTTGGAGAGGCCTTTGGGAACACAGTTTTTATAGCAACAAAAGAATTTGCATTATCAGGGGAACAACTGCAACCTATAATCTTTGAAGTGTGAGAAGTTGTAGAGGATGTCTGCTTCTCCCTCATTCTCTGTGAATACAAAACGGGGATGCGTCAGGTTGTTGAGGACTTGCTGAATGTCTGTGAAAACCCTAGAAGAAGAAAAAGGCATAAGAAAAACGTCAGTTTGGTTTCTAAAACTGATCAACTCTTGCTTGAACAGAAAAACAGTTTTAAGCTTAGCTTCCTACAAGAATTATGCTTTACCAATACATACTGTCTGTGACAATCTCTTCTTAACACACAGAAACGTTTTAAATTGAAGTGGGACAGGTTAAAAAAAATTGTATTTTGCGACAGAAATCTCAAAGATAGTTTAGCTCCTACAACTTTCACAAAAATAGCAATTCAGAAGACAATGACTAAGTCCCTGACACAGAAGTACTAACATGAATTCGCTATTTATATGAAAAGTCTGAGTGAGAGAGATCTTGTAAATGCTTTCGTTGCTGGAAGAGCCCTAGAAATCAACCTGCTTGGTTCACAAGAATGAAATTAATAGGAAACCTTGTCAAGTTTAACTCAGTAGCTTCAGAAGACTATTTTCAAAACTTCACATGAACAGAGACATTTCCAAACAATCAAAACATATGAAAGTATGTACATTACATATGTGCAGGAAGTACACACAAATCCCCTCCCAGTGCCCTTAAAAAACCACACCAAAACCCAAACCAAACCTGATACACATTACAGAACATAACCAAGAATGAGGCAAGATGTTGCACATCTCGGGAAACTCCCCTCTCAAATAAAATCAGTGACTTGGCTATCTGACATGCTAAAATAAGCAGAGAGCAATATAGGTTATTGTGATTATTTTACAGCTTAAAGTGAGGTCACTTAATTCAGAATTCAGCATGATGACTCAAAATGTGAGACTGACATAGAGAACAGTTCTCATGGTAAGGGTATCTTTAAACAGACTAAGCAACTGCTAATTTTTCCCATGACAAACCACTATATTCTTCCTCCTCTCCAGACCTATTCTTATCAGTTGTGTAACTTTACTCTCCTCCTCTGCTACTAACCAATTGGAAGACATATTGCCCTGAGAAAGACTTCTCTGAAATGATAAACTGTAAAAATAGCCAGTCACAGGGGAAATATATTCTTTAAAAAGAAAAGTATGTAATATGTTTTGCATAGCTCCATGTGTGATATACTACAATGGTTATAATATTTATGCTGGAGCCTAAGACTAAGAGAGATGACTTCATTATAGACGAAGAGAGTCAGCCTGGCATCCCTGTTGAAAGAACTCACCAATCTTTCCCCACTGTTGCAACACAACAAAGTTAGTACCTTCATACAACCCCACTAGTATTTCTTTCTGCAATACGTGGCTTCTTGGCTTCTCCTTCTAAGTCTGCACACTAGGGGGAAGTACAATGCCAAATCTGATGTACTGGATCCAGTACAAGTTCCACCAAACCCATTTCAAATATTCACTGGTTTGGAGCAGCTTTTAGTCCTTGCTGAAGCAAAAGGGAATCAAAGTGGTGACCTGAAGATAAAAGGGCTTATCATGCTGTAACAAAGTCTTGAAGCATCCAACATCCCCACACAAATATGCATCCAAGAACACACGCAACACAAGAAATACTAGAATTTATGTTGCTCATACAGTCCCAGATCAGTCCCTTACACAAGTTATCATCCCACAAAGACACTAGTCCTGTGTAGCTGGATCCAAACCTACCTAATAGCTCTTAGTAGCAAGAGGATCATCAGATTTACACAATGGACCTATTCTGCTTGTTAAATCCACTCAATAAATGGGAGCAGCAATAGTTTTGTTTTGATTTTTATCTGCGTTCTTGTGATTAAGCCCCATTAGCATGGTATGGAAATATTTTGCCAACATACTGCACTATTTTTTGTGGCAGAGTGCTGGAATGCCGGCCTTCAGGATTCCCAGCTTCCACTTCAGGCTATGTGAGAGGTATCTGGTTTCCAGCTCAGGAAAAAGGGTAAAAGTAACACAGCCAAGTATAGAGTTTGGTACACTCATTCTGAAAAGCAATGTGGTTAGATAAAACTTGTATGATGTTATGTATTTGGTACAGCCATGGTTAGAGTTGGGCTAAGGCTGTACAATCATTTGGTTAGTTATGTGCAAAAACAGTCCAGTTACAGTTGCTTTCTCCAGGACAGAAGTGAAACCTCAGTTCAAAATTAGTATTATGCTGGAGCTATGAAGAGTCACAGATAGGACTCCTTCCCATATGAACTACCAGAGACCTTGAATGTACTTACAGGTAAGGCTCAGAAAAAGGTTTTTACTGAAATTAACGGAAGTAACTCAGTAGGGGATCTTTGGGAGTCAAAAGAGTAAGGCTTCCTTTCTCTCCAGTTGCAGCTACAGCAAATACCTTTGAGACCTCTGTTTCATCAACTGATGGTTCTCACAACAATTCTTCCAGCTAGAGTAACAATGAGGCTGAACTATAACTTAAGGTGTTAAAATAGATTAATCAGTGCTTAAGGCCAAACGAAAACACAAACCCTGTGGCAAACTCCCTTACTACAGTCAGAAAGAGGCAACGGCACGAAAAATGCTGCTGTAACAAAGGCCTGAGGCCAAGGCATTTGGCCTTACACAGCATGGAAGGACACCTGGAGAGCCTGGCAGCGTCTGATAACTCCAATAAATCTTATTCCACATCATTCCTTTGACATAATTTAATCAGTCAGAGGTTCCCTCCCCGCCCCCCCCCCCTTTTTTTATTCCATGTTTCCAGATACATCATTTAGTAATAAACTCCCACTGCTGGCTGGGCATCAACTACTTTTCTCAGCTGAAGAGCAGGGTGGTGTTTGTGGGTTTTTTTGTGGGTTTTTTTTTTTGTGTGGTTTTTTTTTTTTTTTTTTTTTTTTTTTTTTACACAAATCGGGGATTCAGTTGAGAGGTGGGTCACCTCCTCTTGCACATCCAAAAATTCATTCCCCCCAGTGTTAATTCACTTAAATGCTCTACATAGCTCTACACCACACAGAAATACAAGTAGTGACCTGCAGTCACTCTGAACAGCAGGCTTAAAGAAAGATTCTGATACTCTTTTTTCCCCCAGTTAAGTATTAAAAACAATAAAACCCCTTCCTAAAAACCACTAATAATTCTCTTTCAAAAATTTCCCACTACAACACTGAGCTGCCTTTATAGATACACAGAAGACAGTAGTATCTTCTATAACACATAGTTATGAAAGACTATTAGAAGGATCTTTTCTTTTTTTCAGTAGCTTACAGCTATACACAAGATTTCAGAGGTGCGACTCACATTAACAATAAAAAGCCTGCTTTCTTCACCTTGAAGTCTTGCTAAGAAATTCAAGTGCCAGAGCACTCTGGATTATGTACGTTAAGACTTGCTTATAGAAAACAATAATGCAGCACAAAAGAAACAGGGGAGCTCCATCTATCTTTGCTAAGTGCAGGAAGACCACTGAAATAAGCTGATGGAAATTAAGATTTGAGGAAAAATAAGGCCATTCCACTCGTTCCAAGTTTTTAAGCTACTCCATCCCATCCATTCTATATGTAATCCTCTTAGCATAAAAGTCTTGGGACAGTCAAAGGCTCTGGAAGGCAGATGACTTAATTTTGAGAATGAAGATTTCATAGAAACACTATATAAAATTAACATATTTCACTGCCAACACCTATCACTGAGTTTAGTGGTCAGATTCCCTTAGGTACTTTAGTATATTCAGTATTAATGCACACATTTGAAAAAAATCAGACCTCTGCACTGAAGAACACAGATTATAGGGGCAGGCACCTGACAACTACTGGGCGATGCCTTTGTTGTTCTCCAAGGAGCACGTAGGATCTTCTCTGGTATTCCCTTGTTTTTAGTTAAATAAGTTGGTACACATTCCAGTGTCTACTCTGACAATACACACCCACATATATACATAAAAATACAGACAGGTAAGAAATACACCAACTTCCATTCTGGGTTGGACAGATGACAGAACCTCTACACTGCAATACTGTGGTATTAGCCAATCTATTTTGGACCTTTCATTCAGATATCAATGACACACCGAACTACTGAAGCCAGCTAATCATACTTCCTGAATTTTTTTTTTTCCCTTGTCATGCAGAAGTCCTAGTAGGGATGCTGTAAAGTCTGGGATTAAAGAAGATATTATTCAGTGGAATTGTGCAAATAAGATAAAACATGTTAGATGTTACTTAATCATATAAAGCTAAGAAGTAGTTATGAGAATCAGCTCCCAAAGCACAGAGCTGACAAGACCGATCAAAACAAAGAGTTGTCATCTCATAACAGCTCTTTGGGCATCTTTAAAAAAATGACTGATGTAGCTGAAGAGAAACATGAAAGAGAAGATCAAGACAAAAAGAGATGATCAAGCCCAACACAAACTGGAAGGATTTTTCATATGAATTTTGTCTTGGAATAATTTCATTTTTATCCACCTTTTTTTCAAGCCAGTGATCAGCACAGCTGGATAGAAAAAATCCCCCTAGGACAGCAGTTACTATTAATGCTACAAGACCTATTTGAACCTATAATTTTGCTATATCGAACTACATGTACTTGTTCCCCTGCTTTTCAGGATTCAGGTTAAACATTTATTTTACTTTCCCATTCTCTGTCTTAGCTCTACTTGGAAACAAGATGACTAAGAATTTGTCCCAGGTTCTAAACTTTGCAACCTTATGCATTTAATTTCTTCCAAATCCCCTAAAACAGTGGCAATACATAAGACAGAGCATATACATTAACAGGCTACACCCATCTACCCAGCTTCACGAATTCCCATCTGCATGTCGATTTGACAGCCTCAAAACCTTTAAAGCTTTGAAAGAGGCCAAGAGCACTAGAAGACCACAACTCCCACTAGGTCATCTAGACTCTGAGATGCTACCCTGCTCCTGGAGGAATTTTAGTAGATGAAATTCAGAAAATAAGGACCTTCTAGCCTCCTGTGGAGGCCAAGCTGCTCTACTTTCTCCTCTCTAGACAGGAACTGGATAAAGAAGAGAGGAAAACCCTTGAGAGTATATGGACAGGGTGTTGATGACATTCCTTAGAAGCAGAGCAGGAAGGATTTGGCATGTGTTTCCCCCTCCTTCCCTCCCTGCCTCCCTGATGTGAATGCCATTCACCTGAAATGAGATGCAAAATAAAGAGGTAGCAGAGAAAAAGAAGTCGACATTTCCCAATATCCTCACTGTTTCTTTCCATCTCTATTAGAATGAATCTACCTTTGACTCCCTTATCTGAAATAGAGGGAAGTACGCTGGATAAAAAAACCAAAACTTTTGCTTATACTCACAGTCTTGTAACCAGAGATTTCAACTGCATAATGAAATCTAGACTATCACTGAGCAAGTTAACAAATGCCTCTCAACTCAAAGTGACTTTGATTTTCAGTAGTTCTTCTCAAGTAAAGTTGATCTACTGAATAACAAATCCCCTCAACACAAGAAGCTGGTGTGTGAGTATACCTACCAAATACATTTTAGACTAACCTCATCCCTTACGCAAAATGTTGCAAGAATTTGGATCCCAGTGTCAGACTACAAACACCCTGGAGTGCAACTCACAGCAATGCTACGTAATAGTATGTTTTTCTGGAATAAAACTAGTAATAAGGCCGCCTAGCCATGCAGTGCTACTGCTTTTGCCCACAAAAATCCCTTATCTTTGCATGTTCTTCCAGCTTTCTTCTGAAATAGTTTCATACCATACACTCCATTTTTGTAGTAAGGCACATATCCAATTTAAAACATCCCAGGTTTTGACAAAATTCCTCTTTGGTAATCTATGTGAAGAAAGGGAATAGTCTGTTATATTCACACAGCATAGAGAAGCACACGTACCCCTATGGATGTACATGCTATAACGCAGAAGAGAAGTCTTTAGTCTTTCTTATATACTTGAGTTATACTCCCCAGTGAGAACAGTGTTACACTATGCAACTTTTCTTTCACACAGAAGGTGGCACTTATTTTAAAAAAATAATCTGAATTTTTTTTTATAAATTCTGTAAGTGACAATCCATTTACTCTGAAGAATCCAACAATAACAACTAGTAAGTCAGAATCTTAAGGAAGTGGCTACATATAAACACACGTTCAAATTGCCTCTGTTGTTCAAAGCTGGAAAAGACTGTTCAGCCTCAGCACACTGCAATTATTATACTTAATCTTGGTAAGAAAGCATTTTGTTTGCAGATACGTACTTGAAAATTTTGTCTTTGTCATAAACTGGTGGGTTTATCGCTACAGGCAGTTTTTCCTTGTTTTCTGCTAAAATAGCCTAAAAACCAAAAAACCACAAAAAGTTAATACCAGGCAGAATAAATGAGCAGCCTTAGGTCCACAATATTCAGCAGATATGAACAGCAGCTTAGATCGAACTGAATTAAAGTGTGCATAATCAGGTTTATAAAAGAAGTGGTTGAAAAACAACATAATCTTTAAGGAGAAGCTACAAGTAACATACTCTGTATGACTCAATGTTCATCCAAGTGTTTTATTAGCAATAGCCTGTTGAAACTTTCTCAAATTGTAAACCTTTACAGATCATTTTCTGCAATTCCTTATCTCCATATAAGTATTTAAATACACATATATACAGGTGCATTTGCAGTCACAGTAAAAATGACAGTCCATCTGCATGTCTCATTGGTCCATTGTCTTCAGGGCAAGTGAATTCCACCGAAGCTGCATTTTGAGAAATATATTATGTTGTGTAATATGCTGCTCAGAAAAAAAATCAGTACAAGAGCAGAGGCAGAAGGGAATCAGAGCTAAGAGGCTATTAATAAAAAAGGAACATGAAATACGGCTTCAGGACCAGGGCTTATCAACACTGTCGAAGCACCCTGAGAAATTTCTGTTTCTCCTAAGCATTAAACAAAATATCAAATCACAGATGAACATATGCTGTAAAAGACAAAGTTACTGTATTTCCAGTAAAATGGAAGACTGACCATTTAGCCATGATGTTTTATTACAGGTAACTAAAAAAATTATAGGAGGCTGGAACCTAATTCTGCTTCTGTAAAAATGAGCAAAAGGCTTTTTGCAGCCTTCAGCAGTAAACATGCTTGAAAAAATCTCACTCCATCTTTCACAACACCTCTGACTGATAAAAGGAAATACACATTTGGATCATTTCTGACACCCTGCCAAAGGAAGTAGCTCACAGAAACTCTGGGATGGGAGAAATGCATCGTGAGAAACCAAAGTAGCTGCTGTTCTGCAACAGCTCCCTGAGTTCCAGCTGCTGCAGTCTGTCCTCATAAGTTGCAGTGGTGAAATGTCCGTCCAGCCATAGACATACCTTTTTACCTTTAAAGCTGTTATAGGGAATACAATCATACATAACTGGAAAGCAAAACCACAATCGTAATCAAAGGTCTTAGACATCACCTTCTAAAATATATTGAACAGTACAAATACAAAATAATTCCTGCAGTCACCTAAGAATAGGAAGGGAGCCTGCACTTTTAAGAGAAGACAATTCTCAGAACAGTACCAAAGGATTCATTACTGTCTTTTCTGCAACTCGAACGCAGGGAGCTGTTGCAGAACAGCAACTACTCTAATCCCCCCAAGAGATACTTCTCCATCCCAGACACTTCAGTAGAAGCCGCCTCCCCTGACACTAGTTTCTGCAATCATTGCCCAATGATTACCCATAGTACCATTTAAGTTACAGTGTTTGTGGTCTGTGTTGGAGACCAGAATTAGGTAACAGAACAAAAAGCAGGTAAAAGTTAAGCCACAGTGTTGCTGTAACAACTCTGTGATTCTTTTAAATAGAACACTGAAGCCTTCATGTTTATTTAAAGGAAAAGTAGAATAAGAAATATAACATCCTTAGCTATAGTAAAAACCAGCAACACAGCCCATTTAACAAATGATTATTTGCACATAGTGGTAAAGCAGTTGCAGAAATTTTACAGTGATAAGAGTGTGCTGGTTTTGGCTGGGATAGAGTTAATTTTCTTCATGGTAGCTAGTATGGGGCTATGTTTTAGATTTGTGCTGAAAACACTGTTGATAATACAGGGATGTTTTAGTTACTGCTGAGCAGGGCTTACACAGAGTCAAGGCCTTTTCTGCTTCTCACACCACCCCACCAGCGCGTAGGCTGGGGGTGCACAAGAAGTTGGGAGGGGACACAGCCGGGACAGCTGACCCCAACTGACCAAAGGGATATTCCATACCATACGATGTCATGCTCAGTATATAAACCAGGGGGAAAGCTGGCTGGGGGACCGCTGCTTGAGGACAGGCTGGGCATTGGTCAGAGGGTGGTGAGCAATTTTTTTCATTTGCATCACTTGTCTTTCTTGTTTGTTGTTATTTTCCTTTTCATTACAATTATTATTATTTAATTTCATTTATTAAACTGTTCTTATCTCAACCCACGAGCTTTCTCACTTTTTTCCAATTCTCTCCCCCATCCCGCTGGGGCAGGTGGGGAGTGAGTGAGCAGCTGTGTGGTGCTTAGTTGCCAGCTGGGCTTAAACCACGATAAGCAGCAAACGATTTTGAGACAGTATGACTTGCATAAACATTTAGAAACATTTTCACACAATTGTACTTCCCTGCAGAACTGCTGGCTTACATATTAATGCTGTAAACAGATCTCTGAAGTTGTCTGACTTTCTTGTGCATGCAGCTCTGCTTACGTGAAAACAGGGGAATTAGAAGTGTCAGTGGCATGTTATTTCTTTCTAGCCATCTCACTTCTGGTGTTTAAGGCTGTGCTATGCCCTAAGCTGCTCTTCACTGGTCTGTCACCAGTTAAGACTTTAGTCTACAGCTAAACATTATAGAGCAAAAGAAAACTCTGTTGGTAATCAATATTTTGCTGTTGTCTCTTCTCAATAGCTGAGTGGCAGAGACACAGTAAAGAAAAAACAGGATGCTTTGAGAAGATGTTTTTAAGGGGTGGAGGTAAAGGAGGATACTATTTGCCCATTTGCCGTACATAGTTCTTTAACTTGAATTGATCATCCCAAAACAGAATTTAAAAACATGCAAAAAATTTGCCTTATCCGAGATCCAGGCACTTTTGCCAAGAGAACACCTGTAAGACATGAACTATGGGTGCATTGTTGTTCCTCATCTGTAATGCAAAGTACATTTATCCGTCTTCCAAAAATGCAAAATCCCAACCAACCAATCTGACTTAGGTTACAAGACAGCCTAGCTATTTTGAATATATACCTTTATTTGGCAGAAGCGGGTTAACTTCATTTCTGCCTAGATATTGTTAATAACAAGCTGGATCCAGCATTTTCTGCCTATCCTCTATCATAAGAAACAGATGGTTGGGGTATAGATACATCTTTAGAAGCTGCACTTTAAATGTTGTTAGCGGCCTAACACCCTGTTACAGTGCTGTTACAGCACCCTCGTAGGCATAAAGTTCCTTCATTTTTCTTAAAAAGGAACTTCATGCAGACTTGGTTTGTGAAAAAGGAGATGCCAAAAAACATTAATATCACATCCTTAAAATATCACAAACCTTTAGAAGAAAGGAGAGCTCGAAACAAAACAGATGAGTACTTTATAACAGCGCCATTGAATTAAAGGCGTCTCTGCTCCAATATTTAATGGTTCTAAAGCACGACATTAAATGAGTAGCCAGGCTGAAAAATATAACCACTCCTAAAATACTAAAATAAATCTTTCTGTAATACAAGAATGACCAGAAGTGCTATAATAATAAATCTAATCTGTAAGCCTATTAGACAATGTATCAAATACCTAACTGGAAGATGGGTATCCCATATGAAGTACCTTGTAGCATGCTTTTAAAAAAGTTACATAATACCACAGTAACATATTAGAACTCACTTGTGTCACTTCAGTTTTTAACACTTAAATATTGTATGTAAGGTATTTCTTGGCTCACCACGCTTTCTTTGAAATTTTTTTTTTATTTAATGGCTATACTCTGAATCAATCTTTAAGCCTAAAAAGAACAAAACCAGAACTCTTGCAATGTTTTTTAGAAGCTGCCTCTTCTTAAAAGAAATAAAATATAAGATTAGCTTGTTAAAATTATACCTGGTAATGCTCATCTGATGGCTCTGGGGTAAAACAGTTGACATCCAACACTTCGGTAGGCATCCACGGTAACAAAACACACTTCCTGATCAAGCGATCTGCTTCCCCATAAGCATAGTCACGAGTCACTTCATCTGCAGCAAAACAAGGACAACCTTCTAGGAACTGCCTTTCATTCTCTGCTGAAAATCTTCCTCATGGCATATCACACAAATAACAGTTGAACAGTTAACACCACCACAACTTTTGTTATTTAAAAGTAAAATTAGAGCTAATTAAAGAACGACATTAAAAAGACTATTTTTAGGATTAGTCCGAAACCATCTGACTTATGTCAGTATAGTCAGACAGCTGGACACTTATCTCCTCCACATGATGGGGGCATAAGGTGGCCTGCAACCAAGATTACAGGAGTAAATAGTTGGCCTGGCATTTCACAGCTTTCAGTACTTGACTTTCTGACTCAAAGCTACAAACATAGACCTTTAGGGAAACTTTTTTGAACTCTCAGATAACTGAATCAGTAGTTTCACTAAGACAGTGATGCAAGATTTAAGATCTCCGTCAATAAAACATTAGCAACATTTTTTGACTGGTAAAGACCTCTCTCTCACATGAATTATGGAAATACCAGGCAGAGAACTTAAAATTGATAGCACTACAAATATGCAGTTATTTTGGTCTCGAAATATTTGTTCTACTGGGAAGTGCTCAATGATTTGTAAGAATATGGCCCATCTTCTATTGCATGCATAAAAAAATAAATACTCCACAGACGCACACTTACCACCAGTTTCAAGGTCCCTCAAAGGCCAGAGAACAGTGTAAGCAATTTGTTGCGGCATATAAAACAGAGGTGCTGTTGCAAAACTAGGCTGATCTGAATGCTGAATCCGTGATCCAAATTCATCCATAATGTACCAGACAGGAACCTTCTCCTCTGCAGTCTGTATGATTAAAGAAAGTGAGACATCCTGCACATACCAATTGCTAGAAAGGCACTGCAAGACAGAAGGCACTGGCAGCACCCCCTAACACCATTTCTCTGTTTCCTACTCTAGCCAAGATTGTGAGCAGGTACTAGGTACAGAGTAACACTCCCATCCCTGCAACTCTCAGGTTAAGCCAGCCTAGCATCCAGCCACATCTGGGAACAGCCTGTTCCCATCTCAACCTCAGCGTCTCATCCTCTTTCTCATGCTACTGCTGTTGCTTACCAGATCCGCTTCCGCTCTACTAAACTAGCCAGTTCAGGGAGCTAAACCAGCAGAAGGCTGTTTGGGTTTTTTTGGTAGGGTTAGTTTTCCTGCAGTTTCTATCAGAACCAGTGCACTACAAAGATGAGTTGGAAGTTTACAGCTTAAGAGTGAATGAGAGCAGAACTGCCCCCTGCAACAACAGTTGGCTGTAAGAGTGTTGAGGTTGCATCATCAAACCATCCCTTCTTGCAACACTTGTAGTGATAAAATTCTGAATGAAAGAAGAAGCTTTAATTGCTTGGTAGCACTACTGTAGAGGAAGTGGAGGCACAGAGATTAAGACTTAAGATATTCAAGCAGCCCAGTGTCAGAAAGGGGAAAAGACCACAAATTCAGCTACAAGTTGAATTAATTGTCTTCCAGGAAAGCACTTTTCAAGTGGTAACACAGATATTTGCACCTGACTCACAAGCCATTCATGACAACAAGATGGGAAACAAAGACATAGGGTAGAAAGATGAGAGATACTGTTCACATCTCCCTTTTATTTAAAAAAAAAAAAAGCACTTACAACTAATCCCTTTCTCAGGGATTTTTCAGGCCTGATACTACTGTGAGCTAAACTGATACCTTAATTGATAAAGGCGTCCACTCCAGGGAACAACCTCAAGCCCCTCAAGAGTTAAGAGGTGCAGGCTGGTCATGCTCACACTGCTCAGGGTTAGCCTTGCCCATTTTGCATAGGGCTTGGCCAAAGAATTTGCCTTTCTCCTGTTTAATCCAAAATACCCACAACAGCCTAGGAGGTACATTGCAGACCCTAAAAGAGTTTTTAGCTGAACCCTGAGGGTTGTATTCTCTCAGAAATGGCATGTATGCAACTTGAGGGTGTTTGAAGGCTCAAGACCTGCTGGTACAGTGCTGAAGGACTATGTAGGGCAAAGGGACCAAACCTGGTGTGGTCTTATCCACGCTACCTAAAAGTAGCAGCCCTTGGAGTAACTTATGCCCAGAAACATTGAGGCTCCATCTTGAAGATAGGTGGTTCTCATCTGAGGGTGAGCTAACATTTACACAGTATAGACAATCAGTTGCCAAATACAAACCAGGAAGCTAAGTTATTTGACAGTGTAGATATAACCCTGATATGTAAAGCACTCTATACAGGTGAGGCAAACTGCGAGCATAGCTGAGACACACACTTTTATGTGAGGCAGTTGATTCCTGACAGATTCTTTCCTTCACTGTGAGAAAGTTTGAGTAGAAAAAAAAATCCTCATAACATACAAGCAGATCTCCCCCTTCTTTTGCAGCACACTCTTCCCCTCTCTATAAAACCCCCCTCAAAGTTCTCATCAGAAAGCTGGTAGCAAGCCACTGAGCATTTTAGCCCTGCATGGCATTGCTGTCCTTCCAAGTAGAAGTTTATTCTGAAATGCCTGTAAAGGACCTTTTTTGTACTGAAAATATATCTTTGTTAATAGCCATGTATTGCAAGGTCTTCACTCAGGATTGCTCAGAACTTTTTAGCGTCCTAATTAGGCTTTAGAGACTTACCCCTTGAGAAACCTGGTAAGTCTGATTGTATTTCCACATTTCCTGCAACACTTGCTCAATACTGCCCTCATCTGGGATCTCTCCGTGAAAGTCGATTCCCATGAGATTTGCCATTCTGTGCAGTAAACCAGGTACGTGAAGCAGCTGCTGGCGGGCATGTTCAATACGGTACGTCCAGGCGTGGTCGATGAGGAAAATGCTTAACGAGAATTTTGGTAACATTACAACGGTATACTTTTACACACATATAGCCAAATGTTCTGTGAATAAGAGCTACATTTCCTTGTAGATGGTTTGATAACTAAGTCTTCTACTCTCCCAAAGTCATGCTCAGAGTACACACTTGACATTGCAGGTTAGGAACAACTTCCCAGCAGTAACTTACATTCTGTTTTTGTTCTACAAAGCTTACTGTGCATTAGTATTTCCATGAAAATGAGGAGCAAACACAGAACAGGGCACTCAGTTTGTAAGCCCAGTTCCCTTTAAAGGCCGGGAACACATGAGTTTCCTCCCTTTTGATCATTATTAACTCCACTGCATCAAGCTGATATTCTTGCCTGAAGAAGGAAAACAATGCATTATTTTGCAAAAGTATTCAAGGATCTTGTTAGCCGTGAGCTCTGTGACATATACTGTCACCTGTAAAACTAGGTGGAGAGATCTGATTATCAAAAGCCTGTATCATTTGCTACTAAAAAAAGGATTAAGTTTTAAGTTTCTTTGATAGTTTCTCTTTGGGTTTTTTGGGGTGTTTCCCTCTCCCCTCACCCCCTCAGGTCTTTTAAAAAAAGGCATTGTTTTAAAAGAATTACCAAGCTAACCTGAAACAAAATCACACACAACTGGGACAGCTTCCCTTGACAAGTTTAAGCCTTGTTTAGGCTACATGATTTTTACAAAAAACACAGTTATTCAAACAGAAGGGTTCTCCACATTTTGGTTATATCCTCTCACTGAACCAAGTCAGAGAAGAATCTGAATCCTACTTACTAAAAAACCGCAACAAAACAAACAAAAAAACCCCAACCACCCCCCCCAAAACTACCCCACCACCCATATTTCAGAAAGTTAAAAACATGTCAGCTATCATGTAGAGCAAGTATTCGTGAACAATTATTGTATCTCAGATTCCACATACAGAAGAAACCTAATTTAATTTTAAAATTAAAGACTCCAAGGAATGCCCAGATCAAGCTCTTCAGAAATCTGTTAGCAAACAGGAGTGCTGGTGTTCTGCTCCTACATTCCCACACATCTGAATGCTGTGAGGAATCCCAAGATTATCACAGAAGCTGTTTTGAACTTTATTGTTTAAGTGTGTTCTCAGATTTAGAAATGCAATGACTTAGGTTAAAGCAGGCATGTAAAGGCAGGTACCTATGCTCTATGTTGGTTTTACTCATCAAGGCTTAATTTAGGTAAACATACCAAGTCTAAAAATCTAAGACCTAAAAAGTACGAAAGCTCTGGCAAAAGAAGTTTATAGAACTGAGCAGAATCGTGTTTAGACCTCCAGGAGAGTTGCCTTAATCTCGCCGCCATTTATTAATATATGACAAATAGCCTGTTCTATGTTTGAAATCAATAAAAACACAGAAAGCTGTGTTGTACCATTAAGTTGCTTCTTATGCAACTTTTTTCTAGTTTTATAGCTGCATACTAGTATCATATTCACAACAGATAAGCTGATTCTGAAGAAAGGTAACAGTAACTTGATGTATTCAATTATATATGCATGCACAGCATGTAATCCCATGATCACACTCTTGAATTATATTTTAGCCAAGTGGAGGAAATTTAGTACTCCATGGATCATTACTTCGAAGCTGCTTAGTACCTCCTTAGCTTGAGATTTGTGAAGGTCACAATTACTTCTTCAGTTTGTTTTTTTTTTCCCCAAGGGCACACAGTCTTGCAGATACAAAGTTTTTGTTTTCCTTCTGCAGAATTAATTTCAAGGTTCTCTTTTCCCTATTTTCTCCCTCAGTTTACTAAAACTAATTTCTAAGCATCTTCCTGCACGATTTAAAAAAAGAACAACGTTAAGTACTTGCACTCCTAGTACCCTTTGCAAGATGTGCCTCATAGCATGCACCTTTCCTCAAACAGGCAACTAAGTCTTACAGTAAGAAAAGAAGATTTCTGAATAGGATCAAACAAGTTTTAAAGCAAACTGTCATTTTAGGGTTTAAGACGACTCAAAGACTGAACACTAGTTCTGAAATAACTGCTCACCTATTGGGATTGGAGGCTTGAAGCCCATTCTCATTTGTTACGATAACTTTGAAACAAGGTTCATTTCCAGGATTTGGTTTCTTTTTTAATTCTTCTTCCATTTCTTCATCACCTTCTTCCTCCTCATCCACCTCTTCTACTTGCATTATACCAAAGTAGTCACCAGCATCAAATACCTGAGATCGAAAGTGCACAAAATAGCAAGCAGTTGGCTGAGGCAGTACCCTGATATGCATAATGCAACACTGAAAGGCGCTTGTAGACAATTTTGGCCTGCAATCCAATAAAAATTGGCATTTTTAACTTAACAGATAAATGAACAACACTATTTATTCTTTCACATTCACAACACTATTTATTCTTTCACATTTTAATAGAGCTGTTTGTGAAGTTTCTTTAGTTAATATTGGCAGGAAGCTTTGTTGGGTCTACTGATGATGGGTCTACTTTGTTGGGTCTACTGATGATCATCTATTAATTCAACTCCTCATAAAGAATTCTAGAAGCTGAAAACAATATCTTTTCTCAACTTTGCTAAAATCAACAGTTTAAGACCTGCAAAACCAGGTATTACCCAGGCTCCACCACCATACTAAAGTACATTAAGGCCCTTGAAGAAAAAGAGCTTTTACCACTCGTATTCTGAAACAGCTAAAAAAATATATCTCAAAATTCAACACCCCCCCCCCCCAAATTCCCCCAACTGCCCACTCTTCTTTCCCTATACAAGGAACTGCCCATGCTCACTGACCTCCAGATGAGTTAGAAGATTCCTTATACTGCTGCAAGTTAAGGTCTATACACTTACCTCTACTGATGTGCTGAAAGGGATTTGTTTGCATTCTAGATCCTACATAAATTAAGTAGGTCCCTACACAAGTTTCCCTTCTGCCAAAATCTTGCCAAATGGTGGCCTTGCATATCTTTTGCAGAACCACAACTCTGCTGACAACTTTCATAATTTCAGCGTGAATATGTGCTTTTAAAAAAAAATGTGTAAAGTCTCCAAAGACTTTTCAAATCCTTTCAGAGGGAGTTATTTTGTTAAGTCACTCACAATGAACCAGCCAGGAGCAGACAAATCATTTGTCTCAATCTAATTTCACTAGAAAGTAGCAGGGAGGGAGAAAGAGCTAGAAGCGTGACCTCTAGAGTTACTGGTTTAACATGTCAAGCCCAGGTACACCTAGCCTCTGACACCACATTATTAGAAGTCATTACTTCTAGACATTGACAACTTGTTAGCTGTAAAATTCCAGAGCCAGTGAGAAGCTTTTCACTCACTTGTTCAAGTGAGTGTTCCTTCAGGATAATTATTTCTGCTAAGCCCCAACAAGGAGGGGAAGAAATCAACTCCACACCTGTAAAGCAAGGTCACCTAGACAAAGCAGATAGCTGCCCAAAGACAGCTAGCAAGGGAGGAAGACTGTGGGGAAACAACACCTACTTCAGATCTTAAGCCATAGCATGATATCATAGACCAGATCCAAGTGGAGAAGTACCTGAAATTCCTTTCTGAGGATCAGGGGATGGCATTTTCCTTTGGGCTGGGGGAAAGAAAAAGAAGATGCCAACAATGCGTTGGCTAACTCCAGGTATACATTTTTCTTAAGATAAAGAAAACTACTTTGTCAACAACCTCACTGGACATTAAAAATACACCTTTTTTTTTTTTTAAATTAGCAACTGACTTAATATCATCCGCTTCAGCAGGCATCAAAGCAGCTAGCAAATCTAATTTATTCCTAGTTTTCCAGTTTTGCTAGAAGAGGACAACATTACTCAATAGTAAGCAATATCATGATCTCTTGCTGTTACAACAGTAGCCACCAACATTTCTTTAAGTCTCCGACTACGAATTGTACAGCCAACCGAGCATTCTAAGCTGAGGTAACCACAGGCAGGTCCCAGCAAAAGGAAGAGTTCTTCCTTGTGCGGCTGTCCATTGTCCTCACAATTTATTTTCGTCAGGTTAGCTCCCGGCTGGATCGGCTCCCTGATTGGGCTCACCGCACAAGTGCTAATCCCGTCCCATGATAGGCAGCAAAAAAGTGCACCAGGGCACACAAGTTCCACTCCTCCTTGAAGTGACGCTTCGCTGCTCCTGCTGCTGGATCAAGAGCTGTCCTCATCAAGGTAATTAGCTAGCAGAAGAAACAGCAGCTAAGTGACTGGCAGTCATTAGAAAATTAAAACCGCAAGTGTGATTCACTGGAGTCCACTTGACACCTGCTACTGTATGGCACTATGTATGCTTTCTACACTTGACATTTTGTCTGAAGGAGTTTGTAAGAGCAGGGATACGAGGTGAGCCAGCTGCTGACTCGGAGATTAGCCTTCACTCGCCACAGGCTCCACCCATTCACCAAACACCTGTGACGAATGTTAATACCAAGTCCTTCCTCAACTAAGACAAGGTGTTGGCTTTATATTTTATTAAATATCAGCTCAAGACTTAAAAATGAAGGGACTCCAAATCCTCTAAGCCAAAGTTTTGACTTCTCTGTCCAACAAAGCATCAGTTGCATGAGAGTTTTTGCTAACTGCAACTGCTTCAACTTTTAATACCTTTTCAGCAGAATTATGCAAAAAAAAAAATTCTCCTTGAGAATTTATAACCTTGAAAAAGTGAATTAGGTGTATTCCGCATCTGATGCAATTCACACTTCTCCGAACAGCAGCTCAAGATGACCTGAATCAGTGGCTTTTTGTGAGGTTTTTGTTGTTTTTTTCAAATTCATAATTGATAATGCAAACAGTTCAGTAGCAAACTGACCGGTTTGGCAGAAGTGCCTGGTTGGCAGTGTGGACACACAGCCTGTTGAGGGGGTGGATGACACTGCTGTCCTCCTCTCTTCCTTCCTCCCTTTGAGAGAGTCTGTCACACTGTGAACCTACTAATGCAGCAGCTCCATTAAAGGAATCTTAAGCTACTAAGGCAAAAACAGCTGGATAAGATCACGCCACCAATTTGAAAAGTATAACCTTTTGCTTGAAGCAGAATGGAGAGAACTCGCATGAAGTACTCCGCCAGAGTAAGTAACAACCTCTAGAAGACAGCAAAGGGGTAGCAACATATTTTGGTGGCACAACTCTTTGCAAGCAAAACATGCTTGGGCAAAATCATTCCCTCTTCATATTCAGGTGCAGTTCCAACCTAACAAAGCTAATGAACCAGAGAATGTGATAACAAAGCAGACACATGTTATGACAATTACCACGCACAGACACCTTCAGCAAATTCCTTTTAGGCCTAACGCAAACTGCTTTGAAGGCCACAGGTAGCCTCTGAGCAACAGCCTGCCCTCCCTGCTCTGCAAAATAAACTCTAGTAGTATTGATCATGCTGCATTCCTCCTAGTAATTAATTAAAAGCCTCCATTTCTATCCAGGATGAAACTCTAAGCAGTCCTTTGCCAGCGACATATCAGGGCCACAAAAATCTTGGTGCAACACACAGAAGCCTACCACGTAAGTTAGCATATGGCTGGAACAGAAAAAAAAAGATTGTGAAGAAAATTAGATGTAGGCATTGTATTTCCCAGCCTTATAACCAGACTACACACGGTTTCTCCAGTAACATAAGAAACAACCACTGTATTGGAAATAGAATTTTAGGGTTTATAGTAAATTATTACACATGCATATGTTTTATTTTTCAAGTTTCTGCCAGAAACACAGAAAAGTTTGCTTCCCAACAGACACTGAATGCTAAATGCAAAATAAATAAATAAAAGCAGCTTTCTTGATCTAGCAGATATACCATGTTTTGAACAAGCAATCCAATTTAATTCATGGTTACATAATGCTCTCAGAAGGAAACCTGCTCCAGCAGATCTCAAGGTAAATGGCAAAAAACCCTCTCCACTTCTCTTGCAGGCTTTAACATACAGGTAAGAGGGAGGGTGCATTCACTCTGTATGTTGAAGCACATGTGTGTGTTGGAAAACAGCTGCATGGGCTGGGTTCTAGAGTTACTGATGTAAGACAGATTTTTATCTGTATTATGGGTGCAGATTTTCCAAGTTCAATGCTAGAAAGTTTTAATCTTTGTAACAGGTTAGGACAAATGAAAAATTCCTCCCACCTTCACACATGACACAAGGAAACTCATCCTATGCTCCATGTTGCGCAGATTCCCCCCCTCCAGTTATTCTTTATTACTTAGACTCCCAAAACATTTTCACCCTTTCCTTTCACCTCCTTTGCTCTCTTTACTGCTGCTCCTCCAGCCACTCCATATGATCCAGTTCTAAGTAAGGTACTGTAGCTCTGTTTCTACCTCCTTAAGAGCTCTCATCCCAGTCACAGCACTCCTTACAGTAATTTTCCCTGGACATCCCAGTCTTCTCCACATCCTTTTGCGCTTCTTCTGGATAAAACCCAGAAGCTGCAAGAGTAGATACAAGCGCCATCAGCAGCCTAATTTATCTTCCGAAGCACACTGAAATCATTAAATATCTCTCTCCCCACACACTGGAACACTAGTACAGAAAAGCACGCTCAGCCACCACTGCAAGCAAAACGAAACAGAAGGAGCAGCCTGCCACCTTAGGGCGTATGCTTTCTTCATCCTGCCTTTCGACATCCTAGCCTCTGTAAAAAGATCAGGACCATGGGTCTCCTCTCGCTCTATTGTCTCACCTTCTACATCTCACACACAACCCCCCCCCCCCCAAATTGGTAACATGCACGGATTTCAGCCACAGGACACAAATATTAAGCCTGTGTTATGTCACAGCACCATTCCAAGGTTTGCCAGCTACCTCCAGCTTCATAATACTGGCATACGGCAATACAACAGCTTGCAACTTCGGGTTTCCTTACCAGCTTTATACTGCCTTCTATTTCATCCTGTTCCAGTACATCCCTTCTCATACCTTCCTATTTAAGCAGAGCAGTAGATATTCCCTGCTCCAAGTCACCTGCACGTATGGTTGTTGAGAGAGCTGTTATACAACAGGAAGTTTGTGACTGGGCATATGCTTGAGTTAAAGTAGATTTATTTTCTCTGTAATACACGCGTATTCCTGTTATTAGCAGTACCAGACACACAACAGTTAGAAAGCAGCAGAACACATTCAGACCCTTCCTGTTTGTACGTGCTATATACACTCAGATGATATGATGACTTGCTATGCTTCCCTCCTGTCCCAACTTTAAAGTTGGGATGGTGAAAAGAAGCGTTCAAGTAATTCGAAATTTAGTTCCCTCTTCTCCCCATACCTTGAGGTTCCCAGCAGATCTCTTTCTCTCCCCAGGACTGAAAGCTCTCCTCATTCTTATTTCCTTCTGCAGGTAGACTCCTCCAGACTCCCTGGAGCACTCTCAAGTCTCCAGAAAACTAGTTTCGGGTTGTGTCTCTTTCCTACCTCAGTTCCTTGTTCCTTTACTTCAACGAATCCAAGACAGCTTTCCTCACCACTGAGGCTGGTTGCATATGTGTGTTTAGAAAAACATTTCTAAATGCAACTTGTGTCTTTACAAGTTCTTTGTCCAAAATGACTGCTTTTCTGAACTTCGTTTCTCTTCCCTTTCTCATCACAAAGCTCCAGGGAGCAAGCAGGTGGTTGCTACAAACATGGGTAAAAAGGGATTCTCCAGCCTGGAGTGTGCCTATGCACCTACACTCCCTTTAGTTTACCGCCAGGTCCAGAGACTCCAGGTGTCAGCTTCAGCTGAAATATACCTAGCTCCTGCAAAGAGATGGTCTGTATGCTGCCTGGGCAGGGCTACAACAGGGGAACTCAAAAAGGCTCACAAAGGGCAATGTCCCCAAATTTATGTCTTTGCATCTATGAGTGGCGATTTTACAAAGGCTTACAACTTGCTCCAAAATTTGGCCTGCTAAAGTCACACAGCCCCACCACTGTGAGACGCTCTACAAAGCGGTTCTTGCATTGTTATATTTTAACCATTGCCAGAACGTTCTTCTACCACCATCCCTGTTCTCTGAAAGAGCTGAACAGCTTTTACTTCGATCAGGAATAAATGAACAAATCAACTGGCCGAAAACACTCCCAGAAAACAGCCTGAGACAGGTAACTTGTGCATATGCAAGACGAGCTGACTGCGTTAGCTCTGCACAGTGATAAATGACTGAGAACAGGGCAGACCAGTGTGGAAGTGAAGAGAATGGGGAAAAAGACAGAAAAAAAAAAATCAGGTAAAAGCCAACCCAAACCATAATGCAGTAACATATGACAACGTCCTGACTTTAGTACTACTACTGTTGCTTTTCTAAATCCCTCTTTGGCAAAAAGGGCTGAAGGCTTTAGGACATACTCATGACCCCTCTCCAATATTGGATCTCCAGTTACCATGATCCCCAAACGCTTTCAGGCTTTATACTGACAACAATAAGACGAAATCATATATGCACAATACATCTAATCTCTTTTACAGTCCCAAGCTGCAGCCTCGGTAACACAACCGGCACGAAGCTTCTCCCACCCTCCCCGGCAGAGGAACCTCTTGGCTCTCTTCTCCACCCCGGCTGGGAAAGGGGGACCCGCTCCCCACCACGGCTCACGTAAAGGAGAGCCTGCCCCCACGCTCCCCTCACCATCGCGGAGGGGGTGCAGTTGCTTCACACCCAGCTGGGGAAGGGACGAGAGGGGACCCCACGCCTCGCCACTGCCTCCTCACTGAGGGAAGCCCCTTCGGCGGGAAACACCGCGCGGTGTTTCCCGCCGAAGGGGCTTCCCTCAGTGCCGTTCCCCCAGGCAACTGCCCACGGCCACCCACCTCGCCACGCAGCTTGCGGCACAGGCTCTCCCAGTAGCGCGCCGGGACCCTCGACGCGCGGAGCGCGGCCCCGTGCAGGGCCACGAAGGCCGCCAGATCCTCCTCACTGCCTCCCGACATGGCCGGGCACCTCCGCTACCCGCTGCCGCTGCCCGCCCCGGCGCAGACCAGAGCATGCCGGGCCGGGGCGGCCCCTGAGAGGGAGGGAACTGCGCGCGCGTGGCGGGGCGTTGCCAGGGGCGGGGCTTCGCCGCGCGGAAGGGCGGTTGCAGTCGTTGGGCGCGACCGTTGGGCGGTGGCTCAGCACAGGGAGGGCGCGGGCGGTTTCCCGTCACCCCTGAGGGAAAGGACTCTGAGGGGGCTTTACTCTGCTGAGCAGGTGTGGGCTGCGCTTCTGCTTTGTTCTTCTCCTGCCCTTAAGCTTTAATAAAATCACAGCGTTTGTGGCGCGGTGCTGGCCACAAGGTTTTTGAGTTCCCCGGAGTTTCCCGATGAAGGTGTTTTTGGGAAGGCCCCAGCCGTAGCCTCTGAAGTGGGTTACAGGTGGGGTGTGAGGCACCAGCCGGGCTAACTGCCGGCCACAGCCACGGGAAATGCTCTTTTTGAGTTGTGTGTCCAGAGGAAAAACTGGCGCCGCACGTGATGCCAAACAATCATTTTTTAAATTAAAGCATTTTTTTTTTAACTGTGACAAGTGAATTTTAACGCTAGGCCTCTCTTTGGTATCTGTCAGCGTAAGAGGGAGGTGTGTTCTTTGCAAGTGCCTGGAGGAGGGAGGTGGCTTCCCAGTTATTTTTCTTGTGTAGTTTAGAAGACATTTCTAAGAAAACCCATTCCATCTCAGATTTTGTAGGGAATAGCCTAAACCAGTTTAAGCTGTGGCTCCCTAAACATTACTGGTAGCTTTGGTCTCAGCTTAGGTATGGCTATAAAGCTACAAGAGCGAACCAAGGCATCTGACACCGCCGGCTGCTCGGGGCGCGGGCTGGGGCTTTGCTGTGCCTGCTGCTGTGGCTAGCTGAGAGCTGCTGTGGCTAGCCGAGAGCTGCGGCTGCTGCTGGGAGCACCTGCGCTGCTTCCTCTCCGGATTGTCTGCTCCAGGGACTGTGGAAACTGCTTTTCCTGCCAGCCTATTCTCAAATCAAGCCAGGACCTGACTTCAGCGCTGCTCCTGCTGACAGCACATCACTGTGCTGGGAGGGGTGTTCTACAGCCCTGGAAATAAAAGACAGGGTCTAGAAACAGGAATTTAGGGTCAGTAGCTGGTCAAGAAAGCCTTAAATTCATGGAGCGCAGTCAGTGGAGAATGTACATGAATGCCATGTTGAAGAAATACCTCTTTGCTCACTGCCCTGTCTTGTGTTGCTGGACTGGTGTCCTATGTAACTACCAAGAGCAGCAATCTGTCTCTCCACATAATCACAGAGTTATCAGGTGGATGGTCTGTAAATTAAAGTGCTGCAATAGCTTGGCCAGGCACAGAGAGAGTAGGAAGAGATTAAAAATTATGCCTATGTGCTGTAACTATACATCACCATTCTGCACTTGAGGATCTAGCACAATCCTCAGGTTGGATATCTGAATAGTAAATGCAGGCAAATTACCCGCTTTGCCTGAGACCGTGTCTGCCTCACCACGTGCTGTGTTCCCACACTTCCTCAGCATAAAGGCATTACTAGGATGTTGCTAAGGAGACCTACCTGATTAAACAGCAGAAGATCAAAAAATAGTTGTATTTCCAGTGTTCCTTGACTGGGTTCCTGCCATGCTGCTCTGAGTTTTGAGGACGGTTTTGCTGATACTGTGGTTTGCAAAAGGAGGATGGCTGTGGTGGTGATCTTGCACTAGTATTATAAAATGTGGAGACTAGATCACTAGATCACTTACCAGTCCTTACCGAATAGGTTCCCAGTGCCACCCTTCCCTCATTTCTGTCTTTGCCATGGACTCAGTACCTGATGGCATATTATATATGCACACGTGATACAGTTCTACACAGTCTGTGTTGAGCATATCAAGTTACATTACTTGGTTTTTTGCATAGATTTTGCTCACTACACCCAATGTTGTCTCAAGTTGGGAGTGTTTACTGCTGCTAATTTGAATTGGTTGTTTGTTTACTTCTTTTTTGCCAGATTACTTTATAAAAATAAGGAAGTTCCCAGAAAATATATAATAACAATTTTATAGTTAAGTCAAACTTTTTAGTTACCTAAAAAAAGAAAAGGTCAATCTTTCTTCCCTAGACAGGCCAAGTAAGAAAAGTGGGATGTATTTTCATTTCTTTGTTCAGTAGAGTCACACTGATCATGCTCTGTCCGGAGGCAAGGGGAAAGTGATCCTGCTCCAACATGAGATTTACATAATTCTTGTTCTTGCCAAGTGCAGGCAGGTGCTGCCTCAGTGCTTATTTGCACTTCCACCTCACTTTGGGTAGGAGTTCTGGCCACTGGCCAGCTGTACGTGGTTCCAGGCTGCTTGGGTGAGTTTGCAGGTCTGGAGGCAGGCTACGCTGTTGCTGATAAACTCCAAGTAGTAATACAACACAGTCAGAATCACTGGGGTTAAGGGTAGATAAGACCCTGAGACACAGAAGCAACTCTAAGTGGGCTATTCCCTGACTTTGCCCAACAGTTCACTAATGTGGTCTTATTCCACTGCTGTCCTTGGCAGCCTACCCCACTTTTTTGCTGGTTTTCCACAATAGGAGTAATTCCTGGAGCAGGGAGCAGAGTCGAGCACTCACCACTCTCTCGTCACCGGCTTCAGCTGCCAGCTGCACAGAGAGGCTTTCAGGAGCAGTTGTTCCTACTCTGTGGCATACGTCACCTGTGATGCCAGAGCTGTAGCCCAGAGATACCACTGTCAGCCTTTCGTTATGAAAGCAGGTGTTTGTGGATCATCTTTGTAAAGAAAAAGTTACCACGGTATATTCGTCCGATGGTTTTCTTAGGAAGAATGACTGATTTACAGTGCCTGTACAATGCAGTCCTTACTCAGGCAAAATACTTTCTAAATTTAATGGGTTACTTCACATAGGTATTTACAGAGAATGCAAAAAAATTCTCAGCAAGGCTGAGCTTACTAGCACTACCACAGTCTAAAATAAGAGGATTTAGCCTTCTGGCGCTATCTGTAGGGGGCCAATCCATGCAGCCCTTGTGCCTCTCTGTCACAGCAGTCCCAGTGACTTATCCACCACTACCTCATTTATTTCCTGCCCTGTAGCAGCCTGTAGCAGGAATTTATCATGAGTTAGCATACATGAAGCAGCATTTGCCCCCAACAAACACAACTGGAGTTTTACAAATTTTTGTGAGTTTGGCAGTTTCTGGCTTTCTGGCTTTATCCAAATGTTTATGGCTGTCTGATCCCGATAGATCCGATGTGCATTCCTCACTTCATTTTCCCGTTGTTTCACGTTAGAACCTTCCTCTTTGGCAGCATGTCATGGAAACCTTCTCCCGAAGACAGGTAGGGATGTAAGGGGCAGAAGAGACTCTCAGCATAATAAAAAGGAGATGAAGGGACATATTTCTGGTGCATTTTACAATAAATGCTGTAATATGTTACCAAAGAAACCATTTGCTTTCAGATAACTTTCTCAACAGTAAAACTAGAACTTCTAAGCATGGAAAGCTGAGATGGGGGCTTAGATGAGAAGAACATAATTTGCTGTAAATACTTTATCATAGCTGTATCTGTGAGCCTAAGACCTCATAGATGCTGTTAGAAGAATGCAAAATGTATTATTCTGCATCAAAATAGCAGTGATTGTGAGTAGCTTTTGCTTACCTGCTTTTGTGGACAGGTATATTTTTGGGAAGGCACTGCATCCCTCTAACTGCAAGAACCCCCAAACCAGTAAACTAGAATCTTGTACTCTAATATGCATTGTCATGACTGCTGAGTGGCTTTCGCCCTTGTATGCAGATACTTCATACTTCATTACCAGTAATTAATTTAACTTCCAATGACCATTAGGAGCTTTTGAGCTCAGCTTTTCTGTGTCTTTGATAGGTGCTGACTTTTCCTATTACTCCTTTAAAGCTCTGAAGCTATAAAGACAGCTGGCACCATCTGTAGTCTGATAAAAGTGATACTGTATCTTCTTGGAGTGTAATGAGGATAACTGCCCCTATTACCTAGATGGAGTGCTACTAGCTGAAAAAGGCAGTAATTGATTTTTTGCAGCCAGTCAGAACGTAGCTGTTTCTCTCTTTATGCCTTTCAAACCTGTCAGTGACACCAATAGTCATCAGTCATAATGATGGTATTTATATCATTTACAACATATACAAAATCAGTGGAGCATACTGTCATATGATAAATGCTTTCTCTTAACAAGATAAACTGCTTACACGACAGTATCAGCAGAATACCACGCACCGTGCTGGTATATGAGGTCGCCCATCTGTTCTACAGTAGGTGGCTGCTGTACCGTTTACAACGCTCCGCAGGCTGTGCTCATCTCCTAACAAGCACTGCTGAGTGGCAACCCTGTTACCAAGGGTTATCAGTTGAATTAGTAACATCCGTGCTTTGTCTGGTCTAGTGTGCAGTGTACTCTTAATGACAACTTGCGCTTCTTCTTAAACTGCAAAAGATTATTTAAATCAGATCTAACTGAGCTACTGATGTCACTACAGATAGTCTATTTTCTGTGAGCCTGTCATCATCCATTTTCATCATTACCAGCATCAGGAGTTTCACTTGGGCCAGTGATTGTACAAATTCTACTTGCTTTGTGATCTTGGACTGTGAAAGCGTAACTATCGTGATAAAATTCAGCAGCAAGGAGGGCCTGGGCAAATACACTTTTTCTATAGCAAGGCTAGAGGGGGAAGGGCGCTTCTGATCTCTCTTTAAATCATCATTTTGGGTGCAAGCATAGTTTCTTCTCAACCTAGTCTTTAGCAGGAGAAGCAAAGCAGCCAGTGAGTTTGGAAGTCGCCACTCTTTGCGGCAGCTTGTGGTGGGATAGCCCATCAGGCCACCAGTGGAAGAGAGCTTCCTTCCTCTTTCTTTCTTTCTTTGAGGCAGTTTCTCAATAGAGGGAAAGGGCACCTGCACGATGTACACACAGTAACGTCAGAGTTATTTGAAGAAATGGTTAAAGGTCCTGAAGGGATGTTGGTGATGTGGTGCTTTGCTGTAGCCAGGATTTTCAGATAGCTCTGAAAAATTCTCCTCGAAGTGTATTTGGAAGCAATGTAACTCAGTGTCCCAGCACTCACAAACTCCAGTTGTTCGATGAGAAAGAAAAAGCTCTCTTGCCTAAGGATGAAAATTAGACTGAAACATGTAAACGCTATCAAAAAAGAGAAGATCTCTTCTGATTCCTGTCTACATTACACAGGTGCGTGGAGCCTTTTCCGTGTAGACAAATAAATGGCAGGCAGGGGTATCCATTCCATTTTACATTTATTATGAAAGTGATTTTCACAAAAGTTTTATTACATGCTTCATTTTGAGCTTTGACATAGAAATCAAAGCTATTAATATACAGAGGCAAAAGGAAATGTATTTTCTTATAAGGTACATTTACAACAACATTTTCTACTACAAATCTGACAGTATTGTTAAAATATTGGTAAAGCTTAGACCACTGTATTTTCTTTTCTAAGTATCAGATTTTGTACAGTTATTCACTATCTTTGCTCTAAACTATCATGGTACATTTCATATGGAAATAGCTGTTTGTACATAATTTACATTGGTAATAAAGCTTAGAAGTCCCAGCAGCATCTACAAGGGTTTAGTTCAAAATGTCACTTGTGCCCACTGATTTACATGGAGCAAATTGGTACAGAAGCCAGTATTACACTCCAGGTATTTTCCCCCGAAATCTAGTCTACCAGAAATTCCTGCTTAACAGATGATGGACATGATCATAGTGAACTTCATGCAGGTGAAACAACCACTGACCTCTGTGGCAGTTTTGCCTAAAAAAGGTTCTACAATCCCATCCGAGGTTTTATCACTTCCACTGCTACCTAGGCACACAGAGATACCATACCTTTCTTTGTCTTTATACTCTATTTGGGTGTAATCTTTTGACTTCCCTTTTATTTCTGAATTTTGTGTTGTTTCTTATCCTAACAATGGAAGAAGAACTAGCACTGACTTTAAAATACATATTCTTTATATGTTACAAAGATGGTAAGCACTTCAGAATGACTTGAGAGTCAATTTATGAAAATTAGCAGGTTAAATTGCCCCAGAATACTCTTCCTATGATGCCAGTGAGACTGCAGAAGTAACAGGAGCAGTACTCTGGAAGGATGAATCTGACTACTGACCACATCCAACCCAGTCTCCTAAAGTACCTTTTTAATGATCGTGTTGAGTATCTGCTGCTGTCAATGCAAATTAATGGCCTTTCTAAGGTATAAAACATAGAAAACAATATTTACAAAATAATTTTAATTAAAAAAAGTAACAAAAACAAACTCTAAAAAAGATATTTTCACAATCATTAAAATAAAGTTTAATTAAGCCAAGCCACTTCTTTTTCTAGATACTGAGAAATTCAGCTAAAATTTAATTGCAATTGTTTGTATATCTTTAAACTTGTTATCTCCGCTTTCTGAATACAGATGGTTTAAATTATTACATCTAAAAGTACTTCTGTACATTTTACTCTTGTATATTACACATTAATTTTATAGATTAAAAGCTTAGTGATGAAACAGAATAAATAAATGAAATAACAAACTGGAATTTTGTATATTCAGATACTTAGATAATATTTTTTTGACATTAAGAGTTTATTTCCCAGTCTGTTTCTATTCAGATGAAAAATGTTATGATAAAACATGAGACTTCTCTCTGAATCCAAGTCTCACACTGAGGAATAAGTTTATATTACCTTACAGAAATTTCCCTTCTTCCATAAATTCTTCTGGGAGACAAAAGTTGTTTTTTTTTTCCCCAAGTGCTTACAATAGTCTCTCATCCTAGAAAACTATTTCATTAAAGTCTCAAAGTATTGTGAGTCAATAGAACTTCTCCAGTTACTACCATCCCTATCAATCAGTGGTTTTAAACTATGAAAAAAATGCAACTGCTTGAGCTCATGACACAGGTACAAGTAACGGCCTGTGTTGCTCAGTCCCAGCATTAGAAAAGGGAAAATCCAGACCCCTGAGGTGGCTGAGAAATTTGCCACTGGATTCAGTTGTTGAAGATTTCACTCCAGCTTCTTTTTTAAGAGCACTCAAAGGTATCCGGAGTCCGGACATGGGAACTGTCACAGAGCAGTTAGGTTTTGCTGGCAAAGACCTGTCAGCAGTTCCTGTATAAGAATCATACCACTACTTTTGCTCCTGATATTTGTAACTTGTTATCCATGGGATTAAAACTGTGTTGTTTATAGATAAGACTGACCTGAGAAATTTGAATCTGTTGGGCATGCTTACAGAGGGGCATGGGGTGGGGTTTGACTTGCCTCTTTGAATGTTTAATGCACGTAAGCATGTTTCTCGTTCATGTGGCATCATCCTTGCGTTCGGCTTACAGACAGAGGACCACAGCTGAGCTGTGCTTTTTCAAAACCAGCTAACAACTCAGAATGCGGACTCTGAAAACTCTGTGACCAAGCCTGTGTTTATTTAAGCTAGTCTAAAACTAAGCTAAACTTAAACTAAACCTAGCTTACTAAGTAATAGTAAGCTAAGTCATACCCTAGTATGAAGCTGATGTGTAGAAAAGATCAGTCTAGATAGTCAGTAGTTATAACACACTGTGATTTAACTTTATTCTATGGGGGAGGCACAATGAGGAAATAAATTTCTTTTGAAAAGTTGGTCTTTAGGTAAAAATCTAATGTATGATGGCAGAAGGAAGGCAGGGCAAGAAAACGGGCTGAAAGAAGACTTCAGCAGCTTTAAATACAGTTTTGGTCAGCAGAATAAATCTTGCTATCGCAGGCAAGATGCAGGTGGCAATCTATTGAACACCGAATCCCGATGCTTCCTGTACTCAAGTGACACACAGAGACACCTTGCCCACAGCAATCACTAACGAGCGCTTTCACTTCATGACTTAAAGCTTGATTAGCAACTCCTGATTGTTGCAGTCTCCTGGACTGCAGCAGGTATGCAGGCAGTGATTTGGTGGCACATGAGAATGTTTAGGGTTGATTCACCACCACCTCACAAAAAGTAAGTGCAGTATTTAAAGCAGAAGGAGAGGCTTAAAATGGTAAGTGCTACAGGTGCAGCTTTTCAGCATACAGGCATTTGCAAACTGAAAATAAAAAGCTCAGTTTGTGACATGGAATTGGGCAATTACAAATGGACACTTCTTCAGCCTTCCTGTAATAACACATAAACATGTTGTTGCACCTATCCTGCATACAACATGTAATTCTGTAAGAACAGATACAGGGCTGTATTTATTGAATATGTTTAAATGCAGTATTTCATGTTTAGGGTAAAAGCCAGAATTTTATATTCTGCGATGTATTGACTCATTTCATGAAGCTGGTTTTCTTAAAGGCGGCCATATTTCTCCTTGTATGGTTTTTGATTCCCAAATGTGTCTAGGTCTTCTCCATAGAGGAAGACATTCCTTGTTGTACTGTAATTGTATAGTAGGAATAAGTTCTCTGACTTCTGACAATGAAAACATCCTATATCTATATTAACAAATGAAGAGCTGAGCTCACCTTCCATTTGGTGACCACCAGTTTCTGTAACTATAAACCTAGTATGAAAGTCAAACCATTTTTAACTTTTAGAGCTGATGTAAAAATTCTGTGCTGTTGCACAAATCAGCTGAAATCCATTCAGACAGTCCTATATGCCACTTGTTGTTACTTATTACATTAGAAATTTGCACATCCAAGAGCATTTCTATGCAGAGCTGCAAACATTCAAACCTGACTCATTTTCTAAATATACCACATATGAAACCCCTATATATTCAGAAGCATTTCACTGTATACTTCTGAAGGCCAAATTATTCTTTCTTTCACTGCTCTCAGCAACACAAAGTCTGCATTTGCTACAGAAGTCCCTGAGCGCCCTGTCCTGACTGTGGAGTCCATGCCCTGCCATGGCTCCGGGGAAGATGAGCTAACACACAATCTCAGGTTGTCTGTCAGGATGAACCAGACAAAACCCTGGTTTTGTCTGATGTGGCTGTAAGTCAGGGCAAGTTGTACCAGAGCGAAATGCAGCTATTCCCTCCTGTATTCACCTCTCACAGCCCTACCAAGGTCCCACCAACAGCAGCCACAACTGGGAAATGTCCCCCTCGTAGTCGCTCTCTGGGACTGGATTCCCCATGTAGCTAAGAACCTAGAAAATGTTACAGTGCTGCCAGTGGTTTCTGGACTCATGAGGCAATTACTTTCAGACCTGTTCCAGAGAGGAACAGGGCTTGTCCTGCTTGGCACCAGTGTCGTACAGTGGTATTATGTCCAAATGTGTGGGTTATTAAGCAAAAATTTTAGCAAGGATTTTACTAAACTCACTGCACAGCATCAGGTTCCAAAGTTTGCTTACGGAAGTCTGAAATACTAAAGATCGCTGTAAATTGTACACTTATACATGACTGAGTACCTAAAAAGATTTTTGCTTTGTTAAGGTTTAATTTTTTTCTACGAATTACTCCTGTTAAGGAAAAAAAATACATGTAACTTTTTTTTTTTGTTCCAGGCATGCACTGAATCTGGGGCTGATGATATGTTCTCCTTTGAATGCCCACCTTTAGTACCCCATAATGAATATTTAATAAAAGTAGTTTCAACATCCTCACAAAAAGTTAGGTATAACAGAGCCTTTAAAAAAGGACTTTTATGGAGATGTTACATTTTGAAATGAGGGTTAATATATAAATATATATATATTAAAGAGAAAGCTTGTCAAAGACCTAAGATCCATGAGTGAAGAAAATAATTTGTTAGACCCTAAGTTGAAACTGTTCAGGCATAGAAAGAAAAAAAGTTTTACTCTTCAACAGAAAAGGAAAGAAGGCAAGCAAAATTACAAGATGGCTAAGTAGAAAAACTCAACAGAATGCTTAAGTTGTCTCTTAGAAATGGAATTTTCAACCACTTGTAGCCAACAGAAAACAACTTTGAAAATTTAAACAGTACTTCGTCAAAGAAATAAAAAGTGTAAGAAGTTAACCATAACCACCCTTAATGTATGTCTTTGAGAGCATCCAAGGGTATGTTAAACTACAGGGCAGATATGCAAAAAGACTGCAGTGAAGCAAAACTGTATGTTAGTCTTTTTCTGAAAGGATGCTGGCGTGATAGTTAACTTCTCCATGTAATAAACTTGTAGGATCAAAAGGGAAAATGATACACAAGAGGAAGGGACTTAAAAGTAAAGAGGCTGAAATACTAATAAAAAAAGCTACTCGCTCATTGAAATTAGCTCCTGTGCCAGGAAATCGCAGGAAACACAGGATTTATCATCATCTCAACCCACCAGTACCTGTCACTCGGTGAGGAAGGCCTGACCACGGGGCTAATGCTTTCTTGCAGACCATACAGTCCCTGTGGTTGATGGGCACCGTAGTTGCAAATTTGTGATAAAAGGGAGCACTGGGTCTTTGAAATCTGCAGGGCCTGCCCTCCAACTCAGCTGCAAAACTGTGTCCTGCGCACCCCCTCAGCCCCCTTAGAGTCTGGGCCTGGGACACAGATCTGTTCCCAGCGTTTTAGAGATGGCAGGTCCAACAAAAACTCCTCCTTGGTGAGCTCCTCTCACGTGTGTCGTCCTCAGGGGTAACTCTGTTGGTCTGCATGTGAGGGGTGCCCAAGGAAGAGGCAATAGCTGACCCTTTACTGGACAGCACTTGCATCTTAACTGATGTTATTTTTCCTGGAATAATGTATGTTGAAAGAGATTGTCCCAGAGTAAACCATTATCCAGCATTACAAAACTCCAAAAGGCTTCAGTTTGGTGTTAACGGAAGTGACAAGCACGTGGAGAAGTCATTTAATCATCTAAGCAAAGTTACAAATAGATATGAGTAAATAGGGTGTGTGGGAGTAAAGACTTAAGCATGAGTAATATTTACAGTAACTAAAGATAACATTACTAATGTGCCCACAAATAGAAGTATATATTTATATATTTATATATTGTACTTAATTAGATGCTCTATTAACGGAAAGAAAAACAAGACTACTACTATTGTTGTTCATTTCTCACCTATCCTATTGTAAATGCCTTCAAAGGAACCAACTGGTGTATGGAAATCCAGAGCTAAATCTGTTTCAATGAAGTAATTGACAGTGGCAAACCTCTGAAGCAGTTTAGAACAGAACAGATAAAAACATTGGGACATTAGAGCGTGGGACTCAATATCATGTAATTCATAAAAAAAATTATACATCTATTTCTTTTTTTTTTACTTTCTTCTTTTTTTCCCTTTTGATTTCTACTTGGACAGAGGTTCCACGAAGCCACAAATGAGAAATAACAAAATTTAGATTGTTTTGTTTTCTTCTAAAGATTCAAATATAAACTTCCAGTGCAATTCAAAATCCAAATATTATTTATACTACATACTTCTTTCTACAACAGAACTTATCTGCAGGTAGTTTAATCAGATTTGAATAGATTCCTTCTTTGCTTTGACGTAAGTTACTGTTGATGTAAAATAAAAAGCTAGAAAGAATATTTTCTACATCATGTCATTTCAAATGGAAATTGAAGACACACTAGTGCAGACACAAATTTGGATCTTCAACTAGATGCACTCAGGGATGCACAATTTTTTTGTAGTAAAAATCCCATTCAGAACATTGGCTTTTAACGATTATAAAATATTATAGGTATTCTTCAATATACAATTGAAAACAAAGACTGCAAAAAAGAGCCTTCAAATTAGCAAATGTTTCTACTATGGAGGAAAGACAATATTTGACAGAATGCAAAGTAACCCAAATTGAATACCACTAGACTATTTGTATGGTCGTAGAAATCTGGAAACTTTTGATCGCAGTAGCTTTATAAATGATCTTGGAAACATCTCTTTTGACTCTTGTGCTGTGTACTTGAAATAATTTTGTGGGTGTGCCAGTACATCAAAGAGAGCTTTGATCAGTTTCTTGTCCTATGGGAGACAACATATATATTAGATAAAAATAGGGTTTGGATTTAAGTTTCTGCACAACTTTCAAAATTAAAGAACAACATCAGGGTTTTTTTTTGCGAAACTTGATTCTGGGTAAAACAGAGTAAGGAAACCACTCCATGTTGCTGTGGATTAATCTTTCTACTGTGCTGGATGTTTTTTTGCAATTAGCATTCTTGGAAGGTCCTGAACTGAGAGGGTAGCAGCTGGGTTAACCACAAATGGGCTGCAGAAGTTAGGCATTGGAATTGCAAACTGCCTCTGACTGCCCTTCCAGCCTGTTTCACGCTGTTGTCCAGGGCCTCCCCTCCACGAACAAGAGATAAGGCTGGTCTTCAGTGATGCTGAGCTCTTTAAGGACCTTCTCCTGTACCTTGGTAAAGCCTCGATTCAGAGCCTCCGCTGAGCCTGTGCCTGATCATATACACTGGAGTTAAGACGCAAGCGACCCAAAGCTCTAGTGACAGAATACTGGCAGGGCTGGGGCAGGGATGGCCAGGGAGGGTGGCTGTTAATCAGTTCCTGTCCTTCCAAGCCACACATTTACATGGCTGAATTTTGCCTTCTGAACAGCCTTTTTTCAGTTTTAATTACTTAGTTGTTTATAGGTGGCAGCCCAGCAGCCTTCTTCCACAATTCTCTCCGATGTGTTGCTTGTGCCTTTGGAAAACCATTTCACGGACAGCTTACAATGCTACATTATGGCTATGTCTTGTTGAGGCAGGACAGTGATTTAGGTAAATACATTTTTTAATGCACAGGAAATTCTAACTTAATGACTCATTTAAACACATGCCAGACTGAGGCTGAAGAAGCCTCTTCAAACAATAGGTTCTTCATTCTTGGCTGACTAGTTTCTCTAACATACAATCATGTTAGCTTACATTTAATTTAGTTACCGATTCAGCAAAGGATGTACACATGTGCTCAGCCCAGCTGAGCTACTGATTTTGTGCTGCTCCAAATACTGGGATAAACCTCAGAAGACAGAGAATTTAATTTGGGGTCAACACTTGAGGTTTAAATATTATGACCCTATCAGGGTAATGAGAACTATCTTGGGAAAATACTTAGTAAAAGGAATTGCTGGTTAGCCTCAGATAAAGCAGCACTTTCTTACCTTTAGAATTTCTTGATGATTTTCTGATGCATATAAACGTCCATCTCGAACAATGTCTTCTATTAGTTGTTGGTAATCCTCTGCAAAATAAAGATCAGTTGAGTGACTGTTTGTGACATCCTTTGGGTGGGTAATAGCCAGACATTAGCTAGATCTCCACTTCAAGACAGAGCTGAGAAATTTAGTATCCAGTTAATTATTTAGTGTCTCCCAAGCTGCTGTAGTCTAATCTAATCACATTAAATTCCTGTACTGCTTTACAACAGTAATTTTGAATTATCCTTATAAATACTAACAGCCCCAGAAAACTACTCCCTCCAGATAATAATGCTTTATTGTCTTCATTTTAGAGATGAAGAAACAGGGCCAGGGATATGAAATAACTGTCAAAGGTTATACGTGAAGTCAGCAGCACAGTTAGGAACAGATCCTTGTTTTCTGCCCTGAGGACAGCTCTCATTTTGATTCTTGAATCACCAGCTTAATACACATTTTCCCATCATGCACAAAATTGTACTGGTGTTTGGAAAAGAGATGGACTAAGAGCTGCCAAAGGTATCACAAAAAAGTCCTAGTTTCATTAAACCAGAAATCATCCCAAAGTCCAAAATAAACAGTTTAATGCATAATTTATATGACAAGCCAGACTGTTTTAAAACGTGGATTTATGAAAGTGGTTACTGAAAGGATATTTCTTTTTGCATCATTGTTTTTCTCTGTGGGACTTGTGATTTTATTAATTTATACTTTTCAAAATTGTGTGGGTTACCAGCAGGACCTGATGAAGAGGCTTCCTAAAGTGCACAGCAGTTAATAGTATTCTCCTTATGCATATGATAAATGACAATTAAAAGGAATCTTGTTGAATTCAGTGGGATAAGGATTAAGTTTAAAGAATTCTGTGTAACCTGCTGTCCATCCTTCACATATTAGAAAAAGTAATACAAATAAAATCAGGTATTATTTCAAAGTCTTTGCAACTGCTTTTAAAGTAATTCACTGGACTAAAAATGAGTTACATCAAGTTTTTCCTCATTCTTCTCTCTCTGTCATCAGCATAAGAGAGATTCTAAAGGACAATTTTCTGTAATTCAGATATAGCACAAAGATGGAAAGCAATCCCATTCTCACCATCGTAAGTCACATAGGGGACCTGAAATCCTTTGCCACTGTTTCCTTCATTTGACTTGAACTGAATCCAGAGCTTCCTCGATCTTGAGGTAAATGCAATAGGTCTTTCATAAGTCTGACATGTTTCATATGTAGTAATTGAAGTAGGAGAAGCTAGAAAGAAGGTTAAATAAATAAATGTTCCTTACAAAATAACTTTTTGCACCCTTCCTGATCTAGAGGTCAGAAATGGCAAATTGACAAGACACTTCTCAGCTGACGTATTCCTGAGAGCAGAAGTTTTTTGTGATAGAAGGGATGTAATCCTTATCTGTTTATAAGGGGAAGTAAGTTTTTCCACAAAGGTAGTGGGAACCTCTGCCTCACAGCAAGAAGCTTAAGTATACAGTGAGGTGCCACAGATAATTTTTGACATTTATAAAATTACTATTACTTATTTTGTGTACTACTCTAGCATTGAATTCCAGGGTTCCCATATGCTGGGCCCAGATAGGTAAGAACAAGTCAGCGGCACCCCAGGCCGATGTGGTAACCAGCTCCTAACATGCCCAGTTTGGGGGGTTCATCTGAGAGCAATAAACCACTTAGCGGAATATATTAACCTGGTGTAGTGATTCTGACCAAAAGACCATCGCACACCATGGAGTTAGTGATCCACCGAACAGTTAACCTGGGTATGGCCAGGCCTGTGCCGTGCTGCACGGATCCTCTGGCTGCAGGACACCTCAGCCTGCTCGTTGTAACGAGACGAACTTGCAGGCAGCTCCCACTTGGGACTGGTGATTTATGCTACTGCGTGGCCTTGCCTTTATCTAGAAGTGCAGCAAGAAGTGCTTATGAGAACATTGTTTCTGTTGTACAGTAGAAATGATACACAGAGTTTTTTCCGTGTAAGAAAATCCTATAATAGCTCGAATGACCAAAAGGGCAAAATCTCTTCTATGGACAGCATGCTGCGTGTGGATCAGAGGCCCGTTTGATGCTACACTGCCTATCGTTCCTAACATCTAAAGGGATGTAAGATTATCTGTATTATTCTCTCCTTGTAATGATAACTCTAATAAATAGCATTTTAAATGATACCTTACAGGGTCTCAGTGCCTTTCTCACTGGGATCATAATGGACCAGCACCTCCCAGTGCAAAACACCTGGTTGTAGGTTTGAAAAGAAAAGGTCATTTATCTATACTGAGACAGAGCTAATAGCTGGGAACCAGAAAGACCCCCATTTACCCCTAATATAAGCAACAGATGGAGGGTGCAGGATGTCTTCAAATCATTATGAATGTATCATGAGGCACCTCTAAGTTGAAATGAATTTCAAACAAAAGGAAAAAACAGCTTCTTATCTGGTTCAAAAAACCCACTCCATAGCCACAGGATAATTAGGGAAAATAACAAGTGTAACCTACAATCTGAGCTTGCTAGGGCTGACTCAACTTTCACCGATGTTAGCAAAAAGACCTTTTGAATTGAATGGGATTTGGATTCCTGAAGTGCAAAAAAGTGGATCTAACTGTAACTCTGGAACTGCCATCTGGTTTTCCACAATAACGTTAGCAGCTGACCTTACCCTTACATGAACTATGACGAATATTTGTAAGATCTACTCTTATGATGCCAAATATACAGTGATCACAAATCACGGCTCTGAAAAACTGCCCTCATTTTCCAGTGTTGCTGTTGTTTTGGTACTGTAACTGGTACCAAAGTGGAAGTCAAACTTTTCCCTCATGTGCCTGGCTTTATTCACTGGTGGATTTGTTTTGCTACAGTAAGTGCTTTGCTTTTAAAAAACTGATCTGGGCAGATATAATTTTCTTCCATCTATAGCGAGCAGGTTTCTTCTTCTGATATTTAGAGATGTCAACACAAGCCCTCAAGGCTAAAAAGTTTTGAAAATTGTTTTAGCAAATAAAATACACTGGTTTAGAAAGTAAAACATGCTGTTTTAAGCAAACCTCCAAGTAAACAATTGCCTTTCAGGTTTGGTGCTTCTTGGAGATTTAGCGACAGATAACCAGAAGCTGGATGCCTACATAGAACTGAAGGAGTGCATCTCATTGGTGTCTTAACTTCAGAAGTTGTTGAATTAACTTCATAATCAAAGACAGAAGGCACCCTCCACTCCACATAAAATTGGGAAAACTTTGGATTTCTTGAGGGTGTCAGGTGTACCAACCTGTGTCACTGCACAGATTTAGCAATAACTGCGGCATATATACACTTGCAAAGGATAAGCAAGAGCACAGTTTGTACAGATGACAGGAGACAGCTCTCCCAATATAACTTAGCATAGCTTTGTTGACTTCTAGAGTGGCAGTGATTTATCCCACGTGATAATTGGGCCAGACACAAGCCCATTAACTGCTTTGTGATTCAGCCAAGGCACTTGAATAATTAATATCACTCTGTTAATTGTTATCGGTAGTGTTCTGTTGTAACTTGCTGTGCCAGTTCATTCAACAATCCTTTTAGAAACACCGGATAGATGAAGACAGTCGTCTCTTCGATATGAACTTTCCACTCAGTCAGTTTGCAATAAATATTTCTATAACCCATGTCTAGCAACTTACCACTTTTTCTCATTACTAAAACATCACCGCATTCATCTTCAATTGGGAGAAATATCTCAGGTACTACGATGAGTATTCTCCTCTTTGGGGGTGGATTTATATTCCAAATGCATTCAACATTAGCTGGGTAGTCTCCAGGATAGTTGGGCGATTCAATGTAGCCAGTATAATCCCCAAGTTCTCCTCCACAGTGCTGGTCTGTGGAGAAACATAAATTAGCATTTGTGTTAGCTGATTAGCTAATTTGAGGTGTTTTTCTAGATCTGCCAAGAGCAAGTCTAAACTCCTCCTTGTGGCTTTAGAAATGCATACACTCTCCAGCTGCCTCTTTGTTTAGCATGGAAAGCCTTTAAAGGAATACTTGATCTGCAGGGCTGCTCCGACTGATTTGCAAAACCTTAATCTCCGGTGTATAAACTGATTCAATGCTTCATTCAGGCTGCTTTAACACTTGATTAAGAAACGAACACAGCTAAGTAAACATGATCCCATTGTGGAGGTACTCACACAGTGGTTACCACTGAGACCACGCTGACATACAGAAGGTATCCTGGTTTAACTTCACTTGGTTTTTAACCTGATTTAGCAGAATGAGTGTGATGATCCTAATAGCCAACCTTATCTTGATTACAGATCTGCCTTGCTTTATTTTAGACTAAACCAGTTAATAAAGAATCTCCATTAATGGATCAGTTTTACTTTCTGAATTTTCGAAACTCCTACTGAATTTGCCACAGAAGCCTGATTCAGTAAGTTACTTCAGCTTGATCTCTCCAGGGCTACTCACCCACATAAAACTAGATACATGTTTAAATATTTTGCTTAATCCAAACCTCAAAGATTATGCAATGTCAGAAATTGGCTTGAAAACAGGGAGTATCTAAGACAGCGAAGTGACAAGGATGGTTTTATTTTACAGGAAAATCAAACTTCTTCAAATTCCTTACAAATATCTAATTTACTCAAATTACTTTAGAAATGATGAAGGGCTTCAGAGACATATAGCACATAATCAGAATAAAAACTTATGATAGACTTCCACATGAATAGTTAGTTTAGATGACATTACCTAATTATTATAGAGACATTCTCTTAAATTAGCATGGCAGAGATGAAAAGAATTGCTTGCCTAAAAGAATCAGTCATTCACAAAGATCAAATAAAATTGCAGTGGAATCCTTGGGGATATTTAAAATGGCAATTGAAGATAGGAGGCTGAGTACTGCAAAAAAGCCTACGAGAAGATTTCACTGTCATAAGCAATTACCTGGCAATTGCCGTATGCATGACCATATCTCCTAGTATTTTTTAATTATTATAAACTAGCAGTTACTCTGGTAGAAGATATTGTACTTTACAGAGACATGGAGTAATATACATCACTGCAAGACAACTTACAGGATTGGGAAACCAAAAATTCCTGTGTTTTAACCTGTAGCTGGCACTCTGCCAAATCACTTTAAAGCTAAAGCAATCATATGCATCAAGTGGTACTTTTCCAGGTTTTTTTTCTCATTGTTTTCCCAATTTTTACTGTTCCCTCCAGCAGTAGTTATATGCCAACTAGGAAATACAGAATTGAAGTTCAGCCTAACAGATGGAACCTTCAAGTTGCAGTTCAGATCTGAAGATAATGCTTCATCTCACAACTAATATAAATGTAACTTACTTTTGCAGTGCGTAACATTAGTGGAGCCATCAAAATCTGTACTTGTGTTCCCAGGGCAGGTGATGCAGTAGTTTTGACCAAACTCAGGCTGGTATGTTCCCACAGGGCATCGGATACATCTGTGTGTTGTGGAGTTGTAGTAGTGTCCAGGAGAACAATGAACTGTAAGGTATAAGGTGTATTATTTTCAGAAAGTAGCAATCAGTGCAGAGAGAACTTTCCTCTACCCTGGACATACCTCATGACCCCCGTTCTGCAATATATTTATCAGGGCATAAAAGGCAAAAAAGACACCAGCTCCCTGTATTTCCCATTACAAAGGACCTTCTAACTAGAATTGTGTTCCAAAGACTAGAGCTAATCCCTTATGAACTAGTAACATGTGCTACATACGTCTCTCACTGTATTTAATACAGTGGTTTCCAATGACTTCGTAATAAATGGAAACTGATACATATCTGCCTCAACAATAAAAATGTCTTTCAAAATAGCAGGAGAGATGTTTCCATTCGTGTCTGTTTGCCAGGGCCAGCATGTCATTCCAGTAACTAAACCAAAATGCATTTGGGCAGATTCCTTCTTCAGCATTTGCACTGGAGGTTGACATTATGGAACGCACAATGTGTTGCACGCTTACAGTTTCTGCCTAGCCCATTAATAATCAATCCTTAACTTCATATAATTTCTGTGGTGTTTAGCTTTCTAATTTGGTAAATAAAAATATACAGGACGTGAAGGCTAAAGCATTGTCTAATGTAAGTTTGTCTTCTTTCTTGCCATGCAGTGGGGCTGCTTCACGCACCAGCTGCAGCAGTGACTCTGTACCTTCCTGTGGTAAATTCCAAAGAAAACCATAAAGCCTGTTCAGTCTCCACAACCGCAGGAGATCGTTCCTAGTTTACAGATTTCCTGACCATTTAATTTAATCACACACTATGTTTCTGCGTGCAGTGACTATGTTAATTTTGGAGCCTTTCAAAGCCCCTTGGCATTGAAGCTTACCAACAAAAAGGCAAGCAGCAGGAACATGACTTGTGGAAAGATTTGAAATTCACCTTTGGTTTCGCAGTCTTGAAATGAAACAGCACCTTCATACTTGGTCACAAGCCCACCACCACATGGAAAACAGAGGGTCCTTCCTGGTTCAGGCTGGTATGTACCAAGAGGACAGACTCGACAAGGTTTAAAACCATCTGAAGAATAGTGCCCAGGAGAACACTGCCCTAGAAATCAAAAATGATCATCTGTATTAGTAAGCCGACTCTTCTGGACAAAGTATAAAACCCACTAGTAGTTAGCAATGCGTCCTTTAACTTAAATGCATGACATCAAGACAGCTGCAGATCAAATTATAATCTTACCTGCTGATTTTGTATTGTTCCTGTAACTGCTTCCTAAAACCCGCGCCAGTAAATACAATGAGTTTCTTAATAAGCATTCTGCTACCTATTTTTTTTTTTTTTAGCAAGGGCTCTATTAAGATGCTGTTAGAATACTTTGTACTTTCACCAAGTCTTTCATCTGAGAATTTCAAAGCACTTTGTAGGAAAAAATGAATCTTTGCACCATATCGATGAAGCAAGTAATTGTTTTTTTATATCTCCATTTTACAGATACAGAAACAGTAGATCACGGGATTTACCAGACTGGATGGGACCAGTCCAGCACCCTGTTTGCGAAAATAGCTGACACCAGCAGTTTTCCAGGTAGCTGTGAAAACTAGTGCTTGTCAGAAGCTCTTCTGCCAGAAAATGGTGATTTGTGTAAAGCAAAGCACTTCATAAATGAGTCTACTGACAGATACAAGGTAGTTTCAAAACTTGCTCTCCATGCAATTTCTGATAGGCATTTGTTTGGCTTGGTTCTTGTTAGCTTGAGTACTTTACTCCTTGACAACCTACCCGAGAATTAGGATGTCAAGTTTTTCAAGACTATGGCATTAATGCATATCTTCACACCACCCCAGCCTGGGAGACCAGCACTTCGAGATGTTAGGTGTTCCCTGAGGTTGCCTAATCCCAATACTTTGTTGTACTGTCTTGAAAACCTGAAACTTTTAAGAGCTTTGGATGGGGTTGGGGCCTCTTAAGAACCCTGATACTTGCCGGGAAATGTCAGGGGCATCCAGTATCTTGGGTACTTGGCACTTAAGATGAACTAGAGCTCCTGAGCAAAAGCAAAGTTCAAGTTCTGTCTCCACAAAAGTCAAACTCCTATGGACACCTGTGGGACCAGGATCTCTGGGATTTAGTTGCACTTCCATCCCAGCTGGCTGGAATATGACAGTACAAGCTGGCTGTTGTGACACAGACCTCTGAGAAATATTATATTACTAATCTGAAGACAATTCTATTGTTTTTGTAGTGAAACTGATCCATCTGGTCTGGTCCAACTGGTCACTGGACTTCAACATGAAGGCAGTTAATGAAGAGTGAATTTGGATCTGGATTTTAGTGTGAAAATTAAGTACTTGTGAAGCATGGTTTACAGATATCCTTTTAAAGAAGCAGTACAGTTGGGTTTTAATACTGCTAAATACCCGATGCTTTCAGCACTAATATGTCTCAGTCCTTACGTGTGTATAAGAATGAGCTAACTTGCTCCCTTCTTGCCTTCTGTATTGAAATTGTGAACAAAAGAGATCTGAGCTGATTTCCCTGAGAAATGCACCAAATTACTAGGTTTTCTAATTGTGTTTTGGCCTTGTACCTACATGAATCACATGTAAATTAAGTATCACAGCATGTTATTCATTTGCAACTACAACATAGAGTTCTACGCAGTAGGCACTTAAAATCTCTTACATACTTGTTGTATGTGCCTCATCCGTAGGGGTGAGGATTTCAGTCATAGCTTATTTGTTACTCCACAGGCATTACTGCTCCAGAAGGTACGATGCAAAAATACTATTGATTACAGGTGGTGAGTACATTTCTAACAAAACCTGTGTTCATCAAAATACACTGTTTCATCGCATATGCTGACACAATTTATGGAGACATACTGACTTTGATAAAATCTTTGACAGGGAGGTTTATGAAGTCCCATGCATATTCTCTCTTGCCACTTTCAGAGAAAGAGAAAAGGGGAGAGTTGGGCAGAAAAACAGACTTGTGATCTGACAACAAACATTTTGAGACAGATCTGCTCTGCAAAAATAATCAGAAAGGCTTTTTTGTTGTGCAGAACAGTAATTCAAATGCAAGCCTTGAAACAAAACAGTCTTTTTCCTCTAGTTGTTGTGCTGCTTTGGTCAATATACTGTAGTCAACCTTTATAAACTCAGATTTTATTTTGATAATCTATTGTTGGATTTTGGATAAATACAAATCAACGTAACAAAGATGTACAGGCATTTTGAGAATTTTCCTGTGATAGTTCCTTCATGCAGTAAATCAGCAAAATCTACCATATGTTTGGACTGGAGACACTAGAGTTATTTTTTTATTCAGTGGATGGGGAAATAGCAGCAGTTTCTCAAGTGACATTCATTGTGTGTTCACTCCAGATATCATTGAAGAAAGCATTACTGTAAATTACATGGATGAGTTTTAAAGTTAGAAGTTGTGTAGCAGATAGGACAGATTTCTTTCAAAGTCAAATAATGTATCTGCTATGAACTAGATTTTGCTCATCTGTAATGAAATAAGGTAAAGAAAATAATTAACAGTTGTATCAAAGTTTTATCTTGATCAATTTACAGTAGAAGCATAGCTCTCTTCTGAAACCAGGTATTATCATCTAATTTATGTATCATGAAGCAGAGTCAGAGATGCTCCATCACTTGCCAAAAGCTACAGTGAATTCAAGCAGTGTTGCAACTCGCAGGCATTAGCTCTGAGTCCAGGTTACAGATCCCTGCAGCTAACTATCCCAAAATTATGATTGCTGCTGATTAGACCAGGTAAACTGCATCTCATGCAAAACGTTAAATCAGCAGGTTCCTTAGACTCACCAATACCAGCCCAAAGTAATCCTCCCCTTTGGCTCACAATATACCTGATGAGTCCTTACAAGTCGAGGTATGTTCAGATTCCATACCTGACTTGAAGCAAAGTGCTTTGCTTGGCTTGCTCATTTCCACACCATAACTCACGTTGCTGTAGCAGGTCCCATCTTCTTGTCGGCAATGTCAGTGGATGGAACAAGCCAAAACATTTTGTGTATTGCTTGTAAGCGCACAGAGATTTCTTCTGTTACCTTTACAAGACAGAAGTGTGGAAGGCTCTCCCCTCTTTTAGCCTCCATGCCTCACAGGCTGTGTGGCAACACCTAATTATTTTATAACCAAATTAAACTTGCCTCCACATTCTGACACATTCCGGGCGCCCGCTACTCCCTGTCCATCGTTACTTGGGCAAGGCTCACAGGTAAGTTGACCTTCTGTGTCTTGGTATGTTCCTGGTGAGCAAGGAACGCACTGATTGTGTTCTCCGCTATAAAAGGTGCCCGTGCTGCAGGTAACTGAGAAAAGAAAAGGGGAATCTACATAAGGACTTCAATTTTGATCACATTATTTGCCTTTATATCAAACGTTTAGAGAAGATGGATCTCTCTGGCCCCAGTATTATAGTGGCATATGTTTTGCGTATGTTAGTCCAGGATCCTCACTTAATGTAAATAGGCCCATCTCCACTGCGGTCTAGGTCAATTTACATCAGGGTGAGGTACTTCTTCTATTGTTTAAGCTATTAAATGGCATTGTACTGCACTGAAGTGTTTATTGGAGATATGTTGTTAATAAAGCTGATGCAGTCTTAAAAACGGTGTATTGCAGTTTAATTAAAACAGTGGTGCATAACATATGGGAAGCGATGTGAATTTTTAGTTTACACTAGGTGCATTTACATGTTGGTTTTATGGCAGACGACTACAAAAACTGTCTCCTGAGATCAGTTCCAGAGATTTCTCTCAGGACAATGTATCCCATGTAATATCTTATGTCTCTTGACACTCAAATACCCCAACAGGAAAGCATTTTAAATACAGATATGAATACACATGCTTTTCTTGCTGCAGCAGGGCACATAACCGCATTGAACATTTTTCTCTGCTGGAAGTAGGTAGTTAAAATGCATGGGTTTCTAGACACTAATAGCAACAGTCGTTCAATACAGTTTCTAAATCACAGTTCCTATATAATAAAAACAGATTCTGAACCAACTCATTAGAGGTGCTTATCAGATCTGCACTTAGGTATTTCTTTTTGTAAATCACTCGGTGTCTAAAAGAAGCTGGAAAAAGAGATATGCTGATTTTGAAAAGATGACTAAGTGATTAGAAAGCTTCCAGTGCTGAGAACTGCCATTAATAGGCCTGCACTAGCACCTTGCCCCCAGTAAAACACTAGAGCCTGATGACCTGGGAAACGGCTTAAAGAAATTAGGTATTTTACATAAAGTTAAAATAGGTTTCTATAGATTCTTTTTTTAATTAGACTCCTTGAGTGTTAAATATAAATATATCCATGGGTCATGGATTATTTGGTGGTGAGAAGAGTGAGAAAGGTGATATAAAACTAAATACACAGCATCTAGGCAAACACCGTATTATTGTGTTGCAGAATTGTAATTATGTTTTCATAAGATGCTGGGAGCAGCTGGGAACTAATTGCCAACATTGCCTTGTGGCAGGCCTTGATACATGCCAGCTGACAGCATGGGAATCTATGCATCTTTTGTTTTCCTGCAATCATTTAATGAACTCCCTTCCAAGTCCTATGAACCGTCAGTGGTCCATGCACGTATGTTGAGTAATATTGATCTAAATCGTCTGTTATCTCATAGATTTCCTGCCTGGCTCACTAGGGACAAGTTAATTTTGGATTGCTTGTTTTGTGGGATACGGCTGAATAGAATTGTTGGGACTTACCGCATTTTCCATCCTGCAGCACTTGCCCTGTACTGCAAACTTCATGCCCTTCAGTAGCTTTAGCTGGCTTCTGAGCCACTTCATATTCTGTCCCAGAAAACTGAATGTAAAATTGCTGTTTATTAATAGATTTCCTCAATGTTTTGATTGCAGTTTGCAGCTTCTGCTCCATCCTTTTCCGAACACAGTCAATGTTACAGGTGTCTAGATGGGAAATGATAACAAAACTAGAAGCAATTGAGATTCATGTTTAAAAAGAGGTGCTTAACAAAAAGCTTAGCCTGCACTGCACTATAACACCTCTGTTTGCTTCACTGTCTTCTCCATATAAATTGTAGAAGCAGCTCACTGTATTCAAAATCAGGCCTTTTAAAGGGATAAGACACTGTGCGGAGATCCATCAAATTGAGTTTCACAGCCTGCAAGTGCACACCGAGTGCTGGTATCTTAGCTGTAGCGTTACGAAATCTGATTATACTGAGTGCACAGGGAGAGGGCTGCAGAAAGCATCAATCCCACTGTGCTGTACTTCCAGATATGTGTTCAGTCTGCCACCACTAATGTTTCTGAATTTTCTCTGCCCAGGCTTTACTCAGTTGATTAGGAATTCTTCCCACTTCCCCAACCAAAATACCCGAGTAACACAAAGAAAGGTGCTTGGCTCACTTGGCTAGTGAGGTACCCCTCAGGGTTAAGAAACCTGCCTTTGAGGACAGACGTGTTTATAGAATTCAGCCCATGTTTTCTTTGGCTGGATTTTATAGCATAATATTCCATCTCATGAATAACTTGAAGCAATTCTTTTTCTTCCTGAAGTTTGTTATGAAAACATGAATTTTTTAAATGTGATAAAAATGTTTGATTCTCAGACTGAAGTTTCAGCAACTTACATTTTGGAGGATATTTTTATCGTCGTTGTTGCAGAACTTCACCTAATCCTTTCGTTCTCTGTGCATCAATTAGCACTTCTGCTGTTTAAAGAAATCAGACTAAATTAAAGTACATGACTTAACTCAAGGCTTTGAAGGAATTTTGCTGCAGGTTCAATCTTTGTTCCTTTGGCTTAATTTCATAACTGATTCCTTCCAACTAAATCTCTGAAACTTTGAGTTTGGAAAGGCTGTTGAATGAGGCTTGTGCTAAAAAGTTTGCATGGCAGCTTGATGAAATAGCATCAAAGAGATTCTAACAACACATTGAGGAACTGAATTCTGATTTCTCTCCACAGACAGATCTTTCACAAACCTGAGACTTCTTCTGACTTCATCTCCACTTCAAACTCTGCAGTGATATGGGATACTTCTTTTGATGGTGACTTGCGGCCTCGGCGTTTTTTCTTGGAGGAATCGCACTTTAGATTCACAAAGGTCACCTGGCAGTTGTCTGTACAAGGGAATTGACCTCCTTTGCGTAAGAAAAGCAACATAGAAAAGAAATCAAGTAGCAAAGTAGCAAATGACAGGCTAATAAGTGGTATCTCAGCTGGATTATCATGAATGCAGTGACAGGCTTCATAACATTTCACATGCATTGTTAGACACCTCCTTCTCTGTCCTTCTCTGGGTTTGCTCATTTTTCTAGTGAACACAGGAGGCAAAAATACAGTGCCGTGATGCTCAGCTGCACAATGGTACCTCTAACGCCTCTCATTGCTTGTCTCTTTTCTGCGTAAGGATTAGAAAGCTCTTTACAGAAATTAGTTAAGATCAGCAATACTATATACAGTCATTTGATGGTTAAATAAAGCAAGAGAGTCAATTTGCATGAATTCATGAAAGCAGCAGGTCTGGGCCTCTAGAAACTACCAGCCGGTATTCCATCTCTTTCAGCAATGACAATCACAAGATATCAAAGGTTTTAAAAGCCTTTGATTGGGAAGTTATGAAAATATATTGGAAGGCTTTATCTGAGGGGAAATCATAGAATCATTTAGGTTGGAAAAGACTTTTACGATCATCAAGTCCAACCGTTAACCTAACACTACCAAGTCTACCACTAAACCATGTCCCTAAGCACCACGTCTTTTAAATACCTCCAGGGATGCTTGTTCCAGTGCTTGATAAGCCTTTCAGTGAAGAAATTTTTCCTAATATCCAACCTAAACCTGTCCTGGTGCAACTTGAGGCCATTTCCTCTCGTCCTATCACAAGCCAGAGGAGCGGAATGCCCTCGTCAATTATGTGTAACCACTGAGGAGAAAGGCCACAATCCATTGGGACACAATCGCATAGGGATCCTCTCCCTATATAAGGAAATCTATGTGAAAAGCATCCTTTTTGTGATAGGTGATGGACCTTCCAGGTCAGGGAGAAATTTCTAGCACTCAAGTCACCAGAAGGATTTCATTCCAAGCGTGTGGTTATATGATATAATCTTACTGTTAGACCCAGAAATTCAGATGGTGTAACAAACACAAAGCAAAGCAAGCAAAGAACGAGGAAATGCATCCAAGAAATACATTCCCATGGTGACTGTATGGACAAAAGAAAAATCAACTTCTATAACTTTAAAAAGGAGTCTGCTAATCACATCTTTTTAAAAGAAGACAATACATAAGGACAAGGTAAGCATCTTGACAACTGAGACTTGTTTTAAGCCAATACTTGGAAAATTAGAGAGAGAAATGTCTAGATTGCAGGGTAAAGATAAAATATGAGTCTAGATTTTAAAAATAAAATCTTTAAACCATTAGCATTTTTTTAGCATAGCTATTTTTACTCTTCGCTGTTCAGGGCTCATATATGACTCCTCACTCACTAGCAAAAGTGGTGGGTAAGACAGATTCACAACAGAGAATACATCACTAGAAGACTTTTGCTGTAAGCTGCTAAGTTGCTTTAAGCAACAATATGAGCTGTTGCAATTACACCAATATTGTGTACTAAAATCTGGAAAATTTTGAGTTAATGTTAAAATTTACATGAACTCCAAATATTTCAAGCTGTGGAAATACACAGCAATAACACCCAAACACTCTTTAATTGTCCCTGTCATTATATCAAGGGGATGGAGGACAAGAAATAAATGTCATGAAGAACTGTTAAATGCGTGTCACTTGTAAAATTTCTTTTTCGTTCAACTTTAAAAGCGATGTTCAAAACTAGTAATAATAAAACCCCATACCTAGTTATACCAAGTTTTAAAAACATTTGATTACTTTGATTCAGCCTGACACAACCTTTTTTAAATTTCAGATTTTTGGTAATTATGTCTAAATCTTCTAAATATTTTTTCTAACATCATAACTACTCACTCCAACATAAAAAAAGATTTAAGGCTGTCTAACATCAGATTTTGATTATAACTTTTCTGCTTAGGGGTTGTCTTTGCTGCTGCAATGGGATACTAATCCAGCATAAAGCAAATAAATAATAGCTTTTGTTTTCTTTTATAAACCTCATTTGGGAAAACTAAACCAAGCCAAACTGACATTGTTACTTGTATCTTTGCATTGGTCCTGGCTTTTTGTCTCAGGATATTTCTGCCATTACCAATGCCAGGAAAAGGAGCAGCTGAATTCCAAACTCATGTACTTTTGAACAAAGATTTTTCAAAGTCACTGGTGACATTTCAGCACTGTTAGATCAGGCACTGTTAAGCTAGAGTGTGAACCTTGGCCTGAACTTAAATTCAGATCCAAATATGAAAACCATTACTTTTTTTTCCGTCTGCAGTGTGAAAACAAAATATGCAAACAAGCAAGCAAACAAACAAAAAATTAGAATGCTGTTTACATGTTAGAAGAAACCACATACCTAGAACAGCTTGCTTCCCAGAATCTTTCGTTTTTTCCTTGCTGCGAGGCCGTAAATGGCACTTTGCATCTTTAATTTTAAAACGAGCTTTCTGCTTGATTGGAGGGGCTAATGAATCTGTTGATGTAAAGTAAAAAAACCTATCATTTGGGATGCAGATGAAATGAAGTCTGAAACTTGTTTTTAAAAACAGACTCAAAAGTCTTCTTGTGACATAGAAAAGAGACAGCCCAAGAGTTATACACCTTGTACAAGAGGATTCATTTCCGTAAGTTTATTTTTTCGCATAAGCACTTACTCTTGAGCCCATAAAGATCAATGAATTTGCTAGTATCACACATGCTCTGCACATACGCTTCCCCTCCAGCAGACCTGCGCATCTTGGTGGGATTTGGGTGAATTTGTCTCTTCCTATGAAAAAGGTTAATTCCTACCTTTTTTTTTCTGACTCTCTGTGACTTCCCATGTTACTTGGCTGCAGTTCTGCTCTTGCTAATGCCAACCAGGAATAAGATTAATTTAGTGGAGCTACGCTGCCGGCAGTTGAAAACCATCCAAAGGAAACATCTTTATTTGGCTACGGTCTATGGCTTGCAAGCTTTATTCTTCAGCTTTAAATCTAAGCCAGTTATGTCTTGTGACTTGCACGGCTAAGAAAATGTAGCTGCTAGCTGACTTCCTCACAAAGCCCATGGCGGAAAAGGCTGGGCCTGGCCCGTCACCTGCCAACTGCTGCGGGCTGCCTATGGGACCCAGAGCAGGTGGAGGGTGGTCGCAGGTAAGTGCTGCAACGTGGGTCCCTCTTTCCTTGGGAGGGCCTTGCCGAACCAGGACTATAGAGGTAGCTTGCCCCTGTGCCACAGGCAGCCACATCTGCTGCCGTGTTCTCTCACTCCACAGCATCGTACCTCCTAACGCATTCCAAACATAGAAGAAATACGTGGTTAGAGAACTGGCAAATTGGAGAGAAGTACAGCAGGTAATGATACGTAAAGTGGGCTGACAATTCCCACTGCTGGATGCTGTTTCAGCTGCTTCTAATTTTGCCAGACTTCAACCATTTTGAGCTGAACTTTTTTTTATGCTATCAGCTTTAAGACACATTTTGAAATGTCTCTGCAAAAATAATCCAGCCATTTCTGAGAACAAGATGAATGAAACACAGTATGTGCTCATAAAAGTCTCATAACCTTTTTACTGTGAATCCCCAGTAGGAGGATCTGTGCTCCTATGGAAGGACTTTGGAGGTGAGGGCTGGGACCCACCGTAGCCTTCTGCTCCTGTGCTACTGATGGGCCCCTCTGGCTCACTTCCAGCTCTAGGAAGAAATGCCATTTTGATATGCTCGCTATTGCCTTGCTGGACTATGGAAAGTAAATTATTCTAAATATTTGTCCTTACTGAATATATCTCAAACCTCCACCGCTCCCATACTGACCTACCAACACAATGCTACATCGAAGGGCAACTAATCCCACTCCAACCCTCAAGGAGAGGCTGCAGAAAAGCGAGTGTGTGCATGATGAAACACAGGCTACCTTAATTCTGGCCTTGTGTAACTTGAGACCTGTATGCCTTGCAACTCCCAAATGGTCTGGGGGACCTCCATCACCTACCTCCAAGACGCCAAGGCCCGGACGAGCAGGAGAGCACCTACCTGCACAGCTGGGCAGGGTCGCATTGCGTTTCTGCTGAGCCTTGCCTTGCTGGACGGGAACGCCACAGCTCAGCGTGTAGCTGTTCTCCGAATCTGCAGGGAAGAACGCAGAGTCAGCACATGTGGCAACAGCCTCACAAAGCATCTGCTCCCCTCGTCACCTCCAGCATTGATGTTCGGTGCTTGAACAAACTTACTAATACTGCTAAATAAGGAGACATTTTAAGTGCTGAACTTGGATTTTAAATGGCTGAAATAGTTTGCCAAAGGCTACTGCTTCACAGTGTTGATTACAAGTTTTGTTTCCTCAGGCACTGAAATGTTACATTTTATAAACAAATTGGCATGGGGTTAGCTGTAAATAATTCCATGGTGCACAAGCAGAAAATATTTTGTGTTTGTCCATGGCAGAGTCTTTGTGCTTTGATCATCTCTATAATTTAAAAAATAAACCACATACTTTCATCATAATTTTAGCTTCAGACTCTGACAGAATTTATTGGCAGAAACAAAAAATAACATACTTAGAACCATAACAAGATTTACATATTGCACAGATGAAACTGTGTATTGGTGCATACAAATTAGATAAATGCATGGTTCCAGTGATCTCTGCTAAACTGAAAATAGAGTGTGAACAGCTCTACCGCATATAATGCCAGGACTAACATGAAAAGTAGAGACACTCTTGTGGAAAATAGTCTCGTGTGAGAACCAGAACACATATGAAAAAGAAATAGCAATCCCCTTGCCCCACCTGCCCTGCAAAACTGTGTAGATTGTAGATGAAAATTACTGGTAGGAAATTATACAAGAAAGGCGGGGTGGGGTGTGTGTATGAAACGCCTGAGCTTCTGTACATAACACTCAGCTGAACTATTACCAGCAAAATTTATTAAAACCCAGCAACTGCTGCAACTGAGAGATCCTTTTTGCCATACAGCCTCCTGAGACAGATCTAGTTGTATCCATCTGGTATGAGACAGCAAGACAGGTTTAAAGCTGTTGCTAGGTCATCCTTTGCTTCACAATGCCCCTGGCTGAGCTGATGGGAGTTTTATGCTACCCTGGCTGGTGTGGGACCTTCATCATGTGCTGTGGCAGCCACAGCGTTAAATTTCCCAGTGTGTCCCACCCGTCTGCTCCTGCCCCTGCCTCAGATTGTGCTCGCTGGGCTGAGTTCCTCTCAGGGGGACCTCTGCTTTGGGGTTCGTTTCTGCTCCTGCTCAATCACACAATTCCAGGGTATTTCAGGCCATGATGCAGAGTCCATCATTTTAAGCAGATGCCTGGATCGGCACAGGGGAATCGACTCAGGTTGAAAAACATGGTACTAAAAATTAGCCGGAATTCACTGAAATCAAGTGTTCATTTTTTCCCCTCACTTTTGACATAGCAATTCAATATATTAAAGTTTTTCTTTTGCACCGTCCTGGTTAAGGTAGATGTGGCTCAGGTTTTTGTTAGAATTTCCCCACCCCCGCAAACGACACCTCAAATTAAACGACGAAGGGCCAAACCTCTAACATAACTGACAATCAGCTCTTCTTGTATTTAGTGATGTGCACGCCTGGCCCAATTTAATTTATAATGATGGTTTTGCTCATTTACAGTTGTCCATAACAAAAACTGAATGCAAGAATCATGAATACGTTAGCAAAGAAAAATCATCAAGTCATGTTCTAGACTTGGGAGGACAAATACTTTGTACAAACCTGGAACAAAAAGAGTATTGGATGGGCATGACAGGAAGCAGCTCTCTATGCCTCCTGTCTTACTACACACCAGCTGAGCCTTGGGAGCTGGTTTGGCATTTGGGAGGCATTTCACCGTCTCTGAGGAGAAAAAGAGAAATGAAAACAAATAAAATCAGACACTGCCCAACCCAGACCCTTGTGCATCCACTTGCACGCAGTGGTGAGGAAAGGTAGAAGTGGCAAGAAAACAAAATCACAGGCCCAGGCATTTCTGAAATATGCACAGGTTAGGGAGAGAATAGCTGGATCTTGGGCTTGGACTTGAAAATGAAACTCCTTCACGTTTTTAGACCTAAACCTTAGCTCAGTCTTTCCCTCCTGTCCACCGTTTTGGGACTGTTGAGGCCCAGCTCTGCACTCTGGAAGGCAGGTGTCTCTTTAATTATGACCACAATTCTGTGTGCACGTCTTGATCTCAGAAACAACAGGTACTGCTAATGACCTGGTATGTCCTCTCCCCCATTTTAGAGGCACAGCTCTCTGCTTTAACAGACCAACTACCACGCCATGCACAGGAGTCACCCTCACAAAGATCTGTTTATTTAGATGACTGCTGAAATGGTATTTTCCATTTCTCACTCTAACTCTCACAGACTTTTTAATTTTAGCTCCATGCTCTAGCTTCTGGAAGTAGAAAACTTCACAGCCAGGCAGAGGTGAAGCAGGTCATGCTGGGATGGAGATGGATAGTCCCACCGGTCCTTTCAGCCACTGCTGAAATGCCCCAAGCAATGCTAGAAGGGACACTGTGACACACAGACATCAGCCGTTTCTCATCAGTGCCCACCGCACGAGGCACATTGCAGCTCGTGCGATGGAAATATCCAGCTTCTCCTCTTGGCTTCATGGCAGGATGAAGACAGCGTATCCTGCAGGTCTCACACGCCGCTCTTTGTATTTGGGTAAGTGACTGTGTTTTAGCTGAAACTACATAAAGTTGTTATGAATTGTTGGACCAGTCTCTGGGCTTCACCCTGAGATGATGGTATGCCACTGATAATTATCGTCCTGCGTTTATTTCAATTTGACATCTTTGGGGACTGAAGTGTTACTTAAGCGCATCTTTCTCCACACGAACGAGGAGGTTCACCCGCTGCAGCCAGCAGGTGCCATCACTGCCTGCACTGAGGCGGCCTCACCACTTCCCTCCTTTCCCCCAGGATTTAACCTCTGCCCTGACTGCCGGCCACGTGCAGCCGGGCACCTCTTCAAGCCGGTATTCCACACTGCATCAGCTGCTTAAATCTCAGCCAGGCGCCTGTAGAGCAGTTCTCACTTCAGCCTCGTAAAAACCCCTGTTCAGGTACATATGCTTTTTCTCTGACTGTTCCTTGCTACTTCTTCCAAACATGCTCACCTTACAAGATGGACCTGGCTGACTCTTGTTTTGCTCGTGGCTGACTGTGCTACTGCAAATGTCATTTTTCCTACCTGTCAGCTCAGTACCGAACCACACCAAAGTAGGGAGGAGATCAGAGCTGCAGCACCCAGACTGGTTTGGGCCCACCAGGGTTTGGGAAGAGCCCAGTAAAGCTGGGATGAAACAGAGCAATTCAAACATGGTAGTTGGAATGAGCCTTGCCTGGCTTGAGTGCAGAGGAAGGGTCCCAGCAGCCACCAGCTGGTGCGTGTTCCTGGCCTCACTGCTGGTTAAATATAAACATACACAAGGCCCTTAAACATGCCTGATGTTCACATCTCAAATACAGGAATAATCATCCTCCACTTACCTCCCTCCTAAGGTCTTTTGTGTTGCTTTAGTGCTGTTTTTAAAGAAATTATTTCTTTGGACTGAGGAGACAACACAGCGCAAAGTGTCATTGCTGAGCAAAAGAGGATTTTGTTACTGCAAATATCTCCAAATCATGTGGCATTCAGGATCACTAAATATCATTCTCCTCCTTTTTACTGTGCTCTTACAACAATGTAGAACGCAGTTTCCTCTAAACAATGTTGGTAATAAAGGCAGGCGATCAGCAGGGAGATGGTACTCATTTTAAGCCTCATTAAATTCATCAAATAAAACAGGGTGTATCAATAGAGAAGGGTGTTCTATTTTCCATCTTCCAACTGAGTATTACAAACAGTGAAGAGAAATTTACAAGTAGAAAAGTATTTTCAATGCAGCCTCTTACCATGGGAACAGCATTCTTAGTAGGTTGAGAGGGAATATAGCACAAAACTTCTGTGGTCTAACTATATACCAGACCTCAAAAAATTTTAGTCCCTGCTGTTAATTTACAAACTCCTTTCCAGAGGACTAACCGGTGCATTGCAAGGGAAACCTAGTGGATAACTCAAACACCAGAGTTAACCATTTCTTACCCCTACAGTAGTTAGTTGTCTATGGAGCAGGGAAGGTAAAATATTTAAAGGTAAGCAGGAAAAATGAAGTACGTAGTTGTGGTTAGGAAGAAAGTCAGTGGCAAAGGCTGAAACCCAACTTGAGATACTCACCCGCCACCCTACCCCACCTTGGTTATAAAGTGCTTTCCATACTGCTGTATCCATGTAGGTGAAAAAATGCCACAATTGCATGATCATGCAAGAGGCCAGTGCAGTGGTCTCTACTCCAGACTATAGTGCTTTCCCTCAATATGTGCAGAGATTCCCCTAAGTAAGGTCCCTCCCTTTCTTGTTCTGCCTTGCTCCCAGTTAGGTATTAGGCATCAGCTCCAAATGTATCTATGAGAAGTTATTCGTGGTTAAAAAAAACACCTAAAAAACAAACACCAAACAAAAACCCCACAACCTAAATTTGACTATGGAAAAACTCCCATCAAAAACATAAAAACGGAATTAAAATCTCACAGAACATACTTTGAATGGCTGTAGCCATGGCCAAGATTTGCTGTGCTTCAAATAAGACTGCGGGAAAAAAGTAATCTACTTAAAGGATACAGAAATTCAGATCTGCCACAAAGTAAGTGGCGCTAGCAGCAAGTACCATAATTTTAGTGGTCTCAGGATTTGCGCTCATTGCAATTAATACTTTTGACACAGCTAGCGTCAGTACTTTATCTTAAGCAGGATACCTTTAGAGATAACTTGAAAAATTGGTGTATGGTGCTGTGAATGCAGATATTAACCTGAATACCATGTCCTACTTGTAAACAGTTAACGATTTTGAATATTCTAAATTAGTCTTAGAGGGAAATAGAGTTATAGCTGAGGTCATAGAGATGGACAAATGAGAAATAAAGGACAAAAGTATGAAATACATAGAATAAGACGACTTTGATTTGTGTGAATGGACTTGTAAAATTAAAAAAATTCAACACAAATAAAATCCAACATATTGTCCATTCTCTAATTCACCCGCAGTTATATCCTAGACCATGGACCCCCATAGGATCAGGTGTTATCTGAGTTTATAAACTGAATTTGGGGATCTATATTATGAAAATGCAGCATCCCTCAGACAAAACCATGGGCTTTTCCACCTTCCTGGAGAACAGGAGCATCACCACAGTCACCTCTGAGGCAGCCTCCCACACTTACCAACGCAGTCCTTTTTATTCCAGTGCAGCTTCTTTCCAGGTGGACAGACACACTCATAGCTCCCCATTGTATTAAGACACCCATAGTCACAGCTACCATTGCTGATGCTGCATTCATCAATATCTGAAAATGTAATTGAAGTTGAGAAGAGTATTAACCATATGTACACATGTGTACTCTGCATTAGGGTATTATGTGCATAAGGTTATCTGTTTCTACTATATCTTTTATATTTATGTCTATATAAACATGTATAAATGCAGACAGTACTCAACGTCAAACAATTTTAGTGTATATTGCATGTATTTGTCCTTAAAAACATATGTAGCTCCTACTCTTTCAAGAAATTATGCATACGATACAGTTTCTTTGCCAGGACAAGTTACACTGAAATTCTTGGAAGTACTCACAAGATACAAAACATGCTTGAAAGTCTCTGCAGCATCTGGACAATAATGTATATTGCATTATATAGAAAAATGTCAAAGTCATAAACATCTGTGAAATTAAATCACTTTTGCATAACAGGGAGATAAATGCTCCATAGTGATTCACAGAGTTTGCTTTTAAAAATGATTCAGATGAAGGAGGAAACTATACATTTGATAAGAACCTAGCAGCTGAAGTGTAGTTTATTTAGTCTTCCGCTCCTCAAATAAAAACGAAAGGTAAAAACCTGCAAGAACGCAGAGCAATTACCGGATATGTTATCACTGACATTCCACATAAAATCTTACAACTTTAGATACATCAGAAAAGTATTTAGTCAATATGAGGTACAACCTTTTTAGTCTATGCAATCAGCAATCAGCATTTATATACTTTTGCTGACATGGCTGATCTCTCATCTCCTCTCCTCACACCACAAGAAAGGATGTTTATCCGTCATGCTCAACAGTTGTGCTGCCGTGTACTCACCTCTGGATCATGCTCTGGCACATTTGGGACACTAGATGGCACAGGCCAAAATTGTCATACGGCACTAGTGAACCATCAGTTGCACATTGCTACTCGACTCTTTCATTTACTAGTGTAATCATAACCTAAAAGCCCTTGTTATGAACCGCAGCTCCGTTATTTTAGACACTGCACTAACCTCAACAGGCGGTTTCTGCCCTTTGATCGCAGCTACCCGTCTGCTTGCTAAAACAGTAGCATTACTGTAATAGAGTTTTACAAGGCACCTAGGTTGTGCCATTTGACATATGCTCAAACGAGCTAGAATGACACCAAATCAACATGAGATATACTGAATTGCTAATACTCTGGCTTAATGATATGCCTCAAATGTAACTGTAGAAGGAAAATTGTCACTTAATGTGTTTCTAAGGGAGGTCTGGCCATAAAGGCTCACAGGCTAAGTGTCTAACTGCCTTTCCAAACCACGCCTGAGCCCAGGCTTGAGCTCCAATTGCCGTGTGCTTGGCACTGTGTGAATCCATATGGCTTGCAGGAACACAGTCTGAGTTCAAGCCACTTCTCCCCAGACACCAGTTCTGGAGCGCAGTGACCCCATCTGAAGCCAGAGGGTGAGGCACAGGTAGGAGGTGGGGCTGATGAGGGACAAGCTGCTCAAGCGCACACTTGGGCCCTGCACTGATTAAGAAATGCAAGCCAAGGCTTCCTCGGGCATCTTGGGGCATTTGATGGGAACATGAGGGTATTTACTGGGGCAGCTGCTGCAATCCAGAAACAGCTTTCTTTTTCTGATGCCTGTGTGGTTAAGCAAAAATCTAGAAAACATGGAGTAAATGCATAAAAGAGAAAGACATCGTAATACAACAGGCATTTTTCTAGAAAACATTGTGATATTTGAGTCAGAGTCAGGACTTCTGGAGGTCCTGGGTCAGCAGTTCTAAAAACTGATGAGGGAGAGCGTCCCAGAAAAAACTTTTTCTGGGACATTTTGTACATAGTAGCCAGGCTTCTGCTGAGTGCAACAGTGGGATCTGCTTGCTAACCCATACTTCAAAACACACATTTAGTCCACAGTGCTCCTGCCACTAAGCTCTGGCCAAATTGTTTAAACTCGAGCTCTTGCTGTCAAGTACCTCAGCTCAGAACCAAGCTCCTGAAGAAGCAGCCAAATTCCCAAAGGCTTTGAACAGTCCTGCAGGTTCTACTGACTTTCCTAAGGTCACTTAACAAGCCAATATATATTGCAAGTAGAGCTTTATATAAACAGGTGGTGTAAGCGCTAGCACTGTCCTTTTAAAAGATTCCCTTACAATACATGACTTCTATTGCAAGAGATGACACGAAAAGGATCCCAGAGAGAGCAGCAAGGGTTGCCCCTCAGCATGGAAGGCCCAGAACAAGGACACTGACATTAATTACTAGTAGAGGGGAAGCAAGATGGAGAGAAAGTTTTAATAAGAGGCAAGCTTGCACCAAATCTTTTTGAAGGTTCTCTTTATTTCTCCCTAGTTTTCTTCTGCTCAGTGCCACATGGATGGCAGCCAGGGTGAGTTATTTGTTCCACTGCGAACTTCACTCTCCAGGGGCTGACTAAAACTAATGATAGGCTTGAGGAGCAAAGCTCAGGGCCTGAACAAGTCTGGATTCAGCGCTGTGATTTTGGATCTGCCCATTATGGGGGAAAAAAGCAGGAGGTTTCGATGAGGTTATGTTTTTGCCCGAGGTTCAGCACTGAGTATTTCCAGCTAGAGTTTTGGTCCTACGTCAGTCTTATTTTGACTGAAGCTGAACTGAGGCTGAAGATTATTTAAAGACTGAGGCTGAACCCCAAACTTTGAGGCTTTCCCTAAATTAATACATAAAGTCATTAAGGAATTAACAGTGAAACTGAAGATCAGTCTCTCCACACTTCACATAGGTCCCAAAACTTTCAGACTCTGATTTTGCTTTCAGAACTGCCCTCAAGTGGAGGTTTTTTCCAAACTCTTTCCTTAGATGGACTCCTATTTCTCTTCCTGCCTGCCTCTACTATACAGTGAATTATCCTGCTCTATACAAGAGATACTAACATACACCTCCTACACCCTTCTCCCAAAGAGAAGCCAGGCAGAGATATCATTAGCAGTGTCTCACGTTAACCCTACAAAATTAGGTGAACTCGGCACTCGGACAAGTGAGGGGCTAGCATCTGTTTCTGCTACCTCAGTTACAGAATCACTACGGTTGGAAAAGACCTGTAAGATCATCAAGTCCAACCATCAACCCAACACCCCCATGCCCACTAAACCATGTCCCACAATGCCACGTCCACATGTTCCTTGAACACCTCCAGTGATGGTGACTCCACCACCTCCCTGGGCAGCTTATTCCAGTGTTTCACCACTCTCTCAGTAAAGAAATTTTTCCTAATATCCAGCCTGAACCTCCCCTGGCACAACTTGAGGCCATTTCCTCCTGTCCTGTCACTTGTCACTTGGGAGAAGAGACCAACACCCACCTGTCTGCAACCCCCTTTCAGGTAGTTGTAGAGAGCGATAAGGTCTCCCCTCAGCCTCCTCTTCTGCAGGCTAAACAACCCCAGCTCCCTCAGCCGCTCCAAACCAAATCACATGGGAACGGAAACAACATGAGCCTTTAACTGTATCTTTTTGGCTCAGTCTGTAGCTTGCTTTACTTAGGAATACATAGAGGACAACTCTTGCATATAACATGTACCACAATGCCTGCTCCAACAAATTAAGAGCCGTTAGGGCCCAACACCATTCTCAGCAATTCCGCTAGCATGCTTTCCCTGGGCTGAGTCTGACCCAGATCAGAACCTGGCCTGAATACATGGCTTTTGTGGGTTTAAAGTCAGGGCTTTGTTTATAGCATGATGCAAGCTTTACTTAGTTTGTATCTTGAATAATTTGAATAATTAAATAATCAACTATTAACCATCTTTTACCTAAACAAAACCATTTAATTTTCCATTTAAAAATAGCATGGAGAGTTTCTTTTGTGTCAGTATTTTCTAACAAGTAATTTAGATTCAGGGCTTGCAGGTTTTATTATAATTTTCCCTTTTCACTTTTGTTTGTGTAATGCTGACCTAATCGGTTAAAAGCATAATTCGGACTTAATACACTTAACAAATCCCTCAAAAAACCCATTTGCTCTTCTTTGACCAGTGTTCTGAACACAATCAAAACATAAGCCGCTTACTAAATGGTCAGGTAGGAGACCACAGCAATACCTGGGGGTGTTCACCAGGCTGGTGGCAGGCAGTCTTGTACTGCGACACTCCTGGCAAGTGTTGGACTTAATTTGAGTGCTCTGAAGTTCTCCTGCCTTGATCAGGTAGGAGTTGAACCTTTAATTTGGTCATTGTGGTAATACTGCCCTATGATGCACTTAAAAAATATCCCTCTCCTGGATAACCAAACATTACAGCACCAGTTCTATCCAGTTATGCCAAAAAGGTTGAAGAGCTGAAGTAGCTCCACAGAAGATGGGAAGAAGGTACCCCACAGCCTTCCATTATGAGTTTCATAGGCAGTTTTTGTTGCAGTCTGGTAAGGACAAATACCAATAGAGCCAAAATTTGTAAACTTTGTAAAACTGACATCCTTCTCCTATTCTCTTTGTTGCCCATCATTTGAAGCCTTCCTTCTGTAAATACAACTGTGACTAACCTCGCTCCTGTGGAGGTACCGATTGGTACTCCGTGCTTGTAAACTCTGTAAGGAAGCTTACCCCGTACAGTGCGATGAAACCCCAGCCATGAGGTTGCTTTGCGATGGTTGTGGAAGAACGGCTGCATCCAAGCAGCAGTAGATGCAACTGTTACAGCTGCGGGCTTCTTGTCTATACTGAGGCCGCTGTGTACCACCATCAAAAAATGCAAGGACATTGTTTTTCATTTGTGTTCTTCTCCTGGGAATGCTTCAGCAAATTTGAGCTACTGAAATTTTAGTCACACCCAGCTCATGCTATTTTAGCTTTATTTTAACTTTACTGGTTTATCTTCTTGCGTTCTAAAATCTTCAGCTAAAAGAATGTGTGGCTCAGTAAACAGTTCACAAAGCAAACAAGCAAACAGATAAGCACAACTCAGTTTCCAAACCTCCACAGTGTGTCAGTCCATACAAGGTGTAGCCTTTATGGCAGAGACATTCAAAGCTTCCAGGGTAGTTGATGCAGGTGTGATCACAGGTCCTTTCGAAGGAACACTCATCTATATCTGAATTCACAGAAAAAGCATTAAGAAATTAGAATTCAGTTAAACTGAATAGCTGGAATTTCACATTCAGTTGCAACATCTTGTTACTGATAAACTAGCAGATACCACCCCAGGTAAAATCTGAATAAAACTTCAGTCTCATTCCTCTAATGCCTTATACAGAAAGGACTTGCAGGTACATTGAGAAAGGTAAGAAAAGATAATTTAAGACAGGAAGACCGTATTATATATGTTCACCATTAGATGGCAACCTTTAACTTCTGATCATAATTTCCCAGCAGGGCTGCGGGGTTATTAAGGTTTTGGGGGGTTAAGTGGCATAATGGAAAAAAGTTTTGGGTTGAATCAAATAATTCCATCTTTCACTGACCACTCCTCTGACATCTTACCCACCAGGACAGGGAGTCACTCGCAGACTTCTGCTCTGCCTACGCAAGACTGTACAGACAGTTGCACAGCTACGAGGGGCGTAAGCAAAATCGTGCCTGAGAGCAGGCCAGTATCAGGAATGGACGGGCTGCACCTAAGATGCAGGAAATCTTAGTCCAAAGTCCACATTTTACCTAACTGAAAAAAAATTGACCTCTTCCCCTTAAAAACGTCAGGCATCTCTAATTATCACTGCTCACTAAGGTGAAACCCTTATTTACATAGTCTCTTCCATCCAGCAGCCTATGAAGAAGCAATTAACAGCACATTGCTTCAAAGACAGTACAAAGGTTTTGCTGAGCAGGGTGACATAAAGGTTTATTTGACAACAGTCATCACAGAGTGGCTGTGCTGAAAACCATTACATTAAAGGTACTTTAAATAGCAATGTTTGCAAAATAACTGCACTTTGGCGTGAATTTTATCCTCAGACCATTGGTTTTCCTAGAATCCTCTTCGGTGATTAATTTGTTCTGTTAAAAGGCCACAGAAATTAATAAAATGGCATTATTTAAGAGTGGTAATTTCAACAAAAATCACATTCCTCTAATATTTCGGAAGTATAAATGAATGGAATAGTATTCCTTTAATAGCCTGCACACTTTCTAGAGTTGCTTATTAAGAGCACAGCCTGAGCAGCACCATTGCTATATATAACTTGGACTTTCATATTGTACATTCTTAGAAAGATGTGGGTGCTTGAAAAAAACATGGAAATTCACAAATACTTAAGGGTGTGCTACCCAATTCCTATCTTCAAGTATTTATATAGCTTTGAAGTTTAATGAAACATTCTAGGTCTCATTGTGCTATTATAAATGCAAATACTTAACTTCAAGAAATATAAATTAAGATTTTGTGTACGTGTACACAAACCCAAAATCTGTGAGAGTTTATGCACAAATTTAGAATGTCGTAAACAGCTATATTTTATATACTTCCCAATTTTAAGTGTTTCAAAACATTCACACAAAAGAGAATTCACAATGTGGACAGCAACTCTACAGGCAAATGCATAACGTAAAATGAAATACACATGACCACCAAAAATCTATGCTGTCTGGTTTTATGTGTACATCACAATCACTTGTTATGATCAAGTAGCAAAAAAGGACAACTGAGATTTTATCTTTTTTACATCTATTTCATTTTTAATGCATTTTCCTATGCGTTTTCAAATATCATTATTTGAGTTCTGAAAGTAATTTCTTTTAAAGGTTTCCTTTATAGTCTTGGAAATATGCAGCTTTTGAATACACATAAATCGCAAACTGTTTCCATTTTCTCTAAATAAATATATAAAGTAAAATCATTTGGGAATGAACACTGTAGTTATAGTTTTAAAGGATTTTTAATGCATAAGAAGCCAAATCATACATCATGGTTTCATTCATGTGTAACCTTGTTCGCTATATGGTATTGCAGGAAATCTACAAAAGCAGTTCATTTTCTGGCCTCTGACTTACCTTGGAAGGTTCTTTTTAAAAAATAATTTCATATTTCTCAATAGTGATCTTGTACTATTTTAGTCGATGGGGTTTATGCACTGCTTTCACACATACCACTTTGTGTTGTTACGTATTATGGCTTAGGCCTTTACAGGTTTTTGTTTACATTAAGAAGGATGCATACCCCTCTTTGCCCGTGGAAACAACAGTCTGTCTAATAATATGACCAGTCATCTGCTTGCCAAGTAACAGGCACTGACGATGGACAAATGCATTTCTATCACACGAAATATCAGCTACTCATAAACTTATATTGCTTACACTGGCTGGCAGAGACACTGAAACAAACACTTTTATTATAATACAAAGACCGCTATTAAAAGCTTTTTTGCCATTTAAACCCCTCATCCCACCTCCTGCTGCCGTTCTCATAAATTCAACCTCTGCTGAATTCAGCACCTTGCTTTGGCTGATCGAACGCGGAAAGGCTCCGCACAGATTTTTCCTTGCGTAACAAGCAGCCCCTTGGCCCCCTCTCCTCCTTGCCTGTGGAGGGTAGGGCTGGGCACCACCTAGCCGAGCTTTCCACAGCGCCCTATCTGCAGAATCACCAGTCCCCTGAGGAATTCAGCACTGGTCATAGAAAAGGGAAAAATATGCACCACATACTCTTCACTAAAAGAAACTGGTGGTGTGATGCAGGATGCTGAAATCCTCTCGTACTTTTTTTTTTAAAACTCTGAAATCTGTGTTCTGGGCGCTGTTATTCCCTGGCTCCCAGAAACTTTGAAGTTGGCCCTCACATCTTTGTGGTGCTCCACAATACTTCTCCGTATTTGCCCTGAAAGGATGCGCTTATTTCCCACCCGCTTTGTGGTACAGGTATGTCTCGTGAGGGACTGAGGAGCAGGGAGTTACACCTGGTTTTCACCTTCACAGCCCTGGGTTTCAAATCCTGCTTGCCACACAACTAGGAACGAACACAGGCATCTAAATCTTGTCTCCTCTGTACAAACACTACTACACAATCTGGTAGCGTTATCTACTGAAAAGAAGCCCAAAAATACAAAAGCAGAGATGTGGCAGGTTACAGCTAGAGAACTGAGAACAAATAATTTCTCTTTCACTTTTGCGGTCAACCCTCCCTCCCCCAACACGTGTACACACTCAAACACACACACATTTTTGTATTGGGTCCTTCTAAATTTCCCCCCTCCCACACATCAAAATAAATACTGAGAAATTAACTTTCTGGGTCTCAGGTGTCTTAAAAGGATTTAAAATTAATTTAAATTAAGTTTTTGATCTTTTTTAACATGAAAAGTCAAAATGTTTTGTTTTGGAGAAACTGCAGTGGAAAACTTCAACTTGAGGTTGAAGTCTCTATTCTATTTTTAGTTAAATTTGGCATGAATTCTCAAATAGTCCAATCTGTCCCAGAACATTTCAGATTTGCTAATGCACTTATTTGATATCAAACACATTCTTTTTACTCTCACTTAGTCAAACATTCATATCACATTCACCACTGTAATCAGCATATGCAATTGTGTCATTTCAGCATATTAAGAGACATCTTCACAGCTTAACTGTTTGAAGCTGACACAAACCATGGGGCTAAATTCATCTCTGGTAGTACAGGACCGGTTTCCTGCCAGAGGCAGGTTTTTTTAGGATTCCTAATGGTAGTATATAAATTCTGAGGTGAGGAATCCCCTACTTCACCATGGATGACTCAGTGGAAGTGCCAAGTTCAGGGCTTGGAGCAGATGACCTCCAGAAGTCCCTTCCAACCTCCACCACTGATTCACGTGCACACTGGCAGTCCCAGCCCCCTCTAAAGGCACTCTCTTTATGGTGTCCTGTGCTGCTGAGAGCTCTCCTTCCAGTCACTGTTTCCATGACATCAAGGCATCATCTCAGGCTGAATAAAGTCCAACATCTCTTCTATCAATCCACGTTCTCATCTCCAAAGAGAATGTTTGAACAGTGGAAGCACTCCTTTATTTTTGTCTAGAAGGGCTTCAACTTGAAGAGATGTTCAATGGTTTAATAAAAGAGCAGGATTTCCCTGTGTTTTTGAGGGAAGCAATTGTTGCCAATGGTAGTCATGCTTGATAATACTCGTTTGGCTCTGTTCCTATTATTTCAAGTCAGCATTTGGGTTTTATTGTTGATTTTTCAAACAGCATTTTTTTTTTTTAGTTCATGCTTTCACACCTTAAACGATCCCATAAGGATCTTTATTTTTCTTGAATATAATGTTTGTTAGTGGGTGTCAGATTGTCAGTACTGGAAAGTAAAGTCTTCCATCTATCTCCAGAAGGGAGCTACCACAGATCAAATTTCTTCTATGTGTCCTCAGCCAGATGTGTCTCAAAGGTGACCTGAGGGAGCAGGGAGAAAGCAGCTCATTTTCCATGCTCATTCAAGTCCCTGCCCTTTCCACTGATGCTGCCAGTAGACTCCCAATTACAGTAGCACCAATTATTCTGGTGGTTTGTGTGATGTGGACACTGACTCATTTGTGGACGTAGAGTGCAGGGCACCAAGAAGCCATCACACAGCAATGATTTTTGCTAAGTCTGAAACTGAGCTGGATTCCTACCAGCAGCTCTGAAGTGAAAGGCTCCTTTCTGTACTCTGTTTCCAGTCCTCAAATGCTGTCCCCTATATTCTTGATTGTCATCGCTTTCTTCTCTAGAATAAATTTCAGAGCAATTAAAATAAACCAATGATCAAGAAATTAAAGTGTAATGCAGGACATTTCCAAAAAGCAATAGCCTTGCAAGCAAACAGCTCAACACTAAACATTGACATGTGAGGCTGGTAAATAGCACTGTTTAAATAGAGATGTTTTGAGGACTGCAAACTGATGTAGAAACTGCTATGACTCCCTGACAGAATATACACATGCAAAATTCACTCGCACAGAGGTACATGTGTGATTTGGGGGTTGTGGTTATAGAACTGAACAATTCAATGCCCAGTTTGTCCAATCTCACATTAAAATTTACTGCATAAATAAGATTTCCCCCTCTCTTTCTTCCTTAATATAATTTTGTTTGTTAATATCAATAACAAGTGAAGAAATTGGTTAGAGAAAACTAACGGTCATCACAACATCTTTTCTCTGAGACATACATTAAACAACTGGGTTAATTTATGAACCTGTCAATCTCCTTCTGAAACACAGACCACATATGATGCTTGAGTAAGAGTTTGGTCTTGCTGCTTGAAGTATTTTTCATGTGGTCTGAAAATAAACATGGCAAGGGGAGATCACTGTTATTTGATGGTGCTGTTTGTGTTACAGAGGACAAGACAGGAAGGGCTCAGAGACAATCAATAAAAGCTATAACAGGGATTTGGGACAGACTGCAGACTGTAATGATTCTGGTCACTGTTAGCAAAGAACCCATCTTATATTTGATTTGCCTGTATTCAGTGAGGCAAGACGTGAAGTATAGACTAGATCACTGCACATATGCAAAATATATACATTCAATTTAAATATACTATTTCAAATAGAAATAAAATACAAAGGAAATACTTTTTGCTTAGAAATAGAAAATAAAAGAAAAAGAAAAGGAAATACCTATCCATACTATCAATGCCTTCATCAGTAGAAGCAACTCATGACACCCTGAATGCTGGTAGATCACTTCAGCCAAAAATGGTCACAATATTACAGTAATACTTAGAGGTGCTATCACAGTCACGACTCCGTACACTCCCAATCCTCCCAGTTAGCTTAAGTATACCTTCATTACGGCAGCAAAGATTTATATGTATTTCGTAACCACTGCCCAAGATGCTGTGAAGGACACGCACAGCAAAGAATCCGTGGTTTTTAGATGCATGCATTAGTAGTGTTTGACCTCCAGGCAGGAAGCGAGGTGGCCCCAGTGTCCCACTGCATTGTGCACAGCAAAGGCACTGCTCAGTACAGTGGGGTTATCTCCTAACATGGTCACATTCTCCTAATGCAGAAGTCCACAATACATAGGTTTTTTTTTTTTGGCCGTCTCACACACCCTTGGTTTATTTTCAATGCCCAAGCTAAACGTAGACTCAGTGTGCAGTACCCCACTCAACAGATCCTGCACACAAGCCAAACTCAAGGCTAGTCAGATCTCTTTGTGTTCACATTTCTCAGCTGCCAAGTCATTGGCTCCTCTGAGAAACAGAGCCTTTCCTTTTTCTCATTCATTAAGCACACATACATAGCAACTCTAAAGACGTGTTACATGATGTTTTTAAAATAAACACTAATGCTTTTTATATGTATTTTGGCTGAAAGTTATTTTCTGTCTTCCCCCCACTCCCCTCCAACTTCTGCAGGGAACTGATACCACCCATGTAACGTTGTTCACCTTACAGCCTAGCCAGCGTGGTTTCCAACAATATTTGACAGACATTAGGGAAACCACATATCTTAATCTGAGTGGTTGCTGGACCACAGGGAGTCATGATTCAAGCTGTGTTCTCCAACAAATGCTGGTTTAAATTCAGTATTATGAAAGGTATTATTTTGCTACAGCAGCCATATGATGGGGTTTCCACCACATCTCACATTTTCTGATCCATAGCGACTTACCCCTGTTCACAGTTAGTAAAAATACATCCTCCATCTGAGAACGTAACTCTCTAATACACGTCCAGCACCGACCAGAAGGAATGGCTTATAGCTAACTTCTCCTTATGTTTCAAAGTCTACAATAATAAAACCAATGAAGAGGAAGCACGGAAAGATGTAGTAATATACAAACATTTTACTTCATTACCTTCCCACTGAAGGCTTCTGGAGCAGACAAACACAAAGGGGGAAGAAAAAAAAAAAGCCATAACCCCAAACCTTTAAAAGTAATTGAAAAACCACACCCATTTAGACTTCCCACTGCCTTACTGACTTGCAATCAAGTCAACTTGTTGCTGAGACTTAATTGTTAATAACATGCTAATGACCTGCAGAAAAAACAGATCTGGCATTAATTGCTATACTTCTAATGTGAATGTCAGTGCCTAAGTAGCACAGTCACATCTTGTATTTCACAAATTTAAGTGGGAAGCTGTCTATTATGACTAACGTTGACTTGGACCAGAGCATTTATTTATTTAAGAACTTTATTGCTCACAGTTAAATATGTGATTAGTGAAGACCAAATGTAACACACTAATCAGGGAATGAAAGACTTCTGAAGGAAATTGATTCTGCTCGTGAGGAAATGTGCTTTTTATTAGAGATGATTTGTTCTTAGAATGCGAAGTGGTAGTAAAACAAATAAATGTATATAAACTGCAAAAGAAACCTGCAAAACATACTCGAGACAGAGGCAATAAATAATAAGAAACCTGTGACTTATTATGTAAGCATCCCACAGAGGAGGTATTTCAAGGATTTAGCAGTACAAAATGAAATGACTATTACTCAGCTTCAGGGATAGGCACACAGTAGCAGTCAGTAACAAATTCTGCAGAATCTTTGGTTCCTACCCACTCTAATACAGATAAGACCACTGTTCCATGCATTATTTAAACATGCTGCCATGGTTCAGTTCAGGAACAGGAATTTGCTTGTAGCAAATCAGAGCTAATCTAGTTTCCCCAGACCAGACAAAGCATTTAATTGTACCCTTGATTCACTCATACCAAACTTTATGTCTCTGATGACCAGCTACAGATTTAGGCAGCAATGCTATAAGCAGGTCCATGTCTCGGTCCACTTGGGAACTATGGAAATCAATGAGGACCTGCAGTGGCACCAGGGTCATGCAGATATGCCTCAATCACGTTCTCACTGGAGGAATTTGGGCTCAAGTTTGCTTCTGCTCTGCAACCCACCTGCAGCCCCAGAGGGCAACGCTTTCTAGCACGGCAGTGGCTTAACACGGACTTCAGTAATTACGACACCTTCCTTCCTCTGGGTTCAAGACACTGAAGTGGCTGCTTTCTTGCAAGCTACTTGGCAGCCTGAGCTTCTGCCACAGCAGTAGGGTCTCCATGGGCTTTGAGCCTGCCAGCTCTTCCAGGCTGGCTGAGCAAGAAAGCAGTGCTCTGCTGAACAGCCAAATGCCCTGGAAGATGCAGCTGAGCCACGGATTCCACTTGCTTAATCCAACGTGGTATGCAATACCTGGAGTGGGAATCCCATCCCTTCCAATCCATACCTGTACTAAGGACCACTGGCATTATCATCTACCTAGTTCTGCCTCCCGGCCTCAGTATCCTTTTATGTTTGTATGTTTTTATTCAGTATATTGAGATCCTAGCAACAGCTGGTCTTCATCTTCCTTCCAGCCTACCTGTACCCATAATAAGTTCAAAAACCCTTATCTCTGTTCTTGAGGTTCTCAAACTGATAATCATCACTCTTAAGAGAGTTTTTCTTTCTGTGTCTTTGTACAGTGCTAAATGCAGTATTAACACTGTATAGCTCTGATGCAAGTGCAGTTTAGGGAGCCACAGTTATCTCTGTTGTTTGTCATCATGGTCTGATGATTTTAAATACTCTTATTTTGCTCTAAGGAATATCTGGACATCACTGATTTCTCCTTTCTCTCTGTGTTCTCAGACTTCTGCTACGTGTCTGAAGTTGAATGATGTCTTCCAAGTCCTAGCAGTGTGGATAGAAACTGGATGTTTATTTTGATAGAATGAGCATATTTAATACTCATTCTATCAAAACATGGCCAGCAAGATGACCATACACATTTAGTCTGATCTCCTGCACTTAAGCAGCCTCTAGCATTTTGCTCGGTAACCTCCAAAAGCATCTCTGTTCCAGAAAGGATTGTCTAGGTGTTTTCCTGGGCTGATCTCTTAGTCTTCTCCATCAGTTTAATTTCTGGAGTTCAAATAGGTGTGCTCCTTTTTAATTGCTAAATTTGGTAAAGGCTGAATAATTTCTCTTAGAAGAGTGTAATGCATACCTGATCCTTCCAGGGATCAGCAGGTACCTCTTGATATATTTCTCATATTATTTTGTTGGGTCTGAGGTTACACACAAGAAAGCAGGATTCCAACTAAGTAGTTCCCTTGGGCTGGCTGGCTGCCACTGTTAATTCGTATCACTGGAGCAGCTCAGTTCAGAAGACAGTAATCTTTCATTGGCCCCTTTAGGGGTCAGAGGAACTGCAGTAGTCAGATCCTTCTTTGATGCTACGCACCAAGGGGACAACTCAACCCAGCAAACTCATCACCCTCATTAACATCAGAGCAACTGGTTTCCCACTGTTTACCTCGAAGTTATAGCAAAGGGAACTGCAGTTGGGAAGAAGACAACACTACATTTGGGAGAGTCTTTAAAGGCAAATAGCAGCTTGTTTTCTTTATCTCTGCTATCAGACCTTATCAAAAGAGACCAGTTGCACTTTCTGGGAACCACTGTGCTATCTCTGGGGTTTGAAAACAGAAGGAAAGCAGGTTAAAAAACGAGACTTGGCAATAAAGTTGTAGGCCTAAACTGTTTGCTCCCTCTCCAGAGTAAATACAATCCTTTCTTTAGGAACTCTTCCAAGGGAGTTTTATGTGATCTCACGTACCAACAAATTAACTTCCCCTTCTCTTTTCAGTTTCTTTCAAAAATTCCCTATTTAATTTTATTCCACACAGAGTCTGCAAGCTCGTTCTCTTCCACAAGCTTCCCTCAGGGCTTCCTCAGAGTCTGCAGAAATGGGGCTGCAGAACGACATCTTAATGCAGTAAATACCTATTCCCTATGTGTTTCCCTTAACACATGTGCCAAGTCAACTGGCCACCATACATTCCTCTTCCTGTCAGCACTGCAGAGCCAATTCTGCTCCCAGTCAGTGAGTATGGTTTTGTTCTGCCTCATGCATCAGCCATGGAACTATTTGCTTGCTTTTGGATCACCAAAAGCTTTGCCTGAGGGGCTGGGAAGATTTACGGTTTTGGATGGAAACTGCAGAATTTGGCAATTTCAGCCAGGCAAAAATTGGCAGCTAACTTTGGGGTCTCTGGGGGTATCTTTGGCTATAGTTGGTGGGATTTGGCCCAAGGTTTTTTACATTTCTATAATGAAATACATCATCATCACCACCATTATTTTTGCATTATTATTTCTCTGCTGTTGGGCAAAGAAAAAGGTTTCCAACATTTTTCCTTGCAGCATTATGAAGGAACCCACCACCTTCTTTTTTTGTAAGCAGCACCAAACTAAAAAACAGGATAATGGTAAAGGATTACCTGATAAATTCCCTTTCTGGCAGATAATGATTTCTTCTACTATTTTAAACATGGTTGTGCAAAACTACATGCTAAATGTCAGTACTGCAAGGAGAGCTGGAGAACAGCAGTGGCAGCTTTTGCCCATGGGACTGCCGAGGAGGAAAAGGTGCCTGGCCTCAGAAGTGCCAAGCCAAGCTTCCCTCTTCCTCTGTTTCTTCAGCTGAGCTGAACTGCTCAGCAATTCTGAATTTGGCCAGCTGCCCTAGCAGAGAGAGGAATGCGAAAACTGATGCTGGGTCCTGAGGCTTTCTGAGTGACATGTCACTTCGTCACTCACATCAGAAAACACATCCAGAACTCTCCCTAGCCTAATGCTCCCTGATGCCTCTGACCATATTTCAACCAACCCTGACGTGGCTTCTCCCCTGTTTTGTGTAATCACTTGACAGATAACCTTAGTCAACCTGGTGTCTTAGTCAACCTGGTGTTCAATTTAACGACCAGCTGCACTGGATGTGTGAGCTTCTAGAGCTGGGGAGAGGTCACAGATCTGTGTTGCGGCTGAGGACAGATTGCCTCCTGCAAGCCTGCACTCCAAGGCACCTATACGTCTGCCCACGTGGCACTCTCTGTACATCCTCTCTGTACAGACACCCCTCTAGACACCCTCAGATTGAGTATTCATGTACTCCAAGAAACTTGAGGGATCCATATCTGCTCTCAGATAGGGGAAGAGGGCAGAGAAGGCAGAGCCCTCAGCTAGGGGAGTCTCCCTGGAGGGTTTGCAGAGACACGCCAATCACCAGACAGCTCTGCAGATACTTTCAAACAGAGAAGTTAAAAAAAGAAAGGAATTATTTTTGCAGGTAAGAAAGTTTGCTGGGTCTCTTGTGGAACATGAAAAAAACTTACTAAAAACTAGACACAATCGTATAAAATTAGTAAGTCTGCCCAAGGTCACAGACACAAAGGGAGCCAAGGGAAGTGTTCTATAAAGGCATTTGGAAAGCAAGATTTCAAATCATTACCGGTTTTTGCTATCGAGTGCGGCACACTTAGCCTCGCCATAAGCTCATGGCAGTTGCTCTCCTTACTGTTATCCTTGTGAATAACAATTTCGAAAAGGACTTCTAAAGAGTTTGTAGAAGATTTAAAAATGCACTATAGGGATGTGAACCTGAGTAAAGCACCACTATTTTCTAAATACAACCAAAGCTAATAGAATAAAAAAATGCACAAGTACATTTAACAGTATTGTTCATTTTTAGAACCTATTACTTTAAAAATCAATAGAAAATGAGTTGAGCTAAGCACTTTGTCAGATCACAGTTTTTTCCTAAGAGCTACAAAATCTACTCACTATTGGATCAGGAAGGGCTGGAACTGCTTGGTGAAAGGCCATGTGCCAAAGAGAGTCCAAGTACATTTGCAACCTTTCAGTGATGGCAAATCAGAGAAAGGTCAACACAGCTGTGATAAATGAGCCTGACTTAAAACTGTACCTCCAAATGCTTAGCCTGGAGAATGAAAGTGCAACTATGGTCAATGGTATTTGCGATAAGTCAAATCTGTTATGTATGCTAGCACCAACAAAGTCGTAGTAGCGTGGGCATCACGATGTATAGCTCTCGGATGACAACTCCTCTCAGTGCCCTGTATGAGCACTTCAGTGATCAGTCTGTGCAACCACATCTTCATTGTTACGTGAAAGGAGTATGCATGCGCTAACCAATGCATTGCTCTGCAGATGTGGGGGACCACCATCCCCAACACATCTCTGACATTGCCTTTATTTGCTTCCCACATCATGTACAGATTGTGTTTGACAGAAGATTTTGAAACAGAATAGGCTGCCCAGGGAGGTGGTAGAGTCACCCTCCCTGGAGGTATTCAAGGAGCGTGTGGATGTGGCATTGTGGGATGTAGCTTGATGGACATGGTGCTGTGTGGTGTTGGGTGGGTTGTGGCTTGTTATTGTTGTTGTGTGGCGTGGGTTTTGTGGTTGTGTTGTGGTTTTTGTTTTTTTTTTTTGTGGGTTTTTTGATGTTGTGTGTTGTGGGTTTCCCCCCCCCCCCCCCCCAGGTTGGACTCGATGATCTTACAGGTCTTTTCCAACCGTACTGATTCTGTGATTCTGTGATTCTGATTCTGTGAGAATTATTTATGGTACAAAACCAAAGATCTTCTTGAGCCAACTCGCTTGTATGGGTATTTCTGCACGTGACAGCTGGACACAGTGGCAACACAAGGGCCTCCAAGCTGTGATGGCTGAATCTGCTAGGATACGAGGTGAAAGAGAAAGAGATACAGAGACAAGAAAGGCAAAAGGCTAAGTTTCTGTGTGATGAAATTCTTGACATTGGAGGCTGAAGTTATGTCAATGCTTAGACTGTCTGTGGACTTCCCAGACATGACCCTTGCTCTTGGGTCTATGCTTACCTGTCCTAGCTCTTTCCCACCCCTCCCACCCCTCTCCATTACATAAGGGCTTTGTTGTGCTCAGGCTCCTCTATTAATCTGAGGAACCCAGTAGGAGGCAATTGGCTGTGGCTCCTATTACGTTTATCCTCTTACCATTGTTTTGCTGGGACAATCTAAAATGCAATTAAAGTCAATACTTTCCCAACATTTTATAAGAAAACAAAGTACTTACATCAAAACACTGCCAAGATTTTATAAGCAAACATGTATCCTTTTCCAAAATCAATCATTTTCCAAGGCAAAGGCAAGTTGAGTTATCTACTGCTATTATGGCAATAAACTGGGCTACTACTTCAAGTGCTTGGGGTAAGAGAAGCCATATATCAAGAGTAGAAGTGCATTAAAAGAAACTTCAGGCAGGTTTATTTGTTTTCCTACAAACATAAACATGTTTAGTAGTCTGCACTCTGCTCAAGCCACTATTTACACAGCAACTCTGTAAGAGCAGCTTAACAGCCTGATGAGACAACATAAAAAGGGCTTTACCCTCTCTGTATCAAGCAAGGAATATTCCCTCTATCCTGCAATACATTTGATTTTTAGACATATTTCTGAGAAGAGGAAACTGTCCTCTTTGCTAAGGGTGTTCGTCTCCATCACCTTTGAGTAGGAGCTGCTCGTGAGACTTCTTGAAGGAATAAGGGGCTAGTCTGGGTGAAAATGTGCCTAGTGTTATTTGATGGTGCTGAAAGAGCAAGTACAACAACACAGTTTCAGTTTTCAACTGAAAACTCAAATGCAGCACTTACCTTCGCCTCCTGTGGACCTGACTGCATTCCCAGCTTACTTCAAGCTCTTGCTGAAGTCAGTGGCCACTGAATATACACAAAAATTGCTGTTCTCTGGCTCTGCTTCAAAAGCTTGTTTAAAAACTCTGCCCCAAAAGGCTGGCCTCCGTGGAGTTGAGAAATGGCAGGTGTTCCTCCGAAAACACTAACAGAAATGTTTTCCAAATACGCAACAAAAAAACTCCACCCAGCAAAACCCCAGAAGATACTCCTCCATTCCACTGCCTATTAATATTTGAGCTTAGATTTTTGTTTTCACCTCACCTGTCCTAACTAAGGCCTCATCTCCAAGTTACCAAAACAGGGAGCAGGACTTCATAACATGGCTACTGGAAGAAAATCACACTCCTTTGCGTCAATAGGTTAGGCTTTTACTCTCATTGAACAAAATCAGAAGGGTAGATGGAAGCACAGGAAAATGAAACTCTTCTGAACATTTGGGATAGGGTTATCATTTTATTGCAATTCTGTATAGCACTTAGTGTAAAGGATATCTGACCTTAATCAAGGTGATTAAATGATTGAGTGCAGTAATATGGCATTATCTGAATGCATACCACTGCAATAGTGGAGAATATATATACATACAGTCTTTCTCTGGTTCTCTTTAAAACAATTCCTATTGAATTACAGCTTTCAGCACTATTTATCAACAGATTATTGTTTGTGGAAGAATGCTACCTTCCTGCTCAAACTATTTCAAGGCTGACTCATATCCTGGTAATTCATTAATACATAACATGATTCTAGTCCAGTAAAATCATTTCTGCACTATACACATCATAAATCCTACAGCATCAACTCAGAAATATATCTCAAATTCTCTTTCTAAACACTAATGGAACGTTTTGCTTGGCTTCCCACACACATCGTCAAGGGGAGGGGGCCAGACAGAGCTGTAAAAAGCAGTTTGATAGCCGTATACTTTATAGAGTTTAACATAAGAATATAAGAACTACCATACTGAATGACACCTGAGGTCAAACTAATCTAGTATCTTACTTCCAATAGTAGCCCGTGTCAGAAGCTTCATGGGAAAATAGAGGTGGAATAATCTGTCCCATCTGCCCTCCCCACATTAGGTCCCATCCCATTAGAAATTGATTTAAAGCCTAGATTGTGAGGTTTAATGTTCCTTCCAAGGAGAAGCAACCAAAGAAAATTCGCCTTTAACTTACAATAACACTGTGCTGCAGAGAGGAGAACTGGAGGTGGGGGGGCACGTATTTGTTTTCATGTTTCAGCAGACTTAATTGCTACAACCAACATGGGAGATAGATACTATCACTTGGCAAACAAACTTGTACTGGCTAGAGCTGTTTTTACTTCACGCCTGGGGCATTTATTGTTTCTGGGTATGATCTTGCAACCCTTTTTTTCTCACAGAGTCAGTCTGTACCACTATTCACAATCTCACTGACACCAAGAATAAGCACCACGTGTAACAAAAAGGGTTTGAGACTTATTCCTTTTATTGACAGTGTAACATGTTGCTTCCCAGGGGAGTATTTTTTTAATCTGATGCTAGAAGCAATAGGGTGCTTGTCACAAGCAAGACATTTTGTACGGCTCAGTGACATAGAGTGAGTTAGAGAAAATCTGCATAAGGCATGAACATCATCAGTGACAGGAAAATCACCTTGAATTTTCTTTCTGTGAGCTAGTCTGATTTCCACAAGCAGCTCCCAATATCTCCTCCAGCGCACCACCGATTCTCACTGGTTCATGAGCGACATTGACAGCTGAACCAGCACTGTTATTTATATACCAAGTGTCCACACATACTGGGCCAGACTCAGCTGGACTGGCTGAAAATCAGCCTATATCAAGTCAATGTATTTTATATCTTACAGCATGCCTATCTGATGTGGATGAGTGTATGAGTGCATCAAGACAAAATCACTCTCCTTCATGTGTATCACACAAATGAGTTGATAGGGGAATGGCTTGAGTCCCTTCATCCCTCTCTCTCTCATTAATCACCCCCGCACTGTCACTGGCTCACCCTGCTCAAGTGGTGTAAGATAATAACGACCAACAGGTTCCCTGAGCGTGATAGCGCTGTAACTCTGCTGACTACAGTAGCCTTCTCCCTGATATGAGAGCAAAATGAAGCCCTGGATATTTTCTCTGACTGCTGAAGACCTCAAACTTACAGCAAATGCACATGCAAGCTCGGGCTAAAGTCAGCAAGGGGACTTGTAAGCCTGCTTGCTCCTCACCCCAGACAGCGAATGCTCTCTGGGATCCCCGCGGCTCCCTCCCTCGCAAGGACACAGGCAGCGGCACCCTATGGCTTGCTAACACACTCCACCCACTACGGTTCAGTCCTGACCATGAGGGTAACAACCTCACTGAGAGGTTTGTGTGGCTTCAGGTAAAAATGTATTTTAAGTATTAAGAAAAAAATCCACACTAAGCAGTAAAATTTCTGCTGGTGTCCTCTATACCTTCTCACCTGGCTGGGAAGCTGTATGTTATTGCCACTCCAGAAAGAAGGGGAAGGCTAAATAATATTATTTTTATTGAAAATTTGCTTCTTTTATGTATTTAATGGGGGAAGAAAAGGAAAGAGAGGGGGTAGACCAAGAACAAAACTTTCCAACATTTTTCACTGGAAAGCTGGCCAAACCGTAACATTAATGCATTGAATTTGAGGGGTCTGGGCCTCACCCGTTGTCTTTTACATTGACTTACATGAAACATTAATTCTAGCACTGATACGGATTAGCTGAAGGGTTTAATCAGTCTCTTTACTGCTGTATGGTGCAGCTGTACCATTTAACATTTCTCACAGCTCACTGCCTCTGGGACTGCACTAGGGTATATTCAGCTGTAACTCAGAGCAAGAGCTGGGGGAGTAGCAGTAAGGTAAAAATATAGCTTGGCTTGATGGAGGCAGTCATGACATAAAATTCCCCTGTCCTGCTATTCCAGGGAATTTCCTCAGAATTTTAAAACCAGGACATAGGACTTGAGATTCTCCCTGTCCTCCGTTTTCACGATGCAATGAGAGATAGAGCAAGACAGATGCCCCAGCCCTGATCTCTACCCATGCATTTAGTCAAGTAATCTAAGATGGGTGACTGTGTCCTGTATAAATCAATGCAAGGGGTGTATCCTCATCCTGAGACCTTCATCAGGTTATGTGATCGGGACAAGGCCAGTTGCTCACTGGGTTACATGATCAAATGTGGGTGGCGGGTCACTGTCATGGAACCCAAGGGTGCAAACCTCTTTGGCCCCTTTTTTATTTTTTAATTTGGTCACTCTGTGTCAAAGATGTCTGGTGATTCAGTGCTACCGGTGTGGATGCACTGATTTATTTGGGATTAAACTGGTCTGGTACAGCCATATTTATCATCAATGGTTCCATACAGAAGAGTATAGTGCGATCTTTGTAGCTAATCTTTGTGGGCTTCTTTAGGCCAAAAATAATTCCCGCAAACACTTTCTATCTGTCCTTCCCTGTATGATTAATCCCTCATTTCATACTCATTTTCAAAATGGAGATACCATGCTGGGAGATTCAAATCTTGCCTAATAGTGCATATTTTGTACAAATACGTGAAAAGGTGGATGTTATGAGAGGGGATTACATATCCAGTTAATATGGCAATGTTTCAAGACCAGGCCTGTAGGATCCTTGGATCATAGACAGTCACTGTATTTTTCAAGGTGCTATTTTTCTTTCTCTCATTCTGGAATGAAAGAAGGCTTCTCCTGGCAATTATGCATTCGGAGCCCTGTGTAAAGCATCCCTCTACCAACAGATCGATCATAGGGTCAGCTAGGTCTAATCACATCAGATTCTCTGGAATGAAGACCTATTTGGCAGTAAAGAAAGGTCAGTCTCTAATTTAACAGTATTATTTTAGGATTGCATGGATTATGGTTCGGTGATGCAGTGGGTTAATACAGAAGGCCTGAGGCTGGGTTCAAATCTTATTTCAGATCATAAGTAAAAACCAGTTGTGGATGGCAAGAGCTGGGAGGTATATCCTGTAACACACCAGAAAGCTATCACTAAACTTGCTACACTCATCAAGTCTTCTCAGAGACAACCTGAGAAACAAAAAACCAAAGCTGGCCAAGGTTTGAGTTGTTTTGCAGGTCAGCATTGCAATATGCTGGCACAGTTACTAAGAAAACTGCCTCAATATCTGCTCACAGTATCCTTGGCTCTAGCCATTACTTCTAGTTGCTCCACTCCATGAGCATCAAGTTTTTGAGGAACACTTGTCTGGAAGTGAAGCTGAGGAGAGGGGGGATACAGTGGGGCATATAAGAAACACATTGTTTTAAAAGTGAGAAAGAAAAGTCCAAATACACAAATATGATAGTGGATATGCTCATGTCTTTCTCTTGTAATGAGAGGAAAAAACACTGCAAATCAACTACACTTGGACTTCTACTGGATAGCTTTTTAGTGTTAAAAAACCTGAAATCTGTAGCAAAATGTGTCCCCCAAAAATCACTAGTGGGAAAAGTCAATATATCATGAAGCTAGGGGGGCAAATTCTGTTTGGGATTTCCTGTTGTATAAACCTGCATCACTGAATTTCCTTTGGACAGACACCAGCACTACCAACAGCAGACTATGAGGCCCTGTATTCCAGCACCTAGTTACAAAAGAGTCAATCGCATTCGTTTAAAATCCAGTAGGAAGGTAGTGAAGAATAATCAATAGTCAAACAGGCAATACAGCAAAGCAAATAAAAAATGCTGTCATCTACCGTGTGTGAACACATGGCCTTAAAGAAGCCCCAAAAATGCCAGACGGCCCATGCAGGTACCCAACATGCCCCAGAGGTACTTTTGCCTGGCGGACAATCATCTCCTTTACAGTGGCTGTATCAGTTCAAATGGTTGGTGAAAAGGTTACATGGGCAGACTTCATTATTACTGAACATCATGTCTGTGAGATCCAGCAATCATCAAGTCCCACTTAAGTCCGCTTTGGAGGCTGTAAGTGGCCTAGAATGATGCAAATGCCTTGAACTGTCCCCTGCAAAAGTTTAAATTCCTCAGTGTAGGAGGATTTGGCTCTGTTTTGGATGGAGGGGGAGACAGCCAAAGGGTGAGAGTGTAGATTTAGCAGGCCGAAGTATTACATGTTGATCACTGGATGTTCCCACTAAAAGCACTTTTTTTCTGAATGTAACTCATCTTTGCAACTCTACCCCTCCCTGGAGAGAGTTAGGACAAATGTATGTGCTGTCTCTCCTTGTCTTGCTTTGCAAAAGGCAATTCCTACAGCAGGAAGAGAAAATTATTTATGATAGAATTTCACACATTTTTCTGTGTGCTTAATGAAGCCTGAACTTGAGTGGAACAGAGAGAGTGCTTATTGTTGAATTTTTTTCGAGATCACTGCACAACAAACAGAAACTGAATAAGCAATTAAGTTAACTGGCTTTAAAACTCATATTGGCTGAGGATTAAGGTAATTATGTCTGCACTTACACACATTCATCGCAGCTTGCTTGCTGTGTTGTTGCTGATGTGCTTCTAAAACTAATCTGAGTTGTTGTCCTGATGTTAATTACTACAAAGGTTACAAACACAAGCTCTCCTTGCTATAAATATAGCTATGTTATTTGTATTATATGCTCAAAGGAGATGCAGGCCTCTTTTGCTAGGTTTATACAAAGATCCAACCGTTTCTTCCTGTGTCAAAGAATTTACAATACCGTAGACTTAAGGGATCTGTTAAAATAATACACAATAGATGGGTTTCGTATTGTCATACAGTGATTTCACCATCAAAGGAGAAAAAAATCTATTTTTAAGTCTGCGTGAAAAGAGAGACTCTGGGAAAGCAGTATCAGTCTCCACAATATCACTGGCAGGGCAATGTGGATTCTTCACCTTCTGGGTTACAAATAAGTTTCCTTTTAAATGGCTGGAATGCAGGGAAGGGGAAAGGAAGGGAAACCCCCACATTCTCCTTGTCTAACAAGGAGCCACAGCGTGAGAACCACTCCCCAGCAGAAGTAATCTGTGATTGACAATGGTTTTCTTTGCAGCCAGGGCTAAAAATTGTTTAGCTGTAAACAGACAAATGCAGAACATTTTAGTGCCCTTTACAAAAGCAAGGGCTGCTTGAACACTCTACATGCAGGGTGGCTAGCTAGTGGCACCAAGCGAGCAGCAAGCTTCAGACTTCCTGAAAGCTGATGAATTTTCGTATCAGGATATGAGCATGAACACAGGAGAAAAAAATTTTCTTGTAATAGGCAGATTCACAGGGGGCAGGTTCACAAAAACTGGAGGTTTATTCTCCGGGCTCTCCAGGCATTCGTATGTGTGATCTTAGGCAAGCTGCTATATTTGGCTTCACCCTTCCTGCCTGAAAAACTGAGGGAGAAATACTTTCCTCTTCACAGAGAGAATGAATGTGTGTAAGGCACTTGGTATGATGGGGTGGGAGCTCTGCAAACAACCAGAACAAAGTCTGAGACTTTGATACAATTTCCCTGCAATCTTAAAGTCTCCTCTGAGGTCTATAATGAAAGAATATCAAGGAAATGAGGTGAGGTGGGACAACCTCAGAATTTCACAGGGAATATGAAGGAATCTTTTTATTGAAATATGTAAAATTGCCTTGTGCTGAAGTTAATGATCATACGAAGAAAGTTACGCAGCAACAGCTTACTTGCATTTTTCAACTGTTTAAAAAATATTGCTAACATGAACTGCATCTCCATGGCTTTGTTCTTCTTCACTGATTCTTTCCTGTGAATCAGATACAGTCACAGACTTATCCAGGGATTCTGCAGGTTGTAAAAGGGCAAGCTTACCAGCTGTTTCCATAAGCATTTTGCCTAAGGGTAGTAGAATCTGTTCCTTCATGTTAGTGATGAACTCACTTGGAGATGAACTCCCTATACACTAGCGAGGCCACCTGAACTAAATAGGACTCAGCCCCAAACAATGTAGACTTCTAAGGTCCAAAATGAGTATTTGGTAAACACGTTGACTCGTAACTGAAAGAAATCTTCATTTTAAAAATGAAAACCAGAGGAGAAAGGCAATGTCGACAGCAAGATTGTAAGTCATAGAAACTCTATTATGAATCAAAACAACGGATGTAACATGAACAACAGAATCTTTTATAAATACGAATTAGACTTTTCTATTTCACACATTGGAAAGGCTAATATGCCCAAAATAAATTTCCCTGAATCTCTCAGTAATGTTCTATGGTCAGTGTTGACTGGCTGTTACCAAAAAAACCCATGGATGATTTATATTTCAGCAGAGTCACTAACCCCAAACCACATTTTTCTGCAGACCTGACATTAATAACTATAACCACTTCCACTATCTTCTCTTTGCAGAAGAAGAAGCAAAGTACAGGTGATTCATACATCAGTGATTTCTTGATCTATATTCACTTTCCTTCTTTCTTTATTAGCAGACCTACTGACTGCATGAGCCACCGATTATCACCTTAAGCACCAGACAGGAACTAAATTATCACAGTGCTCCCTCCACAAAGCAGGAGTCATACTATGTTTGCTGTAATCAGTCTCTGAGGCCCAAATACCTCAGACTTCAAACAGGAAATAACTTTGTCCTCCCCATTTCACAGTATGAAGAGCCAGTGTTTCTGGGATCAGAGGAACTCCTCCAGCCCAAAAATTATCTGGGCTTGCACTAATGTATCTGTTACAGCAACAGATAAGCTACAGTTGATGAATAAGTCAAAGTACCACGTAGAGGCAGACAGAGTGCCCGCCCTTGCTCAGTGACAATGGAAAAAGTAAGATGGCCATATCACGTTTATATTTCCATGTCTGATCACATGAGGGAGAGGAGAAGTCAGCTCCTGCTTCATTCCTTGTGTGGTATGTACTGTTACCAGCAACTCACTCATTCAGTAGCCCAGGCACATGAAGAAATAAAACTCAGCTGAACAACATTTACAGAGCTGCTTCTAGTTTCCCAGCATCACGATAGAGATCTGATTATTTATAGGTAGATTTCAAAGCCCATTACTAAGACTTTGCTTAATGAACAAATAAATTTTGCACCAGCGCTTGCCTAACAAGAATGCAGGGCTTGACTTTTCTCTTGAGTTTTTCACTGGTGTAATTACAATGACTTCAGTGGTGAAACCTCTGACTGATACCACAGGGAGAGCATGTCACAACACATGAAATTCATGAACCAGAAAGTAGTCCTAACTATCTCTAAATACATCATGAAGGGAACGTTTCTTTTTAACATTTTGTCCCTATTTTTAGCAGGTACATCAAAACCTGACAACTTACCCTTGTCTGACGTGATCCTACAATGTTATTTCTGCCTAGTCATGTGGCACTAACTGTGCCACACTCAGCTCTTCCCATCCTGTCCCAGCTTGAAACCAACCTTGCTCTGACTCCTTTGTGGCTAATCACACAGTCAGGGTGGAGTAGGCTTCTCAGGTGATGGAAGTACCAATGAGATGCAATGGAAAATTTTTTGAATGACATACGTATCTTTAGACCTTTGTTTCTCTTTTGTTGATGAACAAAGAAGCACTAAAATACTAATGCTGGTTTGGACTTCATAACTTTTATGTGTTCAAAACCCATGCAAATAATTATGTATTAATAAAAAGGCAATCTCTGCACAAGATTTTAATTGAATATGTCCTCCTTCCCGTTCTTTTCCTTCCTTCCTGCATGCTCATCTTTCTAGCTTTTCCTAGGAGGCTTGTAAAGAATAAAGTAACAGAGCTCAAATGCCTAAAGTGTCATTTCTCCAAAGGTACATGGTTAGTACTGAATTTGCAAATGGTTATGCACTTACTTAGTCCTAGAACATATAACATCATATGACTTAGATAATAAATCATGACACGCACAGCAAACTATATTTTTTAATATATATACACTTCATTTGAATTCTCAAAAAACACCTCCATTATCCCTCCATAAACAGATTCTGTCAGGAAAAGGTGAGCTCACAAATTAGACTCTTTTTTCAGTTTAAATGTTCCAATAAGTTACTCTAAATGACTCTAGTGTATATAAGATAAGCCTCTGTCCCATTAAGATCATAGCAAATTAGAGGATTTGAACATCACGCTCTTTGCCTGAGCCTATTTAACTACACCACAGGGATTTTTCCACTTCAGCAGGAGACTGGCATTCCTACTACTAAAAACATTGAAACAAGACTTTTCCAAAAATCTTCTAACCCCACCTCAGAAAACGGAAATCTGGTAGGTGTTTTCTAACTTTACTTCCTATGACAGTACGATTAAAACCTGCAGTACAAATGACTTAATTACAAAAAAATCCACTGAAAATAACATCCTTGTTATACAACGAGTAAAATGAAGTATTACCTTGGCAGGTCCGTTCATCTGTGAGCAGTTTATAGCCCTTCTGGCAGCTGCACTCAAAGCTGCCAACTGTGTTTCGGCAGAAATGGTCACAGCCACCATTGTTTACCAAGCACTCATCAATGTCTGCAAAGAATGAATGGACAAAAATTTAGTTCATGACAGCAATTCAGTAGTTCAGGGCAGGAGAATAGGAGTTTACTCAGATCCCTAAGGAGGCTGCTGTCCCTGTTAGGCATCAGGCTGGTCAGATGTATCCCTTCCCAAACCTTTCTCGCAAGGCTTACGGAAGAGCTATGGGCTGAGTTGTTCTGGAGACAGAGGTAGTTCTCTCAGAACTGGAACCGCCAGATGACCCAAGCTGAGGCACCTTGACGTTAAAGAACATTCAGAGAAGCTTCTTTGCAGATGTAGTGGTCTGTGTAAGACGTGAATCCCTTACCTTACATAGGAACTATCAAAACCCAAGAACACATGAAAAATTGAAATAACAACAAACATGAAGTAAACCATATTTGAATTCTGAAAAAATACTTCCATTATCCCTTCATAAACAAATGTAGAGATACGTTTGTTTGGAATTAGCATTATATGCTAGTTTGTTCACTATGAACACCGTGTCACTGAATATCCATTTTCATGTGTCTAACCTTTTTGTTTTGGTATAATAGAAGAGCAACTGTGAATGCATGTGAAATGTTGCTTCTTCAGTTGTTCTGCAGGCACAGCACCTATTGCCTTTATTTGAAAGCCATATGTATGTATGAAGGATGGGATCAATGGCTCATAGCTCATAGCTCTTACTTTAAATAATCATTTAAATAATGATTACGAAGTGCATTGATGAACTTGATAAGACCTCTGTTCTGAATTTCATACTGGTGATTCTACTTCCTCCACCTTATAACTTCTCCCAAAGGTGTTGAAGAACTGGAATGACCAGTCCCTTTTCCATCCCATAAAAGCTTGTTCAATAAGTATATAATAGGTCACAGAATCTCATTTGAAACACAGGGCATCTTTCCATCCTCCCCCACTTACCAAAACCATGGATCCACATTTATTTGAAAAAGAAAAAAAGTACTTTTTTTTTTCAGGAGAAGAACAGTGCCAAAAAATAGGTCTTTTTAGGGATGCATACAGTGAAGAAGTAATATGTCATAGAGCCTTGGCTGCCCACTTCTGGAGTGAAAACAAGATCTTTCAGAAAACTGAGTGGAGAGTGATGTTTCCTATTGGAAAGCCTTTTGCTGTAACAGTTTTGAAACTTTGAGGTAACAGCTGGCCATTTAAAAAGCAAATCTTGCAAAATGCAAATCTAGGTTCCAAAAGAGCTAATATGTGGAGATGGAAATTTATCAAAGACAGTATGATGCTGGTGAATGAAGGGCGCATTTAAAAATTATTTGAATTTAGGATGACTTTTAGTGGATGGCATTCATTCATTTCTGAAAACATATGATTACCGACATAGTAGAGTAGTATGACTCTTACCACATTTCTGCACGTAAAATATAAACAGCAACAAGAGGAGTGAGGAGGTAAATCTAGAAATTCTAATAGCTGAGAGGCAAATTCAGCCCTCTTTTCTAAACGGCACTTTGCTGCACTGACATTGACAGAGATATGCTCAGGAGGATGTACTACTCAAATAAGCAAGAACAATGTATATTGTTAGAAAGGTTTGCTTATGAGTTGCAAAGAGAAAGCAAATTTGCTCTGAGAGCCTCTGAACTAATACTACTGCTTATTACTTTTGTGTCTGGTTCTGCAGAGGCGTGGCTTTTGCATTCAGTCCTATTAAAGGCATGAGGATAAAAAGGTAGGTAGCAGCTGTGGTGGTATTACACCCTGAGTGCTTTGCACAAAGCCAGCTCAAATCTTTATGTCTCGGGTAACAAAGTTCTCAAAGTGATCTGAAACCAGGAGTTGTGTTTGTTGCCTGTGGTCCTCCAGTTTTGGTGACTAGGCTAGCCAAGAACAGATAACCTTAGGCTCCCAACCTGGTAAATCTGGTAAAGAACCCACTGACGGTTGCTCTACATAACACCATGAGACTGGAGGCAGCAACCCATTTGGTTTCAGCTGTGATCATCAGCACAGGTCAAGATCAGCAGTGAAAACACAAGACTTGTTCGCCCAATTCCTGCAGACTGGCATTTCCATTTGTAGAAGTGATTCCTCCCAGCTCCAGTACGTCCAACTGGGACTGTGTTCCAGGTCCTATGACGGATTACAACAGTCCCATGCTTTTGCATGGCACAGGTGTACCTAACTATAGTTTAGCTTGCCCTGAGAAAACTGTTGGACAAATGGAATTGTGAATTAAAATTACTAATATATTATGCATCATAAACACACAGAGACATCATCCATCATGAAGAAGATCTCTTTTACCCATGATAAGAACAACATGACCTTTCGGCTACTCTGCTGCCTGAGACTGCTTGAAGCAGAAATTACTTGCAGCCTGTCAAACACCATTCTGAAGTAAGGATTGATGTTTTAAACGATGGCTCCTGGATTTCACATGTTAAATTCCAAATTCCAGTCTCACTAACTTTCTTTTCAGGGTTTCTGAAAACCGTAAGGGACAAAAATGAAACCCTCCTGGCCTCAGAGGGTAGATTTGAAGCCATTAATCATTGTAATTTCACTGACAATGCAGCATATCAGTTTTACACCAGCAATTCTTTGGAATAATCCTGAACCAGGATCTGGGTAAAACCTGGGAGAGTCCACAGGAAAAGAAAGTATTTATTCATTTCTTCTAGCTGGAAAACATGACGTGGCCTTTTGAAACCAGGACCATCAAAACAGAATAGAGGTCAAAACTGTTAGCTGCAAAAACATTCTAAATAACACAAACAGCGCCAATGTCTCTGCTTTCACTGTATTTCTTTCCACGGCCATAGCGAGACTGACAAGCCATGTAAAAATTATTTCACTCTATGGAGAGCAGTGCATTGCTGCATTTCACTTGAAAGAGAGCAGTATCCAACCGTATCATGTCTAACTGGTTCATAGAAATTGCACCAAGTCTGTATCCCCACTATTTTTCTTTCCATAGCTATAAATAATTCATGTTATGAGCCATGTGAAAATAAATGATTCCACTGTGTGAGAAGGTGAGGCCCCATTTATCTTTAAACTGACTGGTACCCAACTTTGTCAAGTGCCTGTTGTGAACTTCACAGAGAGTATGCATGTCTGCCTATCATGAAGGGAAAGAAAACATGGTAGAAACCTGTCATGGTATCTTGACCAGCTTTGAAATTACTTAGTCAAATCTCCCCATACTATTATTGGGACTGTCTGTAGAGGAGTCATAAACCTGATGTCTTCAAACATAGTTCTCAAGTGGCTCCTTTTCAACTGATGACGCAGGTTGCAGAAGAATGGCTCAAACTTTCCACAGTGCTCTGCTTCCCTGTATCCCCAAGAATGCAAAAGTATATAAAGAACTGTATTTCTCCCCAGGGGGTTGTATGTAAAATGCCCTGATGATCAGTGCTCAGACAACGTGCCGGTCATTTCAGACTAGGAGGTCTGATGGGCTTTCAGTGCATTAGCAATGAAATCCCAAAGGATTTCTCTTAATGCAGTAAGTCAATATTATTAAATGATACCTTGCTCACACAAGCTGCACATCTGCTACAAATACCAACTGATGTGCCCAGCGCAAATGGGACACATGCAGAAATGGAAAATACAGATCAATGAAAACCCACAGAAGCATTAAAATTTACTAGTCAAAAATGTCAGGTGAAGGTATGGCATAACAGGCAACTAAGCACTCAAGCCTCCCATTAGCCCTGAAAATGGTTCATTCCCCTCCATGCATGCAATTAAAAACAAACAAAAGCAAACATATGATTTGCACAAAGGTAGCTAAAACCTTCTTTAAACTTGTAATATTTGGGGAAAAAAAATAATCATAGATTCTTTTTGTAGACTGTTCCACTGGAGATGGAACTCAGCAACACCATCACAAAAGCTGTGGGCCTGTTTGAACCCAGAGGGAAATGCTGGGTCATCTTGCTATTCACAAATAGAGGAGAAGTTCCACGCCAGCTTCTGTGACTTGCTGTCATCTCTCTGTGCATTGTTAAATGTAAGACCAGGCTTGCAGCAAATCCCGTAAGCAAAGGCCTGGCATCAAGACAGACACTGTGGTGAAGTCAAGCATGACTGCTCTCTGGATCTGCTTATGTGACCCTAGAGCCTTGTGGCATTTGCTAATAAGTCACAGTTTTGGTACACAGAGCCAAGTACTCTTCTAAAATGCCCTTTCTTTGTAGTTATTTCACAAAGCTCTCCATATTCTTTTGGACACTCAAAAGCTAATTTCAGAAGAATGGAAGGGGTAATAATTTTAGAAGAATGAAGAAGGAATAAATAAAATAAAATATTTATGAAATAAGTGATTTTCCTAAGTTTTCTGAGGATCTCAAAATATGAGGCAAGCAGTGGAATCAGCTTTAAATAAAGGAACAGAAACTCAGATGCTTTGTGATAAGTTGCATAGCCACAATTCGAGTATAGACAAAACAAGCAGTCCATTATGTTTCTTTTCATGTCTTTGTGAAGATTAATAGGAATGACTGCTCCTTTTCCACTTGTACCTTTTTAAGCTCTGCTCAGCATAATTCGTATTTGGAAGGACCTGGTTCTGATCAGGGTGGACGTGTGCACGCGTGTACACACGTGTGCATATAAACTCACAAAGATTTGCCTTGCTGCCTACAAGTCAGAGAACAAATTAAAAAGTAGAGATTTTAGGCAACTTAGAATTTAACATTTCACATAAGCTGCTTAAAGGCAACTGAAAGGGTAATCAATGTGCAATCTTCAGTCAGGAGTTGAACAATGATGGATATGGAGATTTCCAAAGCCTCATCACAGGCGGAAGTGAGGCTTCTCCTTTCAATGGCTGGACAAATATTTGAACTGATTGTGTCTGTCTAATCCTTCGCAGTTTTAAAATGCTACCTAACTCCAGGAAAATAATATACTCCCAGATCAACCTAAAATGATTACAGAAACTTCATACCCTTCTTGTTTTTATTAATGACAGCATGTTAGGATTAATAATGCCATTACCAGCATACAGTGGACATCAATATAGACATATTTTCTGCGAAGTGGGCTAGTCTGCTAGTTCTTCTTATTCCCTGCTTTCGTAATTTTCCTTGGCTTTTCTTTTCCTCTCTTTTCTCATGCTTCTACAAATCACCACTGTCCCCTAAACATAGCTAGTGTTGCCTGGTTGACACAGGTATTACTTTCCTGATGCATGCAGACCACAAAGTACTTTATAAAGCAGCCACAAAACTTTTTAACCCCATGTCAGAGGTGGGGAAGTAGAGGCACAGACAAACAGACTAACTCATCCACGCTTGAATCCAAGCCCAGTGCACAACCCAACAAACTACCCTGCTTAGACAGTGTGTCAATCAGCACAGGCTTGCACAAGACACATGTCATTCTACATGTTGCTCTACATGACAAATATTACCAAAGCCACCAGTGCTCAGACTGCAATTATTGTAATATTTGCCTGTCGCTTTGCAACAAAACTTGAAATATATTGAGTAACTCAGGATTAATATAAGCGTAACCTACCAGGCTACACTTGCAATGCTCTAAATAACATTTTCCACAGTGTCTTAAATAACGCATGCCAGCGATATTTTATTAAGGTATAAAGATAATTTCATGTCCTCAGACTCATTGGATTCAGTGCCACTGGGGGAAAATCCAAATCAAAGTAGAACTTCAGTTCTGCTGTTCCCTCCAGAAAACATCAAACCAGCTGTTGTCTGGTAGTTTACAGGGAGTCAGAAGTCCTAGTTCCAGTTTTACAATGGGTTTATCTAGCAGTTTGGGCAAGCTGTAACACTCCTCTGCTTTACTTCATCTGTATAATGGGGTATTGGTAATTATCACCTGATATTTTCAGGACCAATACTTTAAAATGGATTATCATAATTGAACAAAGCATTATGAATCAGTGTCATTTACTGTCAAAATTTTTTAGTCAAATTACAGTTGTAATTTGTGGTCTGGGCTTCTGAATGGTTTGATACAGCAGCACGTTCCATGCTGGTAGTGTTTTGCCCTGGAAGATTTTGAGAATATGTGCAGAACTGTACGGCTGTCTTTACTTTATGAAGTACATGTGCTGTTCCACCACTCTACCTGGGACTGCATAGTTCATTGCCTCTAACATGCTTTGCATGTTTCAGGGAGGAATAATTCTATTTATGCACTGTCTTCTACCTGAGGATTTCAAAGGCCAGCATCTTATCAGCTTCATTACATTAAACCTACACAACACTTCTGCAGGAGAGATAAGTTTAATTAATTCTCCTTTAACAAATGTGAAACTGAGGCAGGTAGGGTAGTGTGTGACTTCCCTGTATCAGATAGCTACAAAATAAAATAAGGCATATATTACAGCACCTCTAATTTGAGTTTTGCACTTCAGCGACATCCTCATTTTCCCTCCCACAGTGCTAATTAACTGTAATGTATGATAATCATTACTGAACTGAAGTTCCACTAAGCAGCAAATGAAGGTTCTCTGTTTAATTAGCTTTATGGCTAGGTTGTGGGGCAAGGCATTTTCCTAATTAACAGAATTAAAACTTGACTGGGCAGACAGGAATGAGTGTAATTAAAATTTAATCTCCCTCATCCTGAAAACAGGCTGTCCACAAAATAGAGAGCTTTGTGTAAATGCTCTTGCAGCACGGAAAGGCTGAGGCAGGTTTCAACACATTTCCCTCATGTCACTTTCTCCATTTTCACCTGTTATCTTTGCAATTTCACGAAGAAACCTGTCTTCCAACCCAGATGGTAATCTGTCACATATGGATTTAGGTGTCAGCTATTCTCCTCCAGGACATATCCACTCTGACATTATCCACCAACCAATCAATAAAAGAGTCTGCCAGGCTGCCAAGAGATCAGTCACCTTGCAAAACAAACATTAAGTCCTATTATTTTCTTATTACAGTTAATTAGATTTATAAAGCACAAAAAGCTTCAAAAGTTAAAAACTTAGAAATGCTGTCAGAATAGTTTAGGCCCTGATTTCTCATTTGTGAAAGGGAAGGCATTTACTAAATCTAATGTGAAAAGAAAGGATTTTCATTTACAATTTTTGCTGAACACTGAATTCTTTTTTAAACTTAAAAGCATGTTAGTGCAATGCTATGAACCCAAACAGTGCAAACTGTCTTAGGCTGTGATGCCAGAATGTGAAGTGGACTGGAGATATAAAGAAATAGACTGATAGAGTCTTTTACTGTCTAGGCTGAGCTAAATGCAAGAACTACCCCTCCCCCCCAAAACCCCCAAAACATAGGAATCCCAGAAAATAAAGTTAGTTTTCTTTCTACCCTAACATTTTATCAATCAAAATGCTTTTTAAAAACCCTGGAGAGGGAGAAATAAGAGTGCAGTTAAGACTCGCATCTGTGTTTGAGGACAACAAATAACATCTCTCTTTTTTTCAAAGCATGTGGAAAGTACAGTACATCAGACTCGGGGAAACTCAGATGGTAACAATGACCGTGTAAGTACATGCAGACCTGGAGGCGGTGGTTAAAACGGTGGTACAGATTTGTGCAAATACATTGGGCTGACTACTTATCTACCTTAATTATTCACACAGCCACTATGACCATAATAATTCTGTGTTTAATGTTTCTGCATTTTATGCAGGAGCTGAGACAGAAGTTGCTGAAGGTTACACACAATGGCAACAGTAAAGGAGTTAGTTCAGTGTCTCTTAAGGTATAAATCAGAAAAAACTGGGGAGCTGACATCCCTGGGCATCTTCTCTGTACTAGGTCTCACTGAAAAACAAGGTCTTGCTCTTACAGTATTCAATTTTTCCATGTAATCTCAATGAAGAGCACAGGGGCAAGTGAGCAAGCTGCGCACTACTGGACTAAGAAACAAGAATCCCTAGACTTAGCATATTAACTCAATTTAACTTTACTCATAGTTGTTTTCATTCTCCCCCTTGGAATTGCTGTGTGCTCAGGAAAGTTGTGTGCTTATTTCCAAGAATCTCAATTTGCTTCTAAAAATTATGTTTGTTTTAATGAAATAAAATTTAAAAATAAAACTGGTATTAAGGATAGCTGAAGATATTGATGCTCTCTCTAAAATCCCATTGAAACTCTGCTAGCTTTCCTATCATAAAGCTACTCCTGCTGGAAAGGACAGCTGAATGCAACTAGCCCACGATAATTCAAATGCCTCACAGCTGATAATGAATCAAAGAAAATTGGCTGGTGACCAAAAATTAACCCTCCAAAACTTTTTGAAGACATTATTTCAACCAACCAGGGATCAGTTCTGTACCAGGGAAGGCATATACTTCACTGAGAGCAGGATCTAGACATATAAAAAACAAACTGTATTTTATGATGAAAAAAGCAATAATAAAAGAATGAAAAAAATACTGTAAGTTTTGAATGTTGGTAGCTATGATTATGTGAGTAGTCAACCCCTAAATTACAGAAAGCACAGCACCCTTTTACATAATAAACTGTGGTTGCTGATCCTCAGGGAGCTTTATATCGTTGAATAAATGCAAGGTCTTTTCAACAACTGAAATGCAAAATATGACCCTCCCAAGCATTAATTTAAAGGATTTGGCATTTTCAAAGGGGAGGTTCACAAAGACAAATAACAACTGCAAGTTTCCAGGGAACAGGGATATTGCCTAGTCATGAAAAAACCCTAAGTTAGTACACATGAATTTATTTTGTGGGGATAGATGGAACCCTTGGGAGGGAATGAAACTGAATGAGTTACATGGCAGCTGACCCAAGTCTGCAATTTTTTAATGGAAGATAATCTGTTATATTATATTTTTCTGTCGTGAACAAGTCTACAGCAGACAAATGAATTGTATGTCTTTAACTTAAAAAAAACCAGACAATCCCCCCCAAAACAGGGAAGGGGCAGTGAAAGTTTCACACACATTCTGGAGTAGATAAATTTGCAGCACCAGTTAGAAGGCAAATGTTATCCACAGTTTTATTTCTTGGATTCTGCTCTCCACCCTCTCTTCTTTTTTTTTGCCTTCCATTCCTTTTTCTTCTTTCTGATAAATTTCACCTGTGTTGGTATCTAAAATTTGCATTTCCTCTCATTTTTTAAAATCCCATGGGTTTATAATTTCATTTTTCCTCACTGTGGCCTGGAACTTCAATTCTCTCCTAGAAAGTCTGGATCAAATTATGTCAAGATATCAAAAATTCACTGTTCTGATGCCCAGTCAACATACATACCCATCAGACAGTGTCCAATTGCTCACTTTTCTGATCCCCTCCCTGGGCTTCTGACCACTTGCAGCTACCTACCACCGAGAGTTTTCTATCTTCTCCTCCCCCAGTTCTCACACATTGGCTGCTGGTGACCAGCATCTTTCTATCTCTGCAACGACTCTTCCACCACCTATGGTTTTACCACCAACTCTGCTGACCCTTCTCCTCTCTCTGTGCCTCTCTCTGCCCCTCAGTCAGACATTCTGTCGTTTTATCACATGCCAGATTTGCCTCTGCACTGACAACAGTCAACTCCCTCTTTTCTTTAAAAAAGTGGGGAAAAAATTGGAATCCTAATTCTGAGTCACCTCCCTGTCTTATCAAGCCTTGAAACAGTTGCTTCCAGGGCAGCAGTGCTGGGCCAGATGACTATGGCCCCCTCACTGGACATGACCCAGAGCTTTCTACTGAGCTGCTGCAGCTGCCTGCCAGATGCTGTTACCATCTTCCTCACATTGGGTTGATCTTATTTGTTCTTTGCCTTGAGACTGGATAACACCAATGTAATCACATAAAATGACGGTGGCCCTAGCAATACAGCTATCACAAACAGGCCTTAATGTTTGTTTCTTTAATCCACATTTCGGTAGCTACTTTGAAAATGTTTGTGTAGCTACCTGGGAGCTTGTGCTCTGGTCTGATTTCCTAGTCTTATCCATCTCTTCTAAAACAAGCAGCTTTTGATAAACTGAACTTGACCATTGCTCTTCCATCAGTTACTCAGTCTTCACTCTCTCAATCCTGATCTTTATGAGGTTTTTTTTTTGGACACAGATGGTCTTGCATCTTGCTCAAGTCCTACCAAAACAAAAATAACCTCAAAACTGTCTCTGCTATTTAATATTCGCTTTTGGCTTTTGTCTTCAATTTGTCACTCCTATCAAATAAATATAGAAAATTTCCTTTGTATCTTCTTCTTTCACCAACGACAAGTCTACCTGTTATCTCTGCAGTGTAGTCCATGCATATGGTTAATTCATATACCAAAGAATTCCCTGTAGAAGCATTTACTAGGTTGCACTATAACACCATCTTCTCGGTGCTTTCCTGAAGAGGTCACAAAGTGCGTGTTCTCAGAAACTCTCCCTAGTACTCAAGCACTGAACAGGACCACTGTTTTCATGACAAAAGTTCTCATTTTCCTCTCATTTAATGTTGGTTTTGTTACTTTTTTCTTTGATTAGGCAACTGCATCTATTGTGTCATAGTCCTAAATCACCCACTGACTGCCTTTGGTCACCTCTTTCGCACAAATGCCTCTATTTTCTTAACATATGGGTTTTGTCAGAAGAAGAGGAGTATTAGGAAGGGGAAGAGACAGGGAGATCCTGTGCTGCTGCTGCAACATCTACCCAGAAGATCTGTTGGTTTCCATAAATCACTTGAGCAGTTCAAGATTCACAGAAATCTGCCTTTACCAAGAAGCTATCATCTACTTGCTTCCTGAAAATGGCATGTGATCTCATGATGCTTTAACTATGCAGAAGCACTGGAAAATGGTCAGAACTTGTTTGTCAGAAGGCATTTTAAAGAAAATTCAGTTATTTTAATTGAACATTTAATTGCACATTTAATCTGTCTATCACATACATAGAAAATGACTATTTTTGTTCCTCCTAAAAGCGTTAGTCTAGTTACTGGAGGACCCACATTTTCATTACCATCATTCTTCACATCAGTCTCATATTCATGAGTTTATTTAGGTGCCGACTTCTCATGCAAGGCAAAGACATTCCCCTGCCCGTTCTCCATTGTGTGTCATACAATTTATGCATGCAAACATGTAAGAGGTTTTTGTATTTAATTTTTTTTTCTTATTTTTAGGATAAAAGATGGACCTCAGCCACAAGATTTGTATTTGCCTTGTGTTCAGCATGGAGAGGGCAAAGGTATTTTTTGTTTTGATTCATGGCTGTAGTGGCTTGTGATTGTATCTGATCTCTTCTATTGTCTGATAGCTCTTTGCTTACATGTACAGAAAAGCAAACTCAAATGGTGTTTATACTTGAACATGCACTTATTTCTAGTTACAAACACTGTTATAGCTTGAAAGCAGAATCATGTAAGGGGTCTGATGGAAGTAGAGTTGCTGTGTAAGGAATTATAAAAACTAGATCTTGGTTTGACTATCGGGAAGTTTACTCTTTGTTTGAGTTAATGAGAAGCAGGGAGAAAGCCATCAGGGAGAAAGAATGGCTCAAAATAAACCACTTCAGTAAAGACTTAAGTGTTGTTAAAAGACAACACATGCTTTAATAACTAACTTCTAAAATTCTACCCCCTGACTCCAGACAGCTTGTGAACTGGCTTTGACAAACAGGCTACTGACCGCTCTTGATAAAAATCAACAATCAAGGACAAGTCTGATTCCTCTGGAGTAGGATGTTTTTCTGAGAGACTGACACAGAAGGTAGAAGGAAACCAGAAAGGAACTGGAATTTTGTGCTGCACTGAGTTTCACATTGAGTGGAGAACACAGACCTCTTTGCACCACTGTATTAACATCCACTTTTTTCTTATATTTTGTTTCTATTATTGAGATCATGAAGAGTCACTTTATTCCTCGCTGGTCAGACTCTGAAGGGAAGTGGAATGGGTAACCCAGTTCAGGTATATTTTCAAGGCAAGTAAAGTGGGTACCCTATAGGCTGGGATTAGACTATTTGCATGTGCTTATGAGCATGTATGAGTTCAGAGGGTGACAGCTGTTCCATGTTATTTCCCAATGCACATACCTTTAAGCTTGTGCAAACAGGAGGTAGTTTAGCCATATGATGTAAAACCTCCAATCCCATCAGGAGTTACCAAGGCTGATGTACTTATTTTTCCTTGGGGTCACCTATTCTTTTGACCATATTCTAAGAAATGGGACACTGTGGGATGCCTGAGAGAAGGAAAAGGCACAAGGTCCTAAATCAAAGTTGATGACCACTGAGAGCTGATGCATAGAAGAGAGGAAAGACATTCTAGTTCGGTATCCACGGCAGGGGCAATATGGGCCTTGGGGATCAAAGGAAGAGTCACAGAAGGTGCAGTCTATACAAAGGCCTGAGGATGACAACCTCCATTTTAAAAATGAAATAGTAATTTTCAATGCCTTTTTTTCTGAGGTTCTTGACTTGAAATCCCACAAGGATTCAGTTTTCTGAAATGTCTGAGAAATTTTCCGCTAGAAAGCCTAAAGTGTATCTAGTCAATCACCTAAAAACCTTGTATCACTTGCCACTCCCAGGAATCATGGTTAAAATGTTCTATCTGCTTGGGTCAGCTTCTTCATAGAAGGTCTAAGCACTCAGTGTATCTCAATCTGTTTCCATTTGCAAAGTTTTGCATTTTTTTCCAGAGGAGATACCAAAATAGTAAAATAAAGCCTACGGAGAATAATCCTGTCTTTCCCTTACTTACTTTTGTAAGTTACTTTTTACCTGTTACTTTTGACAGGCTCTAAGCAACATGCATACTATTGCTCTGGGATATCCCAGAGCAATCCAACCGAGATAGCTTTATTTATGCGCAGCAAGCAAAGAGAAGCTACTTATTAGCTTAAATGAAAAGCTGCTCTCACTAGCTGTCACTGTACCTTTGACTGAGAGTAAGGCTAAGGGACCATTTTCCATATGCTACTTTCCAAACCAAACTATGAATATAAGGTACTGTATCAGTAGAATGTTAACAAAATTTAATGTGCCGTACACCAAATTACTCTAGCATCAAGCAGCAATGGTATGAACCAGTATTAAAAGTAAGAGTACAACTGCTCTATTAACTACGTAAATTATCTTAAAGATATGCCACAGAAGTAAATGGCCATTTCAGCTGCTGCAATTATCAAGGGAAATGTAATCAGAAGAAAAGGGAATAAGACAAGCAGGTCTCTGCCCTTTCTGGCTTTGCCAGACGTCCTCTTCAAAAAACCCACTGCTGCTTGTAATCTTGTGACTGACATTTATGCTGACATTTGCTGGTACTGCAGCACTCCGACTGCAGTGGCGGTGATGACTGCCAGCAACTTACTTCATTTGAGTTTATTCTTTCACACCATTTGCATGTATGTTTTTTCCCTTTTTTTGAGAGAGCACTGGAAAATGCTAATGGCTCGTTATTGCTAATGGCTAATGGCTCAGAATGCTTATGTTCCTCAAAAACTGTATGTGTCTAACGTGAAGAAGCTGAACTGACCTCTTCACATGTCTTAAAAAAATCTTCATGTTGCTACAGAAAGGTGGGCTGGAAAAAGCTCTTTTTGCATGTCCCAGGACCTGCTCTGGCTGCCAATACAATACCTATTGACATTAACGCCACGTAGTGTAGAGCAGGCGCCAATATTCCTTTCACTGTGGAGTATCACAGATATCACACTAAAGGAGACTGCTAATGGGAGATGCACAGACACTAGCCTGCGGATCTCAAGTAGGAGTAGTCAGGCAGCTATGAACAGATTTGCCTCCATAAGGAACCTCTAGAAGTTTAAACTCTTGAGGAGATAATTTAAATTCCTTTTAATTTAAAATGCTGATGTATGTGAATGAATTCAACAGGGAACATAATTCCAGCTTTATAGCACAGTATCTTAGTGATTCTAATGTAATACATTCCTTGAAGTTACACAGAAGCTAAATATCTAAATTCTGTGGCTTTGCACCTTCAAATGGAAGTTATGCATTTCAGCAGGGACCTTAAGTTACCTTTCAGCATGCTATTTTAGTCATGTCTTCTCTAATGCTTCTTATGCTTTTATGAAAAAGTCATGTATACCTTTGGTAAAATGATGGTCTCACTTAAACAGAAACCTAAAAATTTTCTGTGGCAATCTAACCGAGGAAAACTTTTTGTATTTGGGTGACTGCTTTCAAGGAGGTCCCTTTATAGCTAAGGAAGAAAACCAGGACAGTGCCCAAAACAAAAAACCAAAGAAAGTTCTTTCACATGAACTCATTTGTGCCTGTCTTGCATTTGCCTCTTAGGTGAGACAAATCTTCGTTCAGAAGACCTGCTCCAAACCTATAGACTTGATTCTAAAGTCATTGAGACACTTATATGATATGAAAAGTGTGGTTGTATGTGCCACTTAAGTTCTATCTGCCTTGGTGTAAACTTGACTGATGCATAGATTTTACAGAGGTTATCTTGCACAGGGATATATTTTACTGTCAAACTTTTACTGGCATGTAAAAAAATGTCAAGTTGAGTCAGGGATATTAACTAAACAAAACCTGAGTTCATCATAGGTAATTACTCCTACTGCAAAAACTTGCCCATTTAGGCAGCTGGTGAAAAAAATATGCTACTCTGAAACTTATCCAATCAATCACAGTCAAACAAAGGTAGTATCATAACTCAAGCAAGCTAATAGTTGATGTACCAGATTAACAACTGCATCTTACTAATAATGAACAATAAAAATAACCTGCAACTCCTTCTGGTGTTCCTTTCTAAAAAAAGAGGAAACATTTTCAGTTTCATGTGAATTGATCGGGACTGACATGATGCAATTCTAAAAGCTTTAGTCAATTTAATCCAATTTAGAGAAAAAACCTAAACCAAATTTTAAGTAATTTCAACTAATGGAATGATGGAGGAAATCATAACTGTTCACAGATATTCTGTAGCCAGGAAATGAAGCCAAATTGGCCAGCTAAACTGTTCATTCTGAGCTTTTCACTTAGTGTTAGTGTGTTCTGAATGGAAAGAGAGGAAAGCCTTCAACATCTGAGTCATATTCTCATACCAAACTGATGTCAAGCATTAACTTTAAACATGAAACCTTTCAGTTCATATTTAACAAAACATGACACATTTTGCTTCATTGAAACTCATTCTGTAACAAACTCTTTCCTCACAGAAACAATTTCATTTTCAAAATTTAATTCATTTTCAGGGTTTCACTTTTTAGTATCAAAAAACAATTTAAAATGCATTTTTCTGCTGTAATAGGCTGCAATTAAGAAAGATAAAAAAGAGCAATTACTGTGTCAACCTAATAAAGGCAATGCAAAAATTCCCTTTTATTTCTATAAACTTTGATTTGGTCCTTTGACTGAAATTGTCATCAGTTTCCATGCTCCTGCTCTTCTTTTCTAGATTACTTAATGATAAGGAAGGTTACAGAGTTGAGTTAGTGGACAAACCATTCAATGCTAAGGCATTTCTGATGCTCCCACTGCAGCACAGTCAAGTATTTAAGCATGTAAGTGCCACATTTCTTTGCTGCATCTGAATGCAAAAGGATGGGGGCCTGTTTCAAGGAAGTAGAGCGCACACCACATTGCTGGGTAACCATGACAATGAGACAGCAGGAGGAAGAAATGTTTGCCTAAACAGCATCCAGTCACATAACCCCAGCGTAACGCCGCTCTAGTTAAACAATATGCCAGAGGGCTAAGAAGGGCTTGCTTAGTGTTGCACAGTAAATAAAATGCCCCATCTCTAGGTGGAGACATGCAGGGACCTTGCTGTCTCCTAAATACATGCTCATGAGATCACCTGGGCTTGGCAAAGATCTATTGGTGCACATGAATTAATACTGCTGTATTTAGCTACAGTTGGTGGCAGATTATCAATGTAACATGATATTGCTACTAAACCCACTGACACTCTAGCCCAGCTGAGTATCTACCTCTTCAAAATCCCACTGTCAAGCTTACCTATGAAAATGATGCAAAATAGCAAGTTAGCTGAACAAAATCATACACATCTTGCTGTTACAAAACATCTATGGGGCGCTGCAAAGTTAGATGGCATTTTATAGCTGTTTATGGAAAAGCCATATATGAGATGTGGCTTTTGCTCCATAACCCTTCGAAATCCAGCTATGCTTCTCTTTTCCTGTGTAAAAAGTCTGTTTCCTCTGCCATTTGACTCTAGGAGTTCAGCAGGTGCTGCACCCTGCACAGTTCCTCTGTGTCTATGTGTACAGTGCTGGGAAGCTGCATTATCCTGGGGCACAACAGTGCCTCAGGGGCACAGTTTCTTTGTTAAATCCCTGAGGCAGAGATGGAGCATATCAGACACACGGTCCATTTTATCCATGCCAGATGCCTGTGGCCCTTCCTCTTCCTCTAATTCACTTCTTAGAGAACCCAAAAAGAAAGCCCCTGTCTCTGTCAGATGTCTTTTGCAGTCATTCCCAGTCCTTCTCTGCTGTCAGTCCTGGAAGAAGAATGCTCCATTGGTCAGCTTGTCTCCCGTATCTTCTGTAGCTGCCCTCAGGCAGACGAGCCCTTTATTGTTCGATCCAGTTTGGCAGCTGGATTTAAACAATCTTCGGAAATCTGTGCGAAGTCTAATCTAGTCTGACTTCACTCCTCTTGAACCCCGCAAGTTTTTTGCAAATGAGTCTCTTGCTTTATCAGCTACATAAGTTGTGTTTAATAATTAAAATGCTAAACTGATGAATCGTTGCACTCAGGGCAGGTTACAGCTGGATGCATATGAACAGGGTACTCAGCAGGAAGGATGCGCAGAAACCAACAAGCAAGGGAGCTAGGGACCACAGACCCCTGATATGCACAACATAGGGGATATTAAAAAGTGGGTAGGAGGCAATGAGCAGTAAGCATCCTGGGCCACTATGTCTTTTAATCCTCTGGCTCCCTTTCTGTCTGCATTAGCTGACTTCTGTGGGATGACCTGGTAGGCATTTAAGGAAATGAACTACACTGTTTTGTCACGTGTAGCTCAATAATCGACAGCATCAAATGAACTCAGCATCAAGCTGGGATCCCCCAGTTACCACGGTAGGAGAAATTAAATAGCATTAATTAGAGGGAGAATATGAAACTCTTTCTGCCTGGGATGTGCCTCTTCTCTTAGCTGACAAAAGCCTCCATGGTTTGGCTTATTAAGAGCCAAGTTGATAGGAAAGCTGAAGGGAAAAAAGGAGCATTCTCCATTTGTGCCAACCCAGCTGAGGGAAGACTTGAGTTTGAGACTGACTTGTAAAGAACAGCAAAAGGTTAATGAATTTTTATCCCAGTCACCATTGATACATCTGAAGGTCCCTCTAACTAGACCAGACACAGCACTTTTGCTCTTACTTCACTACGAGATCAGGTAAGTAATATATGTAAGGGAGAAAGAATCAGAGATGATAAAGATTTTTTCAGCTTCCAGAAACCAAAACAATCTTCCGCTACAGTACTCTTCCTACTGGCTATGCAGCTACCTGTACATATTCCATGTTAAAACCTTCTCCATGAGAACTTTTTTTCCTATTTTAATGACATTTGATATAAACCAGACTGCACCCTGCATTAACAAAAGGAGCTTGATTCTTTGAGGTACAATGAACTCTCATTTCCCACTGAGCCTGTGAAAGAGGTCGACATGCAAAACTGCTGAAGGTAGGTCCCTTGTATTACTTGGAAGTTGCTTTCCTGCACCCTCCACCCTCTGATACATTGGGAAAGGGCCAGGAGAAATACCAGAGTTTCAGTCCTGAATCAGTTCTGTACTCTGTGATTTGAATCCATCCCAGCTTTTATGACAGAACTACAGAATATCAAATATGATATTGCAAACAAAGTGTAGAACAATTAGTTACATTTAATAGGGTTTATTAGCTATCTTTTGGCAAATAAATAAAGGCAAAAACTTGCCTTTTATCTATACCAAACAGTTAATGAAATTCCAAACTACTAAACAAAAACCTGTGAACATTTTGGACAGTAAACTCTTTTTCCCATTATATGTCTATACAATGCCTAAAACTGACTAGTCCTGGTTTTTGAACAGAACCATCTAGGAATTTTTGTTATTTAGAAAATAATATTTTTATTTATTTCATTAATTAGAAGATAAAAAATTCTTTAATTTACCCGATTCCCTTGTAAAAAATAAGGAAGAAAAGTGGCAATAGATTTCCATAAAATACCAGTACGGTAAAACCATACTATTGAGGAAATCACCTACAAGTGAGCTAGAATTACAGATTAATAAATTACACAGTGTCCACCTTGGAGTACTCAAAATTTCAGATGTTTCTTTGAGTCTTATTTAAGCCTCTTGAACCTAAGCAACTACATAATTTCAAATAGTAGCTGCAGCATGTAAAATATCTTAGAGAGGAAGATGCCAAAATGGACTGAAAAATCTTAGACTTTCCAATAAAAACATTCTTTCTGGTCAACATTATTTGCTAAATTCAGCCTAAACATATTAGTCATTTTGGTTCACCCACAACTGCATTTTTCAGTTAATATATTAATTATCCCTCCAATTTCTCTCAGCTTTTCTCACATGCCCTGTCTCTCTTCTTTACTAGATAAATGGCATATCTTTTGCCCATATTTAGAAAGATAACCTCTCTTAAAATGATGCTTCTATGAAAAACCTCACTTGGAGGTGCTCTGACACTTGATGGAGTTGAAAACTCTGGCCAAGAAAGATGGGACGAGACAGCTGCATGATCCCTGAAGAGGCTTTAAAGGCCATCCAACCGATAGTCCATTGCTCTTACCACACAGATGTAATGTTACAGCTAGAGGGAACAACTAACTGTATACATAAGAAATTGTGGGCCAGTCAAATCAAGGAGAGTAAAGAGAAAAAAATCCAAGCAGAAAACTTGAGCTGATCAGTCTTTTCTTTTGTTTCCTATAGAACTCAGAGGAAGGAATATGTGCACACTGAATTTCCCCACCCCAGCCTTTTCCAGGCTTTACCTACAAGCAAAAGGAGCCGAGAAGGCATCAATGTCACTCCACCAAAATGCTCACTTTTGCACTCAGAAGATGTAAATCTTAGAAAGCAGTCTTGACTAAGGGCTGCCTGCAAAAGAAGCTTCACTGGTCAGTTTAAGTGCAGGATCCTTTGTGCACGGATTTAAATGGATAGTTGGATAGTTACTTTAGCTTCAGGGAAGCAGAATCTAGCCCAGAAATCTCACAGTGCAATACATTAGATAATTATTATTAATTACAGTTAAATTAAATGCAAACCATATATTTCACCATCTTATGATGAAGAGTATTTCCTAAAATGTCAATAAAGGGTAAAAAGAAATGGCCTGGTTGCTTTGTTAAACCATGTGAGTTAATTTACAGTTGCTGCTTATTTTAAGAAAGTAAAAAAGAATCTGCAGCATCATAAAAATACAGATTCTGTTTCTTGTATTTTCTTCTCATAAAAAAGGGGAAAAGGAAAAAAATGTGAAAGAGCTCAGAGCTAGCGTATTTGGTTTGAGGATCAGTTGAATATTTCATTTTGTCTGTAGCACTAATTATAGACTTGATTATTATATAAATATTGTTTCATATTAGTTCTATGGCCAGACTTCTAAATTTAGAATTAATCTTTTTTTTCATGATGCAGTTTCAATAATAAACATTATGATGAAGTCTAGGTATATGTTACAGTATTAAAATGCCTCCTTCTTAAGCACTTGGTAGAATCACTGTTACTGCTCTGTAATGGCTTAGCTAGTCTGCCTGCAAAATTGAAGATTTATTTTTATGTGGCTTGAACTAAAATGACTAATTTTTGATGTGTGCTCACCCTTAACTATTAACATGGTGTGCAATGGCAGTTTAAATATTTTATTTTCAAATAAACAGGCAAATGGACTGTTATTTCTATAAATACTAACAGGATCATGCCCAAGCACTGGGATTTTTCAGCCTGGAGCAAGAGGAAACCACACATTTTCTGTTTATTTTTGTGGGTTTTACTATTTTAAGTAACATCAAGACCCGCACTGAAGATATTCTCACATTTCTGGTTACTTTGAAGGAAAAAAGTCCCAATAGTTTCTTAGCAAGTTAGGTCAACTCATGCTAAGTCATTGAGTGATAAAAAAGTATTCTCTGTGACAACAATATGTGCAATGTCCTCCTGGATGTCCATCACCAAGTCTCTTGCAATGGAGCTCATAAGAAATACATAGGAAGATGGGAAAATGGTTGATGGAGGGTCTGGTCCTACTAACATGTATCCAGATCTACTCACGTGCATAGTGCCATGAAGTGTGATTCTGCGGGGATTTTTGAGAACTGTCCCTGTCTCCTTAACTGAGAACAGATGTTGGCAGTGATATCAGATGCTCTTTTCTGTTCTCTCTTCCCTGACCTCAGTTTTAACACACTCATTAAGGACAAAATGCCAAGGTTCCTGTGCTGCCTTTGGAACAGTAAAATCTGAGCATCAGCTGTATGGTTTAGACCTGTGCACTAGTAAATGTTGGTTTGGTTTTCCTTGGTAGCTGGCTACTTATGTTTTGAAGGGGCAGAAATGGACAGTTGTCTGGGGTTTTTTTGAGCACTACCTCTGCATCTTTGCTTGGCTTCACTTAGTAATAACCAGTTGATTACCTGCAGGTAACAAAGTATTGAGAAGTTGAGAATTTTAACTCACTTTTTGAACAGAAAAATTCAGACACCATTAGATGACTGAAGTTTTAGAAGGGTATCAGACTACCCTTTGAAACCGAAGGCTTTTTGCAGCCCAGAGTTGTTCCTCCAAATCTCTGGTCAGTTTGAAACAGTTTGACCTCTGTCTCTCATTTCTTTGCAGTAATAAAACCCTCTAATAAATAGAGAGAAAAATGATTGAAATAGGTAAATACAGAAAAATTAGGGAAGGAGAAAGCTAATGAACTCAATTGCAATCACTATGCCAGTATTGCCTTAACTTAAAAGTATTGATTAAATAACTGAATATTTACATCTTGTACTGGAACCGCTGAAGGCAAATGATGCATTGCAAAGCAAACAGAAGCTGACCTTTGCACGTTTTCCCATCAGGCTGCAGGGTAAATCCAACTGGGCAACTGCATCGTACCCCTGTCGCGGTATCCTTGCAAGTCCGATCACAGCCTCCATTATTGACAGCACATGTTTCTGCAGAATGAAAGAGAAAGAGAGAGAGAGAGAGGGAGAAAGGGAGTGTAATGAAATGTTCTGGGGGAGGGGAGAGGCACCGACTCTTTGGGGCAATATTACAATATTATGAAAGCAATCTAAGTTTAAGCAAGCCAACTGAAGCAAGCTCTCAAGGTCACCAGGGCCCAGGTACTGGTTTTGACTGGTAAATCATTTCCACAAGTCATGATTTCTTTCTCCCCCCAAACTGGTGTTTTTATTTATTATATTTAGTTAGTGCTTTTGAACTGTCTTAGACAATAGGATGGGTTATTACATATGAAACAAGTTTAAAAAGAAAAAAAAGTGATTGCCTTTAAAAGCAGAACCAAACATTCAGTCTGTTTCATATCAGTCAATGTCTAGCCGAGGCTTTTTAAGGTTCATTTTTTTAAATGATGTTGTAGGCATAATGAACTTTAAAAAGCAGTAGAAAGCAAAGCAGAGTGCTAGACTTGGAACTGAGAATTTAAAATCCTTAGTTAAGAAAGAGTTAATGGAAAATTAACTACATATATCATTTTGACAAGAATCTACATGCCCAATCTGTTCTTACTGAACTACAAGCAAAAGGCATCTGGGTTTTGTCCACTTAAAGCTTTTTGCAAATTGAAAGGAGTTTGGAGTGGGTGGGAGGGCATAATTGAGGTCACTGAACCCATTCCAAGCTGTGTCATTGAAATTTCCCAGTGCTTGTAGTATGTAGAAGGGTGGCTGGGCAAACACAGGCAACAGAAAGCTGCAATACTTCTGAGCTTTTACAACAGTGAGCAATGACTATTAGGTACCACTACATTAAAAAAAAAATATCTTCAACTTCATTACAGAAAAAGCAAAAACCCCTCCCTCATTGCCATTATTTTTTGTTACTCGTGTGTGCACATGCGCAGACCATACACATACATACGCACACATACCCACACACACATCCATAAAATAGATAAAAGGCAAGTGAAATGATTAACTTTGCTTTGATCCAGAGAATAGAGGGGATGTAAGGATGCCAATTTAGCACGTCAGTTTGATCTGTGCATTTATCTGAAAAGTATTTACTTCAGAGAGCAAGTTCTTTTAATAGTATCTTTTTCAGTTGCTCTGGCTTTGATTAAATTAAAATACCCCCCCCACCCCCCAAGACTGCCATTATTCTACTCAGCTCACCTCATTCTGGCTTTCCCTAAAGAGGCTTTGTCATTACCTACTCAGATTTACAGACTCCTATTGCTGAATATTCACAGTCTGTGTCACAATTGTACCCCGTGGACAGGGTCTGACAATAAGCCATAGGATATGCTAATTGGGAATTGCCTTAGAACAGTACATTGATCAAGAATTATTTACACAGAACAGAAAAGGCTTGAGCTTTCAATTGACTAGTACTAAAAGATTTTTATTTTAAAGTATCCTCTGCTAATGCCCTCAAGGTGAACTTAGACTGGCCCCTTGGAGGGACTTCACTGCTCCAAAATAAGAGAAAAAAAGTGTAACTGTTTTTTTTTTGCTTTTGCACTGGCACAGACCTCTACATCAGTTGTGGAATAAGCTGCTGGCACCTATGAACAAACAGAAAGCCAGGGGTTGGGGCACACATGCATTAACAGCATGGGACAGAACTCTGCTGTCCATATACATTCACACATGCTCTACTAGACAGATTTTAAATATTTTATGCCATGTGTGCTATGTTAATAATACCATGTAGAAAAAGCAATCAGTATACAAATGGATTTGCATATAACTGCCAGCAAGCACAGCTAACAAAAGTATTGACATGTTTTCTGGAACAGCTTTCTGAAAATGGAGCTGAGTCTGCAACTCCTTATTTTCAGGCGGAGTTCTTGCTCACCTTAGGCATAACTTGCAGGACCTGAAGCTAACTGTTAAAGTAATATAGTTCTGATTTTCATTTACTCCCCTAGGAAGGTCTATTTTATAGACTTAGAGGCTGACACTGCTGCTTGAAGAATTCTTCTGTTAAGGACAATGCTGGCATCTCCATTTGTATGTGAATGTGTGTGTGTGTCCTCCTATCCATATCAAATGATTTTCTATTTCAGAGAAGGGAAAAAGTTTCAGGTCATTTAAAACTTTTTTACTTGGGCACAGTTTAGTGGTAGGATGATTTGCCAGGAGTAAAGAGTTAAGGTTAAAAACCAGGAAAAAGTGCTGAAGATGTACGTTTGGCATGGCATTGCAAAGAGCAGTAAATCTTACGTTAGCAGATTAACTTTGGCATATGAAGAGTCCTTTATTGCAGTTCATCAACACGAGATGAACACAAGCAGTAATATTTCTGCTTTCTGGATGACATCCAGTGAAAATGAATAGACACAACAATTTTTTTTTTCCCATGGCATGGATGACTGGATCTATAGGGTAAGGGTCATTCAGTGAACAAGAGTTATTCCTATGTATAAATAGAGGGAATCAAGCCAGCTTTTCTTATTTTCACAGAGATTTAGTAAAACAAACCAAAAAGGATAAATACCCTTCAACTTTCCTGGTGACTCTGACTTTAATACATGATGAACTCTAACAGAATGAAGATCCAAGTGAGCAAGAGGACATCTGACAGTACCTCTAACATTTTGGATAATCGGAGAGATGTATTGATGAAGTTCCTTAAACTCAAGGTTGTGAGAAAACATTGGTAAAAGAAAGCGAACGTGAATAGCAGAATGTGGGAAAGAGGTATTATGAGCTATGTCAAATAGAATGGCTGAGGCCTGTATACAATGTAAACCAAAGCGCGTCACCACCTGTGTTTCTGTTAGAAATTACTTCAACTCATTCTTCACCTCACCACTACCAAACTTTAGTATATATTTGAAATGCAAATACAAGTTTTAGGTCTCAAATAAAGAGCAGAAGCAAATTATGTATTTCCAAGCTATCACACTGGAGAAGCTATACTTATATGGAAGGGAAAGAATGGATGTTCAAAATTTGGATCAGATCTTCATGGTGATATTGATCCTACAGACCACACAGACCATTTTCAACAGTTTTTGTCTTGTGAAAGGCAACCTCAGCATACTTATTACTCTTTTTTTATTTTTGTTTCAGTCTTTTTGTTTCTGATGGCTTTTGTTCTGATGAGGGAGCAGAAAAAGAACTGGAAAACACAAATAAAGCAGTATCATGTAACTGACACTTAGATTCCTCCTGAATTATGATAAAGCTCATCATTTGAAACTATTATACTGTACCGTGAATTTAAAGTGATGCTTGCAGTCCCACTAACATCCTTATTGAATTTCCACCAGAAAACTCAGACAGAAAAAGGGATCTAAAGTAAAGGACATCTATTTACGTAAGGCAGTCTGGGACAGCTTACATTGTGCTTTTCCACTGTAAGCTCCTAATTCTGGAACAATCTCTCATGTATCTGCTCTCTGGATCTATAGACAAGAAGTAACCAAAATCATTACCAACATGCTATACCTATGGTTTACTCAATTAGGATATTTATTGTTTTAACAATAGTCCATTGCACTATGGGATATGTACTACTTCTGGATATTAAAATATCCTATTAAAAAGCACAAGCTTGAGCTGTTGGTCCTTCAGCACTGGATCAGGAATGTTGACTAAGTTACCAGGTGCAGTTACATGGGTATTCAGTCCTTTAATATGTCACTTCAGTGTCTGCAAGTGTTTAGCAGTGAAAGATGAGTTCTCCAGGTTCTAGTTCTGAAGTTTTTGAACTAAAGAAGAATCTCTACCAGGTGGCAATAGAGCCTGGTCACTTTCTTAAAAAGAAGACTGACACCAGACTGGGTTTATTTGGCTTTGAATACTATTAAATGCCTGAAACTCTGAACATGTGTCATGGTTTGGGAGCATCTCTGAAAATCTAAACTTCAGCTTGTTTTATGAACCAGGTAAACATAACCATTCTAAATGTAAGCTTCTACTCAAATCCATTTTTTGGAAGTGGCCAATTATTTCATAAAGCCATTGAAAAAAACCCTTGAAGACAGGTGTCTCCAAAATCTCCCTCCAATTTTCGTGACTTCATCTTATCTCTATGATCGAAAGAACATGATGTGATTTTAAGGGTACTGCTCAAAATCAGGCAAATCTTGGAATCTTTATTATTCACTTTGGCAGCCTGGGTCAATTTGAACTAAGAGCCAAAACAATGTTTTAGGAACCGAGATACGGTGCAAAGCAGAACACACTTATATAGGTCTATGGGACTAAAAGGGATACAGATGAAGATCACACAGTAATATATGTCTTCGTGAGGTCACTCTCTATAATCTTTGATAAGTCATGAGGACAGGATAGGGTTCCTGATGACTGGACAAGGTAAACATCAAGAAAAGCAAGAAGGGGGATCTGGGGAACTACTGCCTGGCCAGCCTCACATCAGACCCCTGTAAGTTTATGGAGCAAATCATCCTGGAAGCCATTTGTAAGCACATGAAAGTCACCTTCATTTTAGCAAGTGCTTTGATGTGGTCTTCCGTAGTATCCTTAAGGCCACAGTGGTGAGAGATAGACTGGGTAAGTGGATAATACAGGGAGTGGAAAATTGGCTGGACAGCTGGACTTAAAGGATTGAATCAGTGGTACAAAGTCCAACTGGCAGTCCATCACTAGAGCTATCCCTCAGCCTCAGCTAGTGATACCAATACTGCCTAATGCCTCTCCTAACAACCTGGACTATGGGATGGATGGCACTTTCTGCAAATTTGTGGATGATAGCAAATCGGGGGAGTGGTCAATACACCGCAGAGCTGGGCTACTATTCAGAAGGGCCTTAACAGGTTGGAAAAAATGGCCTGAGGGGAATATTATGAGCTTCAATGAAGGCAAACCCAAGTCCTGTGTATGGGATGGAATAATTTGATACAACAGAACAGGCTTAGAATTGACTGGCTAGAAAGCAGTTTTGGAGAAAAAACTGGGGTCCCTGGTGGACAAGTTGAATGGAAGTCAGCAGTGTTCCCTTAAGGCAAAGAAGGCCAACAACATCCTGGCTTGTATTGGTAAGAGTACAAGCAGAAGATCAAGAGAAGTGACCACAACCCTCTATTTGGTGCTTGGAGTAACAACATCTGGAGCACTGGGCACTCCAGTGCAAGTAAGATATGGACATATTAGAGCAAATTCAGTGGAGGTCTACCAAGATCATATTTAGGGGGCTGGAGCACATGACGAGGCTGAGAAGCTGAGAGCTGTTCAGCCTTTAGAAGAGAATGCTCAGAAGAGACCTTATTTCTGTCTACAGCTAACTAATGGGACACTATGAAGAAGATGGAGCAAGACTTTTCTTGGAGGTGCACAGTGGAAGGACAAGAGGCAACAAACAAGTTAGAATATGGGAAATTCCAGCTGATACAAGGTAAAAATTTTTCACCATGAGAGTGGTCAGACACAGGAACGGGTTCCCAGGGAAGCTGTGAAATTTACGTCCTTGGAGATATTCAAAACTCAACTGGACATGGCCCTGAGCAACCTGGTATAGTTGCACTTTCTTTGAGCGGGAAGTTGGATTAGATGACCTCCAGAGGTCCCTTCCAACTTACATGAGTCTATGATTCAATGACACTGATTCACATATCCTACAGAGACTAAAGGATCTGAGTTTCAGTTTAACTTTATTTCTGATAAAGAATACTGGAGGAGAAGAGGGAGAAGGGAAGTACCATGAACACAGCAAGCAGCCTGTCAAATTCAAGGGCACAGTTCATGCCTACACAGTATCCTATTCAAGCTCAAGATCTCTTTGGAATCTGATACATTCATATCGCCAATACATATCGCTGATACATATCTGATACATCTACTATCGCCAATGATACTAAACTAGGAGGAGCCTGTGGACTCCTTCGAGGGTAGAGAGGCCTTACAGAGAGATCTGGACAGACTAGAGAGCTGGGCAATCACTAACTGTATGAAATTTAACAAGAGCAAGTGCCAGATTCTGCACCTGGGATGGGACAATCCTGGTTATACATACAAACTGGGAGACGAGAGGCTGGAGAGCAGCCCTGCAGAAAGAGATCTGGGGGTTTGCGTTAATGGCAAGTTGAATATGAGTCAACAGTGTGCCCTGGCAGCCAAAAGAGCCAACCATTTCCTGGGGAGCATCAAGCACAGCATAGCTAGCTGGTCGAGGGAAATGATTGCCCCACTCTACAATGCACTGGTGCAGCCCCACCTCGAGTACTGTGTGCAGTTTTCGTGCCTCAATATAAGAAGGACATTGAACTATTAGAGTGTGTCCAGAGGAGGGCGACCAAGATGGTGAAAGGCCTCAAGGGCAAGACTTACGAGAAGCGGCTGAGGTCACTTGGCTTGTTCAGCTTGGAGAAGAGAAGGCTGAGGGGTGACCTCATCACAGTCTACAACTTCCTCAAGGTGGGCAGCAGAGAGGGGTGCTGATCTCGTCTCTCTGGTGACCAGCAATGGGACATGAGGAAATGGAATGAGCTGTGTCAGGGGAAGTTCAGATTGGACATTAGGAAAAGGTTCTTCACTGAGAGGATGGTTGGTCACTGGAATAGGCTCCCCAGGGAAGTGGTCATAGCACCAAGCCTGTCAGAGTTCAAGGAGCATCTGGTTGATGCTCTTGGTCATATGGTTTAGTTTTAGGTAGTCCTGTGAGGAGCAGGGAGTTGACTCAATGATTCTTATGGGTCGCTTCCAGCTTGAGGTATTCTATGATTCCATATTTCCAATAGGAAATGCTTGCGTTCTGAAAGCTGGAGCATGGAATTAGAGACCTAAATTTCCTCCCTACCTTCCCATAGGCTGATGTGTCACCCTTGGCAAATTACTTGCGCTGGAGCTCACAAGAAATTTTGTGATATACTGGTCTCCTCATGTAAAATAGATGCAGTATCTCCTGTACTCGTAAGATCTTTTGAAGTTCATCAGTACACATGCTCTATAAATATAAAATACCATTGATTTTATTGCTACCAATAGTACAGAAATTACTACCAATAGTACCAAAATTAAAAGCAAGACTTGACACTCCCCACTCTTAATTTACTTTTTGCCCTGATAATATTCATTCCTCTATAAATGTAACTTTTTACAGGGATAAGAGAATTTCATCTTTTCTATCCACTCTTAAATTCCTTTAGATTAGCATAATATGCAACAGGGTTAATATGAAAAAGCATTATATAACAGACAGGTTGCTGTCTCTGTTTTGTCTTAACCAAGGTCAGTCATTTTGGTCTGGCTCTAATTACATTCTACTTAAAAAATTAATCCCATAAACTCTGGAATGTGTGCATATACCTGCACCTACATGCAAAACTCTGCTTTTCCAGTCTCAGTCAACCTGCTAACTATTTGATATACTGTTCAGTGGGATAAAAATTTGCTTAAGAGAACATAAATATTCAAATTATTCTCTTAAAAGATAAAAAGATTTAAAAAAAACTAAAGATGCTGTACATGGGTATAAGGAATAAAATGGACAAGTAATGAAGTGACCAATCATATTTTTTAAGAAGACCTAAACCAAAATAAGCTTCTTTGGGTGGTTGGCAAGAAGGTAATTGCAGAAAGAGGCAAGCACCCTCTTTGCACTGTAAAGATGTAATCCTGCCTGTCACACAAGAAGGCTGAGGCAGGTGGCAGTCACAAAGAGCCCTCAGGAAAAGATGTTGAATATAACTTGGGCTTGTACTATTACTGTCTAAAAGCACAAATGCCATTTTGCAGTCACTGTGCCATTGTGCAGGCCACCAAGATACCAGTCAATGTAGTGTATTTCTACTCTGTTGACCTGTGCTGCTGTATCCTGAGCAAGATACAAGTCGGAGGAGTGCTATGTGGATCTCTGCATGAAGGAGGATGATCTTAATTTCATGTTATGCTCAGAGTGTATAAAAAGTACAGAAATACTGCACTAGTGATCAATGTCACTTCCCTTTGATCAATACGCAGCTCTATCACAAAGAGCCTTTCAGCCACCAGGCATGAAACCAACACCAAGCCATCTAACATCAAGGTGTTTCCTTTGGAGATACGAAGAAGTGATTCTCCGATCTTTTCTATTACCCAGCATGGCTGTCTGCAGTGAAGAGGATCCAGAAGCCCTACTTGTTTTCCAACTCTTCATCATGACTGGAAAGAGTGGAGAACAACTGTAAATGAAAGAGCTGTTTTCAATAATGTGTGTATAAACATGCAAAGAAGCCTTAACAGAAGACCAAAAGCGGCCAGCTGTAGTGAAAACAAAAGAAACCGTATATAGCCTCAAGTGAAAATGGGGTGGGAAGCTACTTAAGTCATCACCTACACTCAAGGAAGTCTTGCAGCAGCTGCTCTCTTGATCATCTATCTCTTAGCATGAGAGGGACAGTCAATGGCACCTTCTTCCGCAGAAAAAGTTGTTCTTGGAAGAAATGAAATGAAAAAATTCTGTATAGCTAATGATTGCCATCTCCCCTGAATCAGAGAGGAAGGTTAGACTGACCTCCTGTCTTATGGCGTTGTACAGAGGAAAAGGATTTTCTGCAGCAACAGGTAGGCAATAAAAGATTAAGTTCGGTCACATCTGTAGGTTTATGACATCAAACTCCAAAGACAGTGAAATCCATACACTGCAAAATGTGCAGTGTGTGCCCTCTTTTCTCACTAACTAATACAAGCTAGTATTAGCAACTGGTTTGAAGGTAATTGCTGTTGGAAACACGGAGAGGCAGGTTTGTGCTGATTCTCAAATTTAAAAGGCCACTGAGGTGTTTAATGCTGTCTGAAGACACAAATCTGGGCAATGTCTGACTTTAAGACAAAAGGGAGAAGAAGAGATAGCAGTCCCCCAAAACAAAGAGTGTTTTCTAAGTTTGCCAAATTTCTGTAAACCATTTAGGTTGACGTGGGAAGAGGTTAAGTACAGCTGAAAGGAAGACACGGAAGGGGAAAAATGCTTGTTTTCCCTACCTAGTTCCTATGATTGGCCAGATGATAACACTGACCATAGGGCAAGTTAAAGAAAATTAGCAATTCAACTGCCTTTCATTCAGAATTCATTTGCAGTAGCCTAAAGCTCACTGTGGTCAGCAGAAATAGGGTGGTTGGGCTTTGCTCCCAAAATCTGTAGCACATTAGAGAAGCTTATTTTGACCCAACTTTTATTCCAGCCAAAGAGCAATTCATAATGAAGCAGTCTGGAGCTGTGAATTTAGAGCAGCTATCAGGTCCTATCAAGTAGGTCATAGCCCAAGCAAAGTTATGAGTAATAATACTCACAGTGTAATCACATCTACTTCTACACTTGGTCTGAATTTTGCACAAGATTTGAACACAGTATCTTATGCTCAGAATAAATGTCTTAAATTATGAGCTTAAATCGTGTGCTCAGGCACATGAACAAGTCAATCTTGATGTAACTGAAAGCTAAAGGTTGCAAGCAGAATGGCAGATTTAGAGCAGTCACTGTTTTAGCCAGTCCAACTATGAGGTACATGGATTACCTTAGACCATTTTTTTCTAATGAGCGCCTGTGAAGTAATATTGCCTGGCAACTGGAGTGGCAAAAAGGGTTAAACTACTAGCAATCTCTGTTCCTCAGCAGATACGCCGTTAACTAAAGCTGTTGTAAACTGCTCCTCTGTCTGAACCAAGGGATAACCTGTTTACCTATCCTAAATACATAAAAATGAATTGATTTGTCTGTATTTAATTCACAGTGAAACACAAACTGATTCTCCAGGCTATGTGTACAAGACAGGAAAACTTATACATTTGAACAAGTGAGCAAAGATTAAGGATATCTGTGAAAGAAAGCCAAATATCTGGCAATCTGTAAGTATGAATACTGAAAAGCTGAAAAATGCCCTGTTAATAATGTTCATCACCTTGATAGCTATCACAAGAGTTGCCATTCTCTCCTCATTTGCTTTATGTCCTGCAATGATTCCGAACAGATTTTACAGTACATCTCAGCAGAAATGAAATTGCAGAAACAGTCCTAGATAGATCACACCAGGTATTGCTGAGTCCTATCTTAAATTTAAACTGGATTTATTTTTTTAAGTAAGATTTCAAAGGAAACTGCCAGGAATTGGGTGATTGTTTTAAGAAGGAAAAAAGTACATACTCATGATTGCTTTTATTTTGAGAAGGCCTAATGTTAAACCATTAATTGTCATCATCTGTAATGATTCTTTGCATCACTAGCATTCTGGAGCCCTCACAAGGACCAACACCAGGACTCCGTTGCGCCAGCTACTATTAAGGTACAGTTACAAAACAGCGATGATGCTAAGGTATTAGAGAAGTTCTATGGGAGGGCCAGATCCTGCTCAGCTGAGTGGTACTGGCTCCCTCACCTTAAAGAATGTTGAAGTAATTCATTTTAATACCAAAAAGTATCTGGAATCAAATTAGCCCATAACTTGTATCTAATCTGCTCTCACACCCGAAACGCTCTTTGCTCAGTCTGGCTCGAAGGTAGCCTGTGCTGACATCTCATCTGTTTCCTTCAGGATGGTATCACAGCACAATCTCCACCAAACACAGCTCTTTCTGAATTCCAGGAATACTGGGTTTTTGCATGGTGCACTCTTCCTCTTAACATTTACGTTACATCGGAGAATCTTACATAAATAATTTTATCACTAGTAGCATCACTGCTGTATGCAGGTGAACTACATGACCATGCCTAACAACAAAGACTATCTAATTGGATAAAAAAACACTCAAAATCCCACTCAAATTCTGACGAAAAATACACAAATTCTGAAAGCCTGAAACTTGGAAGAGATTAAAACTTAACTCAGAAAGGGCAATTTTTTTTTAGATACTCTGTTGATTATACAGATGAGCTTGCCTTTAAGTAAGAGGGAATATGCAGGATGAGTAAGAAGGACGTGAGACAGAGAACACATGATAAGACTGCTGCTGCCATCCATAAAAAGAATTGTACTGCAAATGGCAGTACATGCAGTATATGGCATGAGATCAGGGTACAGGGAGGGACCCAAAGGACGACAAGCACAAGGAGAAACTAAACACCCAACTAAAATATTTGAATTTTCAGTTAAGTGAGAACTATGTTATTCTCATGCAAATTATGCTCTGTGATGCTGAAAGGATAGAGAAAGAGCATTCAGAAGAGTATAATGAAAGAAACAAATAGCTGTGAACAGATGAAGGAGAAACTGAAAGAGCTTCATATTCAGGGAATGAAAAAGGTGAGACAGAAAGGGTAACTTGGAGGATGTGGAATTCTTCACTCCGTTATGCTTGTCTCCTCATTTCCTTGCAATTTCATGATTGGTAGAATTTTATTTGCATGAAAATAGGATGAGAATTCTGCACTGCCACATACGGAATGTGTGAAGAAACGGCTAGGTGAATCTTGCACTGAATCATGAATCCCGCAGCTCTCATTTCAGAAAAGTTCGATTCCTCTTCAGGGAACGCTACACATTTAAGGAACATCACTTGATAGATTGGATCAGGCGTTTTATAAGCACTGGATGCGTCCGGTCTGGTCCCTTAAAAATGGCACTATTAGTTGTGATTGTGGTGCTTCTTCTAAATAGAGAAGCTGCATTTAAGAACAATGTGAAGCAGCATTATCTCCTGACCTTGGACAAATCCTTTCATATAAAATGGAAAAGCAAAACAATGGAAGGTATTGGTAGGAATTCTGGATAAGGTCAGAGTCTTTATCATCAGCAAAGAAATGAAGAAAAGGGATTTTTACAGGAAATAGCAGACCATTCACAAACTCAATGAATAAAAGTGACGATAACTCAAGATGAAAGGATCTGCCCTTGGGAGAGAGAGAATGCATGAATGACCTCAGGGATTCCTTCCCCCTGTTTTCTATGATTTCATACAGCAAAGTAAAACTGACAGAAAGAGTTAAAGTGAGGTCTTGGTTTCACAGTTAGTAACTGAGTTAGAGATCCTCCTGGCAATACAACTGTTAATAATATGTTTTAAATGCTTTATCGATTAAAGCACAAAAAGATTGTGATGCGTACAGAGCAGCACACTTGGCTTTCTGACAGTGAGCATTTCTAAGTCAGATAAAAGCCACTCAGAGAAATAAAGGCATATTTTAAGTAATTTGAAAGAGTCCCAGGAGGCAGTGCAAAGAAGCGAGGAACTGAAGTACATACTGAAAAGGTGCTCTTGGCTTAAAGTGACCCTTGGTAGGCTGTAACTATGATAGAAGTTAATCGCTTTGGAAGAACACTTGAAAACAAACACTAGCTTGTCCATCTCCTTGCTCTTCGAGACAGAAAACTGGGATTAGGATCACCTGGAAACTCTCATTCCGTTTTGAAAGAGAAACAAAAATGAAGTCTGCAGAATCCATTTTTAACTCACATTGGAATAAAACAACCTAAGACTTTTGGAAATTTTCTAATGGAAAACCAGAGATCATAACACCCTTTATTCAAATGGCTTGGTAGTAAGGGCATTACATGCCACGTTAGAAACCCAGGTCCCATTTTCTATTCTTTTATTTTTATTGAAACTGAAGAACCCCAAGCCCTTATCAGGCTATCGGTTATCAATACTAGCCGCAAGGGTAGAGCAGCTTCATGAGTCAATAATGAGTTAGTCTGACTTTACAGTCCAACATTTCCCTTGAACACAGGTGGCAAACCACCAATGACCAAGGAAGGTTTCCATATTGGTATGTTGTCATTTTACACATGGCAGGAGAAAATCACTTTAATTATGAGACTCTGGTAATTCTAGTTAACTTTGTGGATTCTATTTTCCTGTAATCAAGAAAGAGCTGTATGTCTCTGCTGAAAAGAAAACAGTGATTCAAAGAGATTAAGTCCTGAAATTCCTAACAAACAAAACACCAGACTGGAGGCAACAGCTTGGGTCAGGTAGGCACAATGGAATAGAAAGTCCACAAGAACTCTATGATTCCAAAAAATATAAGCCATAACACCCCCTTGCTGTTCTACCAAGCTTATGGTCTTCAGTAGAAAAGACTATAACCCTCAAATTTGCAAAGTGTCATAGGGAGAGGCAGAAGTAAAAAGAAGACTGCATACTAGAGAAATTAGAAGGTTTTTATCTGTTATTCACATGCATGTTCATATGGGGCATAGATCCTTGCAAGTTAAGACATGAGATTTTTTAGCCTTAAGACCACACAGTCCCCGTACCATCAGTTCTTCTCAGCTCTGGAATCCCAAGAATTTCCAGGTGGACTAGGAGAAAGAAGGGGAGAAGGGTGGCTGACCATATGAATGTGCATGCGGACAATGCATCTTAAGTAAGTGACTTTGCTTTCTCCTCCCATGGTTATAAATATGAAGCTTGCATGCTGGATGTGTGCCCTCTGTAGTCCCTATTTTATGCAAGCTACCTGAAGGAGGATCTTGATTCATCAGAGACAGGGAATGTAGAGGACTGCTCTGCTAAGAGCTGCACAATGCCCGGAAGCCTCTGTGAGGGGCAACTGCAGAAGCAAGGCTGGTGCTTCAGATGGCCTTTCTGCCTTGAACTCCTGGGGAGGATGTTCAGCTCACATCTGATGGTTCTATTTCTGCTCACGCCTGACACAATCTGTTACCTGCAGCAATAATCTGGGGTGGAAATAGCTATAACTAGGTACCTTCCTGCCACTGAGGCAGCAATCAGGTGAGGGGTCCTCCTAAAGGATCTGCTCCCAGAAGAATGAAAGTCAAAGCATGCTTGATGTCCAGGGTGAATAGGGTAGACTAATCCTTAGGTAATTGTGGTTTAGGAAAAAATATCATACAGCTGATTATTAAGCCCAGATGACTCGATATATAAAGCTGGGTGCCGCTTCAGATTCAAATGGATAAACCTAACGTAATAAGGATCAGCTCTAAAGTTGTAAATCTCTCTGACCATTTGATGTAACAGATGCTAAAATGTTTGCCTTTGCTGCAAATGCAGTAAGTCATGACCATAAGCTCAAATTGTGTTTTTTTCTAATAAGATGTGAGCAGCTCATTAAAATCCACTGTAGGTACTGGGCTAAAAATCTCCTGAAATCAAAACAGCTTTTGCCAGGACAGGATAAACAGTTACCTTGGCTGATGTTTCTACCTTCAGGAGGCACAATACCGGATGAAAGAGCTAAGCAGCCTGCAGAGAAAGGAGTACTGGCATGTCATGAAAGTGGCCAAAGCAGGACCTGCGCTTTTGATCTACTAGTCTGAACTGGCTCTGGCTATCTGCTGCAATGTTTGAGATCCTTGGAGTTCAACTGCTAGTGGAAGTACACTTTCCAAAGCAAGTCCACATTAAGGCAAAAAAAGAGATGATTCTGTCCCATATAACATGCAGCAATGTTCTCTGTCATAAACTAATCCATGGGAGAAATGCCCAGATTGCAATTTCCACAGCTCACATCTCTAGTGATTACTGTGGAGACCAAATGGTCTTAGTGGACTGCACACTCAGCTCTCTAGACAGGTAGCTGGGTGCTCATTATAAATGGCTGGAAGGCTGCTAAAAACAAAGAGGAGACATCTTCAGAAGTCAAATGATTCTTGGCACAAGTCAAAATACACTAGTGAAAATACTACCTTAATTGCTGGTTATATGCCATGAATCTAGACAGACCAAAGCCTTGCCTGTAAGCCACTCTTAGGAAATCAGGGATGGAATGTAATGTACGTACACATATAATACATCCCAGCCTGGTAAAGCTGGTCCTTGTTGGTGTGATTTTCCAAATGACTTGAAGTGCTTCCTACACTACAGAAATAAACTAGGCAGAGGGAAACTTTAGCAGTAACGAAGTCCAGGACAGTCCCAATGCACTTTACAGTTTATACAAGCACTTCAATTGACAGTAAAATAATTTGTAGGGATCTTGGGAGCCAGCTTCAAGGGAAGGGAAGAGAATTACATTCCTGTAACTGAGGTGGGCTGCAAATAGCCTTATTGATGACCCAAGAAGTCAGTGTCCAATGGCAAAACCTTAAGCTGTCCTGACATACAATGAGTTGAACACGTCTTGTGAAGGAGCGAATTTCAGTGTAGAGTCTGGGTTTCTGAAGACACTTGTAGCAATGGTATTACTGCCATTTGCACCATTATCCTGACCTTAAACATGCAAGGGAAATTACGTGCTTCCTTAACTTCAAGATGGGTTCAATGTCCTGTTGCTCTTTGCTATACTGAAAAGAACTTTGTAAAAGTCTCTTCTTGAGACAAGAAGGAACCAACTTTATATCTTCTAGGGCCAGAGGAAGAACATTTTATTGCCAAAGTGAGTTCTTACAACAGTGATCTCTGGAAAGAATGGTCAAGGTGGATTGAAGGTGAGGGAGAGAAACGTAGCCTTTGCAGTTGTTCTGAAGTCACTTCGGTTCAAGCCCAAATGAACCTGATCCATTTGACTACTAAAAGAGTACAGGGAGGGAAATGAAACATGGTGAGAAATGGGTCAGGCCCACCTCTTCCAAAAGCGCTGATCAGAGGATAAGATCTAAGAAATACCCTGAATAGAACATCATGGTTGTGTCACTAAAGCACCTTAAAGATTCATGCAGTCTAGTAAGGCCTGTGATAATGACAATGTAGCAAGTGACTGCATTTTTGAAGACAATATAAAAAATATATAATAAAATTTCTTGGTTCTAAAAGTTGATGTAGAGTAGCCAAAGAGCATTACCTTTGATTAGAAGATGAGGACTTCTTGAGTCTTAAGACCAGACAGTTTTGCATTTCTGGTTCCTCAAAGAGGAAGTTTCCAGCTGCCCGTCACATCTTTGTAAGCAGGTGACTTATTTGTAATGAGGCAGCCCAATGGCATAACTGATGCTATAAAATCTATTTTTGTGTCCACAGTATCAAGTTCTATGTGAAAGAAAGCTTCAGGATATCAACAGACAATTGCTCTGTAAAACCCCTGTAGCCTTTTCAAGCAAAAGACAGCGCCCAAGAAGAGGAGTAATGCTAAGCCAGCGAGACTTGATAATTTATGATATATATAATGATAAAGCGCTAGACTACTGAATGACTCATCTTTACAGCTGTAGACTGTGAGGCCACTGGACTTACGAATTCTATCCAGCGCTGAAATAGCAAAAAGAGATTTGGAAACTGGATGCATGAATAAAAGCAACTTCCATTGCTGAAAATGTGACACTGGACAAAATATTTTGAGGATATGTGTATTAGTAGGCTTGAGTAGAAATTTGGTATTTTAAAGTTGTGTGCCCACACTAGAATGGCTTTCATCCAGGTAGGCAGGGCATGATATACTGTGTTTCAAACTGACGCTGGATTTAGACCGAACGATATGTGAAATGCATTAGCACACTCCTCTAATCAGGTAGGGCAGTCTCATGCTATGATGCTATGGCAGGAAAAACAGTCCTGGCAACCAGGTTCTCAAGGAAAAGAAAGTAAAGGAAAGTGGGGAGGTCTCTGTGACTGCTCCTAAGAAATATACTGAAAATATTTTCAGAAAAAATTGTGTTGTACTGTACAAAACAGAAAAATGAACATAATTCTGAGAGCTGAAGGCAGTGCTCAACTAACTGCAAGATAAACTATACCAGATGTTTAAGAAGACCTGAAAACAGTGGTTGTGCCCTACTGATTTATAGTAAGTGCAAAGTGTTCTGCAACAAGGTGGATGTAAACATTCCTTACAGATAATGGTAAGGCTCTGGTTTTAAATGCTTGGATGTGTGCACTTCTGCAGGATGAATGTGCACTGTCCTTCCTAATCTACAGAACATACATGGCTCAACATCCAGTTTATAGCACCCATCACAGAACTCTGGCAGATAGCAAAACCGCACCAGAAGCCCTCCTGGAGTACAATTAAGGCTGCACCCCTTTCCAGTCTACAATGGCAATGGACCAGGGGGAAGTGAAGAAAATGTAAATGAGCTCTATGAACAGCAATATGGTGCAATATTCAATGAGCAGAGAAAAGTCACTCAGTGCCATCTATTTAATGGCAGCGCTCTTTACTCTGAATCCAAGTGTTTTTCTCTGAACAGGGGAGATAAAGGACAGCTGGAAGTCCTTGGGGTCTTTCCGAACATTATGAAAAAGGTTGGATGAAAATTCCTAGGAATCACTGGATAGCTCTAAAGGAAGGTTTCTTGTATATCACCAGAGGAGACCAGTTTCTTGTCTGCTCCACAAGATCTACATAAAAATGCATCTAACAGGAAGGAAGGGAGTGTATTTATCTACTTTTCTCTATTTAAGATTTAGCCACAAGTCACAGGACCACACCATGCCTATGACACAAGCCCCCGTAAGAGTCAGTCTGAGCTACAGAGGCAGCCAGTCTTGCTGTAGCGAAGTTTGTGGGCTGTAGCAAAGTTTGTGGCATAGCCAGTCATGTCTGACAGCAGTTCTGTTCTCCTAAAGTAATCTCATGCAAGCTTATTCTTAGCCTTGGCTGATATTAAGGGTTATAAAGATCATAGTCTTTTTAATAGCATGCAGGAAATGACAGGGGACTAGAAATTATCGTCTCAGGGCTTGCAATTGAAAGCATCTTTCATCAGACTACTAAAATTACATAAAGTCATCTACTTTCCCTACTCTCCCAAGACGGCCTGCAGGAGGGTCAAAAATCACAGTCCATTTACAAAAGCTGGTAACAAAGTTTCCTGAGGAGCCTTCCAGTACTTTCTAAACCAGCTGTTTAGAAAGCATCTGAAGACACATGGTGTTTCATGGAAATGCCACTATACTTTTGAAATGTAGTAAGACTCCATTAAAAAAATAAATTGTGGGTTTTCTGAGCATCAGAAATCCGTAGAAATAAACAAGTAGAAAAGTCCCTAAGTAATAAGCCACCCATTCAGATCTCACTTACTAATTACATTTCTTTTCAGCTCTAGTTAATGTTTTTCTAAGGAATCAGTTGTTCAAACACAGCATGCCCAGAAACTCTCAGCTCTTTGCCAATAGCTGCTAATACAGGAGATACTGAAGAGTTAAACAATGTATTTTGCAAACTGGATTTATAACTATCTCCCTAAACTTATTTCTAGAGTCTATGTTCAGCTTGGAACTTGCAGACCTGGTGTAACTAAGGAGCTTGTTGCTAACTGTAACTTTTAAATTCTATTTGCCTGGACTCTTTTAAGCACTGTGAGCTTATTTTCAGGTTGGATAATTGCTTTTATCAGAGGGTGAGGCAGCAACGCAGTGCACTATGTTGCTCAGTCCTAAACCATATTGTACATACTGTTAGTGGCTCGGCAAACTCAGCGTTTGGACCTAGAGGATTGGATTTTCCAGTGGTCTAGAAGGCCCTTTGCACATTTTTTTTCCTGACTTCCTGGCAGACTATGGGTCTTATTGAAATTACAGCTCAAAGTGTTAATAGCACCTTTAGAAAGCAAGGTGAGCTGCCCTTATAGCTTTTGGTAGCTTAAATTAATTTAAACAGTGCATCATTAAACAATAAATTGATATGGGTCACTTGCTAGGTCTGAAAATTAATTGCAAATTAACAATCATAGATAATGCAAAAATAAAGGAACATATACCCCGGTTTTCACAGGAGTGAAAATATTTTACTTCAATATTATCATCTAATACCATTTCAGAGTTATAACACCATGCCATTTCCTACACAGTGGTTCTATGCCGGCCTACGGTTAAGCAGATGGTTTGTCGCGGAAACTTCATAAATATTGTCACCTACTGCAACTATTAGCCCAGCAATCAACTAAATATTCAAGGTGAGGCTTCTGGTCTGCTAGAGGTGGTCCTTCCAGATAGGTATGGATGCTTACAGCCAGAGCTGAGCTTGCCAAGGGCTAGCAGAACAGAGTCTGCAATGGACTTAATGGTTTTAACAAATGAAATAGCGACCAGGAGGGAAAAGAGCAGAATCTCATCCTGCCAGAATCTCTTCTATGGGTGAGGAATCCCTGTCTTGTGAACAGTTCATTGGGTACATCTCACCAATGCTCACTCTGTTTAAAACCTAGTGGAAATAATCGTATGTGGTGAGTAGGGCATCAGAATGGAAAATAAAGAGTAATAAACCACCTGAAAACCTCCAAACCGCTGGCATCATTCAGCAGTCTGTGCTACACTGTGCTCTTTGTCACATGAAAAGAGTCTGGCAGAGGTCCAGCCACTCTACCCTTTCTGTTCCCAAAAGGTCATTCTCACTAATGGCAATAAATGTAATATGAAGAAGACAAGCCCAGGGGTGTGAAATGGGTTAACTGAGAGCAGAAGCTAAAGAATTATCTTTGTTGTTCAATGCACTTCCTCATCCCTTCCACTCCCAGGCTCCAACAACACAGAGAAACAAGCCATGCTTCAGTCTTGAGAGAAGAACATAAGGAAGCTCACTGGTCACTAGGGAAAGATCTTTCAATGGTTACTAACATAGCTGTACAAAGGAAATAAGTGAATTTCCAGTCATAATATTCACATTTCAATCAAAAGTACTGCAAATTGTAAGTAGGCAAATACAGTTGTTCACTTAACACCACATACATAACAGAACATTGTTTTATATCATCATTATCATCATCATCATCATCATCATCATCATCATCCACTTTTAAGTCAATAGGCAGGTCTGCAACATGAGATTTTTCAGGAATCCTACAGCAACACATACACACAAACACACACAAATCACATGTAGGAAGTAGCTTGCATAAGGTAAGTATGGTTAATGGCAAAAGCTTCTTTCTATGCAGAAGAAATTGAACATTAAAGCTGCAGCATTAGGAAAAAAGTTTAAAACAAGAAATGAAGTTGTACAACAGATGAGAATTTAACAAAATTGGTGACCTTTCCACACAGATGAAGTCAGGTTAAAAAATAACAAACCAAACCAAAACCAAAGGGACCACATGAGACCAAAAGAGAACCTCCCCCCCACACACATACAGACAAAAGTGAGAGCACAACAAAGGAAGTGGAAGAAAAGTGTTACCCATAAGTAGCCGCCGTTTCACCCGCTTGTCCACATCAGCTACTGACGTGGCATTGTACTCAGAACTCTCAATTGCAGCCTCATCCTTCTCTAAAACACAAGTAAGGGACAAACATGGAGCAGTTGGTTAATCACAAGCCCAATTTTCCGCTGCCTAAGACAGTTTCTTGGCATGGCACAGCCAAAGCCAAGAAGCAAGGCATGAAAGCACTAATCCCCGTTAGAGAGTTAATTCCCTTTGAGACCCCAAGAAAAAATTAAAGGGTGTTTGGGGAAAGGAGGAGGAAAGAGGGGGAGGAGGAAGAATGGTCAACTATGAAGTAATTAATCACATACAGGAAGCTGAATTCCTACTGGAGAACAAGACAGCTAACATGAGTGCCCCAGAGAGGTGTTAATGATGAAAATTAAAATTCAAGGATGCTAGTTAAACAAACTACCAAAGACAAACTGTAAAGTGATGCAGGCTAATGGTGGCACCAGGATCTGAAGGTGGCAGGCAGAAGACTGAGACAGAGAGAGAGAGCTAGAAAAGTCCGGTGATGGATGGGCACGGATGCACCATAGTCTCGTACACATTGACACATCGTGAGGAGAAACCAAACAACAGCATGCAAATTAAACAAAACCAACAAAAATAAACAAACAACAAACCAAACAAACACAAAAAAAGATCAATTTGGGCAGTGCTGGTTGCCTGCTTGTCTATGAAACACTACTAGCTAAACATTCAATGCTAGGAAAGATGTTGCAAGAGCAGGGTTTAGTAATTTTATAAGCATGCAGTAAGCAAGATGATGTCAGCAAAGGTCGTTTTACAAGGTAGTCTCTGATATCCTACATATAAGAGCTGCACACAGCATAACGAGGACTTTAGTTTGGTTATGCTTCATTAGAAATACACAGAAACAGTCACAAGTGTGGGAAGAGATGATCAGTAAGTGAAATAAAAATAAAGATTTCTGATACAGGAGAGCAATGGAGAAGCAGCAGCTGGGTAAATAAAATGATTTATACAGAGAGGGAAATGCTTATTAGGAAAACAAAAAACAAAATGCAAGTGGGGACTTTCACATGCAGCAAACACAAAAAAATAAAATAAAGGGATAAGTCAAGCAAACAAAGACAAAATATGTTAGACAAAGGGTCAACAAGTATTTATCTGGCATTGCAGAAGTTTGCATTCTTGCAGTGATGCCTGGAATATATACACCACTGAAGACAGCAAACACTGGAATCACTGAAGTGAGGAGGAGGAGGAGGCTGGCAGGTTTTGTTTGTGGGAACGCTACATGGTTGAGTGGTAACAAGAAGTTGTTTTGTTTTGTTTTTTAACTAGTTCTAGATGGGATCAGGCTGCAATAGAGGCTTTTGTTTGAGTTTTTTTTATTTTGCTCTGTAAATAATTAATGAACGTCAGTTATCAGACAAGACAGGCAATCAGGAACCATCACCAGAAAGCAGGAATAAAAATGTAAAAAATAAATAAAAAAATTTGGAAATATTCTAAGAGAAAGAACTACTTAGAGGGAAGAAAATCAGCACAGGCAGTAATATGTGACTTACATCACAAGACCAAGGAATGTAACATGGAGTTGTATGCATTACATCACAAAAATGGAAAAAAAAAGTAAAAAACAGGTGCAGTGTACACAGCTTTTAAAATCATTTTTACATGCTGGATAAAATAAAACATCAATCCAAGGATATTAGTGAACGCTAAGAAATAGAAGATCAATTATCCATTCAATAAAACTTGCTCTCAAGGCCCTTGCTCTTGCATATTCTCTGCATCTGGAACTGCCACAGGCTTCAGGGAGGGTTATTTAAACAGAGGGACAGTACGACAGAGCCCTCTGTGTTAATCAAAAGTACTAGCTGAGAGATCCCGTAAGCTGAGACATAGCTTGTGTATACAGCGAGGCAGAGTCCAGCGCTGAACCTTGTTCAGCTCTACCTCTGCCAACGTAATGCTCACCCTACAACACAATTTGTGCAATCAGACCCATCAGAAGTGAGTGAGGCTCTGGGCAGCCACTGAGTTTTATGCCATGGATCTGACCAAGGGATCACTAAAGATGACGGACAGATTTCCATGGGTTTCAAGTGCTCTGTCTTGCAGTATTGATAAAGGTGAGAAAAGATGATAAATATGTGTCCATGCTTTTTTAACCTCAGGGAATTACTAGGCATTTGTAAGAATTTGAAATTAAACAAACAAAAAAAGTCAACATGACCACAATGCTAATGAAAACCATTATGGATTTTAGGTTCTGATCTGTGAACAAGGATTTCCAAGTTTTAACTTGCAGTATGCAAAAATACCTTTTATATTTAAAAAAAAAGCTGAGTGGAAAGAAATGGTGTTAAGCAAATAATATATTTTATAATCATAAATGTCTGCATAGCATCTCTCAAGATGCTCCATCTCTTGAATGGGGTTTTCCTACTGATAATCTGAGTGAAAGCTTATACACTACAAGTGCTGCAATTTTTAGAATCATAAAACATACAACAGGGAAGAAAGCACATCATGATGGTTAATTTTCCCCGATAACAGCTTAGAAAAGAGGATCATTTTCCTCACCTTGCTTATGCAAGGAAGTCTTGACTCATGAAAGTGAACGGAAGAGCTGAACTTTCATTCATAATTATGAATGTTCTACACCTTTTAACTTCAAAAATTATTAGAGTTATGAAAAGAAATAAAAGTTACAAAGGAGTAACAAAGGGATACTTCATTAACAAACATTTTGACAAAACACGCATAAATGCTTCTCTCTCTGTATAGCGTGACCTTAGCTACTACAGCCAGGAATTGCTGTAACACACGTCTCTCAGCAATGGTGCTAAACGCCTGTGAGATACAAACACACGTGCGCGCGCACACACACACACACACATACATATGTGCACATATATATTCTATGAGGAATACGAAATAAAATGCACTGCAGAGAAGTACTTACCAATGCAGGTTCGGCCATCTGAATGTAGGGCATACTTCTGATGACAACCACACACAGGACCAGTATCTGTGTCATCACAGGTGTGTTGGCAGCCTCCATTCCCATAGTTACAGGTTACTAGTTAAGCCCCAAATGAATGTATATATATGTATATATAAATAAAATGACAATGAAACCAATTAGTCTTGAGGGCCTTTCAGAATACAGAAGAGCAGTAACAAACCAAGACATAAAGCAACATAACATTTGTATTTGCAGTTATTTGCATTTCTTATTATTTCTGACCCCCCTTATCTTAGCCACGGTCCGGTCTCGTGTCCTACTCTCAATCCATGTCCTACTCTCAATCCATGCAGTGAAGAAAAAAAGAGAAAGAAAAAAAGAAACATGTGCTACTTCTTCCCCAGTCTATTTGTATTCATAATTTTAGTGTGAGAGGTTAGCCATCTCTTCACAAAAACTACATGCTTCATGTCTGTGATGTATACGGCATGAAGAAATGAGCAGTCTGCTAATATATACATATATTTTCAAGTCTACAGACAGCACTTGCCTTTCCCTTCCCCTTCACTTTCTAAGTGGAGGAAGCAGAGACCAAGCAGCAAGAATACAACCATATAAGTCTTGAAATCTATTATTTCAAGTACTAGTCCTCCTAGAGTAGAAGAATGTTTAAAAATAAAATAGGAAACATGTTTTGGGGTTTTTTTTCTTTTCTTCTCTGAAACAAAAAAATACATTGCTGTTATGGCCCTGCAGTGGTCTGGCCTCAACTGGGAAGGAAACGTTGGCGATGTCACTTTCACTTCCAAGCATGCAGTGCAAAATGGCTTTTAGCAATTAAAATGTCCTCCGGTGAAAAAATACTAATCATACATTAAAGCAAACATTGTTCATGACAGAGTTTTGAAGTTTACATGAACTAACAGATCAGATTAAATTTCCTTTGTCCCATGATGGATTTCATTTCTGACTCTTAAGACAAACCAGTTTTTAAATATTAAGCTGGCTAGCGCCTTTAAGAATGCCTCTCACTTGCCCCTGTTTCGTTTAATCCTTCGCAGTCGCATAGCTTGATGCTGAATGACACAATCCTGATCTGACTGAATTCAGTTTACTGTCTTTATACACAGGTAGTTTGGACTAGGTTCTTTATCGGTATATACATACTGGCAGATATAGGGGAAATCCAATATAGCATTATTCAGTTACATCATACTCATAATTTCAGAGGACTTCAGTGTTTTGACATGTTACAGTAATTTAAATACTGACTACAGTAATTTAAATACTGACTCCTACTAATCAGAAGGAACTTTTTCACATTGATCTTAGCAGAATTTTCCTTCTAGATAAGAGAGTTTATAAAAGAGCCAGGGTAGCAGACTGCAATATACAGTAAAACTAAGATAACGGTTAACAGAATTTTAAAACCGCGTATCTAAATCTAAACTGAGATTCTATCTAACCCACTAGGGCTAAGCTCATATGATTTCCAACTGCCCTCAGTGATTCTGCTTTAACGCTAGCTTCTTAAAATGGAGTAGACTGGAATTTTCAGTCACAGTAACTAGGACTGAAATATCACACCTCTGGTGTGAGTGTCCCAGTGCTGAATAGTCACACTGCTCTCAGTAATCACTTAAGAATTTCACTTAAAATGGAACAATTCTAAGAAAAGCAACTGAGGAAGACCCACCACAGCATGCCCAACAGAATTCCCATTAAAACCTCCTGCCAGTTGGGAACCGCAAGTTTACACCCGTGGTCCCTGAAGTCTGGCAAAGATCACAACAGGAATTGTCCACCTCCCAAGTAAGTACAGACCAGAGGCCACTACAGGTGCAAGCATCCTTGGTCCTTCACATTATACACTTCAAATAAAATCCTTGTCTTGTTCAGAGATGGAGAAGGAATAGTTTCGTGTCCCAGTGGTACGAACAATCCCGAGAACAGGGCCTGCCTGGATTCCCACCTCTCGTCCCAGGAATATCGCTGTTCTATCCAATTGGAAAGAATGCCAATGAGAAAGAAGGTGAGCAGCCTGATCCACATTCCCTTATTGGAGCTTGACGGTTTGGGCACCAGGCTGGAAAATGGGAATTGTGGGTTCAGTCCCAGCAGACAGAGGAGGGAATTGAACTCACATACCCCAAGTCGTAAGAATCCTAAACTTCCAAGGAGCTACATTAAAAAAGCCCCCTAAGCAACAATCAACCTCAGGCTTTCTTTCTCCTCCAGTTTTATAACTTAACTATTAATTTCTTTTTGTGAAAAAATGCATGAAGCAAACCATTCTGCTTTGCATCGCATGGAAGCAACATTTCATTTCCTTCAATACACAATAACACTTTAGCTTTTATTTTTGATGCAAAACAAACAAATTAAAATTTTATGTCAATTCTCCATTCTTAACCCCCCCACCTTGGTTAACTTCTTGGTTAATCTGCAGGTAGAGAAATACTGGTTTGCAGTTTAGCTGAGAGCTAGAAGAACGGACAGGGGTTGTTTGCATCGGCTGACTACAGCCTGACGGCAAACATGAGCTCTCTTCTGGCGGCTGTGTCAGGGATATTATCAAGCAGGGGCAGTAAGTGGCACAGAAGGCAGCTGCTTGCAATATCCATGGTATTGGGCATGCACTGGCAGAGCTAATCCAGGATAAGGTAATTTCCATCTATCTATCCTCCCCTCCTTCTTGACCCTGTATGCCTCTTGGACTACGTGGAAGTTCATTCAATGTTTCCATCCCTGTTGTACTGCCGTGCCATCACAAATTAATTAAAGGCGTTGTTTATGCCAGATGTTTAAATACATTTCTAGCCAACAATATTTTTATTGAGGATTTTAAAGTGCAATCAGCAAAAAAGTGTATATTTTAAACAACTTGACTGCAGTGGTTATTTTTGGCATTCCTTGCTGAAAGCCTCTGCTGGAAGAGACGAAAATATCTTAACATGGATTCTCTGATCTATGTAATATGAGGGACTTTTCCTTACTATATTTGTCTACAAAAAATCGCACTAGACTGATGGGGTTTATAGTAAATTTCTTCAGAGTCACACACTTCTTTTACAGTTTCCCTGTATACTAAAGTTACTGGTTCTTGTCCTACCTGTGTCAATGAACACAGATGTAGGTCAGTTCCTTTTCCTGTCTCCTAGAAATATTAGTAAATCACATTTTTGAAGAATTGAATGTCTGTCTAGGCTACAATTTATTTATTTATTTATTTTAAGCCACTTGGGACAAAATTCTTGAGCTTGACAGCTCTGCAGGTGAAATTGGTACAAAATCCAGTTGTACAATATGTCATTGCAATTTCCTTCCAGCCTTAATTCTGTGGCAGTGAGACAGTGGGAAGTCTCTCTTGCTTAGAGGAAGAAAACCAAATTTATTTAAAAGCAAAGGGACATCCAGATCTACTCCATTTTTGTCCGAAAACATTAAAGCAAAATTAATGGGAAATCTCAAAGTGTTCTTTTAAAAACTATTTCTGATAACTTTGGACTCTACAGCTATGCAAAAGACTCTGTGCTCATTCACTGTGACATTAAAAAGGCAAACAAAAAGAGGCAAAATGGTAACTTCTGATAGACACAGATCACCTTCAAATATTATAAATCATGCTTCAATAAAAGGGATGAAAAATACTAAGTAATTTTTCTTTTTTTTTTTCTTTTAACCAAAGGAGAATATACACCTCTCTGTTAGAACTCAGATATACTTAAGCCCACACAGTGTCTTAAGTGCAATCAAAATGTTGGGCTCTTTCCCTTAGTGGGAGAAATACTTTGTACAACTGGCTAAAACCAGCATCTTGTAGGGAAGGCTTTGCTTGTGTTGGCTACAAACATGAGTAGAAACAGCACACAAACCCTACAAAGATGCACACCATCTATGTGAGGTGTCTAATGCTGGTGGCCAAGTTATCAGTCTGTTCTCCCAACATTGTTTCTACTGTCAATGAAGAGCTATGGGGCATCCTGAGCCGAAGCCCTGACACTGGTGCTTCAAATAGCCTTCAAACAAGGTTAATTCTTTTTGCTGGCTATAATGCTCAGGCTCTTGAACTGGCCAGCCACCTTTGAGGGCCTGCAGGCTGGCATAATCTCCCTAACTGTCCACCTGCCTAGGCTGTAAGCAGCAGCATCTCTTCAGTTTGGCTGGGCTGAGCTAAGCATTTCTGAGACACAACTTTGCATATGGGCCAGTGCTTACATCCATAGAAATATACGGACTAGTCTCGAAATGACATTTTAGTGACGAAAGACAAGAAACAACTGTCTGGAAGAGGAATGACATCTTAAAGAACAAAAGGGATTTTAATGTACTTATTCCACTAAGTAATGACATTGATGTGACATGTTAAAAATCCCAGAAGATAGAAAATACCAAAATTCAGCCTCACTCTACAGGTTAAATTCTGCTTTCAGTGCTTCTCTGAACTTTCATATAATCCTTCTTCTGGTCTCTTCCATCTGACATGCCCATGACAAGGAGTATTTGAAAACACATGGCCAAATATTAAATCTAGCATTTAGTAGCCACTAACACAAAAAATTCCCTATGACAACGATGTCCTGATCTTGTCCACTTGTGGTCTGAAATATATACCATGGCTCAGATGCCACAGAATTTGCAACAAGCCAGATCTTTTGTTTTTGTAGCATGGCTTTCTGCGACAGTTCAAACCAGCGCATTGTAATTCTAGATAAATTAAAAATTGCACTGTTTTTTAACTAAATTGGCTATTCAATATATAATTTATATAAATATATGGGCATCTCTTTCTATGTAATAAAGCTGTGCATGCAACTTTGCTTGCATTATTTATTCTAGTATGGCCTTACATTTTTAATGTTCTGGAGATCTTTGTACTGACAGCAAATAGCTGCACGAGAACGTTGTCAGCAGGAGCTGAAAACCTGTCACTTGGCACAGGTGGGACGGCATTTTATTGTAAACATACTAGACAGGATTTCTAGAATTACTTAGCACTAGCCCTTCTGCTCACTTAAATCGTTATTATTGGAGGGGGCAGATAGAAATAGCTGTAGTTAAGGTTATCCAGCATTATTTCTTTTAGGCTGCAACTTGCAGATATGTGTACCTGCTTTACGTTTCCTCTTACAAGTTCCCGCTATACTGATCCAGCTAATAATGAGATTAACAAAAAATGTCTTGGTTTGTTCATGTTTGGGGATAAATTCTTTAGTTTATCAAAAATTTCTAATGTAATCATGCTCAGGAGCAGGATCTTAAAAGCTATCATGGATACAGATATAGAAAGAGGAGGTATTTTCCCCTGTAATTTTTCCACTGTAACCTGGAACCGAATTCTCTATTCCTAAGCCTCTTCTTTCTGCTTCCAGCAAATATCTATGAAAATCACTGACAAAGCATATTCCTCTTCGAATGGCTTGTATACACAGAAGACAGTAGTTTACTGCTGCTTTGGATCTAAAGGATGCAGCTCTTCTGAGGAATTATGTATGGATCTGTATGATTCTGCTTGGTATATTTCTGGATGACCTCTTGAGGTCCCTTCCAGCCTCAATGCTTCTGTGTTTTCCTAGCATGGTGGGCAAGACTTTTTTTTTTGTAACTGAGAAACTGCATGTTTAAAATTTACATGAACATTAATGTTGCAATTTTAAGCACTCAAAAGCTACAAAATACCAGACTTCTTGTACATAGACTTCTTGCATTGTGATAACCATCCTTAATGACAAATGCAGAAAACACTCCTGTCTTATTCAGTGGGCAGTGGAGCTGGGGAAAGTCAGATCTGTGGAAACAGCTGGAGAATCTTGTCTCATTTGCTGCAGAATGAGCAGTAAATCAGAAAGGGACTGTCAAGAAAGGATGGTCTTGTTCAGACAGTGAATAGAGCCCTAAAAAACTGACCTATTTCTGCCTCTGCCACGGAATTCCTACTTAGGGCTTGGCAAGTTACTTGAATCACATCTGTTACAGGTTACTAATACTATATTCCTTTCTCCATGGCATTTGCAACTACAGCTGGAGCCATTGGGGGCTTGGCTTTGATCACACTAAAGTGCTATAAATGCTGAGCTGGGTTCTGGGTGTTTCTTGTTAATCACCTATCACTGCTAAATGACTTTGACATGAACATCTTTATATTCATTTCCCATTTGTAAGACAGGCAAACCAGTACTTTTTAACTTGACAAGAATGTTCTGAAAATACATTACCAATGCCTACAAAGCACTTCGATATTACAGTAATGAGTATCATGGGAAAATCCATGAGGAAATTAAAAATTTTATGTTCACAATAGGGTTTAAATACTGTGCAGCAGACAAGGCATGACACTGAATTATGGAGAGGAAGTTATTGAACAAAAGGCTGTTTAATGAGCACTGACCATCATGTACACTGAATGAAGCAAGACACCAATAATGACTGCCTTATTAGCATGCAATGATATGATCAGGTGATACGTAATCATGTAATTAGGATGTAATGACAATCTTGTAATGCATGCATAAAAAGCAGTGAGCCTTCCTCCAGTTTTTTATGCTTTCTAACTTATTTTAACATCTTTTTTTCCTTTGAGGAACACGTCTCATCACTAGTGGACTTGGGCCAATATGTCTGAAAACTTCTCCCAGTATTCTGATTCTATTGCAAACTGGCTGATAAAAATTCACTTAGTGAAGTACTGGTTCTCTGCCACTTGTTCACACAAAAAAACAGAGAAGCAAGCTCTGACAAACCCTGAAAGGTACAGTCTCTTGGAGGGACCACGATAAATCAGAATAATTGAGAGGGATACAGGGATATACTAGGGTTATATCAGACCCTACCAGTCCCTGGTATACAGGGCTACAGACCCAGTCCAGGCTGACAAGGGGCAAGTGTCTCTTCTTCAGCTCTTCAACGTAGCTGTAGTCAGTACTTGCAAAGCTGCAGCTCAAGATTTAAGCCAATTCCACTAAAATGGTTAGCTGTGAAAAAGTTTTTTTTAGAAGTCAAGATTTGATTTCAGAACTAGACCTTTATAAATAGCCTGCTGTAATCTCACAATTATTGTCCCAGGCTATCTGGCTACAGCTTTATACTTCTTGGCATTTGGAAGGGCTAGAAGTACAGTTATTTTAAATAAGACTCCGGAACATATTTGCAGAATGTGCTGTGGGTTTAGGGGTCGATATACTCTGCAGCAAGCTCTGCGGCCTTGAAAAACTCAGTGTCCCTACTTAGAGGTCTGTCAGCAAAACTTCATTATACTTCCAACTACAATTTGAACACCACAGGGCACAGAATAAATTCAAGTTTTTCACTCTATTAAACCTTGTGGCATTTAGAAATACCGTTCTTAGAAAAGGCCCTAATTCTCCTGTCACCATCTCACTATGAAAAAGGATAATGCAGTTCCTAAGGAATGTACAGATTTGTGGAAACAAATAATAAACAACATAAATAAACATCTTCTCCCACTTTACCAACGTAGCTGATGTTACACTGCAATTAACAGCACGCAATATTCACTTCTAATAAACACTGAGAATAAAAATTACCATAAAGGCAATTTTTCTCTGTGCTTTTGCCTTTGGTTCTGTGTAGCCTCTTACTACTGAGGAGCAATCAGGCTGTACAACATCCTGTGGCATTTTTTGATGATATTCAGAGGTGATCCTTTTGACTTTGTACTTGGGAACTAATATCATCTAAGCGTGTTTATACAGTGGAGATGTCAGGAAGAAAAAAGTTGAAGTGGAAGAAAGGCTATCACAAAAATACTGGCCCTATGCAAAGCACAAAACATGTTTTATGTAGTTTTATTGCACTTTCTTTTTTTGTCTCTCACAAAGCTACAAAGTAGGAAAGCAAGCTATTGGGAGTCAGATCTAACACTCACTGAAGCCATCAGAAAGACTCTCGTGCAATGTGGAAGCTTTCACATGACGATGCTAAATTACAGAGAGTCAATTATTTTAACCTACACAGAAGAATTTCCAGTTTTGTGGGTTAATGAATAGTTATATCTTCAGCATCCCAGCTTTGAGAACACATGACTGAGGGTTTTCTTTGAAGAACAGTATATATATGATACAGCTGCATGTTTTCCAAGTAGTAACAAGAAAAGTAGCCTGTGTGCAGAGGAATCAGGACTAGAGCAAACATTTCTATCCTTTAAGAAAGAGGAACTAACACTCTTAATTTGATAGCTCTAGTAGATTTATCATTTAACCCATTAGTAGATTTATCAATGCATCTATCATTGTGGACCTTCAGAATATTGCAAGCCAGAATCCTCTATGCTTTTTTTGTTTTGCTTTACAAGGAAAGCCTGGATTAAACCGATCGCTCACGTTTCTGCACTCATAGGAAGGTAGAAAAGTTGAAACCATTTTTCTAACAGAGTCGCTGCCAACATCTGTTATTTAATCCCACTTAGCCACCCCCAAGAACACCTTCTACAGAAAAAAACACATTACTAAAATTACAAATCACCTTTGGCCAAAACAAAGTTGATTTCTTGGCTTCTGGAAAATAACAACAATGAAGAAAATAAGACATTTGGGGGCATTTGAGAGTTAATCTTCATCTACCTACATTTGCAGTCCTTCTGGTTTTTGGCAAGTTCAAAGCCAGGCCTACATTCACAGGCAACCCCACCTTTGGGTGTCTCCCGGCAGATGTGTGCACACCCATGATCTTTGTTCATACAGTTCATACCCTCTGTAAAAAAAAGAAAGAGAAATGGAAAATATTAGTACTGAAATAAAACCACAAAATAATTATACACATCCAGTCCTCCAGTATTTTTAATTGTAATTTTTATTTTGCATCTGGACTGTGTTCCACAAGGCAAAAGAATGCAACTGAAAAGAGGTAAATAATCAACAAAACTGTAATAAAGGACAAACCTCCTCTGGGGCAAATACAGAGAGTACTACTGTGGAATATAGGGTGTCTCTGCTGCATGTAGAAACCCAAGACTTGTGATTACCCTATTCCATATCTGTATTCTAATCTTTCATGAAAATATAACGGATTCAAAGGATACTCCAGGAAGTTGTCTATCCCACAGGTGATTATCAGAGTTGAATAACAGCTCACTGTTATTTTTTCCATGTACAAATTTAATGGTTGTTACTGTCTGGTGCATTTTTATTTGCCTGTTAATGTGCTTTATATTCTCTAACACACAAAAATCTACCAAAGATTATATATGAGCATTTTTGCTTGGATCTGTTTCTTCACTGTTTGTTATACATCTCAATTATCTGTGTCATCCACCGTAAGTGCAGCCAATCTCCAACAAACCTACTACCACTCTTCTTTTGACTGTATGAAAGAAAACATACCAGCTGTTCAATAAACGTCCATGTGCCATGGGTGGATTCCTGTTAATGTTTACGCCAAGAAGCAGTATCAACCAGCTTTCTCTTAATCATCATAGGGCCAATTTTACCTTTCTAAACCACGTAAGTGATTTAGATACTGAATGCGCCTTATGCTCTTAGAGGCTTTCATTACCGAGTTAATTCAAATCCCACATATTCATAGAAATCTTGAACTCAGTCCTTATGGGTCAGCATCTAGCATTCCTTGTGTGAATGAAGGTTAGCTAGATTTGCATTACAAAGCCTTCCCAGACTTCCCCTTGGATATTTGACCTGGAAAGGAGAAACAAATTCTCTCAGAGTACACTGACAGAGAATTCACAGTATAACTCAGCTTACTACTGTGAAAACAGCATCTATTCCCCAACACACCGGTGCATGCAACAGCAGCATGGACTCAGCAGCTCATTTGTCACTTTGTAACATGGTTACTCCTATCTATTCTAGCCTAATTTCTCAAAACAACTCCAGTGTAAAATGGTCAAGTTAAACCTACAGTGACGATGTACTGTAAATAAACGTTTTTTCAGGGCTGTTGCAAAGTTTTTGCTTCCGAAGGTGAACACGATCCCTGCCCTCCCTTTTTATTCTTACAGAAGCTACATACCTGCTGCTTCTGCCATCTACACACACTGCCTTTACGCTGAGGCTGGTCTCACACTATCAAATACTTGAAACCAAGTGTCAAGGCTTTATGATGAATTTGAGCAAAAGTTTCTCTGCACACAGAATAGTTTTTAATGGCACACAAATAAAAGGAGTAGCGTGTGAGACAGCTACCAAGAAACTTTCTGTACAAAATTCTGAGGAGGAAATGCTACAGAAAGTCAGTCAGAGATTCCCTCAGGTTGACAGAAGCTAACAGCTTCGAAAGTTATTTGCACTGCTCGACTTTACCTCAGAAAGGTTTGTATTAGAAGAGCAATGAAAAACACACATCACAGTCCAAGTGGGTATTTTTGTTCATCTCCCCTGCAAAAAATATCAGGATCTTAAATCTCACCGCCTATAAAAACCAACATTATAGACAACAGATATATTTCTCTCTTCTAAATTCCCCTGTGTGTTAGCCTTGATGAGTCTAAACACTTGCACAAAATAAGTTTTTCTCTGTAAACTGCAGCCTGGACAACAGATGCCATTGGAAGATAGAATACATACTATACTATACTATATTATACCATCCTATACATTGAAGTGAGGTATGAATGTTTTGTTTGGCTGAAGAGATATAAGAAACCTGGGAACAGCCTTATTGAAGGTTTTGAGGCATTTTATAATCTCTTTCTCTCCACTTCTCCCAACAAAGGATTTCAGACACAATGTGCTCGACAAACTGCATTCCTGCGCACTACGCTATGTTCAGAAAAGGATCTGGGAAAGATAACACATGCCTGATTGAGTCACACTGCTGAGGCGATGAGAAGAGAGGAATTAGATAGATGAAAGAAGATATTTAATGGCCCAGAAGTGTAATGAAGCAAGTGATTTTCAGTGTTTACTTACAGATACTGAATATCTGCCATTGTTAAAATCACTTGGGAAGACAGAAATAATCACTTGGGAAGACAGAAATAGTGCACTGCTAAAAATATCGGGAGAAATCAAAGATCAGAATTACTACATTCTGAAACAGAAGTGAAGGACAAAGCAGAATTCTATGCTGGTATTTGTGTGTCAGACCACAATATTCCAGTTACTGTATTAATCATTTCAGTTATTGTATTCATCAGGTAGTTGGAGCTGTAGCAAAACTACTTCAGTTCCATGTTCAGCTGGAGAAGAACACCGCAGAAATCTCCTAAGCCTGAAAACCATTACTTCAGAAAACTTAAGTTTTCCTGGTGAAATGAAAGACCGTTATTTTTCAGTCAAGAGCAGGAACTCATCCGCAATGAAACTTCTCATTTATATTTTAGTTTTTCAAAATCCCTAAGAATTAAATTACAAAAAATTCCTAAACAAAACTTTGTTTAGGCCTGAAAAAAATATTTAAATAAAAATGCAGCAAATAAATATTTTGGCTTGTTTAAAAATGTAATCAAAAACAAATTTGTGTTAATTTGCAAATAGTTTCAATCATTCCAGATTTAAATTTTTCAGCAAATGCAGTATTTGGCCAGATGTCTTCCGTATCAATCTACATACACAAATTATTTATGAATCATTGTTGATACCTAAGATTTACTTTTTTCCCAAGCTGACTCTTCAGATAATATTGAACCTTTTATGATATGGCATATAAACCACACTAAAAAATACAAAAATATGATAAATACCTTCCTAATACTAGTTGCTACACAAATGCATATAAATGGGAGAGAAAAATACTCATAAAATGACTTTGTTCAGTATTCTCTTTAGCAGGATGTAGTCCAAACTCTAAAATTAATTAGAAATATATAAAACACCTCACACATATTTTGCTATACTGGAACTGGATGGAGTGCACTGCTGGTAGCAAAATACCAGGTCTGCTGACTGCACACCACTCTGCTACCACAGAAGTAGTAAAATGTCTGAGTTATCATCTTCCCTCACTATCAACTCCTGAGAAACAAAGTTTTGTCTTATTTTAGTTAACGTTTAGCAGCCACCTAATGTGCACATGCTTTTTACATAAGGAGCCAAGAGCGTGAATAACAGCACGGAAAAAATTGCCCTGATGTTAAAGGGCGATGTTTCTTAAGCATCTCAGTGCCTGCATTGGTGTTCAGCCTCCCTCAGCCCCAGGACAAAGGGCAACCCGAAGGGGAGGTGGGCAGCGTGCTTCCAGCCCCCCTGGCACTGCCATGTGCCGGCAGGCAGCAGGCTCCTCTCCTCTCCTCTCCCCAGGGATGGGCAGCGCACAGCTCCAGCAAAAACGCTGTACTCCCTCTGGGGGTAACTGCCACAATCAAGGCCAAACACCCTGATTTGTAGAGGTGGGTGGAAAACTAGTCATTCAGGTAAAAAAAAGGTCATGGAAACAATGGGAGGGATTCTGTGGCTCATTTAAATGTTTGAAGTTTTTCTCTTAATCACCATAAGCCCCAACTCAGCAGAGGGGCTCCAGCACCAAGAGGGGTGCTCTGTGCTTCACGTGTTGCTCGAGCTGCAGAACTGGGGAAGAGAAGGGAAACACCTATGGAATTATCCTAGGCCTTTCCCAAGACAGTACAGAATTATGCCCACACCAGTTTTACTTCAGTACATTGCACGGCCTGAGCAAAATACCAGGCAATGGATCTTCCACCCGAGCCTTAACCAGAAAGTATTTGCAGAACTACATCTTCTACTACGCAGCCTTGTGGGCCCCCTCTCTCCCATCGTGCGCAAGGTTTTGAACGCAAGGAGTTGTTCCTAGCTGCTTCTCTTTATTTTTGCAGTGATCTGTGTGTCCCAGCTTCTAGAACTGTTGTGACTATGGGTCAAGTGAAAAAACATAGTTCCCAAATCAAGGGAAAGACTAAATGTTTATAAAAGAGAAGTCTGTACACCAAAAAATCCTTACTTTATCGTCATGACACTAAAATGCCCAGCGTTGAAATGTTCTAGGTTTTTCATGTTAACTGTTAATAACTGTCTTAATTTAATATGCTCTGCTACTCAAGGTAGTCTCTAAAGCCTAGCACAAAAATGGGTGCATGTTCTCTTTGGCAGTGCTGGCAGACAGTAAAATAAACTTTTCAAACACAGACACATTCTCAGCAAATTCACCTTACAAAAAGACAGCAAAAGAGAATCCAATGGAAAATATATTATAAACAGGAAGAGGAATGCCACTTAAGAAAGGAAAACACTAATCTAATTAAACTACATCCTCTCTCAGCATTTTAGATATGACTTGAGAAACTCTCTCGTATTGCACTCCTGGATTTTTTCTGACTTTCAGTTACAAAAGATTGTTCATGGGAGAGTGGCAGACATTGTTATATGACCTACAATCCACATCCATTTTTGTTCCTGGCCTAGGAGAGATTTGGGTGTGAGTCTACTACGTTAATCCAGTCTGCCATCTAGTTATCACAAATCTCTTAATAGTGCTGTTCTGCAAAATGTTCAGTCTGATACAATGACCTCTCCATTGTATTATGCTCTAAAAATATTTTCAGCTCAATGGCTCTGAAAGTGCTTAAATCGGGCTGACTGTGACAACTAATGTACTGATCAGCCTTTATTTTTCATTAACACTGCCTGTTCTCATCTTAATTAAGACTTCTAGCAATTATTGTACTCTGTGGTTCATCATATATGCTTACATTATCCTCTATGTTGTCATAATTTCACTTACTCCATATTTATATTGCTGCTATTTTTTATAACTTCCAAATAAACATGCTGATTCCAAACACAATCTGAAAAAGACTACTTTAAATTGCACCAAAGATATAATACAGTAATAACTTTTAGAATATTGTCAGAGTGTATGTGGTTGAATGTGGTAAGAAAATACAGGAAATCTTCAACTTAACCCATATATACACACTGACATGCACAGTAGCATGTGCATCAGTTATGCTCAATCCCCCAAACTACATAATTGGATTGTCTTTTTTAAGTTAATTTTAGCACTACATACACAGTGAAATCTCTTATTACAGTTGCACCCTTATTTAACAAAAAAATGAATCTTATAAAAAAATAATTAACAAAGTTGTAGACATGATTCACAAAATTCATACATCACACATAATTGGTATGATTCTGTTGTAGTAACTTCTAAAAGAGTTAACAGACGTTAAATATAAGTTATATGCAAGTCATTGAATTGCTGGACTCAGATAAGCCACAGTGTTTAATTATTTATGAACTGTTTTACACACTTTTTATGAACATACTCTGTATGTAAAGTAAAGCATAAATCTTTATAATACAAACAACAAGCAATTGTTGTGGTTAGTTTCTCTCCATCAATCTTAGTTATAGGGGATAATTACTTCTGCTTGGGTAGGAGATCCATGTGTTGCTACGAAACTGCTACCGGTGATATTCAGGACTTTCAGGACTTCTCTTTTAGAGAACTGCTAATTTAAGGAATGGTAGAGTTCAATTGTACAGTATCAGTTAATACAGTTCAACTGTATCAATATGCATTATATATCACAGCAAAATATAATAATAGCAAATCTATTGTAATTAGAATAACTAGAAAGTAAGAAACAGAATGTAGCATGAAATATAATGTCTTTAGATCACCTGATTGTCACTTATGGTCAATTTGACCATAAATTATCACTTCTGGTCATTCTCTCAATGCCTGGTGCTAGAAAGAAAGGAATATATCTTCAGCAGCAAAAAGAGGAAAGAGGAAACAAGCATTCTCATTTTAGCTGTTTACTAAACTATTAACATAATGGGATTTTTTCTTTGTTTGTTTGTTTTCTTTTTAAAAGTTCATGTGAGAAACTACAGTGCTACCATAAAACACACTGGTTAATGACCAAGCAATTTAGAAGACTGACAGAGACAACTCCTCTCCCAGAGTTTTTGTTTTACTCTGTTAGGAATGGAGGCCAAAGAAAACACACCAAGTTTCTGATGGAGACAGGAACATGATGCTAGTGAAAGTGCAAGAGGTCTGTTTCCAGCCAAATGTTACATTATGCATGTAAATTTCAGTCATGTAAATGCAGTTAGATTTTTGACTATCCAGAAAAAGCATACCGTTAACTTTTCGTCTGGCTTGTGGAAAGCAGCTGCCCATCTACACCTATAAGTGTCCCTGCTTTGGCCTTCTAACTCCAGCATCTTGTGTGCTTCACAAGAGCGATGAAAATCAACATTCGGCTAAAAAACCCAATTATAGTCAACGAATACATATGGTCAGAGCTTAGCTCCATTGAAGTCAAAGGATTGTTTTCCAGCAGCCTGGATCTGACCTTCACCTTTATGTTGCACAGTTGCATCAAATCCTCTGGACATTTCTGGCTCACTAATAAGGGCCTGATTCTGAAACTTGAAAAATGTCTGGGTGAGCTCAGCTCCCCAGTGAGAGCCTATGATGCTCTCATCTCAAAACAGAATGTGTCCTTACATGAGGATAAAAAACCCCCACCAAGATTTGCTCTCTTCAGCAAGAAAACGGAGGACAAAAGTAACCAATTAAGGCAGCTACCCTTCCTCAGCTGATCAAAACATCACGGGTACAAAGCATCCATCTAGGAACAGAGCACTAGAGCTAAGTGAGAAACCTCGCATTGGGTATGCCAGAAATGTAATAATCTATGTCATGGGCTAATGTTTTTCATATTCTTAAGTGAATGAACACAAGACTTTTTTTCCATCTTCAGTCCTGAAATAAGTTGCTTAGTTCTGCCTAAAGCTTTAGGAAAATTGTTGTTTCAGTGACTACAACTCACCCCAACAGAGGTTGAAAAGAAAACAAATAAAGCAAGCAAGCTGATGCAAGGAAACAGAATTCTACACTATTAACTAGGTTGGCTGGAGAAATCCTGGACATCATACAAGAAAACAGCTGCCGCTATATTACAAAATAAACAAATTCAAGTTTGTTTAGCAATTACATGCGTTTTCAGTTTGGATATAAAACATGCTTAGGGACAGCGTCTTCAGCAAGCAGGCTTGCAGTCTGATCTCTGACAAGATGTTCCTGTTCTGAGCGGCAGCCAGAAAACTGCATGTGTCATCCAGCCCTGAACAGGGGTTGTTTCTTAAGATTTAAAGATAGGCGTCTGTCAGAAATATAACTTCATTCTGTCAGCAGTAAAAGCAAACATTTGCAATTCTGCAAAGGTACAGCAATTTCAGAAAAGCGGATAGAAAGATTAAGTGAATGATGGGAGTGAATGGACCAAGTTTAATTTAGCAGAAGGACTATGCAGGTATGGAAAGGAAATAGATTCAAGAATTTCCAGAAAATGTCCCAATTCCTGAGGGACCAAGAACAGAGAATAAGAAAGACTGGCTGAAATCCAGCCCAGGTTGGTAGTGACTGACTTGTGATTGTGTGATGGCTTTTTGATGGATCACATGAAAGAAGTTTGGCAACCTCAGTCTGTTTCCCACATTGCAGAGCTACCAATAGAAGCTGGTGCTCACTGAAACCCCTTCCAATAGTCTCCGTTACCTTCTCACACATAGCTATGGTTTATCTCAAAGAAAATTCAGCAAGATAGCCCAGGGAACATGTGTTGCTGCTGCTCTGGCAGAACCAAGGCTGTCAGTCTCTGCCAGGATCTACGTGGCACCTGACATTACCACTGATTTCACACAAATGGAAATAAATGGCAGGGGAAGAGAAAGATAAGGACAAGGCATGCAAAACAAAACACACTCAACACTACTACAATCTGCTTTTAATTTTGTTTCATCTTTAAATCACAATTCCTTAAACAGTAAAGCAAGGCAAAAGAAAAGGCTGGTTATCGGGGAGACACTGCCGCGCAAAGTCCACCGGCAGATAAAGGTGACCCTGAGGGCAGACAAGGCCATGCAGGAGGCATAGCTGAGAAATGAGCTTTCTCCATTTGAGTCTTCACCACCATAGTCATATTTCTTGGTGCCTTGGTGGGAGCTAATAAACCCTGAGTAGTTCTGATATCCTGGCCCCCAGAGATGTGGTGCTACAGCAGAGCTAGCAAATGACAACATCGTCAAGGCATGCTCAAGTACCCTCAGCTGGGTAGGAGTTCAGTAACTACAACAAAGTCCCAAGTTGTCACAAAAATGAGAAACTCCCAGGTTATTTTTGAAAATACTAGGCATTTGGGCCTCATAGCATACCAGAGATATGAAAACCTGGCTCACTCTTTTCTAAAAGGTTCTCTCTAGGGATAAAAAGTATCTGTTTATAACATGGGAAAACTGTAGAGGATTAGACCAGACAATGGCAAGAAAATGTTTTTTCCCTCCCTGGACACAGGAAAACTCAGTGTTCAAACAAAAATTCTCCACCTCCTACCACGTGAAACTTCTCAAATATATGTTGCAACGTTTTTAGTCCTCCAATAAAAAGCCTTCAAATAATCTCAGAAAGAGACACTTTCCACAAATATAAACAAATCATTTAATTGAAAATATGACTTTTCATTAGTGTTTCATGAGAAGGTTTTGAACCGGGTCTAACCAAAGTTTAAATCATTATAGTATCATTTGTAAAAAGATAAGGCAAGAAATGGCATGAATGGATTATAAAAGGAATCTTTAAATCTTGTATTTTTTTCCTTCTTCTGAAATCTGCACTGCTGACATGAGACAGCCTTGGTTTCCAGAAAGAAATATTTCTAATGAAATATCTTAAAAATTAGTATTTCTAGGGCACTTTTTCAAACACATAGTGTATATTCAAATAGATAGAATAACAGTAAATATTTCAACAACACTTTGCTTTGCAGGGACTCCTTCGCATCCTAAACTCTCCCCAGGAAAATTTCGTAACTTCTTGCAACATCACATAATTAAACATAGAATGTGTATGTGCTTGATCAGCACCTTTGGAAGCAAGAAGAGATATTTAGGAGGTTTACTTTCTGACTGTTATTTAAGAAAGCTGTGTAGTAAATAAACCTTGCAAAGCAGCAGGATGAAACAGATTCTTCTTCTGGGTTCCTATTAAGCTTTAACTAAGATGTGTTATTCCCTATGGAACCAACCGATGATGAAGGGCCCTGGATGTGTGTGTGGGTATACTTTCAAACTGCAAGTGGAAGAATGACCTCAGCAATGCCTATTCTGCATTGGGAATATTCTCACAACTCTCAGATTCTTTTTCAGGGGAGTAACAGTCTCCTGTGGTCTCGACCTACAGGCACTACCTTTCTAAGGCCTAATAAACCCCAAATCAGATAAGGTTCTCTGAAGAAATCTGATACTAATTTTGCTATCTTAGTAAGATTATTTTATTACCATGAACACAAGACGTAAAGGCATTTCTAAGTGTTGATGGCTGGAAAAAGTTTCATACATGCCACAGATTTTGTCCTATTTTCTTTTTACGTAAACAGAAAATATACTGTAGGACTAATTAGCAAAATGACACATGATATTATATTTAACTGTGCATATTATATACTATTATAGAGATATGTATCACTATATATGCACTAATTTTATATATTATGAATATTCATAATTATATATAATGTTTTATGTACTAATGCATATATAACCTATTTAAACCCCAAAATGTGTTGTGCAATAAATGAAGACTGTCCACTGTTCTACAGGTAAGTATGAAGCACAGACCAAATTATTATCTTACATCAGGCCTATTGTTTTTGTAGGGCTAAACATGACCCAGATTCAAAGCTCACTCTATTATTTTGTTCCTTACAAAATAAAACACTGGCCATGATGTTAAGGAATCCATAGACTTGCCCCCATGCAGAAAGGACCATGTAGCACAAAGGTGGTCATGTCTCTCAAAGATAAGGGATAAAGCAATAGAGTTTCTAGCCTCCTGTTCAGTTTTTTAGGGGTCACTTCAGCTCTAGAAAGCTGGATGTGAAGCAACTTCCACATCTAGCTGTCCTATAGTGCCCAGAGCTTCACACTTCCATCAACATTGTGACAGTAGAAAAATCCAATTGTCTAAGTTATTGTACAACAACCAATCAGCTGATTTCCACCATCTGTGGTGATTTTCAGAAAAATCATATACAACCTGGAACCAACATTTTAACAGTATTTTTGGAGCCATTGAGTGAACTGCAGTTTCTCTCAAAAATGAGATCGTGGCTATACTTAAATACTATGTTTGCATACAACCCAAGTTCTTTTTAGGTGCAAAGCTTTCTTGTGTTCAAACCTCAAGGTTTGTAGAGCCCACTTCTATGCACCACTGCTGTGCAGGACATAGTTTGCCCCTTGGGGAAGTCAAACTGGAAGGTGTACACTAGGGTGCCAGAAACAGCACCGCAGAGTGCAGAATGGATTTCAAACTTGTTGCCAATTTCAATACATTCCCCTCCTTTTTTTATAAAGCCACATGTATATTTCACTGATGAGTATCAGAGAAAAAAAGTAATCCAACTCAGAACTGCAGTGGAGTCAAGAAAGAATAAAATTATACTATGCCTTAGAAAATGCTATTGCTTCTAAAATGTTATTCTAGCAAGACTGTCAATACCTGAGGACAATGGAACACTGAATATGAAAGCCAAAATATATATTTGCAAACTGCCTTGTGAATGGGCAGTTCAATTTCCTATCAAAATGTTTTAAGATGTGTGTAGTGGCTGGGGTAAAAGCTAAGTTAGCTGGAGTATTGTCATAACTAAGTAACTACTTTAATAAGCTCAGAGTGTTTGGCTCCTCCATTCTCCTCTTTCTCTTCATTGATTATTTAGTGGGTCTGGTGCTAGAGCTCATAAATTTCAAAATTCTTTCAAGTTTTTTTTTGTCTATCTGATCAAAGAAATGTTTATGTATCCTTCCCATACTGTGTCTCTCTAAACCATTGCCTTTTTCAAAGTGGTTTTTTTTTTAATGCCATAATGTGATGTACACAGAGAGGTAAATGATGTCAGAATCCTTTCTGCCCCAAACCAGTCTGTAAATCTTCAGAAAAGCAAAGTTCATGGGTGCATTTAAAAGGGGCACAATCTGTTTGTGCTTAAAAGAAAGTCCCCCTTTTTTTGTGTGTGCAGAATAACAATGCCAGAATGTGTTATTCCAAAGAACTGTTGCCATGGTGATGCCATCAATAACATCATTTTCTGCATCCTTGTCCTTTAAACACATAAGGAACGCAACAAGCATTGGTAAATGTGAAAAAAGAACAATTACCTTTTCTCTCTCAACAGCAGAGGAAGCCTTTTTTTCACCTCATCAATAGAAAATTATGTAGAAAGGAATAATAAAGACTGTTACAAGAAGCACCAAGAAGCCTGTTAGTGACAAAGGCTTTTTTTTTCTTTCCATGAATAATTACAGCTCTTCAAGAAGAAATCAGCCCAGGCTAAGGACCCTTTGCAAGCTTTAGATGGTAAAACAAACATTTGGCTATACAAGGATTTCCCTTTCATGTACCTTTCCAAGGAAAAACAACTAAAATCCAGAGTGAAATGGGAGAGAGAAAACCCAAAGAAACATCTGCTGCAATTAATTTTAAAGAACCATGCACATTCACCTAAAAGACTCATATGAAAAGTACCTAGATTAGTGACAGAATCAATATAAATTTCAAGCCAACAAGTTAAAGTTGCCTGTGGTGGGAACGTCTGGCTTTTTAAATAGTATAATAACAGGAAGCTATTCTGATTCTGTATGAACGGGGGAAAACAGGATTTCAACACTAGATGTGTTACCAAACAGTTGTAAAACACTGTTAATTTTAAAACCTCAAAGGCCAAAGCAAAATGGTAGATACACTTACTACACAAAGTCAGTTCATAAATAATGGAACCTTTACCAAAGCAAGATATGACTGCAGGGACTTTTAAGAGTCATGCAACATATAATTAGGGAGTCCTTCTGAAACATTACACGTTTGTCTTGACTCTGATGGGTGCCGTGCAAATGGGAGCTCTGAATGTGCTGCTTGGTGTTTTCTACAAAAAGTGAAGGTCAACATGTTGTGCAATGGCTTGTTTATATCTTTTGGGCCTTTCCCCACATACCTATACTAAGGTCAGAGGCTGAAGATGATGACGGGAAAATTTCCTGCTTCCTTCTCCTTGTCTCTAGGTGGTAAAAGGAACATAAGTAAGAGAAAAGTGTGGAGGAAAGGAAGAAAGGAGTGACATATTTTAAAGGTAATTGGAGCATGTGAGTTGGAGATGAGAATAGGAGTTGGTAAGCTCAGACACATATGTCCTACAGAGTTAGACCTAAGGGCTGTTAGGGTTAATGACAGCAAAGGTACATAGCAGAAAACTTTAACGAGGTTTAAAGCAGTCAAATGAATTTACTAAGATGATGCAATTCCAAACTCTTTAGCTGAACGAGAATGGTCTATGAGTAAAAGATAACAACTTAACCATACCCTGCATTTACAATGGAAAGTCTGAGCTAGTTAGGAAAGGGAATTCAAGATGTTTTCATTCTTTTCCTGAACACGTTGTTGTCTTGCGTTGTCCTTTGACTTCTCACTGCTTCTGTCTCTCTACCTCTAAAGTGAGAGATAACGCTTGCTCATTTTGGATAGCTCCTTCAGCTCTCCACTTGTTACTGTGGAAATCCTAAAGGAATTGTGAGCCAGTAAAGTTGAACAACATACGGACATGGCGGGAACCAATTATTCTCCTTTCTGTTTTACAGCCTCTGCAATGTTTCAAAGTACTCCACTATTCAATTAAGTTTAAATGCTAACACTGACTGGGTTCTGTTTCGTGGAAAAAAAGCTTGCACATTTTGTCTAGATTTCAACACATTTAAGAATTGTTCAGAAAGCTCTGTTGAAAGGCTTTAATAGGGCAGCTAATGGGCTAACTCAGCTTATCTGAGGGGCTATTCACCAAATTCCCCAGAAAACAAAAATCAGTGAAATCTGCTTCTCAGTGTGCAAACATTACCGTTTATCTCTGAAGCTGAAGGAATAAAAGACAAATTCTTGGAAGGAAATGTTATGATTCCCTTCCCTTCTGGTTTGCCGGAGACTTGGAAAGAAAATGTCTAGTTTTGTAATTTCCTAGCTGAACTCCAGAGGCTGAAAGCTGAACGGCAATTCCCAGTTTACCGGTCCCTCAGATCAACACTCCTGCATGGTTGTCAACAAAACAAACCAATGGTTTTGATGAATTGGTAAGAGTCTCTTGAACTCCTCCGAGATACTTTAAAGGCCATTGGAAGTTTATATAGTTAATTTATGGAGTAAGAATTAAAAGTGTACATGTGTTTTGTTAAGCAACAGTTTCTTAACTCTGTTGGACTCTGTGACTGGAAGGACATTTAGTAATTTTAATCACTTATAGGTTACCTCAGAATGCATGCAATACATAAGGGTCACTTCAATGTGAACACATTCTTGCACAGATCTTTGAGAAAATATTCTTTAATTTTTATTCTGAAGGGAAGAAAAAGCTTCTGAGATGAGACTTTTTTAAAAGATATGCCACTGCTTACAATATTACTCTCTTTCATCAGTAATGAAAAAAAATTAAATTCCTTACAATAATCAGGCACCAGCTAAAGCATTCTCTTTTTCTGACCCTTGAATCCTCACATGGAATTTCCTCCACATGCTCATATAGAATTGTGCCATTTTTCAATGGAAAAGCAGAAGGAATGATGTCGAAATTTAAACTCCCGTATGCTACCATATTCTGAATACTAATGGTGCTTCTCAAAAGAGAACCATCTTTCCATTTTAGGGATGCTTGCAGAATGGCACCTGAAGATGAACCCAGAAGCGTGCCTTTGTGGCTATTTAGAATTAATAGGACTTCCACTGTCGCAAAAGGCAGACTCTCACAAAAAAAGCAAAGTACATCATGCTGTATCACAATTAAAACTTCAGTTGTTTTATGGCCTCTGCAAGAATGCATCCACCTCTACATCACCACCATTTCTACTTGAATGGGTGCATTTCCCCTACACTTAAGTCACAAAAGTATTTTTTAAATGTTCTCGAAGATAGCACTGAAAAGCTTTAGTGACATATTTCTGTCCACAACCTGCACAACAAAAGCTAGCAAGTATATCTTACAGCTGTGCTTTTATCACCACGTGGGTAACAGGGCAGACTTTTTGTGATGCATCTTTGCTAAGGAAGTTGCTAGATCCTTGGCTGAGAGAAAAATGAAAGCTGTGAGTGTGTGGGCATTGCTCAGATGAAGAAAGCAGATGAGAGATGGGTCCTGGGGAAGAGGCAAAATAAGGAGATGAAGGAGGCTAGACAGGAATGAAGGGTCAGTCAGTCACTGCCACTGAGTCAGAGGATTTGGACAGAGGCCCGTCAAGGACATGAGTAATAATGCTGGCACACAGCATATAAGCGATCAGGAGAGAAGGTCTCAGGTCACAGTCCCATGATGGAGAAGGAAAGGGAAGCCCCATAAAGTGAAGGAAAGCAAAGATGTTTTTGATGAAGTCCTGGAAGTGATGTAGTGTGGATATGGAATAGAGAAGGCAGTGTGCTGACCAGTAAGTTAAATTCCTTGGACCTAGAATAACAGGAAAAAAATAAAATAGAAAAAGTGGGATAATGGAGAAATATATGGAAAGGATGGCAGAGAGAGGGAGTCCATGAATACAGCCTTCAGGCTCACCAGAAAAAGGTTTGCCATTCAGTTTTATTCCATGTTCCTCAATGACATTATATGTCAATTGCTTGCACGCCACTTAGGTGCTTGGCTTCAGCATCTCTAACAGAGTTTTGTGGGAAGGCTTGATTTCATCTACTGCAATCTTTCTCACCATAGCTCTGTATAACCAGGCTGCTTGTGGGGTGACATCAGACCAAAAAACCATTATGAGCATTCCTCTCTGCCATTGGCATAAGGATCATCAATACCCAGCAAAGCATAACAGTGGAAACTCTATATGTTCAGAAGCAAAGTACTGGGCAAACTCTTAATCTGTGATACAAACAGGAGTTTCAGTCTCCAGGTGCTATACTGGACAAGCTTATCGTTCTTGAGTGCTTATGAAGTTAAGTTCTTTGTGTGTTTAACAATATGTTTCTTATTTTACAAAAAAAAAAAAAAAAAGAAAAAAGCTATACTTAGCTGGGTTATTACCATACTTTAGAATAATTTGTGGACCTGGAAAGTTGCCACAGGGTGTGGGTTATATGCCATTTTAGTAGATGTTGTGTGTTGGTTTTGGGTATCACTGATGCACTTTTTTCTACACTCATTGAAATAATAAAGGAGACAAAGAACATGCACTTAGGCCTGACTTCATATTTAAAAATCTAATTTGATGGTAATCCACATCCTTAAAATTACAGGGTACCGTCATCTGAATTAAACCCAACACATGCACAACAAACTCCAGCTACCACACTTAGCCAGCCAAGGAAGAGAACACAATGCTCCTTTAGGATGTGCATGTTTACCAGATTGGAAGCGCTAACTTCCCTTTTTATGTAGAACTTGTTCTGCCAAAAGGAATGAAGAAGATAGGCCAAGTGGTGGGTGCCAGAAAAACTGGGACAGCACCCCCTAAGCCCCTCAGAGACACTACAGGAAGCCTTTCTCCTTTCCCTATGCCTGCAATTCTTCTGTGAAGCTGCTTTTATGACCTCGCCTTCACAACTCAGACACAAAAATTTATAGGCCTGGCACATCTGCTAACTAGGATTTGTACTACCCCAGTCTAATAAAAGTGAGCTACCCAGCGCTAGGAAACCATTTTACATTATTTATAACATTGCTGCTCCACACTGATGCCACTGAGTTTCCATCTTCAACTTCATGGCATGAGGAAAAGGACAGAGATTTTCCTTCCATCTACTGTTGTGAAACCCTATTGGCAGCCACTCTACTTTTTTCCTCCATGACGGTAATTGCCAGATTTCATAAGTACTGAGAGGGTTGCTATGTTACTTTGACCCTGACTCTTGTCTTCCAGCTCTTCTCTCTTGCATGCAACTTTTATTAGTGTCAACGGCTTAAGAAATAATAAGGAATCAGACTAACATTAGGTAAAACTGCATAATCTTATAAATAAATAGTACTTTGTAAGAGGCTTTGCACTAATGTGTTTTTCTAAGATGACATTTGCACTTACAGTCCTACAAAATAGGTTTTTTTAATGAAACATTGAGTAATCAAAGATTGATAATTTAGAAGAGTCATTGCTCTTTACATGGAATTTATGATGTTGCAAGAACTTTCAGATCTGAGAGCTATAGTACAACACAATAGTCACTGGCAATCTTTTTACCCAGCACAGAACCACCACCTTATTTCCTTATTAAAGGAGTAGCTAGGAGGAGTATCCATTTGAACAGAAAACTGTCATTAGCTTGGTTGCACTAGGGGTCCCAAGCCACTAATGTCAGAACAAAAATGAAACTGTTTGGAAAATGATTTTGTGGTCACTGATCACAAGCCATCCTAGAAGAAGTCCCTGAGGAAAGTGTACGAAAAGACTTCTAAATGAAACTGTCTGTTTGGACAGAAAATTATACAGGTTCCTTCTTCTGAGATGATGCAAACGAAACATGCTATCTACTTGCTGAATGTTTACTGCAGATATTCCTTCTACGTGAATAATACAATGGATTAATTTATTGTCATGCTGTATAAATTACCATTATTGCTGTCACTGAAAATTATGTGACAGGGATTATGATAACCTGGCATGGCATGTTTAGCACAAATTGTGAAAGCTTATTTCTTAATGATGACTTCTGCATAGGTACCTTTTTAAGAGAAACAAGTTGTGGGCACATCTGTTATCAACGGAAAGTATTACATTTAGTTTAATATTGACAACTTCTTTGGTTCTGTGACAACTTTTTGGAGTTTAAAACTGAAGAAGTAAAGTAATTTCTCACCCTCTCAGACAAGGTCAAAGGCCTCGAGTGCTAAACTTCATTTTCTAGGAGTAAGGATAAATTAATGTGCATTCCTACGCCAAACAGTGACATGAAGAATCGGTGTTATAGGCACAGTGTCCAAGAGAAAACCCAAAATAGAAAACATATCTAATTTAGCCAGAGTTTTCTAGCATTATTGGGATTGCTGCTTGATAATGATGTCTGTTTTCAATATCTTCAAAAGTTTTCCAAAGATAATAAAGAGGTTTCAAGAAAATTAAATAGCATTGTTGTCACAGCATTGTTCTCACAGTAAGGCCAGTTAAGTCAGCGATTTTAAATGCTACTTCTCACAGAAAAAATACTGCTTCCCAGAAGTCTCTAAACCAACTGCATCTTACATGAACAAACAGTAAACCCACATTTGAGACTGCTTAGATTATAGTAGTAACTCTGAAGAAACTAAGGGATGTGAAAGTGGGAAGTCTGGTTTTTTACAATCCATCTCAAATAGTTTCTGTCTAAAGTAGGAATCCAGTCTCTATATTCTCCCTGTATAGTTAAAAGAGAGAAATAAACTCCCCTGGAGGTCAGAATCTCTCCTGGGCGTGTGACATTAAATGCACAGAGACAATGTGACTATCCCTCGATTACCTCAACCTCTTAAAGAGTTTGTTGGTGAACTACACCTTTTCCAACATAATGTCAGATTAATGTTTTTTGAAAGATGATTAAATACATTCACTATGCTGGATAACAGACAGCTATCATGTCAGTTTTATGTCTCGCACACAAAAACTGCTTCAGCATCACAGACCTCTTTAGTGGTGACTCCACAGACATATGAGAGACAAAATAGAAACAGTATAGCCATTTTGGATAAAATAAAGCAAGCCACTTCTATAGGCTGTCACCAGCAAGAAAGAAGGCAGTCTGCCTCTTGGTTAGACTCATACCAAAAAGCACAAATGACCCCATCAACTCTTCATAGAATCATAGAATGGTTTGGATTGGAAGGGACCTTTAAAGGTCATTTAGTCCAACGCTCCTGCAATGAGCAGGGACATCTTCAACTAGATCAGGTTGCTCAGAGCCCCCTCCAACCTGACCTTGAATGTTTCGAGGGATGGGACATCTACCACCTCTCTGGGCAACACGTTCCAGTGTTTCACTCACCCCCATCATAAAAATTTCTTCCTTACATCTAGTCTGAATCTACGCTCTTTTAGTTTAAAACTTCTACCCCTTGTCCTATTGCAGCAGGCCCTGCTAAAAAGTCTGTTCCCATCTTTCTTATAAGCTCCCTCTAAGTACTGAAAGGCCACAATAAGGTCTCCCTGAAGCCTTCTCTTCTCCAGGCTGAACAACCCCAACTCTCTCAGCCTTTCCTCATAGGAGAGGTGTTCCATCCCTCTGATCATTTTTGTGGCCCTCCTCTGGACCCCACTCCAACAGGTCCATGTCTTCTAAAACTCTTCTAATACTGCAAACAGAAAAAAAGACTTGGACATCATGAACAAAATGTGAGAAAATATTACTGAACATTCATATGACTAAGAGACTAGAAAAAGAGTGCATGTGGATCTGTGTGCAGGTGTCTGTCTAAGACAACAGTCTAGCACATAACAACCACAGAAAACATTTCTTTCAAAGGAATATAATTTTTTTAAAAATACTGTCCACCATTTATATTACTGTGTTTAACTTCAGTTAACTATGATATTGCCGTCCCGTGCAAAGCGTAACACTGATGAAACCTGCTGCTTCTAAGGAGGGCTGAAACGCAGTAAAGGGAACAATGATGTCAAGACTACTTCTGACGAAAATGAAAAATTTCTAAGTGTAATGTACTGGCACAGTGGAACAAAAAGCAGATTAACAGAAGACTTAGCACCTAGACCTACAAACTACAAAATACAGCAGAAAAGCTGACAAATCTATTTCACTCAGAAGGCGCAACAACTACATCTAGACAATCTATCAATGTTTCCTCCCAAACTTTAAAGTACTTTCATCCTATTATTCTCTGCCTTCCCAGCCACCAGTACTGTTGGTGACTATTTATGCCACGCTTGTGCCTCGCCTTTATGTGTCCACATCAGTCTATCCAAGTACCAAGAAATATAGGTATCAATTATCTCTTAAAGTTGTTGCCTTTCATTTTGGAGGTACGTAGAACCTTTCTTCAGCTTTTAGCCACCAGACTTTATTATAACAAATAGGGTCTCTTTCTGAGCTGCCATGTGCAAACTTAATAATGAAAGCTGGAAGCCTAGCACTGAGGGTGTCAGATTTGCTGGCTCAGCTGGCTGTGTTGTCCATGGGGACTGCAGTCCAGGAGCGTATGATACTAGAGAAAACAAAGTGATTAAAACTACCTGCATGTTGAAGGAAGTGGAGGACAGGGAAGATGGATGGCAGAGAAGTTTTTTGACCCTCCCCTCAGGACCCTCCTGTGTGAGAAATGGGCTGAGCCCTTCCTTTGGGCGGCTACAATAGGGATGCAATGGGAAACATGAGCTGAAATCTCAACAAATAGAGTAATTCCGGTAGAAAAACCATGTCAAAAACTAATGGTAATACTTTACACTGAGAGAATGAGTACAGAGTCCTGAAGTATATTTGACTTATGTGGTAACTGCACCAGTAAATATCATAGATAGGGCTTCACAATAATTATATGTCCTTACAGCTCACCTGATAATTACTCCCAATTCAGTCTCTGAGTATTTATTATGTATCTGCTCTGAGGTTTAGAAGATGAGACAGTTATATAATTTGATGGTATTTTTCAGGGCTAAACCCTACTATTACATGGTGCGGTACTTACCACGAATCACCACCAGTATGGCCTACACAGATGTTGGTTCTGAGCAATAAAATTCCACATGATTGCAGAGCTGAGTCAGAATGCAATAGATACTTTTTTTTTTTTAATGCCCAATGCACGTCTGAATTTTAAAATATATGCCCAGGAATGTTGTATTCTCTTTTTAGGCATGCTTTCAATTAATTTCACACAGATAATTTGCTGGCAAAAGCATTTGCTGAAAGAGCAAATTTTAAGCTGGGATTACACATTATTTATTAAAAGAAATATTTTGAGTGTATGTGAGTAAGAATTCACACCTAAGCTCTGATTTTCAGAAAGGCATTTGCCCACTGATGGAAAAGTTATTTCTTGCATGATCTGTGCTTTTGATCAGAAATCCGTTTTGAATATAAAAAAATTGTGAACAGTTGCCAACAAAAAAAGCTGCAGATGAAGAAGTATTCAGATAAAGTTATGCCCTCAAAGGCTGCTCTACTGCACTGAGTACAAGAATACAACTCAGGAAGCCTGATCTCTTGCAATCCCTGAAGGAAATTCACTTAAACTCCCATGCCTGTTTCCCTCTTTGGTCTCTTCCACCTATTTAGATGGAAAGATCTTTGTTTCAGATCTGTACTTGCTCACTGCCTGAATGAATGGGCCTAGCAACACAGATCCAGTAACAGACCCACCACTGCTAGTCATCATGGTAATATAAATCATGAAGGTATGACTTCTAACACAGCATATACATGTGGACAGAAAAATTGACTTTAATCAAATAGCCTATTCTTTACGAATGAAGGCTCTGAGCTGTAACTACTGGAGAGACTAAGCCTCCTCTTTTGCGCTACTGCAGCACATGAGGTCCGACGAAGTACTTCTACTAATCATTACTACTACTGGATTACAGCTGGGCCACTGAATTCAACCAAAATCAACTTCCTTTCAGTACCCATCATCTCTAACCAGGGAAAGAATCCCTGCCAATGAGTTTAGTAAAGATGATCAAAAACATCCGTCTAAACTTTTTTCAAAGAATAACAGCATATTTTGGTCTAAAAAGAATATGTTTTTCTTTTAACCATTTAAAAAGATCTGCCTACCAGAAATGAAAACCAATTGTTTTCAGCAACAAAATTCAAATGTAGAAAAAAGGCCGTGGAAACAGTTCTACTTTGCAGGCTTGAAATACTGGAATATTACACAGTTGTGCACAAAATGTTAGTAAGCACAAAGCACGTTACAATTTTGCAAGCAGCCAGTTCTAGACCTGAAAGTCCAAATGGCTTTTCTGCTAATTATTTGGTACAATTTCTGGGGGTGTGAGACAAATCCTTCCAAATGTTGGCCCCTCCAAGCCTATGCGAATTTGCTTTCAGGACATGGCGGTGATTCTTTTAGCACGGAGATAGTATTTTGAAGCAAAAATCTTGTAAATTTTAAGGCTGTTTATTCTTCGTTTATGTATCTAGCGCTCAACATGGACATACCAGAGTGACTCCAGTGAAGAGCTATGAATATGATGAAGGGGTTGGAGCATTTGACATACGAGGAGAAGCTAAGACAGCTGGGATCATCTAGCCTTAAGAACAGAAGGCTCAGGGGGATCTTATCAATATATATAAACACATGATAGGGGGAAATAAAGAAGACTGAGCCAGACTCTTCTCAGTGGTGCCCAGTGGCAGGACAAGAGGCAATGGGCACAAACTGAGATACAGGAAATTCCACTGAAATATAAGAAATGCCATTTTTACTGTGGAGATGATCGAAAACTGGCACAGGTTGCCCAGACAGGATGTGGAGTCTTCATCCTTGGAGATATTCAGAACCTGACTGGACACAGCCCTGAACAACCTACTCTAGCTGATCCTGCTTTGAGCAAAGGGATTGAACTACACGATCTCCAGAGCTGGCTTCCAACCTCAACTATTCTGTGATTCTGTGAAAATTAAGAGATTCTGTTGCCATGCGGAGCTCACGGAAATTGTGCTATGCTTTACTGACATGTGCAAGTCTTACTGAAACAGATATTCAAATAATAAAATAAGATGTTTTGATTGCAGATCTTTGAAAAAAAGATTTCTGAAGGTGGACCTGAAATGAACACATTTCACGTAATGTTGATCAAGCGAAAAAACCACTGTGCGTAAAGCTGCACTACAGACTGAATATATCTATATATCTCTATGCATTCTTATGCAAGATGTACAATGTATTTTTGTCTTTCTCATAATAAGCCCTTGTCACAGTATGACATGCTTGTAACATCCCAATCTTTCAGCTAAGACTGGAAAGGCTGGAAAAGAGTTATGGCTGACTCACTGCCTCTGAATTTAAGGGAGATGATAGGAATGGCTCTCTGGGATGCAGAATCTAATCTAAGGCACAGACTGTGCAGTCTTCAAAAAGAAAAGCCAAATGTGGAGAGTTTAAAAATAATTTGTATGTTATTTTAGAATTTGCTTTGTAAATAAAATAAAATTATTGAAAGGGAGGAGAAAAGAACTTCACATAGTACCCTAGTCTGGGAATGTAAAGAAGGAGAATGCATACTCAGAAATCTTACCTTCTCTTGTTATATCCCCTCCTGAACTAAGAACTGATCATTGTATGTGATGACTCCACTGTAAGAGTTTGTAAAGAAATTTACCCTAATTCTTGAACAAGAGATGTGAGCTTCAAGGTTATTGGGGAACAGTTTCAGTGTCATGCACCCAGAGACAATTTTTTTTCCATGTTCATTCAGGGGCAATTTTAGAAGCACTTACGTAAGCTAGGTGTCTCCATACAATTTTTAAAAAGTTTTGACCTCTTTTTTCTCCTCCCAGCTCAGTGCTGGACTTCTCCAAAAAGAGACAATTATGGACAGAGAAGCACAGCACATTATTCTGACTTGGTTATATACATTCATTTTGAGGTAGTCCTAGGGTTACAATTGCAACATAGATCCAGAGAACACTCTTTTAGCTCAACCATTTTACATACCTCCCCACCTCCCTACATCCATACTTATCACCATATCATCAGAACACCAATTATAGTAAGTCTTGCTGTCGTAAAATTATTGAATAATTTAGGTTGGAAGACGCCATTAAAGATCATTTGCTCAAAGCTTCAAAGTTAGATTGGGCCTTGCATTGTTGGATTTTGCTTTGTTAAAGGTGCCTATTTCTCAGCACAGCAATTATGAACCACATTATGCTTGGTGAAATGGCTTTTTTAAACATTTGAAAATTAATTCTGAGGATTTCTATAATAAAATTGTCAGCCATTTGTTATGCAATTACTGCTGAGTTCATGTTGGTGATATTTGCCACTTTTACTTTTGCCAACTTAGCAATGTGCTTTTATATAAAAAAATCTAATTAACAAAATAAACCAAGTTATCTGCATGGAGGAGATACTGAAACAGTATCACCTGAAGAACAATTACCAACCTCTCTCTTTCTTTTCTCCCACTGGAGATAACCATCTTATCACCCTTTCTTCCCCTGCTCACTACAGCTGGTGTTTCCCTCAGTGCATATAGTCAAACATGGAACAATTGTGCTCAGTTCATATTCACTTTTGAACATTCTTGTTTCTATTCCAGACCTGAAGATTTTACTTGCTCAAAGCTGGCCAGGTTTTCCATGTCCATCAAGTAAGTCTGAAAAAATACTGTCTCTTCCGAAAATCCCTACTTTTCTTATGCCCCTACATGATCCCAGTTATGACTGCCTTGCTGTTCTAACAAGACATCTGCAACACACTGTGAAGTCCTCCATAGTTTGGGTAAATCCTTGGCTTTAAGATAATGTCAAAATTTGTTGAAATTTCAATATAACTAAGTTTTCACTGTTGATGCTATTTTAAATCCTCCCTGTATTTTTCTTAGAAAAAGGATGGAGAGAGTTTCGACAACTGAGTCCAGTCAGCTCCCGTTTCTGCGAGCTAGGGCATGGCCCTCAGATGCCTGGAAATCTGCCAAAGCAGCTGTCATCGGGGGAGAGCTCAAGCGCCCCTTGCCTATGGTTAAGCTCTGCTTGTACAGTGATGAAAGTCAGAGTTAGAGGAGATCCCCAGGTGCGAAAAGAAAAGATATTTGCAACTGATCATCTTAACAAGTATTAGATCCACGCTTCCCTACTCCTGATGCTGCACTGGATTCACAACCAGGAAATATGAAGAGCTGTTATCCAAAAATGAAATGCTGTTTTGGGGGAGAGGGTTCTTTTCTATATCTTATCTATTTGTGGGATATTCACTTCCAATTTTTTTCTCTAATCTGTTCCAAATAGTAGGTCAAGCCTACACGCATCTGACAAGAAACTTTCGGCAAGTGAACATATGCTGTGGAAAGAGCTTTATCCAAAGTCATCTCTATTGTTTATGTGGTGGAAGTATATAACAAAAAAGACACTATTTCTCTGTGCATATGTGGCTAGGTATTTAGCCATGTACAGAACTGGCTCACTGGGAAACTTTTCCTTTATGACCACATAAATCTTTTTCATTAAAATCAGAGTTATTTATGCTTAGGACTACCTGTGCTTGCACCAGACCTGGTGGGCTAGAAGAAAACCCTGCCAAGACCACAGACTAACCCATCTCTCCAGGGATTCCTAGTTTGCCATAAGGAGTGGCTTAAGAAAGCAGTTTTTTGAAGTCAGGTTATGAGTCCCTGTGGGCCTCCTGTTTATTTTATAAAGGAAAAATTCATGCTACCTCTTTACCATATAACCCAACACCCATAGACAAGAGGAAATGCTTTGAGAAATTTACAGAAACTTATCTCTGAAAATTGCAGAATCTTGTACACCTTGCTCATGCTGCTGCATGTCCATTAAAGAAAGACAACTCCCTAAGATTTTGTCCTGAAGAGTATCATTCTAGGAATGAAACACAACAGTAGACATTGAAAATACAACATTCATAAAATCCTGAGCAAATATTTGTGCTAATGAAGGTTAAGGAGTTGTCAGTCCTGAAAACTGTAGTCCTCTATTTATCGACAGTCTAATTTCAATGCAGGCAGCTGGAGTGGAAGCTTCCCTACACTGGCCTGCCAATGCTTTCAACCCTGACCTAAAGAGACCCTCTCTAGAAGCAAGAAATAATTCATTCTTTATGCTTGTTTGGCTCTGGATTTATTTCAACCAAAGGCTGCCAATTCCACTGAGTCTGTACACAGTGGTTTTATAATATGGTCTACAGTCAACTGGGATCTGAACTGAGACCACCTAAGTCATTCCATTAAAACAACACACTGTAGTAGAAATAGAGTGCTGGGAGCAAAAGGCCAGAGCTGTTATCCACTTCAGCTTATTTTTGTGATTGGAAGGTGGTTGCAAAGGAAAGGAAAGCCAGCTGAGTCACACCTAATAGCCTTGAAAATTGCATAATAAAAATTAGGAGGAAAGGTCAGATAGCACTAGAAAATAGTTTGGACCTTAATATACTTGCATCACCTATTCTTTTAAACACAAATATTCCCTATACCTTTTATGAAATGAAGTGCATTCTTCTTGATGTCAGAATTCACTTGCTGTAGGCTTGTTGAGTCTGATGCAGCATCCATTAGTAGTAAGTAGAAATCTCTCCATTGACTGAGACAGTGACTTATCAGCTCCTTTTTTATTTAGGCCAGCTTTCAGAAATGGATGTGTCAGTATTTCAGGATCTAACTTTTGTTTTCTGCTTAAGGAGTACGATTGTCAGAAATTACCAAGCACTCTCCTTCTGAAAACTAGCCCATTTAATGCCAGGCTGTAGCCAACCAGACTTATAGGCGCATCTGTCACTTCCGAAAAGCAGAGATTCAAATAGCTCCAATCTGAAGCCCAGTCCCACCTTTTCTGAAGTTGTTGGCAAAACTGTTCAGTAAGAGGTTGTGTCAAAAGGCCCGCATTAGACAAACAGTATTTCTGTCAGTCTCCAATATGGCCTTTAGTTTGTTCTTCCTTAGGTGTGCATGGAAACAGAAATTTTCCACTGTTCAGAAGGGTGAAGAGTTTACTTGCACTATGCTCATGCCATCTGCTGTAAGAACACACCTGCTACTCCAAAACGTCAGCTAGGAACACAGTTCCGTTTTATAAGACTCATTCCTCCTGTAGTTAGAAGTTAATTTCACTGCTGACATTTGTGAAGCACAGGCTCATTTCATGATATGACTAGAAGGGGAAAGAATCAGGTGGCACAAAAAAAATTAGTTATTTGCTAAAAATGGTTTATCTATACGATTTGTGACAACATCTATTGCTTTTGGAAGCATGCTCATCATAACCTCTTACACCTAACTAAATAATATGACAGGAATTTGTAAAGCAAGCAAGGTAGTAACACCCTCCAGTAGAATAGCATGAATAGAAAAACTCCTGGAAACTAAACAAAAACCTCAGCAGTTATGTATTTAATCCTGCTAAATTCAACATAAAGATGCACTGATATCAGTAGTGTTGGATTAATCCCATAACTGTTTTTATTTGCTCAGAAATATACAGTTCAGGTGGGATTCTTTAAAAAAAAAAAAAAAAGACAGGGACAGATTTTCTTTTTTTATTTTTCAGATCACTTCTATAGCTCCTTTCTTCAGAACTGATTATGTGCATGACAGAGGCCTTGATACTATCTAGAACACAAGCTACTGCTACAGTCAGAACATGGGTCCATACAGTTTCCTTTGATTTTATTTCATAGAAAGACAACTTTGACCAAAGAATCATATTGATATCACATTGAACTATCTTTATGGAGTAAAAGTAAGTATGCCTCTAAAAGTTTGCAAGATTAGACCCAAACCAAAAGGATAACTGGAATTTATTTCTGTAATTCAAAGGAGTGAACAACACCCCAAATATGTTTTGACAACGTATTTCCATCCTTTTTCCCTGTTATTCAGACATCCTGACACAGTTAACAAGTTCTGCTACTTGTTATTTTCCACCTCATATCAGTACAGAGCTGGAGCTTTGATACTTAGTCTAATTGTTTCCTCTTGCCTCACCCCACACCTGTATCCACTTAATGTCTCAGGAAAGCAACAGAACTGTAGAGTACATTGCAGAAAATGGTGTACTTATATTGAAAGTAAGGCCATAATATCAGATATGGAATTGTTAGGCAGCATAATATGAAGCAGTTGAAAGGAAGAATTATCAGCCACAAAGACAGTAGAAAGGACCAAAGCGGTATGCCTGCCTGGTTAGCCGTAATTGGGCAGAAACCATCACTGTATCTTTTAAGAAAGGGAGAAAAAGTGAGCTTTTTGTAACACCAAGTGCAACAAAAATAATCCTTCTTAATAGTAAGCCACCCATATGAAACAGAACTTTATGTCAATTATTCTATTTGGAGAGAGGGAAATACAGTCACAGATTTTTTTCAGCTACACTCAATATTTACTTTGAAACATATTTGACATTTTTGCTAAACAAGTCCTGGCTTTTAATTATTCAGAAATCTCTCTAATGCTTTATATTTTGTGTGTGTTTCCCTTACTACTTTTTCAAACTCAGAATACCATGTAATCTTCAAGCAAGCAAACTCACACTATTTCTCATGGCTCTCTGACGGACATCAGCATGAATCTACATTGTTTTGGATTCACCCCTAGCAAAGGTGGAATCAAAATTAGGAACACACATCCACTTTTACTCATTATAATAAATCTGGGCTGGCTTATACATGCTGGAAAGTTTAAACTATAGATTTCACCTCCTGAGGAAAAAAATAAATTCAACTACTGAAAGAAAACCCCAGCCCAAAAAGGACCCAATGGGTCTCACCTTCCCTTACTTACATGAACCCCCTACTCCAAACCCACAGCTGGTAGCGAAACCTTACTGAATTCTGATAACCAGTAAATCACTGGTTAGATATGGGTGGCAAATGGTGTCACATGCAAGTAGAATAACTGGCTCTATTTCACTGTTGGCTGTATTTCCAGGTTGAGGATTAACTAAGCTGCTGATCAGTTCAGGTCAGACTGGGCTAACTGCAAAATCATGTAGTATTGTATGCTCACAAGGTCGTCTTCCATCAGAAGCAATCTGCCCATTTTTGCATACTGGGTTGTTGATAAGATTGACTGTACCTGAGCTAACTTCTGCAGCGGTACTCGCAAGTCTTTGTACTGAACTTGTGATTGCTCTGGAAGGGTTTACGGGTTTGTGCACAACATGGTGTGAATGCACAGGGCAGCCCAAGCAGCTCACCTGAGCCTGACCTGGTGAAGCAACTTCCTCAGCCCCCAGTACAACTGTTGAAGTGGGGGTGCACCTCTGCATGGCTCTGCAGCTGCTGCTGGGCTCCAGGTTGGTCTACCTGTTCCAGCCAAGGGCTGTCCATGCCAAGGCTGGACCAGATGTATGCAGCGACATTAGAGTGAGGAGGTACCGTACAGGTCTACAATATCATGAATGAATGTGTGAGAGTACGTACAAACCAACAGTTCTCTTTCTCTCGCACCCTAGGATTAAGAGGCCACCAAATGGAGGGAGCGAGAGCCAGGATGAGACAAACAGGAGGTGGCAGTTCTTCAGACAAGAGACAGTAGGCGAGGGTAGACGAGAAGAGTACATGGAAGAGATATCCACTAATGGCTACAGAGCAGACAAACCACACCAGGCTTAGGAAATTCCCCTGAGCTGGAAACAGTGCCAGGAAGTATCACATGCTCCTGCCCTGCTTGTTCTCTTCCCTAGATACTTAGGGCTATTACTGGAGACTGGACACCAGGCAAGATGGACCCATACTCTGAAAAAGTACTGCTGTTCTTACTATCTAAGAGGAGTCCCTCTAGCATGTTCCCTATGGCCTACATACTCTGGTTTTTCCCCATTAGTAACAGATTATTCCATTCCGCACTTTTCCTGGATAATTAAGAAATGATTTTACTCATAAGGCAGATGAGATATTTCTTAAGCACTCTCCTTTTTAGCATTCCTGCTCCTAATTCCACAGAAATAAACTTGCATATTTGACTCCCCTCCACTTTCACCCAACAGCTTTCTGACTGAAAACAAAACCACTTTTCTAGATCATTAAGGGTGGACTAGACTCATAATACAGAATGCAAAATTAGGTATGTATATTGGAAAATACTGGCAAATATTTTTTTTAAAAGCCTAACTTGCAAGATTTTTAAATAACTTTAAACAAGTTTTTATAATATAAAATAAAATTTGGGGTGCAATGGAGTTTTATTTCAGAATTTAAAAGGAAAATTTCTTTTCCTTTTACTTAGTGTGGGTTTAATTGCCACTGAGACAAATATTACATGCATGCTATATATTTTACACATCTATGCATTCTGCTTATATCCATAATACCAGTGGAATAAATCCTGCTCCTTGCTGCATGTAATACCTCTGTTCCTGGTGGCCTTCTGAAGGTGCTTTCTGCTTTCCACAGAGGACCTCAGCTCCTAAACTCAGGTGCTCTGAATCACTTCTTGGTTAAAGTTCATAGTCATTCCTATTACTAACTTAAGCCTGAACGCTGAAGCTTTGGAGAACCTCTTTCCCTCATACCCATAAGGGGGTGGCTTTGTGCATCAAGTCTAAAACACTTCTGGTTTTTGTTTCATTTAGGATCAGCAGATATTTTTTGCAGTTCTCTTCCCAAAATGAAGCATGAACAGTTTCATTTAAAGACAATCAAAATCATGTTTAAATCGCAACTATTTCTTGTATTTTACCCCTTTTTTTCCAAAAATCTAAGTGAAATGTATGTGTATTTAATTTCAAAATATTGTTTCTCTGTCTGAATAAGTTTTCTGATTTCTCTGTGAATTTGCTTATTATTCCAGATTACGTAAACGTGATTTTTCAACTAATGAACAGTTTGTGAAATCTTGCCCAACACCAGTAGCGAAGGCTAGAAATCTAGTGGGCTAGAAATCAGGAGGCAGTGTTCTCTCCCTAGGGAGGCCAGCTGAATACCATGCTTCCCTGCCTGTAAAGTAGGGATACACATCTTTTGTCTATCTGAATGGCAAGGGAGAGTCTCAACCTCTCAGTCTCTCTCTCTTTCTCTCTGTATAGAGTGTAGAGCAGTTAATGCAATAGACCCTGACCTAAAAGCTACTGTAATACAAATTAATACTAGTTTTCCACAACCACTTCAGTAATGCTGCCTAAATATATTTTTTGACCACACTACCATCCACAAAACAAATGCATCACATTAGAGATTTTCACCACTTGTATTGCAATTACCACAGTGAAGTAAGTCTTTTAAGAATCTTAGCGATATAAAAAGAAAATAGCATCATCTTGTTCAATGCCAGCTCCTCTGCTAAAATATTCATCACCTAAGTGATAGTTACGTGCTTTTTCTATGTGTAAAATGCAAAAGCTTTGCTTCTGGCAGACTATGTTCTTACTATGTTTAAACCCGTGTAAAGCAGCCATAATTATTAAGCGTGGACAGCCAAAAATAACAATAAATTTTAACAGAGTATATATTTTTACTCAAGTTATGTATAGAATTTTTTAAAAAGAAAATTAAGAAAATCTCAGAACTGCAAAATACAAGCCTAGACATCTGAACTTATCAAGTATCCATTACGTTAAAATAAAATGCAGCTATAGTTATCAAATAAATGAACTGACATTTATTTTTATTACTTGTTACTATTGGTACAATTTGTTATTATTATTTAATGGATATTTGTTATTATTGTTGTTTACAAGGAAACGATGCTTGTGCAACTGTGCTGTCTGTCCATCTGTCAGTCCTTCTACTTAGTCGCTTTTGAATCCACTGGGCAATCCCAACTCACTTAACTAGAGGGCAGAGGTATCAAAGATAATTACATTCCTGCAAGTTTTGTGAAAATTGGCAACTAAATAGAGAGAAAAGAACCAGACTGGTATTGCCAACTGGGAAAGGCTGCAACATTAGTGCAAGAGCTACCCGCTTTACCTGGCGTACCACCTGCTCAGCATGCAGGAAAGAAACAGGACTTTCTGCCAAAAGCACAGCCAAGAAGCCACCACAGCATAGATGGCTTCCATCTTCATAGGACATCAGGGACACAGGAGGGGCATGGTTGGGGTCAAGGTCATAAAGGAGACAGAAGTAGCAGGGGTTATTGTGGTAGCGTGTGGGCATGGGTAGGGAGAAAGAGTTTCACTGACCATGAGAAAACAGGTCCCAAACCACAGTTACTATCTGACTCCTGAATCGTTCTTTTTGATAACAGAACCATAACAAAGTTTCATTATGGATACAACCTGAGCAGTTCTACATAAGAAATATGCAGAAGTAAAATCATCAGAGTGCTTCACCAGATAAGCTCCTGGATCAAGCAAAAAGTTAAGTCAACTTCTGAAATAAAAGGAATTAATGAGCAGAACTTGGTGTGTGTGTGTATGGTATTACATAAAGGGATTAATTTCAAATAAAGCATTCTGTTACATCCTCCTTGGTCATTCTGTATCCATAAAGGAGGTAGAATTTATCTTATCAGAATGACCAGTCTTCTGGTATTTGTCTTTCCTGTAAAGCCTGTTAATCGCTCTGCTGCTTCCAATGATGCAGCAGTTAAGGGTTCAAGTGTCACCATAGATGCCCCACACAAATCCAGCTAAAGCGAAGAAGATTAAATTCATGAGTAATTTTCCCTTGAAAGGGCACTGACCTAATATGCTGCCATTTGTGCTCCTGCCAAGAAATTCTGTTCATTTCAGGCCAATGCTCTAGAGATTTATAGGGTCGAAACCTTATGGCTTGAAGATACAGTTTCAAGTGTTGCATGAGACCTAATGAGATCCACACGATTGCACCTCTCTGCAAAATTGCCTTAGCTCCACTCTGCTCAGGCACTTTACCCTGAATCCCACTATCTGCACTGACTTGGTTCTAGGGATTTTCCAAGGCATGCTATAAAACTCCTGGCTTTGCTTGGATATGTAGGAGTGAGACAGAGCTCATGGTTTGGTAAGAAGATGAAGAAGAGTGCTTAGACTGGGTAGGTTTTGTTGCTGTTACAATAGCTATTCAAAACACCTGCCAGCTTTTGTTTATTGGTACACTCTCTTCATATTCTGACCCTGAGATTTAGGGACAAGAGGAATTCTTACTGTAGGTCAGTTCAATCATGATCATTCTGGATCCGACGTCTTTTATAACTGGGCACAGAAAACTAGGGTTATCCGGGAATTTCATTTAAGTTCCCCATAACGTCAGGCATCTAGGGAACAGGCAATGGCCTGGATTTTTTCTTTTTCTTACTGTGGTAAATTATAGTTGTGGCTTTTGGGGTTCTACTACAAGTTTTGCGTTTGTTTTGCTGACAAGCATTTTGTGGCTCATGGCATTTAGATGCATCTGGAATAGATGTTCTCTGAACCCTTCTGAACTATGTATCTCTTGCAATTGACTTCAGCTGATGGCCCTGGTGGACTTTTCTAGCTGTATATTGCTATATTCCTGTTATTTGTTGACTGAGGTTGCTCAGACAACAATTCAATGAGGTGTCATGCTACAGAAGTACCTGGAATTAAAAAAAAATAAATCTAAAAGCTTTGTAAGAATAAAAGGATCATTGTCTACATTAAAAAAACATGAATGGCAACTATAACTGTAGCTAAACACAAATAACTAAATTAGTTATTAAGCAACTGTATTTCTTTTTGCAAGTATATTTTTCCTTTCAAATTTTCTAATCAGTCAATCAATGTAGAAATTACTTAAGGTTGCATTTGTGCTAAAAAACCAAACCCAGAGCCTTGATCTGAATAAAATTTTAGGTCTATGGGGTTTTTATTTTATTTCGAAATATCTTGCTCTGAGACCTATTAAAACACTCATTGTTTCAAGGCACGATGTTTGATGTTCGTAAAGCGTATTAGACAGATATTTACATGCTTTATATTAAAAAGGCAATGACTGGCTTCACAAAGAACCATACAAATACCTTTTTAATTGAAATCTTTCCATCTCCCCTACTTTCAAGTCCCCAAAGGTACCAAGCTATGAATTTCAATGAGGGCTTTGCAAAACAGTATTTAATTAGTGCTTTTCTGTCAGCCTTTCTCCCATCACTCACCTAACCATTCTTGTTTCTACAGTGACGCGTAACAGCAATTTACACACATGATACAAAAGGAGCAACATTCTTTAACAGATAACAAGAGTCTGAAACATCAGTTCAACCTAATTGTGGTATGGCTGTTTTTTAAACCCATATGGAATAGTGTCTGTTTTTATTACAGAGGTAGCAGACCTTTATTCATTAAAAAAAAAAAAAAAAGAGTAATTCTGTACCTGATGGAACCAAAAGCTTCAACACAGAGCTACAAAGCATAATCTGAGAATTAATCCCTTGTTTTAGAAATGCATTGCTGAGTAGTTCCTTGTAACGGAAGCCGTCTGTTCTATCACTATTGCATTTCAGGTGCCAATCTAAAAGTATCACCATGAAAAAGTGTGACTAAAGCTGAATCACAGCAAATGATGCAGTTGGTCACAGGACAGTATTTTGACCAGCTTGCAGACACTCTGCAGTCTCTTTTGGTTGAATGTTAATTGATAAGTTCTCTCCCTAGCTGAAGAAGTCTCTTGCATTCCTTGCCAAGCAAACCCTAACACAGCAAAGTTCACAATTAGCACCTTCTATACCTTCTGGCTAAAAAGGAGACTGGCCACTAAGCCTGGCTTCAGTAGTTCATGATGTTATCCTCTTTCAGTGGGACCACAGCAAGGTGATACACCCAGGCTCAAAACCTTTAGTGCTTAGGAAATGCTAGTGCTACACAACGAAAAACTTCAGTGCATTACCTAAATTAGGCACATCAGACGTCCCCTTCATATTCTATACTGGCTTGCCACCTAAGTGTCATCAAATTCTTGTTTCTTATCTTAAATGACTTCTACACCCAGTTTCTCATAATCTTCAAAGGAATTAAAAAATTCCTAGTGTGAATGCCCCAGCTAAAAACTCACTTCTTCATCAAGGTGTAATTCTCCCTGAGAAAGGTAAAGTTGGTTTATGACAGAGACACATCATTCCTTGAGGTGAATGGAAGAAGGGGAAATGAATTATGTGATCCTGTACACACTTCTTGTGGAAAAGATGAGAATACAAACAAGCAATATGCGATAGAAATAACTGCTATTGATGATGCAGATTAATATTGCAGTGTTTTTGTATTAAGATGATTAAGAGGATACAGTAGCATATATGGAAAGGAATAGCATCAGAGGAGACTAATGCTGCTTGATCTTCACCCTGGAAATGTAAATTCAACTCTTGAAGTAAACTGTAGAAAGAGGTCATTCAGATGAATGTTCCCATACAAAGTCTTTAAACTAATTTCAGAATGAATGACAATTTCTTGCTCAGACAAGGGGTCAGAAATGGAGTAAAAGGGATGCTACCAGCAATTAAGAATGAGGAATTTTGAGAGGTGTGATGAAGGGTATTTATTCACACTACACCTACCTTTGCATAATATTTCTCCTTCTTTCAAACACCTTCTTAACATTACACTAAATACATTCAGAAACCAGAAGAGTAAAGCAGTAAAATATTTTCCAGCATCTGATGGCAGGCAGAATTGGGAAAAGATGTGGTAATATCCACAAATAAGAATAAGACCCATGAAGAAAGCTGACAGTATTGCATGAATTGCTCATTACGGTACACCTTTCTGTCCTCAGTCTCGGCTACAACTTGTGAGTCAGCATCCACTAATTTTGGTAAAGAGGGAGCAGAGAAGAAAATAAAACTAGCAGTAAAAGCCACAAGGCACCACAGGAGGGTGCTACACACAGTCACTGTATTCATCTAGCAGGAAGAGTTGAAGGCAGTATGACTATGCTTTCCATAGTTTAAAAGCAGGAATAAGTCCTTTTCTCTCATAGCATCTCAGAGTGATTCCATTTACTTGTAATCAGACACTCAAAATAAAAGGGCAACACTAGTATTAGCCTGAGATCTGTGTTGGTCGTAATGATACTGTCAACTGAGGCCCGTTGCTAACATTGTAAGGAGTGGAATTAGCTTAGCAAATGACTGAGCCAATGCAGAGAGTTTAATGATTGTATAAATATTTTATTGTGCTTACACTGTGTTAGAGAATAACTCCTCTCTACCTCAAAACATCGGCAGTTATTCTTTACATGCTTAATATCAAGACATCTTCAGAAGACTCCAGGATTCTTAGAATGAAATTGCTATGTGAAGGGATATACACTTTTACGAATCAGCATGTAACAATACACTGACTCTCTACAAGTACAGATATATTTTACTGTGCCCAGATATATTTTCTTTCACACTTTCCACCTACTTTTCAGTGGATAAACAAATCCACAGCACTGTACTGTATACAATACAACACAGTTACCACTAACTACTTTTTTACTGAGGCTGTTTTTACAGCAATTTAAAAGAATAATTTTGAACTACTCATCCTCTTCCCCTCTCAACAAATAAAAGTAAGGTTGTACTGCTATACAGAAACTGACGAATGTAACAGGGGCAGAAAGGATCCCAAGAGATTTCTCCTAACTTTCTGGGGTATACGTAACTCCCTTCTATATGCCAGCGAGGGTAAGAGAGCTCACCATAGCAATCTGATGGAACTTGCAGGTCCCTGGCAATACAAAAACTGCATGTACTTTCTTTAAAGTATCTTCTAGCACAATGGAGGATCTGTTGTCCAACTGCCCAAATAAGTATGACATAACCTCCCCAGAACCTGCCTCTTCATTGCTGCATTTCAGTGGGGCTTCTGTTCAGAGTCCCTGGGTATGGAAAAAAAGGTATGCTAACCCACAGAGGCGGCTGAACTACTTGCCTCCTCTTATGCAGGGAAAGGGAAGATAATGTAAGGGAGACTTCCAAGCAAGGATCTGGAATTCTTCCTCTTCCCCCCTATCCCTTTAACATCACTCATCCTGTTTTCTTCTGTCACTCTCTGACCCCAATCTAGTTACATCTTCCTGAGGTGTCTTCCCTCTTTGTGTTGGTTTTCTTGCTAACTCCCTTAATCATAGAATCATAGAATATCTCGAGTTGGAAGGGACCCATAAGGATCATCGAGTCCAACTCCCAACTTAATGTAGTGTTGGCCAACAGCTACTGCATTGCCAGCTTTCTTCTGTCATAATATCCCTTGCAAGTTACCACTCCAGTTTTCCTCTCTTTACCTACAGAGTAGCTACCACTTGCAACTTTGCTTTCTCTATAAACCCCTCCTTCCTTATTTCTCTCTATGATGGAGCTTGCACTCATCAAGGAATGAGTCCATCTGCTGTTCACTCTTTGACCCTGGTTGCTTGTTAGCATATCCATTCTATATAACATCAAGCTTTTGCCTCCACCTGTCTCTGTCCCCTCTTACTTGATGAGTTCCAGTTGTTCTTCAGGGAGATGGTGAAGGAAGAACAATCCCTAGCTCCTCCTTCTCTTCACTTGATTCTAGTATTCATCACTACTGGGAGTATTACAGTTTGCCTCCAGTAAAATCCAGAGCATGCTGTACGTGCATCCCATACTGTCCATGTCTTCAAGCACCTCTGGCCAGAGGTAATGGCATTTCCTAGGATCACATCTGTAAAGCACCCTGGGATACTTCAGGATGAAAGGTGCGCTATTAAAAAATAGGTAACTACCTCAGAGGCAGCACTGTGAGAAAATAATACATACCAGTGCCTTAAAATTACTGCTGGCCTACTAGTCCACACAGGAATTCCAAGTAAATGCAACCAAGCATTGGAGACAGCATAATGATACAGGACAGGAAAAAGGCCTAGCAGGCCAGGAAATAATGTCAACATGCAAGATAAGATGCAGTCAGTAGCACTGCTTCCTGCAAGGTGGAACTCTTGCGCTATTGGCTCTATTGGGGTATGACCTTGCTTTGAGAAAGCCACCAAATATTAATCAAAAGTGGAAACCAGGACCCGACATAGCTGTGACATGAATGGGCTGGTCACTGACAGCACATGCCACACACAGCCGTGCCAATGGAAGAGTGGAGATACTCAGCTCGCCTGGTCAATTTGTGACTAAAGGAGAAGCATCAATCTAGAAGATCATCAATAATTTAGCAAAATGAGAACTCATCTGCTGCCTAATAAGTTGTGTACAAACATGTGTTTTCCCAATTCAAATGCCACTGTCGAAATCTCATTCTAAAGGAGAAATTTGCCAAAGAGATGCACAACTACTCTCCCACACTCCAAGCTGGAAGCACAGAATTAGGCAAATGCTTTCAGAGAAGCTTCAGTCAGCCTGCATTGAATACCTGTTGCCACTATCACTCTAATTATTTGGCAGCTAAATTCTGTTTCTAACACTGCCTGGGGCACACCACGAGGAAAATATACTCATACATTGCCACTTTCACAGAAGAGACGAAAGTATGGCAACAATAGCCACCACATACACTTTTTCTTTAGGGAACAGAGTTTGGATGGGAATAAAAGGGGAAGATAATTCATCTATCAGAAGGCGATGCAGAAATACTAACTACTGAGAAGACATTTTAAAATACATTTTCATAAATAAAGAAAACAGGCTGCTGGTCAGCCTACGTCCTATACAAATACTGGAAATGCAAACTGTCTGGAAAGAAGAAATAGAATGCTATACCCTGGTATGCGCACTAATTCATTAACTGCTCTGTGGCTCCAATCCAGCAAAACACTTAAGCACATGAATAGTCCCAACAACAAAGGCCTGAAAGCCTGACCATACATTAAAGTACAATGCAATGTAGGCACAAGCCTCTCCCTTGCTTTCAGAAAAACCTACAAAACCCAGAGACCAAAATCAATGCTGCCTCCCTTGGGTATAGCAGGCAAGGACTGGGGTCACAGCAGCCACATTCAAGGACAGCTTAGGAAAATGTATTTACAAAATGCATATGCATTTGTATATACAAATTTTAAATACACATACATTGGTGGTATTACATATTGTTTTCTAAGGATTGTTAAGAGTCCGGCATATCTGCAATACGAAAGGGCCATTTAGCTATGAAAAAACTTCTGAACTTCTTACTGGGTTTGCTTTTATGGGAAGGCAGTTTGCCATTGTGTGGAAATGGAATATGTTGCTCTGTTTTCCCTGAGTTTTCCTCAGAGAAGGAATCTGAATACAATGTCAGCCTGAGACATGCAGCAATCCCGGCTTACACAAATCAAATGTCAAGGTTCAAGCGAGTGTGATGATAACATTTGGTGGGGGCACGAGGGAGAGAGATGAGTGATTCACAGTCTGGAAGGCGACATTGCAGGGTCAGGGGAAAAGTGAGAGGTGCTGGGGAAAGATGGGTGTAGAATGGAGATGATGAATATATTGCCACTGGATAAAAGTTACCTGCTATCAAGATTTGCTCAGACAGCACCATTAGGGCATTCACAAAACATTTTCTAGTAACCTCAAGCAACAAAATCCTTTATTCTCTGAGCAAGAATATTACCAAGAGGACCATTTTAAAGCACAGTTATAATTTCTCCTTTTACTATCGTTCGTATTTACATTCACCAAAATAATCCTCTTGCTTCTCTGTTCAAATGCTACAACCAGCACCAAACACAGACACACAGTGGGCAGGCAAACATATTTTCCACACAGCATCAAATTTGATCCCATTCGATCCCATTCCTGTCACAAATGGTTAATTTTTTTCTGGGGCACTCAGCATCAGATTTCATGTGGAAGCACCTGAAATAGCAGTCCTAGGTTATTAGCCATTTAAGACCAACTGCTATCACCAACACAATGAGTGGAAGCCTAATCTGCAAGTTGTACTTCAGAAATGAATGAAATGTTTATAGGGCAGTAGTGGTGTGAAAGTGGAAGAACCTGCTTCTCTCAGAAGTCTATATGCTCTGCTGGCACATTCAGGGTGAGAAACATCCAGTGTGTACACAAACCACCCTGTTGCTCTCACATCATGGCTCTTCTTCTGTGCATGGAGGCTTATTTGTCATTGCAGAATACTTTCTTCATCTTAAAACGAGCAGTCTTTCTTCTGTGCCAAAGTGACTATCTCAGCACCTGTTTATTGCTCTGCTACAGTGCGTACCGACTTCTTACTGTAATAACAATCATTAGTAGCGTTTGGGATTAGTAGACTACGTAATTGCCCTGCATGCATATTCTTCAGTACTGAACTGCCTTTAATCTACTTATCACCTATTGGTTTCTTTCTGGCACTTTTTACCCTCTTTCTCAAAGTTCTGCATAGGTCCTAGAAACACTTCTGTCCTATACATTACTGAAATGGTTTGCTAAGGTCGTGCACAGAAAGTGAAAATTTTACGATGGTAGTAGTTATTCACAACTTTCTTTACCTGTGCAAAGGTGTAACCCAAAGAAATAATCATAATTTGCATCACCACCTGATTCAATCTCTGTTGCTGGCAGATGCTCACAGTCTCGTGACGCTGGTTCAAATCCTACTGAAACTGCTGGGAGTTTGTGGACTTCTGAACCAGTTTGATCAGACTTGCATCTCATCTCCACTTCAGAGAGAACACTAAAGCTGTGACTGGAGCAGTCTTTAGCCTCTACAGATTTCATGGTCTAACAAAGCTATATTATTTCATCCTAGTCTCCATGTATACACCTAACTGGTATTCCATTTTTTAAAAAGAGCAAGGAGGTGAAAGAATAGGATGAATGAAGATGAAGACACATTGGCAGAGCTGCACATGGAGATAAGCATGACATCTGGTAGCAGCATATCTGGTTTGTAGCCATCCCTAGTTTTAACAGTCTAAGAAAGGTGAAGAAAATCCTTTGGAAGCTAGGAGCTGTTTGCAAGAGGTCAACAAGAGTTTGAGGCAGTAAAAAGAGAGCAGTCAATATTGCTGTGCAAGGGTGAACACGGAAAAATAGAATTCTTCTTGATAAGCAGGGTCTGATTTCTATACTTTCATGAAAAGCATCAGCTAAACACTGATTATGGATTTTAATTTGGGCAGTATTTGTTGGTGGTCAAGGTGAGCAGACAAAAATGGCAGTGTTTTTCCTGATACAGGTCATATTGGAAAGCAAGGAAATTCTATTTCTGCCTGTAAATAGACTGTGGAAGTCCAAGGAGAGAATAAACATGGAACAGGAAAAACGGGATGTCATTCAACACAACCACACTTTGGACCACAATGTTGCTTTTGAGATAGCTCAACTTGGTATAGCTCAGCACAGAAGTATCTCTATGAAGTGAGTCATAATAAACACAAAGAGAAAATGAGGCCTTTACAGGTGTTTTTAGAGGAAATGGAGAAACAAAACAACCCCATAAAATATTTAACCAAATGACACATAAATAAACTTTGAGTGCTTGGAGATATATTTACATTCTGGGTTTGGGCACTTGATAGCTAATAGCAAGAAGTGAATTTGATGGACACTCAGAAGTGTCCATGCACTCAGAAAACGATGGACACTCCATCATTTACGCTAGGTCTAGAAAGCCTCAGAGCTGGCTTAAAAACCATATCCACAGTCTGCACAACAGGCAAATTCCTTTAGCCATCTAATGTCCCCCTTGCATGAAACTAATGAGAACACCACAAAAAATACAATGGGGCTTTCCTGCCCCCACCAAGGCTCTACTTTTAAAGGACCTACCTACTGAGAATTACCACCAGTGTTATCTGGTTTTATTGTTTTTCTGGCATTTTACTCTACCACGGGGCTGTTTCACAGAGCATTTCAGTGAGCTCCTGCAAGGTAATCCTCCAGATTAATTCAGTGTTCATTTGGCTGATAAGTGGTCAGCTTCTCTGAGAGATAGCACAGGAACGACAGCTCACTGTATCTTTCTGTGAATCCTCAGAAGATTGAACAGCACAAGGTATTTTCAACTAATGCCAGCTGAAGACAAATGATAACTTAGCCAAATGCTAAAAAGTCATGTTGAGATCTACATAGAAAGCCTTTTCAAAACAAATCTCCAGGTAGACATACTATTCAGGATTCAAGAGAGAGATACAGATTAGGCTAGGAAAGTATTGCTCACCAAATCCTGGTTTAAAACAGCTTATTACAGGCTTTTTTTTTAATGATATGTTTTTCGGACTCCAATTAGAGCAGAGGAATTAAATGTCCATTAAGGAAGCACTTAGGCCAAATGATAGCTTTTCCTGGGAAGCTTAAAGGGAGTTCTGAAAGCATTTTGTCTGGAGAGGTGAGGAGCAGAAACACAGTACTGGAGAAGAGCATGCAGATATGCAGCTGTCCGTGAGGGCAGGGTAGGCCAGTCTCACCTCAAGCACAGCTTGGATGCTGCCCTTTGGCAGTGCTGGCAGGACCCGTTTTTTGTTTTGTTTGGCCTTTTCCTGGAAAGTTCCCCCAACACTGAAATATTTCACCTGTGAAAGGAAACAGGTGATTTAGAAACGCTACCTGGAATACAATCCTTCACCCAGCAAATCAGGTTTCATGTTTGAGCTGTTTCTTGTACTAAGTTCCCTTAGTCTCTCCTCTCGATAACGGGGCTTCATGGACGTGCATGCTGCGGTGCTATATAACAGCTGCCTATGGAGGCAGACAAGGCTGCCTAACCACCACTACCGTATAGTGCCAAGGACAATACCTCCAGGTCTAAATGTTTCAGAGCCTTGATGTTTGGTTTTTTTCTATGGATTTTTTTAATATATAATTATTATTATTCCAGGAAAAGCAGCTACTTCAGAGAACAAAATTTGCTTCAGTGGAAAAATGCGTTTCTTTCAAAAATAACGTTGACAACATTTGGTTGACCTATTCAGGTAGTTGTATTCTACCTCACTTTTCAGAACCTACACATTCCCAGTGTCAATTTGGCTGCCTTCCCAGTACAAGGGCACAGTGGAGAGAGTCATCAGGCATCCTGAATTTCACTAAGAAGTCAAGCTGCCTGGCACCATCAGAAATTGTTCAATTTACAACAGTGAGCCAATAGAGAACAAACAGAACAAAAAGTGTAGGGTAGAAAGGCAGGAGAGGACAGGATTTGCAAAATGCACTGTTACCCACCTGGCTCCCTGTGCTACACTTTGATCTCTAAACATGTACATGTAATTCATCAATCACTGATGTTAAGGGATGAAAGAAGGGAATTAAATAACAGACCACAAGAACGGGGCTCAGGGTACCTGCATTCTGTTCCTAGTAGGAGCATGCATATAAACAGATACTCAGTTTTACAAAACAGATTGGGTGAAATCAATATAGTATCAATTAAACTGCACGCTCTGTCAAATGAGACTTTCACAGCTTTTCTGGAAAGCTCTTGGGATTTATACAGCCTTCCTGTGTAACTCTAGGCAAATTATTTAACTTTTCTGCCTCCCATATCTATAACTTAGAGCACAGGGCATAATAGCTCCTATTTCAGAGGGGATTTAGAGCCCTGAGGTAGTTTTTGTAGACTCCTGTGGCATACTCTAGTGAATTAGTGATTAGAAAAGCAAATAACCAGGAGTTCACTTCTGAAGCAGGCAGAATGAGAAATGCACGGCATAAGAACAATTCACATCACTGCTTCCCCATCTTGACATTTGTAGCATTCCAAACAAACGTCAGTTTAAATAACCAATTCTCATTACACTAAATACTGAAACGCCAACACCAATCATGTGAATTTCTGTCAAAAATTAATGTTTGAGTAAGGAGGCTCTTAGTTTTGGCCTGTCTAGTACTTTGCAGTTTGATATGGATTGAAGATAGCAGCTATTATACTATCCTCAGCCCATGTTAACTGTAGGGAGAAAACCTGCCAACTCTGGTAAATCACCAATGTAACACAACGCTTGCAGCACACCGTACTGGATACCATTGGCTTATATTGCGTGTGCAGTGATTTAGTCAGGTATAAACACAGAGAAGAACTTTTTTTAAGGGAGGTGCTCCATATCACACAGAGGCAAAAGTGCTGTTGCTTTTACTCAAAGGTGAATGCTTTACGTTTGAACAAGAGAAGAAAGATTATTTGCAGCTTCTCAGCACTGGTAAGTCAGGCAGAGCCTTTTGAAAGTGCTCAATCATACTATGCATCATGCACAAAAAGCAGGTGAACTGATTCACTGCACAAGCTCAATGCTGTTATCAATGGTGAACATAGTTCAGAAAGTAACTCCAACAGCACACGATGCTTGTCTCCCTATTATACTTCACACCTCTTTTTCTGCATTTCTTGCCTCCTGGGAGAAGCAAAGGAGTTGAACCCTTGCAAGGGTATCATCCTGATCACTTGTGCATGATTGCAGCCTGGCTTTAAAATCTTAGCACATGACCCATTCCCCTGAGAAAAACATTAGTTTTCAAAGACATTGCTGCAGTTTGATTATACTATGACTATACTGTGGTTTATACAGGAGAGGAGTTAGCTAAATGGAAAGAAAACTATGAGGGAGAGGATACTGAAAAGAAATGGCATTAGTGAACCATGGAATTAAGGACACAGAGAAGTATAGCTTGTGCCTTGTGCTGTTTTACACCCTTCCTTACTTCTTCAACCTACTCTCCCTCACTTCACCTCATTCCCACTTGGCTGGCTGTCTCTCTCCCTCCTTTTCTTCCTTCCTGTTTACCTGACATACCCTTGTGTTACTCCCTTCTTCCTTTGTGCCCCCTCTTAAAAATATCTTACGGTGCTACTACAATGTTTCTGCCACGAAAGCATTCACAGTGACTATGTGTTTTGTGCTGTCCTCTGTCCTGCGTTTGCCTTGTTTACTCAGGCTGTAAATTTTCCCAGTTTGTACGAGGTCTTGCACAATCTGGCCCCATTCTTGACTGGTGCTCAAGTAAAAAATAATCAAAATACCATCAAAAAAAGTAACAAAACCAGCAATTTTATGACCCAGATACTTCTAAGATATAAAGCTTAACAAAGCATGCAAGTATTCTTAGGCTTGAAAATATACACAGCTATTAAAAACAAGCATCTTTCTTCTTATTTCCATTAACTTCTAAATTATTTCATAATAGCTCAGAGCAACCTCAAACATAATTACATGGAATTGAATAATTACTAGAACTGATTAAATGTATAGTATGCATACCATATACAGGAGGGTAACAGTATATATGAACAGGTATTTGGCATTCATATCTTGAATTCCTACTGGTTTATAGCCAAAAACACATTGCAGTATTGGCCTCTAGAGAGTTCTGGCTGGATCACATCTCTGAGATTTGTCATGAATAGCGGAAAAGAGGAACAGTGCCTGCAACATGGTCTGTGGCCGATTTCTCTGCATAGTGAAAAACAGGAGACACGCATGGAGAGACCCATAGTGACTACAGTAGGCATGAAAGATGCTAAGCATCTTTACACAGTATTCAGAGCAGGCCCTGAATTCATCATTGTATCCCTGATGGCATGAGAGAGACACAACATGACAAATACAACGTATGGTATACTTAAAACAGAGTCTATTTGTTGTGTACATGTGTGAATGCAAGCTTTTTTCCAGTACACTCTGGCTTAATATTCTTCCCAGATCTTTCTCACCTGATGTTTCAGTCAACTGGATGCTAGAGGCCTTTAAAAAACATGTCAGTTCTTTTATTTAGTATAATCCTGCTATATCCAGAGCAGACAGTATGAACAGAACATTGGTTCACTTCCAATGCTATTGAATGATTGAGTGTGAAAGCCCCCTTTGCATATTTTCTCTCCTTAACTTTTTTTAAACGTACTACTTTCCAGTGTGTTTTCCCATTCGTGCGTATAGCTTTCCCATCTTGTCAGCACTGCCAGTCAGTCAGTTGCTGAGCTACAGACTGTTCGCTGCACTTTCTGTCACACAGGTGTGGAGAGATTTTTGATCTGACTTACAAATTCCCTGCTCCCCCTGGCAAGCTGGCTGGCTGTCACGCTGCTGCAGGGTGTTTCAAACAGCTGCTCTTTCCAAGCCACACTTCTTTGCATCTCCAGCTTCATTATTTCTTACACACTTCTTTTCCCCCTTTAGTTTCATCCTTTCCATACCAAAAGGCATTGGCAACGGAGCCATGCAGAAACAACTACCATATCATTAAACTATTTCAGATTCTGGCTCATTGAGAAATTATCTGCATGTCCTTGTTTATCACTTAGTCAGTCATGTTCAGCTGTGCATCTACTTTTACTACTGTTCAAGCACTATATGCAAGTTACACATGCGACTTCTGGATTACTTACTAGTTGATGTTTACTAGTACATCTAGGCTTTAATTTTTTTAGTATTATTTTCTTTTTTATTTTTAAAATATTTATGCCTGTTCTGATCAGTACACTTAAATCTGGGACCTGTTACAGCACAGCTTCTGCACAACACACTCAGAATTCAACCCCACATTTTGACAAAATCTGGCAATCTGCTATTGCTCCTGAGCTTTGGGAGATTTGTTCTTTGAGTTTCAATGAACTCACCACCATTGCATCCTACTAACCAGTTGGTTTACTAGTGCATTCAATCTCAGCTGAAGCAAAGCAGCAGAGGGTATTGATTACTCAACAAAATTTGGTTTTCTTTCTGAATTAAACCTAATTCAGCATCACAGAAAATTTTGAAACACAGTACTTTTCCTTCAGAAGGCAAGTGAGTTATAAAACTAAGGTAGAATATATAGAGACTTCATCGTATTTTGTTGAGTGTAAGTATGATATTGGTCCCTAGGAACCAGTAAAATATTAAAATATCTGCACTGGTCCCTAGGAACTTAACGAGGGCCTGCAACCAACTCTACTTGGCTGTATTTAACTCTGCAACTTGGGATATACCAAAACTCTATCTTGATTTCATATCCTATATAATTTCCTCACATCCTGGTTTCCATCTGACTGCTCTGAGGAACAGGACTGCAGCTGCTCTAACGGAATGATCTATCCTACAGTTCAGACACAGTCACAAGAGCTTTAGACAATACTTTAGACAACATTTACTCCTCGGTTTTCTTACCTATAAAAGGAAGATTGCAGCCTCAGGTTTCAGATGCATTTAACATTTTTGTAAGCCAAAAGTGACATGCCTTTGCCTCCATTCTATGATGTCCTACACAGTCACCATTTAAGCTGACATTTATTGAAGGCCCTAATGTGAAAAGCTGAGGGGAAAAAAAAAACCCCAAAAAACTACTGACAATTTTGATACTTAAACCCCGGCTTTTGCAGTTTTATTTGGATAGACTTAGTTTTATTTGGATAGTACTTAAACAGCAGCTACAAAGAGGATGGAGGCTCTCTTTTCGCAAGGAGCCACATGGAGAAGACAAAGGGCAATGGGTACAAGTTGCACTGGGAGAGGTTTTATCTTGACGTAAGGAAGAAATTTTTTTACAATGAGAACAATCATTCCCTGGAACAACCTCCCCAGGGACATGGTAGAGTCCCCATTGCTGGCCGTTTTCAAGATGCAGCTAGACAGGGCACTCGATAATCTCATCTAGGCTCCCTTTCCCACAAAAGGCTGGACCAGATGATCTGTCGAGGTCCCTTCCAACCTGGGCTGTTCTATGACTCTATGAGACTACTTACTCCCACATGTAGTCCTAAACTTTCATCTAATATTCTTTTTATGATTATATAATTACTGTTTCCCCCCCACTGCTGAACTTAAGTCAGATTTCACTTAAACTAGTTTTACACCAGTGTAACTTTACTAGCCCTAATCCTGATAAATCACTAATGTATGAGAGGAGGGAGACCAGACCTAACAGAGATTATTTTTCATTTATACCAGGTGTTTTCACCTGTTGCATTTTCCCTCCAGATTAATTACAAACTCCTTCCATTCCAGAGGAATAGAGAAAGCAAACGTGATGTGCCCTTCACACAGGCTGCTGGAGCAAAGAAGAATCCCTGAAACGGAAGTGGAGCAGTTTTCATGGGTTATACACAGTTTTAGAAGGTTATACACTGCCAACAGGTCACAAGGAGATTTGAAATGGTTTATTAAACCTTTTTTCCTGGATACATTCTGCATCCTATATTCTGGGAAAGATAATCAATTGAACTATTTATTCAAAATGTATCATGGGAATGTATAAACAGACAAGTTTCTATTACACTTAGGTCATACTGTGTGCAGTTTTAGGAAAAAGCTTCCAAGATCGCAGTATGTTTGTCCAGATAAAACTTACGCTGCCTGAAAGCTTTTCTTATTATGTTATCTGAAAGCACGTGAATTTCTTAAAATTTACTTTACATATACTCCTGTACTTTACAATCATATTAGAATTCCAATTAAAAAAGACAAATAGGACTGTTCTGCCCCAGTGAATGGGATGCCTGTACTTGGGGTAGCTATGGCAAAGTATATTCGAGTAATGGAGCAATTTAACTGGTTACATCATCACGAAAGAGCTTTCATAGCTGAGATGAGAAACCTTGTACTTCATAAAGTCTGGAACAGTGCTGGCAACACTTAATTATTTAAAGTCACCCTTCCACATTAATCTAAATATGAATAGATTATTGTGCTTTCTGTAGAAAAAGTACCTCTGTCCCCTAAAGTGCTTTGCAGAAATTCTGAGTCACAATAACCTTCTTGCCCAGAGTCCCACAAGGCATCAGCACCAGAGATGGGAATAAAGTCCAGAATCCCAGCCTCTAACCTTTCCTGCACTGACTGGGGATCATGATTCCTCCCAGGGAGTCCTAACACATTATTCTACCGCTATAAAATTGCACTGAGCTAAGAAAACAGGTAGGGAATAAAAATAAATCATGGAAATTAGGAATGAAAAAATTGAACAAAAGTGTTTTTTATAATCCTCAGAACAAGAAACTTGGTAGTTTGATGTCAGATGACTGAAGGACTCCTATGCTACTCCTGCAAAATTAACAAGGGTTTAAACATACAATCAGGTTTAACAAGTTACTATGTATCAGCACAAGCATGGCAAGCCATTTCATAAGCCCACTTAGCCCATGACAAATGCAACACAACTTGGCTTAGCATGTTTCTCTTGCCTCGGGGACTAAACTGTTACACTTTCAGCGCAGAAAAAGACAAGCTGGTTTTGAGACTGTTTGTAGCACAGTAATTTGCTAAGTTGTGGTAGCTTGACTTTATGTCAAACTCCCTAACTCTGCTAAGAACATAAGGCTAATGGGATAAGGGGAAGTGAAAAAGCATTTCCTTGCCAAATGGTTTTTTAACAGGCTTGAAAATTATGGTGACAACCGTGTAAAAAGCTTTTCCACCGTTTGACCAGACCATCATAATTTCCAGCCTTCTATAGCCTAGTACTTCTCCACCTCTCCTTGTCTCCACTTAAAATTACCACTCTCAATTGCACCTGCCTTTTTAGTTTACTTGGCACTACCTGTATAAAAACATTGGCAGTGAATGATTAGCAGATACAAAACCATTAATATAACTATGCTTTAGGTTGACATTCAGGGGATGGAATCTAAAATTACAGACGTCTTCCTAGCCACAGAACTCCTGAAGTATCTGGCTTGTAAGCAAACACCCCTTGTGCTTTAGGAGACTTGCCCTCTGGAGGTGTGACAGCAATGGCTTTCTATACCACTTCAGCTGAGAATTTTAGTTGGCAAGGCAATTTGTAGCCAGGGCTCCTGACCACAGTTACCTTTTATAGTTGTAATGCAAATGGGACATGCCGTACCCTTCATTCTGGTCATTCTGAACTTCGGCAGAGATACAGGCATATAGCTAAACTCTGTCTATATTGATGCTTTTTAGGCCCAATTCAGATTTTTAACCAACTTGATATTGCTAGGACTTCAAGGATGTGCCCAGAGGCTTTGCTGAATTGGGGCTTTTGGCTTATCATCAAATTAAGGGAAAACATGCTGTAACCCACTCACCTGACTCAGTCACAGCCGTAGTGTACGATACTAATCTCCACATTTATTAAACACATGCTCCCTCTGGAGCTGGAGATGATACAGTAACAGCTGTTTTATTCTGGTTTCTTTTTAAGTCATGAGGAAACAAACACAAACGTGTCTCTGGTATAATTCACAGTGTTCACACCTACTATTGCAATTAAGATGTACTAAGATAAACAACTGTTAAGTTCTCTGTATCGTTTACAATCCATTCTCCCTCCAATTCTCTCTCCCTGTTGTTGCCATCATTACTGTGAGTAAACTACTACTGAAATCTGACTCAGCAAAGGGAAATTAAGTTTTATGCAAAAATAAATGAGGTAAGTTGCACTGGGCATAGTATCCTCCCAAAAGATACTGAGACTAAACAGAAGAAATCAGCAGGCCTATAATGAAGACAGTGAAACAAAGCAAATACTGGGAAACCAGGGTTTGCCTTGACTTTAATGTCAGCCTGGCCTCCCGTTGGTATAAAATTCATATTTCTCTGTGGATCATTAATCCTTTTTGTCCACAGGAAATCATAAGAACACGTCTAGATGGCAAGCAAACATGTCATTTGGGACACGAGGATGGTATTAAAAGCCCCTACTGCGAACTCCAGTGTGGCTTTTAACTAGGGCTTGTGGGTAGGAGCACGCTGGTACAATACACCCCTGGAACCCTGGGACAGGCACAGTGCGTCTCTGGAAGCTGAGGAACTTCACAGAGCAGCCGACAATTTTAAGGAGGGTGCCTCATACCAGAAGACACCTTTCCCTTGGCTGGTTAGTGCAAAAACTGACATATTCCTTCCTCTGCTCAACCCCCAAGAGAATATCCAACGCCCTTTTTCAACTCCGAAACTACCACACCACTTGAATGGGCTGAGGAGCTCAAAGCACGTGATCAGCACCAGCCTTGCTGATGGCCAAGGCAAGTGAGCTGGGCCTGCAGACAGGGCATTGCTTAGGCTTGATACTGCTCCCTCCATTCGGAACTCATCCCAACTCCAAGTACCTCCTAAGCACCTTGCAATGCTTCTCCCTTTTTCCCAAGGCATTTGAAAACAGGAGGGAAACGGTGGTAGCGAACTGCATGAAGAACCTTGTGGTTGATTGTTTTAGACTAGCTGAGTCCTTGAAAAGACTTTAGGTAATGTCAAGGACACTGAGACCGTGTGACTACACATGCATTTTTCAGAGACAGAATAGTAATCCCACTGCAATTAATGGATCTTATTATGCTCAAAGTCAACAAACTTGCTAAAGGGCTTTGGCAAGTCAGTGCCTTTGTGTTTGGATTGCAATGCTAGCTGTGTGGTGTGCCTTTGTCCACTTCGGCTTTGTTTACCAACAGAGGAATAGACACAATCTAACCCTAGGCACAATTCTGGCTAAATATGTTGATGTGTATTTTTGCGTTCCAACAGCTTCTGTAGCGGCGCTTACAAGTGAGACAGATGAAAGTGAGTAAACGCAGATATTAAGAAAGCCATTTACTTTCTCACCATGCGTGTTTACTATTCACAGTTCAGTCACCTCTGACAACTGAAACAGATCATTTCATTTGATTTCCTTCCTCCAGCATACTCACCCAACCTTTGTGGGGGGGATCATGGCACTATAGCGTAATGTTTGCTGTTATTGTAATTTGGCACTTTATTTTTGAAAAGCTACAAACCATTTGTTCATAAAACACCTTGGCAATCACCATCGGTCTATTTGGTTGGTTACTTGTTTTTTTCAGATCTAAATTAATTTGAAGATGTTGCTTCAAATTAAACGCCCATGTCTTATGTGACATTTTCTTTGTAAAGAAGTTAACACAAGTATATTATTCCCATGCATATTTATTATGTGCATACAGCAGTCAACCTTCAAATCCACTCCCCCAGTCCTTCCGGCAAACTAGGAATCCTCTTTGTTGTAAAAACTTACCCTTTTCCCCTCAGTACATCTATTCCTTAGAAGAAACTTTTGCCTTTAGAGTCTCATTTTTCATTTATTTCATTAGTTTCCATCTCAGATAACTAAATTCTCTTTTATTACAGCTGGGAATTTTTATAATGTGCAAACTGAAATAATGATTGTATCACAGTACTCTGCAAGTGGTTTTCATTAAGCCTCCAGCTACTATTCCTTGTTCTGTCAGCTATCTTTGTGTCAGGGTTACTTTACGCTGGACAGAAATTTGAACAATTCATGTTGAAAAGAATGACTAAAAATCTATTAGATAACTTTTAAAATGCACTGGTTGATGGAGCTGAATTGTGTGCTCTTGTCATAATCAAAATACCTCAATTGCTTAAAACTTAACAATCATGCTAAAAAGTGGACCTGTAAATATATTCTGGGGATTCACATTTCTGAAAATCAAAATTCCTGCTTGTCTTTACAATTCTGTATTAGCAGACACACAATGCCAGAAATAAATTTACATTTCTGAGATGCTACACTACAATGTTTTGCTTTCTTGTCAACAGAGTGACTAAATTCATACTCTGTGTTCAAGTAGGATTTTCTGGTTAATTTTAGTGACTTAAAATAGTGCAGAACCATTTGTGTGGCTTGTTGAAATTTACAGCGTGCTTACATTGTTGATCACCAGACTCATCTTGCTACTTTGTCACTCTGTATTGCCTATAGGTAAATGAGTTTGCCAGCATGTATTCCCATTGCTGCCAGGGTCACCAGAAGTCTGAATGAACACATAAAGAGTCCACTTAATTGCAAAGATTTATAGCTATGCTGTTTTCTTTTCTCCCTTCCCACTCAAACTTGTCTTCCATGTCTGACATGCATAGAAAAGGGAGAGCTGCTTATTCTAGTCAAAATCAGCAGCAGACAAGGATCACAGTTTTGCAGGGATTCCTTATTTCTACTGCTAGTGCACAGGCAACAGAAAAGCAGTTTTCCAATCCACCCTAGATGGGGTACTGAGCCAAAGAAAAAATGCTGTGTCAATGTAATATCAGCCATCAGTCTGCAATGAAGCAATGAGTTACATGACTGGCAAAACCCTATAACCTGTATAACTTCCAGAAGCAACAAGCTGTTAATGTTGATTTAAGATACCATGCTCTCTAAGGTGGAAGACAGGTGAACTATTATACAATAAACAGATGAGAAATTTTTAAGTCTTGGAAACTCAGAAGCAGAAAGTTGCCATTTGAAAATCTGCCTCTGCCTGCCCAAAGACCCTGCTGTTCAAAACAATTATAATTTCTATGTCAAATTAAAGTCTTTTCCCCTATCTTATTTACGGCTCTGCTACAAGTTTGGGTAGCAGAGGAATCAATCAATTCCAACCAACCAGTAAAATTATTTTGGGAGCTCTGGGGACAAAAAAAAAAAAAAAAAACCAACCAAAAAAACCACCAAACAGTTCCTGCATTTCTGATTGAACAAGGTTATTCTAAAGAGCACAATTTACACACTGAAAACTTACCAATGGAGCGATGGATGCAGGTATGCTGGTTATCACTCAGAAAAAAGCCCTCTTTGCACTGACATTCATAGCTGCCCATAGTATTTACACAAATCTGCTGGCACCCTCCATTGTTATCCTGACACTCATCAACATCTAGAACAGAGAAGGAAAAAGAAATGCAAGATAATATACAGATTCAGAATATACATCTAGAAGAGCAAGGAATCCACAAAAAGGCACACTGTAAATTAAGCTAATGAAAACTACCCAAACCACATCAGAGTTAATTCAAATTAATCCATCTAATTCTTTTTCCTGTATCCTAGGTTTAAAGTTAACATAAAAAGCCAGTGGGGAGGGGAGTCCAGCTAAGTCTCCATGCATTCTGAGTTGCAAATTGATTTCCAATGCACAATGAATGTTAACGTCCTAAAAAGGCTGTGACCCCATCTGCCAAGTGTGGTGTTGCACTCTGTCATTCCCACTCCACTTGGAAAGACATACTTCAGGCCTACAGTAATTTCTAGCAGGGGTAGCAGGCAAACACAAAGGGCATTACTGGGTGAAAAGAGTCTTTATAGAGTTCTGGTCTTGAACAGAACAGCATGTTTCAATTACTGGAGTCATAACCCCCTACTTTGTCAGTTTGTTTAATGTTGTTTAATGAAAAGAAGGCTTCTTAAATCTAAATGTTCCATGTCTGTATTGTCATTTTAATAGGCAAATATATAAAACCACAAAGGCAGCATTAGCTACTGGCTGGTTTGAGGGTCCCTGCCTACCCCCCATCACCTCTCTTTGGCATAAAAGTTTTTATGCTGTTGTGTTTAACATAGACATATGTTTCAGCATTGGGAAACCACTGCCACTAAAAGATATCTGACCCACATTCAACCTTGCAACTCTCCTGTTTTGCTCATAAAAGGTGTATCATATCAATTTTCTGGGTTTTCTTTCGATAAAAGCAACATGCCACCTGAAAAATCCATGTTTTCCTTTTTTATGGAGACACTGCAACCAGTTAGTTATTTCACAGTGTGTGCCAACATGTCAGCAAATGAGTTGGTGTGTGTTTTGCTTTCATTTTATTTTTGGAGGGGGGAAAAACACAACAAAGCTAAATGATTCACAACATTCAAAACCTCAGAAGAGCTGGCACAGCTCCTGCAGAAATTAATTCCTCCAGGACTGGCCACAATACACTAAGGTAAAACCAAGCTGCTTTTGCCACTACTCTTGCAGGCAAGGCCAGGAAGCTCTGAAATGCTGGAGAAACTCAGCCGATAACTAATGCAGGAACGCTGGCTCGTTCTGGCAGCTTGCTCGGCTAAGCCTGCTATTGCTCTTTGTGCTGGTGTGCTGCCTGCGCTTCATGGGACAGAAATTGTAGCTCTTTCTCACAGAGAAAAAAAGCTCTAGGGTAATTACAGCGGTACCCAGGGAAACCAGGCAGTCTCCTCCTTTCTTGAACTACAATGCAAGTGTATAGACAGTCCTTCTCCTGTTTTTTATTTACCAGGAAATGTTAAGCACTATTGCCTCAAATTTTCTGTATCAAAACCCTCCCTGCCCTCAGTTCTTACTCTCTTCCAGATTTGAACCTTTTCATAATCCCATCAGAGCAGTTTGGGAGGGCATAGGAAAAGGAGATGTGAAGAATTTCCTTGCCTACTGCAGTATAAGAAGGAAAGATAAATAACACAACTTTGTGAGACCCTTCCTCTGTGAGACAGCAGGCCTCGCTGCCCTATTAGTGCCAACTCAAACTTATTCCTTCAGAACAGCACACTGGAATCTAGATCCTCCTCTCTGGAAGATTAGTTGAACACTAACTGAAGGAAAAAGTCTCTGTTAGTACATGTACAAACCCCAAAATTTTGCTACAAAGTACGTGGCCTTCCCAGAATTCTGTTTATAGTATCACAAAGCAACTTGAACAATTGCCTTCCAGCTCTGATGAATAATCTGAAACAAATGCAATGATTTATAAACATTTTTTTCTGCTCTTGATAGCAAATGCTGGTGATTTACCACTTCCGTAAAGAGCAGCTCAATTTACCACCAAGCCCCAAATCCACATGCTGGAATAAAAGTTTCTACAATTTAAATTCTTTAATAAGTTTTACTATGAGGAATTTCTTCTAATTGTTTTCAATTACTTGCTTCAAAATTATTTTAATATGTATTTATGAAGAGAAAGAGTTGAAAAAAGGGAGCAGCTGGGATCTAGGACTACTATATCTATGTCCATACTACATGCCTTCCAATAAATCTTGGCCTGGTGGTGTAGGATTAACATTTTCTCTTCTCAGGCCTCAATCCTACTAGGGTGAGGCTTTTTGGAGCACTTTGTATTCCTGTAGTCTTAAAAGGCAGTATTGCTTATTATCCACCATACCAAACAATCTATTGGACGTGGCTGCCCGAAAAATATTTACTGAATTATTTATTGAATTATTTACTTGGTAAACTTTCCAATAAAGTCACTTTGTGATCAGCCTATTACTGAGTTTAGAGAACAGTGTAAAAAAATCTTCTGAAGTTAGGAGAGAGAACTCCATCAACTCCAATGAGCTTAAGATTTGTTAGATCTGGCAGAATAATTCCTTCATGTATCTGAATGTTTCAAAGCTCACAAATTAAATAGCTGCCAAAGAGGCTTCTTTCTTTCATTGTTTGTGCAACCCTCGTTCAAAGCAGTTCAAGTTACCCAGCTGAACGTGTAAACATCAGTAATGCAGCATATTTGCGATTGCATTTTGGACCAGATTTTCTAGAGATTAAGTTCCACATAAACACCAAAATAAGAAGCCAGGTTTTCAATAAAGCTCTTCTGTCTCCAGTTTTGGAGGTTTTACATGTCAAACTGGGCTGTTGACTGTTCTAAAAAACAGAGGGTGGATCCTCAGGAGCTTTAATTGTAAACGGAGGACGGATCCTCAGGAGCTTTAATTGCTGCCACTCTGTGTGACAGTTTACACCTGCTGGAGACCTGCACCCCAGAGCCTAACTCTAGATATAAAAGTCACTTATGATGCAAAATCCCTTCACTCAAACATCTACTCTAAGCCTCAACTTTCTTTATTACTCACTCTTTATAAAAATGAATTTTTTTTTTTTTAGAGCAAACAGACATGTCTTCTTTGGCAACGTTTTGCACAAAATCAGCTACCACTGGACATCTTATCCAGGACCAGGGCTGTCTCCCTGAGGATGGCAGCCCCAAGGCAGCAGGTGCAGGTCTCCCTTCCTTTAAACTGGTGTATGGAAACTCAAAACCATTTCCTAGGCTCTTTATCTGGCAAAAGTTCTTTCATCCAGCTTGGCCTCACCACCTGACAGTGTGCTGATTCCTAGAGTACATTATCCACTGCTTACAGGAGAGCTGAGCCTCAAAATCCCACTGATGATCCCAGGGTGGAAGCTGGAGCAAGGTTTCAGCAAATCTATGCAATCCAAACTCACAAAAAGATGGAAAAAGGTTCTCACCTGAGCTGAGCTCAGATGGTTATTCCACATGGCTGCTCCAACCCTCATCCTTAAAAAGACGAGGAAAAACTAGAGGAAAGTGAATATATGTCCTTAAGCCATTCTCTGTAACACTCATCACAAAGAACCATCCTGTGATTACGTCTACCAAAGACAATCCTTGATGGAAGCATCTAGAAATAACTCAGCTTCCACAGCCCTTAACTACTCCTTACCAGCACAAATAAATAGCTAAGATGACAATTAGCACAAGAGCTAGAATTGCTTATACAGAGTTTAGACCAGAGTGACAAACCTATGTTTCCAGGGAGATGAGGGCCTGGACTTCAAATTGGCCCGTCATCATCAAGGACAACAAGGAATAAGGGAAAAGCCAGCTCAGGGAGAGGCTGGGAAAGGAGAAGTATCTTTCAAAAGAGAAGGAGAGATAATGGATGCATATATACATACATACATACATGTAGAGATATATCTATACATCAGAAGCACTATGCAAATTAATGCATATCTGAATTTGCATAAGACCTCTAGCTTTTTGGCCTACTGCCTTCACATAACCAAACTTGTGTTCTGTATCTTGGTAAGATGAGATCCTCTATAGAGCCATAGTGTGGAACAGTATCAAAGGGTAGGAAACATTACAGTTGATAAAGATGGATGTTTTATTTATTAAATAAACAAATGCTTTCAGTTTCTCATTTAATTTATCTGATGAACTTTTCAAACTAGCTCCACTGGTATTTCACCCTGATCTGACTGAGAACTTCCCACAGTATTTGGCCTAAACAAGCTATTCTGATCGAGTGTCCTATTTGGATACCATTGAGGGAGAAAGGTCTGCTAAGGGTACCTGAAACCAAAACCACAAGCAGGAAGATACAAAAGTGGAAATGCTACATGAGTCAATGTCAAGAACAGTATGTCCACTGTCCACTTCCTCCCATGATCTTCTCTTCCTTCCTTCTGACATTTTTCTTTCACGTCAGCACTTTCATGAGCACTTAAGCCCCTCAGAAATCTGAGTCTCATCTTCAAAGTCTCCAAAGCATTTGGGAGCCACAGTACAATTCACTTACTATAGCATTAAGATTCTTTGGAGACTTCTAAAAACAGCACTGTGACTCACGATCCAGGGAGCTGATCCTGCTAGTTTTTCTCTAAGCTACTCTTTGAAACTTTTGGAAGATTTCTCTAAGATGCCTATTTTACGAGTGCAGAACATCGTGATAGAGAGATGAACTACTGACAGCAATACTGCAGTCTTTCCTCAAAAGTTAGCAAAAACGCTACTGAGGATATCTTGTATTTGTAAGAGGAATGATTAGCAACTGCAAACTCAGAAAATATGAGTGCCTGATTCTGGAATTTTAAAACCATTATATTCTGAATATTTCTAGTCAGAAAGCTGGCCGAAACTAATTAAAAAAACCACATTCCTGGATTTACTATAGTCATAGTTATTCTTATACCAAAAGAACATCTAGCCCAACATCCTCTCTTTGACAATGCCCTATAGTTGATACTCAGGAGAAGACTGTAGAGATGGGACAAACCCATTGCTGGCATGCTCTCCCAGCTTTCAGCAATCACATACCTATTAACCTTTCTAAATCACTTGCTAGATCATTGTCACTGCTGGATCTTTCCTGTATGACTTTGTCTAATCTCTTCTGAACCCAACATGATGGGGCAATTACTTCTGCAATTTAGTTATGAGTTACATAAAAAAGACATCCATTTGTTTATTTCAAACATGCTGCTTCATAGTCTGAATGAATGCCCCCTAATCCCATTACTGTGAGAAACAGTAAATATTCATTCCCTACTTGTCTTTTCTGCATCTTTCTTGATCTTACAGATCCCCCTCAGCCTCATACTGTCTACCTCATCTATTCCGAGCCCTGAAGCACAGCAATACACAAATATGATAATTACAGAGACAATTCAAATGACTTCGGTATACCATGTTTAAAACAGAAAGTGCTCATTTACAGAAGTTAACCTTAATGATTGCAACATTTGGCACATATTCTTCCTCACTTCTCTATTCCATTCCCTCCAAGTATCATGATGCTCTACTGGAGTGGGTGTCTTGTAAGATCTGATTTCAAGATAGCTGTGGAAGCCCAAAGAGCAAATCTGGCATGTAGGAGTGACGCAAGTGGTATCAGATTAGAGGTTGCAGGCAGGTGTTCTGCTGGAATGGTCATACAAGTAGCAACATGCTGTCAAGGTAGGGAGAGTGATACATTGCATCAGCTGAGGGGACCATGGAAACAGGAATTATTGCTAATTGAAATAACTGCTAAACCATCTTTCTTAGACCAACTTTATATGAGCACATAAAGGGAAATATTAGAAGAAACCTACATACACAGCATTCATATCTCCAGGAGATCTGAAATCAGACTTCACCAAGAATTTAAAAGCAGGGCCCAAATTTTCTATTTGCACATAAGGCTAGAAATATTTTTTTTGTCCCATTCTTTCAGAAATTGAAAAATGTGGTGAAGAAAAGGAAAAATAACACCACACCCTTAAATCCAGCACTTCATTCACTACCACAGTTGCAGAAATCTTCACTAAAGCCCTTGCTGAGAAAAGATCCACTTGCAAAAAAATGCATCCTACAGCAGTGAATGTTTACTGGAGTGGACATTAAAAAAAGCAAAAAGTGCGAAACACTACCTTTCCTTGAAAAATAAAGCACATTTTACAGAAGAGAAACATGAAGTACAAATCACAAGGATGCTCTTGGGTGATGAATACTAAAATCATTCTAAAATGATGAATGAACTGATCCCTAGAACCACTCTTCGTATGTACAAGGATACAACACCTAAAATGATGCTCATGATCTGTCCTGGAGAATCCCATCTCTTAATGGGCTACAGTCACCTATCACCTCAACACCCATTGATGAGGCTTCTTGTTTGCCTGCACAGTTATAGATGTGCACAACTTGAAAAGGAATGCTTAAAATCTTTTTTCTGTAGCTATTTTGTGACATGCAGTGGAATTCCTTAAATTTCACACTACACAAACACAGTGCAAATGCGGCTGCAACAGACTTCTTTGCTATGTATAGTATAGGAAATATTCACTTAGCGCAAGTGCTTAATTCTGCTGCGTGTGATGCCTGCCCATTTGCTGAGCTGAAGTAAACAGCCCCACGGACATTGCGCGAATGTTACATCGAGTTCAAGTCTCTTGACGTCACTTGTTTATTCCTTTCTTAAACAACTGGGCACCACTGTCTGTCCTTTTAAGAAACCCAAACCCTTTTCGCAGCTTTTAGCATTTCCAAAATAAACATCCAAGCCCCTTAATGTGACATCTTAGTTGTAGCTTCTATCCTCTTACTTGGTAATCAAGTCTATTTTTTAGACAGACGCATACACATGGTGGCCTCCTGACAACAGCGCCTAAATGCAATGAAGTTCCCCATCAATTATTTTTTAATAAGTCATGCATTCTTCCGATACAGGGCTTTAAAACAATTTTGTATGAATTCGATTCTGCTTCTTTTCATCTACAGTGCCACTGTCTAGGGAATGCCAGCAGCCTCCAGCGTGGCATGAGGCTCTTACTGTGAGGCTCAGACAGCCCTGGTCCCATTAGCAATAAGCTTGCAGTTCCCACTGACGTCTAGCTGCATGCAGGCCACTCCAAGTTGCAATGCTGGATTAACAATCCTCCATAAACTAGGAGGGAAGTTAATTACAGATGCAAACAAGCAGCAGTCCTGATCAACTGAAGGAAAAATCTGGGACAAGTTGAGTAAATTACCCAGCCTATTATCAAAATGTCCCTTACTTTGTCTTACCCCTGGGCTTTCTCTGGAACATCATTAATTGCTGCAGGCTCAACTGAAGCAGTATTCTATATCCTTCTTCCAAGATAACTACTGCTTATACCTGCTTCCTTTTACATCTACTTATAGAACCTGCCAGGATCAGAAAAAAACTTGGTTTGGGTTAACTCAAAACTGCTTTTTTTTTTGTTTTGATTATTTTCTTATAAAAATGAAAAATATTTTGCTGTGGGCTAAACAAAGCATATAACTTAACATGAAAAATGAAACAATATTTTCATTTCAAGTTGGTAACATCTTCCAGGTCTATACAACATGAAGCACTTTGCTCCTGAGCTCTGGTAATAAAAGCCAAGGAAATGGCTAGATTCATGGTTTTCTTTGTTATCTATCAGTAACACAGTTAGGGGGCTCTCTAGATTCAGATGAGGGATTTTAAACTAAGCATTGCAGCACCCAGTAGGCTATGAAGTCATTCTCTCTATATCGATAACACTTGGAGTCCATGAGAAGTGGAAGAAATGGGACAGTCTGAAGCACAACCTTCAACACACTGAAAAGAGAACTATATCAGGAGTTGAGAAACACTGCCTTAGTCAGGCACATATCTATGCATTAACTTTTGGGGAACAGGAAAATGCTTAAAATGTTTTGGAAGTGCTGAAATTCCTCTTGTAGGTCATATCAAAATAATTAAATTTTCCTGAAAGTATCTTCATTGGTGAAAAGTGTTTTGCAAATGCAACCTCATTTTCTGAATAGTTTCAGTAGGTATATTTTCAGTGAATGAATGCTTCATTTGGCACAAAATCTTTGGGCAAATGGGCATTCATGCCACTGGGGAAACTAGTTCAGCATTTCCACTCTCCTAAACATGAGTAACACAAAAAGCAGTATTTAGAACAAATATTTTCTCTGATTTCTCTTGACAGAAATACCTGAAAGATATTCAAGATCTTACAGTAAACATTCATTTCTTTTTTATAAGGAATGCCAATACTAGCTTACCACTCAACCTAGTTGTGCTGTGTTACACAGTACAAGCTGGAATCGTTGGTTGTTTTTGACTACCTGGTTTTAAGTAAACAGCCTTAGAAAACAGTTGGACACCTGTGCACCAGTTAAACAGCAGCAGCCCATTAGTACATGTAAGCTGCAGTAAATTGAGTCAGTGCTATGCAACTCAACAGATGAACACCATCAGCCACAGGCATCTCTTATAAAGAGAGATCAGCATCGTCTTGATTGGTAAGAGTGCTGGGAATTGTCAATGAAAAGCAACAGTGGTCAAAAACCTGACTTCAGGAACGTCATAACTATGTAAAGAAGGGACTAATTTAATAGGTTTGGAGCTGGCATGGTAGTGTAAAGCCAAAACAAACAAAGAACCCAAAATAAAACAAACAACCAGCTCATCCCCGCCTTCCCCATGAAATTCACCAGAGCTGTATATTCTTTTCACCAGCACCTGGGAACACATAAATGGATTTCTATAAAAGCTATATAACAGTGTTCATTTTTTCTTAAATCAAAGTGCTTAAGAGTCATGGTCTTCTGTTATCAGTGTCCAATATATGAAGTTAATGCATCCACTCACTTTGCAGTTGTATCAGACAGGTTAAATACATATACAAGAAAAAAAACCTTGTGTTTCATGCACAAGTTAATCTGTAAATGACAGGAATCATGCAGAGCTTTCTATGGGCAACTTATTCCACTAAAAGTGTTCTTACCTTTTACTCTAAGATAGCTGATGTTAGTTGTACAGAATCTTAAGTCAGAGGGAAAAGTATTTACATGTTAAGGCAAATGGACTGACTGTCCACTGACAAATTCTGCAACTTGAAGTCCCTGAAGTCCCTCTCAGACATGTAGCCTGTGTGAAATTACAAAGTGGACACTTGTTGGAACCTTTTTATTTTGAGCTCAGTTTCCTAGAGTTCTTCTTTGAGTTCTGATTTCATATTCAAACACTCAAAGCAAAACTCAGTCCATACCCAGGATATTCATGCCATTTCAGAGCACAAGAATGAGTTTTCACATACTTTCAATGTGCGGTCATTAACAGACTGAGCCTGTGGTCCCTTCAGAGCCTAATCAACACTGAATTTATAGTTAGGAGAAGTTTTTCCAGTAATTTTTAAAGTGAGTAAAATCTTGTCTCTTAGATGTTTCAGAGGTTTTTGTAAGTACTGAATAACATTTGGTGGCAAATAGACAGTCTCAGGCCTATTAAAGAAAACTCTGCAGTTGCACAAGCAGTGGATATCACAACTCATACCTGGTGTGCATGTAAAAGTTTTGATGCACTAGGACCGGGGTGCTTAGCATCTTATAAAACTAAGCCCTAAATGATTTGCAAGTCACACGACAAAAGTCTGGCTCCCTGTCCTGTAAGTGCAGCTCTAAGCATGTCACTATAAATCACTAGTGGAATCCAGAACCCATTCTCTGCTGTCATATTAGCAATTTTTATTGTGTCTCTGACTAATTTCAGAAGCAGTTTCTTAGTTATGCCTTCAAAATAACAACAGAAATAATGAAATAAATGAAGTTTCTCAACTTTTTCAAAGGAAGTCATTCAAGCTCCCCAGTTAAGTCTAAATAGACCAATGTATATACTCATGATACTGAATTGCAAAAATTATTTTTCAGAATGTAATACTGGAATATTGCTACTCTTTATTTGCTAATATGTATCTGAAAAATATGACTCTGGTACTTCAATGTAACAGTGTAAGTTATCAGTAGTGGAAAACTTTTCAGCCTGTAGTGGTCACAATAGAAATACACTAGGAATACTTGCAAAAAATCACTTTAGGGATTTTTTTGTTGATTCAGATACACAAAAATAGATCACCTCACTTTCAAGTTGCTTGTATACTTATAAACACATTATGTTGGAGAAACTCTGTAGGAGAAAAAAATCGTGGAGAAAAATTTAGCTCTTTCCCATTCAAGCTTATTTAATCAAAAAGAATTATAAAAACCCTCACCTATTAGTTTTCTCTGTTTCGTATGTTGTCTGATAAAAATTAGCATGAAAAACTGTACAGTGTACCCTACAATGAAAAACCCCACTATTTTCCCCATGAAGTACTCTACAATTTTCTATTCACAATTTTCAAAGTAAAGCCAACTTCCAAGGTCTTGCAACAGAAATCTTGTCCTCTCTTATGAGGGGAATAAAACCCATGAAAGTACACTCACTAACATATGACCTAGAGTACACAAAGCTAGAGGCTCCCAGAACTCTGCATGCTTGACTCTTGCTGAGGGGTGTCTGTAACACTGCCATCTAAATAAATTCAGCAATACATCTTTCCATTCTTTTGAACTCTTCAATTCTACTTCCATTCTGTTTTAACGAAGGTATGACCACTCTGCTGAAGAGGCTGTACTATAGCCTAATCCTTAGTGCTGTAGCAACTTTCTCTTCAGTTATAATTTTCTTTTGTTAAGATGGAGTGGAAAAGCTTTGCCCTGACTCTCATCTTGCTCCTGTCCTACAGCACAATACCATATGTCCACTTCAGTCTTATTTATTTAACAAAGTATATTTCAATTGATTCCAAACATTTCTTTCCATATCCCATAAGGCCTCTTAATCATAAATTTTGCTTTAATCCTAAACCTTCCATATTCTCTAAGCAATCATTCTTGTAAAGTATGTCCAGGGACTTTTTAATTAATGTTTTAAATTATTATTATTATTATTATTATTACTACTACTACTACTACTACTACTTAGATGTTAGCTACAGTCATCACAAAATCATACGAAAATATGCCACCATCCTTCCTGCACCTCTTTTATGCAAAACTACATTTTGTGCTCTGATACAATTCCAGTAAGGAATGTGCACACAGGGAATATTTTGAGATACTTGAGAAGGATCTGGATTGAAGGTTGCAGAAGGTAATGGAAGCTGTAAAAATAATCCTCCATATTGGTCCTGTAGCCTGATTCAAGTTTGCACATTGTACACTGAAGTCAAAAGGGTAACGTCAAGGTGCAGAAATTCATGGAAAGTATTAGACAGCAAAAGCAGGGCACTACAGAAAGCTGCGACCCTGGAATCTACTTAATGAGTAAATTCACTACCAACCTTTCATCTGGTACTTATCCACACTGGAAAAGAGTTTTGTTTCATTTTCTAATACAGTACGCAATTATGCAGCAGCTATTCTTTTTGATGGCTATTTCTTACTGTATAAATCATACTGTTTATCATAAATCAACACTGCCAAGAACTGACTGCATTCTAAGCATAATGACAGTGGCTATATTTGAAATCAGAGACCGGACGACTTCACTGCTCTCCACTTTGTCTGATGCCTTTTTGTAATCCATATGAATTCAGTGTTTTAACTGGATCTATGTAATTTCTAGGATTGACAAAGACACCTTTCTATGAGGGAAGGCTTGAATGTCATACACACCTGACCGGTAAACACACCGATTATAGGCTGAAATCCTGTACCCTCATGCGAAACACATTCTCCCTTGCTTTAAGTAAGAGCTAAACACAATGTGGCTCCCAAAGCTTTGGTTAATTTTAATGCGTTTTATAGATTTTCTCTTAAGGTATACATCAATAGTGGCCACACTGGCTTAGAAATTTGCTATTATAAGAAAGTTAAGATGAATTAATAAAAGATACAAAACTAATACAAACAAGATAAAGTAGTAAGGAAGCAGAATAAATAACGCAGAATAAAACTCTGACTTTGCTGAACTGCTGAAGACAGAGCCATCTACAGCCATATCAGACCAAATAAGAGCATCCATATGGGATTTAACTGATTTAACTTATACATACTAACTTCACACTCTAAACTGATTATTCTTCACTTTCCCGAGTGTTCCATGTAGAGAAATCTTTACTGTGATTGATTACCTCCTCCAGGGAGTAAGTAGTTAAAAAAAAAAGAAAGACTCAGACAACAAGAAGACTTGCAGGAACAAGAGACTGAGATTGATGCTGCTGTCACATAGCTCCCAGTTTCTTAATTTATTATGACAGTCTGAGACTCTAACTTCATAGTTGACAGCAACCAAGATTTATTCCACACTTTTGATTATTTCCCCATACCTAATAAAAAACCTTGGGCCTACACTGATTTATACTTTCACTTATTTTGGTACTTCTCAGATCCCATTGGCTTAAGAAAGCAAACATACGGCAAAATAACATGTAAAGAAACTTGTATCTCATTTGAACTCAAAAGATTAATGTGGGGTGACTAAACATCAGAGTAGTTTGAAGGGCGAAACTTTCAGATACAGAAATAGAAAAAGCAGAATAAGAAAAGTAGTGTGTTCAGATCCTAGCTTCAGAGAGGGCTGGATATTGCAGGCCTTTCCATCAATCACAATGAGAATTCCACATTTTCCAGAGTGAACATGAATGTATTTTCAAAATTAGTCTCCAATTTTGGGCTCCAAACTTCTGATAGCAACAATCCTATTTTCAAAGATGTTGATTAACTGAAGTCCATGGGACTGCACCCATGAAAAAACAGGGAGCAGTTCATCTCAGCTACAGTAAGTATATACTTCAGGATGAGGGCAGTCCCACACACAAAATACCTATTTGTCTCTAGTGACTCCAAGGTGAGTACAGATAGATGGTTTGTACGCAGACATTTACACTCCATCAGCTGAAGCACAGGCTAGGACATTTAAAGTAAGTGGTTCTTAATTTGAGGGCTTCATAAGCTGTATAGAAATGTAGGGCTTGACCTCTTGGTTGTTAAATGTTTTTCAGATTTCTATACAAACACCATGATAACGATTCTCATTCGTCCATCATGGAACCTGCCATAAAGAGAGGAGGCTGCAATGGCTCAGAGTCCGGAAATTTCTACAGTTACCAGGAGCCATAAAACTAAATCTGAAGCTTAAAAGAAGAAGATCATCAGAACTAACATAATATAATCCTATCTCAAAAGAGAGATTTAACTTATTTCTATGATTGTCTGCTACCACTTGCACCAGGAAGACTCTCACAAGATGCGGGCAACCAAATAACAAAAGTAAACGCATATATGCAGAAGTTGTATGTAAACTTCTAATACAGAATTGTCTATAGAACATTTGCTTATCATCCTAGCTATTCATATTTGCTCTGCACCTAGTCATCAGTTAGCGGAAGGCATTGCGGAATAGTAGTACATGTTACAAAATCTGATGCATGCCACAGCACCACAAAGACTGGTTACTTCAAATTGCTGTGATGAATCACAGCTGTTATCATTCACCTAATGTACAGACCAAGCAAGACTGACAAAAGATCTGAAAACAGTAATACAGTAAAAATTAGTTCACTGAAGAAACATCAGAAAGTAACTTTCTTTGTCATTTAGGCTTGCATCTGAAAAACAAAGAACTTCAAAAAATGCACTCAAGTTTCTTACCCTAAAAGAATGCATTCATCACTAAATTTCAGTTAGTTGTGCAATTTGCAGCGTGGATTTTTGTGTATGTACCCACTGCAGCTTGTCTGGGGGAGGTTCAGTAGCTTAATACCTCTGGGTCCCCATATGCAGGGGTCCTTTAATCCCAAGGTTCTTACTATGCTCCAAGGGCCCAAACACAGCCAGTCATCATTTGCAGAAATATAGAACACATAAAAGTTTAAAACATAGAGGTACATCTATTGTTAAAACTTGCATTTCAACACTTTTCATCCTGTCTGTAAATATATATTACAGAGGGCCCCATTCCCATCTTGTGCCTGAGCCCCTCACATTTAGAACAGATCCCTGCTACTCAACCACTGAGCCCTGATTTGGGAGTCTGGCCTCCTTCTCCTAAGACATAAAACAACTGCCAAGTCCTGAAGTTCTGCTCAAGCAAAACTCTCACTGGAATCACTGGAAATGAGTAAGAGCTTCAAGATTTAGATTAATAACTTTCTCTACAAAAATACCGTAATTTTACATGTGTTTTAATAAAAATGAAGAGATATGAAAAGAAGGCTTTTGGGTTTATTCAACCCTCCTCTGTCTGCCAAGGAGTTTAAGATTAGCAACCATGAAAATCTGGAAGAGAGTTTATGACTGATAATATTATTAGAGGCCCTGCTGATGGGCTAGAGGAGGACAATACTTAACTGTCAGCTCACCTAACAGTCTCCTGGAATTAGGAAAGAAGGGCAAGGAAAACTGGAAGACAGCCAAGAAAATGGACCATTTTTCAGCTTCTCTTTCAAATATTTGTTTTTATGAAACTAAAAACAATTTTCCAAAACCTGTTCAGTTTCATATTAAGAATGCTCACATTAAAAAAAAAAAAAACATCTATTTGAACTGTTGAGAAACATAAAGAAAAATAAACATCAGTAATAGAAGCATTCATTTGGAGTTCAAGCAAGCAACACATTGTGCACAGCTGTCTGAAGAAGAAGAAAAATAAAGCTAAATTAAAAGGAAGACATTGGCCTCTAATCATACCAGTGATTATGCAATCCTAAATGAGTTATGTACCACTTCTTGACATTTTACATCTGGGAGCTTTAGAAATTATTTCTCATACACTTGCAACTCTCCTCCCACTTCATGTTGATAGGCAGATTAGGTCATAATCCCCCATCCCAGTGTTTATACATTCAGACAAACAGAAGGATAGGAATAGGTAGATTTGGGGTTCTAGCTGTTTTGGGTTTGTTTTGAAAGAAAGGCATAGACCACTGGAACATTCACTGAAAGAGGATGAATGATATGATGTGATACACATACACGTGTGTACATACTAATCTTCTTTTTGTCACCTGAGTCAGATTGTAGATTACTACTACCCAGTCAGGAATGAAGCCTATATATGCCAGGGTTAAAACCTCTCCTCTCTTAAAATAAGCCAACAGCTTTTAAAGGAGCACTGCAAGACAGAAACTTGGGTTTTGATCCTAACCTCAGACCACAGAAGAAAACAAATTGTGTGATTTCAAACATGAACCTAATTTTTATACTGATTTGGGATCCCAAGGCCCATTTTTTAATAGGCAGATATTACTTCGAGGCCTACGACCACCTGCTCCTGGTTTGTCTCAGAAGTTTCTCCTTTAGCTGCAGGCTCCCAAATGCTTTGCTGCAGTTGTTGCTCTGCTCCACCTACCAGAGCTGGCAAACTAGTACCACTCCTAGAGCAGGTTCAGTTGCTCCAGGGAAAGTGTCACCTCTCCTTTCCCACAGGGGCTTCCACATGACTTAGTCACTTTGTCAATAAATGCATAATAGCATCTGAGAACAGAAATAAAACAGTAATGTCCATTTTTCAGGCTGCAAAAATCAGGCCTTCTGCCCAAAGCACACCTTCAAGATTGCAGACATAACCAGGACTTTGCTATTCAATTCTTTGCTACTGAATTCACAGCTGACACTGTGCTTGTGTTTTTGTCTACCAAACTGAACATTCAGCCTTTGCAGAGAGCTCCATGGAATCTATAATGCACACCAGTAATTGCATTTCTGGCTTGATTTATAATCAGATGTTCATTCTTTTTCCCAGGACTCTTCTCAATCAGACACAGGATTAACTGCTGAAGAACCATGAACTATACTGGATCATCAAAACCTACTTCTGTAGTTATTTTCAGGAGGTCTGACATACAAGAGAATTGATTGAGATATCATATCATAGATGTCAAAATTTAGTAATTGTTATTTTTCTGTACGAGAAATGAAAGTTGCAAAGAATATTCAAAATAAGAGTGTGTAAGCAGGGATTCAGAAGGGTAAGGATTCTATTCTTGGCTATGCTGCAGAAATCCAGACATCCTGCGTGAAGATTAAGAAGTAACTTAATCTGTTTGCCCTAGTTCCTCATCTACAAAACAATGAAAATTGCATTTCTTTTCCTTACAGGATTTTCTGAGGACAAATCTACCAGTATTTACAAGGTGTTCACATACGTTCCTATATCACAGCAATTAATACTACAGGAAAATGTATAAATAAAATAAATAAGTCTCTGAATACATTATGATAATTTTTTTTGTCCATGCTCCTTTGTGTCTTTTTTGATGGTTTCTAAGAAGAGTTTACAACCTTCTTGAGCACACTTACTAATTAGAGAAATTACAAAGAGCAGAGGACTTCATGAAACCTATGCTAATCTTTAGAAGAGAGATGAGTTAAGATGAGTGTAACCTGGAAGCAAGAAGTGTTTTTGTAAAAAAGCAATGCTTTCTCCCTATTAAAAAGGGACTATCACAAATCAGAGCTGAGGAGAAAATAAAAAAACAACAACACACAAAACAGAGAGATGAGTAGCACTTCTTAGCTATTCATATTTATACCTGAATAGATAAGCAAAAGAAAATCACCACTCCATGCAATTCCATGCTTTAACCTGAAATATTCTTCACACCCAGATTTGGTTTGACAAACAGAAAACAATGAGTTGTGTCGATTTTTTAAGAAGAATTCCCTAACTATATGTACACAAAACTCTGCCTCCAGGAAAAAAACGATAGATGAGCAGAATGTGGAGGAGGTATTACATGGTTTTCTCAAGTAAGAACCAATGACAGTCAGCTTTTGTTGCTACGCATTTTTCTTGCACACTCTTCTTTCCCCATTTTTTCACATTCTGATCAGAGATAGGTGAGTTCCAGAAGGCTTGGAACAGCTGGAGTATCAGCCAATAGGTGAGCCCTTTGGCAAGGAAATTTTGCAAAGCAAGGCTCTCCACTTTCTGATCCAAATAGTTATGGCACCCTCTTCCACCTTCTATTTTCAGATGTCGAATAAATTTGTAAGACTTAGTCAGGAACACCAGCAAGAACTGCTTTCAGCAATGTTTCTAGCAAGCTTTTCCTGGATAAATCCCAAGGTTTAGTAATCCATGATAAGCTTCAGAACTCTCTTCTTTGGTGATGCTTCAGACCAACACAGCACATAATACTCTCCTAGGTGCTTACATTTTTATACGGTAGGAGAGAGATTAATGTAAGATAATGGTATTCCACATGAGAGTCCTTCAGGAGAATGGAAAAATAATTCAATGCTTTTTCTGAATTTCCCAAGTGGAATAACCAAATGCTATTGCATTACCTCATTTATTTTGGTGGGGATACAAAAACAAAACATTAAAAATCTAGTTCTCCACAGCAGCCTTTTCTGGATTTGATGACTATTGCATCTTCTTTTTCATCTTCTCTTCCCTAGAAGAAAACTATACCTTTTCTTTCATTCTTCTGGCATTAGCCATGTTAGACTTCACAATCCTTATGGGTCCCTTCCAATTTGAGATATTCTATGAGTATATGATTCTATGTTTTCTAGATCACTCATTATTCTCACTGCTCTCTTTTGGCTTCATCGAAGTGCAATGCCCTAAACTGAACAGTCCTCCACCAGCTGAACCCTTAACGCTGCTGAAGGAGCAGAGGGTTTCTTTCGATACGACAATTCCTATCACAATAGCTTGAAAGTAAACTAAAAAATTCTCTTTTACCCTCCTGGGTATATTCTGGAGTCGCCATAGTGACAGCTATGCCAAGCTCCCCTGAAATTCTCACTGAAAAGGAAGACAAATTCTCAAGCCTTCTCTATGGCACCCCCATCCATAGCGAATCTCACTTTGTACAACACCCAGGCTTAAAACACCAGGCTCAATCTACCTCCTCTGCTATGTGCTATCTGTCTTACTGAAAGCCTCCAAGAGGAAGCGAAGGCAGAGTACAAGTATGCCCAACTGCTGAAGAGGCCTCCAATCAATACTGCACTTACACATATGCAAAAATCCAGTCTTCTTACTTAATATTAAACCCAGAAAGTAAAAAAAACCCTACGCAAATTAGGAACAACTTTTAGTGTCATGCTGAAGCAGAGCAGGGAGTATATTTTGAATAACCAGCTTTAAAGGCATAAGTCTTATCCATTGATACTCTGTAGTAAAGATTCATGGATTTTACCAGATATTTGAGAACAGACTCTGATTTACTACAAATGAGATAGATAGGGAAAGTGCTTGGCACCAATCTGAAGGCTGATCAGTTATGCCATAATCTCTCCTGAGGCAAGAGAGAAAAAAATTGATAGCATGTCTCAAATGTGAAAGACACAAAGAAGGAAAAATCAATTTATCAGTAAGACCAGGGAGAAAAAATGATCAAACAGGAAAAACCACCTGGACCAGTGAGCTAATTGCTTATGACAAACACCAGACTGGTATTTCATAAATGAGAGGGGAAAACACATTTCATGACTGGTTTCAAATGAAGGATAAAGAAAACCTATTGCATGAGACCAAATATTAGTATTGCGTCCACTGGCCAGAATTTAGAGCAATTTTGAGAAAGAACTACTGCTATTTCAAGTGATTACAGTGCTAAAATAAATTAATTTTAGCCAGACAAGGATCTCATCATAGTTTGAATTCCCTGTGGTGTCATTTCATGTTATATTTGAGAAATTCCTCAATAAAAATGTCAAATAGAAAGCCAGTCAAGTTTCCCTGAGGACAGTTTTGGACATTTTCCAGTACAAATTTTAGCCATGAATTCTTAACCAAACACCTCCTCCCAACAAATAAATAAATAAGAAATTTCACTTGATTAGAAAGAGAAATGTTGAAACAAGAACTCGGGGAAAAAACACTTAACCTGTCATCTGCATCTGATCTAATTAGTTGTGAATACTCCAAGTTTGTTATTTATAAAGACGACTGTAATCACCTTCCTATACTGACATTACTAGAAAGACATCCAATGAAGGTTTAAAAAGGAATGTAAACCCTGTCAAGAAGAGATGACTCCTAGCAAATCTTACATCCAAGCACATACACATCCATGGTCCTGTATGAGCAGATGGTTCAGGCAGGGTTTTCAAAATCAACCTACCGCAAGTTTTATAGGCTCATCTACAAATTCTATGGAAATGACATAATTCTATACAAGATCCACTACAGCCCTACTTAATGTGTATACAGACTTAATTTCAGCATGCTGATCAAACACTACATGCCTTTTCTAAGAGGAACATAAACTTGATACATAGAATATATGATACGGTGCCTAACTAGCAATCTTCATTTTTGACAGTTCTGTAAAGTCCTATAGAGGTTGGGGGAGCAGCAATCAGTAAAAGAATGCATTGAAAGGTGAAAAACATTGTCACTAATCTTATGAAGAGTTCTTTGTCTCCTTATAATCCATGAAAAATTAAGTAGTTTCTCAAAAAGCGAGAACAAGTGGAAACCAGTGGACTTATCAAAACTAATTCCTTTCAATGCCTAATTTCCTCATGGGAAAAAAAAATATATATCTTTGGAATAAATTAACCAAGTTTTACACACTGGGAAAATTTTCCAAAAGGTTACAGAAATATTAATTTAATCACGTACAAATGCAAGGTTTGTTTGTGATCTGAGACCTCACTGCGTCCTCTTAAAAACAGCCAACTGCATTTACGCATTTCTGGCAGCGTAAGTGAAGGGAAACACAACTACTCCAGAAGGGAAAAGACTAGAACACCCCCCTTTTTCAAAACTGATACGGTGCTAATGGGCACAAACAGTCTATCCCAGCAGTCAATATAACTGATAATGCCAGCAGCCAGCTAGGGACCAAATGATGACAGAAAAATGAAGTTCTCTCTTTTCTAGCAATGGTGTCCCAAATCTGAGTTAGCACACAATAGGCAGGCATAGCAAGATTCGCATGGCCACTGTCAGGATTAAAAACTTCAGTATGAGACCTTACAACCAGACACTTTCATCCTCAGCAAACTCACTCAAATTTTAAACAAGGGAGAAACAGGAATGTGCCTTGATTCCCTTTTCAGTGCCTCTAAGTAAAAGCAGTTATTTTACTGAGACGTATCGAAGACCATTCCTTAGTTGCAAATATTCGATCTGCATTTGAGGAACAGAAACTTCCCCAGTTTGTGGTCTCAAAATTAAAAAGGCAATTGTGACCTCTTTTAGTGTCCTAAAGTTGCACACTGGGAGAAAGGGAGCCCTTTGCTATTATTCCCACTCATCTGTTCACTGAACCTCTTCTAGAAGCAACATGGTTCCTAAAATTTTTGGGGTAACACAAAAAGTCAGCTCAGAGTAGACCATGAGTATGGGCAGACACCAATTCTAAAAAACCTGAAGGATCTCCTGATAAGCTTGGATCAATACTTTCAAACGTAGCCACCTGTTAAGCACAATGGTTTGTATTATTGTAGGCCTTTTTATTTTCAAAAAAACAAGCAGCTGAATAGAAATTAATGAAAAGAAAATTAGAAATTTGGCTAATCTCTGTAGATCCTGCCTGTATGTTTCATGACCAGAGAGCAACAACACAGACAGCAGGGGTTCAAATAAATCCCACAGTTCTCCTGAAGGGTTCATCCTTTATCAGGTCACTCGTTTTGCTGTTCGTACTTGCTAACCTACTTTTCCCTACTGCTATGGGAATCATTTGGAAACAAAGTTGAAAATAGCAAGCTGTTTGAAACAACGTACATGCACAGTTATTTAAATTCCAAATAGTTGAACTATTTGATTATGTTTGTGTCCTGTTTTATTAAGAGATATTTATGAACATTAGTATAAATAGAGCTTTTTAAATGAATGTCTGGCTGCTCTTTGTATAAGAAATACCTCTTGCACAATTAATCACTTGACCACCTCAGGTTGAGGCAAATAAATCTATTTAGTCTGTTCTATAACAAATTAAATTTGGAAGTTGAGTCAAAAGCCTGTCAATGGTCAGGATATATAATCCATCTGAACAAACATTACTCAGTTTGAAAATGAACCCAGTAGGAAACACATCTACTGAAAGGCTAACCAAATCCTTGCTCAGAAATTCTAGCTGTTCCATAGCTTCAGTGAGTGCAGACTGGTGTTACTGGACATTATTATTTCTGGTTCACTACCTGATTTCTTGACTTCTACTGCAAAGAATCTCAGTTTTTACCAAAGTAAAGGTGCTGCGTGACACAGAAAAAATACCCCTTTTCCACACTGTTTTATAAACACAGCCTTGAAATGAATTTGGGACTGTACCAAATGCTGATCATTGCATTTCTATTGGGAATATTGAGAAAGATAGTCCCTAGGCACTAGGATTTAGCTAAAATAACTACCAAGTAAGCAGGTATCGGAAACTGGATATAGTAATCAAACTTCATTTCCAGGTAATTGGTGTGAAGAAATTTCAAAACGAAACATATACTTTTTTAGCTTATAGGATAAAGCTGTACTATCTAAACCAGAGCAATGGACATGAATCAAAAAAACAGATTCCAAAATCCACAGACTGCTGAAGCAATTAAGATCCTGCGCTGTACATGGCTGTGTCCTTCCCCTTTGTAAACAGCTATTACTGATAACTGTTTCTTTGCCCTGTTTTATTGCCCAAGTATTCCTTCATCATACTTGCACTTTTAACATTTTGTAATTTATGTTCATACAGCATATCCTAGAACTATGTTACCCTAAAAGGGAAAAAAGGGGAGGGGGAGCTTTAAAGATATGACTGGAATTACAGAAGTTGAAAGAAACAGACAAAATATATTTAAGTGGATAGGACAGATTACTTTTCTTAAAAAAGAAGCCCAAACATCCAGCACAGGCTTTGGAGGTCAGGGAGGGGTTTTAGCAATGTTAAAGATGGGCAAACTGACTTGAGTATGTTAGGATTAAGAGTGCCAACTTTAAGGGTCTGGTCTAAATTACCTGAAAGGATGCTGTAGAGAGGTGGGTGCTGGTCTCTTCTCCCAAGTGAGAAGTGATAGGACAACAGGAAATGGCCTCAAGTTACGCCAGGGGAGGTTTAGATTGGATATTAGGAAAAACTTCTTCATCAAAAGGGTTGTCAGACATTGGAACAGGCTGCCCAGGGAGGTGGTTGAGTCACCATCCCTGGAGGTATTTAGAAGATGTGTGGATAAGGTGCTTATGGACATGGTTTAGTGGTGGATTTAGTAGTGTTAGGTTTAGGGTTGGACTTGGTGATCTTAAAGGTCTTTTCCAACCTAGACGATTCTATGATTCTAAACCACGCTGGAGTCAACAGGCAGGCTTGAACTTATTCAATGTGATCTGGATCAAGTCTTTACTGAAAACATACCAGATGACAAAATGCAGCAAGCAGATCAGGCCTTCTTACCACAGCCATGAAAAGAAACTTTCTTGCCGGCATTTACTACTTACCAAGACAGTTGTGGCCATCATGGGCTAACATGAACCCATCATAGCATGTACACCTGTAGTTGCCTGGAATGTTGATACACTCATGGACACAACCCCCATTGTAGAAGTCATTCTCACACTCGTCAATATCTAAAACACAAGAGGAGGAAAAAGAAGCTTTTGTAAAAGGAGAATACTAAGAATACAGAAAAATTTATCCAACCGAGCATGATCTTTGAATATATGCATATTCCTAATCTTTCTAGATACTCTTATTGCATATTTCATCCAACAGATGGCTCAGGGAATTACTGACTGAATATATCAGGGTTATATATGACTGAAAAGCAGCAAGCCAATGTATCAAACACTCTTTCCCAAAATAACTGTAGTATCATCACAGTAAACAGTGATATGTTGTCAAAAATTAAAAAGAAACACCTGATTTTGGTACATTTCTTATATTTAAAATGTAGGTTTTGGTTTTTGTCTTCAAAATAATCAAGCAGACAATGAGTTAAACCTTTGACTTTGTAGTAACAAACAACTATCTGAAACATGCTATTAATATGGCATAAGAAAAGAGAAAAGTATGCCTTGTTTAACAAAAAATAGTCTTCTCAGAAGACAGAAGATCTGGTATATTCCTGACAATACATAAGGTTGTATTTCTGTACAATAAACCTTGAAAAACACCATTTCTGAAATACCTGTCATAGTCCACAGAGCTTTATTACTACAGATAACTTGGTACAGTTTTGCCTGACTCTACCCCCTCCTCCACAAAATAAACCCTAATATAATATTCTGTCAATTCAGGCATCAACAACAACAAAAAGTCCAACATTTTATTCTTAGAAGGCATGCTAGAATTATTTTTAATTACTTTCTGTACACTGGTCTGTATCTGAAGGAGTACCATGAATGATAAGAGAGATGCATCCTGCTTCAACTACAGACAGTCCTGTTATGATCTTCCCTCCCTCATAAAAAAATGACTTCTCCACTCATTCTAGAAAGTGCAAACTTTCTTTTTTTTTCAGATTGTATCTTGGCTTATATGTGGAACGTCAGCATCACAGTCACTGCTGTGAATCATTCAGTGGTGCACATCAACCAACTAAAAATACACGAATAATTATAGACAGCCTCATAGCTTGATAACTATCAGCTCTAAATCTGTGGTGTCCTAGACCAAAAACCCCAGCTACTGTCCCTAAGTTATGTGCGTGATAAACGGATAAAGTAATCTTTTTAGAAAATCACCTGTTAAGCACATCAGAGCTATCCTGGCTATATATTTCAAACATGACTTCCATTGCAGAGGTGGTTGAAATATTTCTCTATTAGGTTCATGTTCACACAGCCTTTTCTTTTTTCTTCTTCTTCTTTTACTTTTAAAAGTACTCCAGGAAAAGCTTTGCTACCTGATATCATACCCAGCCGCAATCCCAAAACAGCAAGGTAGTTTGGTAAAACCAGATTCTTCTGCAAAGCCAGCTCAGACTCAGTCACTTAATGCTTTCAGCATTTCTGACCTTTGGATTGAGTTTGTCTAGCTTTGTCCCTCCTTGCACAACCCTCTGAGAAGTTTGATCTGCCAGAGCAGGGACAGGGTCCTCCCAAGTTTTTTTGCAAGCCTTCCCTCTCCGGTCTGCCCCTCCCAGGAACCTAAACTCAGAGTAGCCCAGGTCTCCATCCACTTCCTTCCAACAGCTCAGAAGCTCTCCTTCTACAGTCTCCTCAGCAGCTTGAAACAGGAATTATGAATTTGACTTTATCTGCAAAACTGGTTAGCTTTTTTGTACCTCAGCATCCAGCACCACAAAAATGCTGGAAATAAGAAGCTGGAGAAAGGATCTTCCTAATAAAAATATGACCTGCTGCTTAAAGGTAAACTTCCTATTCTTTCAACCACTGCTCTGTTTCAGAAAGTTCCCATCCTTTACTAACAATTTCCTTCCATTAGTTGTACAAGTGCCGAGTCAGCACAGCCTGTGGATGTGCTCTACCTTCTGGAGTCCAGTATGACAACAAAAGATATGTCTGTGATTTTTCCTGAAAACAATAACCAGTAAGTCAATTACTGCGTATTGGGCTCATTCCAAACATACCTGCAGCATGGCAGTGCAAAGTCCATGAGAAGCCGCTTTCCTTTACTTATAGCCCAGTGCGCCTGGGTGCATATTGCCAAAGCATTCCAGTGAGGTTTCCACTTAGCAGATATTTACAGCTTCCATAATCATTCAGGAATATTTCCAGAAACTTCCTACCATTCTCAGGCTACAGGGACAAAAATAGAGCTCTACAGTAATGCCATGTTTTAACAGGCCAAGTCAATAATCAAAAAGCACGTAACATGATTTTGATGTCAGGTGCGTCGGGCATTCCTTCAGGACACTCAGGAAAAATGGTAACTTCATTTTAAGATTTGTTCTTAACTTTTATACAGCACCAAGTTTCTTCAGAAGAGGGAGTTCAGAAAAAATGTTATCAGTTGTTATGTTACTCAGCATCAGACTGCCAAGGGCTGATCAATTCATTCCATTTTTTCAAACAATTAATCAAATAGGACTATTTGTTTAAATAAGCAATGGGAGAGCCTTCAAAAGGGACAAAAACCAAAGAAATGTGAAGCCTTTTGAATGCCTACCCTTTATATAAGACTTATTTCTAAAAAGCTGTACTGTGGTTAGCAGCACAAGGTGCTGATGTAATACAAATACTTAAGTTTCAGAAAGCGTAATCTAACAGACACATCAACCAGAAAAATAATAAAAGGAACAGATTCTTTTCATATCTCTCTCTCAGGAAGTTCCAGTTACATTAAATTTTGCAAAAGGATTAGAAGATTACTTCTCCCTTTTGTACCCCAAGAACTGTACAAAACTAGGAGTGGAGCCAAACATTCTACTTATTTTTAAGAGCCATGTTGTCGGGTTTTTGGTGTTTCTTTCCCCCCCCAAAACCACATTCCTATTTAAGAGATTTCACCTGGCAGGCTGACTATTTCCAGTATTGCTAGTAAAACACCAAGGGGTTAAGACTCGTGAATTTAACACTTTATTTTTTAAAACAAAAACAAACAAACAAAAAGCCCCCACCAAAAGCATGCAGAAAGCCTGCAAAGTCCAAATGTTGAACTCTTTTCAAGCTCCAGCTGCATCAAGAGAAAAGCAGACAACACGCCTACAAACAATGTGAACACCACCCCATCTTCTCTTCTCATATACCTGGAGGAGGACATTCTTTAAAGAATGTCTCAGTGAAAGTGCTGAACAACTATAATTTACGGGCTGAATATTACATCTGACATGGCAGGATATGGCTTCCTTAGTAAGCCTAATATAGCAATAAACACAACAGGAGTACATTCAAACACACAAAACCTGCAGGCTTGCTCTTAATTTTATCTACTGTAAAACTCAAAATTTGCAGGGGCCAGCTATGTTAATTTCCTTTTGATTAGGTCATATCCTATTATTCTTTTTTTCCTGTAATTGATAGAATTGGGTGTTAATCAAACTCTTGGCTCCAAACACCTCTAACTCAGAAAATTAACTCTTCCCACTAATTCTGTAGCTTCAACTATCCTTAACATTTTTAGTGTTTGATCACTTAATATTGTCTTTCACCATGAAGGAATTACCATAACACAAAAACAAACAAGAGAAACAGAGAAATGTTGCCATCTGACCATGAGATTGCTGCGCTGGATGCAGGTGCATATACTGTTGAATTAGCTAGGTTTACTGCAATCTAGCTCTCAATGGGAAACCTAAAGTTTTATCTACGCTGGCAAAATATTTACAAAGTTTTCACCCCAGTAAATTCTGCCTCTGCAGACAGGCAACTCTTGTGGTGTCTAGTGAAGAAAACACCCTAAAAATATTGCAATTTCCTCCCTAAGAGGAATTAATTTCACATGGTATTACAATGGCAGCAATTACAGGAGCCCTGGAAAAAAATTTAATACACCAAAATGATTAAGAAGGCATAGGGCCATTTGTAATAATGACATAATCTGCCAAGAACCTATTTGGGCTTACTGTGTTCAAATGAGACAGCAACTCCTAATGCCAGAGCTGGATGCATACAACCACATCCTCAGCTGTTGATGAGCTAGTTTTGACCATCTCTTTCTGGAACTGGTTTGGGAAATCTCCAGAATCCACTGCTTGTTTCGAAAGTTTTAAAGGACAAAATCATCAGACAAAAAGAGATAAAAAAACACTTGCTTACTTGGGTGTACTAATAACTGTACTGGTTCAGCTATTTGCCAAGGTGAAAGAAGCTTGGAAACTACATCATAATTCCTGATGGAAAGCAGAGGTGAATCTTTTTGTAACAGCCTGGAAATAACTCTTTCAGCAACCCTAGGAAACACAGCACTGCCATGCTCACCTCTTCAATGAGCAGTAGTGTTACTTAAAGAGTACATACTGTATGAGATGGCAATTATTATATAAGCATCCAAGAACTTTTTTAAAAAACCTAGACAAGTAGCTGAGAAAATCCAAGCATCTGTTACCTTGAGGAGTGCTGTAATTTACAGTCCCTGTATTTCAGTTATAGGAAAAGAAGTTGTCTTCTTTAAGTGACCTAATTCTTCTTAGTCTGAGGGGACCTGTATCTACCTTATACAGATTGGGATTGATTCTTTCATTATTACAGGTGAAACTGACACTACCCCAGAAATTTGTTTCATTTGTGTATTCTGCAACAACAGGATGGCACTCTCAGAAGTCTCACAAGGCCCCCCTGCAGAGAAGCAGCTCTACCAGGAGCACGTAGAACTTGACTAAGAAACACTCAAAATAAAACAGGAATTGATCTCTTCTGCTTCCAGTATCACAGTATTTCAGCTTTCTGTTTCGGCAGAGAATAGAAGACACATCAGCATGCAGTAAGTAACGTTCAAAAGACAAACCAAACTGTAAAACAGAGTGAGGAAAATGCTAGTTCCCATTTTGTCTAAACATTTTCAGCAGCGTCATGAAATTTGCTGCGTGCTAACCATCTTTTCCCAGCACTAACAATCTTTGCTAGAAGGTGGCATAGACTTTATGCCAGGAAAGTATAAAATCTACCTCCAGCAAAATTCATTCCCACTCTTCATTATACCAGTTGCCATTCATTAAGTCCTGAATGTCCAAAAATCATTACAACACATATAACAAAATTTATTTGACAGCATAGCTACAGATGATTATGGGCAAAGCTACGGAAATCAAAGCAAATGTCTGCATGGAGTTGATGAATTTTGGATCAGTGTCACAGCTAAACTGTCACAGAAGCCTTATGGCTATTAACATGAAAAAGGAAGAATGGCTGAGGCCTGAAAGTCAATGAGCCAAACTCAGCTTTCAGTGTTGAATTCCACAGATTTCTATAGAAAATGGGAAAGTATGTATTGGCACAACCTTTATCTTAGCATCTGTCAAGGCCACAGATCCCAACACTCACAATGCAACAGAAGATGTTCAAAATAAAGAGTAGGATTGGGTAAAATCTGTGTTCATTTTAAAGTATTTCTTGACTACTAATGTAAGGGAAAGATCTGGAGTTAATTTAGTAAGCACAAATTTCAATTGACTTTGAAAGGAATAATTTATGTGCTTGGACATTTTAAAATAAATAGCCAAAGGAAACTGTCTCCCCACATCGATTTCTTCTAATTTAGAGAACCACCAGCAAAACTTAGCACACAGGTATATTATGCAGATGTGGAATATTTCCTAAAGGAGCTGGATCCATAAAATAGCTAGAAAAATAAATATTAAATTCTTTTTAAGTGTGTCTTGATGGATAAATCCACATGTTTATCCAGTATCTGAAGAGAAAAATATTTTGGTGTCCATCTTTATCTATTTATCTAGCTGCTTTAAACAAAATATTGCCAAAGAGGCATTACGGAGACAGTAAATAACATTGTCCTTAGAAACGTGCCAGCAAAGAAACTGTGTTTTTACCTTCCTGCTCCATGAGAGGTTGCTGCTAGCCCCCTACAGAGGACAAAGCATAGCATTTGCAGAATTCTCTATTATCAGTCGTCTTCTGCCAAAAAGAAGTCATACTACAGTTCTGCAATTGCAGCATGTTGCCTGCTTATCCAGAACTGGTATGCAGCAAAGGACATTGCAAAATGCTGGAACACATATTTCCATGTGGTAATATTTTGCACTTTTATGGCTTCTCTCTTAAAAGCTTTCAAAAATTTTTACTGATTCTTTACTGAGTTTTGGTCACCGTTCCTCCTAGGACTAATGCACTATCCTAATTTCCACAGAAAAATACAGGAGAAAAGCCCCACCCTAGGTTCTAAATCCTACACAATTAAGAACAGAGCCACAGTACAAACAGAGCTGTCTTCATCACTGCATATTTTCATGCAACCTTGATCTCAGATGCTTGGGAAAGAAGTGACCTTGTAATATCGAAAAGCAAAATGCCCTGAGGTGAAATCCCAGTCCTACAAAAGTCAAGAGGCGTTTTTGCCACGGGCTTCATGGAGCCAGGAAGACATGTTTGTTGGGACTCACAGTAAAGAGATATGCGAGACAGGATCAGCACTTAAATTTCTTGTTCCCACTTTCAATTCGGAACAAGCAGCAGTGTAGCATCAACACCGTTACTTTACTTTTACGGAAACAGGCAGAAATGAAATAACACGCACAGTGACAAGAATACAAACAAGTTCAAGTCCTGGATCATAATCAGATCAGCATCTTACTCTTCTTAATGACCAGATTTGGGGATTTTAAAAGGCATTAAAATAAATAAAAACAACATGGGAATATTTACATATACTCTGTTTCTTTGGCAGATTCTACATTTAATATGCTTTCAGCAGTTATACCCACACACTGGATAACCTGAACCTAAGGCATTTGTATTTCTCATATCAAGTTGCGCTTTCCTTAAGAAGGGAACCAGCTCCAGATCGAATGGCCAGAAAAAAAGCTCACATGTAGGCTAAAGACCGTTTTGGTTAAGTGCAGGACAAATTTGCCAAAAGTTCAGCTCTCTGGAAAGCATTCAACCCAAGCAAGAATACTAAAATTATTAGATTCTCAAGAGGAGTTTAGCATCAGTACATTTCCACATGTTCAAAATTATTTGAAGTCCGCTCAGTTCTGCTCTTAAAATTTGCAAGAGCTGATCCAGCTAGATGTATGAAGAATCAGCTGCGAAAATGTTATCAATTCCACTCAACCTGACCTGCTGAAATACCGCTTCCCTCTGTGAGTTTTGTGATAGCAGAATTCGGCATCTACTCCAAGTCCAAATTTGATGAAGAAAATATTGTCATATCAAGATGCATTCAATTTTTTTCTACCCCAAATGAAACCTTGACCTTCATCTCAGAGTGAAGTCCATTTCTGAAAATCCCTTCCCATGAAAAGCTTCATAAGTCACTTTTTCTAGAAGAGAAAACAAATTAAAAATCTGTAATTTATTACATCTGGTTCTTCCATTATTTTTTGATTCATAAATGTTAACGTCTTTATTCTTTAGATGCTGTGACCTTGGAAATGTTACGATCTAATGAATTAAAGAGGAACACACAGTGCAGTTTTTACGGCTTTCAAGTCATCATGATGTTTTCAAGACGCCTGTGCCCAAGAAAACTGTAAAATTTGATAGCCATTAGGACTACTCTGAGAGCCAAGGTCAAGGGTCAGCAGGCTGGGAACAGGGTAAAATCAGAAAAAGCAGCCTGATGTTTCTCAGCAGAGGAAGGAAAAAGAACAGGTACAATAGGTTGTTTAGCATGAGGGTTTTCCAGTGTAAATCCCTCAAGAGCCTTTCTGCTATGGGTACTGCCCCTCCAATGTTTTTCCCATTAGTGCATCCACAAAGAAAAAATAAATAAATTCAATTTTACAACTTCCTTCAAAAATGTCACAAACCCCTATTTTCCAGTATAAAAACAGCAATAAAATGAAAATGCCATGCCAGCTTAGTGGAGATGATCTGGATGCAATCTGTGGTATTGTTGGGGTGTTTTTCTGGAAGCTATTTCATACAGTTTCCAGAAAACCTCAAGTACTCTGTAGCAGTTTTATTTGTTTCCTTTTCTTCTGTGATGGCTGAGCACAAAGTTCATCATGCTTTATATCTTGCTAAAGTACTTGTCTGAAAAAAGGGGGAGAAAAAATGGAATACAAACCAAACTATGTAGAGGTATGTCCAGCTGGTTAAAGAGCACACATATTTTTCAAGTGTGAACAGCTTCATATTTAGAACTATCTTGTCTAAAAACACTTAGGACTCATTTGGAAGGCAGATGAGACATCATCCCATTTATCACTGGGTGTAGGATGGAACTTTTTTACTTTCTATTTGTTTATTATTTTGTTCTCTGACCACAATTACTATCTCCTAATTTTGGAGAAAGCACAGACACATCTATTGCAGATGCTTATTTTGTCCTGTGTCTGAATTTGTTTCCTATTATTACACTGATCACAGCAAACATGAATCAAATTATCAAGTCACACAGAGTAAGGATGGCCTTTTAAGAGTCATCTTCACTGCTCGGGAAAAAACAGACAAGCTTTCAGACACACAAGTCCTTCTCTAAGGAGGCAATGGAGTACATGAACATCTGTGTTTATCAGCTGTAGAAAAGTAGGTGTGTTTAGCGCTTGTTACTTTTCAAGTTTTAGTTAATGATCTTCAAATATTGTTTATCATACAAAGGGAGAACTAAAGAATCACTATATGTGATTCTCTAGTGGCTAGACAGTGTCAAGCACCCAATGCTGTAAGCAGAATTCAGCTGACCCAGCTCACATATCATTAAATGAAACAAGGCGATAGATTGTGAAAATCCAAACTTTCTGCAGGAGCTGAATGATTGTATTCTACATTTTTGGTGAATGACTACCACATTCTTCATTCATTGATAAGCAATATGGTCTCTGGAGACTCCCTTCCTTATATTTTTCTTAAATTCACCTTCCCTTCCTCTGTTTCCTGTCTCTGTTCTCTTTCCTGTATATTTCCCTCCTTGCTTAAACTCCTACTTCAAAGAGTTAGAAGAACATTTTTAATGGCTGGACATTGATACGCCAATCAAACTGCCTACAGACAAATGAATCTACCCCTTTGATTAATTTTTTCAGGATGCCTGCAGTTCAAGACAGGTATTACTGCTTCAGTGTACATGTACTTTGCCAATGGAAAGTTATCACTGAAGTACAGGGGAATAAAAATTACTTAAAAAAAATTTTAAAACCCCCACAGAAACTGAAAGCTGAGATTCTGCACGCATTTGGTGCAATTTGCCAGCCACTTAAATACTCTTTATGGTGGCATATATAACACTCCAGGAGCAGGAATGGAGAGGAGATCAAATAAATAACACGGAACACTCTTCATTTAAGACCTTACAGAGTTTTTGACTGCTTAATTGACAAGTCTTCCTACTGCATTAACATTAGGTTTATATAGCGTTTCTTACCTAGAGTACCTTTTGGGGGCCTAAAACCTTTGGACAGCTACAATCATTTTTAGAAAAAAATAATTAAGCAGAGTTCTTTCCCTGGGGAAAAACATATTTGCTATTCACATACCAGAGTATTATCCCTATATGACATTTGCCATCTCAACCAGCACAATGGAAACTTATCCGGGACCATTCCAACTCCATTCATGGTTAATACAGTATTTTTCTAGATAAAACCAAAATTATTGTTATCCTGCATTACACATATTGAACCCTTGATTAGAGTTTGTTGTGGTTTGACATTTTTCTTAATTGATATTTAAACAGATTGGCTACAAGTTCTTTGAACTACAAGTGAGATAACCAAATAAAGATGGATACCTGCAGAGCACATAACAGTTTTAGAGTCTGTCTTTATTTAGTAGCTGCCATGACCGACAAGCTCAAGCAGAGATATTTCCTGTTCACAAGCTGTTATGAATGTGAAACATGACATTTGACAGCATTTTCCCCACCACTTCTAAATCACAGCCATTTCCACCACAATTCCCTCTTTTAATATAATGGGAAACTTTTATTCCACATCTAATCTTGCAAGCTCTTGGAGCTCTAATGGGAGAATATTTTTGTGCGCCTTACTGCCACAACTGGTGTGCATGCATCCTAATGATTATTGGTTCAGTAAGTCATGGCAGGAGGTTATTCCTAGATCTTTAAATTGAAATATGCATCTAAAAACTTTGAGGGGGATGTCTAAAACAGTTAAACTAGCTCGCTGATACAGACATCATTCACCCACTTATTTTCCAACCCCTGTAGGCATCTCCCTCATTCTCAGATTGTGTACCTCCAACCTTCCTTTGCATCTCATTTTTAAATTTCTGTCCACTGACAAAAGGAAACAATCCCAAGCTTCAATTCTGAAATAAATTTCCTTATTACCTGTCAGTGGATGAACATTAACTTATTTTCTGTGTCCCTTCTTTTGGGAGAACAGGAGGTGGCTATTCCTTCTTGCTAATTTCAGAACAAGTCAGTGGCAGATCATGTACTGTAAAATGGAAGATTTCTTGATATTATATAACACATGCTTCATTAGTCCCTGGCAGATTAACGCTCCTTCGGTTTCAGGCTGAGACAGCCAAGGCCACAAGCCGTATCCAGCCTTCTTGGATATGAGGAACTGTTATGTTTTCCAGCAGAGGTGCAAATCCTTGCATAGGAAATTTATGTCTTCTGACAGCAGGCTCACCTTTTCAAACTATTTCTTCCACATGTGCTTTAACAGCAGTCCTTGGGCTACTGCAGACTCCTGGCTGAGAACTGTTCTGCTGCGCTGGTTAACCTCTTGGGAAATACAATGTAATTTATGTCATGTAGGATTTGTAAAATGTAGGGCTTCCTGTCATCCTGTATTAATTGGTCAAACTCCCTGCTTTGTATGGCACACATGTGAGAAATTAATTTTACCAGCCTACAAAAACTCCCATGAGAGTACCATACAACTAATTATCTATGAGCAGAGCAACTCTGCATTACGTACACTGTTGTGCACTGCCATGAGAGACTCATCGCACATACTCAAATGACCTGTTCAGGGCTGCCTTTCATTTCAACATTTACTAAAGTCATGTGGCTACTTCTAAACATGATACACAGGGGATCCACGGATTTGTGTCCCCTGATAATGCTGGACCTAACAGTTATGAAGCCCAGGAAACCAATTCTGCCTATTATTTTGTCACCTGTTCCCTGAGTGCAGACAAATTCATACAGTTCCCCAACAGCATCCTTTACAAAGTGAAGGCCTCCCAGCATTTTGGTTTGCAGAGAACAGCAAAGAGCAGCCTGTAAGGACTGCCACTCTACGTCCTTCACAAGTATGAAGACTAACTCCTCACCTATTAAACAGCAGCTGACTGGAGGATAACTTGGATGATCAAAGATGATCAAAGACGATCCTTCTTTGTTTCAGAATCATCATTTTTATTTTTGCCATAAATAGTTTTTCCAACTACAGAAGTGTTTATCTGGACTAGGAAGGTCCACACGACAGTAAAACAGCTATAACACACATAGAATGTACTGAAAAATGAGAGTATGGGTCATTCATTAAAACTCAATGAAATAAAAGTCCCTCACATCTCCTGGTTATTAAGACTCCAGAGTAACTTTGGCAAGAGTAATATACTAATACCAGCATGTTGCCTAACTACCAATATCGATCATTCTACATTTTACTTTTCTTATCCAGGAGAGAGTACTGGGGATTTCATATTTTCCTTCTCTTTTCTATGGTGGTGTGCACTGACAGTAAATGTGCTTAAAAATTATTTCAGTGCTCCACCCTAGATATAGATACATTATCTGTATATAATTTATGTTTTCAGGAGAGTGGTAAGTATTAATTTTTCTTACTAGTTCCTTGCAGGGCTGTGGGTACTCAGCATCTTTAGGAAACAAACTGAGTAAAATTAGTTGAGATGACCCTACATTTAAGAGAAATGTCTCCTTTATGAGCTTGATACATTTGCTTGAAAAAGATGTGAGAAGACTAAACTGAATAGAAATTAGATCAAAGATTTACAAGAAATTTTTAAAATCTGAGATAGGCTTACAAAATGCTCAAACTCATTTTTGTCCATCACTCTTCAGCTTTATGATGCACTGTACAGAAGGTAAAAAAGTTACTAGGCTACCGATTTTGTTATTATGCAAGAGTTGAAGATGATCAAGTCACATTTTGTTTCTGTAATGACAAATTCAACTTGTCACAGAATTGTGTTTCAGAATCTCAACTTTCAGTAAGTTAAACTTTATTAAACCTATGATTATAAAGATAATGCCCTAAATGTGAGCACACACAAATCACTGAACTGAACAGTTCACAGCTCTAAGAGCTATCTCAATCAGCAGTCAGTGGATTTGGGAACTGTACAATCATGAAATGTGGAATTATTTTCAAGATGCCAAAATATTTGGCAATTTTGCTGCACAACTCAGAATTCTGGCACAGCCTCTCAGCTTCTTAACAACAATTCTACCTCCACAATGTGTAAAGTACCTGCCATGTAATTTTGTTTGGGTGTACAAATGGAACATTTTCCATTTTTTGAAAGTGTGGCCCTGGCCAATATCAACAAGAAGCCCTAGATGCTGTTGTAGTAGATCAATGCAAAAGGGTTTTATTTTCAAACAAATATTACATTAATGTAATTTTTGGATTCAAGCTTTTTATTCCTGAAATAGACAACCCTGTCCTACTGATACATGCTGACAATTCTAAAATTTTATTCACAAAGAGAGTTCATCGTTATGATGTAGGCTCTCCTTAGTCTTCTAAAATGCCATGCAGAAATTGGTCTTGTGAGCCAGAGCTCTATTTACCACCAGAGACAAATAATAATAGAGAAAATCTGAAAACCAGTGATAAGCAGCCTTTGGGTTTTGACATGTGAATGTGTAACAAGTGTCCAGCAGAGATACAGATCTACAGATAGTGAACACCAGCATGGAACCCATCAGCTTTTCCATCATTACCCTCTACAGACTCTTCAGAACATTGCCTGGACTCTTTGGCCAGTAGAGAAGTAAGCAAGAGCAGGGGCTCTCTGAACAGGAACTAATGAAGTTACACACTCTCCTTTGCCTGGCATGCAGGGGTGAGGGTTAGATGAGGCCTGGGCAGGCTGTACAAACACCTATTTCATAGTGAGGAAAATCCAGGAAAAGCAGTAAGTATGAAATTTAAAATTCAAACATGAAAAACACCATTGCTGACCTGTGAATCATCAAATATTTTCAATTATAAGCTGTGCTCACATCTGATGTTTGGACAAGAAAGAAGTATAGAGCAAACAGAGGCAATCAACTAGCTTTGCCAAGAAATTAGGCATTTCTGCTCCAGCATTCAAAAATCCTGCACTAGAAAGCATACACAGCTTTCAGCACTGTTAATGCTATTCTGTGAAAAAAGAATGAAACTGCAGATATGGAAATAGTAACATGGACATTTGCTGAAAATTGAAGAGAGATCATATTCATAGCCTAGAAATTTTCCTTTTGTAATTTTATGTAATTGTATTTGTTTGTTATGTTCAGGAGGATATTTGGTAGAAAGAACCAAAGAAGGCCTACAACTTTAGTGCAGTATTCAAATAATAATATGCATTTGACAGAACACACCACAGAAAGCCAGGCAGTCTAATTGTACTGCCCTCCTCCCCAACAGTAGAGGGATAAAAGTGGGTAAGTTTATACAAATGTTTGTTTAGTCCTGTAGAGTTATTCCCAATACTCTCATTTAGATAATTTATCATGAGATGCCTTTTACAGCAATGCTGTTTTATTATGCATAGGTAAGCAAAATGCAGCAATCTCTTGGCTAAAGACTTGATTAACAGCCCAATAAACAGTTTGTTGGTTTTTTTTTTAAATTGGACAGTACATTCAATATAAAACTAGAGATTAGAGAAATCACTTTTTGAAACGTTCTTGATTAATTCCCCATGCTTCTCCTTCCTCCTTCCCATCTTTCTACACAATCCCTCTTTTAAGACTGTATCTGGTATAGTATTTCTAAGATACATGAACAGAAGTCCAGAAGAGAACACATTACAACTTCATTAGTTATCCATTGAAAACAGGGCACCAAGGCCTGACTCACTCATGATTAATACAGGACTTCACCCTCAGCAAAAGGCTCAAAATAAAATAATAGGGTTATGGGTGTTTATCCACGGCACCTGGTTTAACAATGCAACCGTCTAAAGTTAGGTTAAACATCCAGATCAAGCTTTTCAAACTACCTAGTCATTTTTTTACAACTGACTCGAGATTCTTGCATTCTTCCATGTCCCGTTTTTTATAATCTACCCTAAGCATCCACTATTGGCCACTGTCAGAGACTGCACATCAAGCTAGGCGGATCTTTAGTCAAACTCGGTCTGGCCAGCTTACGCACTTTTGCTATTAAAAGATAAATACACATAGGTATGTGGCATGGGTAGGGACCAAAGTTCTTTGATTTCACTGTAAAGAGCCCTGATTTTACCTTCCTGTAATGTGTATGATTTACCAATCTTTGTATACTCCATCAGCACATAACATACAACAGACTGGACAATAAAGAGAAATTCTAAAAAATGCTTAAGGGGTATTCCAAGGATCTGATAACCAAGCAAACGAGACTGACATTCAAGAATGTCTGTCCATCTCCATAACTGGCACAACTGACTTTTCTTACAAGTTACTTCTAAGTGCACATAAAGATCCAGCAGGCTTAGTGTAAAGGACTCTCAATTTGCATTTAGCTTATGCAAGCAGACAACTCGGCTACTAGAATTAAAAGCAATGCAATTTAAACAAAGGTATAACCACACGGTCTAGCAGTGCTTCCTGAGTAGGATGCACCAAGAAAAATCTTAAGGCTGAGTTCTAAGAAAACACAATTAAAAAAAATCAGCTTTTTCCTAAAATTAAGTCAGGGGGGTTGTTTTGTTTTTTTAACATTGTAGATGTCCACATCTGTGTTAGAAAGAGACTGTTATTTTCAGGACATGATTTATCTGACCTATTTTTGTCTCCATTAATACAAGGTGAATTGCATTAAGGAAATTCCCATTTCTCTCCATCAACTACAAAGGGAAAGCAAGGCGAACTGCTTAAGTGTACTGAACTGTACTACTGAGATCCATGTTTGGACTGATGAAATCCACCCTTTGCCTTCTTCGGATACCCCTGAAATTAACAGAAACTCTACCAGTATACCAAATGCTCAAAAGATAGAGCCAGGGCCTCCCTCCCAATATAACAGACTTTATTTTTACTGCAAGTTAGGTCTCAGGAAGGAGTGCAATGTGAAGCCCATGATCAACTGTCTGAGCACAATTTAAATGTTAAACTAAATGAATTATAGGATGTATTATTAACGGTTGTAATTCTATGCCTAGTACACAAATTAATTGAAGTGACTGACAAGCATTCACTTGAGGATAGAGAAATGCAGGAAGCTAATATTTGTATTAATTCACATGTTAATTTTGTAACTTGTGACCCCAGAAAACTTTTAAAACAAAAGGGCAGGAACATTTTCAAATTACCACAGGAAAAGTAAAGTAATCCCACCACCCCCCCAGCCAAACAATTTTACAGCCAGCAGAAGGCACAAAACCACATGGAGGAGGTATTTTTAATTAAGTGCAATGTAAGGAGAATAATGGTTACCCGTATTCAGTCTAAACAATTATTATCAAAAGGGCCTTAGCATTTTAAAATAAGCCATTTAAGAAAGGCTTACTGTTTTAAACATAGGCTGTTTCCGATTATAAAGTAGAGCTTTTAATTAAGATTAGTAAGGCCTAATTCAAGCTATAATTTGGTTCCTTTAGTCAGCAAATGTCTATTAAAACTGAGCAATTAAGGTTAAATGGGTTGAAGCATTTAAAGCACTCCCCCCTGCTTCAAATACTATAATAGAAAAGACCATGTTAGTGACTAATTCAGACCAGAAGACATGTATTTCCCCTAAGTTTTATACTTCCTTGTTGATCATAAAGTTTACTAAAGAAGAATCCATTGGTAAACTAGATTTTCAGTGCAACATAACATTGTCATATATTTGTATGTTACAGCTTACCATGCACAATTTAAAAAGCAAAATATAAAATACAAATTCTGTAATTTTATAAATATAGTATAAAGTTTGCTCCTATTATGGCTTTTCTCCCTTAGTTTTATATAGTTCAGTAATAAAAATATGTAGTAAACTTCCCAATAGCGTATTTCCCCATTTTGATAGTTGTGTTCATACTTGGCATAATGGTCTTAAGAGCATATGTTGTGTGTGTACTTCTGACAGGTAAAGGTATAAGTATACTACAATTAGTATTATTTAACATAAACCACCTTTCAAAGCATTCCCACCTTACCTTCCACTTTGCATTTTCACAGCTTCTTCAAAGACTGAAATTCTTCACGCTTGGTCTCATCTTTGAGATCCAAGTTATTTTAGCAAGTTCAAGCAAAATCAGCTGAGCAAGCTTGAGACCTGTATTTCTGAGGGCATGACACACACCCACACATACCCCTGCCCAGCTGTGGCAGAGCCCTCACCCAGCAGGACCCTCTGTAACACTCACACCCAAACGGCAAACCTCTTACCCATTTTCTGGACTCTTCAGGATTCCCCACAAGCACACAATATACATAAATATGCCTACATAAATCAGATAATGTGATCAAGAAACCAGGCTGTCCTTTTCATTAAACATGAGACCTACAGAATATGCTGTGTGCAAACAGGATCATTCAGGTGGCTTCACAATTACAAACACTGGGACTTTCCTCAGTGAATGGCAACATTAACAGAAACATGCTATAGTCCTTCCAGAAAGCATCTCTTTCAGGTCTCCATCCCTTGAGTCCAGCCTCTTGCTAACTCAGGCAAGGACTGATGTTGTCTTCTCATTGTGGAGTAGGCTACAGCAACTGCCTGTTACCTTCCATACAGATCACCAAAACACTTGTCTTAAAAAACTACCACCAGTGCCTCATCATAACATCAATGTTAATGGTAATGACTAAAAGCCTTTCAGGATAAGCAGCACAGGAACGTATTCTAGTAACTCTGTTCTACTCAGATACAAGGCTAACACGCAAATTTACAAGGATACTTAAATATATTATAATGATATACTATAATAAAGGTTTTCTGAAAGAATGCAGGTACACACAGGTATCCATATATGCACATGCACTCACTTTCTGCAACAAAGTCCAGTGAAAGCACTCAGAAACGTGCATTGGAAACTTTTGTATTAACTCAAAGTAAATTACATCAATAAACTATTCTAGGAAATGAATGCAATTGCTGCTGCTATCCTGAATAGATTTGTGTGTATTCCCTATTCAGAATAAATGCTAAAGCTTTTGGGTTTTACTTCATAAGACCACATATGATGCAGTCAACTGTTTGGTGGTTTGTTTTGTTTTTTTAATATAATGCAGTTCTCTCACTTCCCTCAGGAAAAAGAATTTTTAAAAGATTTCAAAACAGAAACAGTGAAAGGATGTAAATTGCCAGAAGCATAAAGAAGAGAAATCATCTTCATATAGGTTTAGAAGTGACTGTTAACATAAAACTTAAAGTGACCACACCCTGGATTTTATCCATATCACAAAAGAAGTTGTTTCCTAGTCAACTGGAATGGTTAATCATACTATAACCACCCATTTGAGGGTGTTGGTTTCATTGTTAAAGCTTTTGAGAGAACTGTAATAGAAACATTCTTCCGTTCTGAAGCCATAATCTCCTCAGATGTAAAACTGTTTGTATACAGAATAAGCCACTTCCATTTTCACATAATGAAATAGTCTATACCCAATGAAACAAACTATACCCAACCAAACAGTTTTAGTCTTCAGGTTTTTATTTCAGGAAAACAGGCTGAGGTTGTCTATTCCTGCCTTATACTCATTCCCTGGCTCACTCTTACAAGTCAGAACAGTCACAGGTCAGAGTAATTCTGGCAGCCCTCCTTCACTCATTTATTCCTTGCACTCTGAATATGTCTACACACTCCGGTCTGAACAGAGGCAAATTCGCTTTCTTAGGAATTCAAGCCAAGCAAAAGCCACAGGGCTCCACTTGTGTCTTGCCCTCTAGTAGCCAAACAGCTCACAGTTAGCCTCCCTAGGGAAGCAGTCTAATGGCTTTGGGTCAGTCTGCAACACAGGCCAAGCGAGACCCTTTCCCCAGTGCGCCCATGCAGACAAAGCCCCTACGAAAGCCCTTTGGAAAATCCCATAGCAGTCAGAAGCAAGGGCAAACAGTTCGGAGTACCTGCCTTTCCAGTGTGTGGAATACCGAGACCAGTACTAAGGATCAGATGAACTGTACCATTGCACAAGCAATAATTGGGATAGTTTAAGACAAAAGTGGCGTGTGAGAGGAAGGACGTAGAAAGAGGAACTTGGATCATATTAATCTTTAGACAGGTTGGAATGCATCAGAAAAATGGAAATTTCTAAATAAAGTCAGACTTTGGTGCTTTGTACTTAGATAAAAACACAAGCATGTCTCCAAATCAGTTTTTATGGAATCCTTTTCAAGGAAGTTTAGCAAACAGAAAAGTGCAAAAAGAATAAAGGCACAACTCTACTCAGTAAAGGCACTACCTTCTCTAGAGGTATGAAGTAAGATATCAAATTCCTCCTACTTATGTGCTGCCAAAAAAATTGGATATGCATTACCTATGCTCCCCATTCAGCAAAGTAGATACCCACTTCAAGCACTTTTACACTGTAACAGGGAGACAACTGGCCTGAAATTTTTTAATGTAGCCTCCGCTTCCAGATAATGAAATCAGAACAAAGGCACTTCAGTGCAATTTCCCTCTGACAATAGCAAGAACTAGAATGCACAGCAGTTATGTCCTGCAGTATTTTCAGCAATGGTATGTCCAACAAATAACTACTCCTACAGAGGTTCCCATTCTCTGGTCTCTGAAGCACATTCTGCAGCAACACCCCCCCCCCCCCCCAACCATTAATAATCACCAAATCAGTGTTACGCATCACTTTCCCCCGCCCCCCCCCCCCCCCCCCCCCAGTTAAATTTATGATGTTCTGTGAGCACAATGCCTTGTTAAACATAAGGACTGACAGTGGTTCATGAAGACTAGGGCATGGGAACAATGATAGGCAGAGTCTAGCAGTCTCAAGCTGAGAGAGTAAATGAAAATTGGCTTTTATATTCTCCGAGATAACAGCTCATCTGCTTAACAAATTGATTATAGGAATCAGAATGATCTGAAGGTCATTTAATCTATTTAATATTTCTGATTCTGTCTTTTGTGGCTGTACTGTAAAATATCATCAATAGTTGTGACAGCATGGTCTTGAATTTGGTATTTTATCTATGGGGCCTACAGCACCAAACAAACTGCTCATGTGTTAAGCACTAAGTTCAGGTCTAAAGCACCTGTAAGATGAAGGTCTTACATCAGCTTATTAAATGATTCAGATCTTTTTTTTTTTTTTTCCTATTCCTTGGTCACTGAAGGAAAAACTGTGATCTTCTGCAGCTCTAGAGAAGGAGCATTGTAAAGTAAAATAAGACAACATCTTCACTTTATTAAAGCACTTAAACAGAATAACTTTAAAGTGTAACAGCTTCTTAAGATTAAGCACATGCTTAAGTACTCTGATGAATCAAGGCATTTGAATAAAACAACTCTTCAAACTGTAACTTAAGTGTATTCCTTTTGCTGAGCATCTTAAATGTGTAGAAAAGTCTTGAAATTTCAATGGGGTCTGTCAGACCCTATCTTCAGTTTCTTATAACTCTGCCAAACATTCATGTATGGGCTAGAATTTTTCATGCAAGGTATCTGCTTTAAAGCAGGTCTTTTTTTCAGCTGAAATTTAAAACAAATATATACATACTAAAACAAACAAAGAAAAAAAAACCATAAAGTTGGCTTTTTCCCCAAAGTGATTATATGGAAAATTCACTGCTTTAGCATATTTTAAAAAATCTCCCCAAATTACTTGAACAGATTTAATGCTCTCAGATTTTGTTTCCTGTAAGGAGGCAGGGAGTTACCTTTCAGTAGATTTCTTGGGACAGAAAAAGCTTGCCAAATTACAGCTGAAAATTCACCAAATAGCCATTTAAAAAATCATTAAAAAAAAAAAAAATCACAATCAAATAAATTCACAAGTTCAGCAGGCATCTGCTGAATTTAGGCAGCTAAAGTTTCCAAAATGTCCTTCTTGGTTGGTGTTTTTTCAGCCTTAGGCTGTAGTTTCAGTACCCAATGGCTCCAGAAACTAAGCCAGATTAGGAAATCTATTCACCTCGTCCACCACCACCACCTTCTCCCTGCCATTTGTTTCAGCCTCTATACCCCAGTTCATTGCCTTTTCAGTGTAGAACAGCTTATAGAGCCATACTGTAATCCTCTGTTTTTTCTTCACTTTTTGGGGGATTATTTCTGTGATATTCTTCACAGTACAGCCCCACATCAATTGCCCCTGTGCAAAAAAAAAAAAAAAAGTGTGATCAAGCAAACAACTTCGTAAATCAGTGCATTGAGGAAGCTGAGTATTACTCCTTTTTCCAACCAGACTGTACACACATTTTTCCTACAACTTCCTGTCATACATCCTCCATCCCAGGGCTACCTGAGGCTTGCCCTGTAGTTACGGCTCCCAGCTATCCTGGTCTAGAATAGGGTATTAGAAACTAGTACCATGGGTACAGAGACTGTATCCACCATCCTCTTCCACAAGTACAGAGACTGTATCCACCATCCATGATTCCCATTACCTCCAGTGTCCTAACAGCATCAGTGTGGATGCTACCTGGCTCAAATGCAGAGGAGACAAAAGCCACATTAATGGAGTTTATTTGGGCAAGGTTTAGGGAAGTAGCAGAAGGTGACATTCCCCAACTCCTCTGCCATCATCCAACCAGAGGCTTCCTGACCACATCATGCATCAGCTTACATTCAGCCTCAGAAGAAAGAATGTGTATTTTGGTAGCACAATGGACACACATGAAGACACTCCCCATAATCAAACGGGAGCTGGCAAATGATGGCAAACAGCCAAGCAAAGATGTCTTTCCAGTAGCCACCTGAGGAAAGGTCCATGGGTCTGCAGGGGTGGAAACAGCAGGGAATGTGCTGAGGGACAGGTGAACTCTGAGCTGGTGGTGGGGACCAGGAAAGAGGTGAACAAAAAGGGAAAACTCCAAGAGCTGGAGGGAACTGTTTTCACTTGAAGACAGAACTCAAGGGAAAGGACCTGTAAGGGGTCCTCAGAGTTTGCAGCTACCAGCTCTCCAGTCCCAGAGGTCTTGCTGTGGGACACTGGCTTTCAATGTTGTAACTGCAATAAGCCACTGAGAGAGAGGACAAGGGAAGGAAAACTGAATAAAATAAAAAAGAAGCAGGTGACAATACACTAGGAGAGGACAAAAGAAAGAGAAGTAGGATTTGCAGTAGGGAAATGACAAGGTTAAGAGACAGCTGAGTAACAGAATATACAAGACAACATAACGAAGACTGCAAGGAAAGGGGACTGCACCAGAAGTAAAGGTGACAGGTGGGAAAACAAGGAAAACTGGGCATTGTCTGGCAGATGTATAAAGAATGAAGACAAAAGAAGGACAGACTCTTACATATTGAGCTTAATACATTCTATTTATGCTCCTTCATTTTATTATTATTTTCCTGCCAGATAATTTACACCGTGTATTTGGGGGAAAGGAGAAGTTCCTTCTAAATACCAAGTTTATAACACCACAGGAGGCCACCCTGGGTTCTGCAGCTTAACAACTGTTGAGACTGATGAAATTTTATATATATTTATAAGTTCCCAGAGTACCCGTAGACCATCCAGCAGACAGGGAGCTTATCAACTATTTAGAGAAGTGTCCTTGGAAAAAAGCATATTTTTTCCAAATTGAGAATTACATGTAATGCTGTTGAAGAATGAGGCTGTATTTCTAGCGGTATGGTATTTGTTTATGCAAAATATAGTGATATTTGTATCCAAGAAGCATTTCTGGAGGGAAAAAAAAAAAAGAAGAAGTTGGAGCAAATGTTCTTTTTCTAAGTAAAAATGGAAGATTTCCAAACTGGACCACCGGGGGAGCTGTTCACTGAAGCAGCATTATGGGCTGCCAGAAAGTAGCTCTGAGAGGTAGGACAGGGTAGGGAGGAAAATGGAGAGAAGAAAACAATAGGGTGTGTGACACATGGGGACTGATGGCACTGTGAGCAGTTAAACGGGTCATGTCATCCCAACTAAGGGATATTCTGGTTGTATTGGATAAACGGCTGAACAAAGTCAGAAAAATAAAGCAATCTTAAATAAATAAATAAATAAATAAATGAAACCAAGGCTCAACCCTGGCCAAAACAAAAGCCCTATTCAAGGAACAGAAGAAGCATGAAGGAGAAAAGAAAAAGTTATCATAAGCTGTTAATTCACTTAGGCTGTAATAAAACTCTGTTTTATTACAGAATGTTCTCAGGAGTATTTTCCTGCTTGCTACTTCTTCTCCATCCCCTAAGAAACTCCATTCCCTGAAGTAATTCAGAAAACTGGCGAGCTGAGAATTGAGTATTAAATGGTACCAGACAATAAAAAAAATAAAAAGCACAGATATAGAAGACCTCAGAATTGGATTCTGGGAAACACTTTTATCAGCCCAAGCCAAAAAAGATGCATCAAGTTACCCAATCAAATGAGTAGAATTTACAGAGAGGAAAAAAATGTAGTTACTAGCTCAAATCAAAGAAGCTAGTTTATATTCTTCCTCCCCCACTTTTTGACAACTTGTACTGCTTCATTCTGGAAGCTACTTTCAATGAAATCAGCACAATGGCTCACCCAGAGTAAAGCTATATTCCATGTGAATAAAACTGGGAGGGAAGATTTGACCCTGAAATAAAAATCAGCACAAAACTGGGAGGTGGCAGAGTATCTCCTCCTCTGTGCTCAGATGGGCTGCTGCAAGCCGATAGGACAAAACCAGCATCACAGGCTTGTAGCAACAGATCTCAACACAGAGCTATTCAGAAAATCCTTTGTCCCCCTGACAGATATGTAGTGGGGTATTATTAGTAGATAGTATTAGCGGATTTGACCAAACCAACTTCCCAGAGCACCTTCTTGTAAGGCTATGGATGTAGCGATAATATTGAGCCTGAAGTGAGTCAATATTTGCAATATCCCAGAGGATGACCCTTCCTTGAGAGAATGAATTCACCTTCTATTGCAATTAGAAGAATGATCAATCAGGAAGAAGTCACTTAAGCAGCCTTGTTCAGTGGCATCACTGTTATTCAGCAATGAGACAGAGAGATAGCACAAGCTCGAGCCCACTAGAGTTGTGCAAGCATCAAGATGCCCAAGTTTCAGAAACCAAAGGACACGCAGCAGTGTTCATTTACTCTCACACAACATCGTTGATAGAGATGGTCCACTTAAGAAAGAATTGCTGAGAGTGGATTGACGGAACACCATGGAGCTCTTCAAAGAAATGGGATCATTGTTCCATTTAAAAGACATCCAGAAGCCCCGTACTTACTTATTTCTGCAGCTAAGAGGAGGCTTCAGTGCGAGATACTGGACCAGGAGCTGGGAAATGAGAACTCGGAAATGTCCTGTGCTGTTTCCAGGTTGATTGATTCAGAGCAGCCCTGTCACAATATTTGGATTCATTTTTGAAGACCGTGAGAAGAACACAGCAGATATATGAAAGACTACAGTAAAATTAAAATCCAATGAGTGAGACCAGCTTCTTAAGAAAGAGAAAACAGGTGAACAAGATTAAAATTATAAGAAGAATATTCAAGTCAAGCCTAGAGAAACAATCATTATTATTCAAATGGCAGTGATGAGGAGATAAATTTTCTGTATGTTTTTCCAGTTGCTAAGTTTTGTTTAAAAACCTTTAAAAACAGATCTAACAAACAGGTATAAGAAGAAACTTGGCCTCACACCCACAAAATTATTGAAGATTATAATGAGTGGTTTATCTATACCATTTCTGATTCATTGTAAATGCAATGAGCTATCATTTTATACTCTAGTGTATTGCTGCAAACACGCCGAGTAGTTTAAATTTTGGCTGAGGGACATTATTGCACCTGCAGCACGAAAACAGAATTGCATGTGCTATCACAAGAGTCTCAAAGATGTGCCCAAGTAAGAAATTCACTATCCTGTTGTTCCCACAAAATTAGAATTCCTAGTTCAGAAAAGGGCTTTTAGTTAACATTTTAGAGATGATCTGTATGATACTGTGCTTTTCTGTTTGCAGCAACAGACTGTGTCAGAAACAAAGCCAGACATCACAGAACATCAATGGAAATAACAAAATCTAGGTATGTAAACAGAAGTATTTTTCCAGATACTGTACTGAGTATTTCCATCCACTGTACACAGAAAAATGTTAGGAACTATGGCAGAAGTTGCGATGAGCAGCACATCAGCCCCAGATTAGGAGATGCCTTGCTAGATTGTCTGTATATTTTCCAGAAGCTTCCTTCAGCTAAGCAGCCCTTAGATGAGCACTGGGATTCAGAAAGGACAATTAGTCTGTGTTTCCAAATGGACATATGCAGAATATAACCTGCTGTGGAGCTGAATATACCTGTGATTGAGGCAGGAATGGTTTACCTTCTTTTGAGATTGTATCATGCTTAAACCCAGTGAGGTGCAATCACTGGGGTAATCAAGAATAACAGCCCTCTTTGCAGATTACCATGACCACCTGCCTGTTTACCTGGAATGATGACTTACATCAGGAAAAGGACCGCAATTACATCAACATATGACAAACTTACATCACTAGAACTGCACGGGCTTACTCACCTAGCAGTCAAGCAGAACTGCTGCTGATAGCACAAACTTCCAACACGAGCAGAAATCTCAAAATCACCCTTTCAAGGCAGACTCTGCCAAGATACTTTGCCATGGCACATATATGTTGCCCTTAGCAAGAAGTCCATCACATTATGAAGCTTCACAGCAGGAATAATAATAATAATAATAATAATAATAATAAAAAAAATACAGCTAAAAGTTGTGAGCATTTCTCTTATGTACAAAGAGTTCAAGAAACATGACAACAACTGTGTAAGACCAGTTATTAAAAGAACTGAAGAACAGTTATGCAAATACTGTGGAAGATAGCAGAAGAAACACACCAAGAGGGAAGTCTTATTCAGTATGGGAAAGCTCAGAGCAGAGTTTTGCAACCCAGAAGCAACAGGTCCCAGTGAACATCCCTTAAGGAAAAATCACACCCACACAATCACATCCTCTACATATTGTAGAGAAAGAGTCCTACATGTAAGATATCATCCAAAATAAAAAGAAACTATAGCTAGAGCAACTCAATGAAATCACAATCACACTGGTGTGATAGGCTGTGGGGAAAAAAATATTTCTAATAGACAGTAAAATTAACACACTGATTGGATATAAAATGGACACTGATAAACATCAACCAGAAATTATACAGATTATTTTAACCATTAATGGCATGAGGGTTTGGAATAGCCTGAGAAGTAACATGGGCAAAAAAAGTTAACTAGGTTTAAGAGCTAAACCCCTTCATGTCATGTTCAATGACAGAGTACCCTACAATGGCAAACATACAACATTGGCATCGGGGACAAAGGAGGCCCTGTCAAGGCCTAGGGAACCTCAGGACTTGGAATCCTTTTGAACTCTCTGGAATCTCCACTGCTTTGACACAATTTTCCAGCTAACAATTTTATTGAGATACCGACCTGTGGGGAGACCAAAAGTCAATGTAGAGAAGGTAAGGACAAAGACCTAGGGAGCATGAAAGAGCGTGCATGCAGCTGAATGCAGGCCACTGCATTTGAGATATTGACTAAAATCACAACAGGGAAGATTTCCTAGGTGATAGTAGGTCTGCCAGGGCAACTGAATCAATGAATAGATTTCGTATGTTGAATAGAAATGGACAATTGAAAGCAAATATTTTTTCAAAGATTACCTGGGTTGGACACATTATTCTGTCCTATGAAAATGCCAGTTAGAGAATTTGTGGTTGAAGGATATTGGTATATTATGTGATATGGGGAAATATCATCATGGCAATGCTGACCATATGGCTTGACAAAGCATAGAAAATAGCTGGTTGAAAAAAAGGTAAGCTGAAATCTACAGAGGGAAGCAGGAGACAGGGCACAGGAGTAACGAGCAACTTTTCTGTCTGGAGAAGCAACTGTGCTCTGTGGAAAGAAATGGGTCAGCTGGTTCAGGCAAGAAGGCTACCCAGAAAAAAAGAAAGAAAAAAGGTAGGGTAGATCTGCGAACTGAGAAGTCATCCCCAATCCTCAGAAACTCTGGAGAAACCCAGTCCAAAAGACATTTTGGGAGAAAAGCAATGTTCAGAAACAAATCCCCTGCTAAAGGAATTTAACAGGCTGTCAAGAAAATGTTTCATTTCAGTATAATTGCTGCTAGAGCTCTCCACATGTCCTGAAAGGAATGTTTCTGTCTTAGGTTTTTCTCCCCGCCCTTTAGGTCAGAGCAGCAAAATATGCACAAAATACTGCACAAGTGGCTGGGCTCCACATTTCCTGCATTAGCCTAAAGATCCCATTTTTTAAACTATTCATTTTCTTTGAATAAAAAACTATAAACAAACACACGAGAGTACACAAAATACATATTCACATACTGGATATATTTGTACAAATATGTGCTCCCTTGCTTTTACAAAACTTAAGAATCATCCAAATCATGTTAGTTCCTATACTCTAAATCCCTTTCTCGAAAAATGGATTTTAAGTAAATGAAAGCAATATTTAAGACTGATGTTTAAACTAAATGAACATGCACACCTTTCTAAATTAATTGTAATGCCTCAGTATAACCTAAACTGGCAGCTCACTAAAATTTATTAGAATAAATTTGATCATACAGTATCATTTCTTTAAGCTCACTGCACTATATAAACTACAATTCTGCTTGTTTAGCAAAATCTGGCTGTATATGAGAGTCTGCACTATAAGGGAGTTAGTTACACTATAATGAATGTTCTTTAGACATGAAGCAATACAGGTAGATTACTACAAACTTAGTTAAAGAGGCACATTATCCATACAAAAGACATCCTTTTCTCATAGGTAGCTAGTTTCAGTGATCAAAAAGCTTATATAGAAAAGCTCAGTTATAAAGACCCAGAACTGTTTAATGACCCAGCTTTGGTTTTGGCACAACAAAGATGAAATACACCGAACGGTTTTTGTTATTACAAGCACAGTCACTTTTATCTTAAAAGATAATTTTTAATGGCTGATTACTGGTGTTTTGTGACAGAATATTAAATACCAATCAATACTGCTAGTCTGTTTATTTCTGTAGGTTTTGAATGCTTGACCTCAAGATGCAAAATAAACCCACTCTGTGTGAACAGCAGACCTGAGGCAGATCTTAGCTCTGCCACTGACTTGTATGACCCTTCCTTCACCTCTATGGTTTTGAGTTTGCTCACTTATAAAAAGGAAATAATGGTATCTGCCTGCCACTGAAGGTGCGTAACTTCAGTAACAAAGTTTCAAAGTACCTTGGGATGAAATTAAGAGGTACTACGTAAGTAATCTAAAACAAGCTCCAGAAAGGAAGCATCCAAAAATATTTCAAGCTTTCTGCTTATCCCAAAGTTTGATATTAATTACAAATTTAAGATACAGAGCTGATGCAAAATATTTAGAACTGCTGCTGCAACATTATAAAAAAAGTTATACATCATGCACAGTAACAACCTGGTTTAGACACCTTACATTCATTTACCTAACTCTGAACAAATAACATCCATGCAGAACGTGCTGCAGTCTGCCCCAGGTTACTTTACTTATCAAGCTTTTCAAACACTAAATACCATTACCTATGAGTTTGACATCAGCCACAGAAATTCCAAGATTCCGTACATCATTCCACAGAGAAATCTGATTTTTTTTACTACTTACTGAGCTTTCTTTTTTACTGAGCCAAGGTAAGTCAGGCGAAGAGAAATAGGTCTATCAAATAAGCATGAGTATCAGCCAGATCTACCATTAAACAGAGCTCAACAGCTAAAATATGAGTAGTTAAAATTTAAGGAAACTTTTTATGTGGAAAAACAATACAACAAGAAGTACCAATTCTGAGAATGCTGTAACCTCCACAGCTGTGGCCTTGAGTACATTTTCTCCACACATAGATCTTTGATGAGTAAGAGGAAAAAGTAGTGCTGAATGATTATTCTGTTTGCAAGAAAGAAAATCTGGCTTCCAAATGAACAGCAGCTCAGAGACGCTAAAGCACCAAGAGGTGGACAGTAGGAATTTGTCTCTGTCAATTTAAGCCCAAGACAGAAAAATATGACAACCACAAAAATGCTTTATGAGGGCACTTGAACAAACACTTTGGAAGTCCATGGAGAATAATATGTGGTTTCAAAATTTTGTAGACTTCAGCAAAGTCATTTCTAGGTCTTTAATCTTTTTAATGGACTGGCCATATACTTTTTGAAAAAGTTTCAGTCTGCCGTAGAAATAGAGAGACTTGGAAGGAGAATTTTTATAGGTGCTAAGCATCTACAAGTAGAAAAAAAAAATAATCCTGCATCTTTTATTTGTAAGGCATTCTGCTGCGATTACAATATTACTTCTTTTCACCAGAGAACAATGTCTCTGCTGAGGTTCAATAGACAAGATGAAGTTCATAAAACCTGAAATATGAGTGCCTAATAAAACATGATAGGTCTTTTTCAGTTGCAAGTATTGATGTAAGGACACACAGAATTAAAACTGCTCTCTTAGGTCTGTGTAAGTACAATGATCTGAAGTAGTTCCTTTTAAAACAGTGTTCCACAGACTAAAAGTGTTATGATCATGACACATACATAGTGTCAAAGAGGAGAAGCTAGCTCCAGTGTCCTGTTCGAGCTGATACAGAAAAACACCTACTGTAACCGGACCGGGGGGGAAAAGGCTGTCGCTGGGCGAGAAGAGTGACGGTAGACCACACGTTAGCCAGGCGGAAGGTGCGAGCCTCCCTGTGCCTCGGAGAGACCCGAGGACAGCGACCGGGACAGCCCGCAACACCGCGCCGGGGCAGGGTGGGGAGGTCGCAGGCCGGGCGGCGGCGGGCGCGGCGGCCCCGGCTCCCCGCAGCCCCGCTGGCTGGCCCGGCGGCGGGAGAAGGCACGAGGCCTCCCCGGACGCCTGCAGCCGGGAGGGACGGCCACCCGCAGGCACGGCGGCCCCGGTTACTCACGGCCGCCCGCGCTCGGCCGGGGAGCGAGCCGGGGCCCCAGCCCGGCCCGGCGGCCGCGCCCCGGCGGGGCGGGCCCACGTGCTCGGCGCGGCGCTTCGAGCCCCCGGCGGCAGCGGCCCCGGCACCGCCCGCGACAAGCTGGTGCTAACCCGGGAGTCGCCTCGGTGGGAAACGCCCCCCCTCTGGTGGGGTTTTTTTCCTTTTTTTTTTTTTTTAATTTTTAAAAGTAGGCTGGCGGACACGATGTTTGTGATGCCGGACAATTAGCAAAAGCAGCAGGGGGATGCTTGCCAATAAACACCGAGATTTGAGGTTAAGCAGCTGTAAATCTGCATTAATCGTTTCAGGAATTCAGCTATTTACAAAAGCTTTTAAAGAGCAAACAAATAAGAGAAGGGAGGGGAGGAGAGATAGGAGAGGAGCCGAGCAGTCCTTACCTTCACATTGTTTCCCTTCGCCTTTATAGCCTGGCTTGCAGATGCATTTGTAGGATTTTGGTGTGTTTTGGCAAATTGCATCGATGTGACAGTCATCCGTAGCTTCTGCACACTCGTCAACATCTGGAAGCACAGAACGAACCCCAAGGGGACAGATAAGAGGGGAGACCTGAGACACAGAAAACCGTCAAGGATAGATACTCCCCTCGAATAAGCTGTTTGCGGGCCTGCCTTCCGGGTGTCATCCTGGAAATGGGAACATCTAAGGTCAAATAACTGAACAAACCAACGTGCTATTCTCCTTAAGTCATTTATAAGCACTGCTCCACCAAGCTAGAGGGGCTCGGTCCCACGTTTCTGCATTAGCAAATCATTAGACATACGAGAACTTAGTGCCTGCTGTATAGGTCGGGTACTGGAGACCCACATCTTGGTTAAACCAGAGAGTGTTTAAATGACCTGTAAGAGGAGAAAAAAAGCCCATTTGCATGTTCTAGCAAAGAGATCTTCTTAATTTAGAAAGCTAGACCCTAGTTTAAATAAACTATGCTGGCGGGAGAATGAGAAAAAGAAATATTTGAACAGTAAAGCCACATTAATCCTTTTTATTAAGAGGCAAAAAAAAAAAAAAAAGGAAGACCATATGAAACTCGGTAAGTTAGCGCAGAAAAAACAACCTGCAATAACATCGTCTACATGAACTAAAACTCATTTAGAAGGAAAAGGTCCCAGCAGTCTTCCCGGCCCCTGCTCGGGCGGGTGCCTTACTGGTGAGCCAGACTCTGAAAGGGGGGACCCAGACCGCTTTTCTTGTTTTCAGGGTAGGAAGCCTTTACAAACATTTCAGTGACGGGCATTCGTTTTCTCCCCCGGATTTAAAGAGGATGGGGGAGGGAGGAGGATGAGAGAGAGTCGAGATTTGGTAGTCGTGGGAATGTTAATGAAGTGAACATAGAAGGGGAAAAAAAAAAAAAAAAACAACAAAGCTCCGACCTATTCAGGGATGGGGTGTGCTGTTAACATGGGAACATTTAAAGCCCTGCCTAACCTGCCCTGCCCCCCCGCGCTCCCCACAGACGGTCCCCGGCCACCCTGTCACCCGCAGCGCCCTACGCGAGGGGCTGTGCCGGGGGGCCGGGGCGGCGGAGCCGATGCCGCCGCCGGAGACCGGCGCTGCCTCGGGGAGACCGGCCGGGCCGTCTGTCAGCCGCGGCCGCCGTGTCAATAACGCACCTCGCACGGATCTCCTCACCGCGTCAGGCGAGAGCCACATCTGGGGCTCCCGGGAGGAGGCAGGGAGGGAGGGAGGGAGGGAGGGGAGCGCTCTGCCCAGGGGGGGCGGGTTAGCAGCCGGCTAACAACTAGCAAGGCTGCACGGAGCACAGCCTCCCCTTCGTTTTTAGGAAGTATCGAGGAAAGAGGGGCGCTGCGGAGGCAGGGAGGGAGGGGGGCATCCAGCGAGAGACATGTGCAGCTGGTTTCATGCCAATTAGATTAACAGATCCTCAAAAAAGGTGCACTAAAGTGAAAACAGTTTTATTGTTAGCTTGAAATCCTAACGCGAATTGTTTCAGAAGTGCTCACTCAGCCATCTCCAGTGATAAAACACGGATCCTTCAAAGTCACCGGGGACAGGAGGGGGCTATTTAGAGAGGGGAGAATAATCAGATATCGTGGTGTGGCACACAGCAGAGAACTTCTCTGAGAGGTGCAGACCAGGAGGGCGCCGCGGGGCACCTCAGGGCTCCTAGCCAGAGAATTGCCCGCACTCGGTATTGTTGTTATCATTTCTTTAAAAAGGGGAACAGTTTCCCCTTCCCAAACGCAGAGCATTTTCTGGAGAAACGCTGGGCTGCTGTAAGCTGTTTCCTTCTTTCTTGTCCATTCGTTTATTTTAACCGCTGAGCCGGTTCAGATCTAGCTATGATTTACGTGAATTAGCTTAGGGGGTCCGAGGGTGTTGCCCAGATCAGACACAGAACTAGTCAAGCACAGAAAGAAAAGAAGTTTGTTGTTTTTTTTTTTTTTTAAATGCTTTGGTTCATACTTTTGACTCATTAAACCAGCACCCATCTCCCATCAAGATCAGCAAAAGTGACAGCTGGACTCTCTATAATGCCGTCAAAAATTCAAACTGCATTGAGCCAAGGGGGACATTTCACAGCAACAGAAGGATGCCTGGGAGTCAGGCGTGAATGCCAATGAGTCAAATGAAAGGGCAAAACCAAGTATGAGCCCCTGCTCTGCTCCACATCTCACATTGCGTTTCTTGGACTTTAAGAACTTGTAAGCTCACTTCGTTCATTTTGTTGCATCAAACTCTTGTATCTGACGAAAAGGGATTTTTCCGCCCCCCCCCCCCCCTTCACCTTAAAGGATTTCTTCTAGCACAACTTCAGAGACTGCATACACATCTTTAAGAAATTACTTTGGGCTTGCAACATTCCTAGGCAGACGGGGTTGGGGTTTTTTTGGTGGGTTTTTTTTTTTTTTTTAACACCGGAGCTAAGACTTAATATCATTACTGCTATTGAACAGATACGAGCGCAGCTGTTAAGCAACAGCAGGTCTTTGGGTTAACGCGCAGACAAGGAAAACCTGTGAAGATACAACAGCCAGCGCTTCCCCTGCGGAGTCTCTAGGGTTCAGCACGGATTTATCTCGTAGGCACTTAAGGAAAGTAACTTTTTCTTCCCAGTCTCTCCCTCCGGACGTCCCTTGGCTCCAGCAGTGTCAAACACGCGAGAAAACGCCTCCCCACCACAACTTCCAACACCCCCGGCACTACTAGCAGCAAGAAGTGACCTCCCCCTCAACACCTTACACCAGGGAGAGGAGAGCGGACAAACACGGTCCCCCCAGGGCCACGGCTCCGCGCCGCCCGAGCCTGGGGAAGGCGGCACGGCGGCAGAGCCCCCTCTTACCTGCGCCCCCGCTGCCTCCCGCCAACCTGCCGGCCCAGGCGAGAGCGAAAAGCAAACAGCAGCGCCGCGAAAAGCAAACAGTGCCCATGATAATGATGCGATCCCCGGCCCCCGGTGCCTGTCTGCGATAAGGGACGCGCTCGGGGCCGGCCGCGCGGAGCCGCCGGCGCTGACGCCCTGACAGCGCCCCGCTGATTCGCCGGGGCTCCCGCGGCGGGGGGCGGTGCCGGCCGCCGGGGCGGGCTGGGGCGGGCCGGGCCGCCCCCGCCGCCCCCGGGACTGCCCCCGAGCCCCGCTGCCGCCGCCGGGGGTGGGGGGGTGGTCGGCGGGCCGGTTGAGCTCTTCCCCGCCCCGAGAGATGTGGGTTAGTCAGGCGTGGGGGGCTTATCGGCGTGATGCCCGCGCCCCTGCCAGATACCGCTCGCGTCTCCCAACAGGTAGGAAGCCCCCCGGGAGCCCCTGAGGCCGTTACCGGGCTTCGTCCTCCAGCGTCCCCAGCTGCGCGAGCCCCGAGCTTTGTTCCCCTCAGCCACCGGGGCGCGCGGGCGGACCGTTAGCGCTCCCCCGGGAGGGCGCCCCCCCCGCGGCTGGGGGCGGCTCTGGGGGGCGCAGCCCCCTGCCCCTCGCGGGGAGCCGCCGGCTTTGAAGGCAGATAGTCCGGCGAACCCGGCCGTCCATCTCCTTGACAACCGCTGAGAGGGATTTTTCCCCCTTCCTGGGCTCAGACTGAAAGAGAACTTACTTTTTGTCCCCCCGCCTTCCTCTTAGCCTCGCCTAACTCCTAGCCCTGCCGTTCCCGCTGGCCTCGGGTCGTTACCGGCTGCTGGATTTCTCCAGCGTTTTGAGGGCTTTGCTGCAGAGGCGCTTGCCCCTCTCCAGCCGGCCCCCCCGGCCAGCCTTCCCCTAGTCCTGCTCCTCCAAGCTCCGCTGCATTCGAGGCAACCGCGGCTCCGCAGGTGACCTGGGCCCGGCCCGGGTAAGATGCTGTCCCCCAAATCACCAGGGGAGCTGTGGCTGCCCCTGCTGCAGACACGTGTTCATGAGTGTCATTGCACCACCACCCTGAAGGAGAAAATCTTTCGGTTTTAAACCCAAACATGAGAAATTTGCCCCCTCAGAGGCAAATTTCATGACCCTGAAGTCTTCCAGACTGATTGTTTTTAACGGATTGAAATAGCTTGCAGACATCCCTTGTTATGACTTTGCACCCCTATTCTCGTTACACCTTGTTTCCTTCATGGATCCCCCCCCCCCCCCGCACTGAAACGCTTTGCTACTTTAGGTTCTAAGTCCTCCTAATTCCCCAGCGAGGCTGCCTGTTGTGTGCGACATCCACTTGTCATCCCGATAATAAATACACCCCGACACAGCCTTAGAGACCTCTTTTGGTCAAGTTCCTCACAAATGTACGCATGTTTCAGTACAATAAGCTTGCCCAGAGAGTAGCGCTATTAAATATCTTTAAGCCTGAAGAGATGGTAAGGAAACATAAGAAAAGCTGCTCAGCCCAGCTGCTTTGTGAGTAAAAGTACACGCCACTATCTTTTTCCTTCATAAACTTAAATAACTAGTGCACGGCGCAAAAGCTGTTTGCTTTCTGAATGTTTACACCTCTGCTTTGGGCATTCCCGTCCTTAATCCTTTAGGGGTGGGGCAGGGGTATTATTATTTTAATTCCAGCCCCTTATTTTGGTGTGAATACGCTGAGGTGCAGTTGTGAATTCCATGCTCGAGTCTTCCCATGGATATACTGGGCGTTTCTTCCGTGTAGATCCCCAGAGGGATTACCTGGAGCCTTAGAGCTCCACCTAGTGAGTTTTATGGCATGCTGTAGCAGAGCCACCATCACCTCAGTAACCACATCGGCTGGGAGGGTGAAATCTTTACCTTGTTAACGCCACAGGCCGATCTTTCTGGAGAGGCTCCGATTTTCAAAGACTCTGTGGGTATGAGTTTTGTCCTAGGTGGAAAATAAGGCTAAGCCTTCTTGCTGATTTTTTAAAAAAATATTTCATAATTGGCCTTGTCATTCCATTTCATGAAATCATCCTACAATTTATCATAGGATATCACTGGATAAATTGTCCAAAAAGTTTATTTTCCATGAAGGATTTTGCTAGAAATATCTAAAAATGAACTACCTCAACTTTTTAAAAGTTAGTGTAATAAAAAGGTTTGCTAAAGCAACAAAATACTCCGTCTGCCTTGGTGACTTGCTCTCTAGCATGTATTGTAACTGTCACGTTAACTGCATCTTAACCATAAGAGTAACTTAACTGTCTGTTAAGTTACTCTTGCAGAAATCACTACACTTGTGCCTTTTTCTTCCCCAATTCTATACATTTATAATCTGTACAGTACTAACACTACCTGTATGGCACTCGGGAAAGCAAGTCACCTTGATCCAAATACACTATCTATATAGGTCCTTGTATACTCCAAGGGTGGCATGCAATTGGAAGCTACAGATCCTTCATATCAGGTGTCCCTCTTTTTTTTTTTTTTAAACCAAGATCCTGACTGACAGAATGTATGAGGAAATACAATGGCACAGTCTTTATCGAAAGAGGGCCTGACCCTTAAGTCAGGATCATCACACACAGTAAGGAATATGATCTATCTACAGTGCCAGGCTGAATATTTCCAGAAGGGTCTTCTCAGCAGTTTTTCTTGCTAAAGGCCACATCTTAGAAAAGGGATCCTTGTGGTCTTTTACCTTTTCCACTTCTAATTATGCTTCTGTGCTTGTTTATTATCATCTAACATCATCCCTATGTCAATTGCACAGATGCTTCCACAAAAAATTTAATATTAAAACTAATGACCAAGGAGCTTCTTCCAACGTGGAAATTAAGAGCCAGATTCATGACCATATATCTGCTCTGTGTAACTGGGGTAAGCTACCTGAACTGAAGGTGGAGGGGGCCTAGCCTAGGAACCACCGCCCTTGTTTAAGCTTTCTACCAATGTATTTGAGCGCTGCCTGCAAACCTGTGGGCAGCCTGCAGCGACAGCTTGCTTGTTAATGGATTGCATGGGCTTCTAATGTTCTTCCATACCAATGTCTTCAAAGCTTTTGGGGAATATTCCAATAAAATAATAATAATAGAAGAGATATGTTTTATTGGGACCCATCTCTTTACGGAGCAGAAGGTCCACGAACACCTGCATATCTGGAAGGTCAAGGGCATAAATAGAAGCGTGGCTGCAGAACAGTAGCCTCGCCTTCAGAACACCTTCTCCCACAGACATGCGTCGTTCCAAAAATACTTTGAGAAAACAGAACAGCATCTGCAGAATTACTTGGTTTCCCAGTGAGCTATTTATGAACACCTGTACGTTGGGGCCAACGCTGCCTCAAGGAGGCAACACAAGCTTTACGCAGGTCTAGGAATCACAGCGGTCACTGGACAGGCTGTGCAAACTTAACTAAATTGTTGTACCTCTGTGTTTCTGGTTCTCTTCATTCTGTCCATCTTGCCCATTTACAGGGCAAGCCCACTGTAGCGGGGCATGTCTATCACAGCACCTTACAAAATAACATACTAAACTTATTTTGCCTTTCTCCCCAATTAGGTCTTTCATGAGGCCAGTGAGACATATAAACCCTGATAGGAGAATCCTTTTATTTAAGTTCTTCACTTTCCCTGAAGTGTAGTATGAAGGACTGAGTGAAACCTGGCTCCCTTGGATAGGGGACAAGAAGGCCATGTGCCAGAATTTGCACAGGGAGCATATATACTTTGAACCCTGGACTGTGTATTTCCAAACTTTATTTAAATCTTTGCTATTAGGAAGAAAGGAACAATGTAAAACCAGCTCTTCAAAGCAATATAGACTATTTTGCATTTCTACACGTACTTACGGGAAGCTTTTGAAACTAGAGGCAATGGACATGCATAGCATCACATGCTCAATGCCATGTTACTTCTTTCCAGGAAAATACAGCATCTAAGCTTCCCAGAAGTTAAGTAGCAGCATGCAGCTGAAGTATTTCAATGATTTGTCCTTGTGCTTGGGAGTAAAAAAAAAAAAGTCCACTATAATCCATAATGAAAGTTTTGTACAAGAAAATTTGGTGTCTGAGAGGAGGAGGATTTTTTTTTTTTTTTCTTTTTCCTCAGAGGGGACGGGGAATTACATAGCAGCTGCTCTAACAGTTAAAAGGGGATATTTATTCCATAGCTTTGGTGAGATTACAATCAATTTTATCTCACTCTCTCATCAGTGAGACAATGGTTGAAACCTTGTGGAATTAGTGGTAAATTTGGATATTCTGGCCAAAAAAAAATATGTGTAAGTCAGTGCCAAACTTTGAAAAGATACATCAATGAATGATTTAGGACAGCTACTCTCCAATTTCTACTGTTATGTTACTTTCCTCTAAAACATGTCATCTGCTTCATCCAACTGACCCTCCCCTTTCATTGCCAGGGTGCTAACAGAGATTAAAACTCATACAAAAACATTTCCTTAAACCTGTAAATCTTTTAACACAGTGGATCATGATATGCCTTATTGAGCAGTGCGTATCTACAAATTCATAACCTGCTTTCCCCTTAACTGTCTTATGAACAGTTTTCCATTCAGAAAAATGCTTTAGCAGCTGGAAAGAGGGTGAAAACGTTACTAGAAAGAGTAATGGGGATTTTTTTTTCCTTCCTGCTTGGACTGTAACCACTGAGAGGGAAAAATGATAATGTTAATGAAGAGCTGGAACATACACCACCATCACCACAAAGAGTAAAGAAGAGTAGATCCTCCATTACTGGTACTCACTCCATCCTGGTAAAAGGCATGTTTTGCCAAGCTGAAGGCTACATCTCAAACACGTGAATGAGGACTTGATGCATAAAGAGCTGGGTAAAACTTCATGACCTGCACTATGCAGGAGACTGGTTACAGCAGTCTCCCTTAAAATGAGCAAGGGACACCTATGAAAGCTGCAAGAGAAATGGCACAGAACAAGGTTGTATATACTACCTGTTATGAAATTACACCACAGAAGGTGGAAGAAGAGGACAAGGACCTGTGGAAACATGCAACTGAAAGATACCTTTCTTAAAGTCCTGTTTGTTAACCCTGTTGCCAAAATACTTTTAGAGGTGGTGATGTGTTTTTGTGTTCACAAGGAGACAGGCAGGACCATTCTGAAACAGTTTGGTTTTAGGAAGTGAAGGCAGAAGGGAGCCAGAAGGGAAATAGCAAGGCAAAAAAACCCCAAAAAAACAAACAAACAAGCAAACAAAAAAGGAAGACTAGGGAAACAGTAGCTGAGCATTCAGATTTCTGTGCCAGCAGATGTTACAGAGAAAGAGAATGGATGGTGAGAACACCCTTCCATTTAAATAAAAAACATACCAGCTGACAGAAGCTACGCCACAGCGTATTTACCTGGACTTCAGAGAAAGATGTAGGAGGTGCTAAAATGCCAGCATCGAATCCTATCCTGACTACAAAGGGACTGAAGTGAGCAGGATTCCATTACTCTTTGTCCATCCACTAACTTTAGACCAGAGTAGGATCAGAATTTTAACTCAATGACTCCTCCACAGAGGCCTTCAAAACAGTGACTTCATGCTAGTACAAGTTTTGGCTCCTGATCTGGTACAGATTACTTACCACTATATTCTTATCATTGGCAGCTCACTTACTCTCAAAATGAATTTCACCGATTATTGTGATTGCAAAGAAATATGTTATATTGCTGCTGTTTTAGCATGCCATCCTCTTGAACACCCAGGTTTGCACAGTCTAAAAAGGTCAAGAAACTCAGAGGAAAGTACTGTCTTGGGTATTTCAGGCCTATGCCAGTCATTTTTAATCTTAAATCCTAGATAGTCATTAACTGCTCTGACTGCACAGGACAGCAACAAGAATTCTAGTAACCCAACAGATGAGAAAGCTTTTGCGTTGTTTTAGGACATATTTTACGATCAGTCTTTTTAAAGTGAACTTGTCCTTGAAAAATGGCTACAGCTGGCTCCGATTTCTTCTTCAAAGCCCTGATTAGGGCACTCAAGCAGAGGTACTTTCCATTGTTCCCTTTTTCACTGTTATCCAAGATCTGCAGTCAGTTATCTGTGTGCTTTCCTGGTCTAATCAAGGCCATGATCATGCAAGGAACACTGAAGCATGTACATATTCATCAGCAGGACTACTCTTGCGTATAGACTTCTGCAAAGACTGTCTCAGCAGGCTCAGAATCATATATTGCAAGATAAAGAGAAGGGGCCATGGCCTCTACTCACAGTCCCTTTATCCTTCAGCTTAGCTCAAAACCAGATGTGAGGAGTAACATGGCTCTAATCCACACAGGCAGTCCTCTCTGCTCTGTAGAACATACCGCGACAGCAGTTCAGAGGAAAAAGCTGATTCCACTTCACAGAGGACTTAATATTGTGACATTTTATTTTGTTCCAATTCAGAGCCCTGCCTACACCCTGCCCACCCCCCCCAAAAAAACCCCAACAAACCAAAAAACACTCCCAGCAGCCTCAAGACTTCCAGAAGCTGCAGAATTTCAACTGCAGCCTGACAGAGCAGCTGCAGAGGTGGGTGAGTTGGCAGGACATCTTGACAAGCCATGATAGGATCCCATAAGACCCCTGTATCAGTTCTTTTGGACCTTTCCTGAACCCAAAATGTTTCAGTTTAAACATTAACAGCAGTGACAAGAATCTAGGAAAATTCCAACAGAAGTTCTTTAATCAAAATTTTTCCTGATTCCACAATCAATTTAAGGTTGTTACTCAGGACACCTTCAAGCAGACAGGAAAGAATAATATCTGTAATGCAGCCTGCTCCTGCACTTTTCCTCCTTCCCCACCCACCCACCCTGCCACTGAGGCCTAGAGTGAGATTTGTGTACCGATTCGAAATTCTGCATTCTTCAGGGAGGCCCACAGTACCAAAGCTACTCTCAAGACTTTCCCTTCAATTTGCCATAATGTGAGAAGGCTCCAATGTTGTTGAAAATCAAATAATTTTGTATAGCAGCATCTGTTCAATTTACTGCAGACAGGAAAACTCTTCCATCAAAAACACCTGGAGGACCAAGGGCCAGGTCAGAGCATCAATCCCTTTGCCAACCCAAGTCCTAGCTAGCTATGTAGTGGTGGAGATTTGCATACAGATTTTCTAAACCCAATATGCTTATTTTAGTGCAAGTGTATATAGGTACTTATCCCCTTGTTTAGCTGCAATCTTTACTGCACGTGATCCACAGTGTAAAAGCCCCCTGCCATATAAAGTTAATCTTAAGCAAGAAGTACGTTGCTGAAGAGGTGCTTTAGATCAAGCCCTGACTTCATCCAGTAAGTCTTGTCTGTTACCAATAACAGCTTTAATCCTAGACAAAACCTGTGTTGACCAGATAAAGTTTTATTCCAATGTAGGTACCTATATTGAAATATAAACACATGTAATTCTTTGTACTGTAACTAAATACATTTTAATTCAGTTATTCTGTTCATCCAGCACAGCTGAACTGAGATCGGCTTTGATCAGGGAGCCTGCATCTCCCCTGCTTTCACTGTAGCCCAGGCCTCTTCAGCTGTGACAGATGAATATAAAATACTCCAGCTGTCACCTGGAAAGACAAGTGAGTATCAGGTAGATGGCAGCAGAAAGTTAGCCCTATGGTCTTATAGCATGAGGACTGTGATGTTCACCTGATTAGCAGAACAGCACCACAAGACAGTCAGAAGTTAAAAATGAGAACAAGTAAGGTCCTGCCTCCTATAGTCCTGTAGTAAGCAACTCTGTTGCCATCTCTGGCTAAACTCAGATTAACTAAGGATTGTGACAGATAAGAAATGTCAACCACTTCCCAGTAAACACAATAGAGCTTCTGAACAGAAAAACGTTCAAAGCAGGGAGAAGATGATTTTCCTCAGTGTCTTTTAAGAGAGAAGGAAAAAAAGAGACTGTCTTATCTCACAACAGATCTTTAAAATACTTGGATGAAGTTTCTTTAACTACCAGAATATTGTTTAACTTTTAGGAAGACTGATCCAGATTCTTTTATGGAAGGATAAGCTGCATTCCTCACATTTTTAGATATTCAAACACTTAAAATGTTGATGCTGAGCACTATTGCGAGCATTACCCAGGGAAGATGAGCATGTTTTAGTCCAAAAGACTAGCCCAAGTGAATGAAAAATAAAAGTTAGACCTAAGAATACAGTTGTGTGCTTAGTGTTTTAATGGGCAGAATACCAGTAAAATTCAGTTCCTATAGAACTATGCAGCAACAGGCAAAGAGCACGTTTTGAGTAGAATCATGCCGTGCTTCTCAACACACCAGACAACTCTGATGGAATGAAATCAGCATGATCATCGTGGATTAAGAGAAACTTCCAACAGAGGAGATACCACAGAAAATACCCAAGCCCAAATCTTTGCCTCAGACTTTTCTCCAACATCAACCAATGCCTCCCCCTTCTTAAAAAAAAAAAAAAGTAAGTCTATACAGCCATGGGTGTCAATATTTGCAGTTGTTCTAACCTGAGTTTGCAGAGACTTTATCAAAACAAAAGCTCAGCAAATCTTCATTCCTTCTATCACATTTTCCCCAAGTCCCAGGATTACATTTCAGAGTCCTGTTCTGACTGCAGGTGGAATTCCAGTTGCTGTCAGGGAGCCCATAGCTCACGGGCCATGCTCGTACAGACACCAGCCCCTTTTACCAGTGCTGCTGTGAAGGACTCTGCAGCAATCCCTCTCCAGCATAGAAAATAAATATCTCTCTGCAAACCACTCATACCGAAAGCTTGCTGCTTCTCCATCGTAGAATGCTTATCTCACACTCACATGTTTTCTCAGTAATGATCTTTAAAGGAACCAGGAATTAGGGTAGCCTAGTAGCCTACTTCATCCTTAAAAGCACAGCCTGCTTGGTCACACATTTGCCAAGGCTTTTAAAATACATCATCCTATCCAAATATACAGCAACAATTCCAGAACCATTTGGAAACCCCAATTATCATTTTCTACAAAATGAGTTCTTCTCCCCAAGGGCTCTCTGGAGGAGCCAATGCTGTAGTGTGCTAAGCTACCTAGGAGATAGCTGAAGCTCAAAGTAACTCAATTCCTGACAGGCAGCTGCAGTTTCAGGTGGTGTGAAATGGAAAATAAAGGAGAAGATTATCAAATAGAATTAAATGCAGCATCCTCAGGAGGCCTTACTTTCTAGGGTAAAATTCCACTCACCTTAATCCTGCATTTTATCCTGTTCAACTGAATGGACATAGCTGTATGAATAAAGACAGCAGGATTTGGCCTTATATGCTTACTGCTTCTCCTTTCAAATTATATGAAATGTACAGTGTACACCTATTAATAATGTTGCAGTTTGTTAGTATTATTATGTCATTAAAGATGGATTGTATTAACACAGGTATACTAAATTACAGTGAAAGCTTACAGAAGAGAACAGGATGGTAATACTGGTTCACAAATGTGTGCTCAGAAAGCTCAGGAAATCAGGAAAAATGCATACTATCACTAAGTGAAAATATAAGAAAAGCTACTGACTGCTTGAGAGCTCTCAAATTCTCATTGTACTTCAACTGATCATGCTTTAATTACACATCTAAAATAATTTTGAATTAATTTCAATCAAACACCTACAGTGGAATTATAGAAAAACAAAATCAATACTTGTCCCACCAAGCGAATGTAAAGAATCCTTGGGCACCAACAAGGCCAAATAAGGTGTATGTAGGTATCTACCCATGTAGATATCTACATGGGTCTACCCATGTAGACCAAGGCTGCAAATAGCACATGTAAGATGTTGTTGATGTTCAGAACCTGCTTTAAACACAGCATCTCAGGTTTCTCTTTTTATACCTAGAAATATACAACTTTAGTCTACATGTCAGTGTTTATGGAACTGACACTGAACATGGTGATACCTGCCTTCTACAGCTTTCCCTGTAGGGTTTGTCTTCAGCTAGTGTGTGATTAAATGTTCAAACAAGTTCTCAATTCTCCCCTGCTTTCTACCTCTGCACATGCAACCTAACAACTCAGAATAAAGTAGAGCTTTCTACTGGCTTTATTCGGCCTTCAGTTATGCATTCAAGTTTGCGCCAAGGGTGTACAAACCCTGCCAGATCTAAATGGCAAGATGAACAACTCTGCAGAGTGCAAAACGGTAGTGTTAGCCCTGTGGGAAGCTTGCACTGCATGTCCTAGTTATTGAACACAAGGGAGGTGTAGTAGAGTCCACAACTGTATCTGCAGTGGAAGGATACCATGAGCAGCTGGGCGACAACAGCAAGCACCGCCAGCTGTGCCAGCCAGAGTCATCTGTCCATCACTTTGTGCTCCCATTGCTTCCCAGCCACGGCTTGTCAGCCTGGGACTGCATACACTATTTTGGGAAGAAAGCACAATGGGAATTTTCTCTCTAGGTACCAGAGTTACAAAAATGTTACTCCACACAAGGAACTGACAGGAGACAGCTCAAGAACAACTCCTATACCAAGCTATAGAAACTCCAGCAGGTTTCCAATTTGCAATTTCAAAAATTATTTATGATGAAGCCAGTATTGTACAGCTCTCTTCTGCACAAAGACATCGATAAATATTCATGAATTAGGTCTCATAACACAGAAAAGGGGAGTATTATTGTCCCCTAGTAAAGATAGGGGAAAGAACATACAGAGAGGTTAAATGACTTTCTTGGGTTCACATGGGAAGTTCGGACACCCAGAAATAGAGTCGAGACTTCTGAAGGGATTTCAGGTGTTTCTATTATACAACTCAGAGTGGCTTAATGCGGTGACTGCAGGCTCCATGCATGTTTGAAATCAGGCCACTCGAGAGGATCCACAATTAGGTGACCATTGCTACTAATGACCTTGGCAAAACTTGGTCTGTATTCTTGACTCCTACTCCACAGTTTTTGGTACTGCAAAGCACAGTGTGCTGTCCTACCAAGATACAGTGGGAGCTAATTAAAGACTGCAACTTATCCTTAGCCACCCAAAAACTAAAGCTCTGTGTTCATTAGGCACTGTTTTGTTTTCTAATCTGTTCAACGGAGCTTAAATATGTTATTTTTAGACTAGAAATTTGGGATAAGTCCTGAGTTTTGTAAAATCGTTATGCTCCAAGAAATCCTTTCACTCAAAAATAGATGATTACAACAGTTTCTATAAATATAAATTGTTTTACAAAGACAGACATTACAGTTTGTTCTAGTTTTCACTGAAATTAAGCCAGCAAATCTCTCATGCCAGTACTATAACAATAATCATGCTGATAGTGTTACTTCAGTTTACCAAAGCCAAAATCCAATATGCTACAAATTAGATCAAGCACCAAATAAAATTAAGCAAAAGATAAGCAATGCTAAAGGAAATGAATACTAATAAAAATTGAAATGTTTACATTTCTTTGCTGGATTCAGATACAAGCTCAACATATACAAGCAATCTTATGTTGAACTATAGCTTTATTTCCCCCGTCATCTGCCCCCCCCCCCCTTTTTTTTTTAATTTAAAAGCAGATTTTGCAGACAGAGATATTATGAGAGAGCGCATTTCGGTTGTAAGGATACTGGTTTTAGGACAGGGGAAGGAAAACAGGGCTCAGACCAATTACAAGCTTTAGAGAAGAAAGGCAAATCAATTAAAAATGCCAGAGGCCAGACATTGCTTAGGAAGAGAAGAGACTTTGACAAATTTGTAATAGCTGTGTTCTACAAGGTCCATAATGGCAAACAAAAATAAGTTGCATTCATACCCACAAATATTCACTGGAGAATAAGGCATCTGATACATCATGGATAATACAGATCTATGCTTTCGCAGACTGAATAAACAAGCCACATGACCGAGTTAGTGTTTGGTGAGTACTTTGAAGATGAAAAGCAACGTATAAAATGTTAGGTGTTATTCTTAAGACACCCAAGGCAGCTAGCCTTCAAACTCAGCTGCTGAATTATCAGTCTTATTGATCTGGCATTGCATTATTTTTTACACCACAAAACACAGTAGTTACTCAACAGAACACAGGCACTGAAAAGACAATAGTCATAAAAAGATCTGTAATTTGGGACTTAAAAAAAATTGTATTCTAATTTTGGCAACTTACTAGGAATAAGAACCAAAACTGCCACTGCTGAAAGTATCCTTTGACTGTAACTACCATTTAAAGCATTGTCTGATGTAATTTCTTCTTTTTTCACACAGTGATTCCAGGCCAATTATTTATCCCCACTCCCTACCCGCCGCCCCCCCCCCCCATAGTGTTTTGAAGTCAGCCAATGAAACATGTTTTATTTAAGGACTATATTCCTAGAGCAATGGATTCTTTGGAGACCTAAAGGTTGCAGAGCACTTCATTAGTTCCACATAATGAAAGAATGGTGCAATTGAAGGAGGTCTCTAAGGGACAATGGTGTGAAAATTAGAGACCCGTCTGCTCACTTGCAAAAAAAAAGAAAAAAAGAAAAAAGAAAGAAAAAAATTGAGAAAAGGAAAAAAGGAAAAAGGGGGGGAAAAAGGAAAAAAGGAGAAAAATGAGAAAAGGAAAAAAAATTGTGGATTTTCTAAATAAAGCACACCGTCTCCATTCAGCCCATGGAGAAAGGGTGCCTACTCAATCCTCTTACCGTTGACAATATAATAAAACCAGAGGAACTTTTTTGAAGTAGATCTGCACATTCCACATTTGGATTGAGGGGCAATGGACTGTTTAAATTGCTATTTACATTTCCAGCTGTTTTACCAGTGATTTGCCCAACTTAATAGCTCTTTAAGCTTTTAAACAAGAAAATAGCTATTCTCACGATTCAAAGAAGAAACCATGGTTATTTCAGACTGCCCCTATTGTAAAAGGCTTAGACCCCTCTGTCTTTATAGATGCCCTTCCCTTTATAGTACTTCCCTTTTCCATCTCCTCCTACTTTCTAAATCTTCCATTTTTTAGTTCACTTTATACATTATATACTTTTAGCAACATAATGCATCTTTGCTGATACTGCTGATTCAAGGAAAATGTTTGCAGGCAGCCACCAAGGTTCCCAAGAGAGACTTAAGTTAGCAAGAAAATTAGATTTGCCTGTATAATCTTCTGCTAGTTATTGGGGAGTTAGCCAATGTTAAACAAATGCTCTACAACTATTGAAAAATGTATATTTATTTATCCACTTTCCTCTGGGGATATATTTAAAAAAAACAGAAGTGTGTACAGGCATAATGTAAACTGTATTTTCTGCTTATTTTTCAGGCAAAGTGGAAGACGAGGGCAAAGGGGCAGTCCACAGATAAGAATGAGACTAAGATGAAAGGTTAAAAAGGGGAGGGGGGTTATTTCATAGTGGCTCTATAAGCCACTGCAATTATTTTGTTATAATTTGAACCCATTAGCTTGTTTAACCTGGAGCTAATAAACTGTAAAAAATCATGAAGAAGAAATTCAGAAACAAAACCACCCCCTCCTGCTTTTCCCCTGATCAAAGCTTCAACATTTTCCTTATTAACTCCAAATGTCCCCTGTGTTTACAGATGATTGCAACACTAGTCAGATAGTCGGGCAAACAATCAAATCCAAACCTTGCAGAAAGTGGTAGCAGCAACTCTGATTAAAAATTTTCAAATTAATACAGTACACTAAAGAAAATTATAGTAATGCTTGGAAAAATGTAAATTCTTTTCTTTTTAGATTGTACCCTAACTTAAATATTTTGAAAGAAAGGATTTGCAACTGGTATCATGCTAAACATCTGTGATTTTGTTTTAAAGGTAACACTTCATGTTTAACAGTCAATATATCCTAAACTAAAAATCCCATTTTTTGTAAGGCTTGTAAAAGGTAGTTTATGATCCCCAAACTGGCATATTGGTTGCTGATGAGCAAATGTTTGTCCTGGCGTCATGCACTGGCGTGTCACTGACAATGTAACAGTTTCACTGGGCAAGACAGGACCAAGAATCAACGTGTATTTGAATTACTGTGGTTATAAGAAAATGGACTCGTAACTGGAATATCTGTTCCCTTCAAAAAGGAAGGGAAAAAATATGCACACCTGAGCCACTGAAAGGTGACAAAGTTCTAAAGAAAGCAGGTTTAAGGGTAAATCAGGTGCTATCTTTCCCTGCAAAGAAAAAAAAGATTATCAAACAGCACAAAAATCAAGGTCCAGTAGGGCCTAGAAAAAGCTGGAAAAACATCCAAAAATTCTAAGTACAATTAGACTTTCTGAACTTTGTTAGTGAAAAGAAATTCCATTGACTTCTACTACTCTGCAGGGGGATTGCAAACAAGCAGTATTTGGCAATTTTTTTCTGAAAAACTGTTTACTTAGATTTTGAAAATTCTGAGGCAGCTTTGCTATTAATGCCAAAAAGAAAACAAATATACATGGGGTGGGGGGGGATTTTGTAAACATCTAATGTGACAAATCCAGCCCTGCTTAGAAGTACTGGTGAAAAAACAGCACCCTGCCTAAACATATAACATAAGAATACATGAAAATATTGAAAGAATGGCTTGAAAGGAAGTTCCTTAGAGCAGGCATTCATCTTGTGGCACTCAGTTCCAAGACATTTGATGCTTTCCCACCTGACACAAGACAAATTTTTGGTTATACATAAAATAACTCCTGTTTCTACCATGTTTCTGTTACCATTGTGTAGCAGTAAGAAAGGAAGACTGCAAATCAGATCTCGTTCTGTGCCAAGGAGTTGCTCTATGAATTTAGGTATACTAGGTATACTCCCCTAGCCTTGGTTTCAACAACTAAAAATAGCATTAAAAGCCATCTTTGTGGAAGTTCCTAACAAAACAAGAGGAGAAAAACTTCACTACAAAGTGTAAAGAATCAGCTTATGGTTCAAAGTCTCTTAACAGCCAACAAACCTGCACCGTAGAGTAGCCACAGAAAGTCAACGCTTTGAGTAAAAAAATGTTTGAAAGTAAAACTTTCCAACACTGGGCAAGATTAACAGCAGATGCACTCCTGTGAACAGCTCCACCAAAACCAATTGTTTACAATAATGAAAATGGGTACGATCACAGCTGCAGGATCAGGACCCATTCCTGAGCTGCAGGAGCCCTGTATTAGAAAATGCATTTGTATTAAATCACTGTGACTACATTGTCACAAAGATGGAAGTTTTACTGCCAAAGGAACCATAGTAAAAGGGCAATGACTCAACCCAAGCACTCTACAGCATATGAACAGCTGCACATTTTATGCAGCATTCAGCTGCCACAGCCACCAGATCTCAGTAATGCCTCCTGGCAAATCTCGTTAGGCTTCTTCCTGCTCCATTAAAATCACTGGAGGTTAGGAAAGAAGGATCAAATCTATTTTGTATTGCCTGAGGATCTGTTGCTGCAGGTCCTCAGGTATAGGTCTTTACACCCACCTATTTACTCACACAGGTAAGATTCAGCCTAGAGATAATTATTTCTCTAAGAATCTGCATAATACAGATAGTTCTTAGTGCCCACAAGGTAGGAAGTAATCTGACACAAGCATGTTTTAAGTGTGGATTAACACACAGCTTAGATAGATGCCTGAAAGGCAGAGCAACCCTGAAAGCAAGCACAAGACTGGCAGGTTACCTTTACCTCTGATCACCTCTTCCAATTGCCCAGTCTGCCTTCACCACTCCAAAAAAAAACCCCATCACCATGCTCCCAAGGACAACCAGGGCACAGTAGGCTCTACAATCTTCTCTCAGGAAGGCTGCTTCGCAACTTTTTGCAGACAGCCTGCCTAAGCGTTTCCAGCTGGCTGGTAATACACAGGGTGTGGCTGGAGCCACTCACCTCCCCAGGCTCCTGCAGACTCTCCCTGGTGTGCCTGGGCTTACGCACCTGCAGCCCCTCTATCAGAGGGCCTGAAGGTGACTGGGGTGGGGGGTAGAGGCAGCTACACCTACACGGGCTATACAAATGCAGCAGCAGAGGTGAAGGCTATAAGAAACTACTGATTATTTGATATTGCCCTCTTGGAACTTCTTGGTATTGTCTTCCCCAAATGATGTTATGCGCACAGAAAGGGATTTACAACTCCCGAAATGGTGTTGCAAGCAGAAAAGTTTGGAAACAAAGGAGTTACTCTAATCCTTATTGCAGGTTGTTACATTTCCAAAGCCTCGCAGGTACTGGGAAATTGTTTGGAGATGAGATACACCCAGCTAGCTGTGCTCTCATGCTGCAGGAGATGGTCTGAGCACATGAGCAAACTGCTTCCCCTGGGTACTGGAGAGAGGAGTCTCAGTATAACCCTGGGCCACTGCAAGGTTCACCAGGGAGGAGTTGGTCTCTAGGCATGGCCAATTTCCAGTGCTTCAGAGGAACTAAGCAAACACTAACCCAGAGTACATCTGGCTAATTGTATAGTGGGAGAAAAAAAATCTTTCTTGACCCCAGTGGTTACCCAGCTAAACCCCTGAAGCATAGGCTTTTATTACAACCATTATCTTTATGCAAATGATGATCATGCTGAGGACTTACTCTGCCTGTTACATATGAAGGAAAGAGCTGAATGAATGATACATTCTGGACAGATTCCTTGGCCAGAAGGGACCATTCATGCCAAAGCCAGTTTGAAAGAATATCTTTTAGAAAGATATCCAAACTGCCTCTTAAAGACTCCAAGTGATGTCAATCATGCTGCCCCCTTCGTCTATTGTTGTAATGTTCAGTTACCCTCACTACTAGGTCACTGTCTGAAATCAATGTAAAATTTCTCTATCATGAGCTTTTCCCCATCAGACCAGTTTCTGCAAGCCTGGAAAGCAGTGATAAACTGCTTGGTTGCATTGCTCAGTTAACATGCCTACTGATGGCAGTTTCATAAAGAGCTCTGCTAGCCCTGAACTGCTCTATTTCAGGCTTTGGTGGGATTCATAAGGTGTCAGGGAAATTTGCTCTCAGATGCCAAAAGTTCTGCAAGAGAAGTAGGCAAAAACACATGTTTTTTTCCTTGGATGGAAAAAACAGACAGACATACCAGAAGCAAAGAAGCAAAATGAAAATGACTCCGGTTTACAAGCTATGGCACAGAGCATGGCTGCAAGGCAAACGCTTTTATCCTTACTCATGCCTCTGTCCATTCCAGTAATATATACTGGCCACACACAAAAAGACTGCTTGATCTCAACCTACCAAAACGGACCCTAGGAGAAAGCACAAGCAGGGAGAGAAAAAACAATTAGTACAACAGTAAGTGGGATCTGAGACAGCAGGATGTTTCATGCAGCTATTGCCACAAACTCAGTGATGGCTCAGAGCTCTGAGCGCTAGAAAGGCACAAACCATTAATCTAATTGTAATGGATAAAACGTGGGTTCTTGCCAGCTGGAGATACTGCAACCAAGCATAGCAGAGGCCATCTTATTCTATGTCTTCTTGTTCCAGAAATGTCCAAGACAACAGAGAAGAGCAGTCACACACATCATCTGGCATTATGGAAAAACAGCTCCTCAGCAGCTCTGGGATGTGCTCAATCAATAGTTGGAAAATACTATTTGGTTGAACATTGAGTAGTAGCAGGTGCACCTACTACGCAGCTATTAAAATGCCTGTTCCCCCAATCGATTCCTTACACGGATACTCCTTGGCCTACAGACGTACCAGTTTTCAAAAGCTCTGTCACTTAAGGCTTTGCTTGTCTGGCTTTTTTGCCACCACCACAGCAGTCGCACAAGCACACGTGTACCTGTGAGGTTAATCAATGTGCTTCCTGCAGAACACACTTCTTTTTTGTTGGATGACAGATGCATGAATGCAGCTTCCTGGCTGTGTCTGGTGCCCCTCTGCACTCATTTGCCTCTGTCCTTTACTTGCGTCAGAGTGAACAGGTATAATTTTTGCTGTTCGCACAGTCACCCCACACCTGCTGCCCTTTTAGGTGCATTTTCTTTCAACTGTAAATAACAGCCCTGTAGCTAACAGAAAATTGACTGAAAACTGTTTCTATGCCTGCTTGCTTGCTGGTGTCTGACTCATGTATTGAAGTCAGCCTATGTACAGTGCATAGGAGCTGAAAAATGTTTTAGTCCCTAAGGTCAGAAGTGCAGTAAAATTTGTTTGTGTTCCTTGGCATTAGCCCACCCAACATTACTGCTGAAAGTCCTATGCTGAGAGTCCAAAATATGAGCATATGTAGAAATTTCTTCCTCTAATTCTTTTTAGGAGGCTCAGAGATGGGAAGCATTAGCTGAATAAAGATGCCAGGCAAAGTGACGACTTCAGACTCTTATTCTGAATCACACTGAATAGTATCATTCTGTGTGGTTTTGCTGAGTTTCTTTTTAGAGCATGAACTTCAGTCACTGAAGATACACAATGTGTGTCTGCATGAACAGCTTAGCTTGCCTTCAAATGCTCTATGCCTTAATATGCCTCGTGCCTGCATGTGAAACTCTTTCACAATTTGATTCCCAGACTGTAAGTTCTGACCATTTGTAAATATGTAAAAATGCTCAAAAAATATGTAAACACATAAAAATGCTCAAGATTAGAGCCCTGAAATGCTGCATTATATGAATGCAAATATAGCCAGGACTCTGGTCCTCTACAGGGACAAATCCTAAATTTGCTGCGTTCAGAGAACCTCAGCCTCAGAAGCCAAATTTATGTAAACAAACTATTCCACTAGCTGTGCAGAGGCAAGAAGCATGACCAGCTGTGAGGTTCTCAGCTCCGTGAGGCTGAGAACCAGAAGGGACGTCAGAGCTTGCACAGCACATCTGTGTAGATGTTGCCTGCATCCTGATACACGTTTGCTGTGATTCTTTGGAGCAATTGGCAGGAAAGTTTGTTCTCTACCAGAATCTCTCTTAACAGAGTCAGCACAGCATGCTTCCAAGGCAGAACAGCTTCTCTGGGGCCTGGTATTAACATTTTGGCAGACAGTCCTTTAAGCTGTCTGTGCACTCTTCTGTTCCGAGGCTGGTATATATATGTGGTATATATGGCACTGAGACTACATTTCTCATCACTACTTTGCCTTCTGGTGGGAAGTTAACATATGCTATTGCTCAGCAAAGGACAACATTACATTGTAGTTCCTTTATTTAAAACAATAACAACTGTCTCCTGCATAGAAAACTAATAGGCCCTGTCCCCAGATGGCGTAAATTAGCATGGCACCACTAATGTCTGATTTATAACAACTGAAGATCCAGCCTTCCCAATATACCACATGATTAAGCATGCACTTCACTAGCCTGGAAATGTCTTGAGGGCCATGTAATTGTGTGGTAATGAACTAAACTTTTAATTAAGTCCTCATTTTGAATTAGAATCAATAAGTCAATAAATAGCCTTCACTTGATTTAGATGATAAATATGCACAGCTGAGGCTGCACTCTATGTCCTCCCTAGTTTTCAGGCTCTCCTTTCTCCTCCATATGTCAGAATCTAATGAAGGAGCTCTGAAGTATGGTCCTAATATATTATTGTCACACATGGTGATAATACTGGTGGAGTTAGGAGACTGCCAGGTTTCTATTATAAATCCTGTTCCCAAGGTTTTATAGCATGTGTGTTTCAAACTGCAGTCAGCAAAGTTGTTTTTACAAGGAGCTGTCAGCCCCAGTGTGAATTTTTGTCAAAATAAAATTAAAAATGGATGTGATTGATTCAACCTGTCAATTTTTCAGGATTTCTGAAGCTATTTTTGCTAACCTCTGGCATAATATGCCTTAGATTTGAAAAATGCAGTTTCATAGTAAGCTTTTAAACAAGACTAATTGCTCATTTTTGTTGGAAGGAGGGAAAGGGCAAATAGGTTTGTATGGTGGTAATGACTCTTATATTTTAAGACTAGCCAAGACCTTTCTGACCATCTAGTCTGACCCTTTGAATAGCTAGGTCACAGAACTTCACCCAGTAATTAACACATCTGTCCCAGTAACTTCCAGGTTGAATTATAGCAGATCTTTAGAAAGCTACCACCTCTCAGTGTAGGGAATGTCACAGGCAAACTATATAATCCAGTACTTGGAATGGCAGAGCAGAAGTTATCACTTCAGACTTCTACTCTTCACTCCGATTCTGACTCACTGTGTGGTCTTAGGAAAGTAACTTAATTTTTCTGATTTCTCCATTTTTTCCATCTTCTGCAATGAGGAAAATAATATTTAAAAGCCTCAGAGAGGGGGTGGTGAGATGTAATAAATTATTTGAAGAATGCTTTGAACTATTCAGATAAAAGATGCTATTCTGTAAAAGAAAGCCACTACCATGTATTCAAATTTGAAAACTGATTACTTTTCAGAATGTCTTCTTTCACTGCATTTGTGTCATGTTAACAGCTACTGCAGAACAAATCCGGTTAGGTGAAGAACTGAATCTCACAGTCCATTTTTTGGAATATTTTAGAATGAAATACTAAAGTTGGTTTGGATATTTTCACTCAACTTGTAATGTTTATCTCTAATACAAAGGGTGGTTTTCATTATGACCAGATTTTGTCTTAGTTTCCACTGGATAAAGCACCTTTCAGCGGAACTCTCTCAGGGTCACAAAAACTGTCCCTTTCTTGGCTGTCCAAATACCTGGTAGCAAACTGGGTTCTGGAGACCAATTGCTACCCCTCTGAAATTAATGGGGCAGTTTGTACTCTGGACTGTCACTGTGGCTGGACACTCATCTTCAAGACCATGATAATAATGCTTGGCACTGGCATGAAGAATAGTTCAGACCATTATGCCTTAAAAAATATCCAGCATCATTCAACTGGAATATCTAGGACCTTTTTCAGAGTGACTTTTACAATTAAGTTCCAATAATAATCCTTATCGTTTAGTGGCTATATCTACCCTGGTAAACAGATCTGCTTCAAAAAGTAATCCTTGGCACTTAGGCTAGTAACACAGAGTGACCTGAACACACACTGGGTATCCTGCTGGTCCAAGTTGGCACCTCCGTGTCCCTAAGAGATTATTATTATTATTTTATTGCAGCTTTCTAATTCGAAGTGTCCAAAAAGCAAGGGAGAATTAGGACAGTGAGGAGGGTAAGGTCCACAGTCTATGGTACTGCAAGGTGCTCAGCCGAGTAAAATTAGTTAGTTGGCCCACTGAAGGACCATCACAATGAAAACCTCAGAGATATGTGTTGGGGACATCAGCTCTGCACATCTCAGCTCCTGGCCCTTCACTATTCACCAGGACGTTTTCTTTGCAAGAGACCACAGCTGGAGCATAATGACTCCAGGAGCAGTATCTCAGTGGAGGACATGGAAGAGAGATGAGGAATACACCAAAACAATCATTGCTGCAGTGTGCTCAACCACTGCTACATACAGTGACATTCTTGCAAGACAGAAAGTGTAGGGGGAATTCTCACAAAATAATTATAAAACTTTAGACTTTCAGAAGTGGTGAATTTGGATTAATGGAGCTATATAGCTGGTCTTAACTTGTTTTCCAAGGTTTGTACAGCCAAGTGCTTTAGAAATAAAATTTCTATGGTAAGAACCCGTGTTCTTTGCCTCTGTTTTTCCAGCTCAATTAAATTAGAAGTTCAACACCAGTTTAGAGTTCTCAAAGCTTTTGTAGGACTCATGAGAAATGCATGTGATGGTTTGGGAGGTCTCAGGCTCTGAATCCTGGTCATGGAGAAGAATGCTAGACTGAAATCTAAATCTAGGAACATGTCCTAAGCTCCCAAAGTCAAAAGCAGTGACCAGTCTCTGCCCTATCTGGGTGGGCTGAGCTAAGACTACAGAGAAATAGTGCACCAATCTGTAGAAGTAGCACTGACAGCCTGATAAAGCTCTATGAAAGTCAGCCTTCACCAGCAGAAACTCTGATCCTTCATCTACAAACAAAGAAAAGCTGTTTATATTTTTACTTCAAGTGGAAATTCTTTAGCAAGCACAAGAAACAGCTTTCTAAATTGCATTTACTAGTGCCTCAACACCTCCAGCAGTTCTGCCCAACTCCATGCAACAGCTTTAGGGGGGTGGAGGTGCAGGGTCAAAACCATTAGTAACAATTCTAATAGTTTAAATAAGCACAAGTAGCATTAAAGGGCTAGTATGATCATATTCAAAGAATGTCTCCATGAAGGGGATACTGACGCATCCTGGTTCTGTCCAGAATGCACTACAGAAAGCTTCTGGGCAGCAGGAGCTGGATGAAATATGTAATTTTTCGTACATCTGAAGATCAGGTTTTCAGCAAAATGAAAATTCTTGTGGGAATGATCTGTTTGCTGGGATCATTTCCTATTTTCAACTGAAATCCCCAAACCTGAAATCTTTTAAGACAATGCCTAAAAAAGTAGGGTTTCAATGGTAGTCAGTCATTTGCTGGGAACTGACATTCTCCACAGAAGGAAAAAAAAAATAAATCAGACACTCAATATCCAGGCTGATTGTATGTTTGCTTTTCCCCCACATCTCTCTTGCTGTCTGTTCAGCTGCTGTCAAGGGCAGAGTCACAACTTCAGCCACAGTTTATAAGATGCTTTTGTAAAATCCTTTGTCTGCAAAAATATCTGGAGGACAATAGATTCTCTTATTAGGAACGAGAAAAGATCTGCCATTAAAAAATGCAGAAAACTGAATAACCAAAGAGAATGGAATCAAACATCAGGGGTAGCATAAGACCTGCTATGCAGGCATTTGCCACAACCCCCCTGATATCCTGTACTTTGTCACAGCACGTGCATATTGCGTAATCTTTACTTCACTGTAATGCTTGCTTTGCGTATTGAAATTACATTTGCCTGGTGAGAATAAACAGATGCAAGCTTCTCTGTGCAGGTTCTGACCTGGCAAGAGAGGAACATCCCTGGTTTAGAAGTTGGGTTGGCACAGTTTTGCATCCTGAGAAGTTATGTTGCCTCATGGCAAAATCTTCAGGGTGGTGATTATTTCACACGTGTTTGTATGAAACTCAGCAGGGCTGGTTTTTGGCTGGCCTTGCTCACTTCAACTACACAAAAATAACAGATAATATGTTTTTGTTCACACACAGTTTCAATGACTTTTAGCAGTTTAAATGTGGTTGTTATTAGCAGGGACCAAAAAAGAGTCAGGAAAGGGCTTCTAAAGAGGGTGGATTAGCAATTAAAACTCCTTGAGCTGGGAAAAGTTTAGATTCAGGACAATGTTAAACACAGGATTAAACACCCTACATACCATGATTTCAGCAACCACTTTACAATATACCAAATTAATTCCTGATTTATAGCATTACAGTGGGGTTGTACCAAGAGGTGAATCACAGAATCATTAAGGTTGGAAAAGACCTGTAAGATCATCAAGTCCAACCATCAACCACCGCCACCATGCCCACTAAACCATGTCCCACAATGCCACGTCCACACGTTTTTTGAACACCTCCAGGGATGGTGACTCCACCACCTCCCTGGGCAGCCTGTTCCAGTGTCTCACCACTCTCTCAGTAAAGAAATTTTTCCTAATATCCAGCCTGAACCTCCGCTGGTGCAACTTGAGGCCATTTCCTCTTGTCCTGTCACTAGTCACTTGGGACAAGAGGCCAACACCCCCCTCTCTGCAACCCCCTTTCAGGTAGTTGTAGAGAGCAGTGAGGTCTCCCCTCAGCCTCCTCTTCTCCAGGCTAAACAACCCCAGTTCCCTCAGCCGCTCCTCATCAGACTTGTGCTCCAGACTCCTCAACAGCTTCGTCGCCCTTCTCTGGACACACTCCAGCACCTCAATGTCCTTCTTGTAGTGAGGGGCCCAACGCTGAACACAGCATTCAAGGTGCGGCCTCACCAGTGCTGAGTACAAGGGCATGATCACCTCCCTGCTCCTGCTGGCCACACCATTTCTGATACAGGCCAGGATGCCGTTGGCCTTCTTGGCCACCTGGGCACACTGCTGGCTCATCTTCAGCTGGCTGTCAGTCAACACCCCCAGGTCCTTTTCTGCAGGGCAGCTTTCCAGCCACTCGTCCCCAAGCCTGTAGCGTTGCATGGGGTTGTTGAGACCCAAGTGCAGGACCCGGCACTTGGCCTTGTTGAACCTCATACAATTGGCCTGGGCCCATCGATCCAGCCTGTCCAGATCCCTCTGCAGAGCCTTCCTACCCTCCAGCAGATCAGCACTCCCGCCCAACTTGGTGTCATCTGCAAACTTGCTGAGGGAGCACTCAATCCCCTCATCCAGATTATCGATAAATGTATTAAACAAGACCGGTCCCAAAACTGAGCCCTGGGGGACTCACTCCACTTGTGACCGGCCACCAACTGTTTTTGACTCGATTCACCACAACTCTCTGGGCTTGGCCATCCAGCCAGTTTTTTACCCAGCGAAGAGGGCACCTGTCTTATCCACGAGCCGCCAGCTTCTCCAGGAGAATACAGTGGGAGACAGTGTCGAAGGCTTTACTGAAGTCCAGGTAAACAACATTGACAGCCTTTCCCTCATCCACTCGGCGGGTCACCTGGTCATAGAAGAAGATCAGGTTGGTCAAGCAGGACCTGCCCTTCATGAACCCATGCTGGCTGGGCCTGATCCCTCGGTTGTCCTACACGTGCCCTGTGAGCACCCTCAAGATGAACCTCTCCATAATCTTCCCTGGCATCGAGGTCAGGCTGACAGGCCTGTAGTTCCGCAGATCCTCCTTCTGGCCCTTCTTGTAGATGGGCATCACGTTGGCAAGCCTCCAGTCATCTGGGACCTCCCCTGTTAACTACGACTGTTGATAAATGATGGAGAGTGGCTTGGCAAGCTCCTCTGCCAGCACTGTTCGGTGAGAAATACATAGACGTACAAGTAAGCATCATGAAAGCACTTACAATGTACTTTCTCAGAATGTTTTCCTGTCCCTTTGAGCATCAGTGGTGACCAGAAGTACATTTGGAACAGAGCTGGTCAGCAAAGGCTACAAGTATAAAAATACAGAGGAAGAAGAACCAAAAGCCATTCCTTCAAGTGAACAACGCTGTTTTGTCACAACTACGTTTGAATATTCACAGTCCAGATTAGTTCTGAGTGTAAAAAATTACCAGAATCACCCTTCTCTGTGAGGTGAAGCTCACCTTTGTCACAGATAATTTAAGGGTATAAATACATAATACTTATTCATTGCTGGCTCACTATTGAGCCAACACCATCTCCCCTTAGTCTCTAGAGTGAACAGTTTGTGAGCAGGGTAATACAGACTGTGGTGTTGGGCTAGGACACTGAAAAAAATGAATGAGAACAGTATTATACCAAAGGGTTGGACAATTTTCCTGATCTACCTCCTGATTCCACAGCTGGCAGCTGCCAGATGTATGCCTCATACTTCAGAGTATGCCAAGAACAAGCCCTTATACAAGTTCTGATACAGAGGATGACAGTGGCTTTCCTGGAGTCCCCTCTTTCACTGTATGGTAGACAGAGGGATTAATCAGCTTTTGCTCCCACTGTCAGGAACTGAGGTTAGAGTCAATAGCTCCTGTGCAGGTAGAACCACGCTATTAATCACACAACATTTGCCTAGGCAGGGAAGCACACCACTTACAGGTCACAGCTTGGCCAACACTGATGCAGAACGGAAAACTGCATTTTACTCTCTTCTGGGTTACAAATATGGGGTTTATTGTTGCTATCGTCATTCCACTAGCCTTCGTACTGAAACTAATGTGAAAACAGAAGACCATTCAATGTATTATACACAAATATGAATCATACTGTGCAAGGAGATTCACACCTCAGTAAGATTCTTTGCTGTAATATGTTACATTAACCAACACGCAGAAACCATATCCTAACAGCTGGCTACCAGCTATTACTGATGGGATTTTTTTTTTAATATATTCAGGCTTGTGGGTAGGTGTCCCACACACCTTTGCACTAATGCTAGTTTCCTTACAATGTCGAATAGCTCCTTTTTCTCATTTACTAATAGGCAGCAGCAGATGGTCAGAAGTAAGTGGGCATCTTCAGGGCAGCCATATGGAACTAGGTACAAAGAAATAGCTGTCCAGCTAACTGGACAGCTAACAAAACATGGTAGCACAGATTAAATTAACTTGATACTCAACACTATTCCACTGTGACAGTGCTACTAATCTCAACAAAATTAAAAGCTCCAGAGCATTTTGTCAATGATGTATGCCACAGATCTCTTTATACTGATACAGTCAGCTTTCCACCAGCGTAAACCACCCATGTAGACAAGCCCACCATGAACACGTAGGGTGTTTACAGCGGTTGGCCTGTCATGCATATTAAGTCTGAGCTGGAGCAGCCAATCGTTTTGATCTCCTGGCAGCGTGCAGGGCAGATGGAATATTAATCTTCTGAAATATCACACCATGCAATTTATAATAATCAGGGGACTGATGAGAAAAATCCAGACTGATATTATGGAAAATGGGCCATTTAATAATCTGGTTTCAGCAGACTTAGAGAAATGGGTAAGAGATTCCAGACATATTTGAAGACTTCGAAGGCACCAAGGAAATAATCCATTTAATTCAATAAAAGTCCAGTCTGGAATTGCCTCATTTGCAGCTTGCTTGACATTTGCTGAAATTTTTGGTGCCAGTACAATAAAATTGCTCACACAGTATAATTAAAGCACTCAGTAACATATTATTGAATAAGTCATTCAGTGTCTAGCTAAACTTTTTGTCTCAAAACCACGGACATAAAACATTTTAACATAAATGGGACATGAGAAATGAGTAGCGGCATTTGAATGCAGATACTGGTCAGGATTCCTCTACGTCTTGAGAGGATCTACCATTCTAGGCTGGGTTCTCCTTGCGTTATAGAATGTGACTCCTGCTGGGCTCTGCACTATTTCAAAATCACACTTTAAAAACTTCAATTCACAGTGTATTTTTTTTTTTTTCAGATGGACCGCTATTGACACACTGTGACACCTCTGTCCAGAATGGAAGCTTGTTAGCTACATTATAAATCACATCACCACAGAAGCAGATGGCCTGTGGGTGCATGTCACTTTGCACATGCTGCAGCTCCCTATGCAGTGGCTGGCTGCAGGGCTGAACCATAACGCAATACTAAACCATCAAACTAATATTTATGACCTTATTTATCTTTCTAGACCAATGGGTATAACCCATCCTCAAGTTTCCACTGATGGAATGCATCCTCTGACTGGACATCAAAAGGCAATGACACAGGTCTTATTCAACAGCCACTGCCTGTAAAAATTTCACTAACAGCAAGAAAGGAGTCACAGTCCACAGCCAATAACGGTCAAGAGCTTAGCATCTAATGTAAGCACAAAGACAAATGGAATACTACTCTCTCACCTGTTAAAGGCAATGGAGAAAAATACCTTGTCAACACAGGCTGTCAGTGCACTGCAGCTTGCCCATGAGCTGACATCCTAATACGACTAGCTGGTATTGTACAAAACAGTGACTGTACAGAATCACTTGCCTGGTTTTGTGTAATGTAGTGCTCTCACATTCATTTCCCAGGCCATTTGTTTGCAAACTGGCCTCTTACTTCACCAGTGAAATTGAAAGGCAAATCAATATTAGTAAAGAAAGTACAAAACCCACGAAGTGTAACATCAGGGCTATTTGGCATTTCAGGTAAAAGGAATGCATTGAATAAAGATTAAAGAATAATTGCTTGAAGAACAAAGATGACAAGGAATGACACAGACCATTTTATTTGCCCAAAAGTGAAGTACTCCTGACAGAGGATGGATTTGCTTTCACTCAGAAACACCGTCCAATTCTTGAAATGCCAACAGAAAAAAAAATATCAGGAAGTACAAGTGTGGTCTAATGTCAAACAGAAGATGTAATTTCAAGTCATGAAACAACAGATTTCAGTGGAATGGCACATACTTCATTTGGTCTGCAGATTGCGCCACGCAGCTACAAACAAAGCAGTCCCTAAAACTTTGTGGGTGGCAACACAAAGGAGGCATAGAGACCCTCTGGATATATTACAACATTATGGTACAACTCTGTTTATTAAGTCAATCTTTCAATCTCTGCTTTAAAATGTCTACAGTTATTTTCCCTCTTCCATTCTCCTCCACTTCAGTTGTACAAATGGATTATTTGAACAAGTCTAACACAGGCCACCATGGCAGAACCGAGGCTGAACCACAGCTCTTTCCTGTGGAGGTGAAGCAGGACACTCATCCCCTCCCTACCAAGGGGCTGCAGGGCTCCTGGGAAGCACCTTTAACAGATGAGGGCTGTCCACCAGTATATTCCACTCCTGCTGGCTTCTAACTGCTTCCATGCAAAGAAAATAGAGGGTTTACCGAGTGCCTTACGGAAGTCTCATGGTTTCTGTCGCTTGGATTGCTTCTGTCAATGGAAGGAGGCTTGCAAAAAGCTCCAACACCACTGCCTTATTAACAGAAAGCCACCTGAGCAAAAGACCACCCTACAGGAGCAATTGCCCCCCACTATAGGGGTGACGGTGATGAGAGGGGCTGAGCAACTGTGCAGGGCGATTCAAACTGTTTCCCCTACAGGAATTCCAGCCCCTTAGACATACTTTTCCATGTACAAGAGCAGTGACACTTTTCTCTGTTTGTCCTACCTTTTCCTTCTTGCATACTCCCAGGTACTATTTGTAATTTCAATTCATGTCCTAAAGCATTCCACAGAGGCATCATTCACTACCTTTCAGGATACAGTGATTAAAGTCACCAGCAATGAGATTTTTCTCTCTCTTGGAATGTTTTTGCTGTCACACATAGCTCACATAAGGTTTGTGCAGAGTTTTTTGTCGTAATTCTCACAGGAAAATGAAACAATTTAAAAGCAGAATAATAAAATGTTGGGGATTGCAGTTTGTTGGTGACCTGCTGTGGGGTGAGTTATTGCTCAGTAATTAGAGCTCCAAAGACCATTCTATACTTTTCTGTGCTTCACTAGCACTGGTACAGCATTGCTTTCTGCTCCAACACTAACACAGAGGTGATAATTATTTGCAAGACTGCTTTCTAGCTATCCAGACAAGATATGATGGTTTAAAAAGTACATATCAAACATCATCCTTGTCTTAGAAAGTGACTAAAGGGATCATCAAAATGCATATCACCATCTGGATCGAGTCAGGATTATTTTTGGTTTGTATAACTTGCCAGAGAACTGCTGAGTTATAAACACAATTGAACATAAATTGGCTATCATAAGGAAAGGCAAGGAAAAAAGCAAACACTTTAGACAGATGTGCTCCTGTAGTACCGATCTTTATGCTGCCAATACAAATAAAAATTATTAAAGCAGAGATGGCTGTAATTGGAAGTCCCAGATATTTGAGATCAATAGAGCAACAAAGAATGTATAATGGAACTTTGGGTTAATTGCTCTACTTGGGGTGGCCAGAAGTCACATCCTTTTGTAAGTACAATAATTGTCTTGGTAGTTGCATAGGCCCAAGATACCCTGGCTTTATCCGTATATAATATTGATATATCTAATAGAATTACAGAATAATACTCAAAAACCTACCTAGTGGTTTCTCATTCTGCCAACATTTGGCAGCTCTGTGTCAGCCTCAGGAAACCATTCAGTCCATTCAGAGTAAGGCACGGTACATTGCAGTGGATTATTTGGGTCTCAGCTGCAGAGCTGTGGTGTCTTCCTGGTTTCAGAAAGGATACAATAGCTCCATGTGAGTTGGGGATATGATGACACTTTCAGGATGACCAAGGCAATCACATTTTGTATCTATCTCTCTCTTTAGTTTTTAAACCAACAATAGGAAAGAGTCTTCTGATGTTGTTTTTGGAACATGTGAACAATACTAAATGGTGTGGAACGCTCCAAAAGGCAAAGGCCAAAATTAATAAGTTCTTGACCAGGCTGCAGATTTTTGCCGCTGAACTTAAGGCCATGCATTCACTGCTATATCTTTTCCTTCCAACAACCAAAAAAGGGATGTTGTTATACCAAATTCGCAGGAGAGACATTGACAGACTTGAGCAGAGGGTAGGGAGTTTTAAAAAAAAAAAAATTAAAAAAATTCCTTTGTACCTCAGAAAGATCGTCTCATCATGATCTTTAATTAGGACTGGGGATCTCATTGAAACACTCTGGGTAGTCTTAAGGCATTCTCAGGGGGGTAACATACAAAACCACATTCAGCTAACAGTAGAAATTGAGACAGAGCCTTCAGGTAAGAACTGCACAAATATTTTGAATTGTCACTTCAGCTGCCTTCTTCTTAAGACTATTTGTAGAGGTGCCAGTGAATGCACACTTGGTTCTGCAGCCAGAATCTGGTTTACCGTGCTAGTGATGCTGCAGTCAGAAGAGATTTCACTTCTTCACTGTGTTGTCTCATTGAGGCTGCATGGAGTTAAGATGATATTTTTTCTACAGCTACTTGAAAACCACCATTCTCATTAATAATGTTGTATACTTTGTATTAATTTGACACAGTTTAAGTTACAGGTATTAAAATGCAAGAAAATTGCCTTGAACAGTTAATTAAGAGGTGTCTTTCAGCTGAATACAAATTTAGGATTGGTCTCAATCTCAGAAAGTTACCACCAGTATAAAACTTACAAAAAAATGCAGGCTAGCAGAAAGCAGCAGAGCACAGCAGTAAATCAGCAAAGCTATTAGTCTTCTAGACGGCTGTTTCAAATACAGCAGAAGCTGATGGATCTACATAATCTTGAATGTAAAAAGTCATACCTTTCATTCAGAGAAATGAGAGTGCTTTACAATCGTTAATTAAACCTCACGACACTGCAGGGAGTCAGTAAAATGCTAATGCCAGTTTTGCACATGTGTAAATTAGCCCATTTATCACTTAATATTTGAATGTACTTGATCACATCCAGGGGAAACTATACTGGAACCTTTGTATCTATTGATTTTCCTATGCTAGAAGATATGATATCTCCAGAGATTTAGAGAAGGAATTAAATTACTTGGAATAGTAAAGACTGTTTAATCTTTTACCTTTTCCCAACAAAATTTAAAATAAATGTTCTCCCTCTACTGTGCCTAACACTTCAGAAAAAAGATATACAAGTTTAGGAAGGTATGAAATAAGTTACTGTTTTTCTATTTTATTTGCCTACTAAACATTTTCAAGAGTCCTTTTGCTGTAGAGATAACTAGAAATAAGTGTGGTTAAATTACCAACCTACTTTCAAGTCAACCTGTTCATAGATGCAAGGAAGTAACACTAGTACACAACAACATATGACTATGATTTCCAAGGAGGAGGGAAAAACAGATGAGAAGGAAGCGAATTCTTGATTTTCGGAGAATTTAGAAAACCTCAAATCCATTTGCTCTGGATGACAAATTTAGTTAACACTGGAAGTTTTCAAAATATGGGACACATTGAAAGAAGATATGGAATAAAATATTTTGTGTTCTACAGCCTCAGTGCCACGCTTCGTAAAGGGTAATTTAAGATGTCTGGCCTCTGAAGTCAATAGACACTTGAATGAACGGCAAAAGGACTGGTGGTATCTCTAGCATATGGCATTATTCAGAAGTGTTAAGGAAGGCCTGATCTTGTAATTTAGAGGACAGGAAAGTAGCTGAAGCTGAGTGGTCCTAAGGCTTTCAGCTCTCTGCCTACTTCCCATCTGTTTCGAAATCAGGTCCCAGCAGAGAATACATTGCAGAATAATCATGTAACCGATCACAAAAAAATATATGGTGCCTCCCCGTCAAGCTGTATCCTATTTTGGTTCTAAAACCTCTGGGAAAACATAGAAGATGCTGAACAGGTAACTGAGAGGGACAATGAAAAGAGCTGGCAAAGCTGTAGAAGCCTGAATATGATTGCTACTAGCATTACAACTGTACAACTTACTAAGCCAGAAGTAATTAGATCTCATGTTCCGGTCAGAAAGCTGAGTCCTGCACCACCTAAAGTGATGCTTACCCCAGTTCTCTTCAGCCTTAGTTAGTCATGCTTTGGCTAGGTAAACTTATCCAACTTCCTTTGAAGCATCATGTCCTGACAGCTGCTAGGAACAGGATATCTGACCTGACAGGTATAGCAAATCCTAAATTCCTGGAAAGGACTCCTTTGAGCCTACTCTTTGGTATTTCCTTTCCTGTGGAAATGGGCAGAACTGTCAGCCTCCTTGGAAACTGCAATTAATCCAGGGTGAGGAGCTCATTGCTGTAACAAAGATGCAGACAAAATTGTTTTTTCTTCTCAGCATGTCTACTACTCAAACATTCTGGTCAAGCCACACACAGTAGATTCAGCTTTGAGCCCGAAGCCAGAAAGCGCTTCAAGGCTGTGCTCTTGATGCCTACTATAAAGTGCTGCGCTAAATAAATACCTGACTTGCATCTGGGACTTATTCACTGGAAGGTTCCCAAAGTGTTTTGCAATGCTATATATAGGAATCACTTCATCTACCACCAAAATGTGGTTACATCTGAAGTGAAGGGGAGGGCAGAGAACAGAAACAGCAGTGATGTGAAAAATAGATCAGCTAATTTTGAAGCAGATGAATTGTCATTTCTTGACCCCTAATCAGAGCCTTTGAATCCCATTTAACAGGTGCCACAAAAATCTTCAGTGATGCCCTATTGTCAGGTTCTTGGCTCCCCATTACTGCTGAAACACAGTGGTCCTGTGCATCAGCTCTGATGTGCATTTGTCCTTTAGTCATAATACCATTATTTTAAATAAAATTGGGAACACCAGGAGGACTTGGCATGATGTCACCAACTCCGAACACTGGAGATAAGGCAGCACAGAAGGATAGACTGATAATAAATTACCTACCACAGACATTCCTGTAGTTCCGGCGCTTCACAGTCACTAATGAATTCACCCTTACAGCAACCCTGTAAAGTAATGATAATCAGTTACACAGAGGAGGAACCAAAGGCTCAGGAAGACTCACATTCTCCATACCCACCAGCTGTTCTTCAGGTTAGACCACAGTGTCATAGCCTCATCAAAGCCTCTAGGCAGAGGCTGAGGATTGGCCCTCTCTCCTTGGGGACTGGACAAGCCCCACCAGGGTTTGGGCCCTCAATTGCTCAGCCTAAAGCACTCTTAGGGTCAAGGAATAGGACTGACAAGGTGCAGTTTGGTGGCTTCACTTCTGGCTGTTGCTGCAGGAATGAAGTGTGTTTTAGGACATCTTCCTAACTGCTGCAAGGCTGTGCCCAACCTTTGAATTTCTGTTCATCATCGACCACGGAGCTGAAGCTCTCCTTTGCCTCTTCCCTAATGCCACACACTCCATCTCACCCTGGGGCATCTAACCCCTCCCTTCAGCTCAGCATAACAGCTCACATTGGGAATGAAGCATCTCCAAAGCAGCAAGAACAATGCTAGCTGTTGGAGAAGGAAGCCAGTGGCTCACCAGAGCTTTACACCATCAATGGCTTTGAATTGCTATTGTTCATCTTCTACCTATAACCATGTTTCAAAGGGACTACCTGGCTCACAACTCTGGTAATTAGTTCTGGAGCTTTTCACCCTGAGATTGCAAGTTCACTATCTCCCTCAGTTAAGACTGAAAGCCACCCTTTGGTGCTTTCACTGACTTAGGTCTGTTGGTTGCAGGACAGTTCTCTCTACTTGTTTCACCAGAAATTTTTTTTTTGATAGAATAGCATTGTTTGGGTGCAGCAAGAGTGGGGCTACTTCCCAAGAGAAGGCCAGGAGACAACACAAGGTGGGCAGTGACCTCACCAACCAGGCACAGTCCCCCAGCACCAGAGACAGGCAAGCAGAGCAGTGACAGCATCGGATACTCTCCAGCAAGCATCAGGCAAGGTAATAAGGCAGTTCCAAGGTCAAGCTAGAAAAACCAAACACCACAGGAACAGCACCACAAACAGGCAACCCAACAGCACAGCTCAGGCTGGGACTGAAGGCCCAGCCTAAATGGGCAGAGCGTTTGGTGGGGACTCCAGGTGAGGCTAATCAGGGCCGCCAAAGCCCAAGGTCTTACCCTGGAGAGACTATGCCTATTATTGTTCTCAGGACCCTAACAAACATTTTGGTTGAACGCTTCCCAGAGAAGTATGTTTTTGTAAAAATCTGAAAGCTTTCCACATAGATCAATTTTGGAATTGTAGTGTTGAAAGCATATAAAGAAAATCTCTGCATAAGATAAAAATGCATTATAATTTTTAAGGCTTTTACTTTCAACAGTAAGTTGTTGTTTTTCCCAAGCAGATTGGAGTTGCACAAAGCAAATCTAGAACTGTATTGGATAGAAATGACCATGAAGAGAGTGAGATCTTTCTTTCCTGTCTCCAGAAGTCTAGATGTTAAGTCGGTGAACGTGTGAGAATAGTCTGAAAGCCCCAGTCTCACCAGGAAAGTTAGGATTTGCCACACTGGATCAATTAAGTCAGTCCTCAAGGGAGAGGAGTATTTTTGCAAATACACGGTGCTGCAAAGGAGGTGAGAAAGCTTACTTGGAATTTCTCCTGTGAAGTGAACTTCAGAGGCAGACTGATACCTATTTCAGAACAGTATGAAAGAAATATATGCTGATCCTAGCAATGAGATACCTCTTCTGTAGATAAAGCTAGCAGTTATAAATGATGAATTTGGCTGCATTTTTAAAAATACAACGGAAGTGAAAATCCATCTTTTCTCTGAAGGATACATTTAAATTCAACCGCTTCTGACTGAAGCAAATACATAGTTTAAATCTTCCTGGCTTGTCCATTCTGCTTTATTTAAAGCATTTCTGACTCCGTGTCCTACCAAGCTACTCTAAGAATATAGGCGGTCCAGAAAAGTTACACGTAGTTGAATTTAGCGAAGATGTGGTTTTTCACATGTCCTTCAATATTTGCAATTTTTTTTCAAGACCCAGCTTTCAGGGTCATGTGTGCATGCGAAAAATCTCAACTTCCATTTAGAAAAAGGGAAAAAGCAAAAAGAAGTAAGTTTTCAGCTCCTGTGGTTGCAAAGAAACATTTTGAAAATATGGATCATAAATTCTCACAAGTCAGAAGACAAACAAAAAGAACCTTATGTTTAGTATTTTAAAAATTTAATGATTTTTAAGCCCATCACATAATTTGAAGGGTGGGGTGTGTGTCTGCTCCATGATATTTGAATCCCTGGTTTGGAAATGCTGGACTTTATAGTATTATTATTTCCTACTTATTTTATATTTATAGTATTGAGGCCTAAAATTCCAAGTTTCATCAGAGTAGCATGCTTTCTTCTCCTGAGGTGATAAATCCCTGAAAATAATGGAAATACTGACAGAACTTCAACTGTACTGTCTCAAATGAGACACAATGATTTTTAGTTTCTAATTAAATGCATATTTCTTTCAAAATTGGCTCTTATGTAACTTGTAAATCATTTCAGTGGCAGCTCAGAGGGAAGTAAGGGGAATGTTGATCTTGGCAAGGTTTATCTTGGCAAGAAAAAAAGAATTTTCATCTGAACTTAAAATTCTTAAAACCTCTTATCCAAACAATATATATACTGGCTAAAAGAGTTCTTTAAAAGAAAAAAAAAAAGCATCAGCCAGTTTAAACTTGCAAACAAATTGACAGGTATTCTGCTGCCTCCCTGTGGAGACTGGGATGCCTTATCTAGAATTGAAACCAGAATCAAGTGCAAGAGCATTTTTAGTTCAAGCCAATTAACAAGAGTATAACCTGTCTAGTTAATAAGTACAAACAATGTGCTGGAGCAATACAGATGAATACTGAAGGATGTCAAAGTACTCACTGGTCAGCCCACAGGAGGAAATGCCATTAAGGTACACTCCGGTGTGAGTGGCTGCACAGTCCCCGAGCTCTCTATCTGTTGCTGGACATGGGGCGAGGGCTGCACTTTGAGTGACCTAGAACTGCTGTGGCATCGTGCTACACATTCCCACTACTCCTAAACTAAGCTTAAAAAGAAAAAAAAAATACAGTTTTCTACAGGTTTAGCCCCAAACCTGCTCTCTAGAGAGTTAGTGCAGGTAGGAAAGCAGTAAGCTGGCAGCACTGCTCAAACTGCTACGAAAACGTAACTTCCACTTTGGGTCTCCCTCATCCCCGTGGGGCACAGCAATGTGTGTTTCTATTCTGTACCACTCCTGAGGAAAAACTATGGAGACAGGTAACTCTGACCCTTCATTGAAGGAGGAAGACAACACTCATTTTACAGAAGACAGTATCACAGCCAAGAGGTTCTGGAAAAGCTTTTTGTAGGGAGAGAAGCATGATGTTGCCCTGGAGTGACCAGGCGCAGAGCAACTGCGGAAGGAAAAGATGGGGCACCAGCTGCACTTCTTGGCTAGCACTAGGGGAGATACGAGCCACTGTTGACTCAGCAAGCACTGCCTGCCAGAATGTCATGTCAGCAGGCCAGCATTGCCCTGCCTGCCCTTTAGCATTGGAAGGACTGATCAGATCTTTGCTGTTCCTCACCCCGTATGTCTACTTCCCAAATTTCTTCAGCAACTGGCACTCACGCTGCCGTGTGATCCAGATGCAATGGAACCTTCACTGGCATTTCTATTGGGGAAGAAAGAAGAGATGATGATCAGATTCCACCTCATCTGAGGCACCCGAGTGAGCCAAACCATCCTCTAGAGATGCACTGCTCCTTACTTAAGAATTGAATTACTGTTAGGGGGCATATTCCTCTACTGATCATAAAAGAAGCTCACGGGAGCGTCTTGATTTTTGTGCCTGGAATTATAGAGGATTATTAGCAAATGGATAAGCAAGGACCAGGGGCATAGCCTACCAACTCACTAAACATACCCAGGACAACATACCACTGACTATATTAGCTTTTCTGTGGCGCTTTCCCAGGAATCATGATAAGGTGAGTCCACAGAAGCGCAGGTCCAATGTGGAGTTACGCCGTTTGTCCTCTGCAAAGCGGACAGTCTGCTGTCCAGGCCCAGGCCAGCACAGACTATGAGATCATTGCCTCACACTCAAGTCTTGCAACAGATCCCAATGAAGCCACCAAAACAGCAGAAGGCCATAATGTATGTTCTGCCAACAGTTAATGAAATATCATTAAGAACAGGTATTCCCAGCAATAATTTCCCATAGAAAGTTTCTGTCACATCTTCCTCATATGGCTTTAAACATATAAGGGCATGCCTAGTCCATAGAGTAATAATGCAAGCAGGACATCACCCAGCTTGGAAACTGCTTAAGGAGGTATCAGAGCAATCCACCTGCAGAAGTAGCTTAATCTTCAAGTATTCACAATCTGTTGTTTTATTAGCATTAAATGTTGCAGCAGGCTGAAAAATTATCAAGTCCTAAAAATATAAGATTGCCTTTTTGGTACAAAGAGCCTCAATCTGTAGTTAACTCTTTGTCATATCTCTGACCACGCTGATGTGCAAACATTAATTCCTGTTTTGCTTCTCTGTTTCCCTGATCTTTTTTTATTCCTGTGAAGGTGGCACATTCTCACAGGGAGCTACTTGTTCTGTCTAGGATGGCCACATGTCCACGCCTGACCTGGAACAGAGGCTTTATCTAGTGACCACAGCCGCGTTGAGTTCCTAATTACAGAAAGGGCAAGAAGGACATGGGATCTCACCTGATCCTTACATGCTGATTATGTGAATTTACTTATCCAGACCAGATGTCAGTCGAGCAAGAGACAGCAGCACCAGCAATGGCTCCATTTTCCACTTCATGTAACTATGGAAGCTGGTTGGCAGGATTTTTTTTTTTCCCCTGCCAAATTTCTCACTTTTTTTTTTTGCTTCTGTTGAAACCCTGAAAGAAAATTTCAGTTTGCAGATTTTGACTAAAAAAGTGAAACTTCCACAAAACAGCAGACACTTCAGAGAATGGAAAAGTTATTTGAAAACCTAAGAAATGCACTACTATAATTCCTATTTTACAAGGAATTATAAAAACCACTTTTAAAAGCAAACACTTTTAATGTTATTTGCTATCTCACATCTGTCTTTCTAACAGGAAGAAATAGTTTGGGAAAAAAAAAAAAAGGATTTTTGGAGGGGATTTATTCCAGTTCTGTGCTCTCTAAACCCCTTCTTCTCAAAGAAAAGGGCACAGAACTCAAAATAGAGTGTGTAGGAAGAAATGTTCTGTCACCATTTTTCTTCTTCCATGGAATAAAAAGGAAAACGTAACAAAAAGCCCTCTCATTTACTTTCTTCTCACCTATTCTCCATCAAAAAAAAATTGGAACATAAGCCTTCTCTCACATTTCAAGTAAAACAAGGATGGCAAATCCCTTTTCCAAGGGAAAAGACAAATTATGAAGAAAAATAGGTTTTGGTGCTTTCTGTTGTTTATGCACTTTTTCACCTGTGGGTAAAGAAAAGAATGGGAAAGTTTTAAAAGGCAGGAATTCTGCCCCCTTTGCCAAATAAAAGAATATGACTATTTTTAAGGAGTCAAATGTTCCTGTTTTCTCAAAAGTCTCAAACACTGTCTCAAAAGCTTAAAAAAACCCATAAAATATTTACTTTTTAATGCATCACTTCTGAGGTTGCATTACTGATTAATGAATGACCTGGAAGAAGATGCAATCTAATGAATGATCTATAGATCGAGTGAGCAATCTATCTATGTTTTTATCTGTCTACCTACCTATCACATATCTGAATATTGCCTGGATACAGATGTTTCTTCAGCCTGTGGCTGTCAAATCAGCCTCTGTGCTTAGCATTTTCACCCAAATATCAAAAATAATGGGCATAAGGATTGAGAGCTTGGCAGAGTGGTAGAGATAAACTACTACGACTGTTATGTGGTGCGGTCTTTAGCAGAAATACTTGAGTGCATGTTTAAGGCTTCCAGAACTGAGAATCCGACAGTGCTATACTGCCCTCCACTCTCCTGAGTACAATACACAGTTACCTGAAGAGTGCAAACAGGCAGAGGATGCACGTATTTCCTTTCTTTGGAAGGAGGGCATTAAACGATGGGGCTTCTTTTCACAAGGCTCCATTCCCACATAGGACAATTTGTTGGATCCCAGTTCTAACAGCTGAGCACAGGGCCCATAGTTTAGGCAAATGACTGGCCACGCATCGATGGGAAACTGTCTGAGGCAGGCAGTTTTTCCAGTTAGCCTGAAAGGAAAAGGAAGAAACATATTTGGGCTGCAGCTTGCATGTAGTACAGTTCATTTATCCCCTTGCTCACCTCTTGGGCTCAGTCTTTCTTTATCTATGATCTACCTGGGGAACTTCTTGTCCCCACCAGCTTTTGATTAACTGGTGCTCAGGCAACCAGGTGCTTTGGAGCAGGTTACCAAGAGCAGAAGGTAAGAACACCCGCCCCACGGAGACAATTTCCAAGAAAGCACCTCGCAGGGGACGCTCACCCCATGGTGGCTCAGCAGCGCTCCTCCCTGCGGGGCTGTGAGCCGCTAACGAGAAGCCAGGAGGAGATTCACAGCGGAGCGGTGGGAAGCGCAGCAGCTGTGGCTGACCTGTGGGGACTGGTGCTGGGGTCTGCGTGAACCCGAGATTCACCGCCAGCCCACGGAGCGAAAAAGCGGGCCAAGGAGCCAACGGGCCCTGAAAATAAAGAACACATGTGCACAGATCAGCCAAACGCGTCGGGCTCTGCCCCAAGAAAAACAGCGTTTTCCTTCCTTGCCGCTGACCCCGCGGCTCCCTGAAGGAGCGCGTACCCGCGGGCCGCTCCCGACTCGGGGGTCGCCGCCACGGCACGGCCGCCACTGCCGGAGGGCTCACACTAACTGTTCGCGTTGGTTACAACGAGCCATGAGGCGAAAGCGCCTTCGTGAGAAGCGGGAGGCCCGCCTCCGCCGCGGGCTGCCCCGACGGCCCCGGCCGCTGCTCGCCCGCCCACCGCCAGACCGGCCCCGCTCCCGCCCGCCGGGCTGAGGGCGGCGCGGTGGCTCCCGCAGCGCGCCACGAGGGGGCGCCGCCGCCCGCCGCTCGCCTCAGCCCCGCGGCGAGGCCGGGCCCGGAAGGCGGCGGCGGCGTGAAAACCTGCGGCGGGACCTCCGGTTTTGGGGCGAGGTGGGTTTTTTTTCCCTAAGTAAATCCTTGCTGCGAGGCGGGGGCGGACGGGCGGGGGCCTCTCCCGCCTCTGCGCCCGCGGGGCGGGCGGTAGGCGAGGAGGCAGCTGGCCACCGAGGTCTTGCCGTCGGGGGGGGAGCGAGCCGCGCTGCTGCGCAGAGCACCGTTAGCGGTCACAGAGAGGGGGGGTTGTCTTTGCCGGAGCTTTTGACTTCGTTATGGGGCAGAGTAAAAACAAATATTTTCAGGACCTAACAGGAAATGCCTTCCAATGCCCCTCTCCCGACGAAACACCTTAACGAGCCTATTTAAAAAAAAATAAAAAAACCACCACAAACCAAAACCAACAATTTGGAGAGAAAATGCCTTAATTAAACACACTTTATTTACATATTTTTCTCATTTTTACCTTGGTCCCAGGTATCAGGAAGAATGCATGATGCAAACACTCACGGAGTCATCACTGTGGTAGAGGGGACGAACTTCTCTTAAAATAATTGAGTAGCTATTTCTGAATTCTGATTGAAACAGCTTTTTGTTTCTATTTTAATAAAAAAACCCTAACATTTTGACACTTCAGTCTAAAAAAAGAGACGATTTCTATGAGTACTACGAGCTTGTTTTGAAATAATAAAAGAATACAACATAGAAAAATGGAAAAGCTGATAAACGAAGCCTGCGAAGGAAATCCTTGATTTTTTTTCCCCAAATGAAAAAGATAATTTCACTCATTAAGCATTGATTTAAATGAAACTGATTTGAATTTAACGAACAAAATTAGATTCTTTGAAGTAGTTCTTAAATGTCAAATTTCTGACCAATTCTGTCAGTTTCGCTATATCTGTGAGAGTCTGCAAATTTCTCAGTTTCAGGGAATGTTCCTTTATTTCTTAACACTTTTGAAAGTCTGTTTCTCTCTACCTAAATAAGAATGCATTAATTATGGTTATGCTGAAGGGAGTGGTGGAATACAGGTTTCCATGCTTTCCGTTTTAGCTCTATACATTTCCATCCATAGATTTACACATCTACACCTATAGATGTGTTCAGAGCAGTTTAGACTACATGGAGTTCCATTGAGATGGGCGGATTAAAAAGTCAGGGCTCCCACTTCACCTCTCTGCTGGAATAAGTCTATGCTTCCATCTCCGTGTAGCGAAGCATGCCTATACCCACGCTTGCTCTCAGCAACACTACTTTTAATGACCTCAAGCCACTCTACAGAGAGCAATCACTAAATTCTACATAAAACTGTTTGGAATTTTTGTTCCAAACCTTGCCTGAGATATAAAAAAGTGATGTTTCAGAGAGAAAAACGTTGCTAGAAACATCATTCAACACACTGATTTTTCAGCACAATCCTAAAGAATTCTTCAAGAGGTTGAAACTACTGAGTTGAATAAATAAACACATACCTAAAACAAAAGAGTATTTGCCTACAGGAAGATACTGAAGAAAAAAGCCTGTTTTTTTTAACTTGCCTTTGATTTTCAAACCTTTAGGATTTCTATATTCAAACTATTCTCTGCAATCACAAAAGCTGAAAACTAGCCATTTTTGAAGGGGGTATAATTATGATTCCAGCAACTGAGGCACCAAGGAAAATGCTGCATGTGATGAATTGCAAGGGACAGCAGCAGCCTTTGTGAAGGGATGCTCAGATGGCGGGGAACAGCAGCGAAAGCTGTGGCAGTGATGTGTTTCACTGCCAGTGGCTGAAGAGGCAAAAATCAAGGAAGAGACAAGGGACACAGTCTGGCCTCCACAGAGCGAGTTCCCGCACAGGGTGCCCTGCGCTGGCAGCGGGACAAAGCCCATGCAGGGGTACAATGGGCAACTTCGTTCATCACCAGCTATTTTACACAGAGCACTATCCTGAAGGAGGTGGCCCTAATGCCTTTTGCTTCTTGGCTACTGATTGCTAAACTACCCTCAAACTTTGCAGGTATTTATAAGCATCGTTGTTTTCAAGTGGGGCTGGGGACCTCTGTTCAGAAGAAATTAATACATTATTTAATTTGGAAAGCGTACTAAATTCCTTTTTTAGTTCATTACACTTCCCTCCCCAGTGAAAGCAGCTCTGTCATTACAAGTAAGATTGCTTTGATATTTACCTGAGCTCAAAGAATGCCATTTCTCAATCTTACTAAAGACGACAAGTAATAATTAGGAGGGGGAACACTGTCTGAGGAATAAAGGATAATAACAAAGGCAGCATTGCATCTGTTGTTAAAATACTGAAATAAAATAAGACTAGGCTTGTGCCATTCCTTTTTCTTTTATAAATGGTATGGATTTAAGGCTGATTAATCTCTTGTATGGCGTTATCACCAGCTTCTTTAAATGAATGTTCTTGCCAGGTCAGGCTTGGGAGATGAAAGGAGTATGTTTATTTTTAAATTTCTGTCACAACAAAGTTAAAAAAACATGGGTACCTATGTGTGCATCTTTTAGTGAATCATGTATCACACTCATTCACTGCCTCTGCTGAAATCTGTGGACAGAAAAGATGATACTTCTACTGGGGTCATGGGCTGTTGGGAGAGTAATTCCAGAGGAAGGCAGCATGTTTCAAGAGAATGAGGAACAGGGGAGGCAGCAGACCAGAACCCAAGCACTGGCTTTGTTATGTTCCAGGTACAAGGTAAACACAGAGGTACTCCCTCTGTGACTCCGTTCATCATTTGCCATAACTATTCTATCATAAACTCTTTGGATGCAGAGACTGTTCCTCCCCATGAGTACACAGAGTGCCTAGAATGGTGGAGTTTTAATATCAGCCTAGGCTTCTATGCTCTACTCTAATGCAAATAATAAATGAAAAGCTTATTGTGCCTTCACATTGAAGACAGTGCCTCAAACACAATCATGATAAATGCAAAACAATCTTTCTCATTTTATCCAGGTCTCTCTTTGTTCTGCCAAAACCACAAACAAAGCAGGAAAGAAAAAGAAGGTAAAAATAGCACATTTAGTCTTGCATTCCTGGTAGGGCTTTGATGACAGCCACACACAGTGGATTATATATACTTCAATTCCCAGCTAATAACACAAACCATTCATTCTTTTCCAACAGACTATACATTCCAAAAATATTTCATGTATGTTTAATATACTGATTATTTCCTCCATCATGTTACTAAAGGCAAATTAAATATACATAATAATCCCTTCCAGTTCTATAGTCCCTTTCATCCAAAGGTCCCAAAGCATACCATAGTTGTTAATTTGCCATGAAAAACACCCTGCCATGGTGCTGTGTGAATAAATGATTTTGGTAGCTGAATCTAATATACCTTTTGGTTTCAGCATGACCCACAGTAACACTTCTGGCTTTAGGGAAAGGGAAAACATTCCTTTCAAGTGAAAGGAAACATTCTATTCGACCTGAAGTGTTTTATTCCTGAGCATTTCTGAAAAATGAAAATTTGGAAAGAAGTGGCCGGATTCATAAGGGAAGTTGTCCAAATAACATGGAGGTTATTTGCCCTTGTGTAGTTTAGTGGCTAGGACAGTTTTGGAGAAAAAGGAAAAATAAGACCCATCTTCAAATCCCCTTTCTATTTCAGAAAATTATCTTTAGTTAGTGTTTTTCCAGGAAAGTGGAGAATCCATTAACTTCCCAAGAGCCAGGCATCTGAGGTATGAACTTAGGTTTACCCCACAAGTACTTTAGGTACAAGATAGAAGGTTTAAGGGCACAGCTGAACATTGCTTAGAAGTCCTTTGTATTGCAACCCAAATCACTCATTCGACTTCTCTCCTATTGAGATATATTTTTGGCTGTTCCAGTAGTTTGTTTATTCCCCTTTTTCCTCCTCCCCCTAGAAAATGTTTTTGCAGGGGAAAAAAGTTCACTCTGTTTTATTCTTCATTCAGTTCCTTTTTGGTCAAAGTAAATAAAGCCATAAGAAGATTGCATGACTTGAAACAAGTCACTAAACTCAGTGTGAGTTTTAACATTAACATCAGTGAAAGTTGGACAGCATCCAGAATCCCTTATTGGTGGACCTGAGACTAGACCCAGGAATCCTCCCTTGCAGCCTTCTGCTGCGACCTCACTACAGCACAGATGCCTCAGCACAGTTGCAGAATTAACAGGTTTAGGCTTTGTTATACTTTCATTTGGATAGTGATAAGTACTATTGACTTTGTAGATGTTCTTTTATGTGGTTTAACATTGTGGGAAGTAATGAAACAAAATAAAGGATAGTAATTAGCAAAAATGTAAACAAATAACAAATTAAGGAAGCTGGAAATTATTGCCTGATATACATGCAGAAAGTAATACCAATTTTGTATACCAAGCCCCGAACTTTGTGAAATCTTCTGACTAAGCATCCCTTTAGTGGATTTAATTTTGGTATGTAGTATGTATGCAGCATGTTTAATGACATTTTCTCTCAGATGCTATTGCTTTGTGATTTGGGTGTCTTGAAGATTAATTTATCTTCTAATTCTAGTTGCTCCAGATCCATAATCAGGGTCCTTCTATTAATCCAGGCATGGTGCAAATGCTGAGAAAGAATCAGACCCTGCCCCATGGAACTTACATGGACACTGTAACTCCATCTTCTTGTTTTCATCTTTAACCCTGAATTTTAAATACTTCTCTCATTACTGTCCGCATTTAGACAGAGCCAGTTCTGTAATTCATTACATTCACAGTAAAATCCAAACACCATGAAGGTTACAATGTGTGCACAGACCTCATATTTTAGTGTCCCATTACAAGTCATGCTTTCTTAGTGTAATTACACTTTAGCTAAAGCCCTAACACAATCAGATATTGGAAAGATGTCTTTATGCCACTGCTGTTTCATCCACTTTAGAGAAATCACTCAAATCTTTTTATCTGCTACAGCTGTGGAAAGTTGCAGTGCACTGAGTTCTTGCCTTTGAAAAGATTTGCATCAGCGAAACTAAGTAGAGATTCTTCCAACTTCCAGATCTATTTCAACAGCTACTAGTTGTACTGCCCTGCACCCATTTTGCTTTGTTGTTTGAATAATGTTCACATTTTCATGTCTCAAGTGGGTCTTTTTTATAAAAAAATTCTTTTTGTTTAGTCTTGCTTTTATAAAGTGCCCAACATTATTGCCAAATTGATTCAAACTGTGTGAGCCCTGGAGGACCTTAATAGAGTGCCCAAGTTCTGTGTTTAGACATGTTATTAAAGCACCCCTATTTGCAAATTGGCCTGCCCGTGTATCAATGACTACGTGTTGAGTGCTTGCCACTGTACAAAATGCAGACACAGATGTGACCTCTGCCACCACAGCTCTTTGTTCTTTCAACAAAAACAACAAAACTGAGAAAAGTATCCAGCTTCTCCCTCTATACACACTGGTACAGAACTGTTTTTTCTATTGCCGTATGCTAAGTTACAAAATCCTCAAATCTACAAACTAGTAGAACTTCTTGAAAGCAGTTTACATACATAGTTTTAAAGGATACATACACTGGCTTCTTTGCAGACCTATTTTGGCAGGTGATGGTCTCAACAACAATGGAAAAGAGGGAAACACCTGATGCCACCTATAATCTTATACCCATGTAAACTTAATCAAGGGAGTGCTTATATAAGAATGCGTTACACCTAATAAAAGGTGTAATAGGTGAGGCAACATTACCAGGAATGACAGTGTAAGACAGCAAGAGAAGATAAACAAGGTCTGCAACAATAAAACAGCCTGAGATTAATACCCTGCCTACAAACATTAGAAGCTTCTTTCTAGGGTTTTCACTTGTGCAATCATGTTTGCAGTGTGCAAATGCACATCTGTCCCTCCCAGAGTACCTCTACAAGTCATTAACAGCTTTTAACCAAATTTGTCAGACAGCAAGGGTTCCAAACTGAGTAACTGAATTCTTACAACATCAGTGAATTCAAGTGACCAGAAACCCTACAATTGCCTCTGCTGAGGAGAAGTGTCATTTAGATTAAGGTATTTTTAGACATCAAGTACCCACATATTGACTATACAAACATCTCAACCATGAAAAAAGTTTCAGTCAGAGATTGCTCTTCCTTGGAAACCATAGTCAATGAATGAGATGTGCATCTCCATAAAGTACCAGAGTAGTTTTGATATTTAAGGAATGGATTGTTTCTTTTGGACATTTAATATCATTAATGGCAAAGTTCAGAAGAATGGAGAGGTTACTGCCGTGCAATTGAGGGGGGGATCTGAGGACAAGCAAGGCTGCAGGGGACAACATCCAGCACAATGTTCCAGGCACATGGGTTTGGTTGAAGGAAAGATAGCAGGGAAGGAAGATGACCCATACCACTTTGTAAAAGTAGGGTGTTTGCTGGGTTCAAGCTGATGGGTATGTCAGCAGAGAGGTACTGAGTGCCAAAAGGCAACAGTAGTAAGTTTCTGCTTGGTGTGAAAAGCCAATGCAGTGATTTAAAGCGGGGAAGGAAAAAGAGACTGGGCTGTGAGACTGGCATGCAAGGACTGTGGCTTCTAATGGCTTAGCTTGGATAGCTGAAGTTACTGTTATAAAGCCAAAGGAGAGCAGGTTGTAGTATCTATGACAAGAGATACAGTATGGCAAGGACCACTATTTTAGCAAGAGAAGAAACCAGTGTCATGTTTTGAAGAAATACTTGGCAGAGCAGGGAGGAGAAGGAATGAGGTGTCAGACCATGCTTCTCAAGTTGTGAACCCCTTGGACTAGTTTGGCTCCAGTTTGCTTGTTATCCTATCTCTGCATATATCATCACCTTTCACATGATTAGCAAAAGCAGTTACGTCACCTCTGCTTGAAGGGGAGAAAGTCAAGCATATGGCACCCCTCTCAGAAACAGGAAGGTGCTTAAAGATTCATTAATCATCTAGAAATACTACCAAGCCTACCTTTGCTAGCGGGGGGAAAAGGGCTGTTAAAAGATTTTAGTTGCATGGGATGACTAATTTGCTGAAATGTACACACTGGGTTTTGACCAACACCCATTTAAAGAGTAGAAAAGACAAAGCTACTTAAAAAGCATATAAAAGTAAGGCTGGAGGAATTACCTAATTTGAGAAGAAAGGGAAATTTGTGTGGAGAAAAATGAAAGGGCAAAAGTTAAAAAAGGTAAAGAACATATATTTAAATAAGATATTCAGGGTGAGATTTCAAATAAACAACTGCTGATCTCAAACAGACTGCAGGAAAACATCAGGAAACATAGGTGCAAGAATACACACTGTCACGATCTCAGTTGTATGTATGTACAGGGAATGGGTGTAGAGGAAAAGTAATAGGGACAGGGGAAACGCCAAACATGGCAGACAGCCACCGAGTGGAGAAGATGACATGAAAAGAACAGCCACTAAAGTTCAGTAGTATGAAGACCACCTCAGTCAGAAGCAACTTTTAGAGAGCTGGAGTCTCTTGGAGATTGTGGTAAGATGTGGAATTAACACAAAGCAGCCCAACTTTGACTTGGACTTGAGCGTGTGCAGCGGTAGAGAGGGATGTTGTATTGCACAGGTTATACCAGACAGTGACAAAAAAAGCAACCCAGTCAGAAGGAGCAGGCTGGAGAACTGAGACCCTTGGGAGCACAGAGGAGATTTAAAGTGGCCAGGGTTCAGAATAAGAAAAATGCAAAGGGTTGAGTATTCATTTGTTCTATCAATATGGGTGTGTGTCTGTCTGTGTGTGTATGACAAAAATAAAGTAATATGAAGACAAAGAAAGAAGAGAAATGCTCCCTGTAAATCAAGAAAAGCAACAGAAAATGTAAAAAGGTGGAGCTAAGAAGATTAAACTAATGCATGAAGCAGAAAGGGGACAGATGTTTCAGACACAGCAAGGAAAGATACCTTGGGGCCTTATTCTGAGAAATAATTTTTGGTAGGAAAGATGGACTAATATGTGGTGTGAGAGCAGTTTAAGCAAAGTAACAAGAGCCAAACAAACTTTTCAGAGTAACTTTCAACACCACAGATAGGATTACGCCCCCGTCTCTTCTTTGTTGAAGCCATTCTTTTAAGAAAAATTATTCTCACACCTGCCTGAGTGGTATAACTCTGAAAAATGGATGTGTGGTATTTTCTCTTAGAAGAAATACAGTTTTCAAGAGTGCAAAAGTGAGTGTAGTTAGCAGTCTCCCTTGTAATACTATATAAATAAGGTTAGTTTACCCACCTACACATAGTACATTTAACATGTTGAAGACAAATTGACTCAATAAATTCTCTTGTCATAAAAAATAGTGAGAACAACATGTTGATGACATTGAAACAGTAAGAGATTGTATTCTAAATGTTCCAACATCTTTGACACATTATTTCTGAGGTTCTAACATCACTGGCATGAGATTTCTATTTTCCAAGCTTCATAGTATCATCTTTCATGCTTTTTCTTGGCACCGTCAACAAAAACGTTCCTACTGTGGACTTTCCTCTGTGCTTGTCCCAATTCCTTAACTTCTGTGTGCAGGATCCACTTCTCTCTGTGCCAATACTTTTTTCCCCCCCTACTGTCCATTTGCAAACAATGAGATGACAGACTGGATCCGTACACTGAATAGAAGAGAGAAACTATTTTCTAAACCATCATAACTATTCTAGCAAGTAACGCATAAGTGTTTTAACCCCTCTTACCTGCTGAGTCACAGCTTTGGGCACTGCAGGTTGTTCCAGTTAGGAGGAGAAACTGGCTGGTGAGGGAGTCCGCTATTTCTCTGATGCCATCTGCTTGCCTGAACAGAAGAGGACTCAAATAGCAGGAGACTGTCTCTGCTCACGACGCCAGCCATCTGACACAATTCAGCCCAAAAAACTCTCCTTTGACTTTTTGTTAGGACCATACTCCCAATACTTGTTCATTTTGTGTACTTAGCTTTCTCATCTATATTTTTCATACGCACATACTGCATTCCCTTCAAAGGGTTTCCCACTGAAGACTCTGTGGCCATGTAATGCAAATTCCTGAACAGCTTTTTGTATCTCTGGTTCTGGACAATGAGCTTTGGATTGAAATCTCCATCACCTTGGCTGCACAGTTTCATGAAGGATCTTTACAGCTTCTTAGCACTTACTAGAAGTATAAGGCAGCAAATAGGATCAGATTCAAGGCAGTTCATAGCCACATCTCAGTTAAACCTCACTTACTCACCACTGCAGCTCAGGACAGAAGGTTGACACCTATAGTCACCTCCAAAAGGAAATAGAGAGTCTTTATAGAAGATTCATTACAAGTTATATAATTTTAAGCAGCTGTATCCTATCTTTCTATTAGGATGTTTTCATGTGCTACCCCAAACCAATTGTACCTCCTTGCATCTGTCTTTCAAGTTTTCCATTCCCTGCCCAGATTTCTTTCAGGCTACTCAGAGGGACCCCTTACAACAGACTCCTGAACAGTGTCCATTGTATAAGCAGAAATTGCTGGCTGAGGCACCCCACACATTGTGTCCTAATGGAGGGGGCTTATTACTGAAACAGCTTTTGCAATTTCAAGGTTGACAGGTATTCTTTCCATTTTTAGGATGAGAAAGGGAGGAGAATAATCTTAACCCTGGAAATGCTTTCAGTTCCACATGACAGTTTATTTCCAAGACTGAACCCCAAATTGTCTTCAATGACATTGCTTGTATTCACATCAGTTCTATGTAGGGTCCTATCCAAGGTTTACCCAGTTTCAGGTTTCCAATCAGATCTGGCTCAAAAGCAAGATTTGTGGTTCAACGGAAAATTGAGGGGGCTTTCAGATTTGATTTCAGTCCAAATCAAATCTAAGTGAGATATTTTCAGGAATTCTTCTGAACTGGAAGTTCCCCAAAGCATTCAGCTGCTCAGTGATTATCACAGCTAAAATGAGCATTGACTTCACAAAGCAGTGATAGGGACTCAAACTCCCAGTTCCAAGTAGTTCCATCTGTGATTTGCTCTGTGGGGAGGACACAATAGTCTCCAAAGTTTGCCAGAAACTCAGGAACTGTCTTACCTCCAGTGAAACTGAACAGGGCTTGAGATGTTTCTAACAAATCATCTCTGTTTCAGGAATGGCACTGTTGCTACTGAAAAAGTGTCATCTGTGGCACACCCTGCACTCCTGATCTCTCCACTTGAGAAACTCCCAAGTTTCCTTTGAATCTCTCAATGAAAATGCGTGTGTAAAGTGCTAGCGTACTCTGGGTCTTGCCCCAGCACAGCACCCACACCCAAGAGCAGGGAAGTACTCCTGGCTCACACACCAGAAGCATCAGTAGTAGGTAGTCCCATTTATCAGAGGTTGTCTTTAAACATATTCCAGCAAGCATAGGACACATAGTTTCTCCTTTTGGAATTAAAAACTTCTGAATGACCTAAATAATTGTTACTCTACAGGAACTGCAGGTAGAAGATGTGCAGAAGTCTCCAGCCCCCAACCAAAAATGAGGAGCACTAGCCTGCACTCCTACAAGTTCAAAAGGAATAGGATATGCTAATTCCTGCCTTTTGTTGATAAGAAAGCCAGCTGAACTGCCAGCATCCACTCTGAATTCCTCTACTATCTCATCAGAAGTTGGTGCACTGAGATGGTAGTTATTTAATAGTTTTCCTATAGTCTCACAAATCTACAGAAACACTTTTGATTCAAAATTTCTTCCCTGACCTGTGTATGGCCCACCCCAAAAATTCCAAATCTAATTCACCCTCTCTGCAACAGCCTGCTCTACTTCATGTCTGTAAGGGAGCAGGCAGGGCAGGGCTGTTCCCTAGAGGAAGGTGAGCCAAGGGGGATGCTAGGGCCACCAAGGCAGGTACCTCACTAGCCACAGCCCATCCCACAAAACTCAAGGGATGTAGTAGGACAAACCCAGAGATCATGGTCCAACCAAGAATCCAAATCTTAAGGCAATACCGTGGTCATGAGGCGGGTCTCAGAGCAAGCTAGAAAGTCAGCCCATAGGTCAGGGTTAAAAGATCAGGTCCAGTGATCTCCAGACAGATCCACAGCAGCAAGGCAGGTCCCAGGTCAAGCCAGGAAGTCAGCCCATGGGTTGAAATCCAGAGCAAGAGGCTGCACAGCATGACAGTAACCCACCACTTCTCTAGCAAAGCTCAGGGAAAGGCTAAAGGGCCAGATCTGAGCTTAAATAGAGCTCCTGGGCCCAGGAATGTGGGTGGAGGCCTCAGGTGAGGCTGGTCAGCATCATTAAGACTTATTAGTGCACTCAGGGCCCCGAAAATGCCTTCCCAAGTAATCTTTATGACATTTTGTGAACTAGTTCAAAAGCCCCGAGCAAATAAAAATGACTAGTCCTTATTCAAGAATATCAGAAAGATCTGCTTAGCAAAATACTGCCCTGCAGAGGTGTCCCCTGTCTCTTAACATTTCCTGGCCACTTTTTCTACATCTATTTTGTAACTCATGCAAAGGAAATCATGTCACTTTTCAACCCCTCAAATATCCAGCAGTTTTTAAATGATGACATTACACTGCAGCTTTCTTTTTTCAATGGATCTAGAGCCAGCTAATAAAGCTTATAATCTCCTGCTTTCTTCCTATCTTTTATACAGAACTTGATCATAAAGCCCGAGCCATTCCACTGTGAACACAGAGTTTTCACTGAGGTATGCTAAGGGAGAGACTATATTCCAGGATAGCTGTTGCCAATAGCACAGTACTCTGGTATCAGATTCTCTCTGTGGGAATCACTTGGTTTTTGGGGATCCCTGTAGCCACTTCCACTGGATTTGCACTTCTGCAAGACACAGGAAGGGAGCATGTTTGTCTCTTCCCAAACATGCTCATCCCCCTGAACAATGAATTCTTTGCTCCTTGCTTGTTTAGACTGGTGTTTGCAATCAATCCCACAATGAAGCTATCTGGACAAAACATCAATGGCAGTCAATGTTAAGCCTGAACCCGTGTTTTCGGGTTACTACAAAACCATAGCACCACAGTTATTCCAGTCCACTGCTGGTCTGTTCCCATCACAAGCTTCTTTCCATACAAGTAGTTGTGAACATGTTCTTTAGTTTTAATCACTGGCAGAGCATACAATAATTTTTCCCAGGAGAGTTTAGCCATTGACTCTTAATAAACTGTCATCCTCTCAAGTAATTTACATTCCCGTATCAATATGCAGTCCATAAACACTAGCATCTGTGTCTAATTGAAAACGAGGTTTAAAGCCCTGGTCAGTTAACAAGAGAAAAAGTCAGAAGAACCTTTTCATCTCTGAATACTAAATCACACACTGACCACTGAAATAATAGTCTTTTCCTACTCCTTTTATGCTAATGTTATGTAATATTGTGAAACACAGAAATAAACCTCCTCTGGTAGGATTCAAGTTCCACAAAACTGCACATCTGGGAGTCTCTGGGGAGCTGGCTGGTTTTCAAAGACCTTAAGAATAGAACTTCCCTCTTCACTGTTCTTTGTGCCAGACCTAAATTCATTCTTTTTCACACAATTCCTATTGCTTTGGGTACAGTTTCAGACCAGCAGCCTTGAGCTGATCCCAGCCTATTTGTAAATATATCTAATTTTGTTCAAAGATACTAGCATGTGCCCAGGGTATTATCTAGGTGTTGTGAACAGGCCAGGAGTAGTTCTGGACCAAAGCCTCCTCTGGTGTAGCTGCCCACTATGAAAATCAAAGGCCATCGCACTGAAATGCTTCAAACCTTGCTTGCAATAAAAGCATTTTTTCTCATTTTTAGGGCCAATTTCTATGGCCAATCTTTGCTTAATATTCAGTCTGAAAAATCAGATTAAATTTTTACAGTGTCTGGGGAATCATCTATTCATGGTCACTCAAAGAAAGCCTTTTAAAGTGTTCAAGGTAGTTTCTACACAGGAACCAAATCTGCCATAATTTTTTTTCTAACAAGAATTATGGTTGACACACAAGAACAGCTGAAGGCTCAGTTATGCTCCTCTGATATGTTTTTTCCATGTCCTTCGTGGCCTTTTCTTTCCTTGGTTGATGGCAAAAACAGATGAGGTGGGTGTTTGATGTGCTGTTTCTCCCTTTGATGGCCTGGAGCTGGCTTGGAACCCTACAGCCTCAATCTTTGCTGAATCAAGGAGCAAATCATGACACTTAACCAAAAGGTCTTTTGGGCCATTTTGCAATTGCCTGTTTAAAGCAACAGTACTATATCAGAACAAATCTAACAGAAACCTTCAACTCTATCTCTTTAGTGTTCCTCCTATACACTCTTCATTTACTCCAGTGGGTTTACATTTTTATGGTTTACATGCATCCCTTTTTTCCTTTTTGCTGTTCAAGACACGTTAGCCACATTATCAAACATACAAAAATTCACCCCTGCTCCAGATCTACTAAAAATGTAACACATAAGAACCTGCTGTAAACTTTGTCTAAAAGATGGTCTCAGCCAAAAGTTTCTTCCTCTGGAAGACTATCATCATACTGAACTGTATTCAGTGTTGCAGGACAGTTTGTTCACAGTGGTAAATTACTTACTCCACACTAACAGATCTTCAGAGAATTTGGCACAGGCTGGATTTATAAGGTACCACCTGTCAGCTAACAGTCACTATTCATCACCAAAATTGCACAAGCAGACAGACTCATTTAGAGTCTGTTTAGCCAGGCTGGCCTAATAATTGTCATGTTTGAAGCTGTGGCTACTTCGGCCAGTAACCGAGCTCAAGTATATGCTGGGGAGCGTCCTGGCTCTTCCATGCTTTGCCTATGGAGTATAGTGCCCCTTGTTTCTGGCTAGTTGTACAAATCGTCTTTATTTTCTTCAGTCTGCATTTAGTCAAACCATTTCTTTGCATTACTGTAAATTTACTTTGTCTTATAAGCCAACTCTATTATTTTTATTGATAACTTGAAAAATAAGACAGGCTGTCACGCCAGCATGTATGCTAGCCTCAGAGCTGTGCTTACAGAGCTCATGGCAGTCAGTTCTCAGCCTCCTTATAAGTGCTTGCTTCCCATCCTAGAGCACTGCTGCAAGGAATGACAGGTTTGTGGGTAACTTCTATTGCCTTTCTGAGGGCTAGCAGCTTCTTCACTCGCCTTGGTCCAGAGAAACATATATAAATTAATCTACTGACAATTTATCTACTTCAGAAATGTTCAGTGGTATCTGTGCATTCTACAAACCTCCATAGTCCTCTGCAAGTGAGGTGAGGACTCTGGTTTCTCCTTCTTCCTGGCTCTTGACTATCCTCTAACCCCTACAGACTTTAAACCAAAGGCCCAAAACTTCCTCAAAGATCAGGATAACGCCATCTCTTTCTGGTGCGTAAGGTGCGCGATGCCATTCGAACTGTATGTTATCACAGAATCACAGAATCACTAAGGTTGGAAAAGACCTGTAAGATCATCAAGTCCAAACATTAAAAAAACAAAACAAAAAAAACCCCACACAAAACAACCCACAAACACTCCCCCCCCAAAAAAAACCCCAAACAAACTACAAAATACACCACCACCCACACCAAAACAACCCACCCACACCACACAGCACCATGCCCATCAAGCTACATCCCACAATGCCACATCCACACGCTCCTTGAATACCTCCAGAGAGGGTGACTCTACCACCTCCCTGGGCAGCCTGTTCCAATGTTTCACTACTCTCTCAGTAAAGAAATTTTTCCTAATATCCAACCTGAACCTCCCCTGGCGCAACTTGAGGCCATTTCCTCTAGTCCTGTCACTAGTCACTTGGGAGAAGAGGCCAACACCCACCTCTCTGCAACCTCGTTTCAGGTAGTTGTAGAGAGCGATAAGGTCTCCCCTCAGCCTCCTCTTCTCCAGACTGAACAACCCCAGCTCCCTCAGCCGCTCCTCATCAGACTTGTGCTCCAGACCCCTCACCAGCTTCGTCGCCCTTCTCTGGACACGCTCCAGCACCTCAATGTCCTTCTTGTAGTGAGGGGCCCAACACTGAACACAGTACTCGAGGTGCGGCCTCACCAGTGCCGAGTACAGGGGCACGATCACCTCCCTGCTCCTGCTGGCCACACCATTTCTGATACAGGCCAGGATGCCGTTGGCCTTCTTGGCCACCTGGGCACACTGCTGGCTCATATTCAGCCGGCTGTAGACCAACACCCCCAGGTCCTTTTCTGCAGGGCAGCTTTCCAGCCACTCGTCCCCAAGCCTGTAGCATTGTCTGGGGTTGTTGTGGCCAAAGGTTGTTGTGGGGTTGTTGTGGGGTTGTTATGACCCACATCCTTTCTGTTCCTTATCCAGCTGTCCCCTACCAGGGAGATAACAGATCATTTTGAAGGAGAAGCTAATTATTCGCTTTATGCTTAAACCAAAGGTGCAACAGAAGAGGAAACACTTGAGGCCTTTCCCCAGGCTGCAACAGAGTGGTTACCCAGATGTTGGCCATATCATCTTGCTGAAGGTCAAACAGCGCAGTTGCTGTAGTGCTAGGAAAGGAAGGGACGACTCTTTACTCATGTTTTTCTCTAAATGGTAGATACACGCTTCCCTTACCTCTGAATTTCCTTGTCATGATGGGTTTATTTGACTGTATTGTGTGCTTCTGTGATTTAATTGTTATGTTATTAGGGCGAGTAAAATAAAGCTGCAGCTTTTCTTTTGCTGTATTAGTGCAGTTTAATTACATTTGGGAAAGGCGAAAAGGAGAGTGGGAGCTTGCCAACATTAATGCTGTCTGTCATTCACAGCCCATTGATGACAAGGAGTTGAAAGCTTGGCAGTTACTCTGGTAATCAGCAACCTGGCTGATGACGAATGGAAAAGATTATGTGAAATTTCCTGAAAGGGGGAAAATAAAAAGAGTTCTCCAAAGAAATAAAATACAAAACAAGACCAAAGGGCAAAAAACCCCAAACCCCAACTTCTAAATCCAACACTAAATCCTTTTTATAATGTTTACATGAAAGACACTACATGAAGCAGTTACAATAAATGAAAATTTTCCACTAGTAAACTGTGTTTAATGTCTATAAAAGGGATCTGTGTTCCTAAAATAGGAGCACAAATATGTCCACTTGATTGTTGAAATGGACTTTTTCCCCTGAGCTGAAGGATACGTATCACTGGTAAAAAAAAACCCCACCACCTTTCATCGCTATAGATGGCATCTCAGTTATATTTTTAAATTTATAGCACTGAAAAGAAGCTCATCTTTAGAGCTGTTCCAAATATCTAACTCTAGATCATTCAAAATACAAATACTTTCTGGTTCCTTTTTTATTCACTCTACTTCATTTTCTCTTTTTAATACAGGAGAATGCAGACATTTCATCTTACTATTAGTAACATAAGCAACTGCTATTCAGGCTTTAGATATTTGTAGTAATCCAGCCTCTGACACAGTAGAAAACTTCAGGAAAACTCCAGTTAAATGAAACGGGAAACTACATCCGTGTTTAAGCAGGAGAAATTCTACAGTAGTTACATGGTTTTGCTGTGACCTGTACAATGGAAGATTTGTGACATTTCTCATTTGTCTTAATTAAAAGCTGAATATAATTCCAAAGCCATTTGGGGCATCTTCGGGGTGAAACAATGCTGGCTTGTCTGAGGTTTTGTCCTGTCATTTTTCTGTAGCTGCTGGATATACCTACTCAGTTTCACAATTCGCATAATTGTGCTTTGGGATTCCAGACTTTGGCTTTTCATTTTGCTCGTGATTGGCAAATTAAAAGGCCCTATGGTATCTATAGTATTACTAGACCATAGTTTTAAGAATAAGAAAAACCTGTACAATTGGACAATGTGCAATTGCTTGCTTGATATGCAAGCAATCGTGAGACTTTTGTCTCTTCTATTTTGTCAAACACAACATAATACAAGAAAGAAACAAACGGCTTTTAATCATGATGTTAAGCAACTCAGGCAATTTAAAGCTTACCAGCAGGTAATGTTGACTATGCAGGACTGCGAATAGGGAATTTCTCTTTCACACCGTTGAACAGATACGTATCACTATGTGGCTTCAGGCTTTTTCCCCACAGGCAGAGTATCACAGTTCTGTATTTTATGAGGAGTTGGAGGGAACACCTCACCACAGTTGGAAGATCACTGATGTTTACTGGAAAACTACATGAGACTGATTTGATTGATATGTTTAGTGTTAAGAACTAGCTATGTATTTATTAGATTAAAATTTAATGCATGTGAGAGACCTCCTCCCCACTAAAGAAATGCATTAGTCATGCATCAGACCCAGTTTTAAATTTCTGTGGAAAAGATGTAAAATTTAGCGTAAAAACCCTGTAACACATTTTTTGTGTTAGCAGTGAAGTTCCACTGCCCAAGTAACAGGTCTCTCCATTCTGGACAGTGAAGAGGTAAGGCTACTTTAGAGACAAGGCTTCCTACATACGTCATTCTCCCCATATGGTAATTATGCCCAGGCACAACTTGATGTTTTTCTGCATTTGTCCAGGTTTTACGGACATACAGCAATGCATCAGAGCTCATGTACACTAACTCTGACTTGCATGTTATATATTCAGGTGTCCTGGCTAAGACCACACTGAATGTATAGATCAGCTGTTACTTGCACACCTGCATTAAATCTGATCCTTCAGGAAAGCATCATAGGAGCGTAAGTCAGACAAGTTTAGGAAGTATTGACTTTAGTGCATACGCATAGACTAGCTCTGCAGTGCATGTGCAGGAAATCTGACATGTCAAAGAAGCACAGAGGATGGGAAATGGATAACGTAAGAGAGGATGGATTGCAGATTTCAGAGCTACAGGCTGTCACTCAGCAGTGAGTGGTCTACCGTTCCTCTTCTGCAGTGACACGGTGCTGACAGAAGTCTGCACCAACTCTTATCTGTAAAAATCAAACTGCTCGAGAATCATAAAAAATCCTGAAGTAGACTAGATCTGTTCACTTAATGGGTGGTTTTGAAGTACAGATTTAAATTAAACTACGCATAAATAATTGTCAAGCACCGAAAAGCCAAATGAAGTACAAAAATTCAGCAGAAATAAAGTGATGCACTGTTATACAGGATTATATTTATTACCCATTTCTGCCTTCCCCAGTGATCTCCTGAACTTCATTTGCCCAACTACCTTTCACTTTCAATAAGGGGATCATTTCCTCCCCTATCACTTGAAATTAATTTTTGTCTGTTGCTATGTAAGTGAAGGTTCACATAGAGCACTTTCTGTCATCAGAACTAATCATTCAAAAAATAAGATATATAAGCTCTTCCACCTTAAAGTAACAATTGCTTTGTACAACCAAGGGTAACTCTTTAGGGGTTCCTTGCTTCATTATCCCATGAATTTGATCAAAATCCCATTATAAGTACTGTCCCAACTGGATAACATTATTCCGTAATATTTTCCCCCAAAATTCATTATTTTAAAAAAATCAAATAACATTTTGTTGATATTTTATCTGCAGCTCTTCAATTTATGCTTGATATTGCAGCTAACTTAGGTTTTATACTTGCTGCCGTGTACTAACGTGAGTTAAGACAGTCAATCAAAAAAGATGTTTGCTGCTGAAGTTTTGAAGGTGATGCCAATGCATTGACTGAAGTCACTGGCTAAGCAGATGGAACAGGATGTAATTGATGCAGGAAAGCAATTTTTGAGAGTTGCAGTTTCTTCTGCAGGCAGGGTGAATATCTTCTTTGTTTCAATCCATTCAAGTAGTTCCGTTAAAAGCTATTTAACTTAAAGCTGAAAAATCAACGTAAGAGTAGAAAAAGTAAGATCACCTATTTTCCTCTGTCAATCTACAGCTAAACTTAAGTATGAGAGAATAGGATCTAGTTTCTCCAAGATTGTGAAGGACATGGCTACTAGAAGCTTCCAATTTAATTCCCATTCTAGAGGTCATTATTTCAGTTGTTTCATAAAATATTTTAAAATGCAAACATGCTTTTGATATGCATCAAGGATATTTAAGGTAGTCTTAATGAGCAATTTAAAATGACCTCATGTAAATTTTAATTGAATGTCAGTTTTCATACAAACAGAACCTGATGCAAATCATAAATAAATAACTAAAAATGTGAAGTACCATTCACTATTTTGTAACGATAAAGGATGAGAAATTAATATTCTGAAGAAAAGACTTTAAAGCTAAAATAGATTAATTAAATGTGTATAGACACAATGTCATCTCTTAGTTGAAGAATCAAAATAACCAGATTTGGTAATACTGATCAGTTGCAAATTTATGTTTACATGTTCACCAAAAAAGGAAAATCAATGTCTCTTAAGAAAGACAACTAAAATTTAAAAAGTAAAGAGCAGATCAAAATTACCAAGATCAATTTTTTCTGCTTGTTCTTTCAAACAAGAATTAAGATGAAGGATTTACATCCAACCACCCTTACCCTACCTGGAACATTTAATCAACAATTTTTAATATTAAAGACAAAAATAAATAAGAACAATGCTTAGCACATTTGCTTCTTCTTTTTTTTTTTTTTTTGGTAGGAATTTATTACTCATATTTCCCATGGGGAAACTACACAGCCTTAAGATTTCCAAAAAAAGGTGCCTGTAATTACTTTTCTAAGCTTGTATTCATGCATCTGAATAAGTGAATTGATTGTGAGTATGTTCTGCAGCTTCTAATAGGTCCTAACCATTAGGCTGATCAAAAATTTTTCAAGCACATTTATATTGTTGTAAAAATGCTGACATGTCAAAATGCAAACTTTCAAGATAAATATATGTTTTGCCAGTAGGAGAAACTGTGTGGGAGGGTTCTCAGGTCCAATTTTTGGTTTCTGATACACAGCCCAGCCTCATCTCCATCTGCACGCAGAACAGATAATAGCTCAGTGGGTAGCTGAGGTATTCCCACCCCGTGCGGAGGCCTGTGTTCAAGTTTGGCCTCTGCTTCGGTAATACACTGACTATGGGGCTAGGCTGAGATGCATTCCTTTATTTCCTCCAGAAAATTTCCTAATGCGGCCTATTTCGTTCTGACATAGAACAAATGTCCAAATCGCAATTTTCTTTTATAGAATGGATGTTTTCCAGCTCAGGATTTTTAAAAAGACTGTTTGATCAGTGATAAAGTCACCATGTGCACTAAAAGCAGATGTAACTCCACTAATTGTTGCTAGATATCCAGCATGCTTCCTTGCCTAGTAGGCGATACGGGAACAAGTGTGCAGAATTAAATTTATTCTTGGAAGGATTTAAAAATATTTCATTTTAAAATCGCTCGACAATTGTGCAGTAAAGCCCTTTATATGTAATTTGCCTCTCCTCGATGTATGCATTTAACTCTCCTGCTCTCTCCTCATAATATCATGCGAGTGTAATATTATATATTTATGATTCTATCATGGCCTGATTTTGAAGGGAAGGGAAGCTGTGCATGCTCAGTGCCTCTGAGAAATACACCAGGCGCTGAGAGGGAAGGGGCCTTCCCTCATGACACCCCGAAGTTCCCGCTGCCGTACCAGTACCTCACACCGGACCGGACCTCCGCAGCCCCCCCGGGAGCCCCCGAGCTCTTCTCGCCCACCACCACCACCACTTGCACTGCTGAAGCGACGGTCAGCGGCTCCGCTGGTCGCAAGGCGCTGGCCGGAGAGGAACACCTCGGCCGCGGTGGGGACGCGGGCTCCGGGCATGGGGACAGCTGGCCCTGACCCCCACGGGCCGCCCGCCCGCTTAACGGTCGCCAACCCGCCTGACGGCCGGCGCGGCGCGGCCTGGCTGCAGGCTGGCACCCCCGGGAGCCGCGCAGCCAAACTTCCCCCTGATCTCTGAGGGGAGAAGGGGGGCGACCGGGCGCGGGAGGCCGGGACCCCCCCTCCGCCCCCCGAAAGGCCGGCTCGGAGGTCCCGCCTCCCCCCTACACACAGACGCTCCCCAGGGTGCTGCCTCAACTCTGCCCCGGGGCTGGCAGCCCAGCCGGCGGGCTCCGGCGGGCCCCTCAGGCGGAGAGCCGGGGGGCGCAGCCTCCCCCTCCCGCCGGAGGCGGCCCCGCGCCGCCCTCCGCTGACCCCCACCCGAGGCGGGAGGGCGCCAACCCGCGCCTCGGCCGCAGCGCGGGCCGGCAGCGCGTCCCGGCCCCGGCCGGGGGCCATGGAGCACCGCGGGCCCCGTACGCGGCCGGGCCGCCCTGGCCGCGGCCCGGCCGCAGCCTCGGCAGCTCGCCGCTCCGGCGGCGCGGGGCACGGCCGGCCGGCGGGGCTCCCCGGCCGGGCGGGGAAGAGGGGAGGGCCGGCAGTGGGGGATTCCTGGCCCCCCAAAGGAGGTGGGGGAGGCGGGGGAGGGGAGGCGAGGGGGAGGGGAGGCTGGGCTCCCGGAGAAGGAGACGATCGCTCGCACAAAATCCTGCGTCTTCAAAGCAGCCCCGGCGGGCAGGGTAAGTGTTTTGGGGGAGCACCCTCCCTGATCCCCCCCCCTCCCCGCCCCTGCAGGGATGGGGAGCGGGGCAGGGATGCGTGCGGCCGCCCCGGGCGGGGTCTCCCCGCCGGCTCGGGGCGGGGGGATTGTGCGCAGGGCCCGTTCCCTGGTGCGGGCTCGGTTCAAGGCAGCGAGGTTCGAGCCTCGGCGCTGCCTTCCCCGGCTGGGGACTGAGGAGACGGGGGGATGGGTCTGCCTGTGTTGCCGAGCGAGGGTCTGAAACCCCCCCAGCCGCCCCCCCCCCCCCCACCTGCCCACCCCCAAGCGCGTCAGGGCTTTGCATCTCCCAACCAAGCTTCCCCGTGGCTTCTCTTTGCTCCTCTAAAAAAAAATATATATATGCCCCAAAGCTAGAGAGAGTGAGGCGGTCGGCGGGGGGGGCGGGGAAGGGCTTCTCTGAGGAGCGGGAGAGAGGCGGAGGGAGAGCCGCCGAGAGCCTGGCAGCTCCCCGTGCTCTGCTCAGTGCTGCTCTGCCAGCGCTCGCCCGCCGCCGGCCGTGAGGAAGGGGGTGTGTGAAGGTAAGGGCTGTCACCGCGCGCTCGGGGAAGGGCTGCCGCCGCCCTGCCCGCGCCTGCCTCTCCGCGCCAGGGCGTGCTCGCGAAGGGGGCGAGTAGCCCCCTGCCCCACGCGTGTCCAGCCGCCCCCTGCCCCACGCGTGTCCAGCCGCCTCCCCGAGCCGCCCGGCAAGTTACTTTGTTCGCAGAGTTCCCGCGGAGGCTGGGCTGCCGCGGGCGGGCGGGCGGCGGCGACCCCCGGGCGCCCGGCGCCGCCGCCAGCGCGCCCTTTCGCGGGGCGCCCCGGCGTGCCCCTCTCGTCCCCCCGCCGTGCTCAGGTGTCACCAGCCGCCACCGGAGAGTTCCGGGGGCGGGGGGGAAGCCCCCGAGGAAAACCCGTGCGCCCCTTCCCCGGTAGCTTCCCCTCGCGTAGCCGGGGCAATGGGTGATGGAAATGGAAGAACTTTCCTTTGTCGTCGGAGAGGATTTAGTGACCTCCAAAGTTTTGTTCCGGCAGGAAACCGTTGGATAAGTTTCTCGGGATTCCTGCTAATTTTCCTGAAATTTATTGCGCTGTTATTTGGTATCCAGCACGCTCAGAGCAGTGGAGCAGAAAAAAAAAAGCTGAGGGACGTTTAGGTAGGGATTTCATTGCTTTTAATACATTGCTTTTTTTAATACCTGCGTTTCACATTTTGCACTTTCAGATGGGTAGTGTGGAATACATTTATAAATGCTTATGCTTGCCTGTGGATAACACAGAGGATGAAGATGGGAAACATGCAGAAACTAGACAGATTTTAAACATTCCATTCTCTTTGGCGGAAGATCAATAGTTGAAGATTTCTGCTTACACAATCTATACCTTGACAATATCATAATTAAGAGATCTGCTGATATTGTATGGTATTGATAGCCGTTTCAACTTCAGTTAAGGCTTAAGAAATTTAGTAGGTAATTTAGACTAATATGAAGGAGCTTTGGATATTCTGGATAAACTGATAACTAGGCAAGATTATTAAACTTTGTGATTGGCTCCAGATGAAGTGAACTCTCAGTTTTTCAAAATAATACCAGTAGATATGTATAACAGAAGACTACATTTTAAATGTGCATGTCTGAAATTTGACTGCCAAAAAAGAATGTATCTTTTGAGAAGACCAGTTAAGGAGTCGTTATATGATGGTAATCTGTGTTGCACCCATTTGTAATAAACAGTTTCATGATGCCAGACACTGTGAATTTTCTGGTAGTATACTATACAAGTGGGGGGGTGTGTTAATTTGTGTATTACATATGGATTTTTTTGAAATTATTAAATGTAATGGCAATCCCTTGTATGATACATACATGAATTGATTGATACTAATTATTACCCATGACATTTTAATGTTATGTTTAAACAGTTTTAGCTTGGCTCTTCTGGTTTGCTTAATTGTCTCAAGCTGCCTGAGACAGAAGAATCTTAAAATTTCTTGCTTGTGCATTATTCCCTCTATCTCTTCTCTCCGTGCTCTCCTTCAGTCTAATTTAAAGCAGGGTAACCGCTGAGAATACCTGTACATGCTCGTGTGAAGGTAAATGCCCATTTTAAAGATACGCAAATGTTCTTGGTAGATGCGATCAAGCCCCTCATGCCCTGTATGAAAACATATTGAGCTGGTATTAATAAGATACTTGTTTTGGTATTGGTTTGTGATGCCAAACAACAAACATGAGAGAATGCAAAGATAAAGCTGGTGCTCTGATCTTTGTTTAAACAGGTCATGGTTTTTATTTAATGCTGTGTGCTTATTACAGGAACTGTCAGCAGGAACGTAAAGCGGACTGGAGTTCTGATACGGCATACATAGCCAATTCTGACATTGATATTTCTGCTTCTTGACTTAACGGTTCATAGAATATAGTGTTGTTTGTGATCATATTAATTTAATTGAATTTATTATATGGAATTAGGAAAAAATGTCCAGATTATGTCCTTTTAGGAACCAAATATGATCGGATCTGCTGCCTCAGGTGCAGTCCTCACCTGAAGAGTTACACAGGAGTGGGCTTTTCTGTATAGTGGAACATGTAGAGGTGTATAAAAAGGTTACTGTTTTTTAAGTCAGCTAGAGTTCTGCCACTGAATTACAAGGAAGGAGACTCAAATCCCCTGAAACCAGGTAGCTGCTTAGTCGATTATCCAGGCAGTTTCTTTTTTCAGACATATGGAAACAATATCAGACAGTAAATTAAAAAATGCATTTATAATTGTGAATTTTAATATTTTTGTCCATGAAAACAATTTTAATCTCAAATGATTAATAAACACAGTAAAAATAAATCAATGCAGTCTATTTGATTCTTACTGAACCTTGTTTTGAAGAATTTAGAGAGGATGTGTAAGGTAGTCTGAGGGAAGAGCCTTTTCACATGTTCCTGTTACATTAAGATGTATTAGAGTATTACAATGTACAGTTTGAGATCTCACAATAAGACTAAGTGTAGTGCTGGGAACTGTAATTTGGATGTTCTGGATCGTACACCAGTTTGGATTCTGTGATCATTGCCCATAGGTAAATTGGGTCTCTGTGAGGGTGTCTGAGAGGAAGGTGGTCTCCAATTGTTATTTCTAACTTAAATACATGCTTCTGTTTCAATTCTGGATATTCTAGGTTATGTTTCAAAATATAAGCAAGGTTAGTAATTTAAGAGGGTCCTTTAAGGTCACTGGACTGTTACCCTTTGACTTCCTATCAGAAAGTCAACTTTTCAAGTTGATGTTATTACAAATAAAATAACATGTGAATGTAATGCTTGGGCAAGGTTGCAGAATGACAGTCCAGTAGAAGATCTATTGCAAAAAGGAGAAGAGCGGATACAGCAATGGGTATTTACCTGCTTCTGCAGTGGCCACCTCAGGAGGGTAAAGCAGTTCATTCTTTGTGACTGCTCACTGCTTGACCTCACTGTTGCAACTGTCAACAAGCGTGACAGTTTCGCTGTGATTCGATACGACAGTGGAAATTGTATTAGAATTAACAAATAACCATCACGGCATATATGTAGTAACTTGCAGTCATAACTGATTTGGGATTCATTACACTAACCTAAATATAAAATGCTTAGCGTTTTCCATTCAGTCACTATTTAAAATGCCATTATTTACCATGGGACTAAGATTGGCTTCATAATGTCATTTAAATATGCTGTATTGTGTGTGACTATGGAGAGCCATACTAATATTAGTGTAATAAGGACTCATTTTTTACAGAGATTCAGAGCTGTAATACATACGTAGAATACGTTTCAACTGCAAGTATTTGCCCTTACTTGTTATGTATTTTTAATTTATACATTTCTGTGAAAACCAAGATTACTATATTTAGCATATATCACTTTTTTGAAAGCTATTTTTTATGTGGCATGCCCTCTCGACCTTTTAAATTCAGTTCCTCTGCCATATAGCCAGTGCAGCTTCCCTTATGACAGGTGAGGGTCTTGCCATTCAACCAAAGACTGAAGCCAGCAGAGCAGCTGTAGAAGCAGCATACGAAGGAGACTGATGGTTACTGGTATTTTTGACTGTTTTTTCGCTGCCTTTTCCTAATTGGCTGTTTTGCTCAAGCTCCCTCTTTGCCAGCTCTCACAGTCGCATCACTTAGCTTAACGTGCTGTACAGCTGAAACATCCTGCATGCCACTTTATTTCTTATCACCTTTTTCCTCCTCTCACTGACTATCATATCGCATCTTCTCTTTGCTTTTGTCTTTTGTGACGCTAATCCCACTTATTTTTTCCTTCTCTGGAAAAGAAAATGGAAGGAACATAGTGCTCTGCCATTGCACTGATCATTTCTCTGCATTGCTGTATTATTTTTCTGCCGTATTGTTTGCTGAGCTTCTGGAGACTGTAAGCTGTTTGGGGCAGAGACTCTCTGTTACTGCATGGTTGTACAGTGCCTAGCGTAGTTTGCTGTTGGATTTCACTTGGTCGGTGGGCACTCATATAATAATAAATAGTAATACTAGGATTATTTCAACTTTGTGGGACAGCCTTTCTTCTGGTTCTTTGGTAGTAAACATAAAAATTTCTTACTTCAAGCTTATCTTCACTGAATTGCTGTTCTGAGGTATGTCTCAGTTTTGCCCCTCAACACTTTGTCCCTAGTGTGAGTAGTTTTTGGTAAAGTTCAAGGTACCTTGCCTATTGCAGCAGGGGTGGGGTGGATTAAAACTCAGCTACTGCCAGTGGTTAACAGTCTAGTACCTTGAACAAGAACCAAAACAAAAAAAATGTCAGCTTCAACACTTTTCAGTGGAAGCTTCAGATTTGCTAACACCAAAACAATGTTCTGGTTTCACCAGGTTGACTAAGTAAGACAGAAGGGAAAAGAAAACCCAAAAATGTATGGTGGGTTCATTTCCCTACTTTGATACTTTCCTCATAAATATTTTTTCATTTTGATTACCCTTTACTTTTCACCCCTGAACTGTTTGGCTTTGTTTTAGCAGCTTTTGCGTCACATGAAAATTTGTACTTGGTCCAAATAAAATTTTCAAGAGTTTTTCAAGCAGCCAGCGAATCAGCCTATGTACAGTGCATACAGCTGGGAGTCACAGTTTGGAGGCAGCCAGCCCAGTCATTGACCAACTATTCCTGTCGCTTGGCACAGTCTGCAATGTGTTTTGCAGCGTGATAGCTTCCACCTGAGCTAGCCTAGCTGCCATGGAGTACCATCAGTGCGCTCTCAGTGTAGCTCTTCTCCTGAATCTTGCGTCTTTTATGAGTAGCCTCTTCAGCTTCAGGGAGAGCAGTGATTTGAAGCATCCCTGTGTGAGAAAGGGACTGTAGGACTGGATGCTTTGCTAATTGGTAGTATCCATATTAGGTCTGAAGAATATCCAGAGGCGTTTGACCTGAAAAGCTCCCCCTCAGGACTGTGTGTCTGGGGCTTCCCCCATACTATCTTCCCTCTCTCTTCTTCTTTGAAGGAAAGGGTTTAGTTGCCTTTGTCTCAGTTTCCTGTGGATCGTGTAGGGGGGGTCTTTGTGGACATGCGGGTAGGAGGAGTGAGTGGCCCAAACAGCTCTTGAGTATTTTTCCCTTGTATCAGTCCTGGGGAGGATACCTGGAAAAATAAACAGAACAAACCCAGTGACTCTCTCTCTGAACATTAATCAGATGACATGAAGGATTTCAATGGGACAGATACAGCTAAATGAGTGAAATGTAGAAACAACAGAATTAACAGGACAGTATATTTAATTTTCGAAGTTTTCTGTCTCAGAGAAGAAAATGTAGCTGTTAAGGATTTGCTTGATTAATTTTATAATTTAACTTCAGGCCTTAATAGAAAAAGGTATACTGATCTCAGAAGTAGTATCACTATATTTACATGTAAGCTGTGTTCTGCATTTCACCTTATATGTATTTGTGTGCTGGTACTTTGGCATTTCATTCATCTTGAACTAGAGTAATAGATTGGCTGCTTTTATTTTCCGTTCCTGTGTATTGACATAGAGATCAGCAACCTTTCAGGAGCTGTTAGTGTTAGATTTCTTTCTGAAATCGGTTGAGAATATTGGCAATAGAAATTCATCCGCAGCCGAGAGGTGCTGCTGCACAAAAAGGGAAGACCCTGTGAACTGTCTTAGCAGTATTAACTTGCCTGTGTATGAAGCAGCAGCTCCCAGCTCCTGCTAGACTCCGAGCAGGGGGGTTGATGCTTCTGCTGCTGGCTGTTCCAGGGGTGCTGTGTGCCATTCACCTCCCTCCCGAGCCACCCTGGCACCTCTGCTGTACTTTGCCGACCCACAGGCTAACACTGCTGGTGACCACACCGATTTTGAATGCTTACGTGAAAACTACTTGAACTGTACTAAAAGAATCCTCTGCACAGTATTAGGCTTTGACATATTCTGATGTAATTTTGGCATCGGAGCAAACACACTAAACGAGATGGGATGTATTCTGCCCTCTGATATGCATGAATGATCAAATCGGTCAAACTCTGTGCATTTATACACAATTTCCATTGAAACTGGTTTGAATAAAGTATGCGTTGCAGGCAAGTGGGGCTTGACCCAGTGGGGCTTGTACAGAAGAAGACCAGGAAATGAGTGTGAGGCCAGTTGTTGCAAAAGGGTGAAGAAAAAGAACATTCTTCAGTTAAAAATTAAACCAAACTGTTTCTTAAATATATAATGCTTCAGGACTTACATAGTCTTCTTCTCAGTAAATAATATTGTAAGAGATTCAGGAGCTTAATCAGATGACATGCCCAAATTGCAGACTGAAATGTAGAATCAAATCCCTGCAACCCTAGTTTACTCCTGTTGGAATGTCCATTTTTGATCATTTGCCCACCTGCATTTTTAGCTGTTTTCCCTTAGAATGAGTATTATCATTTTGGGACTTGAAATTTGTTTTCTATGAATGTGTACTCATGATTTTCAGTAATGTAGATTTTGAAATACTACCAGAGATGAAGGCAAATTTTTTAGAGTGAGGAATCAGTTTTGTGGCTTTTAGATATTTATTTAAAATTTCCTTCCCTGGAGGTAATTACTTAAATAGATTAGCTACCTCTGCAGGTATTTTGGAATAAATACAGGTAATATTGAGCCAAACCAGTATATTTTTCAGGGACAAGATTTGGTTTTCCTTAAGAAAAATGTATCCATTTAAATATTTTATCCAAATATGATAATGTTTTATACATTCAGGCAAGATCGTATGTACGATTACAATAATGCATTGAGCCTTGACATGTTCAGTCTATTTGTAAATCTTAGAGTATTGCAGTATTTAAATCTAAAATATATTGGATATATTGTAAAGTGGAAGTTTAAGGTGAAAACAAAGCAATATTATTAGGTTGTGTTTATTTTTTAAATTGAATAAATGAACAGTTATTTGTATGGATGAGAATTTGAAAATGATACTGCTGATGAGCCAAAATAAAATCAAATCTTCATAAATGGAATATTCATTTACTGTAGTTTTGGGAACCTAGGTAGGGAAATGAGAAAAAGTAATTTAAAATCATACAATCATAATTCAAAGTAAGACTATCTAAGAAGGTTTATAAGTGGTAACTGCTTTAAATAAATAAAGAATTAGATTTCGTAGGCAAATGTGCAATTTTTGTGTTTTCTGAACTCATTCATCTCTCTCTTTCTCTGGATGCCAGGTCAGAACTTTAGCATATAGTAGGTACAGTATATTTTTGGAGGGAACTCTACAGAAGTGTATGTTAGGGCATAGTTCCAAAAGACAAATAATTTATCTTATTTCCTACTTGCTGTGTCTATATAATCTTTTTTGTGACAGTTAAAGCTAAGAAGTACATTAGTGTTCTTTCTAAATAAAGTAATGAGAGAAAGACGTACAGTATTTGTGTTTGAGAGCAAAGAAAGAAAGCTAATTTGAAAAAAAAAGTAACTTCAGTGAAGAATTTTGTCATACTGTATTTGACAGGTCATTATAATCAGCAAAGGAGAACAATGATGTGTGTTTGAGCATGGTGAGAAATATCTTGGGGGATTTTGGTTTTTTTCTAATGCAGGTTAAGGTAATTGTAATTACAGAGAAATAAGAGGATTTATTTAAGTTGCTGAATTTTTTTCACGTTAGAAAACAGATCGCTCAGCGCCCTGTAGATCTGCAGTTAACAAATATGTGATCTATATGATGAGGCACTGAAGTATTCATTGATAAGTGAAATAGGAGATGCTAAGCAGAAGAGGATAGATCTTTCATTTCTTCTCGTTGAAGTCAGTAGGATTTTGAGGCATACGAGTAACTCAGAATTATGCCCCCTGGTTTTAGTTATATGGGTGGGAATAGCTCTGACTTCCGGGGAAAAGATATGTCACAGAACTGAGTATTATTTGACTGGTAACAGTTAACAAATTTAGATTCCCTGGCACAGAAAACTGTCTCAGACATGTTTTAAAAAGACCACCCAAAGAGTCCCCTTAATAAATCATGGGGATGGTGTAACTTCTTTCAGCAGAAGCCACTGAAGAGAGCAGAGACTGAAAAACGGGATGTGTAAGATCTCTTTCAATTAACGATACGCCATCGGCAAAGGTTTTTGAAAATACCATAGTGGGTATATGTGCTGTAGTTACCAGATGAGGATTGTGGAATCCAGGGTAAGAGCCATGGTAAAGAGGCATATGTAAAGGTTTTATTCCAATTTTTGACCTTAAGACAGCTTTACAAACTCGCACAGCAATATAACTACATGTTATGCCCCGAGGAGCAGATGGAGCACTCTATGTTGCCACCTCACGGTACTCAAAGAATGGATCGGTGAGCGCGTTCCGTTTTTTTTTTGCGGAGGTAAACCGGCATTCCAAAACTCACCCTCATTCGTACATTTATTTGCTGCTTAAAACTGGGGATTTCTTAGCCTGTGTGGATGTGAAGTTAGAGCTGCCCTTCAGCGGTGGTCTCTGCAGCGGAGGCCCAAGGGCGGGCTGGGGCAGCACGCCAAGCCTGGCGCGGGTGCCAGCCCCTCTGTGCTGGGGATGGAGGGCTGCAGGCTTGAAGGCTGTCACCCTGGCACGTTTCACCACCGCTAAACTGGCATTTAGAAAAACTAACGCTTTCAAATGCCGTACTGCTTCTGTAGCTGAAGTAGGGTTAGGTTTCCTGGCGGGATTTCTAGCTCGCTGCGTTCATCGTGAAGAACTCTGGGAGGTTTGTAAGGGTGGTAAACGCCTTAAATGGCACCACAGGTTATGAGATTGTAACTCAGATATCCTCGAGGAGGATGTTTGTTTTTTAACGCTGCTGTTTAGTTCTCGTTGACACAAATTGCAGGTACATAAAGTGTTTGCTTTGGCAAAAGGGCTTATAAGTGCGTATTTCATTTCAATACATTGCAGTTCTGTTTATTTTTTAAATGCAATGGGAAATGTTTCTGTCTATGACAAATCATATTCATTTAGAAAGCTTAATGATTCCATCTATAGAAATGTGCATGATGGACCTTAAAATCTACAACTGTCTCAATGACATTTGATTATGCTGCCTTCACTTTAAAGTCCTCATTTGTCAAGTGAGTCCAAACCAGTCTGCTAAGGGGAGACTTGGTGGTTTTGGTTTGCCAGGACTTGCGTCCTGTTTCAGAAAATGAAGAGGAGGAATAGGAGATTGTATCTCTTTGGAAAAGCTTCCATATGCAGAGTCATTTGCCCGGCTCATCCTTTCCCACAGAATAATGTCTTTTTAGGATTATTTCAGTATTAACTTCCCAATGGCAGAACTGAAGATAGCAGACTAATTCCATTGATTGGCTTCTATCTAGAGTATCGGAAATGGGTATTTTAGACGGCAAAAAACTTGCAGCATTTTCAGCCTATTTCTCATAGAAAGTGATTGCTTTACTGGTTCCAGTATGTTCGCTTATTGCTGGTCAGTCTGTAACAAGCTTTTTGGGGGGGAGGGGGTTAAAACAAAAATGGTAATTTGTGATAATGAAGCCAATCGCTAGTGGTTAATAGGAATGTTACTATGACAATTGGGACCATTGCTGCAGAACACTCTGTAGCACTTTTTTTGGGTTTAAATAAAGGGTCTGCTTCCCCGTGTAAAGGATGACCTGACAGTTCATGAAGAGCATTGTAGTGCAGTATAGGGGAAGACCTGAACCCTTGATGAAGCTCTTGGAAGGGTTTCTGGTTAAGAGTATCCAAGATTTGCACAAGAAGCAAGTGTGTCACTATGTGGTCTATCACAAATTCTCCCACGCTTCTTTAAGGTATTTTACTGCTGTTGTCTTACTGGCTTTCCCTGAAAAAATACGGCTTTGATGTTTTATAGTTGCATGAAAATGCCTTTTTTTTTTTTTTTTTTTTGATACTACGTTTCGGTTCTTCATTGCCTCCCCAAATCCCAGCTTGTCAGACTCTCTGAACAAAACTAACATGTTTTCTGTAGCTACCTCTTTGCCACTGATCTTGGTACTGCCTAGAGTCCCAGCTTCCTCTTCTTTCTTTATGTTATCTCACTGTTATTAGTGCAAAATCTGGCAGCTGCCCCTCTTCAACTTTTGCCGGGGTGTGCTATAGCCATGTTGTGCTTCTTGACCTCCAAATTTTCTGTAACAGCAAAGTTCATTGCTCAGCAGATAACTCCTTCACAGTTTTCTCTCTTAAGTGATAACTTCTTTTTTATTATCATTATCATTATCATCATTATTATTTTATCTTGGTTTCTAATTATTACTTCAGTGACATCTGCTTGAGCCATGTTGTTTTCAAGTCTAGATTCATATTTTATGTTGCTGGAATAATTTTCGAGAAGTCTCAATGTTGTTTTTAGGCTTGAGACAAAGGGTAGATGATGGTGGTAACAGTGGGAACAATAGAACGAGATATGGCGAGAGACAGTGGACGTGAGAGTGAATTGAAGGGTGAACACAGAATAAAGCAGAATCTGTGAGTGAAGAAGTGAGATTAAAATAAAACATTGGCTTGAAATGGAAAAAAAGAGAAATAGGATGCATAAAAAGGCTGGAAAATTCATGTGAAAGAGGGAAATAATTATGCCAGCTATACAAGAAGGCTGTGAGATGAAAATACCAGAAATTTCAGGCTGAAAAAGTAAAAAAAAACTTAAAGTTTTGTTTGAGGACCTCATCAAAGGACTTAAATATACATCTGGGTTCAAGCACCTGCCTAGTCCAGTAATTCCTCAGGAGAGATGTTGCAATACACATAGTTTATGGCCTGATGCAAAGCCTTCTGAAGATGATGGAGCAGTGTCCGTTGTACACAGTGGGCTTTGGGACAGAGCTCTGTGAACATTTAAACATGTGGTGGAGAAAGCAGCAGAAAAATAATGTGTGGAGAACATTCCTTCCATCAGTAAGAAGATGGCTTAGCTGATTTAATAGCTTTTTCTCAGTCTGTGATTCTAACAGTCAGGTTTGTGATATTTATTTTAGTATGCATGTTCTTGCAGTCCTTTTTACATTTCTCTGTTTTTCCCTGGCACACATCCCGCAGCTCCATAAGTCTGGGGGAAGAGGATGGTTAGCATGTTGTTGCTGTGGGGATTTGAGTCTTAATGCTCTGTGTTGGTAATGCTGGACATATAATTTTAAAACTTGCATGCTATAGAAGCAGATAATTATTTCGTTACTGCATTTTATACTCTGGTTTGGGAAAGGAAGAAATTTCAGAATATTAAAAGAAAGAGAAAGTTACAATTTGGGGGACTATTGGAAATGGAAACAGAGAGAGGGGAGTAATGGATGTCAGTCTGGTTATCAGTCAAGCTGGAAAGAGACAGCTTGTTCTGTCGAACACCAAGAATGTTAGTAGTCAGCCAACCACTTATGCAGGAAGAAAACCCTAGACTGAAAGGTAAGGTTCAAAGACATCTGTGTATGTTTCTGAAATGAGCTTGGATTAAGCTTGCTATTGAATTATGCTTACTGATTATGTGTGTTACATATCTCATTTTTGTTTAGCACAGGCTGTTCATATGATTGCTAGTTATTTTATTTTTATTGCAGAATCTGGCTCTTTCTTTTTTCTCCAGTCTTGGACGCTTTTTATGTGTCCAGGGTTGACGTTGGGTGGCTGTCATTTGGCAGAAGGCTTAGCAGTGTGGTGGCATCTCTTTCTTTTTTTTTTCCATAAGTGAAATATGTTGTCTTCTCGTTTTCTGCATGTTTGTATGGTGAACTTCTGGCTGAATGTCTGTGGCTAGCATCCTCTCAAGCTGGCCTAATAGTGCAATTCACACACTCTCCCATGTGCAAGGATTGATTCCCTGCCTAAAAGAACTCTTCAGCACTGAAGGGTGTATCAGCGGTGTGCTGGCTGTGGTTTGTTTCTGTTTGCAAACAAATTTGTTCTTTTGAGTTGGTTTGTGTTGCTAAGTGCTATTTTTCACTTACCCAGAAAGAGGAAGCAGAGCTTAAGAGCAGATATTGGGGTACCTGCATACATCTGCTGTTTCTGCAGCACATTTGATGTATAACTTGAGAGAAGCATAAAAGACAGGACCCAAAGAAAAGCCTGACAGAAGCCGTTTTCTCAGCTGCTGTGAGCTCCTGAGAACTTAGTAAGGCCAAAGGGAGATTCTAGGTCCCTAAGGCAGTGCCTTAACTCCTTTGTAACTGCAGTTCAGTTGTGTGTAAAGCGGCCATAATCCCTGAATTATAAAATAAAGACTGTGTTTTTCAGGTGGTTTGAAATCCTTATGTAAAGCTGTGGAATCATAAATTATTAATCTTACTGGAGAATATTTCTGGAGGTCACCAGTTCTAATAGTTTCTTTCAAACAGAAGTAGGTTCACTTAGAACAGTTTGCCCCCTATAAAATCTCTGACCTTGCCTATTCAAACTTCTTTACAAATGCATCATTTAATACAGGAAGCTCCTCAGGGAGGGTTCTTCACATCTGCCATCATAATTTCTTATTTTCTAAATGCAGCAATTTGTACTTGATTATTCTTACAAGGATCGTGCCTCCCTTCCCTCCCCCTGCTCTGGCACATTCCTTTGTGCTGCTGCTTGTTCCGTAGCCTGAACACGGCATCTGAGAGTGTTTAAAATCCAAAATTTTCTTTGTTGTTATTCTACCATTTCCTTACCACTCAATTCTAGGGGAGGGCATGAAGGAATCTGCTGTTTTATTCTCAGACTGTTTTCCTGCGGGTTGTTAGTGACAGCAAGTTGTCATCATTTTACAGCCATTCAGCAAGTAACAAAACTGAGCCGAATCTCTCATTTCAGTTTCCTAAGGACAAGATTTCCCAAAACAAAAATACATACCACTTCTTGGAGCACTTAACATCTGTAGTAGTTAAGCAAAGGACTGATGCCCAGATTTTTAAAGATGCTTAGGTGCTTGACTGCCACTAGAACTGAATTGGACCTAAGTACCTGTAAATAGCTTTAAAAATTTGAGTGACTATGAAGACCTCCCTCATCTATCACTCTTGGCAGTGGTCCCTTCAGAATGGAAGTAAGGCACATCAGCAAGGTCACATAAAATACTTGTAGTCCTCCTTTCCAGAAACTGCACATATTAAGTGAATTGCTGCATTCTAGCGTGGCTTTTCATGAAATATATCTTCTGAAGCACATTACTTATATTCCCTAGAAGAAAAGAGCCCTTGCTCGCATGAAAGTAAATATTTAAGACAGACAACTTTTAAAAAGGATGCAAAATTATACTGTAAAAACACCCACCTTTATAGCTTATAATCCATTTTTTATTAAAACTCAGAAATAAAAGTAAAATTCACATTTAAATTACTTTCTGCTGTTTCTAGGGGATACTCTTTGCATTCCAGTCGGTTTTGCTTTGCTGTTTCTCTACCCATTTTCAGTGCTGCTGTTCTAGACTTGCATAACCTTCAGGGAAAAATTTATTCCCAAACATAAAACCTGTATGGATTTTACTTTTTTTAATATTTAAGAATATTTAACTGTGTGTTAGCCTTTGAATCACTTTCTTTTCCAGTGAATCCAGAAAGTTGGGCTGGTGCTGACTGAGAAGAGAATGTGTTTGAAGGGGGAGCCCTTCATATCTGTGTCAGGATATGTGTCAGTATCTTCAGTGATACTATAAAACCAGGAGCATTTGCACAGAAGGCCATTTGCTCTGTTCCTTAGGATGTAAAGAAACAACCCCTTGCAATGCTTCCCCATAATAAATGGCGCAGACTTTCTGAAGAATTGGTTAAACTGATTCTTGTTTAATTAACTTGCATTTTAGTTGTGCACGGTTGTGTATTCAGTTTCAGGTTTGGTGGTTTTTTTTGTGAAGGAGGATGGGGAATAAACGTTGAGCAATGCAGTAAAAAAAGAAAGGCGAGTAAATGATCGTGTTGAAGAAACATTATTATTTGACGCACCATTCTGAAGAATGACTGCCTTGTCTTTTAGGTTTGTATTAAATGCCTGAAATATTTGAGCAAGTTGCCCCGGTGTTCTTTAGCAAGTTTACTTCCACTTCCTGCTTCCCACCCCCAACTAAAGTATGTTCATCAAATTGCTGAGTTGCAAAGTTTTGTGACGAGTTCTTTGAGCTGTGTGTCTTCGTCCCTCCATATCCCCCCTTCATCTTCATCTCATATTAAAAAAAGCAAATTCCAAACAGATTAACTGTCAAACAGTTACGCTTCATCTCTTCAATCTGCTTTTAGGTTTTTCGAAGAGGAGTGTGCTGATTAGGTAAGGAGATGTCATGGTCTTCTTCCATCGATGTAGGAAGATAGCAGATATGATTGCCTGAAAAAGCCGAGCTACACAGTGCAAGCATGGCTTTCGCCCAGTCGCACATTATGGCAGCTAGAAGGCATCAGCACAGTAGACTCATAATTGAAGTGGATGAGTACAGCTCCAACCCCACACAGGCTTTCACGTTCTACAACATTAACCAGGGACGTTTTCAGCCCCCACATGTGCAAATGTAAGTATTATAGTTTTGTTACTGCTCTAGCACAGCATTCTGAATTGTTATTGCCTTGTCGATGTGGTATTTGATGGACCAGTCAAAAAGAATTCAAAGAACACTGTTTTGCTGCCTTTCTAATAATAATTACTATAATGATACAAAATCAGTCCATTTGGAAGGTACAAGTACTTTGTTAAAAGATGGGAGAAAGATCACTCCACTAGCATAACTTTAATACATAATACTTAAGTATTAAAAAGAGAAATAAACAACAAGCAGTGGCAATAAGAGATGCTACAAGGATGATACTTTCTGCAGTCTTAATAACGTTTGTTTGCATTGTGCACTTGCTTATTGATGTAAATAGTTGTTGAAAATACCAAGCCTGAATCTATACAACACATACTGTTTGGATAGCTATATTACAGCTACATACAAGGGAAAAATCACATCAATAAATAAAATAGTGTGGGCACCCATCCGACAACTTACTTTCATACCGATGTGCTGAAGATGCCAAGTGCTTAAAGAGTAATTAAAATAATGTGTTTGTTTCTGACTTCTTATATAATGACAACATCAGTAAAATTAACTGCTCTAAATGATTTACTTGTAATGTAAAGTGGAGAATTATAATTACAAAATGAAACCTGCCATAAAGTTTAAAGCCAGAAGGAAGAGCAAAACAGTAAAGCTATTACGAATAAATTAAGTATAAAATTCTACTGTAAAATATTTTTATAGGGAATAAAAATGTCTGCACCATTTTATTGTGTTTATTAAAGAGAGAAGCAGCCTTATCTTTAGATCAGAAGGCTGGTTTTCAATTTTTAAAAGGAAACTTTTGTTCCTTTAGGAAGACTGAATAAATAATCACCTCATTCCCATTTTTGGTATTCAATATGATTTGGTAATTTACAAACATAGGCCATGATTTCTGCAGTTAAAAAACTCAGCAATTATGACTGGTTGAATGCTATGTGTATATTTAGTGAATGCTTACATACATTCTTTGGCATAAATTAGGTATTATTTTAACAAAAATCTGAAGACTAACAGATATACCAGGGTGGTGAGCAAACACTCAGTTTTTGGGGGCAGTGTATTAGCTTATGGTCTGTGTTGGGGGTTTCTGGGTACTATTGAAATGCAAACAGTAAAATGACTTGAGCGTTAGCACTGGGAAACATCTTTTGTTTATAGAGCTGGCAAATGGTAGCAAAAGTACAAACAAACAAATGTGGGTTCAGAAATACTTTTACAAATGAAAATGCCAAATGCAGGTTGCTTTATTTGTCGAGGCTTAGCCATTCTTCGAGAATATTCAGACAGTTCCTGAGCACTCATGAATTTGTTCACTGGTCTTAAAAACTGAATGTTTTTTAGTGGGCTGAAAAGAAGTTATTTATTAGTATCCACTTGGTACTCAACAATATGTTGTTTAAACTTCTTAGCAGTAACAAATCATATTACTAGACTGCTTAGACAATCAACTGCATGATAGGAGTTAAGCACCTAAGTAAGTAGTTGAAAGTAAGCTATCCTTAGAAAATGGTTCCTCAGAAGAGTTTAGCAATCTTTCATGAATGATTAATACTACTGAAAAAGCTTGTGCAAATAGAAAAACAGGCTAAATCAATTGAAACATTTGCCACAATCTGACCTACTCTTTCTCTTGGTACAGAAGTTGTAAATAATGTTTCTGAATACCAGCAGGATTGCTTTTACCTCCTACTAATGAATAGAATAGTAACAAAGAAGGGAAAAGTAGACATAAAAAGTGTAACAAAAGCACCTTTTATTTACATGATTGTTATGGGGGAAATCCTAGCCCTGCTTTAGTCCATGAAAGTTTTGTCGTTAACTTCAGGGAGGTAAGGGCTTTGCCTTGGCTTTGTGTATAGTTCAAAATAGCTAGATTAGTGATGTTGCAGGCAATCATAAACAGGTTTCACATAGACCTGTTAACATTTGAACTTGTAGTAAACTACTTTAATCACAGGGGTTTTTTTGTGCTCCTTCTGTATTAAATCTTGCAGCTCTTCCTTGGTCCTCCATTCAGTTTTGTATTTCTTGTTTCACTTTTTAGCATCCATAACATGCTGACAGCCCTTTCCTAGCCCCGTCTTAGTCTGTCATCCCTGTGCTTGTGAGATGACTGAGTTGCCACTGACAAGAAGGGTTATAAATTCTGACAGCGTTTTCAAGTCCATCAGTAGTTTCTGGGAAGTTCCTGTCTTGCTCCTTTGTGAAACCACTGAAATCTAGTGTATAAACTAACCTCTGGTATGGTTTTGCTCTGAGATTTTTTAACTTGCTTTTCAATTTCTCGGCAAGTTTTCATACTGGTTTAAAGAAAACCAAAAGCATTTGCACAAAAATAATCAGCAGATCTTTATTCCTCTGCTCACGCTGCAAGCAGTGCATTGGGTGTTGGTGTGACAGCTGCTGTGGGAATGCGTTACACAAGAATATGAGGATGGAGCATTCAGAAATTATTTCCAGTAATACAACTTAGATGTGTTTGTGAAACTTGACATATGTTTTTACCTATATCCGGCCTCAGTGTGTGCATATCACTTCAACGTGAAAATCTGCATCTCATTTATTTTGTTTTTTTGTATTGATGCCTTTTTCCCATGAAGATTCTCTGGCCCATTGCACAGGATTTAAAAGTTACACATACCTCAGCAACCAGGAAAATGCTGTCCACATCTTCCCCGTCCCTATCCAAACTATAAGAAAAAGCATATGTATTATGTGCTGTCTGGGTTGCCATGGTAAGTCTGTTGTTTCTTCCATTCAGCTTCAGAGGAGCAACATGTGAAATGCATGCTACTCCCCAACACCCAACTTACTGCTGTGCTGAGCTCTAAAAGATCTCTGAAGGAGAAGCAGCACCTGCTTTAAAGGCTACTCTACCATGAAAAGTCAAAAAGTGGTGTTTTAGACCAGTCCATATCCTTATGTTGTGCCAGGGTAGTATGCATAATTTAAACCTCGCTTACTAATATGACCTGTAACTCACTTTGGGAAGTGCTGGGCAGGGAGACCAATAATCAGAAATCTGTTTACTGAATTGATGTTTAATCTACTTATCTTAAATGGCTACAATGATAGCCAGGGTCAGCTCTGCCTCATTTTTATCCAGCCATCCCGGTTCATTTTGAGGAGGAAGTCCATGAACTGAATGCATTGCCCTTCACACAGCTCGCACCTTATGACAAGCTGCACTCACTAGTCTAAACCCCACCATTCACCATTCATATTCCTTTGCACCCATGCTACCTCCACTCGCCACCCATGGAGCTCTCTCTGTGGCAGCTGTCTTCCCTCCAAAACAGAGGCATTTTTAACATGCAATGGCAGGCATGCAGCTGCATTGTTTGAGGTTGTGACCTCCTATGCCTAACTTCCCCTGCATCTACCTCTTTCTTTTCGTCTGCCCTTCTACATGTGCCAGTGGTCCTCTCGCAACAGACACGCTCCCTCAGCCCTACACACACAGCTGCTGTCTCTCAGGGTCCAGACGTTCCACTCTTTGTCAGCCAAGTTATACAATTTTCAGTACGTGCTTGCTTACATATCCCACTAGCGTGTACATACTGCTGGGTATTCATTAGGTATGATTTGATCACAGCTGGTTTTACTCCTTACCTCATGTTTAGTTACTTTCTGCTCAAAAACGAACTTCAGAAAGACGACTACAAGGTACTTACTTATACTAAAAGGCTGTTTCTCCAGTACTGCTGTAAAAACCCCAACGTTTCTTCTTACTAAAAAGGTATAGGAAAGACGGGTACAAACTGTTTTGTTCATCCTCCAGTTTTGTAGTTACATTGTAGAAAATGCTAAGAACTTTTACTGTATTTAACAAGATTTGAATGTTTTCGGTTTATTCCTCACTCTCACTAATCTTGTGAAGTTGTCAAAACGACCTCAGTTTACCCACCTATAAATTTCATAGAATTCTTCTTTAACTTAAAGAAAAGATTGCATGATTAAAGATAATTATTGTATGTCTTTCAAGCAATAAAATTTCTGAAAATTTACCCAGTAAACAGGGGTAGTATTATTAATAGCAAAGATTTCTAACTTTTTTCCTGAGTTTATTTGTATAAAAGTAAGCTCCTGAATTGAAGCACAACCAGCAAGGGATAGAAATATATATTATATACTGTAACAGTGAACAAAACTAATTTTATTTGTCCTTTCAGAATAAATGTTGTAAAAGTAAAATAATTCATAACAATTCTGTGTATCTCTCTGGTTTCTGGTGACATAAATAAAACTCTTGCATCTCTGGCTACTCCACCAGAATTCCCTAACTGGAATAGCAGATACAGTATAGCTGCATATAGATACATTTGCTTCTCTATATTCTAACAAAATATGGATTGAGGGTAAAAAGATTGAGTTGAAAATAAGTATTCCTCATATAGCAGAGAGGTGTTCTCTGCTTTCCTCTTCTAAATCATAAGTAAGTCTCATCAAACTGGGTCAGATCTTTTTGTTTCCTCAGTTTTGAGTATTGAGATTGGGCTCTGAACAATGCAGCCTCACCCCTCACAGCATCTGATTTCATTTAGTATAATTAAGCCCAGAAAGTTGCCACATTTGTCCTGACAATAGTCAGGCTTGAACGTACATTTACAGCTGTTGTCAGGAGACTTCTTATCTTACTTTGCATTAACACACTGAAACATATCTCCAAAATGTGTTAATTAAATTTGCTGGAATTATATAACTTGCAGAAAAAAGTTATAATTAGAAAAAATGCATTTAAATGTATTTATGTATCTAAAAGAAATCTTTTCCCTGTGTACCGTGTAATTATATTTAAACAATGAAACGGGGTAGTACTGTTCCTTTGAAACTGCCAATGCGTTTGATTTATTTGTATTTGTTTCGGAGTTACTGCCATAGTTCAATCTCTTTTCCTTAATCTCTTTAAATTAATCCATCTACCCAACAAATACTGAAAATGTTGTGATGTGAACATCAAGAATTTTTACACCTCCCATTAGTGTTAGGTTTGTTTTAATAAATCCCTTCCATCAGACAGATCTAGAAGTCTGTGTAATCTTTTGTAAAGGTAAAAAAGAGTATTAGAATTGCAAAGTAGACACTAAGAAGTACATAAGTACTTTATAACCTTGTTATGATGCATTTCCTGCAGGGTTGATCCAGTGCCCCATGATGCTCCCAAACCTCCAGGATATACAAGATTTGTCTGTATTTCTGATACTCACTCAAGAACTGATCCCATCCAAATGCCATATGGAGATGTGTTAATACATGCTGGTGATTTTACTGAGCTGGGACTTCCTAGTGAAGTAAAAAAATTCAACGAGTGGCTAGGTAGGTATTGAATTCTGTGTGGATTTGAAAATAAATTTGTTTACTGATTGTGTCTGCCCCTTCTGCCTCCCAATATAAACCATCATGCACTCAGAAATGATGAATATTAATTTGACTTTTAAATTTGAATGGCAATGAGCAGGAATCAGATTTTTTTCCCTTTTCTTTTTTTTACAAATATTTTTGCATTTTTCCAACTGAGCAAATAAGATTTGTGAGACTATTCATCTGTTCTGCCTTCACACTCTCAAGTGTACATTAAGCAACTTCTTGGTGTTAGCAACAATTTAAGTCAGTAGGCCTTTAATGATTTACATAAAACCTCTTACATACATTGTTATGGCTTTGCTTCCCAGCAAAAAAAGTTGTTGTGACTGAAAACATTTGTCTGTTTAACCCCGGAGGCTCATAGTTTTTTTATCTGAGGCTCAGCTGCACCACAGTGATGAATTCCAAACAAAGCAAAACGTGTGCCTGTGGTTGCTGTCTTGGATGTAGCAGACCAGATGTAGATGCCTTCTGTAGGCAACTGTTGGCATTGGTAACTGAAATTCTGTTCCACTGGGCAAGACAGTGGTGATTTACATGTCCTTCTGCAACGTTTTGTATATGCTAAAAAAAAAAGACAGTGAAAATTGGAAAGCATACACTGTATCCAGACAAAAACCCTGATCGGTATTGTTCCTGCAGCAGTGTGGATACCTTAATTTAGAATAAAAATGGATTCTGGATTCTGATACTTTATCAAACAAAGGGTGAGAGGAAATGAAGAAGGAGGAGAGAGAAAGGACACAGTTTAAGGGTGATGGATTTCAGTTTTTAGGTTGATTTTCTTTCCTGTAGTTGATATTTTTGCATTTTTCCTGTCTTTTTTTGCTACATATTACAGCATTCCACACTGGAAAGGCACAGAGCAGACAGATGCATGTAGGCTGAAATGGAATACAAAAAAAAGTCAGGACTTCACAATTTAAACAAATATTTACTAGCAAATAATTATCAGCAAGGCTGATAAATATTTATTTAAGCTTGGTAACCCAATAATGTGCCCCACATGGACCAATTGCATTGTTCTATGAGTGTTAAGGTCGGGACAGCATGTGGAAGTAACATACTCTGTTATAGTGCTCTCACCTCTGTCTCTGTACACAAATGGAACAGGTTGGTTGTAAAACAGAAAGCAAATTTTAATCCTATTTCGTAGGTCTCTAACATGTGTGGTAATAATATACTGAAAATAGCATATAAAGATTATACAAACCATATGGTTATCCCTTCTAAATAATGCCCATTTTACTTATCTGCTAGTGTGGGAAGAAAAGTGCTTTGGGATATTGCTAGCAAGCAAGGATGGGGGCTACACACATTACTTGCTACACAGTTTTTGTCTCCCTGGTTCTCCATCTGCCTCCCGGCTGGTCACAGCTGTACAGTGTTCTGAGGAAGTCCTTAAGCTGAAAGCCTCTCAGTATGGTAGGGAGATTTCCCAAGGCATTTCTGTGATGGTCTTTTCATCATTTTTATTCCAAGAGAAGGCTTAATTTTCTGACTTTTCAGGCATGCTTCCAATGTCATGGTATTGTACGGTTTGGGAAAAGGTGATCTTTGTGGTTTGAGTTATATTTTTGCAAGAGCACCTGTGAGATATGCAAATTTAGCAAGTTAAATTTTTTTTTTAGTTTCTTGGCAATTTGAAAAAATGCAAAATTTCACTTAATTTTTTAATTCATACTGGAAAATCCAATAGAAAAATAATTTGGGGTCACTACATAGGTTTTATTCAGCTATCCTGTAAAGTTTTGTTCCAGTTCAAAATCAATGAGATTGCAAAATGGAAACTTCAGCTTTTTTTGAAAGTTTTTTTTTGTTTTAAATTAACAATTTATCAACTCTTGAATACCTTGAGTGTTTGCAAAATCTATAGTAAATGGTAGAATGGTTAAAAGTGTTCTCTTTGAGAAGAAGAAATTTCAGAAGTTTTTGCTGGTTGTCCATTTTGTTGTGAAAGGCATTGGTCTCCAACAGTTCTGATTTTTCTAGATAGCTGCTTCCAGTACCTGCCATGATTTTCCAACCGCCACAGCCTACCCAACCTTCTCCTTCTTCCTTGTCTTAACATTTTACTAGTTTCTTGAGAAAGTAATTGACAGACTCTGGAATGGACTTTTACCTTCACCATCATTCTTACTTGCTGCCACCAAATTTCCCTCTCCCTTCATCCCATAGCAGAGGGCTCACCTTCCCACTTTGTTCTGTGTCATATCTATGTCTTCTTCCATTATCAGACTTTAACTTTGTTTATGCCTTGGAATAAACACTAGAATATTTGTTTGTTACACCTTCCCTTGATCTCAGCTTCCTTTTAGGTACTAGATACATATCCTACTCCTGCTTTTGCACCGTATCTTTATGTGCTTTTTAGCCTTCTGTTCTGTCACATCCTCTTGGGTCTGTGCCACTCTGGTTTATCGGCCTATTTCATCTTTTCAGGAGGCCCTTCGGCAAGTTCAGATTTTATCTTTCTGCTCTACATAAAATTTCTGTGCCTGTCTGGTGCAAAGTATATTTTACATTAACATCATTAACTTCCATGGACCTTATGGTTATATCAAGCACATGCTCAAGTGTTGTGCTAATAGAGGCACGTTGGCTTGCTGAGTCATACCCTAAAATATGTTCTCTCTTTTTTAGGCTGACTGTATGAGGGTACACAGGAAGGCCTGTACCAGCTCCGATAATATGTCTCTCTAGCCCAGTATCGTCTTTGACTGTGGCTAGCAGCCAAGGTGCTCTGCTTTGTTTGCCCCTTAGTCACCTAGCTTTGTACTTTTTATCCTCTGACCCCTAAAGCCCTCCACTTCATTTCATTTCACTTCATTCTTTTTGGTAATTAGTTGTTTTCTTTCACTTTTCTTTTTCTCAAAGCCCTGTCCCCGCTTCCCGTTGAGGGATTTGGGGTTTTACTAGGGCTAGGTTGATGCTGGTGATAACTGGCTGTTAACTGAAAGCTCTCAGCTTTCTCTGGTAGGCAGTCCAAGAACTTCCTGAGCCACAGCATTACGTTGTATTTGATATATAGGTTTTTCTTCTCTGAGTTTTTTAACTGACTTTTGGATCTATGCAAATTTTGAGTGCCGACACAATCTTGCATCAGAGTTCCACAATGTGATACGGATTGTGTGAAGAACTTTGCTTATTTTGAACCTGTCACCTACTAGTTTCATTTAGTATTTCCTAATACTGGAAGAGGCAAATGAACAATTTCATTCTTCATTCTGCTTAAGAATTTATAGGCTCTTCCCATATCTGCCCTTAAGATGTTTTTCAGGCTGAAGACTCTAGAAGTCCTTAAATGCCTTTGATCATCTATGTCACTCTTTGTACCTCTTTGTTCTATGTCCGTTTAAAAATGGTGAGACCAAAACTGCACATGATCTGAGAACACCACCGATTTATCCCCTGGCATAATGAAATTTCCTAGTTTGTTCGCTTTTCCTTCCTAGTGTTGTGGATTATTCTGTTTTTATTTTTGACTGTGACTGAACAATGAGATGGCATTTTCTTAAAATTGCCTGTTATAACTCTATGAACTCTTTCCTGAATGGTATTATCTAGTTCAGAACCCATCAATGTGTATCTATAGTTGGTATATTTTTTCAAGCACTTGAATTATTCTGCATAAATTTATATTCAGTTTCATCTGTCCTTTTATTGCCCAGTCATGCAGTATCATCATGTACTTTTGCAAGTCAGATTTCTATTTTGCTACCTTTATTCAGGGTAGCTTAGAAAAAGAGGGAAAAAGGGATGAATAGTTAGTTTACAAAGCTTGCCAATGGTGCTAACCTGGTCATTTCCGTCCCTTCTTTTCCCGAATTGACCTTTCTCCTGTTTTTATATTTCGTCTTTTCCTTTTTCAACCTAGTTTCTTCTCTGACTGTATTTTTCTTCCAAATTTGAAAATCCAATTTTGGAGAACCAGGAAAAATGAAGTACAAAATATGTATTATGGTAAATGGAAGGCCATGAGGCCAGTGAAACTTTCTAATAACATTATAAGGATGCATGGTATGACGGCTTTGAACATATGCTAATTTTCCATTATGTCCAGGAGATTTTAATGACATCACTTTAAACGGACAAAAATAATTCAGGGAAATTGTTTCTAAATACATGGACCTGTTAGAGTAGGTCCAGAGGAGGGCCATGAAAACGATCTGAGGGATGGAACACCTGTGAAGAAAGACAGGGAGAGTTGGGGTTCAGCCTGGAGAAGAGAAGGCTCCGGGGAGACCTTATTGCAGCCTTTCAATATATAAAGGGGGCTTATAAAAAAGATGAAGAAAGACTTTTTACCAGGGCCTGTAGTGACAGGACAAGGGGCAGTGGTTTTAAACTGAAAGAGGGTAGATTTAGGTTGGATATAAGGAAATAATTTTTTACAATGAGGGTGGTGAGACACGGAACAGGTTGCCCAGAGAGGTTATGGATGTCCCATCATTGAAAATGTTCAAAGTCAGGTTGGATGAGTTTTTGAGCAACCTGCTCTAGTGAAAAATGTCCGTGCCTATGGCAGGGGGGTTGGACTAGATGATCTTTAAATACCCCTTCCAACTCAAATCATTCTGTGATTCTATGTAATCAAGGCTAGATAAGGTAGATTATATCATAAGATATATCAAACTCACTAAGCACTGTAGCTGTCCTTGTCCTCAGCTTTTTAATTTTTTTGTTATTTATTCCCTACCTGCATATAAATCAAATGTGTTGTAGGACAAATACAAAGACACATATCCTGCCTTAGTGCACTCATCAAATAATGACTCCAAAACCATCTCTATTTTTTATCTCCCTTATTGTTGGCACTGGAAATTGCCTGCTTGGCTCAGTTGCTCTTGTAATTCCCCTTGCTTAAGTCTGTAATAGCATTTCCAAATTGTGTATGCTCCAGGACCCACTGTCACTTTGAGCTTGTGGGTTACTTTCCTGGAAACTTAACTAAATAACCGATCTGTGATATAAGCTGCAACACATACTTCCATATTCTCTCTGAGAATTCTCTTCTGTGCATGGATTGGAAAGATTACTTAAACTAACACATTTTCTAATATCCATTGTTTCAGTGTGTTTGCTTGAGATTTTCCAATGTCAAAGACAGTCTTCCTGTTTGAAATTCAAGTTCAAGCTAAATTTGAAATAAAAAAATAGAAGGTGGCTTTGCATGGTAGTGGAAAACAATAATTAGCTCTTCAGAGCATTTTCCTGCAAATGTTAATCTTACTTGCATATCGTACACCCACACAAAAAAAAATGGATAAAATTATTTGACATGCACTTCAGGAATTGACCTGGCCACATTCAGCTCAAAGGATAATATTTTTATTTCAGACTAAAAAGTATTTTAGAGTGACAATGCCTTCCCAGCTATAGTAACCAGCACTACTAGAATTACCTGTTTCTAGTATTAGATTGTAGAACAAAATCAGCTAATTTTGGTTACTAAACATCATCCCTACTTTTAAGTTCTTGATAAAAAATAAAAGATCTTCAGAAAAGCCTGAAACACTAGGCTTAGCTTTACTTTTGCTTTACTGTTCAATCTTGCAAAATGATGGTAGGTAGTTATTTTTCTTCCTCTCTTAACAGGTATTTTATATTTTTAGGTTCAATAATACTCACATTTAAAACAGATTAAAATTGTGTTGAAGAAGAAAGAAAATCAGCTTCAGAGCAGCAAAAGAAATTAGAATTTATAAATTGTAGTCATGCCATTTTGACCATCGGTAATTACACTATTTTTATGTTAATGTAGAAACCCCTTGAAAGAAGTATTTAAGCACTAATTATCTATTTACAAAAGAATGGCTTTGGAAACGCAGTGAAAAACATTGAGTTGTGTAGGGATTTAGAACAGATGTCATTTTTAAAAGACTGGGCATACTAAAAAAAGTGTTGGTTTTTATTGCATTTCTTAAATGTGTGATGGCTCATATCCATTTGTACATCTAAGGCTCAGACAGTACAGCACAGAAAAGTGCACTGTAACACACTCTTCCAGTATTTGTCCAGTTCTTGGGTGTTAGTATGTCCTGAAGACTTCTGAGCGTTAAACTGACTGCCAGGAGTCTCAGGGAATATTTAAGCTACATCCCTGTATTGGGAAGATGATCCAGAAAAACTGCTTTCCAGGTATTCCTCCCGTGCTCGTCGTGAGAAGCTGTAGAAGCTATAAGAGCAGTAGGTGCTAAAGGATTTTTCCTTCATTCCCTCCTTCCAAACACATGTGTGCTTTTGGGGATTTCTTGTACTTTGTACTAATACTGAGGTTGCTTCTTTCCACTGATGGAGTGGAAAGTAGCCAGACTTCAAGATTCTGAGTCTCTGACTCACCTAAAAACATCCTATGATTTTCATAAATATTGAGAACCTTGACCCCCAAAATAAGCAAGTGAGTAATACCCAGCCTTACTCCAGACTAGAAGAAAAATGTAGCTTTAGGAAAACAGTGTGGTCCAGAAGTGCAGAGATATTTGAAAGAGCCTGAGGAAGACAGGCAACCAAATTCTAGTTAGTCCTCTTCAGATTTGACAGCCTCTTTATTGTTCCCCCTTGCAAAATTGCGAAAATGATGCTTGATCCACCTACCACATGAATGTGTTGGAGGATTAATTATTCTCAGTACAGCACTTTGAACACCTATTGCAAAGCACTATACACAAACATTAAACATTGTTATTAGTGCTGTGCACCCTCGCCCGCTGACACGACACACAGCTCTTTGTAGTCTTCCCTTCTAGCAGGTGACAGCTGGAAGATACTGAAAGCACCTTTGTGGGACCTGAAGATCTGAACAGGAATCTGTATCAGTGTGCAGAGATATCCATGTAGGAAGTCTAAAATATTTTTTAATTGTTACTTTTTAATACAGTTCTCTATCTCCTTTGCTTTCATTGTCCCCTGATACGTGTTGTAAACCAAAACTAGAATATTCTAAAGGGCAGAAAAGCTGTTGTAGAAATTTATCTCCTCAGAAAGGTGTATTATTTAAGACTATAACTATTCCAGGAAGTAAAAAAGAAAAACTATTTATTAAAATGGACCCTATGGCTTACGTAGTTGGGGATTCTCAAACCATTAATTGCCATAATCTAAGGGTACATATCAAAGGAAGGTTCAATCTAGGCAAACCTTGCAGTTGTACAATTTTCTTGGCGTCTGTTACTGACCACTAGTGGAGAGAAGGTACAGAGCTACATAATCTTTTAGTTTGACTCACTACAGCTACTCTAATGGCCTAGTTTGCAGCATGCATTGGGTTGGTTCTGCATAATTACAGGGTAATTAAATAAACCAGGGTGAAAGAAACCCACTTTTCCTTAGAAGTAATTTGGGCCAATTATTATACATTTGTGTGGGTGCGTATAAAACATGATATCAAAGAGCCTAAGTTGGACTGTTATAAGATATTTTTTAGTTTGATTTGCCTTTATCTATTTATTTTTAAAAAATCCTGTTTTGCAAATGTGAGTAGTATTGTATGTGTTTGCTGTTTTAGTGTTTGATATAATTACTGGCTTTTACAATGCAAGAATGTCTAGAGCTAGCAGGTTACAGATGACTTAGGAGGGAGTGTTCATTTACAATGTTATTCCAGATTACACACCATACAAAAAGTATGTTAATGTGAATTTCCCAGACATCAGCCCCAGTGTTTAAACACAGAACTGTCAAGGAGATGCTAAAAAAGCAATCTGAGACAGTTACGCAGTCTTTTTACTATATCACTCACTGCTGTATTCTAAAAGGTTGAAATGAGAGGGAAAAAGCATTAAGTGGGCACTTACATGATTGTCACTGCTTTTAATGAATACTGAAAATTCTGCTCAGTACAATACCAGGAGAGAAGCAAAGCACATCTGCTTCTACAAGTTTGCATTTATCTTGGTGAAGTTGCAAGTTGATAACAATTGTAAGCTGCAAAGGAGGTCACTGGTCGATAAAGATGACTAACATCTTAGTACAAGAGGAGCCTGGAGTATAAACATCATGCATTTGCTTTTGAATTATTTGCAGTGTCGATCTAGTTTACGGAGGAGAAGACTTGCTGATAGAACGGGATGAACCTTTAAGCACACAGAATTTTACTTTGAACAAACTCAGATGCAGAGAAAATAAAAGGCACATTGTTCAGTGCTTTGCATGATGCAGTTTGTAGTTCAACAAATGGTTCCCCAGCATTTCAAGTTATTTTGTAAAAATTATGTTCACCATAAAAAGGACCTACTATAGTTTAGAAGTTAAGAATTGCTGTAATTATTTTGTAATTGGTGCATAAACATGCAAAAAATTAGATGTTCAGTTGATTTTCTTAATTAGCAATCTACAGTAATGAAAGGAATAAACAAAGATGTTACTAGCTAAACAATATATATATACTCTTATACACATTATATTACCAGAACTACTAGCAGATTCTTACACTAAGCAAACAAAGGCTAAGAAACTTTTGAGGAGGGCTTGCCACAACTGACAAAAACTCCATGTATCTAGTTAAAGAATTTAGTAAGATGATAATATCATCTGGCTATATATTATCTAAATATGATATTCTAGGCTTCTTGATGGTAAAATAATCTCAAAGAATAATAAATTACCTTGATTTAGGAGATTTAGGGCAGAATTTTTTGTGTGATGAGTTGTTATGGGAGCAGAACCACTGCTGCCTGACTTCTTGGATTTTGTCTTGTTAGACCTTCTGTGGGTTCTTAGGTGTCTCATTCCTTTGAAGCCTCTTCTTCAGACTGGGCATTAGTCGTCTTAGACACTTTCAGGAAATTCAAAGGAACATAATTATCTTTGGGGCCTTTACTCGTCTGCTGAATATAGTAAATGACTTTTGAATCTGTTGGACATTTTCAGAGGGATATGGAGAGACAAGCCTACAGAAGTGTAAAGCATCGTACTTCTACAAGTTTTGTTTCTGTGAGAAAAAGATACTCTTTGCTAAAACTGCTAAATTAAGTGCAATATAATGTGTCTCCAGCATTTTTCTGCATACAGGGGGAGACTACAAAAAGGAAAGGAGAGGGAAAAATGAGGCTGGAAAGGTGAAGAACCATGTAGCAGAGAAGAAGGAAAAGGAAGGGAAAAGTCTTCTCATCCCATATTAAGATAGAGGCTGAAAGAGTGGATGGTGGCTTGGAGCCCCATTCCAAATTGGCAGAAGGCAAAAGCTGGATGCAGCCTGAAAGAGAAAGCCCTGAAGCCTGGGACAGAATTGGAGCCAGTGTGTTTCTGACAGAATTTTGATGTGTAAACATTTCTGTTGATTTCAAATCCAAATAGGATGAAGTAGCTAGAGGTTGGTTATGGAGGAAAATAATTTTAATTTCTTGCAAGTTATATATTATGGGAGGAGAAAAAAATTTTGCTTAGAAATGAAATTTTTATTCACCCCAAAATATTTTAAACTGACACTTTGCTTCATTTTGTTTCCTTGGTAATGTCAGAATCACTACATGAATTTCCAAATATATCCCATTCCATCCAAGTGGTATTTTAATAATTTTAATACAGAAAACTGTTTAGGTAAAATTTTTCCAACCAATTCTAGTTGTAGTTCATCTCCGGGTTATAAGGATGTTTTAGCAGAAACTTTTAAGGTGCCGTGAACGGGGGCATCCCTGGTCTTTGGGCAAAAACACTTGTCTTGTTATGGCTAGTCAAAATAAGGATTCAGAAAAAACCCCAAAACTTTCCCCCAAATTCAAAACTTTTCCTTTTTTTAGTTTGAAAATATATCTTTGACTCCCATAGCATATGTTCTTGTATGTGTTTCTTGGCACTCCTGAAGGGCAGATCTATTTCTTACGTGCTTGCTGCCTTAATTTTACTGGGGAATTAATTTTGTCCTGGGTATGTGTGCAGAATTCCTGTGACAGCCATAAATTTTCTTTAGTATCTTTGTATACATAGAGCTTCTGTATTAATACTAAGTTTGCTACCTGCCCACCAGCAGAGCCATATGCTAGCATCAAATGTTAATTGGCTATCAGTTGGGTATTTAGTCCTACTCATCTGCTAAATGGGTAGTATGAGAAACTTATACCAAAGTTAATGGAACATAATCTCTAGTCCTGTTAAATTGCTTGTCTACCATAGATTTGTTCCATTAGAATCAGAACACAAGATGAGTTTTTAATTTTTTTCAGCATTGCAGGCTTTTAAAAATTCTTGTTTGTTTTCCAGTGCAGACTTGCAGAAACACAGGATGGAGGGGACCTCTGGAGGTCATTGAGTCCAACCTCCTGTTCAAAGCAGGTCTAGTTAGAGCAGGCTGCTCAGAACCTTGTCCAGTTGAATTTTGAGTACCTCCAAGAATGGAGATTTCACAGCTGCTCTGGGCACCTATTGCACTTTTTGACCATCCTCATGGTAAAATTCTTCCCTTATACCATGTTCCCACTTGGCGTCTGTTGCCTCTTGTCGTATCTGTGTGCACCTTTGAGAAGAACCTAGCTCTGCCTTCTCTTTGTCCTGAGATCAGGTAGTTGCAGACAGCAGTAAAGATCTTCTCTTCATCTTCTTGAAGCTGAACAGACTCAGATCTCAGCCGCTCCCCATATTCCATGTTCCCCAACCATCATGGCAGCCCTCTGCTGGACTTGCTTCAGTTTGTCAGTATTTTTCTTGTACTGAGGAGCCCAGAACTGGTCACCACACTCCAGATGCAGTCTCAACAAGTGCTAGACAGAGGAGGAAGATCACTCACCTTGTTCAGCTGGTTTCGCTGTTACTAATACCGGCCAGCTGTGGTCAAAGACACACTGCTGAGTCTTGTTGGATGAAGTTACTCCATCCTAGGTGCAGGAGTTTGCATTTGCTTTTGATGAAGTTTATGAGGTTCCTGTCAGCCCATTTTTCCAGCCTTTGGAGGTTCCTCTGAATAGCAGGCGTGCCCTCCAGAGTGAGTCGGCAGATCCCCACCCCTAATTTGGTGTTGTCTGCAAACTTGCTGAAAGTGCATTCCATCAGATCATCCAGACTGATAGTAAAGATGGGAAGCAGTATTGGCCCCAACATCACGAGCTGAGGGATACCTCTAGTGACTGACTGACAGATGGACTTTGTACCACAGATTCTAGCCCTTTGAGCTCAGTATTCCAGGCAATATTCGACCCGCTTTATCATCTATTCTTATCTCATCAGTTTGGCTATAAGGATACTATGGGAGATTGTGTCAAAGGCTAAAATCAAGGCAAACAACATCCAGTATTCTCCCTTATCCACAAAGCCATTCATCTCCTCATAGAAGGCAACTGCATTAGGCAGGTATGATTTACCCAAGTTAAATCAATGATGGTTGTTCCAAATCACTTTCCTGACCTTCACGTGCTTGGAAAATTACTTTGTGGGAGATTTGTTCCATAATTTTCCCAGGCCTGATGTGAGGCTTGATGGCCTGTAGTTCCCCAGATTCCCCTTCTTGCCTTTCTTAAGGACGGATGGGGCATTTGCCTTGTTCCATCCATTGGGAACTTCTCCAATCCTTTTCAAAGGTGATAGACCTGTGATAGACAGGTGATAGGCCTGCATTCATTCATTGCAGCACTCCAGTCAGGTGAGCTATCCCACCATGTCTCCATAATCTCAGAGATGTCACAGCTCTCCACTGTGCATGGACTTCTCCTTCCTCCTGGTTGTACACCACGCTGTGCTTGTGTGCATACAGGTACCTGAAAGGAGCCCCATTGAGGCTGCTTTTACAATGCAAGAGCCTTCATCATCCTATTGTCCCCTAGCTGCTTCCTCACTGCCTCCATGCTGGCGCTTCACTTCACAGCATGACAATCCTTCCCCAACACACCTAATGTAAAACTCTTGCCACTGTATTAGTGAACCTGTTGGCAAAGACACTCTTGCCCCAGGTTGCCAGGGGAGTGCCATCCCTGCACAACAGTCCCTGTTCTTCACAAAGGGTCCTGTGGTCATAGAAGTTGGAGCCCTGCTTGCAGCACCAGCCACGCAGCATCGTGTTGACGGTGGGATGCATCCACTCCCACCTGAGCTGTGAGCCCCATCACTGGGAGAACTGAGGAGGTACCACCAGGGTCGCATCCCCCTCACTGTTATCTCAGGGCTGTCAGTCACCCTTGATATGATCAAGGTTGCTGTAGCGGTACCATTGGTGCCCACATCGATGAGCAGTCCGGGAACTTAATGTTTAGCATATGACTATTTTGGAAAAGAAGAAGAAATAAAAAAAAGGAAAACAGCTTAGCAAATGAAAATGTTAGCCAGTGCCTTTACTAAGGCTTGTTTTCGTGGAGTTTGTAAATGGAAGACAAAAGGAACCCACTGCAATGGGTACATTGTAGCCACTGCTGTCTTTGGTAGGAATATTTCTTAGGAAAATGCAATTGTTATAAGAAGTCATGAAAACCTGCATGAGTGGGAATTCGACATTCTTAGCTCAGTTTGTTTAAGAAGGGACAGGAAATGTGCCTGATGTCTTTTCTATGCAGCTTGTCCTTAGCACCCACTAGCAGGTGTGGGAATAAACTGGTCAACCTGGAAGTGTTTGAATTATCTCTGATCAAAAGCCGGTGCCACAAAAAATAATGGATGGAAAAGTGGTTGTTCTAAAGCTATGGACACATGTAGAAACACAGTCATACAACAGCTATTAGGCTATGTGCTCTTGGGGAGGTCTTAGCCCTATCCAGCAACCGAGCCAGGGCTACAAATTGTGCAGTATGTGCCTAGGGATGGAAAACCATGTATTTGTGTTGGAATGACATAATGGAATAAGAAAATACAGAATAATTCTAATAATAACATATAAAAAGGAAAAGTAAGGAGTTGGAGGTCAGAAGTAGGAAAGAGTTGCTACTTTAAGGTAGTTTTCAGGTAAATATTGATTAAATATTGCGGTTTGGTGGATCTTAGTGCTATAAAAGGCACTTGAAACATTCAGCATTTCTCAGGATTGTGCTGACACGCCATGTTGGACTGTGGTCCTGCTGCAGTAAGGTGGTGTTTGTCCCTCTGAGGTCAGTGGTAGGAGGACCATCCCTTTAGTGCAAAGAGATGTTTAGCATTCAGTGTTGACTTCTGCATGAGGACTAGAGTGAGCATTGGTAAGTATGGATCATACTGGAAGCAGGAAAGATGGGGAAATGTGTAATCAATGTTGTGGTCTGATAGCTGAGGGTCCTCATCTGCAGCCACTCAGCTGGCATCTTATATATATAGTTCATGACAGTGGTGCCCAGCCAAGAACAAAGTTTCCAAGATTTATACCTAAGGTTGACTTTGCACTTTGAGAGCACTTGGGGTAAAAAGTGAAGCATGTTCATAAGTCTTCTAAGAAACAAAGTTTAAACAAAATATTGTTAAATTTGTGTATAAGCAACGAAAAATGCCTGTGTTAGACAAAAAAATAAGATTTAAAGGGTAAAGAGGACTTGTGGAGACAAAGAGAGGGAAATAGGTTTAGCAAGTTGCCGCCTGAATGAAAGGAAAAAAACCTGAGCTGCAAACTCATCAAAAACACAGTTGTTAATTGAAAAGCTGACAGACCTGTAACTACAGCAGCGCTTCTGGCCGCCACTATAATAAATGTAACTGTACATTTAGAGTAATTTGCTAATTTGCCTAAGTAACACCCACAGACAGCAACATGACATAAATACATTAGTGGAAGCAACAACTATAACCAGCTCATACAGTTTCTTGGCTGCTGGATGGATGGATCAGATGAGCTGGAAAAGATTTACAAAACAAAATAGAAATGGAATTGTTAACAATATTGCGGTATACAGGATTTCTTTATTTTCCTGTTTCCCAAGAATGCTTTAAGGCCTGTAGGTGCCTGTACATATTGTAGCATGTAAGTAACATTTTTAACTTGCGTGTGCATGTGTGAACACACCTGGAAAACTTGCAGAGGTGGAGTACGCATCTGCAAAATGCTAAGCATTTCAGAAGCAAAAATGACAAAATTTACATTTCCAGTAGTCTTTCAGGTAAATAATTGAATCTCCAAGACTCAATGTGTAATTATAAATATCTGAAAAGAGTTTCTGTCAATAAATATTCTAAAGGCACATATGCATTGGGTCCACAGGAGAGAGTGGAACCTGTACGATTATTTTTCCTAATACAGGTGTTACAAGTGTCTGAAATTTATACTTCAGAGTTATCCAGATCTTTTCATTTGGCAAATAATGAGTTCAGCCATGTGGCACCTCTTCTGGGCTAGCACTGTTGTCTGTCTCCTGTTGCCGTAACTCTGAATCATGCTGTTGCATTTTATTCTGAAGTCCTACTCATGCCAACTTTTGCCACTGCATATTGACTGGTGTTTCATGTTCTCTAAACACCCTACCTCTAGGTTAGGCTTGAGATCATCACTAAAGATTTCTATGTCATTAACAATACATTTTTAAAATAAAAAATGACAAGATTGCTGCTCTGCAAGGTGGGTCTCATTTTCAATAAAATACTTGTATTTCCTCCCAATCTCCTGTTCTGACTGTCTTCATCCTGATGCAGATTAAGAGTGCAGAAGCAAAGCTAATGAATGCAGCTTTACACAGTTTCTGTCTTTGTTTCCTCTCAGATATACTTAGAAGGTTTCTGTTGAGTTTTTTGAGACAGGTGATGCCTGCTTTCAAGGGCAGAATCCAGTTGATAACTGAATGTGGAGTCAGGTGGAAAGTTTCTGTTGCAGTGCTGCTCTCAGGAAGAACCCATGTGTGTGGGCATATATATTCTTGCCTTCAGCAGGAGGCTGTTGTAAGGTTTTTCACTAAATACGGGTTGTAAAATATTCTTGAACATGAGTCACTTTAAATTATAGTCCATGGATCTAAGGAAGTCACTGAGAAAATGGAGCAGGATAAAACATGGGATAGAGGCAAACAGTGAGACTTCTCTGTGGAATGTGGAGTTTTGACAGCTAAACCCAATCCCTGTCTTGCTTGAAGGCTTGATCTTAATGTCAGGGCGAAGAGGGCAGCAGACCCCTCTGGCTGACCCAAGTCCTGACTCTGTAAGACCTCCTCAGTACAAGCTGATAAAGACCACAGCTCTGCGAGAAGAGAGCTGACACTATTTTATGAAGTGTTACGGCCAGTCGTCTTTGAACCCTAATTTCTGTCAGAGAGTTATCATCACTGTCACAGTAAGTGATACTTGCAGCACAAATGGCGATTAACTGGAAGTAAATAGTAGAGCAGAAGTCTGCAGACTGGTTTTTAAGGTTGATGAGTTGAAAGTAGTTTCAACACATTAATGCTAAGCATGCTAAATCATAGTGTGCCCTGAAAAAGACAGTAATGTCATTCACCCGAAATCACCAGGAATTACAGTAACGTGTAGTAGTTCGGTTGGTTCAAATGTGTGAGCATATTATAGGCATTGATAATAGTTTGTGAGTCTGTCTGTTCTCTTTTATCAGATTTTCCATAAAACAAGTAATTTGTTTGTTTTTCACTGTTTTAGGTAGCCTGCCCTATGAATACAAGATTGTGATAGCAGGAAATCATGAATTGACCTTTGACCAGGAATTCATGGCTGACTTAATCAAGCAGGACTTTTACTATTTCCCCTCTGTTTCTAAGCTGAAGCCAGAGAGCTATGAAAATGTACAGTCTCTTCTAACAAACTGCATCTATCTTCAAGACTCTGAAGTGACGGTGAGGGGATTCAGAATATATGGCTCCCCTTGGTAAGCCGGTTCTTAAGCATACATAAAAAAAATATTGTTGATTGCTATCACATCAGCCATTTCGTATGCATCAGCTATATTTGGATTGCTGTGTTAGGAATAAAAGTAATACTCGGTTTGATAAAGTTTTTTTATTTTCTTGTAATGAATTATTCCTGTGACAAAATAATGTACTTGTACTATGGGTATTGTTAACCAAATAATGATGGGAAAAAGGTAGTGTGCTCTTTAAACTCTCAGCCAGAAGCAGTTCTCTAACATAGTCCACGTAGGGGGTTTTTGTGTCCTAAAATATGTTTTCTATACTTAGTGAGTTTGTATAATTACAGGTTAATTTTATTGCAAGGATACATTCTTTTGACAATTTCCGTCCTACAGATAATACTTAAGGTTCATTAGTGTATACAGTAGTCATTTAACTCAGCAAGCTTGTTTCAGTATTTGTTTAGGCAATTTTTTTTATTATCCCTCAGAATCTTACTTTCTTTTATACAGTAATAGCTTTCCTCAAGGTATAGTTGAGCTTCTAAAGTCAACAAATCAGTGGCAACCTAGTATTTCATGGATTTTGCTCTACTGCATAGAGTGAACACTTAGAACTCCTTGACAGTACTGGAGACAGATGGGTTTTGGCTTCCTGACCTCCACCTTGGACCTCGTATGTGCTGCTTCTGTGTCTCTTACTTATGTTACTTTGTTATTTCCGCTAACAGGACTGTAAATTGGGTCTTTTATGATCATTCGGTATACATGTAAAATCAGTAAAAATTTATTTTAAAAGGCAGGTTTTTAAGGGAATCTGTTATTCTTCCTTTTAAAATCACATCAGGCTGGAATGTAGCAAACAAGTTGTCAAACCTGGTGTATATACCCCAATGTGAATTTTCAGTGTGAATAAACTGTGAAATCTCTTGGAATTTTTTTTTAATGAAAATTGGCATTTTCCCATTTGGTTACTTGAGATGGGTGTTAATTTTGTCTGAGCTTATTATTCTACATTTGTCTACATTAAATAGCTTCCCTCTTAAATGCACCCTTCTCTCTCTCCCTCTTAGATCTCCAGTTCTTCCTGGGTATTTTCAACCTACCCACCTGCTGTGTTGTAGTTCATCTTCCTCTTGTGTCTACTGTGTATTCAATCAAAGTACAATTTACTTCATTTTCCAAATTATTAGGGAAGATATTAGATGGTATCAGTCCCAATATTAACTTCTGAGAAATGCCACTTGGCATCTCTTCCCATTTTGATGTTCAACTGTAAATACTGTAATTATGCTCTGTTTACAATATGTCTGGCAACTTCATATCTTCATTGCAATATTCGTAACCAGGCACCATATTTCCAGTGTCAGTAATAATTTTCTAGGCAATAAAGTACCAAAAGTCTCATTAAAGCCTAGATAAATTAAATTAAAGCAAAACACTATCTATAAAGTAGCACTAAGTAGAGGCTAAAGGAAACCATTTGAACTTTCTGTGTATGATTAGATCTGTAAAAATCTGTTGAGAGAACTTTTGTCCACCCACTAACCCATAAATAATGTTTCTGTAAAATCAGATCTGCTGCATTCCCTTTATGCGCTAATCCTGTCATTTTGCACAAGTTGTCTAAGCTATCTGGCATGACCTATTCTTCATGAAAAAAGATTGCTTTCCATCTTTTACGCATCTTCAGGTTATATCTAAACTTCCACACTACATGTTTCACAGTGTTGCTGACTCATTTCCCACCCCTTTATGGTCCTGGAAGATGAGTGTTGTAGGGTCCTTTGAAGATCTTTGCTTACTCCATATGGGAAAAAGTCTTGATGAAAGTCTTCCAACCAAACTGTTTTTTTTCCTTGTTATTATGCAATGCTGAATGAAGTTTCCATGCTAATTGATGTCATGTCCAGTGGAAACAGCAACAACAACAGTAGCAATAATAAGTCGCTCTTCATTAGTTTATCAGAAGACCAGATGCAGAAGGAACAAAGTCACATCAGCCAGCCCACCAGTCAGAAAACTCAGGAAGAGAAACAGCTATTTTGTGTGGGTTAAACTAGCTGCCTGCTAGATGGAAGGCTGTAGTACAAGTCTGTGCCTACTGATCACCACTGTTCTTTAACATTTATTTTTGTTTCTATACTTCATTCACCCTGAAAAGAGAGGTTTGTCATAGCCTCTCTGGGAAATCAATCTCAGTTTCTTTGTACATCGTAGTAATGTAATCTCTAAAAACCTACAGAACTTTGGTGAACTTTCCATGGTGAATCTTTTTTTGCCCTTGCATCATGAAGCCAGTCCTTTAGAAAATGCTTATGAACCTAGTCAAGACTTCAAGATTTAGAGTTCTTTAAGATCTCAGAACTCAATGAGAAAGCTAAATTTCATGCAGTTGCTTGTTTAGTGTCCTAAAATAATTTTCTCTTCCAGCCTTGAAAATAGGCATCTAGCTTTTTGAAGGGACTTGTTTAATTGGAGAACTACCAATTATGCTTATGTTTGTTGTCCATACATGGCTCTATTTAATGAGAAGGTGAGCTATCTAGAAATTAAAAGACTGGGGCCCCAGATCCTACCTTTCCATTTCTGGTTACAGCCCTGCCCTTCTGTCTTACTTCACCTTTTGTAAAAATAAGCGCAAGCTAGAGATATCCCTCCTTTATAAAACAAGTTAATCAATAGTTGCAAAGTACTTAGAGAATGCTGGAGTAAGGTCTGAGTGAATGCCAACCAGTATTAACGTAGTGTGTTTACCTGTAGCCATCTGCATTTTTATTTATGACCTGTACACAATTAGATTGTACTTCCGCTTAAGATGTTTTAGTTGCAAAGTAAACCATGAGAGCTTGATCGGTTTGCGTAACATGCCAGTCTCTAAGGCCTTTTAAATATGTACCATTTGTGTGTGGTTAAATATTTTCAATAGCACTTGGGTATTTTGACCTCTATTATTATCTAGAACTCAGTGGTTATTTTGAATTACATAGAAGAAATGGGACACTGTTTTGTCTCAGAAACCCATGCTCTAACTCTCCTGGGCTCCAAGGGCAAGATTTCAAGAGCCAAGTTGAGCCTCTACTCACTAACAAAAATTTAACTGCCTTAAATGTTAATTACACTGGTATTATCATCAAGCAGGGAGCATCCATTTTGAAATGCAAGCTGCAAAGCACAGAAGCTGCTATTTAGGAATTAGTATTTGCAACACCGGTATCTTGGACCATGGATTATCAGTATAGATGATGAGGGAGAGGAGTAGAAAAACATTAGGTGCTTCATGAGAAATTTGGGAATACCAAGATGTTAAATGTGTCCAGAGCAATCTTGAATTTTAAGGGTGGCTGTGTTTGGCCTGGGGGGCTGATGCTTTTGACAGTGCACCATACGGTGTTGGTTGCCAGATCTGGATGAGCAGGGCATCAGTGAGAATGCAACGTACTTCCTTCTAGTGTAGCCCAGACACTGGGAACCATTGGGGGTTTTTTCCATATAAAGGCTGGACACCGTGATTTTTTTCATAAAAAGCTAGGCACAGGAAGATGCACTCTGGTTTCACCCCAGCAAAACCCTGGACATGGCCAGAACATATTCACAGTCCTGGAAGCAATCTTGTGTAAAGAATAGCCATAGTTGCTATGAATGTAAAACAAAGACCTTGGTTCCTCAATAGCATTTATTGTAAATTGGAAAGCTTCTGGATGGAAAGTACTTTTAAACACCCCAATTTATTCTGGGCTGCTATGAGAAAAGTCAAACTGGCAGATAGAATAACCCAAATAATTCTTTATAATGATTCTATATAATGTACTTTTGACTGCTAAGCCTCCCCAAAGATGAAGCCATTTTCCAGAGGGGTTTAATTTGTTTTTCAGTAACATACAAAATCATAACATAGAAGTAAAAATACAGCAAGCAAGAACAGCAGAGGGGTGTCAGAGAATCCATCCTTAGATGTTTTCAAGACTTGGCTAGACAGTCGTGACTGACCAGATCTACTGGTGGTGAGTGGTAGGGAGTGGTAGGTTGGACTAAAGATCTCCAAAGGTCCTTTTCGAGCAATGCTTCTGTGATTCTGTCAGTCCCAATATGGAGCTAGAGCTAGGTGTCAGTGTTGGTACCTGAAATGAACAGGTATCAACGAAGTCCCTACAATAGGGAGCTCTGCTGTTGATATCAAACTCCCTACAAGCAGTAGATGGTCCCGATAGGTGGTTTGGAAGTCAGGAAGCTGGGATAATAGTGGAAATTTGAATTTGGATTTGAAGGAGAAGGTCTTTTCTGTGTCATCAGACTGGATATTATCTCTATGATGACATCATTCATGCAACGATTTTAATAAATAATTAGTGAGTGTTTCAGTTATAGATTTTCAGCCTTCTATTATAGTTCATTACCCCCACAATGTGTTATTATTTTTCAGGTAAGAGTTTTAGTGTTCGCTACAGCTGGAATGAAGATAGGCTATACAGTCCACTTGTGCCTCTGCACTGCTAAAGATTTTAATTGCACAATTACACACTGTGTTTGCACAAAAACCCCTGATGCATTCAGTGAGTAAGATCTGCTGTGCTTGCTGAATGAGTCAACTATATATTATTCCTTTTATAGTCATTATTCAGAATTGCCATGTAGAAATAAACGCCTATAAAGGTGCATGTACATTTTTGTATCAACATGAGAACACCTCTCTGAGGTTCATACTTGCATGTATGATCCTGAGTGTTGCTACATCTGCTTTTCTGCTGCACAAGGTTCCAATAATGGACTCTGCCCTACTACGTGTTTTTTCCACTGAGATTTTTACAACTCAAGGAGTAAGTTGGCCCTCTGTTCTCCTGTTGCATGCAATAACTAACGATAAGACCTGAAGACTAGTGAATTGACCCCTGATGAATAATCAGAAGCTGTTTGTGTCTGGCAAATGTTATACTGGCTGTTCCCCCAATGTCTAATGTTGCACCCCTGCCTCAAATTTATAGAAAAGATGTGCATCTGCAGAAGAACAGGTATTCTGTGTTATCCTCTGATCTTGTGGAAAATGGCAGGAATTCCAGTGGCATTTTCTATTAAAAGGTGGATTATTGTGCATTAATGGCATGGTAAGAGTACACATTTTACTTGACATAGCGAGAGAAACGCAAGTGGCAGAAGGAAAACATCTTCTCCATAGCCACTGAATTTCCATAATGCTTCTAAGCAGCTGTACACAACTGCAAGAGAAACTTTAGTCCTCCTGCTTTCAAACAGGCATACAAGGTGGCAGGAGAGCATTTTATCTCTTTCAGTGCTTTTTTTCATTTTCCACAATGTGGGAAAGGAAGGGACAATCAAAGCCCTCTTGCCAAACTTATGACAATTTCATTATTCTAAATGACGTATTGGCCTGGATAGCTTAAAGAAGCCCTTTAGTATGAGATTGCCTCCAGACTCATTACCCAGAGACTGGCTTTTTGCTTGGCTTTGATTATCTGGAGGGATCTATTCCTGTGAAACAGAACCTCATTTTTCTTTTTGCAGAATCACAGGTTTTTCTAGTGTCTATGTATTCTCATTTCCGCCTTCATTCTTTTGTTATAGGCCATCTGGAACTTAGAAACTTTCATTTCCCAGTCAGGGAAAATGGGAGAGCAAAGATTAATATCAGCCTAGAAAGACATTTGTGACCATTTTTCCTGAAGTGACAGATGCCCAGACTGGACTCCTGGGTTTTTGTAGCTTTTCTCCAATGGAATGTTGATTAGATGTGGCGCCCGCATGTTTACACACGGGCCAACAGCTCTCGTACAACACTGTTGTTTAGATAATGGGAACTGAGTGAAGAAAGTTAGGGGTGTGTATGTGGGGAATGTTTTTTTTCTGTTCAAGTATTGTTTTTACTGATCAGCTTTCTGGGTCAGGGCCATTCAGTGAGCTCTGGCTATGTCAGAGAAGATGGTGGAATTCCTTCTGGTGTAAGACATCAACCTGTAGGTTGCATTAGTGAGTATCAGCCACCAGCTCAGCCCAAAGCAACCTTGACAGGGGGCTTATTCTCCAAATCATCATCCCACTTTGGTGTGAGGGCTGGAAATTTGTTTGAACCTATTGGCCCTTTTCCTGGTGCACTGCAGCTACCTGTACTGTTCCAGTATGCAGCCAAGTGTCTTCACTTCAGCTGCATAGTCCAGTGTGATCAGTAGTGCTTAGCTATCGGTGTGTAACTCTCATCTGATTTGTTATTTTCTTGTCTGATTTCTTTTTTCATCACAAAGTAGGTGACTGTGTTATGCTCCTTCGCAAATGTTCTCTCTCTCATGTGTGTGCGCACGCACACATGTGTGTACTTTGGATAGAAAGACTGGTAACTTCCATGTGTAATTGAGGTAGTTTCAAAGAGCACGCAAAGGGCAAAATGAGGCAGACTTAATTTTTGTTTCACACTGACTCTAGGCCACCCATATCCTAGGTCTCCGTTTCAGTGCCTTCCTCCTCCATCTTTTCAAGAACAGCTATAATAGTCTCTTTCATTCCTCACTGAACTCAGTTTCCATCAGTAAAATAATGTAACAAAGATTTATAGATTCATTTCATGAGAGGGACACGCTTTCATTTTGCCAGTGATGAATCATCTAATGTTTACTTTCCCAGACCTTGTACAAATCTTTACAGTCATTGAGGTGAACATCAATTAAAATGAAATTGTATTAAAATAAAGTATTGACTTCATTTAACATAATATACCTCCCAAGTTGGGAGTGTGGCTTCCAGATAGAGCAGAGCAGTAGCAGCAGTGCAAGATGTTGTATTGCAGGTTTCATTCCCTGTAAAATTCTGCCTCAGAGTGACCACTCTGATTCTTAGTTCTTATGCCCCCTTTCAAATCTGAAAAAAAACTATTCAGTACCTTGCACATGACTAAAATAATAGGAACTCAAAAATTTACGTTACTGGACAAAACCATACTAGACGTTTTTCTAAGTAAAATAGCTGATCCTGCTGTGTTCTCTTCTTTCTGCACCCTCACTTCGTCAAAATATAAAAATACAAATAATTAAAGTGCAATTGCTTCTGTACTGTTTTCTAAAGCATAAAATACCACTCTAAAATTCTTGCAAACCTCAGATTAAGTAGAGTTTTGAGCAGGTGGCTCGTTTTCATGTCTAGCTCTGTCAGTGCTACAGTTTTGTGTGGATGGATGTGGAAATGCTGGATGTGGATATATCACAGAGTGCTGGGCTTTGGTTGCTCAGAAATATGTTTTAAAAATGGTAGATGTTCCCTGATTTTTAAAGTTGGGCACTATTTGAATTTTTTTTGATTAGTGACTTTGAGGCAGGCAACATAAACGAGTAATTTAGGTAGACTGGCATGGTTCTTGAAGAAAATGAAAATCATCAGTGGGAGTAATAGACTCCACTCATTATTTAGAATTGAGGCATCTCAAGTTTCAGAAATTTTGGGGAGAAGGTTGGCATCTAAGCCTACCTGATGTGGCTGCATTACTATGGTTAGAATGCTAAAGATGTTTTATTTCAGGCATTCAGTAAAAGGTAGGTAAGATGTGACAGATGTGTGAGAAATAGCATGTGTTTAGAAGAGAGAAAGCAAAATTCATCATCCTGTTAAAATACATTAATTAACAGTCTGAGGCACATAGATACAGGCTTACTTGTATTTTAGTAGAATGCTGGAGTGATATTTTTATTTTCTCTTCCATACTTATCAGAAACTATTTCCCATTTTGGAAAGTGCTGCTTCTAAAAACACTTAAACCCACAATACACTGTAGTTTAGTTTGCAGCATACGGAAGATCGTAAGAATGGTTTTTCCTGCAAAATTATTTTGATCTATTAAATTCAGCTGTTCAGGGAAGGTGGTGGGGAGAAATGTAAGATACTGAACTCCTGAAGTGTGAAAGGTTTTCCAGTGGCAGAAAGCGAGACTAAAGAGTGCATTCTGGCTGTTCTAACATCAGAAACAGATCACTGGGTCGTTTTTCTCCTCATTTTTTCTTTTTTTTTTACTGATGACACTTTGCTAAAATTGGTGCATTTCGTGTGATAAACATGTCTTGGAAAGCGTTTTTTTTACATGACTTGGAAATACAGGAAATGTGAGTCTCATTCAGTAGGCACTAGGTATACAGGTGCTATTGCTCCTGTGAGCAATCACAGTGAATTCAGGAGAGGTCTTTTTAATGAGAACTGCAGTACAAATTAAGTGACTGAAATGAATTAGCAAGAATTATTAACATTGCTGAAAAAAATGTGTATGGAACAAAATAAAAATTTCACAGACTCCAAGAATTTTCTATAGCATGTTAATGGAATGTAGTTGTTATTAACTAATTAAACTCTGCAATAGGGCGAATGAAAATGTAAACTGAACTACACCTAGTGTAGCCCATAAATATCATCAAAGTCAGACCAATGTGATAAATTCTAGTTATTATGTGCTCCTGAGAAATTTTATTTTTCCTGCTCCTGTGAAATTTTATTTTTCCATTTCCTACAAGATTTTTTTAAAGTCACAGCAGTTTAGAATATCCCTTTTTTCTTTTCTTGTTAACAAACGTTCCAGAAGATGTTTTCTCTCAAATAAAATTCCTTCCCAGCATTGCCCAGGGCTGAGAAGTCCGGAACAGTTCAATCCTAGAATAGTCACAATAGAGGAAAACCAGTAAGTCAAACAGCTTTGCATGCTACTTAGTTGTACGTGTTTGCATTTTAGGGATATGGATCAATTCTCTAACACATTTCACAGTGACCTCTTGCAGAGTGAGCTTAATCAGTTCCTGAAGCCAAAGATGCTTTGCATCCACTTTGCAGTTGTGTTCCTCCACTGTGTCTGTACAACTGTGCAGGACATTACACTGCCCATGTGTGCGTGTACGCTCAATATAGACCAGAAGTTATGTTGATTTCACATAACATTTTTGGGCAGGTTCTGTTACTTGTAATGTCTGAACACATTGTGTGGCTTTATATTTCTGTATCTGAGTGGGGATTTGCATTTGCTTGTTTTGTTGCAAATGTTTCTGGCTTTAGTTAAATTTGAGAGCTGTCGAAAAATACATTGCTTTAGTTTAATTAGCTTGGTAGAAAAAAGTCCTTTCTCGGGCAGTAATTATTAGTTGTATATTATTAAAAGGAAGTAGTTCACATTCAGTTACTTAGCAGAAATAATTGAATCTTCTGATCCAGTAAACTAGCTCACTTTGGATTCAGCTGGTTTTTAATTTAAGACCTATAGAAGAGGAGACCTGTAATCTCACTACAGGGAATTGGCTTCACTTTCCTGCAGTTCATAAACCACAAGAGTGAAATTGCAATCCCCCACAGCAGTTTTCTCTTTATTTTTCACATTTGCTTGAAAGTTTAATTTTATGAGACAGAGCTGATTTTAAAGTTTAAAGTGCTTTTTTTTGTTGTTTTGGTGCATTTTTCCCATTTTTTTCTTGAACAAAAGGACTACCAGCTCTATCTGTAGTCTGGGCTGTAGTCTCAGACAGCAGCAATTTCAGGATGTTTCAAAGATGTAAACACAGTTGGGTACTGCAATGAGCCCTTTGGCGATATTCCAAGAGAAACACAAATAGCTAACTAGTTTGGAGCGGATCTACAAGGAGCTGATTCTCAGCTGGAGTAAACTGGCAGAGCTCCACTGGCTTTTGAGCCCTTTACACCTGGTGAGAATCAGCCTCCCTACTTCACAGTAGCTTGTGTGTATGCATTTTCCCTCGGTTTTTACATGGGAGACGGGTTACTACATCAAGAAGTAGATGGTGACTTTACATTATGCTCTATGTGAAGAACTGTAAGTAGAGCCACCACCACAGGAACTAATTGTAACACAGTTATCTAAGTTCTTTCTCTTTTCCCAGACCAGATTTTGAGGGGAAAAGTAATTTACCACTTGTTGTGAAGCTGTTTAACATCAGAACACTTCCTTTGGATTTGTTGTTCATAAATTAATTTTATTTAATAAATTAGCATCGTTTAATATGAATTAATATGGGGATTTTCTTCCCCAGTAAGAAATGAGAATAAATTGGAACCAATATTAAAACAGAGGGCTGCACCTGTGTGTATCAAATATTTCTAATTACATCATTTACAACAGATAAGTATATGATTGTTTTTAAGGTTATCTCAGAATTCCTAGCTAGCTGGATGAGCATCCAGGTGTTAAAGCTGTACCTTTTTGGTATAGAAAGTTATATTGCAGCAGTTGGTTTCCACCACTGCACTGTGGGGTGAATTTAGGACTGCAGGAAAACAGGAATTTGGAATTTAGGATTGCTTGGATGTTGTTTGCTTCAGGTAGAAACATGGCATATGAAGTATCAGTATGTGCTTTTCTAAACAAGAAGTGAGTTCATCTGTTGCTAAATTGAAAATGTTAAAAATAATACACTTCATGCATATATGCACACATGCTGTATTAATTTATTAGTTTTGGAAGCATTTTTATACTTGTTTAACTCAAAATGGCTTTGAATTTTCTAAGGAAAAGAAGGTAAAAAAACAAAAAGGAAAGGAAAAGGAAAGAACTGGCAGACAGTTAGTCCATATGGCCTAATTACTCCTGGTATTTGGAGTAAAGAATGTAAACCTGGTGAGTTACTAAACTGAGAAGTGGCTACTATGAGGGCCTTTTTTATCGATTCTCCGTGCACCTATTACACATCCTACATATTTTAGTCACGTTTCATCTGGGAGAGTCCCTCCAGGAGCTGCATCATAAAAAACCCCAGAAGTATAGCGTCTCCATTTGAAGGGATATTCCGTCTCCTCAGTTAGCAAACTTCTGCAAAGTCTTAGAGGACTACAGTAAGCACTAACTAGCTGGATATGTGGACGAACATTCTTTTTCTTTAGCTGTCTGGTCATCTGATAGTGAAAAACTGTGAAGATGCCATGCGTAGATGGGCCTCAAGTTATTTTTCCTTACTGATTGGCCCATTCATGGCAAGTTTCACATTTAAAATGAGATGATGACTGTACTGTGGACAGAGGGGCTGTTAACTCCTCCTCCCTGTTAACCCTTCTTTCTGTGACTATCAGCTCTCAGTATCTGAAGTACAGTCTGGATAACCTATTTTTACATATTGAGAATCAGAGAGACTGAGGGAACAGGCTCACACATCAGGATCTCAAGACCTTAGCCTTGCATTAAATTCATAAGACTGTACTGAAAGTCTGTACCCTCAGTATTGAATCTCTTGGCTAATTATTCCAAATTAGCTTGTACGTTTGTTTGTTGGGTTTATTTTATTATTTTAAAAAAAATATCAGATGGGATATTATCATTTGGCTCCCAGCAGAATGAAATAAACTGTTTGCATTTGGTGTTAGCATGTTTTAAATTCAGTCTTTCATTAATTTTTCTCCTTACCTGTTATCTTCTGTTTTCTTCTTATGAAGATTAAGTAATTTAATTTTATTTTTCATTGTTTTATAACAGATTAATATTTAGAAATGATCGGTTCCTGTTAGTCGCAGCTCATTCTTTCTTCTTTCCAGTCAGAGATGTATGAAATCCTTTACTAAATAAAAGAGGAATGATTTCATGTGTAACTCATATTGCAAAAGAAATAGTTACTGACAAACGGCCATATTCTGATTTTCACCCTCCTTTCCCTTTGTGAAAACAATAATTTAATTTGGTTCAGAGTTTCAAGGATGACAACCTTGGGTGCAAAGCAAGTAAGGCAAACAAAGAAGAGCACAGCAAACTTGCCCATGGAAGAAATGTTGTCTGTTGTGGCCAACAGACTCATAAAAGATCTGAGTTCAATTTGCTGCTCAGTACAGCCTCCTGAACTAACGCTGTGTAAGCCATCTCGTGTCCTAGCACCTACATTCCCTTCCCTTCTGCTTTCTCCTTTCCACCTGCTGAGCTCTACTTCGTGGCCGTGTGTTCCAAGGGATAATCTTATATGAGATTAACCATCATTTGCATTTATTAGTTTTAAGTATAAGGCCTTAGCTTTCATTAAAAAAGCCCTGGTTCCTATATTATGAATGAGTGAATCTAAGTTTCTTTTTTGCGTAATTTAATTCTTTTTGTATACTGCTTTTATACCTCTTCTCTAAAATTATACCACCCTGTCTCTCTCGCATGGAAGTTAGTCATAAGTCTCCTCATACTCCTCAAAATTTCTGAAACCTGTTTTTCTTTAAATCTCAGTTGTGCTGTTACAATCCTCAGATGCCAAGATGTTGAACTGTATTTCAAAGCCTGTAAACAAACAGTGCCCTGCCAGTCCTTCTTGGCACTAATGGCCTAATAGCTAGTTTCCTGCCTGCTTTGGATAGTCCTCTTGAATGAGAGGAAGAAAAGACAGAAAGATGAGTATTACTTCACAACTGCTTTAGATATAGAAACAGCCAATACCTCACAAAAAAAAAAAAAAAAAGGTGAACTTTTATGAATCCTTCCTTGGAGAGAAAATTGAGTGAAAAGCAGTAGAAATACTCAGTGAACCGGGTAGTTACTTACTGAGGAAAGGCTAAAAAGGCAATTACAGAGATTGAGTAAATTTGACTAATGCACTGATGGGGAATGTAAAAATATGAACACCCGAAGGATGTGAACACCAGGCAGACAAGGAAGGTGTACAGTGTATATAGTACTGTATACCCATGCTCACAGGACTGTAGCTAGTTATAATAGTAAGATTAAATCAATACCAGGAAAAATTAGACTTAAATGTCCAACAGTGAGATTTCTTGGGCTGTGAATCAGGATGTGTTGGAGTTTTGCCTGTGATTGCCAGTGCTGAACCTAACTGCTTTTTGGTGCTCCATGGCCCTCGACCGCTCACTTGTACCAGTATGGCTTTCAGCATGCACAGTCCAATCTTCTAAATATTGAATATGTGCAGCTCTGCGATTGTCAGGAAGGAGAGCAGGAATGAGAAGACTGATACGGTCCCTTCTTTTCCCACAGAGCTTCTTTACAGGCACCGGCCAATATCTGTTTAATTTCTGGGAGGAGAAAAATGGCAGCTGTTGTGGAGGAAAGACTGGAGCAAGTTATGTGTGTTTGTGAACCTTTGAAATTTATTTTGTAAGCAAAGGAATTCTAGTAGGAGAACCTGCCTTTCAGCTGCAAAAAAGATTTCTTTAGGAAACTTTCTAGAAATGAGGAGGTACAATGATCTCTGCATTGTGTTTTAGTTCTGTATTTTTTGCTACTAAGGTGTTTGCAAGATGCTGCCCACCAATCCCTTTGATACGCTAATGGCTATTCAGTCAGTTACCACCCATAGCTCTCCGCGGGTATTGGACTGTGCGAGGGAGTTTTCCCTTGAAGTCAAAGAGAGTAATTGCGTGCCTACTGGTGGCAGGATTTGTCTTATTCAACTGGACAACCCAGATGCAGCTGATGCAGTAAATCTCGCAGTCCTGAAGTTCTTGTGGTAGCTGACACCCCACAAGCACTACGGGCAGTGCTGTGGTGGGAATATTTCTTTGCCTGCCTGCTGGCTGCCTGCCGTGTTCATCTATAGCCGATGACCAACTACTGTGGAGGGTCCCCTTGAGCTGGTAAGTATTCAGAGAGGAAGGAATCCGTTCTTTAAGTTAAAAAATTTAAATTGAACCAAGGTAATGGAGAATCAGATTTCACTCTCTCATTGCTTGTAATAGAAAAATCCATGCACATGGATGGTTTTCCCTAGTCAAGCATCCTGTTTTTTTGTGTCCCCTTTTTGTATGTCTGCTGAGCAGATTGAGATGTGTACCAGTGGTTTGAAAATTTGAAACCAGTGGTTTGAAAAACCTTCGATTTTCACATAAATTACAGGTCAAATCTGTGTAGTGCATCACCACCCTTTACAGTAAATCACACGTAAAACTAAGTTATGCCCCATTTAAATGACAAAAGAATTCTTGGACTACATGGTAGCTCTTTGCAGTAGTAGCCGAATAAAAGAAGAAAAACTAATAAATAATTAAGGTGGTAATATGTTTGACCACTTTTTTTTTTAGCATGACTTTTTTCTGTTATTATTGTAACAGAAATGCTCCTTTCAAAGACAACTAAGGCACTAATGATAGCTAAGAAGGTCATTCCTAGGAGGTTAAACTGGTTTAATTAGAATTTATGAGAAGGTTACTATAAGAGTGCAGAAAGATGTTAAGGGGTTAACCTATAAGAGATTACATTGTAGTCAGTGTTCTGTTAAAGTTTGAATTAATTTTTCCCATGGGTTTTTCACATTCTAATTTTCAACTAAATGAGACATCTGTTTCAGAAAAGGAAAATTTGCTATGGTTGTCATAGCAACTATCATTCTGTAAGAAAATTATTCCAATGGTTACTTTAGAACAGAAAGACAGAAATTCAGTACATAAAGCAACATCCGATTGCTAGCACAAATTCTGATAATTCAGCCCTTTTTGTATGGTAGATTATTTGACCTGCAAAACTTGTTCATATGTTTTTAACATAAGGTTAATTGTGCTGTAAACAAATTCACTTCCAATATATTTTCCCCCTAGAGTCTTATATGTAGACAATCATTATTCTTACCATAATAATAATACCGTTGAATTTCAGTAGTATGTGGAGAGACTCAAACTGTTCGCTTTAAGAAGATAAGACTTAAATCAAAGTACATTTCTACACATGAGCGCTTCACTTCAGAGGTGAAATACATTCATGATGTATGTCTTTAATTGCCAAATAAATTTTTCTTGGGTTTTTTTTTGAGAACAGCAGATTTTTCTCTTCTAGAACATACATGACAGTATTTTCTTTGTAAAACCATAAAATATTATTGAAAAGTAATTTACAAAAAAAATTTACACTTTTCCTGAGCAAGCAGTAACTGGGGATCCAGAAATTTGGTGCTTGATATGAAGACTTTAACTTTGCTTTCAGGTTCCATTGTAAATGGAAATTTTAGTCAAAGTTGTCTTTGCATGATATCCATGTTACAGACTTGATAGTGGGTATTAGAGAAGGGTTTTTTTTCCCTACTTGGGAACTTTGATGGCTGTTTTGCAATAAATTTTCAGAAGAAGGGACTTGGGGATTTATAAAATCCCTGTGTGCTTATAAAGACGGTTTTGCTTTGGGGGTGGGGGCACTGAAGTGTATGATTTGTCTTTCTTCTCTCAGATGTAAAGCACACCAACATCCTCCGCGGAATCCTTTCTTGGACTTCAGATTTTTTTTTGCCAGAAATATTCCAGACATTTCTTTCGATCTCGGGATTGTCACAAAAGACAGCATAATGGCAAATCACACAAGTTGTAACATCTCCCCTTCACAAAAGAACAGCTCCAGCATGCATAACTTACCAGCCCTGCGCTCAGGCAGCTATGCGCTGCAGTCACCACAAAGGGAGGGAGGGAGGGAGGGAGGGACGGGGAAAGTGCTTCTTGTCTTAATACGCAGATCATGCCTATTCATAAGGGGAAACGGGCTTTTTAAGAAGTGGCCACTTACAGGCTAGCCCTCGTAGAGGCAGGCAGAGACTCTCACAGCTGCATATGTCATCCGTGGTCATTTGGATTTCAGCAGGATTAAGCTGACTTCTGGCGAGACCTGTGACAGTCACGATTATTTCTCTTTATAAATGCTTCCTTGTATCCTTAAAATAATTATTCCATACATTTTTGACCTTTTCTTCTTGGACAAATACTGATCTTGCCCCTCGGTTTCTTTCTCGGGGCACGGAGTGACCGTGGCCCATTCTGCTGTGTCTGGCACACCTGCAGGGTGCAGGATGGCTCCTTGCCTCGCTTCCCACCAGGAACATGGGGACAATCCTGTCCATGCCCAGCAGCACCGGGGCGAGCGACGGGTGGCAGCAGGGGCCTGTATTCACTGTATCTGTTGGTGTCTTTAAAAGCGTGGTTTACTATGTCTACACTTCATTTGCCTCCTAGTTGCCCTTGCAAATATTTTTGTTGGGGAGATTTTGTTCCTGGAAAACTTGCTCTGGGCCTAAAGACAATTTGCCCAACAGTTGAATATTTTCATCTTGGTGAAGAAGGATACTTGGCATGTAAGGTGTGGAACGTAATCCCAAGGCAGGGTTGGATGGAGCATTTAGAAAAAGCCTAACCTCTATATTTTTATAAAGCCTCCCACTTCTGTAATATTTGAGCACCTCACAGACTTCAGTTTATTTATTCTCAGGGCATTCCTGTGAGATAAAAATACTCCCATTCTGTCAATGGTGAGCTGAACATAAAGACGGGCTGATCAAACTCCACAGGCTGTGGTTTGGTTCCGCGTGACAGTGTTACACAGGAACGTCTCTGCTAGTTTACCGAAAAATAAGCCAGTAACTAGACCGTGAGTTAACCACCCCAGCGGCAGGAAGGTGAGAAGTCATGTACTTGTGAGCCAAGTGCTGTTCTTCCTGTGAGGAAAGGCTGCTAGGAGATGAACAGGTAACCAGAAAAGCGTGATTTCATATCCCTGATATAGGGATAGGTCTTTTTCTCAGCCAGCTGCCCTGGTCTGAGCAACCTGACTCAGAACCAGGTTTCTACTTCATTGCTACGGCTGTTAGCATCTCTTCTTCACCCACCTTTTTCACCTCCCTCATCACAGCTTCTGGAGGCTGGGTTGTATTTCTGGTCCCAGTGGCAGATGTACAAAGTTTCACCTTTTTTTTTTTTCCCCTGGGACACCTGTTTATCCGGACCCTGGTTATCCAGGGCACTGTGTGAAGAAGAGCTAGGAGATGAGCTCTTAGCTGTAGACACAGAAAGTCCTTCAGTCATCTGTCGAGAAAAGTTGAGGGTTTTTTTACCTGTGGAAGAAAGGCAGGAAACATTCTGCAAAGCCCCCTTCTTCTTTTCCTTGTAGCAGAATTTTCTTTTCTTCCCTCAGGTAAGCCACATCCCTTTATATTTTAGCAAGCTCTATTTTTTAAGCTGTTTTCAATAGACATGTGCTTTACAGCATTTCGAAAGGAAAAGTGGGAAATACATCATCATGAAGATTGCAGACGTGCTAATTTTTGAAATGTTAGTCAAGCATCAGTAATGGAAGAGGGTGAATAATAACTTTATGGGCATTTTCTTTTGTCTTTGCCATACATGATGTAAAGTAAAGTTCAGAGAATTTGTTTGAAAGAATTCTTTCTGTCTTTTGATGCAGTGAGGGAGTGTAAAGCTTTTCTCAACAAAGTAACATCTCAAAGGGAACTCTGGTTGATGTGTACGTATTTATAAACACTAAGGCTGCAATTATCATAAACCTTATTAAATCACAGCAGCCTATTTGTTGTTCTCCAAGTATGGATATGGCCAGAACACATCAGTCAAAAAATTATAAAAAAATTCCAACCTAAAACTAACCCCTCGATTTTATGACCTAGAATTAGAGCATAGTCAGCAAGACATAATTTACCACTGTGATATAATTGCTGTGAAATGTAGTTTTTAATCAATGGGATAGCGAGATACGGATAAATTGTGTTCTGACTGGCAGTGTTACAGTCCCACTGCTCCATGATGAGCTGCTCCATAAATATGTTTTAAAAAATGTAAATGCCCGTCTGATAAGAAATCCTGAATATGGAAAGCCTTAACATAAAAGCAAGTCAACACACCAGAGGACAGAAGAAAATTACATGTAAGAAAAGAAGCAGTATTCTTGTTCTGATGGGATGCTTCCAGTTAGGGAAACAAAACAGCATAGATGATGTCTCCAACTTTGGAGTGGGATCTGTCGTTGTGCCAGGGTCTGTCCTTGCCCAGCTGGTCATAGGCTAAGGGCCAAAAGTGACGGGAGCCAACGTGAAATATATATCCACACCTAGGTATCTGAGACGGGTGTTCTTCTAGATGTGGGAGTCCAGCATGCTAATCCACACACGGAGATCTTGGTATCCAGGTCTTGTAAGAGTTACTTTTCACCTAGTTAGAGAAATACTATGAATGTTTTACTGTATGCTGCCAGCTGAAGGTCGTAAGGACTGCACTGATTTGCCACACAAGTTAAATAACACTGGTTGTATGGAAAGAGGGTTTTACTGTGCACACAAAGAAGAAAATGAATGCTATTTGTGTTTCCAAATTCCATGCTAGTAGAGAGTCAAGCTCCGTATTTTAATTAGATAACCAGTACATGGAAGTAGCACTGAAGACATTCTCCTCCTCTCTTGGCAGGCAACCTTGGTTTTATGGCTGGGGCTTTAATCTTCCACGAGGCCAAGCACTATTAGAGAAATGGAACCTTATTCCAGATGGAATAGATATTCTTATAACACATGGACCACCTCTCGGTAAGAAAATACTAGTGCTCTTAGCTGTGTATTTCAGATGATTATACAGTAACTGATGGCTCTCCTTAGACAGTGCAATCCGGACTTATAAAAGTCGAAAGTAACATCTGTACTGATTTCAGCAGCACCAGGACTTCAGCTCAGGTTTATGTTTCGTGGTTACCTATGCTCAATGGTAGGGAATTAAATAATGGCTTAAAAAATAAAGCCTTAACACATAAAGCATTAATAGGCTTTATAAATAAGCCAGGTCTAGTTTTCCTATGCATCCATCCACTCTGCCACTGGTGAAATTAGTAGATTTAAAGCATGGAGCCTGCTTGAAGAGAAATGCAGGATTGGGGTCTTACTTTTTTAGCACTGTCTTTCTCCTTCACTTGCAGTAGCATTCCCCTACCAACAAGTACCCAGAGTCTGTATTGTTCCTCGACGTGCTGACCTGGTGCATCTTCTGCCTTACAAACCCAAGTGCTGCCATTGTTTGCTTGTTCTTTGGACAGCATGGGTGAATTGCTTATCTTTAATACAATCTGGCAACACTAACAGACCAACAAGAGATAGTTTTGCATTTGTGTTTTACAAATATTAATATACATGATATAAAAACCAGGAGAGATTTCTTTTATTCCTAGATAATAGTGAAATTATCTGTGTTACGGAAATAATATAATGGCAGAAACTTGTCCAGATTCACTAAAGGCTTACGGCTTTTAACATGTTTTTCAACGTATTGGACGTATAGCAAGCTATATTTAATGCAACCATGTGTTTAATTCTCGCTAATTTAATAAATGGACACAATCGTGAAGCATGTATTTAAGTGTTCTGCTGAGTCTTACTGCGGAGGAGTGCTTTGTGTGAAATGAAGGCAGTTGGTTTCTTTAAATCTTTAGATTCCCCAATTTCCTGAAGCTAAAACCCTCTTGTCTTCCACCCTTTCTTCTCCTCTTTCAGAGCTTGGAGGAGAAAGTATATAAAGGGTTTGTGTTTTGTTGTTTTCTTTAGAAAGACATATTTGCATTCCACTGCTCATTAATCTTGGGGGAAATGGCTTCTTTGTGAGCATGGTTCCTCACAGTGAGGGCGTGTGTTTTGATACTTCACCTAAGTGGAGTCTCATGCCGTGCCGTAGACTGATTTTAATATGGACCTGTATTGTAAAAGTTGATGGCAGAAATTAATTGTTTAGACCTTGAGATACCAGCTCCAAACGGTTAGTACGGGGGATAATCGCTGTTAGGATCCAAGGCATGATGCTGGGTCTTTGAGACAGTTTTGTTTATAAGTCATATTTAAAACTTTTTCAGAAGTTTTTTCAGCACTTTTAAGGCCATTTTTAAAAACAGCTGATCAGCTGTAAAGAAATCCAACCTTCAGCTGATCCAAAGAATATCCCTGTATCTAGCACTTGAAATCCAGTGTTGGAAGGTGGGAGAGAGAGGTTTGCACCACCCAGCTTCTGTCACCTTCCTAACTGAGCCACCGGGCCCCTCCAGGCAGCCTCTGGGATCAGCAGAGGGAGGAGAACCTCTAGAGAGCACTGCAGAGCTGGCACTCAACAGGCATGCTTTCATAATAAATTTAACAGTAAATGTAATAATTGAGAAGTAGTTTAATAATTGTAGTAATTCTGAGGAAGAGCCGCCCATCTCCACTGACTGTAATGGGATAACGTGTATTCCCCCCATCTCCATGTCTCAGTATTTGTTCGCTTTTTTTTTAATTCTTAAGCTTCAACTGTCCTCCAAGGATTTTCTTTTTTAAAAGTTCCCGTTTCTTTGTCTTTTTCTTATTGATGCATTAATAGATGGCACAGGCACAGAACCCTCTGCCTGAGGGCATCAGCTGTTGGTCTCTGTGACACCCGTGGCAACAAATATATGACACTTCAAAAGAAATGAGCACTCTGCCTAACTTACAGAACCTCCTTATTGTGTATCTCTGTCCACAGACATTTTGGGAGACAGGATCCTCCTTGACCCTCCCAGGCAATTATTTTAACCAGAAAGCTGATTACTGTTGTTCTGATCTTGGACAGCATCACTAGAGCTGTTCCTAATGATCATAAATAGCAATCAGTGCTCTTGCAAATTCCTCTTTTTTCTCCAGCATGGCTGCCTAAATTCTGTCCATCATCCATTTTCTGTGCTGCTTTCTCATTCCCTCACTTCAAAAGAGTGCACATCCTCCTAAACTAATTAATACTACATTATTAGATAGATTTAAAATTGCCTGCATGATCTAGATGCAGAAGCACCATTAGGAGTTAATGGACTTTGTGTTTCTAAGTCAGTTAGGCACGTAAGAAAAATCTGAGTAATTTTTTTTTCTGTTCTAGAGTAGTGCTTTGGGATGAAACCAGGGCAGGGATACACAGGAGGTTTACACAGGATGAGAAAACAAAGGTTAAAACAGCTATTATTGACCATTTTATTAGTAACCTGTTTATTATTAATAAAAACATGCCATATATTTCATAGCTTATGAAATACAGTATTCATGATTATGGGATCAGTGCTAATGCTCATTTCTATATGGGCATATTTTTGTTACTTTTATGTATAGTATAACTTTTAAACTCTTTTCCTGATTCCTAAAGATCTGCATTTATGATTCTTCTATTTCTCTTCAAAAAGTTCACTGTTCTTTTCTTTGTTTGTTTTTAATTTAATTTCACCTTTAAGTCTTCATTTGTAGCTGTCTGCTTGATTGTCTATGACAAAGATTTATACTTTCCTGACAGCTGCAGAAACCTGTTTCAAGTAACCAAACATTAAAAAACCCCTAAGATGAACTCTAATTGTTAGCTAGGTGTAATCAATTATTCTTAGTTTGTGTAGTCAGGTGTACATAATAAGCTGCAAACATATGGGAAAGCTTCAGAAGGGTGATAATGCATGTAAACAAAAACATGTTCAACATAAATAATGCTTAATTTAATGGAGAAGTTAATTTTATGGATTTTTGTTTGTGAAGTTTTTGAAGTGGAAATACTTTTGGCTTTATGTTCACCACAGACATTTTGACAATTAACTGTTTCAAATCATTAAAGTAACAAAACCTATGGTTATAACACGTTTGCTCTGAAAAAAGCATGACTGGATTCCAGAGGAGTTGCTGGCCGCACTTTGACATCTTAAATATGTATTTCCTACAGTGAATTTTGACCTGCGTCGGGTACCAAGAGCGGCTGGTAAAATCAATGACCAGAACTGAGCATTGCTCTGCTCTGTCTGTAATTCAGCGGGGCTTTCTCTTTGTACATCCCCCCGACAGGAGCCAAGCAGTGTCTTCAGAGGCGTCTGAATGAATTAGGAGTCTATGGCCATTATCAGAACTTCCTCTTTTTGATGCTTCGGATGCCACATTCCCAACTCATCTCTGAAAATTGGACTTCGCTCTCAGAGTAACCATGATACAAGGGCAAATTTTTACTGTTTTCATAAATCCCCACAGTATACTGAGCCCAGTTTTCAAGCGCTGGCATCTAAAGGGGTATTTCTCAATGTGTGAATCTACCCTGAAGCTCTAGCAAATCTGAGAGCTTTTCCAAGAGCTTGAATACCACAGTTCTGGTCTTTTAAGCCAGTTGGTTAGCTGCTATTTAGCCATGCTTGAGTGGACATCAAAAGTAAACATATGAAAACTAGGTCCAGTCTCTGTACCTCTCTGGCTGACTACCGTTTTCTCAAAGGCACAATATATTCACTCTGTTGCAGCCATCTAAGAGATGCAAAGCTATGACAGGCACACAGTGAAAGTACCAGAACAACTAAAGAAAACCAGAATGATTATATCTTTTAGGTTTCCAAATTTGAGCCTGATGAAAATGGCAGAACAGTAGAAAGAAAACAAGATTGGTTATTGCACACCCTCTAATACAACAACATCCTCCTTACACTACTACTTTGAAGAAAACACGAGATTCAGTTGGCAGTAAGCATCCCCCTGCAGTATGTTTTTAGACATATAAGCAAGTTGGTGTACATTTTTGTCTGTATTCATAAAAAATGCATTTTTATACAAATTTCATGCAAGTAAATATAGCACTTACTTAAAAATATCTACTGTGGGCTGAGTTTCTCTTCCTATCTGAGGACCATAGATTTCGGCTAGTGGGGCTTGCTGGGTCATGAAGTGCTTAAACCAGTTTTACTTGAGGATGTTGTTTTTAGGCATGCTGTGGGTTCCTCACCTGAGTTCCACTACTGTAAGATTCAATGCAATAACAATATAGTTTTATTATTAGCAACACAGATTCCATTGCATCAGATAAAGTGTGCAATTTTAAAAAATAGATCCCAGGACTAGAATGAAATGTTGATTTAGATTCTTTGGACATAGTGCTCTTTACACCTCTCTCTCTTAAAGGAAGAAGAACAGATGAAGCATTGAGTTTTCCCATTAACAGCAGTGCAAAAATGTTTTAATTGCAGTGATTTTTTTTTCCTTGGACAAACAACTGGCAAGAGTTATCATAGTCCTTTTTCTTTGGATGAGCTTTTATTGTTTTTCTCAAGTATTTTTTCCTTCCTTCCTCTTCTACTTACCAAGGCAAACACTGTTTTTTCCATGTCAATTCTTCTATGGCTGCTTATGAAAAGCCACGAGACATGAAATCTCAGAAATAACTGTATAGCAGTACAGCTTTGCAGATAACCTGTCTTCTTTTAAAGGTTTCCTTTCTTTTCCAAAGGTTTTCTAGACTGGGTTCCTAAGAAAATGCAGCGGGTAGGATGTGTTGAGCTGCTGAACACAGTCCAGAGACGAATACAGCCAAGGCTTCATGTTTTTGGACATATCCATGAAGGTCAGAACACATTTCTTTCTATATATATTTAAAAACCACAAACACAGAAGTTGTCTGGTTTAACTAGCATTTTCAAACTTGAATGTCTGAAATGAAGCACTTATGGAATTCAGATACTTATTCAGCCACGTATATAGAGATGAAAATGGCTGATAACTCACGTTTTAATATTTGTACTTCAGCTTCTCTTTCAGTTTCTACATCTATAAAACACGGTGATGCCTCCTTCACAGAGAGGATTACTGTGAATTTTAAAATAAGAACATGAGTCCAGTAGTTACAGAAAGTAACTAAATATTAGGATTGATGGATTGTATTTTCCTCTGCTGAATCTTTGTGACTTAAGATAATTCAATAGGACAAGAGGAAATGGCCGCAAGTTGCAAGACTGGGTATTAGGAAAAACTTCACTGAAAGGATTGTCAGACATTAGAACAGGCTGCCCAGGAAGGTGGTTGAGTCACCATCCCTGGAGGTATTTAAAAGACGTGTGGATAAGGCGCTTAGGGACATGGTTTAGTGGTGGACTTAGCATGGTTAGGTTTATGGTTGGACTTGGTGATCTTAAATTTTCCAACCTAAATGATTCTATGATTTTATGTAAGCTCTTTGCGTCTCAGTTTCTGTGTTTGTAAAATGGGTAAGAATGCTTTGGGCGTTGCTTCTAAGGCTTAATCTTCAAGATTGTACAATAAAGGTTCTCTCCCCATCATTGCATATATGAAGTTAAAATCAAGAGGGATGTCACGACTGACTTGTGTGGAAGTTCAAGATACTTATTCATGTATTTATTTGCTTTGGCAAGGGAAAAATTTTGTACCCAGACAAAACAAAGCGATTCTTTTGACTATTTGATTTTTAACTGGAAAAACATTAGTTCCTTTCACATAAATCAGTAAATGGTGACAAATACGCTCCACTGAACTCAGTGACAGTAGGATTTCATCTCCAGGCAAAGGGAAAGGTAGATGCTGTCTGCTATAGAGAAGTCTCTCCTGTTCACATATGGCAGCAAGACTTCAAGCAGTGCCCCTACCAAAAGAAACCACTGGGCTGTGCCGAAATGTACCATTGGCATGTAAGCGTGTATTATCAGCTGCTTAGTTCTTGGCAATGTTAACTTACTGGCAGGAAAAAGTGCTCCACAACGGCCAGTTTTCTGCTTCTGGGACTGCTCCAGCCTTCGAAGGGTATCTGTGGGTCTCACCAGTGTAGAAATGAACAAATGGAAAAACTGGAGTAGCTGGCACTCAGATATTTCTGTTTTGGTGAAGAATTATTACCCTTCCCAAGAAATCCCACTCTGACTTGCTGCTGGGCGCTTTCACCATGCTAGGTTAGGAGTGACATTGGTGAGAGGGGTGCTGGTGTAAAATCGATGGAGAAGACATTCAGATCATTATTTTACATCTCAGGGATTAAGTCCAATCTCCTCATGCGGCTCATCTGCATTGACCTGTTAATGCCTAGTTAATGTCCAAGGTGCTACTACATCACAGAGTAAACAAACAACTCATAGACAGCATTTTTTCCTAACCCTTTGCTATTATAGCAGTCTTTAAGATTCCATACAAGAGAGCTGGTGAATACAGTTCAAACTCACTGTCTTTTCAGAAATCATAAGCCAAGTGGGTTGTGGGGGATACAAGCAAACACTTAGCAAGCCGTGAACCTTCAGGCAGGTAAAAAAAATCACATCTGCTAAGACCAAGCCCAACTTTGGCTCCCAAGGGAAAAGAATGGCACCTCCACAGAATGGTAAATCTTGTGAATTCATACAGTTGGCACAGTAGGTATCAGAACACAGAAACAAGGTACTCTTCTTGTTAACTATCATAATTTAGAGAAAACAAATGGGGAACTGCATAGCCTGTTTTGCAGTGGGATGCTAAATCTCTGCAGAGGAGAATTCCCATTGCAGACAGCCTGTGCAAATGAAGCTGCTCTTTGTAGAGAGAATGCATGATTTGAACAGATGAGTTCCTCCCCTGACTGAGCATAGCTACATCTGCAGCAGTCATTTACTGAACATCCGGGAGGAAGAGATGCTTAGAAGAGATGTTTCTTCCCTATTCCCCCTCTGCACTGCTGTCTCTGCCAAAAAATACCTCTACACATGGGCTTGCTGCTGATCGACCCATGGAAGTGACAAGCAGCATGGCAGGGACTCCAGCTAAAATCCTGATTTGCCCATTACAGCCAGTACTTGGCTGAGGTCGTGGCCCAGAAAACTCTGTTGGCAGTAGGGTAGGAGTGAAAACTGTAGCATTAGGCATCTTCCAGCAAAAAGAGCGTATTAGCAAGCTGATTCTGTTCTCTCCAAACGTGTAGCTGAGGAGACAGAAAGTCCCAGCAGCAATGCTTACTGTCCTCTGTGCAGTTTGTGTTTTACACAGAACAATTGTTCTGTGGCAAACAGCAAATGATTTAAAGAAATGTCTGTGACAGGAACCTGACAGAGTTTTCTTCCCTCCCTAGTCCCTAATTATAGTGTGGTTTTTCCATGGGGAGTCCAGGAGGCCCTGCATTATTCAGGGTATTTTAAGGAACAAAAAAGAAAGGAATTTAGCTACTGTTTCTTTGTTTGTAAATTATGCAACTATCAATGCTTCTGTAAGACATGAAATTGCACTCAGAAAAATTGTGGGATCCTAGGTCTCTAGCATTTGAATAGCTGGAATTCAGTGTATGTAGCAACGAATAGGTTTCGCTATTAAATTCATTAATGGTGAGATTGAATCTTAGTACAAATGCTTTCTACTGGGTGATTTCCCCCAAATCATATGTTTCTGGTTGTGAATGCATTTCTTCATATTGATCATAATATTTCAATGCAAGTTTCCATCATTAAGCTTTTAGTTTTAGTGTAATCAAGCTTATTTTTTTCCTAGTCATTCATGAAAAGATTTTTGACAATGGAGAGTGTGTCTACTTTTTCATAACACTAGGGCAGTTAGAGGGCTTCTTCACTCTCTGAAACAGCATTTCACTGTATTTCTAGAGGCATTAAAGCAGGAAGTTTGATTTTATGCAGATTTACTTCTGGAATTGTTTGGCTTGGGTGTCTAGTCAGACATGAGATGTAGTTAAAGCTTTTTTGCCACTGGTGAGTCATACAGAAGGGTGTTTTCTTCCATGGAAATACTGCGGTGTCTTAGGGTGTGAATTCACCTTGTCTGTCAGGGAATGCATTAATAAAGCCATTTCTTCTCTGCCTGGCCAGGCATTTTAGTGTCTTTCCCTCAAATTTGATTGAAATTGGTCAACATGTTCAAACACATGGGAAGAAGAGGTTCCTATTAGACAAATCCCGCCCACGTGCAAATGCACACATACTCCCCGTAGTCAGGCAATGCTTTTTCTTCATTGGGTGCTTAAAAGATATACAACCCAGGACAAAAAAAGAGGTGGAAAGATGAAAATTGCCTAAAGTTTGCTGCACTGATGACTGCAAACCTAAATGATCAGAAGTATGGTTTTTTCAATGCTGTAATTGCCTAAGCTCTGTCTTCTCATCCTTTCCAAAACTGAGAAGGTTTTAAGAAAAAAGCTTTGCAGAGAAAAATGTCTGTCTTTCCAAGGAGGTTTGGCTAGCTGGCTGCCAGAGATTATAGCCACTAGCTAGTAAATAAGGGTCCATTTTGCTTTTCTTAGACAATTGAAAAGATGACAAAAAGTTCTGCTGTAGGACAAAGATGGTATTAATTCAGGAGACCTTTAAGTTTTGCACGAAAGGAATTTTTAAATTCCTTCTGCATAATAAATGTGGCACTTATCGTTGTGTGATAAAGGTGAATGATTAAAAAAAAAAGACAATAATAATGAATAATGAGAGTAACCAGTTTTTCTTTCTTCGTAGGTTATGGTGTCATGGCTGATGGAACGACTACCTATGTGAATGCATCTGTGTGCACTGTGAATTACCAGCCACTTAATCCACCTATAGTTATTGACTTACCTACTCCAAGGAACACATGATTATAATGAGGATTTAAAGTTGTGCCCAACATATTAGCAACTTTATATTGCTGTCTGAGAATCCCAATAGGGAACCATTCAACAAAAAAGCAAAAACCTTCTTCTTTTTTCCCTGCTAGCTCTTCACAGATAAATTTTGAGTGACAAAAGTGGATGAGGAACAAAGACATTTTGGTGCCAGAAACAGATTAAAGACTTCAACATTTCACCATTAAAATATTTGTGAACACAGAAAAGTGAATGCATTCCACATATATATATATACATATACATATATATATCTCTCAAGTAGGGACTTTTGTATATACCGTACATTATATTGAACTTCTTATTAAAAGAACAATGTCTTTCAAAGGAGTGTTTCTTTAAGAAAGTTTGCAGTTTAAACTTAAGTGTTTAGACTAGGATTTCCTCATTTCAGATGTTTCCCAGTGAGCTCTTGGTAAAAGAAAAATGATGGTAAAGATGTTTTCCCTTAATTAACATGGCAAATATAAAAGACGGTGCATGAATGACCAGTCACAGGAGGAAAGCTATTACTTCAAGTCCTCCAGGTCTAAGTCTTTGCATCTATTCAAAACCAATGCAATAGAGGCCCTAATTCACTGTACTGAAATGAAGTTTTACTACATCTGGCATTACAGATGGTAAGGGAAATGGTGCATATTGCCAGCATGCTGTAAACGACTCAACATTCAAGAAGGGAGACTGTGTTAAGTGCAGTATAAACTCAGGAATTTGTAACCTGGCCTCGCCTGTGAAAAAAAGGATGACATTTCCCTTAAAAAAAAAAAAGAAGAAAAAATATAACTGTTTTCATATGGTAAGGCGATATGTGATTGTATGTAAAAAGCAAAAAAAAACCCACAAAAACCCCACCCAATGTTCAGTAGTGGTATTTTAAATAAAACCCACTGGAACTATTTGTTTAGAACCTGTTAATGGGACATGCAGCCAATGATGAGATCACTGGTTTGAATTTGGCCCAAGTCAGAAGTGATTAAATGTCATTGTGATAATTTTGTCCTTGGGGAACGCTATGAATGTCAAGGGGAAGGGGTCGTTGTCCCAAGGTGGAGTTTGGGCATTCACTTTTGGGTAGCTATGTAGTAGCGTAAGTGCGATGAGTGACGAGTACACGCCAATGAGTACAGAGCAGGGTCACCTCAAAAAACCTGTCCTCGTTGTTTGCCCGTTCATGGACACTGCTGTGAGAGGCCCAAGACAAATCCATCAACCGAGTTGAAATCCATCTGTCGTGTTGCATGTGACGCCAGGCAAAGCAGGGGACGTGTCAGGAGCTGGTTGGGATGGCCAACGCTAGTACTACCCATGCAGCTTTCCTGCAGGTTCACAGGTGTTGGAAGCTGCTGGGATTTCCGTCCCGTCCTAGGCAGAAGCTTGAGAATTGATTACAAACCCACCAAAAAAAAAGTGCTTCAAACGTGCCCTACAAGAAAAGGGTTTCTGCCTTGAACTAATAAACTTCTCCATGCTCAAAGAGCAGCCTTTTTGCCTTGATGGAGATAATGTAACTGCTGTATTCTGAACGTGGAGATCCTGAATTTGGGGCTGATGGCATCTAGACATTAATGTTGTTCGCACACATTGGGCAGATCATCGCACTACCCATACAGGGTTGTGAGCAGGTCTGTGCATAGCCCACATCTGCACATACGCAGTGGATAATTGTGTATGTTACTTTTTGCCTGATACATGGATGTAAATGTGAGCTTCACGTAGCGGCTGCATGTACATTATATGCATACACAATTTAAAATACCTGTGTCGCAAAACCAGGCTGTGTCAGCCTCAGCCTCAACTCTAAGCGAGGTAGGCAGAAACATTGCATTTCACTGGCTTCCCACGGGCAGCAGCTCTTCCAACTGCTGCTGGGAGCAGTGATATTCGAGTCCAGTCACTAACTTGTGCTGGGGACCCACCAGAAACCACCAGACCACCAGAAAACATGACAAGTCACGGCTGTGTCATTTCTTGTAAGCTGTTGGGTGACTTGAGTCTAAACTAATGTGCTGCTTTTTCCTGAAATGAAACCCAGAACAATTGTCAGTGTCCTGCAACTGTTTTTTGGGTGAGTAGTTGGCAAGCTCATGAGCATTCTGCCATGCATTCAGATGGGGCCAGAAATTGCAGTATCAGCTCCTAAATCAGCAAGTACTGAAATTCGTAGTTGAATATGAACTCCCGCCATCACTGGGAAGATGAGCAATAGAGTGTCGTTAGAATAAAAGTGTCGTAGCTAGTCACAATTCAAGTGGTTTGAAACAAATGGGGCAGGAAATTGGCTGTATGTTAAAGAAGTCCAAAATGTTTACATTCACTCATGGCACTGAAGAGACTAAAATATTAAAGTGGGGGGAAGAGGTCCTTTTATTAGCCTCAACAAAATTTCTATGTCGACCATAAACTATTCTCTTAAAAATAATTTTTCCTAAGGTATCTTCAAAATACTGTGTATTTTTATGTGAAAAGGATACGAAAGCAGCTGTTACTTCAAAATATCATTTAAAGTACTTGAGGTATGAAAGCCTAAAGGTTATTTAATCATTTTGGCATAACTTGATTGTTGTTGTAATTTTTGGTCAAGCATGTTAGACAAATAAAGTCTTAAAAAAAAAACAACAAAAAATTAAGGCCTCTTTATATCCACCTCATGCATTCAGCTCCGTGTGGGAAAGGCTGCCTGTCTTCTCCAGGTGTAGGAGCCAGCCTGTGGGACATGGAAGTTGTTACCGTGACGGGCTGCGGATCGGCTGGGGGGGCAGCTGGCAGAGGCGCGGGGGGCGATGGGCAGAAGGTGCCCTGCTCCCTCTGCTAGCTTCAGGCCGCCACATCTCCTGCAGAAGGTAGCAAGCTGGAAGTTGAGGTTGCAGAGGGGAAAACGGCAACCACTTCCTCTAACTGATGGGTTTTGGTGGGGGAATACGCCAGATGTGCCTGCGAGGCAGGGAAAAGCTAACGTGAGCGAGTGCTGCAACGGAGCTGTGAAGCAGTTGGGAACTGGGACGCCATCCTCTGGGAATGGGCAGCAGTCGGGGGAAGGATGGTTCGTGCTCTGAGTTGAGTGTAAGGACACGAACTTCACAGAGAGGGAGATGAAGGTGAGGTGACTCTTATTTTTATTTTAACTTTGTGGCCACAGTCAAGGCCTGGGCTTCTTGCCTCAAATCTGATCTAACTCAGATTAGGGAGGCCACAAAAAGGAAGGTTTCCACAAATGCGGTTTTGCAATTGTCGGCTCTGTTTAAATTCACGGATGCTCTCTCAAGTCATTTCCCGCCCCACCTCCCCACTGCTGACCTTCACTGATATTTATCCAGGTAGCATCGCTCCCGAAGGTGTACTGATGTGTATCACTAATACGTGCGTTCCCATCACCAGGCAGAACTGTTACCGAGATTAATTTCAGTTCATTTCGATGACGAATAGGGGAGATATCCCTGCATGTCAATGAAAAAAAAGACAAGATTTTACTTCCCTCAGTCACATATGGCTGAGGATGTGAGATGTTCCTTGGCTACAAGGAACGAGCGAGCTGGGACTCGGTACTCGCCTGAGCAGCTGCCTTTTCCCAGGCAGCCCCCACCCACCGCAGCTGCACCCCGGCCTGCGGAACGGGGTTTAGGCTTTCAGACTATGCTATTTGGTAGCCCCTGAAGCCGGAGACCCCAAAACTACGACAGTCTTCAAGGAGGTCGCTGCAGGGAGCGAGGCTGGTGGCAGCAGCATGCCCTGCCGGGTGCTCCGCCAGCGAGGTGGCTGTGGGGAGGGAAGGTGAAAGTCCCCATCTCGGGGCGATGCACAGGGACAGAGCGGGTGGGAAGGTGCTCGGGCCATGCTGCGGGAGGGAGCCAGAGGGGATCAGGAGAAGCAGTTCGTCTTCTTCAGTCGCTGATTGGCACCAATAGTTGATGTAAATGCTTCAGAGGAAGGAGGAATAAGACATTCCCTGAAAGGCAATTTTTGGACTAATCTGCCCATGGGGATCTTTGCCCCCCTCCCATTTATTCTTGCTTGTATGAGAATTTCTCTCTTAAAACCCCATATTATTGCTCACTGCTAATGTAACTCACATATAGCAAATATAACCGCAAATGTTCTTTTCTTTCAGGTACATTCCTGCCCCTTTCTTGAAAGTCTCTCTGCATCTGCGGTTTTAGCGATATTTTGGAACAGTGAGCTCCCCGGGTGATTGTGCACAGTGCATTAGAACAACAGCATTTCGCTTATCCTTGTACGTGTGCTGCCGTTCGGGTTTATTGACTGTCCCTTTGTTCTCTTTTTATGCAAAAAGTATAAATAGGAGTACTTATATGTACCTTCCTTGTGCCATTTGTTATTTTGTATACTGCCATTATGTTGCTTTTTACTCACTTTGTCTAGAAATTAAAATAATTTAAATTCTAGCTAGACACTACTTCTAACCCTCTTAGTCTTCCATCTCAGAAACACTCCCCTCCTCTCTTTTTAATGTGTCCTTTAGGAGTTGGTGAGAGGCAGCGATGCCAGAAGAGGACCTCCTCTTCCTTCCTGTCTGAGCATTTGGACACAGTTCCCTGCGACTCTCTCTCCTGATCTTTATCCAATTCTGTTCTTCGTTTGTTTAGGATTTTGGGGGTAATAACGTATATATGCAGCCCTCGGAGGAGGACTATGGTGAGCTGCCCATGGCTCTAGCTGGGTTTTCTCTTTGAGAGGTGACAGCTGATCTGGACTTCCCTGGTTTTCACAACCATCACCCCCTTCCTCCCAGGGAGCCCTGCCCAGGCTGCATCCATGGGGGAAGAATCCTTTTCCCCCGCTCTGGCCTGTTCCCCCGGCTTTGGTGGTGCTCTTGGCAATCCTTGTCACCCCCAATCAGGTTGTGCTGTCGGGGGCACCTCGTCTGCCATGTGTGGTGAGCAGCCCCAGAGCTGGGGGTGCTGCTGGGTGGGGTATGGAGCCATGTGGCATTTGCCTGGTCCTCATCCTGCTTTTGGGGCTTTTGTTTCTTGGCTAGTGCCTAACCCACGACCCTTCTTTGCCTCTCCAGAATAGCTCTCTCACAAAGGTCTTTATCAAAACCTTTGCAAGTGTCCACACCAATTATATCGGAGTATCTTTTCTTGCCAGGACTTTGATGTACAAAAAGATTTCAAACAGATTAAAGGAACAGGCTTTTCTCTTCCACAAACCGGTCGGCTTTGTTTCCCCCCCGCCCAGTGAAGTGTATTGCCCCTCTAGAGCACGATGGGCTAAAACCGAGCAGAGTAATTAATCTCGTTACCTGCCACCAGGCCAGCGCACAACATGCACTCGGAATCTTGCCGTTTGCTCCGACTCAGTGCAATCCGGGCCTGATTAGCAGACAAATCACTTCCCGCCACCGGAGAAGAGAGCTGGAGCGAACCCAGTAGTGTGGCTGCTTCTTCCGTGGTTTTGCCCGGGGAGCACCGCTGCACGGTGAGGTTGTGCTGCCGGCTCGCAGCAAGCCTCAGGGGAGCGGGGGGACAGCCATAGGCAACAACGACCCAGACGGGTTTCCCTTTTCGCTTATTCTCATTACACTTTTCTTTTAATGCTTTCTGCTTTCTGGATGGGATGAGCAGCTTGGGGAGGGCCAGATGGGAAAATGCTGGATGCTATAAACATGCTGCAATGGCTTACGGTAGCGTTAAACTGCAAAATCAGGGTAAGGAAAATGCTCTGCCCCACCAGCTGAGCCACCCAATACCCAGGAAAGGCAGGGCAGAGTCGAAGGTGACATTGAAGTGCCCTCCCACCAGCTCAGCCCCAACTCCCCCTTTCCCACCACCATTGGAGCCAGGGCGCGGGCTCACTGCCGGTCCGGGCTGGACGCGGGGCTGGTCCCACTCCCTGATGAGTGCAGATAGGGAATATAAGAGGCTCTTGGGGTTGGTGGTACGACCCTTTCCACAGAGGCCTCCGGAGCGGTGGGAAGGAGTCACAGAGGGTCCTGGGGTACCTTCCCCCAACAAGTGCCCCCTTGTTTGTGGGGGAACAGCTGGGGACACCGCAGCGTGTGCCCCGGCAGGGACTCTTCTTGCAGGTGCATGGGGACCGAAGCCAATGGCGTGGGATAGGTGACTCCGTCTGCACCTCTGCACGGCGCAGAGCTAGGTGGCCCCAGTGACGTGTGCTGTGGATTTCGGAGAGAGGCTTGCCCCTGTCCTTTTGGGTTTCCATTTCAGCCTGCCCCTCCACCGAGACACAAGGGACGTGAAGAAGCGATGGTCGGGTTCCCAGCTGCACGGTGCTGCGCCTCGCCTCCATCGTGCTGACGGAGGGCTTTGTGCAGGCAGAAATACTCTCATCTGCGTGGTGTAATAACCCACCCTGGCAGGCTGCTGCTGCTGCTGCAGTGGGAAATTCCATAGCCTCCTCCAAACTTTACCTCCCACCATAATCGCCTGGGCCAAATTTTCTAGAAATAATGAAGTTATGCAGGATAAAGCAATTTAAGTGGAGTGGGCAATTAAACCCGTATTTATATTTCTTCTACTGTTTTATAAGGCTGTTGCACAGTACAGCCATTCTGATTGCATCTGTTACCTGCTATTTTAAAATGAAGGGAGAGCTGCTTCACACAGACGTGTGTCGGCTGCCGATTACCTTTCCTTTGTCACTGACTCCTCCGCTTCCTACAGTCGGTCCTGTCAGTCCCTGCCACTTCATGCCACTCGTGGTGGGGCTCCCAGAGCAGCTTCTTGCCATGGGCACCCCCACTCTGGATACCTCTATGGTCTCCCCAGGGATGATGTGTGAGCCTTAACCCATCCTGGTCTTGGTTTTGAGCCCACAGACAAATCCCACTGCCTTCCCCAGCAGCGCCAGTTCCAAGGACCTGCAACAAGCCGAGAGCGGTGTAGGACATGGGGGCAGGTCCTTCTGCTTGGGGTGAGCCTAGGGACATCTCCCAGCATCACCCTGAGTCTCTCCAGGTGAGTGGGTACCCCGCTACGGGGCGGGTTCACTCTGTGGCAAGGGAAGAGCCCTGCTCCGTTGGGTACAAATGCCAACACCAGACAGAGCAAAGGCGGCTCCTCACCAGGGCAGCCAAGCTGAAGCACAGCAGAGCAGGGCAGGCTTCCAGAGATGTGTGCCCAGCAGGGTTCCCCAGCCTCCCGGCACTGGGATCCCGTCCGATTGGGAAAGTGCAAAGGTTTGGCACCACCGTAATCTCATGGTCTGCCCGTGACACTCTGATGGGGATTTCCACCCCTCATTCACGTGCCATGCAGCACCTCTGCCCTAGCTTGCAGTCCTCTGTAGCCACGTACACAGGAAAAACAAAGCCGCTGTGAAGCTACCAAGGAGTCAAGTGAAGTAACTGCTTCGAACATGCCGCCCCATCGTTTCAGCCGATGCCCTCTGGGTTTTGTGCTGGGCAAGCTGGAGAGCGATGGTTTACCCACACACATTCAAAAGCACCTTCTTTCCCCACCTGTTATGCTTGTAACACAGTGTGTTCATAATTATGTTTATTGCTTGTTCAGAAAGAAATAATAGCTCCGAAGTGTTACCTATTGGGTTCGTTTCTGCGGCTGCCCATAACAATAATTAATCATACGTACTAACATGCGGTCAAGAGACTTGTCAAAACTGGAGCTCTCGAGCAGTAAACAGAGCTCACGCAATTAGCAGTCCCTGCTCTGAAAACGCTTGGATTGATTCATTGTTCCTCCCAACACCTAAGAAAGTCAGGGAAGTGATAAATCATGAAAATACAGACAAGGCACTCAGCAAACTATGATGAAGACACTTCATCAGCTGCCTTCAGCTCTGTGTCAGTGCGTTGCGCTAGAGTTGACGCTGGCTGAGCGGGGTGCACGGCAGCTGTAACCAGTGAGCGCCCACTAACACTGCACTAAACTTGAAAATACTATGCTCTCTTCTAAGTTAAAAGTAGAGGATTTCTTAATTGCTTTTAATTCACCTGCTACCGAGCATATGCCATCTCTTAAAATAAAGATATATGAATTTTTAGTGCACAGATTTTAATCTAAAGTGTAGGACCTTCTCTGCTGAGCCCCCAAGGTTGGGTAGACCAGAGGGGCAAAGGGTGCAGCTGCCTTTGCTGGTCAGGAAAGGGTCCTTCCACCCCTCCACGAGCTCAGGATGCTGCAGCGTGAGACACTCGGCTCTCCTGGATCCTGGGCGTGCTTTGTTAAAGCAGCTCCTTTTAACTTGCAAAGAAAAATCAACATTTGCTAAAGGAATAAAAGAAAAAAGGACAACAGCAGCAGAAGAGGAACGGTTTCTCCAACCTTTGAAGCTGGTGTTATCTATTAAAAACAACAAAAGGAACTCAAAGCCAGGAGATGGGAAGCAACAAAATGTATAAAAGCAAATGACTTGAATGGGGCTCTCAGAAGTGATGGTGATGTTTCGTCCTCCCTATTGGCTTCATTTCTGTTTCTGAGCAAAAAAGGAGAGTGTCCTTTAAAGAACAGTGTTGTCTTGGTAGTCTCCGCACTGGTGTTAATAACAGCAGTTGTGTTCTGCAATTGTGCTGTTGGTCTAAAAATCGTCAGGAAATCACAGCTCACATGTAGAGTTGAAATAGGAAGGCGGTATGTTGCTTTTTAATTTTTTTATTTTTAAATAAAGGAAAAAAAGACAGCTTTTACTCTTTAGAAATTCCTTATAGATGTAAAAGGCAGTTACTTCTCTTGCCTCCTCGGTGGCTTCACAGTGTCTTTTCCTTTCCTGCGTACGTGGCTACAGAGGACTGCAAAGCCGTTCCCACAAGAAGAGGGTGCTGATACCAGTGGGAGTGCAGAGCTGAGCTGAATCCGTGCAAGACTGTGCCAGAAGCCCAAGGTCCGTTGAATCTGGAAACCAACTTACTCTGTGAGGAGCAAAATGACCCAAGTCTGGTTTCCGAGTCGCTCAGGTTGGAGGAATTCTGGCGGTACCCAGCCCAACCTCCCGCTCGGAGCCTGTCCAGGCAGGTGGGCTGCTCAGGGCTCCGCCGGCCGAGTTTTGAGTCTCTCCAAAGATGGAGAGCTCATCACCCCTCTGGGCATCTGTGCAGGTGCTTGACCACACACATGGTGTAAAAAGCTCCTCCTTACGGAAGGGAAAGCTCGTGTTCTGCGTTCCTAAGGGAACCCACCTGCACTGCTCCCCGTCCCCAGTGCCTCCCAGCCCACGTGGCCATGCAGTGATGTCTTTCTCGGTGACATCCTGTGCGGTGGCTGGCTCAGAGCTGGCACGTGGCCTCCAGGCAGCCGGCACGTCCGTCTGGCTGCCCCAGCCACTCCAAAACATAATGTACGTGGGGAGCCACAGCAAAACCCTGGAGCCTCCTGCTTTTCTTTCTTGTGCTCTGATGTCTTCAGTGCAACAACTTGATTTGCTTCGGTTGTTTTGGGAGAGTAGAAAGCAAACCTGCTCTGAAGAAATACGTGCTGGAAAATGTCTTGGTCCTATTGAAGTCAGCAGAAGTATGAGCACTGACCTCAGCAAAATGAGCATCTAAATAAGTTTGAGCCAAGAGCATCCTAATATGACCACACCCTAAGGCTTATGCAGTTTTTCAGAACGTTTTCAAGAGCAGCCATGTTTATCTCCGCACGGTGCCCTTTTCTAGCTGAGCTGGAGTCAGTGAGAAAGATACCCTCCGTGCTGGACCTTCACTTCACCTGGCCACATGAGAGCAGCCTCCTTTCCAGGGGAAGCACTCTGATCGGGTTTTGATGAAAGATTGTGCTCATTATGCCTGAATTTACAACCCACTTGCACTTTATTTTTGTGACTGTTTTCCAAGGGATATTTCAGCTTTTCAAGGGAATACATCTGCAAAGCAGAACAGCTCATCAGCAGGGCGCAGATACATGCCCCGGCATCACTGCAGTTTTATCCCTGTAGGAGTCAGACACTTGGCGTGCCGGGCTATGCAGTTATTTGCAAACTGTGGGGGTTTGGTTCAGGTTTAGCTGGGATATGAGACTTCAAATGCAGGAACTTGAGCTATAGCAAGCAAGAAGGTTTGTGCTTTGGGGAAGGATTTTTCTTTAGAAGTTTTTCAACTGATGATTGTCTTTGATAAGTAAATATGGTGCACAGCCTTTACTATTTTCACAAGACAAGTCTAAGAAATTTTGTATACTGGGACAGTGAAATGCAGAGAGCATCCCTGCACTGGGTACCGGGAAGAAGCAGAAAAGGACAAAATGAGGGAGGCAGATTGACTCCCGTTGCATGGAGAAGAGGAAGAAGCATTCTCCAAGGGAAAGGCTGACACCAGAGTGATGAACTGACACAAAGAGTCACAGCACAAAGGATGACACTTCATGAAATCAGAAGTCACTGCTGCACTGATTCATGATCCAGCTTAGTAAAAATTACATTCCAAAAGGTGCTGAGGGAGAGGGATGTCTGAGGTATCCTCTTGGAGGAAAATGAAGGAAATCAGAAGATGCAAGGACCTGACAGTGAAAATGCTGCTTAACTAGGAGGTATAAGTTGAAGAATTTGGGCTTCTAGGATACCAGAACAACTGCACAGTTTGGAAGAGCTCCGCTTCTGCAGAAGACCAGGCTGGCTGGAGCTGTAAGGAGGGGTTTCAATTAACAGAAGTGTGTGAAAAGAAGGGACCACCAAACCCTCAGACCGTACAAAATCTTTGTGTTGGCAATGTATAGCAGAGACAAAGACTGTGCTGTGCAGAAATTCCTAAATTGATTATGTATCAAGATTAGAAACCCAGGTAATAAATGCAAGAAATAGAAATTGCTTGTTTAGAAACATGCGTTTGAACTAGCTGATATTAATGAACCCTAATAGGATGACACATGACAGGAATGTTGATTAAGTTGTTTATAATTTCTTTCGAAAAGATCAACTTGGAAAAAGGGAAATAAAAGTGGCTTACAGTATAAAATGGTGAAGCTGGCAAATATGAAGTCAGTCAGCTGGAATATTTATTCATCCACTGGACCTAAGAAGTAAAGCTTGTGGTGTCCCTCCAGGTGATAATCACTTGACACTATAAAATTCAATTGAGCTTTATGAGTCATCCCCACAGAGGATGACTACTACTTAAACACGTATCAATAGTGTTTGCAACATACTTCACAATCATCGTCGTGAGGCAGTTCATTCTGAATGGTATAAATTGGAGATTTCTGTCTTCCAGAATTTCTAAAGTCCCCAAACGACAATTTTCTGACAAAAAGGCTACCTCCAGCAGGAACAACATCTATATCACATCTCATCTTGATGGACGAGGAGAACTGGTTCACGGAACGAGGATGCTGAAGCAGCCTGAGGTATCAGCAACCTTGACTTCAATCACATCCACTGTGTGAACGTAAAATAGGGAGATAGAACAAGTCAGATAAACTCTTTGTCTTTCAAAAAAGGGGAATTTCACAAAGCCGAAAAGTAACACATCAGTTGGGAGGAAAAAACATTTAAACAGGAAAACATAGATGGTATTTGCAAACTGTTTAAGAAAGTTTGCCAAAGAACAATCCCAGAATCCAGGAAGACCCAAACTGGTTTTAAAAAAACCGCACCCTGTTTTTCAGGGTAAATAAAAGCAGACTAAAAAAAACAAAGATGTATAACAAACTGATGAAGGAAGAAATCTGTGTTAAAAAATGATGAGGAAAGCAAACATGCGCAGGGAGTATCAATGGCTTGAAATGGTAATGATAAGAATACAAAAGCAAATGGGAATGGGAGATTCATCAACAGTATTATTAAAAAGGTGGAATTTTTAAGTAAATATCTTTGCTGTGTGCAGACAGAAAGGCCAGGTGGTAGCGGGACATTACACAGTGGTGGTGACCAAGTACTTTTCAGCCCAGCAGTCCTTAAACAGCATGTTAAACAGCAATTGCCAAATTTTTTGAATGGGGAACCTTGTACCTGAGAATTCAGCTGAGGAGCTTTTTAAACCGCTAATAATGAATTTTCAGACATGTTAGGACATGAGAAAAGTCTCAGCAGTCCAGAGAGAGCTGAATTTGTGCCAATATTTTTAAAAGGGAAAGAGGATGGCCAAAGTGAGAAAGTGTTAGCCTGACTTTGATCCCCGGAAAAAAGCAGCGATGGGATTGATTGCGCAAGGCTTAAGTAATAAAGAATTAGAGGGGCTAATAAAATTAAATGCTAATCAAGGTGGGTTTAAGTAAAATGGATCTTCTCAAACTAATTTGATATCTTTTTATGAGATTACAAGTTTGGATGACAAATGAAATAGTGTTAAGGTAATAGACTTCTGTAAGGCACATGACTTGGCACCATTGCCTAGTATTTTGAGGAGGAAACGGGAATGATATAATTTCAACATGGCACACGTTAAATGAATTAAAAACCACCTGACCGATGTAATTAAATGAGGAATCACCTTTAAGAGGCTATATGTTTTGTAGGGTCCTCCAGGCAGTGGTTCCTGTCCCGACATGATTTAACTGCTAGATCTTGACCTGGAAACCTTCCTCTCCCCCCAAAAAAGGTGTTACTGAAACTTTTTCTTGATGAACCAAGTGTTGGACTGCAGGAAATACTGAATAGGACGGCTCAGAGGTACACTCTGATACAGATTTTTTTTTAGAAAATGAGGTACAGCAAATTGGTCTACATTTCAGTATGGCCACGTATAAAGTTGTATCCATAAACACAAGGACATGGGCCAGAGTGACTTTGCCTCAGGGAGAAAAGCTCTAAAAAAAAGGACTCGGCTATGGGTCTGGCTGGCAGAAAGCACCTGGTGTACCCAGCCAGTGCCGCGGCCAGAAGAGCAAATACAGCAGTCGAGTGGGCAAAGCCGGCAGAAGGAGATTACATGTCCTCTGCGCTTGGCATCTCTACGGCTGAGATTTGAAAATGTCCCAGTTCGGACATCTCTGACTCTAGCATGGTCTTGGGAAGTTGGCATCGACACCAGGAGGACCTGTGGAAATGGGAAAAAGATGGGAAAATTTGCCCTAAGAGGTGTAAATCTGGGGAGCTTACTCTGTCTTGCTGAAAAAAGAAGAGTTTCAGGATGATTTCATCGTGACCTTTGTGTAACTGCAGGGTGCACAAGCTGGACGCTGCACAGAGGCAAATTCATAACTGAAATAACATAATCTTAAAAATACATATATATGTATTCATATGGTGTTTTCTTTACAAAGAGAGTAATTAGCCACTAAAACAACCTTCAAATGATTGCACTGATTCTTTGCAATTGGCAATTTTAAAATCAAGATCTGATGTGTACCTTCAGAAAGAAATTAATTATGGGAGTCCCATTCATTAAAAATAAATAAACAAACACCCACGTGAACCCTTTCAGCCTAACTTATTGGGCTTTGGATCAGGCCCTGCCTTAATTATGGGGAATGCTGCGAAATGACCAGTGGCCAGGGTGCCCCCGTCGCCTTGCTGGGACTGTGCAAACCACTGGAACTAAGAAAAACGCTCCTTTACCCAGACATGTCATTTCACACCCTGGCAGGCAATTAAAATGCAAATTAAAAATGTTAATTAGAACTGTTTCAACATCTATTCTAATGCACAGGATGGGAATTCTGTACCGTGTATGGAGAAGGATGCATTGTTCCTCAGGCAAAACCCTCCCACCACTCTTGCCCTGGAATGAGCAGAAATAGCTGCTACTTTTTTGAAAACCTGATTGCAGGGGAAAAAAAAAAAAGAAAAGAAAGTGCCAAGGTCTGATCCTGTTCTCAAATGCTGGGATAAATCCATCAAAGCCAGGGGAGTCGTGGTATGTTATTGATTTAACAAGATCAGATTCAAGCCCTGTAAAAATACTTACACTGAAAGAAGGTGCAAAAGGATATCCACCCCACAATGAAACGCCTGTGTTATACTGTTTTTACTATTTCCCACCCCCTTTTTTTTTAAATCACAGCCAATTTACGTGTAGTGATAAAGACAGACACTAGCTAACGTAAGGCTCAAACGCACTGGACGGCAGCTTGGGGACAACCTGGTTTCGGTGGGGGTTTGGGAGGGAAGGAGGAGCTCAGCCTCCGTGGCACTCAGCCCCCATAGCTCTGCCTGCACAGTACCAGAACCGTGTTTTTATAACGACAACAGCTCTGTAAATGCGTGCCGGCAGGTCTCCTTTCCACGTTAAATATGCAGTTGCTCCACTAGGGCTCATCCCAATACACCCTGATGTTTAAGACAACTTTCTTCCCCTTCCTACTTAAAATCTACCTACATCAAAGATGAAATCTGGATGCTCCCAGAGCTGTGATGAGGTTGTTTTTACAGCTATTTGAGCAGCATGTTATACCTGCTTATTTGAAGATGATGATATTTGTATTGTTGCTAAGAATTCATGCCAAGCATAATTTTGGGGCGTTGTGAAGATATCATATTTGCATATTTTAAGTATTGATACAATACAAAATTCTTTTTATGACTCTTTTCACAGCATAATAATGCTCTTTCCATTGCATGACAGCCTTTAGCATAGAAAAATTCAAAAACAGAAGAAAATTATTTTTTAGAAAATGGATTTTTTTTCAATCTGATTTTCATTTTCCCATGTTTGGAGCATCCCTTACTGCTCATGACCTGCTGCATATCATCCAGATAAAAACAGTAATTGCATAGAGATATAGGCACTTCACACAGTAATGCCTTAATCAAACAAATGACTGCATTCTGAAGAAGTTAAGGATTTTTTTTCTAAAGTGCACTCTATTTCTAGCCTTGCAGGCTTTATGCCAGTTGCCGATGCAGAGGATGGCCCATATGAATCTCTTCCTTCTTTTCTTTCTCTTCTGTCCCTTTGCCTAGCCTCAGCCCTCTCTCTGCCCTTCCCTACTTCTTCATCCTTTGAGCACAGACTCTATTTCTGCTCTCGCAGGCTCCACGCAAAGCCCTAGGACAGAAATAGCTGGTACAGAGTCTACAAACCTCTTCTTCCTTCCCTCCTCTGACTGATTCCCATCTTTCATTTCCCTCGTCCTGCTTCCTCATGCTTATAGCAAACACCTTTTGTGCCTTAGCCTGTCTGCCCTGCTCCAAAAGGGCTCTCCCGGAGCTGCCCCCTCCCCGAAACCAGCCCTTGCTTCTCGGCAGTAGCAGCTAGCTGGCCTCAGAGCAGGGGATTTGGAGAGGCCAAGTAGCTCAGGTGGGCTTGAGGATGTGCTAATGAGCAGCACATGTTACTGATGAGCGCCCATATTTACAGGGGCTTCGAAGTGAGAAAAACCTGAGAGGGGGAGGAAGAAAACCCAGTGAAAGACATGATCTCCTTTTTTGTGGTCTGCTTATACACGGAATTCACCTTCTGTACGGTGAGCAGTATTTATATTGTATTTTAATTGCCTGGAAGCCTTGGCTGGTGTGAGCTTTCCTGCCGTGCAGGCTCATGCTGGGGGTGACCTGTTCCTCTGGGCCCACTGCTGCTCTGAGGGGCTTCTCCCCGTGCTGGTGACCAGTATGTCTTTGTGGTGTTTTCTTTCTGTAAATGACTTTCTGAACAGTCAGGGCATGTGATTTGGCAGCGGCGCGCTGGAGAGGCCTGCTCACCAGCCCCCTGATAGAGGTGCCATGTGTGAGCAGCTGCTTTGCTGAGGGACGTAGCAATGAGCAAAACTTGGAGGTGCAGGTGGGGAAACGAGGGGCCCGGTGGGTGGGTGACCTGGCAGCTTTGTGAGGCTCCTGTGCAGCAGCAGACTTGTTAGTGACTTCAGTCTCTTTCAATTAGCTTATTCTGCCCTGGCCTGAAGGAAACCAAACCTGTAACGATGTTAAAGCACTGCTGAAGGACCCACTTTCCTTTAGCCGCAGCAAACCTTTTGTCTCCAGCCCAGAAGAGGCACATAAGCAGTCACAGGGACTGCTGGTTTCAGGGACAGGGCAGCAGGGAAATGCTGAGGGTGGCTGGAGGGGCCTGGTGCTGCTCTGGAAGGGAGCAGGTTGTTGCCCACAGCTGAGTTAACCCCTGGGGATCCTCGTCTGCTGTTCTCCAGGCTTTGCTGGAGAGGCTGCTGAAGGTGGATGTTTCCCCTGGTTACGGGGTGTCCTTGGCCTCCCTTCACGCCCCGCGGGATACCTGACAGCATTAAGCTTGATTAGCCCGGTCAGGTGCTTGATGGCAGCCCACTGCAAAGCCAAGTGCAAGGGCCGGGCTGCAGCCAGGAGGCCATGCCTCAGCTCCTGTGCGCGAGGGCCAACGCTTCCCTTCCCAACACCCGCGGTAGGACCCTCGGGGAGGGCTGGGAGAGACCTTGCTTAAGGGCTTTGCTCTACCGAGCCCATAAGAGGCGTATCTGGAGGGAACGGCCAGCAATGGCTCCCTACTGTTTGATGGCTGGCGAGGGGCAGGGATGAGGCCGTCACTTGCTGCTGCTGCCTTTCGGGGGTAGCAGATGCCGCCTCTCGGGGAGCGCTGGCAGGGACCCGTGCTGCCAAAATCCCTCCGAGGCCCTGCGCTCCTCCGCTCCCGCCCCAGGCGGCAGCCCTGCGGGTTGAGGGCAGCGCGGTGGCAGCCAGGCCGGTGTCCCTGTGCCCACGCTGCTGCTCTAGGGACGGCAGAGAAAATGGCCACCCTGAGCAGGCACGGGATCAATGTCCTCTGTTGGAAATGAAATTTCTTAGCTTTGCATTGATGTTTTTATTTTCATAACCACCTCAGCTTTGCCGCAGCGTTTACATACAGCAGCGGGAGACCATTACCCTGGGATAATGCTCAATCCCACTGACATTACCTGCCTGGCAGCGGGATCTCTGCCAGCCCCTCCTGGCTGACCCTTGGCTAGGGGCAATGGCTGCAAAAATATAAAGCCCTCTTCTGTTACAAAGTTTATCCATCCAGCAGTTTTTGATTTTTAATATGAAAAAATACCTTGGTTATTTCAAAATGCTGGCAGTTGAAATTCAGGTTGGGGGGTTTTTTGAGGTTGGATAAACAGTTGTTAAGTGCCATCCCTGCCTTTAAGAACTCACTAAAAAAACCAGCATGATTTGATTTGTTTGTACAGAGAAAAGATTGTTCTTTAATCCCTTTGGAGTTGTTGGATTTGATACTCCTGCCAGTCGAACTAATGAAAAATCCTCTGGCAGGATGTGTCAGGAAACCCAGCGATGCCCCCTCGCCTCTCCTGAAGACAGTGGGTATCTTGAAAATGGCGGAGCAAGGGACACAGCTCCTGCATCCCTTTGTGAAACACAGGAGCCACGCTCCATGCCAGAAAGCAGCATGGGAATGGAGGTTTTACTGTATTTGATATAAAATTGGACCCAATTATCAAACAGGAGGTATAGGGGATTTTGGAAAAAAAAAAAAACCCACCACAACCAAAAAACCCCAAAACACCAGACAAAAAAACCGAACAACACTGCACAACAATCACTTAAGTAGTTTATTTTTTTCTCCTTGGTTAGATCAGTACAGTGAAATCCAATATTTTAAAAATAATTAATGTAATATTTGTGTTATAATAGTAGGTATTCCAAATAATCATTCATATCCATTAAAGAATTAATTACTAATTCAGTACATAAACTGTATGAAGTAACAGAAATTATATCAGGCATGTTGCATCTGGCTGGGGAGGAGGAAAGAAGTTGCGATTAAGGAAGAGAGCAGTTTGAGGCTTCACACCAGTTACAAGGATAAAATTGGACAAAAAGAGGCTAATTGGATCTTAAGGGGGGTAAACTGAACCCCTCTTGGGCTCAGCTCAGTTGCTGAAGCACTGCAGTTTGAGACGGCTTCTGACGCTGGAGACGTCACCATGGGGCTGGATGGTTTTAACACAGGACCTACTGGGGAGGCCAGGTGGGGATAGCTAACTCACGCCTGTGTTTTGTTAATGAAACTAGGAATTTTTGTATTGATTAAGGATAGAAGAATATCCTTAAATACCAGTAGTTTCAGTGTCCTCTGTTAAACAAATAGCTAAGCAGCAATTTCAGGGACTTGCAGATAGCCATCAGTTTTGGAAAAAAGTCTAGCAAGCATTTTTTTGTTACTATTTCAAATATATCCAATTCCAAACGTATTTATTTTATAGTAGAGTATATATTACACAAATCTTTGAAGCTAAAAGAGAAATAATAGAGACCATCCAACCTGAAACCTCCCCAATGCTTTTTACTCAGTATTCAAAATATCTCCTGAAAAGCTCTAAATGCAAAGATACGCTTTCTCAGAAAAAACATGCGTTAGTGTTCTGCACTGGGAATCTTTCAGATTCACCGCAATGGTTCACACATTCACTAGAAATAATAAGAAAAACAGGATTATGTTCCTCTACCCTTTCCCATTCCAAAGATTTCCCCTGAGATATGTATGTGTGTGTGTGCATGTGTGTTTGTACACCCATAACTTGCTCTTTTTTTGTTTTATTAACTTTTGTTGACTTATCTTTGTATGTTACTTGGGAGAAAGAAAGATACCAAATAATTTCAGGTGGTGTGGACAGGGCTCTTCAGTGTACTGATGAAAACTAATTCAGGAACCTGATGGTGAAATACCTGCTCTGAAGAATTGTTAGATATGTAAGTGTTTAATTGTTGATATAATCCCAGAAAGCAGGCTCAGATGATTGTATTATCCTTTAATTATCACAGGAGTTCAACAGTCCAACAATTATCTTTTGATTTCCTTACAAGATCCAAGTACCTCACAAGATGTTCAAACAGAATTTTTCTAGACCTGGGAAATCTAACCAGAGGTTTTACTTGCAGTTTACTGTATTAAAAAAAAAAAAAAAAAATCCTTAAAAAAATAAACCTCATGGCTAACACTGGGAATATTTCTCTGCAGTTAAGAAGCCAATGATTATTGGTAAAGTAGCTTCTCTTCTAAACTGTGCTGGAGGACGCAGAAGAACAGTTTTAACAGAGAAAAGTGTGGTGTCCACACACAGCTGGCATCTGCTCAGATTTCAATGGCCAGTCCATATTAATCTGCCTTTCACAGTACACATATGGCACTGCAAGTAGAGGAAAAAAATGCACCGAGAAATGGGATTATTTTTTTGAATAATGAAGGCTAATATATTAAAAGTAATAGATCTGGAAAATGACAATTGAGGAAATTCAATAGTATGTCTTGTAAACCTTTTTACTAAAGTTAAGAGTATGTCATGAATAAAATGCGTAAAAATTTTAAAAATAATTTCCTTAAATGAATTGCTTTTGGAGATGTCTTAGGAAGCATTATTTTGACAATGTTAATTGTTGTCTTTTTCTTTTTTGATAAATGGATTATGCAAAATTAATTCCCTCACTATGTAGATTCAATACACAACACAGGACCACTGTCAGAATTTAAAAGTATTTTGAGTTTCCTAATGAATAGATACAAAAAAGCCATACTCAATTAATTTATTAGTTTGAAATTTGAAATTATAAATCAGTCACTGTCTTTATCTACAGTTTCCTGCATTTGACCAAATCCTACTGTATGAACGCACGGAGAAAATCATTATAGGATATTTTTGAAGACAAAGTTTTATCGTAATATTCCAAAATGTTGAATAACTCCTCTTCAGTTAGGTCAATGCTGTACTCATGAAGAACCTACAAAAGACAGAGACAACTTTGAAATTATTCAAGTGCTTTGGGTGAGCAAGAAGTAAAAACATTACTTTATCTTGCTGAAATTTCTTTACAAAATAACTTGATGATTCAGCTCCACTCTGTCTTAGCTTTCTCAGATTAGAAAATCAAACTGTGCCTTATTATCTCTTACTCTTCCCATGCCAATACTGGCTCCCTGGGATGCACATCTGAAAACCTGCATACGCAGGGGTTTGTCCACTAGCCCAACTAACGCTTGCCTGAGGGAGCATTGGGAAATGGGTAGCACCCATGTGCGTAGAAGCTGATTTACAAAAAGTACGTGTTTAAAAGACTTTCGCTGCTATCTGGAGATGAGATGAAGAGGTGGAATATCTTCTTTTCTATCCTCCTGGGGTGATCTGCAGCCTTTGCATAATCCGGTCACTCAAACTGTGAAAACCCCTATGTATATAATAATGCCCATGATGCACTCAGTGCTTTTAATTTCCATGGAACAAATGCTCAGCCTGTAAGCATGCCTTCCTAACACTTCAGTGAGAACCCAACTTGAACAGGATGCATCTGTTTCACCTGATGCTAAAAGCCACCTTAGATGCCTGCATCTTTCAAATATTTCACCCAGTGCATTTTTTCAGCACTTCAACAGCTTTAAATGTTCTCAATGTCCTAACATGAAAGAAAATAATGCATTAATTTCTAAGGATTACATCTGGTTTTAGATGCACTTGGGAATTTAAACCCTGAAAGTGACCAGCAACATGGTGTGTCCTTGTGTGCTATGCCCGTTGTCATCAGTTTTCTGGCGAACTCAGATTAGTCTGCCCCATTCCCTCTTAACAGCTCAGCATCAGAAATCGCTAATGACCCCTTGCAGATAGTGTAGCCATAAATAGTACTGTTACTGAAGTTAGTAGAGAGCTAATTTCCCTGTCCATAAATAGTAGTGTTACTGAAGCTAGTACAGAGCTCATTTCTCTGTTTCAGTAAACTAAGTTACCTAGGACATAAAGGGATCTGTACCTCCACAAACAGCAGATTAACACCTTTGTAGCAGGATTTTGGAATCGGGGATTGCTTCTTGATCTAGATCCACGAGGAGTTAGGTTTTTTGGTTGTGGGTTTGTTGGTGTTTGTGGGGTTTTTTTGGTTGTGTGGTTTTCTTTTTTTTTTTTTTTTTTTTGCTTAGCTTATATCATGATTTGAAAGTTGTTGACATTGCTTTAACTATAAATGGTAATCATCACATGTCCTAGAGGAACATGACAGATTAAAATCAAATGCAAAGGAGTCTGATCTTCACTCCTTCTCTCTTGAGCCTGGTCTGCTGAGGCAGTGCCCAGGCAGTCAGAAAGCTGCAGTGATAGACAGGGAGCTTCAGGGATGACGTACATACAGCCCAATTGATACATCTTGCTCCTCAGCCTTTGTAGAGGAGCAGGCAGGGACTTAGGTTTCAGCTACATGGCAGTGCCAGAACATATCACATTCCCACCAGTCCTAAATCAGTAAAGATTTAAAAGAGCACTTCTGTGACTGGTATAATCGACCAGGTTTATAGTCTACCAGGCAAGAAGCTGGCTTTCTGCAGCTCCAGGGGAAGGGGAGCATCAGAAGCACACCTTTTCGTTGCTTATTGCAGCCCAGAATTTGCCTACTGTGATTAAGCAACTCATCCCCTAGTTGATCACTTCTTTGAAGCAGTAGTGATACCAAGGGGTGTCCTAATATCTATTTCCTTCCCACATGTTTGTGAAAGATACATATTTAAACTTTGTATAGGGGCTATAGTTTTTCTCTCTTTTGTCTATTCAGGACCCCACTAAGACCTCAGACCTCAAGCAAGTGTAATCACATGTGGAGAAAGATTACCATGAGTAATGGTCAGAGCTAAAGTCACAAAGAGGGGCCAGGATGAGTTTATGCATTCTGGTTCAGCACCATTTTTCAGAAAACTTTCAGTCAGGAAGCTCAGATCAGACTGCTGTAATTTTCTGACTATTAATTGCTATATGCAACTTACTTGTCTGAAATCTGCAATATGTAACAGTCCAGTATGACTTTCATCATAGGATTTAAAAGTTCGCTTCATTGGTCTCCAGCAGTACAAGATCTGGGGCTGAATTCTCAGCATTGCGCAGAAGAACGGTGTGGTTTGTGGTCCAGGACTCATCTAACAAAGTTGGATGAGAAGGACTCGCATTTACTAATATCATTGTGAACACAACTGGGCACAACTATAATGCAGAATGAAAAGGTGTTGGACTGTAGTGCTGCCTTAATCTGTGACTGGCTGCTTAATACTTGCTTACAAATTATTGCAAGATACTGTTTACACAAGATTATTTTAACCTACAACATTTTGATATTCTTGGGAAGTGCAGATGGTATATTTACTTAATCCCTGTCAAAGCCCTAACTTTTTATTATTTGAAACTGATTCTGAAGTCAGTGTTACTTCTGCTCAGATCTCAGTGTTTTCACATGTATTATGCTTGTCCTTGTTTCAACTCCCTCTTTCAGTCATTTTTAATTCTCTGCAGTGTTCATTTTTCAGAGTGAAATTTTTGCTTAAGTGACTGAATGCATAAGCCAACTGTGTGAGCAGTACAATATTTAAGAAAAAACAAAACCCTACTGTACACTTTTCCTAGTACATAAAATACCTTGTAACCAGCTTTTGAAGCTTTCTGCAGTTCAACAGCTGGACCATAGGGTTAATTTTCCTTGGGACATGTTGTAGCCTGTTGTTTTAGCCTGGCTAAACTTGTTCCATTGGTGTACCCTGAACACATGTGAACTGCAGAACTATTCATTAAGGCAAAAATAATTTCACTTGTACAAATCTTTAACGCTGGAGTAGTGAGTAAGGGACTTTAGGAGAAGTCAGCAAGCCCCAATCCACATGTAGGGTGTGGATCTGCTCTACTAATTTCTTAAAATACAGCTCCATCTCAGCTTTCCCCTACACTCTTCTGGTATTTATTATTGTAATTGGGTAAGTCGATAGTGCCCTGTTTGTGCCAGTTGCACATGCCACTGGAGTCTCTACAAGCATCTCCTTGTGAAGGAAGTGCATGGTTGGCTTTGTACATCTACTATGTGGACCTGGAGGCTGTGCTGCACCTAGACGAGTTGTAAGGGGCCTGGGGGGGGGCAGCTGCACCTTCTTTCTGTGCTCTTGGGGTATTATTCCTCCTTCAGACTATGTAGCTGAGGAAAGGGTGCGTACATGAATAATGCAGTTTCCAACGCAAAGTACTGAGTATCTTTGTGGGCTGAAGGGAGGGAAGGGGCACTTTACAATTACTTCAACTTGGGTTGTTTTCATTGCTCAGAGCCTGGGTGCTTCCATGAAGCCCTAGGCCATTGATTCTCTCAGGCTTTTGAGAAAGAGAAGGAATTGTGCCTGCCACAAAAAAAAAGGTTTTATTTGTTTTTTTATTTTTCCTTTTGATGTGTATCTGTATGTACACTTACTAGGTGGAATGGGCTGAGAAATCTATGAGGAAATTTCACTTTGAATATTACTTTATATAAAGGTGATCAGAACATAGACTGAGACCTTTGTTATTCTTTCTGAATAGAATAAATAAAAATTATTTGAGACAACTACATAGGCACTTAAAAATTACTACTTCATCCATTCCGGAATACTGTGATGGAATTTTACAGCATAAAATTTGTGTATAAAAGAAACCTTATGTAAGATAATGAAGTTCTTTGATGCAAACCTTAATAGTTTTACCTTACTCTCCCTAGTGGTAGTGAATACTTGATAATTCCTAATGATACTCTCTGCATACTTTGGTAACAATCTGTTCCTTCCACATCTGAAAACAGTTCGGTAATGTAATTTCTCTATAAAATGCTGCCACTAACCATATCTAAACTAATTAGGCACAGTGAGAAACAGCCTAAAAATGTAGCAGGCTCGCTGAATGAGCAGATTTGGAATTTGGCACTCTTCCTACTACATAACTTGATTGGGATGCTATTACTGATGCCTTCCTTTCTGGGCCACAAGAGCCAGATTTCTGTGTCTCTTCTGATCTTTTCTGCCCTAGAGCAGTACTGTGGGCAGAGGGGAACAGCCCGTGTGTAGCTGCCTTGCTGGGACTCTTTTACCTCTTCACCACAGCTTGGGAAGCAGGTATGTGTGGCAAGGAGAGCTGCAGGGGCAAAATGTGTGCTGACCAGTCCTGCCTACTAGAAGTTCTTAGTGACTATTAACAGCAGTGCAAGTGAGAGCTTCCTCTGGGCTTTTCTTACAGTGCTGGGTGTGGAGCAGAGGCACAGCTTGCTGACAAGATCTCTAGTCAGGGCCACCCTAAGACATATCCAATGCACTTTTTATTTGTAGCTTGATTTTTATTTTGTTCAACAAAAGTTCTTAAACTGTCAGCTCCCGTGTCTTCTATTTGGAATTATTATCTGAGTTTTAGCAAATTTAGCCAATTTACCATATCACCTGGATACATAGAGCATGATCCCAAGGAGTTAAATCCTCCGACTGAAGGAGATACTAAATGAATACTGGGCAATTAACATCATGGAATTAAATAAGAGAATGCTGGAAAGTACCTGCATAAAGTGACTATAGAAACAGGCCATGAAATATCCTGTCCATACAGCAGAAACTGAAAAGAAGATAGTAATCTTAATCTTTATAAGCTTTGTACCTACTGGCTTTTGTGGCTTCTGTATAATTATCCTCTGTAGCAGTGAGCTTTCCTGTGGTTTTAACAACAAGATACAACTCTGAAGGAAGTCATAGTATGCAAATCTTCCATTTTTCTTTAAATCATATTTTGTTGTTATTTGGTTAATTTCCCCTTTACTTAAATCCAAACTGAACTTCTCTGCTATATCTGAAATGCAAAGTAAGAATATTCATTTTGTCATTCTTATAAATAGCCAATCGTTGTCCTGTGTTCACAAGTTTTAACAGGGATATGTTGACAGGCCATCAGTTGCAGTGACTGCTGCATAAGTGCGTTATGCAGTTCTTGCTATATGCAGATATATGCATATGCCTATACTTATGGGGTGGCAGTTTGCATTTTACAGGGTTTCAAGGGACTGATAGCATGTCATTTTGATTTTAAATGCACAAGAAGTACTCCTTGACATTACCTGAGGTAAAAGATCTGATAAGCTAACATGTTCTTATAGCCAGGACTTTACATTCAATTATACAGCTGCACACTGTCTTATCACACATGCAAATGTCCTAACAAAGGCACAGAAAATCTTTTCTCCAGAAGAGAACTCAACAGAAGAGCAGCATAGCTCAGCTCTTCTAAGAGTAAAATTCAGGGTCCTTTCAAATCAGCAGGCATTCAGCCATCATGACCCAGTGCAACCAGAAGCACACACAAGGAAAAGACTGGTGAATCTATTTATTCAAATATCCCCAGGCACAGAAAGGGTGGTGTATTGGGAAGGTGACGAGAAACTTGTGTACATGCTGTAAGTACCCATAAGCAAAGCCACATGCTTCTTTTCGAAGGAGCAGCTAATTCTGAATAGGGATGTGAATGTATTGCACCCAAGGCTACTGTAAGCTACTCTGCTTTGCAATAGCAGGGTGGTACCTGGAGCAATCATGCAGTGGATACCACTTACTTGAGGCTAGGTGTTCCTATGGCTGGGACACCAGAAAGAAAACAGAATGCATCTGAGCATGAATAAAGCACTTTTCAGATGGTAACAAACCTAGGAAGTCTGACACTGGGATTTCTCCTAGCTTGTTGACATCCTTCTCTTGGCACACTTTCAGTATGCCTCTCCAGGAATGTTGGATGTTCTTTCTCATCTTATTTTCTATTGCTTCACAGTTAAGGATAGGTGCAGAACAAGTTGTTGTCTGAGGATGACTGGATGTTGATATCTAAAAGCAAGATATAATAGTAATTTGTTTCTACTGAGTTTTACTGCTTGTGTAGACAAACCACTAGATGACAAACCCAGTTTCTGGTCTCCCAGACCTGAGGTTAATGTACCATTTGAGCCACTTCTAAGTCTGATTTGAATTGTGTCTGCAAAACTGTAGGTAAAAATGTGAGAACACTCTTAGTGTCAAAATGTTGCTATTCATTTAATGGGCCTTGAGCACTTTTTCTTTATTTGGCTTAATTTGTAAATAATTTATAGTTTCTCCAAACTGTTTGCTATTAAAGGACAGATACCGTGTTCAAAACAAATCTATGTAGTGCCATCTTAGAACAAAGAAACAAACCAGTGCAAAGACACTGAATTATGAAATAACATTGCTTTGATTTGTTACTGGGAGAACTCCTGGTTCTATGCAGAGCCACAGAAGCAGTAATGTGAGAGGATCCCAGTGCTCAGTGTCTTTTTGATTGCTGCTTCAGCAGTACCGTGGGTGAGCTGGAAGCAAAGTCTCAGCCTACCACTGTACAATACGTGCACAAGCAGTGTTTATGCTTCTAGATCCGATGTATAATCTCATATTCAGTGAGATTTCCCAGAGCTCACTTGAGGGTCTCGCTGGTGCAGACTTGTTGAGGCCTCGCACACATTTCCATGCAATGAACGCTGCAGGAACATTCATCCTGATCAGTGTTCAGGCTAGTTGGGCTCTTTCCAACAGCCGTAAGTTTGGGGAGACTTAAGTTCCCTTCCTATTGTCTTATATTGCCCAATTTAGCATTCACAGACAGTAACGAGGAATTTTCCATCGCTTTCTCTGGGAACTGGATCAAAGCATGAAGGATGCATGTAGCTAATTGTCTGGGCTTTTCAAGAAATAACCTATAGCTAATGCAATAATTGAGCTAGCAGTGGGCCAATGTTTAGGTTTACCAGCCCTGACAAGTTGTTTGCATCTATAATTTGCTCAATCTGTTATTTCTTTTTCAGTAGCTAAACATCTCCATGTAGAAGTAGTCAGAAAATCCAAGCATGTTCCAAGGCACTGAATAATTCTAAATAGTTTATTTTTCTGTTGTAGGTTTGGTTGTAGCCAAAGAACATAGAATAGGTAGGTGCAGCTCCACAAGCGGGATATTTAATTTTTCTGCCTGTAATGATTTCCTCACCTTTCTGTGAACTCTAGCACTAGGGTAAGAGGCCAGCATGGCAGTGGAGAGGACCAAAGTGCATTATTGACATGAAGTTTAGGTATGGATGCAAAAATGAAGCAAAACTACTGCATTCCTAATCCACCTCTCTTAACTCTCTCAGATCACTGGCCTTCATGGCAAGTCAGTCAGACTATCTGGCATTAACAGCTGTAATTTGGCATCTACCAGAATGCAGGCAAGGCCACCAGAATGTTTTTGGATAGGCCAGCAAACACCAGTTAGAAAAGTGCAGCTGTCAATCCTGCCTAGCTTTGTCAGATGACCACAGATAAGCCATCTGTCTCATTTCATGGGCAATCAATAGGAATACCTTCACTGAGTTCTACCAGTATTATTTTCAGCCTATGCACAGAAATGAAAATCCAGAAAATGCATAAAACAACCACACTTACACTCTTTTGCCCTACTAGAGAAGATGATGTCTTGGGACATTCAGGCTGAGAAGACACACGTGGCTCCAGCACAGCACGGGTAGCTGGCTTGGTAGAAGTTGCAGAACTAATTGCACTGGGAGTGCTTGATGGCATTGTTACAAGTTCTGAGCTGAACTTCTTCAAAAAGTCCTGATACCCCAACTGTCCACCGGTGCTGATATCCACTGTGTTCCAAAGATTTCCAAACTAATGAAAAAGCAAAAGATGACTTTTGTAAATGCTAGTTTTACGACAACAGAATCCCCTTATGTACTAAGGATATCACAAAATGTATCAAAAAGAAAGGGAGAGGATGTCTTGTAATAGAAGGAATCCTAGGGCCCATCTTATTAAAAAAAAAAAACCAAACCAAAACAAAAAACCACAGCTTCTCTGCAGAAGCCTGCAGAGAAGGCTGGGAAAACAATGAAAAAAGGATTTCGGCAGGACATTTTTTAATTGAATTGGATCCTTAGTGTGCTGTTTAAACTACTAAACCCTGTGATTAGACACAGTGATTGAGCTGAGGTATAGAAGACTAATGCTTTAGCATGAGATGTAAATCAAATGCATGGTGCACTTGCATCCTGGCTAAGTACCATTGAGGTGAATTTCTCATGCTATCAGGTGCACCTAAGTTATACCACCATCTCAGGAGGCCATTAAGGTTCCTCAGTTATTGTATTTGCATCAACAAGTTATTTCACCCTGAGAGCAAAAATGAATCAGCACAAAAGAACATAGCAGAAAATCTTTACAACTTTTAGAATTACATAGTTACAATGTATGGCCAGGACCTGTTCCTCTACAATACAGAAGTATTCTTCTGCACCCTGCAGCAGACCTGGGTGCAGCTGCTGCTAGCCTTGTTTCTGCTGCCTGTGGAGGTCTGTGTGGCTTCTTGGCCCAACATAGGGCAGGTAGCTCACCCTCTGGGCTACGTATGGAATTGTAAGGATGAGGCTGAGCTGATTTGCCACTGAACAGCACTTTATTCAGTAAGTAGCTGCACTAAATTAAATGGGACTACTCATGATATAAGCTACTAATCAAAGCAAGGATTATCACAGCCTGCCCTTAAAAAAGCTGCACTCATTTTGCGAGTGTTTCAAGAGTCATCAGTATGCCTTTTTAGGGTCTTCATTATTGATTTTTAATAGAAATCGAATTGGGAACCTCAGATTGCTTTTGATTTGATCTTTTTTGGCAGAGACTTAAACCCTAAAGGAAACTAGTCACCTCTTTGATGCATGTGCCAAGTTGCAGTCAAACTTCAAAGGCCAAAGGATACGTTTTGAATTTCCTTTCAACTTTCCCCCATTGGCCTGGCTGCTACCATATTATGAATTATAAACAATTCTATTTTGCGCTTGTGATTATACTTCACACTTCATACGAGGATCTCAAAGTGTATTACAAACTTCAATTAAATAGAACAATACCCTGATGAGCTGGGTTAGCTATAGTTAGCAACTATTTCAACACCCAATGAAGTTCAGCCATTTGGGGGATTGCAGACAGTTCAAGCAAGTCAAGGGAGCTCAAGCAGAGAGGAGAAAAGCGCCTGTGATAAAAAGGGGGATGTCAGTCAGCAAGATATTAATCAACACCTTGCTTGCAGCATGTTTATCATCCTTAGCCTTTTATGAAAAAGGTCACAGCATCAGAAATTCAGAAGACCAAGAAGCCAAATTTCAGGAAGAAATTCTTCATCCACTACTCGATACAGATTCCAGCTGAGCCTTGCTAATAGCAAACAGTAAGAGGCCATCATCCAGAAAAGGATAAAAGAAGACATTTTCTGTGAAGTCATCCAGACTATGACTATTAGTAACACTTCTGTAACAACTCTGAGCAGCAATAACAGCCTGAACGACAGGGGTTTGGATTAGCCATGGCAAACCCTGTACCCAGATTGGAAGGCTCTCCTGGGGTATCTTCATATAGATATATGTAGGCATATCTTTGAGAGGCCTGCCAAAATTAAAATATCTCTGGAGATACAGGGTTTGAGTCTCACTCACACAGAGGCTGCTGCTTATATAAATGAGGCTCCTCAGGCCTGCTTCTCGTTGCTATTATGGATGACAGTTTCTATCAAGATTTTTTTTCTTCACTTGTCTGAAGTTCTTTAAAGTATAAAATAGCTCCTGTGTCCCTTCACCACTTCTGGAGTGTAAAGTAGACAGGATCTAGTCTGGAGGACTCTTCAGCTGGAGATGCTTGCCTTACTGCTTTTGAAAAAAGAAAAAAACCAAGAGTTTTTTCACAGCTCAGGAAGGTGTGCCTTCTCCTGCCTTGGTCAGGGCTCAGCTGCGAGCTCACCTCAGTGCTTCTGCTCAGCGGTTCACAGGAATAAGGAAGGAGTATCACCACGTTTTCACTTTCGCTTTCACCTGGTGTTGAGGCACTTGTACTTTGTACCTCACCAGATTGTGGCTACTAGGAGTAGAGCGCAAAGGCCATTGGGGTGTTTTCTGCTATTTTCTGAGGGGAAGTGGAAAATATTTCGATTTTTTTCAGTGCTTTCATCTGCAACTTTACACATGCATAGCAGCACCTGATAACACGGCAAACTGTGCAATATCTTTGCTGTAATTACAAGCAGGCCCCACTCCTGTCTGCAATTTATAGTCAGAAATGTTGATGGGAGGTACAAGGCCAAGAAATCAGAGGATATGTCTGACTAAGCAAAGTACCAAAATAATTTTTTGTAGCGCAGACATGCATACGAGTTTGGAGGCTCTGCATCTTGTCTTTCAGTTTGCTGCCAAATGGCATTGAAGCATTCATGAGCATGAAGGTTAGAGTGCTGTTAAGTAAAATCTGAAATCTTTTAGTGAAGGTTCCCGCTGTTTTCTTATTCACCTAGTATTTGGACTAGGAAAAATCACATTGAACCAGCATTAGCAAAGATAAAAAATGGCTTTTTTCATTTTAAGTTCAGCAGAAGCAGAATCTTATGAAAGACTGGCCTTTCAGGTTCCCCTGAGATTAGCACAGGGCTAATCGGATGGTTTGTACTGCCAGATACATGCTATGACTTCAGTCACTCAAGCTAAATTCAAGGTTACATAAACTCTGCTGATGTTAATCTGGGGGAATCTTTAACCCAGAAAAGTATCTGAGAGGTGGCCGGGAAATGTCAAATGCTTGCCCCTTTCTTTGTCCAAAGCGGGCAGGACAAAATAGCTGCTGAGAAAAAGGAATTTGCATTAGCTCCCCATGGAAGTATTTTTCATTCCATGCTGAGAAGGGTTTTTTTCCCCCGTCAACTGGGGGACTTAAAACTGAAAAAAGAAACTTTTAAAATAGCAAATATACAGTTAAAGAGCTACTGAAAGAGAACTGCTATGCTTTAAATTCACACCTTCACTATTAGCAATAGCATCTCTGTGACTTTGCTTTAGAAAGCCTACGATTATTATAGTTCATAACCATACTCAGAGATAAGGAAAGAAAATAATCTCCCACAAATGTAGCAACAAATGTTCATTGAATGATAGTCTTAAAACATTTTAATTTCATCTAGGTTTTTAAACTACTTGCTATACACAACAGTATGCAAATGCATCTCTCTAGCCAAAGCCAATTTACCTAGTCGTACACTTAAATTAACAAGAGACAATAATATAGTTTTCTTACTTGTTCTTCAGTCAGACGCTGAAAACATTGGTTATGTATATCCCAGAACTCCTCTTTTGACACTGTATTATCTTTTGAAGAGTCAATATCTTTAAACTCTTGTGCAATTGTGTTAAAACCAGCAGTCACTACTTCTTGTATCTGTGAGAGGATGCCTCTCACTGATAGCTCCCAAGAAGACTTAGGCAGAATGACTTTTTGCCCTTCCTCAGACTAGACAAAAAACATACAGAGAATCAGTAATGGATCCACTGAATAAATTATAAATTGCACTGTGGCATTCAGCCAGTCATGAGCTGAGGGAAATGTTCATGGAGAAGGCGGCCTTCGAGATCCCGCAGGCAGTAAAACCTGCTTCCAGGAATTCTGGCTTGCACCACAAAAGAGAAAAGGGGCTATGCAAATAGTTAAGGGAAAAATAGACTCTCTATAAATGGGATCCAACTGGTGACAGGCCAACAAAAGCACAGGACTCCAAGACTGACCTAAACTTTTACAAAGGTCTGAAAAATTGGGTGATCTTACAAAGAGGGCTATTCTGTTAATGCAGAAAAAAGGGAAGTGAGTGCTAACTAGCCCAAATATCCCAAACGTATTCTTCTCATCTGAATAGTCTTTAGGAAGCAGTGGAAATCTCTTTGATTGAAAAGGCACTTCAGTCCTGAGATGAAAGAGAGGGCAATTATTTCCCTTTCCTTTCTCAGTTCCAGGTATATTTACGGCGGTACTTTTTAATCTGGTCATCCACAGTAGGGATACTGCAGCTAAATGATGCAGTTGAAGGCTGCAAAGGTACAGAATGTGTGCAGGGAAAGCAGAGAAGGGATTGGGTACAAGTGTGTTAAGTACAAGATGTGCACAGCCCCTTTTTGTCAGTGTGTTGCTTTCAAATCTAACACTCGTGTATGGCTTTTAAAATCTACCACTAGAGCTTATTGCTAACTAAACCCCCATTATGCATTCTGCAGGGTGGAAATCCATGCTTTGGGTAAATACAGTAGAAGGTCATATGCCAAGCAGAAATAAGAAGGAAAAAATACAGTTTGGAATAAACTGCAGAGTAAAGCACTGCTAGGTTTTGGTACGGACATACCTGAGAATACCAAAAGTCTAACTGTGCATGCAAAAAGCTACATTTCAAAGTTAAATATCAATGAAATCTATTCAACATTTACATTCTACCTCCAGAATTAGCAGTAAACTTTGGTTTTTAGGATGAAACCAAGTTTTACTTATAAAAGTAGTCTCAGGAATGGCACAATGTGAAATAATAAAAAAAAAGCAGTAACAGAATTTTGAAGAAGAAACCACTTATTTTCAGAAATGGAAGCCGGCTTTCCACCCACTGCACTGTCTAAACTAAATATGTAAAATATCTTATAGGCAAATTTTTCACAAACACAAGTGGCAGCCAGTTTTACTACAACTGTGGTAACAAGTCCTGGTAAAACAAAACAAAAACATAATCTGGTTTTGGTTCAAAGACATTTCTTTACAGCATGTTAAATGTTACTATCATATTTTATAGCCCCATGTTTAAGCATATACGCTTTGCCACCTTCTTCCTCCATGCAATATGAAATACCAAAAAAGAAACAGATGGCTTTTGGTCCTGCGCTCCTGTTTCCTTGTCACGTCTCACATGATCATTATAACTGGATGGAAAAGAAAATACACTTCTTACAGAACTGCAAGAAACCTGCCTCCTAATCAGAAAAGACTCCACTATCTTCAGATGCAAATAACACTTTTCGATATTAACCATGCTTTAATGTCTGTCCCACATGTACGTTTTATGTACAGATACATTATTATTAAGAGAAGAAATACAAGAAGCGGAATCGTGCATGCAGATGTGGAAGTGGAAGCTAGTTCGTGCCATAGTCAGGAAATGAAGATTGCTGGGCACGGTCCAGCACAGGGCACACCTTCTGCCTGCCTGACATTACCGCAACTGAAAAACACTGCTCCGCTGCTTTTAATTATTCTAATGAATCCAAAGACTGAGGGAAAGTATTACCGCCCTGCAACCTTTTAAAGAAACGTATTTTGTAAGTGTAAGCTTTCCTAATATATTTAATTTCAAGAGCTTTTTGTTTATTTCTAAGACTTAACGCACTTTCATCTTAAAATGGTTGGAGAGCCAATAAAAAAAGAAATCACTTGCTCTTCTTGCAAACTACAGATTGAAAACTAGAAAACGTTTTCTATTTGGTTACTGCACTACGCTCAGCTACCACATGCAGTTAGTGCATTTAGTGTGTATCTATGACTCCATCATCCGCTGCTAAAATAATCTCCTTTAGCTGAAATAATGGAGCTGGAGCCTAAAATCTCAGACTCCGGCCTGGGCATCTGGACATTTAAGTACCATTTCTCCATTTGAAACTAAACTTATACACAATGTGGATACATTTCTTAGGTTTGCTGTGTCTCACTTCAACCTCGAAAGGGAGCAACAGGAATGAAGGTGTCTCAGAGCTGTGCGGCATATGTCCTAGCAGTGCTTACAGACCATTTAGAGAAGAGTTTTTGTTGGATGAAAAAGGGGTTACTTCTCTTTTAGTGATTTCCTGATATTCACTGCCATGTGCTACACTCACCCCATCAAGCTCTGAATTCTGAAGTGATATACATACAGGGGCCAGGACTCTGCAGCCCACTCCTGCTTCGTAGCTTCTCAGACTACCGCACAACCTCTTGAGCAGTACCTGCCCCACACCATAGCCAAATGCCAGCTGCTGCCGTAAACTGTGAAGTCCAGATTACTTGACTGTCCCGCTCAGCTCTTCACAGGCTTTCTCAGCCTTCCTAACAGAATTTGAGCGCACCTTGGGAGGACCATGTAAATCCACTTTCACCTCCTACTTTCACCAAGAGAGGGGAGGCATTACTATGAGGCTTTTCTTATGGGCCACCCTATGTAGCTTGCTTGCTTTTCAAAGCAGGGCTCTATTTTTCTTCTTTAGAAAGTTCCTTGCACAGCCTCATGTCCTTTTCTATAAATGGCATAACTATGCTGATTAGTAATAAAAGAAGGCTCCACCACCCACACCTGCTCAGTGAAGCTCCATTGCTGCAGCTCCTTCCTGTTTCTGGAAGATGTTTCTATTAAGAGGCATCCTTAATTAGAAAGTAAATCAGTACATCAATATAAATTACAATTTCTCTGGTCCTGTTCCCTGCCCTGTCAGAAGTCTGACCTCCCTCCCTTTCTGGGAAGGCTCAGAAAGCAAAGGTCTTGGGAAACAGCTTGCACAAGAAGGCCCTTGTATCTTCACCTGAAAAAGGACGCATTTTCCTCTTTGTACATGAGGATGACCTTTGCCAGAAGTAATCATCCTTTTGACAGTTTACACAGTTTTAGAGGCTTCTGTGCTTAGCCCATGGGTCCTCCTTTACCCTAACAACACGTATCTTCAAGTTGTTTTCCATAAATGCTGTTCCCTAAAGATGTGTGGAAGCAGCAGAGTTAGTTGCCTAAGCGTGGACTGGGGTGGAAATGCATTTTCTTCTCATGATCAGATAACCAGTAATTCACCAGCCAGCCTGTGCTAGCTCGCAGATTCTCAGCACTACAGAGGCACTTGTATTTTATCCCTGAGTTACAAGTAGAGCTGTATCCTCATCTGGCAGTGATCAGTCTAGCTCCATTAACCTGAGTGCTGATTTACGCCTGCTGAGGATTTGATAGCTGGTGTGCAACAGGAGCTTGCAATAATAAACTCAGTTATAAATAAAAGATGAACACTCCATTGAGTGTCATTCTGTATTGTACCATTTTCCTTTTGACCAACTGTTTGCAACAGACAGATTCAAGTTTTAAGGTCACATTTGCAGGATAAAATACTCTTGGTAGTGTTTAGAACATGTAATTGTATATGATGGTTTGACAAAATGATTTGACACAATGAGTCAAAGGTGGCCCACATGCCAATCTCTGCCTTGTCTAGAAAAAAGCCACATTCCTCTAAATATAATTAAAATAACTATTGTATTCGATAACTCTGAAATATTAAGCCTAGGTAGAACTGGGTAAAGAAGCAGGAGCCACAGTGAGGCTTCCCTGCTCTTCTGTCTCCCCAGCAGTGTCTAGCCCGTCAGCAGTACACCTGATGGTCTAATACCATGTTGCCTACTTTCCATTATCCCTACTTTCTCCTTTTCCTGTACTCTTAGTAAATATAGAGTGAAAAGCTTCCATCCCAAGGAACAATTTGCCATTTTAAAATTCCATGAGACCCTTTTCTTCAATACTAAGAACAGAGAAGGAGAGGGAGATACGTACAGTTTTGGCAGGCATATCAGTGGGGAAAGATCCCAAAACAGATATCCCAGCACAATGAGGGACAGCACATTCTAGTCATAGAGAGGGCACTGCACAGGAGTGCAGGGCAAGGAAGGGGAATTTTCAAACCAGTTTTGCTATGAATAATGAGAAACACAGACTTAGATCATGGTGTAAGGAAAGCTTTAACGTTTCTCAGCCTGAAGCAGACATAATACGGGAAAACAGATGCAAACATGCAGGTATCCCAGAAGGGGTATTTCCCTGGAGCACAGCTGTTCTACAGGAGGACAGATAAAGTTTGTGGTGCTGCTGACCAAGGGTAGGGCCATAATCAGCAGGCCTGCTAATCTCTGCTGATGGTACAATGGGTCATGACTGATGAGTCAGTTGTCTGACCAAATCAGTGGCCCAGAACAGGAGGGCCCAGAGGTTCAACAGATAAGGACAGTGAGTAATGACTAAACCTGTAAAACTCCCACCCCCAAGACAGGGAAAAGCACCACCTCTGTAGAGCAGGTCCTTACGTATTCCTGCTGCAATTTCACAGGTAGATCATAGCAGCAAAATGAACTTCAGCTCGCCATGCCTGAACACGGTGCACAAGTGGATTAGTAACACTGCCGAATTTAGGAAGCAAGGTTGTGGAAAGACTGAGAATGTCGCTTCTCTGTTGCATGGGGTTTTTGAGCTCCGAAACGGTATGGTTACAACAGATACACTGTAGAGTTGCACTCTGTGCATTTTCATCACTTGCAGTCAAAACAGTGTTCAGGGAGTCACAGCACAGCCACCCTCCGTTCATGGAGCTGGTAAGCTGTGTCAGTGCTGTCCCCTCTGATGATTTAGGAAGAGTTTCCAAGATCACAAGGAAGCTGTTTTGTTTGCATTTTACAGGAAGGGGCTGTAGCAGCCACTGCTGAGAGCAATGTAATGCGAGAGCTTTAGCTCTGTAGACTCTCCACCAGCAACATGCCCAACAAAGCTGGAGACAGTGATGATGTACCCATGCTTTTCACTAGAGAACAGCAGAAACTAGTCCTGGACCTGGGGCCTGGAGGTACAGTTCTCACAGTGCCAGGCTTCAAGAAGAGATGTGAACTTGCTATACTGGGGGGAATCCTCTCATGGGTACTGGTCCAAGGAGAAGCAGGATGCTGTCTCTGTCAGAAAGAGCATCAAGGATGAACAAACAAGCCTGCAGTTTTGCAGGCAAGTTGATTAGACGGAATTGGCTGAAAACAAAATGCACTCAGCTGGTGAAGAAGGCACTGCAGCATGAGACAGACTGCAGAGAAACTCAGAACAGGAAGCTAAATACAAACAAAAATGGAGAATTTAGTGTGGAAACAGAAAGTTCATGACAAAGCTAAATAAAATGCCTGATTTAATATTGAAATGTTCTGCAAATTGTTCTGCAAAGAAGTCCTGTAAGTCAATCTGATTTCCAAATTTCATCACTTTAGATGAAATCACATTTTTTAAAAAAAAAGCTTTGCTGAATATATTTCTACTCACGCCAGTAATTCCCTTTGCCAGCTGAAAGACACATGTGCCAGCAAACCCCTTGTTATCTCAGTTCCTGCCCTTGAACAGGCAAGTGATGATCTGTCCCTTCTCTCTGTCCTCTCCTCCACCTGACCTGCTCTCTTTCTACTCACTGCTGGACTTGACAAGTGAAGGTTTACTAAGATTGCAGCAAATCACTCAGCACTCTCGGCTCCAGAAAGGCTAAACAACAAATCGTTTGGCCCTGATCAAAACCACTCCTTTCCCCATATACTCCCCAATATAGTGCAGCTGTGCTGATCCTATATGGACACCTTGCTGTTCTAGACCTGAGCAACATGCCCTGAACTATCGCTTTTAACACGTTCTTTACTTTTTTCCCCTTCCACATCTAAAATAGCTCACAGTGGGGAAGAACATGCAAGTACCTTTTCTTTTGGGGGGGGTCTGATTCCCAAGTGCAGGTTTCATTAGGCTGGACTGCATTAGCCACTTATTTTAATGCAGAAGAACTCCACTCAGGCCTTATTAATCACAAGACTGGCAGGTCAGTCAAGAAAAGTTCATGAGGCGTATTCCCAGCTCCAGGGTCTGGACTTTTACAAATATCCTCAGAGAGTCCACTGGTGCTTAAGAGCATCCCACCTAAGACAATGTCCTCTCTCTCTCCTTCCTCAGCTCTTCTGCAGTTGGTTAGCAACATCCAAGTTAAGAGCCATAACCCTTGGTTCTTTCTTATCTGAATATTAAGATTCAATCATATTGCTTAAAGTACTTCACATTTCTTTAATTCTATTTTTAATAGTATAGCCCTACAGCTCTACAGAGCTGTATTTCAGTGGGCATCCTGCTCATATACAGCTGCTGTAGTGCGTATTCTAGAGAGTTACTCAGAATGTAAAGCTCATCAACATATGTCAAAGCCATCAAAAGATCCACGTGACGCATAAAACATTTAGAAATAATTTCCGCAAGATTTTTTTCATCTTCCCTTGTTCAGCTGTTTTCTAAGGAAAAAAATACAACTTAAACCTGTATAGCTTTTCAGTTTGTGAATGTTTGCCTTTGTGGTTGTGGGTTTTATTTATGAGGTGCCATTTGAGACAAAAGTCATCCCAGGCTCATACTTTACTGGTTCAGTAAATTTTCCATGCTTTAATGATCAAGCTGCATACTTTACTTGTTACTTTTTAATATACTTCAGTGATCAAATTGTATAGCATAATGATCAGTTTTCCTAACATGCCTGAATGAGTTGCATACCTCATTAATTTAGATACATACTTTACAGGCCAAAACTGTAGCGTGTTTGGATGAAGTGAATAATTTAACAACCAGCCTTCTCTCAGAACCTGCACAGGAGCCCAGGAATACGTGTGAACCCAGGGTGGGATGAAATTGCAAAGGCGTAGGAAATTTTGGGTTGAACCCAAAATGAAAACATGAGATTTGAGAGCATCTGGAAGCTGAACCAGCACAGTGAACCTGGTTCGTATTTGTTTTGTCTTTTCAAAAATGTTCCCTTGTGGATTAATTTGAGATTTTAATGATGGATTTATCCCTTCTACCCCTAACACAGCACAGAAAACTGTTCAAGGTGAACGCTCAATATTGAAAATAACAGTACAGGCTCCAGTCCTGATATGGACCAAGTACCTCCTGAAAGATGTAGAGCTAGCTTACTTTTTTGCTAAGTTGAGGTGGAAAGTATTTGGGGTCTTGGAGAGAGAGTGTCTTGTTAAAGAGTCTTCATGTTAAAATGTACACTCTTGCAGAGTTTGATCCCAGGAATTGTGCAGCTTGTCAAGTTGTTAAGGAGGCTTAGCACCTACTTTGAGGATGAGAAGACATTACAGCAAAACCTTCCCTAACAAAAGCAGCTGCCTATTCTAAAGTTAGCAGGAAAGCTTGCTGGTGGGTCAATATTACAGCACACAAGTACATTCTTAAAATAATTATACAGATACGTTATATTTCATATCAGCACAAAAGCAGGAAAGGGGGAAATGTGGCATTTTCTAACCTATACAAAGTATTCCACTGTTTTACATTTGAGAACCATGTAGTCTATTGTATCTGTTAAGATTGCATTTTAATTTTAATAAGCTGAAAAAATTAATATTTTAAAATCCCCAACTATTTTTTAAATAACTATAATTAAATGTAGTCCTGCCACTAAGGACAAAGTAACAGTTGCACTACTATAAATATTAATGCTAAATTTACAGAGAGTAAAATACATTTAAGCAACCTCATAAAATTTTTAATAAAGCTACACTTATAATAAGCACTTTGGTAAAGCTATGCCTATTGGTAACTGACATGCATAGATAAAGTCTCTAACCCGCTACAAAAGCCTGTAACACATTACAAGCGTTTGGAGCTGTTCATGGGTCCTCCTTCATCCGAAACTTGTGGTCCTTCCTCCTCCTCCCCCCATGAATCACCCAAGCCCAGTGATTATTTGAAGCCTGACAGACTTTGACTCAGGACATGAAAAGGCTGAGACAGATCTCACTGGTTTTCCAGCTTCTACTTTATGACACAAGATTTAATCACTGTATAGCTCTGTACGGATTTGTTTAGCACAACATTCTATTATCGCCATGGCAATAAAGTGGTAGGCTTTTTATATGGTTTTCCATTGGGTGATGATTATTATTTTTCTCATTTTATTTGTGCTTCAAGCATATACTTTTGAAAATGAAACATAGTTACTTCTTAGAACGTAAGTTGCAAGTTAATACTTACTTTTTTTTTTTAGAACTGCTTTTTATCCAGCTAGTAACTAGCTTTCACATCCTTAGCCAAGTTCAGAAATGAACTGTAAGCTAATGTCATTTGGACTCCTGCACCCTCAGATCAACTTACACCCACTTCCCGATGGGTAAGGCAGACTAAGAGGGGAGAAACCAGAGGAAAGGGAAGGACTGTGAAATTAAAATAGGACAGAGACTTCTTTTACTTACACTTTTTGACAATGTTCCTGTTATTTACAAACATGGTAAGGATTGCTGCACTGATAAAAGGATGTGATTATGAACTGAAGGATCTGTTCCTGCAGTCTGCACCAAGTGAATGACTCCAAGTGAGACACTGTGGACACAAACCTCTGCCACAGAGAAACAGCAACTAGTTTTGTTTGAGTTGTTGCTACATGCATATTCAGAGCATCAGAAGACTTTATCCATGAATGCAGTCAAGATTTTCTCTGTTCTTGCCTAATCTCTGTGTTTGACCTTCCTGCTACATCTACACTATTATTACTGTTTGGCACCAAGAACCTGGTGGGCTTCCCACTCCACTCACTTTTCTGTCCAAGCCCCTGCCAGTCCGTCTAGACAGATCAGGGATCATTGGGCATGCTTGGATATCCCACATCCTGCGTCACCCCATTGGGGCAATCTGGCTGTATCTCTGGTCATGCTTTCAGCTTGCCACATGTACAGACCTAAATCTACGTGAGTGCAAGACTTAACTTCGGGGAGAAGTTTGTAAGGAGACAAGGGCTTCAATGGAGTTCAACTGAGATCAAGGCAAAGATATGTGAATTTTGCATGCTTAGTAAGTCAGTCAGTCCCTTCTAACACATCAGATTGCATCTTTTAAAGAAATGTATTATAGCTTGGTAGCTCTTCTTACCTCTGTGAGGTGGTTTATGTTTTTCAGGAAAACTTTCCAGTCTACTGTGGAGTCCTCACAAAGGTTAAGGTTCTTGAGAAGGTGCCTGAACTGCTTGTCTGATCATTTAAAGCGGAAATGGTCAAGTACTTGCTGAAATTCCAGTGCTTTAATTACTCCAGTGTCTTCTTTATCAAATAAAGAAGATGCCTGAGAAGCAAGAATTCAAATTATTTAAGCAAGCCTAGACATTCCAAAAGAGAAGTCTTTTTTAGCAACCATTTAGCAGTTCACATGGAAATACCTGAGACCAATATGTCTTTTGCTTGCAGGTATTTTGTACGTGAAGAAACAAAACACATTTCTCAGAACCTTACTTAGTTTGAAGCTCATCCTGAAGGTTTACTTGCTCTCTTCTTGTCTGCCCTGTTCTTTGTGGGAGTTTTCCTAAGGCTTCCCAAGGGAAACAGATTAGGTTTAGCACAGTTGCAGCAGAAGGCATGCAACAGAGTAGTCCAAATAAGTGGCAGAAATACCAAGGTCTAGAAAAATTGTGGATCATATCAACTCTCATTCTGCCTGCTTGATACTAACCTACCATGCCCCTTTGTTTTATTCTGTCCCTTATGATGCTGCACATATAAATCACTGATTCCATAAATGTAAATGAATATTACACCTTGCAAAACTTCAGGTTAAAGTCCTATTATTCTGCAAACACTATAGCATATTGGCGTAATACAGCAGGTTTTATGTTTTAGCATTAGAACTCATCTAAATGAGGGTTTAAAAATGTATATTTTAACATACATGAACCATGCCTACTGGCAAAACAAATTCTACCATATCCAAAGGACATTGGAAAGGAATCCTTTGATCACTAAAGAGGATTATGTAACTTCTTAATATAAAAGTTTCATCTTTGCTTACATACTGAGAGTCTTATGGGAAAAACAAAACATTGAGTATACAATATACATTGTACCGACTATGGTGAAAATGAATAGGAAATTATTATACTGACACAGAGGACCCACCTGAACTCTTAAACTATTTGTTATGAAACTTCAAAGGTCTGTATTCAGTTGTAGAAATGTCATGGATGGGATGTGATGGGGTTTTTTTCAACTAGCTGGACTCTAGGAACTGTGCTTTCAGATCGACCTCTTTCTAACAAAATATTTTGTTATAAGCTTATGTCGTTAGAGTTCCCCATCACATAGGTGGCAGCAACTGTTACTCAAAAAATGGCTCAGAAGAAAATGGAGAACTTCTTTCTTTTCTCATGTAAGAGAAATCAGAAAATGTTCTGCTTTTCCATAGCATGGTGGACAAAGTCTGGCTCTCCATGGAGAAAATCCCTTGGTCCCTGAAGTTATATTAATGACCAAATGGTATCCTAAAAGACTAAATGGATGATTTGTTCATGCCAATAATAATTTTCAAATCATACCCTCAGCAGGCAAGACTGTGACCTTCTCTATTCCCAACACATGCAGGGCTGAGAGGACAGATACCATCTTCTACTAAAATTTAACGAACTGATCTCTGCTATTGAATGTATCTATTTCTTATTTCAATAACGCAGAACACAGAAAGGATTTTTTTCTTCCCCTTACTATGAAAAATGTAGAGTGATTACATAACTATTTCGGTATCCTGTTCAATAGTTAGTCTATCTGGCCAAAAACGGCAATGTGGCCCCAATAAGTTTACAAACGTCACAGGAGTCTCCAAATAGCGTGAAAAGAGATTTCTGTAAAGAAACAGCATCTCCCATGGTACTACCTTTTTTCGGGTGCTTGTACCAGTGACACCACTAGTGACATCTTTGTTGGAACCCTGTGTTATTTTTAACTGCAGGACAGAGTCCACAGATTGAGATTTCAGAAATGCAGCCATTGATGACAGGGAATTTCTACCCCCATCGTCTTCTCAGCCACTGTTCCCTTCCCCTCCCTTGTGTGGGCAGCAGCTCTCCCATAGCCATGCACAACTGATCAAGCTTTTGTCAGGTTGAAGTTCCCTGACCCAGCTCATTGGGCAGGAAGACGAGTACTGGTTTTGACACAAGGCAGGTGGGAGGACCACATTACTGGGGGTATCAGGGTAGCAAGACCATCTTTGCAGGCACAAGCCTGCCTCTAAAGCCATGAGCTTAAAATGGACATGAAACTGCAGGTGCAGATGAGATGGCTCTACAGTTCTTTGTGATAGGAATGTTTCCTTCAAGGTCTTTTCGATTATTCTTTCCGATGTTTGAAAACAATCTTACTGTGGCATCAAGAATTATGTAGTCTAGAGGCTACTGCATTTCAGTAGACTCCAACACAACAGTCTAAGACTGCTTAATATACAGTGTTTTTTCATTCAGGGCTTTTAAAATTTTAGAGAGAAGTGGTTATTTTTATTGTTCTCATTTTACAGGTGGGAAAACCAGGAAACTTGCTGCTCAACAGCTAATGCACCTTATCTGTCAGAGTCAGAAATGGCCAAGAGCATAAATGTAGATAGTTGCAGAGCCCCAGCTGACAGGTGCTCACATCTGATCATATGTCTGTATCCTCAGTTGCTACATGATCCTTTCATGTCATGCTGATAAAACCATAAAGCCTGCCTGCAGTAGCACATTATATCTATGTATAAAAAATCTCAGCTTAGGAAACTCAACAGAGCTATTTGAAAGATGTGATATTTACATGCTTGGGACACAATTTACAGACAACTGGAGAAGGAAAAGAGGTTTGGGCGAGAGAGGAAGGTCCCGATAATTTGCTATTCACTTTTTCCTTTCCAATCCTTATCTTCACAAAACCTCTAGGTTTGATTTGATATGCTTGTTTTGTGGAGTTACCAGAATACAATCAATTAAAAAGTCTGCAGTTGTGAGAAGATGCTATTTCTACATAGGCCAAGGTTGTTGGTAACACTCAATAGCAGAAAAGTTTTGAAGCCTTTGGGTTAGTCCCTAGCCCGGCAGAAAAAAAATAGAGATTAAATAAGATGTGGTGACCACATGAAACTTACCTTGTACAACAAATCATAAGATGATGCAACTATTTCTTTTATCTTAATTAGGGTCTGTTCTAAGCTGAGCGCTGCAAAGCTTGCAGGTGGTGCAGCCTGCTTTTGTCTCTGTTGGTATTTAGATGCTCTGCCATCATCAATTGCTCTCAGGAAATCAAAATAAGAGAGCTTGCTGTCATGAATGCTGATTCCTAAGCTAAGGGAAAAACACAGAATGAGATATCAATGATTTTAAGTAATTATCTCACTGTTGTCTGTACTGATTAATTATTATGATGTATTATTTGTACTGCAGCAGCACTTCAGGGTATGCTTGTGCTGTCAGTGTAAAAATCCTTAGTTCCAGCCCAAGCTCCTTCTCAGGTCTAAGCCACCAATCCGATCAATTAGATGCAACCACACTCTCAGATGCAGATCCAGGCCAATCTCGAGATGCTTAAGAGGAGACCTGCTTTAGCCTGGGCGCAACTGCACAGCCTTCTAGTCCATCAACATGTGCTTTTTAAGCACAGCACAGTATTTTGATCACAACCTACTGCTAAGCTTACCATCCTCAATATGGCCAGAGGACATGTAGGTTCCCAACCTTGTCCTTGCATCTCCTTTTCGTATCACAGTGTAAACAGGGTCTAATAGACTCTGTTGAGGAGTAGATGTTCCTTGTGCTAAATGTTGGTACTTTCCCTTGACTTTCTGCTTTACAAAAATACTTTTGATTCACAGATGCTGAAGTGTTGCTTAAGCCTCCCAGTATGTCGTGATCATTACAATTCTGAGAAAAAGCAGCAGAAACACATACAGCCTGGTAAGCTGTTACCTGACACAAGCTAGGACATCCAGTGCTGCTCTGTGATGTTTCGTGGATGTACCAGCACAGGTCTATACTCACTCATGATTTCTCTACCACATGGGAGGAAACCAAAGCAGGTTCCATACAATGCTTCTCCTTATCACAGGATCACTACGGTTGGAAAAGACCTGCAAGATCATCAAGTCCAACCATCAGCCCAACACCACCATGCCCATTAAACCGTGTCCCACAATGCCACATCCACACGTTCCTTGAACACCTCCAGTGATGGTGACTCCACCACCTCCCTGGGCAGTTTATTCCAGTGTTTCACCACTCTCTCAGTAAAGAAATTTTTCCTAATATCCAGCCTGAACCTCCCTTGGTGCAACTTGAGGCCATTTCCTCTTGTCCTGTCACTAGTCACTTGGGAGAAGAGACCAACACCCACCTCTCTGCAACCTCCTTTCAGGTAATTGTAGTATGTTTGTGGTAGAAGGGCTTACCTTCCCTCTCAACCTGTACTTTACTCTGCATGGTTTGGCAGGCCACTAGAGAACTATTTTACAGGTTCTTGGCAGGACTCAGCCTCACTGTGTCTCAGGCACTGGCCCTCCCTCCTTTGGTATGTCGACTGAGCTGCACAGAGGGCTGGCACATTTGGCCCAGCAGCTGCTGCCATTGACTCGTGGTGTGCTATGTCCAGTGAGGGTTTCTCTTCTGATCACTTGTGGCCAGGCTGTACCTGGGAGTCCAGCCCACGGGCTCTGCAGGCTGCACTCACAACTTGCCGAATTTCTGTCTGTCAGCTGAAACATCTGCTGGATCAGAGACACTGGGGAATTTCATGTTCTGTCACATTGGAAATTCAGCGGGTTACAGAGCTGACTACAGATAGCTCCAGGTAAAAACAGTGAATATATTTTTGCATCAAATATCAGCATGGGGAAAGATGAGCTCTTGCATATGATTTGGGGAATTTTTTTTTGCAGAGGACTTTGTTACCAAACTAAATTAATTTTTATTAAAAGATGTTTTACCATAAAAAGACTGGAATTAAGGCAAGCTTCACATATGCAGAAAATACATGAAAATAAAAGTTATTTAGCATGAAAGACTAAGACGAGATGAATAGCACTAACCATTACATGAAAAGCTATTTTCCTCCACTGTCCTGTGACTTGTGACCACTTAAAGAAAAGACACCTGGTATATTTTAAACAAGGACTTCAAACCTGTCTAATGAGCCTGTCGAGTTCATCACCACAAAGGATACAACAGCAGGGGCCTGCTCTGCTCTCACTTACCCAGTATAAAGCCAGTGCAGTCAGTTTATGGAATTTCCTACCATTGAAAGACAACCAGAGAGTCTCCAGACTACAGTATACGTTGGGTGTTTTTCATACAGATCCATTGGCTCCCATGGAATTATTCCAGATTGACCTTACGGTTACCATCTATGGAGAGGTTTTTAATAGACTTTAATAATTTTATAGCCAATTATCAGAACTATAGATTCTTTACACGCATGTATTATGTAGACAATTCCTATGCTGCAGGGGAAAGGCTGAACTTTTTTTAGTGTTGTATTCAGCTTTTTTGTTAGAATTATGGTCAAGGTAACTCCTAGAAAGCCAAGGCTTGACAGAGGAGATGGCCCCACTACACAACCCTGATTTTCTTGTTTAAAACTGAATTACTGTAATGTACTTTTATCATCTGTTTTCACAGTAAATCCCTGGGGACCAATGCCTCAGCTACCAATCACCAGAATATCCAGTTACAAGAATGCCTAATTAATGGGGAGAGCCAGTAAAACAAAGAGGAAGCTTTATAAAACAGGCTGGAAAAGAAATTAACTATAGACCCCATATCTGCTGGTAAGAAAAAAAATATTCAAGAGCCCTGATTTTGCATCTTGCAGCTGCACAGCACTCCCACATACTACCCGTGTCAAGCTGGCTCCAATATTGGAGACAGCGTGTGGAAAAGGAAATAATCAACACCATTTCAGCAGAGAAATAAATTGCCAAGTGGGCATTAAAATTTTAGTAATAAAACTAAATGCATATGCTAATCTACTCTGTATTATTTAGAAAAGACTATTTTGGATCAAGAAAGGAATAATCTGCACAAAATTACAATGAATGGAGGTGTTTATCATCAAGAGGTCTTTGAGAAAGAAACAAGCAGCAGATTCCTATTAAGGTTTCGATTCATAAAAAGTTGATCACCCAATTAAAGGTGAACTGTGAAAAGACTTTGTTAATTTTATTTCAAAAAAGAGCCTGGTCTGGCAGGCTCCAGAGAACAAAAGCCAGTGCTGCCAGGCATATGACCTTTGGTGGACTGTTTGGTGCAGAGAACCCCAGCTACCTAATGTTGGAGCAGGTCCTTTGTGTTCTTCAGCCTCTACAAAAGATATTTTTCTTCATACTCATGTTAACACAGAGAATTAAAAGCATAGTTTGTTTTTGCATGACGGCAGCAGCATTGGATCATTTGAAAATTATTGCTATTTTATAACCTGATTTAATTCTGTTTCTATTTTGAACAGGATCTGTTTCACACACTTGCTCTATTAAATTGAAATTAAATAAATAAAACAAACTACCAAACAAATACACATACTCAAAGCACACTTTTTTATGTAAGAAGCCATTTCACTCTCATTACCTGCAGAATCAATACATTACCTAAAAAGACTTTTCACTCATATGCAGTTTGAAGAATATAGGTATCTCCATCAGTTTTAACAGAGCTTTTTATATGCTTAACACTAAGTAGAAGCTTATAGGCTTTGCTGGGTGTGACCAAATAGGTGTTTAGGAGATAATCATACAAACCTGTTTAGAAGACTATTGAACTGATCGTGATCAAGGTAATAGCTGAATTTTGGTAGTAGCCTGTGCAGGTTGCATACTGTTACATAGCCATCTCTATTTTTATCCACTTTATGAAAGGCCTTATTGAAATCTTGGAAGTAATCCCTAAATTTATCCCTGAAAGAGAGCAGATGTTTATTTTAGCTCCTTTGTTAAATCAGATAAAAAGGATACAAACAAATATAAAAAATAGGGGTGGAGGGGCAGAGAAAGATTTTGGGCTTATTTGTGTGTGGTAAGTTCATATAATTTATTCAAAGACTGCCAAATTGTTCACAAATAAATCTCAAACCCAACATCCCCCCCCCCCCCCCGTTTTAATTTGCACATGGAATTGTATGGCTCAAGCCTCACATTGTAAATAAAGGCTCCTTGGGTGATTAACTGGTTACTCTTCCCATTCAGAACTGCAGCTACAAAACATAGTGCTCTCTTTTAAAGCCTGTACAGATTGGAGTTACAAAGTATTTAGTACAACTGTTAAAATGATAAGGGTTTGGTAGGATACTTTCTGCAATTTGAGGCTCCTGAAACTTTGACATAGTAAGAAGTATTTCAACAAAAACACCTGAGCAAGATCTGGAGTAGCGCAGGGCCTGATCCACTACCAAGGGAAGAAGTGCGGAGCTTCCAATGACTTACGTGGACTTCAGATCAGCACCTTAAAACCTCTCTGAGATATTTAGAATTTCTTACACATGATCAAATTTAGGCCTCAAAATCTTGACTCTTCCTCCCACTTTATTTTGTCACTTATAGTTCATTGACATCAAGGACCTTTTAATCAAACTTTGGAAACCCAAGCAATATCCTTCTTTGCCTCTTGATTCAACAAAACCCTCTCTGCATTTTGGCTCAAGAGGGCGAGGCAGGCACAAACATCTCTCCTTACTGCATGTCTTCAACTAGCTAAGTCACTTAAGATTAATGTAAGTTAAAATAGTTGTGAATTACCTCTTCATGCAGATTACCAAGTATACATAAGCTATCTACATATATTCAGCACTTACAAGATGATAACCTTACGGCAAAACCAACAAGGTTGGATCTGGGTTAATACCTATAGCTGCATTGCATTTGCTCTGGGATTGCTCTTTCTGACAGCCCTAGGGTACAGAGCATGGGGGCTGGGTTTGTTAGAGAGTCAGGATTTGTAGTATAAAAGGCTTATTACAGTCATAACACAATTCAACAGTGTAACTGACGTAATCAAGCATGATTCATTGCCTCAGCCTCTCACCAAGTCTGTCTGTGGATCTAACAGCTCAGACCAGTTCACACTGCTCTTTGTTAAGCCACTGTCAACCAGCCAGCACCTGAGCCTTGCATTTTGTCCTTCGTAGGAATAGAACCATAGAATCATACAAGTTGGAAGGGTTGGAAGGGACCTTTAAAGGTTATCTAGTCCAACCTCCTTCCAATAAGCAGAGACAGCTTCAACTAGATCAGGTTGCTCAAAGTCCTGTCCAACCTGACCTTGAATGTTTCCAGGCATGGGACATCTACCACCTCTCTGGGCAACATGTTCCAGTGTTTCACCACCCTCATTGTAAAAAAAATGTCTTCCTTGTATCTAGTCTAAATCTACCCTCTTTTAGTTTAAAAACATTACCCCTTGTCCTATCGCTACAGTATTTATAAGGCTAACACAGGACATGCTAAATCTCATATGCTTTTTAGCAATAGTTAGTAAGTTGTTTCACTGCTCTGCAGACTCTCATGGATCTCCTCAGAGGCATTTGGTCTCAGCTGCTGTTACTGGTGCTGTCTTTCCTCTCACAGCATTGCAGAATTCTTGGTTTTCCATTTGTCTTCAAGAAGCTGTAAGTGCAGTACAGCCTTTACAAGAACAACACATTTTCCTTGCCAATTGTTTCTCCTAAGAATCTGTCCTTTTGGACTTCGCATTTCATATGAACAAAGAGCAATTTCCCCACAGCCCTCAGGGTCCAGGAAACACCACTGTATATGCAAACAGCATCACCTACCTTAAAAAAATCTGAATTATGATATGACTTAGGTTGGTTGTTAGCAACTTATTATATGCTTCAGACCCATTTTACCTTCTACTGTCATATGGACTAAATTGGGAGTTCTGGGACTCTGCTTAACCAAGTTTCAGCTGGCGAGAATCCATTTTTCAATGAGATTCCTCTCAAATGCAGTGAAAGTAGGGATCGCTTCACAGCTTGCTGGAACCATCTTTTAGCAGTTTTAACTGAGCTCACCATTTTATTCAGGATATCTGGATATCTTTCATTCCTTACAAATAATTTCAGGTCTGAGCTGCTGAACAGGGCACCATTACTAGAAAAAAATTCTGGGACTTCATACCCAAACAAATAGAACATTAGTGTATGCCATAACATGTTCTGATGTTATATTCAATCCAAATGCAATTTCAGGTTAATGCCCAAGTCAGATACTTACAACAGGTTCAGATGAATCAACATATGGTCTTATCTTTCACATTTTTCAACAGCTTTGTGAGTGTCCTGTACTCTGTGAGGCACATCAGATCATAACACATTGACATCACTATGCTGTTACCTCTAAAGCATATGCTGCTGAACACAGAAAACTGCTCTGAATTGGTCATACAGGCTTGGTGTGCAATGCCTTCGCTGACCAACAGGTGGTAACCTTCATGACTTTCTGCGTTGTGTCATACTCTGTACAGCCTCACCAAACCTAGCCCACTTTCTGCTGAAGTAGGATAACACTTTTTAAAAATTGTATTTCCAGGTGTTATGCCATTCTCTGTGTTGTTTTGAAGAGCAGACTCCTTAGATGCTCTAGAAAATATGTCTTTGATCAGTAATTATTTCTCCAACTTAAACTTTATTGTCAAATTGAATGGTTTTACTTAAAAAAACCCCAACACTAAAAAGGCACACTGTTTTTATATTCTGGAAGCTGGTCTTTCTTTTGCCTACAAAGTGGTTTGTCTCAGCTCTGACCATAACAGATTGATAAACAAATATGTGACATGTCTTACAATCAGAGTCTGTGCCTCAAATTGTGGAGTTGACAAGCACCCTAGAAACACAGGCCACACATTTCCATTGATTTTTTTTTCAACAATACTGCCTGTAAGCCATATTTTGAAGACTTTGTCTGTCCTCTAGTCCCAATATACGTAAGACCAGGAGTTGTCTTTATTAATGCCTTTAATTTGGGAATTCTGTTCCTGGATTTACAGCCCAGTGTGTGCATTTTGTGTAGTAACTCAGAAGGTACTTGCACAGATTGCCCGCGTGATATGAACTCTCATGTAACATTCACGTGCTAACAGGCCTCTGGACACCCTTGTTATCTTTGTGGCTGGCATGTTTCTAATGACTCTATTTTATCTTGTCGACAGTTAATCTTTTATGTTATTTCTCTGCCCTTACATTTGCATTTCTGTCTAATCCTACTTCTCAGGCCCTCTTGGATACTTTTTTCAAATTCCCTACTGGTTTTCTCTCTACTTGACATCTTCAGTATCTATTTAAGCAGCCACAGTTGTTTCAAGTGAATGGCTTTTCCTACACTTCCCTGTGAAAACTCAAGGATGGACTTTAAGCCTAAAGGAAGTCTTTGAAAGAAGAATCTTCTGTACAGTGGTCTAAAAATGCATATTGTTAAACTCCTGACATGCAAGGAAGTTTGCTTGGATCCAGCAGAAGAATATGAATTTGTAATTTCTGTAAACATTGATTAATATTTGTAAAAAACATATCCAGTCCTTTTACCTGAAAATATCCTTTATAGGACAATGTCTGTCCTGAAACATATACTTAGCCCCATTGGATGTAAGGACAATCTCAGGGACTTGTCTTTTGATTTTCCTGTTGCTAATTGGCCCTTCCATTTTTAAACTTCCTACCACTACTCCTACATAATCTAGCTCCTTTACGAGCTTCTCTCTCACAACCAAAGGAATGTTCCTAGCAGCACACATTGCTGTGAAAATACAGCTCTATATTCTGTGTCTACTTTATCTCTGACACTAAAGATTTCTGGGTACTGATCTGTGTTTATGGTTCCTTCATCAGACTCACTGTTTTAACCAAGCCCAGGGCTAGGCATATTTTAGACGAAATATTAGCTCTTTCTGCCTATAAACTTGAACTACTCTATTTATCTTCACTTTTCAATTTAAGTTCATACAATCCTTTAGTAGAAATTAGATTCTCAGTAGATGCTCTCGGTTTCAATAGTCTTTCTTCATATGTAGAGATTCCTGAGCCAGATTTGTACAGTGTATTTGGAGGTAACATTGACTGAACACCAGTTTTTAATTTAGAGGTGTTTATTCTTAGTCTGCAGCCCCCTTGTGCAGCTTTTGCACAGAATCTCTATGTGGTATTTTGTTGTATTGTTAGTTTGTGCACCATCATAGATCTGGGGATATGGAGGGTATTCTCTTTTGCTTCTGCTTTTCCAGTTGCAATGTCTCGCAAAATAACTGTATTTCTTATAGCTGCTGCAGAATTTCTAAACTCCTGGACATAATGTGAATCTGTGAATTCTCATATATTTCACTTTGTCTACTTCTTGCAGATAGCTCTGGAGAGTCTCTTCCCAACTTCTAGTTTCCTTTCCAGACAGACAGCATGTCCTGCTGCCCTTCTGATATTTCCATATTGTCCCTTATGACCATGTCCTAGCTTGACTAAACAGATTCTTCTATCCTTTTATTTTTTTCAGATCCTACCTTCCTGGGATCTTTTCTGTATCTTTGGATCTTTGATGCCAATCACTATCTGATCCCTTAAAATGGAATCTGAAAATGTCATAGCTACTTGACTGATCTGTTATTTTAAGATCAGCTAAAAATTCTTCAAAGGATTCCTCCTTCTGCATTCTCATATGAAACCTGTGTCTTTCAAAAGTTCAAGTTTCCTTGGGAGTGCAATATTCCTTCAACTTACTTTCTATAGCTGCATGGATTGCCCTCTCACCCTGGCTTGGTTTCATGCCATTAAAAACTTTGATAGCTCCTGTAATATTCCAGAAAATAGGTGTGAGCTTCCTTATGATGAATCTAGCCACAGTATATAGGTTTCAAAGCATGATGTGAATCTTTTCAGAGAAACTGCAATATTGCCAGTGTGGTTTGGAGTCTCTAAAAGCCCCTAAAGAGCAATCACCTTTTCTTTCACTTTCAAATCTCTTTTTTCTAGTTAATTCCTTCATCTTTTTCACATTCTGCTCCTGTTACCATGTGATACTTGGTTTAGAGTCAAAGCAAGACTTGTATTGGAAAAAGCATAGAAGTATGCTGCAGAGGGTGCACATCAGTCAGAGTGCACTTGCACTGCACTCAAGCTGGCTTCACCGTCTTGAATCTCCATGTGTCTAATTACTGACTAACCAGCTCAGACTCCTTCAACCTATTCTTAGATATGAGACCCTAGAGATCCAACATCTGCTAATTACATCTCTGATGTAATTTAACTTTTATTATGTTCAGAAGCCTACAGACTTACCAGCAGAGACACAAATCTAAAATCTCCTGACAGAGGGTTTGCTTTTTTTAAGTTACTGTAATGTGCCACAGCTTAAAAACCATGGTTTTACAGCAATTACAAAGGGGCAATGGTGGAGGTGGATGGGTGCTGAGGCCCAGCAAGAGACCAAGAAAGTCACACCTAGAAAGCAGGATACAGCAGCCTAAAAGCCAAAACCAGCTGACTACCCTAAGGGTAGTTTGTGATTTCACTGAGAGATTGATTTCTTCCAGCCCCAGAAGACTATTTAGCATTGCTTCTTCCATCTTGCAAGGGGGTGCTTTGAAGGTGTGATATGGCCCACATTATACCCTCATTGCAGAAAATTTCTGGAACCCTTTTCAACTGTATGTTACGTTCAGTGCCACTCTTCATCACCACTATCATCTTCCACTTAAATCTTCCCAATGAAAGTAAAGGCTGAAGTAAAATCAAAACAGTTTTTTAGATTCATATTTTTGGGAAATTGAGGCATTCAACATTTTTGGACTGATAAAAGACTTCTAAGCAGTAATTATTCCACTCACAGCGGTAAATATGTGCATAGAGAAAACGAGGATTAAAACCATACATCAAGCTACATTGCCAAAAAATAATATTTTCTTGCAAACGTTTTGTATTTTTCTTGAAGAGCTGGAGAGCCACTGTTCAATGTCTGTTTCTAATTTGGGCGATTTGTTCCTGTGAGTTACAACAAAAGGAAAAAAAGTGCACAGCAGTATGTTTTGAATTGTAAGATGTCCAGAGCTTTTGTCTGCCTCACAGTGTGTAATCACAGGGCACTGAAACTGCTCCAAAGCTGTTAGGGTGAGGTTCACAGCCCTTGCAGAAAGCCAGAAGAAAGGGCACAGGCTGGATGCAGCCACTGTGCAAATAGAAATGAGAGGGTTTAAGCAAGATCACGGAAGGGGGAGTGGGTGCTGCTCCCAGGGGTGCTGAAGTGGGTCATATAACCAGCAAATTCACACCTCAGGCAAATACTTCCTCCCAGTCCAAATTTGACAGGTGAAAGGAATCAGTTTTCCAACTCATTGAGAATGAAGTGGGGGCTGATACCCACGTGGATCAACAGGCTTAGGTTTTGCAGCCACTGCATCTGTTTTCCTGACCAAGAGCAGATCTCCTTACATTGACCTTTACGGTAGAAGGGCATGGTGCCCAGCTGTGCATCCCGTATCTCGGCTGTCTTATGTGGTCCTGGAGCGGAAGGCTGACACTCAGCTGGATCTCTGCCTTCACAGCCACCACGCGGATGGATTTCATCTGTCAGACAATGACTCTGGCTTAAGAGTAATTTATGGCTTTCCAGGGCCTTACGTGAAATCTGAGGAGTTCAGAGGCCTGGATTCAACTCCTCTTGCACTTCCAGCTTTCTGAGAGAGAAAACCAGACAGGAACTGCTACCACAGGACTGCTCCCACTGGCCAGGAGGTGGGTGAGGAAGTGTGGGAGATGAGAAGAGAACATTCAGAGGAACTGAAAGGTGGCAATAATCGGTAACAAGACATACTTTTGCAGACCACAAGCGATTAAGCTGTGAACTCATTCCCAAAGGAAGCTGCAGATGCCAGAAATTTCAAAAGACTAAGATCAGAACTGGATGTCTTTCATAAATAAATCAAAAAAAGCCAGAATCTAACAAACAATTAGAACATAGTTTTTGAAAGGGATATAAAAGTCCCATCTGCAGGCTTAAACCAAACTCCATCATTGCCCAGGATGAGACAGCCCCAATGCAGGGGGCAGAATATTCCATGTCCATCTATTAGGAGGCTGCTCCACCTCAACCAGAAACATCTGGCTCTGGTTGCTAGCAGGTAACTGAATCAAGTTATACTTGACCCAGTCTGCCAATTTCTGTTTGCCTCCAAATTACGGTTAAGCAATTGCTATGCACTCGAATATACGTTTTGAGGTGTTCAAGGAACGTGTGGATGTGGCATTGTGGGACATGGTTTAGTGGGCATGGTGGTGTTGGGTTGATGGTTGGACTTGATGATCTTACAGGTCTTTTCCAACCTTAGTGATTCTGTGATTCGTGTGTCTGGTTGACATATACATAGTTCTATACATAGTTGTTGTTATGGTAGGTTCTCAAAAGTAAATAATTCTAAATGATGTGGACCTGCCAGCATGTCACATAATGACTATTTTATTTTTACCCTGCATGTCTTCCCCATTGATTTAATTACTCTCCAGCTGCTTCAGGATGAGTATTTGCATCTTTGAGCCACACTGCATAATTTCTGCTTGCAGCACAGCATCTTCCCTACTTGCAGAGCAGCTTCTTATTTATAGCAGGGCTGCCTTGCACTTGGCATTGCACTAACAGGAAGGAAATAGAAGATTCCTCACCAAAAGAGCTCTTCATCCAAGTGTAAGACCAGAGACAACTGTCTGGTACAACAAATGGAGCGGAAGAGCCCAGTGTGAGACAGTTAGGCCCTAAGTTTCACATCAGACAGTTACAAATACAGTAATAAGCAATGCTTACAACACGGCAACTGCCTAACCATCTCTGTTGTGTATTATGCAATGTTTTACAGGTGGAATGCTCGTTGATACTTGTGGGTATCATAAGTGCAGTTTATGCCAGAGAGCTGCAATGCAGGTGGGAGAGTTTGTGATGCTGAAAAGAAAGGACAGTTTTGCCTTTGAATCCTTCAGTCTATTTGGGATACTGAAAAACAGAATTTAAAAAAGCAGGGTAAAAAGGCAAAAGCCTTAGCTTACAGGCTTCTCTCTGTGTTTTCTGTTTTTTTTTGTCTAATGATTTCCCAAGCTGCCTCTTTATCTGCAAGACAAGGCTGCTCTTCTTTGTTTATGAGTGTATCACCTTTACCAACAATGTCATGGGGAATTATGATTCTTAGCAATAATAATTTATTAGTTCCTACAACTTCCAGACACTTTCCAAGCACAGAAGAAAGCAAATCTGTGCTCTGGGGGGTATATTTTTACATGTTATTTGTTCCTGACGGTTTATACTCCTAAAAAAAAAAAAAAAAAAAAAAAAAAAAAAGAACAGTTCAGGAGAAGAGTGAAACCACAAGCAGAAAACACGATAAGCATCCAGGTGTGTCTATCCACAACCTGGAAATATAAAGTTTTAATAGCACTGTACTGGGGCAGAGGATTCTCCTGCTGCCTCAGTCTGCTGGCAGGTGCAGGAATCCTACGGCAGCAGCAGGCTAATGACTGCTGACTCACTAGGGCAAGCATGGATCATTAGACTCCACTCTGAGTAGGGTATCATTTTGTCATTTGTTTGTCAAATGCTCTTCTCAGGAGCAATGACCTATTAACTCTGTGAGTGTTGATTTTGTTTGAGGCAGAGGCTCCTCTTGCTTGGAGACAAGATGCTTATTTCTGTCATAGGGAGCCAGGGTCCATCCTTGTCAAGGCTGTCTTTTTCTGTATCTACAAAGCCATTTACTAACAATTTAACTAGCTGCTAGAGGGATGTGAAAACAACTGTGATTGTTACTTGTCCCTCATCCAAGGGAGAGGGTAGGATATGCATGTCAGTGTCCTACACGCCCAGCCATTCCAGCTGCAAGAAAAACCCCTGTGGAGTGTAATCAGGCAGATCTAAGCCTACGTTGCCCAAAGCAGTTTGAGAAGAAGAGACCTGCAGGGTGACAAAACTGCACTTGCTCTTCTCCCTCAATCTGAGCTGATAGCAATGTCAGGACTGGAACCACAAGCTGAGACGATACCAATAAACAGGCCAGGGAGTGCTCCGGGCACGGAGGCCAGCTGGCATATCTCTGCTAGTGAACCTTCTTAGCCGCCAAAAGGGAGCAGCTGCCTGCAAACTGCCTGTTAGGAACGGTCCTTGAAGCATTCTTGCTCCCAAATGGTGCTGGGAGTCATCAAGGAAAACATTAGCTGACACAGGCCAAACCATGATGAAGACTGTTTTGGCAGTCTAGCAGCATAGATGACTGAGTCTGGGAATGTGTCTGGACATTCTGATTTGTCAGTATAGATGCTGCCATAAAGTCTGTAAAATAAGTAATATAAGCCATGGAGAATATCTACAAAAAAAGTTTCACAATGCACACTGAGTTAGACTTATCTCTAGCAAATCAAGGGAATAACACTACGTATAAGCTTGGTCCAGTACCTTCTGAGACTCCTTTTCAGAGCATTTTATGGTAAAATTACATTTGTATTCTACACAGTGTCATTTTAACAAACTAAACACAAACACAGAAAGTTATATGCTAAGCTCATAAATAACTTACTTGATCGGCTTTTTAATTTCTCTTACATGCAGAGCTTTAGTTTGCTGTTCCTGCTGCTCTTCCAGATTCGAATGCTTCTTTTGTTGATTATTATAATGTGCTTGTGATTGTGCATAGCTGTATTTTGTGATGTGTCTGCAGAGCCCTGTGTCAGCAGGTGCAAACTCTATCCCCAGTTTCTGTAAAAATTCTTGGTGAGTAAGATATCCTTTCACATCTATATCATACCTTGAAAAAGAAATGCTCTTTTTAAATATTCATGTGTTCCTCATAGAAAGGCATTACAGATGTCCTTAAGTGACTTAACAGCTTAAATCTCACTGACTTCCCTTCCTCACAGAGGTGCCATATCACACTGAGAACGAGTGAGTGACTTTATATGAGACTCGAAAGATAGGGCTTATGCATTGTAATCAGAGTCAATTCTGAAAATACTGCCCTGAGGACCGAATTGTCAGGAGTATTATCCAACTCTCAGTATGGCTGCTTTTCAGTGTCTGGCTTGAGATGCAGAGAACTGGACTCCTAAAAAAAAAAATTCAGCCTCAAATCTCTCAAACTGGTCACACAAGTCTGAGATGCTTGGAATTGTAATCATCCTTCAGAAATATAAGTTTGGCTTCATAAACACTTTTCATATTTTCTTAGGTATAAACCCTTCCATGGGTTTTTTTCCCCTGCAGTTTCTCCCCCTGCTAGTGCTCCGATGCATGGTAATGCCTAATTTAGCCTCAGCTTCACTCTAATTCCTTTATTCAAGTTACAGACATAGCAGACACGTAAGAGAGTCTAGCTATTCTATAAAAGGAGTGGCTGATGGGAATGAAGTTGTTCAGCAGATAACTGCATGAAAAGGATACTCTTCAATGTGCCATGGCATCCATAAGGAATAAGAATGGAAAGTAAAATCTAATGGAGTAGAAAATAATTCAGAGATGAATCAGTGCTAAGAAAAAACTATATCGTTAATGCAGTTTGAAACCAAAACGCAATACATTCAGGTTCTATATATTAGAGTGATTATTTTTTTAAACAGACCTGTAACGAAGGTAGCTTTTTTATATAATGTCACATACAGCTGACATCTGTGCCATTTCAAACACAGTTTATAGCACAGCTCCTCTTTGTTGAAGGCAGACAAGTATTTTCCCCCACTTCACAACAAATTACTTGTCTATGAAAACATTTCATGATATTACTTGCCATCTTTACACAGCATGAAATTACCTTACTTTCTTTTGTTAGGTATTTGGTATGTAGCATTTTTCTTTTGACTGAACCACTTTTATTTAGGTTGAAAATATTGTAAGTAAATTTAGTGCTCTGAAAAAGAGAAACTGGTAGCACTGCCTTCAGACAGGTATGCAATGCAGACTGTCCACAGAGCTCCTTGATGGAAGCTTTGTCTGCAGTTCCCACCTGACCCAAGACACCTGGAACTGACTTCCACCCATCACAAACCGAGGTAGACATTTGTGTGTATAAACAAAATTGATGAAAACCAAGTTAATTTAACCAGTGACCTAAGGTGCCATCCAAGAAGAAAATGTATGTTAAATTAAAGGGATCAGTAATACTGAAGCCACGGGAAAGTCCTGTCTTTGAATTCATTTGAAATTGATAGATCTAATTGTATTCTTGAGCTTAGTATGATAAGACATAGCCTCCTGTAACACAGTGTCGTGCTCTGAGGTCACAATCATAACAAAATAAAAGATTTCTTGTGCAGTGTAATCTATTGTCATTCACTGCACTATACTAGGCTCTGTAATCCTATAAAAGATGCAAGAACTAATCATTTAGAGTTGTCATACCTTGCCCAAAGCTGCTTAAATTCTTCCAGGGTGATTGGAATGCCAAATCGGTACAAGACTTTCTTCAAGTCCCTTGGCTGTATAATGCCATTTCCTTCACTGTCAAATTCCTGAAAATTCTGGAATGTAAAAGAAACCATCACTAACAAGAACCAACAAGTTTGACAAAATCTCTGTAAGCTTAATGAATAATGGGAATTGAGAAAGAAATGGAAAATCATGCACGTCTGAATTTCATCTTTTAATGTTTTTTCATTTGATTTTTACTGTTTCCTACTTTCCGCTATGGATATACAACTCTCAAAAGCTTGAATCGGGATTGACATCGCAGGTGGTTAGGTGATGTACTCTGTGTGGAAAGTTTCTTACTGATGGCAAACACAGGGGATACGAGCATGAGAAGCGTGCATGCAGCTGTGGGTATGCCCACTGCTGAAAGATGCCAGTGGAAGATGAAAACGCTGGCAAATGGCAGACCTGCAGATTTTCTCCCCAACTTGTTCTATACCTAATATGAATTAGATTTTGCTTTGGTTGGTTGGTTTTGTTGGGTTTTTTACCATTCATCTTACAAACTCAGACTACCAGTATTATTGTCTGATTTACACAATCATTTAATGAAAAAATTATATTCATTTTTACTTGTGCTACTCTTTTGTCCAAATATTGCAACCATTCAACAAGTTAAAAAAGATAAAAAGGTGGAAATAATTTTTATAGGACAGTTTTGTGAGAGTCTCTTTGGATGGTGGAAGCATCGCAGTCAATGCTTCACTCTGCTGGGCAACACTGGTGCCAGCATATGAGAAGGTGTGTGTTTGTGCACAGCACGTAGTCAAACAGGCCTCAGATGAAGCCCATTACTACTGTTAAAACAGAAACATTAAGTAAAACCAACAAAAGTAAAATATGAAGAAAGGTTTAGAAATAACTGTAATAGCATCTGCTACATAATCAACATTACAAAAATTGAATATTATTCAAACTGTTGATTTTTTTTTAATCACATAGTAAGTTTTTATCATTAATGAGCTATTTTGCAAGGGTCTCTTTGAATATTTATAGAATTTGAAGATCAACATTGCATAATGTTCTGAAATCTATTAGTGCTGCTTATTTATTTAAAGAAAACATTCTTCTTACCCTTGCTAGGTCATGCCATCTGGTTCTTGCTTTGATAACAAGGTAGTAATGAGCGTGATCACAAGCTAGCTCTGTATCCATTATCATCTGTTTTTTTCTCAGAAAAGAAAAAAAATAAAATAACAACTAACTATGCTCTACATTAGTGGGATCTTTAATCTCCACAAGTTTCCTTCCCTTTTTTTGTTCTTCATGATAGTGGTGGTTTTGTTTCCTAGTTTCTAAGATACCCATTAAAGACTGTTACTTCACATCTGTGTAAACTTAATTCTTTAAATACTGCCTTATTTCCCTAGCTGCAGGTTAGCGAAGATGTTTTAAATTTTCTAATTCCCTATTTATTTTCAAATCAATATTGTTCAAGTCTCCCTCAAACTCAAGAGCCAGCATGGATCATTTATACGCATAGAAGGAAATGTTAATTATCTCAGAAACAATTATATCCTGGAGCGACTCCAGGAAGATTATCCTTGATTTACATCAATAACGTAGATCAAAACTATCTCTGTGAGTCACCAAGGCATGGCTCGTAAATCTGGGGAGTAAGACCCACATTTGCAAATTCAGCCACCGTTACAAGTGCCTAACTTTTGGAGCCTGGTGCTCCTGGTTGAATCCAATCATGGAGAGGAATAAGGGTGCCTCAGATTAGGATCCAGCATAGCTATCGCCCTATACAGAAAGCTGACTAAATCCATGTGCTACGCAAGGGTACACCTACCTGAGAACCGAGGAGACCTTACATCTCACCATTCTTTGAAATAGTGCACCTTCCTTCACCTGAGAAGAGCAGCCTTTCTTTTGGTGCCCAATTGTCTTTAGCTTTTCTAGGCACTTCCAGTTAGAAAACCAAGGAAAGGCTGGTCATTTCTCTTAACACACAGCTGTCCACCTCATGCTACATCCTAATACCCACTTCTCCTCTAGCTATTGCTTTGTAAGGAAATGCTGCAGACATACGTCTTCAGAGCCTGGTTCAGCCGTGCTCCAGGAATACGCTCCCGGACCAAGATTCTCAAATGAGAGGCAGAGGAACGTTGGGTGTGCAGACCAGGTGAGATGTGCTAACCACATCTGACCTACCCACTGAGTTCCTGTACCACCCATGGCACGCGCAGACCAGAACTTAGGTCCTGGAGAACTGCAACACTGCAAACTCGGCCGATTCTGAGCTCCCAGGGATCTGGGCCTTGACAGCCTTTGCTGAGGGCTCCATTTGGATTTAGAAACATGAATGCCACATTAATCTCTTTTAGGTGCCCGGGAACCTTCTGAGTTATGCCCACTCCCACTGCTTGAGAGAAGATTCCATAAGCCTAAACAATCGACCAACAAAAAAAAAAAAAACTTAGCTGGGAAAATGCAAGTGCTCTTAAGGCTTTCAATCACTATATTTTGTTTGCTGGGCTTCTGAAACAGTAATAGTATTTGAAAAAAGGAAATTCTGGAGCTAAATTCAAAGAGTTTCAATTTCTCGCTAAGTCCAAACTGAAACAGAAATGAGAGTGTGACAGTAATTGGTCTCAGACTCCAACTGTTAGCAAGATTCAATCATCAGTTTCCTTTCTTGTTTTAGACTGATGTCCTTGATTCCCTCAGTTGTCCAATTCAGGAAAAAAGAAAAACAAACGAGGCAGATAAATATTAATAACATCAGACCCAACAGTAATGCTGTAAGAGACAAATAAAAACTGGGAAATAAGCCTATGTGTATATATCGCATCTTCACTGCCACAGCAGAGATGAGTTGCTGATCAGGAGCTTTTTCAGTCCTGGTGTATCTTGTCATTATTTTTTATGAATTTATCTCTGTTTGCATAGCTAAACAGAGTTTCACACTGAGTTTTTAGAATTAATTTTTTAGTGCCTAAATGCTATTCATCATTAAAGTTAAGCTCAAACTTTAAAATTCCAGATGTTTTAAGCAGCATCACTCCGTGCAGGAAGGGAGGCTGCAGCACTATTCTCCCTGTCCTCCACTCACTCCACAGTGTCTCAGTGCTTCTGCGCACCTCACCTGATCTTGTCTCCTCTCAGTGCCCTGGTGGCATAAAGGACTGGAGCATGAGGCTTCGGGCTACTGTAATGTACACTGACAACAATGTTAGTCTCAGAACTGACAGACACTGTGCCAGACAGGTAATACCCTGGCTGCTCCTCAATCCAAAATGACATCTGATTCCCAAACCATGTCCCCAGTTCTGCATGCTTGCAAGACACAGCAAAGTCGTCCAGTTTGGAGGCTAGCTCAGCTCTAAGGCTCCAACTCAGGTACCAGTATATATGTCTGACCTTACAGATTTAAGCAGTCCCCAGGGATGGTTTTGGCATTTTAACTTAGTGGTAGATTCAATATCTGATTTAATGGAGTTATAAATCACTGAGAACTTGGTAAAGCTACCCAACTTCAGCTTGATAATCACATATGTTAATACTATCTTTTTTCAATTATACTCAATACAAATTTTCACACAGCATATTCATTTCTGTAAACACATCAGATTACTGTAGGTGCTACACAACTTTTTCTTTCTTACTTGTGAGATGGCACGAGCCAAGGAGGTACTGCCTTAGTTTCTTGGGTGTGGAACAGTTGACAGAATTCTTGGTAATTTAACGTGGAGGTCAGGTTCATTCCCAACAAACCAAGTAGGTGCAGGAATTCCTCATCTCTAAGATGAAGCTGAAAGCTGTCCAAGAATTGCCAAAATTCAGGCATGTTGATGATACCGTCATGGTTATTGTCTGTTTCATGGAAGGCAGAATAGGTGTCCTAACAAGGAATATTTAACTAAATATATTTAACAGGTCAACTACTTTTTTTTTTTAAACATAAATAACAAATGTTTGCTCTAGACTTGTTTTGACAACAGGCAAATATTTTAACGCAGTTTAGGAATACAAAGCATTTATAGTACTGCCTTACTAAATACTTGGGATAGTCCACAGTAAACTGCAGTCTTATTGCTTTCATCTCAAGCATGTACAGAACTGAGCAAAAGTAGGGAGCATCAAAAAGCCACTCCCAAACAAATTTACAAATGAACCTCCACTTCCCATCAGTACTATACTGAGAGGTACCTCATTTCTACCCTCACCACACCCTTAGGAAACCTGTAATGAACAGAGACTTTACACCAGTTGATCTACCAGCTGAACAGCTTCTCCCATTAAAACAGATGCAAAATGTTCAAACACCTTTAAAATGGTGCAGTTCTTCAGAAATCTGAAGTAATGCTGATCAATATGATCAGTGTTGCTAGGGGTGTCCAAGCTGGTTTGAACAGAGGATCCCTTTCCTGAATGCTGATATTTCTACTTCTCCAAGGAAACAGGGATGGGGTGAGATGAACTGAGCAAAAAGGTAACTGCAGCTTTTCTCCTTTGTAAAACGTGATATCTCTTACTCTGTGCATATCCATGGTGGGAATTCAAGGAGTACATTCTAATGGTAACTACAAAAAATAATAAGCAAATGTAGAAAAGCTGGAAAACAACTCTTGATTAAGATCACTGTGTTGCAAACTTTAGGGACTAAGAACATCATCTTGAAAGATCATTCTCATGAATAGATGGACTGTTCCATGAATGAGTAGTACAGAGTTATTCTTTTCTAATTGCAGAATCTTTAATAGCTACGCTCACAAAAGGATGGGAAAAAATAACTCGGATCTTATTTTCCTGGCAGAGGCTGCAGAGAAGACAATTAGGAAAAAAAGAAGTTTTTGCCTTGAAAACTGAATGTATTTGAACTAGAAGTTTCTGAGAACATAGAAGACATTAAATCCAACATAATTTTTAGAGTCAATTTCCTGACAGCTCCTCCAAACCAACTCTTAAAACAAATGTTTGTATCAAAATAACAACCAGCTTCACTGCCAAAAGCAAACCATCGCTCGATGTATTTACCCCATAGAATTCCGTCAGCTTATCATTAAGTTGATTGAGACATTCTTCAGCAGTCATGTAGTGAAATTTAACATCATTTACTCTGTGGTTTGGGCTGTTACATAATGTAGCTCCTGGCCCATTCAATCTGGCATCTGCAATAATGAAATCGAAGTATAGCAAACATTGAAAAGATGATATTAAATGTATCTGATAGATAGCACGGTAATATAACATAAACAAAACAAGAAACCCTGCAATCGTATTCTTTACAGCCCAAACATGGCAAAGTCCAATAGCTGTATGCAGTATTAGTGGTGTCTACCCAATTTACAGTAATGGCCTCAGCTGCTATGGTTTTTCCCAGCACAAGGTGAAGATAATCTCAACTGAAGAAAGCACAGCTGAGACAAGCTCTTTTTCTTTTGCCTTGGCCTTCTCTGGTGCCTGGTTGCTTTGAGGAAGAGAGGTAACAGACTGGAGGAGGAGAAAAGGAGAACTGTGAAAGCCATGACTTGCTGTCATACTGCCCGTCTGTCTCAGTGAGGGAACACAGGGATGCAGACAGTGTCAGAGAAAGTAATTTGTTACATCTTTGACTGCGTAGCACAAGTGCTGCATGCTAGACCATCTCCCCTGGAGCAATTCTATCCTGGCTAAGTCCTTCTCCGGTTTGAACCTACGTGAGCTATTGCAGGAGATCTGCCATCAAAACACCCCTTACTTAACAGAGCATCACCCCTGAAACTATTTCGCCTGATGTTCTGTTCTGGCAAGACTCAGTCTTGCATAAACAGCAGCTTCATATTGTCACAAGTTTATTATCCCACAGCCCAGCAGGATCAGGAAAGGGCGACAGCCAGCTTCCCAGCAGGGCACCCAGGTACTTCCAGTCCTGAAGGGCTAAGGTACTTTTAGGCCATAGAAAAGCTATTTTGGTCACTGTTCCAGATCTGATTCCTTCTACTCATTGTGCAGTGATATTCTAGGAACCTATTTTGCCTTGCTTCTGGGGAAAAAGAGACTAAGCATCTTTTGTAGCCACTTGACCATTTTAGAATTTTTCTGCAACATATGAGCCTTGTAGAGGAGTAAAGTAATTCACATCAGATTTTAAAATGGGAAAAACTTGCAAAGAAAAACATACACACTGACATTTCACTACACCCTACTCCTGATTGATAAGAAAAGCGCTAAGTTAATGGTCTGTTGTAGAGGAACATTTCTTTTTAAAAGATTTACATACACCGACACATAAGAACCTGTACAACTACTCCAAAGAATCACTAAATAGTATTCACTGCATCATTTTAACTTCTCCTGATTTTACCCTTTAAATCCTACTCCCCACTACAGACATGCACTATCCTTCCCTTTTTTCAATTCCAGTTTCTACTGAAGTCTAGTCAAGAAAAATTGTAGTCATGTTATCTTCCCACTAAAGCTTATAAGAGGAAAATCAGGTCTCTCTTTCTTTAACTAGACTACCCTCCACCCCAGTGAATCACAAATCACGGAAAAATAAAGGTTAGGAGGGGTTTTTCTTTGCTTCTGCTTTCTGAGACTTTGTGTTAAATGTTAGTTTACAACTATGAGATATAGTAACGTATGGAAAGAAAAACTGTGATTCTCATAATTGGCAAAAGCAAAAACTTTAAATACAGACAAAACACTGTTGATTCTTGATTTAAATCAAAAAGCTGGCACACTCATTTTCCCCAAGGTTAACCTGTTTCAAACATCTTCTATTAGGCTACTGGATGAAGGTGCACATATTTTAGTGGACAGATGACTAGCTGGCTATATTCACAAACTTCTAAACTTATAGGCCCGAATTAAGAAAAACCTGAATATTATGTCAGCCAGCCACAAGTCAGCTCTCCCTCTTGCCTTAGTTCTAAAGGAGAAATAAGGACAGCAGAAAATAATAGTAACAGTGTGAAAAAGTAAATGCGCACCTCTGAGAAAAATAACAGAGGCGTAATATGGAAATTAAAACAGGCCTTGAAACTAATGGCAAAACTGCCGTTGACTTCAGTGGCATCAGAATTTTACCCACAAAATCTAAACTTGAAGCATAAGTATAAAGGAAATGAGAAATTAATAATTGCTTACTAGCTTTAGCTTGCACTCAGGGTTCCATCTTAAGAAATCGGTTCAGATTCCATCAGCTTCATTTTTAAGAGTTGAAAATCAAAACCCTTACCTACAGTGCCTTGAAATCAGTGAAATTACTGATGGGGTAAGGCAAGTAGCTGAGGCGAAAACACGTGCTCCCAAATTACGAATATATTCCTCTGCTATTTATTTGTCAGCAACAGGAAATCAATGAAGAACACATCCTCATTGTATGGGTGGACAATACATCTATATCTACACAAAGAGTAAACCTTGCTCTCTCACTGGGATGCTTGATACTTTAATAGAACTATCAATTACATTATAGAAAACCGCATTTAGCATTCTCTAGTAGCAATGTCCCTTAACAGCTTTAACATTCAAAAGCAGTACTTTAAATTAAAACCATAAACCAATAAGTAACCAGATCACACCACAGAGCTCCAGTTGTATATATTGCCACTAAAACTCATCATTAGTGGCTTACTAACAGATCTTTCTTTCCTGAAAGGACTAGTTACTGTCTTCTGGCTTTTTACACAGAACAGAAAAAGTTGCTGGACATCACTACTGTAAAATCATCCAATGTGATTTAGGATACAACATAATTCCAAGACTGTGAATAAGAGTTAGAAATGCTGAAGACAAGGACCTACTCAAGGCAGAGCAATCAGTCAGTTACTTTTTGCAATCTGTTAGTGACAACTCCATGGCACCTTTCTGTGGATCTTTAGTTAGTTCACATCCCACATGTTCCAGTTTCCCTCTTGTCCTGAGTTAGGTACTCAGCAGCTTAGCTGGATCAGGAGTCAAAGAACTACAGACAGAAAGGTCATCCTTGTGCTCAAAATCGTATCACTGATCTCTTAATTTCACCAATAGCCTTTCCTTGAAAAAGAAAATTTCTGGATCTTCCAGGAAAGATCTGTTCCATACTTTATTGCTATTAAAATTCCTTTACCTTCCAGTATTGCCACAAAATCCAGATAACTCAACCCTCCATCTGGTAACCCTAGCTTTTCTGTTAGTAGATTAAATTGACTGTCATCCATTGGCATGCCATGATCTTCCAACACCTGTTAGAAGAGAAATAAAATAAGTTATATAATGACCTATTTTCTCGCTTAATATGCCATTTTGAATGGGTGGGTGAATATCTGGATGTTTTATCCTAATGCTCAACTTGAAATTACTCTGAAAATTAATGTCTCTTCCTTACATTTACAGTAATCCATTTAAATATAGATCTATTCTGTACAACTTCAATTCTATACAGGAAGAGACTGAGAGCACAATTTGACTGTATTTTTGAGACTGGCATTTTAAGCAAGAGCACCGAGTGACAGGCTAAGATTAAACTTCACCTGGAAAGCAAAAAGTGCCAGAAAAAATGATGTTAGCTCATTTAGCAGACTGGAGGAAAACTGTCATTTGTAGAATTTGCTGCTACCTCTTTTCCCCACAAGCCTGCCACAACTACCTCCTGGACAAGAAATGCTGCGGAGTGGATTCAGGCCCCTGAATGACATACAGCTGCAGCGAGGTGGAAGGCATGCTTCCTTCTGCATTGCTGCTCTTCAAAGCAGATTTGGGGATGCATTTTAGGTAATCTATTTCAGCAAGGAACTTCCTGATCTTCCTACATTCCTCCCATGTCCCCTTTTCTTTTTATTTTGCAGACCCTTTACCTCTCTACATTTAAGAGGTGCAGCAGTCCAGAGCAGTGGCAGTCTCCCATTGCGCCCCTCTTAATGTTACCTGGCAGTTGACTGTGGAGGGGTCCCTGGTTTTCTTCTACTTTTCCTACCTCCTGTTTCCCTGAAAAGTTGTAGTTGCAGCCCCTGCTGCTGCTGAGGGCTTTCTCCAAAACCTTTCATTTCCTTCAGCTGCTTTGTTACTCCTGATTTGGGTGTATTTCTTTATAACTAGCCTGCACAGCTCTGTCCTGACTTCCCAAGTGTTCCCACAGCGATTACTCTTGCCATTATGTTTTAGTTAATGGTACAGATTGAAAGAAAAAATTCATTAAATAGCTGAACAGCATAAAGAGTGTTAAAAAAATGAGAATAATTAGCAAATTATCATTCCTTTCTATTAATGTAAAGCTTCTGGGTAAGTAAGCACATTTTATGTTCAGTTGAACAAGTATTTACCATCAGATCAAATGCTTAATAGTAGCGATAAGGAAATCTGGCCGCACAAATCCAATCAAAGCTGGAGAGAATCAGTCACAATAGTAATGTTGGTGACTACAGTCTCAACTATTAGCACTTCCATCTAAAGAAAAAAAAAAGTGATAAAACTCTGCCAAAACTGCATACAAGATTAAGTCGTATTAAATTGTATGACTAGGTCATTGTCCTGTGCAGAATGGCTCACAAAAGGTATAGTTTCTAAGTCTTATTTAAAGGAAGAGGATTGATGACAACCTTACAGGGAGGAGATACTGTAATCCTTCACAAAAGTGAAGGGCACGCATACAAATTGTCAGGACCCCTGACAGAGCTTCAGTTACCATCTTTCTGATTTTGAACTATATTAAAAATTAGACAAGCCCAAAGGTGCAAAGGCAGGGTCTGTGCCTGCTTCCCCAGTTTGTAGGAGAGCCAGGCCAGCGAAGGCAGAGGTACTACGTTACTCTTTGGTAAAGGAGGTGGAGTTTGGCATCCCCCTTCACTAACCTGCCTCACACCTTTGGTACTCCACAGGCAAGCAGCTAAAAGGTGTCCTTATGCTGTAAGCTGTGAAGAAAAGCACAGAGAACTAACAGTGTTGGTATAACCCTGCAAAGGTTAACTGGTGATTTTATGTCTGCATTTTTGGGTTATTCAGGCATACTAAGGTCAACTACCCTTCAGCGGAATGTAAGGGTGACTTCTGCCCACTCCCTTAATGCTGCTGTAATATAATGTTATACAAATAAACAGAGCTTATCCACTTCTAAGTTGGGCAGACAGCTTTTGCCCACTTCTATGGCTTGGCCTGGAATAACAAATCAGAAAACAAGTATGCTTTTGTGTTTATCACTACTACACTATGCTATTACTGTTTGAGTAACCTGTTCCACCTCTGAGGACAAGCAGCTCTGCCCAGCTGTACACTGGCTGCCTGACTGCTCTAAATGAAGCTGCGGATCAGAGTAGCAGTTTCAAACGTGCCAATAAGGTGGGCAATGGCGTTGGCATACCTGCCCAGCTACAGAGTCAGGATCCAGTCAAAGAACAGCATACCACTGTAGATCAGCTTCAGTGGCACCCCAAAATGCTCCACAACCTATGCACCTAATTGCACTTGGGACATGTCATATTGCCTCCACCATTTGCAATAACCTAATGTATCCAAAACATCTCTGTGCAGCTGGCAGATGTGATACAGTGTCCTACATCCTTCTGAAGCAGCAGTTGGAGGCCAGGGGAGATTCCCCACAATGCCTACAATGGTGCTAGACACCCATTTCTAGATGTTCTTCATCTACCACTGAAAATCCACGAGCTCTGGGATGAAAGGCAGCTGTGCTCCCAGGGCAGGGATTGATGAACATCTTGGTAGAAGTGTCAGGGAAATTAAAGCAGGAAGAATGTGAAAACTCCCAGTTCGAATTCTACCTAGATGGTGAGGTGGAAAAACCCTTTTTTTTGCAAAAGGTGCAGAGATCTTTAAAGACCACAAGTGATGGAGAATCAGTTTCAGTCTGCATTTCACCTGAAAACACACATGCCCAGGCAGTTCCCAGAGACATAAGGTAGTCTGTCACTTCAGTTCTGACAAGGAATTCCTTTTAATCACCCTTATTCGCACAGAGTTCTCATCCTCATTCATTCCAGGGTAGGCTTATTTCACTCAGCACAAGGCAGGGCAGAACAAGACTATTACAGGGAAGCATGTCCCTTTTGAATGATCATAATCAGCAGCAGTCGGGCAGAGTTCCTGGGCAATATTCCACCCAGCTGGACTCTGCTGAGCTTGCTGGGTCCAGGAACATCACAGTGCAGTGATGCATATACCTGGCTGCAGGTACATGATGATTTTTTTATCCTTTGTGCATTGCCAAACCTTGAGAAATGCATCATCCATAGTGTAATAAAAGAACAATGAAATCACAAAGACTAACTGTTCAATAGCTTCTGGTGCCATACAAATATCTTAAATGTGAGCTATACACAGACAGCCAATGCAGACGAAAAAGCAGCAGGTAGAATGAGTTTGTTCTGCCTAACAGTGACAAAACGCACGTTATTGCATTAGCTGCAGGCAACATATAAGCCTCTTAGGTATGACATTGTAGTGTAAATCACAGCAACCAAAGCCAATGTCCCAAAGGCATGTGCCACAGATGTCAGATCTGTATGAGAGGAAGGGTTGCAGCTTAAGACATTTTTAATAAGTGTATTATTAACAAGAAAATATTAAGAAAAACGGAAAATGTTTTATGGGTTTTGTCCCCCTTCTTTCCCTCCCCTTCATTTCGAAGCAATTTCACTTCCTGCACGCAACTGCAGAAAGATATCCACCTGAGGGTAAGAAGATGCGCGGCTGAATGCAGCTACAGTGTTCATGGGGGAAGGCTCTGTAGTAACAGCCTTTGTCCTGCCATATGATGCGGAGCACATAACTCATGGGTCTATGTTGAGAAGGGGAGAAAGGAAGGCAACAGCTTGTCACCCACTTAGAGTCAGTACATTTGGCCCCGCAACAATAGCTGGTGAAAACATGTACAGTCCATGGTACACGGATGGGAAGATGATGTTTATTACTGAACCAGAGTAAAAACAGATTGGGACAAACTTTCTCAAGGGACTATGCAGGTCATTTTCAAAGGTACAGTTCTGGTTTAACCCTTGTTGACTCTTACCTTACTTCAGCACCCAGACAAAGGCATTACTGTCATGACACTATTCAGCAGCAGCTCTTGCTTAAACCTAGGTAGACCAGGGAAATATTACTGTCATCATGTCTCTTTTCCTGCCCAGTGTCAACTTTCAGCAAAGCATTTTGCTTTGAAATGTGAAAAGAAATAAATGTACAGCTGGTGCCATCAGCATCACAGCTACAATCCCAAATCTATGACCTCACAAGTCTGTCCAAAGCACAGCATGCAGTCAGATAAGCCATCAAGGCTGTGATGGGCCCTGGGAACACCATAGAAAACCCTACCTCAAAAAAGGCACCTACAAAATTCAATTGGAAGTCTTGGCAAGTAAAAACTATACAATTTCAATACATTCATATTATCATGGATCCTCTCACCACTGAGATGCTGTACCCAAATCAGCTAACCCGGTATCAAAAGCCACTCAACATCAAATAATTACATTGGAAATTTACAACATGATGAAGTCCACTGAATTCAAATAAGAGCTACAGAAATGTCCTCCTTTCCTGTTGGGGACCAGTCTATGCCCTGAAATGCTACTAGACATCCGGAGGAGATTTCTCTGACACAATCACTGCAGGCTCCTTTGAAAGTAGAGCAAGAGTGAGCAAGGAAGAGAGCCGGGGACCCCAGGGGGTGCCCCCTAGTCCCAGCACGATTACGAGCCACACTGCAGTCCAAGAGTGGTTCAGAGGAAGCTGAGGCTCGGAAATCTGGAAGATGGTATAAAATTAGCTTAGGTCATTCTCCCTGAAGTGTCATGCTGTATCTGTCAAGAATCTTGTTCTTCACCTACCTATGTCCAGTTCCTACCAGCCACCACTGTGGAGTTGCAAAGAGGGCTTAAGGTCTCTGAATTAAGGCTTAGGTGACTCTTTAAGGTATGCCCACTCACTTCACGTAAGAGGCGTGGTTTTGGTTGACGTTAGACTTCCAAGTCCCAACTCTGTCTTGCCAGTCCCAGTCCATACATGTTCTTTTAGACAGCTGGGAGCAGTTGAAGCTTTCAAGGTGTACTGCTGCTACAGGATGACAATTTTATGTCTTTAAAGACTAGTTGAGATTCTTTCTCATACAATAACCTGCATGAGACCTGTTTAGCTCATCAGTAACTGAAACAGTCCTGGAGGATTTAACTCCAGCTGTGTGAGCAGGCACATTGCTAAGACAGTAAGTATCTTTCTGGGAGAAGTACAGGAGAGAGAAAAATAGCTAATATTTTTCCTACCTTCTGAAAACCAGCTTTATTAATTTTCCCATGTGATTGCCTGTTGTAGGCAAAAAAAGCTGTCTTTAATAGTTGCTGCCTGTTGTATCACTCTGTCCTTCGGCCTTTTAATTACTTCATCAACAGTTCTATTCTGGGCGTATTTGTTAGCTTGATCTTCAATCTGTTTGATTCTAAAATTGGAAGATTGTGCATGAAGACAAGTCGCTTATTTTCTGTAGTTTCAAACATTTGATTCAGCAATAATGAACAAGACTGCTTTAATGACAAACAAGACATAGACATGGAAGAAGCTTCTTTGATGCAAAACAAAATGATAGGTTGATGAAGTTAGAGCACACGTTGATTCCAAGCCCTATATTGTGCAAATATTTCTTATGTATAGCTTGCTTTATAGAAAAGAGAAAAAAAAACCCACAACAAAATTGACTGATACTGCTCTGAAGTATTTCTTTTGCAAATGGAGATCCTAGACCTCCAAATCACAGGCTTAGTTTCTAATGAGCCCAAGTTTCTACATCAGGTAAGGAGCCACCTTTATCCTTTAATACCTCCTCAGTTAAAATGAGATGGCTAAGCTAACATTAAAGAAACTAATGAAAGTCTTTTCATTGATTTTAAAAGAAAAAAATATCTCTTATGACGTTTTCTCTCTTCCTGGATCCTAAGTAAATCACTTCCATGCTTTAGAGGAATGGCCAGAATACCTTTCTTTCTCAGGCCCTATAAGAAAGTCTATAGGTATGGACTACATACTCTCCTTGCTGAAATACCACAACCTTCATTAATAAGCTGTTACAATAAATAACAATTAATTATTTAATAACTTTTAAAGACAGAAAAGAAATTAAATTAAAGGGTATGTAATGTGTCCCACTTGTACCTATTTTACATCCGTTATGGATTTACTATAACCCATGAAAAGGAAAGTTAGAACAATTATTTTTGTTAAATTTTAGAGCATGTATTTCCATATAAGCAAAATGCAGAAATATTAAGCAGTCTTATTTTATAGATTTATTAAGTGTGTTTTATAGTATTCCCTAAACTTGAAGATAATCTTAACATTTTATCTCTTATTCTAAAAATATGCTAATAAAAGAGTTTTACTTTGATCTGAGCAGCACACAGATGATTAACTCTAAGCCTCCCAAAAGGGATCAAAAGATGACAGTGACTGGTGACTCCCTTCTGAGGATCTCAGATGGATTCATCTGCTGAAGGCACCTGGTCTTCTGAGATATCTGCTACCTTGCCTGAATGCAACATGTTGCCAAAACATTACCAACTTTACCTGCCCCATCCCACTGATTATTATATTCTTCTGCCTATCAACATAGGCTTGCCATAAATGACCCTGAGAAAATGAAAAAGTAATTACAGCACAGGTGATGAAGGTAAACTCAAATGTTCTTTATACCCTTCCTCCTTATTGAAGTTAAAGACTGAGGCAAAGGATGGATGTGTCCTGGAAATAAATGAATGATTACTTGCAGGATGTCATCTAAAAGACCATCTTCCCTGTCAGGGGCTTATTCACAAAAAACTCTCTTTATCTACTAGCTTTATAACCTAGTAGGAAAGCCTTAGACTAGATTGAAGAAAGGACCTGACATAAAAGCTCACAGGAAGGTATTAAGCATAGCCACTTAGCTGAGGACCTAAAACTACTTGGAAAAGGGTTATACATTACAGTGTCATAAAAGAGACAAAACCAGACAGAATGGATCAAGCATGCTGGTTGTCAGCACATAAATATAAGAAACGTGGTGTAAAGAAGGGGGCCTGGAAGTCCTTCTGGTTCTTGGAAGATCATGGAATCTTACAGTTCAGTAAATTAAACCTTATTTAGAGTTCTACTGATTAAAACCTATGAGAGTATGAGTGCTACAATGGTAGGATGCCTACTATACATCACCAACAGGGAAAACTGGATTTAGATTTGAAGCTTTTGGAGTTTTGGAGATTTTTTTCTGAGAGAAAAAAAAAAAAAAGGTAAAATCATCCAGGGTCAAAGAGCTGGTTGTAATTAGTTGGGTAACGATTACAGCAAAACACAGGTTGTCCAGCAGATTATCAGAATGTGTCAGTGACATGCTGTTGATGCTGCAAAATCTAGTGAAGGGCAAGTCTTTCTAAATTTTATCCTAATTAACACAGAGAAACTGCTTGAAAGGAGAAATACAGCTTAGGCGGGAATGATGAGGGAATGACAGAGTTTATGACACTTGTAAAAGGAAGGCAGGAGAATAGTGAAACAAAGTAGATTTCTACCTTCTCAAGGAACTGAAGTCTCAGGAGAAACGGGTCTAAAGGGAAAATAAGTTAAGGAGAGCTGGCGGTGCATCAGTGAAACACGCCATCACAGTATAAGAGAGAAACATGAGTATATACGACCAAAATCTGAAAGGCCACAACACAATGTGAGATTCAATATAAAAAATATCAAGAGTAATGAGAACTCACTCTGTAAATGCTTCAGTGAAATAAGAGGGATCAAGAAAAAATTTGGCTTTCTATGCAACAGGGAAAGAAAACTACCAACAGATTGCGTTAAGGGGATGAAGCACTTAAAGCCTCTTTTTGGACTGGTCTTCGATAGAGTCAAATATAAGCAGGCTGCTTGAACAAAGAATACTAATAACAAATAAGGAAAGAACAAATTACAGAATATTGCTATGTATTCATATTGGTTCTTAAAGAACTGGCTAAAATTGTCTCCCAAATTTATGCAGAAAAGAAAACACACTACCTAGCTTTAATAAGAGGGAAAGAGAAGAACTGGAGAGTTACTGACATATTTCTAAGAAATCTATTCCTGCTTTCAGGCAGTAATTACAGAGTCACAAAGAGTTCAAAGCCTGTTGAGACACAAGAGCCACTAGGGATCCTTGAGATCTACCCTGATTTCAGGCAAGCTTATATTTTAAATTATACTCCCCTCCAACCAGCACCATTTTCACCTTGGTTTCCTAGGGACATAGGAATAATGCAATCAGCCTTTTCATCCACATCTGTCAGCCTTTCCCCTAAATTTGGAGTCCATCTACCAATTTCAGTCAAAATTGGGAGGAGTAGGGGTCTTCAGACACAGCGGTTACATGTTTTGTGAAATTGACAGTCATGAAAAGGAGAGAGACTGTTTGGTCTCCTAGCTGGGAAGGCAGGGACATTATTTTTTCCATTCATTAGCAGCTAGCCAAGCAATCAGCATATGTGCTTCTCTGGGCTAGCCATGTCTCTTGCCCTGCTGCCAGCTTGAAGTACTCAGTGAGGAGTATGTTCTTTTTCTACGTTCAAGTAATAAGCCACAAGTACATTTACCAACTGTGTGAGACACCAAGCCCTACTTCCTGCACATTCCCCTCTCACTGGGGCTGGGTCTCAAAGCTCTTCATTCAGGCCTGACAAACCTAACCTAACCGTCTACCCTAACACATCAGTTCTGAGTACCAGAATGCTTGCTGAAGGTATGGATAAAGCTCCAGATGGTGGCTCAGCAGAAGTTAGGGACAGAGATATTTATTAGTGAGGCCACTGATGTATCTTGAGTTTAGCGTACTGTGTCTATTGACAGAACTGTATTCCATGTTGGTGAGTCATCTGCGTGTTTTTTATCTTGCCAGCTCTCTGCTTTGACAGTCTTCCAGTAGAAATGGCATTGGACGTCAGTAAAAATAACTTAGGGCAATTTCTGAAAGATCTTCTGACCTCAAGAACAGGAGGGACAAACTCAGCTTGCAGAAAACAAACAGGTTGATTTCCCGACTGAAGTACGGCTCATATTCTGCTTTGGGGACAATCTTGGAATGTATCTGCAGGAACACTCTGTTCCCAAAAAAAACTATTACACAGAAGGAGCCAACCATAAGGTCTTAAGTATTTCCTAGTGTCTTGCAAAAGCAAATTAGGAAAGAATTTCAGGGATAGAGGCAGTCTGCTAAAAGTTCTGAGGATTAAGATGAATGCCATTGTGGAACAGGATCTTTCACAGGTAGGGACACTTTAACCACCCCAACCTGTTGAAGAGCTTACAGTGGAAAGATGTGGAAATATCAAGATTCCACCCTTTGCAGACTGTTCGTCCAAAATCATCACTTCGGTAAGAAAGAGGCCTGGCTTGTTTTCCTAGAGATTTCATGTAATACTTCTTTTCCATTACTGGTCACGAATTCTCACTGAAGAGAGAAGCAGACATAATTTGGCAAATGAGAGCCACACAGCACCCATTATATAACAAGGAAAGAGGTAACATTAAGATTCATAAGGATACTGAAGTTTCATTTTAACAATTTCAGGAGGAGGAACAGAAGCCTTGAACTCCAGGCTAGAAGGCTTAGAAGGTGTTGGTACCAGAATTGACTTGGCCACCACAGAACATCACTGGGACAAGAGGAACTGAAGAGAAGATATCAACCACTGCATATACTTACAGAGGAGCAACTCATCTGACATAGCTCCAAGACACTGACCAATTCAGGAACCGAACATCCAAAGGATCGGTTTTAAACTTGTCAGAATGACTAAACCAACAGTTCTTGTCAATGTCATAAATAAAAGGTCAGACTTGGTATGTTTGCAGCATGGTCCCAGCCTTCTGCAGAAGGGATTGACTCACTCCTGTGCAGGCCTGACGTAGTAAAATGACTCAAGCCATGTGTGTAAGGACTTCTCTCACATGAACTGCTGGCAGGTAGCTGGGTAACACTTCCAAACAGTTGACATCCTCCCAACAGCCAGCGACAGACCACACTGTATAAATCTGTTCAAGGGCCTCATAGCCAACAGTCACCTTAGCAAGAAGGTAAAGGAGATTGTAGTCTTTTTAAAAATATCCCAGAAAGCTTGTATCATCCCAAGACCTTGCTACGAGAGACAGAAGGATGTCCCAGTGCCTGAGAGGCCTTCAGAAGATGGATAGCATGCTCCTCCTCTGCTTTGCCTTTCTACAGTAGAGCTTGGCAAAGAGTGGTAAGTGAATTCCGGTGAGTGCAAGCTGACCTTCGGCAGGGTCCTTTGGCAGGCATTTGAATCCTCATATTGCCTATTCAAATGCCAAATATCCGCTGCCAATTTCTCTATGTTCATGACAGAAACATGAAGGTCCTGGTGGGCCTACAAACCATTTTGTGAGAGCTTTACTGCAGCTTGCATTAAGAGTGGCACTGGAATTGGTATTCAGGGTAGAGCTCAGAGGCCATTGTCTATACCTATGTTTGGTGTCCCTGCAACATCTGGCCTCCTTTGAGAAGTGTGTGGAGATCCTGTGGCAAGTCTCTGAGACAACCGAAAAGAGACAACAGAAATGGGCTTTTTGAGCCATAGGAATAAGCTGCCAGTTCTGACATGTGAATTGCACAGACAAGGCAATCCCTAGAGCTGCTCTGAAGGGTATTCAGATGGGGAATTAAGAAAAGACCAAAAGGTCAGATCATTGAAGAGGAAGCAAAGAAGTCTGAGGAGAATCTGGGGTAAGACAGGCCATACTTCTGTTTTCAGAGCTGTTAACAGAAATGCAAGCTTTGCATAGGAAATTCTGTTTTATGGAATACCAGCCTAAAAATGAGGGAAGATAGGCAGTGAGCATGCCTCCATGGACATATTAGAGTAAAGCATTATCTGGGTTCAAGTGAAAGGAAATACATGTGTCCCAGGTCTGACCGTACATGTAGATTATCATGCAAATACAAGAAAAAAAATAGTTTTAAGAGAAGCTCATTCCATTACAAGGGAAAGTTTGTTGGTTTCCCCCCAGATTATGCAGGCATTTTCATATATTCAAAAGTAAAAATTGAGAAGAATCAATAGGTCATACATCTTTGTAACCTGGATGCCAATATCAACGATGCTGGTTCAGTTGGAGGCTGTAGCTATGGCCTGCAGTAGTCACAGCCATCAGATGTGCCAGAGTTCCTGATCCTCTGATCATGTTCAAATCCAGTTCCTGAATAATGAGCCGCACTGATTCAACAGAGGATCACAAGCTTACTCTTCAGACATTATCTAGAGGGCAAAACCCTGATTTTTGAATGATGCAGTGAGAGATAATCCTTGTGGACCCTGTAAAGTGAGCTCAACCATTTTTACCTGAATCCTACTCTTTGATGAATGATCCCTGTGTTTGCTCTGCTGATGCAATGCTTTGAGTGGTGTACAATTTTGAATATATCTCTGCGAAATGAGAGATCAGCCCAGCAGACTACTTACCATTAGAAAAACAACATGTATCCTCAGTCTATCTGAAAGTCTCCTTTCTATACATATTTTTTCTTTACATTAAATACAAATTTGTCTGTAATAACAGTACCTTTTTGAAAACTGTTTGCCTTTTTTCTTCTCTTTGTTGTTTTTCCTCCGATATATGTGAGCTGATATCATTTAAGTCACCAGAAAGAACAGCAACTTTTAAGTTATCCAAAAGCATCTTGTAAAAAATTCCATCAGAAGAGTTATCCTTGTATTTATAGCATAACCTGGATAAAATAAAAATTTAAAATAATTTGGGAGGTTGAGAACAATGCATAATACAAACGTCTTAAGGCAAAGACGATCAAAGTAACATTTCGTTTCCATATACAGTTAAGGGCATTTTTCAGAAGGCTATCCTTAGGTATTGGAAACTAGCCTTCCCAGGCTCCTTCTGTAGCCTACAGAGAAAGCAGGAACCTAACTTAAACACTGTATCATTACCTGGAAGAGCTCCATTGGCTCTTGAAGGAGCCTAGGGACACAAGCCTTCCCTACCCACAGTTACCCTTTGCGAATACCCTGCATAATTAATGCTTCAATTATATGGTGGACACTTGGAAGAAACTTGGCTCACCCAACACTGACCTGTCAAATTCAGCTGCATTGGTGGAAGAGGGAGCTACGATCACAGCCACTGCACAACTAAATCTGTCAGAAATCATGAATGAAAACCCTTGTTTACCTTAACTTGCTGTCTGGCATATGAATATAAAATGAAATCACTACTGGCCTAAGTTAATACTCCTGGATGTGAACCTTAGCAGCCCAGGAGCAGACACACTGTTTGTTCAGCTCCTGTTATTCTGAGGATAACTTCCAGTGAAGAGGTCAAGTTGGTAGTTCCCTGGGCCTGTTAAATTACACTCTTAAATCACTGCCATATAAATTAGCGGAGCTCATGAATCAGAGCCCTTGTCATCACTGCGTTGCTGCTTCACTGAGCTGTTCAGCCTTCCAGGATTTCATTCACATTCATAAAGATTTGGGGCATTCCTGGATGAAAGCAGAAGGCTCCCGTCCTTGTGCTGGGGATGCATGGCATCCTCTGCACTCCACTTATCCCAAGTGCCTGTTCTATTTAGAATGACTCTAAAAAAATACCTGTGCTAAAAAACACTTGTAACTTAACATACCAAGAGCCTCAATGCCTTCCTTCTGGGGGAAAAAAAAAATAAATAAATCAAAGCTTTCATTTCTTTTGAGAAATCTAATCCACACTATATACACTGTAGGGGAGAAAGTGTTGGGGGGGTGAGAAGGAGGGGAAAGAGTCTCCATTTTCTAGTATTTGTGAAGCCCTGCTTAACTAAAACAAGTGTAGCCTTCACACAGAAAATGGCTGTGAACACTACAGAGCAACATCTGCTTTGTGAGTGTAATCCATAAAAGGCTTCCAAATGCCCTTAAAAATTGTTCCCTCTTTTCCCCAGTCTGAATGTCATCTCACAGGAAGCCATCTGGGACAAGCATGCCAGCTATTCTGCTGCAGTGATAGCAGTATTGTCCTCAAGTGCCTCAGGATGAGTCACATCAATGCAAAAGTCCAATTACAGTAGAAGCCCCCCAAAGCAGAAGTATCATTTCAAATAAATAAGACTGATGTAGCTGAACCACTGGAATTCAGAATATAATTCACTCACTTCATCACCTTTTACTCAAAAACCCTGTATCCCTTAAAGCACCCATACTAAATCCCCAATCTGGTTATGACATTCCCAGCACAGATGTGGTAGTCTTAAGCCCAGTGTGTATGCATTTAGAGGAGTCAATTACTTTTTTTTGTTGTTTATTATTTTAAAATACAGCCTTTTTAAACCTGGCATTTCTTACCGCTTTAGAGCAGCGAATGAACAGTGCCATCCACTGTTTCTCTGCATAATCCACAACATTTTCCTAGGATAGTCTTAAATAAAATTTACCATAAAAACTAATGCCACATTTGAAACAAAGAAATACAGATTGGTAAAATGGTGCAAGTGAAAACAGATTTTTAAGGAGTCAGGCTAAATCATAGAATGACAACTCTAAAAGTAGATTACAACAAAGGAAATTTTTCAAAATATCTCCTTACCTGTGGATGAGCCATTCTAACTTAATTAGCTGTATTGTTACTCGTTTATGCTAAAACCAAATACTTCTCCAACCAAGCAGGCCATCTATTGCATTGTTGAGTGTAAATTCTCTCTTAATCTTATTATAAGAATTACATTTCTTCTCCAATGTTGTCATCAGCTTTCTAGAACATGACCCTGATGAATGATACTGCTAAGAACGGGTGCCTTTAGAAATGTTTACTACTGAAGAATGAATAATATGGTATGAATGAGACCCTGTTTCATGGACTAAACATGGGCAATGCAAGACTATATGTCCCTGAATGTCTTTGACAATGGAATCCAAACCGTATCTTTTAGATGTATATTTTAGATGTTATTCCTATAAAAAGATTCCAAACTCATCCCGTCTATGGTGTTGCACATCTTGCTTTGCTAAACACAGATACCTGCACTTTTTGACAATGCCACAGTTCAATAATGCAAATACAGACATGTTCTCAATGTTCACAGTAACAGAAATCCTAGAAGTATTATACCCACGCCTTCCTGTGCTTTGATAGAACACCACCTCAGTGTTCAGCATTTTGCTAGACTGATCTCACAAGGCCTATCTTGCATCCTTTTAAAACAAGCGCAAAACAGCCATTGACCACAATGATGAATGAATTAAACCTTAACAGTTTGCCTCTCATTGCTTTGCTCTCTATTATTTTCTTATAGGGAATGTTTAGAATTTCTAGTAAAGACCACTTTCCAATTCAAAGTGGCTGTAATTCCTGACTTTTCTTATAGTACAGATCTTTCATTGACACAAATAATGGTAGAAACATTATTTAGAAAATTGTATAACTGCTGAGTCCCAGGTAATTCAAAGGATAATTACTTGTTCATGATCAATGACCACTGATTATATACTACAAAACACAGAGCTATAAAACTGACAGATGATGAAAGCATATAGTTATAACACACTGTGCTGGGAACATGACTTTTATGAACCCAATGTGTAGCACCCAAAGTTTTCTCTAAGACATTTATAGAAAGGAAAATGCATACAGTAGAATTGGTTTTACTGATCACGCTCATGCTCATTCATATTTCAGGATCAAAGATTATTTTCCAAAAGCCATTTCCTATTGATGCTGTTGTGTTTGCTCCTCACACACAATGATCAGCAGGACACTGGGTTGTAAAGGTCAGACTGGAACTGATTTCTTTGATTTTCCTATTATGTTTTCAAAGGTAGGAAAGAATTCCACATCTTTCTGAAAGTCACTGGCTGTAAGCAGAGAAAACTAGAACTCCTGAGAGAGTAGATTATACCCGATTATAACCTGACTGAAATGTTATTGCAATAAAATGCTTAATACAGTTCCCTCTTCTTTGGACAAAGATATTTTGACCCCATGCTCGTAGCTCTTTTGACTCCACACTTTGGGGAGCCTGCTTGTATTGAAAACGAGATTTCATGTTGACAATATTAAATTTCAATTCCTTGTTCTTTACAATAGTCTACTGAGGAAAGACATAACATTAACTTAATTAATTTTGTGTTACTTTGTGTTTGGAAATACTAAATAATGTTTGATAACGTCTTGGGTAATGTCTCTAGCATATCAGTTGTTCCTTTTTAGAAAAGGCTTGTCTCACCTTTGAAATGCTGAAATAAAGTCAAACTCACAAGAATTTCCAACATGGAATTGCTATGAAAATAAATAAGGGATTTACGTGAGGAATGGGGCATGTCTTCCACCAACCTTTTCTTTTCTGTATGCTTAAGGCAAACCAAAATACTTAATGCCTCCAGCTATAGCTGTCATATTAAAAGACAGGAAGAAAGATATGGTAAGAAAAGAAATTACATTGAATCTGTTACAACTCACACATCATCAACTTACTTCATAAATTGTTGATCTGACAAAGAGGGACAACACAGCTGTAGGACTTTTCTTAGATAACTTCTGTTAATAGTGCCAGTACACTGAGGATCATAGGACTGCAAAGCCTTATGAAAATCTCTCCAATTTTCTGTGATTTTATCTGAAAGGATCTCCTCCACCTAACAATCAAATGAATTAGTAATGCAGGAAAGAAAAAAAAAAAAAAAGCGTCCCTGAGGTTAAACTATGATAGCGTTACGGCATGAAAAAATGTACTAAAATGACAAGTCTAATGTTGGAAGACCAACACTTATTGAAAATGAACCATGTTATCACTTACAGTATTACAAGCTAGAACAAGAAGCGCAGGCTTCTTTATTTGGTTTATTCCATTAAGCTAGTCGTGAACCATCTAGTTTAACACAAAGTTATGTTCAACTCAATTTCAGTGTACTAATTTCAAAGCATGATGCAACATCAGGCCCAAAGTTCACCCTTGAAAATGTTCATTCTGAAAACTGACTGAAAAGTGACTGCAAGAAAGCATTACACTTCACAGATCTGCTTCTTTAAGTGACTGAAGAGGCATGTCTACTGACTGATAACAACGCAGAGCTTTTACTGTTGTTTCTCCCCTCAGTCCTGTAAAACAAAATCCACTAGGACTGAATGAATTGCAAGTGGCACTCAACTTACTCAGGGCATAATTTGAAAACAATGGGCTTGCATAGGGGACAAAATGACAAAATCTGCCTTACTGAACCTGCTTTAGGATCTGTCTGTAGCGCTGGCAGTTAGAATAAAAGTGTTTTTCACTTGTAAATTGAGTACATTAAAACCAGAAGGTTCTGAGAAGAAACAAACACAGGATCACATTTTGACAGAAATCTCAGCATAATTGCAGATCTGACCAAGTACTGTACTATGCAAAATTTCTGGTGAAAGGAAGGTGGTGGAGATGCCCCTTGGGTTGTCTTAGTTGGCTGGGGGCCTAGATTGGTTCCAGGTCCTGGTTCTGCCCATTGTTGCTTTTAAGATTCCTCTGACCAAATAATTTCTGAGAAATTACAAAAATTAAGAGATTTCTTGAAAAAGTGGTCCTTTTTCATTTGTACAACCTGTAATCTGCCTTTTCTACAGGATGAGCCACATTGATGGAGCTGGCATCACCGCTCAGGACACAAAACAAAAGGATTCCCAGACACTCAGGCTTCCTTGCAACTGCTTTTCATCAAGAGCTGGGAACAAACGCAGCCACAGAGTCCAGAACAGACCGACTCCTTGGGACACAATCACTCTCAGAGTATGAAACCACAGCCACCAGGGTCATGCGTGGCAACTGTGTCATCCGTGGTGGTATTTCATCCCAAGGTGACAATGGTCTGTAATGTTTAACATTTCCTTTACCTGCCTTCTCTCATGCTAGCATTTACTTCATTTGGGATGCTTATTTCAAATGACAAAAATGAGTAGTTATCTGTGTACCTCTCTGATATGAGCCTAACCAGCTTAATTTGTAAATCCCACTTAGTGTGCACATCAGTTGCACACGTAGGCGCTGTCAGCATTTGCATTTTCCCCAGCATGCTAATTTTACAGCTACTAAATTTTGCCCCAGAATTTCAGCCAGACCATTATACTACTCAAAACCAGCTGGAAGGGACTTGAGCTGCTGCATCAAATGGTGCTATTGTTGGAGCCATCAGAGTGGAAAGCAGCCTGTTTCAGCTCCTAACATCAAAGTGTTTCAAAGCAATGCACACCATTCAGGGCTGTTCAATGGGACCTTCTTTTTGTGCATCAGTATCTCTCTTGGCACTACTGCTCTCCTTTGATATCTCTCAAAAACACTATCCAGACTACCTAAGACAAAGCTAAATATGGAGTTAGTCAGTTGACATACTAATGCAAACCTAAAAGAGATTTGATATTGAAAATTATGAACAGTCTCTTAGTATTAGGATGTACATTTGCAAACTGCGGCTTAGGTTATTTCTTAGAATAATGCGGTAACCAAAAAGGTATTGACTTATTTCTGTCAAAGGAAACAGACATACTGCACAGAAATATTGACTGTGGGTTTCAGGATATAACCTCTCTGTACCTTCGGTGAATGGTTCTAAAGGAAAACATTATAAGACGAATGCAAATTCAGAAGATGTCAAAGCTGTACCCAGGAAAATATGCAATGTCTGTGTAGTATATAGCATATATTTTGAACCAATGTATATTAAAAAGAATAATAGATAAAACAAGAAACAGCAAAATATCAGCAAAACAGATCTGACAACCGAAAGCTAAGAAGTACTACTGCTGTTCCTCCTCTGCTGTACACACGTGCATGAGCTAGTGACTCTGCTGGAGTTTTCCAAAACTTCCCAGTAACCATGAGATTGCTTTCCAATTGATGCTTCAGAAAGAACAGTCTAGATGTGCTGATTATAATTATTCCATTGCTGGAAAGAATGTGAACATACTAACTTAGATAAAAACTGTATGCAGAGTATGACATTTTACCAAAACACAATCCAGCATTTTGCCACAGCCATTATAAAAGAGGTTATGATTACAGAATTAAAAGTAAACACTTACTACTGATTCTTTTTCTTCAAACAAGTCTAAAAATTCATGGTAGTCAAGGTATCCAGTCTTTTCTGGATCAATTATCTCAATTAACTCCTGGAAGTCTTTAGCTTTCATTTCAAATACTAAGTTATGTAAAACATGATGAAGGTAATTTCTTGTGATCTTTCCATCTCATTTCTAAGGCAAAAAAAGAAAGCATGCAAAAAAAGAATGAACAATTACTAGAGCAATGCTGATTCCAACACGCCATTCTACGGTTCTAGACCATCCTGACTTACAATAACTCAGAGCTCTGTAGCTGTTTCTATAGTCTATGTATATTGAATCTAGTACTTTTACTGCAGTTTCCAGTGAACATACAACTGCACTATTTACTGGATGGAAGACTAAAACTATGGGAATGAAACTACAATGATCTTTCCATTACCTTGGGATAGATTATTTAGTTTGTTGGTAAACTGTACCACAAGTGAATGGATATGCAAGCTTGCTTTGCACAGACCAGCCCATTCAGGTCAGTTTATCGGCCGCGTTTCATTCGTTACCTGGTCTGGAATCAATGTTCACACAAAGTCGTGTCTGACTGAATAGTTGTTGGATTTGAGTGAACTCGACTCAGTTGAGTCAAGTTGAGTCTAAGTTGCTGTTATCATGTACTCCAACCATTGCCTTAAGTCTATGCAAAAGTCCATCAAGTGATGTCTGTTATTAGATCCTAAGGTAGCTATCAGCATATTCATAGACAGCACATGAGCCTACGTTTATCAGTGCTTACTCATCTGTAGCAGGATTTTCTTCATGATTAGCTTCAGAACAACAAGCAAAAACTCAACTAAACATTTTATGTTTAAGCACAGCTTTTTCTAGGGCTGCAGTTTTCAGATGTGGTCCATAGCCCTGATGGTCCATAAGGCCACAGTAAATGCTGTGCAAACACTTGGGTCATTACAGAGATTTCAGTTAAAGTTGCAATTATAAGTACATGGTGAGCCTTGAGAAATTCTGACTGTTGACAGCGGTGTGTTAATCCAAAACATTTGACACCTACTGTCCTTGGACTTTCTTTTCTCATGCTTCTTTTGCATCTTAGTATGCATCCTTTAAATCAGCTATGCTGCTAGGCTGTCTCTATTGGCATTCTTGACCTGGCTAATGAGGGTGAATCAGCTCTCAGGGAGAATCTTTATCCAGGGCCTCATGTCCTGTCACATTGTGTGGATGAGGCACTTAGGCACATGGTTTAGTGGTGGGCTTAGCAGTGTTAGGTTAATGGTTGGACTTGACGATCTTAAAGGTCTTTTCCAACCTAAATGATTCTATGATTCTATGATTGTCATGCCAATGGATACTCATTTGGACTGGAGGGTAATAGGCAATGGATGTGTTCGTGCAACAGAATAAGGATATTTTTATTTTACTGCACTTAAGGCATAGTTTTTCTCTCAGTTCCCATGGCAAGTAATATCCATAATTTATGTAGAGGAGTTTTAAGTATCGGTTTATACCAACTCTTTTCTATGACTGTCTATTGCATTTTATAATTTTATATTTGTTCCTGAACTTTTACTTTTTTTTTAATTGTTTCTTTATTTTCTCTAAAGAAACCTGAGGAAAGATAATGGGGGGAAAGAAGAAGAAAGAGTGGAATAAAGGCTTTGGAACAATAACAGAAAAATTAGGAGTAAATAGTTCCTTCAGTGATTCAGTTTTCCTGGCTAAGCACTAGACAAATATCTTTCTGTTCATAAAATTCACCCTAAGAAAATTCTGTTTCCCTTTAGTCCCCCACAGAGATCCAGGGTGGCAGTAATAATATAGAGGATGAGCAATTATTTACTTCATCAGTTGGTCTGGGAAATACTTTAAAGTTTTGCAATCAAAAGATAATGGTCTTGTGAAACTACTATCTGGTATTCGAATTTTCTTTAGAGACTGTTGTCACTGCATTAAATCATATGGAAGCAAAACCTGATAATATACCTACCTCCCCCAGTAAATAAGTTAGGGAGTCTGGTGCTGAAGCTACAAAGATAGCTTGTACTTCACAAGAAACAATTGTGCAGAATGACTAGGTCTTACCCATGAAGATGAAATATCTGTTACGATAAAAATAAATTACATTTTGTTCAAACCTTCGATAATATGGGAAAGTTAAGATATACTACGACAGGATTTATTAAGCAGATAGCATTTGCTTATTTGGCCGCCTTGCAAGTTTGATTTTATTTCTTAAAAAGGATTTAATTTTATTGCCCAGATCATTATCTAAGTCAGTCCAGCATCAGTGGTGTGACTGGGGAGGTACTGGTCTATTCCAACAAAAAAATCATGATGTTATGTATAAATATAAATCATTCTTACATGCATTTCTTTCACTGTGGGAGACTCTAGATGCTGGGGATTAAATAGTTCTTTCTGCAGCCTGTCTGTCCACCATCTCGAATACCTCTGCCTTTGTTAACAATTTCATTCAGCAATGCTCCAGTTCAGTAAATGAATTAAAATCATGTAGTAAAGTGCCTTACTGAATTATAGCCTGAATGCTGTAGGCGTTATTATTATCTACTGCAATGTATAAAACTGATTTCTTGTCCTACAAATTGCTAGGTGAATTCTTTCTTTTTGTGGTCATATATATATACTCATACATATATATATGCATATAGATGAAATACTGCAGAGCTAAAAAGAACAGTTTTTATGTAATTATATTAGAAAGGAATTGTGATACATCATCTATATAAAACCATCTAATAAAAAATGCCAATACTACTTTTGAGGATATGCCCAGTGCTCCTTTTGCTTGTGTCAACCAGACTGAGAGCTTTAATTTTTTCAGTCTATTATTTGCTCATTCAATTCAGAAATACAGAGTCTACAATTTAAGAAGTGCAATATGTAGCAAATCAAAGTAATAAAAAAATCCAGCTTGTCCGCTAAAGGGTTGATCACACAGTCCGTTGCATGGGACATACATATCATGACATTCCATCAAAACTGACAGAAAGGCACTTTAGCATAGTTCTGTATATCGTGAGGGCCACAGAGCTGGTAAGTACAGACAGTTCTTTCTCAAAAGCTCATATTCCAGAACTAAACACAAAAAGGTAACCTAAAGTCTAGAAAAATTCGGATTAAGTTACTTTTGAAACTGGAGTGAACTATGCTACAGTAGGCTCAACACTGTCAGTGTCACACGTAAGTTACAGTCTACCTGTCAGATGACAAACTGCAATCATAAACCTTTTACAAATTCATGATAGCACTCTCTGTTTATATTATATAATGAGCTTATAATAATTACTGCACAGTTCTAATTCTCATTAACTTTACATATCTTACTGATTTTATCCCTTCATCAAAAGAGATCTGCCTTGTCTGTAATTTCTCCTGTGTGTACAGGGACCATGGGGATGTATATTCATTGCTAGGTGGTGTATTTGGACGTACACACTTATGACATCTCTTTTCTTTTCCAAAATGCTATATCTCAGATTAAGGTGTAGCCTTATCCTGCACATATTAATGCCTATCTTTAATTTAAATGTCAAACACAACCAGTTGGTCTCCTTTAGCATGTAAAGTTAAATAGGTATTCATGTTCTGTAGTATTTTTTGTAGTATTTTGTACCTTCTGTAAAATATTAGGACCATTAACTATGTTCCTTTAAAACTTTTACAACACTGGGAACACTCTGAAGTTTACCTGATGCTAGGTTTCAGCACAGGACAGAAAATATTTCAGTTTCTCTTGTGAGTCTGATGCATTTAAGCAAGAACTTGAGTTAGGAGACTTTCCAATACTACTTGAACTCCTTGCCCTGAGATGAACAATCTGTTTTAAAAAGAGACTAAAATAAAAACAATGAAATAATGCAGGTGAAAAATTACAAATCAATACTGCAATTCTAAATTTCTAAATTTGCAGGAGATGCAACAATATGACTCTGAAAGAACTATAATGTCACATCTTCAAATGACACAAATGCCAATGCTTTAGGTGACTGGGACACCATACGTGATCAAGAACACGAACTATCACAGAATCACAGAATCACTACAGTTGGAAAAGACCTGTAAGATCATCAAGTCCAACAATCAACCCAACACCACCATGCCCACTAAACCATGTCCCACAATGCCTCGTCCACATGTTCCTTGAACACCTCCAGTGATGGTGACTCCACCACCTCCCTGTGCAGCCCATTCCAATGCTTCACCACTCTCTCAGTAAAGAAATTTTTCCTAATATCCAGTCTAAACCTCCCCTGGCGCAACTTGAGGCCATCTTCTCTCGTTCTATCACTCGTCACTTGGGACAAGAGGCCAACACCCACCTCTCTACAACCCCCTTTCAGGTAATTGTAGAGAGCGATGAGGTCTCCCCTCAGCCTCCTCTTCTCCAGGCTAAACAACCCCAGCTCCCTCAGCCGCTCCTCATCAGACTTGTGCTCCAGACCCCTCACCAGCTTCATTGCCCTTCTCTGGACGCACTCCAGCACCAAAACGTCCTTCTTGTAGTGAGGGGCCCAACACCGAACACAGGATTCGAGGTGCGGCCTCACCAGTACAGGAGCACGATCACCTCCCTACTCCTGCTGGTCACGCTGTTTCTGATACAGGCCAGGATGCCATTGGCCTTCTTGGCCACCTGGGCACACTGCTGGCTCATATTCAGCTGGCTGTCAACCAACACCCCCAGGTCCTTTTCTGCGGGGCAGCTTTCCAGCCACTTGTCCCCAAGCCTGTAGCGTTGCGTGGGGTTGTTGTGACCCAAGTGCAGGACCCGGCACTTGGCCTTGTTGAACCTCATACAGTTGGCCTGGGCCCATCGATCCAGCCTGTCCAGATCCCTCTGCAGAGCCTTCCGACCCTCGAGCAGATCAGCACTCCCACCCAACTTGGTGTCATCTGCAAACTTGCTGAGGGAGCACTTGATCCCATCATCCAGATCATCGATAAATGTATTAAACAAGACCGGTCCCAAAACTGAGCCCTGGGGGACTCCACTTGTGACCGGCCGTCAACTGGATTTCGCTCCATTCACCACAACTCTCTGGGCTCGGCCGTCCAGCCAGTTTTTTACCCAGCGAAGAGGGCACCTGTCTTATCCACGAGTCGCCAGCTTCTCCAGGAGAATACAGTGGGAGACAGTGTCGAAGGCTTTACTGAAGTCCAGGTAGACAACATCCACAGCCTTTCCCTCATCCCCTCGGCGGGTCACCTGGTCATAGAAGGAGGTCAGGTTGGTCAAGCAGGACCTGCCCTTCATGAACCCGTGCTGGCTGGGCCTGATCCCTCGGTTGTCCTGCACGTGCCCTGTGAGCGCCCTCAAGATGAACCTCTCCATAATCTTCCCTGGCACCGAGGTCAGGCTGACAGGCCTGTAGTTCCCCGGATCCTCCTTCCGGCCCTTCTTGTAGATGGGCGTCATGTTGGCAAGCCTCCAGTTGTCTGGGACCTCCCCCGTTAACCAGGACTGTTGATAAATGATGGAGAGTGGCTTGGCACTACCAAACAATGCACTCCATATAATGGAATGTATAAAAGATAAGGATATATAGTAATAATAATTTGTAATTAAAAAAAAAGCTCAACTAATTTATACTGAATATTGCCCATTGAAATGATTTTTAATGCCTTTTTGGTTCTGTGTTTCAAAATATATGGAGAAACTTTTCTGAAAACATTCTAGGAGGCTGGAGAAGTTGTTTTATTAATTCCTTGGTGTTGAAACACTTGTATAACTATTTTTTTCTAGGATCTGAGTTTTAAAGTAAATCACTAAATATTGCAAGACTCGCAAAAGAACATCAAAGAGTGCTTCACTCATCCTTTTATAAAACATCAATCTGATTCAACATTTTAAAGTCAAATTTGTAGTATAGTTACAGGGAACATTCTATTTCCAGCCTGCACATTAGAAAGCACTACTACTAGGTTGGGATTTTGTTTTCAGAATATGGATTAGCAGGTAGGGACCAGTAGCATTTTAGACTCCAACACATCAAGAACAATTCAGAAAAACAATGAGCTGGAAGAAAAAGGGAGTAGGCAGTTGCTTATGTGCTGGGCAGTGATGTGATGAAGAATCAGAAGCATGCTGCATGAACCTTTTAAAAACTTTTAGATAAGAACATGAATGTATTTAAGTCCTGGAACAGAAGACATTCAAGTTCAAACCTGTTTCTATCTCCTGCAAAAAAAAAGCAAGAAACTTACTTTTATTAACTCTAAGAAATGAGGAAATCTCTTTACTCAGTTTACATGGGGTTTTCACAATAGCAGAAAACCCACTCACACAGTTACATAAATATTTAGGAATGTTACAAATTCACGCATGTGTAGGCATGAATAATGAGTTCACTGGTGAGAGCATTGCCCTATTGAACTATCGCGTACAGCAGCTGAGCAGGAGAATAATATTTGCTAAATGTTACTATGCAGACCCTAGTGTGAAAAGAAAACATGACAGCCAAGAATACTTTTCTTGTGTTGATCACACGAGACTGAATATTTTTCATAACATTCCTTCTGCACTAAGTATCAAAGCCAACAGGTATCGCATTTCATTTTAGCAATAAGGAAATCAGGTTTTCTGGGAGCTACCACACTTGCTGATAAACTGCAGTAGGCAAAGAGGAGGCGATCTGCTTGGGCCCAGAGATAGCCCTGAGTAGGAAGAAGAGCGGGCAGAGGGAACGCAGAGCCAGGTTTGGAGATGAACCCTGCATAATCAGGATATAATGCCCAACACTGAGATCACCAATGGTACCAGTCAACATAGGGATGTCGACATCTGCAAATTAACACATCTGGATCCCTCTCTTGGAAGCAGCAACTAACAGGGCTATCCAGGACTCTGGCTGAGGCAAAACAGGCATTGGGCCCTGCCTGCGCTGCTGTCCTGGGGCAGTCAGGTGCCCAAGGCAATGGTATACCAAATTTATGCCCAGTGGCATGCTGTTTTGACTAAGAAATGAAAACACCATTGATGCAAATAGCAGATATCAAACAAGTGTGGTAGATAACAGAAACCTTTGAATGGAAATGTAGATAATAACCCATTCTCAAGTAGGTCTGGTTCTAATGAGGTCTTGCAGGGGCTGATTTTTAGCCCTGTGCTATACATCCTTCTTCTGCACACATGTACATATACGTGTGTCTGTGTGTGTGTGAGTGTGTATAAACAGAGTAAACACGGCTCTCTTTCTCTCTGTGTGTATACATATATATACATACACATGTGTACAAATAACCTGGAAAAAAACCCCCAAACTTTAAAACATCAGATGATCATAGATAAATGAAAGACAAATGGAATGGTAAAATGATGAAGAGAACAAACCACTGACACAGCATAACTGGGAAGAATAAGCACAAGCAAAGAATAAGCTTTCTAATAAAGTCCTACAATAAGAAATGGAGAAAATATGCCAGAACAGAAGAGGAATCTTAATTATAAGGAGCAGTTACTCTTAAAGATTTGCAGGTCATAATATATAATCAAAGCATAAATAAATTGCCAGAATGATGTTAGGCACAAGGGACTCAGGCAATCCTTGGATGTAGAAACAGAGTAACACTTAGCAGTATCTGAGAAGTTATAGTATTTATTTTCCTGGTACCAGTGCAACTTCTATGAAAGCACCAATTCTCATTTCTGTCATAACATTTCATGAAATATACAGAAAAACTAGCAGGGGTTCAAAGGCAGATACAGGGATGATTAAAGAACCGGCCAACATGACTTCCAGTGAAATTGTAGGAGGTCAATAATTTTTGTTTATCAGAGAGGTTGTTATAGATTATTTAGTCCCAAGTCGCACATATCTATGTTAAAGAAACTTGAAAAACAGACTCTGCGTGCTGCTGTAACAGAAAGCAAAGACTGGAAACCCCCAGATTACTTTGAAGCAGATATGAGACACAAGTGTTTAGCTGTAAGAGTAATTAACTGAGGCAACACCTAAAAATAATTGCTCTTACTTCATCAAGCATAAGGAATGCCTGCTTTAAAGAGGGATAAGCATCTTGGATGTATCTGCGCAGCTTCTGAAGAACAGTGTCACTGGAGAAAGCTTCATCTCTAAATGGATTTACTCTGCAAGAGGAAAAAAGACAGTCTTGGTAATGCTTTCATATCTCACCCTTTTGCTCACTATGTTATTCTCAGAGCAGGAGGAATAAATCACCTCATTAAGACTCAGGGTTTGATACGATTCAAAATAAAAGTACACTTAGAGAAAGCATTGCCAAAAGATTTTTTAACTGAATTTAACCAAGGGTGACCATCGAGTGGATACATTTCTCATTTTCAATAAATATGTATACCACAGGTTACTCACATAAAAAAGGAGCTTCCTACTGACTTATGTTTTTTTCTCATAGGAATTGTCTGCCTGTTTTCAAAGGTGCTCCCAGGATCCTGGAATTTTTCTAAAAATTCTTGCCAAGCAATTTTACCTGTGGCTTTCAGGCTAAATCTGATTTTTTAAAAAGAAAACAGTTTTAAAACATTTTCTTATAAAAACACTCCACGTTCCAAGAATTTTGAATTAGAACATCACATCATCATTACAATATCAATGTGTGCAACATTCATAATTAGAGTAAGCTTGCATAGCTTTTCTTTGTTACTAAATATGTAAACTAAGCCAACTTATTTTCTCAATTCCAAATGTCTAGCTGTGGAAGAACTAGACCCCAAATGAGAATTCATCTAACCAAATGTACATGCCTGCACCTGAGTGAGTCACTCTAAGTTCCCTTTATAGTCATTGGGGAGAAACAGGCTCTTTCAGGACAGGATTCATCTCATCCTAAAGTAGACATCTAAAACTGGTTAGATGAAGCCTGCCTGTTGTTTCTCTCCGGTGACTATAAAATGGAGTCTAGGAGGAGCAGTTCAGGCGTAGACGTTCACATTACAGATATCTACAATGAGAGAGTATTTAATGCATTCCTTCTCATTATTTACACATAACAGTAGAGAAACTAACTAAGGGGAATAGTATGTTGGGTTTTTTAAATGTTATGACATTCATTGTATCCAAATTTGAGAACTTTGAAACTACTGGAAGTGTTAAAACTGTTAAAAATCCTGGGAAGTTAACTAGTATCATATTCCATGAATAATTACTTTAAAATCAATAGGACCTGATCCCATGACCCCCCCCAAACCACTGACATATCTCCTATTCAGTTTCAAAGGTACTGCAGAAAGCTCCAACGAGCACGGCTAAATGCACTCCTACTTCAAATGATGCTTTGTAGGTAATTACACCCCTCACATATTATCAGAAATGTGCTGACTTGCTACTCTAGTCATCTCAGAAAAGCTTTTAAAACTCCTAATGCTCCTTAAAATGGTGGCAGATGGTGTTTAGAGCATTTGCTAATCCAGGATGCATAGGACAAAGCTAAAAAATTACCAAATGCAGTCAGAGGTATGCAAGACTTCCTGGATCTTTTACAAAAAACCTCCAGTTTTTGGACTAGCCGGCAGTTTCTCAAGCTCAGCCAACAAAGCTAAAACCAAAAGTTACAAGGATCACAGCACTCAGGCTTTGGCTGACTGCAACCTGGCAGCTTGGGGTATTTAACAGGAGGGGAGGGAACCCAACTTTTTACAGTGGTCCTGCCTGTGAGCAGCACGCACGCACCACAGCTCAGTGGCTCGAGGGCTCAGCATCTCCCAATGCACAAGCAGCACCATTTCACTAGAGCCCAGAAGAGTGGTTGGGAAGGGCCAAGCACCAAGGAATCAAGGTAAGCGAAGACAGAGGTAGTGCTGGCATTCAGATTTCACCAGGGGAGCCATTTCATTCCCTCCAGGGAGGGGCTTTGCCAACAATACTCTTGAGGGATGGGTTATTAAAAAAAGCTGTGGGAAGGAGATATTTCATATCTGATTATTGTCTTGGATAAAGAATATGAAACAAACAGTATGAAATAACAAATGATCTTTAAAATTAAGGCCAAGAAAACAACTGTTATTTTGAGCATCCAACTGGGATCCCTTTGCACTCAAATGTCTATGGTCTACTAAATCACTCAAATTGCACTGTAGATAGCAATTCTGCACTGAAAATGAGCAACCAGCCAAAGCTGCGTCAATCAGCGCAACAGACCTCTTCATTTCCACCTCCTTGCTCAGAAGCCTAACAGTCGCCTCTCGGACTTTGGCAGTGACAATTGCCAACATCCTGGGAGCTGAAGGGAACTTAGGAAGAAATACTAATGCGGATGTGTGAAGGTCTGGCATGACTAGCTATGATTTGTGGTGCCATTCATCAGTCCACAAGGTGCAGCGGTTTTCCCCCGTTCTGCAGATGGGAAATGGATTGTGGAGCTTTTCCAGTTCTGCCTGTGGCTGGCCAACACAGAACTTTTCTCTTGCAGGTTTTATCAGGGAAAGGGATGAATCAGGCCCTTGCAGCGGGGAGGAGGAACTCCCCAGCATTAAGTTTCATGGATCAAATTGAAGAAAGCCCTATTTAGACAAAGCTAAGTCAGTAGGAATAAAAACTGAGGAAGGACTTTGGCGTATTTTTTTTTATTTAAAACCAATCCCTCTTTATAGTTACAATACTGGCCCTCAGATTTCACGCTGTGCTAGAAGGGCAATAAGTACAGTGTTTAGATGTCATAGGTGGAATAACTGAGGCATAGGAAGATGTTCCACTGCAGTGCCAGAAAAAATGCGCACCTTTTGTGAGTGGGAATCCAGTATTTTATCTACTGTAGTAGGCCAGATAACTTATTAAAGTAATAAAAATGAATTCTGCATGGCTTTTTGGAAGTTTGCTTACGATTACGTCCAAGTACAAAAGAATACAATCCCAAAAGAATTGACTGTTTAGAGCTGTAACAACATGGATACCTGGTAAAACCATGTGACACATTATCTCGTAGTGATCCTTTACAAAATACTACCTATTGAGAAATTTTTAACCATCAGTGCCTTAGCATCTGATACTTTTACACAAATCATAAATTAAATAAATGAAGCATGAGGGTAACACAAAAAGTTTAAAACTCTCTCTGCTGCTGAAACTGTCCTTGTGTTTTTATGTTCACCAAAGTCCTGACCAACTGAGTGTAATGATTTACCTCATATCACAAATAAAAGTCACCAATTAGAAATTCTGGCAGCCACCAGAAAAGGGTCATAGAAGTTAGGTCCTCCGTTGGCAAAGCTTTCATACTGGTGATGTATGATTTGCTCCCAGCTGTCAAGAAGAATATACTTTACTCACTTTTTACTCACACCTCTCAACCTGTGAAGGGACACAATCCACAGCAAAGCTCCAAACCACAACCAAAATATTTCCCATGTGGGAAGGCTGAAATTCTGTGAAATTAATTCCTTCAGTTTATGCAATTTTTTATATAATCTCAAGTTCAAGATGTTTTACTTCTGACTGAAAGGATTTTCAAGAGTAGAAGTGATGGAATTCAGGGAATTCAGGACCCAGATGAGTGATGTCCTTTGAATGAAGTACACCTCAATGGTCTACCTCTGACGTATTTGATCTTACTGCAGCGGGGACATATACTGAGAGATAAGCGCATGGGTAATCTGGTCGTAAACCAGTCAAGGATGAAATTCTAGCTGAAGTCTAAGGCAAAATTGCATCAACTTCAACAGCCCCTCCCCTGAATTTTCTATTAGGAGACCATGAGATGTAAATACCTCAAACAACCATAAAATGCTGTCATGTATTATTTCTTATAAATAGCTCACTGGCACATCTCATGTCATATTATTTAAATAGAATCTTAAAAACCTTGAAATCTTGTCCCTTGCCCATCAATTACTATTACATGTATTATCAGCTAACAATGAAGTTACTTCATTATTAGAATTACGTGACTATGAGGAACTTTTGCTGCTGTTCCATTCACCTGGTGGATCTTTTGAATTACATTATCTGAGAAATATCACCTAAGAGATATGGCATACATAGGCTTGAACACTTCTGTTTACAGCATCGTTAAAATGTCACTATATTTTTCAAATGCTAGAGAAAGCTCCAGTGGAAGAATACAGGCAGAAGACTTTCCATTATGCAACTGCTCTTAAGAGCAAGATTTACTTTAAGATTTAAACTAGCAAGTGACATGAATTGGAAATAAACTATAATAGCGATTTTTTGACAAAGTAATAGTTGATCATTGTTATATCACACTGTGAATGACTAGAAGCAAATCAGATTTATCTGCTGAATGCACAAAGCAATATGGTTACTGCAGATGACACTCTCATACAGCACCTGCTGCTGTAAAATGTATATCTGCACTGAGCTCTTTACAGCTAACTAGTGCATATAAAGAAAAAAATAACTCAATGGATTATATACATGGATTATTCTATTCTTCCAAGAATTTAAACAGATCAACTACAAATTGTGGAATCATTACACAGTAATGTATGATCTGGTTACTGACCCCCTCACGCAGTGTGATTTGGATGCCTTGTCCTGTTGTTGTAAGCTTAAGCAATATTTTGGAATAAAAATGCTGTGTAAGAGTTAAGTTGTTCTTCCTTTCTCTTTGACTGGCCATATGCCCTTGGCACTGTTGCCAACAAGTATAAAGTATATTCTGGCAGTTTTCTTCTCACAGTTTTTGGTTTCTGAGTACAAAAGATTAATCGTGCACAATTCTGGTCTAGATTTAACCAAAAGCCACAAAAACATCCATTCCTATGATATTTTGGCTTTAAAAAGGAAATATGAGTTTAGGAAGCTAGTTAGCATAAGCTGAAGTGATCATGTCCAGGAAATCATATTTTGGAAAATGTCCTGTGGCCTAAACTCTGCTGAGATCATTGAAGCTGGGCTGGAAAATGTTTTCTATCCATTTATCTTCTGTACACTGTACTGCCCACAAGATGATTTGAGTTTTGGTCATAATACTACAAAGACGCCTGGTTAAAGTAAAATAGTACATTGACAAGAATCCAGTAGTTGGGATGATTTCTCAACCTTCACAGCAGTTTTAATAAAAATATTTACAATGTCAAAACCTAGGTTCAAAAGATTTTTGCCTCAGTTTAGTTTAAATTCAAATTTCCAGGTATGAAATTGCTTTACTATGCAGCACAGAAGTGTCCCTTTAGTTATCTTTTTCAGTGACTGACAACGAGCAATGCAGAGTGAAAGCTTTCAGCTTTAGTTCATTCATTGACTTTAGTTTTGCTACTTCCTTTCTTTTCCTTGCCACACCAGCATATTTAAAAAGGAGAGGCTTGTAAAGTCACACTATCACCACGAGAATATGGTGCTAACAGTCGTGAAGGTGCTCTTCCAGCAGATTCACACCATCCCACATCACTAGTCATTTGAATGTGAGAGAGTAATGCTCCCTTTAGGAAATTAAATACAAATTTGTGAGCAAATAGAAGTAAGAAAGCAGTATCTTAAAGCTTCTACTCCATGAAACTTATGTACTTTACTGTAAAAAACTTGGTTTTATACCCAGCTACATCAGCTTTTACATACTGTGCCATACATACTGCAACACAGGCACAAGTAAGATGAATTAATGATGGTAGTCACAAAAAGCAATAATAAAGTTATAAGGCAGCAGCACTAAAAAATGTCCCCTAAGAAAATAATATGATTCTTACCCATTCATTAGCTCTTGAAAAGTTTCATTTGGCAAAGGAAATATAAAGCCATTTATGACTGACTTCAAGTAATCCAAAGACACAAATCCACTCCGACTGACATCAATTGCTCTGAAGGCTTTTTCAATGTCCTGATAGGCTGAACACAGCTGTAATGAATACAATTTATAGTGTTTTGATCAGAAAAATCAAGTTCATGAAGCTTTTAAAACAATAATGCATTTTTTACAAGACCTTTTTCAAATGTTTTTCTCTGTGCACTGATCAAATAGGTTACCCTGGCATGCTCTAACCGTCAGATGTTTAATTAATAAACTCACTACAAAACCATATTCCCAATCACACACTCTCAAATGACAAGTCAGACAAGTTTCTCAAATAATAACTCTGCCTCAAAATTCAGAGCTAAAAATACTTGGTGGATCAGCCTGCTTAATAACACCTGTCTTAATGTAACTTTAAAAACATCCATTGCATAACCTAGTATCAAGGTTCCCTTTATTAAAATGGGTCATTAGCACAATGAATACTGGAAAATGTTCGAAGACATGGAATAGTTAACATAGCTGCTGTATAAACATATCACACATTTCTTTGGTTATTTTTTTAATTCATGGGCTGTTGCAAAGGAGCTATGTGGATGTATTTTTGCTTATGGGACTTGTAAAATGCCTGAAAGTTGACTTACTGCAGATTTTGATAAGGCTCATGAAACAATAGGAAGACTGGTTTGTTTTTCTGAAATGTTAGCTCACACTGGGTTGTTGAATACTGCAAGCATCCCTGAGGCTTTTCTCCCCCCGCCATTTTTTGACAAGTACCCCATCTGCTTCTAAGCTGATTACTGTTCATTCAAAACTGCCAAAATCACAGCGTAAAGATAATGTATAGAGAGACTTTAGAAAGCACAAAATAAACATCAAGGACTGGGAAGGCTTGTAAGGTGACATGTGTTGTGCTTCCAATCCAGGACTTGACCTCCATTTCAAAGATATACAAGATGAAAATGGGTCAAGATGTTGAATGTCCCTGTAGCCTTGTTTGTCCCTCCTCCCCTGTATTTTCAAGGCTGAGAAAGCACAGTTACAGGTCTGTGTAATTGAGGTTGTGGTAGAATATGCAGTCTTGATGCACAGTATCAGCTTCTCTTTTCTTAGAGAGTCGGGATTTTCATCACATGAAGGCACAAAAGTGAGCGTTGGAAAATTTTGTTCCTTTTCACCTTCCCATAAAGCAGGTGGAACACAGTTACGTTCCACCACCACATTCCCAACCCTCTTCAGTTAAGATCATGTCTAAGGGCATGAGGAGAGGTCACTTGCCATGTCCATTCTGGCTCCACTCTATTTCTGTGCTTGCCACCACATATTAAAAAAAATGTGTTTCTGCAGTAGCACCTATCCACTAATAATTTATTTCATGCAGGTCAGAAAATAATTGTCAGACAATGATAACTAGTCATTACTCAGAGTAAGTCATTACTTTGATCTGACAGAGCAATCTAGCAATTCACATTAGGAAACACCTTAGCCATCAAGCTTCAATGCACTCTCATTTTGTTTTAGCCTAAGGAATTTGTAGTTCTAATACATACGTTTTTAATGCTGTGAATCTAATAAGCAAGACTGGAACACACAAAATAAAACAGAACTGCTGCTTCTGTTAAAAGCAAACAAGAAACCCTGTGCATGGAATTTGTTCATAAAAGAAGTTGGTTTAATTAACTGGCCTCAAAGCTTGGCAATTTTCTTTTCCTGTGACGCCTGCCTCAGCTCCTCCACCTGTTGAAGTATTCCAAAGTATTAATGGCACTCCCTTACCTTTTCTCTAAATGCCCTCTCAGTGCTATCCAGACTGCACTCCGTCACAGCATACTTAGCTGGTGAAGGCTGTAGGAAAAGTTTTGCTGGTGAAGTCTGCAGAAAATGTTTTTTCTGCTTCTGTTCCTTCTCTTTTATTTTCTGGCAGATTAGTGCTGTTAAGAAAACTGATTTAGCAAAGTCCACAGCTTTGTCAGCTTCAAAGAAATAAAGCCATCTAAAACTCTGAAAGGCTGTTTGGATAAATATTTATGTGCAAAAAGACTAAACCAAACCTGAAATAGAACTTTCTTGTGTTTGCTTGTATTTCAAACTTGATGAGTGGTTTAAAATTATGCTAACTAATCTGTGCATTTGTTGTAGTAGTTTTTAATTTCATATTTCTTTTAAAACATAATTCACATAACTTACAATCTTAACAGGTAACTTTATTACATTTAATATCAGAAGGTACTACTAGAAACTAATTCCCTCTCTTTGTCAGTATATTTCCAGAATGATCAACTACTAAAAATATTTTTTCAGGAAATGGAAGACAGTGTCCTTATAGGCCTTTGACAATAAACATGCCTACCCACCTTGAAAAGGCTCTTTTCCATTTCCTTCACATACTCCCGTCTCACTGTCCCATCTTAGCTCCCACAGTCCTTGGAAGAGCTTCCAGTTACTGTAAGTCAAACAGCCCTCCTCAGTGATTCCCCATCAAAATACCAAACGCCAAAACCAAACCAATTCTGTGGAATGTTTATTTCAGCTGGGCTGAGCAGCTCATTTTGTGATGGTGGTTTGCTGTATACTGCTCTACTTAATGCACTGTTGGCATGTACACTCTTTGGGATAACGATTCTGCTATGGAGGTGTTATATTTGATTCAGAGCACAGCAGCAACCACTGTGATGGACAAGACACAGGCATTTTGAGAACCTTATGCACAAAGAGTATGTGCACCAAACTTGCAAAGATTATTCCAGTGGGGCTACATAGGAAACAAAATGCTGTTCTGTATGGAAAAGGATATTAAAGTGTGACTACTCTGTGCTTAGGGCATCCTCTCCACTGTTCCCTCTGCCCTCTCAGTGACCTGCTGAACACAGATTTGCCTTCCTGTTTAAACAAAGCTATACTTTTTATTACTTAAACTTTTGAAAATTATTTGTGTGAAGCCCAATTCCATTTAGAACTGCCCTATTTCAATTTAGTTTTGGTTGGGTACTAATATTTATTAAACAAATATCACTCAGTTTTGCACCTCAAAAATGCAACAGAGAGGTTACCACAAATTTATCTGGATGATTTCAAAATCTATTTTTAGACCAACGTTGATCGGTAATTATTTTTATAACTACTTTACATACACAAGGCTCCACTTCGCAAAGTGGGTGGGTGAAAGAAATGAAACTGGGAATCAGAGGGCAAGAGGTGAATTGAAGACACCGTCAGTACAGCAGGGCTGCAGGAACATCCCACAAGCGAGGTCTCTGAATGTCTGAGGCATCCTATGGTGGAATGAGCGGGAAGGTTGTGTCCCAGGCTCCGTTAACTAGATGGGATAATTACGAGGGTTAATCATGCACAATGCTAGGTACAGCATGTACCAGGAAGGAGGAGGAGCCTTAATTCATAAGATTACTTCTCCACAATTTCAGTACCCCAAACAGGAAAAAACCCCTCTATTTTTCATAGTTTTATTTACTGCTAGCAATGGTTTCAAAACAATCTTTGATAGTCCTGCACAAACTGACAGACCTCTACAGAGTCACACCATAGTCATATAAAATGGAGAGAAGAAAAAGTATTATTAAAATACTAGATATTCTGACTTCATGAATTCAAAAGAGTTCAGCTTCTTCTGATCCTACTGAAGCCAATGTGAAATGTTGGTATTCAGGGCCTTTGAACATCAGGCCATCTATTCAAAATTGGTTCCCAAATAATTCCTACCACCTAAGGGAAGACTTTTTGTCAGGAAGAAGATAATCATCATTCAGACTTCTGGACTACTGGCTTCTCTTTTCTAGACCAGGATAGATTTTTTTATTCTTCTATAATTCTCTTCACAAATTGCTGAATGTTGAGTAGTAGAAATGAAAGAGACAATGTTTGAAGCTAATGCTTTTTAACCTGAAAAGTACAGGTAAGTCTTTACAGGCTTTCTTCAGCAAAGGTAAGTTTAAATGCTTCTTTTTAAACAAAAATAAATGAAAAAATATTTAGTAGTTAGCCTCACACTCATGAAAAATCCTACTGCAAAAATATCTTATGTGTACCTGTGTGATGGAAAGAATACCTTGTTAAACACACTAAATTAAATTTCAAGATATGCAAACAGATTTACATTATTTTTAAATTTACTGGAACGGCCTTTTTCACTATCTTAACTTCAGCACCTTCTTAAACTCACATCTCCATAAATCCTCACATTCACATTAGGGGTAAATCTGGCAGATTTTTGCTGTGTAACCTCTCAAATATAACCTTTTTCATCCATGTACAGGGCTAAATCTCTTTACTGCCTCCATTCATCCAATAACTGAATTACTGAAATGCACTTTTTATGTCTTTGAGGAAAACAACCGTATCCTGCTCTTATCAATGACTCTTCCTTCCCTAGACAACAAACATAAGCTAATGCCTTCATTTTAAGGGTTTTCACGGCCCACGTCCTCCATGCCAATCACCTCTCACTCAGTCATGACCCCTGGTGCCACCTTGGACTGTCTGGTTCTTGCAATTTCAAACAAACACTTTTTGTATCTACTCTTGTGCTGACCCTTATATCTGAGAGAACCTACCCATACGCAATCACAAACTGACTTAACTACTGACCATCAATCCTTCTTAAACATCCTTCTTTGAGTTGATGCCTACAAAGACATTCCTAATACTCCAATAAGTTAGGATTCTGCTATGCTTGAAACTGCTCCTGTCATGGTGACAAAAACTGTCTTACTCTCACCTTGATCCCCCCACCCTGTCCAAGTTCACTGTCTTATCGCTGTTTTAGACTGTAAGTTCTTTGTTACAAAGATCACCTGAGAAGTTCAGCATGATTGAATACTGGGTGAAAACTGAGGATCCCAAGTGCTACAAGATTCCGAGTTGCAGTAACAAATTCTTTATCTGGGGGGTTTAGGAGCTTGTAATGGTGATTTTATTTTTTGACCCGTGTAACGTATCACCTCTTGATTTTAAACGCAGTTTTCACACACAGTTGGTAGAATTTCCCAGGCCAAAGGAAATTTGCTTTCTTTTCCTCCCTGTCCTAGTTGTATCTGGTGAGAATCGGAGGCTATCAATGTCCTACAAGATTGCAAACCAGATCCATCAAGGCCAAAAGAAATATTTCTATTGATGTAACTGGAAAGAGGAAAAGTACGCAAGTTTCCACTCCTTTTCTGAGCACATACCTGGAACTTCATTTTCTGCGTTTTTTTCTTTAACTGTGTCTGTACTTATGCCAAAATTCTTCAGAAATTCTTTATAATCCATCACATGAGAGTCTCTAACACGGTAACAGTTTCACAGCCTAGAGAAAAAGAGCCATTTCTAGAGAACACAGCTATTCTAGATCATACTTGTAGTGAATTGAAGAAATAGGAAATTTATGAAATGTTTAGAAACACAATATGTAAAAAACAAATAAGCAGTGAATTACTTTTTTCTACCTTCCCACTACATTTTTCTCTGGTCTCTTTCCTCTACCCAAGATAGACTGTAGTATGCAAGCTGTCTGCATAATATCATTCAAATCCTACCTACAGCGCCATTTGGTTGGCCATCTACATAAACATGAATTTTAATATATCTGCACAAGGACATTCCTCTTTTAATAATATAAGAATATTAGGATATTCTTAAACAAATTCCAGCGTGACTTATGATAAGTCATACCTAAACTCTGTATCAAGTTGTCTGGATTTTATAGCAGGCTGGAAAATCTGCAGCAGCTTCATTTGGATTAAATGGGAACCGCACTTTGCAATTAGAACTCATTTCCACGTGGTATTACCTTCCACAGTTTGGAAATTAATCTTTGATTGCAATCGGTTATTTTCTAGATATTTCCCCTGATTGGCAGTGAAGTTGTTAATACTGTTTACATTTGCCATCCTCAGATTGTGTCCAAATGCTTGGAAAAAATGAGCAGTTTTCACCTTTCAGAATGACAGTTTGTTAGAGAATGCAGGACCAGTTTATCACAAATTACTGTGGGATTTATCTCCATTCCCCTTCAGAAAACACTGCTGTGACTCATGCTCATATTTTATCTTCCTAATCATGAAACCTAGAAAGATGAAGTTTTTAAAATGAAAATTAAAATTCTGTTGTATAAAGAGAATCCATAAAGTCTAAAGCTAAAATTGTACCATGAGAACATCTTGTGTATCACAGGCAACTAAGTTTCTCTCAACTTCCTTTGCATTTAGTCCCATAATCAGCATCTAAATACAATAAAACTTATGTTTGACTAAAGCATGTCTGACAAAAATGCATCCAGTTAGTCCTGATTAATTTATTCCGAGGACTAATAACAGAAGAATTGATTGCCTTCTTTTTTCATTTGAATTTGTCTATCTAGTGAAGATACAACACCATATGATGTAGTCACCTCTTAAACTCCTCTTTCAAAGGCTAAACAGATTGTCTGCTAACATTAAGCTCTAAAGCATCCACACCATCCCTTATATCATGATTGTGGCTTTTTTTTTTTTCACAATTTTCCAACATTCTGGGAATGAGAGCACCTGATGTGAAGCTGTGTTTCTGGTTTTCGCTTTGACAGTATATGAAAATAAAAGTCCTATTTCTGCTCAGTACTTTTTCCAGCTATCTTTGCGACATTAGTCCTTTCAGAGAGCCTCATAGTAGAAGCCAAGATCTTATGACAAAAAGACAAATACCACCCATTTGTAACCTACTACTTGCATCAACATGGGGGGCGAGGCAGAGCAAATTCCACTTGCAATTTATGGGACCGTTAAGGTGATAAAGAGTAGAGAACCTGGTTAGCCATTTGGCAAATTCCATTTGGGACAAGAAAAGAGAGCTACACTGTAACATACCCTATTTTCCTCTCTATTCTTTGGGTTGTATGGCAAAGTGTGAAGGAATGATTAGCTGCTAAGATCATCCTAGTTTCATCACTTTTTTGGGGTACTGAAAGGCAGGAATTCCTGATCACAATATTAAATTTACTTAATAAACTTGGGAAGTCATTGACTTGCCTCTTGCCTCAGTTTCCCATTTGTAAAAATTGAATTATAGTCCTGCCCAACCCAGGGGGCTATCCTGGTTATCACAAGAAACCACACACCTGTTTTTGGTGCATGTAAGCCATGGGTATATGCATAATTCATGGAGGACTTCACTTGTTTTCCCCAGCAATTCCCCCACATCCTACTTCCCCTCCAGCCTCCTCTTTGTGTCTTACTAGAGGGCGAGGATTATCTGTGAGTTTATTTTCAAGGAAATTTTAAAGGGATTAAGATTATGTTAGCTGTTAGTTGTACATATGGAAATACAGAATGAATATACAGACAGTACTCTGACATGTGAAGTGCTATAGAAACATATATAATAAAATGGATAGATTCAGTTCCACTTTGAACAAACTTTTCACGCATACATTCAAAATAAAAGGAATACTTCAAAAACATTTGGGTGATTGGATTATTTGGGGATTGACAGTTGTATTTTATGAAAATGCCATGAGAAAAATCAGGTTAATAATAAATGTCAGCATCAGGAATGATACTTCGGTACATTTTAGGAGCGTCTGTAATTCTCCCTTGCTTACAGCTTAGTTTTTGATCTATCAAAAAAACCCAAACCTACAACAAAAAACAGATACATACACAAATTACCATGGCCTTACTACAGAACAGGAACACTCTTCAGTCATTATCCTACATTACTGACAGTTTTCAGCAACCCATGGGGTACTCTGTTTTCTGTCACATGAAGACAGTTGAATTCCTTCCCCTAGGAACTTTCTACTGTTACTCTCGGGCAATATCTGCTGTTTTGAACAAAATGGCTTATTATGGATCTGCATATATCAAGGCTGGAAAGTCAATCCCATTTAATAAATACATAGAAATACAGAACTAATTACTGGTTCAAAATTGCACTTTTGCCCACAGTCCTTTATGCTCCAGCTTCTTTTACAGGATCGCCCTGAATAGGCGAGATCACCATCATGCTTTGCACACCATTAACTACATCCTTACAGAAGGGGCAGGATACAATGTGGAGATGTAACGAATGGAGACTGAGTTGGGGTTTGACATCAAAATTGGGCCAGAGCCCGTTTTCATTATAAATATCAATAGGAGACTTGTTATTGCCCTCATCTGGGCATATGAAGAGAACACAAATTATGTAGCATCATCCTTGATTGATCTATGTTAATATGCCTTAAAAAAAATTATCAGGCCTAATCATCGCAATGATTAGTTTGCTCTCATAAATTTGTTGACCAAGGAATGTATTCCCAAAGACTAGCTCTAAACACTGACAGCTGTCTCTTCCATCCTTATCTATAGAGGGAAGGAGGAAAACCAGCATTACCACAGGGTGATTCAGAAATCCTAAATTATGGTCCTCATCTGTTTGCTCTCTGGATATACTAGTATCTTTTCACTTACTAGAAAGGGCAACAAGCCTCAGTTATTTTAAGTTAGCCTTTGAATTGCCTTGCCCTTCCTGTCATTAAATTATTTCCCTATTTATTTCTATGACTTCCCTATTTATATAACCTAAACCAATTCATAGGTTATCATCTGAAAAAAATATTCCAGTACCTGTTTATGTTCAATACCTGTTTAAATTTGATCATTGTTTCCTCTATACACCCAAGATGGAAGGACTGGATTGAAACCAGTTGAAAACAATGAAAATATGTTCATTACGTTCAAGGGGCACTAGATCAGACCCTCTCTAAAGCCCTGTTCTTGCAAATGCACTGTCTTTCAGGGCACACTGATCCCAATTGCATTAACTTTATTGCTAATTTTGGCTCTGTTGGGCTGAAGCATCCAGTCTTGTGTAGCCATAATATTCTTGAATCAGTGCCTTGAATACAGCTGGGCTACCCAGATCCACAATGGGAGATCTTTGCACAAGTTTTGCTTAAAAGCTAGAAGGCTTGCACATACCTCAGGGCTGATAACAGTATTACACAAACAAGCACAAGAAAGCTAAGAATTGTACTATATATTTTAAAGTCTGGGTTTGCTTTTAATTTCAGTATGTATTCCTTAAGCAACACTTCATCTGAAATTATTTTTTTAGTGAGTAATTTTCAAAAAATTGAAGCTGACAATGCACATTTAATAAGCATAGAAATGGCTTCTGGTTTCCTAAGTACCAAAATATGCTAATTATAAGTACAACTATTCATTATTTTCCTACTTTCTATTTTTACACACATATGAATACCTCCTAATTGTTAAAATTGAAAAATAAACAAATGTACCCATTATACTTTTTATGAATCCAGCCCATTGTTCAAGGAAAAGAAACCATTCTTTACACAAAGATTTGCTCTGAAATTGCTGCCAAAGCAAATAACCTTGAGTTATTTGCTGCATAACTGCCACATGAGTACATTAAAGGTGCCTAGGGACAGCTTCGTCTTGAGCATGTGACTTTTAAGAAAAAGCTTTTAAGTTCAATATTTAAAAATTGCTGCCACATCCCTTTTCTTCCTCTGATTTTTAAAATAAATCCAGTTATCACATATAGGAAGAAGTCAGATGGTTTTTGTTCCTATGTTTTCAATCATTTATCTAACAATAAAGGTTTGTATTGCCTGGCTGCAATGAATTCAGGATATCATTGGGATGTTAAGGAAATAGGTGTGTGTATATATATATATATATTACATGGGTGGTTTTTCCCACAAAACTGGAGAATGTAGCCCTGATATGAAACCTGAATAACTTTCCTGATCATTAGGACTAGATGATCAAGACTGCCCAACTGTGAAAGCCTAAAAGTTGAAGACGTGGGATCTGGTCTTAAGGAGAGTTATACTTTTCACATAATCAAGTAACTCTTTAGATGGGAGGTCCATCCAAAAAGGGTTTACTTCTTCCTAGCAGTGACTGGGTTTCAAAACTGTTAGACTACTGGGTTATTTCAGAAAAATTTTAATACCTTTTTGGTGAGGTAATACAATTGCTCTGTTTCTCTGGAGCTGGGCTGGCCTATCTGAAAGAAATGCTATAAGCACAAACAGGGCTCTCTGGCAGAGTTTGTGGATCCAAAACACAGCTCTGAAAATGAATATTTTCCCCTAACTATACAGTAAGTGTCCCCAGCCCAAAAGAGATGTATGGACAGTACCTTATGTCAGGATCTTGACAGAAAAAGCCCTCCTAATAATTACAGGACTGGTCCAAAGTCCATTAAAGTTAATTGAGAGACTCGACGCTGTGTCCCAGAACAACCATAACAGATTATGGGATAAAATATTTGTTAATCAATCCAAGGCAAATATTCAGCAGACTATGGCTGGAATCAGAAACAGCTGCAGAGTCCAAAAGCAGAAATCAGTTCAGAAGACCACACTGTGAAGGGACAACAGGAAGAAAAGTGGTGGCAGAACTTGGTCCAAAGAATGATACTGTTTTCTTTTTTTTCCAAGATCAATGCAGAAAGAAGCATTTTAAGTGGATTATATTATACTGTAATTCAAAACTAGAAACCTAAAGGACAGCAGGGGCCCAGGCCTTATCACGAGATGCATTTTCTCTAAATGTCACAGACACATGTCCATGCTATGAAAGCTATATTGTCCAGAGAAATGTGATAGACAAAGATATCAAAGAAACATGGGAGAGCAGCTAGTTGAAGATTCAATACCCTAGAACATCCCTGGACCCACAGCTTTGAAGCAGAGGCTCTTTAGATTTACAGAAACCTCACTGGGAACCTCAAAAATAGCAGAAAATTTCTTTCTGATGAACCTGACTTTTTCAGCTGCTGGGTTTGGAATATGACACTCCAAGCTTTTGCCTGAGGAGGGCAGCTGAGTGGGAAGAAAGGGGATAGATAGATCATAGAATGGTTTGGATTGGAAGGGACCTTAAAGTTCCAACCCCTCTGCCATGGGCAGGGATACCTTCCACTAGAATACATTGTCCAAAGCCTCATCCAACCTGGCCTAAATGGTCTAAAAAGACAGTTAACATTCACTTCACCTGCCTGCTTATCTGCCCCTGACTTGCTAAAAAAAAAAAAACCTATGAAGGCCAAGGATTTTTGTTAGACTGAGGGTATAGACTTTTGTCAAGGAATTTCCTGGATGGTGATTTCAAGAATCTAAATATTCCATGGGATGCCCAGAAATCTGTCACATTTTGTTTAGATTTTTTGCTGTTCACTTTGAATTTTTCCTGTGTCTCAGCCATTATCACTACTGTCAGTGGTGCAGGAGTTTGAGTGGTCAAGTGAATCAATAAGGTTCCCAACATGCAAAAAAGAAAGTATTGTGCTTGCCCAATTTATGAGGAATTCAGAGGGAGACACAGATATATTTGAAAGATAGCGGAGGACATTTAGATTCAAATTTCTTGGGTTGCCCATGCCTCCCCAGCAAACTATGATACATACAAAATAAACCCTGTCAATATGTCCTAAGTTACTCACTTGGACAACGTTCTTTTAGGGCATGAGGATTTCAGGAGGTATCGCTTTTGTACATTAATAAAAGTGCAGACAGAGGAGCAGAGTACACTTACCTGTTTTATGTTGTTCTGGAAGTTCAGCTGGATCAGTGCAAAATTACCAGCACAGAAGTGAATTTGACCCATGTTTTTAACTACATTTTCAAAAGAAAAGCATTTTATTCCTTTGACTAGGGGATTACTATCCTTCCTTAAATGTATTATTAACTTTAATTATCTTGCACTTGTGCTTTGAGAAGTGAACACACTTTCAGTTGCTTTAAGGTTCATTCATAACAAGAATTTCAGGTATAGTTTGAGTATATTTAAACATTCTCAATTTTACTAGGCTTCTTCAAAAGAATATCTCAGTTGTTTGTGTGATATTCCATCAGAAAGCAGATAAAATAAAAGTTATGTTTTATGTCTGTATTATTTCTGATATTCTTTCATACAGAGGTGACTCAGTACCATTATTTTTATTTGTTAAGCTTCAGAAGTTTTTCCTGATAAAACTTCATCATTTCAGAGCTTTAAACCCCCAAATAAAAATTTGTGTTCTTTTTTATTATTCAACACTTAGGAGATGTAGTAACATTTTTATAGATTTATTACCTTTCAGATTGCAATGCCAAACACAAGGTTTATTGTCAAATAAAGTGTCATTTTGGTTTTTTGATTGCCTGCTTTAGAAGAGCATTGCTTCTGTTCTATAATTGCCTGTACCAAATTATTTAATTGGTTTTGTTGATATCTAATCCTGGAAAGTATCCCAACTAGAAGAAAGACACAAAGTTAAATGATGTAGCCAGGCAATATGAACTGACAAAAATTATTCTGGAAGTTGCTCAAAGTGAAAAAAAATCCAAATAAAAAATGGCAAGAAAAATCCTGAAACAATAAAGTACCATCCTAATTTGCTTCATTCTCTTTTAGGTCCCTATCCAGCAAACAGTATCTCCAGCCATATTTCCTGATGGATTTCATAGACTCCAAAATCCACAGAAAGTCATTCAAAATCATAAGACACTAAACATTCCTTGGAAACAGAGTATGTAACATGAGATTCATGTTGGTTTGAGGCAGTTCGTAGCTGATCTCCCCGCATGTCATTTGCATCAATTCACAGGCATTGTCATCACTTGATCTCTTTCAACATTTCCATCATAGTGCCTTATAAGCTCAATTTCACAACAACCCATCAGCAAAGATACTAAGGAAATATTCCACATGCTCTTTGGATATTATTCTCCTACCCCATCATGCTTGGGCCATCCTTCTTCCTGCAACCCCTAGTGCAGTCAAAGCTCCAGCTACTTCCCATCCCCACCTCCTTCCTCTGAGAGAGCGGGCTCTGCTACAGCTTCTGTCAGTACAAACTAGTAGGGGCACTGGATCCATCATATCTGAAGCACATATGAACTCCCAATATTAAGACTTAGCCATTGCTCTGCCATTGAAGAGCAGAGCAACCTGGTTTCCCAATGCTATACAAACATTAATCAAGGTTCACATTCTACCTCTGAGGTAAGCAAGTATTACTCCCTTATGCAGCTGTGCAAACTAGAGCCCTAAAAGGTTAAGTGTTTACTTTGAGGCTCCTGGTGAACCAGCTGCCAGGCTTAGATGACTGGGTCACTAAATCAAGCCTCTCCTTGCTTTCTGGCTTCACCCTACCTGGAGGGTTTCCATTTCACCATATCACTTCAACATGAAAACCATGCCAAGAGGAGAGTAAGCAGGTCATAGTACCCATGATACAACATTTCCCTGTTCACCGCCTCAAGTTGCACAGGATGTGAAGATGTGCCATGGTACCATTTTATTTCAAATAACAGCATTCTTCTACCCCATGGGCAAAAAACCAGTCATATTCAAACTACCTGCAGGAGTTTCTTTCAACATCTAAATGTTCTTGATTTTGATCTCAACCTCAAGTTGTGCCAGGGTAGGTTTAGGCTGGATATTAGGAAAAATTTCTTTCCTGAGAGAGTGGTGAAGCATTGGAACAGGCTACCCAGGGAGGTGGTGGAGTCACCATCACTGGAGGTGTTCAAGGAACGTGTGGACGTGGCACTGTGGGACATGGTTTAGTGGGCATGGTGGTGTTGGGTTGATGGTTGGACTTGATGATCTTACAGGTCTTTTCCAACCTTAGTGATTCTGTGATTCAGCAAAAGCATGAAACAGCTGATCAGACCTATTGCCTTTTTCAAATGCAAGATTTCACTAGTCACATGGATCTTTTTTCCATTAAGAGGCAATGGCTCTCAGCTTTCTCCACTCACTGATCTCAGCAGGAGTGGGAAGACGCTTACTCATTCAGAAGCCAACAATTTCAAATCATCTGTGAAAGGGAGAGGTTCCTGGTTCCTGTAGGTATGCCCTACACACACACTTTGTCCGCTTGATACATTGGTTCTGCTGAATAATATTTCAAAAAGGTCTTATGTATATCCTATGTCAGCCAAAGAAACTGAAGAGTTCAAGCAACAGGCTGTCCTAACACCTCTTATAAGCACAGCAAGGAAATCCTTTCCTCTCTTCACTACTTCACTACTCTGGAATAGCCTCTGGGGTTCCCACTATCTCTTCTGTTCAGCTTTCAGAGTGGAGTATGCACCAGCATCTCCATGCAGACTACTCAACCCCGTCCTGGGTCTGCGGCCAAGAACGTCCACCCCCAGCGTCACTCTGTAATACTGGAGGCAAGGGGAGTGCCACATTGTCCCTCTAGTATCTTAACCCCCACCCTGAAAATCAAGCTCATTGGAATGAATTCTGATGCAGGACTCATCCCTTTGGAATGAATTACCAATGTATTTATCCTTGCATACTATTGCATCCATTTAGTCCATTTAGAGAAAGGCTGAAGGCTGCAACTTGCATACAGAAGATAAACTGGAAAATTAGCCTGCTGCAAGCAGCCCCCAGCCACTGTCATTCAGAAGATCACAAAGGCCCCATCATTTATTGTTATTACAACTCTCACAGAAAAATCATGGCTGTTTTTTACTTACTTTTCAAATTCTGAGTCCTTCATCCTAAAACAGGTGATCTCAAGAATTTGCCTTAGTGTGTGCTTCTGTATCCATCCTGCACGGCTGTAGTCAAAAAGTCTGCAGCACCTGATAATGTTTTTCACATTCTTTGCAACCTACAAATTACAGGCTATTTCAATGAACAAGAAACCAATACCGACACAACTGACACAAGTGCAAGCACTGGAAAGCTTCGCTAACATATAATACAAAACACCATTTTATACCTATTTTGATAATACAGGACAACCTTCCCCGGCACAGTAGGAAATGTTAAAACAACACTCCATAAGAAATTAATATTTTGCATTTACTCAATATCTAAGGCAATTTCCCCTTCAAATGGCACTAGTAAACTTCAAAACTCTTTTAGGTAAAGCAATGAATTCCAGATACAATTTATATATTTTAAACAGTAGGCAGAGGATGAACTTCCTTCTGTGATGGAAACCTAGAGATTTGCTGGAAACCAAATATCAAAGATCAAGGCAGGTATACATTTCATAAGCATCAGTGAACTTCAGAATATCAGCGAATTATTTGTTCTACATATATCAAGGCATTCTTTTTTTTTAACTTAATTTCAAAAATTACCAAAATCAAGAAGATTTAGAGGTTAAAGGAAAAAGTATACATGGGACAAACTGATGAATATATTAGCATTCAAGCAATTGCAACTTTTCTCTAAGTCTGTTAAAAATCTCAGCAACCTGGACCTTAAAGTAACGTTACAAACTGAAAATTGACAATAAAAGGCTTCCATGCTTACCCTGTTCTGTGTTGAATTTGCTCCGCTTACAAGAATAAAGCCTTGTTTAAAAACACCACTCTTTTTAACTGCTATTTCTGCAAATGCAACCGAGGAATTGAAAGTCAGGCTGTGTTCTTTCTGGCTCACATAATAGCAGCAATAATAAAGATGCTGCCACTGCTCCTTATGCACTCATTTGAATGCGTCTGCCTGAGACAGAATTAAATCCAGCTCAGTTGCATATGCTCTGCAGTGCTACCAGGAGTAAAGAGGAAGAAAGTCCTTGGAGGAAATCCTGATCACAGTGAAGTTGGTACTCCAATGCAGCCAAGATCTCATATTTTGTTTGTTTTAACCAGAAGAGTCAAGATTCCAAGCCCCATACTCTCACTACAGAACATTATGCAGAGCGAATAGGCCTATTTGTGGCTATAACCATGCCCTTATGTAAGCTAAGGTTGCCCAAAGTAAGTAGCTATGAATCAGGCAGATTTGACTGCTCCTTGGCAGCTCTGCCTGGCGAAAAAAGGTGGAAGAAGATAAAGCTTTTTATCTGGCTAAAGACATGAAGAAGGAAAAGCAGTTTTTATCCATTAAAAAAAACGTTTTTTCTACAGTGATACATATAAAACAACAAAGGATATTCAAATCCAAAGAAAGAATTAGACTTCACTAGACTAGGCTAGGATTTTTCTTTCTTGCCACGATTAGCAAAACATTTCCACCACAACTCCAAGCTTTTCATGGAGAAAGAAATGCAGCAATCTTGATTCATTTCTTCCTGTAATCAGATGTACCTGAAATGTATTACTTAATGGGTGAGGTGACGTTTTGGATACTGTGGTGCCTGGCACTGGTGCTACATTTTTCTGCCAGCTTGACACAACCATTTGTCCTTACAGGTTAGATAAGCTACGTACCAACCAGTTCATGCTATCAGAATCTTTCAGCAGAGACACCAGAAGCAATGTTCCTGTTTGTTCTCTGGAGTATTAGTGATATCACAGCACTTTTAGCAACCACAGGGCCTTGCCATAGTGTGTTTGGCATAACGCTCTCTGTTGTCACTGACACATGCCAGCTGGCTGCTTCTCCCCTCCCCAGCAGTGACTACATTTCAGCAGCATTTATGCATGTGAAGTACTTGGGGATCCCTTGGGAAGAAGGAGGACAATGAATATTTTAAATATTTTCTTATACTTCAGAAGCACAAAGGCTATCCATTGAAAACACATCCTCTACAGGCATCGCAACAAGAGAAACTTCCAGACACTCCCTTACACAGACTGCAGCTTTCTGTGAGATAACTTCCTGCCACAAATCACTGAAGTTCATTTCGCTACCCACACAAGTATTGCCAGCCACTGTATATCACAGTATTTTCCTCAGCAACTGTGTCTCCCATGGATCTGGGCTTGTAAGGTGCCACCTGCGTCATGCGTTGCTTCCCTCTCCCAGCCTTTATGGAACTTGCTTGGTGGCTCAAGGTATTTGGAAAGGGTGGGAAGGAGACCTGGAAAGGGGCCTCCGTGTATTCCCTTTACCCCAAACTCCTGAATTCTGCCTACAATAATATACACCACCTTTCCGGTGTTGAGCGAGTCCGGGAGAGGTTTTAGGGAATGCCTAAGACAAACAGGCCCCTAGTATTATACCTAGGAGAAGAATCGTGCTTTGCAGAGATGGCAGCAGGCTGGATAGGGAGGCAGAAAAGTTCTGCACAGATGTGCTACAATGGCTTACCTATCTAGGGGGATATGCATGGAGGAGATCGGGACAGACCTAGTGTTTCTTCTGCAGGAAACAAAAGCTGCTTGCCCTTGACATGAGGATCAGAAGCAAAATCTGTGTTCAAACTTGTGGTTGCTGCCCCTCATTAGAGCTGTACAGTCACCCTAATAAACAACATATGGGAAATCTGGGGTAATTATTTGCCAAGAAAGCAAAAATAGCAAAATTTTAATGGCAGCATGAAGAAATATGCTGTAAGGAATAAGTTGGGGACAGAGTGGTAAAACATGCTGCCTTCTTCCATTTTTGTGAAAATGTGTCAAAAATGCATAAATTAGTAAAGAAAAACCCATACTATAACACCTGGCACTCTCTGGCAAAAGGACTAGAGCTCAGATGTGCTTTCAAGGCAAACCCTGCAACACAGGACAGCTTGGAAGCTTACCACCCTGCTAACTGTCCCTGAAGGGACCGTGCATCAGATCCACAGTCTCCAAAACGCCCTTCTCAAGAGTGGAGGAGGTGCACGCACGTGAGGCAAGCTGGCCAGGGCAGGAAAAGGAAGATGCTCAGTCACTCTGCTTCCAGTCTGTCTCAGGACAGTCTGACAGCAGTCTGTAGCAGTCTCCCTGTCTGACTGTCCCCTTCTCTTCAGCCAGCACACCCATGCAGAGGTGTACACTTAGATTTCCTTCATGGGACCCTGCTGCAACAGGCACCGGGGGAAGAAGGGGAAGCTTTTAGAGTTATGGTTATATACCTTGTCACCAAATGGAAGATTTCAATCCGCAAAGATCTATCAATCTAGCGTATTACACACAGAGAGATACACACATCAGATTTTATTCGTTTTGTTAAAAAATAAAGAAAAAAAATAAATGCCTGAAAAATATTCTTCTCTTGCTATAAACACATCAGTGCTCATTTTCCCTATATTCTACTTCGGGCCATTTTGTGTAAAATCTTTAATTAAAGTTTTTCTTTGAAATTGTCATCATCAAACCAGAAGAAAGAAAGTAAAAAACGGAAGGACACAGCTGTGCATATATGAAGTGCTATTCAGTACCAAATGAATTGGAACAAAATAAGTATCGTGACTGTTATGCTCTTAGTTTTGGCTCTGTATTCTCAGTAGCACAGTCTAACTTGTCACTTTATATTGATTCCATCTGTTTACACTCTGCAGAGTATTGGCTTCCTACAGTGAACATTTCCTATTTACCAGCTGGTAAAGATAGGCCCAAACCAGATAGAAAAGAATTAGACTATTTTCAGATCCTCATAAACATAAAATCAAAAATTAATGGGGGAGGGGAGATAAGAGTAGGGGGGAGTGAGGAAAATATATGGGTCTGATGCTTGTTCATATTGATAGCCCTTTACAACTCATTACCAATTTTTAGAGAACTTGAAATTTGTGCAATGAGTACACAAAATAAATCAATTTTCAGTACTCTTTACATTGTGCTTTACATGAATAGACTTACTGTAAATGCAAATCAATCCCAGTACTTCAGTAATCTTTAAAGAGAAACAGTCGGGTTCTGAACTTAGCTAATACAATATTCCCACTCCCACCAGCCAACTATGAGTGAAAGATCTCCATATAAAATTGATGCACACATGCAGCACAGAGCCATCTTTGCACTCCAACAAATTTAATTTTAGTTATTTCTTTTTCATACTTGCTGGATTCCTTTCTTAAGGAGACTGTTGTTGGGAGGTGCTGACTCACCTCAGGAGAGTCCTTTCACTGTCATTAAAAAAATGTTTCAGGTTGCAAGCTCTTCTTGAACAAAGTTTTATTTTTTAACATTCAGGAACACTGTGTCATTGAAGTTGAAACTCCTTTCTGTGATACCATGTCCTTTTGCAAGTATTACTGGGGAACAAATATTTTCCCTATTTTTGGAGTCCTAGCAGCCAAGTCAGTGAAATTGCACTCTGTAAAGAAAATGAAGGTACATTTGGGTGCTTAGAAGGCGAGCTGCCCTTTATTGAACAAGTCTCTGCTGCACCAGGGCAGTAGTAGCATGCAGCCAGGGCATCAGCTGGCCAGGAGCATGGAAAAGAAGGGTCTGGACTTCTGGTGTGGTATGAAAGTTCTGGTCCTTGTTACCCACAGCACATAAAGAAGTGCATAACTTTCCCAACTACATTGCTGCCTTACTTCCTTGAACACTCACTGAGTCAGTAGAAAAAAGCTCTTTCATGCACCATCATTTATATTCCCAGGCACACATCTGTTCAGCGTTTGGCCCTCCTTCCCAGGCCAAGTTCTTTGCTTAGGAGGCAGCACTGGGGTTCCTACACATTGTGGCCATTTTCCTACAGTTTGCTGTTACTTTTCTTTCTTAATCAGATTTTTTTTTTCCCCCCTTTTCTTTAAACTTGCTTTTCCCAAGACAGTGACCTTCAGGAGTTACGTTTTATTACAACTGACTAGAAATGATGGGAGGACTCCTACAGTCAAAACTAAACTTAGAGTTTTGCCCTGGCATTTGAAATACTCAGAATCTTTTCCTAGCTTATCTATGCTTTACTGAGCAAGTAAGAATGACTGCAAACACAGTAAAATTTACTTCCAACAAATAGAACAAATAACCTTGGTGTCATAAACACAGGCAAGGTCAGCCCTGGATCATTTGATTAAGTGAACTGTCAGCATGGCTAGAGTTTCTAAGTGCAGGACAGTGATGAGAAATCCAAGGCCACCTGTCAGGTCTTGGATCCCCTATGTCTTTTCACTGACTAGAAGACGCTCTGAACTACCTGCTGCTTTTCTTGACCTTGGCCATTACACTAGTTATGATGTCTAAATCCAGGTACCTGTGGTGTGTGGTCCAAATGTGGCTTTCTGCCTATACAAAGAGAAAATTACTATTCCTTATTTTACTGAGGACATTAGGAACTTTTTCTTTTGTGCTTCTGTTTGGTTGGGGTTTTTTTAACATGCACGTACAAATTCAAAACCCAATCAGAGTTACTAATATAAACGTATCCATGACTGATGATGTGGATCCAAACAGAAGCAGAATAAGGCTTGGCTTGGGAATAACCACTGTGATACATTACAGATAAATATGTAAAAGAGTATATGAACTCTTAAGTGTATCTGAATAATTATCTGTGTACATCATGCATTTACATATCTTGCAGTACTTAACTGAATTGTTCCTGGGACATATATTTTGCAGTAACCTTGCCTTAAGTTAATGATGTTTTCTGTTAATGTACTAAAATATATGTAACAGCTCTATCTCACAATGCTGTTAAAAAAATAACATAGAACCTTGTAAATTAAATATACCAGACCTCTAATTAGGACTTTGGAGGGTATTTTCAATTCATAAATTCTATAAGAAGATACTTCAGCAGTTTCTTTTGTGATAGGAAACACTTAACATGAAAACATAAACGTTACTCTTCAGTTAGCTGCATATAGCCAAATGAATAAAAGCTATGACATTAATAACAACTATACCAAGTTATGATTGATAGGCTTTTCTACAGCGAGAAAAGATTGTCTTGGACACAATCTGTCCTAACAGCCTTGCGATATGTTAATATTTTATTCAGACTAGAGTGAGGATATATTCAGATGTCCTGCTCAGTGGAAGAGAAGCAAATGGGTTGCAAATACTACTGCAGCCCTGAGGTGCAATAACAGCTGTGAAATCAGAAAGATTTTATTTCCCCCTCCCAAATTACAGGCCAAGCCCATGCCAAGCACAGCAGGAGGTTGGATTTTCCTTGGAACTTACATCAGGTTATGTTTAATGTATTTCTTCTATGAACAGTCTTAGAATAGAGCCAACAGACTGTCACACAGTGCTCTAGAAGGCATGGAATACTCTTCTGAGTCCTTGTAAATAACTATTATTAGGCATGATATGTGACATTAGGTTAACTTGCAAATGCCCGAATGTAATAAAATATCATGATGTTGATAAACAGATTTTCATGGCTCAGTTCGTGCAAAAATAAAATAATAAAAATCTAGCTTTCCCCTAGTAACACCACCACTTCCAACCTCAATTTTAAAAAGTGGGTTTGTGCTGTTCAAATTTGTGTTGAGATCTAAGTAGACTGAGCTCTCAGGTGGCTGGATACTTCTAAATAAATAGAGTACAAAATGCCTAAAATGCCTTTTTTCTGATCACAGAATCATAGAATGGTTTGGGTTGGAAGGGACCTTAAAGATCATCTAGTCCCAACCCCCCTGCCATGGGCAGGGCCACCTTCCACTAGACCAGGTTGCTCAAAGCCCCGTCCAACCCGGCCCTGAACACTTCCAGGGTTGGGGCATCCACAGCTGCTCTGGGCAGCCTGTTCCAGTGCCTCACCACCCTCATGGTGAAGAATTTCTTCCGAATACCTAAATCTACCCTCTTTTAGCTTAAAGCCATTACCCCTTGTCCTGTCACTACATGCCCTTGTAAAAAGTCCCTCTCCAGCTTTCTTGTAGACCCCTTTCAGGTACCGAAAGGCAGCAATAAGGTCTCCCCAGCGCCTTCTCTTCTCCAGGCTGAACAACCTCAACTCTCTCAGCCTGTCTTCATAGGAGAGGTGCTCCAGCCCTCTGATCATCTTTGTGGCCCTCCTCTGGACTCGCTCCAACAGGTCCATGTCCTTCTTATTTTGGGGGCCCCAGAGCTGAACGCAGTACTCCAGGTGGGATTTCATGAGAGTGGAGTAGAACGGGAGAACCACCTCCCTCGACCTGCTGGTCACGCTTCTTTTGATGCAGCCAGGGATACGGTTGGCTTTCTGGGCCGCAAGCATGCACTGCCAGCTCATGTTGAGCTTCTAATCAACCAGCACCCCCAAGTCCTTCTCCTCAGGGCTGATCTCAATCCATTCTCTGCCCAACCTGTATTTGGGTCGGGGCAGTCCCAAGCACATGTGCAGGACCTTGCACTTGGCCTTGTGAACCTCATGAGGTTCGTACAGGCCCGCCTCTCAAGCCTGTCAAGGTCCCTCTGGATGGCATCCCTTCCCTCCAGTGTGTCAACCGCACCACACAGCTTGGTGTCATTGGCAAACTTGCTGAGGGTGCACGCAATGTGCTGTGACAGAGTGTTTTACACCAGTCTTGCAAAGGGCTAAACAATTACAGAAATTGTACTGCCATGGAGAATCTAGTTTCTTAAATAAGTCAAGCGTTGTTACTCAAGCCACAAGCATCTAATAACTAAGAAATAAAATCACAGTAGGACCGTGCCAGTCCTACACCAGAGATTTGTTGCAAGAGTGCTTGAAAGAGAAAAGTGCATAGGTTTTTGATGCTAAAAAGAGATTCACAGTGTGGATGAGAGAGGCTTTTAAAATACTACTTAGTACTTTAGCATAATAATAAAAAAAACAACAAAAACCCTCTAAACATAGAAGTATGGCCAGATCTTCATGATAACAACAACAGGGCAGCATCCTTTAAAACATGTTCCTAAACTGATATCAGTACATCAAGAACAACATCTACTTACCTGAAATGAATTACTACCCTAGCCTGTGTTTTCTGTTATTACCCTGGTCAACATACTTTCTCCTTGAGCAGGGATTCCAGCTGACTTAATGTCATTGTTTGGCAACTGTGGCTGTTCAACCTGAAAACAAATATAATAAAAAAAGATTAGATTAACATAAAACACAAGCGCATCATGAACATAAACCACAAGTGCATCACAGCACTGTTGAAGACCACTGTAGGGACATCAATGGGTGAGTTTTGTTTTAGCATGTGAACAACTACAAATGCAAGAAAGTGGCTTGATCCTGCCCTTTGTTGTGGCTGTTCTTCACAGCTCTGCACTGCCCTTGAAGAAAATCACCACAAATCTGAAACCCTGAGCAGAACAGAGATGTGGCAGCTGCTCCTCTACCACACGAGTGATGACTGTTAGTGTAAAATATTTTTTCTAGAACGATTGTTTTTGGCTGCCATAAGGGACATGAAGGGATATTAGCAGCTTGATCTGGCCCTTGGGATGACAGAGTACTCAGGAGTTCCAAGGTCAAGAAAGTGCTAGTGCCAGTTCTCCCCTCTCTTCTGCTCCCATCAAGTGTTCTTCAGAGAACAACAAGCATATCTCCTCCTCCCCTTCTCTCCCAGCACAAATCTGGGATCCATTTGTCACCAGTAACTTTTAAAATTCTTTTAAAAATTAAAAATACATCACCTTGCTTTTGTTTTCTCATCCTATTGACTTGCATCAAACACCAGAGCAGGTCATTTTCAGAGTCAACTACCAGCCAAGTTTACTTTCACTAGTGGGTTCTGCAGGTGCCAAATTCCACTCTCAACACACCCTTCTCTGGTTTCAGCCTTAACTAACTGCTTCTGAAAAGTCTTGTGCGATTTTATTCATATCTGTATTTGTGGGATGAAGTCCTAGAAGCCAAGCTCTGCCATCATTTCCGCCTCTGAATTTAGTGGCATTACCTGAGTTTTAAACAGGGAGAGAAAGTAGCTCTGATGATGTCTCCTAGCAAAACTCCTGGAAAACAGCACCTGGACTGCCCTCCAGTGGTGAAATTACGTCGATCTATGACTGATCTCTCTGACCTACCATTATTTTTGCTTCCATACATTGCAGACTGTCTCAGAGCAGTTCTCTAACAAACTAGCTGGACAAAAGACAAGATCGTCTAAGCGTGATCTTTACTTTCCACATTTTAGTGAGTTTAAAAGGAAATAAAGAGTAACATCTTATATATCCTCCTTGAACACTGGAAGAAAATCCAACCCCAAGCGTACAAAAAGCTTTACCATTTTATTATATTGCATGTAATAAAGAAAAGATTAACCTTTTATTCCAGGAAAGATCCCTCATTTGTTATTTAATTAGTTTTCACTAATTAATTAGAATTTTTTAAGCTCCCCTGTCTCTCTGGGAGAAAGTGGCTTAGGTCCCTCCCTTTTTCTTCTTTTCTTTCGCTGCTCCTCTTCTTCCTCCTGCTTCCTTTCAAAGTCCTAATCCCATTTTTGTATCCTCAGTATTACACTCCCTCATTCTCTCTTTGTCTGAGAGTTTTCTTAGCTTTGCACTTGCTGGGAACAAAGTTGGACTGGAATTTACAGAATATTTTTTGAGGCAACTCTTTATTGAAGGCCAGATCATACAAACCCATAGGACAAACTGAAGGAAAAGGAATTTCCCTGCAGATCCCCTTGCAGAATTTCACACTTTATATTTCACTGGGGAGGGGGGAGGGGTGTGGTGTGAAAAATATTTAGTGCTCCACTAAGGAAGCTACTGCGAGAGCAGAGATTTCGGGTTTTTTTTTATTTTTACGTAGAGTATGGCTCTACTTTCCATTTTACTTCATTAAAGGTAAGAATCCAAACTTAATCCCAGTTCACACCCAGCTGGTGTCTTCTCAACTTTAGTATTGAAAAGTTACTTGCACTGGAAACAAGACAAATGCAAGTTATTTACTCCTAAAGGACTGAATCCTGAAACGTTATAACTTTCCCCTTACTGGGTCCCTTGGCTTAGCTTCTATGTTTCGCTTAAAGACATGTCAAGCTGAGCGGCATGTTTTCAAATCGCTATTAAACTGAATCAGTTATAATTTCTTTCATAAACAACAACTTTCATTGTTAATTTAGCGAACAGACTGATTAGTCTTAAAGGTTCGTATTTTTCCAGTAGCAGATCAGTGGCTTAGCAGACCATTTCCTTCACTTTGGCAATCAGGTAACATTCCTATGGCAACTACGCCAATTACACATACAGAAAAAGCGATTTTAGAAAAAAAAAATATCCTATCTCTATGTCACTAGAAGCTCACATTAGCAGCTAGATTCTGCCTTGAGAGCTAGACAACTCGCAAGTGATTCATGACTACAATTTCGGAGCAATTTGACGGCATAATATGGAACACTTACTTACCTTTTGAGCATGCCGGTACTTCTGGAAATTTTAGTGAACTTTGACAGGAAGTCGAGATATGGCACAGTAACTTTGCCAGTATTTGGGATCCGTATTTCAATATACACCGATAAGTCCTACCGCGATATCAGATTTTTTTAAATACTTCAGTAGCATTACTCATTCTTTTCTTAAAGAGCAAAACTAAATTTATCTTATAAACTTTTATTTTGTGTATTTTGCATTACTACTTCTCAGCAACTTGTCTAGAATTAATCAGAGCATTAATTTAATATCTGGTAAACCAGTTCCAAAAAAGTTACAACCTACAAGTCTTTCCATCACGTAAGATAAAGATTTCTCAATTCTTTAGCCCTATGGTCTTTCATATTTATATATGAAAGTCTATTCATCCTTATCAGCCTCACTGATGCATCCTTCTCTTGTTCCAAAAGATTATTTAATGTTTCACGTGTATATGTGTCCCCCTAATGACAATTTAGTATTAGCAAAGAACTTAACATCAATCTTAGCTGAAATGGGCTTAACCTATTACAGACTGATTAGTTTAAAATGCAAATGTAATAGATCCGTTGACCCAAATTAAACAAACAAATAAGAGTCAAGTACACTAGAAAAAACCATATGTATAAAACTTAGTCACCTACACTTTCAGGACAGAAATTTAAGTGTACAATAATGCTGGTGCAGACTGTGCATCAGAATCCTCCCCTATTTTTGATAAGCACCAGTCATGATATCATATGAACACCCAATGTTCAATGTTCCTTCAAGTCCAATCTGACGATGGTTTATAAGGTAGCAAATACCAAAAGTGAGTCGAGAAACTCCCAGGACAGACAAAAACCAGGTCTCTGACTCAGAGTTCACAACCTAATCTATGCATATTTATAACATCGCATGTATATGAATTTAAGCTGTGAGATATTATTTTTTAATAAAAAAATCTGCTAATAAATTGCAAGTCTTTCAAATAGTGAGACACACTACACAGACAAAATCCTCATATAAACATACCAATTGTCAAGCTTAGCTCACATTACTTTTGCAAATTTTCTGAGACTTTCACTTGAACAGAAGGTTTTGACCATGTCTAGCATCTTTTTGATAATATTGGTCTGGAACCTGCTCCCATTGAAATTTTGCTCCTGACATAAATAGTAACAGCCTCTAAATGATTATAAACAGCAATAATGTAGCATACCTCTGCCAGCACAGCATCAAATTCAGCTTTTGTTAGATGGAAGAGAAAGGTTTCAATCACTCCCGTGAATTCATCCTTTGTGACTGTCAGGGTCTGACCAACATCAAGCATCTGAAATGCTTTTTTCAGTTCATCATCTTTTTCAGCTGTCTTTTGAAGTAAGATCTGTCCAGTGTCCCAGGAGAATAATGTGGGATCTGGGACAGAGCTTACAGGCGCAGCTGAAAAATATATTAGGCAGTCATCAGAAACTCTTAAGTCTGGCAAAATCACATATTTTTCTGAGAATTCAATACAAACAAGTTTATTACTAAAAATATATAAGTAAATAGGTTGTTTGTCCACTGATTTGAAAGCAATAAATAACTCAACACAATTGTAAATATTTAAATAAAAGATTCCAGGGTTTCTTTTTCTGCTGCTACAGCCAACACAGTAAGTTAGCATATACACTTAAGTTTTAAAAATTAAAAAACAATAAATAAAGCTACAGTGCATAGATGTGTTCCATGACAGCAGCCCTCCCACTTCAAACTATGGCGAGGATTTCTTTGCCCTGTAAAATTTAGAGACTGTATTCAGTTATTGAGCTTTGGGTAGAGATACCATGTAGTAGTGGGGTCAACATTCATTGTCCGTATATGGAGTCTATGGCTATTAATTTTTTTAGCACATGCCAGCCCCTTTCCCACTAAAAACACAACCAGCAATGGAGCGTGGAAGTACCTGACAGTATAGGGATGCCTTATATTACTTAAGACACCTCTGGCTCTCATTAGACTTGAATAAGAACTAAACAAGAACGAAAAGATTTCGTCTGATGTTTCTTTTGGATTCATAATGAGCCAAATTCAGCCACAGCTATAAGCATTTAATTACCTTCTACTTGAATCAAAGGAGGTTTTGTACACAAATCAGAACACTGGGGCTAGTTCATAGGCATTTATGTTTTTTCCAAACTTTAATCTAGGATCTGCTCTTGAACAAAATGTAACTGCCTTCAGAAGCAGCTTTGTTTACAAAAAGCAAGATGGCAAAATACATCTTTTTGCTATTTACAGCTTTGCTGTGGTTTTATAAGAGCCAAATTTTTTCTTATGCTCATCCCTTCCTTACAATGTAAGTATACAATCATGGACGCCTTGCACATTTCATTTCAACTTCAAGCCATTCCAACAAAAGAAAGCATTCAAATTCACAGCTGGATACAGCTTCAGTGAAATCAATAGAGCTGTCACAGCTTACTCCTACAATGAATTTGACCCTAAATCTAAAACTATATGGCAAGGAGAGGAGGAAAAGTGACATGAACCGCAATAAAGGAAGCCTCACATGATAATAATTAAAAATTACTTGCAAGAGGAATATCCACATTGGGATTAACAGCAAATTTGTACTCGATTGGAACAAACTATAAATCTTACTGCTCCAGAAAATGAGCTTTCTGTGGTAAGCGTACAGTCATTTCAAATGAGTTCCCAAAGGATAAGATGTATATCAAATCTGGTAATCTGTAATAATTGGAAATAGTGATCTTGTAGACACTTCAGAACAGAAATGAGACAGTGGTCCAAAGAAGGCATCTCTCTCAAGTTCCAATGGACTTCAGAGAAGGGAAGAAAATAAAGACCCTGTTTCCTCACGTACAAGCAGGAAGAACAAGAGTTGGGTGAGAAGGACCATGGCTCCCTCTTCCACCCTCTCTCCGTTAGTAGAACTAGATTGATTTTGTTCACATCCACAGGATCCAACAAACACGGTGTATCTGTGAAAGACGGTTTCTCTCAAAGTAGTGAGGGAAATGTGCCCCAAACCCTAAATAGCACAACAGCTCCCTGGCCGCTGCAACTTGCTACCTTGAAAGGCACCACTGAACCCCAAGCAAACAGCAGGACAGAAAGGACTGAGAGGATGATGCCACCTGCAAGTTACACAGTCCCAGGACTGTGAACACTTAGACTTCAGTACAAACCTGCAGCTGATTTAATTGAGCGCTGCCTGCTGCCACACAATGATGCTCTGTTTTGTGTAGAATGAGGTCCTGGGGTAAATGTGATGCCTTGAGAGGAGGGGTGCAAGGCACTGAGGTCTCCTGCAGTTGTCACTCTGGCCATGGTCTCACCTGGATTTAAAACAGGATTATGAGAATACACCACAACATAGGACACAAAAAGAAGCATTGTGGCTGGCAACAGCAACAAGAGAGACAAAACCTGATTTCTTGACACAAGATCTAATTTGCTGATAAAAATATTGACCGAGATAGTTCTTGCTGACACATAGTGACCAGATGAGAGGATTTCAGAATTTCTGTGATTGTGCTGGATACTATCTCTTATGTCAGCACTTTCAGATACGCAGTTTAGAGTAGGAGACTAGAGTGGTAGACTACCTCCTTTACCAAATAACACAGAATTATCTCTGGAAATGTTTCTGGCCATTATCTTGAAGGCTATGCACATTAAAGTACTCTAAAAATCTTTAAAAACACAACCTTTTAGTTAAGAAAGCCTGCTGTTTTATTAAGCAGTACAGTTGCTTGGATGTTTATTTAGACTTTTAGGCTTCTGCAGGAGAAAAATGCATGTACCAGACACCAGCTCATTACACTAATTACTCTGTTTTATGAAGAGCTATTATTAATTTTCCGCACCAGGAAATCTGAGGCAAACTATAGTGTAAGTATAAACAGAAGAGCTAACTGGGAAAATAACAATCAGAGAGAGATAGCATTGCATGGCATATGCAACAGTTTCGTAAGTGTGGCTCACTGGTGACCAGCTAGGCAATGTTAAATGGTCTGCATCTGCTCTCCACAACCATACAGCTTGAACAGTGCCCGCGATTGCAAACACCATTATGTGAGCTCCCAGTAGGAACGCTGAGAGCCGACAATGCTCTGCCACTCAAAACTTTGGAAGATGCCACTCTGGGGCTTATTCTGGTATGATGAGGCATTTGTCTTTGCCTATGTGGAACGTGTTTTGAATGTTAATAAAATAAAGGTGATTCAGGTGATGGTGCAATCGCCCAATCTTTTCCATGCTGTTTTACAGTCATTAGTCACAAAAATACTTTAAAATATTGGCAGTCTTATGCACTGGGTCACAGGGTAATTCTATTGATACTTATGTAGTTAACCCAATCAGACACTTCAAAGGAAATATTTTAAAAGGCCCTGTTTCCTCTATCACAAACGTAATTCAAAATTAGAAACTCTGTTTCTCCCCAAACTGAGTGGCAGTCAGAGCGTATAATATATTTCCTCCTCTCTCTGATATGTGCCAATTAATTGCACCTTGCTCCTGCCATTCAGTTACCACAGTATAGAAAGCAAGTGTTAGCACAGGGAATTCTATGAATTCCATAGCCTTCTGAAAATCCAGCATGCTATACACAAATGACAAAAACCATATAAGGAGGCTCAGCCAATTCTCTGTAAAAGGAGATGAGAAGTAAAAATAAAGCAGATGTTGCACAGCCAAGTGAAAAACAGCAGGACAAGAGCAAGACTTACCAGTCCTCTAGCAAAAATGCAGCACTGTACAGCATTGTACGCGGGTAGAAAAGTCCTTTTGCCCCCGCGCCCCCCCCCCCAAAAAAAAACCCACCATCCAAAATGAATAAACAAACAAAACCACCACAGTTCAAGTGTTTAAAGTTTTCATTACCTAGCTCAGTGCTTTGGACTACTAGAGAGAGTGAGAGGGGGGGAAAAAAAAAAAAAAGAAAGGAAAGCAAGAGAAAACAACACTTTTCTGACAAGTTAAGCAATCTTATCTTCGTGTTATCAAACAGAAATTAAGCAGATCTGAGTAGACCATCCCCCCTGCTTAACACATAGCAAATTAAGCAGTTGCTGAGTACTGTCACTGGGCACTGCATCTTCATCCTCTGTACCCTCAAATTGTTAGAAAAACCTCTGATTGGGTTTTGACCCAGGCTTGGGTCAAGCAGCTTCTTGGTCACATTTTGGGAGTTAGCTTGGTCAGAAACCATTCCCAATGGGCAGTTTGCGTGCAGCCATCCTGTTTCAAAGACTGAGAAGCGTTTAACAGTCTGGACATGGGCTATTCCATGCCAGTTCGCCTCAGTGCCAAGAAACAGTCACAAGCACACTTAATTTACTAGCATAGCCTATCTACAGCAGTAACCCCTGGCAGATGTCCTAGCTCTGTAGCCATCCATTAAAAGAAATTAGCCTCCAAGCATTCTTTCTCCACCATTCAGGTGGAAAACAACCTTTTCTTCTTCATCTGATACATGGCTACGTGTCATCATTACTACAGTCACTTGGCTGATACTCTTGCAGTGGCACCCGTGCAAGTTTGGCTCCCTAGGAACCATAAACAGGGGGGGTCCATTTCTCAGAGGCCAAGAGCTCAAATGAACTGGTTCTGGCTGCAAGATCTACCCCATCATAAATATGGACAGACAATAAGCGTATTTGAAACAAACAAATGCAAGCCGATTCTGCCGTTGCCTCCTCAGGCACCACCAAGCTCTGTCTCAGGTACTAGGGGGGTTGATACTAAAGAGACTGTGCCAGCTATTTGTACCATGCCCAAAACAGAAGGGAATTCACAAGCTCTTCAACACTGCTCTGCCCTTTTTACGGGTTCAGCAGACATACTTAAATCAATTTGTTAGCAAAAGGACCATTCAAACAGCTCAGGCAGCAACAGCTATGCAGCTCAGTAACTACGCTACAAGAAGAATATGCTAAGTAGAAGCACATCCTGCTGCTGACTAAGGCATTAGCAAAGCTTTCTTTGACTTCAGGGAATCAGGATGGAGCTCTGAAGTAGTCTTGTAAAAACCAAGCGCAACTAGTATTTTTCTGGACTCCAGGCCTTTTCTCGTGGAAGTATATGTCTATCTGGTCTACTAACAGTCAGCTTGCCTTTCTTAGCTGTCTTTCACAGACCCTGCAGAAATAGTCCATGGTCTGTAAGAAGTCCATATACTAAAAGTCAAAAATTACTGATACAGAGCAATCAAATTTAAAGTTTCATCAGATACTGAGCCTATATTCTCTTCGCACTTACACTGCCTTTACACCTGCAAAATAGCAGTGCATGAATCAAGAATAACTTACCTGCACTGAATAGCCCCTGATTTATACATTACTCAGAATTCGTGCTGGTGCATAAAAGGTCATCAATCAGATCCATTGCTTGTATTTTTAAGTACACTCCTACTAGTAGGAGGGCAAGATCCTCAGTTTACCATAAATCAGAATAGCTCTTCTTGCTTTCCTATCTTCAGAAGAATTACAGCATTTATAGCCACTAAGGGATTTGGCCCTCATTTCTTCTCATTTCAATAATTTAATTGATAAGAGTTTCCCAAGTGTTTATATACCAAGTTCCTGCATCTGAGGCATGTTTCACTGCAGTTACAAGATGGATGGATCTTGCAAATGGCATAAACATATTTCCAGCCAGTTTAGATAGAAATGTAAAAGGCAGTTTCTAACTAACAGAATGATGAGAATCTGTTACAGTGTTTCAGTCAGGACCATGTCCTTTTCTTTTCTTGGAAGGATAAATGAAGCTTTAGAATAGAATGCTTTTTCTATTTGTTTCTGAAAGCTTCACTATTTCGTATTGTGTTTGGCAAGACAGGTAGCAAGTCTCACCTTCATTTTCTCTTAGCTTTTTTTTTTTTTTAAAGCCCAACACATTTTATATAGCCTAAATTAAAAGGATCACTGTAACCTTGTCCTTTATTTTGTTTTATTCCCCTTGAAAGAGTGCCAGCCTCTGCAATTGTCAGAGAACAATTAAGGCTATGAATTCCCCCATGCAGATCAAGGGTGAACAGTCCACGGCTTTAGCACTATTGGTTGTTCTCATGATGGGGTTACAGCAAACAACCAGCAGCAGAGCCACATCAGACTATAAGCTCCTGCGTGGTCTGAAACGGGCTACCAGAGGCTTCCACAGTGTGGTGGGATGACCTGGGCTGGCTGCCAAATGCCCACACAGCCATTCTCTCACTCAGTCTCCTCAACAGGACAGAGGGAGAAAATAAGATGGAAAGGCTCATGGGTTGAGATAAAGACAGGGAAATCACTCATCAGTTACCATCACAGGCAAACAGACTCAATCTGGAGAAAATTAATTTAATTTATTGCCAATTAAAAATAGAATAGGATGGTGAGAAACAAAGACAAAAACCCTAAACCACCTCCCCCCGCACTCCCCTTCTTCCCAGGCTCAACTTCACTCCTTCACTCCCAACTCTTCTACCTCCACCCCCCAGGCATTGCAGGGGGATGGGGAAGGGGGGTTGCAGTCAGTCCATAACAGAGTTCCTCTCTGCCACTCCTTCCTCCTCATGCTTTTCCCCTGCTTTAGTGTGGGTCCTTCCCAGAGGCTACTGCCCTTCATGAGCTGCTCCAGCATGGGCTCTCCACAGGCTCTACCTTCCTTCAGGTCATGCCCACCTGCTCTGATGTGGGGTCTTCTGTGGCCTTCAGTACGGATATCTGCTCCACTGTGGTCTGCTCCATGCACTGCAGGGGAATACCTGCTTCACCGTGGTCTCCAGGGGAATCTCTCAGTCTGGAGCACCTCCTCCTCCCCTCCTTTTTCTCAGACTTCGGTGTCTACAGGACAGTTTCTCACACTTCTTCCTCCCTCCTCACTCTTCTCTCTCACACAGCTGTGCTGTATTTTTATGCTTCCTTAAATAGGCTTTCACAGATGCACCACAGCTGATAGGCTCACCTGTGCCTTGCAGTGGGTCCATTGGAGCCAGCTGGAAGCTGCTGTGTCTGGCATGGGGCAGCCCCTGCCCTCTTCTCACAGAGGCTGCCCCTGCAGCCCCACACTACCAACACCTTGACACCTACACCCAATACACAGGGCAAGTCATCCTGAGATCCAAATGGTGGGTTAAGCAGGGGCTTCTGGGGAAGTCACTGTTACCTCCCACCTCACAGCTCTTCCTGGAGCTTCCTGTGTCTGAGGCATGCAGCATCTTCGCCAGTGTTTGTTAGCCATTGGAAAAATTCTGCTGTGCAAATCACAGACTATGCACTGTAAAGATGGTGTCTTCTCATTGCCTTCCTTTTCTTCCCTTCCTAACTCCAGTTATGAAATCCTTAATTAATATATTCTCAGTCTGCTGTTGCTACTTCTCCCTATTCTCTTTCCACGGCTTGAGGGGGAAAGGCTGATTCTAGAAATATCAACTACTTAAAGCCAGATTTTGACCTACTCAGAGCATGACCAAAGAAGTTTTCCCATTTCATACAATCCAGGGAAAACAGTAGTAGCACTTGCTTTATGGGAAATGCAAAACAGAAACAAAAAAACATGAAAGTTCTCTCTAGAAAGAATGAACAATCACTTAGATACCATATCCTCTTCCTGCATGTAAGCTGTCCCTGTGTGACACACTAAGGCAGAGCTTGCTGGATTCTGGAACATCTGTCTTTCATGAACAAACCACCTCCAAGAGTCCTGCCCCTTAAAAGGTCTAATGTTATTCAAGTGGCTGAGCACGTTCACTTGTTCCTGTGTTTATCAAACAAGGTAGTACAGCTGGAAACATACCTCCAACCAATCAGGCAGGGCCCTGCCACTACCCTAATCTTCTTGCTACAGCAGATGATGGCTTTTCAGCAAATACAGAAATTTCCATTCCAAGATTCAATTCTGGTTAAGTAATGCAAGAGACTGAGATAACCTACAGGATATGCATTTTATTTTGCAAAGAGAATTTTACATGTTATGAGCTCAGGAACTGTGTAATTTTGTGTCCCAAAGGCAGAAATTCCCCCAAAGATAAAGCCAACCTCCAACACATCAAGTAAGGAAGTTCAATAGCACACACGCTGCCTCCTGTACTGCCCTGTACATCCTCAGTGTAGAGCAGGTCATTCTGATTATCAGGACATGCTCTAAGTTGGGCTACGGTGACGGACTACAGGCCCATAAAGCTCTGGAACTATAAAGCCTCTCTGTTTCAGGTACTTCAGAGAAAAGGTGAAAAAACTCCTGGCAAACAGAACTGTGGAATAAACCACACATCAATCAGATTCTTCCTTACCAGGGGCACTTAGGCATTGCCTCCCTCTTAAAATAATTTCTTTTCTTTCTTTAGTCCCCTTAAACTTAACAGTGGAGGATTTCAACAGCCACACTGTCTTTTCTTCAGTCCAGACCTGCAGCTCTCGCCCTGACAGAACACGAAGCACAGATGCACCTTTCCCTCCACCCTTGCAGTCAGCCCCTGTGCCAGCAGAGTCCCTGACCCCAACCTCCAGAGCAGTCCGGCACAATCAAACCACGCAGCGATTCTGCCTTGGTTCAGGCTGCACTTATCGTTAGGTGACAGGAAATTAAAGTGATTAATTAAAGTGATTAAAGCCCTGCCTCACGTAGGGAGGCAGGTGCTCCGCTGGCCAGCCCCCGGTGGGGCCGGGGGGTGCGGCCGCCCTCACGAACAGAGCCCCGACACGGGGCCTTCCTGCCGCCGTGCCAGGCCCCGCTCGGCGATGCGGCGGTGCAACGCAGCCGTCACGACCCGGCCGGGCCCTGCTGCTCCCGGCCACGTCCCCGCACTGAGCTGCGGCGGGCTCCGGGCTCCCCAGCCCCTGCTAGTTACCTGCGGCGCGGGGCGAGGGCGCGGGGCTCGCCGGTACCGGCACCATTACCGTTCCGCGCCGCTTCGAGGTCTCCCTGTTGCCGGGACGCTGTTGCCGTAGTAACAACGGCCTTCGCGCCTGATTGGGTAGAGGCGCCGCCGTTCGCATGGCAACAGTAAGGCAGGTCCCTATTGGGTGCGGGGTCGGGGCTGTGGTGAGGCTCAGCCTGCCCTGCCCAGGCCTTCTCCTGAGGGTAGCGGGCCCGGCCGGCACTGCTGGTTAGAGGCGGGAGAGTCGCGGTCTATTGGCGGGTAACGGGAACCGCCGAGCCGCGTTATGGCATTCCCCAGCAGCCGTTACAACCGCCTCCGGCTCCCGGGCGGTGGGCTAGTAACAGTCCAGGGCCCACCGCAGCCCTCGGGAGGAGGCTGGGCCCAGGGGATCACCGCCAGGCGCGGCTCTCCTGGCCGTGGCCGTGCTGTGCCTGCTGGCCGGGTCCAGAACTGAGGAGCAGCTGGAGGGGTGATAGTACCTGCTCACCCCAGTTGTTGTGTGAGTGCTTTTGGTTTAAGATTTCATTGAGCATTTCAGTGAGAAATTGGGCTCTTCAAGGTTTGATTCAGTATAAAATACATACTTTTTCATGGTGTGGTGACCCACATAAAGTATTGGTAGGGTGTTACTGTCTTGATTTAAGCCCTTTTTGTTAATTCCTAAAGGACTGCATAAATTACTGTCTGACATGAGAAAAGAGGCCTTATTCTAAAGGAAAACACAGTCTGTTGCAGAGTCCAGGCACTGGCCACACATCAGCAATTAACTGACAACGCTTTCTATTTTCAACAGTCCATGAACAAGTTCAGTATTTCAGTAGTTCCTGATGTAGACTAATGCCCTGCAGGGCATTTTAAAGCTTTGATTCCCACAAATATTTGTGCATATAACTTAACTTTCATGTGGTCCCTTTGAATTCAGGGCTAGTGCTCATTTAGAGACAATAACTTCAGCAGAAGTAAGATTGCAGGAATGTAATGGCTGTACATAGCATCATGGTTATTGCTAGGAAAAAAAAATTGAAATGATTTCTTCATTTCAGACACTTCATGTAAATTGCTCCAGATCACTGAGTAAAAAAGGGACCAAATGATCCATACTTGCATGGTTAAAAACCAAATGTTTACAGCTTGAATTGGCCCGTATTGTATTTTTGTTTATATTCCTTTTTCATCCTGTTTAGAATACGCAGGCTTACGTAGCTCTTTAATAATAAAAACAAAGTCAAAACAAAGTCAGAACTAGTTTCAGTCTCTAATCTCACTGGTATTTACTGAGGGAACAATGAACACGTCCAAAAGGGTCTGGCTGTTAAGAGACCGATCCCTAAGCATGTGTGGCTGAAGCAGGGTGGTTAAAGAACACAACTGGAAACCAACCGTGGATCTCTCTGTCTGGGTTTAAATCCTACCAACTATGGCGTGGTCGCAATCCCAGGAACTGAAAGTCTCCTGCAGCATTTCCAGGATTATCTGTTTTAGTAGGGTTAGAACTGCCTTTTTTTTGGGGGTTGGGGGGGTTGCAGCAACGGAAGCAATTAAGGTGCAGAAGCAAACAAGAGTGGTACATGAATAACCTGGGAAAAGTTAAAATCTGGAGGTGCAAGCTTTGAGTGAGGACTATTCATCATCACCTTTGCTTCCTCTGGTGAATTTTTATATATTTATTAAGCCCCAACCATATGATTATGTGATGTATGGGCAAAAATAAAATACTGTCTTCCCAGTGGAGCTTCAAAGCTAAACATTTTCCTTCGTTCCTGTTTTGTTCTAATTGGTTCGCTTGTGCTGAGTTCTTAGAGCTCTCACATATTTTATGGGTGACTCTTTTCCAAAGCTGTAAGAAAGCAGATGTAAGGCCTGCGAGGGCTGAAGTCTTAGCACACTGTTACACCAGCTGTGTTACTGTTATCTGCGTGTGAGGATTAAATTGTCGTCTTATGTTCAGTGCTGGCAAAAGCTGAGTGTGTGACAGAGATGGTGACAGTGGATTTAACGTCTGAGTGGCAGTTACTTTGAATATCACTCGTACCACACATATCAGGCAAGTCGGCATATTAGTGGTTGTGATTGGAATCGGTCTGAGCAGTCAGCTGCCATTACGTTACTGTTCTTTCTGCATCTTGCATGCTGTCACACAGCATGCCTTATTGCAGCACTCCCTCCTACAAAACAATATTCCTTCCAAAAGTGGGTTTTAGTTAATTCATTCCATGTGGCAGTGTCGATCTGTCTCCCCTTCTTGCTGAAGGACACAATTCCATCTTTATAGACCATCTTTCACAGGTGACACCTGGTCCGTATGTGAATCGGACTGTTCCCAAGTGGAGACCGCATTCGGCTGATTGCAGAGTTCTTTCAGAAGAGCTCTGACAAGGACTTGGGAGATCACCTCCAAGCCAGGGCAGCACCCTAAGACATGCTTTGGCTCTTTGCAGCTGCAGTTCACAAATCAGCCTATTAACTGAAACCACCATCCATATCAGTTCTAAGTTAATATGTCAGCCTGTAAATCACAGCAGCTGAGGAGCCAGCACACATTTGCTTCTGCTGTCTCTCCTCCATGGTGGCCATTTCTGGCAGAGAGGCAGAGTGGACAGCTGGAGGTGGTAGCTTCTAAAACTACTCTAGCATGCGTTGCCAGGGCTTGTCATCTGTGCACAGTGAGACCTCCAGCAAAAGTTCTTGTGTGGCTTTACAATTTTAGTCATTGTTAGGGTGGCAAAATCCAGAAAAATTATAGTGGCACAGCACAGCTTACCGAAGGAACCTCATTTAGGTTCCTGCACTAGCGGGGAGTACAAAGGCTTCTCCTTTCTCTATTTGATTGGTGTGAACAGCTTCGCTGTTTCTAAAACCAGTTTGTGGTAAGGAGTCGTAAGCTGCTGATAGTAATTCCCACACGTTGGGGTCCTAAAGGACAGAAAATTACCCTTCATTTTTGTGAACTTTTCTCGCATTCATTTTTAAAGACCACACAGCTCAGACGCTTTCAGAAGGCCACTGGATGTTACATGCACCTATGTATGGTTCAAGCCCGAGATCTGGAAAGAGGATTTATTCCATTCTGCCTGCAGAATTTGCCATCACTCTCCCATCTTTTAGAGAGATGATTTATACGCAGATAGACCAGGGCAGAGTGGCATCAGTGTGGTTGACTTCCTTGCCACGCCCCAAAGACAGAACAGCAGTTTCTACTGGAGTATGACTGGGCACTTGAGGTCTAAACCGCATTGTGCCGAAATCTGGGTAAGTTTTATTTTTAAATGAAGGTGCTCATTTTTGCAGACTCTCTTTCCCTTGCCAGAATGAAGCTGATTATTGGTTGCAATTATTTCTGTTCTATCTGTGTGATATACACCATGGCAGGTAGCAGGAAATACTCATCTGCATATGTTCTATGACTCAAACACTAGAGGACATCAGTCTGCAGATCCTGCGGTAAAGAAATCAAATGGATTATGTAGTGGGCACGCTGATGACTGAGAAGGATGCTGTGAGATTACTTATAATAATGTCTCTACTGTCTCCTTCCCATGGGTGTGGTCACTGGGTTTGGGATATTTTTGTTAATATTATCTGATTCAGCTGAATCTCTGTTCAGTCTTTTTCTTTTGACTGGAGAGGTAAATGCTGTTCCTTAAGCATCCCTCTAAACCTTTGCTGGCAGCTACTGAGTGGCGTTATTTATAGCCCAGGCAAGACTGAATGGCTTATAATAATGGTGACTCAAGCCTGTAAATCTTTATAATTATAGCCGGAACTATTGGTGCCATGTTGTGTTGTGTTGCTTACACAAAAGTGCTGAGAATCTTTAATGGTTACTCATTAGCTTTCTTGTCTTTCCTCTACTGCCCAACTTCACTGCAATGAACACTTAAACCTTTTGTATACAAAACTGTGCAAAATTAGTTTCCCCTCAGTTCCTTCATGTTAACGCTTTGGAGGGTTCTTACTGAGGCAAACCACTTCATGCTGCTGGCGTTTGAGGTGCCCCACTGACTGAAGCTGCAGGGGTGGAGAGCCAGGAGCCACGGCGCTGCTCAGCTCAGCCCTGGGGCTTTCTGGGGGCCTTACGGCTAAGGCCTTTCCAGTACTGCTTGATGTGCACCTGCTTAGTGGTGGATTGATCCAGTGAGGTGGTATATTTGGTATTTCCATGAAGGTATATGGCCAGTGATGGCTGGTTTGAACTAACATTGAGGGTACTCAGTGCTTTACAGGAAAGGGGTAAGCCTGTTGGTGATCTGAAATACCATTGCAATGAAGTCATCCAAATCCTCCCTGTCTTGCAGGTTTGTGTCACTAAATGGGCTACCAGCTGCATAACTCTAATAAATCTCACGAGTGTGCTAACTTTGTGGCAGTTATCTCAGCAGAAGCAGCTTACCAAATTTGAATGCTGAGGGGAGAAAAAAATCATTCTTCTGGTTTTCTGGTATTTTTGTTCTTCATTCGCACTGCATTTGTACCAACGAGGCATTCTCTCTAGAGACAATTTGGGGCAGTTGACCAAGGGGTGTCTGTGTTTGGATAGACAGAGTCATGGTGACATTTGGCTGAGTCCTGAAAGTTCAAGTTGTCAAAATAGGAAGGAGCTTACTACCTACAGATTTTAACAGAAAGACTGAAATGCTTTCAAGGACCAGAGATCCAAAGGTAGAATTTCAGCATGGCTTATGTGGGAATGGGCTTTGACCAGACTTTCAGCTCTTGGATGAATTTCACCTGATAGCACAGAAGGCAATGGAGTCAAGGGGTAGGAAAGAAAAGCTCTGGCTGAGGACAGTCTTTCTGGTCCTAGAAAGCAGATTCCTAGCACACAGCAACTTTGTTGTATACAAGAAGCACCAGCATAGCAGTAGGTGCACAATAGATTGTCATAGAGGCTATTATTCTCTACAATAAGGAAAGGGGGTTTTGCCCATTCTAGCTGTTCCCCCTCCAGCCTGGTAGCTGGTGGCCCTCTGCACAGGCTCAGTTTGGCAATGGCATGCGTATACACCTGGCTGTTAAAAACATGGCCTTAGAACAGTTTTGGCTTAGGGGGCTGGGGGGTGGTCACCTTCTGTAGCAAAGGAGGCAGGCTGTGCCTGGTAATGGGAGTAGGATTCCCTGGTGTCTTCAGAAATGTGAGAAGCCACCTAGGCAGCCAGTAAGGATGTATTGCTCATACATCCTCAGGATTAAGTGACTTAAGTAGATTTTTGGTGCTTAATGAAATTTTCTTCTGACTCTAATCTGCAGAAACTGTGGGGAGATTTTGTCTTCCTCTGTAGCAAGAAGGAATTCTCCTACTCCTGTCTTCTTGCAGCTTGTGGGTTTTGGTCTCCAGTACGACAGAGACTAGTAGGACTTCTCAGCATAGCATTGCCCAAGAGGTGCAAGATAAAAGGGTATAAAATACTGAGTGGATTGAACAGTGACTGCGTATCATTGTCATAATGCAAGAACAAAGGAACACCAAATTACATTGTCTGGTGGCAGGCTCTGAGCAAACAAGTCCTTTTTCATACAGCGTGTATTTAGATGAAGAACTCACTGCCATGGGATGCTGTCAATACCAGCATGAGGGGAAGAAAACCCTGTGGAGGGCTATTAAACACAAAGATGCTCAGAGTCCTGTGCTCTCTACTGTACTCTTGCACAGACATTCATTACGGGCCGCTGTCAGAGACAGCTCACTGGGTCAGACGGTGGTCTGAGTTGATGCCATCTTTCTGTGGTTGTCGTGTCTTAAGTTGGGAGGTAGAGGTAGGGGAGAGGATCTCTGGCTTGTACTAAGGCTACTTGGCCTAAGTAGGAGGTCTAGAAAATGAGCAAACCACAATGCATGGAACACATCTTTTATTCAATAAGCAAGCAAGCACAGAAGTATAATGTGTAGTGCTTAATATTCATACAGTACTAAAAATATAAAAATAGAAATAAAATTTCACTGCAAGCATTTTCACTCACAAATATACAAGGAAAAGTGCTGTCAAGCCACATCATGCTACACCACTTGCCAGTTGCTGAACTGACAGTTAGTATCCCAACAGAACTGAAACACTAAAAATCTGCTAGTCCTTCCTTACGGCTCTTTGTGAGCCTGAATATTTGACTAGCAAAAATGGGCCTCCTGCAGCCGAGAACCTAAAAAGCATAGATGTTATTATCTAACAGAACAATAAAATAATTCGGGAAGGTTTTATAGTGATAGTAGCCTGCTTCAGGCTGTTTGTGTACCTGTCGAGGAGAATTAAAAAAAAAATACAGAAATAAACTTGAATCCTGATTATAATCCAGACCAGTCATGGCTAACAATTACTGTATTCTGCATGAATATTTGTGCAATACTCCCACCTGGTGGCATATTTTTAAATTCTCTTCTTTCAGCGCTGCCGTTTCCTCTGCCTGCTTACACTGGCATGTATATTCTTCCACTTAGGTCTGGTGGAGTCCAGTTGCACAAACTATAAACAGTGCTGAGTGCCCTTAACTTTCAGTGGAACTAGAGGGCATTCAGCACCTTATCTTCTCTTACTGTATCTAATGGGTGAAATTCACATCTACACAGGAAAGTGATTTCGGTCAGAGACTGATTCCTTGAGAAAGACCCTGCACCAGATGCCTTGCTTTTAAGCCCCATTTTGAAGGGCTGAATTAGAGTTGGGGGCTTAAGAAGCTTCTGTTTGCTGACCTTTGGAATGGAGCTGAGCTTCATCCAGCAGGAAGACAGCTGTGTGCTGTCATCCATGAAAGCATGGGTGGGTTTTGGGATTAGAGTGACAATCACAGCTAGATTTCATAACAAGGCCTGTCTTGCAGGGTATACCAGTGCACAGAACCTACTCAAATTATACAGGTAAGGGTGTGCAGAACCTAATGTGAACCCCACTTTGATCAGTTACTATTTTGGAATGGGATTTATTTATACTTGATATACCTGGTATAAAAATAAATGTGACAATTAACCCCTGAGATCATTCTAGCATACAGTTTTGGCCTGTTACTTGTTTCCCTCTGAAATAATTTATTTGGTTTACGGACGTTTATTCAGGTTCTAGTGAAAAGCTTTTTATAAAACACATTAAATAATCAATGTGGGGCTGAAAAGGTGTACATTCTAGTTGCATATATGATACATACCTTATACGTATATAATACATTCCATAACAGCCGGATATTCTAGTATTGTCTAGGAAGTTCTTGCATGTGGACAAAGGATTAAAATACTAGAAGATAAACAGCTGTTTAGGATCAAATCTGATATGGTTTACTTAGATTGTTTTTCTTTCTTTAAATCTTGTTACACATAATAGCTACAGTAGTTTGTCCAGCAGGTAATAAATGGATGCATAAAGCACTTCTAGCTATATTTGGATATCATATGCATGCATTTTTTATAAATAAAAATCAAATGTGAGGTCACATTTTCCCATCTTCTGTTTATAAACTAAATCAAATTTCTCATTCATTGAAACAGTGAAGATGTCTTTCCATAGCCCAACTCGTCCTGAAACACAGAGAAGGAACACGAGTCAGAGAACAGACATAACAGGACACCAGATATCTACAGTCTAATTGTGCAGGGCACCAGGTATCATCTGTGAGATGCTAATCAGTCTTAGCTTTCATTGAAAGCTCAATGAGACCTAAGGCTGTTCATTGTCTTACCCAATTCCCCTGCTACTACCCTTGCAGAGCCTTAAAGTACCATACACCTTGTCACCTGCACCAGGCGAGTATCATACAGCAAGAATTCAGATTTTTGAGATTTTGCTCTAGCCTTAATCAGAAATGAATACAGATTTTGGTTTGGGTATTCATTTAAAAGTGGATTTCTGGTTTCAGTGCAAACTATGTCTATTTAATAATTCCTACAGCTAACAACAATACATTTCAAAATTATTGCCTTCAGCATACACTAGTTAGAGAACTATCCAAAAGGTACACGGAATGCGGAGTATTAAACTGATTATTGAATTCTGATTATTGCAATGTAATATTATTATTAATGTCTATTATTTTATGTTTAAAGATAAGTTCAACAGATGAATTTATGTTTCTCAATATGGAGAGAATTATTTGTTAAATGTAAGTGCCTAGATTATATCTATAGAAGAGAACAAGTGCCATGCACCCAGTTTGTGCTATTTAAATTTTAATTTTGTACATGAGGAACAGGAAGCTTTTGGTGGATGCAATATGGACACTGAACACTTTTTCCTTGTAGAGAGTATTCTTCTACTCTACTGAACCCAACTAGTAACATAACCTGATGACACTGTGGAACCCACCAGTCAAAGGCTGCGGCCCCCTTAACCACTGTTTCACTGCAGTTCAAAATTTAACTCAAAGTCAGCCAGGGTTACTTGTTGGTGAATAAGCCCCATGGAGTAACCACACTGAGAGGACCAATTCTCTTCTCATTTATATTTGATATAAATAAAGACAAAATCCAGGCTAGTTCAACCGGAATAAATGAAAGCAGAATTGGGACTGTGCTACTAGAAAGCTTAATCATAAGAGCAAGAACAAAACTACATGCAGGGAGCTTAATTATGCATTTGATGCATAAGAAGAATACCCATTTAATTTAATTACCATTGCTTTTATGCAGCAACTCTATTATTGAGTCCAAAGACAAAACTGTCTGAAACATCTTCAAATTACATATTAACATGATGGTGTAGTATGTGTGGCAAGGGCTGTTTTATGAAATCAGGATTTTCCTGTAACTCCTGAAGGTATGACACTGTTTGGTTTGTTTTCAGGATCCAAAGATGAAAAGAACCTGAAACTGACTGAAAATGCATAATTTACTGTTTTCACCAAATTTCTCCTGTATCAAAAAAACCATTAAGAAAACACTTGCAGTCATAAACTTCTGATACTGATTTCAATTTTGCTCTGGCAACTATAATTGCATAAAGTACAGCATGAAACATAAAAGCCTGTACTTCCCTTTCAATAACGATAATAAAACATTTTCTTCCACTGCTTGGGAAAGGTAAGCCTTTTATTTCTGAATCTCCCTAACAACATGTATGGACAAATGACAAGTTTTATACAGGACATACGCAGTAGATTATTTGTAACTTTTTTTTTACCATATGAATTGATAGCTTGTCAAAAAGTCACCCACCTGGTTTATGATTTGTATCATGCAACTGTGTAAATTATGATGTGATAAGAGTCAAATGTAAGTAACATATCTAATCATTGTTCTGCTTTCACAGCAGCTCAGGGTTATCTTCAGAGTAAAGATCAATGTGCTAAAAGAAAAAAAATGAAGAACTAAAATAAAGCAAAATAATAAAGTAAATGTAACTAATGACAAATTAAAAATATTTGAAACAAGTTACAATAAGCTGTCACGTTATTGCCACCATTCTTTGTCACAGAAACGAACAGAGAAGGAACAAAGCACTGTTAATGAAGCTGCATTCTGAAGTAACAAAATATTGTAAAAGCCAGAGACAGCAAACAAAAGAAATTCAAAATAAGGGTATTTTTAATAAAAAGCACACAGTGAACAAATGACAAAATATTACATTAACTGCTGTAGCTCCCTTCCTTCTCCATTACAAAATGAAGGCTTCTTTTTGAAAAGATTTGTAGACGGTGTAAATAAGAGGCTCTGACCCTTGACTGGGGGTTTGCAGGCCTCACTACAGAACAAGGAACACTACCACCACGTACAGACGGTGCGTGCAGCAGAAGTGGGCATCACCCTTTTTATCTGGCTGGAGATAACTGGCCAGCAGAGAGAGCAGTTGACCTTTCTGCCTGTGGAACGTCTCAGCAGCAGCTCTGTTCTCTTTCTCTTGTGTTACAACCTCACCTTTCTTTCACAACTGCCTCTCTGGCTTTCACTGGACAGGGAGGGGGGATTTGGGCTGTGCGTAGCACGTAGCAGTGCCACTGCTCCACAGATCTCCAGATCATGGAGGTTACGAACAAACCTAGGGTTTTCTGTTACTTCATGCAAGTCAACAGAGGAGAACATGGCTCTGTTTTTTGTAAAAGCTTGCACTGACATAGAACACTTTAATCAAGGCCCTCAGGATGTCTTACCAGACTCATTATTTTGTGATCTTGTCTTCATAGCAGAGAAGTGGGTTGGTAATCAGTTAGGCAACATGCCGTAAAATCCTACTGCAAATCCGTCTGTTGTTTTCACACAAGATACAAGTTGTATTACATGCTGAATTTTCAGTTTGAAGTAGTAAGGGGAAGGTAGGATGGGAGTTGAAAGCAACATAACCAAGAGCAGGAAAACACACCATTCAGCGAAGACTGTAGCAGAAACTATAGGGAATATATTAGGTCTTTCAGTGAAACTACAAACTCCTTTGTCTTCACCAGAATTTTACCTCAAGCCAGCAAATGAGATATTTATTTCAAGAAGTCATCTTTTACCATAAAGTAAGTGAACTGGGGCAAAAAGAGGTGCCATATCACAGTTCTGACAGAGAACTGCCCACAGGAATCTGGTTTCCAGGTCCTACTGTAGTACCTGGAGTGTATAACCCCTACATAATGTACTAAGAGCATTTCCTTACCAGGTGTGCAAAATCACAGATAAAAGCAAGGAGGTGTAAGCAATGGCTTTTTTCCAAGTACAACATTCTAAAATGTTTGTGCCAACATACAAACAGGACAAGTTGTCCTCGGTCAGTTACTCTGACGATAGTGAGCTGAGTAATGGAAAACTGGCATAAGGCTCTGCCAAGAAAGATGCCAAGGTAGTACAGAATGCCAGTGAACCTGCTTTCATGGGAAAGCAAACTTGCTCTCAAACAAACCTGACTGAGTGTTGGTGAGATTACAGTTTGATTAAAGGTGAATGCAAAGACACAATAGATTTTTGTAGGGCATGTCATTTTAGTGTTTTTTAATAGGCCTATATAATGTCAACAAAATGCATGATAAATGAATAAACAACTGGCTACCTCAAAATTAGTCGTCAAGAAGGACTAGTGATATTTGGTATTTTTATCAGAGATTTGAAAATAATTGGAAAAATTACAGCTGATAAAATTTGCAGGTAACAAGAAGGTTGGCTGAGAGAGATAGTAGGGAAACGGCTCCTATACAGAAACCTAAGGACAAAATATTCAGGTCAAGCTCCCTGAGTAAGGGACAAGAATCTGCAAATTAGTTCCTCTGAAAAGACACTGTGGTCATGATAAATGACACATATTTCACGTATGATGCTGTAGCAAAAGAATGCTAACGTGGCCATGAATGGACAAACAGGGGAGACGGGGAGAGAAAGGTCCAGTTAAAACTGGATTAAATCAGTGGATAAAGTGATTTCATGTCTGGATAAGGCATTTGTAAGGCTGACGTTGGAATTCTCCATCTTGATCCTATGCCCTCATTTTTAAAAAGAGCTGCTAAGTGCTGTAAAGCAGCCTACAGAAAATAATTTGAGGGAGACTTACTGAGGTCACTTTTATGCTTATCAGAAGGAAGACTGAGAAAGGACTTGATTTCTTGACATTATCAAAGGACAGCTGTATCAGCAGTTTAAAGAGCACTTCAGGTTTCTAGAGAAAGACTTCACCAGAACAAACATCTAGAAGCTAAACACATTTTAAACAGCTGAGGCAGACAATGAAAAGAAAAAGCTCATAAGGAAAACTACAGCTCCTTGTCATTTGATGCCTTCAAATTAGAATTATCTGCTATTCTAGAAAGTCCAATATACTTAAAGACAGGGGCTTAGGCCAGGATAAACTGTATGAAATTGTGTGGGCTTTGACATGCCAAAGGTCAGAGGAGCAGTGCAGTCTTCTCAGCATGAATAGCTCAATCTGTTGAAGTAAGCCAAAGACTCTCTAACAGAGTGGTTTGCATGGTGTTGAGTATTGTTGATACTGTTGATCTTGGATGTTTCCATCCTTTTTAGTCACTTCTACCTAACTTTATTTCAAAACAAACCAACCCCAAAATTCCACCAACAGTCAAGTTTCCTCCCATCATTTACAGAGCAGTATTTTGCCAACATCTTAACACATCCTGGAGGTTACTAAGTGGTCAGTTGCTTCTTACAACTTCCACAATAAGAGTTTTACTGTGGGTTTTAAACATACCCCTGCCAACGGGAAGTGCTTCTGCATTACAGCACTGATCAATGAGTTGATGGCAGTGTTCCACCATGGATTCCAACTGTGCTTTGTCATAAGAAACTCCCAAGAACCTCACCAGTTGCTCAACCATTGTTGCTAGGTCCTGTAAGAGAGTATTTAAAAATAGTTTATTTTACAATACTTTAAATGACCTTTTAAATGAGTTTAAATATTTCAAAATAAGTTATATCCTGATGAGTGTGAAAAATACAAATGTAGACGTTGTAGAAACACCACTGTCTTAAAATTTTGCCACCTTCCAATTTGCTGAAAATAAACACATTCCAAGTAATGAGGGTAAGACAGGTCAGCAGAAAACACGGTCACGTAAGCTCGCCTCTTCAATATTAAAAAGGGGAACTGCAAAGCAGTTGTGATGTTTCCCACTTCAGACAACACCACACCCTTAACTGATCACTTTCGAATACGAGTGTATTTTAGAGGAATTAAAAGTTACTTTGATTTTGATCTCGGTAAAATAAATTACTACAAATATTAGAACAGCACTTCCTTCATCATTAGCTTTTGGGACTGCATTCATGTAGATGGAAAGGATCTAGCGACATGGACTCTGAGAATAAGCCGTCATTAATTTATATATCTCCAGAACTCCAGGGTTCCTCAGTAAGAGTAAGACTTCTGGAGTTGCAAGGACAAAATAGCAGTGTTTATCAGGAAGCAGAAAGATGCTGTGAGGCCACCAGCTTTCAGCAGCATCCATCAGTGAGCACAGCTAGGAATATATCATTATTCAAAACCATGGGTTTGAAATAATTTCTACTAAACTTTTAAAATTACTCTGATTGTATTACATCATCTTGTAGCATCCCACTCCAGCAGAAGGTTCAGTAAAGCTGAAATTATAATTTAATCAGCTTTATTGAGTTCTACCCTGATTTTGCCTTTTTGTAGGTTTAGAGATAGGAGCTGGGTTTTTCCTGTGTTTGCATTACTTTTCCAGTCAAATAAACATTTTGAAGTATTTGCATTAATTCTCAAAAATATATTATTGCAATAGGAAGTGGAAATAAATGTTCTACGTAGCATTTCCACTCAATTTCTGATTAAAAATAAAGTGGGTTTATTAGCCAGTGTACTGTAAGGACACAATAATTATTCTCACCTTATGCTACATGATCATCCCTAATTGTTTTCAACATTGTTTCACAGAAGACAGTAAGAACAACCAAATAATCAGAATAAATGCCAAATATATAGGACAAAACACTGATGATATACTTTTTTTTCATTGATACAGCACACACAGCAAGACATTTCTTTTAAATGAATGCCCACGGCTGAGTGTAGCAAGCACTGCACAGTTACGCATCTCTGCCTTCTCTGTGAGTAGTTCAGCGCCTAGGGATGCAGGCAGATTCCTGAGCAAATTACTAGGTTTATGAAAGCACTTAAAGTCCATAGAAGCTACTGAATGCCAGTGCTTTAAAAATGGTATCAGACATTAGGGAGCTCAAATATGGACATAAGCAGCAAATTTTGTAGCTTATGTATTTTAAACACTACGATGCTAAACGTAATTAAAATACCTTTTTGCTACATCTAACCTACCTTATGCATATCTTCATACTTGAGAAAAAGTACATTGGCATCCATGTGATGTTCCCAAAACTCTTGCACATGTTCAAACCACGAACCATATCCTACTACAAAGACATTATGATTGGCATGAGGAAAATGAACACTTTTGTTATTAAGCCCTTTTCAAAAAGGGAAAAAAAGGAGAAAAATAAATTAATTGGAGTAGTTCATAGCCCCAGGAGAACAGTGTCTGGTTTTGACCCATTGCCATGCACAGCAAGGAACTTTATTAAAAAGAGTTTTTCTATCAGTTTGGAATAAGAACAACTAACTTACCATAAAGATAAAACGCCACCATATTTCATGATGGACCTCTTGGAGCTCAGTATTAATAAAGCCTGACTATTGAATGGAAATTGAGCCAAAATAAAAACTACAGAGATAGCTTTGCAGAAGGCAAATTTCCAGTGGCTCCAACCTGTGTGAATTACTGCAATTAACATATCACACTGCAGCTTCCTTCACTTAGAAGCTAGATGGCAAGTCCCATGGAGCATCCTCTATTACGGACAAAGAATTGCTAACAATTATTAGCAATTAACATTGTCCTTTCTTAAAGTATTGAGGAAACAGACCTGTAAAAATGCTTCATGGTCATTCCCAAAAACATAGGATGTACTGACAGAATATTCTATTTATCATTACATCTTTTGTCCCCCTGCTAAAATCTAAGACCTATTCTCTTCTATTGTTATTTTCTGAACACTTCCACACAACTTCTGTAGATATGCCAGAACACAGTTTTGGTTATACTGTTATCAATTATCTCAATTACACAATAAATCCAGACTACAACCAGATGCCCATGAGATGCTGAGAGCTCCCAAAAGCTTAGAGTGATGTGATGGGGCACTTCCCATATATCACAAGATGTGCAGGCCCACCGTGGGAGGTTGTCAATGATGAAAAGCTCATGCCTCCCTACCTCCTGCAGGCCACCAGCAGCTTGTCTTCAGTTCCCCAGATCTGCTCTGTGGGGTTTAGGACTTCAAGAGAAGCTGAGGTGCCATGCTGGGAGGGCCTGTGCTCCCAACACTGCTGAGGCAGTGCTTACTGGAAGTCTTAACCCTCCCCCCAAAACTTTTGTCCTTTGTTTTTCACTTCTCTGATAAAAGTCCACATTTGCACTGATTTCAGTCAATTTATGTGTGTCTAGCAGAGGTTCAGACACTGGTATTTATTATCTAGAGAATGTCTTTTGCTGCCAGTATTACCAGAAAGACAACCCAAAGAGAAATGCATTCTGCTATTTCTTTGTTACCAATGGTAAGTTCCCCCAAAGTACTTCAGATAATCAAGGGAGGAGTTAAGCAAATATGGTGAGCAGTTTTCCACATTCTTTCCCAATATTTTTTTGGTCAATTTTATCTTTTCAGCAAAGCAGCTATAGAAAAATATGAAATTTTTTAGTTTTAGATTTTGAAGCCACCTTTTCCCTTTGAACAAGATTTGTTTAATTTTGGTAACTGGAATATTTTCAATGGACAAAGAGGTCAGTTTCATAGGAAAATTTTAATCAGTGTCTCATTTTCAATTTTTATAAAGGTATTGGAAGAAATCCATTTTTGTTATTCCCATTCCATACACCCCTAAAGAAATTCATGCATGAAACTAACACATCAGACAAGCAAAAAGTGTTCCTAGCTGCTCTTAATGGTACAGGGCAAGAATCCATTAAGATTACGTTAGCAGAGTTTACCTATGCTTTGTGTAAGAAACTCCCTTAAGCTTTAGAGGATAATGCCAAAGAACTAGCACATTCAAGACTAAACCCTATCCAACTGCATGCTTTCAAACAATATAGCTAACATGCACTGAATTTGTTTCAAGATGGTCAGGTATAAGGAGGGGTAAAAAGAGCAGGATTCTGTCATTTGGGCTCAGTGCTTCTCCCTCTAGCAGTACTTTGACTTCTTATGAAGGTTTTTTTGCTGCTGCATTGCTTTCATGAGATGCAAACATTTAGCTAAATGCTAAACTTACCATATTACAAAACACTCCATTTGCACAATTATGGACACAGAACATGCTGTGATGTTTTACTGACTCTGGGAGGTTGTGATAAATCACTAGCTGCTACAAGATAAAGATATAAGTAACTCTTGGGATACTTAGATGAAAAAGTACACAGAACCTTCTTCCTATCTTTAAAGACCTTCTAATGTGTCTTTCATATGTCTCCAGTCTAGAATTTCCTGGTCACGGGCTACAGAAAAAGATCCCATTCTCAGCGAATGTAAAAGAAAAAGCTGAAGGTGGGCTGGAATGGAAGAAGAGCATTTACCCTCCCTGCACAAACTTGCAGGAGAAAGTAGCAAAGTTTTTAAGGCCTGTTAAATAACCTCCATTGGTAGGCTTTTACTTCTTTCTTTCCTTTAGTATTATACAGCTCCTTCAGCATCAGCTCCTCCAAATTCCAGGCTGAAGGAAAGTTTGCTGCACTGGATCTGCAGGAGATCCTGTTCTCAGAGCACAAGGTACCGGTGAATTCTTAGTGTCACATTAAGGTATCATAGAGAAGATTTTGTAGAGAAATAGGCAGTAAAAAATTTTTCTCTTCCAAGCTAGAGAGTGTGTCAACCCATTGGCAAAAAGCCCAGTAGCAGCCAGTTATGTGAGAACATAGGGCTTGTCCTCCCTAGAAGTTTACTGAGCTAGTGCAATGGAGCTACTTAAGGCAGCGCAGCCTGAGTGGGAACACAGTGGGGGGGTGTGTCATGAATCAGCCCTCGCTCAAAGGAGCTACCCGGCGAGCAGCTGATGAGTTGTTGTAAAGCAGGTTGTTATATTCTCATTAGAGAGGTGTATTTTTCAGACAGTAGCAGCCTGCAACTGCCTACTTACAGGGGCTAACTTCAACTTACTGATGTACTCCAGATCAGCCTCAGTCAAACTAGAGATTACTTGTGTTAACTGGTATCTTGCAAGGGACAAACCTTGAGATTTTGGATGAAATAAAAATAATAAAGGAATTACCAGGAAAAAAACCTTGAGGAACAGAGACTCCTGAGAAGTAGCTAACAATGACATACAACTGAAATCAAATGATGCTGGGAGTATTCACCACTTTTCACAGAGTACCTGGTACCTTGCAAACGGAATTTTAGAAGAGTAAACCAGAGTTTTGCCTGAGCTAAATGGAACACTGCTGAGCCCACAGGATCAAATATTGTAAGGCAATTATTTACAACACATAGCCATAGTTTGCATAGACAAATCTAAGTCCACGCAGCACTATCTGTTGGAACCTCCTTGCTGTATATGCAAAACAAATGCACCTTTATCCAGTTCATTTCTGTACTTGCAGAAGGAATGCAGAGATGAAAATAAATGTGTAACAGCGTGTGCAGAGAGAACAGCTCCTTACACTTGTCATTCATAAACCTTCTGCAGAACTCCTGAAATGTTCCTCTGTAGCTCATGGTCCTTAGGGAGCGGTGAAACTGGTAATAAGACACCACCAGGTCTTTGGGGTTGCGAGCCATGTATATTACCTATGACAAGGGACGGGGGGGGAAAAAAACATCTTATTGAAAGCTTTTTCCCCACCCCATTTCCCAAAGCACACGATTTTATTTAATTTTTACCTTTGAATTGCCATTATGGAGGTCCGAAGGCAAAAACCGATATGGTAGGTGGCTTTTTATGAGGCGAGGAGATGTCAGTTCCTAAAATAGAGCAGATAGAAACACTTCTTATTGCGCATTAGTTTTTAGCACATCCTGAGCTGTCCTGGTGTCATACTTGAAGCCCTTTACTATACTGAGTCACATTCACAAATTCACTTCTTAAATTAATAGGGGTCTGGGTCTAGAAATTAGGTCAGGGAGTTACATCTATTTAAATATCAAAAGGCTGGATAATGTGTTGGGGTTTTTTGTTGGTTTTTTTCTCCCCTTTTGTTTTCAAAGTACTTCCATTTGTAGGACCTTCTCGGGAAGACAGTGTAATAGTTGAAGATTCTTCGTATCAAACTAACTTTGTTTCCAGTAAAATTCCTTGAAAAATGTTAGAAGCTCTGAAAACCCTACCCCTAACTTCTCCACTTCAAAATTTTACTCTTGCAATTTATTTTATCCTCAGAATTAGGCGCAGATGATCGAAAGGTTTGTCTGAGTGTGTTAACATCTTTCAAACAGAGTATTTTTCTATAATATGAAACAAAATTGTCTTGTGACACAAATCATCTTCCAGTAGTTAAAAACTGCATAAATCCATATTGGATCAAGTTGCTAGCACATAGTATAGGTAAGAATATGTAATCTCAAACTAAACCTCCCACTATTGCCACTGGTTATTTGAATCAAGGTAGCACTGAGGTGTCATTGGACTAGACGTCACACAGATGAAAAAGAAGAGCAACCTCTGACCTCTAAATAATCTCAGCCTAAAGTAGGCTGATGCTGCAGTTCTCATTGACCAGAAGCAGCTTAAATCTATCTGTGCCAGCCTTAGCTAGCTCAATTCTACAAGCACTGTAACTGTTATAGGATGAACCCCAGTATTTTGCCTAATCGTTCCAAAATATGCCTGTATCAGAAGTAGTTACAGCAATGACAAAACCACACTTAACATGCCATGCCACTAGTCTGAGTGATTCTTAATAGTGTGAAAGTCATTTCATGCAGAATATTCCAAACTCCTCAAACTACACCTACAGAGTCTATAGATCCACAGATCCTGGGTCTCTAAGGATTTAGATATGCAAATTCAGAGCAGCAGGTCTACAGATCTATAGATCCCTCTATCTGTAGTTCCTCTTTTGCAAATTCAGGGAAGGGATCAAAGCAAATTTGCCTCATTTGGGCAACTTCTGTTTACATAAGCAAGGGAGGCCTGGAACTTTTATTCAGAAAACCCACTGCCAAAATATTTAGGACATGGAGAAACATCTAAAGCATGAAATAGAGTATAATAAAGCTTAATAAAAGCAATTTTAAAATAACCTAATAATACTCTGAATCATTCCAACAAACTGAGCAAGTCCAGTGATGAAAAGGACAAGGACACAGGATGAAATGAAGTGATAAATATGGAACAGAGGAAAAAGATATCCAAATGCTGAAAGACTTTCTTTGCAATAAATTGTACCTTGATGATGTCCAGACCAGGCTGGGGGTACTCTAGGACTGGAAGTTGTTCATCTATATTCATTAGTCCAATCTCATCTGGATCAGCTCCCTGACTCACTAGATATACCACTTCCTGTAGCAAGCCTGTGCCTGCATAAACCAAACAATGAAAGAGAACAGATTGTATTACAGTTCTTATCCAAACAGAAGCATATGAAGGGAGACCTAGACATAGAAATAATGATAACTTCTGTCCTTAACAGTCTGCTGTGAACTAAGTCTGTAATTACTGTTTTAACATACTATGTCTGCTCCCTTAGTATTATTTTAAACACATGAATATCTCCTTTCATGTAAAAGACCTGAGTTTTTTCTTCAGTAATAACTTAAATACATTTCTGTCTCCCAATCATTTTACCTGTGAATTGGAAAGCATTTTAAAGAAGTTTTTCCACTGTGAATGTTAGCTAGGCAAATACTACTATTTCCATTTTAGAAATGAAAAAATGAGGCAGACAGAGATCATGCAAGTTCACAAAAACGCATTAGCAGCCATACTGGGAGACTGCCAGTGTCCTCTATTCTAAATTGCAGGCAATCCTACTGTTATGCAATGATTTGAGAGTCTATTTATACCTCCACATTATGGACTGGATAAACCACTGAATGCATCAATGCATAGTAAGTTAGTCATACACTTTAGAGGCCCCAGTTACGTATCTCTTTCCAGTCCGAGGACACTTAGAAAACACCAGTAGATATTATAGCCTTAATGACTGTGCTTTGGAAAATTAATAGGTATTCCAAATAGAAGTTTGAACAGGGAAACGATTTCAAATTACTTTACCTTCAGGCAGGTAGGAAACCCTCAGAACAGGTAAACAAAGGTTCAGAGGTATTTGACAGAGGCTTATAAAGAGAAAGGCACAGGCTTTTGGTGAGATGGAAGAACTGAATGAGGAGAGATCAAAGTGAGCTAGCAGGGAAGGGACCCCACAGTTTAGATGACAAGTCACATGGGCGTGAGAGATCCTGGATACTGCAACAGATTGACCAATTATTTAAGAGTTGTGAGCGGTAAGGAAAATGAGACCAGGATTTATTCTCTCTCGTGTTGCCTAAAGGAACAAGTAATTATTCCAGAACTCTTTACGAAGCCCAAGCCCACCTCAACGTCCCATGTCCTTGGAAAGGTGAGCTGCAAACTCCAAGATCATGCCTTTTGTTCCCATTTTAACTTGAAAATAACTTGTAAGTTGCAAGTAACTTATAACAGTCACCAGTTAATTCATGTTAACTAGCATGACTGTACACACTAACAGACACGTTTTGTACAAATTCTGTATGTTGTTCCAACACTAAGAAAACCAGCGTATCATTATTCAGATTTTTTTTTAATCTGAGCTAGAAAGAGTTAAAAAAAGCTGATGTACTTTAGAGGCTGGTTAGCATGAACACAGTCTGGATAGGACATGAAAGACCACACGTCTCCAAGAATTGCTTTGGAGAGTAAGTACTTTAAGATTCCTCTGTTTCCTGACTGATTGGTCGGTAAATTAGAATGGCTTGGAAAAAAAGAAACTTTTACATTATCATCACCCACAGAGACAGCTGTCACAGACTTAATACACACTTGCCCTTAAAGCTGTTCACTCTGCATTTTTAAGTCTAAGCATATATTTTATACATTAAAATTAACATACATACGGTACTTCAGTATCAGTCCTTGTGACTCTGAATGAACACAACCCTTGTTTCTCATTAAATATTTATTCTGACAGGAGACACCCTGGTTCTCCATAATTTATTTCTGTATTTCCAATTCTGCCTGCAAAGAAAAACGCCATTACAGCAACCTTGTTCCATAAAAGGAGAAGGAATAACTGCACGGGGATAAAAAACGCCACCAGGATTTTCTAATTTTTCATTACTCAGCTGGTCTCTAGGCAAAAAAAAATCCATCTCCATCGTGCCTCTGAATTCAGAAGGACCACGGAGTTGAGGCAGAACTATGCTGAAACTTCAGGAGAGCAGCATGTTCCCTACCAGCTCTCCCTGAAGTCCACCAGGTAAGTAAGAGGTGAGGGCCAGGGAGCATAGCCCCCATGGCATTACCTAGTTCTGCTCAGACCCGTGGCCACGTGCTAGACTTGGCTTGATTGCTAGCAGATCCATGGAGCACTGCAGAGATAGGAGATGACATATTAATGTAGGAGGCATGGGGAAGGAGGGTTCTGATTGAGAAGGAAGTGGGCCTTTGGAAGCTCAGAAGTCTTCGTCTACGTGTGCTTCCATTGAAAACAGTGATTCATTGTAAGTAATGCTGGCCACATGGCAGGTAGTCAAGGCAGAAAATTAACAATCTCCAAGTATAGGTTCTTTAAAACAGTGCTTTAAATCTGTGAACCTCAGTGCTAATTATTAGCATGCACATACACAAATTACTGTCGTTATGTAGTGCTGCACATATTCCAGCATCCTATTCCAATTCACACAGCAAACAGTATTTCTGCAATATCTCTTCCACGAAGGGGAGAATTGCAAGCTGACAGTTTAGACATCCAGCTTCTGGCCATCCAGGAGGTTAGAATTTCTCCTCCCTACACCTGCAGTAGGACCACTGATCCTCAATTCCCCACCCATGATCTCTGTGCTAGTTTTCACCTTTATCACCCACTATATTAGCCTGATTTCCTTCCACATTAGCACTCAGGTTACTCTGCTTAGGATTTTCAGGGTCTTAATGCAAATGAAAACTAGAGATTTACCTTTTAAGGGAAATGTGATTTTTTAACTTGTCACCCTTAATCAATTATCCCACACACGCATTCCCAAGAGCCCCATATAAAAAATTATCATCAACCTGATCTCCTGTTTTAAAAAAAAGTCTAAAAGACCACATGCTTATTTGTTTAAAAAGAAAAAAAATAGCTAAAAGCCTGTATATATAGTTATATATATATATATAACCTCCTCAAATCTCTATTAGGATTAAAACCAACTCAAATTAAATTACAGATATCAGCAGAGCTGAATGTTCTTTTGGTTAGAAATGACAGCTTAACCTAGCAACAGACAAATGGCAGCCCAAATTCCAGACCTAGCTGCTAGGGCAAGATTTTCTACCCCCTGGGAACACCAGCTGGCTGGAATGCCAAACAAACTGGGGTACTATTCCTACACATGTGATAAGAGGCCCAGGCCTAGACTGGGGCTAGCAGAATTTATTACGTTTGCCACTGTGGGAGGTGAATGTGAGTCTTCTGCTGTAGCCCCTCATTCCCCACCTGCATATAAAGCAGACAGAAATTGGCCATTTGAACCAACTAACTTAAACTGCTGTCTCTGGAGATGTGTGAGAACCACCATTTTACGGGTGAAAGCTAGAGTAAATTGCGGAAACAGATTTTTCAAAGGAGATTATGGGAATAGCCTCTGATAATCCTAGTCTATCACAAAACTTGGCCAGATCTAAATGCCACAGAAATTTTCTCAGTAAAAGGGACAATGATGATACTTGTTGGAGAGAAGAAAAAGATGAAGGAAGCTAAAGGAAAAAAAAGGTGCAGAACTTAACCTTTTTACACCCTAGATTTCTGGCCTGGCTGCCAACAATGATTTATTGTCACTTGAGGGTTACTCACTTGAAGTGAAATTGAAGGATTAGGTCACTAAGTGGAAAAGCTAGCGTGTATGCATATGAAGCCAAGGGTTTTCTTGGAGACAATCAGTGGATCTTGTGTATCTCTAGTATTTTCCATCATTTTCTCCTTGTGTTGCTGAATGCACACACATGTATGTGCATGCCTCAACTTGGGATGGCACAGAAAGAGTAAACAGTCTCTGACAAACAAGATTAATCTGTCAGCCTTTGGGCGTGAGGCACCAGATGCAACATTCTTAAGTACCCAACAATTCTACCCTTCCCTTTTCCAGCTGGGGCAGATCCGCATTTCATCCTGAAGGAAGACTGCTGGCCCTGCTACCTCCAAAGTCATATTACCAAAACAGATGTGGAATTCATTTACATTTATACAATTCCAACTAAAATGGAGCCAGTCAGCATCTGAGGAACTTCAGTGCACTGTACCTGAGAAATGCTCTTCCCTGACAAGCTCTTCTGTTATGTCAATACACCACCTCAGGAGAAAACAGAGTGTTCCAGTTTTATCACACAATATCTGGAAAGAGATGGTGGGAAACAGCATTGATAAGCTACTGCCAGAATTTGCAGGTTTTTAGGACAGCCTTTTACATTATCTGTGAACCCACATTTCTACTCTGCATAAGAGCATGTACAAAAGCAGCCCAAGCCACAGCAGTTTGAAAGTGTGCTACTTGGGCTGCACTGTCCTTTTCCATAATGTCTAACAATGCACAGAAATCAGGACTCATTAAAAATCCTATCACCCCTAGAGCAGCCCCCATGGTGAATGGGAACCCTTCATTTGTACCCGTTTTTCATGGCCAATGCCTCAGCAACAATAGCAGAAGTCAGTTCCTGGCCATACTGCTTCTGCTTATCAGTAACGGCTGCAGCAGCAACCAGACAGCTTAGCAAGATAGCCAAAACTCTGAAACTCCACAGCTACTCCTTTCTGTTTCTATGCATTAGATGCCTTTTGACATCAAATTTAGTCTATGTAGGAGGGAGAAATATTCTTTAGTGCAGCTGTTCTCTGGCTCCTCTCACTACTTTCTGGCCACTGGCACACTCCCATGCAGCCACTGAACCTCACAGATTTGTTCAAAGTGAAGTGGCAGATACGAAAACGTAAAATTTCCTGTGAAATTTTGCTTCCCCACATGGGTTCTAGTGTAGCTTATTTCAACTTTCTCCCCTCCATATCAGCTAACGTGGGAAAAACCTGCAGCTCAAGGATGCAAAGGTCTTTGATATACTCCTTTTATTCACCCCTTGTTTGGAAACCACATGGAAAAATAAAATAAAGAAATACCAATGTTAGTATTAACAGTCTTCTAGCACTCCCAATTAGTTCCACTTCGTTTGATCTACCAATGCTTGATCAAGTTTCATCTAATACAACGCAACGGACCCATTATGACTCCTAATTTTTTTATAGTATCAGTAGATTTAAGTGCTCATTAAAAATGAGGGCTGCTAAAGCTGTCAGATTGTCCTAGCAAGTGCTGTAAAGCAATTCTCCACATAGTTTGTCTAATTGCCTGCAAGCTCATTCTCCTTTCACCAATTTCAATGTATATCTGCAGGTAAGTAAGACAGATTCATCTTCACCCCACAATAGTGGAGGGAAAATTAGATCTTTCCATTAGAAGGAAAGAATTTCCAAACCATAAAAATGTCTCCTCTTGAGGTCTGTATGTTCTAGTTCTCCTACATCTTGGAATTCCAACTGACGTAAGTATAGGGATTTTCATTATCAATTAGGGTTTTAATAATAAAAATAATGTATACACCTTGATATCATATTTTCCAATTCTTCTGTTCCTAGATGAGACTCAGGATTCAGAATAAAGGCTGAAATTGTGATGTTATATTGCCAGTAATTTTGGCTGCCCAATTAAAAATATGTATTTGAGGGCCTGATTTTCAGAAAGGACTGAATACTCATACTCTTAGAGATTAAACATTAATGCCCCTTTTACATGGCCTAAATGCCCCTAAGTTCAATAGTGATCAGCCAAGGGAGTCTGTGGAACATGAGGGAACTGAATCCAGATCTTCTGAAACTGATGGCAACAGCTTAAATAAGATAAGATTTAAAACAAGTGTTAACTGCATGATTTCCAGTAACATTCAGTAAGCAGAGTCTTGTCTTTTTAGGCCTATTCATCAGTTTATTTTCCTCTTGCAGCTACTGGCTTTTAAAACATAGGCTGAATTCTGCTTGTCTTTCTCTAGACTTACATCAGAGAACACAGAAATGGGTCCATTAGGTCTGACCTGTGTTTTGAATGTGTTTCACCAGAGGCTATAAACAGCAAACTATGTAAACCATATTCTATTTAGGACTAAAATGTACTTTCTGCTTGGTAAAAACCTGTTACTGAAGTGTTTATACACACGTATTATCTATACAATTATTGCTCCTATGTATAATACAGTATCCTAAAGCACTGCTTTAATAAACTGGTTACAAAACAGTGTTATTTTCAGCTAATGCATTAGTACTATTTTTAAAAAAATGGCCTGAGTCCCAATTCTCCCTTACATTAGCACACTAGCTACTCAATAGAGGACAGGATGAAAAGCACAGAATCAACCACAGTGCATCTAAGACCAGGCACCAACCGTTGAGGCATCTCCACTTCCATAGAGCAAGGCAGGCGATGCAGTATGTTTCACACCTAACACCAACAGAAGCAGCTCAGAGAAAAAGGCCTGCTGACACTTTTGAGCATGCTGGAGCAACACTAGTAAGTAAAACACACCAGGGCCTGTTCTCTGGGAGGACATGTGGGACAGCTAAACCCACATCCAGAGAGATTAATTTCCTAAAGCAAGGCAGCTTCATCCACAGCTTCCTGGGAACAGTCCCTGGTTCCAGCTATCTCCCACACCATGCTGGGGGACACACTGTCCAGGGGAGAGCAAAACTGTCAGGGAACTGCTAGCAAGAAAATAGCATGGATGACAGCTTGTTGGAGCTTCTGCCACAGTTACATTTACTAGTGTAGCCATGGTGAAGCAGACAACTGGATTGTCTATGTTGCCTACTTTAGACTTTATAAAACCAGAAGAAAAATAGCTCAAGAGTCACATACTCCCTAACCATTGCATCTAACACATGGCTACCCCAATCTGTCCCAGCAGGCAGGGGTCCACAAGGCAAAGGCCTCTTGTTGAAGACAGCTGGGGCAAAGAGTGTTTCTCTTCTATCCCTCTTAATAAGCCACAACATCCTCACATGCACTGCTACAAGGACTGGGTAAGTAGTATACTAACAGGTGTAAGAACTGAGTCAAGGCCACAGATCACTCAAAATCTAGGGAATAAAAACAACAAGACACCAGTTTGTCTTTATTTGCCTTCTGATTGATGAGTCATGATTCATGTCTTCATGCTTGTCTCCACATCCATGATTTCATCATATCTAGGTATCCCAGATTTTGTTACAAGTCCTTCACTGACAGCTGATACTGGTTGGTAGCCGATATTTCTTGGTATCAGATATTCAAAGGTAAAAGTATTTTACTCTTTTTAAGCTTTAGCTGGGCTGGTAAAAATATGTCCACATCTATGGATGCTCATCCTGTCTGCACCAGATGTCATCACCAATGGACCAGTTTGTGTGAAATTTCTCCAAGTCACTTAAAATTAAATCAGCCAAATTAGCTTAAGGAGTTTCTGGTTTTGGCATCAACTCACTTAGCAAGTCTTGCCTAGGACAAACTAGAATGCCTTCACACAAAATACTCTGCAGGTGGTTCTTTAAGAGAAACTGCAAACAGCAGGCTAAGGACACTAACATCCTGCACTAGCGCAGATGCTTTTAAAGAGGGCATCTACCCGTACCCTTAGATTATTTCTCTCTTTCAGTTCCTACTTGTCAAACATGCTCCCATGGTATAAAAGAGTACAACACCTATCATGCTAAAACAAAAAGAAAAAATGTATAGTATAACATGTCAGGAACATGAAAGTAACAGATAAGCCTGCTTGCTCCTTTACCAACTATCTGACAGAATGTCATCCCTTTTCAGCCTTCGCACACTTATTCAAGGTTGACCAGGTCTAAAGTCAACCCAGTACATTTAGTTGTTACCTTCTTTCGCCAGGCCCCTCCCTTTGATGGACATCCTCATGACCCAATTCAAAGACACCATGCCTTTCACGACAATAGTGCAAGCATGTAGGATCACACAGTCATACCAAAGGGTTGGCCAACAGGACAGTAATTCATGGGGGAAGAGTACTTTTATTGGCTAATATACGCTACAGGGCAGATTCTGTCTCAAACATCAGAAAATTATCTGGCAAACTTTGCCCATGTAAACTAACAATGGTACCTCCTCACAGTGATGGGCAAAAGGTGTATTAGCAAATTTTCAAATCTCACTTCCTCTCTGGAGCATACATAAGGAACACGCCCTTACCCCAATCTTACCTCAGTTGTACCCTGCCCTCCTGCTTCCTCTGGCAGTCCTATTCTCCCAACCTTTTAGGGACTATATCAAAAACATGCCTTAACTGCATTGTACGTTACCCAGCAGGAGATCACGTAATCTCCAACGGAAAGTCCCCCCACTGTGTCTAATTTCTCTTCATTTTCATACAGGTGACACAACACTGTACCAAGGATAACAATGCAGAGAAGAACTTCGCTGTAATGACAAGTCATTGTTTCTTAAAATCACTCTCAAGGACTTCATTATGTTGAAGAGAAGTGCCTAGTTACCCTTAGCGTCACTGATTTCTAGGACAACTGTATCACTTTGTGTTCTGTTCTACAGAGTCGTAATATGGTCTGTGGCTAAATGCAGAGTCTCATGGTGAGCTCTGCGGATTGAAACAGGATCAGAAGGCAGGAGACAATAGGGCATCCATATTAGAAACTTGTGTTGTGGTAGTTCTCATACCCTTCGCTGTGAACATGTTCCTCTCCCCATATGGTAAGTGTATTTCAGAGGATGTCTGTCACTACTCATGTGCAATTCTATGCTTCAGTTTCAGTCCCTTCCAGGAAAATTGTTAGGCAACACCTGCCTACACATTAATGTGCATTTGCATATATTAGGTGGTTCAACTGCAAGAAGGCAGCACACCAACAGTATAATGTGAAACTATTGCAGACAAGAGCTCTAGATGCAAAAAAGCAGCACATTTTTGTTTCAGAATTTCAAGAAACATTGTTTACCCTTTATGCATGAACCTACACATCCTGTTTAGTCAGCTACTGGTTGTCTAAGGTCAGGGAGTAAAGCATTTTGTCTCAAAGAGAATCCCCCTCAAGTGATAGCTGCCCTAAGCAAAACCATTGTTTGCAAGGTAACTATGCCTCCACTCATATTTAGCACATAGTCATTCCCTCTGCCTAAAACTGCAATTCAGCAGACAAACTACAGCCATTTATATTCTATTTCTAATGCTGCTCTTCAGAATTTGAAATGGAAGTAGATCTAATTGGGAGTATAAAGGGGGATCAGCCAATCTATAGCACCACGGGTTTTCTCAGTATTGCAGCAAAATCCTTGAAGAGAACACACTACTTCAGATAGAAAGCACTGGTGATCCAATAGCAGCACTGACATTGATCATTATTAATGTGCGCTTCAGCTATATATGCATAGAGCAATCCAATTTTATCAATGCCTATAGCTGTTCTGTGCTACTTTGGCAACCCTGATCAGCAGTAAACAGGCTTTTAACTGGATGGTTAACCTGGGTTTATGATTGCTTTGCATCAACAGGACACTACAAAGCAGCCAATGTACTGACAAATCTGGACTGCTGCATGTATAGTCAGTGTTGTCTTCTAAACATGATTCTCACCTGACCTCCTTCATGCTTGTCTCATTTTGTTGGCTTAGATTAATTTATTACTCATGCAGTGAAGGGCTAATTCAGCACCATTGTCTATATCCCATATGGTGATCTAACATCATTATACATCATCTAGAACTTGCAGCCTTATAAGGGATGATGGCCATCACATCCTGCACTATAAACAGCAGGTGGGTAAAAACATATGAAATCAGCTTTCATTTTTTGAATTTCAGATGGATTTTGGTAGTTAGTGACAAAAATCCCTCCTCAGTTGTTTCTCCAGAACTCTTCTTTTTACCCTTTACTATCTCAGCCACTGCCTCAGACTTAACTAGCTAAACCTCCCCTACACACTTCCAGCCCTGTGACATGCTTCCTTCCTGACGTTCCCCAGTACCCCTTCACTCCCCTCACAGTGGCTTTCCTAAGCCTACAGCCCAATTTGGCTGAGATGTTATCATGATGGACCATTTTCTCTGCCATGTTGTCTTGTCTGCATGCGCACACAGCAAAACACTTCTCTTGCTTCTGAACCTGCAATATATTACAGGATTAATACATGACATAAATGGTTTATTTCCTTTGTAAAAGTCTGTAAAAGACTTCGGTATACAGAACCATAATTATTTCAGCTCTTGCACCACACCTTCCTGGATTCTCCAAGGTGTTACAGAAACGCTGAATAGGGTCAAAGTGATGAGATGCTGGGTGCTTTACATTATTAATCCTCTGTTCATCGCTCCCTCCCACTGAGGGGGAAAAAACACATTCCTCCATACTAGCATTATTATGTTCTCAGCTTTAATACCTAGATGCTTAATTCAATTTCAGAGCCACGATTTGCTAGTTTCTCTATAAAAAGATAGATGGTAGACGATGCTATTTTTCCAAGAGAATTTCTTGTCATTATACATGAAAAATTCTGGTAGAGAAGAAATGCATCCACATGCCTCCAGTGGAAAACATAGACAAAAAGATTATATGATTTATCCAAGGTCACAGAATCTCTAGCCAAAAAGTCTATCACATGCCCAGCATACCAAACCTTGCATCACTTCTAAAGCAGCACTGATGGGACAACACAGGGGGCAGTTCCTTCCCGTCGGCATAGGCTGTATGAATCCCTACTGTACCCAACAAGAGAAAAGTCTTCATTTAATAAAAGACTGCATGATAAGAATGAAAAATGATGCATGCTTAATCTAATGCAGTCCATTGTTCAAGCATTTTGCTTCCTTTCATGAATATCTTCACTATGAAAGATGAACATTAACATGAAATGAGAATCACTGGCTGTTGGTTTTGGCTGATTTACATAATTTTCTAATTCTTTAGTCTTTGAGATCATTATCATCTAATTCAGTCAATAGTGATTTCACATGTCCAGAACACACTTTTTACACAGCATAAAAACCTTCTTTTCTTTTATTCCCCTGAGCCTGCTTTCAAAAAGCAAGTTGCCTGAGTTTTGCACTACTTCACAGCAGGAAAGCAATTACGCTACATTTGCCGAAGACCCAGCAAAACCTATTAGGTAACTGGAGAATTCTTCCTCTGCTGAACCATTTGTTCTGTCTCTAGTAACATCTCTTCACTGTTTTGATAAAAGGCTCATGAGAGAAACACTGCTAGCTAGATAACAAGAACAAGTTTTCCTTAACGGATTTTTCTTCTCCACCTTTATTTCCTGTTTGAGGTATGTAATGATCTATTCAGTTCTACTCCCACTGAAGTCATATGCATCAGTGGCAAACTTAACATTGTCTTCAATTACTTATTTTTTGATGTTTTTATTTATCATTTCTTTGCCTAGCAGTATCTAAGACTGAGTCAATACCAGAAGGTATTTTGAGCTATACATAAACAAAGCAAAAGAGATCCATTTCAAAAGGACTTTCAAAGCATAGGAACCCAGTGGCCCTAACTCCCACAACACTTGTCTACAGGTGTTGCTTTCTGGACCTGAGCGGTCCTCAATGGAGTGAGTTTAAGCAGAAGAGTATTTACTCTTCTAATTAGTGGAAGGAACATGACTTCAGTCACCAAGAGAAATCAGATTCAAATACAGACCCTGTATGTCAGTCCCTAAAAGGACAGCTCACAAAACGTATCTCCATCACCCAATGCAGTTTGCTGTTCTGTTTCTATTTGTGTAAGTAGTCCAGTCCTTCTGGCCAGCTGGTATGAGAACCAATACACATTCATATTGCCTTAAAATGGAATGATATCTGAGCTTTGTAAATTACTTGAGAAACCAGTTAACTGTGATGTTATTGTAAAAGAGAAAAAGTTGAATACCATATTCTGATTTTAAAGACATTAACTAACTTGTTCATCCACATTCATGAAACTAACAGAGGTTTCCTACCATTCCATGTCACAGGGAAGAGCTTGTAAGCGTGCAGAATATTGCCTCAAAAAAACAGAGGTCAAAGGAAAAGAATCCCAAATGTATTTTGTCTACAAATCTCTTGATTTTTAAGCCAACCTCATGATTTCTTGAGGCATGCCTCTGGGGCAGTAACATTTGCATTCATTCTTTAAATGAAAATGGATTAAGCTTAAGGCACCAAAATCCTGCAAAGAGAACAGGACTAGAAATCCAGAATTGCAGAACCTAGCTCTTTTGCAACTGCAAACCTGTTGTTACACAATAATACCAACAAAACTCCTGGGAGGAGCTCCATATGAGAACACTGGAAGTTAAGACAGCTCAAATAACTTAATACACAGACGTTCACGTGGATGCTTGTGTTCCCTGAGGAACCTTAGCTACAATGGCATAAGGCCATCTCAGACTTGCCATTGCCAGGGTAAACCTCTGCAATCCACTGCAGCTGCCTCATGTCACTGCATCCGACAGCTCCCAGCCTAGAAACTCCCACAGCTTGGGCACGTCCTTGGGCAACCTTTCAGCCTGATTGTCCTCTCATTTATGACTGTGCAAATCAGGACTGACTGTCAGCAGTGTCAGACCTATGCATATCTGGGTAGGCAGGAAGAATCAGATTCCTTGTGCTTAGGCTTATCAGTCTGTCACATCATGCAGAGGCTACTAGTACATGTTAGCCAGTTAGGCAGCCAGCCAGGGGACTGAAAAAGTACAACTTACCAAGTCATAACTGGGGTATGCTTACAGGCAGGTAACAGAAGACACAGGCACAGTGACATAATACTCAATTGACATAGCTCTGTGCAGACCTGTCACCTACTCACCGATTGCTATGGCAGGTAACTGCAGAAACGTTAGCTGGTGCGTTCAGTGTCCACAGACTGCAGGACACCCCTGCAAGCATAGGTCATGTGTAGCCACGCAGTCTTAGTCAATCAATAATACTCTTTATATTGAATAATAAGAGTATTATTGTGCAGTACAATAATGCTTAAAGAACCAGAAACCAACCTTGCCAGTAAATATAAGATCCCGCCAAGAGATTTCTGTAGTCTGAGGAAACATGAAGAGTAGGACTGCACAAAACAAACAAAGCAAGATTCCACACAAGGCATAGTCATTTGGTATATTTTCTTTATGGTGTATTTCTTGAATCAAGACATTTTGCCAATATGTTTTTATAACATGGTCCCATAGACAGCTAAGACCGATTGGAAGGTGAAAGGGAAGAAACAAGCGTCCAGCAATAAGAAATCTGTAAACCAATTTCACAGCCAAAGAAAAGCTACATGTGTCTACATCCCCAATGGTTCAAGCCTCCCTTTGCCTTAAGTGTAATAACTTCCAAGTGCTGGGTCTAATCAAAGAATATTCTAGATGTTGATGAGCAGAAGTCTATATTTTAGCAGAGAATCAGACAAACAAGAAAAGTAGGGTTTACATTGTACCCTTTATATCTGGTTCACACCCAGCAGCTGTGATTGTCACTGCTGCAACGGTCAATGGATCAAACAACTGATTCCCCTTAACAGAAAACTCTGGGGCACATTGTGTCCCTGGCATGGAAAGAGTAACGGGAATTATAATACCAGGGAAATGCGCCATGGAAGAGAGGCCCCTGGCATGTGGCAGAGAAAGGGGAAAGAGACAGACGAACAGAGCTCCTCACATCAGCCAGGGAAGGGACTGGGGCATACTGGTGTCCCAGCAAGAGGAGGTGTTGGATTCAGGAGTGCTGGAAATAGAAGAGGATAAGAGAGTGGTATGCATGCAGTGGGAGAGGCACGCAGGACAAAAGGAGACAGAAAAGCCACAATGTGTGCAATGCACTTTACCGACAGATGCAATGAGAAGCATGACGTTTTTCTGTACATACAGAATCTTTTAAGCAAATAAAATAATGGACAACTCAACTTAACTTTCTCTGGTTGATTTCATATAACAACAGAGGTAAGTGTTAAAGAATTTGAAAGACGAGAACTCAATGAATGTACACACAGGAAAGCTGTCCTTGAACTGATCTGCAAATTCGCTGCTGGCACTTCATTAAGCCAAAGGCCTAGAGTCAGCCATCATACTCCCTACAAGCTAATGGGTAGTTATAAAATCCAGTGCCGCAAGGAAAATTCAAAATGCTATCTGTAAAAAACCACATCCAGACACGTAAAGGCCATATCAAGCACTTGCTCTTCTGACCTGTTGTCTGGCACTAAATGCAAGAGTTCTCATGAACTGGCTGGACTTGAAGCTGATGTTTGCCCAACAACTGACATTTTCCCACACAGAACTCCAGAAAATTATTTGGCAAAATAATCAACATGGAAGAGACAGCTTCATTATTAATGTAAATAGCTCACTTTCTCAAATTACCAGTTTTGCAAAAGGCATTAATTTGTGGGCTTTGACCCAAGAATGCAAAATGCACATTTATTCAGAACAGATACAAGATGGTATTAAGAGAGCTATTGTACACCACTTACGAGTAAAGCAAATGGACAGATCATGTACAGTCAGGGGTTAGCATCGTAAGACACAGCAAAATACTAAGAACATGGACCTAATACATTAGGGACTGATTTAATTCCACCGAAATCATTGACCTTAACAGACAGCTAATCCAGCTCTTGGCATGATGGCTGAGGGAATACCATGAAAGAATTTGCTTATTCATTAATTCTGTAGTTAAGTTCATAGAGGAGAACTTTAATTTTCAAGTAGGGTACAAAAAGCCCACAGTATGAGAGGGTTCAAGGACAGCTGTGAGAGGCACCGTGTTTCCTATGAACATTGCATCTGTATCTTAACTGTGAAGCAATCTGTTGTGTGAGCTCTAATTATTTAATGCTATAGAGAATGGCATTCCATTTTACACTTGCAGCTACTGTAAATCTCTGCATCCCATTCAGCCTGCCCATTCTATACTACGAAGTTACAGGGAAGATGAAACTTATGACTTCATTTTTCAAGAGCAGTAGCACACCTGATTTTAAATTATGCATCATGATAAAAAGGTTTTCTGTAATTACAGTTCTACCATATGCATATGTATAAGCATATATGCACATTCACCTATTTACATGTCTAAATGAGTCTCTGGGTGTTAGGCATAAGCTTCTAGTCCAGTATCTCCCAAAAGCTGCTACCATTGATTGGACACAGGTGTTAAAAATAATTAAAGATATAAGGAGTATCATTATTTAGTCATCCATCAGTGGAAATCACATTAAAGCAGAGTCATTTTCCATTAGGCTTATTACATTATTCCCAGTAAGGACACTGGTACATCGAATTTTCTACCATTATTGTACCAGCTTTTTCTTGGGTCACTCCCAATTTACCAATACCTGTAACTATTTCCAAGCACTATCTCCATTTCACATGTTTAGAGCTGTATCATCTAGTCTTGCAGAGTATAATGTCTTCAAAATGGCATACATACTACTTCATCAGTCCCTAGGATTACTGAAGCAGTCCTGACCCTATAAGGCACTTGTGTATTTTCTTTGCCAGATAAACCAACATATGGTCAACAGCTACTGATGGAGCCTTCTGCTATTAGATTGTAGCATAGGGCTCTGACCTCTCACACATCTAGCAGACTGACTGGTTTGTGTATTTTCCACAGTTTGAGCAGATGGAGAGCTGGTGTAACACTGAACAAAACTGATTTCCTTAACAACAACAAAAAAGTTTTCCATTGAACCTATTTGACATTGGTGTATTCTTCTTTTCCTAAAATTCTGTGTCAAAAATATTCTCGACATTTTGTTCAAATGTAATTTATTAACAGAAACTACATAAATGGTCCCAACCATGTTGTACCTTTAAAGATTACCAAAAAGCCAAAGTGTTTCACCCCAAATAATTATATTTTGTGCCTGAAATCTGTTTTATAAACCTACTTTGATTACAGCAACATTATGAAAATTCTGATTAGCTCCAGTAAACAGAAAAATCTTTGTCAATGCTACTGAAAGACAGGAAGATGTAGTTAAGGTAATGCAGAGGAGCTTGGTGTTCTGGATTTAATTTCTGGCTTTGCTGTAGACTGCCTGCATGACCTTTGCTAAATCAATGGGAACCATATTAGGGCAGCCCAATTTCTACTGACATGCCTGTCCCTAGTCAGCAGACCATTTGATAATTGATTCAGAACACCTAAATAAGGCACCAAGCAGTTAAGCCACGTAGGATCAGCTGACAAAACAAGTTCCAAGGGTCTCGGTAGACTTCAGGCTACCTAAAGGTAGAGCTTGCAGATATTACTATTGTCTAGAGCCTATTTCTATGACAAGGACATCAGATTCCTCAAGACCTAAGCATTCTCTTTCCTGGCAAGTAAAATACTATGGCACCTATCTTGATCCCAAGGCTGTTCCCCCAGCTCCTCCACATAACACTGTATCTTCAGTTTTGGTGCCCCAGTTCTCAGTCTTCCTTTTCCTTCTTCCACAGTGACTGTTAGCAAATCCTCTTGTAACAAGCACTGCCACTAACTTTGTTAGTGGACAGCTCCCTGTCACTGGCCTCAGCTGAGGCCCCAAAAGACCTGATAGGATAGTGCTATATTCACAAAATAACAGCAAATTAAATATGATCATGCAAGCTGGCTTTCCACGGCCAACTGCATAGCCATCAAAACTAAGCTACTGCCAGCTGATGTATTAGCTATATTGCACCCAGCTGCTGGAAACTGAGGTTAGCTGAGGATATTTAACAATCCACCAAATGAAGTTGGGGTGCAATAGTACCACAGGATCATTGTAAACCCAGATTTGCAAAACTGAAATCTTAAAACCTGAAGAATTAAATAGTGTACTTGCTGCATGCTATAAGTCTTTAAGATGACAGTTTAAAAGAACAATAAAGATGTAGCTGTCTGCTCCTAATCGTAGCATTTTGAGGGCCATCCGTCTACTTACTATCCCTTATCTAATGTATGCATCTATGAAGCTCTAGTCAGTCTTTAACAGCATCATTAGTAATGAAATATCAAAAAATGTGAAAACAAATATTTGAAACTGCTTAAGAAATGATAATGTAATAGATGCTGCATTGTAGAAAGTGTGTGTATGTTTGAAGCAGCACTCCAAGAAAATGAAAAGCATTAGCCATTCATACAACAATGAAGTAAGTCAGAAACCTATGATATTGAAAGATCATTTTACAAGGGTATTTGCAGAGCTAGCATCTTATCTCCAGAGGACTTTGAATCTTCTAGAAAGAGATCATCTTATTGTCAGGAAAAAAGTCACTCAAGAATGCACTTTATAAGAAAGGGTCTAGATGGTTTTGTCAGGTGGCTTACAAAGCTACCATATTGTCTGCCTCTTTGCAGGCAGCGCTATATCCACGTTAGTTCTGTTTAAACATTTTCGCTTGAAAATGGAGAGGATAAGAAATACAATATTAAAAGCAGATGCCCAAATGGTATAAAATAGCCAAAGGATGCGTTTACTGGAGAAATGCGCAGTTGTACTGCTAACAGCAGAGATTTCTGGTAATTCAGGCAGTGCAGCAAGAATGTACTTTGAGCACATGTTCTCCCAGAACGATCTGGGCGGCCGCCTCGGGAGCACAATACGGAAGGCTGTAGAGCGGACCGCAGACCTGTATGCACATGAGAAATCTGTACGCATGCTACATACGTTCCTGCTTTTCTACATCTGTGCTGAGCGAGATTTCCCTCGCCTGGAGCAGCATCTTTACCCCCGCGTAGCTCAGCCGGCAGGCACCGGGACCACCACCGCAGCAGCCGGCACTGGCTTGTACCTAAAGCCGGCGGGCACGCCCGAGGGCGGGGACGCCCCACCCGTGCCTGGGGCCCGGGGCGGGCAGTCCCCTCAACTCCGAGGGGCTCCAGGGGCCGCGGCCTGCGGGGCAGCCCCTCTCCGCACAGGCGTGTGGCGGCAGGGCGCAGGCCTCGCCCCGGCCTCCCGCGGGGGCACGGCACAGCGCCGCCGCTGCGCGCCGCCCGCCGGGGGCCCGGAGCCGAAGGGGGCCCCTCCCAGGGCCGGCTACTCTGCGAGGGGGGGCGAGGAGAAGCCGCCTCCGCCACCCAGCCCACCCCCTCGGGGCAGCCCCGGCCCGGGGAGGGGGCCCCGCCCGCCTACCTGATTTGGGGTAGGTGACGATCCAGACGTCGCTGTCCCTCACCGGGAAATTGGCGATCTCCTCCATCTTCCCCCGGCAGAAGGGCGGCAGCCGCACCCCATTGTACTCGAAGTACTTGCTCTCGAACTCCCCGGGCGTGCTGGGGGTCTCGGCCTCGCTCTCCGCCATCCTCTTCCCTGCCGGCCGCGGGGGCGGCGAGGTGCGGGGGCCGCGGGCGCTCCGGCGGGCGGGCGGGAGGCGGCGGGCGCGGCGCGGCAGCCCCTGCCCCCGGCACGCCCCCACGCACGCACGGGGAGGGGGCGCGGGGCTGGCGCGGCCGCACCGCCCAGCGGCGCATGGGCTCCGCGCGCGGTGATGTCATGCGCGGCAGCCGCAGCGCGCGGCACTAACGGCCGGCCCGCCGCAGCGCCCGCCGGCTGCCCTCCCCTCACCCCCCGCTCTGCGGGCGGGCCGCCTCACGCACACGGTCCGGCGGCCGCGGCCGGCTGGGGCAGAGGCAGGGGGCGAAGGGAGGACCTGTCTTCCCCGGTGCCACCTCGGAGCTCAGCCCGCGGCACACAAGGCTCCGCGGTGCTGCGGCCGTGTCCCGGGCGCTGTAGCAGTGCCAAGGCCCGGCCTCGGAGAGGGCACACAGGCGGCCGGGAAGACGTGCGGAAGAGGGGGGTGAGCAGCGGCAGTCAGGTGCAGCAGGGACTCGTCCCGGTCCTTGCGCTAGCCCAGGCATAATGCATGGGTGGGGGGTGTGGGGTGGTAAGAGTGAGGAAGGGGCACGCACACACCTTTTTCAGCAACACGGATCATCTGCTCCTTGCAGCGCTCAGGTTTAAACCCATACCTGTTTTTTACACAATAAGCTCTTCATCCTGGTTCCCTCTTCCCCATCTCTTGGATGCCACCTCTCTGTGTCTGGTAGGGGAGCAGCTTTCATTACAGCATGAGATATCTTGCAGGTGGGCTCAGGCCTGAGCACCCAGCCCCTGCCTGGCCAGGCACCCAGCACATCCCCTGCCAATTCTGACTTGCTCCCTGGCTTTCCCAGACTGGCATCAGGGCTGACTCATTAACTTACCTTGTTTGGTGGTCACTAGGCAGCAGAAACCAACCCTATCCCAACTCTGCTGGGGGCTGGTTGTTGTGGGCACAGCCCTGGCTGCACTACGGCTGGCTGCTCATCCCTCCTATTACAGCAGCTCCAGCCTCATCACTCCTAGCAACGCAAGTGAGGCCTGGGCCAGAGCTCAAAAAGCACTCCTAGTTGGGCTTATGAGCAAAACAGGCCAGGTGCTGCTGTTCAGGGTATTTAAGGCCTACTGGTGCCTGATGGGAAGGTATAAAAACCCTAACCTCCCTTAAGATGTTTGTACTGCAGAAATAGAGACTGTTTTGGCTGCTTGGTTTAGCATAAATTAAAATCTAGTGGTAGTTCAACAAAATTAAGACTTCTGGTAGCTCCAGAAAGGTCAGTGAAGAGTTTTGGTTTAATTTACTCTTATTAGCCTTATAATGGCTGCTTTATTTTATGTTTAATTATGTATGCTTCTGTAATGGTGCTAAAATATAATAGGAATTCTTTGAAAGCTTCAGGTGCAAAGTGTCTGGAGCAGATATGCATTTGAAAGAAATAAGCATATAAAGAAGTAATAAAGCAAGGGAAGAGGGTACAATGACTTGGAAAATATATGTCTTTAAGTACTAGAGAGTAAATTATAGCTAATTTCAGTTTAGCTTACTGAATTTTGAACAGCAACCAGCTGGAGGTTGTGTGTCCTGTCGAACTATCTCTTCTATGGGAGGAACCTCAGGAAAAGCAACAGTGCAAACAGCTGAGGGCAGTAACTGCTTTCAGCCTTTATAGTTCCATCTACCAGCATGTATAAATCAATGCTGTTACTGTAGTTTACTTACATTTGTTCATGTTAATAATAAACTGCAGACTTTAAAGCCATGGTCGGAGCAGGTAGGAAAAGTCCACCAAAAACTAACATTGAAAGTATTGTTTCATTGAATGACAATGGTTTGCAGGAATATGTTAGGTAAAAAAAACCCAAACAATCTTCAAGAGAAAAATTCATCCCAGAGTCAGTGGTTGACTAGTAAGACTGCCCTAGAAGTTGATAATGCAGGTTCAAGTCCCTGTGACACTAAGTTTAGTTTTGAGCCTGCTTCTTCAAGACACTGAAATCAAAATTATCTGTTGCAATCTAAAAGAACTTTTACATTTTTTTTTTTTAATTGGAAAAAGTGGGTTGACAAGAATAATGGGCGGCTGGTATTCTGTGTTTTAAGATAATATTATAAACGCAGAAGCAACTGGCATTCTGGTACTGGTGCCTGTTCTTTTCTTTTCTATGGTGTTTTAAATGGTCTGGTTTCTTCTTTTCCTTGCTTAACAAAATAATTCAAAACTGCAGTTTTCTATGGAAAGTAGAGTTCTGGGGTTTTCTAGCCAACCTTTGAGGCAAACTTGCTTTATTAGTCTTTTCTGATAATTAAAAGCATTAAGTTATACTAGTAATAAATAACTTTAAAATCCAACAAAAAAGACAGACTTGAATTCTAGTCTCTATTACTATTTTTTAATTTTAGTTTAGTTTTTTAAATTCCTAACTTAATCCTCAGGCATGAATATGGCCTTTGCTCGATACATCAAGTGGAGGGAACCATATTGACAATAGAAAAACTCTGTTTCTGTTTTCTCTTGAAGTTAATAGGAGTTGTACAAATGGATCTCAGGGTGGAATAACAGCTTCTGTAGAGCAAAAAGCCAGGCAGGATGTGACAATAATTGGAGCTATCTCTTTAGCAATCGATGCTTTCACTTACCTTACAATGTTTCAAATGAAAGAGCAATTGGAGCCCAACGTGGCTGAGAAACCAGGTGCCCTGGATTAACTGCATTTGGAAAGATCATCCCTGTGTTACAGGTGCAGTAAATCCTAATGTAGGGATGTTGGACCTATAGTGCACAAATTGCATGACTGATGTATGCATGTGGATATTAAGCATACAAGATATACTGCATGCATGCAGATCACTGGCCCAGTGCTTACTCAGATCTGACAGATGAGACACATCAGATTTGCTGGGAATTCAGGGACAGCTGAACTACAAAATGCATGAAAGCCATTTGTTTAGGAATTCCCTATAAAAAAAGACTACAGTCAGTACATTGTGCTCAGAGGCAGTGCATCATTCACAAACAGGGTGGTCTACAACAAAAACAGTGAAGCTGGTAGAACATCATTCAGTTACCAAAGAGTATAGGCAAATGACCTGAGGATGATCCAGTATTAGAGCTAAATAAAAATCAAATATGCTGTAACAGATGAACCACGCAGGAGTGTTTCACTTACCCTCAAACTAGAGAGGAGTTGTTGAGGAAATCAGAGTATGTAGCCTTCAAAGTAATTTTCAGTAGATTGCTTTTTTCTGTTTAAAAGAAAAATTTTAACAATATCTCGGTCTATTTGAATGTGTTCCTAGCCTCTTCCATAACACTTAGACCATTCTGTAATGTAACTGATCCTAGAATGTATAGCTATTCAGTGTTCCCATGAAGTAGCAGGAAAAAATGTAAGTGATAAAGTTTGGATTCTCTCACAATGATGTAAACTGGGACCAACTTCACGGAAGTCACTAGACTCCCCTCTGTATAAAACTTGGGAAAAGAAGAAGATCTTAGAAAAAGAATGAAATGCTGACCTTAGGAAAATGTTGTCGTTTTAAGATCTGAGAAAGTAGGATTTAACCCAGGAAACAGACTGTCTGTTCCTGTGCTGTTTAGGTATGTCTGTATTTCTGTGGTCTGTCACTACAAAATGCACTCCTGTACCTTTGTACTCATGAGGAGTCAGAAGGTATCTCCTTGTTTTTGCTGTCAGATGTGCCTACTTATTAGCTGAAGATACTGTAAAGAATGTCCCTGTCTTGATATGTGTGTGTGTACTGTTGCACACACAAAAATGGAGTTTCAGCTTGCAAAATCTGTCTGATGAAAAAAGATAAATCTGGCAATGTTTTGTCTTACTGTTTATTAAAGCATTGTAACAGCAACCTGCATTGAGGTTGGAGGGGCATGTTCAGAGGAAGATAGACTGTTTGCACATGTTGGGCTGCCAACTGCAGTTTAGTTTTAGACGTGAAATCTGTAAGTGCTAGCACAAGTATTACATAAAGCCGATGTAGTGATACCGTAACAACAGCATGTGATAATTGTATTGATGCAGTAAACAGCCGTGGCGTAGATTGGTGTTTATAAAACACTGCTGTCTGCCAAGTCCTTTACATTTGTTCAGTGAGTCCAGGTGAAATTTCAGGAACATTTCTTGCTGACTCAGCCCAAATATGAGCCATAGCTGTGAGGTTTGAGCACATGATCCTAATACAGCATTTAATTCTTCTAGTGACTGTGGCTGAGGATCAAGCCGTTAATTAGCACTCGCCGCCTTTTTTTTTTGTTTCTGGTGCCTGTAACCAGGAATGAGTGCTCTGGCCAGGGTGATAAGGAATCTGATCCCTTTTCTACTAGGATTTCTATGTAACCTTAATTCAGTCTCCCTGTGCTTTCATTTCCACCCATCAAAACAGTGCAATCCACCTCACAAAGCTATCTTGCCCCTATCTCTTGCCCCTCATTACCCAAGCACAAGATTAAAGGTCTTTCTAGAAGGCAAGATTGATGCATATCATGATTTCTTTGATGTGATCCTGATCACTACGGTCAGAATGCAAGGGTTTGTGTTTATCTCTACAGTGTTCATAACTGGTACCTGAAAGAGCCAGTTGCTCAGAGTCCCAGTCTGCAGAAGACCACTCAGTGTTAAATTCAGTAGCAATGTAAATCAGTCAGTGTCCCAACTCTGAGGCAGGTCCTTACCATATAATATTTTTAACAAATTTACAGTGCTTCTAAAATTATACCCTACAGCATTTTAAATTCATCAGGCTTGGATCATGAGTACCTGTAGACATCATGCATCACCTTTATTCTTAGCACTACACTTCCCAGCAGGCCATGTAGAGAGAGACTTTCAGATGAGATGAGCTTGGCTTACCACCAGCCTAAGCAGCATAAGGAAAAGTGCGGTCACTTTGCTGATGCATCATATACATTACGCACAAAATGAGGGCAGGAACATAAAAAGGCAAGTAACCAAAAATAATCAGCAAGCTGTGGTATCACTTCAAAGGAAAAATGCAAGAGGTACACCAATATTTTTGTTGAGTCAAAGCAAAGACCCCGTGAGAGGAAGATGAGCAGTAAAATAAGTCAGCACTGTAGATTAATGGCTTTGCTTTCCTAAAAGGTCAGAATTGCAATTTTGTAAACGCCCACCACAAATTGTGCAATGATAATTCCACCAGACAAGACAGTATGGGATACCTTGCATAACTCAGCTAGCCATACCATAAATATTTCCCCAGTGGGTTGTAGATGGCTTTAGCTATCTGCACATTTCTATTTCCATTCCACCCTCCCACAATTTTGAATTTGTGGCTTCTTTTAACAGCAACTTTTATTCAAAAAAAGGGCTCTTTTTTAATTGGAGATAATTTTTGTAGCATAACTGTTTATGGCTGGGACTGAGCCATAAGGAAAGAAAATTTCTAACTTAATGTGCCCTAGATTTCGTTGGAAATGTTCACAGTGTGGCCTTGTAGGTACAGTGCTGGCCCAGGACATAGGGTATCTGGATTCCTTTGCAAACTTTTGCTATTTCCATAGGTGAAGCTGGGTGAGTTACTTTGCCACCCTTTGCTTCAGTCACCATTCATTTTAAAGGGGGACAGCGACAGTTCGTTGTATTTATGTGTTCAAGGGAGCAAGTACAATTCAATCTTTATATGTAACAATGCTATCAATTAATTATGCTTATTAATTATTAGTATTATGTTCATTATTTGTGTCGTTATTAAAAAGAAACATTTTGGGCCTAACTTAAATGGTTTCTTAAGTAAGAAAAGGGCACTGAAGGCAAATGATCATTTTAAGGCAGTAATTACCGTGGCTTTCACCATATTCTTATAGTAACTACTTGTTATTTTTCAGTGTGTTAGGAGAGGCAGATGACTGAGTGGCTTTTGGGTATGCTAGTTTCATTATTTCTGCATAATAAAGGTTGTGCAGCTATTTCATATAAAACTGGTTTGTTTTTGAGGGACCTGACTTGAACATCTCAGTGATTCAGTACCACAAAACCAAATCAGTTCTACAGTTTTGTGATTGTTATGGTTGCAGCACCATAGAAACTGAAGCCTTAAGGAGGTGAAGTGAATGTGGCTGCTTTAGTGCTATGGGCTGAGAGTTATTTTTCCTTGTAAATGCCTCTGAATTTGTCTATCTCAAAGCAAGCTGCTGTAGAAATGGCACAGATATAGTTGTCCCTGATGAGAATCAGTGAGAAAATTTTTATTTATATTATGCTTCTAAAAGTATATTAGTATTTTTTTATCTAAACTTGGGTATAGAGGTAGGAGGATGGGTAATCTTCAAGTCATGACCCTTAAACCACACAAGACCCTATGAGTTCCTAAATGGACTTTAAAGTGTATGCTATTGGATCAGTTTTTAGCTGTTCAAACAGCTACAGAATGTCATGTCCAGTTAACTGGGAGCATGTCTACATGCAAAGACAACTCTGAGCTGACTCTGCACAAGTCAGGCTGTGGTGTAGCCAGGTTTGTGTAGTGATGTAGGGAGGCTTCACTGCTTCCAGACAGCAGCTCAGCCTTCTGTGTGCAGCTGAGCAACTGTGTGTAGATTTAAAAGCTTGGGATGGTATTGGACTAGGGGCTCTGCACTGTGCTTTGCAATGCCTACCCTTACTTTTGTAAAACCACTCAGATACCTGATCAGCATCTCTTAGCAATTAGAGCGTTATAAATCTGGCCTCCAGGCTTGAAGTTTGGGGAAAAAAAAGTGCTAAAGGAAATTAGCTACTATAGCTGTGCAGTCATTTTTACAATGAGGATGTAGATAGCAATAAAAGGTCATAGTAAAGAAAGGAGCTGCTCAGCTGGGCTTCTGAAGAGTGTCTAGAGTTGCTTTAATCATCAACAGGTGTTGATCATGGTTCTAGACTACTTACCTCAGAAGGTAGTAAATATGCCATCCTAGACAACCTCTTACATAATTTCAGAAAGGTACAGAACAACAGTCTCTGCTACACATTAATTACAAAAATTGCCTTGCATCAACACAGAAAGCCAAGTGGTTATGCACAGCTGTGAGGCAGCTTTCTGCCTCATTTACTAATGAATTTCTGGGAGAGGAAAGGCCAGAAGGAAGGGATTAGAGAGATTGAGGGGAAAGCATTAAAAAAAGAGAAATATATCTCTGCTATTGAGGTGAGCAAGCTAGAATGTCAGGGAAGAGACAGGATGATCACAGAAAGGCAGCGTAAAGGTAGTCAGTCTAGAAAGAGAGGAAGCACTTACCAGATAGAGGTGGAAGGATCTGGATGCTGAAATGAATGTGCCAGGTTGCTTGCAAGAGTGTGTGATGGCTTGGCACTGAGCCTGCTGTAGTCAGGAGCATTAAAGGTCTCAGAAACATAAGACACAGAAATTGAGGGGGGGTGGGAAATTGAAGACCACACAAGGGGCCTAAAAGAAGGTATGAACAGATTTATATAGTGATGTGATCCATGCTAAACTACTCTAAATGCTGACTAGGATTTAAGATGCAGACATTGAAGAATACATTAATTGAATTACATAAGCCCCATCAGCATGAATGTGGCTATTCACATACTTAAAATGACCATGTGTATTAATACTTTATTGCATTGATGTGTCAGTAATAAAGGTGTTAAAATGTGCAAACTTTGAGTGGGAACTGATAGTAATGTCACTAGTGACACAACTGACATAATGTTCTGTATGTTCATGCACGTATGTATCACATACATATGCACTTAACTAGTCATCTGCTACTTCAGAACAGATTTGAGTCAAGCTAACTATGATGATCAAGAAAATAGCCACTGTTGATCTCAGTCCTGACAGTTCCTCTGTCAAGTTGTTCTACTTTATGTTCTGTCTGCATGTAAGCACATACTCATGACAGTTGTCAAGGTTAGATTTATTCTCAAAGGCATTTCCATAGAGTCTGGTATTGTGAGTTGTATCACCTGAGCCTCAAAACATACACCTCAGGAAGTGTGATGAGAAAACCTTTATCTGGGACACTAAGCAACTGACTCACATGGTTCTCACAGATGTGCCTGCTTCTTATTTTTACCTCCTGGGGCAATCCTGGTGTAAGGACTACCTTCATTCTGTGTGAGACACTAAATAGCGACAAAATATCTATCATGGAGACAGCCTGCTTGCAAGAACATAATTCTTACAGACTAGAATCAATGCAAAATCTTCATTCCTTCTCTTTGGTCAGCACCTTTGGAGCAGGTGGTGCCTGGTACATGTTACCTGTGAACTTGAGCTACAACAGTACTGCCATTCAACACTGTCCTCAGCTGAAGATGTCTCACATTCTCAAGACAAAGTAGGTAGTACCGTATATGATTTATCATACAACTGGAGTGCTGCTTCTCAATCTTCAGAGGAAGCTTTGGATTTTTTTGTTGTCTGAGTCTGAAATTTGTCTTCTGAGCTGTTTCCTAGTCACTCATTTGATTCCTAGGTGTGTGGTGGGGAAAGAGGAATTTTAAGGGACTGTTTCCTCTTCTGTAATTGTAGACAGTCCAGGATGACAGCCTCTATGGGGTAAATATCCTGGACACCTACCAATTGCTGCTGCAGCTACTCTGATGAAAAGTGGCTGCTAGATTCTAGCAGAATACTCAGCAGTGGGAAAGCATAGTAGTTGGAAAGAACTTGAAAAGGCGACAGGAAGTGTGGTGACAGATGCCTTGAGGAGGATAGTTACTCAAAGCATCCAAATGTCATTCCTAGAGCTCACGGTGTAGAGAGTACAAGTTGCAGGTGTGGACCATGGTCTTGCTGCTTGGTGAACACCGGGCAAAGTAAATCCCCCTCACAGTTATTCCAGACACTGGTGCAGTAGCAGGCATATACTGCTGAAAGGGAGGGAGATATTTTCTCATGCAAGTGCTTGAATAACATTTCTTATTATGTAAAGGGAGTGCAGACAGAATAGCTGTTAGCACTTGAGAAACTGCAGCTTAGACTTTCCTCATGTTTTGCTAAGGCTTCTTGTGTGAGTGGTGACAGCCACTGTGGTATTCTTCAGGACATGTTTTCTTTCTGATCCTGCCTGTTGCCCCTTGTGCAAAGTGCGCTCTCTGTAGGCTTGTGTGGTGTGGGTAGGGAGAAGCCAGGCTCTTCCTGTATTCTTGCCACAAAAGGTCTGTTCAGCAGAGAGCAGGAAGAGATGTGAGCAATGCCTACAGTATTGCCTGCATGGATTGCGTAAGGCACAGGGACAACAACCCTCAGCTACCCAAGAGTGACTACACAAAACTGACTGAACCTTCCCTGTGTGTAAGACACCACAACTGGTTCTGTGAGAACAGCAGCATTCATTCATAGTGGTGTGGTTGTGTCCAGGTGTCTCTAATGGTGATTAACAAACCACATTACTACTGTGCATTACTGTATGCCAGGCTTCAAGGCCACTCTGCCCTGCAAGTTCTGAAGTGATACACAAATGGAAGAGCAGGCTCTTTTAGTGGTACTTGCAGTATTTGGAAATCAAGCAGTTCATCTTTCAGCTGCCAAATTCCCATGTTGACTCTTGCAAAATTCAGAGATTATTGGTTCCAGACCACCTCCAGCTCCATGCTGATCCTAATATTTACAGCTAGCAATACGGAACTTCAGACAAACAGTCACAAGGACTATGGTACGGTATCTGCTGGCATGTGGTGGTATCATGATGATTTTGGATGTGTCATCAGCTGCATCATGAAAGCATCTGTGAATAGTTCAGCTGTAACGTGTCTTCTGCAAATGGCTGCAGTCATCTCCTGTGGGTGGACCTGTAATGAGGATAGAGGTCACAGTCTTTCGAGAGTATGTCATATGTTCAGATGTAATATGACTTATCTTAACCAGACTCATTAATCAGGCTGGCAAATAGCTTTGTATGTTTTTCTTACACTGTACATTATACCTTTGGTAGCAAGCCTACCTGTTTACTAAATATAATTTGGAGCCTTTGGAGTATAGTAACCTGATATTATTCCTAATTACCTTTATTATCATAGTTTAGGTACTGAGTGCTAAGAAAGCATAGGTGCTGGGTTAAAAAAAAAGCCAACAAAACCGTAAGACTGCAATTTAAATGCTCGGTCGTGACTCTTTTCTCACTAGTTTCTATGGGACTGATCATATGAATTAGGGTTGTAGGCTTATTCTCTAAAAAGAAAACCAATACAAATCAGATGTACTCCAGGAGAGATAGTATTGTTCTGAAGTTTAAGCATGTGAATTGGAAATAGACGTCTTAGTTTCTAATCCCAGTTTCCCTTGACGTCCCCACTCAAGTTCTTAAACATCCTCTTTTCATACTACATTTCAAATGTAGAGAATGTCTTTGTCTGTGTGTCTCAAAGTCTTTATGATGGATTTAGTAAAGCCTGCTCTCTTATAGCAGCCTCCTCCCTTATAACAGTCTCTTCTGAACTAAATGTGAGACTGCTTACCACATGTCCAGTGCAGTGTTCTTCCCACCACAAACTCCAACTCCCAATACTTCATACTTGTTCAACCTTCAGTTACACAGCAGAGCAACAATGACTTTGCAAGACTATTATAACTTATTCCTCTTATTTGTCTTCTGTTGCAAGTTTAGTAACTCGGCCAGCAGGACATGTACGTGTGACCACTTAGTGAGATGAACAGTACAAATCCACTCAGGGAGCACCTGATGCCTACACATTTAGTATTGTTTGTAAAAGACAGGAAGGGGGCATCAGAGTAATAGAAGAAATTAAGGCACAAGGGAGCTACTTTTATGACTTAGGAAAACTGAGCAAAAACTTACTTTTAGTTGAGAGGCAGCTGCAATGAGCATGTAATTAAAATCTTCGTGGGAATGATTTAGAGGAAAAGAAATTTGTTTGTATCAAGCACTGACACAGAGAGGACAATTGCTAGGGGAAGAGCCTGTTAAAAAGAAGCTATTGCCCAAGAAGTTCTGCATTGCCAGGCTTGGGAGTTTCTGACCTAGTGCTGCAAGCTATTCTGGTTATGTCCAGTACCTTGTGTGGCTTGTGCAGGAAGCTGTTCCAGGAGCAGAAGGCAAAGTGTCTGAGTCTGCCTCTGTTCAGACACCATCTGAACTGACTACATTAATCCTCATTTTCTCACAGATGACCCTTCCTTGTGTTTACATTGAAGGACCCTGAATGAGGGGCCTGGGCAAAGAAAGATGAAAAACACATTTTTGAGTATTTCGAATCCCCATCATCCATCTCCTTGGACTATGGCCTAGTCATCAAGTTATACACTGGGTGAGAATGAAGGGTCCTCCCTGCCCGCCCCCCCCACCCCCCCCACCCCCACCCCCCCCCCGGCTCCCCCCTGCTTCCTGTGGATTCTGAAGGCTAAAAAAGTCTTGGGGCCAGCGGGAGGGAAAACTTCAGAAGTGCATCCCAGGAGTCTTTAGCTTCTTTCCCCTGATACTGGGCAAATAGAGTGCTGGGGACGTTGGCTAGCTTAGTGATGAGGTTGTGAGCAGGCTGGGATTTAGTACACAGCTCTAGGGCATTACAGGTAAGCTTTTTTATTAAATTTGTATTATTTTTTCATTCTCATATTTGTTCTTAAGAATGACAGTAGAGAGTTCCTCAAACCGGCTGTCTTGAATTGCACTGAATAGTCGTAATAAATACAGCTCAGGTCATAACTGAAGATGTTCTACACATAATTGAAGATGCTGTACTCAGCAAAGTATTAAATAGCAGATAGAAATCAGGATAAATTCAGCTGTCACTGAATCACGTTGCCACTACTTTGAGATGGGTAGTAAAGGAGATTTCTTTGGATGCATATGAGAAATCAACATGAAGTAAGACAAAGTTAGTCCTTAAAGGAGCTATGTGCAGATGAACGTGAAAGGCTTTCAACTGTTGTTAGTACAGATAAAAGCCTCCTGGATGATTTAACTCCAAGCCAGTAGTTACTAAATCAGTGATGGGTGTTCTGAAAGGCTGTGGCAGGAGGAGTACTTTCATTGTGGAGGTGATTTGGAGAGAAGTTTATTCCGATTGCAAAAGCAACTCCAAGGGTCTTGTGCTCTTAGGAATCTGTCAGAGAAACAGGAGAATATGAAATGATCTTCTCGATCCCAGCTATTCAAGCTAGCATGCTATGGAGAAATTTGTTCTCTAAGTCTCTAAATACCAAGCCAGAGTGCCTTAATTTTTCATATTGCAGCTGTGAATTTCACATTGCTTTCAGGTAGTGAGGTGCAACTGGCACTGATGTGCCAAATATCTTATGCTTTACAACAGTTATGTTTGATTTTTGAAACAGTCACTAGGAAAAGTAAAATGCACAGGGGCACTCTCTAAACTTTAACAACAGTGAAATTGTTCAAGTCCTTACTATTGCTCAGCTATAGTCTTCCAAAGTACAGCTTGTTTTTTTCTTTTTTTTTCCTCAGAAGCTCAAGCTGAGGGTGATATTCTGGATTGCTGCTGAAGGTAAGGCTTTTCTTTGTAACAAGGGATGTAAAGTCTTCAGCTGTGGTGGTACATTTGGCAGGAAATGCTCTTTGGGTAGGTCTGCTCTGCCTTTTACACACAGGCCCAAATCTGTTATTGAGCTTCAACTTCTTATTCATAATGGAGGGCCATATGTTAAAGTTTTCTAAGCTACTTAGGTATTTACAGTGTGAATTGCACTGAAACTGTAGGTAGCCTGTAGAGGTTCTCCAAAACACCACTCTATGTTCTCTACAGGCTGTGCTGAACAAGTAGCCTGCATTATTCTTGTCAAATTTAGTTTTCAAATGGAGCGCTATCTTTGACCAGAATCACTGTTTACTCATTCCTGATGTGACCATCACCTGAAGAAAGAGCATTTGTTTTCAAATGATGGGAAGTTGCAATGTTTTAGATGGGTGTCCCTGCTTTCTCAGCCAGAGTCCTGCAGTAGCAGTGTATGCTTGCTGTGTGACCACTCCTCTGATCTGCTCTCCTACTAGGTCATTCAGGCTAGCTCGGTCACCCTTGCGTTTCTGTAGCAAATTGAACTAAAATGTGTGACTCCACATTGAAGTGAATAATGTGTGCTCCCACTGCTTTTACCAACTTTGCTGTGGGAGCAGTGATCTCCAGCAAGGGGTAGCAGGGAGACAAGCAAGACACAACTACTCCATAGCTTTACAGCATGAACTTGTGGCCAGGCTCACGTTTTACAAATTAAATAGCACGTCCTTGGTCTTCAGTGATTCCATTGCTTTTGCTTTGTACTGCAATAGTCATTACCAAAGTCAGAATTGCTGTGTTTCAAAACGAATAATTTTTTTATTGTAAAAAATAATGAGGAAGTATCTACTACTCATGTTTCATCTGGCAATATTTCCAGTGCTTGAGAATACACTTAATAGCAGTATAACTCCAAGCAATTTAAAAAAAAGCGTACAATTTCCTACACTGCAATTTCAGACAATGCAATTTGCATTCACAGACTGAAACTGCAGTGACTGATGCAACTTCAGATGCTTCTTTCTCTTTCAAGGAGGTGGTTTCCAATTGAGGGCTACAGCTGTGACTACCAGATGTCATCCCTCAACACTAGGGGACACACTGAACATAAACTGCATTGCTTTTCATCTCCCCTCTGTCACAGGGAGGAAACAGTCTTGGATTTCAATATTGATTTAAATAGATTTTGGTTAAAAAAGAATACCTTATAGCCTAAGTAAATAATATATGGAAGAAGAAAGCAAATAAACAGAAGAAAGAATGGCACTTTAGCTGTTGTAGGGAGTCTGTTTTCCTCCCCAGTTCTAGGTACTGCATGACGTAACCTTCATGACCTTAGGAACTCTTGTTTAAACTATCCTTTAATTATACTGTTGCATTTGCAAAAGCCAGGAACGTGTCAAATGGGGCTGTCAGAATTTCGCAAGAAATTAATCCTGTCAGATTTTGAAAATCTGACCTGAAAGGGAGTGTTCCTTCTTGCACGACAAACTAAATCGATTTCTAGTTCTCTTGTACCTGGCTTTTCTCTCACTTGATTTCTATCAGCATTACGTTCGATGCTGTTACATGCAAATGAAACTGGAAAAAAATAATAAGAAAGGAAAACTTGGCTTAATAGGTCTGGCTTTGGAATTGAGAAACCAGAACCCCTGTTGCCTGTGTATGTGCCTTCCAGCTACTGAGACTGTAAACTCTGTGTTGGGAATAGGACTGCATTAATCTGTGCTAGACCTGCTTTCTATATTACTGCTGCTGGCATTACAATGGAAAAGCTGTAGGATTAAGGAAAACAATAGTTACTGGACTACTTGTCACATATTTACTTGTAAATACTATAACACCATTCACTTTTTGCTCTATGACAATTTATATCAGCTAAATACTTGAGCACTGTGATTTTCCTCCTGGAAATGTTTGGTGATATACTGCCCATTAGCTCATAACAAATCTTAGGTTTAAGTGCAAAGCCTCAACCAAAAAAGGTCTGTTTGTATATATGATTCCTTGTGGTTTGCAAGAAGTGGGTGAGCAGTTAGGTCTTAGATCTGCTTTTTGTTCCTTTCTGTAAAGGGAGGCAAAAGAGTTTGAGAAAAATAGGAGTTATGTTTTCTACACATGATGTTGCACTAATAATAATGAATACAGAGGTAACATTCTGTGGTCCTTTAAATCTGCTGTTACATTGAGAAATCAAACTACAGAAATACAGAAAATGGACTAAAAGTCAAACAACATTCAGAGATTTTTAACCTGATCTCATGAGCTGCAGCAAGGATTTTTTACTATGTAGATCGTACTTGCAGATTCATATATGCTTGAGATATATGCCTCAGAGAACTTATGAAAATGACATTACTGCAGTGCAATGTTCTCCTCTGCTCTATAATCTCTTTTCTGATATTTTTGTTTTAAGAGTTATTTCAAGCTTTAAAGGTCGTTTTATACAGTCTTTATCTGTATTGTATTCTTTTCTAATTGTGAAATGAACATTTGACAAGCTTGGTTGCATTGTCATGCTTTGCAGCGTTGCTCTGAGGATCTAATTTATTTGGTCATTCCAGGAAACTACAAATTAATCAAGCTTACTTGACATCAGGAATGTTTTTAAAGAAAAGATAAAATCCTTAAATAGAATTAGGACTGTCTCTTAAACTCAAAAGCAGCTATTTTGAGTGCATTAAACTTAACCATTCCTGTTGTGAAGCAATGACAGCACATATCCCTGATCCTGCAAAAAGCTTAGCATATTAAAGAACAGTTTCAGACTGCTGTTCCACCATACTTTCTCTTGATCAGTTACTTCCCCATCTCCTTTTCCCCAACCTCAGCTGTTCATTCTTTGCTTCTGCTTATTTGCTTCTGTGCCAGCTTTTCAGTTGTGTTATTTTGCCTGCTTCTGTGGCTGCTTGTTCACCTTGCAAAATAGACCGTGATGAAAGAGGATAAGCTGCAGTCTTCTGTAACTTCAGAGTTTTTATTGGGAGGAGGAAATAAAATGTGTGAGGGTGTTGACAGTAAGCGCTTAACTGAGAATGATTTTCTATTAGGGAGTTGGGCTTCTGGTTGGCAGAATATCAGTCAATGACTCATACAGAATAAGATTTTTCTTTACAAGAAAACCAGAAATCTCTATGTATTAGGAACAATACAACATAGAACTATTCCCTATTGGTACTGCAGGGCACTGTTTCTTTGACCTCGAGTCTGTGCACTACTGATGGGCCACAGTACATGAAAGAGAACAGAGAAATCTTGGCAGCAATGGAAACAATATCATGTCCATTCCATTCTGGGAAAAGAAAAAGATTTTATAATCTAATATTTATTTGGTAGTACGTGGTGACCAGGACGGCAATACTGAAAAAATTTCCTTAGGTTTATTTGGGAAACGGTTAAGTGGTCATTCAAGTATCTCTTGCTCTTTTTAAAGGTGATGTGGGGATCTGAGGAATTAGTCACTTAGCTGCAACTGGAAGATCACAAGACATGTGTGGACAATTTCTTTTTTCCACACTTTCTGTGGATTTTTCTTAGGCAGCTGAATTAGAAGTATGCACACTTTCTTCAGAGCTAGGAAGCAGTATGTTATGGCTTCAGTCAGGAGACTTGGTAAATTTTGAGGACAGCTTTGGTCTGGTTTGATTTCTCAGGAAGGGAAAAGGAATAATGGTGTTGGTTTAAGCAGAAGACTGGGCCTGAAGTTCTGGATTCACTAAAACTAGCAATAGATAACAAGGAAGGGAATGGATGCATCCCCTTACTAGGGGACATCACAGCCAGCTCACAAGATTAGGAGTTGTAGGAATGTGTTTTATCAGTGTTGGTTGCATCTTGAAAGGCGTTTTGAGGTTTTGGGCTGAGAGCTGACTGAGGTCTCTATAACTCAGGATGAATAAAGTACTTGTGAGCAGTTTGGGATATGTACTGGGCAAGCTGTGTACAATAGGCCTCCATCTGACATCGGACCTTCTGCACTTCTAGGATTCATCAGTGAGTGATTAGCAGCTGGACAGCCAAAAGCTTCTAGCTGGACTTTGCCATCAAACGATGGGGAAAAAAAAATTCCCACACGGTCTTTCTGTTGGACATTGGATTTGAATGTAGATTATATGAAATTGTGTTTTACAAAGTGACTGGTAACTTTAGACTTGTCTACAGACCCTTTCAAACTAGCTACACCCCTACCCCACCAATTTAGAAACTGATCTAGAACTGAAGAGTGTTTTGTCTCTACATGCTCCTTGAAAGAGTTATAGAATTGTAACTAATCTCAGTTGACCCATCAGTTGTGACCTACATGAAAATATTTTTAGCTGTAGATTCAATAAACTTCTTAACGTCTCGTTAAGAAGGCATCCATGACACTTTTTTCTGGATTTTTGATTTTCCATAGGGCAGACAGCCCTTGGAGTATTGATGTCAAGGGCTGGCTTTCACAGCTTACCGATTGCTACTAGATATTTTCTGTGAAGAGAATAGGTTGCTTGCACCAGACAACAGGAGAAAGTCCCATGTTTATCAATGTTTTCACTTGGAAAAGCCTTTTGGCCAGATTAATGGGGACAGAGCTGCAGCACGTGCTGGAGGAAGGCTGGAATGCTGCCTGGTCTTACGGCAATAGAGCAAGGAGTCTGCTGCCTGCAAAGGAAAAGGGCAAGGAAGAGGGGCATTCAAGGACAGGCAGAAGCACAAGTGGTAGCAGTCCTAATGCCGGGAAGATGGTAGTCCTGGTAATGTAAACCCAGCTGGTGTCACCTTCTCTTCTAGTGGTTATTGTAATGAGTCACCGAAAAGAGGAGCTGATGACTCCTGAGGAGGTTCTGCAGCTTGTACAGCTACCTGGGGTCATGAAGAGTCACCCCGCTTTGTTGCAACAGGCTTCCTAAGCCTAGAGGGCAGAGCCAAGTATCTACAAAACAGTGCTCCCAAGACTGGTCTTTTTGTCTTTCTCTCTGATTGTCAGCCTGTCTCTTGTCTCATTTTGTCTGGCTAGACATGCCCCTAGGCCAGCTTCCTTGCTCCCTACATGCACCAGTATGCCTTAACTCTCTGACTTTAGAGCACACAGCTGTCAAGTACCTCTTTAAGAAATAACCTCTCATCATGTCTGGATAGCAAATAGAAAGGGGAACCTTTCCTTCTTTTGTTCCCTATTATAATCTTAATTATGTTACTAAATATACCTCAACCTCAGTAACTATTAGATGTGAAATGTAGCCATTAAATGGATGCCTATAGAGCTTTGGATATGGAAACACTTGCTGTAGGCTACAGTGTGGTCTCCTATATGCTTGTCTATAACAAAGCTTGTGGTCTGAGATTTGCCAAAATTGAATGAACATCCCAGTAACAGCCAATGGGCATGGACTGAGACAAATTGTATTCAACTTTGTGGCAGCTAATCAAGACTGAGTCTCGGTATTTCCAGAGACTGCACCCTGCTCTTTGGGGCCAGGATTTCCATAGCCCCACATGAAACAGCATTTTCTTGGTACTCATAAAAAGGCTGGAAAATGTAAGCAGACACCAGGGCGTTGTGGTTTAAGCCCAGCCGGCAACTAAGCACCACACAGCTGCTTGCTCACTCCTCCCTGGTGGGATGGGGGAGAGAATCAGAAGAGTGAAAGTGAGAAAACTCATGGGTTGAGATGAAGACAGTTTAGTAAGTAAAGCAAAAGCCACGCAAGCAAAGCAAAACAAGGAATTCATTCACTACTTCCCATCAGCAGGCAGATGTTCAGCCATCTCCAGGAAAGCAGGGCTCCATCATGCTTAACGGTTACTTGGGGAAGACAAACGCCATCACTCCAAATGTCCCCCCCTTCCTTCTTCTTCCCCCAGCTTTATATGCTGAGCATGACATCATACGGTATGGAATATCCCTTTGGTCAGTTGGGGTCAGCTGTCCCGGCTGTGTCCCCTCCCAACTTCTTGTGCACGCCCAGCCTAGTCGCTGGTGGGTGTGAGAAGCAGAAGAGGCCTTGACTCTGTGTAACCACTGCTCAGCAGTAACTAAAACATCCCTGTATTACCAACACTGTTGCCAGCACAAATCCAAAAGGTAGCCCCATACTAGCTACTATGAAGAAAATTAACTCTATCCCAGCCAAAACCAGCACACAAGGTTAGAAAGTCTGTCTATAAGCCTATATGTGTCTATGTAGTTAAACCATTTATGCTAATAGTTTGTGATAGAGTAACACATCAGTTTATAAACCTATGATGCAGCAAAAGACCTAAAATTGTATTTCAGTGCTTATGCTGTTAGTTGTTCTCTAGATATATGTATTGTTTTTCTTGATACAATGGAGGTAGGCAAAACCACATGGAAGTCTTCTCTGAGTAAAGAGGTATCAAAATGTATGCCTTAAATGATGCCAGAAAAACAGCTTACCCTGATGATACACTGAAAGTTCCTGTGCATAAGGCATGATTATCTAGCTGAACTTTGAAATGCCCCCATGAAATCATGCGAAGCTTCTAGTTCTGCTTGGCAAATTTAATGCAAGATAAAGATTAAAGCTACCAAGTGTGTTGCCTTTTTGTTTTCTGCATGTGCAGAACTTGTGTTTATGTTGATCTTGGCAACAAATGAGATTAAAAGAGGTCATCTAAAGATAACATTGCTTATCCCAACTACCTGTACTCTTTCTTCCTCCTAGTCTCCCAGTTAATCTTCACTTATACAGCTGCATGCCTGTGGTGGGGGGAAAAAAAGCAGTGGTGTTTCTTCTGAGCAAATCTAGAATTATTTCCCACCCTCCATGGAGCATCTAGAAATGATGGAACACTTCTGCTGTGGTAGGAAAAAACCTATTGTTGCGCTCAAAGAAAAAAAAAAGTATGAGCTTGCTATAGGAGAGTGAATCCTCTGCCTGGCACGCGTTGCAGTCCTTATGAGCTTCCTGTGATCTTGCTGTATTTCCTGGGAATAATCAGTATTAGCCTCATCTCTTGTGCAGTGAGATACGTATTATCCTCTTTTAGAGGTGGCAAAGAAGGGGTTGATCTGCTAGCTATCAGGACTGCAGCGTCCTATTCCAAACATCATCTTTGGCTGAATTGAGTAGCACAGTTCAGCTAGATGTAATGGGTTTGGGCCTGTGCTTTGCCTAGGTGTGTGTGCACACTGAGGAGGGCTGAGTGGGAAATCAGTGGGCAGCGGCTGGCAGACAGGGACAATGCTCCCTGGAAGAGGGGTGGATAGATATAGGGAATTTTCTTATTCAGAACTTGACTCCAGTGAGATTAAACTGTTTTTGAAATTGACTGAAGCAAACAAGCCTTGCTTCTTGTGTTGACCAAAGTCAATACTTAGTTAGGGAAAGGACAATCATTGTATTTACTCCTGTTTTTGGAGTAATATAATTCATTCCACATGACAAGTTAGGGCCAGATCTCTTACTGTGGGTAAAGTTGAAGTTAAGAGTTTCTCTCAGTGTACCAGCTGGGAATTAAGATCAGAGTCTGGTCATTTCACAACATAACTGATATATCACTCCACACCCAAATTCCCTACAGCAAGCCAACATTCAGCAGCTGGGAAAGAAGTGGGGGGAGCGGTGAGTGTGGGGTGGTGGTGTGACACAGTGGCCTAGATTAGTAAATTAGAATGGATTAGGGAAGGGTAGAAAGGGATTTTGTGCCTTCCCAGTACATGGACAAGAACTTAAGGCATGAGAAGGTAACTATTACTCTTTTGTACACAACTTAAGATGGCTAAAAATGTAGAAAGTGTGGTCCACTGCAGCATTTCTCAGAAAGCACACATACAGACATCAGAAGTACATCAGGGGCATCTATATGTGCATGGGGTATACAGAGAGCAGATTTGGGGGTGAGGGTGGGGACAGACCAAAAAAACCCCACTCTTTTGTCACAGCAGAGACAGAAACTGCAAAAGTCTAGACTTCTGAAAGAAGTGAAGGCAGCTACAGCAGCAGTCTGCTTTCCATGGCATGTTTTTTGGGGGAATGGCAGAGGAGGTGAAGGTCGGTCTCTTCCCATGCCAGAGGCAGCTGACTGACCCACTGACCAGCTTTGGCTGGCGCTGCGCTGTGCCCTTTCCCTCGCACACCCAAGGGAGGGAAGCAGGGGCTGCCCACAAGTCACAAGATGAGATGATTACAAACGTGCCTCAGCACCCACAGCCTCGCTGCACTGACCCCCATCTTAAGGTGAAGTTGTGCCACAGACAGAGCCAATCCACCAGCTGGCTCCTGCCAAGAGGGGAAAGATTGCCTCTGGTGCTTGCTTAGCTGCTCCTTGCTAAGCCAATTCAGCTTTCTAACCCAGCAAACTATTCACTTCTGTCTTTCTGAATTTAGCTAATTGAATTGGCTAAACCTAGGAGCAGAGAAGTGGCAGGAGAAGAAAAGGAAGATGGGGAGCATACAAACGTAGAAGCAGAGGAGGAGGGAACAGAGAAACCAGGAGCGGAACAAGGGGCAAAGGGATGAAATATGGAAGTATTAGGAAGTGAAGAGTCCTTGGCCTTGCAGTAGAGCAGAGCTGGGAAAGATGTCAGCACTCCTGGTTCAAAGAATCACCTACCATAAGCTGCATAATTACTTATTTCAGAATAAGAAATCTTACAAATAAGGATAAAATAGTGAGGAAGGTCCCAGAGCACAGGGTGTCCCTCTACATGAGGGGTTTGAGCAAATCTGACTGAGGAAATGGACAAAGTAACTATTACAAAAAAGGGACCAAGAAGTGATAAGCAACCACCTATACGTCCTAGGAACACATTCACATATTTCTATGGGCGTCTGTAGATGCCAATGGCTATTATTAGAGTGAGGAAAAGACAGCTGGTTTAAGGTGAATAAAGGCTGTGATGTCTATATGTGGCTCTCAGTTTAATTGTCACTGGCCTTATCTATAAGCACAAATGAAGATCAAAGAGGAGGATTATTCAAACTTTTGTGATTTAAAGTTTGGCCAAAGGATGAATAGGTAAGAATAACATTTTCTATCAGTTCCAACTAAATGACAGACAAACAACATAAAGCAGTTTCTTCGTTCAGAAAACTCAATCTCATGGAAATAATAAATCACAGGAATGTGACAGTTTCAGCAATTTTCAATGATAAAAGAACAAAAGAGTTGCTTCAACTCTTATATTTAACTTTAATAACCAATTTACTTCCAGTAAGGTAAAATATTTAAACTCATTTAATTTTAGCTCCATATTAATATTAATTTGGTTCATATATTTTAACATTACCAGAACCACTTATTCAAAGGAAATATTTGAATTTTCACACTGAAATATTTCCAAATAACCATTTATTTTATTCTTCATAGCAAAAGAAAAGTAATCTGTGTTTTAAATTCTAAATCAGAATGCAATCATAGTTGAAAATAGTAGACTTTCTCAAGGAAGGAAGCTGTAAAATCATAAAAAATAGAGTATGAAACAGCTACAAGAGGATGTATTGACTCTGTTCTCATTTTTCAGCTTCTCTTTTGGTGATACAATAATAGGATTTATCAGATATGAATATAAGGTCAAGAGGAAAAACATGTTAGGGAAAGGTTCATATCAAACTGTAGCAAATATTTAAATGAAGATCAGATGCTGTAGTGAACCAAAAATTCAGCAGAGCATCAGCACAGTGTATGAAGTGACAGTGCTTCTTTGAGAAACCTGCCTCAGTCTTCAAGAACTTCGTCAAAAGTCTTTGTATGAGCTTATTTCTCTAATGACAAATTCCGAACATAAATGCTTATCGAAGTAAAATCTGTATTATAAAACGTGTATTGCTATGGGCTATTCATTTAACATTAGTCAATGAGCCCTGTAGTATGAATTTGACTGAACTGATTGACTCAGAAGTAGAAAAACAGCAAATGTACAATGAGAACGTGCATGCAATTTCTTCTTGAGAAACAACAACAAAAAACTCTAACAGTGAGCACTGACCTATAAAAATTACTCTAAAATGAACTCACTCTAAATACAACGTCAAATTCTTGGATGAGCTACATGAGTTATTTTCAGAATGATCCAGTTACAACAGGGAAGTGAGATGCTTGTATTTTAGCAAGCGAATCTTGGGATGGGCTGCAATTTAGACAACTTTGGTCACCACGGTGTTTGAAATGAGGCCTTCAATCTCTTCCTGTGGAGGCCAATAGAAGTTTCTCGAATTATGCAGACTGTGGTGCTAACTTTGCTCATGCAAACTGTCTCTAGCTGAAGAAATAACCCTGGTTACATTTTAATTATAAACTTTAATGGCTGGAGCGGGGGGAATCTAGCTTTCAATTGTCATCTTACGTACTCTCAAATCCCTCATTAATTTGTTCTGCTGAGTTGCTTATAAGATTGTTGCACGATAGTGAGAGAACTGTTAAGTCCTGACAAATGCTTACTTTGTAGAGAGATAGTTGTTTAACTGTTCCTTCACCATCCCATCCTACACTGTTGTTGTGTGAAACCCAGGCCTTAATCCTCCGAAGCCTTATGCCCATGCTTAAAGGATGTACTCCAGGGTCTCCAGTCAAAGGAAAGACTTTCACTGACCTCACTTACCACTGTAAGATTGGAGTGTGAGTTTGAGTGTACTATGAGAAATTCCTTTTCATACAATTGTTTCAGAATTGATAAGAAGTTGCATTGGTCTGAGCATACTAATCATTGACTGGGGACACTGGACAACTTCTCAGCATTGTACGTGTAGAAGACAACTAATGTGGCTACATAGATGTGCTTAATTTCTGCTCTCACTGTCTGCCCCTACCTTTGTTCCTCCTCTTTGCTGTTTTCTTCAATCGAATACGGAGCTAGACCCCCCCCCCCCCCCCTTCTCTGGACATGTTTTAGCAGGAGAAGAGAATGGCAGCAGTCCCCATCCTATCATTCACCACCCAGGGTAGCATGTTTGCTCAGGATCACAGCTCCCTCCTCACCTCAAACCATACCTCAGAGGTGGCATGTCTCCCTTCAGTTAATCACTGCTATCCTATTTTGTGGGTATAGAACAACTCTTTGTATTTCCGGTACAAATGTTACACTATTTTTCTCACTGAAAAGCATCACTGAAGTAAGGTAAAAAGTAAAAGTATTATTCAAGCAGAGCAGTTTATTGATTTCTAAAACTAAATGCAAATTCACCAGCAGATTTGAAACATGAATACAATGATTTGCAGCAATTGCAGATCTGGACGTGGCATTTATTTTTAAATCCTAATATCAATGGATAGGGGGTTGTTGATTTATAATGGCATTTAAACAACTGGTGACACTGGAAGTCCACAGTAATATTCCTGCTGATTGTGAACTTCTGTAGGATTCCTGGTTAAGTTGGGAGCCTGACAGGTTCTTGTTTTCTGCTGTATGGATTATTTGCCTACTAAACAATTAGATTGTATCTAGTGCCATCTAGATGAAAATGAATTGGTAATTAGACCAACAAAAGGAATTAGGTATTGTTATATTTGCCATTTCAACAGCTCTCTTGAAACGCTTAAAATCCCCTGGGATAAAATTTACAGCCTAGAGTTAAGGCTGTGCCTAAATTTCCTGGGCAACACTTGGGAAGAATGGTGAATTCTTCAAAATGGGATTCACAACAGCCAGGGCCTTGCACAGTTAGCTGCCTAAAATAACTGACAGGAGGATGATGAGAACGGATGTTTACTTTAAGCCAATGAGAGATGCATAGCTTAGATGCCTTCCTCACTGATCTTAAATAACGTCCTTCCTCTATAAACAAAAAGCCCTCTATTCCTGATAAAGCAGAGCTATAGGAGGAAGAGCCCTCCCCAAGTCCTCCTCCTTGCACTGTAATTCAGTGATTAAAACAGAGGTCCAGGCTGAGGAAGGTCACTCATGACAAATCCTGTAACAGCTGGTTGGCCCGTAGATGAAGCTGTAGCCAGCTCTGATGGTTTCAGCTACTGTTCTCTAGCTATGTTCTGGAATAGCTGCTCCAAACTTCCAGCTCCACAAACAGGGTCCTCGGAGACCTTTTGGGAAAAGGCAGACTCCCTAAATTGTCTCTTCTTTCTTTCCTCCCCATTTTTAGGAAGCCTAGAGGCTACAGAATTAATTTAGTGCGACTGGCCACAATGGGCACTGGCCAGTTGTCCAACACCTTCACAACACAGGGATAACTTTCATCAAGTCCCTCAAATCTCCAATGTAGCTGATTTGAACAGAAAGGTCCCTAAACACTGCAGCATACAGTGTACATCACCCCCATCTAGGCTGCCTCCCCGCCCACCCCGGTCTCTCAGCCCCCCTCGCCCTCTGTCACATGCTGGTGAATGCCTTTCCCCAGGTCACCTGGCTTACACAAGCAGCAAGGAAGCTTATCCAGGGTGAGGCCACGGGTGGTTAGCTGTTCAGCAGCAGAATGGTTTAAGTTGAGAAACGCCCCAGAGGAAAACAAAAGTTATTTCCTGGCAGCATAGTTCCTCCAGCCGGTCTACTGTGCGTGGATGCTTGTATGAGCACAGCCAAGGGTGGCAGAGGGCTGGCAGTGACTGCTCTGGTTGGTATTGTTGCCCAAAAGCTCACTAGAAATTTTTCCTTTGCAAGACAAACTGCGTGAACTCCTTTGGGCAACCTTCTGCGGCACTTGTGAAGTCTCTGCTCCTTTTGTGCTGGCGTTATGTGGTTCTGTCATCCAGCCTGTGGCTTGGTTTAGCCATCTGCAAGGTGCAACTGTTTGGTATAATTTTCTTCCCTTTGCCAACTGGAAGGAAAAAATCCAAGGATTTAAAATCCCTGGTGTTTAAAGAATCAAGGGAACCAGGACTACTATAGCAAAGGCACAGTGTGTATGTTTATATCGCCCACACGCATGCTGCTTACAGCATCTTCACCCATGTTCAGCTCCATAATCCCCTCTCCAGAATTTCTTACCACATTTTCAAATGTTAAGAAGGGGCTAATGCATGCTAAGCAGCTTACTGGTTACTATTTACATAAGCAATAACTTCCTTTTATTACAAATGTTAGTTCCACACTGTTCTGACGAGTTCCCACCTCTCAGGGGTGCTGAATGAAAGACCAGCTGTTTCTGTGTCCGCAGTTTCTCTGCAGAATGGGAACCTCTGTAAGTGAATATAAAATAATCTTTATGTGTATTTCCTGGCTGATGGATCACTGTGCTGCAAGACAAGATTCAAAATGCATCACAACTCTTGGGAAATATTCTGCCAGAGAAATTGTTTCTTATGTACATATCTATCTCTAGAACAATTCCCTAAATAATACTGGTCTTAGAGTTGGGAAGACAAATATCTAGTCTTTAGAGCAATAACAGGTTTGAAGTCTTTTCTTAGGTCAAGACCAAGGAGGAGACTTTGCTGAGAATCTGTCTCAGCAGCTGTTGTAAGGTGCTAATTATTAGGCCTTTTTATGACAAGATATTAGGTCTTTAACATCCAATATTATTTGCCAGCCAGCAGTTACCAGATATAGTAATATCCATAATTGTAATTAAAAATAATAATATAGTTAATGTAGAAATGACACAGCTTAAGAGAGAAAACAGTAGCCCCATTACAAACAGAAAAAAGAACTTGTGCTCAGCAAGACTAGATTTGAAAAATCTTAACTCTGGTGGCTATCTGAATTTCCCTCATAGTTTGTTAGCCATACTCTTTTTTCCTAGTTTTCTGTCTTAAAGAATAACAAATCCTTCAGAAGTAATTAAAAAAAAAAAAGCTAAGGTTGCAAGTTAGCAATGGACATGGTCATTGCTGTATCTCATTAGTACGATACTTAAAGCTGTATGAGATCTTTTGCAATAAACTGTTGCCACATATATATCAGGCCACAAAGTTATGACACAAAAATAATGTGAAAATATTAAAAAAAAAAAAAGGACCATGTTCATGTGAAATAGTATTAGGGTATTTGTTCTATGCAGTAGTTTTGAAATTATGAAGAGTAAAGGCAATGGTTGTGATATCAGACCTGAGAAGCCAATTGTTACTCTCAGGATTTATCTGTTTTACTTTGAGAATGAAAAACACAGATCACACCAAGGAATTCCAGATATGAAAATTCATTGCTTCTCCTACCAGAACCAGTTACACTGGTTTCCAGCCACCCTTCAATATGAAAATATCCTAAGTGCTGGAGGATTTTTCCTGCTTTTAGAAATAAATTGACAAAGCAAGGCTCTGGTCACAGAACTCAGTCACTGTTTTCATTCCTTTAGCATGAGGAATAGCACTTGATTATTGGTGAGTGGATTACATGCGCCGTGGATTAACTAGACCCTTGCCAGCAGCACAGTGATGGCAAGTGCGTGATGCACAGCGCGTGCCCCTTGCACCATCCTCTTCTCTACCTGCTGTCATTTAAAACATGTTATGTTCTTGAGAGAGACCTGTTTACAAACAAGTTGGTCAAAGGCAAACGCACTCAGTATGTTTTGTTAGTTAACACATGTTTTGTATTATCTTTTCTAAATTTGGATTACCACATTTCTCCGTCCCACGTCACTTGGAGTAAGCAAGGGTTGGCAACAGAATTAGCATTTCAACAGACAGAATTTTTAGGACGTGGGATGCACCTAGATCTGAGAACCTCCCATATATTTTGAGATTCAGAATAGTTACAAAACAGTTTACACAATACCAGCCAAAGTAACCAGAGAAATACTTCCGATACAGCTTCCATAATGAAGTTCCCAGTTTTTTAAGAGCATACAGCTTGAAACAGGGCCTGTAAAGAGATTTTTCAAAAGCTAGCCCTACTACCCCTATGTTTCAGCCTTATTACAGAGAAAATAGGGGTCTACCTCTACAGAATGACTTAGTGTTGGATCGTAGCAAAAGGTATGTGAAATGGATGCTTGATTATTTTTTTTCCTTTAAAAAAAGATCATGGCAGAAGCCTGGAGAAAACTCCAGAGGTTGCTTTATCTGGTTTTAGATTTTGTATTGCTCCTTTCATAGAGATCTTCATAGTCGATTTCCCTTTGCCCAAACCAGAGCCCTTTAGTCCACAGTCACAACTAAAACTCAGAACAGACCTCTTCACTTAGTTCAAAGCAATCATTAGGATTATGCTGTGAAGCTTGGAAGCTGCATTAAAATTGCTCAAACTGTCAGCATCTACTGTATTAGATGTGTACAAACAAACTTTTGAGATCAAACTCCTAAATTTCTACAGCTTTACTATGCGCTACAATAATCACTTAGGAACTTAATCACCAGACTATTAACCCAAACCCCAAAATTTTACTCAAATGCTAGAAGATCAGGCCCAAGGGAAAAGCAGGTCAGTAGCTTTCTCTAAAATGACCTACTTTCCATCTCTTGACAAAGAAACCTGAGAGTAGTTAACTTGAGACCTCTGCAAGCTTAATGGGACATGATGTGACATGCAAAGAGAAAAAAACCAATCCCCACAAACTGCCTGTGTCTTTGCTGGTTGATATCACTGTTTTAAACAGAACTGGATGCCAATAATGGAACAAGAAGGATGCTTGTGCCATGTGTAGTTTCTCTTTGAAGCTTAGTATAGAGTGTAGTGAGGGTATTTCAGTTGGTGCTCCCAACAGATGAAAAACTATGAAAACTATTTTGACCAGGGAAGTTTAAATATTCTTTCTCTGTCCCTGCTCCCCAGAATACAGCCCTGTGGCAGAAGTCGGTGAAGAGAGCGGCCCAGTGTGCATGTGGGGCCTTGGCGCAATGAATGTAATGGGGTTCTTTGTCCAGGTTATGATCAGTATTTGTCCTCAGCTTACCTGCCTCTGTAACTCAACACTTCCCCATCCTGTGGTCCCTCGTGCATTTTAAACACTAAGGGCTGTTTAACAGTCTTCTGGCCACCAATCTAGTAGGAACTCCCTTATGGTGTGCCCAAGTAACAAGGATGATCATACAAAAGGAGTAAAATTATCGACTATAATTCCTCTGACAAATTGGCATCTTCAGGGGAACATAACAGGAGTTACCTGAATAACAAGGACAGCATAGCTCATACTCTTTCTTCCCTGCATGCATAGAAACAAGAAGGGTAAATTTGCAGCATCCCACATAAGATATCTCAAAGGGGGAGTGTAAGCTATTTCTTGGTTCTGCTCTTCAGATCCTTTTAGGGAGAGGAGAGTGAGGCTTTCTATCATGAAACAAGGTTGCATTGTTCACCAAAGGCACTTAAACTGTGCCAGCAAAAGCTTTGTGTTTCTTCAGAAGATTTTCACAGTAGAGCATTCCCAGAAAGATGTTAGGCAGAGATGAGGCATTGATGGTTTTTGTTTATATAGATTATCCCTTGATAAGGCTAGAATAATGTCACGTACACAGGACGGACTGTACTAGCAAGTTAAGGCAATTTTCCTGGGCTCCAGAAATTCTAGTAGGTACTTTGTCATCCTTCTGGAGAAGTACTAGGCTATTGATCTGACTTAGCACTCAGTAAATCAGGCTTCTCCTCCAACTCTGAAACTAACCTTGCTGAGTGATATTGGGCCAACTTCATTACTGTGTCTCTTTCCACCTCCCCCATGAAAATGGTTACCATGATACATCAATCTCTTCTAAAACGCTTTATGAAAAGTGCCATGTGAGAGATCAGTGATTACTAATGAATCCCTGAAAGTCAAAAAGCTCATAGAAAACATTTGCTGTTTCCAAGCAGGGCTTAACAATCATCTCTTTGAGCTCATATCCTTCTCTTTCCAGTGACAGAAATTCTCATCAAATCTTCAGGGCTGGCCAAGATGACAGACCTGATGACTTGCTACCTGTCCAGTATTGCTCCTGTTACCTCCTGCTAGTGCTCTACCCTATGTGGTTCCTTTTCCTATAAATTATATGCCTTCAGCAAACATAGTACTTCAATGGTACCTTTCTTCTAAGGAGTTAAAGGCACTTTACGAGTGCACTATCAGTTTCTCTAACACGGTAGTTAAATGGAAAGGATTAAGGGAGAAGCTTTCAGTGGTTAAGTGATGGACAGATGGCACGCCGGTTGAATTTACATGCCAGACATTGGGTTGGGTTGACATCTGTTTACAGAAGTTTGTAAGCCACGTGCAGGTTTCCTGGTGGATCGTACCCCCATCAAACCATGTTTGATTTCCATCAGGTGGCCTTCCAGGCCTTACTTCATATTCCTGGAGTTATGGGGAAATTATTGTGGACTGCATTCCATAAAGGATTTAGGATGTGTCTGCAACACAGATTGCAGCATAGTATGTGTAGTGATACTTGAGATAAATGGGACAATCTTGAAACTGCATATTGTACAACCGCGGTAGGGTTAGTTGGCAGTGCTTGTGATGAGGTTGCATCAGCTTTCTCAGATGTCCCAGATTTTAGAGCTAGCTCCAGGGTCTTTATCCTAAACAGCTATGTGCAGGGCAGATAAAACTGTAATTGGAATGACACAAATAAATGGAAAAATGTGAATGGGGAAAAAAAAGAAATAAGGGATTAGAATAGGTTTTGGGAGGAAGGACAATTATCTTTATAGGCCTGGAGATAAAAGGGAGATGAGATAACCAGTGATTAGCCAAAGGTTCTGTGTGTGAAACTAATCTACCTTTTTGATGAGACAGCTGCTTTTCCAGGGAAGGGAAATAGGATCTGTCCTGTCCATATGTGCCTCAGCTGATGATTGGGGTTTTTTTGCATGAGAAGCTATTTGCTAAGCTGGAGATGATGTAGTGAAGAAATTGTAAGATCTGTTAGGGAGCAGCCCAAAGAGATAAAAACGAGTACTGAAAAAGAGCAGGCATACACAGGAAGGGGAGTGTAGTGTTGGTGAGCAAACTTGGAGTTGTGTACTGGGGCATCACCATACATTTAAAAAAAAATTGATCTAAGCTGAGATGGGGAAGGACCCAGATTTATCAACTGATCATAATATGATATAAGTAATCAGAATCAGTGATTCAGCTTCCCTAGCAAAGACTGTGTAAGGCTCTAGTGAAACCCCATCTGAAGGACTGGTTGCAGTACTGGTCGGGGAGCATTTGTAGCACCTTTCTCATGAGAGGAAGCTAGAGGAGCTCAGCTCCTTGAGTATCACAGAATGAGGGCTGGCAGGGAATAAGGCTTATCACTCCAAACATTGTCAGCGACGTAAAGGAGACACTGATGTAAAAGGACAAGGTACAAGAGCAGATGATTATGAACCAACCATGTATCATTTTATGGCAGAAATAAGACTCCTAACTATTAAAGAAATGAGGCTCAGGAACAGCCTTGTAGTGATAGTTTAGGGATTAAAAAATGTTTTTAAATGGAGTTGATGTCTACCAGCAAAATTGAGATTAGCCCATAAAAACCTATTGATGGGATAATGCGCCGAAAATCCCCTGCTCCCATGCCATTTAACTGGCTCTCCCTGTCCAATTTCTGCAGCTGTTCAGAAATGCCCCTCTCTGAACACTTCTGTGTCTCTTTTCCAAAAGCATGGATTAAGAAATGGTACTCTCCTGCACTTAAGCTCTGAGTAAATAGCGTGAGAGCACACATGGGGAGAATACAAAATATTGCAGAGCTGGCCCTTTCCTTTAGAAGCGAATGGAAAAAGGTAGGCGTCACAGTCATCTTTTTAATGAAACAAGACTCTTCTAGGAAGCGTGGGATGTGGTTTCACCCCCCTTTTCACCTCCCTCCTTCCCTGTGAACTGAAATGGGTTCAATCTCGCACCTTCCTCTTCCCTAAATGAAGGGAAGCGCCTAAATGACAGACAGGATTGGGATTAGGACGCGCTCTGCTCATTGAAATGGTGAGAAGATGAATGGATGAAGATGCATGACCCAACAAGACAGAGGTGAGAGCTAAGTTAGAGGTGGGAAAACTGGAGGTATGGCCCAGTGCTTGGGGTGCTCACTTAGAGGCAGAATCCCAAGTTTCTCATCACAGTGTTTTGCCCGAGGCTTGTTCAAAATCTCCCTGGTAAAACTATCTAGTGATTGCTCAGTATGGCTTCAAGCCCAATCAGATTGAAAAGAGCTTGAATCCTGCTCTTTCTTCCTGACAGCGCGCTTTCTATAAATAAAAGATTGTGCAACACAACCCCTCCTAGGTGTATTTGGAAAGTATGAGCTGCTCTCGGACTCTTTCGAGATGTTTTTAAATCCCATTGTTAGGATATGATGGTGTATGTAAGTATTTAAAGAGATTTTCTGCAGCCCTGAGTGAGGCAATTAAATCCTAGAGGATTTCAGACATGCTGTTCTCTGTTTTTTTTTCATAGTCCAGCTCTGGGGTGCTCCCCACCAGGCAAGGTAATTGTTGTGAATTCCCTTCTGAGCCACTCAATCTCCATCAGCATTACAGCAGGAGCCTAATGGAAACTCTGGGATTTGTGGTGATGGAGGGGCATCACATACAGATACTGGTTCCTCTTACAACTTTTAAAGGAAACTGGCACCTTTTACAGGGAGCCAAACCGTGCCTGGACATGTTCAGATGCATTTAAGACTTTCAGAGGACTTGAGCCGAGAAACATTTAGGACAATCTCTGGCCTGCAATGCAGGACTCCACAGAAACACCTGAACTAGTAGTGAGGAAAATAGTCTGCAGAGCTGAAAGCATGATGGTATTGCTACACTGATGCAGACAAGAGTCGGGGCTGGTTGGCACCAACACAGCACTTTCTTCACACAGGCATATTATGCAGCAAACAGGCAGATCTCACACAGTGCTGTGCTGATAAACGTATGGGCCTGTTCACAGCTAAGTTAGACATTGTGATGCGGCACTGTGTTGAGCAGTTCTGTAAAGGCAATTGCAAATGATCAGATTAATCAGTTGGTGCCAATGACTCCATCAGTGTGGTACAGATTTTTCTGGAGATCTTCAGGTGCTTAAAGATGCCATTATGAGACCTCCAAAAGTCCACCAGTACCTGGCACCTGGTTTTGATGGATCAGTCAGCCAGGTACTATTGAAACTCTGCTAGATGACACTGTTTTAGAATTGAAATGGCATTTGGCTGCTTTGCTTGTACTTCTGTACGTAAAATGTTGGTAGAACTTGAGCACAGAATTGTGTAAGTTAATGGTTTGAGATGGTCAGGAAAAAGCAGATTATTCTATCGTCTTCCCTTTCTAAGCCTAGTATTATTGTGAATTTTCTTCTCTTAAAGTTTATTACAGGACTGTTGAACAGTGCTTGCTCTTGCAGCAGGTCATGAAACACAGATGATCGTATATGCTAGCATGATATATTCCTTTGAGCCTTGGGTACTCAGGGTAATTGCTGAACCCGCACCTTCCGCCGCCTGCACGGGCTGCGGGAGCTGTGCCGTGTCCCGCTGCCCCGCAACAACTGGCAGCAGCGGCAGATCCCAGGGCTGCCTTGTCTCTCAGCCCAAGACTCACGGGCGCGTTTCAGCGCTACCACGACCCGGCTGCCACGGCCTTACCTAACCCAGCCTGGGCCCTACTTGGCGGCGTACGGCTGTGCGTGGGGTGTGCGGGACGAGCCCCGCGGGACCGATTCGCTCGCGGGCGGGGAGGAGCCACCCGCCCCAAAGGGCGGACAGGAGGGCCCGGGGAGGCCGCGGTAGGCGAGGGGGCGGAGGAGGTCGGGGGACTCGGGACCGCGGCCGTGCCACGCGGGGCGCGGGTCACGCAGCAGCGCGCCCTCCCTCTGACAGGGGGAGCGACAGGAGGCGGGACCTCATTTGCATCTGCCCTGGGGTTGGCTGGGGCGCCTTGGGGCCACCGGGGCGGGGCGAGCGGAAGCGCGGGATTGGCTGCTGCGCGGGCCGCCGGCGCTGGGCGCGGCCGCCGTGTAAGCCGCAGGACGGCCCCGCCGCTCGCGCCTCAGTCGCTCGGCAGCGGCTGCTGCTGCGGGAGCTGGCTTCTCCCTAACGGTTCGCGCGCGGGCGGCGCTCTTCGCGCCGCTCTTCGCCCGGCGCTGACGATGCTGGACCGCGAGCGCGGCTGGAGCGTCTCGTTCGCCGGCTGCGGCTTCCTGGGCGTCTACCACATCGGCGCCGCCACCTGCCTGCAGGAGCGCGCCCCCCACGTCATCCGCGACGCCCGGCACATCTACGGCGCCTCCGCCGGGGCGCTCGCCGGCGCCGTGCTCGTCGGAGGCGGCTCTCTGGGTCAGCGGCTCCGCCCTTTGGCCCGGCGGCGGGGGGTCCGGCGGGCTGAGGGGAGCGGGGCGGCGGGCTGAGGTGACTGAGGCGAGGCGAGCCGCCGCGCGTCCCCCGTGCCCCGCAGCGGGCCTGCGGGAAGGGGCGGGTGTGGCGGGCCGGCTGCTGTTGCGGCCCCGGGGAGCGCCGCGGCCCCGGGGGGCGCTGCGGGCTGGCGGGGCGGGACTGGCTCTTTTTCTCTCTTTCTCCTGTTCTGCCCCCAAAGAGGAACGTGACCCCTTTTATGACAGTAAATCCGAGCGGGTTATGTGGCGCTGTAGGTGCCGGGCTGGCTTTTTTTTCTCTTCCCTTACCTCTCACCCCGTGCACATCTCGCCGCCGAGTAAAATGCACAAAAATGGTGTGTTTCCTTGAGGGTGGGGGAAGAGGCAGGTGGTAAAGTTAGCGTGTCTTCACCTTGGATGGACGTTTAGCAACCTCCCGGGCTCAAGGAACGGTCTTGACGATGCCTCATCCGATTTCAACACTTGTGTAGTCAAACGGTCGGAGTTTACTACCTCAGGGACAGGTATGTGTGTCCGTCTGAGGAGTTCCCGTGCCGCCGGGCCTCGGAGTTGCAAATACCGGGTTGGTGACCGCTGCGCTTACCTTTCTGCAAAGCGGAGGAATTAAAAATTGTTGGGTGAGCGGGAGCCAGCTGAATCCTAACACCCTTCAAAGCAAGCGGACTAACCCTGTCATCAGTTTGAAACAAAGTATTTGCACTTTATTGGGAGATAATGCATCTCTTCCCTAGTTACCTTTGCACGTGAAGTTTCAGTTAGCTTTAACTTGCTTCCTCTAAAGCTGCTCCTTTCTTGGGGTACTGCTAAGAGAGTTAAGGTCAGGGCTTAGGTTAGCTTTAATGTGCTTTTCCTCTTTAATCTGTGCACAGTGTATATTGGATAGGTCATTTAGGTATATGATTAGAAACAGTGGGTTGAATAAAATCACTGATTTTAATTGTGATTTAAGTAGTAGAGTTAATCTTGTTTGGTATTTGTACTGGATAAAAGATGTTAGTTTGTAACTAAATGTAGTCTCTTTTGTGAAACAAGCACTTATTTTCTAGCAGTGGGAGAAGTATACCTATTTAGGGCTCGTGAGAACCCAAATATACATTTATCTAGTGAATTAGACATGCTAGACGTTAAAGCAAGCTTGATAAAAGTAAAATACCAAGGTGTTTAGGATAGTGACTGGAATGCAGTTAAAAAAGTGTATGAAATATCTGGAAATCTAAAAATGGTTTTCCTTGTTTTGAATTTGGAGAGGGTTTGGGTTTTGCTTTTGAATTTCTGAGGGAACAATTCACTGACTAAAATGAACAGAAGTTCTCTGTATGTGCAAGAGAGTAAAGCTGAGAAATGCTTGTCCCTGCTGCTTAGCCATTGATCTCTATCACGTATGCTTAATTTCTTCAAAGCTTTAGCAATAAACTTGTGCTACTGAAACTTTTTCATTCAATTCTGCTGTAATGTCGTAACGTAACACACCTGAATTACTATGGGCCTAATATCAGCTTTTAAAACAAATCGTATTTATCTACAATAGCTATTTATTTTTAGAACGTATCCAATTTTAAGTCTTAAGTCATTGTAAATTATTTAAGAAGGAAGCTGCTTTAAATATTTGAAATGCTCTTAAGCACAAAAAATTGATATTGTTTACCTTAAAGTATACGTCATTAACAGTTTTTTAAATTTTTAGCATTTTAATAATTGAGACTTGCAGACTTTAAATTATTCCCTTGTCTTTCCCTTCTCATATGCCAACTGAGATATTTGCTTTTCTCCGACTAATAGAATAGCTAGTATGTGTGCGATCACTGCCCAAGTTATTGTATTTCATGGGCAAGTGTGTTTCTTCTGGAAACTTTAAAAAAAACAAAAAGCCATTTGGGAATGTTGGAAGACAATTCAAAACCAGCCACATTCTAAAATCTGTGAACCACTGTAAATTCATCAAACTAAGAAGGTATTCCCATGTTAGTCCTGTATCTTTTTAGCTGTTAATTTTTTGTGAGTTTGTGTGAAAGCAGAGGATTGTAAATAAGCGCTAAAGAAAAACTATGTGGTATAATTTGATATATTTCATTAGTTCATATTATACTCCTCCCTTGCATTGATACACTTTAATATGCAGTATTTATTATTTCTGCAGTTGTGGTTCTAAGTCCCACATGTTTTCACAGTGGCATTTCACTGTGGGAAGACAGAGCCAGACTCTTCTCAGAGGTGGGTAGTGGAAGGATGAGAGGCAGCAGACACAACCTGGAACATGGCAAATTCTGATTAGGTATAAGGAAAAGAAAATTACCGTGAGGCTGGAGCAGGTGCCCAGGGAGGTTGTGGGATCTCCATCCCTGGAGGTGTTCAAGACTTGACTGGATCCAGCCCTGAATTAGTATGCTTGTTGGTGCACATAAAACTGGAATGTGTATGTGTATATATATGAACAGGGGTTTTGACTAAAATTGATGTACATATTTCATCTCTTACAGGTTTGTAGCCGGATGTTTTAAATAAAGGGGTTTCTTTGTGCTTCATATTATCCGGTGGATAGGCAAACTGAGAGACTGTTTTGAATAAATGTAAACATTAGCCATTGAATTGGAAAAATAGTGTACTTTTCCAGACTGAGGAAGAAGTTTCCTTCATTGAATTTGGGGGAAGGTAGAGGGAGAAGCTTAGAGGTGACTGTTCTTTAGAGGTTGAAGTGCATTCCAGGCTATTCCAAACTGGAGCTGTTAAGGTGCACGTCTCTTGTTAGATCTTCCCCATGGATGTCTTGGAGATCTGGTATTTTGGTGGTGATGTGATCATCCATTCTAGTGGGGCACTAAAGAGAATAGATTTGGTGGGGACTGTAAATACAATGTCAGGTTTTACTCTGTGGGAAATGAATTAATAGTTATTTAACCATTAAAAATAGGAATATAGAAGTATAACTAGAAACAGTTCACCTTTAATAGGAACATTAATTCCTGTAGCTCCCTTGTGTTTAAAAAAAACCAAAACAGATGTACCAAGGTCTGCTTAAAATTCCAGTCTGACTTCAGTTCTAGCCCTCTGTCCCTTTCTGAGAAGATCCCATTTTGGAATACACCAGCCTAAGAGGTAACTGTATTTTAGTCCTGTTGAGGAAGGAAGGGAGAAGGAAAGAAGCTGGAATACTTTGAAGTCTGTTGAATTAATAATGAACAGTTTTTTAAATTTTCAGTACTTTAATACCACATACTCTTAGTTAGACACAACATATTGGGTTTTTTTTGCTTAGGAACTCTTCTCGTATTTAAAATAGGTTACAATAAATGAAACATGTAAACTTGATTTTTTTTTTTCTTATTTTTTCCCTATAGACTACCTCAAATGTAGAAATTCTTGTATGTGGAAGAGATGGGTAAACTGTGAAATCAAATTTCATTTGATGGGTAGTTCTTTTTGAAAGAAAGTGGAAATGAGAGGAGTTCAGATCTAAACTGTCAGAGGTCATCAGTTTTGCAGCCCTTTAATGGGGTATGTAAAGTGAGCTGATAGTTGTCTGACATTTTTTACGGTGAGAGGTAAATAGTCACAACGCAAGGTTAGTAGAGGGCACTGGTTTACTTTATTTTTTCTGCAGAAGCAGGCTTGCAGTGCAAATGAATGAAGATGTTACCATGCTTCAAACTTAAGTAATAGCTTGAGCTTCAATTTGACAGGATGCTAGCTAGAAAAACAGGGTCAAGACCTGGCAGAGAAGTGAGAGCGTGTGTATTTGTTTGCTCATGTGTCCATGCACCCAGTGCTCTTGGTCTGCTTTTTAGAACAAGCAATTTACTTGCTTAGTGCATAAGGTTTCAAAGATGTACTTATTTTGCAAAAGGAAATTAATGTATGCACTAAGACTGCTGTTCCTTGTTCTTGTAGTTCAGTATCTCAGACTCCTGCAACGTGCCTGATTTCTCTCTTTAGAAAGTTTAGAACATTTAACATTGTTAAATTAGTTTATTAAAAAAAAAAAGGAGGTGGTAATTTATATCTGAGTGTATGAAAAACAGAACTGCTAAAACTGTCTACATAACTACTTTTGGAAATAACGTCTTCACTTGCCAGAATGTGACTTGTGCCATGTTTTAATTGCATGTAAAATGTGTTTTACTAACATAAGCATATATTTGACCATGAACAGTGAGCTGTATCTAAATTGTTTGCTGTCTTCTGGGGTGGGAGGTGGGGTCAGGCTACTGGTATCAGTGGATTGATTGATGGACCAAGGCTTCACTCTGCAAGGGCGGAATGAAAAAAATTGTGATGGTAAAAATGGAGTATGTCTGATACCTCAGATTTTTTTAGGGATAGTCTTTTGAACATAGACTCTTGGTTTACTGTGTTAAGAATGAGAAAGGTTTAGGTATTGCTATTTGAGGGGGGGGAAATAATGTTGTAGAAAGATAATATTTTTGGAAATTAATCTTATCTCAGAGGCTTAAGCAGAGTTGTTTCCAGTGCAGCGCTCACATTTAACTTGGTAAGTTGAATCCTATCTATTCTAGAAAGAGTCTATGTAAGTTAAAATATGCAAGTCCTGAAAATATTTTTAGATGACCTTGTAGCATATCACTCAGGTTAATAACCTGTTACTTTGACCTTCCTCCCCACCCCCTTTCCTCTTCCAAGTTGACGAGCTTATCAGGCAATTCCTTCAAAGTATGCCCTGGAGAAACATGACATTAAAAATTCAAACAAAACATTGCAGGTGGATGAGCTGCTGTTCTTACTATGACTAGGTGTGTGGTTGTTAAAATGCTTTTAGTGTTCTTCAGGAACAGTCGTGTCTTCTGTAGTGGTTTGATCTAGTTCCCAAATGCTGATTTAACTGGAGAAAAAATTCTTACATGTCTGTTACATATTGGTAAAAATGCACCTATTTAGGTGGAAAGCTGTGTGAGAGGTGTTAACAGATCTCCTCCACATTCCTTACCCACTGCTTTAAAAACTTCCCTCCTGACGTTCCTTACCATAAGTTCACATTTAATATCTCCTTTACTGTGTTTACATATAAATTAAGATAAATGGTGCCCTGAAACCTTAAGTTTGGTTGAAGTCCAACAAGTGTTACTAGCTGTGATGAACCCAGGCGCTCTGCTTCTTCAGCAGATGTACTGTGGACCTTAAATCTGTGCATCATACACCGTAGGTTTTTATGGATGTTGCATATGGAATATGTCCGTGCATACATGCTTACGGAAGGTCACTCATCTTTGTTTTTTCTTAAAGAATGTGTTTCTGGAATGAATAATTCCTAACTGAAGCATCTTATATGGGTATTTTACACCTACAGTCTACATATAAATAACATATAAGTAACTTAGTGGCTGGGTCTTCACCAGGAGTTCTATTTGTAAGTGTCAAGTGACTTTTTTTTTTTTCCCCTCAGAAAACTCCTAAACTCTGTTAAACACTACCGGACAGTTATTTTATCTGTTTAAAAGCTATTGAATTTTCATGCTAGCAATCGGAGAGAGAAGTTGGAGCTCTAGACGTGCTTTATTACTGGAAGTGTGTTTTTTTGATTTTTTTGACATATCTTCTGTGCTTAAATTAAACGCATTTTATTTTCAGCTCAAGCTTGTGCAGATGTTCTGGCGTTAGCCAAAGAAGCTAGAAAGCGAAATCTTGGTCCTCTTCATCCTTCCTTTAATGTGATAAAGATAATAAGAGACGGACTGATGAGAAATCTTCCAGAAAACACTCACCAGTTGTCATCGGGCAGACTGTGTATTTCACTAACCAGAGTATCAGATGGTAAAAATACATTGATATCTAATTTTAACTCTAAAGAAGAAGTTGTCCAGGTATGTTTATTTTTGGTGACTTTTAAAAGTTTCTGTAATCTTAAGTCCATTTAACGTCATCCATTGGATTTCTGTTCTAAACATTTTAGGATATTGTGACTTTGACAGTGTTTTAAGGATTAATTCAAGCTTCATTACACTAAATTCACTTAATAGTTTTCCCAGTCAATGTATCTGCAAACTGTTCCAGTGAGTAGGTGCAAGGGATCAATCTTAAAAAAGATACACTGCACTTTGAAGGCATTTATCTAATGAAACTGTATCCTTCATGTATAAGAATTTTTTTAAGGTCATTCTTATAAAAGCAATTATTAAGAAACAGTCAAAAATAGCTTTTAAAAATTCTTAATATCAGTTATAAAGCTAGTTTAATATGATCCCAGAATGTTGATATTTGTGTCCCCAGTTAGTTATTTGGGTTATTCAGAAAATGTACAGCTTGAGTGAATGAATGATCATAAACTTGTCCTTGCTAATTAGCATTTCTAGAAATGGTCTTTTAGTGAGTCTTATAATTTTTTTTAGATGGAGTGTGGTTACATTCTAAAAAAGAAATGCGGAATACCCTCATCATGTTTAAAATAACGCTTGATAATAGCCTTCCCCCCCTTCTTTTTATTCAAGTGTACTTGCTGGGGTTTTTTTTTGTTGCTTGCTTGGTTGTTCTTGCTGACATCTAAAGAGATAAAGATAAATGATAATTTCAATAATAGAACAGTTACCATTTAATTTATATGGTCTCATTTTCCTACAGGCTTTAATCTGTAGTGCATTTGTCCCTATTTATTGTGGCCTAATTCCACCGTCATTTAGAGGTGTGGTAAGTCTCTATTGTTAAGATCTAAAAATAGTTCTAGCTATTCTGAAAATACTAAGATTTTTTTTTAGTTATGCTACTGTAAAATAAATACCTTCATCATAGCTTCTAGTACTGTAGCTGTATGTTGCAACTTTTCAAACAAGCAAGAAAACACTAAATGTGTGGAAGATCTGTTATGTATATTTCTTTTCTACCCTGCAAAACACACACATGCTTGCGCGCTCTCTCTTAAATTTCTTGCTTGCTGATGCAGTAATTAAACAAGGGTATTCTAAGCTAGCAAGTGTTTAACTTAAGGATAAATATTTATTGAAGAAAGTGATGCTCATTCACCCGCACAAATTTTCAGGAAGAGTCACTTATACATGTTTATTTAAAAAACAAATAATCTTGTAAGGTAGTTTATCGTTAATCTTTGTGTTCTTGCTGTAGGTAGATCTGCCTTAAAACTGGATTAAAGTTCCCTGTTCAGGGCAACTTATAAACAAAGCTTTGTAATGTCTTCTGTTATTTGTATTCAGTGTAAGAAAGGTTGCTTTTTAAAGGTAGAGTGTCAGTATACTAGTCTGTTCTAGTCACAGGAACTGTTGATTATAAAACCTCTTAATACTTCATGGCTATACTGGCTTTTCTAAAATCCCCCGTTAAAGGGGAAACAACTGCAGAAAAGTTAAGTATAGTTTGTTGTAGGTGTTTTGATTAACAGGTCTGGAAGCAGGCATGCATTTCGAATCACGGCAGTGACATTCATGGCTTTTTGTTATAGTGTATTAACTTGCATGTGCTTTCCTTCCAACTTTGGTGCTCCTTACACAAGGAGAGGGGAAGAATATTGAAAGAAAACTCAAACCATCTGTAACAGTGGTTGATTACAGACTGTTCTCAAGGCAATTTGGAAGTGCTAAAAGTGCTAAAAGGTCAAGGATAGACATGAAATGTATTTTCTTCTTCATGCTGAAATTTAAGCAAAAGTGATTAGAACTGTATAGGGATTTTTCTTTATCTGTACTTCTAAACCTTGTATGTCTCCTTAAACTATTCCAGATTAAAGGTGTTATGAAAACAGGACGTTGGACTGAATCCAAGGTTTAGGTAGATCCAGGCTAATCTGGCTATTCAGTTCTTGTCACCAGACAACAATGTTATTTTAAAAGGCTTAGTTCAGAGTACAAAAACATGCAAGTGATGCTTTATTTGGTTCTATTTTGAGGGAAGGGGAAGGAAGGAATCATTGTGTCCTTTTGATCTTTGCAATTATTTTGACAGGATTTTAATGCTTAGGAGGCATTTTTGATGTAACTTGGTAAGAATACCACAGTTGCATATGCTTGGCATGACTCCTGTAGGTCTTAAACACAGTAGAATGTCAAGTATGTAAACTTGGTAGCAACTTGATGTTTACTGGCTTGGTGCTTCATGCATGTATACTTTAAAACAAAGACTTAAGGATAACTTTCAGCAAGTATATCTAACTGCCAGTTGTGAATCTTTTGGGTATGGTGGGTTTTGTTTGTTTTTTTTTACCCCTTTCAAAAACAGCAATGGTTTTAGATTAAAAAATTACTAGGGGGAACAGATAGGCAGAAACTGCAAATAATTAAAACCATTTACCTCTATAGAACAGTGACTCGGATGCATACTTCCACCTTTTAGTAATTTCATGAGAAGGCTGCATGCTATGGCTCCTTCTTTGCCAAACCTGTTGTATTGTACTTGATACTTCCGCAAAGGACTTGGTGATTGCATGGGTACTTTAGTGACTGCATTATACACCTATAGGAAGTCTTGCATCCGAGAAAGCTGACAGGTAGAAACAGGCTGCTCTAGAAGAGTATGTTGGATAAATTGCTCTGAGCTGTCCTTTTCCTGATTCCTAATTTGTTTCTCAGAATGGGCAGGGAGTGAGTATCAAGGCAGATGAAATTGGTAATCCAAGTTATTCCTGCTCAAATCACCTGCTCTGTTACATTTACATTTTACAAGGACCTACAGGTTATGTCTGTTGCCTAGTTAGGAAGAAGGAGAATGCAGCCACTAAACCAGCTAAGCTGGTGGTCTTTTGCCCCTGTCAGAACAAACTAGCTACAGTTGGCCCCACTGGAAAGATGGCTGTTGTGAGAGAGTTGAGGAGTTGTCTTTAGCCATAGCTGCTGCACTATAGATTGGTTAACCCAATACAGAACTCTTCAGTTCTTGGATCTTAAAATGTCTGAGATGGTGATGCACTAAAACTACAGAAATGGGCAATTCAATGCAAAGGAGACAAAAGCATAACCTGGAACAGCTTCTAAACTTGCACTCAAAGCAGAATATATATCCATGACTGTTGACAAGGTTTCTGAAGCATTGTCCATTTTTACTTGCAGTTTCTTTATGTCCAAATATTTTTGATGCTTTTATATCAAATTCTAACTACTAAGAGTAATTTCAAGTTACTGCTATTCTAACTAAATGGTTTAGTATCACAGAACTTGAGCTTTGAATCATAGAGTTATTCTTTTACTCGTATTCTTTCTAAAGAAGTACCTTGGTAGCTCTTTGGTTGATGCTCTCCTTTGAGGAAGAGGAGGCCGCTGTACTACTCTGTTTCTGGATGTTCTGTAGGATTATGATCTTTAAAATGGACTTGCTCTTTCTTAAACATACAGAAACATCCCAAATAGAATACTCTTAGGCTGTCTATGGAACTACAGGTAGGAATGTTTTTTAGCTAGCATTAGGGAACAAAGCACGCTACTCAAAATGTTTAGTCCGGGAGCATAGGCAGAGACTGTTCTGTTACAGTCTTAAATGCTATTTAATTCTTGCATGGGAAGTCTGCTAGTTAGAAATTTTCAGCCTTTGAGACTTCTTATTTCTGTTAATTTTTGTAGCGCTATGTGGATGGAGGAATCAGTGACAACTTACCTCACTACGAATCTAAGAATACCATCACAGTTTCGCCTTTTGCCGGGGAGTGTGATATCTGTCCAAAGGGGAATTCTGCCAACTTCCATGAAATGAATGTGACCAACACCAGCATTCAGCTCAGTTTAGGGAACCTTTATCGTTTAACACAAGCGCTCTTTCCACCAGAACCTAAGGTAAGTCTCTGCCTTCATGTAGTTACTAAAACATCTTTCCATATAAAAGTTTTGCTTTTGCAGAAAGCTACAGTAATCTTAGCATTCATCTAGTTATGTAGAGTTTTCTGGTGACATTTCTCTTCTTGTTTCTATTTTTTTCATAGTTTGTCTTAATTCACCTTATTTTTAGTCTCTTTCAGAATAAAAATGCATGTCCTGCTATTGGCTTTCAGTATTTATTTGGGAATTAGCACAGGATTCTATCATAAAATCAACATTGGTAAATTAATAACTGTCAGTTTGTAGTCCTTTCATGTTTACTTGTTAACCAGGTGCTTCAGAACTTAGAAGAAGTTCTAAAGCTTCCTGGTTTTGTAATGTTCTCAATTAACACTTCATGCAGGCAAGTTGCCTTGAAACTTTGCTAAGCGCTGTTAATTGAAGATTTGATGAGGGAAATGCTCTTGAATTGCCATTGTGGAAGCTGAAAAAATGAAAACAGACTTTGCCAGTTGGCTTGGGATATACTACAGAGGGGAAGAAATGTTCCTGACTGGTATAGATATATTTTTTTAATTGAGGGCTTTTTGACCACTTGAAGAAAAATGTTAAATTCTACTTATGTAGGCTTTAATTTTTTTTATTTTTTTTTTTTTTTTTGTCTAGGACTACTGTGTAGGTGAGCTGGTGTTGCATCTGGTGAAAGATGTTTTCATATGGAAGACTAAGTCTGAGTTTGAGCATAAGAATTGCACAGCTGACTTTTCATAGTTTTGGGAAGTGGGAAGCACTGGGAGGGAAGGAGGGGAATTGGCGTACTCCAAGCCACCCTGTTTCATTATTGCTTGCATCTGCTGAAAGGCTAGTCAAAGAAACAAAAGGGGAGGAAACTCTTGCAAATTGTTAGAATGCTGTCATTTTATGTGAATAATTCAGTGCATCTGTAATAGTTGAAAGATAAGTTCATATACGCATGATTATGTATGCATTGTCACAGTAGATATATTAACCCAGATCTGTTGAATTATAGCCATTGTTAATGTAGATTTTTCTTACAAGAATGGAGGGTGGATGGAAGTGGCTTTTCATCCTGCAAACTGTTGACCTTAAGTTGAATCTCCGTTTATTTGTCTGACTCACTTACCCTGTCCTTGCAGGTACTAGGAGAGATCTGTGAGCAAGGATATTCAGATGCCCTTAAATTCTTGAAAGAGAATGGTATGTTACACTTGTGGATAATTATAGATGATGTTGTCTTAACCTGAGTTAAAAAAAAAAAGGGGGGGGGGGTGAGGGGGTTGTATGTAGCTAAGGAGGGACTAGGTCTTTGAGGTTTTTGAAGGGATCGTGGTTAAGTTTAGTTCTCATAGAAATCACATCGTTGTAGTAACTATTCACCTGAGATAAGTTGTGCTGCCACACAGAAATTGAACTTTCAGATTTTTGTCACATTTGTGTGAAGTGAATGTTAAGGTATTGTTAAGTGAAATTACCAAAGAATTCCAATTCTAGGGAAATCATATTATTAGGATAGGAATAGGCTATTGTTTCCTACTCCTGTGAAACCTGTATCTTCTTATCACCACCTCTCTGCTATCATCCAGGTGAATTTCTATGTAAAGCCTTATAGTCTAGAACTGGGAGCTGGCTAACAACAATATAAACTCAGTCACAGACAAATCCTCAGACTGTATCATAAAAGACTTTAGAAGAAGATTACTTGTAATGTAGCAGTTGTTGGGACCCAGATAAGTTTAGGAAGAAGAATTGAAAGTTGCTCTGCTCTACCGCTAGAATTCTAGTAACATATTTTATATTAATAAATGTTATTGCTATGCACACTTTGAGACAAACAAGTTAAAGACAGTAACTTGATATTAGCATGAAGTTAACCATGTGTTAACTATGCCTTGCCCCTGTAGTCTTTGGATGAAGAAGCGAATTGGTACTGGATTGGATTAGAGGAATGGAAACTGAAATGTGATGTTTGCACTGTTACAGATAGTACCAGCTGCAGTATTGTAATGCAGTCATAGATTGATGTGCTCACTGTTTATACTCTGTTATAACTAAACATTAAATATTCAAGTTTTCTTGGAACAATTTTCTTCAGTGTTAAAGAACGTCACGGTTCTGCTTAAGAGTTTGTTTTTCTAGTAATATTATTAAATATTTAATGAGAGAGTCCTGCTTTATACCTTTTACCAGGTGATTAAAAGCACAAGCTATACAAAGAGCCTGTAATTTGTGGTTGTCTGTGCTAAGATGGGTTCCATTGTTGCACTGCACCCACAAGTTTCATAGAATCATATTTGGGTTGGAAAAGACCTTAAAGATCATCTAGTCCCAACCCCCCTGCCATGGGCAGGGCCACCTTCCACTAGACCAGGTTGCTCAAAGCCCCGTCCAACCCGGCCCTGAACACTTCCAGGGTTGGGGCATCCACAGCTTCTCTGGGCAGCCTGTTCCAGTGCCTCACCACCCTCATGGTGAAGAATTTCTTCCAAATACCTAAATCTACCCTCTTTTAGCTTAAAGCCATTACCCCTTGTCACTACATGCCCTTGTAAAAAGTCCCTCTCCAGCTTTCTTGTAGGGTAGGCCCCCTTCAGGTACTGAAGTACCTGAAGTTTCCTGTGTGTGTTTCCATCTGACACTAATATCTGAGATTCCTTGCAGCTCTTCCTTGGCGTCTTTTCCTCATGTCCTCTGTGTATTGCACTATTGTTCTTTTCACACTACTGATCCTGTGATCACCTTTGTTCTTATTCTGTCACAGGTTTGTCTTGCTTCAAGCTTAATCAGTGATAATTATAACCTTTCTGAACGCATTCATTATGCATCTCCTTTCTTGTTATTTCAACTGTAGGAGTTATTTTTTTTCCCCCCATCTGTAACACTTCAGATAACTTTTTTGGTAAATTCACTGCATATTCTTTTGACAGAGACAAAAGTGTCCTGAAAGACACTGCATAGTCTTTTAGGAGTAATTGTAAGCAGGATACAGATTCTGTTGTGTGTAGGTATGGATCCTAGTCAAATTTGGTAGTCTTCATATATGAATAACTTTGTAACGATTTTCTGGAAACGAGTATAAATACTCTTCTCGTATTTTCACTTTGTGCTCATTATCTAGTGCTTGTTTCTAACGTAATTATCAGTGCTATTTCTTAATTGGCACCTGTTTTGCAAGGCAACCAATGTTGATTCAGATCTGTACTTTGGATATATCTTAAAACAATATTGTACCCTACTCGCTTTCCTTCTCCACCCTGTTGTGGCAATGCCTCAAAGTACTCATGTGATACATGCCATGTTAAATTTTCCAAATGTGTGATGTGTTTTAGGTGTTTTCTTTCAAATAAATATTAAATCAGTTTTCCTCCTCTCCTTTAAATAATTTGCTTTCTTGCTGGAAAACAACTTTGGTAAATGACTGAATGTTTCCACTCCAGTTTCAGTTAATTGTTCACTTTTTCCTTTTCTTTAGAACCTGTTTTAAAGTAAGACCTAAACCTGCAAAAGAGTATTCATCACTGTGATTAAACATTTGTGGGATTATAAGAGCAAGTGTATTTGACGTTGGGTAGATAATGTTCCCTCAGGATAGGCCTTTGTACAGATACACAGACTACAGGTACTGCACAGGTACTCTGAAGACCCATGGATCAAGCCTAAGTGGAAGCTCTTGACTCTTTCAGGTATTCTGAATGACTCAATTTATATCCACTTGTCCTTCACACAAAGAAATCCTCATGAGGCTGCACAACACATTGACCATATGAAGAAAAAAATATTGACAGAAAATAACAGAGTAGAAACTTTGAAAGTGGAAGTACTTAATGACCAGCTGAAGCAAAATCCGTGGCCTTTGGAGAAGAGCATATTTGAGAGTCTACCTCCTAGACTTCGTAAAGGTACATGCTTCAGACTGTTTCCTGTAACTTTGAATGGCAAACTTTGATTTATTTTTTTCCCCTGCTTACTCTTATACTTTGCATAAGGTGCTTTTTATTTAATCTTATAACTGCCTGTAATATTAGAGAGACTAGCTCAACCCAAAAAAGTTCCTTAAATACTTACTAAATGTGAACGTGTACGTTTTGATTTAGCTACAGAAATAACATTGAAGCAGGAGGAAGGAGCTACTTTCAACACCACGGAGTCGTGAATTGAATTCTCATTTGGTTTTGGATAAACTTTGTATATGCCCAGTATTTTTGTAAGCATATATTTCACACCGAAGTTGAACCTCAAATCCAAACGCTGGATATCCCCATCTTATTTTTAAAACAGACTTCTGTAGATTTCTAGTTCTCTGGCTTTCCTGTCTTTTTAATAAGCTGTTAATAGACCAAAACCACTTCTGATATTTCTTTATAACTTTTACCTAGGGGTTTTCTGTGCATGCTGGTTGGTATTTTCAAGATCTGAAATTTGTGATCCCAGTGGCCTAGGAGAACAAAGTTTGAAGTGTGATATTTCTTACAACTATATGTAACAACTGGTATATGCAGAACTCTAGAATTTAAACAAACTCCTTAGAGTTACAGAGTGTCTAACAAGACAGGAATGCTACCTAAAATACATAAGTATTTTTGGAGAGGTGAACTTTACATCCTCTTATTATAAATTAATTCTTAGACTTATTGCTTAAGTTCTGGGTAATGCCTTTTGTCTCTGTGGTATGAGTCTGTGTTTCCCATATTTTAAAAAAACATAGAGAAGGTTTATGGTAAGAGTGCCTTGAGATTAATTCTTTAATTTTCTATCTGAGCCTTATTCAGTAACACTTGATAATGTTGACTGAAGATTACCAACTTTGAACAAATTATTTAAACAGTTTTCGAATAGTCTAACATCTCTTTCAAAAATAATTATTCTTAAGCACTGCAGGAAGCTTGTAAAGAACAGAATGGATTCTATGCTCAGTTCTCTAAACTGTTCCCAATGCGAGTGATATCCTATCTGATGCTACCGTATACACTACCAGTGGAGTCCGCTTACTCTGTTGCTTTACGGTAAGGAACTTTTAATGAACCATTTTAGAATTATTATACTTTTGGAAATTTACTCACTGAGAGCTTATTCAGTGTTGTAGGCATTCTAGTACTCTAGAATTCAAGTGGTAACTGTCCGAAGACCAATATTTCTACCTACATAATGCATCCTCCTAAAGCCTTTATAGTCTAAGGCTAGATAAATAAACATACTAAGAAGATTCCTAAACAATTTATTCTTACTACTAGTAGCTGTCTTGTAATTGCTCGAAAGAAGCACTCTTAACTGTGTTTTCCAGGAGTACATTCTTTATTACTATTACTGTATTCTGCAGTGGTATTTGAACTCTATCCAGATAGTCCTTGTGCTTTAGGTTCTTTCTGAGTCAGGAGTGAAATCCAGAGTTTATTCACCATATAAATTTTCTTACCAGGTTTGTTTAGGTTGACTGAAAGTTGTGCTTTTGAAACAGGTCTTAATTTTGTAAGTTTTTCAATTCCTGTAAAGGAGAAATTGTGCTAAAAGAATGCACTATGAACCCTAAGCTTTGTGCTTGCTTAAGAGAATTCCAGTCCTTGAGCAGCAGATGTCATTACTGTCTTTAGAAAATACTTGAAAAATCAAATGTTCGGTAAATGGAACTACATAGAACTTCAGTAAGATATTTTGTTACTTAATTTGGCACTTCTGTGCCATTTTTTGGTGGATGGGGAGGAAGCAAGTTTCAAGAGAATTTTTGTGGGGGCTTTTCCCCCTTGTCCCCCTCTGGTTTAACTGGCTTCTGTTAAGAGCAACATAAGGAAAAAAATACATTTGTGACATTGTTCTGTTTCTGCCTTCTATTTGTTCTTCCATTGTGCTTTTCTTTTGTTCTTCCTTCCTCTTCCGCCTAAGTTGAAACTGACCAGAAAGCTCCTACCACACAGAAAGAGGTCTTGGAGACAGGAGTGTTTTGCAGGCTTCCTAAATGTTGGTCACAGGGTGTGGAACACACATACTGGTCAGCCACTCAGCATAGATCAGAGATGCAGTGGTCTGTGCTGCCCTTTTTCTTAGCTTGTAGAAAAGAGATGAGTGGGCTAGATGGGAATTCAGGGAAGTTGGGAAGAACTGGAGACTTTGGTGGGGGAGTTAACTTGGGGAGAATGAAAGCTGTGTTACTGTGTTGAATGTTGGACATAGTATGTAAAAAATATAACACGAATTGGATCTACTGCTTAGAAAACAATTGTATTTTGGTTTTGATTGTAGGTTAGTAAACTGGTTTCCTGACATGCCTGCTGATGTTCGATGGATGCAAGAACAGCTGTGTCAGATTGCTGGTACAGTTTATTCCCAAGCTAAAAGCAAGCTGTTCTGTACATCCAGGTAAAGTGGAGTGCTGCTGCATGCAAATGATGCATTTTTAGAAATTCTCTTTCTTCTGTCAGAGCTCCCAGTACTAATAAGTTTCTCTCTTAAAACAGGATTTAATAATTTTCTCAAAGGTAATACAAAACAGTTCTCACTGCTTCTAATCCATAGTATTGCTTCTTAAGTATATTTTCTGGTGCTTCTTGTTTATCAATGACTACTACATGCTGTAGATGAAGAGGTGTTGCCTGTTGGTAGGCTTATGCTTTTTGGGGAGAGGGGTGGGTTATGGAGCAGGCATTGGACTGAGAACAGAAATCTTGTTTCTTCTCTGCTCCACAGTAGCTGGAGCAATCAGGAAGAACAGAGGAGGAAAAAATTATATTCAGCTTAGATTTTCCTGCTAAAAACATGGACTTGTTGCTGGAACAGAGAGTTGCACAGCCATGTGAGAGTTAGTGCCGTAAGTAGAGAAACATAGGCTCTCTCTGAGGTCCAAATGCTTATAAATATGAAGTCTCCTAAGATTTTGATCTGAAAAAGCATAAATCCAGACTTCAGCAGAGTAGGTCATATGTATTTTATTGTAATTTTTCTGATGATTGTCTCAACTCCCAGAGTTTCTGGGTAGGAGGTAGAAGAAGGGGGAGACAATTTAGCCCAAAAAGGTATTAGGAGTGAACAGAATTCTTAAACACTTCATAAAAGCTTCCAAGAGATGGCTGTAGCACTGGAGACTCCTAACTGCAGCAGTTATTTTAATTAAAGCATTGCCATGTTTTATATACAGCACGTTTTTAAATTAAAATGAAAAATACCCTTTTATTTGAGCCAAGAGTTCTTGAGCTTTTGTCTTCCTGGTTTTAGTAATAAAGTTAGATAAGGAGGAAGATCAAAGATGCTCTTTTTTGCCCTGGCAATGCTATACACTGACCCATCAGAAATGCAGGTTTGATATGTCTGAGAAGAACTGCTTAATCCTACTTCCTTATCAGAAGCTTTGCCAGGTTCTGGATTGGCATTGTGAAAGATCTGATTCATATGCTTCATCCCTCGGAAGTACAGAGTAGTCAAACTTACTGTTAAAGGTTCTAGCTTAATGAAAGACTTAATGAGGTTGAAGCTTGGATTTCCACCCCCCTTTGGAAGTATTAAATGGTGGCTTTAATAGTAGGCTGTAAATATACTTTCTTTTTACAATATGCAGTTTTATCCAGAATTCAGAAGCATTTAATACCTGTATACAAATAGCCTCTATTCTCCCTTTCTGAAATCAGTTAAAGCCTTTTCTTGTATAACACTAGTTGGCTTTTGAGGCCATCGCTGTGAGCAGAAATGTAGTTCTTGGTATATATTTGCTATCATCCTACTGTCATCTCTTCAGTTATTTGATACCACATGTAATCCAGTGTCCTTCTTTCCTTCTTTTCTCAATGACATTTCTGACTCCTTTCCACAATAAATTTGGGTATAGTGATCTTCCTGCTTTTACCCTTATTTAGCAGCTTCTTGATGATGCTCATATTCCAGTCTTACCAATCATGAGACTCTTCATCTGAAATGGGCATTTGGAAGGCACAATATCACAAGACTGTCTCAGATCTGACTTCTCAGAGGGGTTATTTGGTCATTGAGTCATGATTAACCAGAAACATTGTTTCTCTTCCTTCCTGTGCTTCTCTTCTCTTCCTGTGGCCATAAACCAGAACATGGTGGTCATGTGGCTTTTGCTGTATGCTTTTATGGTGTCTTCAAGGTGATCAGCTCCCGCTGAACTGTCTACACTGTCAAACTTCTAAGTTTTCTGAAGCCTTCCTTTAAGTGGATTCCCTCTTCAGGTAGTTAGGTCCCAAGGCTCTTTGTGTAGAACCCTGCATTGTATTCTACAGGTGACTCTTTGTGGGCTTGTACTTTGTTTCAGCATCCACCAAGAATTTACTGCTGCTTTTGCAGGAAGTAGTCCCCCCACACCTTTTTACGCTTTTCCTCTTACATCATCAGATCTAGCTTCTGTTCTGGAATCAAACTTAAATCTCAAGAAAACTTGCGCTGTTCACAGTTTGAAAATCCTTTTAGGAAACTTAACCTGGTGGATGGTATCTTCTATTGCACCTAAACTTCGGGTATGGAAACTGGTGTTGAAGTGTGTGTATGGTGAGTTAGGTTTTTTGTGTGTGAGAGGGGCGTTGCTGGTTGGTTTGGGTTTTTTCCCTAAAACACTGCAAGAGAGGAGAGGGAACTTTAAAGAAAAAACTGTGTATTTTTGGTGACAGCTTCAGTTTCCTGTTTCTCAAATGGGAAAAGACTAACCTGGTGATTCAGGTGCTGGTTTAGAGTGTAGGAAAGTTCTGTTCCAGCTGTTCAGGTTGGTGATAATTAGTTGGTTGTGAAGTGGAATGCAGAGATGGCATTTGGGAAGTTGATATTTGCTACTCAACTTGTAAACGTTGAGACTATTCTTGTTAATGTTCAGTTAGTGTTGTGATTGGTAAATCTGCAAATATTCCAAGTGGATAGCTGGGGTGAGATCAGGACTATTTAAGAAGTAATGTACAAACTGGGTCTACTCTTCTAAGCTCATCAGAACAATGTGACTTTTAGTGTAACTATTTTTTACCTACTTCTGAGGACAACACATAATGGCAGAGTGCCCTTCCTTTAGAGATGATAATTTCAAGACCCTTTTCTTGTTGTTCCGTATCCTAACTCACTAAATGCATTTAGAATTAACTGTTTTCCTCTAGTGTTCTTCCTTACACGAAGATTCCCTGTCAGACATCTGAACAGTAATAGAAATGTCATTGAAACACTAATAATCTTTTACTTTTTTCTTTTTTAAACAGGAAAGACAATTATGCATCACTAAGAAAATGTCAAACTGTCCCATCTACTATGGAATTTCATTCTTCATACTGCCACCTTAAAATGCCTCACTCTTCTGCAGACCTTGAAACCTGGCTCTGGGAATCTTCATGCTTCATGCACTCAGCTATGAAAAACGCTTCTGCTAACATGCAGGAGCATTCAGACTTAAACTCCTATCCTAATTTTCTTCCAAATTCTGATGAGTCTGGGTTGGAAATAGATTTTGACTCTTCCTCAGAGACAAGTTTCCAAACTGCTCCAGAGTATTAATTTGGAAGTAGATTCCACAGTTCCCAAAATTCCAATTTGGCAGAGAAATTTAAATCCTAAAGGACTAAAGATCGCTTTGTTTATTGCCAATAAGTCTTGGAAAATTATTTGTTTACAGCTTCCTGACAAATGTTTTAAGGATTATAAAAACAGTGGCTGCTATACTAAGTAACAGACTACAATTCTGTTGAAGCACCAGCTTAATCAGCTGTAGTAAGACTTGTAGTAAACAGTGTCTCTCTGGAAATAAATTTTTAAAAAATCTACTTTCAGCATAAAAATGTAAATTCTGTAAACAGATTGTTAGACAAACAAGCATTGATAACAAAAGCTTTTAAAAATATAATTCTTAACAATATCGTGTGTTAGGATTACTTTTATAGCACTTAAATGAAATTGGACTTTTACTTCCTGAAGGGAAATATGCAAATGATGGCCTCCAGTGTCCATTTGCCTTATGTTTAAACATACTGTTGTGTTTATGGAAAAGTTGTCTGTACAAGATACTGTAGGAACAGTATTATTCTACATTGTTGTATGTATTCCACAGTTCATATTACTTCTCCTCTATGGCTCTTTCCCTCTTCAAATACTTAAAAGAGAAAAAGACATAAGAAATGGGACACATGCCCCTGAAGTGTAAACAGGTACAGTTTCAGTGATTTCAGAGGACGTTTTTTGTACTTAATAAGGGCTTAATACTTGATTTAAGTATTGAAAAGTAGGTAAAATAGCGACTGTGATTAGTAGCAAATAATAATTTGAGGTGGTGTTAAACTCTACAGAAGATGTTAACAAAAATCCACGTACAGCAAGTGGTGAATGATGTTTAGGTCTTCTAATTGCTGCCCAATCATTCTTGGTTTTTTGGGGTTTTTTTCCCCCTCCAACTTGAGAGATTTTTCTTCCCTTCTTTCACTTCCCTCTTGCTAAAGGAGGGAAGAAAAAAGGGGTCCCTCCTGTCTCAGTGAGGTATGATAACCCAAAGGAAGTTTTCCAAGACCGACTGTTAGAAGAAGCAAGTGTGTAAGACTTAATGGAAGTATCAATACCCAGGGAGCTGTGCAAGGGTCTCAAATAATGGATTGAAAGTCAGCCAAATCATATCTGTATTGAGTGATGAGCATTTTAAACACTTTCCACTACAAAGGTTCTGCATAATTTTAATAAAGACAACATATTAGCATATGAATACATCAGGAGAAGTAAATAACTGTTAAGATTAATGTTTGGTGTTTTGTTATTGTGTCTTGAACAATTCTTTTACAGTAGAAGGAAACAACGATGGCTTTAAAATTGAGTTTGCGCACGTGTTTGGAGGCAGGCGTGTGACATTTGAAAGCTTCTCATTCAAGAATGTGAATTCGGTGCAACTCGGGTGCATCCCAGGGAAGAGACTATAGGTCCGTATGGAGAGTGTTGTGGACAGGGAGAAGCAGAGGGTAGATTGTGATGCTCAGCAGAGGGGACTTTGGAGTGTGAACTTTGGTATCCGGAAGTCTGTCAGATAGCAAAATGTAGCATTTCCAAATTGGACCAGCCTTTAAGCATTTTCTCAGTTGTGATTTCCCTAAGCTTGAAGTGCTAGATTTTACAACATTAAAATTGATTTTAGAATGGTGGGGGACAGGGGAGAAAGTGTCAAGCTATCCATTTCCATACTACAAAAGACTGGTGCTATTTTACTTCAACTCTTTTGTTAATTTCTTCTGTGCATATATCTTCAAATTTGCAAGAAAAGTTGGAAATGTTACTCTAACTACAGTTGAAAGACAAGATCTGTTTTATATTGTCTTTATTTGTAACTTTATACTTCCTATAATTTAATTTTATAATGTTCTGCAAAATGTTAGTTTTACCAGTATGTGTTAGAATTTAAGCAGGAATGCCAAGTTTTGCTTCCTTTCTGTGTACTGGAATAGTTCTGTTAACTACGTGTAAATCAACCTTAACCACTTCTTCCATTGTGCACAGCTCCGATTTTGTCTCCTTTTTCTAAAATAAAAAGACAATCTCTTCTGTTACCATGTTTTCTAAGCTTTCTTCAGTATGATTCACCTAATGTAAGTTACATCAGAATGTGTTAATTTCATTGAGCATTTAAAGGATTTAATAGTTGTGAGGTGTCTTTTTTTAAGACTACTAAGTAAGTTACTTACTACTAAGCAGCAACTTACCACTGTTAAGTTTGGGAGATGCTTGTTCGTGCTCCAGCTGGACCTGGAAGTCACCTTAATTTAAAACCTACTTTCTTTACAATCCATTAGTTTACAAATAACTTTGTATTTAAAACGAAACAATTCAAAACCAGAGAAAGTTGTTACTTTGGTCTGGAGGAAGGAAACAAACACCGTCTCCTTTCGTAGTTAAAACGCAGTAATTCAGCACAGTACAGGTACCAGTGCTCAGTAACTGTTCTCAGTGCTTTACACCATCACCTTTTACACCACTCGGTTTAAGATGACCACTCCGATTCCACGGGGTCGCGTGAGCCGTTGCCGCTGTGCGCGCTGCAACGTCAGCTCGTGTCTTCCTGCCTGTCCGAGGGCTCTGCTCGCCCACTGCCCCGAGGCAGCAGCCTCTGGGCTTCACCGTGCTGCTGTAACGGGACGCACGGGAAAACGGGTCGGGTTTTGAGGCAGCGACCTCTCCCCAAAACCGTCCTCTTCCCTTCTTCCCGGCTGCGCACGCGCGCCTCCCGGGAGGAAGCATCCGGGGGCGCAAGCTTCGCCCCGCCTCTTCCCGCTCCTCCGGCCAATGGGAGCCGGGGCGGGGCTGCCTGTCATGGCCGCCCCCGTGCTGCGGCCTTGAGCGCCAGCGGCCCCCAGCCCGCACGGCGCCGTTGCCCCCGGCCGCCGCCGCCGCCCCTTGCCGCCATGGGCACCGTGCACGCACGGGTAAGCGCCGCGCCGCGGGGGCAGCGGGGGAGGGGCCCGCCGGAGGGCGGCCCAGCGGCCGCGCCGGCGCTCGCCCCCGCCCTGGGTTTGGCCCGAAGGTCGCCGAGGCCCCGCACGGCCCTGCTCTCCCCTCGGCGACCTTCGGGCCAGGCCCGGGGCGGGGGCGAGCGCCGGCCGCGCTCCTCCGCTGGGCACAGCGCGGCTCACCGGGGCTGGGACTGGGGTCAGGATCGGGTCGCCGTGCCGTGCCCCGCCTTGCCCGAGAGGCTCCGCGCAGGCCCGGGCGGCGGCACCCCGGGGGCTCCGTGCCCAGCGCCGACGGGGGCGGCCGGGCTGGTAACCGCCGTCCTGCCAGGGGCGTGCGCGGGGCCCGGCTGGTGGCAGGCCCCCCCGCCTGCCACCGTAGGGGTAGGGGTAGGGGAAGGGGAAGGGGCCCGGCCCGACCGGGCTCGGCTGCCGCCGTCCCGATGCTGGGAGGCGCCTTGGCTTCCCCTCCCGGGGCTTTCCTTCCTCCCCGGCGGCGGTCGGGGTTGACCTTGCAAGCCAGACTGTGTAAATGAAAACAGAAAAAAACGGGAAAAAAAAAACCCAAACCCAAACCACGAAGCAAAGAGAAACTGCCCCCCAACTGCAGCTCGCACGGTGAGAAGTGGAGGTTGTGGGTTTGGACTTCCCCAGTAAACTGCAGCGGTGCTTAAAGAGGTCTGTTGTGTCTCACACTCCTGAAGTGCTTGGAGATCCTCGTGAACAAACACATAAATCTCCAAATCCGTACACCACTCTTTAAAGAAGGAAGGTAAAGATTTAAATGTTTGTTGTGGTAGGACAAGGAAGTAGTGGTTATAACGGCAACAGGAGAAAGTGTGTCTTAACCATCAGAAAATAATTTCAGAAAATAAGGATTCGTAGGCTCTGAAATACTTCAGGAAGGCAATGAATTCTCAAGGCTTCATTAGAGAAGCATCTCTCAGGATATTCTAGATAAGCAGTCCACTCTTGAGCAGTCTGCTTTATGGAAATTTATAAGAGCCATGCAAGACAGGTTATGAGAAAGTCAAGCTATAAGAATATCAGTGTAATGTAGAAAAGGTCGGTGGTGCTGTTGACTGTAAAGCAAAGGAATCACAGACCAAATGTTAAGTCCATTTGGTGAAATACCACATGAGTTTGGCTTAAACTAATTTCCCCTTAAAGCAACCGTGGGAGCCTCCATAGGGGTGTTTAAAACTGTGATGTAGATCATTCAGGTATGATTAACGAGTGACTGACTTATTTGGGGGCTAAGAACGGTCTGGATGATTCCTCGAGATCCCAGGGACCTTTTCTGTGAGCCTGTTGAAAACAAGCAGCCTTTTACATAGGGTTTAATTTGACTGAGGAACAGCTGCAGGGGCTGTTAAGGCTCCAGAGTATCTAATTACCATGACTAATTTGTTTTCTGTTTCAAATTTTTTTCTTATGTTCCTGGTTTTGTATCCATCTGTAGTGTAAACTGATACATTATATTGTGAGGATGCAGAGTGTTTCATGCTTGCCTGAAGATTATTGGGAGTGAGAGAGGATTCTATCTTCATTTAACTTGATTCTGATATGTAACAGCAATTTACTACTCCAGCAAAACAGCTATCCTTAAATAATGCAGCAAGTACTGTATTAGTGACTTAAGACTAAAAGTAGATTTACTGCGTTACCCAATCCTGACCTCTGCTTTTGCAGGTAACCCTCTATTCACTCATGCTTGAATCTGTTAACTTCTGATAAGTCTTATTTTAAGACTCTTTCAGGTATAGTAAATAAAGCCGTGCTGTGCTGGAAACCATTTTGATTAAAACATTCACCTCTGATGGATAGGGCCTGACGTTCTTGAGCATTACTTGGAAGATTACTTTTAAAAGAAATACTAAAATATAAAAGCGTACAAATATATGCAAAGCAAAATAACATGCTGGTTTTTTATTGTTCAACATTGCCACTCCTCTCCCTCCCAAAAACCCAGACTAAGTAGTGACACCCTGATTTTTTAGGTGTTTTTTTTAATGACGGTAGAATTCATCTTTAACGCAGGAAGCATGCCTTAAAAATAAGGTTACTTTTGGAAGAGTGCAGAGTAGTTGTGAGAAATCATTCAAGATGGAAGCTATTCAGCTTTCATTAAAAATTTCAGCAAGCAGGTAGGTAACAAGCGTGCTGGTAATTCCCCTCGTTTTAGTTCGTCTCTTTTACTTTCTTCCTATTAGGATCTGATGAGCACAGTGTCAAGAACCGTAGTTTTTTTCATTTGCAAAAGGCATAAATCACAAATCTGCCTACCATATTGAATGCAGTTTTCTTTTATGCTTTCAGAGTTTGGAGCCTCTTCCAGTGGGTGGGCCAGACTTTGGTGCCTTGGGAGAGGAAGCTGAACTGGTTGAAGTTGAACCTGAGGCCAAGCAGGAAATTCTCGAAAACAAAGATGTAAGTACCTGAACAACATCCTGAATTTTGTCTTAAGAGAAATGTCTTGGCACCCTTGCCTTCTCCCTTTTCCCTTTTTCCTAAGGGAACTTTCTAAACTATGGTTTGAGATGTGAAAGAATTAAATTCAGTACTGTGAATTTAATCTGATGTTGTCTAGTTCCTGTTTTTTCCCCTACCACAGGAGTTGTTATTAAAATTAACCTTTAGCTAATAAACCTGTTTCCAGATGCTACTGTCCCCTCTCTCTCATCAGAGATTACTGCTTCTGCAACACTGCTTAGGAGCAAACAAAGCAACTGCCCTTAATCTGCTAGAGCGCAGTATTAGCCAGGTTAGGGTAAAGTGCCACCACGTGAATTATGTTACTAAGGGAAATACTAATTTCAGCAGAGGATGGTAGCCTTGTTTGGGTTTTTTTAACATTTCACATGTAAGAGCATGTCTGTCTTGGCCCGTAATATGTTTAGCCATCCTAGGGGGTGAGATATCATGCGTTATCTCAGTTTTTATTAAGATTTTCCTTTCCCTTACGATATTCAGAGTCATCCTCACTAGAAGCTTGGTAATAACATTTGGTTTTTATTTAGTTCATTATGTATATATTCTGATAGGGTTTTTTTAAGCAATTTGCAGTAATGCTAGGTTGTTCTTATTCTGCTGTTTTATTATATGCGAATACATGAAACATTTGCAGATTTTTTTTTTTTTTGACTCTTACCCGTAAAATTATAATGTACTGAAAAGGTTGGAAAAATAAGGGAAATGCAATCACTGTAGTCCATTTGTACCAGCTAACCTGGAGCGTGTTGTGATCTTTAAGATAATTTTATCTCAGATGATTATATAACAAGATGAATTACTTTAAGAAAATATAAAACCTCATAATGCTAGTGATCTTAATATCCATTTTTAACTGCAATGCTGCAGTGGTAGTAATAATTTTAATAGTTAAAGATTAAATATTTATGGCTTGTAGGTTTGTTTATTCTTTTAACTCTTTGCTCATGTGTAGCTGATGCAAGAAATAGCTAACTATGACTAACTACATGTTTTGTCTTATGTGGCTTAATATCTCAGTGTGATTTCTGTCCATACAACACTTACGACTAAAATCCCAGCAGCTACAGTCTGTTACTGTCTCATCTGCTACAACCAGTATTAGCTTTGGTATTAGAGTTCTTTTTTCTTTCATTTTTGTGTTAAGGGAACAACTTTCCAGAATTGTAGATAGTACTGATTTCTGATAATGTAGGTTAGCAGTAATTATTCCAGGAATCTTCAGGGTTTTTCACTTGGACAGCGGTATTTTTTTCTGCATTGGTGATTTTGATACTCGTTATTAGATGCAAACTCAGTATTTGTTTTTAAACATCTGTTCTGTTTAGGTGGTGGTTCAGCATGTGCACTTCGATGGACTTGGAAGGACCAAAGATGACATTATCATGTACGAAATCTCTGATGTTTTCAAGGCTAAAAATCTCATTGATGTAAGTACTGTAGTGAATACCAGACCTACTGTTTAAAAATTCAGGTTACGACTTTCTCTCTTTTTCCTGCTTTGGGCTACTCCCTTCAGACGTCAGGCAACTTTGTCAACTTTTGTGATGATTCTGATCTTGTGATACGGAAGCCAAACTTCAACGTGAAATCCTGGCAGATGCTGTATTTTCTGATATATTCAGCTCAAAGATGTTGTAGGAATGGCAAACAGTACTCTCAGATATTTTTTCAGCTTCACTCTTCCCATTTGAGAATTGCTAACTGTGTAGGTGACACTTTCAGTTAATTTGCTTAAGATGAATTGTTGGATCTCAGCACAGATAACTGATGCCAGTCTCCACAGTGGATCAAAGTGTGAGTCAGACTGTGTGTCCCCGCACTTCTAGGTGGTGATTCCTTCTGGAGAATGGCTGGCAATTAAACCTGTAAATTGGTCTAAATTTAAACACATTAAGGTGTTTGGGTTTTTTGCCAAAAGCATGGGCCCTGTAAATAGGTGTATAAGTTTTAACTGCTGAAACCTATTTGAATAATAGGTTTAAGTATTATAACAATTAGGAAGCAAATTAACAAAAGGTAGGAATTGAGCCAGATGCTTTGGGTTTAATTTATTTCTTTACAGATTCAAGTGTTAAGGTGGTTATGATGTGTTTTGAAGGTGCATATATGTGTCTTTGTATACAAAATCTGTGAATATTGTATGACTTAGCTGCATTTTAACCATTTTATCCTAGCTATTTTTTGATAACCTGAAAGACTGAGCTACTTATCTCATTCTGTAGGTGATGAGAAAATCACATGAAGCTCGTGAAAAGTTGCTTCGTCTAGGAATCTTTAGACAGGTAGAGGTTCTGATTGATACCTGTCAAGGTATGTATTGCCTCGTTAATCCTCACCTTTTTCCTCATACACACATAGGCACATGCATACCTATAATGCATATTTCCCTGTGTAACAGGTTGGATGTTTTTTGTGTATATAACTTACTGTCGTATACCTTTATATGTTTTAGATACACATGTAGGTGTGCTATATATGCGAATGTATGTGTCTACATCCATTATCCTTATGAAAAAGATGTGTTTGCATGTGTCTGTATATATGTGTATATAAATATTACTTGTATACATGCAAAAATGGGTGAATTTCCAGCACTAAAGTAATTACAGTACACATCCCTTAATCCAAAGTGTCAGAGGTACACTTGAGGAAAAGCTTGCAAATGTGTCCTGTACTTGATGTATTACATATAACATAGCTGACATTATATCAGCACATCCTTGGTGCTTAAGGAAATACTAGAAATTGTATCAGTGCTTGTGATTAAAAATTGGCTTATAGTATATATATGGGGGAGCTGAATGTGTGCAGGTTTCACAGTAAAGCTCAGTTGGCATTCCCGGGCTTGTGGTTGCTTTTCAAACTCGTTGCTGTTCTCTTCAGCAGAGGAAAGTTGTGTTATTGAGAAGGAAACGCAGTGCGGTCCCACAGGTTGCTGGCGATGGGATGCTGTCCCATTTGCTTCAAGCAGAATTAGGTACCCTTGACAGCTGTGTTTTGGAGCAGCTGCCGTAGCCGGAGCCCGGAGGGATCTGAGCGGTTTCTGTTGTTCAGCACTTACCAACAGAGCACTGGGAGCTCTGCCCTAGTGACGGCCTTCTTCTTGCCATGTCTGGACCACTTTAATTTCTGTTTATTCTAACGTAAGAATTTCTGTACATGTTTGTTTTTACTGGGTAGGTAACAAACAAATGTTACTATTTCACAATTAAACTAACATGTTGATGATTAAAGCCAGTCATGCTGTGATTGAAACAAATTCTGTGCTCAGATCCAAACAGCTTTTCCTCAAGCCATTTTTCTTTGTAATATGGACTTTCATTATCATTTAATTCAACCAGTTTTCAAAGAATTCAAGTCATCTGTCTGCGTTTTTTTAAATAGCTCTTTAGAGATAACGTACGTTTGTTTGTTTGTTTATGTAGGAGATGATGCCCTTCCAAATGGTTTAGATGTAACCTTTGAGGTAACAGAATTGAGAAGGCTAACTGGAAGCTATAACACTATGGTTGGCAACAATGAAGGCAGTATGGTATGGATTATTTCAAATAATTATTAATTCTTTGTTGAATTCCTCTTACTTTCATATTTCAAACCTAGCAAGGAGTTTGGTGATCCAAGCCAAATTACTTTCTTGATCCAGCTTTACTAAGCCTTTGCCAGACCTTTGTCTCTAAAAAGTCTTTGTATTAGTCAGACTTTCATTCAGGAAAAGCCTCTTTTGAGCTAGCGAAGAATGCTGTAGCTTCCAACTCAGTATGTTAATTTTTTAATTCTTAATTAAATACTTAAGTTATTTCTTGATAATATTTAAGACGCTTTGTCTACTGGAGAGATTAGTAGGCCGTTTGGCATTTGGTTTCTATGAGATCTATTTAAAGTGTTTTTCTTCTCAGTCGAAATGCTTTATATTTGACTCAGAAATTGTTCTTGGTTTTCACTATATTAGCCCAGTACCCGTTATTCTGGCCTGCAAAGTGCAAGGTTTTCCAGAACCATATAAACTGTGGAACTTGTTTTCATTTGATTCAATTAAGGATGTATCAGATTAGAATCTTGTGTGAAAAATATTTACCGATTGACAGAAAAAGTAACAGCTGTACTGTTGTTCTGTTCACGTCCTTTTAACACAAGTGCTGATGTAAGTAGATCATGCTTTCAGGTGCTCATTCGTGCACCCATTTTGCCTTCTCATGTGCACAGTGCAGCTGTGCCTGGGTGTGGTAGATAAGCCAAATCAAGGGACTCATCCTTTTCTTCTTAGGGGTATTTTTAACCTGGATAAGAGAAGTGCATGACTCAGGTGATGGTGTTCTGCAAGTGCAAGGAGAGTAGGAACTCAGTGAGTTGAGAGCTGCTTATGCAGCTCCGCTGCTGAGGGCAATGTCCAGGGTATTGTGGCCTGAATGAAACCAGTGGGGAATCCTACCTGTTGGTTCTAGTGCCTTTGAAAACAGTCCGAAAGCTACTGTGGTTTCTCTTTTTGTACTCTGCTTCCCCTTCTATTTGATTTTAATTTGTTACAGAGAAGTAAAAAGTTTGAAAGATACAAAAGCATCACTCGTGTACACTGGTATTGGCAGCAGAGCTTATGTTTCCTTAAGAGTTGAATAGATTTGACGTTTATTCTAATACCTTAAATTCATCTGAAGCCTATAGATGTAATATTTCATACTATTAGCCCTTTCTAGTTAGTTGGATAATTGCATGGTAGCCATCATCACAAAGTTCAGGTGACTGATTTGCTTCCAAGAGCTGTTAGACAAAGGCAATCAGGTTTCGGTAGCTCTTTTACATTCTTCTAAAATAGAACAGTCCTGGTAGTATCCGTGCTTGGAAGAAACCTGCTCCATCCTTTCTGTCAAAGGGCGAAGAGCTGCTAAAGGGGTACAAGGCATTTGTGTCAGAACAGGCAAAAGTGTTTTAACTAGTTTCTGAAGAATTGTAATGGTATGTTGTACTGCTGTCAAGACTGATTGCAAAAGTATCTTGCTACTTAAAAATACAGGGAAGTGGCTCTGTATTGATAATTTTCCATTGGCTTATTGCTGTGGTTCCGATGAACGCTACCTGACAAGTAGTTTTCCTGATGATCAGCTGGAAAGTCTGCAGTTGCAGAGCAGCTGCTTCTTATGCCAAAGACTTATTCTCTTGGGCTTTGAGACTGGCTGGGAGATTTTGCTTGAAATAATAGCAGTACTGATGATACAGTGGGAATGCAGATTTAAGTCAGCAGCTACTGGACAGCAATAAAAATTGGATGATTAACTGTAACTTGTGCTATTGTGATGGCTTTTGCTGCCAGTGCAAAGAGAAACCTAACTTAAAACACATTCAGTTACAACTATTCTTAATGTCTTCATTTCTCATTCTCATGGTAGATATGCTTGTCTTCGGCATACAATTAAGATGCAAGACAGCAAACTATGAACTATGTTTTTTGGGGTTTTTTTGTTTTTTTTTTTTTTAATTTTCCATAGGTACTTGGGCTCAAGTTCCCAAATCTCTTTGGACGTGCAGAAAAGGTAACCTTCCAGTTCTCCTATGGAACAAAGGAAACTTCATATGGCCTGTCATTCTTCAAACCACAGCCTGGAAACTTTGAAAGAAAGTAAGGGGGTGCATTTTTGAGTATTACTTTTTTTAGTGAAGGAATATAAAACAATTAATAAGATCTTTCATTGAGTAATAATTAAACGTATTCCTTTCCCGAGGGTCTGTTAATAATTTAGCAGAGCTGGTTTCTTAAGTTTTTGTGATAATTTAAAACTGTGCCTACGTAAATAACTTTCAAACCTACCAGTAATATTCTGTTTCAGTTTTTCAGTTAACGTGTATAAAGTAACTGGACAGTTCCCTTGGAGCTCTCTTCGTGAAACTGATAGAGGAATATCAACAGAATTTAATGTAAGTGTAGCACAAGCATTTGTGGAACACATGCTTCGTTTACATTTAATTCATGTCACAGCTGGCTTTCGCAAATACTTGGTTTACTTTTTTAACGATTGAAACACTTGTGCACAGAGCTAACTTGTCATTGTTTGAAAGAGGTCAACAATTTTAAAATAATAGAGGCAATACACCTTAGTCTTTTTGTTAGAACTCAATCTTATTTTGGCCACATAAAAATACCAATGTGGTTTTCTACAAATTTTTAATGTTTAAAGTATAATTTCAGAGAAGCAGCTGGTTGCCTAGCTCACTGTATCAGCCCAATTCAAGATATTTTTAATTTGGGATGGATTAAGTAGTGTGCACCTACTTGGAGAAACTCTCTTGGCTGGAGCAGAATTAGCATTAGTCTGAAATGAAAAAGGGTTTCTCTCTGATCCAAGAAGTTTGGAAAGAAGAAGCACAGACTCATGTATAAAAAAACTTTAGAGAGAAAGATTTTTCAGGGAAATGTTTATTTTAATTTTGTAGCAAAAATTTTTTCATGTCTTACTCAATTCTTTATTTGTAGTTTCCAATCTGGAAGACCAATCACACACTGAAGTGGGAGGGTGTGTGGAGAGAGCTTGGCTGCCTTGCTAGAACAGCATCCTTTTCTGTTCGAGAAGAAAGTGGACACTCTCTTAAATCTTCTCTCTCTGTAAGGCTTTTTCCTGATAATTTTTTAAAACACATTATTTTGAGTCATCTAATGCTTACAAATTATAGCAAAGGAGCTGTTTGTCTTAGTAGGTAGTGCGTTTCACTTCAAACTTCTTTTGCTGTGTTTCGTTTTTCACACAGAGTCGTCCAGGAGGTCCAAAGAGAGAACGTATCTTCATAGCTGACTGTTGCATTTTGACTGTTGCATAGGCTGGTTTGTTCTTTCTGCAGGGCCTCCCTCTCTCATCTGCCGTTTCTTTTTGCAAAATTTTCTTCTTTTGTAGAAGACAGGATCAGTACATTTCCTCATCCTACAGTTGCTGTGCCCTTTCTAAATGTTCTTTCCTACAGCAGTTTTTGGTCACTTGTTATCTTTAACTTGTAGCTTACAAATTGTAGGAGATAAACTATTTGCAGGTTATTGTCACAAAATTGGTGATTTACACTGGGGCCTTGTTGCTGCTATATTTCTGGTGTGTACCATGGCCAAAAGATATAAATGTATGCATTTCATGTGGCCTCGAAATTGAAAACTGTATTAGTCTGTAGGTATATTGTTCCCAAATCCATGAAGCTACACTAGCCTTAGCTGGAACTGTGGTTGTCTTCCACTCTTTGCACAGTTTTTGAAGGAAAATAGTAGTGTCACTGTGTGGTATTCAGCAGATATGAGAACCTAAAAATATTTTTTTTTATTCTTTTCAGCATGCCATGGTAATTGATTCCCGGAACTCTTCAATCTTGCCAAGACGAGGTGCTTTGCTGAAAATTAATCAGGTAGTATTAAATCACCTATGCTATTATTGGATTTTATCTGTAAGTGTGTTTGACTAAGTCTTAATTTATCTAATTGATGTTCATGTTATAAATGTCTAAAGTTAGAAATTAATTGTAAATTGACTAGTATACAGTGATGACCAGTATTTACTTTTTATCTTTACAGTGTGTACCTTTTAAAATCATGAAACCTTTTTTATGGTGGCAAATTTTCATTTTTATACCATTGGTCAAACAGCACAGCCATTTTATCTTGCCATTAGCATTAAATTATTTATTAGCTGAGATACATTATCCATGACAGTATTTACTCTATACTTTACAGTAGGTATTAGGCCTTGTTTTCTAACACTGTAATGTAAGACTACCAGACTGTGGTCCTGTTGCTACTTACAAAGTTTGTAAGTCTTAGAATTAAAAATGACAGACTGGGTAAAAATAACTCTCAAAGGTATACACATGTATAATTTTGGCCCAGAAAATGGTTTTCACTCTTGTTACTTTCAGAGCTTTTAGAAAAGCTGGCTTTTCTGTTGTATGGGTTAATACTTCAGAAGCATTACCTTCTGCAATGCTTTAGAAGCAGATTGCTTTCAAATGTCATTGGAACTAGAATTGCCACTGCTTCTGTAAGCAGCAGTGAACTATTCTGTTCCTGAGTGACCAAGGGGGTTATAATTCAGGATTTAGTTAACATATCATTTGTTAGATGCTGTCTCTAACACTGATTCAGTCACTTCACTTGTTATTTTCAACTTGAATTGGTATAATGCAACTGGCTGTCTGGTTCTTCAGCCCTGCTTTAGTACATAGGAAATCTTCTCAGGTCTAGGTAAATGCAGTAAGAGTTTTGATTTCAGGTGCTGAATTTTCCAGCTCCATTCTATTTTGCCATCATTTACAAAATGGCTTAGAAAGCAATACCTTGGTTTAATATTTGGAGGAGGAAAATGCAGCTCATTGTTCTGAGGGTCCTGCGTGGTTTTTCACTGGTCCAAAATTCAGTTCTCTCTTCATACCAGTGTATCTGTATTTCTTGTACAGAAAACACTGCTTATGCTGATGCAGACTTGATGAACTTCTAGAGGGAAGAAACATGTAATATCCGTTAAAACTTTCATAAACTTATGTCTTTGCAGGAGTTGGCTGGCTATACAGGTGGAGACGTGAGCTTTCTAAAAGAGGATTTTGAATTTCAGTTGAATAAGCAACTTATCTGGGATTCGGTAATTTTTTTAAAGATATTTTAGTAATTGATCTGAGTTAGCAAATGAGGTTATTGAATCTGTGTCTTACGATGATTTTTCACCATGGATTAGAAAAAGATCATGGAAGTGAAAGATGGATGGTGTAGATATCTTGATTTGTTTTTTTGAAAAGGAAATATTCTTTCTTTTTAACCTGACGTTCCTGCCATGTACAGTCACTTGAGAAGTGGGCATTTTGGAAAGAACGATTTGTTTGACAGTTAACCATATGAATTGTTTTCCTTTCAGAAGTAAAGTTGGGTATGTCTCTTCTTTGTGATCTTTCTTAAGGGTGATTTTTCAAAAACTGATAACAGCCTTTGTTCTGTCTCTTTCACCTGGTTATGAATATTCTGACTAATCTTGGTTTAGTTTTCTTTTGTCATTGTAAATTATGAATATATGACTACTAATTTTGGTATCATAGCATGTAATTATTTCTTCTACGTAAAATTATTGGGAAAGAATGGGAAGACTGATTTTACTACAACGCTAAGCTTGCACTACAACGTTTTGTGCACAATGAACAATTTAACTTCCAATAAGAAAGACCCATGGTTTATGAGAGACCCCAGTCTGCCACCCCGCAGGCAGAACACGTCACAGATTTTATGGTGTGGTGGCTACATTAGTACTTTGGTTTGGAGTCACTGTGTGGTTTTGAAACAAATTCCTGTATCATCATCACTTAAAGTCTTGGTTTGGTTGGCAGAGCAGTTCTTGTGTATACTAACTAGACTTCCTTCAGAGGAAATGACACTGGATACCTCCACTCCAAGTTCATGTTTAGTGAACTTCAGCTTCTTATGAGAACAGAGAGATGTTAAGTTTCAGGCAGCTTTAACAGCATAGACCTAGTATTAGGTGGAAATAGTTTTTTTCTTAGTGAAATAAGAATTTCAATATATCCTAGAAATATTTCTGTCTGTATTTAGGAAGAAGTTCTTTATCACATGGAGATGGTGCAGTAAGTTCTTGTCTCATAGCTGTATGGAGAATTAAACATCAACTTCCGTTATGAAGATGTAAAAATCAGAGTTTACAATAATTTGCATCCCAACATACCCAACACAAACCCAAAACAAAAAAGCATTGAGAAGATCTCTGCCTCTTGATAGCTTTTTAAGAAGTACTGGAATAATGAAGAAATTCTAGGAGACTGGAAGAATGTTAGCATTTTGCCAACAGTAAAACTGAAAAACTCAAAGCTACTTCCGTAGCGCAGATACTAATCAACTGATGCTGTAAGGAGCTGTCAGTCTGCTGTTTCATGTTTTTATTCTGAGGCAACTCAGTGCAACGAAGTTCTTGGGTTAGACCAGTGAGGCCAATACAGAGGGGCATTTTAAGGCTATTTGCTATATCCCTTTCTTATTACATCATTATATTTGTACGTTTCATGTAGTGGAAGAAAAGGCATTGCCTGATGAGTGCACTTCTAATCATCTTAGATTTATTTGCTGACCTTCAGCTGAGCAAAGCAGCGTATTCTCCTCTGAAATAATTTAATGGCTTCATGGCTACGCAAGAGGAGTTTGCTCTTTCCCACAACTGCTAATATGCCTACATTGTGAATGAGAGTGAAGAATATTTCATCACGTGGTGTACATAATTTTATGTCACCCATTGTTCATGAGTGCAGGCTTGTGTGCAACTGGCTTTTGTGTATGCTGTCTGTTGTGTAACCAGATATGCACGTACCACCTGATGAGTTCACATCTGATAAGGGCAGGGGAGGCATCTGGGGACTCTCAGGGCAGAAGGTAGGAGGAGCATGCTGTAAAATTAGAGACATTATCCAACACCTTTAGCCTAGGTATTGACAATAGATCTCACCGTCTGGCAGTAGTACTTCTACTTGGTACTCAGGCAGCAAGCAAATGATTAAATGTATTTATTACAGTGATTTGGCTCAAGAATTAGTGTACAGATAAGCAGTAATGCTCTATGTGTATTTGATAATGTAGTGAGTTGCAGAAGGTGGTTTCATTTAATTGTAAGGCTAATGTACAGACAGGTAATAATTGTACGTTTTTGGTAGCTATTTGCTGGACTTAGTCTCGCATTGGTTTAAAATTGCCAGGAGTAATTTATGTCAGCAGTGTTGTCTTATTTCAAGACATGAAAATTCATAAGAAAACAGGAGCTGGATAAGTGTTCCCTTTAGCTATTGTGAAAGTAGCATTTGGTTCAAATGTGCTGTATTGACTTTTTCAAGATGTAGCACTTCATAAAAGAAAGAGGGCAGCAATGATCAAGAGTTTCCTGAAAATACCCTTACTGATGGTGTGATATCCATGCATACACTGTGATCATGTGTAACTTTCTGTCAGACTAATGGGAGCTCTGCCTGTTACTGAGCAATGAAATTTCACTAAAACTGTTTTTAGGGAAATTAAGTAACACGTATTAATAAACAACTTTTTCTCTCCAAAGGTTTTTTCGGCATCACTTTGGGGTGGAATGCTAGTACCTATTGGAGACAAGCCATCCAGTATAGCTGATAGGCAAGTTTTTTAAATGTTTCTTGGTTTTTTTTGGTTTTTTTTTCAGTCAACCCAGGTAGTGTATAAAGAAAACTCTATAGTAGAAGAGAGAAGCAGTAGTAGTTCTGGTTCTGAGGAGAATAAAATGTTTCTAGTTAGCTTTAATTGCATGTTAGTACTCAAGCCATGCCTTCTGTTTTTGATTTTCATACTGGAGTAGTACAAATTCATAATTTGCTATGTAGTAGCTCTGCCTGCCAATATTTATGGCTGCAAAATGGTATTTACTATCTGCAAAATTTTGTATCAGGCATAGGTAATACTGCAGGTATTTTTAGAAGTAAAACCGTATTGTAACTATGTCGGCTTTTTAGACAATTTTGCCCTCTAACACCTGTGTTTAAAGATCACTTGCAGAAACCATTTAGACTTAAATTTACTTACAATAAATACTAAGTGTCAACTTCACATGTGATAGATCTTAACTACAGTATTTCTATCAAAATTATTACAACAGACAGAATCAGACAGTATTCTGATTCTTCTTTAGTGCTGGGGATCCTTCTGTTTTGATCTTTGTAAGTGATGGAAGACTGATTTTTTTTTTTTTTTTAATACTTCCATTTATTTTGAATTTTTTGCCAAATGCATCTGGGTTTAGATTTAGATATAATTTCTTGTATTTCTTTAAATAGACTTTACTAAACCTGTTACAAAGTTACCTGTAACTCTGAAAAGCAGTGTTAGAAGTATGTCTAGATATTTTCAAATATGTCCTTTCAAGTGAAGCATTAAATTAAATTTGACTGTATTCACTAGGTTTTACCTTGGTGGACCAACAAGCGTGCGTGGATTCAGTATGTACAGCATTGGACCCCAGAGTGAAGGTCTGAAACTTTTAAATCCCACTCCTCTGAATACTGTAAATATTAGCATGTAACAAAGAGTCAAATTCTGTCCTTAAGCTTTGTATAGCTTAAAAATAATTGCACTCATTCTGCACTTTGAATCTGAGAAGTGTTATGTCTTTGCATATTAGTTCACAATGAAAGAAAGCCCAGTAGTTCTTAGCTAAGCCATAAGCTCATTTTGTAAACCAAGTGTGTGTTCAGACTTGCATACTTCCAGTATGTCACTTTAATTAGTAAGCAACCTTCAAGCTGAAAAAGTTCCCAAAAAATAGTTATAGCAACAGTCACATTAATTCTGTTTGATACAGCATACGTTCAGGTAGCTTAGGGGAAAGATAATCTGATCAACAAAGGTGTTTTGAGAGCCAGGAGCTTCCTCAGTTCTATTCCTTACTCTGCTGATGATTTGCTGTTATCAGTGGATTTAGTATTCGGTATATTTTAAAGCTAATTGTTTAATTTTATCAGTTTCCCATTTTTAAAACTAAGGCAGATGTTTCAGAGGCTTTCAGGCGGTAGTCTCTGATGAACCACAAGTAGTTGCATGCCTCAGGCTGTTCTGGTGAAGTAATGAAGAAAAAGGGCACGTCACTTGGAAGGTTTAAAGAATTGTGCTAATTTTTCTACTTTATAACAGTGAGGTTGGAGAGAGCTAGAAGCAAATGGCAAGGGTTGTAAAGGGTAGAAGTGCAATGTAAAACAACTTAAGGATGTGTTCTTGTACCTTTTAACAACTGGTTCTTTTAATGTATTCCACAGTAAATGCTTTTATTCCAACATTTTACCTAAATAGGTGATTACTTGGGAGGAGAAGCGTACTGGGCTGGAGGCTTGCATCTATACACCCCTCTCCCTTTCCGGCCAGGCCGAGGAGGCTTTGGAGACCTTTTCCGAACACATTTCTTCCTTAATGCTGGAAACCTCTGTAATCTTAACTATGGTAAGACTCAATAGAATTGTATATAACAAAACGACCTTCTCTCTATATATAAAAGCAAAAAGAAGAGGAGAGCTGTTCTGTGTCTGTTTGCTCAAAAGCAGTTTATTTACTGTGTATATTTTGGTGCCTGTCAAAAAGCTGCTGCTATTAACTTGTGTATTTGACAGATTGCCAGTAATTTTTTTAGCTCTCTACATAAATTCTAGCACAACTTGTAGGAAAGAGAGTTAGGATGGTAACGGTAGTATCTGTGAACTGGTGATGTTCGCAGACCAGTGTGGTAATTGATTAACACCCACTGTCTTATGCCGTTCTGAAGGGAAATTGGAAGATGATGTTTTAGTGGGATTCTAATGTTTACTGGGATGAGCTAAACAAAAGTGGTGGCATTAGAGTGTAGATGAGGGTGTGGTAACTGATGTGACTTTTTTTTTTTCTCCCATCCCCAACTTTTTTCAAGATACATTTCAGTGTATCAGTGTATGACTTTTCAATATCATTTCAATTAATTTTGGGATGTAGTGATATTTGATGTCTGCCTCACTTGATGGAAAAGAGGTAGCATCCATATACGAGGGAGATACTTTATGCACAATTGAAAAGCAGATTAATCAACTTCAAAACTAATAGAGACCCACTGAGGACATTTAAGTCTTCAGTATTCATTTCCAGATTCATGCAAGTAGGTACCCTGTGGTAGGAAATGAAGATCAACCAGCAATCCAACTAAAATCATACTAGTTTGAGTCCAAGTTACTTGCACTTATGGGAGTTGCGGGTAGTAAATAAATTTTGAATCTGCAGGAGGTGCTCCTAAGTCATCTGTCTTCTAGCTCTAAAAATCCAGTTAGCCTTTGACCACCTTGACAGTCTGCTTTGATTCTTGTTCTGCTATTTTGCTTTCAGGTGATGGTCCCAGAGCTCACCTGCAGAAGCTGGCAGAGTATATCCGATGGTCTTACGGTGCCGGAATAGTGCTCCGACTTGGAAACATTGCTAGATTAGAACTTAACTACTGTTTCCCCATGGGAGTACAGTCTGGTGACAGGTTTGTTTTTTACACCAATTTCTTTAGTAGTAACTGGTTTTAAAGGTTACTGCACTTCTCTCTGGTTTTGTCAGAGAGAATTGCTGCCTTTTAATTTTGTTTATTCTATGCCATTTTAGAGATTTTTCAGCACTTGATGCTCCTCTTTCAGCTTGCTCTATTCATGTTGGTTTCACAGTACTTCTTGGTTTAAGACTTTGTTTCTCAAGTTTCATGAGATCAGCTGTTGAAATGTATGAATAGCCGTGGAGCAGATTTTATTTCTTTAGGGGAAATCATCACTCAAACAGCTCATGGGATTTTCTTAAGCCTTCCAAAAACAAATGATTGGATAAATACAGAGTTTAATGTCTTTGCTTGAAAAATGAAAACAAGTTTAACTAGATAAAGAGAAAGGGAGAACAAATTAATTTGTTAACAACCAATTATCCTACATCAAGCAAATGTTACAGTACACAATAAAAAAGCTTCAGGGGGCCTGTTCTTGCCTGTGAATACTGTGTGAGATACTCTGTATTTTGTACAGGAGTTAGATTATGTTTCTACTTGTCATTCATGTGAAATGTGAAGGAATAATAGCAATTTGAAAATTATAGGCTTTACTTTGCAAATGTAAATACTCTATATGGATGGCAGATTGGCAAAGCATTTATTTAAAAAGTTTGAATTGTAACTTTCCAAAGATTGAAAACCTTGGGAATTTGGGGATAGGGAGAATTGATTTTAATTTCATCAGTACCTTACATATCACTTACATTGTTTATTATTTGTTTCTTTTCAGGATATGTGATGGTGTTCAGTTTGGAGCAGGAATCAGATTTCTGTAATACAGAAACGTTTTACATCAGTATATGAAATCGTGCTCTGTAATTGAAATCAAGACTATAATGTAGCTTGATATGGTCTAACTTTTTTCTTGAAATACAGATACACATCTGAGTGATTTACCTCTCAGACTCCACAAGAAACTACATTAAAGAATTATGCTCTAAAGGTTCACTGTACCTCTGATTCTTATCAAAGATGGGAGAGTGTTTGTAGGATTCTCGCTATTTTAACTTACAGCTTTTAGTTATTAGTTGTTACTTAAAATATTAGAGAGTTGTGTCAGAAATTGGCTCTTGGATACGGTTCACGTGATTATAGTTGTCATTGGCCTGCACAGCCTTCACTCTTCCAACCACAAGTCTCACAAGTGTTGGGATGACCAAGTGTGAGTGTGGCTGGAGTGGAAATTAAGGCGGAACAGTTTTTCTCCATCATCAGCTTCTGTGAGCAAATGACCCTGAAAAATTTCTGTTACGCATCAAAAAATATTTTATACAAGTAATGGTTGTAAGTGAACCAAAATGTTCTGATTTGAATATATTTCACTATTGTAAAATCATCTATATTTAAATGCCTCCTACAAACTGAATTGCATACTGTAAAAATTCAAGTCAGCTGTCTAGCACAGTAAATACTAAAATTCAAGAATAACTTTGAAAGGTTCAGGGTTCTCAACTCTGAGGCGGTTTTGAGTGTTTTAATGCTCTCAGCAAAGCCATTGATTTGGGTCTTGCAAACACATCTTTTTGTAGCAGTTGCAAAAAGGGATGTGTAGACGTGATCATGTGATACTACCTTGTTTGCTTTTGTGAGAGAGGCATGCCTCTCTACTGACTTCTTTAGATGCTAATTTCACTTAAAAGTGACCTCCTGCTTTATCAGTTGGCATATATTCCAGTTTTTATAAGGTTGGACTAATTCACTAGCTTAGTCCTAGTAACTCATCTTTGAAGATTGTTATGTATTAATTTTTTTAGTATGTATCAATCCTGAGTTGTCATCCTAAGAGAATCTGAACCTAGAATCCACATTCCCTGCACCTAAATTTACATTTTTTTGTTACCAAGTGTTGGCAAATTTACAATCATAATACAAAGAAGATTCTGGGAGAGTAGAACAGAAATACACAAGCTATTATACTCCTGATTTCTTCTACTCAGCTAAAGACAGGTTTGGACATACTGGCACGCTGTTTGACTTTGCTGAATGCTCTCAGGACTGCCATGAAATCTTGTTCCCAATCAAGTTAGCACTGAGACTCCACTCTCATTAAAGACCCCACAGTTTTGTACATTGTTTTAGCATTGGTGTATGTTGCTGTAATACAGTAACTAAATCTGTTTATGTTGGTAACTCACTTTCTAAAATATGAAGGCTAGAAACTGGTCTGCCTAGTTTTGCAGAGCTCCGCTTGACTAAACATCCTTCTTACAAAGTTGCAGAAACAGGCTCACAGATGTTCAAAACAGAAAATAGTGTGAGTGACAGAAGTCAGGTCTATTTCAAATACCAAAATTTAATATAAAAGACCTTTTTCAGTGTGTGTATCTAAGAGCTACTGTAGGAAATACATATTTAACAAAGCATTTCTGATGATTTTTTATTGTTATGAGATAAAATATGACACTATGTTAAGAATGTCAACAAACGTTACTGGTTTTTCTCCAGCACTATCTACATTTTGACATATAAAAGTATTTTTAATGGGAATGTTTAGATATCAAAATACTGTTAGGATTTTCTCCTAGGAGTTCAAAGCTTATTTTGATCCTTTTGATAAAATTAGATGTATTCTGTTGCCTTAAGAACTCTTGTGTGTGCACATGGTTTGTTACTAAAGGCTGTTCAAGTGTAGTACTTTAGTATTACATGAGAGAGCCCTAAGTGAGTATCAGCTGGCCATTTTACAGGGCATAGTGGTCTTCCTGAGTTGAGCAGGCCTACAGAAATAGCCTCAGCCTCAGTCTGCACACTAAGAAGCATCTAGTCCATTAAGTTTTGAAAGAACTGTGAAATAAGGGATGAATGGGGGAAACTGCTGAAGGCTGAAGAGGCCTTTCAAGCACATTTGTTGACAGACCACGCTGTACTGCACACCATAGAATTGTCCAGTAAGAATAAAGGGAGAAAAATCTTGTTACATGAGCCTTTACCTGGGTCACTATTTCCCTACCTGTATTGCACTACATCAAAAGACAACATTTTCTAATGGCATGTAAAAAGTGCACAAAAGCTATCACAGTATATAAAGTATTCCTGCTTTCCTTTGGAAGCAACATCTGGATTACGTGGTTACTTCTATAGAATATTGATATGATTAATATATTCCCATTTAAAACTTGTTGCAGAGGCTCTAATAATTAGGATGGATAAGATAGAAATCAGAATCCCACTAGAAGCTGCCGTGGTACTAAGGAGACTCAGTGGTAGAACAGCTCTGGACAGATCTGAAGCAATTCTCCTCTTGGCTGATTACGTTTCTGGCCAGAGTGTATCTGTGAAAGGGTAAAAGGCATAAGGATGGCCTGCAGTCGTAACTGATTCAAAAGCATGGTATTTGCTTAAATGGATGGTTTTGGATATCACTTTACATATTGAGTAGTTAAGATGCTCTTGCTTTTACAGCCATGCCCGCCATTGGGGACAGTCAGATGGTGATAAATGCCTCCAAACGGTAGACCTGAAAAGGCTGCTCACATGCTTGTGGAGTCGTTTAATTTTATGTGAACAGTGCTGAGGTTGCAAATACCATCTGAAGCACAGAGTTTCTTCAGCTGTGTTGTTCCTTTACTGCTTGCAGTCCTTTCTAGGAGCTAAAGGAGGCCTGGGGAGGAGAGAAGGGCTTTTTGGGACAAGGGCTGTACAGTCTTGTTGCTGTACTGGGGGCACCTCTGAGCCACTGAGAAGGTAATAACGTGTCAGAAGTAGGGCTAATATTCGTATCACCGGTTGTAAGGCAGTGAGTGATTTCTTGGAGCTATTCCACCTACATAAAACCATTGAAAATAACTCTTTGTATTTGGGAGATCTGGTGGTATTAGGTACTGCTCATGAGTAAGTTGCTAGGGAGCTTTGGGGGAAGATGGAAGAGGAAATTTGTCGCTTCTTAGAATGTACGGGGGGGTTTGCTGTCATATTGTTAAAAGCATAACTGTATTCAGTTTTAAAATACAAGCTTTAAAAATAAAATATGACACTGACCTCTATAATATGAAAATGTGCTTCAACACAAGTATGTTTGCTGTTCCTCTGTGCCTTTTTTAGTACAGGTCTGTACTTGCTGCCAATGGAAGTCTTTGTGGAGGTGTAGCAACTAATATTTGATGCTTACTACCTTTGCAAAATACCTGTTGTTTTTGTCGAGCATCTGTGTAGAAATTACTGTCCATGTCATGCCCTTTGAGGGACGCATACAGAATCTTCCTCTCCCGTATGCGATAAAATGTACAGGCCCACAGAAAAGTGAGTGGGGGCCAGGTTGGCTCTCCCTTCTCTGGGGTGCGTGAGCAGTTACTCAAATGAAATACTATAAATTTCTACTGTGATGTTACGGGAGGGGACGACCCTTACTCCTTTGTGGGAATATTAAGGAGTTGGTCAGATGTCTGGGAGATTATCCTGAACTTTGTACGGCATAACGTAAGAAAACCATCCTAAAATTACAGCATTTGAGTGTATAGGATTGTAGGTTTGTCCTACTGTTCTTGTCTTTTAAAAGAGCTGGGGCCTGGCAGCCACAGCAGTAGCGATTATTTTCAGGAGGATTTTTACACAGCTCCTCCACAATGGAAAGGTTTTTGAAATAGTGTAATCGAATGTATGTTTTATGACAGCAGTGCTAAATCGCTATTAGCAACTGCAGTGCTCTTGGATGATTTTAACTTAATTGCGACAAGACTTTATGCTGGATGTATTCTGTGCAAGTCGGAGCATTTGGCTTTCTTCCATTGTTAAGCAAAAAATGCAACCCATCTGCAGCTGGCAGAGCTATTGTCTGCATGGAATAAATGGTCTTTTTAAAAGTTTTTCAGTTAAATAGAATACATAATGGAAATTATTCTGAAGCAAATCAGTAGCATCAGTTAAGTGCTACATTTCTGCCTCAGTATTAAATAAGTAGCATTATTTAAAAAAAACCAAAAACCAAACCACACACCCCCTCCAAAAAACACATTTTCACTCATTTGGTAGACCAGGAAGAAAAATTGACTATAACTGTCTTGTGTCTATAAAATATCTATCATCTTAGAAAAATCAGTAAAGGTATTACTGTAATAGAACAAGACTGTATATAATGATTTTCTAGTTTAAAAAGCAGGTTGTTTTGCTTTGCTTCAATACCTGAAGAACTATGAGAGACTGTATATTCAATGTCAGCATTATTTCGTGATACATCTACTTACAGTAATCCCATGTAGTCTAAAATTTTGAATACAGTATAAAATGCTATAAGGCTACAGTAGAGGAAACAGAAAACCTCTATAAAAAAGAAGGCGAGCAATGTTAAAATGAGCAAATGTGAATTCAGTCTTTTAAATGTTCAGCTGAATATTAAAGCTAACAGTTTGGGGCTGAAATTAAAAACACGTTTCGAACCAGGTTCAGTCTTTCCAGTGTAATTATTTGTGAAAAGACATGTTTATGCTCTGACATTATTCTTAATATACACACACAGGAATCTCACCCCCTATGGGAGGTGGGGTACCAGAGAGAATTTTCTGGGACATAGAGTGCTGAAGGGACATAGAACCTTCCATTCATTCAGTATGGAAGGTTTAAACGAATAACGCAGCCGGCCTTCTTCCTACTTGTCTTTAGACAGAATACGCACTTCAAACTGAAGGCCGCTCAACTCCTGCAGCAGCAGCTGTGTCACTTCTAATGGCCATCAGCCAGTTAAGTCATTAAAGACTAACACACACATGATGAAAAATAACTGATAAAAGCTCTTCATTTCCTATTTAGAAGAGTACTGTTTGTTTGAACCACCGTGATGTGACTCGGAATGACTCCAGGTTTTGTTTTGGTTTTCTTGAAGTGTAGTTTTACTTTCTTTTGCCATAGGCTCTCTCTTCTTGTCTCAAACAAGCCGGCCTCCTTTTACTTTGCAATAAGCTGGCATACTTTTTCTACTTGCACTACAAATGTAAGCATTTCCTTATAAATACATAGGACATAAAAGTCAGAGGTGGATGGATCTGTTTGGTTTTATTTCAATTATTGAAAGACACGTGCTTCTAAGTGGTTACATTTTGAGTGCTGTACTTGAATCAGTGACGTTTCATACGCTGTTTGGACTGTGCGTATAACTGGTGAACCAGTTTGTGTGCTTTCTTGCTTGAAGTTTGTACTCACAGGTTTTCTGATTACAATTGAATAAAAACATTGGGGTATAGGAAATGATGGATTTTTATTCCCCCCCCCCCCCGCCCCGAGGCTGGGTAAAATGCTTTTTCCACATGGACTTAAAACTAAATGTAACCTAAGACTTCAATATGAATTTTAGGAAATGAAACATCCGCTCTGCTCAACATTTATGTGTGCTTTAGTGTTACTAGTGCGTGTCATAGGGATTCAGGTTATTTTTGATGCATTGAAAATGAAGCTTGCATTTGTAAAGTGTCTCATTTGGCCTGTACCAGGAGAACGCAGTTAATGTCTCTGCTAATTGTTCAGTTTTGCAAAAATATATAACAACCTTAAACGAAATGGGCAATTTAAGCAATTAATGTCTTTCTATGTACATCTTCAGCATAATTAAGGCTACTCCATTTTTTTAATTCCCTTTTTTCCCCCCTCCTATTTTCCTGAAATATTGGTTATAATGTTAACGTACAACATAGAAAGAACAGTGGGGAGTGGTGTTGTCATGTGTGCCTGGTCTTTGTCTTGGTGCATTTGCTACATGGGAGTTAATTTTTTCACCAGTGCTTGTATTGTACACACAAGTCTCATAGGTCATGTAAGGTCCACTCTATGAAGATTTTGAAGCTGAAGGAGCTGTATTTGTATTAAATTATTTAAGAAATGATGCAACTGTTCAGCACTGGCAGTACTGGCACTACTGCCGTTAAATGCTGCAACAACACACCGGACTGGCAAACCTGGTACTGAAGGAGCATGGCAGCTGCGGTTTTGGGTGTAAGACACAGAACTGCGTGAAAGATGCATGTATTCACACCGTATGTGAATCTGGATGGCGCACTGGGTGTGCATATCTCAAGGGTTGAAATATTCACTAGAAAAACGTGATAGTTGAAGTGTAGATACTTGAAAAAAAGTAGCATAGCTACTTCGGTTTTGGTATGCTAATGCACTTTTTCCACTAGCAAGAGCACAGGGAAGAACTCTCTCCTCCACAGGGAATCAACATAAAACATTCATTAGGTATAGCCTGAAACCTCAAAATCATTTAAGTGAGATGCAGATTTGTCACTGGTATTGATCCCAGCCTCAATAACTTCTCACTTACAATCTAAAAGCCTTTGCTATGGGTAACACACTGTTGCTTCAGGAAATAGAATTTATTTATTCTTCCAAAGAAGCACTATCAATAAAAAATAATCATCGTCATCATAATAATAAAAAAAATCATAATAAAATAATAATCATCACCCCTTTATGGGCAAACACAAGACAGGCTTATCTTGCTGTGAGGTTGAGAGACAAAGTATTTGCAGGGAGGAGGTTCTTTGACTAAAGCTGGGGCAGTGTGCTGTCTAATAAAGAACAAACTGCTCCATTTTAAGTTTTAGGTTTACTACATATTCCAAAATCAGCATAGCATAAAGTTTACAGCTTTTTAAAGGCAGTGTTATCTAGGAGCTAAGGCTAATATTTCTGTAACAAAGCAAGACACAAGTGTCCTGGTGCAGCAGTACGCTTTAATGAAAATCTGAGCTGGTTAGGGAAGAGGTGAGCATATGAGAAGATCACCGCAGTGCTCGGTACATGGGAACGTGGAGCTGGGATGATGTAGAACAAGCCTGTGTGGTCACTGCAAATTGCATCAGCTATGCATTAAACATTTAGTGCGGCCAGACCCTCATAAAATCCCTTCTGTATGCTCCATGCCACGTAGATCACAGGATACTTCCTCGTGTCCTGAATAAAACCAGATGAGAATTGAAAGCCATTGGCATGTTTCGGACTTGCCAAGGAAACAGGAAGAGAAGTTGAGGTAATAACCAATGTTTTAAGCAGCATTTCCACTTACTGGAATTGATTTCTGAAATCAGGAGAAAGAAACTTCGTGAAGGAATGAGAAAATAGATTTTGTGTAAGTTTCAGGATACCTTATTGATGAGGCTTAAAGCAAGAAATTATGCTCAAAAAGAAAACTAGACTGCAAATATAGGGCATATTTATCTGGACACCAATTTAACACATGAACCCTTCAAGATCTCTGGCATCATCTTCTGCTTGTGCAGCTCCTAAACTTGATGGCGTGGTTCTTTTCATTCTGGGCAATGCCACTTACATACTAGGGCTGCATATGGGTCATCATAATTATTAAACTGTTCTGCACCCCTCCAAGGTGGTACATGGGCTGAATGAGTGGTTTGGTCAGCGAAGGTCATTTCCTCAGGTGCCTGGAGCCTTTGTCGTAGTCTACAGTACCCCGGCAAGAAGAGGTGGGCACTACTGGTCTGGTCTGGGGGCTAGACCTACTGGCAGCTGGAAAATGTGCAGAATGCACTGCTGATGCAACGGTGCCAGGGTATGCTCATTTGTATGTTCTTTATAATAATTCTCGCTACTCTTTATGCAAACAAAATAGTGAAGTTTTATAATTGTTTCTATGATGGAGTGAATCCATGTGTTGCACTCAGGTTTGGGCCAGATGTGAGGGATTGCCCTAATTTACACCGGGGCTTGCTGTGTTCCCTGAAGTTCTCAAGCATAGTGTGGTTACAATTTTGGCTTTGCCTTGCTTGTTTTTAGAGAAGTCATACTTTCTTCAGAGAGGCTTTGTCCAGGACTTCCTGAGATTTTTGTTTGTCACCAGTCCATTCATAAGCTCAGTGTTCCTGGGGCTCCAGAATGGAGAAGCTCAGCAGGGCAGGATCACCGCTCAGCAGCCTGGCTGGTGGGGCAGACCACAAGAAACATGTCTTGCAGGAACAGCTGATGCTGCTCTCACAGCCAGTAAGTGTGACCATTATGTTAAAATTCACAGTATATATTATTTTGCGAGATACTTAAATGATGTGGTAACACATAACGTAATGGTAGTATGGGGCTGGAGGAAATTACGGATGTGGAAATACTGCTCTGATGAGGAACCCCTGGTCCAAGCTCCCTGCAATGCAGGACTTCTGAGATGTAGAAACGGCACTCCTGGTTCTTGGTTTCTTTTGCCAGTGACGGACAGCAGTGCTGCGGGCAACTTCGGACCTCGCTGCAGGTGGCTTGAGCAGAGGAACATTATAAACTTGAAATCTAATCATTAAAGGTGAATATTAAAAGTAGCCGCAGGTCCTACTCCAAAACTGTCACTACCCCTCAGTTCTATGTTTTGAAACAGTATTTGTCTATTTGCCACTCTCCTGTTGATTTGCAAAACACAACAGAAATAGCGCCTGTAAGGCAAACCTATGGTTCAAATGCAGAAAGAAAACCAATTAGAGAAACAGATGAGCAAGCTTTGTTTTCTTGAATCTTTCATTAGCTATTGGGCTAAATACTACTTTCAATAGGGAAAAGCAAAATTTTTTTATACAAAAATTTACAGGTTTTATACAAAAATATACAGATTTTAAAACACAACATAGGTAAATTAACAGTATCTTTATATTTAGAAACTGCTCCATGTTCTGCTAACAGCAGTTATGACAGAAATGCAAAACGCTCAGTCGCTTACAAACATTTTCGGGCAAAATCAAACAGCATCCTTCACTGTGTTCCTCTTTGCACAAAAAGCCACATTCCAGTTCAAACACCCTCCTCTTTTGGGTGTGTATTCTGAAGGATCCTCCATGGCTGCTGTTTCATTTAATGAAAAAGTGTTTTCATGAAATGCTGAGTGTTGCACAGCGTTTCTTTTCTTGCACTTTAGGGCAGCCCTGCCCTGTTTTGACTAGTATCATATTCTCAACAGACACGGTGGGATAGTTGCTGGGTGCAGCGGGTCCCTTCGGTCTGTGACTGCAGGGTATGTTACGGGCTCTTGATTGAAGTTCGCTGTCGTGCCTCAACTGGTGGACTGCACTGCCCACTCCTGAAATGTGTAGTTCTTCTTAAAAAGCATCTGAACTTCCCATATCCACTGTTCCGCCACTGATGGCAGCAATACCCCCCCCCCCCCCCGTTCTTTGGGAATGTCTTTATAATTGCAAAGCTGGATTAAAATGTGTCAGTCCAGTCTGGCACCTTCCTCTGAAAGCATCATCTTAAAAAAAAAAACAAAAACCCCACAATTAAAAAAAAGTTGGTGTTCACTCTTGAACGTATTTAGAGCTGGATCCCCAAAGAATTGATGTCTACTCGAAATAAGTCATCATTCAATCGTATATCAGGCTGCAAATTCATGATAACCTCCAGTTCATAGAAGTCCGCGCTGCCCTTCGAAAGGGTTTTCCCAGCCCTAGTCATGTGTTCCCTCCACTTCCCTTCTGCTGGCACTTGCCCTTGGGTGACTTTATGCTCAGTCACACTGGAAAGCTGGGCAGGGTGATTTTGGGTTTGGCTTGTTGGGGTTTTTGGTTTTTTTTTTTTTTTGATTAGTTGCCTAAGTGCCTGTAGAAAAGCAACAAGTAGCTGGAGGTGAGCAACAAGAGTAGGTCTTCACGACAGAGAGGGTTAGATCAGGTTATATCTCTTGTGAAACTACACACTCAGAAAACTACCTGCTATCTTATGCTCTGGATGTAGTGTTACTTCTGTGTCAGGTCAAGCATGAAAATCTGTCCTGTAAGCTGGGTGTGTGGATCCTGTGCCAAGTCGCGTTGATTTGAATGTGGTTCTTTGTTGGGGCAAGGGCTGCTGACAGGGAACCGCTTGCAGGAGCACAGACAAAGGCATGTGCATGACTTTAGGTACCCAGTAGCCTCATTAAAGTCAGTGGGACCACTTCAGGGGCTTAACGTTAAGTATGTGCGTAAGACTTTGCAGGATCAGAGCCTAATGCTATAAACTCCTCAGGATCTGTTTTTAATGTGTACTCCCCAAAGCCTTTATCACGCTCCCGGGTGCTGTAAAATGATAAGTGATGAGAAATTCTCTCTGTGGGATCAAAACCAACTTGCCGGTTTTGTGTGCATACACTACGCTTACGGTGGGGCAGCGCTGGGCGACCCGGGAGGTGGCGGCCGTCCTCTCGGAGGTGCCCGTGGGCCTCCGTGCAGGTGAGCGTGGCCAACACGGAGCCTACAGCCCCCTTCTCCTCGACCTCGCTGCAAGGGAGATGCCAAACCCAAGAGGCAAGGTGCCAGGAGGAGAAGGCAGGCCAGTCTGAGAGAAGAGGTGCTTGGCTGCAAAATTAGGAGGCAAATCTGAATGTAGCCAGCAAGAAACTGCTAAGCAGAGCCCGGACAAATGGCACACGCGAAGAGTTTGGCCCCAATTTTGTCCTCCGGTCTGGCTGTGACGGGACCCGCGGCTTTGCTGTTCTGCAGTGTTTTTTACCCACTTCTCCACCCCCGGGGGTCTGGCCCACCCGCTCCCTGCGTGTCTGCCGCTGCCTCGGTGTGGGGCGCGGGGCGCCGCAGCCCCCTGCCAGGCTGTCACCGCACAGGGGCAGCTGCGGCCCGTGGCAGCGCAGCCGAAAAGGGAACCGCGCGGCTCTCCACAGGTGAAACTTCAGCCTTCGCCTGCGGCCGGCCGGGTGCCGGCGGATCGGCCTCCGCCTGGCGCAACTCCCCAGGGCGGTCACCGCCCCGCGGCCCCTCAGCGCCGGCGGGCGCGGGGGGCGGTGGCGGCAGCGGGGCCGGGTCGGCGTGGCGGCCCGCCCCCGCCTCCCGCGGACTTCCAGGCCGTGGCAGGGCGCTGTGGCCGCCGGCAGCGGCTCCCAGCCCGCCCCCTGCCCTCCGTGCGGCTCCGGCTCGCACACCCCCCCCCCCGCCTCCCGCTGCCGGCTCTCCCCGCTCGGTCGCGGCTGGCCGGGTGATTCACCCGCTCGCGGGCTTTGTTCGGCTCCGCGGGCCGCTTCAGCCGCCGGGCAGGGCAGGGCAGGGCAGGGACCGGGCAGGCTCCCCCGCTGGCCCCCCGGCAAAGCCGATGTCCGCCGCGCCCGTCCGATCCCCGACGCTGCGGCCCCACAGGATGAAGAAGGACGAGTCGTTCCTGGGCAAGCTAGGCGGGACCCTGGCGAGGAAGAAGAAAGCCAAGGAGGGTGAGTTGGCCCGCGCGGAGGGCAGGAAGGAAAGTGCACCTCGCCGGCGTGAACTGCAGCGGCTTCCAGGTCCCGTCCCGTCCCGTCCCTCCGCGGGAAGCCCGTGGTGGGGGCGGGCGGCAGCTGCGGGGCAGAACCCCCCTTTGTTCGCCAGCCCCCGCGGAGGGGGCAGCTCCGCCTGGGGCGGGTGTGCCTGCTCTCTGCCCCCGGAGCGGCTGCAGCCCCGGCGGCGCACAGGGCCTCCGCCGCCTCAGCCCGCCTGAGGGGCGGCGGCGCGGCGGGGGGGGCGCCTCGTGCGCCCTGCGGGGCCCCAGGCGCCGCGGACGGGCGTGGGGGGGTGGTTGGCAGCGGGGGGGGCTGCCGGGAGGTCCCAGCGCCTGCGAGCGCCCGGCGCTTCCCGCCGCTTCCCGCCGCTCGCCGCTGTGGGGTGGCCATTCCTCAGGCGCGCCTCGGGGCCGGCTGTGGTGGGCTGGGCCGCTCACACCGCCGCGTCCCGGCTCCCCTTTTCGAACCTCCGCCCGCAGCTGGGAAGGGAACCCCAGAACCCGTTTTCTGCTGTAAAATAAACTTCTGGTGGCCAAGGAGGCTGTGGGCGCCGGTTTTTCTAGCCTGAGAGTTGAGGAAGCCTCGAGGGAACCATTAAATCCACCCGTGTTTCATTCCAGGCCCGCTTCATCCATAGGCGTTATGTTGGCATAGATACTTTGCCCAGAGTGTTCTTCATAACCAAATATATTCAGCAAAACCACCTAGCCCTCGAGCAGCAGGATTTCTCATGGGTACACCTACACCAGGGTATACCGACTGCGTTCATTTGGGTTGTCGCCGCCTGTGCCAGCCGGGCAGGGAGGCGTCCGCCTCCCCCTTCGCTGCGGGGAGCCTGGAGAAGCCCCCTCAGCCCCAGCCCAGTGGACCAGCACCCGCGTCGGGGTGGCTCAGCCCCTGCCCACACCCGCCCCAGCCACTGCGCCGGGCAGATGCCTCTGCCCGGACCCGCCTTGGCGCTGCGCCCCTGGCACGGCCTTCTCTTGTGGGCACGCGTGCGAGGTGTTCTCGCAGCAGAGGCTGTGCTCAGATAGCACTGTTTACTGTCAAGTAACACGACTTTGTTGTTGTTTTTGTAGATAGGGAGGCGGCGTCTTCCCACTAGGCTTGATAAAGATGGTCCAGCCCTATATACACAAAGTGTACCTTTCTCCTGAGCGTTGTCTCCTTCAAGGATGGTGTGCTCTGTCCTCCTCTCCTTCCCCGACCGACCAAATACTGGCTTCTGCGGAGAAACCCTTCCTCCGCGTTATCCCCAGACTGCTGCCGTCTGCTGGCAGGAGATCTGGGTGTCCTTGCCTTACGGTTTAACGCAATTTTGACTTTCTGGCTGGTTAAAACTGGCCTTCGTTTTGTTGAAGTGTCTTATAGGTGTAGGGTAGGGATGTAATTTGAGTTTCAGCCTCTTTTCAGTTGGCTGTTGAGCAAGCACGTGTTTTACCCATATTGAGTTTATTAATTGCCAGCAACATTTAGAAGGCAGCTTTTTAATATTGAAAACATTTGGCCTCAAAACCTGGCGCAGGGAAATTGCTTCCCTTTCCTTCTGCTGGCTGTTTTGGTGTGGCTTACTGGTATTTCCTTTATTATCTATTTTTAATCAAATTTCTCCGACATCGTTCTGCTGAGGAGCAGCAGAAGCGGTCGTGCCTTCCTGATGATCTCATTTGCTTCTGAAGGAAGATGGTGGAGAAAACTCATCTGCAGCGGGGGATGCCGACCACATGCTCGGAAAGAGTGTATTTCATTCAAAGGTGGCTTCTAAGCTTAAACAGGTTGGCAGCGTCCCTTCTTAAATGAGACATTTCGGCATTGCTAGGCGATGTTTTTGAGGCGACTGCTTTCAGCAGGGGCCACCCACTGTTTTGCTGAGTTTGCTCGTTATTTTGCCCACTCTTGTGGCCGCAGCTGCTCTTGACGATGGAAGGGCCTGTTGTGGTTACTGCCCTCGGTACTTAGTGGGGAACCACTGCCACGGTAATGTAAAGCATGACAGTCACGCTTCTGTCAGTGCGATGGGAAGGAAACTGAAACACGTGATGCAGCTTTGAGTATTCCTTCCAGTCTGAAAATGGGAAGGGAGGAAAGACCGTCTGCAAGGCTGTGGGGCCACCCGTTGGGTGTGACACGCTGTGGTGCTGCAGGCAGGGCAGCTGAGGCCCTTCGTTATAAGGGGAAATGGCTTATTACCCCTTTACCTTTTGCACTTTCTTTGTGGGGTAGCTCTCAAATGCAGGCTGCCCAGACCATGGCTGTGAAACGGGAGGGGGCCAAGGGCTAAGCAGTGACGTGGTGGTGGGGTCCGCACCAGGGGGAGAGGGGCTGGTCCACGGCTTGTGGTAGGACCTGGGCAGCCGCAGGAGAACGTTTCAGGGCTAGAAACTAAATCTTTGCATGCGATTGTGAAGTAGAACTAAATTGGAAGCTCATCTGAGTGGCGTTTCTCGAGTGAGTTGGTAGACCATATAGGAGCCATGCGGTCAACTTTTCCTGTGTGCATGGGAACCGCTCTGCCCTTGGGGGATTTCCTCCCTCCCTCCCTCCCTCCAGGCACTTTCTCCTGGTTTTCTGTCGGGGGACCAGCAGAGGTCAGAGTGATCTTCTCCGAGTAAATGCTGCCCTCTCCAACTACTCTCCAGACGAGCATATGGAAGTGCTGGCTGCTGGTTTGCCAGGGCCGAAAATCATTCTTGCCTCCTGTGCCTCCAACAGCATGAAAAGCAAGCAGGCCAGAGGGGCTCGTTATACATACTTCTTGCTTTCGCTGCCAGTCTTTTGTATCGTAGCGTAAATGCAGGCCTGCTATCGCCATCTCAGCTGTATTCATGTAACAGCCTTTAACCTGGTCTGTGCAAGAATTGTAATCCAGTTATATGAATCCTTTTTGTCTCTGTGCACAACTTACGAGCTGCGCAGCTCAGATATCCTTATATTGACACTGAAAAAGGTTTTGTTGGTTACTTACGCGGCTTTCTTTTTTTAATCACGGGTGGCAGCCATGTCATAAATAAACATAATGTGTGGCTATCAACCCATAAGCAACTACATTTAAATATTTTTTTGGCTAACTACTTTATAACATGCTGCAGTCTATTTTTAGAGAGGCTATATTGGGAGAGGAGGGTTCATTAGGCTTATCAAGGCAGCCAGCGTAAGCTCATACCCTTGCTTTGTGATGGGAAGATAAATAAGGTTCCTAGGTATGCTGGTGATAGTCACTGTGGCAGTATTCAAAGTATTTACCATAGCATGTGAACAACTGCTCTTGCTTTAGCCGTACGGCGTGACATAGTGCTTTTTACGTGGGTGCTGGTAGGTGAGGTAGGGTGAAGACCTCCGGTCAACGTTTTAAGTCAAACTCTATAGGTTGCTGAACTGTTTGAGGAAGCCTTTGAACTTCTACCTCGAACCTCTGCTTTACGCTATTACACCTTATATTTACGTTTCTGAATTTTTATGGCTGAACTGACTTATTAGGCAGCCCAGACTTAAAAGAAACAGCAGCCAGTGTTGTTCATGGGGGAGCCGTTTTTACCCTGGTTTCCTATGGGGTGGGTGATCTCACTGTCTGTTTGGCTCCTCCCTTCCTCTTCCTTCACAGGAATATTTTTAACCCATAGTTTGGCTAAAAATGCCCCTGAGAGAAAACTGCCGGCCTTAAGGATTATTAAATGACTGCAGATTGCATGAAGATGGGTCACCAATGAGTATAGAAAGACCTCAGTGGAGTCCCACTGCAGGAAAACCTGCAAACGAGCTCAACTCTCACATGTTAGTAGGGAGCCCAGGTGGGAGGGAAACAGCTGGAGAAAGGACACATTGATGGGAAGAGCACTGCGTTCTTAAATGTTACAATCAATCATGACACACATCCTTAGAAAAGCGGGATGTGTTTGTTCCCATGCTCGTGTGACCCCTTGGTTTATACCTGCCCCCCCCCCCCCCCCCATGAGGCTGTGTGAAAATCTGCAAAAATCTAAGTTTGCCTGATGTTTCTGCGGCATGATTCTGTCTTGGTGTATCTTGGGCTTTCAAGATGTGCCACATCTGTAATGTGGTTACTAAACTTTAGCACATCTGTTCAGGAGCTCCAGAATCTGCTTTAAATACCTTAGGAAACTACTGGGGTGCTGGCAGGGCCCATAGCAGGATACAGTTTGCAAGGCAGATGATCCCTTAGGTTCTTTTCAGGCCCTGTAAAAGATACTGTTTCAGATAGTGCTGTGTTTCATCTCCCATCTGTAAAAGGAACTTGAAAAAAAAATCTCCCCTTTCCGATCGGTCAGAGTGATGTCTTTGTACTGAAATAAAGGAGGGGGTTTGCTGCAAGCTTTGCTCCTTGCCTGCTTGCAAAGCTTCATTTTCTTTTCCTCATAATACACTGTATGAAAGATCTGGGCAGCAGGTGTTTGGCTAAATAAACCTTCTATTATTGTAGCTGTGAATGTGTGCGTGTATATATAGTCTATATGGAGGAGTCAGTGAGAGAAATACAACAGACTTAATTGCTTAGTGTTGTTTTCCAGTGACACGATGGAGGGTGGGCATAGGAGTGAGGAAACTGCTCCAGAAAAGAGCGATTTATTGTGCCCGATTAAATCAATGGGGGGGGGGGAAGAAGACAAGAGATGACAGTGCTACAGAGGGCAGAATTACTGCAACAGCAGCTGAGTAATATGAAAGTTTTACGCCTATCAGGGGAGGCTAAAGTATTGTTCTTGGGGTCTGTGGCTCAGCGTACAGTGAGACAGCGTGGCTGTGAAAAGTTTGCTGTTGCGTTTGCCTGCGGGCACACCAGTTTGGTAAATAGCTTGGTAGACGCGTATTTCACTAGATGGCAAGGTTTTTCTCCCAGAGAAAGGTGGCAGTTGTTGCCTCTGTTTTGCAAGGAGAAAAGCTGGAGGGTGAGGAAGTGAAGTGATTTGTTCAAGGTCATCTGGTAAGCCAGTGACAAAGCCAGGGAAAGAAACTGTATTTCCTGAGTCCTGTCTGGTGCCATGATCCTTAGGCAAAGGCGCTGCATAATCTGCTCATTTCCCACAGCTCTACATGTGCTAAAACCCATCTCCAAATTGTTCAGGTGGGACTGCTTGTACTGCCCAATCCACTTTGGCTTTCTGGAGGGAAGAACATGAGGAAATAAGCTCAACAGCAGAATTAAATTGGAGGAAACAGTTTCTTTATCATTCCTTTGAAACTGATGGGGCCGCTTGTGCTGGTAATTGCTCTCTGGAGGGAAAAGAGGTTCAAAACCAGATCTGCTTCATTGCCTTCATATTGATGAGCACATCTCAAGTCTGTAAGGCATCCCCTTGAACACAACAAGATAGGAGAATTGGACTTGCTTAGGAAATGGATCTCATCTTTCATCTGAATATGGTATACTGAAAATAGTTAAAGTCTCTTAAAAGTTGTCTGTTGTGCAGTCTCCAGAGGTGTTTCTGTGTAAACAGACTGCAAAAAATTTAACTTCTCTGTCTCAGTGTGCTGCACCTTTGCTTTAGCCTTTGCCTAGTGGCTGCTTGAGACTTGTAACAAATTTATTTAGCTTTAAAATGATGCTGAAAGATGCCTGTTCAATAGATCCTAAAAAGATGAAAAGCTGTAAGGCATGCTCAACTCAGTCTTCATTCACCTTGCAGGTGGCATTCATGTTGGTGGTATTATTCAAGCCCGGGATTTGTCCTGGTCACAACCATACCTGGCCATTGCAGAGGGTCTTTCATGCTGGCTGTGCCCGTGTATCCTAGTTTATGAACTGGTACTGGTGGAATAATTGCTCTAACCTCTCTGATGTGGAAGAACTGTGACTTGGCCATTCACCTGGTGCTTAGAAAGGTCAGGATGGAGGTGTGCTACTGACGTGGTGCCTGCATTCTAGCTTTTGTCCTGAGGCACGGCTGCATTTCTGAGTAGTGGTGAAGTGCCAGGTAACTTGCAGGGTGCTGGCTAGTCTTGTGGTATTTCTCACAGGAAGCCTCATGAGCAAATCTGCCTCTCGTAGATCCTGGAGGTGCAATCTGAGATAAGCTTCAACTGGTTGCTTCTTAACTATCTCCTGAGCTGGTACTCAATGTATTTTTAAGGCTCTTCCTTTCAGTAGACTGGTGTTGAAGCTCACCCCCATCTTAACTTACTTTCCATGCTTGTAGTATGTGGCAGTGAGTTCTTAGTCAGATGATGAGACAAATACAAAGTATGTAGGGTCTAATTCAGTTGTCCTGGTTCACAGAAGTATGTTTGCTCCAGCCTGAGAGGATACTTGGCTGGGGAAGCGTGTTTGTGCATCGTAATGCGCTACTGCTGCTGAAATATCCAAACAGAAGATGAGATGGGTGCTGGTTAAGCAGAATTACTTGCTTTTTAAGAGAGGATTTTGTATGTAATTCTATTGAAGCTACAAACTGTTCTAGATACGTGTATATCCATAGAAAGACTGTGTGCAGACACATGCAAATTCAGGTTCTATTTATTATCCTTTCTACTACTAACTACTAAACAGAGAGAGACCTAAATTTCCAGTTGCAACCTGTGTAGTGTAATTGCTGAGTTTCTCCTGTAGGGCTCAGGAGTACCTCTGACCAGATCTAGTTTCAGTCTTGCCAGAGCAGTGCCAGTTTGGGTTCTGACACTGTTCTCTTCTGGCAAAAGCTCTACTCTGGATATAGTTTGTGCCAGTGTCTGAACCGAAATGGTGTTTACATGCACAGGAATCATCCTTTTAATCGTGTCATAAACCCCGTGTTTTTCTCCTGTAGCTGCAGCTAGGCTAGGATGGTTGACCCAATGCAGCTTTAGGCACAGTCTCTATTTAATAGAGTTTTGAATTAGAGCTGAAAGTTTTCTTCCAGACAGGATGCAGCAAGATCTGCGAAACAGCTCTGTAGCTCTTCAGTAGTAGATTGAAGAAAGTGCCTTGCTTTTATTTAAGAAAAACAGGCATTTTAAAGTTGGTGGGGTTTTTTTTCAGAGTTGCAATCATTAAAATAAGATGCATTATAAGAACACTATTACGTTTCATCATAAAACCTTAGCAAGGTGGTTATCAACACTTCTTATTTTCCAAAACCATATTTTTAAATACTAATGCGAGGATTTGGAAAGGGACTCCTTTTCTCCTTGAAGTCTACCCTTAAAAGCAATTGTTCAATGATACCTGTTTTCATTTCTTCTAAAGGATTTATTAATGCTAGCATCTTGGGAGAGACTTCTAGAAGCTGGCATCTGTCTGTTTCTCTTTCGGGGAGTGTGTGGGTGAGCCCTCTGAGACTTTGATGTATGGAGGGCTGCACGCGGACCTGGTATGAATGGGGGGAGCTGCGAAGTCACGACTTTATGCAAAGTCTGTGCAGATGCTCTCTGCTGGATGGTGTAAAGGGGGGATTCTTGGTCCCACTGGTGGATCTGTGCAGGGAGATCAGGCTGTGTTCTGCAGTGCATTGTATCATACTGACTTAAATACTTGGTTTTTTATTTAAGAGTTGTAATATTTAAGATCTCTTTATTAATATGTGCATCCTACTGATTTGCACATTGGCAATACAGGAGTCCAGAAGATTTAGTATAGTTACGCATAACAGTGCTAAATGTCTTTTTATGTACTTCAAGAACTGTTACAGGCCAGCTGATCTGAAAACAGATGAAGCTGGTGGAGTTTTCCAATGCACTACTTTGAGCTTTGGATCATACTTTGATGTTAGGAGATTTGGAGATTAGCTGGCAAGTTCTTCCCATTGTGAAAGCATGTCAGAACAACTTGTTGCTAAGGGATCCAGGGTTATGTGATCTGCGGCAAGACCAGCGTGAGACAGTCTGCTGTTTGCAGGAATCAGTGTTTCAGCAGTTACAGCTTTGCTATTCAACTGGGAAGGAAATTTAGTGTGTGTACCTTATGCATACAAGCGTCATGGACACAGCTGAGGAGATTCAGGTTTGTAGCTGTGGAAGTGCTGGTGTAGCTGGTACTTCAAAGCTGCTCATGAGGGATTTGGATGCCAAATTGCTGTTAGTTTTCAAAGGGAGTCGACAGAAATCTTGGCTGGCAAATACGCACCTGAGAGGTTGTCTGTGTCAGGGTTCCTGGGACATGATGTCTTCACAGGGGCATATGACCGTACAGAGACACTGACATGTATCATAAGGAGGAGGAGTTTTCTGCCTGTCCTGTAACATCATCTATTTGTGATCCTTGTCACCCTTGCTGCTGCTGGTGATGCAGGAGGCTCTGTGCATGCCTTCTTAACCCTGGAGTCTTGTTCCCTTTTCAGTGTTTTCAGCCTGTCCATGTTCTTATGACGATGGGGCAAGGTCTTCGCTGCAGCAGCAGGCTAAGGGCCAGCCCTCAAACTGCTCACAGGTGTTTCAGGAGACCTGAAGGCCATCAGGAAAGAAGGAAGGGAAGCCTTGTTTCCCAAAGGCTTCTCCTTGTGTTGGCCTCTGCTCATTACAGCAATCATGACTTCAGCCATCCTCCAGGTTCTTTGAACTAATGGGATCTGGGTATTTTGTTGTAGAAGCCAGAGACTTGAAAGTCAACCACGTGTCTCCAGAGAAAGATCTGACCTGTGCCAGTGTCTGGACGTGACTGATGCATGGGCTCTGTTCTGGTCAGCTGTCATGGTGTCCACTGAAAGATGCTTTATTCTGCACAGCCCTCTAATTGAGCTCTTTCGCGTGATGACTTTGGTAGTGGCTTATCCTCTCCTTCATACGTCCTCTGTCTGCTCTGTGAAATGTGTTATATATACACGTCACTGAGGAACCTTATTTTTTTCGTCAGGTCATGGTAAAATCAACTGAAGCAGTTGTCAGAGTTGTTTACTGTAACTTGCAAAGTATGCGCGTCTGTGGCAGGTTTTCCCCGGGGTGTGTATGGCATACATGGACTGTCCCTTGCTTTACGTGCTGTTCCGGTGGCTGCGGTCTACCTGTCTCTGGTCATTGTCATGGGCTGCAGTGGCACTTCTCGCCCTGGGCGGTGGAGGGAAGTGTGGCATGTGTTGTGGTGAGGAGGAGGGAAGTGGAAGGGAAGGGTGAGCGGTGGGAGAGCCCTGCTTTTCAGGGGACTCTTCTAGGCTGCCCTCAGGAGTGCTGGATCCTGGGACCTCTGCTGCAGAACAGGCCACTCGGTGACGGTGCATGCTGTCCCCACCACCGCAGGAGGGTTTGTGCGTGTCTGATCTAAACCAGCAGTTCTCACGAGGGTGACAGTGACCCCTGTTTATCTTTGGGGGTGGGCTGAGCGTGGAGGGGAAGTGGGAACAGGAACCTCTGTGTTGCACAGCTAGTAGGTCAGTGGCCAAGTGATCTCTCCAGGGTGAAGCATATTCAGCCTGCTCAGGTATAGATTTCCTAATTTGGACTCTTCTGTTGGCCAAGTAGAAAGCTGCAACCCAAAAGTCGTGAGTTCTGTTGTGTATGTCTAGTTTAGCTGGAAAAGTGTTATGGCTAACATATGTGGTTTTAGGGTTTTGTAATTTGAATCCCGTTAAGTCTTGCTGTGAAAACCAGATGTGGAGAGAGCATGCACACCTGGCAGTGTCTACTGGCCTAGAGCAGCGGCTCCATAATCTTCGTTCCCTTAAATCACTGTCACTTCCTCGTGGAGGAACATACATCCACACAACGAAGCTTGTAATTATAAATCCTGTACACACGATTTGCTTCCATGCACCCGCTGCAGACCCCTCTCCAGAGCCCTTAGGCTGAGAGGGGAGGCCATGGGATGGGATTCTGGTTTTGGCTTTGCTAGTGGCGAGCAACAGGATCTTTGGGAATTCTGTTGTGCCTCTCAGTGATTGTTTCTCCAAGTTAAAAAAGGCTTCTTTATAATCCCCGAGACCTATCTGGCAATCAGATGTAAACTCTTATAAAATCTCTTTTCAGCGTATGCTGTATTTCGGTTATAAAACAAGCAAGCTGTTCTGGCTCCTGGAATTCCAGTTCCTTCTTTAGTACTTCTTTCATTGTGTGGTTGAACCATAATGAAATCCACTGAAAAAAGAAACAGTGTATTTTCAATTTTAGCTGTCGTACGGCCTTATTGCTAATTTTTAATTAGCTGGGATGGTTGCATACACAATTTATTTGGAGTAAGGAGGGAGACTGTGAGAGCGGGATGAGGAGAGCTATTCTGACGTCTGTGTAGAGGCATGGTGTCTTTTTTATACTCTTTAAATAGAAAAATGTGTAATCCTCAGAAAGTGTCTTTCCACTAGGTCTGTTTGGCAGATGTATGCATGTGTGTTATTAAACAGATGCAGATACTTCTGGCATTTTAAAATAGAATAGTGTTGTTCGCTCTCTGGCTTGCCTAGTCCAGCAGATGGATTTAGAGGCTTTGCAGAATTGACAGGGTTTTCTTCAGACATGGTAGAATAGGAGAAAGTACCAGGGCATCCAGGCTTGCTCCTCCTTAGGAATAGGGTTATAAAATTGTCCCTCAGGATTACTGTTTGCCTTCTTCCCTGTGTATGGCTCCCAGTATTGTTACAGTGAATTGGTTCCATTGGAAAATTAGGCAGGCTGCAAGAATGGTAACACTATAGATATACCTTGGGTCTGTACTGAATTTGGTCTGACGGGGATCTTGACTCTCTAATTAGGTAATTAAATAAGCCTGTATAATGGAGCTCTATCATTGGGAAACTGGATTTTAATTGGGTGCAGGATGTCATGCTCCAAATGGTGCTGCTGTGCCAGGTGATGATTGTCTGCGAGCAAACCAGATCTGCTGCCTCTGTAGCAGATCTGATGCTGTCTGCCAGACAAACTGATAGGGCTTTTTGCATGTGGAAGGGGAGAAGCAGTCATGACTGATCTCATCTCATGTGGCGATAGTCCAGCTTCAAGCTGGACCTTGGCAGGTCCTTCCAAGCAACATTTCTCTGATTCTGTGGAGCTGGGTTTTTTGAGGGTCCCTCATCAGGGAGAGAGATAGATGGTAATGGGAAGGGAAGAGGGACTGGCCTTACTATCCATCCGCTCTCTGCTGTATGGTTGAAGGAGAAAGGCATATATTTGTTTCCATGGTGTGTGCAGGATAACTGGGTGCTTGTGAATTTTTCCTCTGACTGCTCACACAGATTCAGACTAATAGTTTCCCTCTTGACCACTTATGATGTCCTTAATTAGACCGCTGTCTTGAAAGTGCCCGCTTTCACTGCAGCACTGCAGCTGTAGCTGCGCTAACACAGTGCGGGGCCGTAGTTTAAATCATCACCTTGGATCGTCAGTATCGTTTAGCTTCGTATCATTTAGTTTAAAAAACTAAACTGTGGTGGCTGTTGCTCTGCTGATATCAGTAGTAAGAGCCATAAGAAGGCTAGGGAGCTATGCTTTGACCAAGCCATGACTCTGACGTTTAAGGTGGTTGTTTGTTTTATACTGTCTTTCCAACTGTATATTTCTGATCCCTTAATTCCTGTCATTTACATGTTAACAAACAGTTCGCAGGTACCAACATTTGCCAAGCTGGTTCAGCACCTGGTAAAAAGCCTTTCTCCATCAGCTCTTTAACCAACAGGGAACACGTTTGGATTTTCTTTTCTGTGGACAAACTGGTAAATCAAACTGTAATTTTTAGTGAGTGACTTTTCTTGCCATGAATGGCATTACGTGCAGATGCTGTACCACCCAGAATCTTGGAAGAAGACATCGTCACTGGATTCCTTCGTTTGCTAAGCAAATGTGCTGTTGATCCAGTGGTTGGTAAGAGTTTTCTCCAAGAATGCAAACACAATTACTTTGAAACTGCCTGAGCTGGGGAATTCCGCTTTCGTACTGAATGCACAGGAGATGGGCACTGTTCTTCCAGGGAGGCTGAGTAATTTGGTGTGTCACAGCATAGCTAGCCAGATGATTCCATGGAGCTGTATTGGGAGTGTGGAAGATTACATATGTATTCCATTGGAAGAGTAAAAACGGAGTAACTAATCCCTGTGCAAGAAAAGGGGGGGAAGAGATCCTCATGGCTGCCTGTGGCACTGCCCCTGTGTCGTGTGGTCTGTTTGTCTCGTGGTCTCTCCTGGGATGTGTCCTGTTTAACATCGTCCGTGACCCGGAGGAGGTGATGGAGTGCACGCTGGTACGGTTTGCAGAGGACACCAGGCTGGGTGACCCGCTGACACACTTGAGGGCAGGGCTGCTGTTCAGGGAGACGTAGACGGGCAGGAGAAATGGGCTGGCGGGAACCTTCTGAAATCCAACAAGGACAAGTGAAAAGTCCTGCACTCAGGCAAGAAGAGCCCCCTGCAATGATAGGGCTGGAGAATGCCTGCCGGAGGGGCAGCTCTGCTGGAAAGGCCCTGGTGGGCCAGCAGCCTGCCATTGCTGTGAAGACCAACAATATCCTGCGCTGTATTAACAGAAACACAGTCAGTAGATGGAGCAAAGTGATTATCCCCCTCTACTCGGCCCTCCTTAGATTCCATCTGATACACCGTGTCCAGTTTTGGGCTCCTCAGTATGGGAGAGACATGGGCTCCTGGAGCACCTTCAGCAGTGGGCCACCAGGATGACGGCTGGAACGCTTGTCCTGTGAGGAGAGCTGGGGGAGCTGGGCTTGTTCAGCCTACGGAAGGGGCTGCTTCAGGGAGATCTGTAATAAGCAGTCTGCTGATACCTCCGAGGAGATGATGGAGAAAATGGATCCAGGTTCTTCACCGTTGTGCATAGCAGAGGAGAGAGACAACGGGTATAAGCTGAAACGAATGAGGTTCAGTCTGGGCAAAGGAAGAAACTTTTTCATGCTGGGGACTATGAAGCAGTGGGACAAGATGCCTGGAGAGTTTGTGCAGCCTCTGCTCTTGGAGGTTTTAAGACGTGACGTGATAAAGCCCTGAGCAACCTGGTCTGATCTCAGAGCTGACCCTGCTTTGAGGAGGAGGTTCAGCTAGAGACCTCCTGAGGTCCTTTCCACCCTGAATTATCCAATGATCTTATGCAGCTCCCTGGCACCTTAGACTCTTCCAAGGCTGGTGTAAGGACATTTTTTAAACAGAGTGAAGTCTGTGGATTAATGATTTACGAGCATGTGAATACAAGGGTGTGCAGTGGAACTGTGCTTCTTCTCATCATGGTCGTTTTACTGGTTTTGCACTGAGGTATTAGTAAGAGCACAATTTTTTTTTTTCTCTCTTTTTTTGCCTGTCTAACCTTTTAGTGAGGAGGAAAGCATGGATTCCACTCGGCTGCTCCTCTGGCTGCTGCTTTAGTGAGGGTGAGTTGAAGAGGCTGCGTAGTTAGAAAGCTCTTTTGGGACTGACCAGTAGCTGAGCTTGAAAGTCTCTAAGATGTCCAGCCCCGCTGAAACACCACCTTGTCTAGCTCATAGGACCTGGTATTATCAGTGCAAAGGGTTTTAAAGAGACCACAGAAAGCTAGAACTGCAAATCGTGTAGAACGTTGATGTGCTAAGTAAACAAATAATAACAGCTGCAGGTCTTTTTAATACTTGGTGAAATGTGACATTTTCTTGTCCTTTGGACTTGTTTTGATTTGATTCTTGGGGTGGCTATTGTTTTATGGTTGCATTTTGTTACCCCTTGAAGGCTGTGTTTGGGAGAGTGGGCTGGAATGGCAGTCGGAGGCCTGAGCTCCACTCTTTCTACATGGTCTTCAGCAGCTCTGTTAGGACATGGTGCTGTCTATTTCTTGCTTAAACCTGGCAGAGTTAAACATCTGAATGCTTTTATGGCAGTCGCTATCTTCACTGTACCTTCCCCTCATGGACTGGCTTTTATCTGACCATGGGCTCTGAGTTCCAGACTTCCTTTTACCATGAGGTCTGTAGTGCGTATCACTGAAAGGCTTGTCTTGTCAGGCTCCTCTGGTGCTCAAAGCAACAAGTAAAATGATTTTCCACATATGACTTGTCTGGAAACCAGTGAGAAAATGTGTTTTGCAGCATCTGCTTGTATAGTGAGATATTTCAGTTCATTTTCAGTACACTGCTTTACTGCCCTGGATGCAGGTAGGACACAGGAAAGGTGGAGCGAGGCGTGAGCAACCTCAGTATATGGTACTCTGAAAACTCTGTATTGAGTGTTTAGGTTAAAGCTTCTAGTCTGGAGCACTGCCTACCCCTCCATTGGTCCTGTGCTCTGTTGAACTCAAAACAAGTAGTTACTACCAAACCCTCAACTTGTTGCAAATATAGTTGCTATATGTGAGTGCTTTTCAGGGTTTTCCTTGTCTTTCTGTGTGACATTTGGGCAACTTCAGCGATTAGGCATGTGCACTTTTTGTGGTTTGCAGGATCATTTATGTCAGCTTATTCTTCCTGTAGAATCATGTTGCGCAAGCAAAAAAGTTGCTTTTTTTGAATTGCAAGTCATAGCTGTAGCCTTCTCTCCATTTGTGTGAAGTTTGTTTGTTGAGCTCTGTACTATCAGCTGGAGAAGACGGTGCCTTTCTGTTACTTCGTGTGCTCACCTGCCATCTCTGCCTTCAGAAGTGAGTCTGTTACTCTCTGCTTCTCTTGACATGTTCAGAAGAACAAGCAACATCAAACGTTTTCATATTTGCACAGTAGACTGCTTTTGGTGGTGGTTGTTAACCTTTCCATGCCTTTGGAAAGGAGGGCGAAGAATATGGGGAAAGCAGTAAGCTGAAGCAGGTAAAACTGCTTGGGCTGTTAATTAACTGAGGGCGTTTCATTGGGGTACCTACAAATGAAGTGTTGAACCATGAGAAGGAGGTGGAAAGAAGTTGGTGGAGGGATGGAAAGCAGCTCAGTTGTAAAATGCGTTACCATGAGCCGCAGTGGTGACTTTTTTGATGCCGAGTATTCTGTTTGATAAAGTTTGCACAGTTAGATTTGTATGTAGGATCAGAGATGGAGCTTGTAGGAGGCAGTAAACTGAAGTGCTGTTTTCTCCCAGATTTCTTCATGATGCAGAAGACAAGAATGGAATGAATGGACTAGGCAACTCTATTCCAGAGTAAGGCTACTAGCTCTGCTTCTGACAGCTTCTGCTGTCTCTCCCTTGGTGATTTGCTTTGGCTGGACCCATCAAACATGGATACCTCAAGTAGTGAGTTGATTCTGGTTTCTGGAGTTGCTTTTGATTAAAAGAGCCTTGTTAGTGCTTGGCACCTTGCGGAAATCAACCTGCTTCATTGGGGATCTCAGACAGTTCCTAGACTGTGAACGTGCTGTTCCCTACTTGCTTGTGCCCATCAACTTTGATTGTAGGAGTACACAGAAGCCTTGGAGAGTACTAAGCACTATATAGTAGAATACAGTATTTCATGGAGAATTGATGGCAGTAAATTTAAAATGCCTTGCAGGTTTTCTGCCGGGGGTGGATACAGGCCAGAAGTCTCCTTTAGTCCTTTCCTCTTCTCATCAGACTTTTTCTTTTCCTCTGTTCTCATCAGGCAGATTTGACTCCACATCTTTCTTTCAGGTGGAAGTTGTCCTGGTGCGCATTGCAGTATGCTTGGGAGAACATAATCCTCCACCATTGCTTCCTGGGAAGAAGTGACCTTTTGTATGTTGTGATGGAATTGTAACTGGGGGAGGCTGAGAAAGTAAGTTTTCCTCATTTTCAAGTAGAACTTGTGTACAGAGGGAGGAGTGTAGCTTTCCCTAGTTGCTTTTAGGGTCCTTTCAAGCTGCAGTTACTGCCTGTGATGTTTGAGGCAGCAGCCTGGCTTTTCCCTGTCAAAAACCTGGGATTGAAGCAATCTGTTTACACGTGCAGGACAAAGCAAGTGCCAAAGGTATGCCCAGTTCATGTCGCGGAGTGTAGAAGCTGTATAGTTTTGGTGTGTATTATGTTAGTACTTAGGAGAGCAGGGTAAGGGGTAGATACTTTAGAAAGTATTTTATTTTTGCCTTAGAAATAAAAATGAGGGCCTGGGACCCTCTTTACCTGAAACATTTTCCCATTTATTGACAAGGCTGTGCAAAAGCTAGTGCAAGAGGCAGTGGGGGAGAAAAGTCGCACATCTGTGAAATGAATGGATACACGATGTTAAGTTGCGGGGTCCTGCTCCCAGGCAGGTGCTGGTTCCAGACCTCAGAGTGCGCACAGGGTCTAAGCGGGCACTGAGCTGTAACAGCCAGCGTGCATCCTGAGAATACTGCAGCACGTTACCAGTAGCAAATGCAGCTTGTTGACCTCTCCTTGCTCATCTGCGTGAAGGGGAGTGTTGTTCTGCTTTGGGCAGAGAGGACAAGATGTCAGAACTGTTTGCTGGGAGCTGCTTAAAGATATACACGCCTCTCAGGTACGAGGAAATGTGATTAAAAAAATATGCCATTTTCAAAGCTGTGGGATTGCTGCAGTAAGGTCAATGTAGGGAGGCTGAAGCAGAGCTGATGAGGTCAGTGTGTCAGCTCAGCATCCTACTGGGTGGCTTTTTCCATACTTGAAAACCTTGCTTTTGTAGGCGTAATTTTATAAATACTTTAAAACACCATTCTTGTCCACACCTTTATTTCTGCTGTTTGGGTTTTTTTAGGCCAGCATTAGTGTTTGTGTGTCTACACAGTGAAAATTAACTTTATATTTTTTTCCTTTCTTATCTGGTTAGTTTTCAGGCACTGTCCCCACTCTGTGCCATAATGTGGCTTCTGCAACCACTACTGCCAGCAAAAGGGAAGTGGTGAGTGGCAGCTAGGGATGGAGGCGAAGTCTGGAGTGCCCCTTTGCTGACAGCACGGATGCCTGCCTGATAAAGACAGCTACATAACTTAAGATAATGATTAAAGAAACGACAAACAGGGACTTACAGCAAAATGATGAATCCAAAGACTGACTTTTAGTTTTAGCTCCGTAGCTCTCTGTCAGCTTCTGTCAAAGTCTGCATCTTGCTTTTCTGCCTTGCAGAACATATTTTGAAGGATTCCTATTTAAGTATTCACTAAGTGGGTGTTAGACCTGTTGCATGAGCTGAGCGGAAAGGGACTAAAACAGCCAGGGAGCCAAATGCTGAGATGAATTCTGGCTTGGTGCTTTGGTAGCTGTGAGGCTTGAATGGGATCAGTACAACTGCTGTAAAGAAGACCCGAATATTAAATACAATGGCTCCGTGTTGGTACTTGCGGGCTCGTCTTGCCTTTTATCACTGCCTATTTATGCCCAGACAGCTGTAGATCAGCTCCGGCTTTGTCAGTTGCTTATCAGAGCCAGATTAATACTGAAGGGGGGATCTATCTGTTCCGTTATGTCAGCAGTGTAACAGCAGTGGTAGCCAGTCCTGCTTTGCTGGCTGTTGGGTTGTCCATGGCTGCCCAGCACAGGCAGCGGCTGGCTGAGGGCAGGATCCTCCTTCCTCCTTGGCAGCACCAGCGCTGCATTCGCAGGGCCCTGCAGGGAGCTGGAGCAGAGAACTGGTTCAGCGCACAGCAACTTCAACTTCGTAGGATTCACCTTTCTTGCTGTACTAAAGTGGGCCACGTAACTGGCTAAAGATCTGTCTGCTTAGTAATTACAGAGTCTCATTTTGTTTGGCTTGGTGTTCAGTTGCCAGTGCTGGTCATGTTGAAAGCTGCTTGTGGCTGCTGTGGTCTGTTTAGTACTCCTCTCTCCCAAGCTGCTGCTTCTCTGCCTGTTCCCGTTCTGCCTCAACGCACCCTTCTTCTTTTCAGGAGAGCTGGTCCATGTGCAGGGCTTGGCCAGCATAGCTGTAGCAGTGTTAAAATTGGCTATCTCAATACAGGTGTCATCCATGAAAAAATGCAAATTCTTTTTTCACCAAAATTTAAAAAAAAACCCAAACAACTCAATAGAAAGATAAGAATTTTCATGGGAGAAAAACTGAAAGCAGTATTTCACCCTCATAAACAAAACCCCAGCATCTCATAAGGGTTTCCAACTGGCTCAACTATCAAATACGCTGCTACCATGCTAGATACATATTTTACCCCTGGCAAATATAAAGGGGAGATCTTTGTTCTGGCAGTCACAGAATAGATCCCTCATCTGTTCAAGTTTAACACATCCATATAAGCAAGCATGGCCTGCTCTTTGCAACTAAACCAAAACCATTATTACAGCCCTTTCCTAAAAGTTGCCTTTAGCTTTGCTTTTCCCTTTTTTTAGATCTTTCAATTTCTTCAAGTGACAGAGCCTGGCCATTGTGAGTGCCTTGTCTGCCTACTGAGGCATATAATTTCCTTCATTACCACAGATCTGCTTTGAATGCAGTGCCTTGATACAGTGCCTTTATGTGGATTTGATCAAGTCTTTGCCTTTGATCTGCCTGGGATTGTTAATTCTCTATTATAATTAATAGAGGCTTTGTCTTTCTCCTGCAGTCTCTATCAAAAGATCTCAGAGCCTTTTGTAAATGTTAAGCGATCAGTAATGCAGTAGCAGACTGGTGAGTTGTGTGTGTGGTTTGTCTCTAGAAAAGAGACAAAGACTGTCAGTGTATCAGCATGCACTGCTTTTGGGGCTGGTTTGAAATCTTTCAGTACAACAGTTTTTCTTGGAAAATACCAGTTTTTGTAAAACTTTTTTTTTTTTTCCAAATGTTCCTAGAAGGCTTACAGTTTTGAAGATGACTTTGCGTGAAAGAGTTTTAGGTGTCAGGTGGAAATTCTGCATGTGTTGGTTAGTCTGTGATAGGCAAACAGAGGTTAAGAGATAGACACTCCAGGGTCTTTACCCACCAGGGACCTGCTGCCTTCTGGTCTGACACCTCACGTGGGAAGTGGGAGCTCCAGCAGATACTTGATCTTTTATGCAAGGGTTGGCTGCTTCATCAGGGGGATTTGCCCTATGGCCACGTCTCACCTGAGGTGTGAGTGAATGAGGGTCGTGTCACTGGTCTGAATGGGGTAGAAATGGTCTTGAATGTGGACTTTCTATTTCGCACGTGGTTGTCTGAACTCTTAGGATATAAGTTGCAGGCAGGTGAGTCACTGTCTGAAAGAGTGCAGCTGGTTGCAGTTTTGTCTCTGGGAAGAGCAAGGAAACTTGGGAAGCAGTAAGACATTGGCAGCAGGAAGAGAGCTTCCCGTGCAGTTCGCGTTACATGGTCATTGCACGTTTCCCGTCTGTGCTGCTCCAACCAAAGAGGATGACAAAGTTAGTTGAACAAATCATCTGTACTGGAGCCAAGGGTAACAAAGCAGTCTAATAGCTTCCAAAGTTAGGGTGTAATCATGAGATGAAAGTACATCATGTGAAAGTTGTGGTCAGGCAGCGCTGGGGAGCCAGCTCGGCACTGGTTGAATGTGAAGGAAGGCACCATATCCAGAAACCCGTGACTAGTGTCATGACAGCTGCTGCTTTCCACGGGGTGGGATTCAGCCTTGCAGTCAGAAATAACTAGAGCTAAAATTAAGTAGCACTTACCATCTGTTTTTGTAAGAGGCAGAGGCTTGCGGTCAATTTTTTAATAACAAGGCAGTGAATGGTAAAGACTTAAGAGGTGAACTGTGCTGTTGTTGATATATTTTAAAATTACACTAAAATTATTAAGAGTGAAGGTAGAGAGGATCAAAATGTTGACATCAGCTTGCTCTTTCTTATAAAAAGGAGAAAGCAGGGACATCTCTTCTTTTTGCTGTGCTCCTGCTGACTTTAAAGGCCATTTCCTGACTTGTGTGAAATCCTCGACAGCTCTGGTGGCACTTCCAACTTTCTGCAGCTAATTGCTCCTGTTCTCTGCAGTTTGCGTGTAATCCCATGCACCGAGACAGCCTGCCTGCCTTACAGATGTAGTGCTGTATAGCACGTGTGTATGTGATCCACTCATTATATTAATTTGTTTGAAAGGCCAGCAGAGCTTCCAATGTGACTAAATCATGTTGACTGCTGACACTGCCAGGAGACTGTTAAAACATTGGAGGGCTGCCAGGAACCCTTGCTGCTTTCCTGGGGACCAGTAGAGAAGTGACCTTTTACTTGTGAATTTAAATTTCTGGTTTAGGGAAATACTCAGGGTTTTTGCTGAATGTCTTGGCCACTTGCCCATCCCTTGTTACATTTGGACTTTGCTAGTGCTGGCTGATGAGGTACTGAAGCGGTTCGGAGGACTAGTGCTGCCTGTTAATTGAGGATCTGCTCAGAGAGGAGATCTCCAGCCGGAAAGGAGGGAGGCTATAGCAGACATCTGGAAGAAATCATAGCTAATTCTGCCAGATACCTTTCCAAGGCATCATCTTTCTGTGCCTGTAGTTACACCTGACTTGTCCTGTGTAAGTTCACAGCTGAGTCATTCAGACCATTGGCAAGTTTTACGTTAAGGCTGTAACCATTTAGCAGAGTCTGTGTTGTGGGTCAAGGTGGGGGCAAAATCTTTTCGTGGGCAGGAGAGCATTCCCTGGATGCTGGGGCTGGTTGTACGAGTTCTGCTGGCATGTCTGAGGGAGACCTCTGCCCTGGCATGGCGTGGCGTGCCAGCAAGAGCAAACAAACTGGCTCGGAGCAACAGATACAGGAAAGGTTCTGCTGGAGGCCAGCCTGGACTAAGTGATGCTACTCCAGCCTGTACTCAATTTCCTACCCCTTCCTGTCTTCCCCTGTTGCAGGTTTCCTCTGACTGATCTATGAAATGAAATGATCAGGCTTTAGAGAAAGATGCTTTATACAGATCTCATTTAGAGAGCAAAGAACCATGCCAACACAACAGGGGAAGATGTTTCCTGTGGAAAGGGGAGGGGAAAAGACTGGGCAGGTGGAGGGCAGGCAAGGAGCAGTAGTACCTCATCTGGGACCTGCCATGACTATAACCTGTTGTGCAAGCGCAGTTCTGCTCTGCCAGTAAAATGCCCTCTTGCATGGATGGCTTGTTTGATGTAAGGATCTGGTATAAATCTTACAGCAAAGCCACTGCTGCTGATACAAGGTTGAGGAGGTTGGCGTTTGCCAATCGATTGATATCCATAATCTTTTACAATACCTTTGGGTTTGTGAAAGCATGGGCTGAAAGCTATTCTTCATTGTAAATTTGCATTAAAACACCTATCAGGTGCTTCTCAGAAATGTACCTTTTGCTCCATCCTGACTATTATTTTAATTGTCTCCACTTGCTCGTTTGTGGGTTCTCTGTTTTTTTCCGGCGTTGTGGCTCAGTTTCCTTTTCCTGCTTCTGTTTCTTTGCTCAACAGTGATAAGTGAATACTGGGGGCAGCGAGCAGGGAAAAATCCTCAGCAGTTGTTCAAGCGCAGCATGAAAGGGTTCTGCAGTGCAGCAGGTGTTGGGGATACCCTGGCAAATTTATATTCCTGAGCGCAATTGCTTCTCTGCATGCTGGCTATTGCTCTGTGAACCTGTGTGTTCCTGGGGCAAGCTGTTGCAGTGGGCAGCCTGACTGTGCTTTGGCCAGAGGGTGGAGATGACTTTCTCAGGAAGCTCCTTGCAGAGAAAATGCCATCTTTGAGGTGCCCGCTCTTAGGCGGCCAGCAGCAGGCTAAGGGAGGCACTTGGCTATCTGCAGAAGCGGCAAGGATAGGGAGGGATTCCTGGCTGGGAATCCATGGCCAAGCGCTGCGTCCTCGCTCCCGGCCCTCCCCGCACCTAGCAGCTGGGAGGCTATCTTAGTGCCTCCTCCCGTGTCACCATGCCCGAATTAACGTAGGTTTGGCAGTCCCGAGGTGGCAGCCCCTTATCCAGTTGCTGCCGCTCCTTCAGCATTCAGACGGCCCGTGCGGTTCATCTGTGACCTGCTTGTGCTGCTGGGGCCGGGATGGCAGGGCTCCTGTGTAAGAGGCGCAAAAAAGGAGGTAGGAAATACTACGTTTCTAGCAAGAATATCTTCCTAAGCTGTCTGCCTAGGACCTGATGTATGGGCTCTCTGTAAGCAGGGCTATCCCTGGGCAGCAGGCTTTGGGAGGCTTTCTGCTGACATAGCCATGCGTTGCTGGTAGCGCTGGGAGAGGATGTTTTGGTCCTGTGGGATCTGGCCCAGCCACGCTGGATCTGAAGTCAAGTGTAAGGTTTTATGTGGCTCTTCGTGTCATGAGGGATGGGGGCTTAATACACAAATTCATAGTCATGTTTTCTTTCAGTTTAGTAAATTGCTCAGAACCGAGGTATTTTTGTTAGGGAGAGTGGAGATAATTTTTATATTAAAAAAAGGAGTAAGTTTATAATCCTAATTGAACTTTTGGGAATAAAACTAGTTTAGCTGCATTTAAAAGTATTCTGGCTTGAAATGTACGCAGCATTTTGTTTATATAGCATACACCGAAGACAGTACCATGTATTCACTGCCCAGAGGAACTTAGCAGCTCTCCTCTGCATTTGCAGAGCATTAGGAACAGTGATGCCCAGACCTTACTGATCACTTGGCATTCCCAGAATGACAGCAATGCTACGATAATGAAAAGAGTGTTGCATCTAGAAACAAGGCTGGTACTTCCAAAAGGAGTCTGATTTAAGTGGAATTTGGACATTTATAGTCCTAGCAGGGTTTTAAAAATCTTACTTGTCATGTCCAGTTCCCACACGATTTTTCTTGTGCCTCCTGGTGGCTGTATTGCTATTGGCATCACAGTGTAGGAGCTGCTCCGGTGAGGAAGCTTTAGTTGGGCGTAATGCAAACAGGGCTGGGTAAGGTATGCCGTTAGAGCTGTTTTGGTCTGTTGCATGAAGCCTCTTAGCTCTCTGACTTTTGTTTGGAGAGTTTTCCAAGAAAAGAATGAGTGCAGAAAAGGGGTAATTAAGAGTTTCTTTAATAATGGCATTTATTCAGGAGGTTAAATCTCAGCCAGCAGACATTGTATTGTATTTGCAGTTGAGAATGCTGTTCTCTTCCCTTCCCTTTGCAGAAGGTACACAATACAGAAAGCAAGCTGTGCTTACTGTTGGCAGCACCCCTTGCCCCAGGCTTTGTGCCATGATAGCTCTAACCAGCTGCTTTGACATGGTTCTCAAAGGTCTCAAAATACGAGACTGGGGTTTCTTGCTGCAGAACATAAGACCAGCATCTCATAATTGAGGATTTTAGTCATGTTCAATATCATGCTGTGAACCAGAATAAAGTAACATCTTGGAACTGCAGTTAAGATATGTGGTAACTTATCTTTTAAGCACCTCTTTCAGGTATCCGTGAGAGAAGGAGTGGGGATTGTAGTGTATTCTTATTCCCTGTCCTCCTCTGGGGCAGTAGGATCTATGTGTTTTCCCCTTCTATCAAGGAGGAAAAAAGCAAGTACTGATGGAGGCTTTTGTAACCTTTGCAGACTGCATGCAAATGATTAGCCTGTGGTTTGATTTTCCAATGGGAAAGGGGAATAGTGACTGTACTTGAAGGAAGTGCTTTTTGGGATACTGTGACTATTAGTTAGCTGTTCCTCCTTTTCTTTCCCCAGACAAGTTTGTCTAGCAGAACTTACTTCTCTGGAAGTCCTTGCTTTTCCCTGAAAAGAGTATGGGACTTGGACCTCTCCCAAAGGAGGCTGCAATACCACTAATGCTGTCACAGATGATCTTAGCCCATTCTAACACAGAACTGTCACTGAATAGACGGGGCTGTTACGATGTCTTTGTATCTCCTATTTCAAATGCATGTATTTCAATAGCTCGACTTATAAATAATCGTTATCTGAGTTTAGGGAGAGATGTGCCTTGGAGAGTGTAAAAGTGTTATAGCATTGCTAGTACTTTTCTTACTGTCAAGCTCTGTGAAGATACTAAAGAACTATTCAGTGCTTGTCCTCAAGTTCAGTTCCTCCCATGTGGCAGGACGTAGGAAAGTATTTTAATATCCATTTTATTGATGAAGGGTACTTTACTGACTTTTCCAAATGACAGTTGTAGGTTTAGGACAAGAACTTGAAATCACGGATTCCATATTTGTGTTCACCAGACCATGCTACATCTATTTTTAGCCAGCGGCAATGCTAGAATTAAATACGCTTTCATCTTTATTGGTAGGTCTCCCTGGGATTCTCTGAGGCTTTTAATAAGGCCAATAGCAAGTTGCAGTTCCTGGTGTTCTGCAGCTGGAAAAGGTGGTGATGAGTGGTGGTTGTGCTATCAGAAAAGGAGTTTGTTTTTACAGTTTGCTGTCTGCTCTAGATCTGGGCTGTCCTGCAAAGCTCACACCCCTTCCTTCTGGAGAAACAAGCACTCTGAGGTTGCTCTTACCACAGAATTGGGTTTCTTGCAAAATATTTTCAGCCAGTTGTGTGGTGGCTCAGTTTAATAAGAAGCTATAAAAGGAAGTTACTTTGATTTTATTTTCCACTGCAGCTGCAGTTCTTAATTCCATAAACTGTGGGCCCATTTTGAAATGGATCTACCAGATGTTTTCTCTTATTATGAACATCATCTTCAAACCCTACATATCTGCAGACTTTGCATTTATTACAGCCTTTCTTTCTGTTTTTTCTCTCTATTCAGTGAGTGACCTCCAAGAAGAAGGTAAAAATGCTATCAATGCACCAATGAACCCAAGCACCGTGGACATCCATCCAGAAGACACGCTATTAGGTAAAGTATTCATGCCACAGACCTCGACTAAGAGATTATTAATGAAGGTGGGCACTGTGACCCCGTATCCATTGCTTTACTGTTGAATGTAGATTGCTCAGTTGAAACTGAGAGAATTGGGCATGAGAACTGAGAACTGTTGCATGTCACTTGTGGACTAGAAATTAGAAGGGCTAAAATGGAGTTTGAAGAGCAGTGCCAGCTATGCAGATACACTTAAACTAGGTAGTTTATGGGAAAAATTGACTTGTTCAATGAATTGGCAGAGAACTTGGGTTCTTCTGTGATAATCCTGAAAGTAGATAGAAAGCTGAGGTTTGCAAAGAATTAGATGGAAAGTACTGCTGAATTTTTCTGCTTAAGATTTACTTCAGTTCCATTAACCCATAGGCCAAGTGCATCTCAGACATTCTTCTTTGGTAAGGAAGTGGTATCTTCTCTGTCTATATGTATATAGATGGGGAACTGAAGTGCACAAGGACCAACCCACAGAAAGCCTGTAGCAGAAGTGTGTTTGTCGTGGCTCCTGTGGAACTCTTAGACTGCCTTGTCTCAACGTACATACTACACTGTTATTAACTAGTGGATGCCCTGTTCCTCCTTGGGTTACTGCTGCCACTTTGCAAGTGGCAGTACAGCAAAATGGGACCTGATACTGAATGAACAGATGAGCATTTAGGCTGCTGAAAATAGTAATTAAATGTGATTAGGATAGAAGTATGTAAAACAAGCCATGTTTTATAGAAAGAAGGTAAATATTCAAATTCCTGTTCTCTCTGTTCCGCCCCCCCTCCCTGAGTCCCTACAAGAGCAACAGCATAATATAATAGCAAAAAGTGTTTAAAACTTGTTGGAATAAAACACTTCTTTCTTTCCTGGCCGTATGTCTCATAATCTACAGAATTAGCTGAGCAAGCTGTCATGGAGACAAACAGTAAAACAGTAAATTAAAAACAAAAAAAGTGTTAGTCATTTAGATTTTCTGATTAGAAGAGTAGTAGGAAATGCAAAGTGCTATTCTGCTGAGACATGGGCAAAGTGTTGATTGCTCTGTGTATATGTATGGATCAGGAGCGTCTCCAATGACGACTTCTGGGTACCACTAAAGGTGTGTATGTCTTTAGAAGATGCAGGACCACTCCTGGAGGCCTGTTGTGCAAAGACGTGGCCACCGGTGAACCTTAAGCAAAGTTCTGTGGTGAATCATATACTGTTATGGGTCAAATCTTGTTCAGGGCTTCAGTTAGCAGTATTTTGGGTGTGTAGTGGGTGTCACTTCCTTATGACTAGACTGTCAGACTCATCCTAGGCAGTAATGAGGAAGTAAAGGAACAGGGGAAATAAAAGCAGCAAAAGAATTCATTTTTTTTCGTAGGTTTATGGAAATTTGTCAAGTATGTTCAGATAGCAGGGCTGTACTTCTTTAATAAAGATAAGGGGCCCTGGAAAATACTGAACCCAAATGTCTGGGTGAAGTCTAAGGTAACAAGTTAGATGGTATAGTCTGTCTTGTGTCAAGGATGTGCGAGTGTTGTGTTTCTCATCTGACAGCAGTCTAGGACTGCAATAGGAAGTGCACTGTAGGTTGGTCATTGTCAGGTTTTGAAGGGTTCCTCTATGCAGTGTGGCAATGGCCTGACCAATGGTCATACCGAAACCCCTCCTTTGTGGTTGTGCTGGAAGGAATTGAGAAATCAATAGGAAAATAGGATTCCATATGCTCTGTCTAGACTCAACTAAAGGTAAATCCATGGGTTTTATAAATAATTATTTTAGCTGAAGAGATGTGGATCTCCTCATGTAGCTGTGACACTGTCCTTGTGTTTCTGTTGTGTAGTAGCCAGGGTTTGCTCTCCACTGAAAGGAACAGATGTAACCTAGATCACAGCTACCACTTGGCTACTAAAGGAGCTAAAATGAAGGGTGCACGGAGAGATCTGCTACTTGAAAGCAAGCACCAGAATTTAAAATACAAGACTTGCTCCAGCTGCTTCCTAAATACTGGTATCCGTATCTACAGTAGCATGTAAACATGCATGTGATGCAGGTGTCTGTATGTGCTGCTGTGAAGATAATTCTGCCAAAGGTGGTTTGATTGTTAGCCTTACTGAGCTCAAGTTGATATTGCTACCAACATTTCTGTATCAAATCATCCCTTCTAAAAATTAATCTTTATATTCATGCCTCTTGTGGTTGTCCTGCTGGCCATTGGAGAGCATTTCTCACATCTCTCCATCTCCCAGCAACAGAAGAAATAGAAGACTTTACACTTGAGAAATCTCTCTTATGTTCTTCCCCCATGCACAAGTACAACAGATATAAATTGGGGTAATTTTCATTCTCCAGCTTAACCAGAGGTTAAGGAGTTCATGCACTCAGGGCCCATGTGTGACCACATTTCAGGGAACCAGAGAGCAGAGGCACAAACTGTCAGCCCAAGTCTCAGCAGTTGCACTGAGTGTAGTGCCATAAGCTTGCTATACTCTTCAAGATGATGTAATTTGGGACGGGTGTTTTCAAATAGAAATTAAATTGAGGGAGAAAAGTAGTTGACTGCACTTTTTGGCATGTTAATATTAACATGCCCCATAGGGTATAGAGGATGGTGATTTTCCTGAAGTATTCTGCATACAGCAGTGTCTGAGCTGGGGAAGGTCAGTGGAAACAATCTTACTTTAGGGAAGTTAGGGCTGTGTTATCTTTCTGTGTGTCTCTAAAAATGCCTAACAGTTTGATCATCAGATATTCCTGTGCTAAGAGGATGACTAGGCACTGTCATTTCTTGATCAGATGACAGGCCACTTCATGATTAGGAATTGTTGCAGTATTTCAGCAGTGTACATTTGAAGTGGATCTCACTAAAGTTTCCCGTTTTACTTGGACAGAGGAGAATGAGGAACGCACTATGATTGATCCTAACTCAAAAGAAGACCCCAAGTTCAAAGAGCTGATCAAGGTAGGAAATCAGTATTTTGTTCTTCCTTAAATCTTTAACTGGTGAGCCGGAGTCATTTACACGCTGGTTACCATGACCACATTTGAGGAATAACAACTTGTTACTGAAGTATATCTGTGAAAACTGTGGTCATCAATAAGGTAAGGCTAAAAGTAACAATGAGAGAAACAAGAAAAGGCTGAATGTCAGAGTGATCATGGTAGTTATGGAGTAAAGTTCCATTGTCCATTTATATCCTTGTGATTATATCAGTGAGGATCAGTGCTTGGCTTGAATCTACCTGCAGTCACTGCACATAAACCTAGGTTCCTTCTGTTTATGAAAACAGGGAAGGAGCTTTGGAAAGCATTAGTGAGATTTCAGGAGAAGAGTAGGACTGAAATGAGCAAGGGCATGGCAGGGGGCAACGAGGAGACCTCTGGTGTTATAGGGAAGTTGGAACTGAGATTCTTTTTGCCCTATATTCTATTGGGTTTTTTTAAAGAAAAGTCCTCAGCTTACCTGCGTGCTGGGGCGGGGGCCAGGTTGTCCTCAATCTGTATTGCCAGTGGAAACACCTGCCCGAGGTGTTGATAATGGTGTTCCCAGCTGTGCTGACGTTAAGTGTGGCTTCCTGCCTCAGCAGTGCTCATAATTCCCGCCAGGTATGATAGAGGATTTGATCTTGAGGGACTAATGTTTAGGAGAACTTTTTCTATGCAGTAGGTCATTGAGGTTAACATAGTGAAAGCTTGAGCAGGAAGAGAAGGGATGGCAATTCTGAACAAACGTGATCTCTTTCCAAAAAGCATTTGTGCTTGTGTTATACTTCCCGCTACACTTCCTCTTTATTATTTTAAAATTATTTTTAAAAAATATTTTTGTTAGAAACAACAATGCAGCTGTAGCTGGGTGGGTCTGAAAACTTTGGACAGTGTATACTGTTTCCAGATTGGGGGGTGAGCTGTGGCACATTCCTTTCAGGAAACTTTGTGCACCCTGGCTGCACACATATGCTTCACAGAATGCCTTAGCAAACTGCCTACCTGGTAGTACATCTTTAAAACAAGCCCAGTGATCTGTTACTAACACTGCAATAACATGGTTGGGATTACAAAACCACATCAAACCGAGTTAGGCAAGGAGCTGTGCTCAAATTTCTTTGTTACTCTAATTCACCTGGAATACATTGTGGTTTCAAATTAAGTGAATTTGCACATTCTTTCTTTGTTAGTACCTAAATTCATTAATTCTCTCAACAGGTACAGTGGTCTTGCACCACTCTTTGAAAATGTACTGTGGTTTCTTTGCTAGTGGAGCAGCGATATTATCATGAATAGTTCAGCTGAACCAAAGTCACTGCAGTGAAGGAACCAGATGCACTCTGTGGTGCAGGAGACTTGATACTGAGATCAGAATTGCCTTTAAATTGGGAATTTTGCCGTTGAATTTAATATGAGTTGGTGAGTCTTCTCTGGATGTCATAGTCTAGCAAGGCTATATTTTCCAGTTTAAAAACCTGAAAACCTTCTGGAGGAATGAAAATCAGGGTTAGAGCAACACTCGAGAACGTGTCTGAGTGCTTACAGCGCATTGCAGAATCAGGCTCTGGTTCACTACACCAGTTTACACTTGCATGAAGAGAGAGTAACGTATTACCAATTGAACTGGAGCAGCTGGTGCAGAGAACAGCTTGTAACTGGAGATTGTTTCCTTGGGATCATCCTCAAAGGAGACATGTGTCCTGTAGAGTGCCTACTTGAAAATTATGTCATTTAGGTAATTGCCAATCATTTGCATACCTCTCAGCAGTTGAGAGTTTTTATAGAGATTCAGCTAAAGAAATATTTAACACTATATTGGTGTGAATTCATAAGGCAGGGAGAGGTTTGAATTATGTTGGCAAAACCTATTTTATGCCACAGAGTTTGGATAATGCAAAAAAATGAGCAATTTATTCCTTGTTTTCTGTTATTCAGTGGTTAATGACATTTTCCAAGAGCCGCAGTGCTGGATAAGAATTGGCCATGCTAAGTGCTACACAGCAGCAGCCAGCAGAAAAGGCTGCCTGCCCCACAGAGCTTGAAATGAAAGATCTCCACGGACTAGTGAGGAGCGAGGAGCTGAATAGATGGAGGTTTTTATAGTTCAAAGTGGTTTTCTTTCTTTTCCGCTCAGAGATGAATGTGTCAATAGCAGCAATAGAGCCTCATGCCTTTTGAAATTTGGCAGTATGACTTAGTTTCATTGGTGCCAGCCCAAATCTCTTTCAACACCAGAGTTAGACATACCAGTGGTTTGCCATCATTGATTCTGAGTGTTTCTGTTCTGTCAGTCACACGCAGTTGGGTAAATGGATCTCAGTGCAAAGAAGCAGCAGAGATATCTGTTGCTGACACTGCTTTATTATCCCTTTGTCTCCACAAAATGTTGTTTTAATTTCTGCAAGCCTCATGCCATAGGAATTATATGCACAGTGGATTCATCAGTGCAAGCTTGTGTGAGCGTTTGGAAGTGATTTTGACAAGAGCCGTTGTAACTCTGGAGAGACAGATTGTATAGCATTGTGGTAACATGGAGAGACCAACAGAAAAAAAGCCCAATGAAATGCCTCATTCCTCACTCTTATTAAAGCAAATATACAGTGAATCCCCTTGTTGAAGACTGCTTAGTTGAGGATGCTAAAATACCTGCTTTAAGTCCTCTTGCATGTATGAAAATCATCAGGAACTAGAATTATGCCTCAAAGTGTTGTTTTTTATCATCATTGACGGTATTCTAAAAATAGTTGGACGCAATTTGTCAATTATGAAGCGTTCAACTAAGTTCCCTCTGTGGCCAGCAGCCTTTTTTTCCTCACTTCATTTGCTCTGTGTGTAATCAAACACAGTTTGGTACATGGCTGAACAGAGGTAAAGCTGAAAATTGAGGTCAGGAAAAGAGAGATGAGTTATCATTTTATTTATATTTATGTATAAGCAATTTGTTCACAAAATACTCTATTTCTGGTGTCTGAAATGTCTGAGCTTATTTTACTCATTGCCCAATTATTTGTCAAGTGACAAGTGCACAACTAACTTAAAGTAAGTGTTTGAATTATAAGTTTGGGCTGTTTTGTGATCGGATACAGAGCTGTCCTTTGATATATTGTTTCTTCTTGTACACTTCAGAGTCAGGTTTTTAGTCTACATGTTATTGTGAATGTTTAAAATTCAGTTTCCATTGATATATAAAGTTCCCTTAGTTGGTCCATGTCACTAGTTGTAAAGGGTGTTTGGGGATTCTTCTAGCTCTCCTTTGAGTACTTAAAAAAAAAGAGGCTGATCTATGTGTGCTTTCCTTGTTGTTCATGTGTGTTTGTGTATTGGGTGTAAAGGTGGAAAGAGTCTTTTTTCCCCCTTCTGGTTCAGATATGGCTGAAGGGTAAAAGTTTCAAAAGCTTCATTGCTGGTTGTCATCCTAAACATAGAGTTAATAGGCTGTAGGAATTGAGTCAGTCTTTGAAAAGATACTTGAACATTTTACTTAAGTGGCAGATTTTCTAGGGTTTTCTCATATATTTCTGTAGGAAAAGTATGAAGAAGAGCTTCTACTAATTGAATCCAAAATTTTAGAACAGCAGCTTGCAAGAATTGGGTCCCGTCTGAAAATGCCTTGCCTTGACAAAAGACAGCAAGTCACAGTTGCAAGATGCTTTCCCTCCCTGCAAAGACTCCTGTAAGATCAACTGATAGTGCAGCAACTTTTGGCCTTTAAAGCCTCATCTAAACTTAATACAGATCCAAACACTACTGCTCTAGATACTGCCTGAAATGAGTAAACATTCTCATTTGTAGTAAATCATTCACTGTCCTAGAAATTATCACCTTTTTCCATGTCTAATTTTAACGCTTTTTAAAATTCACTGTGGTGAAGAGAGAACCAAAATGAAGCCACTGCCCTTTTGGTAAGGTTTCATGTGTGACCAGATGAAACCATGCTTCCTAAATGCTCCATGGTCTTGCTTTTGAAAACAAGAAGCCTTCTCTTTGTTTACAGGCTGCCAGTGCTTTGTGCTTAGTCAATAGTTTCCGGGCCTGAATATGAATTTTTAATATTAATTTCCATGCTCAACCCTGAAGCCAGTTAAGCTTTCATACCTTTGATCTCTGCTTCCTAATTCTTCCAGAAGTCAGGGGGAAAAGGGTCATTGAAATCAGGGTTTTCTTTCTTTGCTGTTTTTGGTGACTGGGCTTCCTGTTTTCTCATTGTGTCAGATGTGTTCATGTGTTTTGTCTTTTCATTTTGTTCAGTATTTCTCTTACACCTGTTATTTAATGCAGCAAATATAGCACGAGCTTAAAAGGCAGTATTGAACTGCAGAAGTATGAAGTGCAGGCACAGAAATGAAGGGATGGGTAGAGGAGTATGAGACCAGACAGACCGAAGTTAAGCATGTTTTCACGCACAGGAAAAGCTCCTCTGCCTGCACCTTCTGTCTGCTTCCCACCATGTACTCTATGCCTGTATCAAGCTGTTTAAATTTCTAGGCATTCAGGTTATTGAATATTTTCTGCTTCTGTCTTTGCCTGAAGGAGCAACTACAAAGAACTGGAGAGCTGACTTTCCGTGAGCAGAGAGTCAGAAAGTATTTCTGCATGTTAGTCATTCCAATAAGCAATATGGTGCTTTATTTCCCTTGTAAAAGTTAAAAAGAATATTCTGTGCAGAAAGATTTTTCCAGGCTCCTAATTAAGACACAATCAGGAAATTAAGAGGTGGGACAGCAGATTTTTGGAGTTGCTTTCTTTGTATTTTAATTACAGCACTTGCCAGTCTTCAAGGGCTGCTAAAAAAAAACACTTGGATTTTTTTTTTTCTTAAATATAAATTGCAAATTCATTTTTTCTAGCAGAGCTGGAGTTGTAGTCTGAATACTAAAGAAGTTAGAATGTTCTTTGGGATATTTTTCTTTCATTCAGGTGCTGAACTATAAAAATATAAAAATATCTACGACTAGACCTTGTTTAATTTGTATCTCTTTTATGTACTTTTTTGCCAAAATTTTTTCAGGGCTAAATTTCTCTGAAACATTTAAGTAACATCTAGTGTAAGTATGTCCCTTTTTTAACACCCTGTATCGAAAGCCACTTTGTGATTCCTGTGTACGTACACTCTTGGAAATGGGATGTTGGCTCCTACATTAGAAGGTACTTCCAGACTTTTGTTTTTAATTCCTTGGCATTTTCTAGATTCTGACTTCAATACCATTCAACAAGGACAGACAAAATAAACGGTTTCCAATAGTTTAACAACCCGAGTCTTCCTTTAACAAAGCTTCTGAGGACTTTTGGAAATCTGGCGTCTTCCTATAGGACTTTTGGAAATCTGGCATCTTCCTATAGGGACTGTAATGGGATCTGATTATCAAATGATAATTTCAGCTGAACTTCAGATAATTTTTGAAAGTCTGCTCTGTAAATCTCATGGAAGACCTAAGTCTTCTATGACTTTGATTTCTTCAGTTGTTTTTCTATTGATGTCTATGTGTGTCAAGCTTGTATAGTTTTGGAATTGGGCAGTGACCTTATTGACAGGCTTCGAAAAATCTCTTTCTAGATGATCCGGGACGAGAAAGTATCTTGTTATTTAGGATGCACTTTTCTGTATCACTGGTGAACAGTTTTCAAGGTGAAAGATGGTATCCCTTTGTCTTCCAGCTGTGGTAATCCTTTGCTAACTTGGGTAATGTCTCTCTCCAGCCCTTTACCATAAATGTCCTTCTGCCCCCTGAAAAAGATTGAGAGACAAGAATAGCCGATTGGAGTTTTCTCTCCAAAAGTGGTCATGGTGCCCCACCTGCGGAGCAGAGCTCTGCTGTTTTATTTAGGCTGCATCTTCCTGCATTTAAGTTTTGCTGGCTATAATCTCTGATGAGCAAATCTTGGTTGGGGTTTTCAAAGGAAATCCAAAGGTTTCATGCCCTATGCCAGATGATAGCTGACATGTTACGATTTTTTGAAAACCCTAGCTTTAAATCTAGAGAACAAGGACTGGGCAGGGAGAATTTGCTTGATCCAGAGGTTGCTGAAGAGGCATCCTGTGAACTGCTAGAGGGTGAAACACAGGAAGAGCCATTGTCTTGACATTTTTCTCTGCCCATACGTGCTATATATATCAGGCTGTGTGACATAGAAGGAAGATGGTTTCCAGGGCATGTTGAAGCATATGTCAGGAGACAGGCTTCTCAGCATTGCTCCTGTGCCACAGCCAAAGTGAGAGGATGACTGTACCTGCCAGGGCACGGTGCTGCAATACCCCTTTCAATCCAGGACCCCAATTGCCAGGGGCAGCCGGTGCACCAGCAGGCTGGGCTGCTCAAGCAGGAGCGCAGTTGTCAATGCGTTGGCAGTGCACGCCATGAAGGTGTTGCAGGAGGGGAGCGTGAGGCAGGGGAAGGAGAGGGAGAAACTGTATGATCCTCCTCCCCAAGAAATGGCATTAGGGGGATGTGAGAGTGTGCAACAACTTGGTGGCATGTGTTGGAACAGTGGCGGTAGCTGTAACCACACAGTGGAGGCCATCTGATAGAGGGAACGGCCCAAGTGATAGATAAGGTTCCTGCAAGGTCACAGGGGAGCAGTGGGGCAATAATACCGGTGCAGAGCACATCCTTGTATAGCCACATCTGTCTTCAAACGTCACCTCTACTTTTCCTTTACCTGCTCCAGAGAAGACCACTTTTGATAAAAGTTGCTGATATTGACAAGTGAATAACTTATCAGAAGAGCTTTATTTTGAAAGAAAGCTCTTCAGAGGAGTCATTTTTATTACTGAGATTTTTCATCCCTCTGGGCAGCTTAGAGGGCAAAAGTGATTTACAGATGTGAGCATTGATGCTGATCCTTGCTTTCCATGAATTGACTGGTTGCCATATCACCCAGCTAAAATTTGCCGCTATTTTTGGAGCTGAGTTTCAGCCCTGCACATTTTCAGAATCCTTTGGAAGTACTAAAGATATAGATTAGAGGTACATGAAGCATTAGTGTTTCATGTTCGGATTGTAAACCTCTTCGTGGACATTAAGGCTATCAAAACTTACTTGAGGTTGGTAGATTCAATGAACATCAGTAGCCAGGCTGAATTACTTAAATGTCCTTGTGACCAACATATTCAAATGCTTGTGTTTCCTAGGATTGCCAAGGTGGGTGTTTTCCAGTGCAAGCCTGTCTATATTTTTTTAATTGGTTTTGTTTCACAATCTCTTGTATATTAAAACCCCAAAACTTTCTTAGCCATCGTGACTGCTGAGAAGAGGCAGAAGTAAGGGATCTAATCAGAAAGTGAATTTAAAGAATCCATAATTTTATATGAAGCAAATTAAAAACCGCAGAATTTTTAAATGAGGCTCATTGTGTTAGGTGGCTCTAGTTAGTGGATTTTGCATATCTATGTTTGGCAATACTCTTCTGCTCTTACAGAATGAAGGATTTAGCAGGATTTAACATTGCGTCTCTTCCCACAGAACTATATTATTTTTGTGAAAGTAATTTAATTTTCCAAATAATAAATTGGAGGAAAGCAGTACTGCCAACTTCAAACAGTCAAGGCTGTTTTTCCTGTAACTGTTTGGAAATTATTATCATTGGCACATGGAAAATTTAACTTGGTTCCTTTTCTTTTTAAAGTTTCTTTATGTTCATTCCTGTTTTGCAGGTGAATGAATGATTTTTGTAGTTACGGTAGCATATGGGGACTATTATATATGTTGTAGAATGGATATCAGGCCCATTTGACCAAAATTTTAATTCCAGCCTTCTGTATTCTGCGATAGCTTAAGATAAAATGCCTTTTCCTGTTGCTAATGGCAGGGATCTGGCTAGTGGGTCTGTTTAGCTCCTCTTAGTAGGAGCGTTCACTCTTTCCCCTCTGCAGCTCTTCTTTCTGGCACACCACTCACATCTATTCAGGGTAAAGATCATGGTGGGAGTGTGGGACTGTTGTCATCTATTGGCAGGTCTGCTGTTCACGTGAAACAGGTAAGACGTGAGTTTGGGGATCTGGAGAACATAGATACTAGCAAAGGTTATTGTTGCAGAGCTGCTAGTTGCTACTTGCTTTAGAATTGGTGCAATAAGGAGACATTTTAATGAGGAAAAATAGAGGGCACTAAAATTGCCATGCTGCAAGAGCTGAATTAAAAACAATAGAGCAAAAGCATCTCTGTCTGTTAATTTCTCTGTAACTTGGAAATGTATAAAAATGGTTACACTTGCTCTGTTTTATATTCCTGATTACTGCCTTGAATGGAAGGAACATACTTGAGGATTTTTAGACATTTGCCTACTTTTTCTGTACTTCCAGGTTCTAATTGACTGGATTAATGATGTGCTGGTGGAGGAGAGAATCATTGTCAAACAGCTTGAAGAGGACCTTTATGATGGGCAGGTGCTGCAAAAGCTGCTGGGTGAGTTCACACAAGAGAAGGCGGCCCCAAAGACTGGAAAGGGCACAAAGTTAATCTCTTCCAAAGCCGTAGACAGCAGCAGGTCTGTGCCGTAACTCACCATCTCACCAGGGATAGTTTGTTTCACCAATAGCTACAGTGTTAGCTTCTCCATCTGTTCTTCTCAGGCTGTCTGCTGAAAGGGGAGGAAATCCAGCTGATTTCTAGGTATCTGTTTCATGGACTAGGTATAGTCCAGATAGCTGAAATATGTGGCAGAAAAAACATTAAGAGATTCGTGTTTGCAGTGGGGACCAAGCAGAAGGCATGTGGTCCAAAATTTTGTCTGTAGAGTTTGCTTCTGAAAGCTTTTGTGCTGAGAGCTTTTTTTTGAGGTCCTGATAGAATTACTTTTAGGGGAAAAAATGAGAAAAAGAGAATGCATGGCAGCAGGCACATACTCATAATGTACACTTATGCGCGAATGATTCATGAAAGGATAGGCTCAGTTAAGCAATTGTGATTTTGCAACCCTGTTACATCTTTGCAATGTGTGTGTTCATGCAAAAAGCACAATGGAGAAAACCTTATGAAGATGCAGTGATTTATGGGGGTGCTTTTAGAAAACAAAGAGAATTGAAGCTTCAAGTGCCATTGTAAATCCACACTGTTTCTTGGAGACAGATAATCAGGCTGCTCTCAGTTTACTTATGACATGTTTTCAAGAGTGGGCTGGGATGTGGGATGTATGTGTCAGTGGGGCAAGAGTACCTAGTGGTGCTAATTCCACTGGTGCTAACGGATGCTGCTTACTGAATTTTCTGCACAGGCCCCTTAAATAACAGGTCTGCGGCATTTTGGTAAACATCACAAGCTTTTAAAATTGGTTAACAACAATTAACTTTGTCTGCAATTAAAACTCCTCAAAAATAACTTGAGCGATAAAACAAGAGTACTTTGAATACTGCTCGGTTAGACTGCAGCAGGGACCTTCCGGACATGGTGGGGAGCAGGGGTGCAGAATTAATTTTAGCTGGAGAGTATTTGTGTGAATACAGTTGTACTTCTTAACATATAGACACTGCTGTGTCAGCAGGCGGTAGTGCATTTTACTGTAGCCATTTGTCATAGGTATCAGTGCTTTCTTATGCTCCCTGTGGAGGCCAGGGTTCCACCCTCAGGCCCGCAGACATTTAGAAAGTGCTTAGTTGTATATACATACATGTGTAGCTCAGTTGGACTTAGCATATCTTACAGGAGGAAAGGTGGGCATGTACATCTTGCAGCCTGAGACTTGACTGTTTTTTCCTCATTTTCTTCCTGTTGGGCCTCTGACTGGAGAGTGAATGCTTCTCCCCTGACCTGAAGCTATCACAACTCAGCCCCAGTCTTGTGTTGTTCTTCAGTGGTGTCTTGGGTTCTTCACCAAGACTTATATTACTGAATCTATCCATCTTCGTGCTGTCTCATTGATGCAAGAGGCAAAGCATGTCATGCTTCTGATGCTTGAGTCCTCAGAATTAAGTCAGCCCTCTGTTGTGCAAGTCTCCTTTTCTGGTGCCTGCAGGAAAGGCTAACAAAGTAGGGTCATTAAAATTCGAGCAGTACTTATCATTCCTTGTGTGTGAAAGATGTTTCAAGAAGATCTGTTTTGATAGGCAGACACAAAAAAAAAAAGATGGAAGACAACATCTGGTCAGTGGGCTTAGTTTGAAGCAGTTTGGAGTAAGAGATTAGCAGATGGCTGTCTGACTGACTGAGGTGGAGCTCCTTGTTTAGTTTATTTTATCAAGGTACAAGTAGTGCCATTCAGAGAGGCTGGAGTGGCTTGGTACACATGGTATCAGGGTGAAAGGAAATCAATTTCTGCTTGCTGACTGGCAGCTAACCTGGGCTGCGAATAGATAGGAGCCATAAAACGTGACCAAAAAATGAATCTTCTAGTATAATTTTTTTAAAAATGTCTAAAATAATTTAACATAATGTTTGCATGTTTTGGTAGTCAGTTTAAAAAATAGTCTGAGACACCTTTGCTAAAGAACATTTTTCCCATTAATTTTATTCAGATATTGATAAAAATTTCCTACTGTAGATTGATAGAAACAGTCAAAATGTTCAAAGTATTTGTGAGTTAATAACCTGCAAGTCTCTTCTGCTTGGGTTATTAAAGTACTTTTGTATTTCAGTCAATTAAAAAAAAAATAGCTATATATATCTTCAGCTAGGTAAAATGTCCATAGGAAACATACTCTTGAACTTGAGAGCATAAATATTTCTGTTATTGGAATAATAGGTTTTGACAACTCTGAGACATATCTGAAAGAATCTTTATAGTTGAAGCCCATCCCATTTTGTGAAAACAGTTTTGGTGAAGTATCTTTTTTTTGTTTTAAAGACTGGGATAATAATACATAATTGGAATATGTTCAACCAGTCCTGACCTCCTAGTTCCAGCAGCGGAGTGAGTTTTGTCCCCAGGGTGGAGGGAGAAAAGAGATCAGCTGTTCCCATTGCTCCAGTGGCTGGAGGACTCTACCCCACCTTCCTCAGCTCTCTTTCTTCTTTTTTTAATTTTTTAGAGAAATTCAGCTCCCATGTCTTTGGCAAGGGCCACAATGCAAAGGAAGAGAAGAATGACTTGTCTATAACTTTGGCAACAAATAATTATATTACAGAAACAGAATTCAGACTTTAGTAATGGCATTTTACAAAATCTCTTGCATTGGTTCATTTTTGGAAGTAATCAACCGTGATGTGGCAATGCCATAACAACATGACAAGATTGTACCAACTTACTTCTTTCTTTAAATTAGTTCCACTAAGCCAGCACAAATCTGAGGGTCATATGAGTCTATGACTCTTGATGGTTTGAGGGGCAGAGTTTGCTTCAGCTTAAATTCATACCTTCAGCTAACCTGAACTAAAGCTTACCAAGCTGAAGTAAATGTTCACACAGTATTTCCCCTTTTTTGTCCTAAATTAACTTGTTATTAGAAAAGTCCATTAAACCTGTCCAGAATACTTGTGTAGTGAAGGCTGTGTTGTGCCAAATGCTTTTCAGCAGTGAAAGAAAATGGGAGGTACAATAAATATTATTGCTAACTTGGTGCCTATCTGAAAGTTGTTACATATTTGGACACCTGATTGATGAGCATGTTCTGACAGACCTTACCAGCTTTCTATCACAGGTTTTACTGGAATTGACACACTTTGATGAAAGGTTTGCTTTCAGCTATTTTCCTTTCTGAGGAAAATCATTCTCTTAGAAAATTTCTAGCAGAGTCCAGCTCTGCCCAGTGCTCTGTGCTCGTTATTCCCACCGAGACCCTTGTTTAAACTGATTTTGCCAGTTCTTATTGTTGTTCTTTTTTTTTTCAAATACAGAAAAATTGGCTGACCGTAAACTGAATGTGGCAGAAGTGACGCAATCTGAAATTGGTCAGAAACAAAAGTTGCAGACGGTCCTGGAAGCTGTCCATGATTTACTCCGACCCCATGGCTGGACAATCAAGTGGAACGTTGACTGTAAGGACTCTGTTATGCTTTCTGTCTTTGCTTCACAGGCAAGGAGGTTATAATAATCAATAGGTTGATCATATTCTCTGTGATGCAGTGTGTTTTTTAAAATTATGTATTTATTTGCATAGAGGGTGTTACCACATCCACGTATGGATTGTAACTCATACCTTCTGTGGTGTTTAAGGACAGATGTACATGGCTATGGGATAATTGAACTAATTTGTTCCTTTAAGGATACGCTTTCATTAGAAAGTTTTTTCGTTGCTTCCTGAATTTGAATCCCTACAGATGTAAGAAATATGTTAGTCATTCAAGTGCTAGAGGGTGGTCTAATCCTTCAGGCCACCACAGTGTGAATAAAAGAATAAAAGGATCCTGCATCCTGCTGGAGGATGCAGCTTCTGACAGGCTAAGCAGAAAGTGCCCTCTGTTCAAGCATGGCCTGTTACAATGCGAAAGTGAGAATGGAATTTGAGAAGTCCCTTCACCTAGGTAGTGGGTGGGGTTCATCTCTTACAGCCAGGAAAGCTTCTGTTAATACTTTGGAAGCCTGCTAAAAGCAGAATTCTGCAGTATTCTCCAGTACAGTGGAAGGCAAGTGATTGAGTCTGCCTGTCTTCATTGACTAGAAAGGGAGCTGAAGTGTTTGGACTCCTAAGTTAGGCATGTAGCTTAAAGGGAGGGTTGAGGCTTTGCTACCTGTAAAATTATTTTGTAGGCCTTGTTAATTTAGGAAAAAGAGGAAGAAGGATAAAAAGAAAAAAGACTGTTCACCAAAGGCATTTTTCACTGCCTTTTTCCCAGAGCTGTTTGTTTAAAATAAGGTCTCAGTATTCCTTTATTTGCTTCGTTTTCCTTGTTCCCTGCAGCAATCCATGGCAAGAATCTGATTTCCATTCTTCACCTTCTGGTAGCTTTGGCAATGCATTTCCGGGCTCCCATTCGACTGCCTGAACATGTGTCTGTACAAGTGGTGGTTGTACGGGTGAGTATGAACTCATAAGAGAAACTGATCAGAACAATCATTGTTTATCACTCTGATTTTGCAGTACTGGGCTGCTTCCATCCATTGCCCCCCAATCTTTGGTCATTTAGAAAAATCTTATCCCATTTATTAGTGAGTCTCAGTCCTGGGTATGTGTTTTTGGTGTGCTTAAATGTGATCCCAAGAAAATAATACCCTTGATATGTTTGGGACCACCGTTTGCTACTGCAATATCAAGCTAAAAAAATGTGATGGGATTTCGTATGAGTTGTGTCTGTAATTTCTGGCACTTTAGTAAATGTTTTTTGCCATGCATTTTTTGTAGAGAAGCCATTGAAACACAAACAGCACAGAAAGGAGTTTCAGCACGTAGAATATCCCTAGTGTGGGAAGCCTGTTACTGATGTTGTTTTTCCCCAATGACTTATTATGCAGACTTAGACATGTTGTTTTCCTTGGCATGCTAATGGACTTTCATCATTTCTTTCACAGCCTTGTGTTTTTGTTAGCTTTTCTTAGATATGGAGAAGAGATCTGACCAGAGGAACCCTGACTTCTTCCCTCCTGCCCTAGATATTGCTCTAGTTATTCCTTTCTCTGCTTGGTGTTGACCATTTCCTTTCACTCTACAAAGACTCTACTTTCTGAGCATATGTACTCTTGCTTTTTATCTTGCCTTCTATCCCAACTGAAGCTCCTGTGGCAGTACAGTCTGTAGCATGCAAACCCAGCTTTTCTCAACAGCTGTTGAAACACCAGGCAGAGCTGTTCCAGCTGGCATTCTGATCATGCCGTGACTGTTTGCTGTGGTGCTCAGCGCTGTTGTGGCAAGGCAGGCTCAGCTGCTGGCAGCAGGCTGGGGAAGAGCTTTCTGTACATGCCATTTACTGTTAGAGCTGTCAGGCTGTAGTAGGTTTTCTTTCAAGAATAAAGAAGATAAAGTGATCTCAGACTCTGTTTTGCAAACGTGGATCCCCTTACAAGGTGCGATTGCATGGTGGTTGATTAGGCAAGCCTCATTTTGCTTTACATTTAAAAAATGGCATTTTCCAGGCTACCTGCCTTGAATGCTCTAGAGGTGCAGGGTGTGATTTAAATGAGCAATTGATGGATACTCCCTGGCTCACAATAAATATATGTATTATCTTTAAGAGGTGATTTTGAACTGCTTTCAGGCTGCTTAGGTATAAAGTAACATGAACATAAATAGGAGACTAATTTATTTTTAAATTTCTTTTGACTGTCTTGGAAAGGTAAGGAGGAAAATGTAAATATAAGGTGGTCAACAGTCCTCTGACACCCTGATGCTAGAAATCTCCTTCTGCCCAGTAAAGCAAAGTGTCTTCTGTAACTGATAAGTTGGGAAAAAACCTCAGGTAAAGAGGTAAAGCCTCCCTTTCCTTGTCCTTAGTTCAAGCTTCAGGACCTCTGTAGTAGAGGGAAGGCAGTGGAGAAGGTGTTTTCTTATCTTTTCTTGTTGGAGAGCTATAGAGAAGACACTTACCGAGAGCATCTGGTTCACCAGAGTCCCTGCATGTTGAGACTCGACAAGGCTGAGGTGAAGACAGGGTGACATAAAGTCTGACAGAAACTAGGGAAAGAAAGAGAGAAAGAGACACTCCTGTGTCCCCAAAGGAGTACCTGAAGGCTTCAGAGCAATGGTACAATGAGAGTTAATTTAAGTTCGAGAGGCTGTAAGCTCTTGCTCTTGGACCTAGAGCCTGGAGTCCTGGACATGGTTATGGCAACTGCTGGCTGTGAGCCTACCTCAGCTGGCCCTGTGCAAGAGGAGGCTTGTTTCATCCCCCCCGTCCCACTGCTAGGAAAAGGTTGCAACTCTTCAGCTTTGTTTATTTAAGTGGAAAGCAAGGCACAGTATAAACTGAAGCATGTTTCTTCTGGAACAATAACTTTTGCCTTATAGTTTGGTAAACTGAATTTTTGTAGTTCAGCATCCATTATCTAGTCTAAAAATACATGCTGGTTCAGTAACACAGATCTCTTTAAATGGATTTTATTTAGCTTTTGTTATACTAATGACAAACAGAAGAATGGTGATGAGGTTAATATTGTTCCTAATCCAAGTAAGAAAACTATTATTAAGAAGATTATTATTATTATTATTATAATTATCAGTTTATTGTTAAATGATCTCTTGTTACAGATCCAAATAATGATTAGGGTTTGTCAAACTAGATCACAATTAGCATAAGATGTCTGCTCTGGGAGGTTTTAGTTTAAATGCTTCTTCTTGCTTGAATATGCATTTAAGGGAATTAATAAACAGTTTGGTTTTTGTAAGCTTTGCAGAATTGACCCCGCAGCAAGAAAACCTTGCAAGATGTTGTGGGAGTATTGTGCAAGAACACACCCCCACGGAAATTTTCAGAACTAGTTAAGTCTCACTTTCATGGGTGACTTTGGCACTTAGGATTATCATTACCAACTTCGGTGAGCTGTCCTCACACTGTGCAGATGCATGAGATACTTCTTGCCCAGAAGGACTGTGCTTACACTATGAAAACAAGAGAGTTGTACTGGTTTAGCAAGTTACTGCCTAGCCAAGTTGTGTGCATTTCCATAGCCCATCCCAGAGCAATGCAGAATACCTTATTAGCTTGTGTAAATGTTGTGGGCTTTTTCTTTTCTAATTTTTAGTGTCCTGGTCCATAAAATGAGATAATTTTATGACAGCACTGTGCTACATGGGAAGTATTTATCAAGGTCTCCACAGACTGGTGGTGATTCTGCCTTTCCCTTAAATTCTTCCCTTCCTTTAGCATCTTGAGGTGACAGACTGAGGCTTTCCTAAGGTGCTGTAGTTTTTTTAATTAAAAATAGTTAATTCAGAGTCTGAGAAAAATCTGTAGCTGGATCTGTGCCTGTCAAACAATCCACTATCCTTTTTTGCTCCTGCACTGTATAGTTTGCTCAGAAGCCCAGGAGCGTTTTTGAGAGGGCTTTCTGCTTTACCTTCCTTGGCAGGAAGAACCTTTACCTATCTGTCTGTCTGTCAATATTACCTAGAACCACTACAAGACTAATCCAGCAGAAAACCACTTCTGTTTATATTATTTTATAATGGACGCCCCTCTCAAGAGTAGAGTTCCTGAAACCTAGTTACTTTCAAACCTTTTTGAAATCAACCTCCAGTATTGGTTTTCTTGGTGGTTTTTCTGTGAAATAGAAAATTTTGTAGCCATGGCAATAATATGTCCAAGTTATACATGAAGTGTCCTAGCAGAGCAAGGTTTTAGGTGGGTCTTCTAGTTAAGGTTCTGTTGATAGCTATTCCAAGTGCTGAGTTAAAAGTCTAAGATGATACATGTTTTAATACTGGTGTCACTCAGCATGTGCCTGTCATTCCTGCCCTCCTCAGTGACGGCAGGGAGGAGAGAAACTTTGTGGTTTCAGTGTGTACTTCCAGTGAGAACTGAAAATCCTGAGATTTTTCTTCCAGCTGACTCTACTGCCTGATATTTGAAACATCAACTTGCATGATGAAGAAATACTCTAATTCAGGAAAACAAAAACTTTCTCAGCAATAAGTGTAGAAACTGTTTTTAAGGCTCACTGTGTTGGTTATTTCTACAAGGCTCAGGAACTGCCGTCTTTTGCACTTAGCTTTCCTCGTCCTCGTTTTTAAAATGGCAGCATGTCCCACCTTGTTGCCGCTGGGAGATCTGAGGTATTTTTACAGTAATTCCCTTGTAGTCTGATTTGCAGACTGAAAGGTCAGAGGCAAGGCGAGATGAAGAATAAATGTGTCTGGTGGCAGTGGTGCAAGGAATCAAAGTTTTATCAAAGAATGACATTTGCTTTTGGATTGCAAGGCCAAGGGACCTAAGCTTGCTGTGCGAGCAGCATGTTCAGCTGCCTCAGAGGGGGCTATGCAGAAATGCTGCCATTTCTACCTATTGGGGAGTCAGTGTTGGCATCCATTCCTCTTTCTTACCAGACGTTTGGAGGCATTATTCACTAGTCACCACTTACTGAGCTTTTGTTCACAGTTTATAGCATCTATTCCTGGGGTATGTGATGCCTGCAAAGTCCAGAAACCTGTATTAATAAAGCAGAGACGTGGTGGGATGGAATAAAGACAGCATTGTTTTGTGTGCAAGAAAACATTGCCCTGTCAGATGCTTCCTCGTTTTTCCATCCATGCTGTCATCCTGGCTTGTTTCATAAAGCCTTCTGGCGCCGTTCCCATGGCTCCCTCGAGGGAGCAGGATGAGATGTACGCATGATAGGAGAGTGAGGGGCTGTGAAGACATGGCCAGCTGGCGGCATCAGCACAGGGCCCAGCTCAGGCACGGAGCTGTAACAGCACAGCAATGGGAGAGCGCGGCTCGCCGTGCTTTCAGACAGGCTCCCTGTGTGGCGGCTTGAGAAAGGCAAGGCTGCCTTCATTCGTTGAGTAGGGAGTGGAAGGGCAGGAGTTCTTCTTACTGGTTTTTAGATTTCAATTTTTATTTCTTAGATTGCTTCTGGGGAAGGATGTGTTTCTCTTCAAAGCTGTTCTCCCTCATAAGTTCTTGTTTGGGGTTCAGCTGGAGAATATGATTGAAATGGCATATGTGTACAGAGCTTGTGCCTGGGGGGGTGGTTTCCCTGCTTACCTGAGCTAGCAGCTTTATTAACCCTGCCATAAGTCATTCTGACAGACCCGGTTCCTAGATGGCTGCTAAGATTGGAGCTCTTTGTGTCAGCTTTTTAAGCGTAGAGAAGGGAGGAAAGAAATTCCTCCATTCAGGCATAAGGCTATATCCCATAGTTTTGGAAGGGACCTGTAGAGATGTTAAGAAAGTTTTGGACTCAGGTAAAAGCACTTCCAGCCTCCAAGAGGCACACGTCATGTCTCCAAAACTCTGGAGAGGCTCAGAAACATTTGACCCCACCTGTGTCGTAACAGAGCCGAGGAAGCTGTTATAAAACTGTTTTGAAACTGGGTCTCACCGCATGCTAACTCTCTGTTGGGTAGGGGACTCCTTATTCATGCAGAAAATTATCCCAAGGAGAGAAAACCCGGTAACAGGGAAATACTATTCCTTGGGAAATCACTGGTTCGGCTTTTATGCTCCCTACGTTTCCTTGGTGGATGTGTTCCTGACAGGCGTGTGGCTGGTGGCCTCAGTAATATGCCTGCTCTAGGAGAGCCACCCTCATGCCCGGAGAGCTTTTCTAGCGCACCAGAGCTCTGGCTTGGGGGCAGCCATCCGTGTTACTTCAGTCCCAGACTTCTCTGGAGAGCCAGGCTGCCAATTGTTAAAATTGTTGGTTGACACCGTGACATGAACGAGTGCCCTTGGGGAATTTAAGATGGGGTTGACAAACTCTCTCTAATTTGTGTTCCAGGCACGATGTTGACTCTGGTCTCAGGAGGAGAATTGTTAGTGAGTTTGTTGGCTGCAAATACATATATATACATTTCCCAAACATCCATTTGGCTGTCAAATGCCACTGTTCTGGGAGTGAGCCCTCTCTACCTCTAAGAAACTTAGCGAGCACACTTTATTCAGTTTTCTCCTCTGGGATTCTGAAAGGTGCTGAATGCTGCTGAGCCCCTAATGAGCTTCTCCTTTACTAATGCCATCTCAGTTTCTAACCCCATCTTCCTTTCCAGAAACGTGAAGGCCTCCTTCAGACCACTCATGTTACAGAGGAGCTGACAACTACAACAGAGTAAGCACAAAACTCTTTAGCTTCGGAGTCTGCCTGTGGTGCATGATGTGAGACCATTTACAAAGATGAAAGAGAGACTTAATCTTCCCCCACCCCTGCTAAATTAACAAAATCCCTTAATGTGGTCCTTTTTTAACTATATAGAAATAACTTCATCTCTGGAATTATGTTACAAAGGAGAAAAGTGTCTTCTTGACATTCTTTTGTTACAGAAGCTTTTAACTGAATAGTTCATTGAAAGTGACCTTTGTGAGCCTTTCCCCCCCACCTCCTTCTGGAGGTAGCCATAGATAACTAATTTCTGCCCAGTGCTGTGCCTTTCTCAAGTGAAGGGCCAATGTAGGTATTTTGGGGAAGAATTAGTTTGACAAAAGGCAATTCTTTGAAATACCTAAAAAAATTTCAATTCTTTGAAATACCTTCTAAAAACTGAAGTGATACCCTGTTAAAATTGTAAGGAGAGATGATCTCTGTTTTCAGTAGTACCTCAGGACTAGAGCTCAGCAAAAATAAATTAAATAAATAAACCTCTTCCCTCTCCAGTTTTTGCAATGAATTACTTTGTTGTATGTTTTTACAGTCCTTTTTATAAGGAGAAGGCTAGACTGCACTTTGGCTGCAAATAAAAGCTGAGATATTCCTTCGCATGGCCCAAAGGCAACTCTTCTAAGAGGGGCTTACATGAGCCCTCCTTCGGTTTATCAGTGTATTGGCTCCCTGTAGAGTTGGCTCAGCTTTCCGTGACTTTGAAGATAAATGAAGTACCATGTGGCTAGCTCAGTGGGGAAGATCTTTCAGATGGAAACGCTCAAAAATGAGATCATAACATCTCTGTGTGGACATTAAAGATCTCATAGTGTTTTTTGTAGGATCAGAGCTCTGCCTCCAGGTTTGCGGGCCAAAATTCCTCCCTTAACTCCTATGCTCTTGAACAATGTAGTTAGCTTGTCCTCTCCTTCAGATGTGGTTTGTAAGATGTTATCTGCGGAGTGGGGTTTAGACGTTTTTTAGCAAGAAAGATGTTTACAGATTTGCATGTGTATTTATACATGTATTTTATTAAGTTATTTAGTATTACACAATATTAAGAGGTTTACTGTTTAATATGTTGCATACCCAAATATATGGAAAATGCAATGATCAGCAGAATCCAACATTCATTGAATACTTTCAAATTCTTCTGTGCAAATCAGGGCCTGATTCTCAGCTGATAAACATCTGCATATGTCTGGTGATGTCACTGGCTGTGTATATAATTCATATGTGGCAGTTTTATTTACATAATATCCAGATATGATATATGATTTCTTTCTTCAGAGAAAACAGATTAAAGTGAGATAGATAGCCTTGCTCCTTCTGAGCTGTATGGTGTAGCATCTGATGACTATATTTCTGGAAACTGGACACAGAAGTACATTTGTTCATTCACTCTTCATCATAAAAATAGTTATGCATAAGAAATCATAATTATGTGTGAAACGTAATTACGCATTTCCATTAATTTCAAATGTATCTCCTTGGCATCACCGGTGGGGGACATTCCTGCAGCATGTTGGGTCTGATGTGGGACATGCTCAGCCTCCTGACTTGGTAGGAGTGGTTAGCCCTCGGCATCTTGCAGGAAAAGGCCCATTAAGCCCATGGTCTTGTCTTTTCAAAGTGATTATTCATGAACTGACCCAATATTTTTGAATGCTCTGACTTGCAGGATGATGATGGGAAGATTTGGTAAGTAACAAAGTTGACTCTGAAATTTTTTTTTATTTATGTCAGGCACAGAAATCTTGTCTGTTTTCCTTCAGCAGATCAAGACAATGGATTGAGGAATTCCACGGGTTGGAATGTATTGTGGGGGCAGGTTTTGTTACTCCACACAGATGTGGAGCATAATGGGTAGAAACAGATCATCCAGCATACTGCTTGTGCTCTTTAGACTGGTCTCTGTTGATTTTTTTTCATTTGTAAATAATGAATAGCAAAAACACTGCACAGGGCAATACTTCCTAGTGCTGTTGTTAGTGGCTTTCAAGTAAAAATCTTCACAACCCCCAGCAATAAGAGTTACACCTTCTTCATAATGTGACCCATTTAATTTATATATAAACAAATACATGAAAATTACTGAAGGAAAGGTGTATGGTACGAGGTCTAAGAAAGCTCTGTTTATCTGTCCCCTTTCCATGACCTCTCTAATTCCTTTGCGTGCATGGAGTGTCTTTATCTCCTCCGTGTTCACTAGGTTTTAGAGTTTAGACCTTACCAACCGTAGATCTGGTCTTCTAAACAAAACCCGATTTTTTTGGTGTTGCTGCTGAGAGACTTCTCTTTTTGTATTTACTTTTGTTAGTGGCATTAAGTCACTTCTCACTAAAGAGGTGTAGGCTCCTGTAAAGGACTGTGTGTGATGAAGGACAAGTCATTTAGTTTCTCTGTTCCCCAGTTATAATACATGAACACTACCATTTCCCCTCTTGCAGGGTATCTACATTAATAATTAATGAGGTACACGGAAGATAAGTAATGTTAGGGGGCTTTAGGGGCTAAATAACATATCTTCAGTTACCAAAGGAATTTGGATAATAAATAAGTTTGTTTATTTAACAATAGAAAACTATTAAAATGTGTTCTGTAAATAAAAATAATTGTTAAAAACTATGTTGAAAATTTTAACAGCTTAAAACCCGCACACTTTTCCAGCATTTTTTATGCCTTTTTTACTTTTCAAATGCAACTGCAGTTGGTTAGATTTCTAATTTCTTGTTTTAACTGATGATGACAGTTGTCATCCAAAAAACTCAGTGTCTGGAAAATTTCAGTCACCCCAAAGCTGCCACACTGTGAAATGTTGCACTGATATAGACAATTTATCTAAGCCAATCTAAAATCTACTGTTATACAATGCTTTGAATGTCTAAACATAATTTCAGTCTTCATACTGTATGTAAGCTTTGCTCTTCATACACTGCTGAACCAGATTTCACTCTTGTTCAGTTTTAAGCTTTACTGAAGTCAGGGGTACTACCAGTAATTTTAAATTAACCAGATTAAGATCTGATTTTGGCGCTGAGTGGTGGATGCAACCGTAGCTATCACTGTAGCTGTAGTGCATCAAAACCAGGTGATGTTTCAGTGGCTCATTGTTTAAGTTAGGATTGGGGCATAGTCAAAATCTGTGTTTAATTTTAATTTTTCTTCCACCTACATATTTTGTGTACTAATTTTGAATGGCAGAAAAGGGAAATCGGTGAATGATATGTTTATTTTCAGTTACCTCTAAAATTCCCAGGGGAGTTCACTCTGGCATTTAGTAAGACACCAAAATAGGTTGATAACTTTTAGCTTGAGTCTCTGTTATGTGGCTTTCTGAGAAAGACCTTTAAGTTTGAGATGCATAACCTGCTTCCCATACTTGGCTGTTGGAGGTGTATTGATTTTTTTTTTTCTTTTCCCTAAAACCAGAGCGTGATGCCTTTGACACACTTTTTGATCATGCACCAGACAAACTCAGCGTAGTCAAAAAGGTAAAAAATAAAATTCAAGTTTTATTTTCTACATTGCTTTTTTTCTTATGCTCCTGGAAAGATATCCAGAAAGATCTGGAAAATAGCAGAAGAGGATTCTGAAATAGTGAAAAGGGTGTTTATCCCCCAAAGATGACTGTTTCCAAGCCAGGTGATAAGTGGACTCATTGGCTTCGGTCAGGCTTGTCGCATTAGTCTGGTTTATTGGCCAAGGCTTTTCTAGGTAACGCTGCTAGAATCAGTCAAAATGATGCAGGTTAGAAAAAGCTACTCTGCAAAGTATTCGTAGTGGTAGAGATAATTCTGACTGGACAATCGTACATGCTTTTCTATTTCAGGTGCTGTCCTCCAGTGAGGAGGGGCTGGGCCATAGGCTAATGAGCGGGTGGCGGTGGTGACCCCTTCGCTAGGCTCAGTGGCAGCCAGAGTCATGTGTGTGTCTTCAGCCTCAGTCTCCCCAAGAAGCACTTGCTGTTTGGTTTTCAGCTCATTCTTGTACTAAAGGTGATCTTCCACAACTGGAAGATACTTTCCACAGTACCCTGAAATGAGATTCACTCATAAATATGTTCGCTAAGCATAAAGCTTTTACAGAAGAGTTGCTTTTGTCCCAGGGCTCTTCTGCTTAACACTAATTCGTATGGTCCTCTAGTCTCTCCTCCAAGGCTGAGCATCATTCCAAAGCGCACCTGACTGTATCCAGACATAGTCTTGACATGGCTTCTTTGTGCTGGGCAGAGCAGAGGGGTAAAGTAGCTGTTGATCTCTGCCAGCTCTTGTTAATTTTAGAGAGCACATAATGAAGAGACTCCATGTTGTTACATCAGTTTGTTCCAACACGGCTGTTAAGCTATTTATTAGAACAGTAGTACACAAAGATCAGTGTTGTAATTTGTCCCTTCGCCTAGTATGAAATGGAGGATGTATGCATTTAAAATAATGCTTTGAAGTCTCTGGAAGATTTTATCTTTCCAGTCTGAAACATCTCCTAGAAGAGTGTTTTTAAAGTTCGTAGAGAATTGAGTTAACTCCATCCATGCAATAAATGTGTTAACACCCATCTCTGTGTCCCTTTGGAAGTGTAAGCAGGCTGGCAGATCTCTATGCTTCAATACATGAGCACGTATCTGGCTCGTAGTAGCAGGATCTTGCATGTCTGCTTCCTGCAGGAACAGAAATACCAGACTTGAGTTACATCCTGACTGTAATTTACTAACTGATACGCACACATCACTCCAGGAACAGAGGTGTGTGCAGAACTGTGTACTGTTGGCATCTTCTCTTGGGAGTCTTGCCTTAGTGCTGCTGATGGCTTGCTCCCAGGCAATGGATCTTCTCCAAGAACCTGAAGAGATCAGTGTGGACAGTAAATGCACCTACTGCTTACCTCATCTTCACAAAGAACCTACAAAAGAACCGATGTCACCACAGCTTTTTCCCATGACACTGAAGTACGCTTTATGTGCTAGGAAAAATAACTAGTAAGCTGTATGTAATAGCACCATCTGGTGTCTTCTGGCATAAGGTGCAACAAAAATTACTATACGACTGAGTTGTTTTCAATTTTCTGTACTTATTTATGCAAAAGCAAATAGCACACGTGCGTATTTATTAAGCTTAAAAAAAAGTCGTAAAAGATTATGTCCAGAGAAGGGCAACGAAGCTGGTGAGGGGTCTGGAGCAAAAGTCTTATGAGGAGCGGCTGAGGGAGCTGGGGTTGTTCAGTCTGGAGAAGAGGAGGCTGAGGGGAGACCTCATCGCTCTCTACAATTACCCGAAAGGGAGTTGCAGAGAGGTGGGTGTTGGTCTCTTCTCCCAGGTGACTAGTGATAGGACTAGAGGAAATGGCCTCAAGTTGCGCCAGGGGAGGTTTAGACTGGCTATTAGGAAAAATTTCTTTACTGAGAGAGTGGTGAGACACTGGAATAAACTGCCCAGGGAGGTGGTGGAGTCACCATCCCTGGAGGTGTTCAAGGAATGTGTGGACGAGGCATTGCGGGACATGGTTTAGTGGGCATGGTGGTGTTGGTTGGTTGATGGTTGGACTTGATGATCTTACAGGTCTTTTCCAACCTTAGGGATTCTGTGATTATGTTAACCCTTTCATGTAGGCACTGACTGTAGTTTCCAACATCACTGGTTCTGGTGTTTTCTTTTATAGTCTCTGATCACCTTTGTGAACAAACACTTGAATAAACTGAATCTGGAAGTAACCGAGTTAGAAACCCAGGTAGGAGACTTTGTCTTTTTGTATGTAATCTAACCATGTACATTGTAAATCTAGGCCCTCGCTCCATAAAACCTCGTTATGGAACTGTTTATCTTTGGGCATGTTAATTTATGGGATCGGGGCTCTGTGTTTTAAAGTAGCAATGACATTTACTGATGCTTGCTTCCTTTACTCATGTTTACACGTACTTCATATTGCTGTTGATTTGTATTATAAGGTGAAATTCTTGGATATTTAATATGGTCATATTAATGACTGTAGAATATGGCTGGATTTCAGGGCAGCTTGTCTCTCGGATCAAAGTGGAGTGCTGCAAAGCAGTTACTATAGTTATGGGTGGGTGGTGGGTTGTGTCTTTTCTAGCTGTGAGGGTTCCTGATGAACTGGTATAAGCTCTTAACAGCTGGCTGCCTGGGGCTCTCGGGCGGCATACGGACTGCAGTGTGCAGTTAATCATAGAGATATCAGGGCTAGCTTTGATCACATCAAAGTGGGACTGGAAACAATTTTGCTGTTGCAGCAAAGGTCTTCCTATCCTCCTCTTTACCCTGCTATCTTGTGAGCATATGCGCGGTGCTTGCTTCTCAGCAGTGTGGATTAGTGACTGGGAGCTCCTGTACTGCAGTGGCTTGACTGCCAGTGGTATCCAGGCTGGTTTGTTTAAAGCTGGTGGAGGTGACTGTCAAGCACCACCACCTGCTCTGAGGAGTTCTTCGTCTCTAGTGCAGAACTGGGTACCGAATGTGCTCGGAAGCCTTAAGTAAGTGTGAATATCAGTGTCAGTGGGGTAGTTCTCACTTTGCAGGTCAAATTAAGCAATTTTTGGCCATGGTCTTGGCTAAGTTTTACAAGTCGAAACAAATATTCTTTCCAGAGTTCACTGAACTGTGGAGAGATGGTTATCTTACTGTCCTGGCAAAAAAACAGAAGCATGGCATCTAGAGGATTATACCAGGAGTACGGGTAATTGGTTTGAGCCTGGCTTAGTTTAATACCAGTCATTCACTGCTACTTTATAGCTTTGCTAAAATAAATGGGTGACTGGATCTGATCTGTCACAAGAAATTGTTGCTTGATCCCTTGGAAGTACCCAAAAATTTATTGGTTAGAGGATGTAATATCTGCCATATCAGGATCACAAGTGAGAAGTCTGTTTGAAATACATAATATTACCCGCCTTAGCCAGTGAGTAGTTTTCTATCTGGTAGGAATACTGAATAGTAGTGCTGAAAGTATTTAGTATGTTATTTAGTATTTACTGAAACTACAAACAATCTATTTCGACTTGGAAAAAAAAAATTCTTTTGTGAAGTTAAACTTCCTACCTGTGGCAGGGGAGACTTAATTTCAAGTTCTGATTAAGGGCCGAAATTTGAAGGTCCAACACACATGATTTAAAAGAGATCGTGGTTGAAATGACCAAGTACCGTAGTCGTAGGACTGAGAGTGTATAATGTGCAAACATGTTTCCCAGGGGGTCTTTTTTTTTTTTTAAGATCAAAAAAGCTTTGTTAAATATCGTAGTGAAGTTGGCAAGGTTCCTCAAGCAAATAAGATGAGTGTGAGGGAAAACAAGAACAGACATACATACTCTAACATCACCCTAAAGTATTCTGTAGTGTAGTAAATAGGTAACTGGCTGGAGATAAAGAAGGCCTTGTTTTCAGTCCCTATCTATTCAGACCAAATACTCTGCACAAGGAAGGAGTACAAATTGTAGATAACTCCCAGCTGAATTGCTTTTAATTTCTGCTGCTTAGAGCTATTTACTATATGTAAGTAATTTAAATAGTCGTTGGCACATGATCTTGCATGGGTTAATGCTATAGCAATAGCTGATGGGCTTCCTTGTTTTGCTCAGGAAATGAGAGTAGGGGAAATAATGCTACCAGATGTAGGGAGAAAGCCTTGTATCCTGTGGTGTTTTGTTTTTTTTCTTTTCTGTAGAGAACTGGCAAGAAAGCAGCTATATCAACAGGCTCTTAAGAACAGACTGCTTTAGCTTGCTCAGCTGCACTGGTGATTGTAAGGGTATAAGTGAATCCAGGGAGCAGATGAACCAAAGCCCTAAATGCTTATTACACTTGCTGTCGATTCCTTGCTATGCCTGAAAGGAGCAGCCTGTGACTCCTGAACCATCTTACATTTCTGTGCTAGCAAACAACAGTGGTAGAAATCAAAGCACATAATTTGGGCCAAGCATTCTTTGTTCTGCTTGCTTATGAATGCTTATTTGAAAACAGATGCTTTCACCTAGGAATGTCATCAGTATTTCTACTTAGTTTGCAGATGGTGTTTACTTGGTTTTGCTCATGGGTCTCCTTGAAGACTACTTTGTTCCACTTCACAACTTCTACTTAACACCTGAAAGTTTTGATCAAAAGGTGGGTAGAAATTCCAGCTTATATTCTTTTTGCTTTGTTACCACATGATATTTTCCAATTACTGTTTCCTTTTGCCTTTGTGCCCAGTAAATCAGAACCTGGTACATTCTTCTATTCAGGACCTGTAGCAAAGATGCACCGCCTGTGACACTTGATAGTTAATACCACTAAAAGTTGTTTGTGAAATGAGCGGGTAAATGCCCCATGGTTGAGCAAGAAGGGTATTCTGTTACTAGCATCAAATGACACATAAAGCTCATGAATATCCAGAATTAATAAATCAGTAATAAGTGCTTCGTACTGAATAGTACTTTGCATAATCAAAGTGATTTATTAAATATTATTTAATAGTATGACCTGAAGTGGTTTTGTATGCAGAGATGCCTTATTGTGCTAGACAGCAGAGCTGATGCGTCGCCTTGCCTAGTATGTACTATGTAAAAATAGGCAAGAAAGACAAAAGGTGAGAGATGGGAAGCTCTGCTTTATCTGCATCCTATATACACTGGGATTGACATGGAGATAGAGCTTCTTCCCAAGGTCATAGAATGTCATCCCTAAAAACTGTCCCCTCATCTCATTAGTATCAGTTGCCTAATACCCATTAGTTATTTTTCTGTAGTCTTTTTAATGTTCTTACAAACCAAGTGAATAAATGTCATTACTTGATATGTAAATGCGATACTGTAGTGGAAGAGGTGGTACCTGGGCCATGATCTTTGATTGATCTGGGGTTAGAAACTATATGTTGAGTGCTCACAGGTGACATGTTTTGGAGCTGATCTAAAGCCAAGATGGATGCCCTGATCCTGCCAGGGAGGGAGCATGCAAAAAATTGCCTGTCTGAAGTCAATTTGTGAGCACAGACATCTGTTTCTGTGTCCAGTTCCTGGCAGGATCATTGCCAACGTGGCTGACTTTAACTTTTGACAGAATGTGCTAGCTTGTCTTTTTTGGATATTTTTTTCTGTTTGGTAAGGAGTGAATGACTTGCTGCTGAACAGTGACTCAGACAAAACAAATTTTGAGGAAGAAGAGTGGATTCTTTGTAGTCTTAGATTATCTTACTCTTAGTCAGGGTATTAGAAATGGAAGGAGACAAAATAAGTGTCTTGCTCTTAGCCCCACACTTGCTCCATTGTCCTGTGTCCTTCCTAGTGTTAACGATGAGAAGAGTGCTTAACACATATTTTACTGTCATAAACCAGAAGTTTGCCTCTTTCTGCAGTTGTTCCTGGACACGTATATTCGGTGCCTGGTATCAGAATACTCTGAGTCTGGTTGTGCTGGAGTAATGTATCCACCCTCTGCTTTTTATTCTGCCAGGTTCTGCAGTGGAGAGGATGCAAGTATTGTGTTGGCTGAGCTGAAGCAGGAGATGGCTAGGTCAGGAGTGGAAACGTTGGCAAAAGTTAAAAGATCGAATGCTTTGTAAGGCGAGGGCTGTTTAAAATGGTGTTTTTTTCATAATGACTTCAGCGTAGATTATTGCTGTCAAGCACCCCTCAGCAATAGTACATGCTTTCTGAGGGATGGGACTTTATCATTGGCAGAGTAAGCCAGCTTTGCCTGGGTGGATCATATCAGCATTGCAAGAGGAAATTGAGATGCGCCGAATGAGCACCATTCCAGATCCAGGCTAACAGGCTGAGCCTGCTGGTTCTATAGGTTATATAGGGTTTGTTGACTTCCTCAGGAGGTGACTAGTTGCTATTTGGGAGCTTAAAGGGGCTCCCTGAAGGCAGGAAATCAGGTTCTGGTAAGAGGGGCTTCTTTAGGTGTGAAGTTTGTGGATAAGATGGGGATTAGTTCATTCTGCGTGTTGTATACTGCAGAGGAACTTGATAGAGCAGTGGGAAAATGGTTATCTATTATGTCCTATACAAGCTCTTCTTTATAGCTTTAATCTTACTATCTTGAATTTTCGCCCCTGTAGAAATGCAGGATGCTGAGTTGTAGCCAGCACCTGTTCAGGTATGATTTTGTTGTTAATGGTTTAAATTCATAAAGATATCCAGTATTCCTGAAGTAATGTTGTGGTTTTGTGTGGAGACACTGCCCTGAGGAAAAGGGATTTGTAAATCAAAGAAGGAGAGGTAGACTCTGTGGTTTTGGGAAAGGAAAAAATATTTTCATCTTCAAAGTAATAAGCGCCAGTGAAAGGGGCCTTTCTTCCTTGTTGTAGGCGAGCTTTGTATGTGTAACTCCCTGATTTTCAAGATGAGTAGCTTTAATTAAATCTCTCCCCCTTGCCATATATCTCCAGAACTGTCATTTCCAGCAACAAAAATGCACAGAACACATAATCCAAATTACCTTGCCTATATTTCAGTAAGCATGGACAAGAAAGCTGCTATGCAGATCTCTTTGAATGATAATGTTCACTCCTCAAAGGAGAGATTAAAAGAAGACACCAACTTTCTTGCTTTTTTCCTTTTTGTCTATTTTCTTTTCTCTGACTTTATGTTCGTGGATGATCCTTGGTGGCTCGCTCAGGAAGGTCTTTCTGTACAGTTGTGCCTAGCTTGTTTTGCAAGTTCACTGCACAGTCTGTCTAGGAGAAGACTAATAATGCAGTAAAGACTAATGTTATTTGAAAATAATTCCATTTAGTGTCCTTATTTCTTCTTTCTTATGCACCCGCATGCATTTTCTCATCTCTTATCAGTTATGTCACTTCTGTTATGTTCCTGGATGGCGAGTGATCTCTTGCCTTGTAATTGGAAATGTTGGTCTTGGGTACAGGCAGGAAGAACTCAACAAAATGCAGCCCTGTTGTAGTTGTTACTGGGAGCTCTCTGGCCTCTGCCATAGACACCGAGATTGGGACTTAATGGGGTTTCCTCGTTCATGTGGTACCCAGTCACATTTTTACACTTGAAATTTGGATATCTTAAATTACTTCCTTTGTATCAAAAAGTGAGTGTCTGCCCTATAATGATACAAGCCTTCATTTCTTAGTCGCTCATATGTACTTTCTGCCATGCTTAAACATGTAAATGTTTAATACTGATTTAGTCAGAATTATTATTCTGTATGTCAAGTATAGAGGGAATAAAGCATTTTTAAAATTTGATTGAAGGTTTTTAGTGCCTATATAACTTTGAGATTCGAAACACTTTACCTCTTTCAGGTCCATAATGTTTCATTTGCTTTTGAGCTGATGCAAGATGGAGGACTGAAGAAACCAAAAGCTCGCCCCGAAGGTATGGACATGCTGTGTGGCTTTAAACTGTATGTAAAGACATAATAGCACGTGTATTTCAAGTGTAACTCCATTCAAGACAATAGCAGTAGTACTACAAAGTGGAGCTGTAAATGCGCCCCTTGACAGTTTTCCAAAAGTTTCACTGTCTTTGTCTGGGGTATATCCTTACCTGTGTTTCTTGCCTGGAATAAGTTCACTGCGGTGTACAAGTCTAGCTTTAGTGAATGATCCAAGAACTGTTCAGTGCTGTATTATAATTTTGGCTGGTATTCTCAATATCAATCCAAGCAGGAAGCTTTTCATGGTCTAATTCTTACAATTCTTACCGGTAGTGCTAATTTGGATTTTTGTGATCAGATTTCAGTGACAGATAACTGAAAGGCTTTTGTTTTTTTTAGGAGAACCAGTAGCAAACTCTCTTCTTGATTTATGTGGACTTGGGAGTCAGAACTGAAAAGTGTAAAAACTGAGTTTTTCCTTTAAAGTCTCTGAATCTTGAAATTAATTAATGATGAGGTCTGCATTGTTGCTTGCACTAGGGATAAAAAGAGGAATTAAAACTTTATGACTGCTAAATGAGCAATTCTTATTGCTGGTGTTACAAACTACATATGTGTTACAGGCTTCCGCAGAACAAAGAAAAATGAGGAGCCCCCAAGAAATGTTCAGTCTGACTTAAAATGAGCCGATGTGGTGATAGTAAATGGATTAACAAATAGTGGGAGCTGGTCATAGTCAGGGAAAAAAAGCAAAAGACAGTATTAAATGCGTATGTATCCTGTCAGTGCTGTTCTTTTAAATTTGGGGATGAAAAGTGCTCCTGAAGAATTCAGTGAAACACGACACTAACTGGGAAAGTAAACAAGTGTTGTGAGTATTGGAGCTGAGTCAGTGGATGTTTGAGGAGGACAAGGAAGCTGGAGAAATACGAATGCAGAATCAAGAACAGCAGTTTTTTGAGTGGAAGGGTTAAAGAGATTGCAGTAGGAGGCCAGGTAAGCCAGATAAACCTGTTTCAAGAGAGAGAAAATGTTAAAAACCTAGGAGAAGTTTTCTCTAGTTGAAAGCTTGTTTTTGTTTTGTTTTCATCGGTTGATGTAACAGAGATTACCTTCCCATAAGGCTATCTTATAGCCATACACTATCATGAGTGGTAGAACACTATAGCAGATCTTTTTTTTTGCTCCAGACAAGATGTGTAGATTCAGTAAGCAGCAGAATATGTTTAAGTGTTTTACTGATTGAAAGTTTAATTATTAATAGAAGTTAGAGAGCCAAATTAGCTCATAGAACATTCATTTTCGGTTTTTGCTGCTGCAGGATATACGGTCTCTTGTATGTATTCCTTCCTCTTCTGTGCGTGTACCCATTCCTGCCAGCAGTAGTTCACAGCTGTTGGAGTGAGTGTGCTCGTGTGGTGTCTGTGTGGCTGGAACTGCCTGTAAAACTGACTGTTGCTCTTGAAAAGCTGCTCCTGTGGAGAGGACAGTAACATCTTGGGCTTTGCTTGTCACCATAGTTTCATCAAATCCTCTAGGATCTTGACAGTCAGTACAGTCATGTAATACATGTTTCTCAGAAGAAGAATTCATTTTGTCACGGACTCTGATGCTCTGCAAAAGGATTTGTCTATAGTATACTCTGTTAATGCCATACTGATCTAAATAGGCTGGAAAACCTGTTAGGTGAATCCATGTCCTTTAGTGTTAATTGGGTAGTACATGCCTCTTGAATTAGTTGTAGGATTTTCATGTAAAACGTTGTCTAGAGCAGAACATCACAATTTTTATTTCTGTTGCCCATGTTTTCTGCAGTGCTTGCAAGAAAGAGGTCTTGTTTAATATTTTAGTATGTCTTTGTACAGGTGATATACAAAAATAGGCGCATACAGGACAGCTCCTCTTCTCTTTTCTTCCAGCACAGTTCAGTAGCTTGAGCCAGCAGCAGAACTTGATGCTGAGTTGTTGCTGCAAAAGTATGTTGTAGTGGATTAATTTATTAGCCTCTAAAGGGCTTGTTATGGAGTGTGAAATTTTTAAATTAATGGAATATTTTAAACTATTTTGATGATTTATGGCCACTTTCAGTTAACATTTTATTAGTTGTTGTTGGTAATGTAATGACTGTGTGTGCTTCATCTTAAAATAAGAAATGGGAGGCTGGGAATGCCTGTTAGACACTGATCAATAAGGAGCACTGTAATCGCCCACACAGGGAGGATGCATCTCACACTACTCTACTCTTTAATGCAGCAAACAAAGGCATAACAGGGTCTGAAAGTTAGGAAAATGTCAAACTAGAATTACAGCATAACTTTTGCCACAGTGAAGGTAATTAGTGGGCAGTCTGAATTGTCAAGGGACGGAGATGGAATTTCCACCACTGGAAGATTTAAAAAGAAAACAAAAAACCATGCAATTTTAAAAATTTTAAAGCTTATTTTTTTAATTCAACCACAGCTTGGTTAGTAAGCTTAATACAGGATTTCCAAGGTAAAGTTCTCTAAGGACTGTGTTGTACATGAGATCAGGCTATGTGACCACAATAGTTTCTTCCAACCCTAAATTTACATGTGGTTACACTGCCAAATAAAAGGGCTGGATCCATTCCTTCTTGTAGTGATGGGGTCTCCCATACCTCTCATTCCTCAGCGTAATCATCAGGCATGATCAGCAGCAGGTACCTAGCTCAAATTGCTGTTGGAGATTAGTAGGAGTCAGCTTTAAATGCCTCCGTGAGGGCGGATGGACGGTTCCTGCCCAGCCCAGTGCTGCAGATCTGGGCCCCCTTCCAGCTCCTGCTTACGCTCTTTCTGGGGCCGTTAGCTCTTGCTCTGGCACTTCGCTGCCTCTTACTCCCAGCTGCTCTCTCCTTGGGACGTGCCCTGGTTTCCTAGCTGTCCTTCTAGCTTCCAGCGATGTTTCTGCTCTACCCTCTAGATTCTGTTTCTCTCCGCTGGCACCTTGATACTTGTTTATAGCATAGGCAGCCCTGCCTCTGAACTGATGTCAGCCAGCGGCAGGAGCTGAACCCTGCAAGACTTGATCACACCGCTTCATGCTGTGGCAGCTGAGGTGGAGGTTACGGTGGCTCAGGGAAAAGACCCATCCTGCTTTCAGTGGAAGGCTGAAGATGGATGGCATGGGGAGAAGAAAACCATTTGGGAGGAATGGGGCAAATACACTAAAAATCTCTGACCACTGCAGAGCTGACTGTTTGGGCCAGGTTTTTTTGGCATTTTCATAGTGCCAGCACTGTTTTATTTAATTGTTAAGCAAGCAAAAGTGGCTGCCAGTGTCAGTGGGTCAAATCTGCTGGTAGTTGTCTCTTCTCCAGTTATTTGCCTTAATTTCCCAGCTTTAGAAATGCATGGCTGTTGCAAAGTGTTGTTTCCCATGGCTAAATTTACATTTTAAATCCATCTCTGAGGGAACTACGTCTTGGTGCAGAGGAACCAATGCTGATTGTGGCTGTTACCTTACTGAGAATGCTATGGTAGTAACCAACTTTCTATGATACCTGGAAAACTTAGAAATATTTCATGTTTCAGTTATCCAGGTAAGACATCTCTTTTTCCAGGGTGTATTACTTCAGTTAGGACCTTTCCTTTCTTTGGGGCAGCAGAAGATTCTTTTGCAAATGCAAAATACGAAAGCATGATTGAAATACGTAAAATAATACAGGAAAGAGGTAGAAAGAAAAGATTGAGAGGTTACTGAAAATACCAGATGAAGTGTGGGGGTTAGTGTTATCCAGTATGGGGTGGGAGGGAAGGGTGGAGAGGTCCTGGCAATGATTCTTCAAAACAGGCAGTAGGTGTTTCCCCTGGACCTCACATTAATTGTACTTAGTCTGTTAACTGTTTGCTGTCTTCCTAGTTCTTTGAATGATTTTTTAATTACCTGTTCTTCTGTACTTCTGCTTCCATATATATTGTTTACTGTGTATTTTTTGCTTCCTCCTCCTCCTTTCTTACATATTATATCCAACTTTTCTTTACACCTCTTCATTCTCCTCTGTGCTATGCCTCCCCCCATAGTCCCTGGATTACACGTCTGTGGTATTTCCTGGCATTTTATTATAGTAATAGGTTGGGAGGTGCTAGCAGAAAAGCTTTTTGTTGAGAACTGTTCTAGACCCGTTCCCTGGCCTAGCATGGTAAGAAGGGATATTAGATGATAGAAAGCTTTGAGTCTGCTAAGAGAATTCAGGCTTTGTTTATTCATGGACTGTATCATTGCAGAGTGGTGGATGTGTGAGGTTCAGTATCTCATATGATGTGTGTGGCTACTTGTTTGCTGCTTCTGTGGCCAGTGGAGTCATCGGTAGTATTTCCCAAAGCCTTTATCCCAGGTCTCAGACAGAAGTAGACTTTCTCTGTCACCAGTTTTAGATGAGGAAGGGAATTATCTTTCTTCCATTTCCCAGAGAAGTTACCTGTGACTGTATTATTGTGAAGGTGTTTTGAAGTGCATCATGTGGGATGTTTAAAAAGCTTGACTTGGGGACATCAAAACTCTGTGGCATTTTTTGTGGCTGATCCCACCGGCTCAGAGATGTGGGGACTTATGTTCCTTTGAGGACAAACGAGGGAGAACAAAAAGCAAATCAAGGATTTCTCCTTTTCTTCCACAGATGTTGTCAACTTGGATCTGAAGTCTACACTTAGGGTTCTGTACAACCTGTTCACAAAGTACAAGAATGTTGAATGACCCTGGAAGCTGCTGAGGTCTTCATCCTTCCAACCTCCTTAGGCAGAAATTACGATAAACACACCCTCTGCACGCTCCCATTGTGCCTTATGCTATACTTCATGCATTCTTTCTACAGTTGATGTGGTCTCTCTGTAGCTGTTTGTATGACAATCCCACTGAAAATAATGCATGTGTATTCTCTAGTCACTTGAAAATGTGTAGATATTTCACACTTTTACCGGAAGATACTGTTGAGTCTGTTGTTTGTTATCATCAACAAATGTTCTTTTGATAAAGGAAATATACCACTAACTAATAAGCAGGGAAAACATGAGACCTTCCTCATGGCTGGAGACTCCTTGATTCTATAACAGACTTTCTTTTGCATACTCCTTGGTTGCCACTGGCATTTGATGATTTACCAGGCTTAAGTGTTAGCAATAGGAAATCAGCATTGGAATTTATTTAGAAGCTGAGCCTTTAATGTTAAATAAGGTTTTTTATGTTCTGTTGGGTGGGTGGGACTGAGGGCAATTAGAGGCACTATCTGAAGTTAACGGCAGAAGCTTCAGTTTTTGTGTTAACCTCGTACTACTCAGTGTTATTTCCATTCAGTGTTTACACAGAGTAAGTCTTGCAATGGGTTGACCAACTAATCTTTTCATGTCTATTTTTTATTTCATCTCCTTTCTAGGATAAATTTGGTTGCTAGAGCCACTGTCATCCATTAAGCATGCAGCTTCAATCAGGTCAGTCAGGAGCTGGTCAGATAGGTGCAGGATGGATTAATGCATTTTGCCCCCAGTCCTTTCTGAAACATACATGAGGAATAATGAGCTTGGCAGTTTAAAGGCGGACTCTTCATTTCATGTAGCTGAGTTAAAGGGTCAGATTCATTCCTGTTGGAGTTATTGGCAGCTGTACAGGTCTGGGGTCAGACTTCTATAAACAGAGTTTTATGTATTTTTTTTCCTAAAGAGCAAAACTGAATTCTTGTATAAATAAGAGCTTGTCTGTACTTATGGATTGCACTGGGCTATGCAAGACATGCGGTGTACATGGTGCAAGCCAATGGTTAGCACTCAAAACGTGAAGCTCTTCAGTGATCAGTTATACTTTAAACTGATTTCATTGAGTTGTCCTGTGCCATCCCAAGAAATAGTCTGCTAGGTTCTGTAGTCTTTTAAGCTGTTATGCATTTTAGTGGGAATCTGTTTTAAAAAAAGATTGCCTGATAGGGTCTGGTTACCTCATAGTACTTAACAGGTTTCATCTGTGAAGCTTTTCCTGGCTGGTGATGTGCAGGTGTAGCAGGGTGTACAAGGAGGCTGTGCTGGAACATGAGCCGTAGATTTTTGAGGTGAGCTGTGCAAAGGAAATGGGAATGTAATTTCCAGAGTAAATTATTTGTGGTGTATGCATATAATAGCACTCCTTTTCTTGGAGTGCATAGGGGAGAGATTTGACTGCTGCTTTTATGTATCACAGCACCCAACTTTTCCTTTATGGGCAGCCACGATTTTGTGCGAAACATCAGGCTGAGTGCCCCAAAGAGGAAGCGGGTAGTATTGCTCTGCTCCGTGGGCTCACTTGAGCTCTGTTCTAAGTAGGCATCTTTTTTTCCCTAAAAGTGGATTTCTTATACCAAACTTCATTTACCTTTCTGAGTTCAAGAGGAAGCTTGCTATTTGAATGGTATAATTTCACAATTGGGATTTTCTCCTTCCCTCCTTAAACATTCTTTGTAATCTCAGAGGGAGAGAAATGGGCTTCTGCTTCTTTGTTTCGTATTTTTGGGTTCTGAGTCCTAGTATTTGATTTATTTGGGTCACCTCCTCTCATACCTCCAAAACAAAGATGGAAGGAAATTGCCCTTTATTTCCATTAAAAATTCAGATCTCGTCTACCCTGTAAGGTTCTGTGGGGAATCATTGCTTGTCTGTACGTTAGGAGGGAGCTGACCTCTCGCTGTTTATACAGCGCCTAGTACAGTTGGACTTGAATTTCAGATGGGGCCACTAGACTCTACCATGACGCTGCCAGTTATTACAGAGGAGACTTGCAGAGGCACTAAGGCCTGGTGGGTCAGCTCTCCTGGCAAGTTAATGAAATTGGTCTAACTTTCGTGCTGTGAAATAGGGGTATCGTGAGGCTGCAAGGTGATTGAGCTGAAAGGTCTCTCAAACTTTTAGTTTAATGCAGTGTTATTTTTGGGAAACAAGTCTGTTGAAGTGCTGTCATTCCACCTGCCTCCCTTCAGCTGATGTGGAAGTGCCAATGCTGTTTATATTATCTGAGTTGCTGGGAAAGACCTCCAGAGAATCTAGTTTTTGAAATTGCAAGCAACATTAATATCAAAAGCACACAGAAAGTAACAAGAGGAGATTGATAAAATCAGTTTGGATTTGGGAGGGGAGATGGCTGTTTCTGAGATGGGGATTTACCGCTGGCATCCTCATTGCATGTGAGCAGATGTGAACATACCAGCAAGTTTTAAAAGAATCTCTGTTTTGTTCAATTAGGCGTTTCTGGTCACTGCAGAAACCTGAGTCCCTCCTCTACAACCTGAGGCATGGCTCCCTTTTAGCATTCCTTACATTAATATCCCTGTCAGTCAAGATTGCAGGCGTCATGCCCTGAACACATTGGGGGCAGGTGTCATACCCTGTTTTGTTATGTTTTTTAAGTCTGTTGGTAAATGTTGCACAGGGAACATACATTTTTCCCTCCTTAGCTCCTTGCTGTCTAGCCAGGTCACTCTTCTGTAGATGCTGTATTTATTGCTAACCAGACTGGGAGCAGGGTGGATTTAACTGAACTGGAGCTTCATCCCAAGCAGTCCAGTTTGCAGGAAGAGCAATGTAGGTAAAGCTTCTCTAAACACCTGGTTTTGTCATGCCTTTCTCTTACATATGCATGATACTTACTTCTTTTCCTCTCAAAAAGATAAGTCAATGTTAAAAAATATTGTTCACAAACTAAGTTTTAAATATATTCCCTGGGTGCCAGTGGGGTAGATCTGAAACCTGTTGAGTTCATCTGTAATGCTGAATGCTCTGCAGCATTAAAGCTTCCACATTTGTAAGTACTTAATGAACGTCTGTCCTTTCCAGTCCATACAACTCGCCTTTTAGGTGCATCTGCTTGACATACTCGGTTCCAGTGAGCTATATTACCACAGAAGAAGCCCAGATACTCCTCAGCTGCATCCTGTTTCTCAAGATGAAAAAACAACAGTGGCAGATTTTTTTTTTAATCAGTTTAAATCTTATAGGGCTTCTTACCCCTCTTCCCCACACCCCAGTGCTTTCAGTATTAATGTATTTTTTAAGACTCTTTTCTACTGTTTTTAACAGTGTTTACTCTGGATTTCTAACTACTAAAAACCAGCCTTGCAGATAAGATTCTGGACTTGTCATATGCTGGAGACATCCAGCTTTGTGACAGGAGTTGTGTACTGTAAGCAAGTTACAATGCAATGCTATGTTTGCTAAAAATCACAGCAGGAGTGTTGTGCATGGTTTGTGACAGCTGTACTATTTATTCAAATAAATAAATGATCATCACTTGGTTTTCTACGTCTTTTTTTGGCTAAATGGACAAGTCTGTGGGAAGAACTTTTGAAAGGTGGGCTTCAGTTGTCGTCTTCATCAAGGGTCCTAGATACATGATGATCTGTGTAGACCTAGCAAAGCAGTGATCTCAGGTTTCTGGCCCTGGTACAGGTGATGAAATTGTGTGGGCAGACACAAATGAGATTTTCTGTAGGTTTCATCAACCACACTTTTTTTTTTTTAATTTTGCTCGGCTACTGGACCCGATCAAGTTGTTTACCTTTTCCCTTCCACAAGAGAAAAGTAATGGAATTACGGTCTCTGATACCATTAGGAGACTTAGGGCCCAGTTCTTCCACAGCAGCACAGGAGGGAAGCCTGGCGTGCTGAAGCCAGTCCCGTATGTGTCTACAGAGCACTTGGGAAGCCAGAAGCACAAGTAAGTCTGGAGTGACGTTGAAAATGCCTGTGTGCTTCCCTTTGCTTTGGTATGAAGAGGGGATAGAGAGGCTCTCCAATAAAGCAAGGCCGTGTGGAAAAGCAGGAAAATGCATTATCGGAACTTGTTATTGGTGGGAGTGCTGTTGATTCCTTGAATTGTTCTTCAGTGGCTATTTTTATGTGCGGGCCAGGTGTGGGTGTGGGGGTGTGCGCATGCATGAGGTACGCTTTGGGAATGTACAGAAAGACTCAGGGGCGGGTGGGGGGAAGGTGGGCATGAAAACAAATGGAACTCTGATACAGAATTTACTAGTGCTGTTCTATAGAAGACAGGATATGTCATGCACTGGTGGCAACATCAGTTTTGGAGGAAAAAAGATGCTTGTCCATCACGTGTGTTTCAGACTTGTTCTTTTAGCACTGACGTGCTGTATTGTGAATGAGGCTTTCAAGAAAGAAGTCCTTTGACTTGCCAGTTGAAGTAGGGAGAGACCTAGTAATGGATTTCCCAACGTTTAATTCTTCCTGCTCCCTCTGCCTGCTGATACGAAAGTGGATTTGTCCAAAGTTCCCAATAGCATTTCCGACTATACCTTCCTTTTGTTTTCTACTTACTCCATTTCTAGGCTGTGGCATGCACTTTTGCATACGTAAGAAGGTACTCTGGGTCTTTGCGAATTCGATGTATTGTTGTGCTTGTTATCTGCTTAGAAAATACAGTTAAGTTTGCCCTTTGATTAAGGATTTTGGGTTAAGTTCTCAGTTACTAAGAATTCGTGGCAGCTGGAAATCTGTTTTCAATCCACTGTCCTTTATCCCATTTAGCTTATGCCGAGCTATTGGCTCTTGTCAATGGCATGGAGCTAAATACAGGAGTCAGTCCCTTAACAGCGTTAAACCAGACCAGCTTCATTAGTGTGGCTGTCTACTGTCTCATTCTGGGATGAGACATTTCATGGAAGACTGCAGAGTTGCTTTTTCGTTCTGGAAGAGTTAACAAATGTAACTGGTACCTGAAGGAGATGTCCAGGGGTTGCTGTAGGGAGCTTTCCCTCTTTAATCGATGATGGAAAAGGGAAGGAAGAGCAGCGGCACTGCCTAGTGGAGACAGCTCTTGTCTCAGATGAGCGTTTTGGGCCCTGGTGTGGCTAACTAGCTCTCTAAGGACAAATGAGTTAATCTCCTGTCTAGGTTTCTCCTTCTACCAGGTAAGCAGAGTAGTGCTGATCTGCTTTATAAAATGCACAAAGGACCCTGAGTAGAAGGTGTGATGATTTTGTCTTGTTGTTGGCTGTTTTATTATTACATCCAAAGAAAACATGCACTATGAGTCGCCCCAGAGATGCAGACTAGCAAACAGCCATGCCATGCAGTACCATGGAATAATGATCGTATCTTTCTAATACTTTCTGGTGTTTCAGGAGCTGCAGAGTTGCACGTTTCCTGCATTTGTATTTCCGTTTATTTTAGTCTCCAGCAGGGACCAAGCACATAGACAATTAAGTTCCGGATGCGACTGTGGTTTCGTTTTTAAGAGCAGTCAGTACCGCACGGCGCAACTTCCCTCTCGCATACTCTGCGTGCTTCGCGCTGCCCTGCATGGGAGGCTGCAGCTTCGGCGCAGGACGCTCCGAGCCTGGCGGTCAGTCCCCTCTCCCCATAAATTTCATTGTGCTTGCTGTGAGAAGATCTTGGAAGAGCTTCTGGAGAATTATTAAAGGAGAGAACAGTAAGTTTGGGAAAAGGGACTCTTTTGGGTGCTTTTTTAATTTATTTTTTTTTAACTGTAAGACTTTCTGTGTCCACGTGGATTGTTCTTGCTAAGACGACATCTCTTCTGATGCTAATGAACAAAAATGGCTCTTGAAAGGTCTGGTACTAAACAAGGAAGTAAAAGTAAGTTTTAAAGTGGGCACACAATGCATAGTCTCTTTTTTTTCTTTTTTTTTTTTTTAATTCTCGATTTCTGAAGGCAGAAATATTACTATTAACATTCCCACTTGGTTTTTGTTCCCTCCTTTGTGTGATCTATTTAGACAACTGTTCCCAGGAAACGTGTTTGAGCTAATGCGGAGTAGGGCTTTTGTCTTTTCAAACAGGAAATAAACCAGTTGAAACACTGTGGTAACATCGGTAAGTGCCTTATGTATATTCTACAGCTAGTTTGTATGCCAGAGACCACTGGTAATTCCTTAATGCTTTATATCGTATATCAGGGATACCTGGGAGCCAGACTGTGTGAAGACTCATGGAGGAAAAGAGAGCTGATCTGACCCAGCTGGCGAATTAGTTGTTTTATCGGTAGTTGTGGCTTTGCAACATTGTGCAGTAGTCTAGCTCTTGGCCTAAGAAAAATTCACTTGTTGGCTGCCTCAGCAGGTGGCACAGGAGAAATAAAACACCCCTTGATTTTAAAACAGACAAGTCTGTACATCTATGATGTGCTCAGGGAATGAAGGACCAAATTATGCCATTTCATTTGAATAGTCAATAATTAAACCTCAGTTTTATTTAAAAATGTCATCATGAAATGCCTCTACAATCAGTATTCAAGCAGTTGTCTCCTACAATGGTCCCTTTTCCAAGTACTGATAAATAACACGTGCTGGAGGCTGGAAAAAACAGCAAGTCAGTCACAGCTCTGAACAGCAAATTTGAACGATGGGCTGCAGAGGCTGGTTGCAGCAAACATGGAAGCGTGTATGTGAGAACCAAGTCCTCCATCCCTTCCAATTTCTCAGCTAGCCCCAAGAAGGTGGCCAAACCCAGTTGTGTTCCATTTTATGTTGTTTCTGCAGGATGTTATTCTCTGAAAGGCTGCTGTCTAGGACTAAGCCTCACAGAAATGCAGCTTGCTACATGAAGGACTGCTCGTGAATGCTAATTATTTGTCATAAGCAATGAGTCTATTAAATGCTAAGGAGCAGTTCTCAGGCTCTGAAATGGCTGTGGGAAATCAATGTCAATAAATGTGAGGTGGAACACACGGAGGAAAAAACAATACCAGCTCTCCAGTTAAATGATGGGCTCTGAGTGGAGCGTTGCTACTTGGGAATACGATCTTGGGGATATAATAGATAGTTCCATTAAGGTGTCAGCTCGGCGCTCAGCGGTGATCAAAAAAGCATGCAGCGTTAGGAATTAGGAGAAAAGGAACGCAGAACGACGCAGTGAACGCTGCTGTGCACCTCCCTAAATCTGTGCAGGTCTGGTTCCCAGCACCTCAAAAAGGATGTGATAGCACTGGGGAGAGTTCTGAAAAGGGCGACCGGGATGATCGAGGATACTATGGAGTTGTTTCCCTGTGAAGGACGACTAAGATGTAGGCTGTGCTTCCTCAGTTTCGGCAAGAGATGACTGCTGAGGGTGTAGTATAGTAGTACAGTAGTAACATGGAGTAGTAACGTGGCGATGTGAAGAATGTGAATCAGTTGGTGGTCTTTGCACTGGGTATAGTGGGGAGCTTCAGGGGACACGAGCAGGTGGCAGGTCAGAGCAAGGTAAAGCCACGCTCTTTGGCTCCTTGCTGCTGAATGGTGAGAGATACGGCTATTCAAGGGGTGAACGCGAAGTTCATGGGAAGTAAATGTGTTGACAGCTTCTAATTACCAGGACCCCAGTTTTGATTTAGGAAGGCTGAGCTGCAGGCTGTTGAAGTGTTTCAGGGAAGTATCTGTATATGCTTGCTCTGTTTATGTTTTTTTTTCCCCTAAGCTTCTGCTTTTGGGTGCTGTACGGGACTGGATAGTCTTAACCTAGCTAGTCTTAACCCGTATAGCAATTTTCACACTCTCTGACTGAGTAGGAGACACAGGACTGAGGCCTTAGAGGATATTAACTTAGGCTATTGCAAATCCTTAATTTCAGGCCTTTTCTTACAGGCTTCCAAATTTTAAAGAGTGGCTTCTGATGTTTGGGTTCCTTGGCCAAACCGACACCAAGGATGCGGCAGGCAGTACACGTCACTTTGGTGTGTAAACAGCCGAAGGAAGTGTAAGAGAGACGCAAGCTGAGTATTGCAGCAAAGCTGAGTTAGTGTGAGTTGTGGTTTACAGAGTCGATTACAGAAGACTTATGAGCAGGACTTCCCAAGGCATAACAGCTGTCAGAAACCTAATTTAAAAGTAAGTTGTCCTTAGGTTGCTCTGTATTAATTAACTTTTCTCTCTCAGTTAATTTCATCTGGGCAGTCTTGTCTCAGATAATTCAGTTGTTCCTCAGGCACTAAATGACTCAATTTCTCCCATCTTATTGTACCAAGCACCTTTTTAGAGCCAGCATTCAGTTTTGCAGCCACCATAATGAAACTAATTCTCTCGTGACTCTTTCCCTTACTGGCTTGCTGGGAATTTTGTACCTAATTTGTTTTACCAGACTGATGTGCAAAAGCATCCAATCGCTATTTTCTACCAATGTTCTTGGCTTGGCAAAATCCCTGTTAAAATACAAGTTCACAATGCACTTTGTCTGGAGCCTTTAATACATACGTGAGAGAGAGTCTGCAGAGTGGCACCATGGTGTTTGGCGTATAAAGCTATCAAAGAGAGAAATGTCACTTTGGAGATCTTCTATGGGCAGCGTGTGACAGCATTTGCAGCAACTCCCTTACTCCACTGTGCTTATGGGGCTGGGTAATCCTCGCAACTCGCTTCAGGCACCTGCGGTAGCAGCTGAGGCTGGCTGTTTGATAGGAGAATGAAGCAGGTAACTGAAAAATGCAAGCCAGGGCTAGACCCTCCTTTAAATGCTCTGGATTGCTCTTTAAAGGTGCCTGTCCATGTCTGCTCATTACATCGGGAGCCCTGAGAGACAGGGCTCCTAATACAGACATCTCAGGTAGACAGCAGGAGTCCTCTCCTGTGTGAACGTCTAACATGGGGCATCTCGCTTTCTGTTAAAAAAAGAACAAAAAGAGTCAGCCTCCCGTCTCCTACAGCGGCCCTGCAGCACTGAACTTCAGAGAGAAGGGAGAGCGTTTCCCATCTGCAAGAGGTAGCACTCCCAGCCAGAGAGCAGAGCAGCAGTCCATCCTGCCAGGTACCCTGCGTCCAGCAGCAGAATCACAGAATCACTACTGTTGGCAAAGACCTGTAAGATAGATCATCAAGTCCAACCATCAACCAACAAACACCACCATGCCCATTAAACCATGTCCCACAATGCCTCGTCCACACGTTCCTTGAACACCTCCAGTGAGGGTGACTCCACCACCTCCCTGGGCAGCTTATTCCAGTGTCTCACCACTCTCTCAGTAAAGAAATTTTTCCCAATATCGAGTCTAAACCTCCCCTGGTGCAACTTGAGGATTTGATGATTCAGAGGAGTGTGAAAAGTCTTCCTGGTCATCGTACTACTGTCTCCTTCACTCTGGCTTTCTTAGATTTTAGGACTGTCGGGAAAGATGACATCTCTTACGCTAGTACAAATGTTTCCATGACACAAACTGTACGCTGCCATGATTGTCCAGGGCTCAGGGCTGTGATCCTTCTGTAGTTCCCTTCACCTCTGCAGACAAGCATTTATTTGTACAGTTGCATATCACTCTGATTTCTTGCACTTAAATCAACATACATTTGGTTTAATACAGAGCCATCCTACTTCTTGCATCATAATACAGTTTGTAAAAGAGACTATTCAGATTCTACTATCTGTAACTTTTTACTGACTTTCAGTCTTTGCACTTGACTGAAAAACATTTACGCAAACATTAAGGTTTAAAAGCAATCACTTAAAACTGAACATTTCCTACCATGTAAGCTATCTGTAGAGCCTGGCTCTATCTTTTGTGTTGTCTGTGTAGGCAGCATGGCACAGCCTTACATACCCATGGTTGAAAAATCAGACTCATCTCCGCTTGCACTGGGGTTTGAGTCATGGCTCCTAGAAGAGTGGGAGGTATCATTGCCAGCATCTTACTCGTAGATAGTTGCTGGTGATAGAGATGGACTTCAGCTGGGTGTTGGGTGGCACAGTGTGTATGGATGGCTGTGCAGCCTCCCCACCCAGCTCTCACAATCCCATTCCTTTCTCTGACTTTTGCTGTCCTCCAACACAACTCCTAGCTGTTTTGGAAAACCTCACCCATAGTTCTGTGTTTGTTGACAAGGTGTTTTCACCTCTGTATTGTGTATTGCCATTCTGCTTTTATTTGAGGACAACTGGGTTGGGAAGGGAAGTCGTCTTCCAATCTGTGTTTAAAATAAAAAAAACCTTTGAGAAGCCATGCAACTTAATCTAACATGAAGATGGGATTGTCTACCCAGAAACATGTCATTGTTTCCCCACAGCTATACCAGCTGGTCTAATAAAGGAAACTGCTTGTATTTATAAGCTTGTCTCAGTAATTTAGCAACTACTGTATTCTTGATTTAATACTTCTTAAGTATTGGTCAGTTTTATAACAGATATCCATTGATAGCTAGGAACTGAAAGCTTTTTCGTTTCAGTTGAAATAGGATTTTACCAATCTAATTCAGATAAAACAGATGAAATTAAGGCAAGTTTTACTGCTTCAGGGCTTTTTCCTACATTTTGATGATTAACAGAAAAAAGGAAACTTCTTTTTAACTTACTTTTCTTTACATGCATTTAAATATATTTTCAGATTTTTTTAAAAAGCAATGAACAAGTCATCAAATGGAAACTGCCCCCGCTTCAGTTTGTTTTGTTTTCTTCTTAGCACTGGTTTTGATCTTTACATGCCTTTACTCATGTTCCTTTTTCCCCTCCATATTTTTTACCAGTTTACCAGGAGTGAGAAAAGGCAATGGATCCAGACTTTCTAAATGTGTTTACACAGCCTGCTGCACTTAATCAATTCATAGCTGAGAATGTCATCGCTCAAGGTAGGTGCTTTACGAACCAGGACAGAAAAAGATCCAAGGAATGACCTGAAGGACAAAGCAGGAAAAGTGCAGTACAAATGAATCATATATTTTTGTGCAGTGGTCTGGTTTTATCAGCAATAAGTAACTCTCTGTGTGTAATTTGGCTGCTGACTCTCTAGAGGCAGATCACGATGAAGCAACACAAATTGTAGCTGATTCTTTAACCGAAATTTAAATTTCGCACATAAGGATCTGACCAAGTTTGTTCTTCTCTTTCCAGAATTGTCCGTCTAGATCTTATTGATTTGAATTACATGGGAGCATAATTTCCAACAGCAGTCGTAATAGTCTGATAGGCCATTTTCTTGCTCATAAGGAATCGGTTAAAATAAAAAATGACAATGTTTCTATATATGGCAATTAGTGATACTGGGTAATATTAAACTCATAGCAGATTCTAGAGAAAACTTGCGTTAGTCATATCTGATAATTGTAATGGATCTTGTTTGCTTCCTTTCATAGGTGAAAAAAAGAAACTCATAAAACCCACCTCAAGCAACAATCCCAAATTGGAAGAATTAAAACTGGTACCGTTTATTTTACTATATTGTTTGACCCTCACCTCAAGTTGTTTTAGCCTGTTGTGTTAATGGTCAGCCCTGTAAATTACCCAAGTCTTTGACCCCAGTCCCACACTCTCTATGGAGAGGGATCAGCTCTGCTTTTGGCCCTTGGGCTCCACAGAAGTAAACCAGAGCTTTTGCTTAAGCACTGTGCCAAGGTGTCTGGGGCTGTACAGGACCAAGCTTCAAATGGCGACATCACCCAAGAGTGGTCGCTGCTGTGTGTAAAGCGGAGTGTAGATTTAAAACCCGAGTTTCTTCTTGTATGATACCTCTCCTAACTTGGGATATGTGGATGAGCCACGCCAGAAGTACCCAGCTGCTTCTTCATTGTAATGATAGTGTAGTAGCAATGAGAATCCAGCTGGAACAGTGGACCACAACCAAAAGCAAACAGCATTTGCTGTGACTTAAGAGAGATGTTCAGATACCTGCAGGTTTGCTGCCCTGATCCCATGATAACAAGTTTTAGGATTGCTGTGCTAATGTGCAACAGTCTTCCGTCTTGTCGTCTACCTCCAGTGGCAGCTGGCTCGGCTGCAATGCAGCCTGACGATGAGAGCATAGAGCAGAGGGAGAAGGGATGAAGGGTGTGCAAATCACCAAGAATTCAGGAGGAAAGATTTCAAGTTGTTGTACGGTACATTGTCTGCTTGAGGTAACTGTGAAGGATGAATCCTATTTCACGGGAAAGTACTTCATTTCCAAGTAATCTTGAAAATCTCCCCTGTGCATTCAATCACCGTGTTTCTCTAATGGCACAGCCCAGGGGAAGGGTAGCATACTGAAATTTCCTGGAAGAAAAGTGGCATGTCTCTTATGAGACCAGCACTTCTTGCATTACAGAGATACTAAAATTGTTATAAATATTACGGAAACCAGCTTAGGCTATGTGCTGATGTATGTATTATATGGCATTCATAAATCCATAAATATGTGCTTTTCTATATTACGTTTTCTTAAACCTTCGTGCACATTTGATCAAAAAGATTTAATTTTTGTGTCAGGCTTTCACAATGTTTTTATACAAAAGAGAAGATCTGAAAGGTGGTGCTGCAAAATGCAATTATGTTGTCTACAGAGACACTGAATTTGTTCTTTCCAGAGACACTGAATTTGTTCCTTTCCAGACTGCCAAAAATGAAGAGCTTTCCTCAGTTTATGAAGACTTCTGTGAGCTTCAGTGCTTAATCTGTTTCCTGGCAGAGACTCCTGAAACACTGTTCTTCACTGTCTAATTTCTTTTCTTTGGATGATGAGGAGGTGGAAATTGGGACCTAAGGGAGGCAATCCTCTGGGTGCCCATCAGTGCCACTGGTGGCCTTCTTGATCTAAAGGGTTCGTGGCTCCTCTAGAGAAGAGGTTGGGGTAGAGCAGGGGACAGGGAGGTATTTTCAAGGGAAGAATAAGGGAAGCAAAGAAACTCACTTGGAAGAAAGACTGTTCCACTGCATTTTCATTTTGAGATGACTTCGGGGGACTAGGGAATGTGGAACGGCTCACTGTAGTTACTATAAATATTGAACTGCGTGTAAAATAGAAGATGGTTACATTTGGAAGCCGGTAACAAACTTCTTTAAGTATTCCTTTTCTCCTTTCCCTATTTATCCATTTTTAGACATAACACTCTGCTCTGCAGCTGAGTGGCCCCCAATAACTGCACTGGAAGCAGAGCTTCGTGAGCTGCAGGCTGTGGAGGTGGCTGTTCAGAGCTGAGATAGCAAACAAGGAATCTCATAGATCCGTACTCAAGCAGTAGTTTCTGCTTTTCTGACTTCTGTCTGGTTGCACCGTTACGTTTGGGGTACCATTCTATCCCTCACACATCTAAAGCATCGCCAGGTCTTAACCTGCAAGCATTATCTGAGGAGCACAGCTTTCTGCTCTAGAAAATTCTCGTTACTTCTTAGCTGAGGACATATATTACGCACCCTTTGACAGCTTCTCAGTTCAGGCAAGTGCCGGAGCCAGGTATTTTTGTTTCTTGTGCAGTTTCAAGCATCTCAGAGATACTTTTTTTTCAAACTGCTTTTTACGTATTTTTTTTAATGTTGGCTAACTTACAGGGATCTGCTGTGAATTTTCTCCTCTGTTTACAGCAAGTAAGGAGGATATTACCCACACAGCAAACTCTAGACACTCACTTGTAGCAATGATAGCAGTACGAGCAATACCCATCCCTCTTTCAAGAGGTTCTCATTAAGACCCAGCTGGAGCTACTGCTTTTCAGTTCTGCTTCAGCAGGTCCTCTTCCCTTTTTATCAGCATATGCGGATAAAACACATGCTTGGGGAAGTGCTGCGGAGCTCCTTTGGTCTCCTCTGTAGGATCTCAGTGCTCAAGGAAGGGGCTGCATGGCCCAAGAGATGTAACTGGGAATGGGGAATGGGGTTCCTTTCCAGTTGTAGGAGCCCTTGGCTTCCTGGTCAGCTTCCCCTTGCAAAGGCAGGAGGGATATTGGAAAGGGCGATGGAAGGACTGCCATGTAAGAAAGCAAAATAAGCAAACCACTTTTTTCCCCACCAAAAAAAAAAGGTATTTGGAGACAGATTAGTATAAAATTGCAGAGAGAAAAAGAAAACAAAAATAGGAGAGGAAAGGGAGGAGTGCCAGTAACAGGGATGACTACAAGAAACAGCCGACAGAATGAGTGAAGCCTCTTTTCTTACAGACGTCTGTCTGACGGTTGGATGTGTGTAAATTCTCTAATAAAGGCAGGGCTTGGGAATTGTACTCTGCAGCCTTTTTCCTAATGGAAGCGGGAATAGCATCTGTTTCTCCACCTGTATAACTATTTCTACAAAACTCATAGGAATACAACTTGTGAGATGTCTGTCCCACTTGAAAATTTGCCCCAAATTGGCCAGTGAGCCTTGTCATATTAGGGAGAACTAACTGATACTTAACTTCCCTTTAAAAAACAACCGAAAAGCACAAAGGGGTTGAGCAAACCAAGATGTGAGATAAGGGACTAAAGAGAAAGGTGAAACACAGCAAGTGTAGCACCGAGTACCATACTGTCTAAACAAGAATGTAATTGCCAGCTGCTTTGTTTTCCTCCGCAGTTACTGATTGACTGGATTAACACAACTCTGAAAGAGGAACATATAGTAGTTAAAAGTCTGGAAGAAGATCTGTATGATGGGCTGGTACTTCATCATCTTTTGGGTAAGCTGCTGCTTTGAGTTTAGCTCGCAAATGCATCGTCGAGGAACTTCCAGATCAGGGAATAAACCCCATGAACCGCAACAGCAGCGATCTGCTGGAGTCTCGCTTCGCGCTAACAGAGAAAGCGGGGCGCTGTGAACAGTCTGTGATAATTGCAATTCTGATCCGCTATTGTTTTTATAGAACTATTTTTCGTCTAAGAAAGTCTTTTTACCTGCTAGTTAACATAATAAAAAGGTTAACTTCGAAGTGTGACATTACAGTGCCTCTGCAGGGAGGGAGGGCTTCACAAGCCAGGAGCACAAAGGTGTCTGACTTGTGGTGCTACCAGAAACATTAGATGGAATCAGTACTACAATTTATACGTTTTCCAGCTTTAAAAAAAAAAAAGAAAAAGTTCTCAGTCTAAAGCACTGGGCTGGAATTGGAACTGATGAAAATGTGAGAGGTTCTCTATACTACAAGGTGCTTGAATAAAGATGTGACCTCTTGGAACAGCCTGTTGGTCCATTTCTATTTCTTTCTCTCTCCTGTCCCTACTTCATTTTTCTTTCCCCTTTCACTCTCTTTGGGGATGTCTTTCAAATCGTATCTCCTTTTCACCTAGGCTGAGGACAGCAGTGTGAACAGGTTTGGCTTATTTTCATAGTTTACTTGCCTGAGCAATGAGCTGGGTTTTCTTCTATATATGAGAGTTGATATCACCTTTGTGCACTGTCTACAGGAAAGATTCACTTGTAAGATTCCTGCAGCTTCCACTAGGAAAAGGAAGAATGTGGAGTGCTAGGGGTGGAGGTGATGCTGAAAGGGATGACTTGAGTCCTCTCCCTTTTGCAGAGCTTCACTGATTTTACGGAAGCTTTCAGAGAGCGCAGGAGTTTAACAGCCGTGGGTCTGTGCTGTGGAAGCTATTAAGCAGTAGCAAACCTTTAAAACGAGACTTTGTGTGCTTTGCTGTCATTTTATATTTCTGATTTATTTTTATTTTTTTTCCTATGGTGGTGTTAAAATACATCCTTCTCCTTCCTGTGGACTCTCTGTCAAAGAAAACCTAGGCGCTCTCAAGCTGGATGTTGACAAGATCGCATTAACAGAAAAAAAGCAGCGACAGAAACTCTCTGTGATTCTGGAAGCTGTGGCTAAGTGTTTGCAACTGGAAGAAAGTCAGCTGAAATGGAGTGTGGAATGTAGGTGCAGAAGTGAAATTGGAGAAAATGATCCATCCGGGGGCTTCCTCTGCCGTAAGGCTGCTATGAGGCAAAGGGGTGCCAGAACAGTAAACGACCTGTTTTCAATGACTAGTTGAATCACAAGTGAGACAGGAATATCTGATCCTGACTGGGTCGTGCAAGCTGCATCCTCTAAGTGTGTGGTTTATGGACCACTTAACAGCCTTCAGCATCCACGTGTATGTCTCACAGAAGGGACTTTTAAGGTGTGGTATTGCTGAATTGTGATATATAAACCCCAGTCTGATGTCCCACCTCTGTTATGGCCCTCCATGACTTTGGGATCATCTGCACAGGGAGAATTTAGGATATTAGTGTGAGATTTCCTTGTTTTGCACACTAAGCATTGTTTTCTTTCTTTACACGAAATAGCTATCTTGACAAAGGACTTACTGAGCACACTGCATCTTCTGGTTGCAATAGCAAAGCACTTCCAACCCAACCTGGCCATGCCTCCAAATGTTCAAGTGGAAACAATCACCATTGAGGTAATTATAGTTTTAATATTTGTTCCAGTAGATCCTAGAGACCTTTCACAAGACTTAGTCTGCTTAGAATTAGGGAGAAATGTGTGTGCAGCCGTGAAAGAGATACATGTATTTTTTGTGTACTCTGCCTTTTAATTTCCGAGTTTGCTGGACTAGACTATCATTTTGGGATTGGTTCAGAATGCTGTATCTTTAAAAGGGTAGAAAGACCACGCTGTTTTTTTCTCCTTGATCAAAAAAAGGAATGGTCCAAAATGAAAACAGCTGTTGATCTCTGTAAAGAAGAAAAAGAAGAAATTCTGCTGTTACTATCTCTAAGTGTTTTAAAATAGAAGCGTTCATTCTTAAATCATGACATTGGTTTCATGCTGAGGATTTATTTCTTTAGGGGAAGGGAAGTTTTACTCCCCCTTCATTGGGGTCACATTTTGGTATTTTTCTCTACAAGCTGCGATCTACATGCTTTTTTCCTCTATTTTGTTTCTTAAAGTCAACTCTGGGACTTTAGGAGAACATCAAATATCCAACAATTTGGGATATAATTAAAAAAATTAGCACCACCGTGTTACAGTTTTAACAGAGGGGTTGCAATTCAGTGGTGTTGGGAGCCCGGCACATGGTCTGTATGGCATGGCCTAGCGCTCTTCCCTCTTTGGAGGATCATAACTGGAACTGAAATGAAGCATGCCCTTGAGCTACGTGTGTCTCTTTGGGAGGTTTAAAAGTGTCCTGGAGAGACAGCTTCTTCTGGGGCTTGGTTCTGCAAAGGTAGCCGTTGTGGCCCCGTCCCAGCCGAGCGATTCAGCAGAGGAACGGTCCCTCGGGTATCTAATGGAGTCCAAATTACGCATTGCTGCCCACAGCCAGATGCTGCTGTCGTGTGGCTCTGGTCAGTGGTGACTCGGACTCTGAGCAAAGCAGCCCTCCGCCGAGTGCCTTACGGGGCTGCGAGTGCCTCAGCTGCGCAGAAATCGGGAGGGATTACCTGTGGAACCGCAGCATCGGAAAGGGCTGTTAACCCTGAGAAAAAGAGCAGCGGCAATGGAGGTGATGGGGTTGTCGTTGCGAGCTGATTCCCCATAGGAGAAGTTAAGGCCCCTGATGGGAATGGTAATCATGAGGTCAGAAGTGAGGAAAGCTCATGAAGGCGTAGCTCAGAAGAGGGGCGGAGGGCAGGATGGGAGAGATGTTGCAGGAAGGCCAGGCCTTCTCTGGTCTCCCTTGGGCTTCCTCAACATGTGCCTGCAGGAAGGACCTGCCTGTGCCCGGTGGGGCTGGCTGCGCTCCTCTTCAGCAATGAACTGACCCAATGGAGTTGACTCAGTATGTAAACAGAGAATGTTTTTCACTGCCTGCAAGGAGAGAGTGGCAAACACCAAGGACTTCTCGGTGATAAGAGATGTTTGCCAGGTGCCTGAATAAAGCAGCGGGCATGTAATCCTCTCCTACCTCTTCAGACTGTCGGTTGGGTTGAAGCACTGCTTTTTTGATGTTATGTGGAGTACTGAGATTTATAGTGAGGAAAAAAGATACGAGGGCATAAGCAAAGATCCCAGGTGGCTTCAGAATTGCCAACCTAAATCTAAGCAACCCACCAAACCTAAGTCCTCTGCAGGGGGGATTCATTGATGGGTGGCAGGCCACGGCGTGAGGTTATCAGAAGGCAGAGGTGACCACCTCCAGTGCTGTGGAGCTGAAGAGTCCTTAACGCAGCGAGGTGCACAAGGAAATCGCTGCCTGCCCAAAGCAGCCTGATGGATTAACCAAGTCTCCAGGTGAATATGCCAGCCTCTGAACTTCACCAGCTGAGGGACCATGTGCTTCTCCTTTGGGCTTCCTCTGATGGGGAAGTAGGTAACTTCTGGCTGAAGAGTAAAGAGAGCAGAAGGGAGCAGCAGCCTCTCAAAGTGCCTGTACTAATTGTACTGGACTTGAATAAATGCCCTCTGGTAAGCGCTCAAGGCAGCAAACAGGTCATGAAAGCCTCATTAATGCTTATGGGGTTTTTTTTGTATAATAAACCCAAAAATATTTACTGTTTTTTCAACAGAACACCTCCAGAGGATTAAAGACAGCAAATGCAGTGGAATGTATCACAGAAAACAAGTAAGAGGGGATATATCTGGTTTTTACACTGTCAATCAGAAAGGAAATATTGTGGGTGTTTTCCCCCTTAGAAAAAATAGCTGTGATCATGATGATGACAAAAACCATAAACCTAGGCATGCATATGCATGCGAACTGTTTCTCTGATTTCTTTCCTTTTCTTTTTTTCTCTTCAGATTTGGTATTATGGTATAATACCCTTCTTTACTCTTTATATAAACTTCTCTAAAATAATGTGTATGACTATTTCTGAGGCTTAGTGTTTGTCATTGCCGTAGAATATAGTAACAAATATAATAATAAAAATCACGTACTGTAAATTTACCTGTCCCAGACTAAACTGGAAATTTTCTAAAGCCACAGTAGTTTAAATCTACTTTTAATTTTTTGCTATTGTGTTATTAAATAAAGAGAAAGGAGGCACTTCTTTTCTTGTTTTACTGTGAAGGAAAGGTTTGAGCTTGCTGAGTTTGTGAGGTACTGTCATTATTAAAGGAGTTAAGTTGTAGGATACCATTTATATACTGAGACAATATGAACATCATTCCAAGAACTAGAAACAGATTTTCCTACTATCATCTTTTATATGCTAGAACATCTTCAAACTCTAATACCATGACGAGCTTATTGGAAGAGGATATTATGGATTGTGCTTATAAAATAAATATTCATTGGTCTGTGGGCCAGTTAAAATCTCATATAGTTCCAAGAGCTGATACAGATACACAGTGTACTTAAAAACGTCTGCTGTAAAGTTACTCTGACATGAAGTTAATGGCACTTTGTACTGTGTCTCCTGCTTTACAAGATTGCTGATGGCCCAAATAAGCTTTGCTTATGAATAAGATTAGTTCTGCTGAATGCTTTTTCTAATTCTTGCTTTTTATTGCATTTTTAGAGAGAATTTAGAAGCGCAGTCAAGTAAGTACTGGCATTGCTGTGTTCAGTGTTTAACTGTTATGTGCTATTATACACCAAATTCTGATCCATTTTTACCTCATGATAAAATCAGTATGCTCCCACTAGAGTTAATGGAGATTCATGGATTTCCCCTAGTGTTTTTCCCCAGATATCTTTGGCTAATATCTGTTCATATCAACACAATATAGTTTGGAAATTGGGTGGTCACTTTGCCCATGGACTACAGGCAACAGATGGGAGGTGAGACAAGAAATGATACAGTGGGCTGATGACCCAACAGAGAAGACCTGGCTGGGGACAAAGTATGTCTTGGATTTAGGCATTGACCTCATTCACTGTTGGAACTCTCTATGAGCATAATGACTTGAGAATTGTGCTTCTTGTAGCTACCGGTTTCAATGTGGTTTCCCTTCTGCAGTTTGCAAACAAGATTTTGAAATCTACTGGTGCTTGATTATGGATGGCAGCTCAGTAAAACCAACAGCCCCCAAGATTTTACCCTTAGGGCTTTTGAGGGCTGTGAAACACTTGAGGTGAAAAGTGTCCATGTGTGCAGGGCCTGCAGAAGGTCTGGGCACTGCTCAGGCTTCAGTGGGAGCTGCTCTTCCTTGCTCCAAAGGAGCACGTTGCATCCCCAAAGAATCAACGGAACCATTTTAATTCTCTGCTGTGCCCTTGATGTTAGCATTTCCATCCTTCGCAGAGGTGTGAACTATAGGTATTGAACATACATATCACTTATTCCACTGAGTGGCCTCTAGTGTGGGCTGAAATTGTGAAAAAACCCCTGTAATTAGGTGTTTCTTCCAGTGGGCTGATGCTGCTGGAAAGAAATCTGCAATTCACTCTTCAAAATGCTGCATCCGTCTATTTTTAACACAGCTTGCTTCACAAAGAGAGAAATCCCAAAGCGTGGCTCCAGAAGAGGGCTCTCTAGTTTGCGAGACGGTTGCAGGTTTCAGACTGTTGCTCAGTGATTTGTTTGATGGATTCACCTGTTCCCTGACATTGCTCCTGCAGCAAAGCCCTGACAGGGAGAACGGAGAAGCCCGAGGAAACCCTTTCGCAGCAGAGGCTTCTCTGTCGCTGGCTTTTGGAAGGAATCTTCCTTAAGCAAAGCTGCCTTTGCTTTCCTGCACCATAGAAACTGGTTCTCCAGTTAGTTACGCTGCCGGAGTGCCCTTGATTTTTAAGGATGTTTCGAATGCTTTGTTCATGCTTGGAGCAGAGCAGTCTTGTGGCCGGGTTACCGTGAGGAGATGTATCCTGCTCTCGCTAAACCTGGGCAGAAAATTGAGGTGAGGGTGGGTGTTCACAGGGACTCTGATGAATCTCATTTCCTTGGAAGTCTTTAAACTCCCGCTAGTTCTCTGGCGCAGCGCTGCTGGCACCAGCTCGGTGCCTGCCTTTAAACTGGATGGCAGCACTGGTCATTTTCGAGGTCCATGAATTTTCAGAGCAAGGGCAGCGTCTCCAAACCCAATATCTAGTTTGTGGTTTTTGGAAGGAAGGGGGCTGTTTTTATTCAAATTTGATGTAACTGATGTTTGTGTTGGGGGGGAGCAGTAAAATGTATAGCTCTTCTTCTCTGCTTACAATATTTTTATCTCAGAGGTTCAGGGTTAAAAAAAAGGTAACTGAAAAGAGATAAACTGTAGAGATGCGAAACTTAGCCATTGCTCAGACTGATGGCAGCACAAATCTTGAGAACCTCTGCAGGCGAAAATTACAGAGCTGAATGAAGTAAATTGTTTTCTCTAATGTAGTCATGCTGAAGGGAAGGCTGTCACCCTGTCCTCTGATAAATACAAAAGCAGGATTTTTCCCCATCTCCCTACGACTCTTTTCCTCCTTGGCTTATAAGGTGTGAACACCTTTCTCCTTCTGGAGCCACTTTAAATCTCTGATCTGACAGTTATTACAAATAATACCAATTAATGCTGTTTTTACACAGAAGATGATGCCTTTGATGAATTATTTAGCCGCGCTCCAGATAAACTGGATGCTGTAAAAAAGGTAATTTACTTTTTTAATAGACAGCAAAATTTGTAAGGTAAAGCATAATTCATGACTTCACTGAAAAAAGCTGTCTTTTCTTCCACCCTCTCCTCCCCTTCTGTTTTCTTTAGGTATTCTTGCAATTTGTCAACCAGCATGTTGGAAAATTAGGATTAAATGTGAAAGACATCGAATCTCAGGTAGCCTGCTCTAAGCTGCACGTTAACCTTGTTTTGTCAGCCATTTGAGTGTTTCCTCTCACCATTAGGATTCCCCCTTTTTGTTGTAGTGGTTTGAAACTTAGCAACATAGCAACTATTTCTAGATTCAGGTTAAGATATCAGGCTTCAGTCTCTGAAGTTTCTGAAGCTAATAAGTAATGAAAAAATATAGCTTTGTATTGAGTGCTGCCCTTGTAATGCTACAGGGAGTAATTTTCGGAGTCTGCCCAACTCCTATGGATGCTCTTTCTGTCGGGATGGAAGTAAAGGTGTTCTGACAATTAAATTGAAAACCAAGTTGATCGCTGGTGCTTAGTGATTTTTAATGCTGGATTTGCTTCACGGTAGGAAGGCCTGATTTTCATTACGTTTCAAAATCCCATCCTCTGAACGTCGAGCTTCTTTAGAGTCCGTGAAATTACAAGAGAAGCTCTCGTTAGGGACCTCAGGATCACCTCCCTGGGCGTCGGTGAAGAGAGGCACAACCGCACCTCCGCTGCCCTCCTCCACTGCTGCTGCCTCCGGGGAGGGTGGACGGCGGCTCGTACAGAGCTGGGGAGCCGCAGCATCCTCCCCGTGCCTCTCTGGGGAGCGAGCGAGCGATGGGAAATGAGCTCAGGGACATCCCTTGTGGCTTTTTCTTTCCCTGCTTCTGCAGACACGCACGCAATAACTGCGGGAGAAATCAGCCCACAGCTCTCGCTTTGCTCCAGGCGTTCAAAACCCCTGTGCAGTGGCAGTCCCTGTGATTTATGCTGTGCAGATGAAAAGCGGAGCCGTGCTCCGGTGCTCTTTTGGGTTTTCCTGGTGGGCAACTGTGAGAAAGGAAGTTTTGCAAGTGTTTTGTCATAAAATTCAGGCACTAGGTGCAATTTTCTTTTATTTATAGTTACATGTTTGTCGCTTGTGGTCGTCTGAAGTCTCTTCACATCTGGAATAGTTTGTTTTAATAGCTGTCCTTTTACAAGGTTGTATTTTCATTAATATGAACTTGGGAGCCTTATGTAACTAAATAAAAAGTTCACTGTAGAAGGAGTTGAGGGAGCTGAGTCATTAGGCTGTCTGCTTGCCAGAGTACCATTTAAATTCCTTTATCGCTAGAATGGCATTTATCGGAGTAATTTACTAAAAGCCAACATAATAAATAATATTTAGCTCATTCTTCATCTAGTTTGCAGATGGAGTTATCTTACTGCTGTTAATTGGACAACTGGAGGGTTACTTTCTGAATTTAAGGGATTTCTTCCTGACTCCAGCCAGCACCACGGAGATGGTAGGTTGTTATTTAAGTACTTAGAGCTCAAGGCTTCAAACATCTTGTGTATTTAATACTTCCGTATGCCAGTGAAGAGCTCTGCCTCTTGCTTTAACTGCTGCTGCATATGAAGTCATATGCATGCACAGTGTTTGCAGGATGGTGGTTTGGGACAGTGCAAATGCACGCACTCGGTGCTGTAAAAAAACCTTGGAACAGGTCAATGTCTTCTTCAAAATTAATTATTATCTCATGGGAGGCAAACTATTGTTACTTGCATTTGTTAGGCAGATACATACTTCTGAAGCCTTCCAGTGAAATACAGAGGCTCTGTGTGGCAGGGAATTGATATGCTTTCTCCTGCAAGTCTGTCCTGCAAACAACATTTTTAAGTGGATGACATCTCTTGCATAACAGAACTGGATCCCTATAGGTTTCCTTACGCTGTCCTAAAAATATACCTTAATCAAGACATGACCAGAAGATTTTGAAGGCCCCCTCTGCGCTTAGGAAGCTCTTGAGAATTTACATCTTTTCCTCCCCCAAGGCAGGGAGCTGTAACCTACCCAGCCAGACTTGCTTGACTCCTTTTTCAACCTCTACCAGGCAGATTTCATCAGTGTTTTAAAAGAAAAAGGTGGCATCAGCCAGAAGGTAGCGTGTGCTGGGCTGCCGGTGTAAATGCCTCCTCCACAGCTCTAGGATGTTGAAACATTTTGAGATATTTTCAAATTGTCTGTAGTGTGGGTAGAGATTTTTCATTTGGGTCACTGAATAGCTCTGAAAATCTTGAAAGAGTAACTTGTTTTTCCTGGGTTATGTTTGGTTAGATCTGAAGGTGAAATGTGTCAGAACCTTTTTGCTTGAGAGCTGCTTGAGAAGGGAATCTCTCCTCTGGCGTGGTTTGCATTCCAGCTTCCCGGCACAGACGAGGCTTTCGTCCGATTCCTGACCTCACTGCAGTTAATCTCCCTGGGCAGTATTTATTTGTAATGAAAATCTCAGAGGCCCCTTATTAATTAATAAATACTCCCATGGAGCTTTTTGTCAAAACATTTAAAAGCACAATTGTTGGAGACCTGGGTTCAAATTTTGTCAAAAATTCATTGCTGTTAGTTGATGACTGTTAAAAGTATTAGGAAAATTCGGATTTTTTAATCTAAGATGATTCTGAACTGGAAAATATATTTTGAAGGCTTGAATCAAACAAAATCAAAGCATTTCCTTGCAGTTGTTTTTCTTCCTTTTCTCCTCCTGCACTCAGTTCCCAAAATTGTTTGCTCCAGTCCATTGACTTGAAAATAATTTTTTAACATTTCCAGTAACTTTATTCAGAGGAAGTCAATGAATATTTTTTTGATTTAAAATTTCATAGATAACCTTTTTCTTTTTGGATCAGCCCTATTCAAGCCTCACAGATCTCTTTCAAGAAATGAGATACCCCTACGTTTTAGGTACAAATCAGAGCTCAGACTTTCTAGTTCTTACCCTGCACGTGCTGGTCAGTGGCCTCAGAGAAGTATATAATGGGGTTGGGTACTGGTTCAGTACAATTCTCTACAACCTAGTAATTTCATTTCAGCAAAGTTACTTCCAAGTACTGGACTTATTGTTGAAGAGTTTGCCAAAGTGGTATTTAGCATTTGTTTCTCCTCTGATGTTCATTACAGGATGAAAAGTGGGATGACAATATAACTAAAAATATTGAGCGACCATAGTTCAACTGTCATTTGTACATAAAATAACGTCTTTCAATTCCCCTGTGCTTTCTAACTCCCTGTCATTTTAGACGTTAATTGGTACAGTAAAGTATGAAAATGTAACCTTCGCTGAGATTTAAAACATGTCATTTGTGCTATAAATGTGGTGACAACCACATGCACTGTTATGATCGATGCAGTGCATTGACTTTCATTCAAGCTGAAAGCTTGAGGTTTGAAGCGAGTATCTACACCTCATCAATCACAAGGAGAGGAAATGATGGTGAGGGGATCGAGTGCCCCCTCAGCAAGTTTGCAGATGACACCAAATTGGGCGGGAGTGTTGATCTGCTGGAGGGTCGGAAGGCTCTGCAGAGGGATCTGGACAGGCTGGATGGATGGGCCCAGGCCAATTGGATGAGGTTCAACAAGGCCAAGGGCCGGGTCCTGCACTTGGGTCACAACAACCCCACGCAACGCTACAGGCTTGGGGACGAGTGGCTGGAAAGCTGCCCTGCAGAAAAGGACCTGGGGGTGTTGGCCGACAGCCGGCTGAATATGAGCCAGCAGTGTGCCCAGGTGGCCAAGAAGGCCAACGGCATCCTGGCCTGTATCAGAAATGGTGTGGCCAGCAGCAGTAGGGAGGTGATCGTGCCCCTGTACTCGGCGCTGGTGAGGCCACACCTCGAATGCTGTGTTTGGTGTTGGGCCCCTCACTACAAGAAGGACATTGAGGTGGTGGAGTGTGTCCAGAGAAGGGCGACGAAGCTGGTGAGGGGTCTGGAGCACAAGTCTGATGAGGAGCGGCTGAGGGAACTGGGGTTGTTCAGTCTGGAGAAGAGGAGGCTGAGGGGAGACCTCATTGCTCTCTACAATTACCTGAAAGGGGGTTGCAGAGAGGTGGGTGTTGGTCTCTTCTCCCAAGTGATGAGTGATAGAACGAGAGAAGATGGCCTCAAGTTGCGCCAGGGGAGGTTTAGACTGGATATTAGGAAAAATTTCTTTACTGAGAGAGTGGTGAAGCACTGGAACAGGCTGCCCAGGGAGGTGGTGGAGTCACCATCACTGGAGGTGTTCAAGGAATGTGTGGACGTGGCACTGTGGGACATGGTTTAGTGGGCATGGGGGTGTTGGGTTGATGGTTGGACTTACAGGTCTTTTCCAACCTTAATGATTCTGTGAAATTGGATGGAAGCAGTGATAGTGAGAAGGAAATAGAAACAAAATATAAGAGGCAGGGAGGGTAGGAGCCCACGTTAGAAGGACAGGAGGGGTGAGGAAAGTGGGAGCAGAAATTTGGGAGGTGACCTGCCTGCAGGTGCAAGAAGACAACACTGCATGTGGGTAGGTTTGTTGCAGGTTTTTTTGGTGTTTATTACCAAAAAATGAGGTTTACAGGTAACTGTAAAGAAAGTCCAACTCTGGGTGCTCACGTGTATAGAAAGGTTTGTATTCTGAGACAAAGAATATAATCACAAAACAGGTCAGGATGAAATTAGGGGTGAACTTTGTGCAGTTGGGAGATGATGAAGATGATGAAGGAGTGCCCCTGTGCTTATCAAAACTGTGTGAACTCGGTACTTTTGCCAAAACAGGCCCAGAACTGAAATACTCCTAATGCCCTGACCTCTGTCCGGTTGTAAATCCTAGAGAATTGTCCAGCTCTTTTGAGACTGGAAGCGCAGCTGGATGAAACAACTTATTTTTCTAGGTTGTCTTTCTTTGGTAATTATCAGTATTTCTGTCTGTTTGAAATCTGCCTGTTGTCGTTCCTTGCAAATCTTATACGCGTTACAGAGAGGGAAACGTGCCCCTTTTACCTATGCTGATTCATTATGGAAACATTTGATTTATTCATTCTGATCAGAAAATTGTGTAGATCTGTACGAGCTTAAGCTCTCCTGTCTGCTGGCTATCAGGGGAAGAAAACAAGCCCAAATCCAAACTGTCAGTCTGTTACTCGTAAATCAGAGAACCAGGTAAAACATAAATCTATTGCTTCACTTCAGAGCGCACAGTTTTTGCTTGGCTTATGTGTGGGGGACCCCTGTGCTTATTGTCAGAAGATAACAGGGAACAGCACAGCAGCAGTTATGATGTGCCTCCCAAAGGATAAATTGCTCGGTAGCCTAAGGAGTACACAAAGAGACAATTTGAAGTTCGTTCATTAGAAGGAAGGGAGCTTGCTAATTACCAGCCAAGTAAACAACTGCCCTTAAGCTGTTAGAAGCTAGCAATGGGATGTTACATTACTTTAAAAAATCATTCATGACTACTGCATATGCGTGTGATGCTGCTTTTATGTGGGGAAGGGAGAGAAAAAAAAGTGAGGAAAAACCAGAAGAAAACCCAGCCTTCATTCATAGACATGTGCTTAATTTCTCATGAGTAATATTAAGGATATCGTCACTACTGTTATTGTGTATAGACACCTTTATATGTTAAAGCATAAACTTCTAGCTCACAAATATAGCTGATCAGTAGATTTCCAATCTTTGTAATTATGAATGAAATATAGAGAACTTTTTCCTTATGTATTTTCTGTTTGTTCCAAATGTGGAAAGCATATGGGCATTGTTTAAAAAAAAAAAAAGAAATAAATTCCATGCATCTATTAGATCCAGTTATGAATCTAGCCTGTTTTCCCCACGGAAACATCCATTAACACAAAACTTTCACATGCAAGGTTTATTTTTAAATAAATGGATTCTTCTGCCCACCTCATGGGATATGCTTTGCTGCAGATGGATTTTACATCGATTTTATATGCTAATTGGTTGAAATTCTGAAGAGCACTCCATCAAAACTAAGGAGATGAATATGAGTACATACTTATGAATCAGTATCTTCAGCTACTGGAGAAATACATTTTAAAACCTGGCCACTGCACCGTTGGGTGGAAAATATTTTCTGTTATATTGATCTCTCTCTCTCATCAACAGCTTCACAACGTTAACCTTGCATTGGACTTGCTGACAGATGGAGGTCTGCTGAATTTTTCTGTGAACTCTGAAGGTGAGTCGTGATGCGCAAACTTGTCTGGAATAGAATTGCTAATATTCTGGCTTAGCAAAAGTTAGGGTAATTGAAGAAAGTAGGTTCTGCAGTGTGACACTGACACATTTAATTTAATGTCTGCCCCATAGCTCCTCATTCAGAATGAATAGCAATAAAGCTGAGAATTGTTTTGAACAATCTTTATTGCTATACTAAAAGTGTTGGATTGTTATAAATTTAGTAACTTTACGCTAAACTTAAACTGTTTAATAAGTCAGTATTTGTTAAAGATTTAAAACAGCAGCAGTTCCTGGGGAAATTACAGCAGCTGAGATGGAGGGAAAGCTATTTTCCTATCTCATAAAAAGTTTTAGTGCATTAAAAACAAGCTTGTTTCCTGTGGGAAGACACCTTGCAGAATATGTCCTGAAAATCAGAAACACTGAGCGCTCTATTCAAACCCAGAAGAGCTGGTGGGTCAGTCTCCTGAATGCAAAATACGGAGGTTTTAAGTTGCTATTCTGCCTAGTTCAGAACTGGGAGCTGAATGTTGATCTCCTACATCCAAGTGAATGCTTTCATCGCCGAGTTAATGTACATTTGTGTTCCAGTCTCTTGCCTCACCACAAAAAAAAAAAAAAAAGTAGTTTCCTTTGGATGAGTCCAATTTTCCAATTAAAAAAATGCTCCACAGAAAAATTTTTGACTAGCTCCTGGTGCAATGAGGCTACATTAATGGATGGTGCTGTGACTGCTTAACTTGACCCCTTGCAAAGTGAAGGGCATGTAACCTCACCCCATCAAAAGCTTGTTGTTGAACAAAGAAATAAAAACTTTATTAAAAATAGAAAGCATTATCTCTTCCCCCGTTAGTTATTCATAAGCAAGTGGGTGCACGTGTTTGGTACGTAACCCGTGGCATCATGGAGAGAGAAGGATTCAATTTAGGACTTTCTTTGTTTTTTCTTTTGTTTTCTTTTTCCACTGATGCTTTGGTGATGTTGGCAGTTTGCATAATGGGCATGCACAAATTGTGGGCTTTTTGCCATATTGCATAGAGCTAGGAGTTTGGAAAGCTCTTTACGTTAACTTTGAAAAGAGTAATCTGTGTGAGCTCAGGTCTCCATGCTGAGATCCACCTTTTGTATGAAAGGAGATAAACCCATGCTTTCTTTCCTTCCCTCTGGCTATTCTGTACTGCCTCAAATACGGAGTTGATCAGTATAAGAGTTATTGGTGCCAACATCTGCAGGTGCTTTAGCTTCACTGGGAAAATCCTCAGCTAGTGATTGAATTTAATATGATTTAGGGGTACTTACTACAGCTACACTATTTAGACTGTTCGAGGATCTCATTTACTAGTGTTTCATTGTTAGTCTTTCTCCCAGTGATTTACAGCGCTGTAAGAAGAACAGTAAACCCTCTAAATCAGTTAGCCTCTTCCATTGCAATTACTAAATACAAGAGCAGTTCGTTTAGCCAAGAACATGGAAGCTGAAAATTAAATGAAAAAAAGAAAACAGCCAACAGCAGCAAAACATGATGGAAAGATGACAACCAAAAAATAGTGTGTCAGGTAATTCCCAACATGATTCCTGCCATAGAAGAATCATAAAAAACTAAAGCTGTAAAGTCCTATTAAATTGTCTACTCTGTTCTCTGCTACTGAAGAATTAGTTCTTACTATGCATTATTTATCCTGTCTTCCAGCAAGATAGTGCAGTGAAGGTCCCTTTTCCTTAAGTTCATTTAATAAATAAATAACTTGCTAGCTCTGTAGTGTCTGTTTTGCTTCTTGTTACAATTAGATTGTCTAAGTTTGCGTTACAACTGGGGAAAGGTGGAAGATTGCCTTTGGCAGTTGCAGTCTATTTCTGTTCCAGGGATTGCTAATACTTCCCATCTGGTTTTGTTGTTTCTGGTTGGTGTATCCACAGATATTGTGAACGGAGATATGAAGACTACAATGCGGATTCTGTATTGCTTGTATTCCAAATACAAGACCAAGGAAACATGAAGAGCAAGACCAAGAGCTAGGGCGCTTTTTTTCCTCTTTTTTTCTTTTTTCTTCTAGCATGTCACGGTCTGATTTTTGCGTTCCCAGCTCTGTTTGCCACTGTTTATGTGCATGCACTTGTGTTTGACACTTGAGGTATTAACATTGTATGTTCAAGTATGTATTCATGCGAGGTTTCACATATATGGTCAATGTACTGTGTAATTCTGTGTCTGTAGCTCTTGCTCCAGACCCTGTCTCTTGTTCTCTCTGAGCCCCCCTAATGCTGCAAAGAAGTGCAATGTGTGTTTATTCTAGAGTCTGGATTCTTTGCTTCTGGAGATGAATTTGGAAGCTATTATTGCAACTTCCCCACTTCCCTGCTTCTGATTCATTCTGGAAACCAGAGAGGTGAAAGACCCACCACGGCACCTCTGGGAAGATTGCAGACACACTCGAAGCTCAAGTTCAAAACCTCCTTTAGACCGGTGGCCAGCTCTTGTCAGACAAGAGGGTATGGATCGAACACCAAATGAATAGGTAGCAGAAATGAAATCTGAACTTATCAAGTGGTTGATAAAATTGCCTGCTTGAATATGGAAAAAGGACCCAGAATAACATCCTGGCGTGCCACTGTGCAGTAGCAGAGGGGTCTCCTGCAGAGCTGTGGAAAGATGCCCTTATTTCCTTGCTAAGCTAACGCCGAACTGTGGCCAGCTCCAGCCTGTTACAGCCCTAACGTGACATGTGACTAGCGGGAAAGCCGATTCCTGTGTCAAGCAGGTTATAGGAGCGACTAACACGACGACGCTTTCTCTCTGGTAAGAGGTGGATAGATGCTGGCTTCCTCTGCAGCCGGTAGAAGTAGAGGCCATCATGGACGGGAGTAGTGAAACTCGCGGGTTTTGCTACTTGTGACAGCATACTCGCACTGTGGGGACTCTCAGATTCCTCGGAGACTCTCTTTGCTGAATTTGTCCGGCGACCGTCCCCAAGTGTCCCAGCAGCCCCCTCCGGATGCAGCGAGGCTAGCCACAATTCGTGTTAGCGGTCACCCTCGGTCTTTCTGGAGGGTCTTAAATCAGAATTCCTTCAAAAGGTCCATCTACTCTCTTGACCTTAAAATTATGTCATGTTTGTGTTGCATAAAGCTTGAGATATAATTAAAAAAAAAAAAGTTTTGCTATTATTTTGGCTTCCATTTAAACTGATTTAATCTCCTGTCATCAGTGACTCTGACATTTGATCTCTGATCTGATCCTCTGTGTGTTAAGGGGAAACCAAAGTTTGCCTAGTGCGAGTGCTGACATGTACAGTTGAGAATTTGTTGTGTCTACTTAGGCTACACAGCCTAAGAAAGACCCTTAGATAGCAATGCTGATAAGTCTTCAAGTCCTGCCTTTGAAAATGGTAATACTGCACAGCTGCTAGAGGAAAGAGTTCTGCAAACTGCCCGGAGCCTAATCCTTTTTGCACCGATAATTACCTTGTTATGTTTTTACAGAGAAAAATCCAATGTGTGGTGCCGATGAGCTACAAGAAGATCAGCTTGCTTCCCTAGCAAGTGTTAGTTGTGTGCGCTGTTTCGAATTATTTAAGTCAGAAATACTTAGGTTTTTTTCACGTGCAAGTCTCCATAGGTATCTTGCTTTATTCCTTAATGGGCTTCAGTCGACTGGGAGACCTGAGAATTTTGTTCTTGCCTCACAGATCCCTGCCGCCGTTGCTGTAACATGGCAAGCGGATTGTAGAATAAATCATTACTGAGCAGATAAACCCGGGATGTGGCTTGTGGAGAGCAGGAGGGCATTTGGTGGTGATACGGTGGCAGCGTGGCCTCTTCCACTGAGGAAGCCAACCTGAGTCTCTTCCCCCGTGCTGGGCACCAGAAGTCATTTCCAGTGCATGACTTTAGGCATAACCTAGAGGGTATGAAAAAGTCAGTGGTGGGGGTTTAGCTGGTGCTGCCCTGGTCAGATCGTTATTACTGCTCAAGGAAACAGTTGGATTTTTCTCTACGTGTTCTGAGTTTTGTGGTGTAGTCCTCCGGCATAAGTAATTCTGGTGCTTGTACTTCTGCTGACTCCTGGTAGGGGAAGTCTAGTTCTTGGTTTTTAATAGATGAAAGGATCATATTCCCTTCCCTACACCAGCTTGCCTAAACCTGTTATGAACAAGTCATTCTTTTGAAAACATACAGGGGAAAAAAATGACAGCTAATGTGCTTGAATCAAAAATATAGCAATACCAGAAATGAATGTTTTAATCTGTTTTTTACGCTGTGGCCAATATATAACACGCTTGATGTCTCTGAACGCTTTGATAAAGAGCCTGTGTTTGATTCCTAAAACACGCTACAGAATTTTACTAATCCATCATACAGGCAACCACTCCATAAATTGGTGTAGAATATACAAGAGCACGGTTTACATTTGAGATGTAGTCACAGACTTGGCATAGTTTTAAAAGTAAATATGAAGTGACAGAGCTAAAAAGGATATTCCAACAGTATGAAACTGGGGAAATAAGAAATATATATTATTGTTCTCAGATGTTACTTTTGCCTTACATCAAGATAACCTGTTTCCCTTTTTTCTTATTAATATGAGTTAATGAAAAACAAAGCCGCTTACTGTTTAACCTGGCAAATCAACTATGGTATTTTGAATAAACTAAGCTCTCTCTATGCGAGCCAGTTCATTGACATGTAATTAAGTTTACAATTTTCATGTTTAAATCCTAGGTAGTAAGTGTTGGGGTTTTTTATCGTGCTCCATAGCTAGGTATACAAGTTTAACTGTGATGACTTTTCAGTTTTCCAGCGGAGTCACTGACTATGTCATACTCTGTTTCCATGGAAGAACATGTAGTCTGTTTATCTTTTAAATAACCTGTAAATGGTCCAAGAATTTCTGAGCCAGAGAAGAGCCTTACAGGACCTTCTGTTACTGTCCTTGTCTCAAAGGTAAGTGGCACAGTGGCATTGCGGCAAGGCAGAGGCCGGGACGTGGAAGAGAACTGAAGCGTTTCTAACTCCTGCTTCCTGTCATTTTTCTGTTGTCCTGTCTTTCCAAAATACATGGCCTCATAACTATAAAGATGTCTTTCCAGAGGCTGAGTGGGAAGGGTCTGTGGAGAGAAGGGCAGGTGGAAGGGGCAGAGTTACGACGATGACTTTAAAGGAAGCAGTGGATGCACAAAAGTTTTCATTAATGGGATCAAGGGACCGAGACAGGTACTGGCTGTAAAACCTGGGAAAGGAAACTGGAGATCCGTCCCTGTTGTCAAAACCCCTTCTCTGCCTCGGGAGCTACCTCCTGTAGGATTACATTGCCATTTTTCCATGCCCTCGTGTGGCTACAGCCCTCTGACCAGGACCTTGCTGGTGTGCCTCTCCGGGAACGGGCCAGTTAAACTCCAGAGGGAAAACGCTGGCAGCCCCCAAATGCGCTTGGTGAGTGGGAGCAGCACCTATACACCTCTGAGGTGGCACCTATTCTTACTGTCTATCTTTCTTTTCTCATTTTTTCCCTTCTCTTCTTCTTTTCCTATGGTTTCTATTGTGCTGCTTCTTGCAGGGAGGCATCCTCACAGTCACTTCCAAAAGTCTCTCTGGCAATTAGGCTTTCAAACCATGAAAGCAGCTAATTCAAATTCTTCCTCTCCATGAGCTTGAATGGCGTGTGTGTGTTTGTGTCTGTGCGAAGGGATCTTGCTGCTCTTCCTCTTACAGGCTTCTAAAATTTCCCCAAAGAATAAAAGCTATTGTCAGTTTTTACACAAGTGATTTTTTTTTTTCTAGTCAATTAATAGTGTAATAAAAAATAGATGAAAGTGTTACTTTGGAGGAAACAAAATAGTGTATATGAGCCCTTCTGCTTGCCGTGGAGATGGATGGGTTTCCTGTGCTACTCAGTATTTTCTAGGATGGTGACAAGGTGAGCAGGACACAAAGAGTAAGATACGGAGAGATGAGTTTTGAGACTAGAGATAATCAAATCAAGAGGGCAGTACTGTAGACTGGAATGTCCCTGTCCCCGCGGTTCTCTCCATCAGCCGGTTGTACTTTCTGGAATATTAAAATGAAAAAAACCCACAACAAACCACATCTCTTTCTTTGGCATTTTGATTTAAACAAAGTGCATCAGGGCACCTTTGCCATTGACTTTTCCCCTTAGTGCCTCCAGGTTTCTAAGCCTTTCCCCCCATGTTGTTCCATTACAACTGGAATCCCCGAAGCCATTCTGCTCCAGCCACTGGCTAGAATTAAATTTTTTAAGGGCTTTATCCACTGACGTCCTTTCTCAGGCTGTACTTTACGAATTCCACACACCTCAGCAAGAAGCCAATAAAATTAATACGAAATAACAGATAGATGTTTGAGGAGAAGGGAGGAGCTTGGTCAATAATACATGAATTTTTATCTGTAGAAAAATGGCTGGCTGCTTGGATGAGAACTATCTAAATTTGGGTCCTAAAATCTGGCTGTCATGAAATGCTGGGAACTTGCAGTTCAGGGTGCTTCATGCTGTCCTCTGCACCTGTATTCCAGATGACTATCAGGCTTTACCTCCTACAGAGAGCTGCAGTCTGTGCTGGGCTCATCCTCATGCTGTGGGGAGCATGTGCTCCATGGCAATTGGGTGGTTTAGTTTCTTTTGGGAAATGGAGCCTGACTGCGGAGTTGTGCCCGTGATGGTAAATGGGAAGTTGAAATACATGGGCTGAAATGCCTATGGCGTAATGAAATTTTGTTCTTCTTTTTCCATCTTTTCTTCATCTTTTCCCTACTTAACTCCCTCCCCCCCCTTTTTTTTTTTCATCTAAAGCCCATTTTTCCCATTGCGGAAGCATTTTGCTTTAATAAAAGAATGTCAACCATCACATTCAATCATCACTTTCATGCCAGGGCAGTCTGTGTCTCCAGATCCTAAACTGCAGAGCGTACTTTCAGTGAAATGGCCAGGGGGGTGATGGGGGCTTGGATGTCTTTCAGGACCACCTGTCACATAATCCAGTTGCCAGCCCCAGGCCAGAGAACATAGTATATATTTTAAAGCCTGTAAGCACAGTGTTAGTCAGGCTTTGAGGGACCAAAAGCCAGGAAAAACAAAATGTATAGAGTCTAAAAGCCACAAGTTTCAAAGTAGTTCTTAGCGTGGATGTTTTTAGTAGAAATACTATTGCAAGCATATTGTATGACTTCAAATTCATCTGAAGAACACACTTCTGTTAAATGACAGAAAAGAGTTTGGACCACATTAAGTTACGATACTGTCCTAGTAATATAATGAAGTCTCAGTGAAATCAGATACATGTGTTTTGTCAGGTTGTTCTACAGACACACCAACTAAAATTGTGTGAAAAATGAATCAACCACAATTTACAGCCTCTTTCTAGCATCCAACTTCTTCATGTGTTCTTCCCCCTGTGTATTTCAGTACTTTGGCATTCTGACTCTATGCCCCCCAATTTTCCTCCTTCTTGTGGCCCCCTCATGCTGCTGGCCCAGGTGGTCAAACAGCTGCCTCTCCCCAGTGCCTGCTCCTTCCCCTCTCCGTGCTCAGAGAAGGTATCTTCTAGAGAAGTCGTATTTGCAATGCAAAAAAGCTGTGGAAAAAAATCTGGAAACACCAGCTGGCTGCTGTGCATAAGAATTTGAAATGTTTCTCAGTGGTATGCGAGAAGAATTCCTTTGTCCCTCCTCCAACGTAAAAAAAAAAAAAAAAAAAAGATGGAAGATAGCGTTTTGACTGACCCAGTATGTTAGGGATGTAGAAGTACATCCAAATCACACTAATAAGCTAATTTTCCATCCCCATTTCACCTTTTGAAGCAAGGCAGCTAGGATATATGTGTGTGTGTATGTAGTTTTCCTGGCTGTGTTCCCTTTTTGGCAGGAAAATATTGAATAGGGAGGTTTTGAACATTTCTGGATGTTTGAGAACTCCAGCAGATCAGACTCCTCTGACGCAGTTGTTGTACGCCGGGAACTTTTGTGGTTGTGCGTGGGATTTCTGGATACTGGTCTCCCAGTTGGCACTGGTGGGAATGTACGCTCTGCTGTATTGTCGTGTGTAGCAGTGTAACTTCTCCTAGAAATGCCAGGTTTGCAGTGTGCAAGTAGAATTAGGTATGTGTAGGACATAGCTCATAGTTGTGACGCATCAGGTTTGCTCTCCGTGCACTCTGCAGGTTTTGTGCACATATTTCCGTATAAGAAGTCTTGTCATGATGATGGCCTTCATTAATAGCGAACAGTGACAGAAGGCTGGACATCTCCTAAGGCGAAGCTTGGAGGTTGTTTCTGGGACAATTACAGCACAAGAGGAATACAGCTCTCACACCAAGACTTCCACACTAGTGTATCTTAGGTAAGAGCAATTTAAGCATATAATTTCTATACACAAATACCTGTAAAGCTTGCATCCTAGTAGTACAGAACTTGAAGAGCCACAGGTTTGATTTCAGTGCTTTCTTAGTCCTTAAAGTTACTCATGAGACCACCAGCAAGGTGCTTTGAAAAGACTTTTGGTTCTCCTGACGGTGTGGAGTCTGTCTGGAAGGGCAATGAAGTCTATGGGGAAAGGGATTTTCTAGGATCTTGGACATCAAGCGGAAGGGGCAAGAGCTGTTCATAAAACAACTTCTAGGGGATCCCCACTGTAGAAATGTTGACTCTGGTTCACTGCTAAGTTTAGAAACCATGCAAAACACGTACCATGCACTTTGTACAGAGCAGATGGTACAACAGGCTTTACTGGTTGCAGTGTGTCAAATAACAGATTGTCTAGAAAAGTTTGCTTGCTTTTGGCAGACGATTTAATTCAGCTCATAGTATGTTACTGAAGTTCACTGCGCATCTCTGCAAAAGTAGGCAGCTAACACATTTTATGTCATCTGCTATACCAAAAGTTTCTTAAACAATAATAAAAAATGTTAGAATTTGTGTCCCTACTTGTTCTCTTGAACGGAGGTGGGGAAAGAAGTCTCGAGTGTGTGAGTAGAAAAAGCAATCTGAAATCCATGAAATTGATTCATGTTCCAAAGCCACAATCTCCTTCCAGTTGGTACAACATTATATTTTAGTTCTCTTTTTATATACTTTTTGAAATAATTCCTTCCTTTATTTTGGAATGGGAGAAACACAAAAATCTCAGAAGTTATTGCAAAAAATACAGTTTCTACAAACTTTTAACATCTACACAGAATAGTCTATTAGATTCCATACCAGCCATGTTCAGACAGATTCAATAAACTGAAGCATTGTTTAATCTTAACAATAAGAACTAAGCAAACATGAACATGGATGTTAAACTAATAATAAGGAAATCTGTGTACAGCTTGATCATATTGAGCATAATCATATTGCAAAGGGACCCTAGGAAGGACCGTCTTCTTCAGGTCTCTCTGTGTGTCATTGCATGTTTTTCTATTCTCTGAAACAGTTTCTCAAAAAACATCGTAGTATAATCCAGGCAAAAGTACTTAGTTGAGCTAGCTGTCACCTGGACTGGTCTGGTATGCTCAGCAAACAGTTTGAGGCTTTACATCAAAGTGACTTACATTTGCAATGCTCCTCTAGCTTTGTTGAATGGGTGACAATCTGAAACTACTGTCAAGTTACCCGCTTGCTATTAAGCTGAGCTAATATATTGAATATCCCAAAGACCCAAGTCACAGCATAGTGTTTACAGATGATACCTGAGGAGCTTAAAGGCCTGCAGACTATGGTTGTATGTGATTCCAAGTGGTGGTAATGTCTTCAAAATGGACTTTTGCTTTAAAAAATACCGTGTCTGTAGCTGAGAATCACTATGCATCTTTCACATTTCATTCCCTTGTTGCACATCTTGCATGTGAAATCCATTTGCCAAGGTGTGTCTTGTTTGTACCCATCTGTGCCAAACTCTCAGAGGATGAATCAGTAATATTACTGAGTTCTTCAGTGTGAGCCCTAAAAACTCGTATTTTTTCTTCTGCAGATCACCAGTCCAGTCACTACCTTCACCAGAGTGGTGGCCAGCACACTGTCAGACGTGCCCGTAGGTGCAAGGTAAGACTTGTGTTGGCAAGGACAAGGGTGGGGAAAGGAGGAGGTGTGCTGGCATCCTCACTATACACAATTCCTACAGGCCTCTGAGTTTTTTCAAGACACAGACGACAGCAGGTTGCCTCCCCGCAAATCCAGCCCACCAACAGACGATGCTGTTGCCAGCTGGCATGGTTTTATTATGATTTTGTTATTAATCATGATTTGCCAGTTTTCTCTAGCTCAGCCTGACTGCCTTTTCTCGTTATCACCAGTGGAGCTGCCAGTGCCTCCAGTGGGACGAGCGGACTGCCATTTCCTGTACCTCTTTGCCATGGTCATGGCCATCTCTTAGGGTTTCCAGGAGAGGGAAACCTGCCCGGAGTCTACAACTCTGTGAATGAGGGGAGGTGGTCAGCATCGCTGTGAGGATACACCCTGTGAGGAGCAGCAAAGACCCCGTGACAGACGTAAGTTGTGGCAGGGCAGTGAGGGAAGTGAACTTAAGGGCTGCAAGACATCTCAGGAGAACGTGTTACCTGGAGGAGGAGAGTAAGGGGGCACAGGTAGCCTGGAGGAGGAAGAGGCTCGGCTGGGACTGAAGGGGAAGGTGGAAGGTGCACAGGGAAGATTTGTATTTTCTCAGCAGTCACAGTCCTTCATGTCTTACCTTCAAAGGAGATGGTGACTGCAGGACACTGTAGTACAGGCAAGAAACCCACCCAAACCTTGACCCAGCAGAAGCAAGCTGGGTGCTTCGGAACCTTCAAGTCTGGGTCCCTTAAATCTGGTTTAGTGACCAGCAGGCTACTGGCAATTTATGCCAGCTACTAAGGTCCTAATCTTGTACTGCTTTTGCTGCTGCAGAGCCTGAGAAAGGTGGTCTCAGACCTGAGTCTTTGCTGGGGTCCTGCCGTGTATAAGCTGGCACTTACATAATGTCCTCATAACAACATCATTTGGGGAAATGATGGCAGGCAACCAGTACTTCCAAAGAAAATTTTTAATGGATTGGTAATCAAGCATGTCAAAATCCATCATCAAATAACCTTACTGAGTGTACTGGAAAATTGTCTGTTCTCTGACTTATCACTGCCTTGCTCCTTGTGAGTTTATTCCTACAGCAAGTGGGTATGATGTGCTGCCAGCACATAATGGTGGTACTAGACAGGCAGCTTTGCACAGGAGTAAGTGACCACACAGTATTGAAGGCAGAAGCGAAGAAGGACTCTCAGAGGCGACCGCGTGCGAGGAGAGGTGGAGCGGGTGCTGGAGTAGACAATGCCTTCCCTCCTCCCTCCTCTGCCCAGAGGAAGCGTTGACACTGCCCAAAATGTGTACTTTCTGCATCCCGTGGATGGTTTTTTTTCCAAGACTTCCACCGTTGACTTAACTGTGAATTCAGTGGGAGTTAAGCCAAATTTCAGAGCATTTCGGAAACTCCTTTTCAAAATATGTAGTCTGCCGTTCGCGGGGATGTTGCCTGGACGCCTTCCAGAGCAGCTCCCAGGCCTAGCAGGATCGTCGCGGAGTGCCTGTGAGAGTGACAGACTGCACCCATGAGGTGCAAATGGAAGCAAGGCTGGGATCAGTGTGGGCACCCGGGTGCTGACCTGCTACGGGGACAGCTACGGACATGCGTCTTGGAGGTGATTCCACCTCCTGTTCACAGCTTTTCCGTGGAACAAAATCTATTATAAACTTGGTGTCTCTAGAAAATCCATTTGTCGCTGGCCTGGAGCCAGTCCAATCAAGAAACCCTCATTTGCAATCCTAGTAGCAGCATGAAATGTTCACTTCAATTTTGCTCATAAGCTATTTTTGATTAACTGCAGTGCTGGCTTTTCAGTGGCAGCCTCTTTGCATACTTAGCCATATTTGCATGTAGCAAAGGGTATTTGGGCACGAACAAGGATATTTCCTTATTACTTTCCGATATCTCGGATTTCCTCTCATCCGAGAGCAGAAGCAAATCTAGTATTAGTGGTTTAAGAATTAATTGTCTATCAGGGAGCTGAAGCAAACAGTTTATGGAAATCCTGCTCGCATTATCTTTGGAGAAATGACTGTGGACAACCAGTACTTCCCAAGGAAGGGGAGTGGTTTTTAACTGATTGATAATCAAACATGGCAAAATCCATCAGCAAATAGCCTGGCTTAGCGTACTGGAAAATTAACTAAGAGCTGGAAGTATGCTCCTCTCTGAAATTATTCTTTCTGTGATTTGACAGCTCTAGTAAGCCGATTGCTGCGAGTTTAATTTCATATTTATCTTTCTGTGAGGATGTGTTTTAATGGTTGCTTTGGCTTGCTGCTCTCTAATGAGGATTTTTTTTTTTTTTTTTTTTAAGAAGAAGGTGCTTTGCAAACTAGATTGATTTCATAGCAAGGAAACTTGCGGTTTCTGGATGAGGTGATCCTCGTTTTGGCCAGGATGACCTGGCGTGGCTTCCTGGCTCAGGAACCGATTACTGGTGGTGTTCGTGAGGGACGGGTGGAGGCAGCCCTGGTGAGCAGCCCTCCTGCCCCGACCAGCCACCTCCCCGAGTGGCCTTCGACGTCTTCCTCGCATAAGCAGGCTCGTTTCTAACTGGGAGCACATGTTCACGGAGGCGTGCGATTAACGTTGTTGGGTCTGCTGTTAGGGAAGATGCCAGGCTCAGCCCACCACTCCATGACACCCACCTACGCTGGGGGAGCAGCTCCACTGCTTTAGAGACCTGGAATAAAACCCCTGCAACACCATCCCCCCAGCTCTGCTGAAACCATTCCTAAAGTTATTGCTTCTTGGGGTTTTTTTGCTGTTATTTCTTTTTTTTTTAATTCTGGCTTTTCCAAAAGTCTCTACCTCTGGCACACAAGCCACTGTGCTTTGTTTTGCTCTGCAGTGAGTGGCCGCCGAGGCAGGGACATTTCCCGAGGCTCAGCGGGGGTAAAGGCATCTATTATAAAGCCACCAGCGCGTCCCCGGAGCTTGCTGAATGTGAAGAAGTTTCAAAACATAACCAGCTCTCCTAGACAAAGCTGCCGTGGGTCTGCATGTAGAGCACGCTCCTCGGGAGCCAGCCTGGGGTGTTTATCTGGGCAGGATGTGAGTTTTCCAGGTACATCCACCAGCTCGGGAATCTTGCTGGGTGCAGACAGAAACAGGTCAAATAACTTCCTTTTCAGAATTGTTAGGCTCTGTTATTTTTCATTTTAAAATGCTCTTTCATTGGGTATCTGGGTGCCTGAGGCTGTGTATGGAGAGGATGGGGGTGTGGGTGGGGGTGTGTGTGCGCTCATCTGGCTTTCTGCATGTAAAATTCTGTACGAAATTCCATTTCAAAGTGCCTAAATGAAAATAATGACTAAATTGTGAATAATCCAGTAAGTAAGAAATTTCAGTAATCATTTTCTGATACATGAAGTAAGACTCCAAACAAATGCATGCTAAATTAAAGAATATTTCTTGAGGGTGGAGGAGAGATACCAAGTTTACCATAAAGATTATATTTAGTTGCAAATCCACATCCTTACATGATTACAAGTCAAGGCAGACATACCCTTTTTATTTGCAAAGAAAAAGAAAAAAGTACTAATGTGAAACAGTATGTCTAACAGAGTTGCTTTAAAGTGATTCTGTGTTAGACGCTTGGAGGACAGCTATATTTGGGTAAAATCTCCTCCTGCCCTTCAGTGATGCGATGGCTTGTGCACTGGCACATGAAAGATCATGAATCTTTCAAAACAAACAGTGGTTGCCTATGAAAACAACCCCCTGCAAACAAGAAATGAAGACAGTCCAACTACACGTAATAAAGACAAGCGGAAAGCTCTGCAACCTGCTGAGATAAATGTTTTCAAGCCTGGGAAATTCATAAGGTTGGAAATACTGTGAAGTCTAAGCAAGCCGATTGAGACAGTTTTATATGAAGATTATTCTTTTTTAAGGCACAGTGGTCACACTACCAGCCTTTCTTCTGTTTTCCAGATTCCAGTGTCTGAGGTACATTCCTGATAATTACCATGGGGAGAGCCATGGTGATAGTGCAATCTTTGTATTCTCTTAAAAAAAAAAAAAGAAAAAAGCCAAGAAAAAGCCTTTGACATGGTGATTAAATTTATTTTTAAATAAAATTTTTCAATGATTGCCTCAAGTAGGTGAGGGGGCAAGTGAGAGCAAATCTCAGATAATGTGTCTAGAAAAATAATAGCATTAGCTACTTGCTCCCGGTAATTCCTAATAGAAATATCCAGGCTCATCTGCTTTCAAAGGATACTCAACTGGCTTGCTATTTAAAAACAGGTGTGGAGGTGACAAAAGCTGTTAACCTTTCTTTCCCACTCAGTGTCTAATGCTGTTATAAAGTTATTTGTGTGGGGGTTTTTCCCCTTTTTTTTGTTCCACCCCCCTTTAAGCTTTGCACCTAATCCTAGACCATGTCAATAAATACACTAAAATACAGATTTTGGCTACAGACGTTTCAATTTTGCCTCACTTTGCCTTGTCCTTCCCTTTCTGCTGCTATGAGGGGGCTGGGGACAGGGGAAGAAAGAGAACTGGGGATGCGAAGAGGGATCTCTGACATTGCTGCTGTCATCCTGAACTTCTCAGAGAGCTTTTGTGGGGACGAAGAGAGGTACTTCGCCTCCTTCATGCCTCTGTCAGTATTTTAGAGGGGGAATTGTCCCTCCCTCAGAGCTGTTTCAACCCCAGGTTGCTGTGGAGCCACTAGAACAGGGTTTCTGTTCCTCCGCTTTCATCCTAGCTCTCTCTTAACATTGCTTTGCTTGGGGGAAATGGGCTTGGTAAATGAAACAGCTTTATAATTAATCTGAAGATAGTTAATCATCAAAAAATCATGCAAGAGAACGGTTAAGATGGACAATGGTAGCTTTGTAGCTTGCAGCTTTGTTAAGGAAGCCTTTACAGATGAAAGGGTGATGTTTTGTGTCTTGTCAGTACCGAGGCAGCTAAGATTTAAAACACTGAAACAAAACACCATGTTTTAGCACTCACACTGGGGAGTGAAGTAACATAGAAATATTCCATAAATAAAGAAGAGCATCAGTGAGGGCTTAGTTATTTTTTTGGTAGTCCAACAATCCAGCGTGGTACACTGTGCAAGTTATGGATGCTAGGTTTAGTCTCAGTATAATTCAAACTTCCCAGTATTGGAAACTGCCATAGGTGCTTTAAATGCTCGAACATGATGAGGAGGTGTGAAAGGACTTCCTGAGAATTTCTGCCTTTAATTTTTAAGCGACAGTCCTCTGGTAATGATATGAAAAATAACTTGGTGGAAGGACGTAGTTTTGTTGGTACACATATTGGGCATAGGGTCCAGTCTCAGGTGCTGGAGTTTAGCCCTGGAGCTGTGTGTACACTGGTCTTTGCACGAGCACAGCAACCGAAGTTGGTCCTGTCTGCTGTACATCCTCCAAGTGAATTCACTGGGGCCTCTGGCACTGCTTACACGTGTGAGGAACAGGACAGCCTACAGCTTCAGCCGAGTGTCTCGTCACAAGTACATTACATGGCTGTTCTGTACTGGCTGGTTGAGTGTTGGTACCAACTCCATAAAAAGCCCAAGATTTTCCTACCTATCACTTTGTGCCTCTGGTCAGCAACAGGTGGTTTGACTAGAATTGGCCTTTTTCAGACTTATTCCTAGTTTTAGGGCAGGAATGTATGATATTATTTTTCCATAAATATTTTTCTTCTTCAGACTGCTGGAAGATGCTCTGCAACTTTTCTTCCCTAGATCTGAAGGAGAGAGAGGATTCAGCTGGAAGAGATTTGCACTTTATTACCCAGGAAGGACAGAAGCACTTGTAATTTAATGGAGTTACCACCTTATTTAAAGACTCCTAAAGGTACTCTCTGCCTTGATGTGGACCCCATTTTCAGTAGTTCTTTCCAGTAACCAGCTATTTAGTTAAAAAATGATTTCACCATGTGTGGGAAACCAGGCTTGTTAGCCAAAAGTAACAGAACCTGACTTGAGGTGATGGCTTGCAGCCTAACTCTTGAACAAAGACCCTGTATCACAGCCCGATGCTGCTTCAGTGGTGCAGAATGCCTTTCTCCCCCCGCCCCCTTCTTGATCGACAATGCAATAAGCCTTGTTAAAAGCCAGTTGGCACACAATAATTGACTCAGTCCCACCTTGCCAAAAGCATAAATCTAGCATTTCGAATCCTCCATTTTGAGGATGAGAACTGCAACTATGGGATGGGTTGACGGGCCTGGACCTCCTTCCTCCCCAAGCAGGGATGCCATTTTGGTAAGAACCGCCTCCGACTGCGTCGGATGTTAGCTGGGAAAATATTACTAACAAAAGTGCTGAACTTGAGCTCGACTTTTGCGGTAGGTGTATTTATCAACGGCAATTCTGAACTAGATATATCTAGTAGATATATCTACCTTAATAAATCAGCTACCTCTTCAACTTTGTGAAATTGTTTCAGTGAAAGTCCTTGAGAGGGCTCTGACAAGAAAAAGTTGACTCTGATAAGTGGCCACACACATAATCCGTTGGACATAAACCGTTGACCAAGTCTGGGACTAAGGCCGGACCCAGCCGCACCTAAGCTCCCCTCTGAGGAGGAGTTTAGAAAGCAAGGGGGTCCATCCTGAGCCCTGTGACTCAACGGGAGGATTTGCCTCAGCCACATGTCAGACTCGTACTCTTAACGTGACCCCATGTTAGCCAGGTGTTGCCAAAGCACAACTTTTTTTCCGGTGCAGTTCACATCCTACAGGAATATTTCCACTGCATTAAATACATGGGATGTCTGATTGTGGTTTCTGACCTCTTTGCCACGAGGTCAAAATGACGTCAGCATTGATATCCCTTTCATCTGCAAAACCGTAATCAATTAAAATAGGCAAAGACATCTTATGAGGAAGCAGTCTTTTCAAGAAGGAAATGTGTATTAAGGTTATTTCCTTTGCCCCACCCCTGACCATGCAGACATGATGGCAGTGCCCCACATTTCATAGACCGCACCAGGGGCCTTGCTTGTTGATACTGATTTCTTTCTGGCAAGCACGCGGATCACAGCATTGCCCGGCAGAATAAAAATCCTGCAAGAGGTAGATCAACAAGGGATTAATTTTTCATGACAGGAAAGTGCCAGAGTCTCTCTGCAAAGGAAAGAAGTAGACATACACATTTCAACCACAACAGAAGCAGCCCAGTATGCATTGATCTAGCTGCCCAGTATGAATTGATCTAGCAGCCCTCTTTCCATGTGCCTTTGGCTTTCTTCAAGCTGGCCGAAGTCTAAAACATCTGCCTGTGTCTCTTTAGAAAGCAGTGGTGAGTAATGCTTTGTGCAGCAAGCTTCAGAGGATGGCTGGCCACAAGGTGACTTACTGGAATTTGTATAGCTGTGCTTGTTTACACATAAAAAGAAAAGCCAATATATCTGGAACTGGTCATACACATCTATCTTTCTAATGGAGAACATCTTGTAATTACATCGGAAAATTGTTTCTGAATCTGAAAAACGAGTGCTCTGCCAGAGGTCTGGTACAGAAGTGGATGTGGTAAAGCAAAAGGATGCTGTCATGCGAATACTTAAGCAAACCAGGAAGCCTGAACCCAAAGTGCACCTTTTATGGTCAATAGCTGGTAGTAAGGAATATTTCCATTTTATAGCAGGGGTGTGGAAAGGAAGGATATTCTCATAGTTATGGGTGGATATTAAATGGTTTATTTGGCTTCTTTTTAGGCTGTAACTTGCTGCTTTTGCCCTCATGTTGCAAATTGCTTTCTAGAGCAGTTGATGCTAGAGCTATAAAAACCAAAAGAACAAAGCCATAAGCTGGTTTAATTGAGCATAGCAAACCAAACTGCTATATCACAAATAAATAAACTAGCTATAAATAATTGGAGAAGAAAAAAACTCTTTACAGGTAGTATCATAGAAATGTGACTGTTCTTAATGAAAGGCTTCTGAAGGAAAACTTACTTTGACATGCTGTGTTTGCCTATTAAAAGAAAATTAATGTAAAATCATGCAAAATAGCTTTCTTTTTACCTTTGCTCACTTGTCTCCTTCCTCCTGCTCCTCCACTTTCTTTCCCTGGAGACAAATAAAAAACCCTTCTCTCACTGCCTGTTCCCTTCACGACCCAAGTGTTCAATAAAAGGAACTGAAGTTTTTCATTTGCAGCCCCCTCTCCACCATGAAAGAAGGAGGTTTAAAGAAAATAAAATACTGCTTTTTAAGGTGCTCTTAAACTCTTGGTGAAAAATTTTTCTGAAGGGCATTTTTGTGGGGAAAATAAAGATTTCTGGGCCAGTTCCAGTAGCAAAAGGGCAGTGTGGAGGGGGCGCATTTGATTTCTCAGCATCTCTGAAGGGACTTGGCAGGTGACAAGTATTGAGGGGGAGCAGAAACATCAGTGATGGCCGGTGATGCCTGAGGAAGGGGCCGAGAGGCTGCTGCTCCTGGAAGAAATGATGCAGACAGCCAGTAAACACACAGTTGTTCTTTGCTGATGAAGCAAAGAAATAGGAGAGGGAAAGAGGGCTGTAGCTCCCAGGAGATAAGAGCAAGGGTCTTGTCTGGATGCACTTGTCCTGGAGCACAAGTCTGATGAGGAGCGGCTGAGGGAGTTGGGGTTGTTCAGTCTGGAGAAGAGGAGGCTGAGGGGAGACCTCATCACTCTCTACAATTACCTGAAAGGAGGTTGCAGAGAGGTGGGTGTTGGTCTCTTCTCCCAAGTGATGAGTGACAGGACAAGAGGGAATGGCCTCAAGTTGCACCAGGGGAGGTTCAGATTGGATATTAGGAAAAATTTCTTTACTGAGAGAGTGGTGAGACACTGGAATAAACTGCCCAGGGAGGTGGTGGAGTCACCATCACTGGGGGTGTTCAAGGAACATGTAGACATGGCACTGCGGGACATGGTTTAATGGGCATGGTGGTGTTTGTTGGTTGATGGTTGGACTTGATGATCTTACAGGTCTTTTCCAACCTTAGTGATTCTGTGATTCTGTGATTCACATATCTGAACTAAGTGGTCCAGGATGGTGGAGCGTGGCATTGCAGAACGAGGCTTCAAAGCAGGGAAAGGAGGCAGAGGCTTAGGTGTGTGGGTTGTTCTTGTTTCTTCTAGACTTCCAGGCTTTTGCAGCTTCGCAATATAAAATCCTAGTAGTCAACAAGAGAAGGGTGTTAGGAGAAGGACAGGCAGGAAGAACGTGGCTCAGTTGTGACCGTTCTTCATTAAAAAAACAGAAGCTTCTGGTGAAAAACAGCTGTGTGGTGGAGATGCCAACAACACTGTGTGTGACGGGCAGGCTCTGTGTAACACAGGGAGCACAGAAGAGCCAGGTAGTACACGAAGTCCTGATTTTTCCCTTGTATGTGTGCCCAAACTATAGTTTGGACAAGGGACTATAGGTAGTGCCTATTAGCGTTCCTCTTTATTTCCTTATTCTTATACAGGACTGAGACATAAGAGCTCATTGCACCACGCAGCGAATTAGGGCCACCTCAGCTGCACCGGTGTGACTCTCCGTGACCACGGGTAAGCCAACTGCTGATACACTTGTGTAGCACAGAGTGGAAACAAGCGGGCAGAAACAGAGGAGACGACCTTCTGCTCTCTGGTGAATGGCGTGCTGGTGTTCCACGGTCTCCTGGGCTGGAAAGCAGATGACTGTATGCTGCAAACTGTCGTTTTTACTCACGGCCTGCTAAAGCCATACTTTGGGGGGTTTTCTGAGAAAATGTGGTTTTTTTTTCAAGAAGCGAATCACCAGAACGGTCTGCAATGTGTCCTGGGAAAGGTGGTGCTTCCATGGCTGCTGAAGCATCCCCACTGGAGTGAGGGTGGTCAGCGAGGACAGCCTGTGCGGGCAAGTCACAATAAAGTGGTGGGCCACAGTTTGTCTGTGGGGCTGAGAGACGGCTGATGCTGAGGAGCGGCCACATCAAGTGAACATGGTGATAATGAAGTGCAAGGGAGGTGCAGTCTGGTTGCTCTGTTTGTTTGTGTTAGCCTTTCCTATGTTTGCTTAGCTTGCCTTATTAAAAGGTAATACCTAATTAAAAGAGCAACAGAAAAGGCAATTTCACTCTGCATACCTATTTCAGAGCCAGGTTCCCAGGCCCACGTGGACAAAGGACATGGAATATGGCCTACTACTTTGCTGGACAGAGGAAAAATCCCAGAGAACGAGTTAGCTCCAGCAAGGGATTGCAGAAGCTCTTCTTTTGGCAGATTTTAGTGCCAGAGGACTGCTGGGGACTTAAAGAGCTTCCCCCACCAGTCCAAATCCTCCATGTGGAATGAGAGCTACTTCTATCAATTATTCAGCAATACTCTCCTTTTTCTAGGGCCCACGGCAGCTCTGGAGGGTTGGTTCCTCCTAGTATAGTATGAGGCCAATTTTCCAGCCATGTTCTGGCAGTCACCGAGCCGCACATCGCTGCTCCCCTTGGCTTTGCCGAGGCTTTGCTGGCTCATTACCATATGCATTTTCCTCTTCTATTACAAGTGTGTTCATTTGCTCCCATTTACAGTCCTTGTTTTCAGTGTCCAAATGGCAAGGATGGAGGACTCCCTGGAGTGGCTAACCACTGCCAAACTCCCTATTATCATTTATATTTGTTTAGTTATTCCCAAACACAAGCACTTTACATAACAAATCCCATTTTTCTGAGGCCCCTAAAGTGCTTCAGAAATGATGGTTAACTGATCTTCACAGTTTTTCCATAAGGTAGGTCATGAATATTATGTCCATGGTATTTATTAGCAACCCGTTGAAGACGGAGTATTATTGTACCTACTTCTCCCTCTACCTTTTGTTCAGGTTACACTAATTTTGCACCCTACCCAACATTTTTTAAGTAGAGATGCTTAGAACACCTGCCTGCTACTCACTGAGCTTATTCCAGGGCTTTTCACCTCTGATTGTGGCGTGCTTAGAGGACTTCATCATAGATTAAATTTATACATACCCTTCCCCCGATATGTATATACACATATGTATATATATTATACCCTACCGTGACAGAATTGTTCCCTGACAGAGTCTGTTGAGCTGCTCTGTGCTAGATGTTTGAGGCAAGGGGGCAGAGCCATTTCATGGGGAAAATTGCACCATTGTTCTGTTTTTAATTTGATATTTTATCAAAATTTTCTTTTGCTTGGTTCCATTCCACTTCCTCTAGTGATATTCCTCTTTGCAGTTCTCCACTGTTTATCTTTAATGTTACTTTACATGCATTTTAGTTTTTCTTGGGCCAAGCCCAACACATTTAGCTGGCTTAATTTTTCTTAAGAAATCAGTCCCATCAGGACTTTAACTTGCTATTGCCCCTTTCTCCAAAACTTTGTTGCTCTGATTTCGTTGATACTTCACAGGAGACTTCATACATTAAGTGAGATGTCTAAGAGGTGACAAGCTATAAAACATGTATTCTCAGAATACTGAAGAGTAACTGGAAGTATTAAATTACATCATGGGACAAGAATTGCTCTGAACACCTGATAGGTAATCGGTGGCATGTTGCAATACAGATTCGAGGGAGCTGCAAGCACCATGTTGAACATTCATGTGCTGCACCACACACTGATACCCATGAGAGGGGTTTGGGTTGTCTAATGGAAGGCAAACAGTGCCTTGTGGTACACAAGCTGGTTGAGTGGGTTGAATTTGCATACAGACATGGTGCTAAAGACTTTGCACAGCGGGAAAGAAATTCAAATTCTGCGTGTGTTACTGTCACCTGCCAACTGATGGAGAAGAACCCATAAATGAAAGAGAAATCACTGGGAGTGTTAAAAAGAAAGGGGAAAAAAAGGTTTTAGGGGAATATTTCTTTTTAATGAAATTCTGTGATTGACTTTAATTATGGAATTACAGTTAATTTAGCTGGAAATGGGATTTGGAAGTGGATTGCTATAAGACACCTTAAGGCCTTACAGTGGCTTAATCCTTTACTCATTACTATTCTGTTTTTTTTTTTTTTTTTTGTTAGTGCAACAGAAGAATAAATCTCTTCTATAGAGAGAAATCACCCCGGGCAGTGAGGCTGAAATGTGCCTAGAATCACAATCATTTATTGCAGCTGAGCTAATCATGATACTTCATCAAATTTCTCATGCAAATAGATATTTTCTCCAATATCTGTTTAAAACAGACTTCTAAGCTTATTGACTACAGCATTAGCAGAGGGAAAATTAGAAAGATCCAAACGTAATCAAAGCCGATTACCTGAGGATTCTGCCTGTCTGGTCCTGTTTTCTGTGGTGCTCAGCCTCTATAGTGAGAAAGATATAAGAAAACACTTTCCTCAAAGCCTGTTCACTTTCAAGGGCTTAGGGACTGAGTTCTGTCCAGTTCCTTTGCTAATTTGCAGTAAATTAGTGGAAAAAACCCCAAGTACTTCAGTTTGCTTATCTTGTAATACGGATGAACCGATAGACCTTCAGGATGGTGTTAGCAGTTTGAGTTGCTACTGACTTTTTTTTGGAGATTTTTCAGGTAGTATCAGAAACTATTTACATTCAACTCACTTTTTGTCTGTAGATTTCTAATTTTTGTATAACTTGGAGAAGAGTGAAGGTATTGCTGATATTCAACAGATGATGATTACTTACTATCACTGCAGCACTATCAGTAACGCTCGCTTTCCACCTCCAAAAGGACTCCCTTTTGAGTATATTTAAGCAGGAACATGTGCTGAAGCATAACTTTGCATGCCTCGAACACTTTACTCCCATGCTATGGGAACCCTTCCAACTCGTTGGCGTACGCTCAGTTGTAATCCAGGGAAATCACTTCAACAGCAAAAGGCATATTTCCACAATGATGTCTTATGTCTTAATGAGGACAATCCTTTGGAGTGCTTTCTGAATCTGCTGTCTTATGGAATTGAGTATTTATAAATGTGCCGCAGAAATAATGCCTTGGTTTAGATCTCTATTCTGACTCAGTTTTGTGTGGAAATGGCTTGGAAGGAGGAATGACATTTTTGAATACTGACAAATGTCATTACAGTCTCACAAACTCTAAACCGGGAGCCCCAGGCATCAGAAGATGGCTCTGGGGTCTTTTCTCCCCCTGAATTCTCAGGGTCTCCTCACCACTGTAATGATCAGTAGAAATCTCAGGCACTCGTGGTCAGTGTGACAGTGTTTGGTGAATCCTGACAGTGACCATGTTCCTCATCTAGAGGTTAGGGGTGAACGTGACACTTACTTAATCCATGGCATGCCCTTTATGCAATTTGTGTGTGACCAAACGTGGCTTTGTATCTATTTATTTATGCATGCTTGTATTTTATACATATATATTTTATACATACGTGTGTATGAATACATAGAATTGATACTTTATATATAAAATTCAAAGTAATTTAAAAAAAAAGTGTGAAAGTAGGGAAATTTTGAAACAGGAGTTGTGTGTTAGGTTACAGATGTTCAAAAAGAGGCAGTGATATTCAGCTCAGTAGGAATGTCAGTCTTTTGACTTCAGTTTTTATAGTTGCATCTAATTGTTCTTTTCCCTGACTGCCTTCACACTGAGTGTGTGGTCAGCTGAGGCACAGAAGAAAGTCTAAGTATCAGAAATCTGTGCTGAAGGTTGTGGAGCATCCTTTAGTGGAGACATCAAGATATGGTGCCCTCTTGTGCTGTGGCTTTGTTGGCAACGGTGGTAATTTTTTTTTTTCTTCTATTCTGAGAGTTTAATATTTAAATGTTACCCATAAAATCAAAAAATGCTTCAAAATGGAACTAGTCAAGACTCTTTACGAGAAATAGCAGACTTCATCAGAAAGTTGCAACTTCTTGGGAGGAGCAACATAGGCACCAAACTGGGTTAAAGAACAAAAGTTCTTAATGCTTCGAAGCCAGGGAGTGCCGTTGTTTAGAAAGTCTGCTCTGAGGCATTGCGGGACATGGTTTAATGGGCATGGTGGTGTTAGTTGATGGTTGGACTTGATGATCTTACAGGTCTTTTCCAACCTTAGTGATTCTGTGATTCTGTGAATTAACATGCTGGCTTTTGCATACAAACTACAGAAAGGCTATCACCATCATATAAGCATTTTTTCCCCCTGCCGTAGAACTTCAGCAACAGAAGTTACTGTGCACATGTCCCTGGTGCGTTTGCTGGGTAGTGAATGAACAGATGGTTGCCTAATCAGGACAGTGTATTTCAGCCCTGGAGGTGTGGATTCTGGCCTTTCCCATGGCAAAACTCTGTAAGAGCTTGTTTTCCATGATTTTTGAAATGAAGTTACTGACTTCTTAGTATGAAATGGTATTTTCATTTAAAAATGGGCATATACTAAATGACATTAAAGAGGTCTGTAAAATAATTATGATGATAGAAAATCAAATAGGTTGTTTCTATCAGAAAGAAATAGCGCAGGTTGACCAGAAATTCAGTTTTTCTTGTTGAAAAAATTTGTGTATCTTTTTCAGATAAACCAAATAATATTGATTTATATATAGAAAACCTAGCTCTGGCCACTAAGGTATAATAATAATAGTAGTAGTAGTAATAATAATAATGATAGCAATAATAATAACTAAACATCTACTCCTTGACCAGGTCTGTTCCTATCCGATACTTGGTCATGTAAAGCCGGCTTTTCAGGGGCGATCACTAATTGCATTCTCATTTGAGACCCTGGTATCTGGATTTGTGGATACGCTGAGCACAGCTGGAGTCAGGCTACTCTGTGTGTATATTAATTTTTGTATTCATTCACCGGGTAGAGGTTGTTTATTTTAAAATAGATACAGTACCGTTGGCAATAATGTCACAGAGACCCCATATGAAAGCTAATTGCTCTGGTTTCAGAAGAAACTGTGAGCAGTGGGTAGTAAATAGAGCTGGGAGCAGTGGCAGAGGAAGCAGAAGGGCTGCCCGTGCGGGGTCTTCTGCGTGCAGAGGCCTTCAGAGGTGCCCTGTGGAAAACCTGCGTGTGATCAGATATTTAAAGGCTGCATCTTCATGTATAAGTGCAAGGGAGATGAATTCAGATCCCCCTCTATGCCTTCAATTTTACACATCCCAACTGCTGGTTGCCTTCTTCAACTTTTGTAACATTCTTTTTAGTATGCTTGTATGTATTATCTGAAGTTGCGGGAAAGAAAATGAAGCCCTTTCCTTCGTGCAGCCTCAGCGTGATGCTGATGCAGACCACTAGCCGGGCTGCGGGTCCACCACAGAGAGCTCTAGGGCTAATGACGCAGTGGTAATGAACGGTAGCAGCGGTGGATGGTTACGCTCTATGTGAAGCAAAACCAGTGAGAGATGAGATATGCTCATTGGAAAACAGCGAGCCTGGGACTTATGCTTCCACTTCTGCTGGAGGGAATCATAGTCTAAAGTCCACCCATGCTTTGGTCTTCCCCAGTGGTTGACGCGTCTCTGCTGTTGCCTCCCATTCGTCCCTGTTTTGGTCCATCTCTGCCTTCCCGCTGACGATCTTGCTCCTACCTAGCCTACCCTAGGCTCCAGATCTCAAACTTCACATTCGGGCCCAGCTGTCCTCCGCCAACAGGCGTAAAGCCTTCCCGAGGTGGGAATGTGCTTGCTGGCACCAAGCAGACGGTGCATGTGTTGGCTGCTCAGCCCTGGAAACTCCACGAGACACGATGAGGCAGAGCCTTTGGTAATTATTTAGCTCTCACGTCGTAGCTGTTCTACTCATGGCAAGAACAATATGGGATCATGAAGAAGCACCTACTGCCCTGTTCAAGCTGCCACCCTAACACAGAAGGTAGCAGTTTTCCATAAAGATCAGCAGAGAAAAACACATCTCCCATTCACAAGCCCACGTTTTCAGAAGCAAGTAAATTACCTCGTCTCAAGCTTTTAATATGAAAAAAAATAATCTTAAGGAAGACACCCAACATCCGTCTAGATGGCTAACGTGAGGCGGAGTTCTATGAGCAACTGCAAGCGTGGCTCTATGCAGGCAATACTAACCAATTTCAATAATAGTTGGTATTATCATCCCTGTATCCAAGAGAATTGAATGCATAATGTGACATTACAGTACAGCACCATTATTCAAGCTGTTGCTGAGACATGGGGAGAGAATACTGTTATTATGCATTTGAATTATGGGGCATGAAGACTAATGATGTGCAAATTAGCAGCATTCTGCTACAAGTAATTTTTGCTTTCATTCGCCACTATCATCCCTGAATGCCAACATTCGCTTACATTTATAGTGTTCAAATGGTATATTAAATACCAAATTAGATATTGACTCATCTAATTTTCCATGCTGAAATGCATCTAACACAGAGAAAGTTTTTGCTTCTGTGAACCTCTGCTGCCCCTTTGTCAACAATTGGTATCAGATAATTTTAACAATGTGCAGCTTCATTTAAATTGCAGAACTTCGTGACTATCTAGTATTCTTTAGCTTTTCAATTAGAGACAAAGTATTAACTTTGTCTGCAGGTTGGTCTGCCTTCTCGGCAATTCTCACCTTATCATTATCATATCATAATTTTCTATGTTTGCTGCATTCCTTAGGGCAAATGGATTTTTTCCTGGGGGGTAGATAAAGAGAATTACTGCTTTGACTGTCACAATGCAGTATTCTGCTGCCAGGCATTTTTCACCTTGTAATACAGCTAAGAAGTGTCAGCGGTTGCCTTCTTCCCTCTCCTCTGATTATGTTGCCCATGGCAAAAAAACACATTTTCTCATTAATTTCACTGTTAATCCATTAATTTTTTTTTTTTTTTTTTTAATGTCGGGGCAGATAGTGTGTGTCGATGTACAGTGTTTGAAAATTACCAAGGTCTTGATTTTGGCTTTCCTATGTAAAGAATCATCTTGCTCTCTGAAAAGAATAATTAATTTCACTGGGACTACATAGGCATATGGACTACTCAACCGAGTTGAAGGTAGCAGAATGGGCTTCCTTATGCTACTAGTTTTAAAACAAATAATATTAGTTAGCTGCTGCTCATACCGCATCTCGTAAGAAAAAAATGTGCTTCAGATGTTTGTGTGTTTTCCTCTGCTCTGACCTTTTCCTTTGAACATTTTTCTACCCTGTTCTGCTACCTGTGGCCAGGTTTACCTAGGGCGCTGGCAGTGGACGACCCACCGTTACCACTGCCTTGCTTCAGATGCTGTGAGCCTGCCGCACAGCATCTCTCCCCCATCTCCGGAGCCTTTGGGTCTGACAGCTTTAGAGGATTATGTGCTGGCACAAACGCTCGGCCGCTTTCCCAGAGGGATCGGTTTGTTTCATTACGCCTCGGAGAGTTGTGTGATGGGTCTTTCCTTTCCTTTGCCTCTGCTCTCTCTGATCCTAACGCTATCGCCTCTCCTATAAACCCTGTGCCTGGCTGCTCGGATCCTGGCTGGGTTCGTGCCAGCTACTCCTCAGTCCCTAAGTGGGCTGTTCCTTTGGCACCAGGAGCTGGTGAACTCAGGGATGGGGCTGCATCCCCCTGAGCTGCCCCTGGTAACTGGGAGCCCCAGGGAGCACAGTGCCATGGAGCAAAGCGGGCTCTCTGCCCATCAGCCTGCCCTGGGGCTGGCACAGGGGACTGCTTTCGTGGGATTTGAAATATCAAAGTAAGTTTTTCATTAATTCTGGCAGGAGTCAAAGCATTAAGATGCTGACCTAAAATGTGCCTCAGCCAGCTCTTCAGTGTTTTGAGATAATAACATCTAGAAGGCTCCGACCAAGATTAGAAGCCTCCTTCACCCCAGCTGTCTGTAGGTAGCACAGCTTTTAAAATGGGTTGGAGTCACTTAAGAGTCACGCTACCCAGACACAACGAAGGAGGAGTGTATCTCCTGATGTTTCTTTTATGCACTAGACATAAGACTATCATTAAGGTAGGAAAGTGTTAGCTCGAGGAAATACAGAAAATATTTAAAGCAATTTTTTAATGAAAATGAGCTTAGACTGTGTGCAATCAGGGAGAATCTACCCGAAACATCGAACCAGAGGTGATAGTGAGCTTAAAGAACCTTTTTTAAAGGAGTGATCTGGATTTAATACATGCTTTTAACTTTACGGGATGCAAAAAATGATAATTTACTGTCCTGGGTATAGTTAGTTCTGTGCTAGGATGTTGCTAAATAATCTGCTAAAGAATGAAATGTTTGCAACTTGCAAGAAATAATCTTGCAAGAAATAATCTTGCAAGAAATTTTAGAAAGAGTAAACCTTGACATGCACCCATCAATGTTCATGCCTCATGTGGTATTTTGGTAAGTTTCAAAAAAGGGTTGGTCCTAAATTAGAAAAGATAGAGCATATTTAAAATCACATGAGCTAAAACATTGCAATTAGCGCGCTTCCAGGTCCTTGTGGGTCATTTAGCTCAAGCAGATTGTATATTAACATGTGTTATATGAAATGTTAGTTGCCAGTTGCCAGTTTAGAATCTTACTTGCAATGTGCTGTGATGGTCTGAACTATCCCTTGTTTCTCAGTGTATGTTTAACTTAAAGAGTGGTTATAACGTGCTGCAGCTGTTTGTTTGGTAGGGAAGGGTGTGGGATGATGGCTGAAAATGTATGCATCTTCTGAATTCACGAGCGGAGAGTGTAATACCTTTAAGTCGCTTGCAAAAAAAATGAATTAAAACTCACAACATGCACATTTCCTTCAGTCACCTGCTGGAAAAACTTTGTGTCCTTTGGTTTTCGCATGCGGTTGGATGCCTGAGCGTTGCCATACTGCCTATTAATCTGAAAATAAGCGGCAGCTGGCTGGCAGTCAGGACACATAATTCAATACTTGCAGAATTTAATTTCTGCTGCTTCTTTTGGTTTAGTCTGGCATCTGCGTAGTATTTAAAAGGTCTACAGGCTACATGGTAAAATATGACATTCTCTTTGTCAGTGAACGTTGTGTTGTTGGAGGTGTGTCTTCTAGCGTCAATGATGGAAACTCATTTTCATTACTGCTGCTTCTTACTTTGAGCCCTGTGGGACCAAACCAATTGAAGAAAGTGATATATGAGTTTTAACCTCGACGTCATTATTAGTGGATATAGGGTAGAATTAGTTTTACATGTGGTTTAATCTTTAAAAGCAAACTGAGTGGGCATCAGATTATAACCTTTATCCAGCAGTGCTAATACACAAAATCTTTGCTATTGAGTAAGACTAGATAGAAAACAGACTGTGATGGTCAGGGGTAGGGTTGCTATTTTGGAAGATGGTGCGATGGGCCTCAGTTATGTATGTTTCTTTTTAAAATGACTTTATAAATGTGTCCAATAAAAAAAATCCAAAGCAAACCTGGGCAGCCAGCCCTGAAAGTTTCTTAAGAAAAGGTGATAATCTCTTCAAGACGTTGTACAGCTTTGTGTGCGGGAGACAACAGATAGCACCTCGTGCCAGTCAGATTTGTAGGATATAAAGTCAAAAGCATGCCACTTCAGTCATGCCACTTCAGCAGCCCTCTAGAGAAGCTGAGCAGCTTCTCTTGAATTAGGGTACATGACTGAGATACTGTTGTTCCGGAAGGTTTGAATTAGCTTTGAGTATACACGTCAGCATTTCTGTAGGCTTCAGAAGGAACAGGATCAGTCCTTATGGAGGTATTTTTGGCAGTTGTCTTGTCCTGGTAGGATTTTTCTTTTCTAATCTGTGATCTTATTTTTAATTAAAGCACTGAAATTACGCGTTATTTGCATGAGTAAAGATGACAGAGTATATTCTTAGCAGAGGTGACACCTGCTGAATCAATAAATCAAGGAGGGGAAAATAGCCAGAGCAATAATTTGAAACAATCCTGTAGGAAGGACCAGCGTTAGCACCAGCCTAAACCCAGGCCTGGAGCTGTTGCACCATTCCACTTGGGTCAAAGCTGGAGATTTAGACTGGTGGTTGTACACAGGCGTAAAATAGCCTCTAATTTACCACACAGGCTACTGTAGGAATAAACTTGAAAAGGAAGGAGTACTGTTTGATTTTGATACCCAAACCTGCATGTGCAGGGCTGGTAATTAGAAGAAAATATGCTTCCTTTGGTGAAATGATGTGGATATTGCTGCACAAGGGGGTAAAATGGCCACATCTTCGGAGCAGAGCCTCCTTTTAAAGGTTAGCTCCCTTTATTGAGCTCTAGATGCTGCCAGGGCGTGGGTCTGTGTTTCCGCATCAGCTGCATGTTTGTGTGCATCAACACCAAAGTGAGTTCAGGAACTCTGGACACAGATGGAGTTATTATACCTTCAGTCAGTGTCTCAGTGACACACACAACTATTAGTTAATCTGGATGAATTAAAAATCAGGCTGGTAAGAAGATTCTAAGCTGTACCTCGTAGCTTCTACACAACCGATGCTTCCATCTCATGCAAATTAGCACTAATTAACATACACACACTCCCCCCGACAGTATACATTCAGCCATCATGCAGGATAAACAAGCCAAACACAGTTATTATCCTTTTAATTTGACCATATTGTAGAAATGTCAAAATATTAGCTGGGAAAATTAATTCCTACAATTTAGCATATGTTTTTCCTGAAATGAAATCAAGGGTAGCAGTCATCTTCCTTCAAGTCCTCCCACAATAGTGCAGGAATTCTTTTCCAAAAATTTATTTGAAACATCCTCATGTGTTTAACTGGCAGAAAGTCAGAAAATACTGATATTTCTATATCCCTTTCCTAATTGCCTTTCTAATGGAAGTGCAAATAGGCAGGAGGTTGCCAGGGGTAGTGGTGGTACCTCCATCTTAGGGATAATCCAACGTTGGCTGGATGATGCCCTCAGACACCTAAAAGCACGTCACAAACAGTAACATTCAATTTTATGCTGTCGTAACCTTAGGAACCGTCTGCTTTTTTCACGGCTTTGCTCCGGGACTTCGGAAAGCTGAAGGTGAGGGGAGTCTCAAGAAGGACTCTGCCACCCACAAGCTTCGGTTTGTGTCTGGAGGGTACATGTGGGGACAGAGGGGAGACGGATGCTTTTTCCTTCCAGCTGGCAGCGTGAACGGGGGTTTTAAGTGTGAGTGGTTTCTCTAAAATCCTGACTCAGCCTTCTGTTTGCACAAGCCACCGCACACGCACTGCCTGTGACTGTGGTAGGAAAGCAGCTCCCGTCACTATGCTGCTGTACAGCTTGACAGAGTATTTGAAGAAAGAATTGGGGGCTTATTATTTTTTCATACAGAAGCCCTTACAGTTGGGAGCTCTTATTGTGTGTTTTTCTCAGAGTGCATAATTTCTTTCTGGGTCAAATGACAGGCCCTTTTAAAATGGCATATGCTTTTTTTTTCTTTTCCATGCAAATATCACAGCTATTTCAAGGTCCAGCATACTTTGGTCCTAAAGGTGTCATAAATAAAAACTTTTTTTGTGTACGTTCATTATTTATTTGGAGAAGTCAGTGCTTGGAGATATTGTATTTTGCATAATGCATTAATGTATTTTAAAAATCAAGAACATTGCGCTAGAATATTATTTAAAATTCTCATAGGGTTTACAGATGAATTAGGACAATATTTGTTGCAGAGGACAGTTAGTGCATAACCCTTATTACACATGGCACAATCAAACACTTTATATAGCAGGAGCATCATCATGTCTCCAGTCGGGAGCAGGTAGGGAAGAGCCAATACGGTGGGAATAACAGGGAGCCAGCTCCATAAAGGTGTGCTGGCATGCGCTTGCCTGAGCAGCGAGCACAGGCAGGGCTCTGAGTGATGATGAAAGGCGTTTTTTGTCCCTGAACTAGCAGGAACAAGTCCTCCATTTTTAGATGTATATATTATCAAGGGTCTGTTAACAGCATGCAGCCGGTGGACTTCATATATAGGTGGTGTTTTGGCATATGCATGTATTTATGACTAAGGTGCTTACCTTGCGTGGTAAACTTGTACGTTGAGTCATTTCAATAAAAAAAAAAAGTTTTAGTGGAATCTCTTTAAGGAAACATTTCCTCACTCTGCCCTCCTGAATTATTTTTATCTGCATCTGTAGGTATGTGCAGCTGAAAATAGAGGAGGTATGGAGGTATGCTGTGAACATCAGAATACTCCTAATTGTTTCAGGTAAAAAAGAAAAAGATTGAGGGCTGTTTTTGGGAACGTAGTGAGAGACTTGAAGCAAGATGCAGCCAGGCAGGAAATTGGTGGCATCTCACACATGTGAGAGATGGTGGCTTCCAGATCCCAGCCTCTGCCAAACTCTGAATTTACCATGACCGGATATAAATGAATGATTTTTATATAGGTACACAAACATTTATATTCTATGTGAGTACGGTCTTCATACCTTTAGGTTCCCTTAATACCCATGCCCTTTACATGCATCATGTACCCCCTCTTCTGCCGCTCTGAGAATGAAGTAAACCTCCATCCCTTTCCCCATATAACTTTTAAAAACAGCTTTTGTTGATTGCAAGTAGCAGGGGCTTTGAGTGTTTTCTCCTCACAAGGCCGGGGCAATGTTGACAGTAATATGTATAGTTTTTCCCGCTCCTCTTTTTGTTTTTTTTCTTGTGGGGTCTGCAGCCACCTTTTGACTTCTCTGACAGCAAGTGGGAAGTTGAAGGGTCTCGGTGCTTCCGTGCTGGGTGACAAACTGGAAGGCAGCGGATCGTGTGATGTGGAAAGCTTAGGTGTTAGCACAGGGTTGTTGTTACAAAGACAGCAAGCCAGTCGCATTAATGACCGAGTGAGGCACAACCCTGAGAAAAATGATCTGGATGCTTAATGTATTTTAGAGACTTTCACCGTCAGGCTCTGTTGGCAAAGCCTGCTTCCCAAGTGTATTCCCTTTATAACAAACGGTTTCAATTAACTATTAGGTACATGTATTCGTAGAGCAGGTAGTGCCACCTGTACGTAAAGCTGTCAGTCTGTCTCTGTGAAGGCTCTGCTTTAGGCTGGTCGCAGCCTTGCGAGGCTGCAGCTGCTGATGGGGACCGCTCCCAAGGCTGGTGTCAGCCCCTCTCGCAGCCCTGGGGGAAAGCTTCAGCAAAAAGGGTTTTGCTGTTCTCAAGAATGAGGTAAGAGGAGAACGTCTATGCTTTTGCCCATGGTAAAACCCCTACATCTGTTTACTCAAGACGTTCAGCCTCGCCCAGCGTGAAGTGATGGTTTAACACCCAGTGCTGAGGCGAGCGCTGTACCAAGGCTGTGCTCCGAGCTCCTCCTGGCTCTGCTGCAGCTTGCACCTTATCAGCAGAGGCTGATCAGGGTTTGCCAGCTGAATTCTATGAGTCCTGAGTGAATTCAACGCAACAAAACATCCCTTCTTCCTCACTCAGGTGACTTGCTGCTGAAAGGCAATACCGAGCTCAGTGGGAGTCTGTGCAAGTGTTTCTTCACCACCATGAGCTGAGGAACCACCATCCAGACCTCATAGATAAGCAATTGTATCACAGCTAATTGTGCATTTTCAGGGTTAGCTCCACCTTGTATTCCCCATACCATGTTGCATTTGAGAGCATTTCTCTCTAATGGCCTATATGTCACTGCTGCCTTCTCTATGAATTAGTGTTTAAAATGTGCTGGATCTTTAAAAGGAATATTCATTGTGGTTTTGTGGGTTTTTTCCTCCTGCAAGAATGAGTAGTGCTGCCAAGAACTGGTATATGGCATCTGTATGTATGCCTGAAACACCTTCATTGCTTTCAGTGTAATGATTTTGAGAAACCTGTATAGATATGAGCCAAAACTGAACCTCTCCTATACGATCTCCTTTTATTGTAGGACCTTAACATGTTGAGGAGGGAATTGTGCAAAATTTGGAATTGTAATTGTGGGAGTTTGTGACCATTTGATTGTTGGCAGTTTATTGGACCATGCAGGGTTTGAACTGATTACACTTATTTTGAAGTGTTTGAAGAAGAGCACGAAGAATGTCAACCTTCTAATGCTTCTCTGGCTTCTTTGCACGTTTTTACTTCTCTGCTGTAGCTTTGAAACTGTGCCTGCAGAAATCATGTGTTGTTTCCACTGGAAAGACAGGCGAGGATAAGGAAAGTTCCAACAAAACTAAAACAGAGTTTGTTTCTGAATGCAAAGCTTGGCAAAACAGCATTTGGGCAAGTTCATAAATAGAGCGCTTCATTTTTTCTAGTTGATCAAGTGCAGAGGATGAAAAAGTATTGATTAAAAAAAATACACTGTTGAACGTTTTCTACTGAGTGCATACAGAAACTTCATGTCCTGCTGCAGCGTTTGCTATATTGCAGTTCCTCCAAGAGGGTTTCCTGTGTCCAAGGACTCTTGCACATGGGTTTTCTTATTTTTTTCTTCCTCCAGTATATGTAACAAGCAGTACAGATCTTAATTACTGAGAGGAAGAGATTTATGCAAAATTCAGTGGTATTAGCTGAGCTGTTTCTTGCTGAGGAACATGAGGAGTGTGGAAATCTCTCTGAGAACAGGTGGCTGAAAAATTAAGAAATCAAACTCCAAATTATTTGGAGCTAATCAACTGATTGTGTGTCTGATCAGCACAAATTATCTGACCCTGTGATTTTCATGGTTGCTAGGTAGCTAGTTGATGACATTGCTGAAACTATAGGTATAATATGATGAGTGAATCTCTGACCGATAGACGTGTATGTAATCAGTGACACTTGGAAGAGTCTCTGGTTTCTTGGCCTGTGGAAGGAATGTATGCAGGCACACACAACTATTTATCTCTAAGGAATGGTTTGGACCTGGGAAAAGATGTCTCACAATGCCAAAGGTACATTCCCTTCCAAAGCCATTACAGTTTATCAGCAAGATTGTGCAATGGAGACAGTGGTTGCTCAAAATACTTGTATAAGGCTGAGCAATGTTGTGTAATTTCACTGTTGGGGAGGAACCCCCGGGATGCACATGGGCCTTAAAGACTGGTGCACAGATGCAAAGGGGAAGGCAATCTGGGTGTGTTCTTGTGGTGTGGGCCTGGAGAAAACAGGAGTGGGGAGGTAACACAATGTTTTGAAAGAAAACGTGCTAGTTGGACTCCAGTTTTTGCTTTTGTAATTATTTTTATTTAGCATTTTATTTAGTGATATAGGCAGAAAAAGTAAGAATGCATTAATGGAATTCGCCGCTGGCACAAAGCTGGGAGCATTTATCTGTCTGGGGATGGAGGAGTAGCAGGCAGCAGGATGGAAAAAGAGCTGTTTGCACTGATAGAGGAGTAATGCAAAAAGTAATAGGTGTTTGTTAGCTATACATGTACTCTGGCTGAAAATTAGAAGGTAGAAAGGTCAGAAAAATAAGGTTTTGAAGTAACATTCCTGTAAGGGGAGTGGAGGAAAAAATATTGTTGAGGTAGAGGTTGGTCAGCTACAAAATTATTTATACCATTGCCTGGCAGCAGCATCCTTGATGATGCTGGAGACCCTTCCAGCATCCTTATGTGCTTGTGTTCCTAGTCATGCTGTCTCAGCTCCCCCTGTGACTGCACAACACTGTGCTTCGGAGAAGAAACGCAGGTAGGAAAGCTGGATTTTCCTTTGCAAGCCTATAACAGAGTAAGCCAAGAGTAAATAATATACTTAGGGAATGGAGCTGCCGAACTCTCTGTACAACATGCCTAAGTTACTGTATTCAGAAATGTGTTATTAGCCAAGTTAATACAATGTTTTGCCAGAGTGGCAAAGGCATGGCCAAATACTGGAATAACCTCTGAAAATTCATAATATCATTCTTCAAACTACGTGTGATATGAAATCTCAGTGATTTCTCAGTAAAACAGTTTTTCAAAACTTTAAATAGCAAAACAATGTTTCTTCCCCCCCCCCCCCCCCCACCTTATGCTAAAGAACATCATTATTTTTGTCATTGCCACATTCAAAAAGCAGCCCAGAAGCTTATTCTCTAGTGCTTTACATTCAATCAATTTGTGTGTCAGGGAAAGCCTTTTAATAAGGAGAGTCAGGCGTCATCACCTCTACTATCGATAAAAAGAGGAGGAATTTTTGTTACATATTTATTTACTAGTCATCATCTTTTATCAACTATCTGTCATTAATAAGGAAAAAAATTTAAGCCCCTATTGCTTGTCTAATACATTCTGAAGGTATTGAGACCTACGGGATTTAAGCAAAACGTTAATGTGAAATGAATATATCTCTGCTTGGTTGAATACGGATAGAAACAGAAACAAACTTGGATGTTTTGCTGATTTGAAGATTGAAGGAGTGATAGATGAACCCAGGCAAGTTAACAGACCTGTTGAAAACAAGAAGGGAAAAGCAGAAGGAAAAAGATTTAAGGTAGAGAATTTTATTTTATTTTATTATTTCTTCTGGTAGTTTCTCATGGCACACTGGAGGCCATTGTAGGATATGGGATCTATTCTTCTTAGCGTGATCCCAATGGTATCAGCTATGCCTAATATTGGAGAAACCACTTTGAATTTGTTATACTGGATAAGGTTGAGGGAGGGAAAAGGTGTATAATGCGGTGCTCAGCTCAGGGAATCTGTGAGTGGCTTTGGTTTAGGTGGGGCAGAAATGTCTAAAAATTGAACTGCAGTTTTTGGATATTTTGTCACATAAGACTGAGTCTTGTTTGGAGACTGTTAAAAATGTTAACTGGCTCCAGGGGCTGTTTCTGAATGTCCTGGAGCTTTGGTTCCTTGGCTACAAAATGAGATGATTTATTTCTCCCTTTTCCTTCTTTCCTATACTTAGACTATAATAGGGAATATTTTTGACTTTGTGAATACACTGGGATTGTTACAATGAGGCCCTGGTTGAAGCTGTGATTTCTACATGCCATTGTACTAAAATACTGTCATAATTTCAAAGATTTATGGGAGCTATGAGGGGGAATTCCCACATGGTTAGTCTGGAAAGGAAACCAGTTTTGGGGAAAAAAAAAAAAAAAGATACCGAAATGTGTGAGATGCTGAAGGCCTTATGCTAATTTCTTAAACAAAAACATCTTGTTCCACAGTCAGGGAGAGTTAATAATCAAAAGCGCAGTCCATCAAGCCTCTTAAATATTGACTCCTCAGATTGATTCTCTGTGTTCATTCATTTGAGCATTAGACTAGCTTGTTTAATACAGAAACCTCCCCCTGAAGGACTTAACATCTGATTATGGTATTAAAACTGGTTGCAGCTAGGTAGAAATAATTTTTTTTTTTTTTAAAGGAAAGAAAGAAAAAAAAACCTACATCCCTCGGCTTTTGTGAGCTAGAGACATGAGATCTAAAATCATAATAACTAGAAAAGGTAGAAAACATCCAAATACTAGGTAAGACCTCTGGTCTTCAGCTTGGCAGTAGTGTGCCCACTTCATCCTTGCTCACCAAAATTACCTATCAGCCTTTCCGAATTTACTAGCACAGGAGATTAGCTGGTCTCCGCGAAAGGATATTTTACTGAACTTCCTTGACAACCTGACCCTTTCTGTATTTTGTCTCTGGCCCATGACATAAGTTCTTGTCTGTAAGGACTCTTATACTCTTTTTAGAACACTGCATGTCACTACAAGGTCAACTTTTTGCTCCCTCATGAGGAGATGATATGGGGGCTAAAGCTGTTAGGACTTTCTGTACAGCTAAGCTTTCTAAATCAGCAGCTTTCACTAGATTTTTCTCTGACTTCTTAATTTCTGACTTCTTAATTTCTCATCCTTAATAAGACAGCCAGGGATGAGCAAACACTTCCAAATGTGACACCACCATTTTATAACATTAGCCAGCATGCTATCCTGTAACGATGGTTTCAGCACTATTCTTATTTTGTCTGAGCTGTATCTTCAGGTTATGGCCATTTTTTATTTTAAATAGGATGTTATTCTCATGTGGATATACTGGTTAAAGTATGCTAGGGATGACTGAATGCACGTCGAGCCCTCCTAAGGAACACAGAGCTTTTGAAGCCACTGGGAAAACATCACAAATTTTCTGTAGGAAACAAGAAAACGTCACTAGTTCAGCCTGAAACAGAGATTTTGTGCGGGTGTGATAGAGGAAGCGTGGTCCGACCTGCGCACGCTCCCTCCCGCGTGGGCTGAGTGCCTGCTTCGGTCCGTGTCACCGGGGCCGTGAAAGGGCCAACCCTGGTGAGCACCCAGCCCACCGGAGACCGGAGAGAGCACGAGGTCGAGGCCTTAGCATGGACCTGAAAGGAAAAACGCAGGTTTAGGTTAAAGGCTCTATTTTAATTAATGTTAATGCTCAAGAAATATGCTGAGCTACCTCTTGCTTTTGGAAGTACATAAGGTTTTGCACACTGGAGAGTCGGAGCATGTCTGTTGTGTCCTGTGCGATGTAATCCAGAGATGGATGCTTTCATTGAAAGCGCGGTCAGAAGGGCTCCAGCTGATGCTGAGCTCTGACAAAACTTTTCCCACTGCTTGTAAACAGCAAGGAAACTCCTCCTCAACTCTGGTGGGGATTACCAACCTCTTGCTTCCACCGACTCAGTGGATTATCTCATCACTCACTCAACTGCTCGCCTATGATTGTTCACACTAAAATAAAAAATAAAAAAAAAAAATCCTGTGACCACCGAGGTGTCAATTCAGACCACTGGCAGCTAAAGCAGTTTATGGGCTCGCAGCCCAAATGAAGTAGTGGGGATCTCAAAGCAGAGTGGTTCCACTTCTGCTGCCGGCAGGGGAATTACCCCACGCCGTGCACCAGGCTGGCAGAGGTAGCCTAAGGCAACTCCTTCACAGTGAGCTTGGATCACTCTATACAGTGAAAATTATTTTACTAATACTCACATGTTTTAAGGTGCATTTGTTCTGCTTTGTTTGCTCATGCCATGTTAATTTTCTTTTCTGAGAAGCTTACCAGAAGGAAAATAATTGAAAGTGCATAATTTAAAAAAAAAAAGATTGGGGAATACCTGTCAACAGAGGAAACCTGGTTAAGGGCAATGTTTACCTGGCTGGAACACTGTATAAGAACTTCATACCCACTGGTACAATAGTGTGGAAAGTTTGCACGAAATGCTTACCTATGTCAAGAAGGATTCAGAGAATTTCTTCTGAAAGCATATGGATAGCCTAAAACACGTCTGGCATTTTCCCCAGTGGGGACGTGTGAATATTCATGTACATCAGGCTGTACGTTACGCAGCCTGTATCTGCTGGTGTTGCTAGTCTTCCCACGCTCTTCTGAGTTCAATTTCTCTCTTCTGCCTTCTATACTGTCCCAGTCATTTACTACAGCTCACTCTCGAGACAGTATGTGCCGTGATAACATCTACAGCCTCTGTTACTTTTTCCCATGGCTCTTCTGCAGCACTTATTCTTGCTCTTCAATAGAAAGTGTTTCTGGGGTTTTCCTCTAGTCACTAAGTCATCTGCTGCTTTATTTTATGCCCTATTGTCTTAGGATTTCATCACTTTTATGCGACACAACTGAGTGAGTTATGTTCTGTATCTGTAATAGAGGTGTGCTGCCTGTGGAGTGTGTGGAACAGCACTGGTCCCAAAGAGTTTGCTGGCGAATAAATGAAACAAGACAAAGAGCAGAGGTTTGACATGTGTGATCCCTCAAGGGTCAGAGATCGAGCTGGGATCAGAACTTGTTTTCTGACCTCTAGCCCAGGGTACCAACTCAAGTCCCACGTGGACTCTCCTGTGTCCTTAATTAACATTTGCCTCTTAAAGCACTGCCAGATTTAGTTTTGACACATCTTCTTTCATAAATACATTTAGAATATGCTTTTTTCCCCAGACTATGTTGTATATTAGAGTCCATCTTGTTGCTCTAATTGATGTTCTCTCCACAGCTAGAGATCGAATTTTAACCTTTTAACAGTGTCTAGGTCCTTCACTCAGCACAATGTAGTAGGAATTTTTGTCACACACTCGGATTATTCCCTGGTTGTAAAAACATTTCCATTTGGGCCTCTGCCAGAATCTGTGGTGAGGTTTGTAGGGACCTAGTGTTTTTCTTAATTTTTTTTTTAACTAGCCTGGTTTGTCCTAGTTCCTACTATCTCCTCCTAAAAAATAAAATTCAGTTTCCTTGACATCAGTTCCTCCTCTCCCCATGTGATCAGGAAAGTAAACCATTAATTTACATATCCTGTTATCATTTCCTCTGCTATTACCAACGTGCCTCTACTTTCTCTGAGTTACTACTGACTCTTTTCAGTTGACCTCTTTTATCTTACGTACTGGGAATAACTTCTTACTACCTCTCAATGGGTGCAGCATGATCTTCGTTCTGTTCTTTGCTTCAGTTTTAACTGTAACACTTCCCTCCCTGCTCTTCTGGGAATGCTCCCATCTGCCTCCTCTGTGGGATCTGGCATGTTATTAATCTCAAAGACATGTGTGGGTTTTCTGTTTTGGTTTTTTTTTTTTTTTTTTTTTTTTTGTTTTGTTTTTGTTTTGGGTTTTTTTTTTCTTTTTCTGTGCTGTTGGTTACTCTTTGCATTTCCTTATTCCTTCAACTTGGTCTACCCCCATCCACCACCGTTGGTCTACCCCCATTCATCACCATTTAGCAGTGGAAAAGTAAATGGCAAACACAGTACTGTACCTCTTTAAATGCTTTTGCTTTTTTTTTTGGAGTATCTGTTATCAGATATTTTCCAGAACTTGTCGTCTTCTTGAAAATGTGCCTTGCTCAGATTCTGCATCCTTCCTGAACAAAGGCCTCTATTGGTATTGAAGAGCTGCTCATTACGGATCTAATTAGACTGGGCCTGCCGTGACTTGGACTGTCCTCACTTTCAGATCTAATGTCTGGAAAGAGTCACGCTCCCCTCCTACGATGGTTTGCACTGCCCCCTTCTCAGGCAATATCTAGAGAAGGTTGTCTTGCTGGGCATCTAGCACTAGTTACGTGTCTCCTCTTATTTATGATAACATCTGTACCCAGGGAAGCAGTTTAGTGCCATTGTCAGCTGGTTGTATTTTGTAATAGGTCTGAAATTTTTAAAGAGGAAGAAAGTGACTGTTTCTTGAAGCTGTGCACCCTATCTATCTTCTCTAAGTACCTGAGTCTATTTACCTATTATAACATAATATCTTGTTGCCGGTGAAATCCCTGCACTCTTTGTTGCCTGCCTTTCCATAGTGAATTATTTCTGTCCTACTGTGGTTAATTTGAAGCACAGTAAGAGAATTCAGATCTTTTGAATCTAAATCTGCGGATGACCAGTAGCCTGTAAAGCTCCTTAGCTTGCTGAAAAGGAGGTGTGTAAGTCTGGCAAATATCATAAAAGATAGCGATATAGGAAAGAGGAACAATTTTAGTCACATTTGCAAATTATTCTAAATATATAGGGGGAAAAGACGCCCAACACATCCCAAGTAATTAAAATAACAAAGAACAGGATGTCATGAAAAGAGGTTCTGCCTGTGAGGTCCTTCTGGGAAGAACAGGCTCTGGTGGAAGGACCAGAAGCATTTGAAAACATGTCTGGACACTGAAGCAGTGTGGCTGTACAGGCTGTTTGCAGGAGCTATAGCAGGTGGTTACATATGGGAAGGTTTCTGCGTGATACAGCGGTTTCAATGCAAATGGAGTCAGACTGCACCTTGGTTTATTCCAGGCTTTTGATTAGTTGTGTAAAAATCAGCAGATGTAGTTTTGTTGTAGTAAGATCATAACATTACTGATTTTGTGATTCTGTTGGAACATAAAAGGAGTTAGGACTTTTGTTGTCATGAGCTCTTTGCTGTTGTAAGATGTAGGATGGCTCTAATCTCATCAAAAATCAGATTGCCTTAAACTGATTGTGGGCATCCTCTCTGTGGGTTTTTTTTAACCTAAACTTGTTTTTTCATCAAAGCTTTTTTTAATCTTTTCTGTGAAGATCAGCATGGCTTTTGAAGCCCAGCTACATCAGTTATTACTGAAGCTAAATGGTTGCCTGCTGCCCATGCTCGAACACCCTTCCCAGCTCCCGTAGGGATTTATTTCATCCAGCTACCACAGCTGCTGGGCAAAGGTAGCCTTTGAGACAGACTCACGCAGTGGGGAGCAAATTCCTTCCCTGGACTCCTTGAAGAGCTCTCGGAGCATCAAGACTGATAGCCCTGCCAGACGTTGTCTCGGTCCTGATTAGATCCTGCCTTGCTTTATCATCTTGTTTACAGTGAGATTTTCCTTAGGAGGAGGGAGAAATCAAACAGCTGCTTTTCTATCAATTCTCATTTGGGAAAGGTAGTGCTGGATACAGATATTTTCAAAATTAAGGCCAGAAGATCTGCTTTCTGCTTTCAATTCCCAGCTCTGATACTCATTCCTTCTGAACTGAGGCAAATTACACATTCTGCTTTTTTTTGCAGCATTTTCGGTTGGGTTTCTGATATTATCTTTCTTCTGCTTTCTTTTTTATCTGTTTAGATGCTGTCTTGAACAGTGTGCAGTCGGTCCCGTTTTGCAGCGAAAGAGCTGAAGCACTGATACCCCCGGAGTCATGGCTTTTAAAGTGATTTCATTCCCAATATGACTGAGAGGTCTTTCATAAAGTGTCAAGGCACCCAGTTCCTCTTGGAATCAGGGGAACGTGTTGAAGGTCACAGGCACTGGTTTCTGCCTAAGCAAGGAAGACGGCTCTCAGCAGCTGTACCCTGGTACCTGAGATGGTGGGCTCCCTTCCACTAGAAGCAGAATACGTCTTGGGTAACTTCTAATGGGAGCTGAAAAATTACACTGTGTGAGTTGGGTAGAAGGACGTATTCCCTAAGTCTAATACCTCAAATCAAAATTACCTTGAAGGCAGCATGATGGATTGCTAGCAGAATTTAATCGTTAATGAGTTTCTTCTCTGACTTCATAAAGCCCAATGTGGCTTAATACTTTTTATCATCTTTGGTTAAAACACAGCAACCCTTTGGATGAAATTAATCTTCAAACTAACAGGGGGACTCGCGGGGGAAAGAGAAGCAAGGAAGAACTGAGATGCATATTTGGTTTCTGTTTTTTTTTCATTATAGGTGTAAAATAATATGTTAAAAAAATTCTCCTTAGAAGGATAATTTTTTGCAGTGCACCCTCTCTCTAATTTTGGTTCACATCATCCCACAACCACCACATTAATTTCTATGATACTTATATTTGCTGTTTATGCTGTTGTTATTAATAGATGTCATTACTACTTGAAATCAAATTAAGAGGACATACTGACCTGCTAGATTTGAAACTATTTTCTTATCTTTTTCATTCTTTTAATTTGTAGAGCTTGTAGAAAGGACTTGTGTTTGTGCAAAAAAAAATTTGGCATCAAATAGCCAGGCAATGGAGTGGTTCCCAAAATATTGCTTCTATAAATGCTAATCAGCCATTTTGAAAGCTCTCTGGGAGGAGAAATAATACCCAGTGACTTAAGTAATCAGTCATACACCATGAATTGCAAATAGCCAACAGAGAACTTACTATACCATAGTAGGGGTTGGTAATGCTTAATGAACGGTCTGTATGAGGAAATATCTGACCTCAGGTTCCTTTGCATAACAAAGGTATTTCTAAAGGTTTGATGGCCATTTCTAGAATAGCACACAAACCGGAGGAATGACTAATCTGTTCATTACGTATTTAATTGAGTATTTCACTCACATGCTGGCATTTCCAACGGATAGCTGGACAACATGCTGTTGTGGCCCTGCGCACACTTAACTGGCAGTGCATCTGCAGTTTTACAGAAATGAATAGGACATGTTCATGGGCATCTTCATAAGACTGAGAATTTGGGACCTGCCAGTGTCATTCCCACTCAGGTGCCCCAGTGGCATTTTGATCAAACTTTGAAAGGTTTGGGTGCCTCTCTGTGATTTCCTAGTGCTTCTGATAATCTCAGTAGGTTGGTAACTGTGCCTTTGGCTTACTGAACAGAGATTTGTTTTTGAAGGCGCTTATTTTTTTAGAATCAGTTTACTATTAATTTTGATGCAAGGATATAAGATGAAAGGCAGTCTTGAAAAATTTCCTTTGAAATAAATGACATTACATCCTCTTAAACCAGACCCAAAGATAAGTCGCAATGCTCTACGCGCCACGTATTATGCTTAGCAGCCTAGTACTTGGCGTGTCAGTGCAATTGTGGGTAGAAATAATTTGTCATGGAGACAAAGGGAGATTTTTTTTAAAAGGTTTGCTGCTTGCAGTATGTTCAGTAGCTTATATTATATTCACAAGCTGCCATTTTCATTATAGTACCTGGTCCGCAAGCTTTTTTGTTATGCTTAATAGAGCAATATGACAGAAGGAGGGAGAATAGTAAAGCTAACACATTTTCAATAAGTTTTGTAATTAAATTCTCCTCTATCCCTGTCTTTGTGATGCGGAAATTTTGCTGGAATACTTTTGCCCCCAATTAAATATTAGAATGTGCACTGCTTTTTTCATTATAACTTTCTTTTTTATATAGATGAAGAATATGTATCTTTTGATGGAAAAGGAAACCCACTTCTGAAGTCCACTCCTTTGCTCTTTTAATTCTATTAAACTTCGACTCCTAGGGCGTGGATGGCATCCTGACTGTTGCTGATGTGCCACAAGGTACAGTGGCAACCTGGGTGATGTCAAATTAAGACCTTTTAGCCATCCATGCTTTGCAGGACCAGAAGTTTCAGACTAACACGTATTTATCAGTCTGATGCTAATTCGGATGCTGCTAGCTGCTAGGGATAATTTTGGCTGATCAGCAGTTCTTTTGATAACTTTTGATGGATGTTAGTCTAATGTTTTATAGCTACAAGTTCTTGAGGAAATTAGTATTTTAGATGGGAAAGAACAACGAGAGCGTGTATGAACATAAAAAAGGGGGAGGGAGTACTTGTTTATGTGAACATATTTTCTAAGTAAGGAAAAAAAGATTAATTATACTGCACATCATTTCTCACTCTAAGACAATCTTCTTTCAGTCTGGTTCCCAATCCACCTTTAACAAAAGCAGCTGGTAGAAGCAGACCGGATAGGTAGATATCATTTGTATAAATATATTGGTGTGTGAATGACTCAGTCTCAGTTTCCCACTCTAATTCTCATTAGTTCTGCAAGAATAATGGCTGTTTCAAGCGTTTCATTAGTAGTTGTGTCACTCTGCTACCAGTCACCCAGCTGCTGGTATGGTGAGTGCTTACATCATTACTAAGACATCTGCAGAAAATAGAGTGCATATGTGCAGTGGAGCCTATGAAATGGGAAATCACGGAGCTCATGCATTTGTGCCTCACTTGGCACCTTCTGCACCAGCCCCACGGAGCAGCTTGTCCTCCCAGGCAGGTAGGGAAACCCCCCCCCAGCATCTTCTCCAATGTGGCTTGCGGAGAAAGCGGCGGTAGTGCACGTTTTTGCAAACTGACAAACTCATTGCATTGTAATTACAATTTCGAAAGACATTTCATGAAATGTAGTGATATTTCCCATTTGGAAGCCTAAGCGAGCAAATGACTCTTTGTTATACACTGACAGGTAGAGTAAATGTTGTTGGTGAATTGATTTACAGGGATTACTAATAGCTTTTATCTATGCTGCTCTGATGTCAAAGATTGATGATCTTAAAGGTCTTTTCCAACCTTAACGATTAGTCCTGCAGTAGATCACATGACAGCATATACTTTAAAATGTTCAGCATGGCACCACAAAGGAACCCAATTTTATAAGTATTCTGTTAAGTGCCTGCAAAGTGTGTCCTGAAGATGGATAGGACAGTTTGGTATAGAAGCCGCCGCTTTTAGGAGCCATCTGTGTCTTTACTGACGGAATGAATTTTACCTAATGAAAAGTTCAGTGATGAGTGCTGTGCATATTGCAGCAACTACCCAGTGTGATTAGATTTTACGTAGTAACTAACTTAAAGAGAGGTGGAAAATCCTGCAAGGAACATCTGCCTTATTTTGAGCTGCAGTTGTGTGTTGTCTGTCTTCTTTTTTTTTTACCCCCAGTACTGAGTTGATATATCCTGTCGGAAAATTTCAGAGAAATTTGCAGACTTTAAATAAAGAGCAAATGTGCTTGAAGGTGTAGAGTGGTCATATCCTTTCCAGAATTGAAGTGATCTCTGTCAATTAAGGCCAGGGTTGGTGATCACGTCCCCAAAATCTAAAGACCTGAACTTCTTTTTACAGTGCAACTTACCAGAGCTTGTTTAAAAAAAGATTTTTAAAAAAAAGTGGATAAAGGAAATCCTGATGATGATTAGTGATCCCTCTGTATATCAATAACTCTTCTGGGATGCTTGGAGGAAAAAAAAATCTTATCAGAAACAATTTGGTTTCAATACTCTTTATTTTCTATGAAGGGCATGATGTTTTGATGGAATAGCCCATGTGTTGGGGATTCTAGTTTTTCAGCTAGATTTGGCTTCCCTTTCCTGAAAACATGTAGTTTGTGGAAATATCTTTCAGGTGCTGGACAACTAGTCTCCACACGCTGGCAACCTCCACAGGTGAGATCTCAGCTTGGTTAGATACTCCTAGTTATATATAGCTATGAACTACTCCAACAGAAAGGAGGCTTCTGCAGTAAGTGCATCTCTGCCTGATGTGGGCATCCAAAATGACACCAGTACACCCCAGCCTGCAACTGGTTTCTCTACATTAACTGTAAAAAGAGTGTGATACAGATGTTGATGTTGGACAAGAATCCCACCTTGCCTCCTTACCTACACTGTGGGGGTCCTCTGGCTGCCCTTTTTCTCCCTGGAAATGAAAAAGGAGATTCTTTAATTCCTTTTTTTTGACCTGGATATCATTTTAAAGGAGAGATTACCTCAAAGCTATTTCTCCTCCCCATTCCCACCATTCCCACATTTTTTAATCTCATCTGTGATGGCACAACACTATAGAAATAGTAGTTAAATTCCCTGTAACTCATTTCCACTTGTACGTGCCATGTTATTTTCGTTCCTGGTGATGTGACCCTGATACACCCTTTCCATGCTCTATGTTCCCTTCTGTAATCTATTGCTTTACATAAAAAAAAAAAAGCCAACTGGTTTGTTCAGTGTGTTTCTAGATAACTGTTGCTTATCTGAACATGAAGCAGAAAAGGGCAAAATAAAGCAATTTTCAACCTTGAGTGCCTACAAAATGCTGGATGTTTAAAAATTGGGAGATTAAAAATAAATATTAAGGACTCTTGATTTTTCCTCTGAGCTTTTGAGCATTTGCATTATCCTACTTTTTCTTTTGGGGAAATATGAGATGCTTTTTTTTTTTCCAAGTGAGTGTCAAGATTGCCTTGAAATAATGCAAGTCTAAGAGACGGCATTTAGAAAAGGCATCAGATGTTGCTGAGAGCGCTACACGGGGGTGCAGCTTTGCTCATTCTCACAACAGCTCTCTGGGACCCAAGCCCCTTTTCTCATAGCTCTGTTGCATTTAGTATCTTCCGAGGTGCTGACCACCATCATAGCGGCCAGGAGCTACATCCATGTTCATGGCAACTGTGTATCCTGAGTGTCTTAATTATCAGTATGCAAGGATATATGTAATTGGTATGGCAAATTCTCATTAACGATATGACCCTTTTAATGCATTGACATTACCATAGTCTTTCCACTATCTGAATTTTCCTGCAGCTGCTGTTTTCTGCCACGCTGAGTTGATGTGATCCTTCACAGGAGACCTTTTCTGAAAAAAGAAAGAGGGAGGAAGGCTGACAGAAGTAGCTTTTATTTTCCTTCTTTTCTTGGCTCTAAATGGCAGGGGAAGATGTGTGGAGAGAAAAAAAAATATCGTTAAGTTAAATGAAAATGAATATGCTTGCATAAGGACTTGGTCACCAATATCTAAACCCCAGCACTTCAATACTTCAGACTTATAGATTTGGGTAAACACAATTACCTCAACAAGGCTTACGAATTATTAGTATTTTGCAGGGACATTGTAACACCTCATTAGAGATAAAAGGTTATTTTCAGAGCTCAGTTAAGTTTTAAATTGCATCCTTGGAGTCCAAGAATGACCTTTTAGTGAGCTTGGGACAGGCAGCAGCATCTGAAACGTGGATCAGCGCGAGATCGCTGAGCAATGATGCCTCTCATGGAGCCTCTCAGCAGATCATTAGAGGGGGCACATGAAGTTTCATGTTGTTCAACTTTGAAATGGTTTTCAATACGCTTATTATCTCGCTTATTCTTCAAGAATAAGGAAATTTAAAAAGGCTTCTGTTATAAAATTGTATTAAAATGTTCTTCAGAGACTGGATTTATGCACAAGGTCACTCCTGTTAAGCTAGATATTTGGTCTGAAGGAACCTGTGCAGCTAATTCTAAACGGTGCACAGAACTCTCTCCAAACTGTGTTTTAATTAAATAGCATTTACATTTCTAGCATCCACTTTATTACTTTTTCTCCTGCTAATCGCTGAACAGTGATATTTCCCCCCAGTAAGTCTTTCAGCAGATACACTTTTTAATTGGCAACCTCCCTTTGCACAACTATTAACAAAATTTAAAATCTTTAGATATATTGTTTTTGTGTAACTAACACTTCACAGCTCCCATACTTACCTAAATGCTTAAACCCTTACTCTACACCCTTCTACATTACTGCTGCAATTCTCATGTGTGAGAAAACTGGAGTTGCCTCAGACGCAGGTTACGACAGCAGCCCATGCTGCGGCGTAGGCTGGAGTGCGTACAGCTGACTGGTCCCACTTTAACTGCTGAATAATTAAGATTATAGGTCCTAGCCATATGAGGGAGCCATAGAGCATTCTTGATTTTTGACTTCTTACTGGTACTCAAGATGTTTAACATCTCATAGCATCAAGCTCCTTCTAGGGAAAGCTGGGGTAGCAGCATCTGTCCATGCTGTTCTGATAAGCTGTATTTTCACACGCCTAAATAATATCAGCGTTTTGTGGCAGACTGTATTCCACCTAATTGTTATCATTATAGTTGTTGGCTTGCTCGCCACAGTAGTTCTGTTGTAGAATTATTTTACAGGATGGCAGGGAAATTTATGAGATGGCAAGGAAAGAGAATTACCTTCTTCCAGTATTTTGTTATACAAATATGATTCACTAGGATTTGAACTTAAAGGGATTTTCGGTAATTCTTTTCCTAATTCTGCCTTTATGAATGGCTAAGTTTTCTGCTGTTAGAAGTTGCCAGATCTTTGGGGAAGACAATGAAATACTATCAATTCTGATAGAAGAAACTATCCATAACAATTCAGGAGTAGAATGAAGAATAAGAATAGGGAAAATTACGCTCTATAGAGTAACACCAGAGCAAGAATACTACAGTTCTTCAAGCTTTTGAAGTTTTTTATACTGAATTTTAAGAAGAAGGGCATGGCTGGGAAGAGGGACCTCCTTACCCATGTATTATTAGGATGTTTTGAACTGAAAGCATTGCATTGTAAAACCTTGCCTTTATTTTGTGACTTGTGGTTTGAAGTTGGAAGTAATTGATGTGGATACCGAGTTGTGAAAACAAAAAGTCCTCACGGCCTCATTTTTGGAGCTGACACTATACACTGGCTGAGGCTTTGTCTCTAGAGCTTTAGGGCAGTACCTTGACATTTTCAAAGAGGTATCAGTTCTGTGAATACATTTTCCCTAACATGAACTCTGTATCTATAAGCAACTCTGTGTGCAGGCCATTTAGCTAGCTGTTGAACTGTCTTGTTTGTACCAAATAATTGTGCTTATAATTAGCAGGCATAAATTTAGTTTCCCTTTGAAAAATGTGGTCTTCAATATCAAAGCAATGCAACAAATGGATCCTTTTTTGATGTTGCCGAAATGAGCCTGGATCTGCTGTTTAACTTGCATATATAATGACGTATTTCAGTACATTTCTTCCACAGGATCTGAAGATTCTAAAGCATGTTATGTGTTGCACTTGAATACCTTGCATCGAGCAGATATGATATATGCTGATTTGCTGCAATGCTACATGAAATTAAGGACAGGAAGCAAGGGTACCTTTCCAAACTGAAATCATATGAAGTGATTCCCAATGGGCATCGGAGGGAGGAAATACTGAAATTAGAGGCAAAGGAGAAAGCTGGACAGTCCTGTTTTAGAAAGATTGCCAAAGGATCTTAACTACCACAAGAGTACAGTATCTTGATTTTTCTGTCTCCTCTGAAAAACAAAACCCCTAGCACCAGTGTCTGCATGAGAGGGATTTTTGGTTTTTTGTTTAGTGATCACTGGTCTAAAACCAGGATTTAGAAATGTTGACTGTTTCTGAAAGCCTTCATATGGGTCTGTTGAATATAAGCTGCTTTGCATCATTTATACTTGCACCCACCAGATTTCAGCACCTGGTTTCTCATGGGCTGCTGGAGTTAGAGATTAACCCTGTGTGTTTTTCTGAGGGCTGGTACTCCCTGTATTTTTGTAAGGAACAGAGCCTTAATTTTCTAGTCTTGGCAAATACTAAATCCTAAAAGTTTCATAGCAGAATGATTAGAAAGGCCTAATATAATTAGAATTACATTTTTAAGGCTTAATATTTTTTAGGATGCCAGAGCTAGAATATAATTGGTTGGTTGGTTGTTTTTTTTTTTTAAAGTGCTGATTCAATTTAACTTTACTTTTTAATAGAGCTGAGGTTTCTTCATATATGAGGCCTTTAAAGTGGCCTTATTTTTAAGCTGAAGATGTTAATTTTGATTTTGAGCTGGACCAAATACAGCGAGTCCCAGAATCAGGACCAATCAAGATTACAGTTCCATTTTCCTGGTAACCTTGGTTTATGTCCTGCTTGGGGGAAGGATGCCACATACTTATTTGTGACCATCTCTATTTTTGTAGTATCTTGGGATGTACTGCAGGTATGCCATCCCACCCCTGGCCACCTTCTATGATTTGACAAGGTCAAAGCATTTGATGGCTTATATTGTTGGAAAAAACAGTGTGAGACAGTTTAGGAATTGCGGGGAGTCATTTGTTCAAATATAGAACATTTAAGGAAAAAAAAATTGGGGGAGCATAAACAGATTTTCAAGGTCACTTATACATATGTGAAGACATATTCAAAAGAGAAGACTGTTCATCATCCAATATCATGGGCCAAATTTTCAGCTGGTGCCTTTGCAGAATGCTTTGCATAACTTACCAGGGGAAAAGATCTATAACACAACTTCAAAGTACACTTGTCTCCCTCTGGTTGGTGTTGAGAAGGTCTGATACCTGCTCTTAAGATTTGTCCATCAGATTCAAAGGAATTCTGGAAAAACGGTAATATATAAACAACAACATTAAGATAGAAAACTGTGGGGGTCATATTTTCCCTAACGTTGGTGCTCTTTCTTAGGTAAATGGTGGCATCATTTGCCTTACTGATCATAGCTAGTGCCTTTTCACTGCGACAGTTGCCATTTTCTGCCTGTGCCTGACTGAATCCCAGTGCTTGACAGCACCTCTACCTGCATGGCCTTATCCCCTGCTTTCTAATTTCAGCCCCTGCGTACAAAGTAATTTCATCCAAGTGATCTTCTGTCACCTTCAGTTGACTTGATTTTCCACTCCTAAATGCCTTTGCCGCTTCAGATTGACACTGACTTTAAGTCAGCTACCTTCAAAGTCAACGTAAATTTGCTGTTCAGTGTTAGCCATGCTACCCTGCATCTCACACTTGTGACTGGACTGCTTATAGCCAGAGACTCTGTATGAATGATTTGTCCTTTATACATGGCCATGGTGAGCCATTTCCTTACTCCTCTCCAAATTAATGCTAATTGCATTACACTGCCATTCTCACAAGAAAAATTAGTTGTATGATGCTGATGTACTCTAGTTGGCTAAAAAGCCTTATTTGGGAAGCAGAACTCCTGTGTTTTTTCCTCCTGAGCTCTACACTTATGTTTCATGTCTTCTCGGAGCATATTTTTAATGTGTGTTGTTTTCCCAGCAACCAGGGCTGGAAACTACTTTTCATTTCTTTTCTTTTTTCTTCTACGATATTAAAATTTCAATGTACTCCTATGATTCCAGGAGCTGAGGCTTTGAGCAATGTGTCCGACCTGCCATACAACATTCCCTAATTTCAGTGGATGCTTTAGGAATGCTGGTAGACTGATGAATACTGAGTGCACAAATAACCTCGTGGCCTCCTTAGTACCATTTCCCCTTCATACCTTTGGCTTTGGAAAAGATGCCTTTATGGTTTATTTATTTTATTTATTGATCTCTTTCCCTCTTTTCTACAAAGGCTATGCTAAAGTGTGTATCTTTCAAAAGAATTTAATGCATCCAGCACACTCAGGTAAAAGAGTACTTGCTTTCACTAGAAAAGAAGAATTTCTGCATTAAAAGTTTACCCATTTGTCTAGTGGCTGTAATAAGGTGCAGGAACTGCCACCACCTGGAGACCCAAGACAGGAGAAAGGAAAGGGAACTGAGTAGCTGAGCCCTACAGTAAGGAGCACTAATGCAAAGGCTGAGTTTGCCGAGAAGAGCCCTATGAATAAAGAAAAGCAATTTTCTATTGAGAAACCTAAAGAAAGGATAAAAGGCTATTGCAAAACCACAGTGTTTGGGAAGGGTTGAGGGAGTGACAGAATGGATTGAGCTTCTCTGTGGCCCTCAGGAGAGACTCTTCCATTTGTTTGGTTTGGGGTTGGGTGACAGCCCTAGTGCTGCCTCACTTCACAGAATTGCTGCGTAATCTAGAAAGAAAAAGGTTTTCTCCAGCTTCACCAGACAGAGGCTAAATAATGCTGCTCCTCAGCACAGAGGAGCACCAGGTGGGCCACCCTGGCCAGACAGGCATGAAGTGCTTGGTCCAGGTGGGACATCTGGAGATCTGGCCACTTCTGTAGGAGCCAAGGTAGCAATGTGGAGCACTGTGACAAAATCCGGACCCTACCACAGGGAAGCTCTAATTTTGAAAGCAAGACAAAAATCTTTTGTTGCTGTTCTCAAGGCACGGCTGTCCCTGAAGGGTTAAGAAACAAAGCTGAGGAAGATAATTCTTGGACCCCCATTGACCATTTGGTGTTGCTTGCCCACCAGACAATACCTGCAGGTTGTTCTCACTTTGAGGCTGTAAAGGTACTGTCCCCAGTTTCTGGCCTGTCCCGGGAAATGCGTTGCCATGCGTCGCTCCCTGCAGTCCCTCTGCCAGGGGCTCTGCAGGGACACGTGTTTTAGTGCTCTTCAGGTACTTGGCCTCAGCCTCCTGTGCTGGGGCTGATGTTGTTGAATGGGTTATGGGGAACAGAAGAGCTTATGAAGTGGTGCTTAGCTGCGTAATAATTTCCTGAGTGTCAGTGCTCAAACCTCCAGCAGATTAATTTTGTGATAAACAACATACTACTTGTTTGTGAATAAAGTCCCCGATCTAATGGCTGTCACTAGACCTGCATTGAACTTGTACATTGGTGTACATTTTCTGTCTGAGGATGGAGAACAATAGCACAAAATAGGTCTGGAAAATACGTTACGTGATAAAACTAGTCTGAGAAAGCTGTGGATGAACAGAACCATCATTGACTCAGACATAATGGAGGTTATTTTCCTTATGAGATAATATAATTATAGGAATTTTAAATGGAGAGAAACTATTGAAGTAATTTTGTTCCTTCCATGACAACACAGTGCTCCTACATCACTCTTTCCTGGTTCTCTTCACATCTACTAGCGCTCAGCCATCTGATATTACTTTGCGAAAATTAATTCTCAACTTTATCTAATCCTTCTGAATAACTATGAGATAAACAACATTTAGCTCTCCAATAGTTTTGGAAAGTTAACTAAATTAATCAGGTGAAACCACCTAAGGGGTTTTGGGGTTTTTTTTGGGGGGTGGGAAGGGGTGGTCAGTAAAGGTCTTTGGATCATATGTAATCTCTTGTATTTAAGTTCTGTCATTGCAGTGGTGTTTGAAAGTAGACAAACTCTGCGAGCGCATTTTAAGGAATGGATCCCAGGGTAAGATAGAGAGCACCCTTTCTAACTTCTGAGGCTGTAAACCTCCTTGAAAGGATCTCATATTTCTCTTTCTCGTGCTGTGGAAAACCCTGAACTGCTGTTTTCACAGGTGAGATTTGAAGTGTCAGTGCACTCTTTGTGCCACCTTTTTTCTGTGATCTTGATGTGACCGATTCTGAGCAACCAGAATCGCTTTGCCATTTTTTCTGAGGCCTGGAAGACTTAAAAGAAACTTCTTGAGATCAGTCCCTCAAGGTAACAAAGCTTTCTTTTAGTCTGTGGAAGAAGAGGGCGCTCAAAACCTGGCAAGAATAAGACATCCAGACATTACTGCATATATTGGTGTCATTGAACTGGGGAAATTCAATCTGGTTATGATCATTGCAAGACCAGAAGACAAGCAGATCATGCTAAATAACAATAACTGAGCTCTAATATGCATTGTCAGCTTTGAAATCTTTGGCCTGAAAGGCTTGTCGTGAGTTTTCCCAACCATCTCCAGTTAAAAACACTTGTGTTGTTTCATCTATTTGCATTCATGGCAATTACTCATTATTTGTGAGAGAATCCCCTCTAGATTTCAGAATTTGTTCACTGAATATTTATATAAACTTATCTGGACAAGAGCAATGTCTTACTGGCCTTTATTCTTCCTGAGCTTGAAAGTGGCTCTTGCTGCCTGTTCCAGAAAGAACATCCTGAAGTGCAGCCATGGGCCCAGTGAACCCTGAATGGTAGCAAGACAATTAGGTAAAAGTGGTGGAAAAATATTGTGCTCAGAGTATTAGTTCTGCCACAAACTTACCCCAGTGATCATTTGGGTAGGACACTTAAGGTGGGATTTGATGGCCTAGACCTAGGGTCCTGGCACCACTCGTGATGTCTTTATTATAATCTGAGACATTTGGACCCTGATGGCAAATGTGACAAAGATGATGGGATTTAAGAGAGACATCTCGATGATTTTACAGGTCTTTTCCAACCGTACTGATTCTGTGATTCTGTGATCTCTTTCTGGAAGGATGGCAATTGGAGACTAGGTGGGGCATCCCATGGTACCTAAAATGATGCAGGATGTTTCAGTAACTGAATGCCACCCTTTATGGGCAAAAAGGGGGAATTAGCAATGCTCAGAGTACTGGCACCTTGGTGTAGCTCTTGGCCACTTAGCTCCCATAGGCCATTCAAACCCCTCGGTGGGCACCTGACAGTGCAGGAGGACATGTGAGTTGTCTCGAAATTTACCAAATCCATTGCACTTAGCTGGTGAAACAGTGCTGAGCACAGGGATATCTTTTAAATCCTATTGCCTTCCCAGACTTAAATTCATGGGGTGCTGGTCAGTCAAGCCTCACAAAAATTTGCAGCCTGAAGCCCTGTCCTGGCAGCACCTGCCTGGGACCTTGGTGTTAAAGTGAGATAGTCCTCTCCTTATCTCCTTTGTCCCAGAGGGATGCTCCAGGCCCCATCTCCAGAGACATGAATGCAGAATATGGTTCTGATGTCCACCCTGCCCTGCAAGTGAATCCCTAAATGCTGCAACAGCACTGGCAGAAACAACAGCTCTCGAATTCTCCGCCTGGGTGTGCTTGAACATTTGCGTGATTAGACCAGCTGAAATATGACATGTGTCTTTTAAACTGAAAATGGGTTTTCACAGCCTGCTGGCCTTCAGAAAGGGTGTGTGGGCTGAATGGATCACTATCAAGCAGGGGATGCAAATGTTTGCAATTTTTTTTTTTCCTTGGGAGAAGATGGTGTAACAGTGATTAAAGTAAAATTCAACTTTTTCCTCTGCTCAAGTTTCATTACACCAGCCTGTAGGCTTCTTTTCAGCACCTTCGGCTGTAGCCTGTAATCTAGCTTTTTGCTTTCTGCCACAGCAGTGCAGCCTTTCAGGTTCCTCTCTCCCAGTATCTTTTGCAGGAGAGAATGGATCCTTTTTTGATAAGGCAAGAGGAACCTTTCTATAATTTAGACTATTTGTGTCCTACCAACAAGGTGTCAGTTTTCTTCCATAACTTCTTCCACACTAAAATCAAAGATGTATCTTCTTTAAACATATGAACCTACACCTTCCCTTCCTTCTGCTCTGCTTCTCTGGCTTAAGCAATCTCCTTCTGAATGTCTAATATTAAAGGGTATGCTTATTTTATCTCAGTTGCAAATGTTTTCCACTAAGTTCTTGGAACCTTTCTCCTCTAGGTTTGTGCTTTCCAACCCTGGCACAACGTTTTGAGTTCCTCTGGGAGAAAATAAGACAACAAGGCGGATGTGAGTAGCACCAGGCACCCGCGATGATGTCTGCTGCTATTTGATAGCAACAATAGTTTGATAGTAACAATAATCTCTGGGGTTTTTCAATAAATACCAGAGATTTGGCACATGCAGTCGGGCAGATTGTGCAAGCGAATACCTAAGTTTCTAGCCCAAGCTCTGCCAAGCAGGAATTTTTTCAGCTTCTAAGCCAGCATATTTTGTAAAAGAGGAGATATCTGCTTGCTCGCTTTTCTGGGATAGGCATGCAAGAGTAACATCTCGGAAATATACAGCTGAGTAGAGGTCAGGTAATATCCTAGTTTGGTGATCTGAGGATGGCTTATTTTCTATTCGACCTTCTTGTGCACAGCATGGCACTGATTTGTTTGGCACAGCAGGCAGTTGTGTTTCACTGAAGGTTGGGCATCCGCAAAGGAGAAGGGGCAAGAAAGTGCTAGGGTTGTCATGAGCCACTTCCTAAAGATTAACAATTTGGGTTGAATTTCAGCTGTTACTGGGGCTCCCCACAGACACTTGTGCTCCAGTTCTGTCACTGAGAGACTCAAACACCATGAGAAATGCTAACTTTAATTACAAAAATAGATGGACTGTCCTCTCCTGCTGCCACCCGCCCAAGACTTAATTTGAAAAATGTTTACTTCAGAGAGGCAGTGAAAGTGTTTGTAGTTCATAAAAACTGATTCTTTGACTTAAGGTAAAAGGTGTATGGGGTAAATTCTGCAAAAAGATGGTCTGACCAGGTTGCTTTACCTAAGTTTTAATGCGTTTCTGTGCTTTCACGGAAATTATTAATGGTGTTATTGTGTTAATGGTGATGAAACTTCTGCCTATTTTTGTAGAAAACAACATGTATTACCCATTCTCATTACAATAACATGCCCTTCCCATTTTAAATTTAAAACATGTCCAAGTTAAGAAATGCAAATGCCAAAACAAGTTTTCCTCACTTCTGCATTCTTCAGTTAATCCTGTGACAGATTTGGGATCTGCCAGTGCCAAGCTGAATTCCCTTTTGGTGGGTGAGCCCCTCTGCCTTTCAGGATTATTCATACTATCTGATGACTGTTCTTTGGTATTTCAGCCTTTTCGTTGATTTAAAACATCTTTCTGCAGGAAGGATTTGACGCCGGTTGGGGTGTAAGAAGTGTTTTCACTGCGCAGCCCCATGTGGGGTGGATGTTCCCAATGTCGTGGCCGGGAAGGCAGTAGCTGCAGCAGGGCAGCACTGCACCGCTTCTTGTAAACTCGAAGGAAGGCAAGTGGGAAGCCCCGATTCCTCTAGCTCTGTCCCCAAAGCACCGCTTCTGCTTGATGTGTCACCAGTTAGAACAGGCAGCTCAGGCAGTCGCAGTGCCGTACTCCTTTGCATGGTGCGTTTTGGCCAGGAAGAGCCGTCTGCAGAAGACGAATGTTTTCTGCTAGGGGGCTGTTGATTTTGGGCTGACTTCCAGGTAGAGGGATGGGGATGGGGGTCTGGAAGCCTCACAGCTGCAAAGGATGGACAGAAAAGAGCTGGTTTTTATAATCAGGTGTTTTCCTGACCGAAGAGGTAGCAGATTGTCCTGCTGTCAGTAGAAGAAAGTTGTAAAGAGAGAGATCAGGGAGGGCTTTTTGTTCTGTGCACGCACTCAAGGGAGGCAGAAGACTAAGATTGCCTTGTGGGTAACTGAATCTATCATTTGTCTTATTAAAAAAAAAAAAAAAAAAACACCTGCAGCACTCCCCTGCTTGCAGGGGTAAAAGTGGTGTGGTTATTGAATTGTTTTTTTAAAGACTCTCTTTCTAAAAGGGATTGAGTGGCAATCCGTAGGGCTTCGGTGTGAATCCGCCTGCCCAAATGTGAGGGGGAGAGGGGGCGAAGAAGAGGGTTGCCAGAAAGTCCAGACAGAGCTCTGGTCTGGGAGTCTACGACAATGAGCTGCAGCCCCGCAGCCTGGGAAGGGTGATGGGCATGGAGACTATTTGGATCCATGCAGTTGGACATAAAGACAGTGACATGACATGTGTTAATGTCCCATCCTTACACAGTTAATGTCCTGTGGGAATCGGGGCTCTCTTTGCAGTGAACAAGTGGTTTTGGATAGGAGGGAGGGGCTATTAACAGCCATTTAAAAGTGGTGGTGGTGGAAATATCTTTTTTTTTTCCTCTCTCTCTGCCCTGCCTTTCCTATTTCTTCTGTTCATTAATTCCTTGTATTTCCTTCTCCTTACACAGTGAAACAAAACCAACTGTTTTCCTTTTGTTTCTAGCTGGTTTATCTGTCTGCTTCTCATGAATTAGCACAATACTGCAAAATCTGCACTGAAAATCAAGCAGAGATTGGGCTCTGTGAATGGGAAATTAGATCTATTTTGATTAAAAAAAAAAAAAGAGTGATAAATCAGATCTAAAAAAATGCTTATAGAAAACTCCCTGAGAGCATTGCTTTTTAGATAGTCATTTCAATTTACAAGAGTGCTCTTCATCCCAGGTACGGGCTAAGTGGAAAAACAGATGAAAAAATGTTGTAAGTATTTCTCAAATCAGAATTTCATTTCCTAATTTTTAATTGGTACTTAAATAATATTTTGCCAACTGCCTTAGCACCAGATTTTAAAATCACTTTTCAAGTAACACCTTTACCATGGAGTATTATTTAGCACAAACTGCCATTACAGAGTAACATGAATTTTATTCTTCCAACGTTTGCTTTTAATACCCACTGCTGCTAACACAGATGGCACCCATGTGACACAGTAATTTTGTATGCAGTTTAATAAACAGAAGATTTCTCATTTGTGGTTTCTTCTGCATATCCAGCTTAAGTTCAGACAAAAGACGACAAGGGCTGTATGGCGAACGTGAAGCTCTGCCAGCTTTCAGTCTTGACTGAAGGACGGTACCCATGGAGCTAACACAAACTCTAGTCCATCTCCACACTGGAATGCAAAAGTCTTGCAAGCTTGCATGGAGACATCTTCTCCAAGCTGTCAACGTGCTGGTGCCAGGCTTGCCTGGCTGCCGAGCTTCGTGGTTTGCTGCTCCTCATCAGTTTGTCCCCGAGGACTCTGTCTTCCAACGGAGAGGATAGGAAGAAAAGATGTTTGGGGGAAGTGAGCCCTGATGAGATGACGGTGACAGCTTAGGGGCAGCGCGCTTCCTCTCCACTTACCTTCACGGCAGCTGATGGCTAATTAGCAAAGCCTGTTGGTGGTTCATTTGCTGACTCTTCTTGTTTTCTTACTCAGCCTCATAATTTTCTTCTACTATATGCCATTCTTCATCTTTTGTGCTCATACCCCCATCCTAAAATGAGCTAGAAGAGCTGAACTCGTCTCCTTGTCTCCCCTTGCAAAGCTTCTCTGCAGGAGTAGGAGCAGTGCACGACTAGCAATAACTCGCTGTGTATCCCTGCGTGTATAGATTTTTCTGTAGGAGGGAAGATCACAACCTAAAAAAGCTTGCTTCCTAAGCTAGCCAGAAGAGGATGCTTATAAAATATTAAACCTCTCTGATACTTATTCAGCACAGAGGAGGTCAGTTTCTCGTTTGCTTTATGAAGCTCTTGTTTCATTTTAAAAGATGATTATTAGGATGGTGGGTGGTTAGTTCCAGCTCAACATATTTCTTAGCAAATATGGGTGACCCATAAATTTTCAGATGAGATGAAGTCTGGTGGTAGTCCTGAAGAACTGGGTGATGTTTTAATGAAGTGGGAGAGATGGGATGAATAACACTTAGGAATCGATAACAAGATTTTTTTGCTCTAAAGCAGGATACAACACGTCAACGGGAGGCGAGAGGTAGATCTGAATTTATCGGTTAACCAGAGGTTGATGTAGCTGATTCTACTAAAAAAAGATCCAGGGAACAGGGAAATATTAATATTCTCCTTCAGGGCTGTACTGGTTTTGGCTGGGATAGAGTTAATTTTCGTCGTAGTAGCTTGCATGGTGCTGTGCTTTGGATTTGTGATGAAAACAGTGTTGATAACACAAGGATGTTTTAGCTATGGCCAAGCAGGGCTTGCACAGCATCAAGGCCTCTTCTGCTTCTCACCCCACCCCACCAGCGAGTGGGCTGGGGGTGCACGAGAAATGGGGAGGGAACAGAGCTGGGACAGCTGACCCCAACTGCCCGGAGGGACATCCCGTACCACAAGACCTCACGCTCAGCAATAAAAACTAGCAGGGGTGTTGCCAGGGCTGCTGTTGCTCAGGGACTGGCTGGGCATCGGTCGGCTGGTAATCAGCAATTGGGGGATGTTTGTATCACTTGGCTTTCTTGGTTTTGTTCCTCCTTGTTTATTTATTTATCAATTTAAACTTATTAAACTGTCTTCATCTCAGCCCCTGACTTTTCTCACTTTTACCCTTCCAATTCTCTCCCCCATCCTGCTGTGGGGGGAGCGAGCGAGCGACTGTGTGGTGCTGAGCTGCCTACTGGGGTTAACCCACAACAGCAGCCTTGAAGCCTCATTTGGCATCATGTGTTTAGTCCCGGGTGCTCACGTTCCAGAAAGGTGCACTTGAACTGGGACAAGTGCAAAGAAAAAACACTACGGTGAACAGGAAACTAGGTTTCTGTCTTAGGCTATCAAAAGCCATTGTTTATTTGGCTTGGCCAAAGACATACTGCAAAAGGCGCAACCTTTTGCAAAAGGTGCAACCTGCTACTGAGACATCCAAATACACCGTGAGCATCAAAAGTGGTGAAGAGCTTTTTAGGTAGTCACAGACAAGCAGGAAACGAACAGTAGATTTTCACATAAGGCAATTCAACGTCTTTACTGAGTACATTTTAGGCCAGAGTTCATAAACAATGAGATGGTTTAATCATTTACTTAAGACTGCAGCCTGATCTCCAGCAGATTGAGCAGTCTTTCTAGGAAATGGGACACGAGTGGTCTGACAGAGAAATCCTCTTCAGTCCTGGGATGGTGATGCTGCCCTCAGAGGCTCTGACTTGTGCTGCTTCTGTTCAAATTTGTCTAGTGTGCACAAAGCGTAGGTCAGACACACCAGATGGGTTCAGCACTTTTTACAAGTCAAGTGTTTCTCCAGCATGTTATATGAATTTCATCAGGTTTTTTAACATTTGCAGCTGACTGTTAACGCTTTTGACTATTAGTGGGTTATTAGTTAAATTTCTGCTATTTGCAGTGGTCAGTCAACAAGTCGATAGTGTTTGCTTCCTGTTGTACCCGTACCACTTTGTTTTGATGTGCTTTGGTTTAGGGAATGGCTGTAGCCTACTTGGGTTTCTGCTGCTTGTTCCAGCTTTCTTTACTGTCCACATCGATGGTGAGAGGTGAAAGAGGCTGGCCACCACCATTCCGTGATTTTAAGATTACTACATGCTGCATGTGGAGGAGCTTTGAATTAAAAGAGTGGCTTATAACAATTGAAGGAGTAGTATCAGCACAAAATGAACTGCATAGATTCATAGATGGCCAATTTGTGGAGTAGAAGGTTTCCAGCCATCTGAGAGATGAAGTTCTGGGCGGAAAAAAACCCACCCTGCAAATCTCTGAGAACAAGGAGCTGAAATCTAAGCTAGATCTTCATAAATTTATGGAAGGGATTTTATTGCACAACAGAGGAACTCATGCAAATAGAAAATGCACCTTGTGATTCATGTATATGTATTTCTAAGGGGCTTTAGAAGGAGACTGGTTTGCTGTTTGCATCATATTGATATTGTTCTAATCCCATGCTTTAGGGTTTCAACTGGCTGCTTGCTGAGACTAAAAAGGAATTTATTTCTCCTTGGGCTACAACTAAATCCAGGAGATAGTGGTGCTTGTACGTCTTGTTCAGTGAGTCGGAGTGAAATACATCGCCACATTTGGAGACCAAAAAGGTAGTTTGCTCAGGTGAGACTGGCAAGAACTATACAAATTCCTTTCTGGCTTTCTGTTTGAAAATGGAGTGTGTTTAGTCTAGGTTGTTCTGGGAGTGAAATATTACACGTTCCTACTATTACAGAAACTTAGGACATTGGTAATGTTCTTGAGATCCCCTAATCTCCTTCACATCCGTTCTTTACTGATGGGTGTTTTTAATCCTTTGTTACAAGATGTAAATTTATTGCCAGGCATTGGTGGTTATTTTGTGGCTTTTGGAGTAGATGTTTACCACAAATGGCCCCAAACGGTTCTTCCCAGCCTCACATTTGGATGTCCTCATGCTGTGTTTTCCTCTGTTCTCTGTACTCCCATAGCTGAGGTTACAGCGCTCTTTACCATTCTTCCCACAGAAACCTCCCTCTGTATTTCCCTTCACAAAAACATCACGTTGTGTGTGCAGGAGAACAGAGAGTCTTTGGATAGGAGGATTTTCGCGGCAGCAGAGGCATACTGTTAGCATTACTGTACTGTCCTGTTGTGTGAGCTGTTGACTGTGGAGCCATCATTGTGTTTTGTTTCGTATTGCACTTCAATTCACTTCCTCCTCACTTGAGGAAAGAAAATGATGTCCTTCAAACAAGCTGATTAAAACTTCAAAATGTGGATGAGTTTCATTAACCTATTTTTTCAGTTTCCAAGTTCTGATCTTCTACACCTGAGCCACACAACCCGCCACATTCTTTGCAGTACATCAGCTGGGCTCCTAGCGAGCTCATCAGCTGATTTTGGGTACAAGCTACTCCTTACAACTGAAACAAACTCCTGCTGGGAAAGGGCTGAGCCCCAAACTTGGGATGCCAGTGCAGCTGTGACTGCAGTGAAGCAGATGTCTCTTCTCTGTCATGAGTGTGTCAAACCCCTGGTCCACAGACCCTTTAAAAATTCAGATTGAGACCTGTGGGTTAAGGCTTAGGCTCTCCTTATTTCATCTCCCAGATTTAAAAGCAACGAAATATATTCCTGACATTTCCATCAGCTAGCACAGTGACTGCTTTTTTTTTTTGGTAGCGGTTGTGGAATGCATCAAGCTGTGAACGGCTTTCTAATAAAGATCCTTCTAAATAATGGCCAAAAGAGGATGCTTTAACCCATGATCTGGAATAGTTAGCACTGCAGACCAAGGCTTAGGCTGATGCAAGGAGCAAAAAGGTAACTGTGAAGGTCCAGATCCCCTCTGCTCTCAAAACGATGACAGCCTTTTTTATACTTGGCAAATTTTCTGATTTCCAAAAGGAAAACTGTATTGATCAACACAGAGGCTTTCTGAAAGGCTTTGAGGCAGACACAGATACAGAGCAAGGGTCTGAGAAAGGATAAAGATGCCAATGCATAAGGCTTGTCAAACTGTTGTCGATACCCAGAGCAGAAGTAATTAACTCTTCATGAATAGTTAAATCTGGGGAGTTAAGAGGTGACTGTGTTCCACAGACAGCTTAGCAAAACAAGTGCATCCTGTGGGCTTTGCCGTGAAGTTAGCTGAATTTGGAAAGCTGGTCCCATAGTTCTAGTCAAGCTGTGCAAATACTCTGAGCACATTTAATATATGTAAATTAAATTAATGTTAAATCACCGTGTCTCTGTGGTAGTGAATAATACAGAAAAAGCAAGTGGGTTGCTCAGCAAATGGAGGTGACTCAGCTGTCATAATGTGTGCATGAATATTTCCCAAAACTCTTCTCTAAATGGAGAGATTACCAAAGTACAATTTTACTTAAAAGAGTAAATATTTAATAAATTCAAAAGTTGTGACATTATTATGTTTCTTTCTGCTTAGTCCTGCAGTGCTCTAGCTTTAGCTTTAATATTCAGGCTTGATAATTTAATTTTCTAAAAATAGCCTGCCAGACTATGCCTTACATTTCATTATTTTATGAATACTCCTTTGGACATTCCAGGCCATAAAAATCAGCCCCCAAACTCGCACTGTAAAGCAAATATTGTTCCTTCCTTGGGTGGATGAATTATTAATCGATGTTGGCCTTTTTTTGGTGGAGGAAGTTCTGATGAGTTCAGTTTTGCAACAAGGATTTTAATCTTCTATCTCGGAGCTCTTAGTGCAGGCAAGTAGATATAAAACTGATGCATTATAAATGTTATAATGCTGCCAAACTCTGAGCTAAGGGAAAAGGTGGCAGTTCAGAAGGACACACTTCTTGAGTCTCTCAGAGTTTGGTGCACAGGTCAAAGGTGCTGCTGGACAGGCTGCAGCTCTGCTTGGTTGTTGTCAACAACAGAAAGCAGCTTAGTTGTTTGTCAGGGCTGGCTGTGAGTGTTCCCTGTTGCTGGGGTTTTTTTTTATTCTTTTTTCGTAAAACCAGTGGGTACTCTAATACTGACACTCATGGACTTTTAATGGGTGTGGGTAAAGAGACAAGAGCATGAATACAAATTATTCTCTTTTGCTGCTTCTTAGAGAAAGCACATTAAACTTGTGTTGAATAGAATGAAAAATAAAGCTGTCTCTGGGATAATTTTTTAAAATAATGTGTAGTGTTGTTTTACACATTTAGTTGGGAGGGAATTACTGAAGTGTGCAAATGCTATTGTAACTGAAGGGCCGCAGTAATCAAGCACTGAAGGACTTTTTCTCCTAGAGATTTATTTTTGGTGGTACTTCTCTGTTTTAAAGAAAAACTGATTGACAACAAAAAGCCTAGGTAAGAACAAAAACCTTTTGAATAAATCAGGATGTTTAGTTTAAAATTTTTCATTAGTAGAAGGACATGTTATGTGAAATATTGACCTTAATTATTAAAGGAAGAACGAGGAGTTTCTACCCCTAAATATCCTGTTTTGTAACCCTGAGCCAGATCATCAGGCATAATCCTTCAGTCGGTAGGAAGAGGTTTGGGTCTGTGCTTTCCTTATTTCCTTCTGCTTTGGGACGGAGTGAGGACCCTACTCCACCTTACTGGGATATTGTGCTATTTCCCCAGCGACGTCTAGTCGCAAAGCCCCGCTGGCAACGCGAAGGTGGAAAAGGGTACCTTGTGGGCTTGAAACGGTCTTTGGGAAAACTTCCCAGAGTGTGGTGATTCCTTGTCTGAGCAGCGTGAGGATGACTGCTGCCCTTGTTCAGCTGTGCCGTGGTGTTAGCCTGCGGGGAAGAGACTCACTGGAAAGCAGTGTGGTTGGGTTGGATCTGGAGACTTGGTGTTGGAAGGTGCTGTCATACGAGCAGCCCCAGCCCTCACCCTGGCACTGGCTGTTCTCTCCTGGAGATGATGTGTGAGAAAGCATTTGCTTAGGAATAATTTATTTGGCATCTCACATTAACTTTCTGTACCTTTCTGGGTCTGCTAATGCACAATACGGCTGTCTAGGGAAGGTGTGGTGTTTTTGGAGAGACAAGGAGTCACATGAACTTGTGTGTGCCTCAGGACAAGACATAGCCAGGGGCTACATGGTCTCTTTGAACCTGCCTCATGGCGACGGGGAGCCCCTGGACCTGAACTTCCTTTCAGCACAGCCTGCAGCTTCAGGAGGCAGGAGTTGTTAAGTGATCTTTTTGTGAAGCCATTCAGATAGAAGTTGTACTCCGTGTGGTCCAGGGTCTTCTGCTGTCCTATCCCTACCAGGCATGGCCCTAGCAGGCCTCCGTGATCGCATCCTTCAGCAGGTCTGGGGACATCTCTCTCTCCCAAAGCTGGAGTCTTCCTCTTCTTACCAAGACTCCTTGTATTTTGGCATGCAGACATGGGAAAAACTTTTGGGGTTTCTATTTTTTCTTCTTTTTTTTTTTTCTTTATACAATTTCCCTTCCTCTGCCTCCATAGTCCTTCCTTCTCCACCATAAACCCAGCCCCATCTCACAAATGTCCTCTCCTTGCCTGAGTTTGAACCCTATTTTCCTACCATCAATCCTATCAAGTATCAGATTATTTTTCCTAAACATTACCCCACAGCTGTAACAGTAGTTGGACTGTCTACCTCAGGAAACAAACCCCAAACTCAAGCAGAACAACTGCCCTAGGTACAGACGTACTGGGAAGAGTGGTGAGGAGGGTAAGGTGGGACAAAGAAGGATGAAGCTGAACAGGAGTTACTGACCCAGTCTGCATGCCTGAAGGACATGACAAAATTGAAGGCAAGCTGAGTGGCATGGAGATATGGGAACACATGATGAGGTTTGTCTTTGCCCAGAAAGGCTGTCCTCTTCTCCCCATGGCAGAGCTTGTGTGCCTCTGTGTCTTGGGAAGCAAATTAAGTCCAGATGGTCAAGTGGTGGGGTGACAATGTGGTTCTTGGTCACACAGCTAGCGAAACAGCCTGGGGAGGCAGCCCCACATCGCTGCTTGAATCAGATACCCTTGAAATACTTTGCAGCCAAGTCAGCTGAAAACGTAAGGCTGAGAGCAGCTCCGGTTTACATCCAAAGCCAAAAAAAAAAAATCCTGACTTCTGCAGCTGCCATCCAGCTTCCCTGCTTTCGGCTGTCATCACTTTCTGTATCGCACTGCCGTAAATCCACGCCTCTATTGTTCTTCCATGAAACACCATGTGTTAATGGATAATGCTTTCATTAATCCTTGCAGCATCGTGCCCATTCACAGAGCCAGGAGTCACTTATTGTTTGCCAATTATTTATTAGATGACTAATGTACATAAATGAAGCATTTATAAAAATGCATCCAGTCAAAATTTATGCTGAGATGATCGGTGTTACAATAGTTGGCAAGGAGTTTGTATGGAGGTGAGACCTCCCCTGAAGTCAAGAGCAACACCAAAGAATAATAGGGAAAGAAAGATGCCTCGGAGTGGTTAATTTAAATAGACAAGAGACAAGGGAAGGAGCTGTTTTCTCCCAGAAGGTGCAGCTTTGTGAAGTTCAGATTTCCGTGGGGATGTCAGCCGTTGTCAGCAGGAATGGAGGAATTAATTCCAATGATGCTGGCATGCTTCCTTTTAATGTGTTTACTAGCGTTCACCTTCTGTTCAGGAGCGATCGCACTGAAAAATCTTGGCATGCAAACATCAAATTACTTGGAAATTTCTGTTCTACAAGGACATTTTGTGTATTTCAAAGCTGACACTGAAAAAGATAATAGAATCCAAAACCTGCAGCCTTTTCTGTTGCGTGAATCAAGTTTTCTGTACATCAGGTTCTTGGTAAAACATAGAAGTATGAGCCCAGGTCTTGCGAAACTTGGTCCTTCCCATGGGAACACAAAGCCTTTTAACACTCAGCTTTGCGGTGTGCCCATTAGTTATTGCTGATGTCAGGCTGATGCATTTCTCAGTGCAAAATCTCCATGTGCAGGCATGCTACGAGACCATCCATTTCGGCAGGAAACCCTGTAAAGTTTTTCTGACTCTGATGCAAAAGGTGAGAGCCAAGAAATCTGGGCGCTGAGGAAGGCAGTGCTGGTGCTACTGCTGGCACTAACCTCTCCTAAAGTGGGGAGATGGGTCTGGACCCATTTCTAGTGTAGGGCAGGGGGAAGGGGGGAAAATAACAACTCATCCAGATCTGGGATATGTCGCAGAAACTCTGCTGCTTCCTGGTCTTTAACATGTTGGGGGTCCCGCTGAGCTTGTCGCAGCCTAGATTTCACCTCGATGCCATCGGGTTCCCCAGTGTCCTGTGCCAAAAGGGCTGCACTGTATCATCACCCTTAATAAATAAGATGGGAGGTGAATGGTGTTTGAGACTTTTAAAGCCAAAGTGATGTTTTCACCACAGAATTCCTCTTGAAATTTCTAGATGTTTGTTTTGATTTGCTTTTGTCTGAATTGCAAAATATCAGTCTTTTTTTTGCTCAGGTAGTGAAAAATTAGATTAGTTTTTTTCCCCGTCTCTTTTTTTCTGGGGCCCCAAAGTCCATTCCCCAGATGGACCTGCACGATGGGTGCTGCGAGACCAGCAGTAACAGCAAAAAGAGGGCCAAGGAGGATCTCCATCCTCTACTGGATGCGGCGGGGAACCTTGTCACGAAGGATGAGGAAAAGGCTGAGGTACTTAATGCCTTCTTTGCCTCAGTCTTTAACAGCCACACCGGGTATCCTCAGAGTATCCGTCCCCCTGAGCTGGATGACAGGGATGGAGGGCAAAATAGGCTCCCCATGATCCAGGAGGAAGCAGTTAACGACCTGCTATGCCACCTGGACACTCATAAGTCTATGGGGCCTGATGGCATCCACCCAAGGGTGCTGAGGGAACTGGCGGAAGAGCTTGCCAAGCCGCTCTCCATCATTTATCAACAGTCCTGGTCAACGGGGGAGGTCCCGGATGACTGGAGGCTTGCCAACGTGACGCCCATCTACAAGAAGGGTCGGAAGGAGGATCCGGGGAACTACAGGCCTGTCAGCCTGACCTCGGTGCCGGGGAAGGTTATGGAGAGGCTCATCTTGAGGGCGCTCACGGGACACGTGCAGGTTACCCAAGGGATCAGGCCAAGCCAGCACGGGTTCATGAAAGGCAGGTCCTGCTTGACCAACCTGATCTCCTTCTATGACCAGGTGACCCGCCTAGTGGATGAGGGAAAGGCTGTGGATGTTGTCTACCTGGACTTCAGCAAAGCCTTTGACACTGTTCCCCACAGTATTCTCCTAGAGAAGCTGGCGGCCTGTGGTTTAGACAGGTACACTCTTCGCTGGGTAAAAAACTGGCTGGATGGCCGAGCCCAGAGGGTTGTGGTGAATGGGGTGAAATCCAGCTGGCGGCCGGTCACAAGCGGAGTCCCCCAGGGCTCGGTTTTGGGACCGGTCTTGTTTAATATCTTCATTGATGATCTGGATGAGGGGATAGAGTGCTCCCTCAGCAAGTTTGCAGATGACACCAAGTTGGGAGGGAGTGTTGATCTGCTTGAGGGTAGGAAGGCTCTGCAGAGGGATCTGGACAGGCTGGATCGATGGGCTGAGGCCAACCGGATGAAGTTCAATAAGGCCAAGTGCCGGGTTCTACACTTCGGCCACAACAACCCCAGGCAACGCTACAGGCTTGGGGATAAGTGGCTGGAAAGTTCCCCTGCAGAAAAGGACCTGGGGGTGTTGATCGACACCCGGCTGAATATGAGCCAGCAGTGTGCCCAGGTGGCCAAGAAGGCCAACGGCATCCTGGCTTGCATCAGAAATGGTGTGGCCAGCAGGAGCAGGGAGGTGATCATGCCTCTGTACTCGGCTCTGGTGAGGCCGCACCTCGAATACTGTGTTCAGTTTTGGGCCCCTCACTACAAGAAGGACATCGAGGTGCTGGAGCGTGTCCAGAGAAGGGCGACGAAGCTGGTGAGGGGTCTGGAACACAAGTCTTATGAGGAGCGGCTGAGCGAGCTGGGGTTGTTTAGCCTGGAGAAGAGGAGGCTGAGGGGAGACCTTATCGCTCTCTACAACTACCTGAAAGGGGGTTGCAGAGAGGTGGGTGTTGGTCTCTTCTCCCAAGTGACTAGTGACAGGACTAGAGGAAATGGCCTCAAGTTGCGACAGGGGAGGTTCAGGCTAGACATTAGGAAAAAGTTCTTCACTGAGAGAGTGGTGAAACACTGGAACAGGCTGCCCAGGGAGGTGGTAGAGTCACCCTCCCTGGAGGTATTCAAGGAGCGTGTGGATGTGGCATTGTGGGATGTAGCTTGATGGACATGGTGCTGTGTGGTGTTGGGTGGGTTGTGGCTTGTTATTTTGTTATTGTTGTTGTGTGGCGTGGGTTTAGTGGTTGTGTTGTGGTTTTTTTTTGTTTTTTTTTTTGTGGATTTTTGATGTTGTGTGGTTTGTGGTTTTTTTTTTTTTTTTTTTTTTTCCCCCCCCCCCCAGGTTGGACTCGATGATCTTACAGGTCTTTTCCAACCGTACTGATTCTGTGATTCTGATTCTGTGATTCCTTTGCTCACCTGAGCATCAGTAGCAGACCTGGCGGCATTGTGAGGTCGCTAGTGTCGGCGGGCGAGAGGCTTGGGGTACTTCTCCTTTTTCAGGCTTTGAGGTCCTGGTGGGTGGAAAGCCATTTCTCTTCACGTGCTTCCACCACCTGGTCATCAAGCCCTCTCTAAGCCTCTTGCCTACAGCTTAATGCAGATGACCAAGAAGACCCATGGGGTAGGTAGCACGAAGCTGCTGCCTTCCGTGGCTGAGGAGCTGGAGATGGGAATTTTGCTGCCTTGCAGGTCAGCATGCTCACAGCAGAGCTGATACAGGAGGAAGGGCAGAAGTGGTCAGGCAGTGCCGTGTTTCATTTAGGGAGATGAAGTTCTGGGGTAGGGTCAACCACAGGGGCTGGCACTGCTGGGCACTGCGTGCTTGGGGAGGGGGGCAGATGCATGGGGCATGCATTGTAAGATGAGGACAGGCAGTGCTGCTCTGGCTGCTGAGGACTCTTTGCTTTGAGCTGGTAAAGGTCATGAGACCTCATTTTGACACTCTCCTGGTTTAGCTGGAAGGGAAGATGCTCTGGGGCTTGATTGTTTTGGTTTTGTGCATTATACACAACATGGATGGGAAAGCAGTGAGATCCCAGGAGAGCCCTCTTTTGTGATGATTAAAGCAAATAAAATTTGAGGTGCTGTGTCACTTTTTTTCTTTCAGCTCCCTAAGTATAACTGCACTTGAAAGGATTGCGTGACATGAGGGCAAACAGCAAACTCTTCCTTTCAGAAATGGGGAAAGGTACTTCTTTATTTATATAGTTGGGGCCTGATTCATTCCTTTGATCATGAATTGCAGCTTGTCTGTTACCAGTATTATTTCCTACTTCATCTTTTCCCATCTAGTTTCTTTTCCTTTTGATCTTGCTCTGTTACTTCTGCCAGTTGTGCTACGTGAGGAGAATAAGTAAACTTGAGACCTGAACTGGCACTGGAAAGACACATCCCTCTAGCTAGTAAATTACTCGTGTCGGATGCCTTGGAAGTTTGACTGGGATGCAAAAGCTTAGCGGTTGTGCTGGACAGTAAAATGAAGAGTTTGTCTGGCATCCATCTGGCACCATCTGCAGAGCATTCCTCTTGCACTTGGCTTGTTATGGTCTGGTGTGCTCTAGTGCAAAGCAGGCACAGAAATATGCAAACTCTAAGCTCTCAGAAGCAAATCCCAGGGAAGACTGGGGAATTCAGTGACCTTTTTTTTCCCCTCAGGAGCTCTGAAAGGCTGGAGGCTGCAGCATGTAGTTTCTTTTATCTTAGAGCTGAGGGCAAAAAGCTTAAATGTGTTCCTCGTGAAGCCCAGAGGTCAAAAAGAGTAAAGCTATGGAGATTCCAGATCCTCCACGCGGATTTGGCAGATAGACCAATTTTGCCCATCTAGGAGGGGGAAGAGCTTGCAGCTGCATGGAGAGAACAAAGAGTTGGGAGGCCCATCAGCCTCGCTTGGCTCAGTGCTTTTCTTGATGGCCATCTCTCAGAAGCCTTTCCAAGCCTCTGCCTTCACTAGCTGGTGGGTTTCTGGAAGAGCTCCCTTTCTGGCGGAGCCCTAGCCCATTTCTCCAGACCAGCGCTCACACTGGGAATGACTGTCCTGTCCTCTAGTACTTCGGCAGAGAGCGGTGTGTGGAGAGCACAGTCCCACATACCTGTGGCTCAGCAACCTTCCGAAACACAGAAACCCTGAGCACACCATAGCATTTGACACATGGCCACTCTGACTTTGAAGAGGTTAAAGGACCGCTCCTGCCTGGGCTTGCTGGTCTGTTTCTTGTTGTTTTGGTTTTCCCTTTTTAAAAAAATTTAATTTCTCATCTCTAGTCGTGTTCATTTTCCTCCCCTTCAGATCACACAGTGGGAAGGACGGGAGGACACTTCTCTGCATTTCAGAGCCACCACATTGTTTAGGTGTATTTATGTGCTTTCAGAGGAATTTCCAAACTTCTTTTTGTAACACCTTGTAGATTTTTTTACAAATCTCTTGAAAGACACAAAGGAACAAATCTATCATGAACTTCTGAAATTTTGATCATGAAATTCACTCCATTGATTCACTAGTAGGTTTTTCTCCCTCACCCCTCCTTGTGAAGTCCCATCCTCAAGAGGCAAGCGATTATTTGAGAAATTCAGCTTTCATTTAATAAAAAGAAGTTTTCAGCTCTCATAATCATAGGTGGATGTTTAAAAAATAAAAAAAACCCTAAACCTAAGTGTTAACTTAAGTACCCGGGAAGATAAGGAGATTTAGAAGAACTGAACTTTGTCAGGTTACAAATAATTATTTTTAAGCTGAATCTCCTGACCAGCTAGATTTAGCTTTTTTGGGGGGTTCGAGTGCCACAGGCTGTCAGTACTTGTCTCCACTAAAAAAATTATCCTAATACAAGCAATTTTTACTAGTGTGATTTCAATCCCATGCTAACCTAATTTTTAATCCACCTTGCCCTTGTTTATGCAAGGTAGTAAGTTGTGCTCCACATTATATTACTGGTATGTTGTAGTTACTGTGTTTTGCCCTTTTATGTGATAGATTTACCCAGTGTGGACAGGAGGGTTCAGATATGTACGTATTGCATAGGGTACATTTGCAATGTTTGGGGAGTCCATAACAGGCTGTGTTATCCTGAAATCCCCGGTTCAGATCTGGCCTCCAGTCTATGGTGACTGAAGCATCCCACTGATTTCTTTCCAGCGTGCAAGCTGCTGTGATGAGAGTTGGGGTTACACAGGCGTTATATTTTTTTCCTGGTTTTTTATGTCTGTGACTAGGTAAAGATTAGGTCTTGCATTGCTGATTCCCATTCCCTCTTTTAGCGTAAAGAGCTCCTCCTCCTTAAATTTTTTTCAATAAAGTCTAATTCCAGGACACGGAGCTACGAATCCTTCCCAGCTGAATATGAGAGTATACGGAACACGTTGATTTTTTACAATTTTAGACAGACCTTTCTTTTCCTTTTTACCCCCAAAACCACCAAAAATCCTGGCTGGAGAGGATGGCATTTGACCTCAGCCTCGAGGGATTTGTGGGGAGCTCTTGCCGTGGTGCTCGGTTAGGGGGGCAGAGAGGAGGGACGGGCAGAGCGGGCAGCGAGCGCTTCGTGCTCACCGGTGGCCTTGCAGGCAGCTGATGCCGAGTGAGTTTCTCTGCGTGGGGCTGTCAGTCACCGCCCCACGTCAGCCTGCCAAAATGAGCGATTGAAAGGGATGGCAGGGGCAAGGGAGAAGGTTTAACGGAGGGATGCCTGCACCTTTTTGTGCCACATTTTAAGGAGTGGTTTTTTTTTTTAACAGGCAGCAGCTTAACATCTGTAAATAGACTAATTTTTCTTTTCCTGGTTGGCGGAGTGTCATTTTCGTCTCCTTTGGATCTGCTAGTGACAACAGTTAATTTGCATTGTACCAAAGGGACTTTGTTTTGCCCAGCTCATTTAAATGCAGAAATCATCCTTTGAAGTGCCTGATCTGGGGTCTCTGTCCTGCACGTGGCCCTTCATATGGCTGTGCGATACCCCCATGGCTGTGGTAGAAATCTCATGTGACGTTAGTTATAACAAAACGTTAGGAAAATACTAACAGTCTTCGCAGCTACAGGCAATGCCGAGGAAGCAGCAGTGTGTGACCAGGTGTTTGCTGCCTGGGGTGGTCCAAGGGCCCTTGTGGGAAGCCTTGGAGAAACTTTTCTCACCAGCATTTGGCCCTTGGTGACTTTGTCTTTGTCTTGAAAATCCACGTTAGGCTTCGCTTCCAGGTAACTTATTCCCGACTTCCTATTTTTGTGCCTTTGAGAAAGGTGACGCATAACCTGCCCTTTCTCATAGGTATTTCGGCTTCGCAGCTGTCTCTTTTCCCTGCAGTAACGATTTGCAAAAGGCATCGCTTGCCCCGTAATGAGGATTGATAGGCAGCGCGCCAGGTCTGCGCAGAGCAATAAGGACGTGGGGAATGGAGAGCTGTCGGGAAGAGCAGGCACCGGGGCCGAGCGGGTTAGCACGAACACCACCGGCCATCTGCAAAGACAAATAGGGTTTCTGAAAATAGCGTGGCATTTGAATTGAGGCTCCTCTCTAATGTGGATTTATATTTCTGGAAAAAACCAACCTGGGATTACATTTGCCGACTGTTCGATTGATTTAGTTGAACTGGTGCAAGTGTTATCGCTCGCTGTCTGCTGGGGAGATCTTCCATCCCCAACGCTGAGCGCTTCATTTGTGTTTGGTGACAGGCTGATACACAGTGCCGGGCGGTTTCGTTCTCTGCGCCCGGGCAGAGGGATTAAAGTGTGCGATTGTCTTAGGAAGATGGGACGTGGGGGGATTTCACTTTTTGAAAGGGGTGTTCTGGCTGATGGCTGCTCAGTGATGTTTAAAAAGTCTTTAGTGAGAATATGTAAAGAGACGAAGTTAATATATGATGACTGTTCCTCTCTTGTTTCTGTACAAGCCCTGTTATCATCCTAAGCAAAACCACAGCCAGTTGCTTGGTGGTAAAACATCAGGCAGTGGGACCGTAGTATCCCCGGGAAGGCAGTGAAGTTTTTCTGCTTAGTGGTGATGTATAAAAAAGGAATAAGCTAACCGTCCTTTCTAATCCCAGGTAGAGCTCTGGGGGGTGGTAAACGACTTTCTGAATGATGCCACAGGCTCGACAGAAAGCCCCTGGGCTGGGTGTGCCGGGCTGGGCGAGCGCAGGAACGCCAGCCTGGGCGGACAGAGGCTTCTCCCTGGCCGGGAGTTTGTCAGCGGGGGTCAGGCCAGTTCAGCAGCCGTTGGGGTAGGCTTGGACCTGCCTCGTGCCCTGGGCGGAGATGAGGGGACCCACCGAGGTTCCTGCCAGCACTCTTTTCTGTGGGTCTGGGACTGGCTGTATTTAGACTTAAACTCTGCTTATCTGCTGGGTGAGGCATATTTCAGTACGGGGAATTGGCTTTATTTACTCCATTTTGCTTTCAATAAGCTGGTGGAAAACTGGCAGTAAGAAAGGGACTATTTTGTTTGTTTGTTTGTTCTTGTTTTTTTTTTTTTCCTTTAGAAATGAAATGCTTTTTAAAGGTGATGTGCTGCTTTCCAAGTGCACTGTATCTGCATTAAAAAATTTGTAAATACAGGCAGAAGTGTGTTCGGCTTTGAGCTGTATTTAATTAATCACCCATTAGCTATCATTAAGATATACTATTAGAGCAATCCATGATCTGAGAGTTTATTAATGCTCCAGCTAACCTGGGCATGCACAGTGGATGGGGCAGAAGGAGGGTTCCTCTGTCTGTGGCTCTTCCTGCAGGCAAGCTCGCTGGAGTCTGTGTTGAGTGGAAACAGAAGAAAGCAAATAGGCGGCAAGGGGGGCACGGAGCTCTCCTTTGACGCTGGTAGAGGACAAATCCATTCTTTTTGGCTACGTGTTGTAGAAGCTGCAGCTGATCTGTACTGTGTTGCTTATTGTTATTGCGGGGCAATAGTAATTGATATATCTTTAGCCTGATGCCTTACTTTTCTTTATACATGTAATACTTAAAAGGCTTTGAATATTGATGCAGTTATGCAATCGAGAAAAGAAGGCAATAAAAGGGAAAAGAACAAAAAACCTGTAAATAAAAAAAAAGTAAAGGAAAAATAAAGTGGATAGCAAAGAGAAAGAGATGACATTTCCTAATACTGTCAGCAATCTGGTATGGGAAGTCACAGGTGATGGTTATGATTCCATGGCAAATGGAAACCCTGGGGCACGTGGAAGATGCTGGGCAGCAGCAGGGTGCAGGGCACCTCTTGGCGTCTCTGCATCCCTTGCAGGTTTTGAAAATCCCAATGATCTGGGGTGCTGCTTCCCACCCAAGTGATTTCAGTGTGCTTCCATGCCACTAGTAAACCCTCGGAAGGCTTGGATGATGGGAGGCAGAGGACGGCTGCTGCTGCAGCAGCTGAGATCCCAGCATCAGGCCCAGCCAAACGTGTTCATCGCTGAAGGGAAGGGGCACTGATGTGTTCTGCTCTTCCCCTCCGGTCTGTGGTGCTGGGCAGCCCGTGCACAGCCTGCTCGGGGCCAGCTGGGTCCCTGCCGGCGCTGGGACTTCGATCGCCGCACTGGTGCAGTACGGCACGGCCGATGCTGCAGCCCAAGCGACGTGCGGATGAGGGCCAGCTTTGCATACACGCACAGTCTCAACCGTTCGCTTGTTCGCCAGCATCTTGTTTTCATGATTTGTTGTTTTTGCTGTGCAAGTGAGCACCAAATCAGACTCAAAAGCGAGCGCTGCAGAAGGCACTGTATGTTGCTGGAAAACAGCCCGATAAAATAAACAGATGCTGTCATAAAAAATAAAGCAGAAAGTCTGTTAAATAGAGCTTCCCTTGAAGAAAAGGAAAGTATTTCATGCAGCATACACTGAATTTTCTGGGTTTATTTTGATTATTTTGACCTGTGAAGTTGCTGAAGCCTCAGCCGGGTGTGCGTGTCGCCGTGAGGCTGCACGTGCTTGGAAGGGGTCCGCACCAAACGCTGAGAAACTGCAGTGGCTGAATTTTTCAGCGATACCCCGACATCGGCCCATTGTGTGCTCTGGCTTTTCAGAGGATCTAGCGATTGAGTTTTACATGCGAAGAAAAATAGTTGAGGAGTATATAGTTTGAACTCAGAGGACCCTGACTATTTTTTTAATTATTTTTTTCATATTTCAAGAGAACAAGACTTCTTCTTGCAGTCTGCTTTCTTGCAGAAAACCTGCCAAGATAAAATTGGTAGAAGATGTTGTGAGGAGTAGGCCAGTTGCAGGGGGGGGATGCTGAAATGGAAACCCCACTGCTTCAGGGTAGCCTCAGCTCTCTGGAAGTAGGAAAAGATGAAGACAGCATCAGCCTGTGATACTTCCTGAGGATAAATTTTACAGCATTTCAGAGGAGGCTGCAGAAAAGCCTCGACAGATATGGGAGCAGTGTCTCGAGAAAGGCTAGAAGATCAGGAATCCTCCTTTTCTCAGCGGTCTACTGATACAACCCAGACTTTGGCATTATTGAGAAGACGTCTGATGATTTAACCCATACCAAACCTTCCAGTTTTATGGATACGTGTCTCTGATATGTGGCTGAATTACTGCACTCTCAGGCAAAAGCAGCAGCAACTATTAATAACCAGAAAAGGAGGAGGTAGAAGTGGTATTATAGCAGTGATCCATGAATAGCCCCAATACCTGAGCCTCTTTTCAAGCACCTCATATCATGTCATTACCAGTTTTAGTTTCGTTGACACGTTATTTTGTCCAAGATGTTCCCATTTTAAGATCTTGCACTCTGTGATTCCTTTTTTTTTTTTTTAAATTGGATTTTTTGGTACAGTCTAAAACACGTCTGTTATAACCTAGCTATAATACAGTTAGCAGTCCATTTGCCAATGAGATGCTTGGATATTGCAGTGCCCTGGCATGTTTGGCAATGTGTTTCCCTGCATTTTTGAATAGCTCCTTAGGGGAGGCTGGTCTGGATGCGGTTAGGCTTGTGCTCTCACAGTTACCCTCCAGAGAAACTCCATCAGGCCCAAAAAAACCAAGTAAACCAATTCATATTTTAAGGTTTCTCTGATAATTGTTTTTACATGTGTTTGTTAGGGGAATTAATTCCACAACTTCTGTGATGCTTGCATTTCCCATTCCTTGTCAGCACTTCAATTTCTTCAGAAGTTTTTGATCATCCCGAAGAATTTTCCTAGTAAGTTGATGGTGGAAAATCCTTCCCTCACTAATTAATAAACAAAAGTGTTGTACGTTATAACATCTAAGGCTGCTTTTTACAACCCCACAAAAGCAAGGAGATGGAAAATGTCAGTCCACCCTGGTTCATGTGCTAGTTACTGACAGGGGGAACTCCCAACCTGAAAGCACGAACTTCTTCAGCTCCAATTAAACTTCCCTTTAACTGTAACAGATATTCATTTTCTGTGCCTCAGCACAGAGAAGGATTTGAGTAGTATCTAAAGGTATATATCTGCTAGTAGTGCTGATCAGACAACAGATTATTTTACTCTGCAAAAAAGTTGAGATTTGGGGGGGACTCCCCCTCCTCACTCCTTGTTAAGCATTTGCAGAGACTGTGTGCAAGAATTAATTTTATTTCCATTTTAAACTTTAGAAGAAAATGTAATATAGTACATATGGCTTGAAAGATTGTTTTAAAAAAAAATCCATTTTGGAATACATCTTTCTGAAACATTTGTGATAGAATAAGGTCCAACTTAATTTTCATGAGATTGTTTCACTCTCTTTTCTTCCAATTTTGGTAGAATTGAAGCAGCATTTTCCACTGAAAAAACTGCCAGTGAAAAAATGTCTGGATTCTGGCCACCTCCTGTGTGTACCCACCTACACATGGACCTCATGATGTGGTAGCAGTGCTCTTTGATCAATGGACTCCTCTTTGGTCCATGGACTTAACCTTGTCCGTACTACTTGGGCAGGCCAGCATTTCTGCACAGCCTTCATTTAACCTCCCAGCATACCGCAGACTTTCTCTGCTGTGGTGCTCTTCTGCAAAGTTATCCTTACCTCTGTTTACATTTTTTCCATGGAGCTGGAAACAGGTTCCTCGTAATCTCAAAGATAAAAATACCTTTTATCACAGGACCTATGCAGAGGTTGTGACTATTGTAAATCAAGAAGTGGTTGGTGGTTAATTAAATGTGGAGGGATAGTAACTGCATTAAAAAGTGTATTATTTCTTTTTGGTAAGGAAGGGTGATACTGATAGTTACCAGTGTCTAGCTGTGTACTATGAAATGACAGCAACTTTGTTTGCACTGAAAAAAAATTCCATATGGTGAGTACATAAATGAAAGGTTAGAAGTAAAAAATAGTAAGTTGAATACAGCCAGGTTATATTTGGCAGTGTATCAAAGAATCCAGTAAGGCCTAGAAAGATCCCTTAAAAACTGGCATGTCAAGACCCAATCAAAGTATGCTTGTTGGTGCCATCGTGGTTGTTTTTTTTTCTTGCTGTCCTGGTTTGGGGGTGTTCGTCCTTAACTTCTCAGCTTTGATACGTGCATTTGCATGTTTGTTTGGTTTTTTGTTTTGTGGTATTTTGGTGAAGATTTTTTTGGCCAAACTAGTTAGTGTTTTTTTTTTCTCCCTGGCTTTTTGTCTCTATTTAACCTTCTACAAGGGCCCCTTCCTCCAGCGCTGCACAAGGGATAGAAACCAGCTGTGTCTTGTTCCTTGGAGCTCACGGCAGGGCTCCTTGCCTATGACACCCCCAGACAGAAGAGACTGCCGTCGGAATCTCAATTTTCATCTTGGTCTGTTATTGGGATATAAACCATGTCTACTGTTACTGCTTTATACGCTTAGCAGATGGCCTTGCTGAAACATGCCATGGGGATCAAGTTAATTTTTTTTCTTTTCTTTAGGTTGCTGTGGGACTTTGGCAAGTTGTTTTGATTGTTTGGTCCCTGATTCAACACCAAACTACCCAGGGCAGAGGCATCACCTCAGCAGCTCTGAGCAAGCCCACAGCAACCGGCTGCGGGCAACCATGAGCCGCTTGATAGAGCCTGTCCTTGTGTGTTGGGCCCCCTGGCCAGGACTGCTGCGGTGGCACGTCTCCTCTGTTCACTGGAGGTGGGTGGCTTCTTTTGGCAGTGGGCAGCATGTCGGGATCCCCAGATCCACCATGTTTCCTCCAGCTGCCTGGCAGGTCTGGCAAGTGGAACTCTGATGCCAGAGCCAGCTGTGGTGGAGCCTTGCTTTGCCTGTTTGCATTTTCTGTTTGAGAGTAGAAGGCCTGGCACCATAATGCTGGGGAGATGCCCCGTTACCGACACGCCACACTAAGCAGTTTGGGACGGGGAAGCCCATCCCAAGGTCCCACCCCACATCTCTGGGGCTGTGAGCAACACCTGCTTGGCAGCTTGACCTCCCCGCCTCAGTCGCCTGAAGGGTAAAATATATCTAACCTAAGGCTTGGCTTGCTTTGCCAAATTGATGAATTTATTCAGATATGCTGAAGCAGCCTCCCCGCCGCCCCTTGCGAGGCGGTACAGAGATGCCAGGGCAGGGCAAGCACTCGCTCAATAAACCTCCTGCCCGGGAGCGCAGGGGTTGGCCAGGACAGGGAGGGCACAGGCTGACTTGAGCAGGTCTGCTGTGCCGCACCACACCACATCCCGCTATCACAGCCCCTCAGGAGAAAGCCAGGGGCGAGGGTGTCCGCAGAGGGACGCGGTGCATGGGGTGGCAGGAGCGTGTGGCGCAGTCTTTCTTCCTCATGTGGGAGCTTAAAAGAGCTGGTGAGGTTCTTTCAGCCCTGCCTCAGGGCTCACTAAGCACAAACGCGAGTCCAGTGACTCAACACACTGAAGTGAAGGGTGCATTTTTCTGCAGAAGGTTTTAAGGGGTTTGCTGGTATGAGGTGAAACCGTTGCTGTCATCAGCAGCACCAGTTACCATGCTGACGTTATCACTACCTGTACCACGCAGGCAACTGGCAACTTTAAGCTTCCATCTGTTAATCCCTTTAATCCCCTTGTATTCTACGCAATGCTATAAATTAACAGAGTACCTTTTTTCACCCTGCCCCCTTTTTTTTTTTCCTTTGGAAAACAAATTCAATCCACTTCATTCTTCCAGAATGAAAGGCAATGCTGTGGGAATTGTGTCCGAATTGAAATGTTCCTTTTTTTGCTAATGTGTTATTGCCAATAGTTGTTTGTTTGTTTGTTTGATGCGTGTTAATTTTTGGATAAAAAAGAAAAGTCCATAGACAGCTGGATATACATTAATCTTAGCTAAAAGCTTTTCAGCAGATTAACCCTGGAAGGCAAAAAGGATGTGAACACAGCTGGAATGAATGATTGTTTTCTATTTCAAAGAAATATCCATGAAGCTCTTTTTATTTTGGGGATTCACAGCAAGTATTACAAAATTATCTCTTTCTGCCTTCTTTCAGCTTCCCTTTACAAGTGTCCCGAGAGTGACTTACGATATACATTTATTTCTGTTGAGCTGCTGAAATACGTTGCCCGAATCCTTCCCGCCCCTCTCCTGGACTATCAATGGTAGCCCTGATTTCTAAGGGATTTTATCTGTTTATGGTAAATTTGCAAATGCAATGAAGAGGAGAAGGGCTTGATGCCTTCGCCACGGGGTGTTTGCCCAATGCCCTGCCTCCACGAGGCAGGAGAAGACTACCTTGCATTCTTGTTGGCTTTGCTCTAGCAAATTTGACCAGAAGCCAAACACAGATTCAGTCAACCCCAGGCTACCTTTTTTGGTTGGTTGGTTTTGGCAAATATGTGTTTGGAGGAAAGCGGGAGAAAGGCACATGCAAGCCTCTGCCTGATGGCTGGCTTCTTTCGTTGAACTGCTGGATGTGCAGCTTGTGCTAAAGTCTGTGCTGTGCTTGTGGGCAGATGATCTCTCCCCCTGTGCTCAGGCTGTAAGCTGGAGGCAGCGATGTTTCCTTTGGGCATTTCACACCACTGACTCTGGTATTGAAGCTTGCACCATGTCCGGTGCTAACAAACTGAGCTCTGGATGGGAAAGGTGAAGACTTGCTTGAGTAAAATTGATGGGCCCACGTAAACGTGCAACTCCGCATGGCTCCAAATCCCCCCCTGGCACTTGGGACCTTTCTGCACTTTGCCCACTCTTTTGCTTTTGATCAACAATGCCAGACAGACCCCACTGTCACTGTGCTGCTAAACACAAGCTGCAAAACAAAGCAAAAACCCAAGGAAGCCCCCGACCCTAAACTAGAAAGCAAACAAAAACCCTCATTGCTTTGATCCTGAATGTTTCTACCTCCGCTTTACAGGTCTGTGAGTTCTACGTTTCAGCCGGCTTCCAAAAAACCTCATTGCAGAGGAGGCTGTTACAGCCATCCCAGTTGTCTAGAAAAGGCAGTTTTCACATGTCAGCTGATGATGCCAGACCGTAGCTGCTGCGATGCAAGCAAAGAGCGCCCAGTACCGCTGTGATGACGCGTGACTCACGGAGTACGTCTGCAGTGACTGATGGATACAGCACTGAAACCTGAATGTCGCAGTGGGGCTTGGGGGACTTCGCACGTAGAAAGGAAGCAGACACTCAAAAAAGGCGCGTCATTTACAGAGACAGTCTAATAGCTCCTTTTGCAATTTCATGATGTGGTGCAAGGGACGGATTCGGTGTGCCTCGAGTGTGGGAAAGAGGTCTGGACAGGCACACTTTAACTTAAATTGCTGTGAAATTCTTTTTTTTAAACCAATGTCTGCCTGCAAAGTCCGTACAGACTGTCTGCCATTCTGCCTTCTTCATCACAGCGTTAGAAAACCTCATAAATATTTCGGGTTGTTCCCTTGCAGTGCTGGACTCAGACATGTGCATTTTGTTATGGACCTGAGATGGTGAGAGGTGAATTGCGCAGCCCAAGGGCTTACAGAGAGCTTCTGACAGCCAAAAACCTACCCGACCTCTAGTCGTGGTCTGGTGTTGGGGCTGTAAAACCTGTCTGCAACATTTGTGATGACAGATTGAGTTCTGAGAAAATACTACCAGGCAGATTTGGAGAAAGGGTGTTTTAGAAGAAAGCAATATAAGAAGCGTTCTGAGGCAAACATCCAGGGGTGACTGGATCTGTAGTTTGTTTTCCTACAGTTTATTGGAAAAACAAAGGATAATTAAAAAAATAAATTAAAACTTTTACTGCCTGTATGACATCGTATTTCCTACTGAGCAAATGTTTTGATGAGAAATGCTGCAATTAGGTTTTAGGTGATTCTTTAGTACTGTTTTGGTAGGGATTAGCCATTGCCGCTGACTGAGGATGCATGCGCCTGAGCTCCCACTGCTTTCTGCTGGAGCTGCGGCTGCTGGGGCTGGCAGGGGAGGAAAAGTTCCCCTGCTTGACAGACAGTTTATAAAAATTGGAGAGCTCTTCACTCTTCTACAGCTGAAAAATGATAAGAAAGACTGCCATGAAAGCTGTCTAACCTACAGCTCCTTTTGGGCACCTCTGAGGAAGCCGGAGACCTTTTCTCTCGTCTTTTTCTCTCCCTCCTGCGTGGAGCACAGGGGCTACTGCACACCCGCTCCCTGGCACCCGGCCACACCGTCACGGGTGTCCAGGCGGTCTCCGTGTGGTGTCCGGGCACTGCTGCACCAGCCAGAGAGCTCTGGGACCTTTAACTTGCTGCCTGGACCTGAAAGCACAGTGGGTGCAAAGTCCCTACTGAATTTCCAGAGAAGAAAGAAGTCTTCCCTGTCATTCATTAATCACCATTGTAAGAAATAATTTGAGCTTCTTGGGGCGGGGGACCTCAATATGTTCCTATAATATGGTAAGCCCATAACAAAATTTTGGCTTCAGTTTCACCATAGGCATTTATCTCCTTCGTGCATTTCAGTTTGGGGGAAATGGGGAAGAAAAAACTAAGACCACCTATTTTATTCTTTCCTGGGATTTACTAATCACCAGAAAGCAAGCAATACTTCCTGTAACGTGTGGTGGTTATTGCTTTGTTCTTGCTTCTAGTATAAAAGTTTTTGAGATGTCCTGCTCTTCTAACTGAATATGTTTCCGTTAAATCAGTAGTTCCATTTTGTCTATTAAAACCAAACTTTTCCTTATTGAGTATTGTTGTAGAAATAATTCCCACTCTTTTACTGCGTTCCTTTCTTTTTCAACAAGGGAGAATTAAAGTGGCAGACGCTGGGAATACATTAGCCGTAGCAGTTTTTATAAAGCCTGAAAAGAAGACGGTGCAATATTTTGCAGGGTGGGCATTTTCTCTGTTTCCTCCCTCTGGTACAGTCTGTGGCAACAAGTAGCTCAACCTTTTGCTTTATACTCTCTTCTGTGAACATCCTCTAAACTTCAGGGCCGATGCTGACCTGTTAAGATCTGGTTGCCACCAAATGTAGTCCACCCAAGCTCTGTGCATGTTTGTCGCGCCCTGCTTTTGTGCCTTGGAGTTGGACAGCACGTGGAAAACTGCGGGTAGTTCTGCTAAAGCGAACGGCTTCAGGTACACCAGGGTAAGTTTTTTGGCTGAGAAACCTGGCTACTTGCCTGGAATGGAAAATCCTGTGGTTGCTTTGGCAAAAGCTGCGTGTCTTTTGCAGATGTCCCACTCATGCCACCCAATTTTATATTTTCCCGTGAGTCCTGACATTTTCTATGTGTATTTCAGTGAGTGGCCATTTGTAAGGCAGCTTATTTTCCTGTAACAAGTCTGGAGGAATGAGAGCTATACTCACACAGGCTTGAATGGGACAGCTGACCTGATGGCGCGAGCTGAGAGATGGCACAGCGAAGGTGAGACAAAGTCCATCAGACTTCAGCCAAGCAGACTGAAACTCTCTGGGTTTGGGTCAGATCTCTCACTGCTTTCCGACACAGGCGTGGCATGTGCTCGCACATTCCAGGCGAGTGCCTACTTCTTTTGATCTGAGGCAGTCTCTGGATGTTTGGCTTCACGGTGAGAAAGGAGCCTGCCTGGGGTATGCAGCTGCTACTTGGATACGTGCAAACAGCCGTGCTGACAACAAGAGGAGTTTGGCTTCCCCTTGGGGTCTTGGCTCACAGTTAGCAGGCACGCAGCTTGGCCTTCCTTCAGACTCCGCTATTTTTACCCTACTCTGCTCCAAAGTTTATTTGCCGGTTGCCAGCTCACCGAGGTTTGTCTCCTCGATTCATCTCAGCGGAGCCTGGGCAGCAGCAAAGCCAAAGCCCAACCCTGCGGTACAAACTGGATAGCATCTGGACAGCAGAGCGTGGTTTTAAATCGCAAGTGCAAAGCACGCACTTAAAAGTGTTTTTAGTTTTAACAACCGCTTCCTTCCTCAGGACACGCGGATGTTTCTGGCTCACGGGGTAAAGGAGGGAAACGCCTCACTGCCGGGTGATGGAGCAAGGCGTGGGAGCCGTGGTGGGGCTGGAAAAACACACCTGCGGCAAGGGGAGACCCGGCAAAGGCAATGGCAGTGTTTCAGGAGTTGGGCCCTGGAGGAGAGGACAGCACGAGGGACCCCGGATCAAAGCTCGGGAAGTGGCCCCAAGCAGCGCAGAAATCTGCCCGTAGCACCAGGCTGCAGGAGTTTACCACAGCTCTGACAGAGCCTCTTTTGAGAGCAAGGCAGTGTCCAGAGCACGCTGGACCTCCAGATGGGCCCTGCGATGAGATCTCATCTAGGAGGTCTGAACCTCTAGTGACTACAAATGTGGGGCTGCAAGGATGGCAGGGGAGAACAGACAGCTTGCACCAGCTGGAGAGAGAGATGGTGAGTAAAGACCGTGGTCCAGCCAAAATATCCTTCGTTTAACTGTTGGGGAGAAGTGAAACGGAGAACTGGATTTGCCCTATTCGTCCATTCCTGCCAACAAGGAATGTGTGTCTCTGCAAAAGGATGCTGGAAGCCTTCGTGCAGAGAGGTGATAAGTAAGGACGTTTCTTAATGTTGGTGATTCTCCCTGTGATAGCATGGCCTGATTTCCTATCGTCTGAGCATTAGGAAATGGGAGGAGGAGTTAAAAGAGGAAGATGCAGTGTTCAAGCAGTCCAAGTGTTCCTATTTTATTTCAGCCCTGAATCAGTTCCAGTTTCAGGCACTTCTGAATGTCTGTGGTAACCCTTCTGTCGCTGTGAGGCTGAAGTCCCTGAGAAAAAGGAGCAGGCTCCCAGCCGGAGCCATCAGCTGATGGTGTCTTGGCTGAAAAGAAGAGCATTCCTGTGCAGACTGGGAGGGACAATGTTTTAGAAGGTGAAGCAGTTGGTCCTTGCAGCTGGGCGTTTGCTTGCTCGGTGCCAGGAGGCATGGCTGGGTCTTGGGGAGGGTGGCAGCACCTGCAGGTGTGTGAAAAGGCACTGCCTGCTACGGTTAGAGCGATAGCTCGTTGTATACCGACCATGCTGGAAAAAGATATGAAATGGAGGAGTGATGACTACACAGCATCAACAACAAACCGCACCTCCTGTGCCACTCGGCTGCAGCCCAGGAGCTCAATAAAAATTTGACTGTGGGCTTAAGCAGTGCTTTTTATTCAAGTGGCGTTTGTATGGTGAGTGTAACAAAATGTAAAATCTGTGACAGTCACAGTATTGCGTGATTTCTTTTCCTAGGGTTTGGAGCTTTATACTTTTTTTATCAGCTAGAAATAAGTTGCTTTAACAAACATCCATGCAGTTAGGGAAGAGAAAAGGGAAAGGTGGTGAAATGTCTTTGAGCTCCTTTATCTGCATAATAATAGCAGATATAGTACAGGGATGCTGTGTCTCCTTGCTAGATAAATTCCCAACTGGCTTTTTCTGGTGGCTGCTTAAAGCGTGTTCGTTCAGGGAAAGAGAAGGTGTACTGTGTGGTTAAAATGATAATGGAGTTTATACAGCAAATCCCGGCTATCACTTAATCACCGGAGGTGGTAATTCCTACTGCCAGGAATTATGTTACCACCTACTCCAGCAGCATTTTGCAACATAAAATCTTCTAACAAAATCCGGGCATGCTTGTGAAAGGGGGCTTTGCAGTGAACAGTTTGATATTGCACATAGTTATCAATGATGTAATATACCTGATTCTGGGGCCAGCAAATACTGGAGAAAAGAGCTGGTAGATCCTACGCTGGGGAGCAAAACCTCGAGGTCAAATGTAACATAGCTTTTTAGATGCTTCTGAGATTTGAATTGTTTTCAATAGTCCTATATGAAAAAAACCCCATTTTTCAGCAGTAACTATAAGGCAGTTAAAACCAAAATTAATTAAAAAAAAGTCATTTGGGAGAATGCCTTAAATTTAAACTGGAGCTTAGCTGGCCAATAGGAGAATATTCTCAGATATTACCTAGATGAAGCTTTTTTTGTTTGTTGTCAAAACTAAGGATTTAAACCCAGTTGTCACTGGTGGTTCTCAAGGCAACAAAGCAGCTATTTGTGTTCAAGTGCTGTCACCCCTCGTGGCCCGGAACGCGGCCTGAGACTCCCAGCAGCTCCTAGCAAAAACTTCCCTGACGCACGCAGCCTCTTCGCTTTCAGTCTGCCCTGCCTTACGTGCCGGTTGTTTCGGATTGTGAAAGACTCAACAGTGAGACCAATAGCTCATTCCAGGGAGACAGCATTGCGAGTGATAAGGAGGCAGAGAGACGATTGAGAAACGTTACGTTAATATTCCCTAGCTTCAAAAAAAAACAACCTAGAAAAATAAAGCAGGCTCGCCCAATAGCGGTGGTAAGTATGCAGGCACACACCGCGCATCACAGAAAGTGTGTTGCTTTAGTTTTGGTGATGAGCACAAACCACTGGGGAAGCATGGACTGTGCTCCCACTGGAAAGCTGGGAGAGTGCGTGCTTCGGGAAGGATTTACCCTGGAGAGTGCCGTCCTCTACAGTGGGGTGCAGCAGGGAAGTTCAGGCCTCTGTAATGGGATGCTTTGTTTCCATTTCATGTTTTATAGGAAAAGTATAACAAAGAAAGGTGCAAAGACTAGCTGAAGAGCGTGTAGTGAAGAGAGGCGGAAGAGTTCCCCTCTCTTTAGATGACTTTTCAGTTCTTTATAAAATCCTACTGATTCCTCATTATCCTTACAAATAAACACCAGTGATGGAATTGCACTTAAGGATGAAATGATGAATTCGAGAAGCGCTTGAGGCTCTGTACAGTTCAGCTGTTCGAAGAAGAGAGTTAAAATTCTGATTGGGAAAGTCAAGCCATTATACGCATACACATGAATGCCCACACACATCTAATACATCAGTATGGTTTTCCCCCCCCCATTTCCATTTTCTGCACAAATTAAATTAACTGTTGAGAATAACTTGGGTAGGAGGGACAGGGGTTTGTTTTCTTGCAAGTAAATACCAAAACCGAGATACCTTTTCCCTCCTTGTCCTTCTCTACGTGTGAGCGACAAGCAGATCAGCACACTCTGCTTTCCAGTAAGAACAAACCCTTAATTTAAAGGAACTGGTTGTGATGCTCCTGTTTGTTTATGATTTGGTGATAATGGCTTGGTAATGGCAGTCTGTAAGTCACTATCAGCATTTTAACATCTTCTATGGAAATTCCAGAGATATTTAATTTGCTTACTTGGTATATAAAAGCTGTTCCTGCTGAGCATAATGTGATGAATATAATTCATACTCAATTACTAGAAGCATGCTGCAAAAAATTATCGAAACTTGGTAAGGGAGCCGTAACACATCCAATACATCAATTTACCGTTTCTCTTCTCAGTTGTCTTGTAAATTTAGCTGTTTTCATAATTGTGAGTGCAGTTTAAGAAGGGGAGTGGGTTGTGATTATTTGTGGTTTTATGTATTTATGTGGTTTTAAAACTGTCTTTTGTCCTCTTTTTCTTTCTGCAATATGTCTCCGTAAGTCTTAGCACAGTGGGATGTAATTCTGGTCTCTTACAGTTGCAAAAAACCTAAGAATTATTGAAGTGTTGCTTTAATGAAAATGATCCTTCTCCATTTTTGAGCTGATGAGTGTAGTTATAGAAGCTGCAGCAATTAACTATGTTACATGAAATAACTGACATTACAAAGGTTTTCTCATCTTTTTTTTTTTTAAATTTGGCTTTAACATTTCTGTATTTTTGACTGTTTAGGGGTATTCCTGCAGCACAGTCTCTAGTCTGGGGTTAGTGACCTGATATTGAACGCATAATTTCGAATGTGAAAAGGTACATCCTGTGTTTGTAAATGCCAGCGTTTCACTCGGACGTGAAAGATTCGGAATGAGCCAAGGAGGACAACAAGTGCTGGATAGGACAACAGCTGAGGAAAACCTACGCTTGGGAGCTGCAGGACAGGGAAGAGCAAGAACTGTTTCCGTCTAAGGAAGCAACCTGTACCGAGAGGTGAGAAGCCCCCCAGGACTCTCCCTCCTGCCCATGTGCTGTGTTAGGACCTAGACTCCCCAGCTATATTACCAACATTTTCTTGGGGAGTGGGTGGATGGAGGAGAAGCTTTAAGTATAAACAAAGCTGCCAACAGAAAACAGCAATTGTTTTTTGCTTGGGGTTTTTTTTGCAGATGTGTGTTTAATCCAGTTATCAAAAATGTTCCCTTTTACTAGTCTGAAAGCTGAAATTTCAGCTCAGCCTGCTTAATATTTTTGGAACATCGGCAATGATGCCTCCTAAATGATAGGTGATAAAGGGACCTGAGAGAGCACGGTGCGTTTAGGAAGTCTAAACTTTTCCAGAAAAACTGTCCAAATCCTTCAGCCCGGCAGGAAAAAACCCAACAAAACTGTTGCCTTTCTGAATTGTTGGTCCTGCCTTTTTGTACAGAGCAAGTTAACCGTATTCGCCCCTGCCGCAGCTGGGTCGGTGGACCTACCATAACATCCATGTGGGACAGAGTACTTTGTGTGTGGAAATCAAAATGATGCTTTCTTCCTGCTCAGTTGCACGTTTGGCCTTCTCAGCTAGCCTTGAGTAGTGGAAAGATTATGTTTATTTCTTAGCAGTCTCTGTTCAGTATCCCACACTTCCCTCTTAAGTATCTGGTATTAGCAACTGCTGGAAATGTGATGCAGACTAAACGGACCATGTATTTATTTATGCAATGGCCTTAGCCTTTTTTTGTGGTGTGGTTTGGTTTTTGGGGGGCTTTTTTTTTTTCCCCTCCCAATCCAAGCATCATTCTTTGCATTAAATACACTCTCTTCATTTCCCCTTGTATAAGCCACTTGTATAAACTATGGAGTATTGGTATCTGGGGATCTCCCCGCAGATGGAAAGGAAGCCATGAAATTTGAAGCTACCGAAAAAAGTGGAAACTCAAATCTTTACAGCTATTCCAGACAGTCTTTGAAACACTAATGCAAGTTTTATTACAGATATTAGTTTACGTTACACTCATTTATTAAAACCTAAGGACATCTTTATAAAAACTACTGTATATAAAGACAAGAGCAGTGCAACAGCAGTGTAAAACACGTTTTTGGTTTACTTGGCAATCACTTTAGAAAGACAACATGATTCATAATATGAAGTTAGAGAATGCTGCAAAAAATAGGACAGGAGTAGGTCAAAAACTAGATTAGCAAATCACTGGACACTGGCATATATTGATTTCAAACATCGAGTATTATGTAAACAGTATTATTGTCGATGTATTAATAAAGAGTGAGAAATCACTGCAACCCTAGGATTTCTAGTTAGCTTAATTAGCCTAAAATTTGACTGCTGACTATTAAAATAGACTATTGTACTGTATATATTATCTTCTTAGTGATTTACTGTTTATGTAAAAGGAGGACTAGAAGAAATGCCTGTCTTACACACAAGAATTTTTGAGGCTGAGAAAAGATGTTTCTTCCTGGTGACTGGGTGAGGTTTTGCTTTTTGTTGCTTTACTTTTCATACACCATTACTGGTGGTGAAATAGAACTGACTTTAAAAATGACTTTGACATGTTACTTCACCACTTCTTCAAGTGGACAGTCCTCATATAGCAATTACAGCCATAATAAAACTATTAAAAACAGTTCTCTAAAATAGCTGCTACAATATGCTGAAGTATACATTAAGAGGCCGGATTGTTTTCACTCTGTGTTTTTGTAAGATCGATAACCAGGCATGAAAGATGGTTAATTACAACACCAAGTCCTGTACAAGCTTTATAACTTATCTTTTTGTGTCCTATGTTATAGACAGCAATTATTAAGAAGTTGGACACTCAGTTCTCAGTAAAACTGAAGAGAGAAAATGAGTTGGACAAGGAAGGAGGCTTCTGGAGCACGAAGGTCGTTAATAGCCACTGAGACAGACAGCTGCCATTGTTAAATAGGGTGTATAATGGAATTACACACTTAAGTAAATGTTAATTTTAGATCCCTTACTTTTCCAACCATATCAGGATAGACATCAAGGAAAACACATCTATTTTAGTCCAGGTCTTTTCTTTTAGAGAAAGATGGTGTTTGAAACAGTCTCTTTCTGCAGAAATAATTGAAGAATTCACTGCAGTTTATCTGGTTCACCATAATTTCAATCAGGTAAATGCAGAGGGATATCAGAGCACAGCTACATAGATGGTTGAGATGTTCAGGTGACTGTCTAGCCAGTGCTCTTCTACAATGTCACAAACGCTATGGGACAAGGGCGATAGCGATGGTGGTAGGGAAACACGTGTGGTGCACTATTTCCCTTCAGTTTATGGTCCAATGAGCATTAATCTTATTCAGGATCTTATATTCTGCTAAATTACAGAGGCTATCAGATGATTATAACAACACAATTGATGAACAACTGTTCATCAGCTATGACATGGATCTATCCATAAATTAATTGGTAGGCAAAATCAGAATTCCAGCCAGAGAGTATCTACCTTATATTAACTGGCTCTGTACAGAGAATAAAAGAAAACAAACAAACAAACAAAAAGCACATCAATTACAAGGTATACATGTACTAGAAGTAAAGCATAAAACTGCTCATTAATAACGCACAATTCCCAAAGGGAAAAAAACCCTTACAAAATACAGTAAGTCACACAAACCAGTATCTAATACAAATTCCTTCATGAACATAAGCTTTTTACAAAGCTCTCTGTGGTGGTCATCACCTCACAATGAAAGTAGGTGCTGGCAGAAGGTAAGAGGAGCAAACAGTTACTGCAAAGTGCCAAGGTAAGGCTGATGACTGTAGATACGTACTTTGTTGGGCGTCTGCAGGGGTTATGGATCTTGGAGCCGACGTGGAAGTGCAGAGAAGACATGACGCTGGCAGAGGCATGGATGGTATTGCTTCCAGCTACTTGGTTTCCTTTGCTTTTCTTGCAAGTTGGCACTAATAGCACCGCCTTACGTCTCATAGGACTGGCTCTCCCACTGCCAGAAGCACTGACCCTCTCCCTGCCGAAGCTCTCAGCATCAAGGAGAGAGCAGTTTGGACTGTCTGCCAGTATCTGCACGCCACTTACAGCGTGTCTTTGCTGGAGGTCCTTTTTGTTCCCTGCTGAAGTGCTTTGAATGGTTCTGCAATGGTCTGATGAAATACTCTTTTTAGAAAAATGGAATCTCTTCAGTTTAGTGTGAATCAAGGTTTAAAAAATACTGACTCCATTTTATTTGAAGTGCTACGTTTCTCACAATGTAAAACACCCCAGTTGCACTGTGGCAGCTCTGTTAGGGCTTTACAAGCTGAGCTGCATGCAGAGGTGTGTACGCAGAAGCTTCTGTGACGAGTGAGAATGGGCCAGGCCTCAAGCGTACCTAGGACAGGATGGAGTCTAATGCCAGCAGGGTGGCACTCTTGGCAGTGGCATTTGAATTCTTTCTTATTAGCTGTTGCCTGCCCTTACTCAGTGACACTAGGCATTTTTTACTAGTTGGTTTGCAAAGAAAAGGGGTATGCGCATATTGGTATCCTACTCAGATTGGGCCTTCTTTGAAGACTGGGCAGTCCTGTGGTCTCCAGCCTTGTTGGGTCCCCCTGTACCATTTATTCCTGCATGGCTTTAGTCACGTACCATCATGCACTATTGTAGCCATGAACTAGCTCAAATCACTCAGTAGTCTATCCCTTTTGAGTTCAACAGAAGACTAAAATTCACTCAAATCAAAGGGGTACAAAAGGAAAACTTGATTGTTCATTGACAAGGTATTCCTCATGTTGGTTATACAGTAAAATATATGGTTATTTTAAAGTTATTCAGATTTGCAGAACAAAATATTAGTCATGAAGGATTAATTTGGCATTATCATGGCTTTGTGTTACGATTTCTAGATGAATCCCTCTGTCATTTCCAGGTTCTCCATGTATATATCTTAAATAATTTAATTTCACAGGATTTGCTCATGTAATTGATACTGTATGATTTTAAAATAAACCTGTCCTGTGGCAAGTTAAGTCAAGCTATTGCAACCTAGTGACCAAGCACTCCACATACTCCTGTCGTAGCATCATTGCCCTTCTGGCTTACAAATGAATTCTTAGATTTGTGAGGGGTAAACTCTAAAGCCAGTCGGTGGCTGAGGGAATTGGATTATTGCCTTGTAAAGCAGAGGGACAATGGTATTATTGCTTTTGAAATCTATCGTTTGTTGATTTTCTTCTGTTTCTCTTTCAACTTCAAGGAATATGGGGGAGGAATGGGGTGCCTGTGTTGCTTCTTAATAAAGCTCTCCTCTTCAGGAGGGTGTGTGAAGCTGAAGCCAAGATGTGCTCAGATGTTTGACGTCTTAGCACAATCATTGCCAATGATCTTAAAATGTATATTAAGGTTGAAACGATTGCTACCCTGGAGTTTGACTCAATGAAAGGGCTTCACTTACCTTGTAATGCATATGACAATATGGTTAACAGTGATGGGGATTGCCAGCATCTACTCTATTGTGACAAAATATTCACCAGAGAACTTTGGAAAAACTCACATTCAGTATTCTGACACTTAGATTAGGCTCAAATGGCAATAGATGGATGGGAAGGCAAAGAAAAGTTATCTACCACAGGTTTGTCTTGTGATCTTTTTCCACCTTTGTGTGGATTTGCCAGAACAACTTAATTTTCTTCCTATTGAGCATTTCCTCAGATACGTTGCTTCCTTTCAGAGATAATATTGTCCATCTAGGATTAAAATATTGCTTACAGACTGCTTTCTTCTTGAGACTCTTTCTATATCATTTGCCTATAGAAGTTGTCTAAATGGTGTTTCTCTTCAGGTGACTTGCTCAATCTCCCTCTTGTAGTCTTTCTCTCTCCTGCTTATCCACCATTTTTTCAGCTCTTGTCATTTAGTTGATTTTCTTGAAAGCTGTTCCTTGAAGTCTGATCTTACCTCTCCCATCTTGAGGCACATCAATATAATTTTCTGGAAGACATAAACCACAAATGTTCCCATAATATTTCATGAGCACACAACATCAAAGTATTTCCTGTAAAGAAAAACTTGTTGTTTTCTCAGTTTGGATTTAATTTGGGGAGGCAAGAAAGAGGAAGAAAAAGTGTGAGAAAAAAGAAGAGGTGTTAGGGCATCTCTACCTTCCCTCATTAGCTCTGTTTGACCCAGTGTGAGCTTGTGTGATATGGATGGTTGCATTCTCCTTCTCTTTTTTTCTATATATTCAGAGTGGGAGGCTAATCTTGTTTCTCCCTGTCTGTATTAAACTGGTCCTGGTTCTGCAAAATATTAATCACACAGTAGGTGTGCAAGTTGCTTATTCTTACCCATAACCTGGGGGAACATGGAGTGCTGCCTAGATCCTGGGTCTGGGTGCATACCCAAGGTGCTGATGATGTGCCAGGCCAACCTCTGGGTGAGTATCATCAAGAAGGAACCCTGGGAACTTAGCAAGGAGGGAGATGGGATGCTTTCCTGCAGGTCACGGAGCCGTGGCTGCCAGAGACAGCAAGGATGTATGCTACATGATAAAAATCAAATTTCACCCCAAATCCCTCTTTCTGTATGCATGCCAGTGTACCCATTCCACATTGTTGTGTTGTCTACTACCTGTGAGATGAGAAGATCAACTACTTGCCTGAAAAGGTGAAAGAGGAAATGCAAAGAACTTCTAAACTCTTCATTTCTCTACTGTACTCTCAAAGTACAAAGTGCAGAGGGCTTCCTTCTGCAACCATAAATCTACTTTGAAGTAAATCTTATTTCTGTGGACAGTCTCACTGGAGCTGTTTACATAAGTAACGTGTGCCTGTGACCATACGGTAAATGCCTATTGCGCTCACCCATCACCAAGGTATGCATCACACCAAGCATAGGCTGCTTACTCTAATCCCAATTCCTTTCATATGATGAGAAAATGCACTTCTATTTCCACATATGTAAAGGAGTAAATATTATATTCATGTGCTTTCCTCACAGAAGTGTTGTGAGTATTTATCAATTTTTGCTTGCAGTGCCTCCTGGACGTAAGAAATGCTTTAAATCTGCTCATCTTCACCTTGTGCAGAGTGTGTGCGTGTACCTGGCTACATGTGATGCGTCCATACATGAACTGTGGCGGTGTGTAGGTAAGTTGGCTGAAAGCCCAACCACGGAAAGTTTTGAGGTAGACTAAGATTACTAATCACAATAATAAATCAAAGCAATGCATCTGTTTGCTCAAGCAGGCAAGCATAATGGTACGAAGACAAGCTGTTGGAGGCACAGTTTGGTATCCTAGTAGCAACAATACCTAATTAACTTCTCCCACCAGACAAGAGTTCTTTGCATATTGGGTATTCCCAAGTCTACATGCTACATTATACATACTGCATTCCATTAATGTATAAAATATAAAGAAACATCTGGTTCAGACAACAGAATACCTGTGGGAATCAGCATCTTTGAGGCTATTTAGTGTTTTACCCATCAAAAATATTCAGTATATGAGGCTTGAGTCTCAACTTCCGCATCAGCTTAACTCCATTGAAATTGCAGCAGTGAATCTGCTCAGAAGTGCGAGGTTGGGTAGGCAGCCACCTGAGCTGTCGCTCAACTGTATTATCTTAATTCAGATTCAGGCATTTCTCACAGTACTGTTAGCCAGGGAGAACCTCTGAGCAGAAATACGCAATTCTCTCGGAACTAACTCGGAGGATTTCAGCCTTCACCCAAAACTCAGTCAAATGAAACCTATGTCAAGGTTTGACAGTTAATTGCTTCCTAATAATCAAATAGCCTAGACAGCCTTATTCATGTTAGAAATACAAAAAAATTGTGTTGCATGATTTTGTTCTGTCACTGTCCTTTTTTGACGTTGGTAGAAATGGATACTAACAAAACATGCAAACCTGCCTCTTGTGAGGTCTGCATGCAGATGGAAGTTTAAAACAAGTTGGTTGTATCTAGAAGAGAGTCTCCTGAGACTTAGTTATAACTAATTTAAAAAATACCTGGGGAGAGAGAAACGGAATAGTATGAGCACATACCACGGCTTGGAGCCACCTACATCCTTCACAGCACCTTCAGTTACTTCTTTTCACTCTTCTGTAGAGTGCTATGTGTGCTTTAGCTCAGATGAAATACTTTACTAATCTACAAACTGCATAATTTAAATCACTAGATTGTTTGACAGGATGCGTTTTCTTTCAGTTATTTATTTCTTTTTAAAGACATGTTTAAAGATGGAGCAGGTAGAGCAGGTATTTGTGTGCTCCAGGACAGAATGCAATTTTAAATGTGTCAGACCCATCAGCCAGTTAGTCTTTTCCTGTACCTGAGAGTCCCAAAGTTGCTCCTGGCCAGATCCTTCTTCTAAGGTTAATGTAAAATCACGAGTGTCACCAAGGTGGTGTGAAATGAGAGTTCCTGGATCCAAAGACCATAGGAAAGTTTATATTTGTATGCAGCACAGAAGATAAAATATCACTCATGCGAGTAGCTTCAATTCTCTCCCAGTTCCCCTAATGTATGTATAAAGCTATGGGTGAATGAGCGGGAGGGTGAGAACAGCAGAGCCAGCAACACATAGACCACACTCAGTCACTCAGCTCTGAAAGCCTCTTACATCAAGTATGAAGTATTCACCCTGCGATTTCCGAGCTCCTGGCTGAGCCTGGTGCCGAATTAATAGCTTCTGCCTGAAACCGAACCCAGACAGGACAGATGTCAGGCTAAAAGGTCCTCTTCCTCTAGTGAGAAGTGAGGTGGAGTGTGTGATTGACCGATTGATGGCTGGACCAGTAAAGTTGAGAGGTACTGCTTCAGATTGTTTTGCCATAGTGGGATCACTGAAAATACTTGCATTTGCCGAAGAAAGATGAATGCTAATTTCCATGTGCAGTTAGCCAGAGTATTATATCCCAACCTCCCAACACAGCGTGCTTGGCAAAAGAAACCCCTTATTTGTCGCTTCTGGTCACTTCTGCAGGATTTTAATGTATTTAGAGCTGAAGCATGTGCTCTGGAGGTGGCTCAGGTTGCTCCCACTCACTAGCAAAGGTTACCGTCATTGTGTAGCACCCCAGATGATTGCCATCGCTGCTCTACCTGACTGCTCAGTGAAGAGCACCCAGTCAAGCTGCATCGATTTTCACTGCCCGGCAAGGAGGTAGCTAACTAAAAGATTGCCTCCTCTTCCACAGCAATGACTTTGCATGGTGGCTTAGTTCCGCTGGAAAAAAATGACATCCATTAATAATGAAAGAATGATTCAGGGCCTCTGGAGACAAGGTTTTTTTCAGGGACTTTTGTCATTTTCTGACAAATGAAGTAAACAGTTGTTGCATTCACCGTTCCAGGGCCTCTTGCTAAGTCAGTGTTCACATAAAAGTGCCATCAATCACCACAGCCCCTTCAGACCTCAGATAACAAAGCAAACAGTCTCCACAAATGTCCAGATCTCGCTCTGGCATAAAATTGTATTACACTGACCTAAGCAGACCTGCACTGATCTGCGCCTGTTGAGGTTCTGCTGCAATGCCTTCAAATGTGGTCATGCTGGGAGTGGAAGAAAAGCATTCGCTCTCTCTGTTCATAGGAAGAGCTTGGATACCAGGCTAACAAACAGCTTTCTGCAATAAGAAGCCCTTGGCGGATACACTGATTATTATAGGCAATAGGAATGTCCTCCTTCCCCATAAATGGAAGGACAAGGGAGGACAAAGCACAATGCACTAGATTTTGAAAAAAGCTGCACAAGATTGAAAGGAAGGATATGAGAAATGAATTGCAGGACAAGCACCAAATGAAAAGCCATTCAGTTGTCTAAATATATTACAAACCAGAAAGAAATAGAACATAATCTAATCCCTCTGCCTGGGGAGTCTGCCAAAGAGCAGGGAAATAATTTTCATAGCTTGGCATCTGTACACTTCTATGGCTATATTATACATAGCATACAACATTATGTCCAAAATGTATGCTGAAAGGCTGCCTGGGTTACCAAGTCTAATTCTTAAAAGTTATGAAATGCCAGAATGAACGCTACCGGTGCAATCTCAATTTGGCCCTCTTGTTTGCATGAAAGAAAGCGGAAAGTCTCAGACTTTTTAGGTAGGGCTCGCCATCTTTTTTTCTTTGGGAGAACATCAAAATAGCTGAATGATTCAGGTTTTTCTGATGTAGGGGAAACGTCAACAGCAACTAAAATTTGCTGCAGGTTGGCTCAGTCCTGAAGAAGTCAAATGTTTCGGTTTTTTGAATGGACTAGGAACACTTCAACATTAAGCAGTGGCATTGGATGTTGCCATCTTGCCATAAAGGAGCGGTGGTTTGGCCCCTATTTTCATCCCCAGGCTGAGCGATCTTTTACTGGGTTACATCCCCTTTGATGCAGAACAAATTCTCCTCTGGTCTAGCTGTGAAATGCATCACACACCTGCATGAGGTCAGATGAGAGGACTGCCTGAAATGGTGGCAAATCAATTTTGTTACAGCCATTATGTAAAATGACCACTATCACTGGTAGCTATCGCTAACGTTTCTGAAATACTAGCTGGCTCAGGGAAGATAGACAGCTGGTGCTTAAGAGTTTAAACAAAACCCAGGCACTGGAAATTTTCAACTTCAAAAACAGACTCTGAATTTTCAACTCAAGGGTTATTTCTACCGTAGCTGAAAATTCTGTAAAGGTGAAGAGAAATGTCAAAGTATGTTTGAAAGCTAATACCTCAGGAAAGCGTTAGGGCTTAAACAGAGTAAGTGTGCAACACATACCAGATTCATCATTCATCATTCAGAGTTAAGCAATCCCTTACCTGCAGACCTAAGAAAAGATGACGGAAATACCTGGGATGTGTTAAGAATGAAACCAGAAGCTTCTGCCCTGGGAGGTGTGCTCTTGGTGGTTGGGGGATGCATAAATGGGGCCAGCTGAGAGAATCCCATTGCTAAGTAGTCAGAAATGTCTGGGATGCTTCCATGCATCAGTTGTTAAGAAATACTGTGGGACTTCATAACAGGCCCGTAAGCCCCAGGGAGGCACGGGACAGATGGGCTTGTTAAATCTTGATCATATTCCACAGGGACATTTTGGAGGGGTTCCTATTTGAAGGCAGGTATCAACTGTATTAAGCTGGCGACCTGTAACTTACCTAATGCAGGTGTGAATAAGAAAGGTTATTACTCGAAAGGTTATTACGTGCTCTGGATTAAGCATAGCTGGAGAACCTTGAACCACAACTCGCCTGAGTCATGGATACGGGGTGTAGCACCAGAGTGCTCAGAAGATTCAGCAGTTCCCTGCTAGTTCAAGAGAAGACTTTCTCAGCAGGATTTCTCTTTTGGAGGACATAACCTACCCTTTTGCTATCGTAGCTTGTGAATTGCTATCTTTATTTAAGAGCATCAGGCAAAAGATAGGTTGGTTGCAACAATGAGTGGAAGAACATGCATTTAGCTGGTGTCTTCTGGAAAGACAAGTCCTACTTACAACACTTCTGCGACGTGCCCTGAGCAGTGCTGGGATGTGCTACGTACTTCAACATACACAAGGCTATCAGGAGAGAAAGCTTTTGCTGGGGTGCGCTAAAGATTATACTAAGTTCATAGTAGTCCCACTGACGCACCGGCAAGCCTGCTTTCTGTAATTGATGCTGGGAAAGCCACAATCACATGAAAGATGCTGTCTGCTCATTTTGTTGCTTTGCAGGTGGGAAGAAGCCATTTGGATTAGATGCGTTTCCTTTGGATTGTGCTTACAGCAATGTATTTGCTCACGCTGCAATGCGTTAGCGTCAGTACAATGGCAAACTGAATGAAGACATCAGACATGAGGCGTGACTAGGACCAACTCAAAAGTGCAGGTGGAACAGGTCCTACCTACGAGTCACTGGAAATGGGGCTGCATGTCACCTGTCAGACTGATTTCCTCCCTTCCACCTGGGAAATAGAGGTGGGAAATAGGCGTGTGCTTACTTCCATTGTGCTTTCAGAGCAGAATCGCCTGTCCGTGTTACGGAAGCTAATTATCATATAAAGGCTTAATATGTTACCAAAGTGAATGCTGTCAGCTGTCTTAGACATTGGAGCATTGTAGCAATATATTCAAGAGTAGCAATGACTGTTTACAATGCTTGAGAAAGGGTTACTAGAAGTCAAGTGCACAAATTATGAAGCAGTGCAATTTTTAAGAAATTTCCATTTTAATAATTTGTTATGACTGTTGGTAAACCCGGCTTTTAAATTGCTCGCTCCGTTTCTTAAGAATCTCACCTCTTTTAGCCTGGATTAAGCTTGTGTAACTCCCATAAGGACTGGGGCATATAAAACAAATGGCACTTCACATCACTGCTGAGAGCTCCTCACTGGCTTTAAAGGAGCTTTAGAAACTTTGGGAAGATCTTGCGTTCCCAGGGGTAGGCTGGTTTAGGCACTTGTATGGGAGGAGCTGCTGGCCAGGTCCTTGGTTGTGCTGCTGTCCTGCAGAGGAAAGGCTGGTGGGTCAGGGGAGGCGCAGGGCTACTCTCCATACCAGAGGGACATACAGCAACTTGAAGGATTTACACTCTACTGTTGCTTATTTCCTAGCTAAATCTGAACCCAATACTAAGACCTACTAATTAACGACAGCCAAGCCCCCCACTGGTGTGTGGGCACACATGAGATAAGGTTACTCACACCAGTGGAGAGTCTTTGTTTGCCGCTTTAAATTACTTTTTAATTTGATTCCATGACTTCTTGTTGCTAATGGGGAGTTCAAAGATGGTTTTTAGAGGAACGCTTTGTCTATAGCGTCTGTTTGGGCTTCATACTGGTGGGTCCACTGGTTTGGACTTGTGTCTGGGGCAGTGCTCTGAGCTGGTAGCCCGAGAACTGGGGAACAAATTGCAACCAGTTAGAAATTGCCTCCCAGCTCTCCCCTGCAATGAAGGGGAGGGCCCCGCACCAATGCTGTTTTTGGCACGGCGTACTGATTTTTTTGGTAAGCGAAGCCTGGGATCTGCTCGGATCCCAGGTCTGTCTCACAGATGGATGCGGGAGGAGACTTGGCACTTGGAGTGAGCCTGGAGAGCTGCTGCAGGCGAGGACTTGCCTTCCCCACCTCCTCCACCAGAACTGCGGGTGTTAAAACAGCAGCTGGCTTAACTTTTATTATTAATATGGCTGCCTGGCTAACAGACCAAAGCTAAGAGAGAAAACGGGTTTCCTGTAGAGTTTCTGGAATATCTGTAATTGTACAAATTAAATACGTCTTTTGTCCCACCAACTGGGTTGGGTGGGAGAGGAATGAAACCACACAGGATACAATTTTCTCTATTTTTCACTAAAGGCTGTATTTTACAATTCTCACTTACAAAGAGCAGTGATGCGAAACCAATAGGGTTGCTAACATAAATAAATATTACTTACTGTGAATAATGGTTTCTGAAGTAATCCTATGCTTCTGAAAAAGTCAAGTATTTTTCAGTTAGTAGCAATGTTTTTCATTTGACAGTTCCTGAAATGGTTGATACTCCTGAACACAGTTCTGGAACGTAAAAACATCCAGTTCTCTTGGAGAATTTCTGAGGGTTTTTTAAAGGAAATACGAAGCATTCAAAGTTCTGATTTATGAGTGTTGAATAGAGGAACAGATGAAGGTTTGAGGACATAAATTGAAAGATGATCACTGAAAAGCTGCGTCTTCCCACACTGAAGCATTGCAGACTGATTTTTAATGACCTGAAATGTTTTCTTCCTCCTCTTAAGGTTATTTCAAAAAAATCCTCAAAACACCCTGGGCCTTCCAAAGCATCTTAAAATTGTGGATGGCCAATTACAAGTAAAACTGAAAGTGAGCTGGACTTACTAATTTACCAGACATCTATGAAACCCTCAAGTCACCATCAGGGTGCCCGAATCAGATGCATCACTGGAGGCTGAAATTCATCTGTCTGACTGTTGCCAAATTTTCCTGTAGGCTAATGTGTGGTAACCATTAAATAACTGATACACCTGAAGGCAAATCAATTTGCATGGTTCACAAAAAAACCGCCTGGTTTCATCATGTATACAGTTTGAACTGCCTTCCATTTTTTTTCATGACCTCAGTGAGTCATGATGCCAAAATGAATAGGGATATCATCATCTTGTTCCACTTCAGACTGTGCTCATTTTCACATATTTTCAGCTAACTGGAGTGACCAAATAGCTTTAATTGCATTCCTGTCATAGAGGAAGAATACTTGATTATAGAGGAAGAATACTTGAGATATTTAGACACGGAGAGGCCAAAAGGAACTATTGCTAGAGGCAAGATAGCCTTTTTTTGCCTGCTTCTTTAAGGTCTGGGGAAGGCATGTTGCTTTGGAAAGGAGATTATTGCTATGTGTAATTTAACGGCATGGATACTCGAAGTGGATTTCATCTCACCTATCTTTAAACATCAAAACTGTTGCATGTCTGCATTTCCAGAGAGTCACCTCAGGCTCCTTTATTGTCAGCAGAAAGCAACAGGCACCTCTGCAGAGCTACTGTCCTCCTCCTGGGATAGGCGTCAAGTTGGGTGAGCGATGCTGCGGGGACTCCCCTTTGTCCTTACTGTCTCCAAGAGAAACCGATGGGTAATCAGTTCAGGTGCAGGTGCCTAAAAGTCTGATGCCTAACTTAGGGAATGAGTAGTCCCACTGCCCCCAAAAACTGAATTATAAAAATGTGGAACACTAGGATGGATTTCTGTTACCATCATGTTTAGTCTCATACTGCCACATGCAAATATATAATCTTCTATGTAAATGTGTCCCACTCTGTGCTATTTACAATCCAGTACCACTAAGTGGAAGTTGTTCTGTAGCCTCCACGATATGGTTAGAAACCTTCTTCCCTCATGTTTATTCACGAGCAGATTTGATTCGTGTGTTTAAGACCTGTATCATCCTAAAGATTTTGATGGAAAAACCAAGGCCTGTAGGTATTTCCTCACATACAGCTACCTCTGGAAAGATAAGCAGCTTCTTATACTGCATGTGCATGTGCAGTCCCAAAGATATTTTTTTTTCCCCTCCCTCACGAACTTCCATGGGCTGAGTGGCAGGAAAGGTGCACCCCTGAGGCTCGTGACTGTAGCACCCCAAGAGATGCTGCATGCCTCTGTGGATGGGGTAATAGATGGGCACTCTTAGGAGCAGGGCTTGATACTCAATTTTTTTTGCACAGTGAAATCCCTTGGTACTGCTGTAAAAGCTTTTAAAAAAATGTTTGAACCTTTGAATATTTTTACATCAGTGGTAAGGGCTGAATTATCTGAGTGTCTCCCATTTCAGCTCATCCCAATTCCCAAAAGCTGATGTTACCGGCTTTCAAAATCTGTTCCCACAAAGGGGCTTTGACATACCTAAGATACTCAAGTATTCTCCTCGTTTCCTGAGCTCTTATACAGCAGTGTCAACCCATACATCTAAGATCCAAGAGAGCACAATGAAAAGCACAAGAGGCTTTACAAGAGCGTGCCCTTCTATGTAAAATTCAGGTACATGCTATGAGAAAAAGGCCTCCTTTCACGCTGGCTGACAATCTGAATTTAATAGATCCGCCACAAATTGAAAGCCAGGTTTAAAAAGCAAGCAGTAAAACTTGCCATGTGATTTATGATGTAGCTTGCTAGGACACTGCCATTCCCTGCTTACGCAACGTCCTAAAGCACCCAAAAACTTTAGTAGGGATATTTTAAAAACAAAACCACCCAAACTTTGGTGTAACAGTACTGCCTGATTCAGAAAGAAAAGGAGTTATAGAGTGTATTCTTTTATTAAGTCTAACAGCTTCTAAATTTTTTGTAATTCCTTTGCCATACAGTGACCAATAATGTATTTATGAATGAAGGACACAATTTAAAAGGACGTTTATGCAAGCTATACTCAGTGTAGAGTATCTTTACTCATGTAGATGGCCTGTTATAAGTATCATAACAGGTCTTTGCAACTTACAGCTGAGATTAAATGTAGATTTATTATACAGGATGATGTATGTGGTTTGTACCTTGACGTTAATTGAGCTGTACAGAGAAGTTAGTAAGTAAGTGAGGGAGAAATGTGGCCATATGTAAGGAACTATGTGGCTATATGTATAGTGTTATGAGTGCACATGCACATGTTTATGTATATATGTACATATGTACATAGGTATATATGTATATATATGTATCTATTCTTTATTTATCTGGCCCACAGTTTCTGTATATAATCTCACACGTTTTATATATAACTGTAGCTTAGTTTCTTCGTAAAATTCAAGAATGAACTACTGAGCTAAACAAAAGTAGGCCAACCTACATCAGGTGAGTATCCTGCTCCTTTTATTACCTCTTTTTGCCCTAGCACTCTTTGCCACCTTGGCATCAGCAAAATTCAATCTATTAAAATTGCTGCCTAGCATGCCCTGAAGTCCAACAGAGGATAAAAACAAACACATTCATGGAAATTGAACTGTTGAAACATGCTGAAAGGGGGCAAAGGGGTTAGCCAAACATTAGATTTGAGTGTTTCGGTGCCATTTGCAGAGCTTCAAGGTGCTGACTTCTTTCAAGGCCCATGGAAGTCAATAAAACCGAAAGCCACTGAGATTTCAGGGGACTGATGTTAGAAGCAGAAGAAATTTTTTTTCTAGATTCCATTTGAAAGAAGGTGGCAAAGTTGGGTTCCAAAGCAGATCAGGTTAATATACTGCTTGAAATGGATCCCAGCTGGATCACCCGCAATTCCTAATAACATTACGAAATGCTCAGGCTCTTCACTGCCCTGGTAGCAAGGTGAGTGCTGCAGGGCAGAGGGGGCAGGACAGCAGCCCTGAAGAGGAAGGTGGCCGGTTCCCGTGCCCGTATCCAACAACCGCCCAGCAGCAAGGTAGGCAGCGAGCCCTTCTGGATGCTGGAACTGCTCCTTGGTCCCCACCTAGCCTCTGCTTTTCATTTGACTTACTAAGTTACTCCCCTTTCTTTCTCCTGGTTCCATTTTTCTCTCCTGCGCATTAAAAACCTTCTATAATAACTGCTGCTTCCTCCAGGAGAGCTGAAACAAGATGCATCTGCTGCTTCCTTTCGCCTCGCCAGAGGCGGAACTTGCTCCAACTGCAGAATGGTCTATTTCGGAGGGAGGAATCTGTTTCAGCACTTGAATTTTATCCCCAAACCTGTGGTTTAACCCTGAGTTGCATATTTACTCCCAGTTAAATCATCTTTTTTTATTTACTTCCTCACAATTCTTTCATTTCTGGCAATAAAATGCATATTAATGACATACAGAAAAAATTGTATTTCTTGAAATAGTTATTTCTTTTATCAAAGAGCCTTATTTTCTATTTTCACTTTTCAGTATTAAGAAGGCTAGTCTTCTGAGTCAGAGCTCAAGAAAAAATATGTAGTAATTACTGTGTTGAGAGCTAGATTTCAATGTAGGATGAAACAGTCATTGTGTTTCCTGTAACTGTTCTTTCCGTGTATGATTTATTTTTCTTCAACTGAATTTGTGTGGCTTTTCCAGCAGCATGAAATCTAAAACTATTATTTCTTTTAAAACAAATTTCTGAAGATACTTCAAAAAAAGAGCATGGAACGGCTTTTTAACATTAACAAAACTATCAACAATTAAAAAAATAGGAGTAAAGCTGTTGCAATTTAATCTGGTTACTGTTTGGCTTCCTGTTGTAGCTCCAGTGTATATTTCTTCACACATAACCATCCAAGCAATAAATAATTTTTAACTTTGTTTATTTGTAGTTAGGAGCAGAAGGGTAACACCCGCACCACCATCACTGGAAACAGCACTACATGCTGGAAGAGATGTTAGAAAGACAATTTTATGCAGAAATGACTCTTCCCTCTTCCCTCCCTGTCCTTCCCATGTAAAAAGCCACAGGAGAAGTTGAGGTGCGTTGAGATGTGGAAAGAGGAGGCCAAGGACCCTGGACAATTTCAGCAGAGTGTAAGAGGCAAGAAAACAATTTCTCTTTCTGAGCTGTATTGCCGGCTTTACAAAGAAACATGCTTTGACGCCAGTGGTGGAACTGTGACGGGTTTATTATTTTTAAATTGTCTCACAGCTGCATCTAGATATTGGTCTGCTGGGGTGTAAAACGTCCTTTGGCTGCAATAGGATCTTTGTGCATGGATCAATGACAGCGTACGACCCCTGCTGAGTAGCATTTCTTGAGTTGCAGAGAAAGAAAAACAGTGCTTGCTTGGCGTCATCGGGCTGAGGTATTCCACTTGGTATGGCTTAGTTTGAATGATAATTTATGAAGCATGGAAATTTTTGTTTTGAACAATTATGAATGCCAGCTGGTGGGTTATTATCTGTTTGTTCTATGTTATTCTTCATTATTTACTCATTTGTTTTCATGTGCGTGCACGTTTTGTATTGTGGATCTATTGTATGCTCAGTTTTTCATGACAGACATTTAGGCTTCTTGCAGTTGCCCAGTGATGACTGCGGTTTTCAGGTGTGCACCTTAATATCAGATAAGAGGCAGAAAGACTGTAATAATTCAGACTAAATACTTCAACAACAGCTATCATCACATGCACGCACTGTAACAGAGAATCCTGCTGTGCTATGTCAATGTTCTTGTGTCCACTATAATCTTAAAGCACTCCCAAATAGTAAACTGGAAGCCAGTTACTTACACACAAAAATAATCTTCACCTCTTCAGCTCTGCTACCAGCACTGGCTTTGTGTACCCACAGAACGTGAGAGACAAGGATTTGGCAGGTGGTGCCGAGATGAGACTTTGCCCAGAGATTTCCATTCTTTGGTGTTTTTACGCAATCACCGCGCAGTCCCACTGGCATCAGCAGCTATTATGCAGCAGCTGCATAATCAGGCGTTTATTGGAAGAGGTGGGGAGGAAGAAGGCCACATGTTTGTCCCCTGCGTTCCCTAATGGTAGAGGAGGAAACAACTGGAAGAAGCATTGTGTGATTATTGATGTGCAGCTGCTGGCCCGTGTTTTCTGACTGCTCTGTAACTCTGACAAGAATGCGATGCTACGAAAACTGTGATGCTTGGGTCACAACAACCCCATGCAACGCTACAGGCTTGGGGACGAGTGGCTGGAAAGCTGCCCAGCGGAAAAGGACCTGGGGCTGTTGGTTGACAGCCATCTGAATATGAGCCAGCAGTGTGCCCAGGTGGCCAAGAAGGCCAACGGCATCCTGGCCTGTATCAGAAATGGTGTGGCCAGCAGGAGTAGGGAGGTGGTCGTGCCTCTGTACTCGGTGCTGGTGAGGCCGCACCTCAAATACTGTGTTCAGGTTTGGGCCCCTCACTACAAGAAGGACATTGAGGTGCTGGAGTGTGTCCAGAGAAGGGCGATGAAGCTGGTGAGGGGTCTGGAGCACAAGTCTGATGAGGAGTGGCTGAGGGAACTGGGGTTGTTCAGTCTGGAGAAGAGGAGGCTGAGGGGAGACCTTATCACTCTCTACAACTACCTGAAAGGGGGTTGTAGAGAGGTGGATGTTGGTCTCTTCTCCCAAGTGACAAGTGATAGGACAAGAGGGAATTGCCTCAAGTTGCGCCAGGGGAGGTTTAGATTGGATATTAGGAAAAATCTCTTCACTGAAAGGGTTATCAAGCATTGGAACAGGCTGCCCATGGAAGTGGTTGAGTCACCATCCCTGGAGGTATTTAGAAGACGTGTAGACGTGGCACATAGGGACATGGTTTAGTGGTGGACTTGGCAGGATTAGGTTTGCGGTTGGACTCGATGATCTTAAGAGCCTTTTCCAACCTAAATGATTCTATGATTCTATGAAAACTGATGTTGGTGTGAGTCTTCTGGGAACACAGCCTCACACATTCCCCAGATAAATCACATTTTAAAGAGCCATTCTCCTTAGGCTCCTCAGTTTGGCCTCCTTTGCAGACCTAGCTTCCCATCCAGTGACTCTTGCTTATATTCCATGAGCCCCCTTGCCAGTTTTAAAATACAAGTAATGGGTATTCTGCTGCATCTCAAGACATTTCTTTGGTGAATTGCCAACTTTGAAAAGAAATGTACACTTAGGTGAGATGAATCCCAGCTGGTTAATTGTTAGTGACTTGTATAAGCTCATCTTCCAGCATAATGTCAAAAAATCAATGAAGAGAAGCTTCCAAGTGATTCAATCCATCCTAAGAGAGGTGGGATTAATAGCCCTCTGGTAATGCCTCTTTCAATGTGTTAGTGAGGATGCCTAAATAACCAGTAGATGCTCGACTTTTAGATGGCTAAATTGACTGAGGTTAATCCTGCTCTTTATCACCAGTCAAGATTTGTATAAATTGATCTTCCAGGTACTGGATCTTTTCCTGTCTTTGTTTGCTACAATCCTCTATTATCTGAAATCTCCTTGCCATGAAGAATTTACAGACTGAGATCAAATTGCCTTTTAATGTTCTTTTAGCCTTCAGCTTCTTAAACTTTTCACAGTTTGACAGACTTTCCAAAAGTCAGATAAGCTCTGCAGCTCTTTATGAATGCTTTCCCATCTGCCATTACATTTTTTTCTGTTAGCTTGCTTAGGCATCATCCTGTGTAGAAAACTGATGGTGGGTAGTTACCTATTGTATTACTGGATATTTCAAATTGTACCAGGATACTCTATATCAGTGATGCCTACATCACAGCAGTAGAGAGTGAGTAGTGCTGTTACCTGAACCTTAAGTCCATGTTTCTACTACGTAACATAAAATGTGCAATCTTAGTGTTGTGAGGCAGGAACTTCGTTGCCCAGGTAGGTGTGCTGAGTTTCAGATACCAAAGCAGAGCGTGGTATAATCAGTCTTTAAGAGCTAGATTACAGTCTGTTACATGTTTGATCTTTGTAATGCATTTGCAATTTTTTATAGAACTATGGGAGAGCCATATGTAGAAACAGGATGCAGTGCCAAAAGTTTGTGAATCCTTTAATGACCCCTTGATCTTCTCTTAGGCAGTCCACTAGAACCTTGCCAAAGCACTAGGTTACATGCTGCACTGTGCGAGCGAATCTACTCACGTGCTTCCATGTGGTCCCCTCCTAGTATGTCAGCTAAGGTGCAAAACCCAGCTAGAAGAATCAGTGTTCACATATGTTTGTGTGTAAAGCAGGTTGAACCTGGGACTGTCAGAGCCCAAACCTACAGACTTCTACATGCCTCCACAGTCCCAGGATTACAGCCTCATAGCTAGGAAGGAGGTACGATCCTCTGGAAACTGCAATATGAGACTGGGGGGAGCAATTTCTTGCTCTTACAGTATTACAAAATTTACAAAATTTACACAAATTACAATAATGGAAGTATTGTCAAATACTTTCAGCGTGGCCCTCAGTAACCAGACAAGCTTTTCTGTCTCATCTGTCGAATGGAAGTAATAAAACTTGACTAGCTCACATAAGCACTGCGCGGATAAATACACCACAGCCTATTAAGTAGTCATTTACTTTTATAGTATATAGGAGCAGCGCTAACTCCAGCGATAGCCAGTAGTCATGACAACTGCCTTTAAGAACGATAGGGATATGCCAACCAACCCTCTACCTAATTTTTACTAATTCTGTTTTTTAAATGTTCTAGACCATGTTTGCACTAATCTAATTAGAATAAAGGAAAAAAGAAAATGAGGCAGAGATTGTCCTCACAGGTGAAATTTGTTAGTGTAACAAACACTGGAAGATTAGGACTTAAAATGGGAAGATGTGGATTACTCTTGTCATAATCCTAATGCTTAACAAGCTCTTTTTTTCTGTTATCTCACTTGTCTCTAACTCCTCCAAAACCTGCCTCTTATAGCCAGCATCACCTTCTGGACTTTCTTAAGTATGGTTGTTGGACTGCTTCAGGTATTTTTACTTTTGCTTTATGCATTCCCAGGGAAAAGATGGGAAGAGGCAACCTGAGCAAGAGTCGGCAAATGCCAAACCAGGTTTATTTTTTCTTCAATAGCATCACACTTAGGTGGAATTTTTAATACATCAAAATTTAACACAACAAAAATGCATCCACGTTTTTGTTGTCTTCTTTTAGTTGTTCGTGCAATCAGTGGGGCTTTTTTTAATTGGGATGCCATTTTTTGTTGTGAGCTCCGAGAGCCTTCAGTGAATAGTAAAAAAAATAAAAAGTCAACTCCCAGCCTCTCGTGTAATTTTCTTTAAAATGTCTTAAAATGCAAATTAAGCAGGTGTTTTTCAAGTTGATTTCAGTTGTTAACTTCAGCAGCAGAAGAGAAGTTTGGGAGGTTTTTGGTGATCAAAATGGGTGAACTCTGGCTGCTTTCCAGTCAGAATTTCTTCAGAACTTTTTAGTGAAACTGTGCTGGAGACGAGCTGTTAGCACAAGAATGACAAAAGGTGCTGGGTTCAGCAGCTCCCTGTGACTCATCTCTTCTCAGAGGTGAGATGTTGGGAATGCAATAGAAAATCACTTGCCTCCCTCGTCTGCGTGACTGATTAAAATCTGTATCACTAATCAACGCAGAATATAGTTAATGACTGTTTAATTAATTTACTGTAATTTTTGATGAAGCTCACTGCAATTACTTTTCACATGCTGCTACATGATAGTAATGATTTTCAACAGAAAGAAGGCAGCCTGCGTAGCGCGTGTCAGCTCTCAGCGCAGCATCACTTTAATGACTGCAAGGAGTTGCTCTAACACAGAATTCAGCTCAGAGATATGATTAGCTAGTTAATACCCACAATCCCCATAACTACAAAGGCTCCTTTGTGGATAAACTACTCCACTATGTACTAGAGCACCAGTCTTTCCGAAAGAAAAACTGTAGCTGGACCTTGTTGCCTTGTATATCTGAGCCCAGCAGTCATTGTTCTGCCAGGTGATCGCATGAACCGCTGTGCATACACCTTTCCATCGCTGCTTTTAACCCTCACTGCAAATGGTTATGTCTCCAGAATCATCTCACCTTTGAGATTCCTTGGAGCCTGAGTAAAGGTTACCAATACATACAAATACCAGGAAACAGATTACCCTGTTGGGAAGTAAAGTGAGGTAGCTTATTTCACACAAAACCACTTTTTACAGTTATTTTTACCCTCCTGTATTTTATGATGGGTGCCCTGTTTCCACCATTTATTCCTTTCATTCTGCTCTGTGGAGGCTACATAGTGTTGTGCTGATTAAACTCATTTCTCTGATGTTTAAAGTAGTATGTCTCACTTGCTCTGTTTTGGGATCACATTATCACCTGACATGGGACTAACATTAGCAGCATTTCTAATTGTGTTCCAGTGACATCTGTCATATTCCTGCCATTTAATGCCTTAAACTGGTTTTATCTCTTTAGCATTCCCGATTGCCAAGAAACTTTTGATAGTGGATTTCAAAGTCCTTTCAGAAGCATGTTTTTTCTGCAGTGAATAGATTTTCTTCACAGTTATGGTTGTAGATATCTGTGTATATGTATTTATGACAGTGTTGATCATGTAACTTCTCCAAAACCTTTTAAGTTCTTGAAAATTGTTTGCTGATTGACAGTGGCGTTCTCTCATGACTTAATGAACAGTAAAATGACTCTAATGTTTCTGAAATTTCAACACTTTTTGATCTATTTTGCTTTTGAGACTTAAACAGCCATATATCTGATATCTTCCTAATGATGAACGAACTGACTGTGTCTAATTGCTGGCCTTTTCTTGAACTGTGCAGTGAAACATCATTATAAAACCAAGGTCATACAAACATGTTTTATCACTTTTCTGATGAAACGCCTAATTGCTTGCTGCAGTTGTCTTCGTCATGATCTAATCAGGGAACAGTGACAATAAAAGTAATGATGTGGTAGATCCTTGACCTCAGCTCTCACTGCAAATAATTGTCTGACATTGTTACCATTTATGGTCATGCGTTCAGCATTATCACATAAGCTTTTGATGATTTCATTACCAGCTGGTATTCCATAGTATGCCATTACTTCATGTAGAAATTTTAGCATAGTCTAAAAGATCTTCTGCAACCCCATAAAAGGATTATTTATTACATCTGGCTTTTTGTTTAGTAATAACTCTGAGAATAATAAATTGGTCTGTACACGATCTTCAGCTCTACCACCTGCTAGTTCCTCCTTGAGTTAGGGAGTTATCTGTTTTTTTGACATCCAAAATATACATTGGGAATTGATTTTCCAAGACACTGAAAGCAATGGGATCTTACTTCAGAGGCTCTTATTTTTTTTTTCTTCTTCTTCATTCTCACTTCTGTTAAAAGCACCGAGTGCACATAGATAGTTGTTTTGCAGGTGTTTTTAGTAGTTCTCTGGGGCATAGCCTACTTAAGATGGACAGTATTCTGTCCATCATTTTCTTTCCTTTTTTTCCCTATTTTTGAAAAGTGTTTTCTTTCAGTTCAGAACTCTGAGTTACGCTAAATCTCCTACTTAGAACTCCTGTTGCAACTTTGCATAAACACAGGAAGGCTTGCCTGTTTAGATTATTAACTCCAGCTCCTTAATACCTCCCTTTTCATTTCTTCTACCACTTGCAACATCTTTGGCCAATGCTGTTTATTCCCCCTGTTGTTTGCTTGTCCATCTGCCTTATTAGAAAACTAGAAGCAATTAGTTGAATTTTATCAATGTAATAAAAGTTTTGGTCCCTGCCAGTTAAAGCTTAATACAGCCGAGACTGCATAATTCACTACAAGGTATGGGAGCTACTCACTGGTTCATACCTTTGCCTTTGCTACTCTAGATCCAGCTACTCTTAAAAGCATGCCAGAGACAACTAGGCTGATTTTCAGTTACATTTGTATTTACAGAACTAAACCAGGAGTGATTGCAAGCGCCCCACTTAGCCTTTTAAATGCAAACGTGAAAGTAGGCAACCTGGACACCTTTGATGTGCTATTGAGAGAAATGGCCGGACTGCATGAGTGTATGTGGGTTTGAAGCTCAGCTGCTGCACTCAGCTGTACTTGAAAAGTGGCTGGGGCTGTTTTAAAGATTCTCTGTGATACTTCAGAATCTAAGCGAGGAGCTTTAGAATAATCTTGCTATTTTCTTGTTCAGTGCATATATAAGATGTGTAAAACGTGCATGTGCTATTACAATTACTATTGAGCATCTAGCACTTAAGAGGATGTAAGGGGTAGGAGTTTTGTAACTACTAAAACAACTACAGAGTCTTAAAATTAAGTGGTTTCTATTGTGACAGAGAAGATGGAATTGGTTGATAAAACTTGGGATGTTACACTCATTCCTGTGTGTGATGCTGTAGTGTTGTGACATTATGCAGTGCAATTGTGGGCTTAATTGGAGTCTTCTGATCTCACACAAATTTCACGCTGCTATCTGCTACTTCAGTACTTTCATTCTGGATTTGTTATAATGTAGATGAGGTAACGATCTCGCTGCAAAAAATTCTACTCAAAATATATGAGAAAATTTAAATATGGAAGATGTTCAGAACTGGTTTCCAGTATTTTTACTAGCTTTCATTTCTCAGTGTGAGGAGTTCATTCAGCAATAGTCTTCGGATAACCTTTTAACTACTCACTTTTGTTCCAATTGCTATTTTCTGACAATTCATTACCACTTTTAAGTTAAGTTAAATCACTGCAACTGTACAGTCCATTTAAAAGAAAGACTTTCCTGAAGCTGACAAATGTGATTCCCAGTTTGATGGAAAGGCTGAGAAACTGCTAAAATAGGGAATATCAATCAGTCCATATCCAATGAATCTGCAGTTAATAAGCATGTAAAGAAATAAATGTTGCAATATGGGGGTCTACAATTTACAGAGCAAAAGGAAAAGGAGAATAAGGCATGAAATGAACAATATGTATTACATATGTATCAACAAAAGATGCAGTGTCTATCAATATATACAAAGATTGCCTATATTCAGATTGAGGTGGATGGAAACCTTGCATATTGTCTTAACTTCACACGCTAATAGTGAATTTCTAAATACAAGGAAAAAAGAAAGCACTCTAACTTATGTATCCTGAATTATTTAAATGCAAATGATAAAAATCAAAACTAAATCTTCCCATTTATTGCACGATTATAGTACTGAGGCAAGTAAACAAGACTTGGAGCATTGCAGATTTTGAGGTGTTTGGTTCCAAGCGCACTGCCTGTCTGTACTGTTGGTCTCCTGCCCTGACACCGAATAGGAGGCCAGGCAGGAGAAGGGCTATGCAATGCAAAATAAGTTTCAGCATCCAGCTCTTCTAGGAGCAGAAAGTGATTTCCTTAGCTGTGCTTTTGTTTTTAAGCAATTTCTATTTTTACAGTTATGCAGTTCCTAGCAAACAGACAAGAATGTTTAGAAGAAAATATTTTCAACAATATCTGTTATTCTAACCCAATATATTTTGAAGGGAATGGAGGCACACATATAATGGTAGATGGTGCCTGACACACATAACGTCTGTTACCAGACAGATTCTCCAGATGATGTTAATTCCCAGACAGTTCTTTCATAAAAGCACTATATTAGGTATTCAATTTTATTTCTTTCCATCTTTTTAAAAAAACTATTGGTGCTCTGGTTTGCCGTACTTAGTCTGAGTATAATATAAAAATCTAGGTAGGGGCTGTAAATAAAAATTATGTTTTGCCCTCTTATGCAAAATTTTGCATCTTTAAAATAGTTTTGTATTCCTGTTTAATGTAGCGATTTTGCAAATGTAAATTTGAGATCTTTCTTATTTTCAAAACACGTTACTTAAATTGGAAGGAGACAGATTTTGTTCACTTTGTTACTGTAAATATCTTGTATCGAGAGCAGCCTCTGCACCAAACCCTCCCGCCACCCCAGCGCCTCATGTTTTTGGTGGACTATGGCCGTGTTCACGCGGCACAGCTGACCCACTTCAGTGCCAATGTCCCAAGCTAGGCGATGCAGGCAAGACTGCATGCGCAGCTCTTGGAAATTACTGAAGCAGAGGACCTACTGAACGTGGATTTTTTGCTCCAGTGGTAGTCCGTATCCTGTTTCAAAATTTGGTATCGAAGGAAATTCTTTCACATAGCCTTTTTAGCCACCAGCAAAGTATTTATTCCCTGTGGTTTTTGCACAGTTGCTGTGGACATGCTCAGTTACCTGCTGGCTTCTAAACTCTGCCAATATTTTATAGGCTTTCTTCTCTCTTTGTTTGTAATTGCTTCGGTAGTCATTTGAAGAGGTGTCAAGTAGCAGGTGAACAGCAGCAGGCTAAAAACTATTCTATTTGTTGTCTGAAAGGCAATGTGACTCAGAGGAATTCACAGCAAAAGCAGATTGCAACATCTAATAAGGGGAAGTAAAATAGACTTGCCTTTGTCTAACCCATTCCAACTGCATAAAGGAAATAAGCATGGGCTTACCCTGCTGGGCTGATACTTTTCCTGATTCTGGACAACGAGCGGGTTTCCAATACCGTGAGTCATGTAGCAGAACGTACATGATCACACACAGAGCAGACATCGCCTCTGCGTGCTGTTGCGCAGAAGGACAGGGAACAGAGAGGCAAAAGTTAGACTTCAAGACAGTATTCCCTGTGATCTGCATCCTTGATGGAGGTGGGGAGGAGTTTAACATCACCAGAGAAAGGCAGAGATCACGTTCATCTGTTCCCCTCTCACATGTGGAAGACAGCACAGCCACGGAGAATCTGGAGAAACTCTGCCAGGCTGCCCTGGCCCACACTTCCTCTTATGTGATCTTCCTTGCTAGTCTGACCTTTCTTAGTCATTATTAATTAACAATATTCCTGTGGTTGTGAGAACAAGTTTTTTCGGTAGTCAGGATTTTGATTCCTCAACCTACAATATTGCATTTTATCGCCTCCCTGGCTTGTACTTCGTTGAGCAGTAGTAACGATGCGCCTGCTGCTTGTTGCTGTTTGATCTCCAGCTGATAAAAGCGTGCTCAGGCTAACCAGGCTCCAGATTCTTACATGGACCAGTGAGCTCATGCACCTCAGCCACGACCTGGAGAAACCACCGTGACGGTGCAGTCTGTGACGGTGTTTGGGTTGCGGAAGATACATCCAACCAGGACCTTCAGACCACACAGGCCTTTGGACAGCCCTCAGATGGTTTCCATACTAAAGAAGAAATCAGCATTAGTCGGGCCGCAAAATCCATACACTACATGATGAAGCAACATTATTCTAAGTCAGGCTCAATGTTTCTGAGATTAATGATTTTCCTTCCTGCCCTTGCACAACACCGCAAGCCCTCTGCAGAGCAGCCAGCAGCAAGTATAATGGATTCCAGACTTCTTTAGTTATAATAATATTGTGGCTATACATGGTCCTCTTTGTCTCAAGTAAATAATGAAGTGATCTGCTATGACAAAATGTTTAAACATCTTGGGGATGGTTCTACCCACTATATACTATGACTTGCTTGATTTTTCTCTCTGACATAATCTGTTTCAGTCATTGGTTTCATTGCCAATTCGTAGCATTTAAACTAGAACAAGTAAAGAAATGATAAAATAAAAAGCACTTACATAATTTTTTTAATCCAGGAAGATCCCAAACTGCTTTACAAACTATCGGTTAATCCTGCCATCTTTCTTGGGATAGTTTCTTACACTGTCAGTTCTCTGCAATAAGGATGCCTGAAGTCTTTGGTGTTGCTGAGACTCTTGATGTGCGAGAATCACTTTCCTATTGTCATCATATAGTGTCTTCTAGAATGGGCATGGTTTTTAACTGTATTAGGATAAATGCAGTACAGGAAGCTAACAGCTTCAACAACATCTGTCATCATGAAAACTTCCAAACTGTTTTGGAAAATGTTTGTAGCAGTATTTAAGTTTTTATGCCCTGGGATAAATGCATATCTCACAGGACTGAAAAACCTATTTTGTGTTTTCAAAAAGCTCATCTGCAAACAGGAACTGTTCTTACGCTATGATACTACCAATACATACATAAGTGTGTTTGTGAGGTGCTAAAGAAAAATGCTTATTTTCTCTACGGAGGGAAAAGCTGGGATAAGTTTAGGACACATTAAAAATGCCAACACGAACTGAAAAGTTGATTTTATAGACTGAAAACCTGCTGTTACTAAAGCATCTAAGAGGTTGATGTCATCATCTAGAACAACGGAAATTCAGCTATAAAATACAAAAACATATTAATAGATTAGGCAATTTTAAAACCAATGATGGGAACTATAAATCCAGTATCTCCACTGCACTTCTTGACTGATAGCATGATTACATTTTGAGAAGACAGTACTGAGGTCATTCATCAAATATAGACTGCAGCAGAACCGGACTCTGAAATTAAGCTTAATTTCTATATGGCAAAATTACCATATTTTCATGTACATAACCTGCAGATTATCTAACGGAGAAATAAACAGCCAGGCAGCCTCCTCTTACTCCCCACGGTCTTAGCAATTGCTGCAGCACACAAGTCTGTCATTTTCTGAGGGAGCTGGTTACTCAAAAACCTCTTTCACATGCTAAACACATTGCCTGTGATCACCAGTGCCTACTACCTTTTTCTTGGTATTTTTTATGTATCCAACTCAGACGGAGTCATCTACACACTCAGTTAAGGGGTTCTGAGTTTCAAAAGTTGCAGGTTATAAGCTTGAAAATACGGCATCTCTTGTAGTGTTTTACATGGTGAAACACAAGGGATAAATATGGTTTTGCTAAGGAAACATCTACTTATTTCTTTCATTGACCAATGAAAAGATTAGGAAAAAAAAGAACCAGTTTTATGGGAACTGAGGGGAGCGCAGACAGACGGTTCACTGGGGAAGGGGTGAGGGTTACTGGAGTGACTTAGCAATGCTCATCTCCTGCAAACAGGAAAAGGAGCATACGGGATATGCTCACCTGATCCTAACATACATTCCCCGCTTAATGCTTCAAAAAAAGCAAAGAAACAGAACAACAAAAGTCAGTAATGGAAAGTGACCAAGAATCCTTCAAGAATTATTGAATAGTTTCCTTTAATTTGTAATGGTATGAATTACCAAGTGGTATAATCAGGCTAATATTTTTTTTTTTTATATATATATATATATTCATGCAGCCATTACATTTTTATATATACACACATACGCGCACACACATGTATTAAGCTAGAAGACAATTATTGTACTACAAATGTTGATCTTAACCTGTATAGCAATTCTGACTGGACTGGGAAATCAATGTGCAAAAAAGCTGAAGGAATTAGAAGAAGAAAAAAGGGGAGAAGAGGAAGAAGAAGTGAAAAGAAGAGTGCTTATAATTGCGCATAAGCAAGTCTCTATCTTAAGTAGCACTGTTAGACTCTTCTGTCTGAACAAGGCCTGCTAGAATGGTCCTTAAGTCTGATCTGCGCTGGATACATCCAGTACCAGCTACTATGCCAAACAACTTCCTCTTTCACTGATCCTTGTCCATGGGTCAAACTATCAACTGTCTTTTCTATTACAAAAAATCTTCAATCCTATTTGCTCTAGATCTACACTTAAAATTAAAGGGCAAGTTATCGAATAAAAGGACTACTACTTTCATCATACCATCTGAAACACAGTGCTACTCAAAGGTTTCAGACCAAGATGAACGTTGTGGCTTTACATTCTCTACAGCTTCAGGAACTGCTGTTCTCTTTTTCACCCTACTCATTCTTAGATCACTTTATTTGCCAAAAATCAGCACTCAGCCTTCTGCGACACTTCTAAAACACTCTGGTGACTCTGTACCCTCTCTGCCCCCTTCCAAGTCTTTATGCTCTCTTGCCAAGAAAAAAGTCCCCACCTTTCTTGACACCTTATTCAGAGTATCGTTTTATTCAGCTCTCTTCCTTTCTTCTGTTTTCTTTGGTAAAAACAGTCCAAAATCATTCAATGCCATACTGTCCCATGGCTATCAGTATTTAGTTTCTTCTATTTATATTGCATGTTCTGCCTGCTCCTGAAGTACCTGTCTCCCATTTGGTCTGGATTTTTTTTGGCATTTTATTTTGGTTTTGTAGCATTTAACTTTACAGTAGCCTACTTGTGTCACTCTGCCAAATGAGATCAAGCTATGCTTTTTTGGCTATGCATATAAAAAAAACTAACCTGGTTTTTATGTTGTTTCTGTGTCTCATGTCACAAATAGTGTGGATTTGTGAATTGAAGCATTGAAGCCATTTCAATGTTGCTATTTCTACAATCTTTTAAAACCAGACCAACAGATACATAGAAACACACAGCAATTTGTCTTTGACACCAGATTAAAATTGATTTTATAATGTTCGACAAAGATTTGTAGTTTATTTGTACCACAGAGTAGGAAAACTATTTAGCATTGAAAAATGGCAGCGTCTGTTTCTCTGAGAACAGTATGAAAAGATGACTTAATATATTCCAGAGCAAGAAATCACTCCTAAGCAGTAATTCTGTAAGACAGTTCATGATATAAAGAATTATGTGCTAGAAATGGTGCCATTCAGCCTGAATTTGCAGGCACGTCCAAATACAGGAGATGGTTCACACTACAAAACAAGAGAGTCAAAAAATATATCACAATATGGCTTAACTTACTTACCAGGCAGATGTACTCTGAAAAGACATCAGGGGTGGGCTTAAAGCATCTCCTTTTAAAGTATGTACTGTCTGTGAAGTTTGAGGCTGTGGCTGAGTTTGAGGCTGTGTCTCTGGCTGAGGCTGTGTCTGTACTTGGCTTGGATCCTGAGCAGGGTTAATCCATCGACTCTGTCCCTGTGTCATCCACTTTCCCTGGATTCCCCACCGTGCCAGGTAAAATTTGCAAATATCATAGTTCATTGAAGAGTAATATAAAAGGTCCAGTACCAGCAAGATCACCACAAAAAAGCCATAGATCCACACTCCTAACAGTGCACTGTAGTTGCTGTGAAAGAAAAAAAGGGAAAACAGAAAAGTTATCTCATAGATCAGTAATGGTCATCGTGTTAGTTTATCAAGGTAGCTTGTTTCATTAATTACAGAAATATAATATATAGATGGATAAAACAAAAATTTTGTTCTAAAGCATGTGTCCTTAAAAATTATTTATTATTTCAATCTAAATACTGCTATACGCATGACATGGGAGGTTTTTAAAAACTAAGGCCCTCTGTCTTAAGAAACTTTTTTATTTCTCCCTCTCATCTGTGTACTTACATCAGCACATATATTTGGTGTGCAATTAGCTTCAATGCTTTAAGTGAGACCACTGGTATGTACATGGTTGAAGGGTTGTATGTCTTATTCTGCAAACTTTCACTCCCAGAGAGTCATCCTACTGAAAGCAAGAGTTAATAATACGAAAATACATGTAATAATTGAGACCGAGGAGTCTCTATACTATTGAAAACACTCACTGCTGACATGCGTTATAAACACTTGCCTTAAAAGGTGTTTAATGTGCTTGGATTTGCTCTGTATTTAATAATTAATTATTGCTGGATACAGCAGATACTTGTAGGAGTATAGGCTTTCAACAGCAACTGCTAAAGATCCCTTAGTTTGCTGGTAATAAATTTAGGAAGGAAGAACATTGACAAGATCATATTATACAATGCATTCCACAGGAAGGAAAATATGTACTACAATTATATCTATATGTTGTTGTAGTTATAATGTGTACATATAGGTAAAGGCCATGAAAATTATCAGCTGCTGACATGGTGCACGGAGCTGTAAAGCTATGAGAGGCAACTAAAGATAGTAAAAGATACAGGGAAAAAAAAGGAGAAAAGGGTATAAGGGCTTAAGAATTTGGAGATCAAAAAGGGGAAGAAGTGCTAAAGCTCTGCTGGAGATGCAATATTATTAAAAGAAAAATGACTGTCAGGTGTAAATGCAGTTTGGACTGGAAACTGTGTGAGCAGAGAGGATGAGGTCAGAACAGAGAAGGAAAGAAATGGGTAAGAATGAGATTGTTAGGTATAAAGCAAAGGCGGCTAATTAGGCCTATGAGCTAATGTGGAAGTACGTGTACCAGAGACTGTAAAAACAAGAGCAAGCAGGAGGGATACTAGTAAAAAACATCATTAGGAAGACAGTCTTGGAGAAAAATTATATGGAAGTAATAGGTGGGCAGCCCACATCTACGTGAACCTGAACCTGCATGAATAAAATTGAACACACACTCAACCATGCTCTCTTTCCCAGACATCCAGACAAAATTAGAGGGAACTGTGTTTTATCAGAACATTGATCAAAACGGAAGTGCTGTGAGAAGAAAAAAGGCTGAGAAGACATATTATAGATGCAAGCCAGAAAGATATTTTGACATTTTAAAAACATAGAATGGTTTGGCTTGGGAGGGACCTTAAAGATCACGTCCCAAGCCTTTTCGTATCTAAACCATTTCAAGTCTGCTTTGAACTTTCACTTCCGTTTAAACTTTTGTATGACTCTCTCATTTTATACGTTAAAAAAATCAGACCTTGAAACAAGAAAGCAGATAAGAAATCAGAAAGAAATCAGAAATCAGATTTTAATTTCTGTGTTGCTGCCTGTCAGCACTTCAGAAGACTTAATTCTTCAGAAGACTGATTCTCCTCTCCAGGGAATGATTTTTCCACTACACAGATATAACGTACTTAGATTAAATGAGGTTCCACAGCAACTAACTGTAAGTAACAAGAGGAAGGTCAGAGCTGTTAATGGGTCCCTTCCTGTGTAACTCTAGGATTACACAAGCCTAGGATTTTAAAAAATTTTCAGGAAATTTCCAGGAGGATTGGAAGTAGACAAAATACAGTGCCTCTGAAAACCCTTAACTCAAGAGTCTTTGCTTTTACTAAAGGCATACACATGCATGCCTAACTTCACACAAGAGTGGGTAGACCTTTGTAATGCATTAAAATCTTTGCAGTCCAGGCACTTGAAAGTGTAACAGGATCTGGTTAATCCAGGCTCCTCAGCAGTGCTACCCTTGCCTTTCAGTGGACTGATTGGGGTAAACTCTCCTATATTCTGCTAATATAAATAAAAGGCAAGTGAAGGCTGGAGAAGTCAGGAAGAAATCCACTGTAACAAATCCTGTTCTTCTTCATCACTAATGCCAAGAGGATCCATTTTACAAATAGGTGAGCTGTATTTGATCCATAGTAAGAATGGAAATATTAGAAAATATGTTATTTTTGTTTTGGCAACAATGTGAGAGGGAGGAACATTTCTTATAGTTAAAAGAATTTGTTTCTATTTTAGGTATTTAGCTTTACCCATCAAAATTTTGGTTAGTGAAAATCAGAGCTATTTTGAGTGTTCCAATTTAAAGCAACAATTTATTAATCATGCCATATGTGAGCTATCCATCTGTTCCTTCTAAATAACATCTGCTTCTCACAAGTACAAAAATGAAAGACTGCTTTATTTTAATTAACAGACAGTGGGACAACAGCACTATCAAAAGGGCCTTGTGAAAAATCACAAGCAAAATTAATAAGTAGTATGTTTTGTACACAGAGGGAAATTCCACACTTTGTTGCTTTCTGTTTCCCAAACTATTAAGATGGCAGAAAATACTGATTTTGCTGATGGCTACCAATTATAGTAAAAATTAAAACTTCTCTACAAATTAAGAAGATGTCTTAATTAGACAATAAACAATCTTACTTACGCTGAATAACAGTAAGGCCAGAGACACAGAGAAGTACTGGGAATCAAAAAATACCTAGGACTTGCTCTCACTGCATTGAACTGAATGATTTAATTGTAAAAGTTTCATCTTGCAGTCTGATTTTCCTGTACTTCCGTGCAGAAGTTTCATTTCAATTAAAAATAAAGTGTGAACAGATTCCAGATTTACCGAGATTGAAATTACAGGGGTTTGTTCCTTCCCAGGGACAGAATACTAAGTTGTGTTGGTGTGGTTGTACCTCCTCTCCCCTTCCCCAGCTGGAGAGCGTGCCCTGCCCTGCTAGTGCTCCCGTCCCTCCCAGTCAGTCATTCTGGAGGTTTCTGTTTAGGTTTAACACAAGGTTTAGCAATATAACACTGAAAATGACTTCTAAAGGTATGTTGCCCAGTCCTCTGCTGCTGCTGGCACACAAATACAAAAGCTAAATTTGGAGTAAAAGTTACAATTTCTTTTTAGCTTCTCGGTGAAACAGGGTAATTCATGGACCTATCAGAAAAACTTAGTAGCTCAATATTTTAAGGTACTTCACCTTTTACAGAAATACGATGTATATATAGTATAGCCTTGATATAGAGCCCACTTGTGTAAATCGAAATATTTACTCTGACCTCAGGGAGCCTTGAACTGGGCTCGCTGAGAACAATAAATACTTCTACCACCCATCTCCTCCTATTCCATCTACAGAATCCTGCTTAGATTCCTCTAACGTCCCTACACACAAATGAAAAGACAGGTTCTGTTATTATTATTCTTACCCATGTGATTCCTTCCATCTAATTCATAAACTTTTTGAGAGAGATGACAAGCAGGTTACGACCAGGCTATAGTTTCTGTAGAAGAGTTTGTTGTTTTTTATGTGCAGCACATGAACAGAAAATGATTCATTTGGGAATTAAAAAACCAACAAATCAAAACAATTGTGAGCAGAATTCTACAGCTGCAGAGTTTAAATGTGGGCAGATGGACACGGAAACTGTTTCTTTCCCTATTCTCCTTAAACGGGGCTGTTACTTGCAGTAGTAACACTTTTTAAGCGTCGCCCCAAGGAGATGCAAGCTTACATCCTAGCAAATGCCTTGGTACTTCTAACACTAACGAAATCTGCGCAGTTTTTGCATGTACACTTCACATGTGATTTTTTTTTACTATTTTGTTTTTACTATTATCTCAAGGCCTTTGCACAATCCTGTGTTTTCCTGTAGAATCTGTAACTGTAGTACCTAAGAGGGCTTCCCAGCTAAATTACACCTTTTTGCAACAGTTGGTAGTGGAATTGATATATTACTTTTTTTGCTTTCTTGTGAAGACAACTTTCTGGGAGATATTTAAGCAAATGCCAGTTCTGCAGGGGACATGCTGTACATGGAGAAAGATAGCGCTACTCTACCCTCACATTGCTTTCGGTGCAATGTTGTAGCCTGGTGTGCAAAAGCCATTCAACCCTGAAAAACTGGAATAAGAGATAAGGAAAAACATGGATGCATTACAGATTGCCATAACACTGTTCCAGTATCAGATTAAGGACCCCTGGCATAGTAGTACTGCTCATAATCCACCAAAACATGCATAATAGAAAATCTGAGAGAGTATGAATACCAGATTAAAGTGAATACTATTTTTAAGAATAGTTAAACAACTTATTAGACAAAATTTTATGGAAAAATACTTTGGATGGCAGAACTCTTCTTGTCTGTTAGACATCATTGGTATTTCTATACTTAATACTAAATGAACTGTTCACATTCAAAACTATTACAGACTGATTAATCTGCATGATCGCAAAGATATAATAGCCCAGTATTCTGCACTTATAAAAACATAGAAATCTGTTGTTATAGTAATGGAAAAAATGTAACTAAACCTGGCTATAGTTATATTGTGTGACTATAGAAGACAAACGTGTTTTTTCAGCTGTGCCATGACAAAGAAGTTACAAGCCACTTCATTAATTTTTTCCCTCAACTGCACTATAAAACAAGAAATTCGTTTTGATAATCACAAGAATGGCTAAGGGGAAAAATAAACCAAATAATAATATTGAAATGAACCAAATAATAATATTGAATCACTCTTCCCTGAAAACTATAATCCTTTTTTTTCAGTTCATTGCTATTCCCGTATCCTAAATCATTCTCCCCAGCCACAGTACAATAGGTTTCATCAGAATTTTTTTCAGTGGTGTGTGAAATTAGATCTAAACAAAGAGCTTACTTTGTTACTGTAAAGTGAACCTTGGCTGCATTAGAATCCAAATAAATTGTCATATATGTTAAATAAAGTCAGAGTGTATTGAGTAAGATGCTTTTTACAATGTTTTTAATGTAGGCATCTAGGCTTCACTTCCTTCTGCCCCTCCACAGCATACTAAAATTCCCAGGAAGTTTTCTCCCAATCCCAGTGAGCTCAGGGTGAGGAGATATCTCTCTCTCTGTCTCACTACAGTTTTATGTAGAAAATTGGCATCTCTTCATTTTCCTGCCCCTGATTGATTGATCAGAAGTGAGGTTTCGGGAAGTTACAAAAAGGCAATACCAGTTCCACTCTTGCACTTCTCTAAGTTACACCTCCAGAAGCTTTTTATTGTATTTAGCATGATTTCACATACCTTTGCAAAAGATCAGCACATAGCTAATGTCCACAGGGAATTCTGGACTGAAGACATATATGGTAAACAGTCTGCAGGTGGTTCTCAACCATGAGTCTTACCAAGATAGACTACAGAGGTAGGTCTTTCTCCATCACAACTGAATGAGGTGACTTTTTTTTTTTAAAAAAGATTGCTGAATGAAAACTAATATAAAACCTACACTATACTCTAAATATTTTCATTAACATAAATACTGTAGTTCGTAGAATACCAAATTAGCTTTTTCCCATTGAGGAACTGCTCACACGCAACAGCCCTATAGTATGCAGAGCCCTATATTTATTTCTGTGGGTGTGTGTGCACGTGTGTGACACAGACGTGAGCGGGCATGCAAACGGAGAATGCAGGAGGCAAAGAAACGTTCTATAGCCCAGGGCATATTTTGCAGTCAGACTGTACCTGTTCCTCTGTGCGTATCTGCTTTAGAAAGTGGCTGATTGCCCTGTCCATTTCAGGTTGTTGATGAAAGGAAGAACAGAAGGGACTTACCTTAGTAAACTCTGGCCATGACTACATGGAGTAGCTGCTGAGATATTGGAAAAAGCCTGAGGAATTGTCTTTCTGCTTGGCTGAACTACAATTGGCCAGTAACATCCCAAACTCTGTGATGAAGCTGCCTGTTATGCAGACTTGGTTGTTCAGCAGTGTTGGTGCAGGGTTTACAGAACAGTAAGGGAAGAAATAAAGCAAATTTGCTGTGTGCAAGACAAAGAATCGGGAAAGTGTGGGGGCAATGGCCACACTAGTCCATTCTTGAGACTCTCTTTTTATCACTCTGAGTGTGAAGCGGTTTCTGGCTCTGTCTGCGACTACGCGCACAGCCCTTTGGTACCGAGAGTCCTGTGAGGACCTCTCTTCAGGCAGGCATCCGACTGCTGCCACGGTAGCATGGTCATCCCAGGGAACACAGGGGGAGCACGTCCTACTTTTACCACAGGGCGTATGTAGAATATGCATTGCGTGGGGGCACTGGCGCATACTGTGGTACGAACTCCACCAGGCTGTCTGGCAGCATATACGTTGGCAGAGTTGGGCAGCCCCAGGTGAGGGTGCTACCAGTTTCTAGATTGTCCGGACTGCACAAAGGGTGGAGAAAATGGATGGCCTTTAATGGGCCTGTTAGACTTGAAGTCTCTCCCCAGCATTCCATGGGATATGTTCTCATGAGGTTCCCAGATGCACTACAAGGCCAAGGTGAGGAAATTTCACCTCAAAGACATAGCTGCACATACCGTAACAAGACAGTATAGATCCACATTGATTTAACGGTATCTTATATGGGTAGAGTCTATTTTTGTCTTTCTTTTACACTACACAGTACACAGACTTCTCTATTGAGACTGATTGTCACTTTAACACCTGTAAAGTTGTATGCAACTTCTACATCTACGCAAGATTCAAACTTCTCTAGGCAGAGCTGTATGAGGAGTGGTTGTTACGGAAGACGACGGTTTGCTGACTCTGTGAGCTGGCTGCTGCTGGAGGCAGCTGCACACAGTGAGTTAAAAGAGCCGACATCAGTATTCCAGCACCATAGCCTCCTAGCAGCCTGGCACCTGCTTCCATAAGAATGAATGACAACACACCGACTGGCTTTCGCACTGCAGAAGTAAACACTAAAATTCCTGTTGTAAACCAAAATCAATAGCCTGGAATTCCAGTTGTCTTTAATCTGCCCCTTCCTTGCCCTGGAGGGGTGGGATAGCAGAATAAAATGGCAGGGGAAAGCAGATAGATCAGAATTCAACCTTGGGGGTTCTATCAGCTGAAGGTTGCCCTCTGCACCAAGAGAAATCGCAGCAGATTAGTGTGGCCACAATGTCAAATATGAAACAGGAGACAGACCACAAGTGAAGATTTTGTCATCATAAATAGGTAATCAGTAACAAAAATCTACTCGCTACTTATTGGTTCTCTAGAAAAAAAGTTACTGACATTTATCTTGAAGGACAGGCCCCAGCAGTACATGGAAGTATCCCAGGTAATAGGCAAGGAGACCACACAATGCTGGTACATAAGCAAATACATTCTGTTCCCCAAGGTCAGTGATTACGAGAGAGTTATATTCAAAACATCAGAGATTCAAAATAGTGCATTTGATTGATACGGAAAATGTCAACTCACTCCCTCTCTCCCTTATAGACAGCTTTGGGGGTTATTTTTACTGACAGACGTTTAAACATAGTTTGGATCAGATTGGGGTCAGGGGAGAGACTTTTGTAACTTTTATATGCAACTTTTACATACATGCTGTCTTAGCCCATGCTAGGACACACATGCTGTTTATAGCCCATGTCAAAGCAAAGAAAGCAAAGCTAAAATACCCTTCTTTTAGGAGTTCTGTAACAGCAAAAACCTTTTAGTAATGTTTTTCTCTATGTGCAATTATCCTAATTGCTTCCATCATTAAGTACACCTCAGAGTATGTTATTAGACCAAGAACAGTTTGGTGAAGAGTACTTTAAAACTCATTTACTTACTTATGCATATATCCATCTGCGTTCCCTGTTAAGTTCATCTGCATAACAGTCTGAAATTCTGTCTCATTGCAGCAGTATTTAAATACTGTGTTGTTATGGTGACAGCAAAAGATGTAAGATTTATTGTCAGAAAGACGGGGGCAGTGAAAACCAAAGTGGTAGCGACCTTTGTAGTCCGTATATGGCTCGCAGACCCGAAAATGTGCAGACAACACTGTAAAACAAAGAATATTGGCTTTGTGAGTCACTTGTGTTATCTGCATGTTATGAACTATAATTTTTCATTGGTTAAGCTTAAACAATTGTTGTTTGATTTCTGAAAAACATTAATATTTCAGAACTTTCAACATCATAACATTTAGTACTAAAAGATTACAATATTTAGCCTCTTGTTGTATTTTGACTTTTATTGTTACTATGTTTCTGATTACTATTATTTCTTTTAAGGGAAGAGAAGAAATGCCCTCCATGCCAAGAAGCACAAAAATATTCAGGGAAATGTTTTCATACTGCTGTTCTAAATATATGGCTATCCATAACCCCCAACAATCTTCATGCTTGATTCTCCTGGGATGACTTCATAAAAACAAAAAGTCTATGTAAAAACTGCAATAAAAGTTTGATGGCACTTGATTTACAGTCAACTGTTCTTGACAGAAAATATATTCTCTATTGTAAAGGTCATTCTTTGATAAGGCTTATTCTGCCAGAAATAGTAATTACAAAACAGCATAACAGACCTGAACAACTTTGAACTTGCAAATAGATAGAATTAATAGAAATACAGCTATTCCTGGGAGTTCTTATACTTCCCCTTTATTAAATTCTCATGTAAAGTGTTTATTACATCTCTGAGAACATTTTTTACGGGAATATGTCACACTGATTTCACCATTGCTTTTCCTGGAAAAAAGAAGAAAAAGAAATGCTCTCCATATATCTCCTTTGAAGCTGACTGTGCGGTGATATGCACACTGTGGGTACGTCTACATGGTAAGACTGCGGGCAGGTGCAAGCGCTCTGACCATGCTCTAAGCCAACTGCTTGCGAACAGCTCTGAACTGGAAGCTGTGCAATCACCTTAGTTTCCCTGAGCTGATCAGCCCTGCAGAGGGGCAGGGTATAGATCCCTTCCCATACGCTCATAAGCAACCACACGCGACTTCCTGGTTGATCTGAAAAGTCTTGTAAGAGACAATACCTCGATCCACATACTGCCAACATTTTAACTCATTTACAGTTTGTGTTATGGTATGCCTTATGGCATCATTTAAGATTTCATGTACCGTACAGAACCCCCAAAGGCCTCACACTCTAAGGAAAGTGAAACGTAGAAAGAAGTCTGAATACTCTTACCAGTGAAATGTTTTTACTCTGATTAGAGAACAGAGGCACAGCGATGCACTTCATAAGGTTACACCCATTAATAAAGGATATTCACTTTAGACTAACAGAATTAACCCTTGTAACTTGGTGTATGATTTTTGTATCAGCTTACCAATACAAGAGGTTACAGGTAATGACTTGCACGGATTTAGCTGAACTGTATTGCATCTCTCCACACATAGTCCCTGTTGATCTGTAATTGCACCTGTGTACTTTATCCATCTAATCCTCATTTCTTTCTGCGTTGCTTAAAAAAGTCTATTCCTAACACTTTTGTTTCTCAATTTCATAAAATATATTAATTTCAAGAATCTCTCACTCGCTTTCTGTAGGTCTAGTCACATTTTAAGGATTGTGACAGTGGAAATTACTTCTTTATTTGTGTATATAGAGGGAGCCTAGAACAAAACCCAGAGTACTAAACTGAAGAGAAAACAAGGTAACTTGTACTGCCCTCTGTGCGAAGGAAAACCACTCTAAACATTTTACGTTTATATATATACACACACATGCTGGCACGCGCACACACACATACCTGTCATCATTACTTTAACAAAAGAGAAAATCCTTTTGTAGATTATTTCAGTCAGGAACTGAAAGTGCTAGAATAACATGTCCTGGTTTGGGTTGGGATGGAGATAATATTCTTCCTAGTAGCTGGTATAGTACTGTGTTTTGGATTTAGGACGAGAATAATGTTAATAACACAGTGATGTTGCAGTTGTTGCTGAGCAGTGCTTACACTAAGTCAAGGACTTTTCAGCTTCTCACACTGCCCTGCCAGGTGCACAAGAAGCTGGGAGGGGGCACAGCCAAGACAGGTGACCCAAACTGGCAAAAGGGATAGTCTATACCATATCACGTCATGCTGAACAAAAACAGGGGACACGGCCGCTGCTCGGGAATGGGCTGGGCATCGGTCAGAGGGTGGTGAGCAATTGCATTGTGCATCACTTCCTCTGTATATTCTTTTATCATTCTTATTTTTTTCTTTTCTGTCCTATTAACTGTTTTTATCTCAACCCACGAGTTTTACTTTTTCTCCTATTCTCTCCCCCATCCCACTGTGTGTGTGTGGGGGGGGGTGTTGGGCAGAGTGAGCAAGTGGCTGTGTGGTGCTTAATTGCCAGCTGCAGTTAAACCATGACATAATGCTATTTCCAAAGGAACATAATATTAGAGAAAACTAATTACATATCTGTTCTTGCCTTGCCTGGGAAAAATGTGTGTTCCAAATCTGAGGATGCTACAATCAGTAAAGAAACTCTTTCTTTAGACTTAGGTTTTCAAAACCCTCTGTAACTCTTGCAACAAATCTGCATGTTCGAATTCTGTCACAAAATCCACAAAGCATGTAATTGCATGAACATGTATTTTTTTGAACAAGTACTTACTTCCCTGCACCTCCCCTTAATTAACACAGCAATAATGAAAGTGTTTCAGGATTGATTAAGTTTTGAAAAAACTCAATGGTTGCAGTTGGAAGGGACCTCTGGAATCATCTGCTCCAATCCCTCTGCTCAAGCAGGACCACCTACAGCCTGTTGCCCAGAACCATGTCCAGATGGCTTTTGAATAGCTCCAAGGATGGAGACTCTACCACCTCCCGAGGCAACCTGTGGCAGTGCTCAGTCACCCTCACAGTGAAAAAGTGTTTCCTGACGTTCAGAGGGAACCTTCTCTGTTTCAGCTTCTGCCCATTGCCTCTGGTCCTGTCATCGGGCACCACCCAAAAGAGCCTGGCTCAGTCTTCTTTACATCCCCCCATCCAGGTATTTATATACATTGATAAGATCCCCCTGAGCCTTCTCTTCCATAGGTTGAACAGTCCCAGCTCTCTCAGCCTTTCCTCGTACGAGAGATGCTCCAGTCACATTCATCACTCAGTGGCCCTTTGCTGAACTCTCTGCAATAGCTCCATCTCTCTCTTGTACTGGGAAGCCCAGAAATGGACACAGCACTCCACGTGCGGCCTCACCAGTGCTGAGTAGAGGGGAAGGATCATCTCCCTCGACCTGCTGGCAGCCCTCCTACTAATGGAACCACAAAGACAAAGAGCTTTCCAGGCAGCTGGCCCCCAGCATATACTGGTGCCCGAGGTTCCTCCCCAGGAAGGTGCAGGACTTAGCACTTCCCCTTGTTGAACTTGAGAAGGTTCCTGTCAGTCCATTTCTCCAGTCTATCCAGGTCCCTCTAGATAGCAGCACAACCCTATGGCGTACCAGCCACTCCTCCCACTTCTGTATCAACAGGAAACTTGCTGAGGTTGCTCTCTGTCCCATCATCATTTTAGTTTTAACTACGTATCATTTGTTTTTGGAAAAGTTAAATCTAGAAAATGATGGGAGAGACATGTGGCATGGGAGAAATTCACAAACTAAATAGAACTTTTAACTAAGTATTTGATTTCTAACAAGAACAGGAGCTTGATTCAGTTACTGAAGTACAGGTCTCCAGTGCCAGCTAAGATTTCCCTAGGCTGGTCTGTCTGGTCTCCAGCTTTCAGTGATGGAGATGCAGGTCTCTTGTAGGTCCGGTGCACACATGGATGATCTGGGGCAAGGCAAATGGCATTAGATGCACATGGTTAGGCACTGATAAAGGTCCAGAAGTGTTTTGTAAATGTTTGATATCAGCTTGCAAGGGTGCATTACATGCATTACAATGAGTGTAGTTCCACTAGTCATTATTACTAGGAAAAAAGGTGAGTCCATGCCTGATGTCAACAAACAGAAAATAAGTCATCTTGTTGGACCTAATAAATGCAAGTGAAGGGATCGCACATAGTGTAGCACTGCACTCCCAATAGTGATGTTTATCCACGGTATTTTTATTTACAGTATCCAGCAGAAGAGCACCCATCTAACCCTTCTCTGATAAATGGCCAGCTTCAGATGCTTCAAAGGAAGATACATATGTGCTATATTGAAAAAGCTGCGCAATAAACTCTCTAGTAAGAAAAATGTTTTTCTGTTCTTCTCCTTTAGGGGTTGCTTATGTCCTGAACATTTGTGTTTGGGTTTTTTCTCCCCACCTTGTCCAGTGTTCTCCCTAACCAGCCGAAAGATAACTTTCACTGAACCTACAGATTTCTTATCAGAATTAGATGGCTTAATGCATGCACTTCTTCAGTTGCAGCCGTAGAGAAAATATAACTGATCTGAACTGATCAGTTTGACAGTTCTCACTTCTTAGCCATCTCGACTTACTCCTTCTTAGTTGGAATATCGGCACTTTAATTATATCAGCTGCTCTTAGGAAACAAAATTTTCTTCTTTGATACCTGCAAAGCCTCAGAGTGCAACACAAGTTTTGTTTATCATGCATTATCAACAAAATCATAATTTTTTTCAAAATGCAGGTATAGTGCCTTTTATGGCTAAAGATATATTAACTTACTTTTCCTTTTAAAATTTACATTATTACAACTACTTACATGTTAGTAATTTTTGAAGCCTCCAATATAGATGGTGGTTTTGAGTTTGGGACATTTTAACAGAATACATTTATTGCTAGAACTAGCTTTGCAAATAACAGGATAGCAAAAATGTCATTTCTTGTATGTTATTACTACAACTTAGCTTAGGTGAATTACACCTGTGTTAAGCTACCACAAGTGAACAGCAGCCCTGCAAGGTTATACCTGACTTGTATATACATCTACTGCATGCTGTAAGAATTAAAACTAGTTCTTTATGTTTCATAAGTGATCGAATACGTCCATTCTTCTGAAATTATTCAGTGCTCTGAGAGAGACATTGCATTGTAAGAATGCACTAGAGGGCTATAGGGCCCTAAGAAGTTTAGCTTGCTCATCACTACAAAGTGGTTTAACTTAACAGCTCATGTGAAAGTGTCCCCTGATCCCTAGGCAGGTCCTTTGCCCATTTTAAAAGGAAAACAAACACCAGACTTCTTTGGGGATGAAAACTGGGGGAAGGATGACTACAAAATGAAGGGAGAATGAAGATAACATCAGGTCAGAGGAGGAGTGATGTCTGTAATAAAATGTAGTCCTAAGCAAATCCTTAAATAGTAAAATGTGTGTCAGTGATTAAAATAAATGCACAAATAAGAGCATAACATGATGACTGAATTACAGTCTGAATTTGGTAGTCAGTGTGTGGTGGGTTAACCCTGGTAGGCAGCTAAGCTCCACAGAGCTGCTTGCTCACTCCCCCTCCCAGTGCGATGGGCGAGAGAATCAGAAGGGCAAAGTGAGAAAAATTGTGGGTCGAGATAAAGACCGTTTAATAAATGAATAAGGAAAAAACCCCCAAGAACAACAACAAAAAAACCCCCAACCCACAAGTCATGCTAAAGCAATCACTCACTACCAGCAGACTGATGCCCAGCCAGTCCCCAAACAATTTTTGGGTAAATTCCCACCCCAGTTTTATCGCTGAGCATGTCGTTATAAGGTGCGGAGTATCACTTTGGCCAGTTCGGGTCAGCTGTGCCAGCTGTGTCCCCTGCCAGGCTCCTGCCCACCCTGGCCTCCTCGCTGGGGTGCACAACGAGAAACAGAAGCGGTCTTGACCCTGTGTAAGGGCTGTTCACCAACAGCTAAAATACTGGTGTGTTACCAACACTGTCTTGGTCACCAATCTAAAAGACAGCACCACGCGTGCGGTGAAGAAAATTAACCCCATCGCAGCCAGACCTAGTACACAGTGGAAGAACTTCATCAATTTATTGTAATCTGGGTAATTTTACTTGCTGTCTTTGCTTCTCTGAGAATCAGAGATCCAATAAACAAAGTGCAATATTTTTTTTAAAGTATTTTTCCTGAAAATAACTTTGCTTAATTCCTGAGGATTAAAGAGCCTTATTTCTACAGAAATACTTCAGATGAAAGTATTGTACCTGAAAGGCTCTTAAGTTGTCGTTGCAAAGATGGCAGCTGTTCCTGAAGTGGAGTTGCATGTGCAAATTCTCACACTGTTTTTGAAAAGTATTATTGAACAGCTAAGTGATATAGATGCTCCTATCTCTGTTCCTACTAATTTTGAGAGGAGAATAGTCTGTCGTGCTTCAAATGACTGATTTAAGCTCATCTTAAGATTTATCTACTCTACCTTAAAAAGTAAACAGCCAGTGTACATCAAACTGTTACTTCCCTATCTGTTCACAGTTACAGATCTGTGTAATGCTGATTAAATTTTTAATTTAACTACTAAATTTTTAAAGCCCCAAGGCTTTCAGAATGGCTGGTCTTTATAAGCTTTTCATATGGATCTACAGAAATATTCACACGTGTGCATTTTTCTTGGCACAATGCCAGTCGTTTGAGATCCTCTGATAATTTTCCTATATGGATGTTCATTTCCTACTTCAAAGGAAAAATACTGTAATGTGCAAATAATCTGTCAATTTTTGCTTGTTAATATAAGGCTTGCTGTCATCCCTGATTTTATAAATGTGTTTCAATCCATTAAATGAATATAAGTATTGACATTACTGCAAAGCAAATCTAAGAGTTAGTGGTGACAAAGGGTATTCTTCTGGCATGACTGCATGCTGCTCCTCCCTTTAGTATGCACTCCTTGTGTGGCTAGTACAACTAGTAAGTGTTCACAAATCCTAAAAGTGCGTGCCATTGGGACCTTGATAGCATTGAAATAAAATCCGTCTGAAGTTTCCGTATTCTCAATTCAATATCATCCTTTTTTACAAAGAAGCCATAGACTACCTACTATGAACTGAAACCTTTCTTTTCAGCCTTATTTGTCCCTGCCCTGAGAGCATTTTGCCCACGTTAGGCAACTGCATCTCCTTCTTAACCACACAGCTAAAGCTGCCAAACTTCATCCTCATTCTGAGCCACGACCTCAGTATCTGACCACACATCTGCTCCGTTGCCACTGTCACCGCTTCTCTCCTTTCCTGACACAACGAAGACCGGGCTCTGGGAACTTTTCTGCTACTCGTGCCCATACTTTCATTCTGCTTGTGGAGCCAGTGAAAGTTACGCTTCCAATTGTTAAGTGCAGTTTTCAACCATGCATGCAGATTTTAGAAATTTAGTACTACGATTGTGAATCTGAGTATATCAAAGGCTTGAAAGTAAAGCATGATCTTACAGACAGAAGTCTGTAAATCTAGGGAACTCAAAAGGAGCTTGCACTACATTTTCCTTTCAGCTCAGTTTAAAAATTACATTCATGTAATTCCAGTGAGAGTAGCATCCTTCTTTTCCCCTGTCATTCTCACTGCATAAAGCCAGTAGTTTTGCTTTATGGAAGCTGACCTGTCTTGGACAAAAAAATTTACATTCATGCTGGCTGCAAAATAATAAAGTTCATCCTGTAAAATGCATGTGAGTTAGCAATGACCTAAACCCACTCCTACAGATGTCAGTAGTAAAATTCCCCAAGGAGCAGAGTTAGGCTGGCATGAAAGGCTTGTGATGATTTCGGATTAAGCCTGTATTCTACATGCTAATAATGGATGTCAGATAATAAAATACTAATAGCCAAGGAGCAACAAGAAGATAAGGTACGCATTTACAAAGACAATAGTTTGTGATGTTAACAGATAAATTATGTAAGAAGTAAAAGCTGTATGTAACTAGTTTCAAATTAAAACATTGTACTTCAGTGGCAGTACTTTTCTTCTAAGAGAAAAAAATACCGGAACACTGGCTTTATGTCTGGGTTTAAGGGAATAAGTGTGTATATATACCAGTGGCTGACTACTTCTATTTGCACACACGGTGTCATCGCAGTGTCCCATTCAACTGGAACATGGGTATTTACATCATCTTGAGGAAAATGGTTGGAGAAGTGGGATCTCAGGATCTCAGTATCTAGTAGAAGTTCCCTATAAAGAGTGGTAAAGGGATGAAAACCTAAAGATCAGCAGAAGAGACTGGAGGGGCTGGAAAAGTTTTGTGATGCTGGATCACTGGGATACATCCACTGAAGTCTTCTTGAATAATTGGCTTCATTCATGCAGCAGGGAAATAGCTTTCTGAAATGACTTTAACCTGGAAAACAACAAAGAAGCTGCTACAACCCCTGTGCCTGATTCTAGTACACAGGAGGAGGGTAGTTACATAACTAGGGATGCAGCGCCATACATAGGGATAGCAGTGGAAGGACTCTAAAGCAAAGAGTGTTTTAAGATTAGGCAGAGAAGTAGTCTAATTGATAATATTATAACATTGTTAGTAAAAGGACTGTGTCAGTTACAGCTAAATAAAGAACTATCATCAGCAAGAATCAACTTGAACACTTGCAAACAAGCAATAAGAATGTGGGCAACAAAATGCACACTTGAATTAACTGATGAGGATCTAACACTGAATATCATAGGCATTACGCAGACAGAGTAGTAACAACTCTAACTGGAGCACAAGGATACTTTAAGATATATAATGGCTGGTAAAGTTTTAAGTGTGGTGGTTAGGGATGTGATGTAGTACAAGGGAATAAGGAGCAGTGATGGAAAAGAAAATCTTTTTGGATTAAAAAGGTGCTTTGAGAATGGAGGATGAAAGACGTTTTACTGAGAGTTAAAAACTTGTAGGATCAAATCTATTTGGACTAAGAACCTTTTCAATTATCTCTTTTTAAATATGCATTCACAATTACAGAAAACTTTAATGTCATAAATAGCTCCTGAAGAACAAATGCAACTAATAATCAGAGCATTCGACTAATTGTCAATCTAACAACTGACAGACTTCTGCGCAAATCCTTTCTGTGTGCTAGAAGCAAACATCTAGGGCAGATCTACCAAGCATCAGGAGAAAAATCTCTGGAACCATTCCCTGGTTCAGTCAATTCTTTAGATTCAGGAAAATAACATAGTATTTGCATACCATGATGTCATGCATTTTTCTTTTAAATATATGTAAGACAACTTACATTGTATCTAACGTATTCATCTCAAGAATAGCTGAAGTTCCAAGTTCAATCCTTCACATGCTTACATACTCTTGTGTGCACATATAAAAACACACAATTGCAACCCAACTTGCTCTGCTTTCAACAGATGGTTATTTAGCAAAATCGTTGGATTGTACAGTGGTGTAGAGCTTGCTTTTATCTTTTAGATAAGCTGAAAAACTATCATATCAAAACAGTAGCTTTGTTTCTTCTAAATTTTCAGCCTGCTTTACCCTGTCAGTCCCCCACCACCTTTTCGTTCTTAAACTGAATTTTCAATTGCATTTCAAATTCCAGCTTCCAGTTCTTAAATACAAAGAGGCTTTGTTTATTTATTACTCAATTAACAATCCATTTGATCTTGTTTCTTTTGTAGGAACCCAGTATTAAATCGCAACTCATTTCTCCCTGTGGCACACATCAGTGAAAGATAAATTCAAACCATAAAAGTTACCTGCTGACAAGAGTAATGAAAACAGAACCATCAGCGCATTCAAGGACTGTTGACCACAACTTGTCATCGTTGGCTTTCATTGGTCCATTAGAGAATTACCTGTTGGACAAGAGGCAACATCATGGTTAAGTGTCTGTTTCATCTCACTTTCATTGTTCAAACTTTCACTTCCCCACAAAGCTTTGGTAAAACGAGATGGCTTCACACAGTAAGAAAAAAAAAATCATACTTTTTTCCGGACTTAGAAGTGAAATAAATTCTCCTTTCTATGATTTTGTTAAAATCCCTTTCTCGTTTCACCATGAATGTATACATCTATTTAGATACTTTTCATTAACCCAGAATAGAGATGAATCATATAAAGTCTTTATTGGATATTCTCACCTCCCCTGTAATCTACATTCAGCAAAACTGTGCTTGTTTTACTGTCACAAGAATGGGCTGTTGTATTATGCCTATAAGGACTAGAAGGATATAAACAATATAAAAATAAATTGGCTGCTTTGAAAGTCAATCTGTTTTACCCCATTAGAGGGTGCAGTCGTTCAGAAAGTGGGTCGAGCAACTGAGATGGTTGGAAACATTACAAAAAAAGGTCTTTTCATTAGAATCGGAGCTTTTAATGGGATTACTATTTCTTGTTTTCCTAGAAGTGAGGGTGAGATGTGATGCAGTTTGGTTGGCAGTCATCATAAAAAGGCTATCCTAGTTTTTTGCAGAACAGCCCCACAACTGGGTGAGTCCAGTTGCATCTCATACGCACATTGATTCAACGTCACCAGCGGCACATTCTACAGCTCTAGCAGAGGCTCTGTCCCAATACGGGTGTCGTCACCAACATCAGTAGGAACGTTTCGTACCCTATCCTGTTGTCATTGCTAATGCAGACTAACGCTGGACGTATAAGGTCTTCAGCATTCTGAACTCACGTTGACATTAGAGAATAATAAAGAGGTAATTTATTTGTTAGTACAACACCACTGGGAGCTTGGGCTATAAAACAGAAAGCCTAGGTGGTGCTACTGAAAGATGGTGGGGTTAGTTTAATTCTTGGGTTGTTAAAAAATTGTTCTAAGGTGTAAGAAGCAACTTGGAAAAAAGAAAGGAAAATGGCAATTTATGTCAAAAATTGCAGTTTCTGACAGCTCAAGAGCAAAATGATGCCAAATGGTTATGAAGTCAGTGCTTTACCATATAAACACTAGGTAGTTTACTAATAGGTGTCTACTACAATCTACTGAATCAAATTAAAATCCCAAGACAATTGCACCTGCTTGTAACAAAAGGGGAGGGTGTGAAAATCAACATTATCATGAATAGCTAAATTCTGAGTAACATATGTGGGCACAGGAGAGGAGACACAGTGCTAGCTACAAAGTGTTTAGAGACAAAAGATTTCTCACTAACAAAAAATGCTGTGTCCAGCACAAGCAGATTCTCTAAGAAGTCATCTTAGCAAATGAAAAAAACAGATCACAAACCTAAAAATCAATGGTAACTTTTGTACAAGAAATCATGACAGTTTATACTGTTATCTGCAAGCATGATTAACATCCAAACCATTGTATTTGTAGCTTTAAAATAAGTCAGTTCTTCCAAGGGGAAAACAATCAGAAACCATAACACCATAAGGGAAAAAAAAGTGCAGAAAACAATGAATGCTAATTCAGAATATTTCTCTAAGCATCAATCCTGTTTGAAAAAGCCACCACTTTTTTTTCAGAAGGAATATCATATTAATTAAAACACCAAGCAGACTTAAAGTTAGAATTGCATAAAAAAGAATAATACTGACTATAAGTCAGAGGTTAAGAATGTAGGAGTTTAATCAAGAAAAACAGATACAAAGAACAAGCCATTGCCAATATTGTTAGAAATAAAAGGAGTAAGATTTTTTGTTGAGTAAACCGAAGCTGCAGGAATTCTGATAGTGATTCATTACTAGAGGGAAATCTTGGCTTTAGTAACAGTTAATTAAAAAGAGATCAATAGGCACTTCTGTTGTGTATCTGGGAAGAGACAGATGTTTGGTATAGCTGAGACTATTAAATATTTCCATATCAAGAATAATTTAGGATGACATTAATGAGTTGATACTAAGGTTTGTAATTTGATATTTGCAATTCTGTGTAATTTGTATCCAGTTATTTTAGAAGAGCTGGCTGGGGGACATATATATCCTTTTTTCAGTTTGTTGGGAAACTATGGCAGCTTTCAGAGGACCTGAAGAAACCGAAGGACATTTTTAGAAGTAAATGAGATCATCCAGGTAATTACAAGCTTGTGAGTGTGATGTGGATCTAGAGAAAGTTAATGGAATGGTTAATATAGAATCCAATTAATAAATAATTAAGGATACTAATATAATTAATGCATATCACTGTGGGTTTGTGGTAAAGCAAATTTTATTTCTCTCAGTGTTGTTGTTGATGAAGGTAGCTTAAAAATAGTAATAATATAGTAGATTTCTGTAACATATCTCACTTAGTAGCATGCAATTTGTCCAGGCAGTGAGAATTATGCAAAAAACCAATATAGCATATCAGTTATGGAAGACTGACTCAGACTGGAAATAAGATGCATGTTTTTTGAAAAGTACAGTCTTGCTAGTAATTGAATACACACAGCCTTACTGGTAATTTTTTAATCAGTACTGTATGTAGAAATCTAGAAGCTTTTCAGGGAGGGGAAGATTTATTCAATTATGTCCAATAGAACTGGCAACAATGAAATTGGCATTTTAATCCAAGTCTTGTGATGCTTGTATTTCGTTAAGCGCCAGCTGGGAAGATCAGAGCAAGGAGACTAGAACACTAGAGCCACACATCGAAGGCCAGGAGAGGGACAGAATCTGTGTGTATGTATACAGACATACATATTTGTGATGATAAGGACATGCTCCGTTTTGATAACCACTGATCATTAACTGAATATGACCATTTTTAGGAGGACAGAGATACAACTAACCACTTACTACTTGACCATTTTGAATTTTTTTTTTACATGCTGTTGACTGACTAAAGCAGTCATATTTAGTGCGGTATCATGAGGATGTCTCTGAGTTATTAGAGCTCAGTCAGCCAGGTGGAAGACATGGGCAGAATAGGTGGCATGCTAAAAGAAAGTGCTTAGATTGTACAAAGTATTTCCTAATGCTAGGCCAGAGAATAGAGATGATAGAAACATGGTAATTAGCAGTGATCTACCGGAATATTATTATTATTATTATTATTTTATTGTTATTGTTATTGTTATTGTTATTGTTATTGTTATTATTATTATTATTATTATTATTATTATTATTATTATTATTGACTGATAGGACACTTCAAAATTAGAGAATTACATTTGAAGAAAAGAGGAAAGTTCATATTGGTTGTGGGTTCCTGTTTGTTTTTTTTTTTAAATAAAATTTGAGGGCCTGGAGGCTAAGACATTAGGTTTTCTTCCTCGTTCTGTAAATCAGCAATCAGAAAGGTGGTCTAGTGCACCGATTTTAATTTTTAATGTACCATTTTAAGCTTATTTCTGGTCACCATGGTGGAAAGGAGAATGCCCATCCTTTTCCATATCCTTTAAGATTCCTAGCTTCACATCACCTCCTCCCTTCTGCTAGCAATCACAAGTATCTCTGCAGCTACATCATAAAGTAGAGTTTGAAGAATCAGAGTTTTAGAGGCTTTTTTTCACTCTGTGTTTCAACATGTCTACCATGAAATAGAAGAAATGGTCCTTACTCAGGTGTTTTAAGTGCTTTGCTATCTTTTCACGGAATAAGGATTATGCTAGGAATATTGCTTTCCCTTGCAGAAGATGCAACAATGAATGATTCAAAGAGAGCAACATTCAAAGGAAAGGTGCTGTAATATTATGATCAAGGAGAACAGACATTAATATGAGACACAGCAGGTGGGTGGCTTTTTGTTTGCCGACGAAAAGCCTGCAATTGCACTGTCACTTCTAATCTCACCACCACTACGGAAACTGAACTCATTTGTCTTTAACCTCCCTCCTCACCATGGACTTTAGGTGCAGGGAACAGATACATGTATCAGATCATTATGCCATACTTTACTTTTTACTTACACACCGTGACATTTTAGCTCTTACTCTGCTGCTATGTACATTGCTTTGGTTATCCTTGTAGTTTTATCTAGCTGTCTTTTCTTGAAGAGAATCAGTGAATCACTGGAAAGAAAAGCTGCCAAGAGAAATAACCGTTTCATGTGGCAACATTTTTATGTAGAAATAATTTTCCCTTCACTTTGAAGGAAAAGAAAAGCTATGTTTAGAAGAGATGTTTGAAAAACATTGCACATTTTGCATTTTTTGGTTATTAGACAGAACAAAAGGAGCTATCAAGGGAATTTATTAAATACATCAGCACTGTCTCACAAATTAGCTCTCTGTATAGAATAACAGAAAATAAGGCGATTCAAGAGATCATTTAATCCATCTTTCTCTCACAGGATTAAGTCCATCTAAACCACTCTTAGTAGAAGTTCACAGAATCTCCACCACCAGAGGGGTTTTCCAGCCTTCTCAGGCAATTCCCTTCCAGTGTTTCTCTAACTTCATGGCTAGAAAGGTTGTCCTGTGTCTAACTTGCAGCTCCTTTGCTTTGATTCAAGCCCATCCTAACCCCAGTGGAGCTGGAGAACATTTTACTTACAGATACAGTGGTTACATCTCTCTTTGCATCAGTCTTTAATTAACACGTACAAAAAGCACTATCATATCTTCACTCAGCCTCTTCTTAGGCTAACAACTTCCACTTCGTACAATCTTTCCTTAAAAAACGTATTTGCTATACCTCCTCTTAAATCTGGCTTTACACTTTATGGCAAGGTTGTGCGTGTAACTTTAGTGTAGTTTTGGTTTCAGTTGTTTATATTTTCTTACTGCCCAGAAGGTCCTAATAAACACCCCAATAGCTGCCAACTCTTCCAACATAAATAAAATTACAGCATTACGGAAGTGCAGAGAGCCATAGAGCTTCTGCTAATTCTCATAGTTAATCAACTATGGTGGTGGAGTCACCATCCCTGGAGATGTTCAAGGAACGTGTGGCCGAGGCATTGTGGGACATGGTTTAGTGGGCATGGTGGTGTTAGTTGATGGTTGGACTTGATGATCTTACAGGTCTTTTCCAACCTTAGTGATTCTGTGAAAAGATATATATATACCAAGATAGGGACATCTACAAACAGACATAACTATATAGGTAAAAGCATACCACCACATGTGACATAATTAAGAATGACTCTCTCTTTTCACACTGATGTCCAGCAGGCCTTCCAGTCTTAGTGAGTACCAGTGACCTGGCCCTGGGAAATCATGCCATAGCAGCAGTTGCAGGGATAGGCTTCCCTCCACTTCCTCCTCCATTCTCCTGGGACACGGAGGTCATCTTTCACAGTTATGATTAAAGGATACCAAGAAAAGCTCTGATTTCTGTAATCTCTTATTCCCCAGTCTCATCTTGGAAAACACCCTCACTAACCTCAGACACATATTAGCTTTGCTGCACTTTCTACATTGTTGGGACAAGGAGGATCACCAGCAGGGAAATGGCCTCCTCTCAACCTGTTTGCTCATCTGAAGATAACAGACAACACTGGTTGCATTGTGGCAGCAGTAAGGGGATGAATAATGAGGCCAAGACAATCACAGTGGTTGAGAAAGCTGTTTAAAATCAGATGGAAAAGAGAAGGCTGTGATCCAAACCTAACTTCTAGTCCAGCTCTGTTCACTTCTCACATTAAAACAAGCTTAAAAATGCATCTAGCATGAGTTCATGAATGCTATTACAACAAAATTACAGTCTTATTACAAAGGCAGCAATGGAACTGGCATGAAAGAAAACCTGTTTATTAAGAAAACGTGGTTTCACACTGCAATAACCTTAAGAAAATGTTTAGGAAAAACAGACACTAGTTTTCAGTTGACAGTTGTCTTGCTTGAAACGATTGAAACAACCTATGAAAAGGAATTGCTGGTAGAAAACCCTTTGGATTATAGTGCAGCATTAACATTACTCAGTGTCTCTTCCCTAAAAACATCTTACTACACATATGCTTGAAGTTAAGTATGTGTGAGATAAAGCATTGCAGTTAGGGTTTTAGTATTTCTGAAGACGAGCGGATTTATTCTACACTAACTTGGTCATGAAATTCTTCCCCCTTATTTTATAAATTTTAAAATTGAAAATATGAACTACTTTGTTTTATTTTACATCCCCCCCCCATGTTTATTACTTCCCCCAGCTATTCTCCAAATAGTTATGAAGAAACAACAGGCATGAGTCCTAAAAAATAAAGCTATTAAGTACAGCTTGAAGACCATCTCGTGAACTTCAAGCAGTCTACAGCTGTTACTAATAGGACAAGGCCAAGAAACCTGTACATGCTACAACTGTCAAAGCCGCTCATTCATCTCCTGCCTCTTTTACCCCTTTCCCTTTTCACCAACACATTCGGTCAGCCATTGCGACCTGCCCTACACCTACATCCTGAGAGACACATCCTGCACATGCAAGCTGGAAATGGATTTTAGCAGTTCTTACCCTGACTACGCAGCACATTGCGCAGTAAAACCTGATACAGAAGTTAAAGGATTCCTTTATTACAAGAGAATTAATTTTAGAGAACCAGTGGTACATCCAGACCTTTTAATCACAACATTTAACTGACAAGAAACTTCCCTAAGATAGCACAAAATCTTGATTGACCAAAGCAAAACTAAAGATATTAAAGATATTACTATAATGTAACTGTAGTGCAAATAAACTTTAGCTAATCAATTTGTTGGTGCAATCCATTACGTATTTACATTTGGTAGAATAAATTTTTGATTTCCTGGGTTTATTGCTGATGAAGGTCAGAAAATTTTAGATTGTTGTCTGTCCTACAACTGGCCCTTCACTGTATACATTAGATCTCATTTTAGGGAAAAATACCTAAATTACTTTGGGGACACAGTCAGCTATGTAAAAATAACAGCTGCAGTTGTGATGATTTACTGACACCGATAACTAACTTCAGCTACAAGTTAGTGGCAACCTTCTCACTTCTCAAAAGCAAAATTCCTTCTGCAGCCAAGAACTGCAACCTTTCCTAATGCTCTGAACACCACTTAGGCTTGTTAAGAAACTGAAATATTCATATATTCTCATTTGCATGTACTGTATCAGCATCCGTGTAGGCAGCTGACAAAGATTTGTTGTAGTCATCCAGAATCCTTATTTTTAATGAACTAAACTCAGTTCAGATGTATACCTGGATTACTGAGTCAAACAAGGCAGCTGACTGAGTTTGTGCAACCAGCTTCTAAGATCAGCCAGCTGTGTGAGCTGAAACAAGTGCTTCATTAATGAATTAATAAATAAATCTAGTACGATGAAACTATCAAGTCCGGTCTATTCATGGAACAAAGTAATCTGAAACAACTGAATTTTGACTCTGGAATTATGAATGCTCTTGGTCTCCCATGAGGCAGGAATGATAAGGAAATATACACAGTTTTGTAATAATTTTCTAAGAGAGCTTGAGTGCAGGACAGGATTCATTTTAAAGTGATTACAAATCTCCGTTGTTAATCAAGTCATCATTTCAGCTTTTAAGAAATGCAAAGCTCTTCTCTAGGGAAACTTAAGCTTGTGTTTTTGAGCTACTTTCAGTACAGAACCAGAGGAAATGTACTTTAATTTAAAATATTACAATTTCCAAATCTTAAATTAATAATGTAAATTCTACTAGTTTATTGGAAACAAGTTTGTCCATGTAAATTTAAAGACGCTATTGAGAAATAAAAGAAGTTATGAAGGTAAGATTAGAGGTTTTATAACAGGCGTGTTTTAAAAATCTCCCAAATCTCATAGACGGACAAATATCGCTCATCTCTATATTACAGCATAGCTCTAAAACCTGAGAATATGTGTATCTATAAACATGGCAGTAAACCTGGCTAGTGTATTTTTATTATCCATTTGAGAAAAAACTAATATATCAACAATTTATGTAGTGAAAAATAAGTGTGAGTAAATTTTTGGTTTCACCAATATGTTTTCAGCTGTATATATACAGAAATTAAGAACTACCTATACTCTCTAAGGGAACACTTTTGATATATTTTCCTTTCAAAATGGCCTATTCTGAAAAATAAACCTTCCTGTGAAAAGTCTGTTGACATCTAAATTTTACTTCATTCGCACATTCTTGAACATTGTTAATCATTATCTGTATCTCAATGGATTGGTTTCTAACCTTCTGTCGCTCTGGGTTTGTAAAACAGTTTCAAAAATTATTTTGCTCAAAAGGGAAAAAATATGAGGAGTAAGTTACACAAAAGTTAAAGCGGACTCAGAAAAAAGGATTAATTTAAACATGTCAAATTCAAAGGAATTCGGAATCCTCATGAATACTTTTTTCTTCTTGCCATCAACTTTAGAAAGGATGTTTCCTTTTACAAGTACAAATTATTACTCCATTCCTTTACAATCTAATTAAACATCCAAGCCCCTGTACAGGTACCGAGTTGTACTTTAACTCTGGCTAACCACCAGGCATCAATCCTTGCAAAGTTATTACCTTAAGCATGCCCTGTCTTACAGCACTAGAGCTACTGCTTTCGAAAAGGCTCTAAAATGGTTTTCTGGCCAGCAAGTATTGCAATGATAACTTCCTGCTCAAAAATGTCACTCTGCATTTTAAAACCAGGACACGTTGCAATGGGAAAACCAGCTCATTTTGCTGGCACAATTAGCTAAGTCAGGAAAGGGTGCAACCGCTGATTAATGGAGCAGTGCTGGAAGAAGCTGCCAGTTGTGGTTAAACCAGCAAAGATATTTTTTTTTTTCCCCATGAGGATCATTTTACTATGCCAATACAATGTGTAGCTTATCTGACATAGATGGATCTGCACTACAAGTATTTTGGCAGTATTATTCCAACTTCCCTAAGGAAAACATCTCAACGTGCACTGCAAGCCAGTTCTAAATGTGAACTGAAAGCACACTAGCTGTCCTAGTGCAGACCTATGCGTAGGCTCGTCTACCCTGTGAAGACATATAGGTTGCTTCCAGTATTTAAGTTGATTCATTTAGAACCCGTTCAGCTGTCTTTATACTACAGACTAGTGTTGATATACCCATAGTGCTGGCAGCAACAAGGCTTATGAGAAATAAAATGGCCCAGGTAGTCACTGGGGTGAACTGGCAAAATTCTGCACTTAATCTACCATGTCCATGTGTGTGGTAGTGGTGGTGTTTCTGGGATGGGTTGGCTCTGGTATGAATTTGTTCAAAGGGCAAGACTTTTTCACTTTTGAAATCTGAAACTAGCCATCAGTGTTCCCTTAAGAGGCAAATAACTCTTTGGATTCCAGGAAACATTTTGGTCAAATCTTGCTCACCCTCTCATTAAAGATCATGACGAAAAACACCCATCAGAGTAAACTGAGAAAGAACCAGCCTTCCTCTGTGAAACACCTGCGATGGTATATTCAAATGTTTCATATACTGAAATGTCTCTCAGTAACATCACAAATGAAGGTTGTTCTTAAAGCAAACTAGAACAGGATAAGGAGCTGCAGCTAAGCAAAAAGGAAACTGTGTGGGAGCCTTGAACCAATGAATGTTGGAAAGAAAAATTGTATGGTAGAAGATGGGAGTAACTTCCTTTCACCTGTTCTTTTGCCTCATTCCTGTTAACCACACCAGCCTCACACTGCAGCAGAAAATGCCATTTTTCACTGCTATAAACTTAAAGAATACATTAAGAAGCTGGTTTTAAGAGCAGTACATGCCTGTGCTACTGCAACCATCCTAGCTCATAGCCATTCTAATTAAAACCCCTAAACTTTGGAGCCCCAATAAAAACTGAATTGTTAACAAGAACTTCATTTTGAAAGTTACAAGGCAGCAGAACCAAGAAAAACACTAGTGAATCCTTTGTCTTCTACTCTTAGGCAGAAATACTTGCAGGACAAAAGAAAGGACAATTTTTAGTAGTCAGAACAGCAGGTGTGGAGGTTGCCAAGCAGAAGGAAAAAAGGCACGCAGAGCAACAGAAAAGTGGCTTTCAACAATTTCTCTTTTTTTCTTTTTTTTTTTTTTTTGAGCATGCATTTTTGGAACTGAAAAACGAGGTAAAACAAAGCTGTGCTGTTGGTGGTGACATCACAGGCCCCAACCTTTGTGTCATGTCCTTCGTTTTACAGGACGTAAAAAGTGCTTATTTTATGTTTAGCTTGGGGTTTCTGCCGGTTTTTTGCTGTGCACAGAGGTAGGTGCGAGGGAAGCTACTTGAAAAGACTTGTATAGAATTCCACAGGAATCCTGTTTCTTGACCTCACATGGATCAAGCATTGAACACCCCCTCCCCGTTGAACCCCATGGAGTTGAGCAAAAATACAGGCATGTACCAGAAGCATTAACTGCAGATTGAAACCACAATTCATTTAGAAGTGGTTTCCTTTGTTTAATATTTATTTGTACATGCTCAGTGGGCAGGCATACATCCTACACACAGGGCGTACTCCTTCGTGTTCCGAGTACTACAATAGTACCTGTGAAACCCAGTTGTGAGCCACTGACATCAACACTGTACTTTGCTCCATACAGCCACGTACCTAAGAAATGGCTTCCACCTAAAACACTTGCCATTTATATGTCTATAATTACAGCAGTACACAGAGAACAATCTGTATGGAAGAGATGCTGGAAAGAGGCTGGAAAGAGGGATGGAGTGAAGCTCAGCTGACACCTGAAACAGGTTCTGGCGTGGTATTCTGGGTCATTCCAGCGCAAAGCTGGCACTGATTGCATGTGACCCATATGTACGCTTCTCTCTGCAGAGTTACTAGAATAGTTTACTTTGTCGAAAAATTCCAATATTGATAGGGATTAGTTTTACATTTTTAAACGGTGAAGCTTAAAGGCAAAAGTTAAATGCCTCAAGAATATAACTGCAGTAAGTGCTGTTATGAAGACTGATGAATATACTTGGTTTCAATCATGGGATTAAGTCCCACTGGATTCAGCCGGGTGCAAAATTATGTCACTACTGAAATAAAGTTTTGCTGTCAACTACACTTGAAACACAATTTCACCTTTGCTTGGTACATGCGCAAGTCTGGCAGGAAGTCGATGGGTTCACACTATATACTGGAGAACAATCACCCAACATTCCAATCAAGAGAAATGACCCTGAACACAGGCTCAGGACTACAAAGCAACTGACTGAGGAATTACCACCCTCGAGGATGTGTCAGCCCCTGAGCTGACAATCATGCTCTATGGTGGGAAACAAAGTATTCCTAAAAAACCATTTACCCATCTTTCTGTAAGCCACTATTATGTTTCTAGTTCCAGCATCCTTTGAAATCCAACTTACCTCAGCACGCACTAACAGTAAGCACCTTATAACTTGCAGATGGAAAGTACACATGCTTAAAATAAGCATGGCCCAGCCGTGTATTTCTATCCAGCTCAATTGGTTTATGCTATCTTAGTTTCCCCTACATAGAGAAGGGCATTTATTTCTGCATCTTGTGCAAAGTAACTTTACCATAGTGTTTTGATTAGCTCCTTAGCTAACTTATAATTAAGTTTCAGGGTAAAATACCAGCTTTACTGAGGTCAGTGGGAGTTTTGTCTCAAAGTCAACAGGATCAGCCTTTTGCATCAGATGCTCACATCTGCAGTAACAAACCACTACTTGTCTTCTGGTTGCAGCACGCAATAGTTCCATTTGACAGAACTTCCTGAAATGGTTCCTCTGAGTGACATTCATTTCCTATTTACCTTATAGACCCGTATATAGAACATCATCAACACAACATACCAACTCCAAATAATTCATATGTAAGGAAGAAAGTATGGCATTCATCATATCTGTCACACAGCAAAGATATTACTAGCAAGCAATATTACAGTCATACAGTCCTTTTTTTCTCCCAGATATTTTAGAGTCTAAACAAATGAAGACAGACAAGTGGAGAGGTGGTACTATTTCTGTTTTACAGAAAAGAAGCTGATGCACAGAGCAGTTAAAGTTGTAAAGGAAGACTACCTCAGTTTTGAGAACTGTATATCAAGTTTCTAGGTCTAATGCCTTAAACAGGAAACACAGATTAAAAATGCCACGCTCCTGTGAAAACTGACCAGGTTAGGGAAAAAAAAAAAAATTAAAAAAACCCCACCAGACCCATTACCTATGAGAATATAAACTCACTTGATGTTTAAATGATTTTCATAAAGTTTACATACAAAAGAGAGCACAGCTAGGTAATTCTGCTGTACCCTATTTAGTAATGGTCAGCTTTGAAGTCATTATAAGCCATAGTGATATCTTCTGCACAAGTGAAGTTGGAAAGTGGCAGTCAGAAGTCTAACTTACGACTTTCTGACGGGAACTAGATGGCAGCCACTGTATCTTTGAGATACTCCTACAAAGTCTCTGTCCCAAGGAACTTAAAAGAGAATTATTTAACCTGTATATAATTAAATACACACCTCAATTTATTGAAAGATTGTGATGAAAGGATACAGGGATACCAATATCACTTTAAACCACCCTTGTAGAAAACAAGCTTTTCTGTCTTTGAAGGGTCATACTTAACCTCCACAGAGACGGTGAGGAACAGATCACAACTGGGACACGTTTAAAGAAACAAAATAAGAATGCAGAGTTTTAAATCACAAGAATGATTTAGAAAATTAGATGCTTTGTCTCTGGAAATTCTGGCTGAATAACTGCATTTCCTCGCTGCAATAATACTACATCATACGCATTACCTCATCAGAGACTATGTAAAGAATCCCTTATTGGCACAGGGAACAGTTTCTCACAGTCTGGCCCCAATGACCCATTATTTTGGGCATTTTAGCAACATGAAATTAGTTACATTTGTTAAGTGACAATTTTATTATCCTGTAATACAGATAGTTTTAGCTATTTTGCTTGAATGGGGAACACAGAAAACTTATCTTAAAACCTAATCATAAAACATATTACAAAAAAAAGCTGGTGCTACAGCATCTAAGGTGGGGGGGCACAATATGCATGCAAATTTTATGAGCAGAGTATTATTTTAATCCTAGTATCTCAATACATTTTCATGGTCTGTTCCCAAACATCGTATCTATCGTAACAAAAATTTTTTTACCCTCTTGTCTAATAAAAATATAATCCTTTTGGCAGCCATCACAGATGCTCATTCTGCAGTGATTTTCTTTTCACTAACAACAAGGCCTTTGATGTCCACTATGTATTATATATTTATCAGTATGGGTGAAGTCATATACCCCAGACAATCAATTGTGTCTTGGCACAGTAAATTACATCCAAAATATACTGAATTATGAAATCCTTAGAACTCAAATGTAGTTGAACTGAATCTAATGAAGTCTGTGAAGAGCGGAGGGGCTTTTTATATTTAGAGTTAACTCACTTCAGCTACGGGTTCCAAACCTGAATTCCAGCCTTCCCCCAAATAAAGAGCTCTGATATAGAGAAAGAACGATTGCAATCTGCCTTCCTTATTTTACCTGGAATGACAACACACAGAGATCTCTCTAGAAAACTCTGGGAGAAAGATGGCTAGTATTACAAGAGGCAAAGGAAGGGATGAGATAGAAACTAAGTGACAGTGCAATGGAAAAAGGGGTCTTCCAAGTAAGGAAATAGGAGCCAGATGCAGGAGTGATTTCTCCCCTCCTGTCTAACCTTATTCTATTCCTTCCCATCTTCCACCACGTTCAGCTGCTTAAATCATGATTTAGTGCCTCCAGCCAAAATGGTGGGAATAGAAATGACCAGACAACTTCTGAAGAACCCCTCCCTTTCCTGAATTTTATTCTTCATTCTAGTTGCTTCTAAAATCCTCCTCCATCTCCCCATCATCTCTAAGTTCATTGACACATGATCTTTTCTAGCTAAAAATCAAAGTCATCAGTCCATTCCTCAGCTTCCTTGGTAACCAACTGTGTTTAAACTATTAACCATATTGCTTTGGTTTGTGGTGTTTGAGCAAAGGTTACATATTACTCTGTGTTCTCCTTGTTGTACTATTCTCTGTCTTAAAAAAAATCCTTATCTTGGTTAACCCCCTTGGCCCCTGAATCCTCATGTTTTAATACCTAGGCTTCAACATCAATTAAAAGGGTAAGCATAAACTGCAGCATGTTTTGGTGTCATTTGTGTCACGTAGTTACCATCTAGGATGTCCTATTCAGATGACACACTACAGGCACCACAACAATGGTAAAGGAGGCTTTTCAGCCTTTTCCAAGGGCTTTTGAATAGTCAGTGCATCCGTTGTTGTAGCTACTGTAGGCCTTAAATGTAACCATAAGTCAAACAAACCATTAGATATGTTGTCAAGAAGTTTTGCTGTAAGAAAATAATCTAGACTTATAGTCATAGCAAAATGTAGCAAATAAACACAGCCCTCCTAAAAAGACTTAGGCAATCCAAGGTCTTTCACACAAAGATGTAATTTATTCTTATTTAGCATCTTATCCATCCTACATTAATACAATGGAAAAATTTTAATTGTCCTGGCCACAATACTGAAAAAATTTCTAAGAATTGAAATCTTCCTGATTACAGGAAATCAGCTGCCCAAAGAATGGTTTACATAGTTTTCAAAAGCCAGAATAATACCTTATTCCATGTGCATGAATTTTGAGGGTTTCTTCTGCTTCTTCTTTGCATTGAGACACTGTTAATCTTGCTGCTTCATCCTAAAATGTGTATTTGTGACAGATTTAAACACAGCAGAAGTAAAATATTAGACTAATCACTGGAACTGCAACAGGGTTTGTTTTTTGTTTGTTTTGGGTTTTTTTCCTTCCAGGTAGCGTTACACCTTCCTACAACTACCAGAACTTTAATCATCCCAGTTTTCTGCTTACTGGCCAGGCTGACAGCACTATCAGATGGCTATACTCTAGATAGTTAAGTTCAGCTCTGTTCTTTTAAGCCAGTTGTCTAAATTTCTTTCACATACAGTTTAACTCATCAGAATTTATAGACGTTCCTGTTCTTAAGAAGTCTTCTTTGAGGAAAAGAGCCGATTTCCTGCTTATTTATGGCGTAAATCAAAATAGAACATTTTGATTATACTGCATGCACCAAAAATTAAGTTTTATAACGAGAATAATCATTTGTAAAGTCACCTAAAAATTACTATTTTTTAAAATGAGAAATGTTTCATATTCTAGATGTAGGCATTTGAGAACAACAACAGAAAAAAAAACCAAAAAAAAATTATTCTAGAAACATCCAAAAGCTTATTTTATTTCTCCCTAATTTACATTGCAAGAGAAATACACACTGTCCTGGGTCAAATGAAACATTCTGGGTTGATTTAACAGTTGTGGGTTTTTTCCCTCCTTGAAAAGGCAAAACCATTTCTGTTTAACCCTATTTAATGTCACTCCATTCCTCATACAATATGCTTTAATTTTTCCATATGGCCACTAACTCAGAAATCTAATTCTAATGTCAACTTCATTACACTGAAGTCAATGACAAAAGTTTCAATATAAGAACACAAAATGGAAGTTTTGGTTCCTAACAGTAGATTTTTAGAGGTATTTCAGTAGGTTAGAAGAGGCTACAGTGAAATTCCTACAGAAAATTTGGCTGTCATATCAGCCACAGGTCAAATCCAGTTTTCCTTCTACAGAACAGACTGCTAGATATTTGAAAGCGGACATGAGCAGAAGTATGTCTTAGAGGTAAATTTCTTCTATATCCCTTTCATTAGAGGCTTACAATGTTTTAAAGAAAAAATTCACTCCTGAAAACTCTTCATGTAATTATCATAACAGTGAAATATAGCACAGTTATTTCATTGTTTCTATTGTCTGCTCTTCTCTAGAGCTCTTATCAGCATGGCTATCTTTTACCGTAGTGACTTCTATTGCTCGGTTGTAAATAAATAGTAAATGCTATTGGACCAGTTTAACATTCTCTTGTTCTTGCATTACAAAAGGGCTGATCTTCCCTTGCTGTATCACTTACAATTCCATATGTCCTTTTGCATCCCACCTTCCAATAAAGTTTCAATCTTTTCAGTATTCTCTCTGGAGCAAGTCTTGTATCACTTGTCATTTGAGAAATATGTGAGAAACTCAAGAGTCCTTGATTAGGAAGCTAGAATTCTCTTTTAATAAGGCTTGGATCATAACGCTTATTTCCAAGATGCACTTAGAAAATGCAAGAGTATTGAAACACCAATTAATTTGAAGTAGTAAGGAAATGGTTTCAAAACGGTTTAGATTAGACTGATGTTTACATAGCTTAAAAACTGTGTTTTCTTTGAGAAGGTACATCACAGTAGTTCAGAAACCCTATCAATTAGAAACACCATCCAGTGAACAACAAAAAGTCAGTTTAAAGGAGGCCTTGTTCTTAACCTGATATACTTCTAGCTAAGAGCTATTTACTCTCGCAGGATGCTTTTGGGTCATACCGTTTTTCCCACCACTACTGTCTTTACCTCAGCTGTACACAGAAAATGCCAAACAAAAAGGGTAAAACTGCAATTTCATCTTGCTCATAAGCTCTAAGCATAGCAGCTTATGAAGGCAATTTTGAACAGATGAAGTTGCAAAGCAAGTCATGCAGTTCATCATCTTCCTCATGTTATAAGGTAATTAACAATAATTGGGAACGCCACTCTAACTTACAGAAATCTCTCTCTCTCAGACAAAAAAGAAAACTCACCTTGAAGTACAGCACTGATTAAGAAAGAACTTAAGAAAAATCACACTTAGGAAAACGCTTCTCAGTTAATCAGGCTTGCAGCTTGAAGCTGCAAGACTGTGGGCACCAAGTTCCACTGAATCCTTCACAGAAAGGTTCATAACCAGGCTAAGCATCTGCACTGTAACTGCCTTCCAACGTCATAAACCTTGTCACAAAGGGGCTCTTCAAATGAAGACTATTGCCAAATATGCTCAGAGATGAAACCAAAGTTCATCTGAAGAAGCGATAATCTTCTTCAGGGAAGTCAAGAGGCAGCAACCAGTTTACTTCCTTGCAGGGCACAGTCATTTGATAATTAATAAAGGTAAAAGCTGCAAAAAGCACACATCTAAGAATCGCTGATGCACATGAAAGAGTAAGCCTATTTGTTTATCTAGTAGAAAAATACCTGGGATCTTCAAGTAGGTAAAGCAAGCCGTAAAGAAATCCAGAAGGCATTGTTTGTTAAAGTAAGCAGAAAGGAAAACTGGTTAGGAATGAAGACAAGTATGACAATTAATGTTTACAACCCAACAAGCAATGAGAAAGCCAAAGCAGCCACGTATGTGATAGCAATACATAGACTTCTGAACTAAAGATCTCTGACTGACTGCTAAATGTGTGCAATACAAGACAAATAGATGCACTTAAGAAGAGACCTGTGGGGATATCAGCTCAATGAACTTGAAACAAGCTGTTAATAAAGCACAGTCTCAATTGCAACTGTGTAATACAGCCAGTTCAAAAGAACATCCATGTGAAGGGCTAACAAAGCATTTGCAATTGAAATAATTCAATTAAAAATCCAGGCAGTCGTATTGGTATGACTGCCCACAGACATTTTCAAACTTTCTGTGGGGACAGTGTGATCAGCATGTTTTCTGAAAGCCAGTATTACTATTAAAAAGGCAGATCTCCCACAGAAGTACCTATACAAGGTTTCAGGGCAAATCAGTGCTTGCAAGTGCTGCCAGTTAACCTGAGGGAAGCATCTGGGTTCTGTTGTTTGTCTTCTAGGTGGAGCAGAACAAGAGCCAACTGAATTCAGCCTTACTCAGCATTTGAGCACGTCAGTGGGTCTCTGAAACTACTCACATAGAGCAAACATCAGTACCACTTGGAACATTAGTGAAAACTTCCATCTTGCTCTCATAACAAGGGAAAAGCATCCCAATCATCCATCTTTTCTCCAGTCAGGCTTCCCATTGTACTAACAAGCTACTAGCTAGCAGGAAAGCAGTATTTCCAAGAACATGACAGAAAAGCGGAACAGGGAGCCAGCTGAGACATGCACGGTACATGAAAACACAAAACCCTTGAACGTGGGGTTCTCCTACAGCACATCTCCTGGCTACAAAGGTAGGTCTTCCAGCATGCGAGGAAGTTTCTGGCAAAGCATGAGCAGAGGTAGACAAAGGAAAATGTGTGTGTGTGTGTGTGTGTCTGTGTATTTAAGAGAGAGAATGTAATGCGAGAAGTCCAAAAGTAATTTGCTTTTATTACAAACAGTTACACAGTGGGCATGACAGCAAAAGCATTTCCACTATAATGGATGTATCAACCTGTCAACACTACACTGCGGCACCTAATTAGCCTGCTACTTTTTCATCCACTTTGCATCATATTTCAGTTTGCCTTTGTAGTTGGAGCATGAAAAACATTCTGGAAAGGTTTGTTGTACCCTAAGAAAAAAAATAATCATCAGCCTTAAATATTTATATTATACCACATATATTTATGTCACCTATTTTTATTACTAAAAGCCAGGCTAAAGCTTCTTTGCTTTTAATAAAATTTATTCTTGAAAATAAAAACTCTTTGTATATTCTGTATAATTCATATTGTTCTGTCATGCAAACACATCACTGAGATTGTTCATTCGTATGAAGATGAACATATTCATTCTTCCATTGGCTCAATGCTAAGAGAAAATTAATGCACTCTAAAGCTACCCATAATATAGCTCAAAAAATGAATACTTCAATCCTTCAGAACATTCTTACTGGAAAAAGGTAATCAGATAATTAAAGAAAGCTGGTTTTCACCAAGGAAAATCAGCAGTTTTACAACACAAAATAACTAGTGGTGCAAACATTAATATTTTCTCCACTGTTACAAACCTGATTCAATTTGAAAGTGTGCGTACAGATAATTTCCATGTATTTAAGCACAGTCTGCAGACAGCACCTAACAGCCTCAAGCGGTACTCTATTTTTCAGCTATGCACAGGCTAAAAATCAATCCAGTTGCTTCAGCACTCCGTGAGCAACTTACAACCTAGGTCTCAAGTTTGATAATCAACTATAACAGAACTATATAGTAACCACTACAGCGTAGACGTGTCATTGTAAGCACACCCTCTCTCCCCTATACAAGTGTAGTTCTGTCACAGTATTGCAATACCTGAGTATCAATGCAATCTGCTTTGTTCAGGGTTTGCAGAGTGAGAGCCAGATTGAAAAAATCAAAGCTCCTACTTCTCTTAAAGGACTTGGACTTTTTGATGTCTCACTCTTTTAAGAATAAGCTTTTTAAAGATAAAAATGATTCTGTCATTAATTACAAGCAGCATGACTTCTGTTCAAACACTAGGAAGTTTTACTTCTGGAGAACAAGTGATGTGAAAGTGATTTCCCCCCTGTTTTGTGAAAGACTTCTGTAGCATTTTCAGCCAATATTTTCAGGCATTCATCTTAAGTGACAAGGAATATTCTTGGATATTAATATCCTTTTTCTCCTGAAGGGTTTTAAAATCTGACAGGTATATTCATACTGCCTTAACAAAAAGGCTCCCCATCTGTGTGTAGCAGCTTGACTTTCACCCTTTGGATTCTGTGCAGTCATCACTATGTTAGTCCTTTAGGTCACCAAGAAGGATTCTATATCGGAGAAAGTCAGAATACTTCATGTAAGCAACATGTGGGAGCAGAAAAGGTTGCCAAAGATTTCAAAACACTCTTGGTTTTAATTTAATTATAGAAAACTTGCCTCTAAAAGTTTACTGTTACATGTACTTCACAATGGAAATGGCATTTCAGGCTTTTCTGCTTTAGCATTTGTCCTCAGTTGTTTGTGCTAAAATGACTGAAGATCAAAGTTACCTGTTTTTCTTAAATGATTACTGCTTTAAGCAAGCCATAATGCTGGGAACTCATGTCCTCTTTCAAGCAGTGCCACACCTGCACCAATAATGCTGTGCAGGTGCCCAGAAGCTGTACTGCAGCTGTTCCCTGTAATTTGCAAAAGCAGGAGACATACTTCCCTGCATGATGGGCTATATGACATATATGTGATATATATTTGATATATTATATATATGATATATACATTATGTGGTATATAAGAGATATATGTGATACAGACACAATATGTGAGATATATATGTGATATATACATGATACATACGATATGTGATATATATACATGATATGTGATCTATATGTGATATATACACAATGTGTGATACATATACCATATATACAATATGTGATCGATATGTTATATACACAATATGATACACATGATGTGATATATATTTTGTGATACATACAAAATATATACAATATGTTATATGTATGTGATATATGATATATACAATGTGATATATACACAATACATCATATACATGATCTGTGATATATACAATATAGATATGTGATATATACATGCTATGTGATACTCAGTATGTGATATATACAATATAGACATGATGTATACTACCTATGATGTATACAATATGTCATAGATATGCACGATATGATATGCGATATATACAATATCTGATACATATACATGATATTTAAGATCTGTGATATATACACAATATATACGAGTATATACGATATACACACAGTTTGTGAGATATATGATATTACATGATGTTTGATGTTATACATATATAACAGGACCTTGCTTTTTGATGGATCCTCATGAGATGAGTCACGTTCCACCAGAGTAACCTCTCCTGTTAGCTGGATGTTTTGTGTATTCGAAGAAGGGCAGAGAATAGGTTTAGAAAAACAGGAGCGAGTCAGAACCTTGTGCAGTCCTGAACCTTGAACGATCAGCAAAGCAATGATTTACATTACCACAATGCACACTGCATATTCAGTGTAGTAAAAACTTTAAATATTGGTGAGTTCATGAAGGTGTTTCCACTTAATAGCTTGATCTTTTGGAATCTGCCTGAATTAAGGTAGAAATCATAGTACATTGTCTCAAGCTGCTAAATGGGACAAAACAGGTTTTCAAACCCACTAAAATATGTTTTAAAACTTATTCCAAAAGCCTTTTTACTGTCTTTCAATAGTATCACCTACTAACTATGCTGAAACATACTGCACTATATAAATGGAAACAAGAAAGTAATATGAGATAGGATATTAATAAAAATGAAGAGTGAGAAGATGGACCAATGACTGAGAAAGCCTCTTAGCAACAAGGTTCAGGAATGAAAAGGATGCTGCACATATGAGGCAAGTTTATGCAAAACACAGGATAGAATCCAACAGAACAAGCATCTGTCTTCAGGTAATAAAAGCACATTTCTTTCAGATGTTTAGGAAAATACACTTAGTTAAAAACATTAGCACTTACTCACTACTGATAACTGGACTACCAGGTATGAGGAAAGTATTTTTGAACACTGTAATGGTTATTTTCTGCCCTAAATACACTATGAGACTAAAACCAGTTGTGCAGAATGAAAATTCAAAGCCTGTTCTAATTCTTTTAAGAATCAATGCAGCTAAGGAAGAACTTAAGTGAAACCAACAGAGAGAGTAGTGTTTTTTATTTCCATAGTAATCATCATATAATACTTCATCATTAAGCAATGTTTTAAGGTAAGTCACTTTACAAACTACCGGGAAAGAACAATTCCTTCAGCACTTGAAACACTGTCAGTTTTGTTACCCAGCATCTCAGATCCAAATGACTCTGCTAATGTCTGCTTCATTTTAGCCCACATCTATTTAATTGGTACCATGCAACAGGCACTTTTGTGTGATTTTCACTGACTCATATCCCCTCTCCCCAGTCTCCCATCTCCAAAGAATTTAAATGTTAACAACCATGACCAACCAATGAGAACAAGCTACAGAACTTAAGACACTTAAAATCAAAACAAAAATATTAATTTACTTATTAGATTAACTTGCTAAACATTCCTGCACATACCTGTGAAGGGCCTTATTTGAAATGTCAGCCTTGCTATTGTCAGGCAGTAGTGAGTACATAAGGCTTGGGTTTTCCGTGCACTAGAGCTCTGTTGTCTCAGCTTGCTTTGCTCGTCCAAGATCAACTTCATTAAAAGGATGGACTGAGTATTTATCCAATATAGATATTAAGAAGAGAGCGCTAATGGGAACTAGTCTTCTGCATAAGCTTGTATTATCTAAAGTAGGGACTGTCTACTGGCCCATGACGCTGGATTGATTAGCTGTGATCATTGCTCTTGCTTTCCATCTCTAGACACAACCTTGTAAAGGACCCAGCTCTTGTGGAAAAGACTGCTGTGCCCCATGCTACATTTCTAAAATCAAGTACAGAATGGTATTCCAGGAAGACAAACAAACCACATCAAAATGACACTCAAACAAAAATCTGTTATCTATTCAATGCCTCTAGTAGAAGAGGGTTAAATTAAGGGTCTCTCAGCAGAAATTCCCCTGGCAGATATTTAGACTTTCCTGGGATACATCTCACCTATCTTTAAAATCTTTCTGCAGCATACAGATCTATATCTATACTCAGTTCAATGGAGAAGGAAGCACTTTCTGCATGCAAATCAATATGAACATTTCCATTTGAAGATAAGGAATGTGCTGTTGACTCCACTGAATGATGACAGGCGGAGAGAACTCCATGGTGCATGAATACATCCAGTTTGATGAATCACATCCCATCTACTAGCACTGAGCACCAGCTAAGTGTGAGACAATTTCAAGAAACCTTATTTCTGACAGCAGTTGATTGTCTTTTAGTCAAATCCAGCAGAGACGGCCATCTACAGAACATCCTTAGAGATAAATTAGGAATACTGCACTGACAAGAGACCAGGCTGTAACTACAATATACAACAGCAACAAAGACCGACCACTGGAAGATGCAGACTTGAACTTTCTTGAGGAAATGAAGCGAAGCAAATCCAAGTATACAGTGGACAACCGCTATGCAAAATGCAAAGAACCCAAGCTACTACAGGCAAAAGAAATCTGATACAGAAAGTTGCCCATGGACCTATGGTGAACTGACAGCAAGGTAACTTGTCACCATATGAAGAACAGATGCAGTGACTACAAGGGGATTATGTCACTTAAGCAAGAGCATATAAGAACGAAAGCTTGCATAACATGAATGAGAACCATGTCAATAACATAATTAGTTCAAAAGCATTCTATTTAAAAGTCATGTACAGGGTTTTAGAAGAAGATAAGCAAGACTATCAGCCTGAAATCAAATGGGCTGTTTATTACTTTTATATTTGGCATACAGAAGTTGGCATGGTTAGCCAAATCATGATAGCAAAACTTCATGGAAAGAAGTTAAAGTTCAAGAGTAGTTTGTTTTCACAATGGGAGAATATAGAATAAAATGCTTAAGTAAATGAACTGAGAAAGGTACAATGCACAGCAATATGGTGGAGGAGGAATTACCCACCCCTGAGTTTAACCACGTTGCTCACTGGACAGGCCATTCCCATGTATATAAAACTGCTAATGCAGGGTCCAAGGACAGTTAACATGGTACAGGAAGGGACAGAACAGAGCTCAAAAAGTTCAAGCACTGCAGTCTGTGCCTTGAGATAGAGATTATAAGAGGAGTCTTCTATCATATGGCTATTGGAATAACATGTAAAAGCAAAGAGTGAACGCACCTGCAGTATAAACGAAGGTAGAACTTAAGACATTGGCTGAGAAGAACCAATCAAATACATAAAAAGAGAATGAGGGGAGAAATCTGGAGAGACAAATGATTCTGAGTATTTCCTATACCTTAGGCAGCCTAAGGTTATGCCTAAAGCTTTTAGAAAGACAGAATACCTTTATGACACCCCTTAGGGGAACTTATTCTGTAGATTACTTTCCCAGCAAAGAAGGTAATTAAAGGACAATCATAGATATTTTGATGATATAAAGGTTAATGCTGACAATGCTGATGTCTTAATCTAAAAGAAAGAGCAAAAGAGCATGACTAGAGGGTCTAAACAGCTCTGGAAAGAACTAGAATTCACAGAGTAAATAAAAGCAAGAAGGTAAATCCCCTAAAAATAAAAATAGCATTAATACCATATTTGGAAATAGAGGCACCTCAAACTGTTCAGATGACCACAAGGATGCCAAGACAAAGGGCTGTTGCAAAAATAACTCCGTTTTCTTCAATATCTGATCTGAGCTGCTATTGTTTGCTGTTGGTGATGTTCGATTGTTCTGTCTCCTTGAGAAAAACTAATGTGAAGACTAGCTAGATAGTAGTCCCCTTAAGTATTTTGTCTAGACATACTCTGTGTGACTCCACAATGAACCAAATTCTTTTGCAACACCAATAACTGATATTTGCTTTCCCAAAGAGGTAACGATTGCCCATGCCCTAGCCAAGGTAAAGACACAGGGAGGGAAAACCCCTGAACATCTGGTGACTTACTGAAGACATTGCTAGTTTCCACATGGGCAAAACTTACAGTTTATAGGGGAAGGAAGATTTGACAACCTTAAAGATTTTTATTCTTGTTTTTTATTTTGTGAGGAGACACATCTTAAGATTGCCTTACACAAGAAACCCAAGTACTGCATTCCTGAGGATGCATACTCTAGTTTTAAAGCAGTCTGAGTAAGCATGGAGAATTCAGATCACTTTGAAGGTCTCTTCTCTCAGCACCAAGGAGTCTAATTCCTACTGCTGACCAAAACACTGCACAGTGAGCAAAAACCAAGTACCACTCCTGTCTCAGAAACTTTAAATCTGTGCAAGAAACATAGCATAAAGCCATGGTGGATAACTGCTTCACTGTTGCCAGCTAAGAAAAAACAAAAATCTACAGAACCACGATGACCACAGTGCATGTATTCCATGAATGTTTCTGCTGTCAACCGATCAAGTACCTGACCATAGTGTCATCCGGCTATCAAGATGCTGTGTTTCTAACAGATTCCTGGCGGAGACCAACCTTTATCTCTTTTTTGTGATTCCAGGAGTCTTTTCCTCTCCTTCTTGTCAACTTATCTTCTGCAACTGTGTGTTCTGCTCCTCCCGCTGCTGCCCTTGATCCTGAGAACTAGGAAGGCAGACCTTCCACATTCCTGCTGTCACTACTCCTCCACAACCTCATTTGGCTGTCAGGTTTTGCCCATTAAGTCCTTCAAAGACTCTGGCAGAAGGCAAAGAAATGCACAGGCTTAACAGGAGAATTTCTTGACCAAATTTATTTTAGAGAACTTAGGAGTTCCAATTCTACAAAACTATGACAAACCCTGAGACATACATTCCCTTATACTGAGCTGACTCCCTCTTCAAAGCATCCACAGCTTGGTGGAACACTTCCTTGCCTTCACCTAGGAATCATTCAAGTAGAATCCACCACTTGTGATACTGAGTAACTGGGGGATAAAATACCTAATGAAATTCATGTGGTAAATGCAAAGTAATGCAGGGAGGAAACCCCCTCCCTTCATCAGCTTTGCATGGTGGTGGGCTCCAACACTGGGTGGGCTACTGCATCTTAGAGGGATATGAAATCTATAATAAAAAAACTTACGCATCTCAGTTCTATGCAGATGGTGATTCAGTACCCAGTAGCAGTCAGAAAGCAGATAGAATTTCAGATAGTAAGAGGTGGAGAATGTTTTCTGTATGCAAGCATTTAAAAAGACTAGGAAGATTCAGCTGGGAAGGAATCTCATAGAAGTCTATAAAAATAATCCATGAGTGGCATGGACAAACTGAATAGGCAACAATCATGCATCGCTTTTCATAATACAAGAATTACAGTATTATCAGAGAGCAGTTCTAAAACAAACAAGAAGAGGTGGGTTTTTTCCACAGAGCATGCAGTTTAGCTGGATTTTTTTTTTTTAATGACAAAACCTTACTTATATTTTAAAAACAATTAAACAAATTTAATGGATAAAAACATCCACCAACAGCTATTAAACACAAAGCTATGACCTCTAATGTAGAAAGTACCTGTGATGCAGATGACGAGAAACTTGAGAGGGTCTATCTGGGGAAATATGTTTGCCCTATACTTAGATAACAGGGTATCTAGCCCAGACAGTGTCGGAGACATGGCAGCAAGCTAGACGGATGCTTAACCTGACCCAGAACATCCACTCTTACATCCTGTGTCATCTGCCCAATCCAAAAGAGCCACACAAAAGCCCAGTCTCCTTGCCCTGTCCCCCATCCCTGCAGAATGCCTATACAAAACCAAACAAAGCATTACTCTACAAGAGCAGATCATGACTTCAGAGTCAGCTTTTGATGGCTGCAAAGATCACAGTTTTCTGCAACCTCTTGGTACTAGAAGACATTCTCCAGGCTGCCTGGAAGTCTGCTTCTGGGCAAATACAAACTACCATAGCCTCAAGTTCTGATCTTCAGCTACACAAACAAAAACTTCACAATTTCATACTTATAACCCACCCTTCACTGTGTCTTACTGAAGAGCTGACCCAGCTTTGGATCCTCTAAAAACACAGAATATAATGAAGTCACAACTTGGGGTCAGAGCACGCAAGAGAACTCTTCAAACAGACTTTCACATCTTGGAAGCAGATTCTTGTTAAAGGACAAAGCCACAGTACTGATGTGCAATTATTACTGTGTATAGACAACTACTATCTAAATATTCAACTTAAAATTGCACTGGACCCTGTACAGGGTAAACAGCAGCAAAAGCTTCAGCAGACTCTTGTCAAGTGGTCAGCCTGCACACAGCTTAGTTTTTGGCCTGTGTAGAATAAGGTCTTCAGAAAAACCAGACTCATGCAGCCCTTAAGTTGTTTCTAGGAAAGCAGCTGATCCCTTTTGTTGTCATAATGAGAATCTTCCCACGGGTTTTTTTTGACCAGAATCTAATATTGTATAGATACTTATGCCTTACTTGTGCCCTGCTGATCACCTGTGTTTTGAGGGTTTTACTTTCTATTGCATTGTGCTTTATATGGTGGAAAATTATAAAGGGTTTGCGTCCTGGTGAACTTTGGTTTTGACCAAAAACTGATACAGCACACCACTAAGAAAACAGACCATACAGAAGGAATTTTTTATTTTTTTTTTAATTTTAAGTGGTACTTCACCATTTCTGTCTTAAAGCAGCATGTTCTTCAGACATTATTTCACCCTTCTAATGTGGGAGATTTGCTCCTAACTACTCATATCATTAAATTTTCAGAGATCCTTCACTCTTGTGATAGAACAATCTTCAGTATTGCTTAGGTGCTTGTTTATGTATTTTAAGGCATTGACATTTCTGCTTGATCTTGCTATGAAGTCTGGATCCCCTTCACAGGGGAAAGAAGGCCAGAGAATCTGCCATCCTGATGAACTTCAGTTGCATCCATCATCACTTAGTGCTTCAAAATTTGTTATATATTACGTTTGTTATATTTTGTTACACATTTTGTATATTTGTTACATATTATGTTTGGTTTTGTTATATTATTACATTTGTTAGCAGTAGCAAGCTGTAGAACACCCAGCTTGCTTTACTGAGGCTGCTTTGCTACTAATAGCTAGGCAATTTAATTTAGGTGGCATCTTCCCCTCCTCCCCAAATGAACAAAACCATCATACTGATGGATTGCATTCAGCATGGATATAGAAATGACTTGTGAGATAATTCCACCATATGGCCCAACAGGTATCTATCAAAAAATATTTTTGTATTTCATATTAACAGCACTTTTTGAAACTGGATAAAAAGTTTGTGATTCTATGATAAGCCTAGCCAGCACAGGCTTAAGCACTGAAGATACCATGTTCCTTGAGGACCATGTCTTAAGCTTTGTTTTCAAGAAAAGGACATAGGTAATTTACTCGCTTAAAACAAGCTCTGGGGGGTTTTTTAGTGGTTTCCTAAACTCTTCAAACTCGGTGAGTCTCTGGCTTTTCAATCATGGAAAATGCTTTTGTGCAAGAAGACAGGACTTCTCTTCCAGGAAAGAGGACTTGCAATTATGACAACTCTGGAAACAGACTGATTGTATCATGTGCTCAGTATCTCAAATCACAGGAAAACCCATGTTCTTTTGAGTGGCTGTTCTGTGCCAGATATAAATTCTCCAATAAGGCTATGCAACTGACTGGTATTTTTTGTTGTTCTGGCAGCTGAGTTGGAAAAAATTAGAAAAGACATTTATCCCATTTAAACATGAACATTTGTTTGGTTTTGATGCTTGAAACTAAAACACCAGAACATTTACTTCATACCAGACAGAATGGAAAAGGAAAGGAAAAAGCAAAGGAAATAGGGATTAGGCTCATGAAACAGGAAAAGGATTTTCCTGGTTCTGATCAGTATTGCATGAAACAAAACCACTGCCACTGTTCCTAGTACCATTTCCTATGCAAGATATGAAGAGGAAGACGGCACAATAAATGTTCTTTGAGACAGTAGTCCAGCAAATTTTGGAACTTTGTAGGCAGCTGCTGGAGACACCCCCACTTTATTAGCCCAACCCACGCCACCAGTATACTGCAAAACACAGTCAGTCCCGACTTTGGTCATTAAAATAAGTGACGAGGGTCCCATTACTCTCCACTGCATGTCTGCCTAAGCCCTATTGATGTAAGACTATTGGATTAAATGTCATACTTCGGAGAAGAAAAAAAGAAAATAGAAAAATAATCTCTTAAATGTTTAAAACTGTGAAGCCTTGTGAACATGTTTATTCCATATTTCATTTCCATCACTGCAGTAAGTTTAGAACAATGTTACTTATGTTCAATAGGTAAAGTAATAAATTTTGTTCTTACTAGTTCTCAGTCATTTGGACTCATGTTCATGCTACTGCAAATCTTCCACTGCAGTCCAAACTCGGAAGATTTAGGGAGAAGCTAGGTGGAGTTACAAAATAGTTATAAGGGTTACAAACTCTGGACCAAAATTTGCCATAAGCATTAACCTTCTTGCACCTCTCACATTATCACTGAGAGATTAGACCAATTACAAAAGCATAAAATGAACACAAGTAACACAAATTAGTTTTAATGAGAGCTATGCATGTATGCCTATATGTGTGCATGTGGATACATATTCATTTCTCTTGTAATAGATTCTAGAAAAAAAAAATGGAAGCAAGCTTTCGACTATGGCCTTAGGGCTTAAATGACTAATGATGGATAGAACTTTCCCTGCTACGAATAGAACTTTCCCTACTATGAGAAAGAAGATAGAGACTGTCTAACAAAGGCAATTAATGCACTGAACGGCTCTCTGCTGAGAATGACCCAAAAGTGTGGCAAGCTAACGATAAAGAGTAGAAAGGCAAAAGAAGTATTATTACTTCCATATTACTGCCCTTCCTCATAAATTTCACATTGTTATAGTTAGATTACTGGCCAGGAGTGCGTCCCGATTCCTGCAGAGGGGACTCAGCAAGGGCTTGCTTTCACAATAGCATCCCTCAGAGACATGGGGCTTGACCCCGCTTCCATGCAAATAAATAGGAATTTGCCCATGGACTTATAAAAGTAGAATGCATGTCTTGAAAATAGTTATTTCATATTAAAGAAATATTTGAGCCCTGTTCAGTAACTCTTCACCTGTGCTCTTCTACTCTGAAATAAAGGTGAATTGTTTCTTTGTTGAAAGCTGGGCTTGTCATTGATCAATATAGTTCTATGTGTGAGGCTCCTAAAAAGTAATTATCATCAGCAATGTATGATGTGAGCTGGTTTCTTATGTAAAATTATACACCTCTGGAGTTCCAAGGGAGCTGCTTTTGACTGACACTAGTCAAGAGATAACAGTGAAGCTCACCCTGAGTGAAGAGAAGAGAAACGGGACAAAGTTAAGAGCGACTGATCTTTGCAGCAAAGATGCTGACTGCATAGCGATTTGTACACCCTGCTGCTCTTCTAGCAATAGAACAACTTGAAGACTGTCACAAATCACAGGTTAGAAGCAGAAGAGCACCAAGCCCACGGGACCCTTTCCATTTGCCACCAGTCCATGAAGAGCTATGGGACAGGATGTGGCTCGGTAACCATTGCGCTGGCTAATGCCCCTGCACTACAGCGATCCCTTGGCGGCCGGTTACATGACTACTGAGTTACTTCACATAGGAATTCATGGATTTGCCCAAACACAGACGAGAGAGTCTGCAATACAAAGTAATAATTAACAGTCTCCAACTTGCGTGTATAGAATCTCCTTGCATAGTTGGTTTCAGTGATTGTTTATTTTCTGGCTAGAGTCCAGGTTTCTAAATCCCTGCCAATAGTATTTCTAAAAATGAAAATTCAGCAATATCTTAATCAAGAAAATGCTGCCACGTCACAACACTTTACAACAGGATCACAATGAATTACTCTTAAAACTCCACACAATGAAAAAAGATAACAAGCATGATTATATTGAACTTGCTTCATAAAAATGATTTCAGTATTGAGAAGAGCCACTCACAGATTTCTCTCATGACTTTCCAATTTTAGCCCAATCTGTCAGAGAGCAACTCTTCCAAGAAGCCAGATATGCAACCAGTGTTTTATTCAGGCCAGGGCTCCTGCACCGCATATCTATAAGGGGAATTTAACTGCTGGTGTAACTGACAATATGATATTTAGAAGAATGAAAGTCTTAATTATTTTCTTTTCCCCCACAAAATAGCAATGAAGACCATCCTCTGAAGATGATGTTCAGTTTCCATTCACACATGGTCGACATTTCCCTCATTTTGGATAGTGTTAAGTTCTTCACGACTATAAAAGTCTGGGCTGACACCATTTCTGCCTAGAGTGTCATGTGGTCTTTTACAGCTTTCCAGTAAATCAAACAGCCTTGTATTCTAGTTCTGCATTTTGGGATATTTTGTACCTTTAGAATAGAAAATATGGTCTATTATCTTGGCAAAACAAAAAGGTTGCTCTATTATCTTGGCAGTTCTCTGTCCAAATGACATACCATGGTTATACCGAAAAAAAAAAAACAGGAAGAATGAACCCAACCTTAACTGTGTAAGACAATGCCAGTACTCTGGATTAAAATTGAACATTCATATATGCTATTCAAGATAATATGTCTGAAGTGGACGGAATTCCCTTGGAAAAGTTTATCTCTGCAGAAATTTGCCTGAATTACCTGGGAAGTAACATAATGGGAAAGCATGTCAGCCACATGCTTTACAAGACAAAGCTTTTTCTTTTTTTTGCTCTTTTTTTTCCCCCGAGTGTAAGAATTTTACAAATATATTAACAGCAAAAAGAGAGCCAAGAAGAATCTCCATCCTTTACTGGATGTGGGGGGAACATTGTCACCAAGGATGAGGAAAAGGCTGAGGTACTTAATGCCTTCTTTGTCTCAGTCTTTAATAGCCGGACCAGGTATCCTCAGGGTATTCAGCTCCCTGAGCTGGAAGACAAGGATGGAGAGCAAAATAAACTCCTCATGATCCAGGAGGAAGCAGTTAATGACCTGCTGTGCCACAAGGACTCTCACAAGTCTATGGGGCCTGATGGCATCCACCCAAGGGTCCCATAAGACTGGAGGCTTGCCAGTGTGACGCCCATCTACAAGAAGGGCTGGAAGGAGGATGCGGGGAACTACAGGCCTGTCAGCCTGACCTCGGTGCCGGGGAACATTATGGAGAGGTTCATCTTGAGGGTGCTCACAGGGCACGTGCAGGACAACTGAGGGATCAGGCCCAGCCAGCACGGGTTCATGAAGGGCAGGTCCTGCTTGACCAACCTGACCTCCTTCTATGACCAGGTGACCCGCCGAGGGGATGAGGGAAAGGCTGTCAATGTTGTTTACCTGGACTTTAGTAAAGCCTTCAACACTGTCTCCCACAGTACTCTCCTGGAGAAGCTGGCGGCTCGTGGCTGAGACAGGGGCACTCTTCGCTGGGTAAAAAACTGGCTGGATGGCCGAGCCCAGAGAGTTGTGGTGAATGGAGTCAAAAACAGTTGGTGGCCGGTCACAAGTGGAGTCCCCCAGGGCTCAGTTTTGGGACCGGTCTTCTTTAATACATTTATCGATAATCTGGATGAGGGGATTGAGTGCTCCCTCAGCAAGTTTGCAGATGACACCAAGTTGGGCGGGAGTGTTGATCTGCTGGAGGGTGGGAAGGCTCTGCAGAGGGATCTGGACAGGCTGGATCGATGGGCCCAGGCCAACTGTATGAGGTTCAACAAGGCCAAGTGCCGGGTCCTGCACTTGGGTCACAACAACCCCATGCAACGCTACAGGCTTGGGGACGAGTGGCTGGAAAGCTGCCCCACAGAAAAGGACCTGGGGGTGTTGGTCGACAGCCGGCTGAATACGAGCCAGCAGTGTGCCCAGGTGGCCAAGAAGGCCAACGGCATCCTGGCCTGTATCAGAAATGGTGTGGCCAGCAGGAGCAGGGAGGTGGTTGTGCCCCTGTACTCAGCACTGGTGAGGCCGCACCTCGAACACCGTGTTCAGTGTTGGGCCCCTCACTACAAGAAGGACATTGAGGTGCTGGAGTGTGTCCAGAGAAGGGCGACGAAGCTGTTGAGGGGTCTGGAGCACAAACCTTATGAGGAGCGGCTGAGGGAACTGGGGTTGTTCAGTCTGGAGAAGAGGAGGCTGAGGGGAGACCTCACTGCTCTCTACAATTACCTGAAAGCGGGGTGGAGAGAGGTGGGTGTTGGTCTCTTCTCCCAAGTGACTAGTGATAGGACAAGAGGGAATTGCCTCAAGTTGTGCCGGGGAGGTTTAGGCTGGATATTAGGAAAAATTTCTTTACTGAGAGTGGTGAAGCATTGGAACAGGCTGCCCAGGGAAGTGGTGGAGTCACCATCACTGGAGGTGTTCGAAAAACGTATAGAGATGGCACTGCAGGACATGGTTTAATGGGCATGGTGGTGTTGGGTTGATGGTTGGACCTGATGATCTTAAAGGTCTTTTCCAGCCTAAATGATTCTGTGTAATTGTTGGGCAGGGGAGTAGGTGAAGAAGAATTTAATAAACATTGATGCTATTAGAACACTTCACACTACGGGGGGGGGGGGGGGGAGGGGGGCGGGGTGTGTGGAAATCACAATCTCCCAAATGTTCATCACAAAAACAAACCAGTCCAAGATGGGAGATAACCATGCTTCACCTGGTAATCAGAGAAAATGGTATTCTGACTACCACAAGCTGAAAATTGTGTGAAAAAGCAGCTCTGGAGCTCTCATGTTTGGGAATGCTACGCAAATGGCAAATGCACAATCTATATGACTTAAGTGACTACCTTCCCACCGCTTCCTTGCATCTTGACAGCTTTATTTGAACAGAACAGTGGCTTTCTAGTGGCAAAATTAATGGAATACAGGGATTTTGGAAAGCAAACAAGGAACTACAGATATCTGAGCTATATTTTGGAATCCCCTACCCCCAACAGGCTCTAGGTGCTTCATTTCAACCCCTCTTAAAGAAAAAGCCTGTAACTGAAACGGTTCCTCTGTTAGGTGAAACGCAGGAATGTCGGTAAGGTAGTCACCAAGGGTAAGATGGGGGGCAGGCGGATTAATACTCAAAGGAAGGGGAAAAAAAAAAGTTTTCATTAGGAACCAGTCTGACTAAACTATAACAACTCAAAGCAGCAGAATTGCAGTCCAAATTTTTCCGTGGTAATTTCCAACAGTCTCCACATCAGTGTGGGAAAGGGCATTTTGCTTCTCCAGGTAAATTGAAATCTCACTGCCTTTTCTGCTTGACATAGCAACTCCTTATTGTAACAGCTATTATGTCACACTCCACTGCTTCTAGAATTCCATTTGATATAATCTAAGGGGCCTGAATACTGTCCATTAGAATAAGTAGGATTTTATCAGTAACATGATCAAGCCTCGATCGTTTCTCAGGGCAGAATGAGAGCTGGTAATCCTCCACAGTCCTGCCAGGAATGCCCTGAGATTTGTTGTTTGCAGTGCTTGGTCTGCAAGCATGTTACTGTTAAGAGCTTTGAAGCCTAGAACAATGCTTGATGTTTTGTGTAATGTTATAGTCTGGTTCTTTATTAGGAAGTTTCTTTCTAGCTACTGAAGTATGTTTAGGAACACATCTTGTTCCTATGGAAATCAGTGAGAATTCTGCCCTTGACTCCAAATAGAGCAGGAACAGACTCCCTGTCTACAACATCAGACATCCCGGCGTAAAGTGACAAAATTGGGTGGGCCTGCTAAGCTTCACTAGTGTGAAAAGGTCAGCCTACAAATCAAGAGACTCGAAAGGAGAAGCATGCAGGCTGTTGCTGAGGCTGTTGCACATGCAGAGGCGAGGTCTCTCCTGGCCTTATCCCCAGAGAACATCACAAATCTGCACCTTGGCTTCTACCCGGCACAGATGGCCAGGCAGACCTGTCAACTGCCATCCTCAGAGCGTACCTCCTGCAAGTGAAACAGCCTAGGCAAACCAGTCCTGCCATAAAAGCAATGCATAATATCATTATGCCAGCTGAAGATAAGAGGCAGTTCAGAAGCAGCATCTAACGGTTGAGATGTCACCTGAACTCACGTAAGTATGCAGTGGCTCCTCTCCATAGGCATTATATATTGACAGAGCGTACTGAGCTGTAAGTGGGGAACATGCTATCTGTTTTTCCAGCTGTGTATTGATTTCTTGGGGGTGGCGTGTTCCTTCTTTACATTTTGGCAAGCGGTATATGCACATCTGGGGTACCAATCAAAGCAGAAATTGATCCTCTGTTATATGAATTGGTAGCAGATCAATTTGCCTATATTTTTCCAGTTATCAGAAAGAAAAGAGGGAAAAAAATCATTTTTTCCTATAGTACTTTAAATCTGAGCTGTTCCAAAGGCTGCACTATGCTGTTCTCAGATTTTTCAAGGATTCTCCCAAGAGCAGAGGCTTCTGAAGTCTACTGGATATTATCCAGATGCCAGAGCAAAGATATGATATGGCAAAGACAAACTGTTTGCTACGTGTTTTTTGCCTCTATCTCTAGACACTAGTCAGCTTCTTTGAATCAGAATTACACCACTGATATTTCCCATCACCAGCAGATGAACTCTTTACAATCGAGGCAAAGGCACAGCGATAATGAAGACTTCATACTGCAGAATCTACAGAGGCCAGCAAACAGCTCTGTCTTTGTTTTCAGGGCCTTTGAAATGAATCCTTTTGTTTGGTGTTTCTGAAGCAGTAAGGCAGTCTGGTCTGCTCGCTCTCAGATTTGATTTACTCGAACATCTGTGATTTGGCTTCTGCTCTTACTGGGCTTCTGGTGACTATTAACACCACGAGCTGTTACTACCCAATTCACCAGAATCTGGGTAACTCTTTTACAATGCCTGCCTTCACTGAGTGCCATATTTCTTCCTGAATTTTTAAGTCCTTATAAAAACTTCCATGCATTCTATTCCTTCATGCAGGAGGCCACACCGCGTCCAGTGGGACTCTGTGAGAAGGAAGATTTACTTTGCTCTTCAGACTTTCTATAGTCTATATTGCAGTGATGCACAAATTGATAATTGGGCAGATTGCTACAACTACTGAATTCCGTTATTGGTTTGAGCAATAAAAAGATTTGGAAGTAACTTGAATTTGGCAGTAACGTGAGCTGATGTCTCTTTTCATCTCTTTTGTAAGTAGAAAACACACCCAGGTCCAAAACCTCCAACATGACTGGAGAGTTTGTGCATGTCAACTTGCAGGTGTGCAACATTAGGCATTTTAGAGACCTGGGGGAGGTTTCCCTCCAGAATACATTTTTTAAAAAACAGATTTCTTTGGGTTGTTTCAAATTTGGGCCTTAAAAGTCTAAGTAATTTTGAAATCATTGTACACAGTTCATTAAAGATATGGCAAGTAAATGAAAGGTCGGAAAGGAGCTTTTCTACATCTTCATATTTAAGAAGTCTCATCTGTAAGAAGAATAAAATGACTAGTACAGAAGAGTTTTACTTTACCTTCCACTGGTATGCAGAAATACATTCTTTGTTTTATCTTAATTTTGCCAGATAAATTCTGATGAAAGGCAGAAGTAAATCTACCATATATAACAGAAAAAGATCACTTTAAAAGTCAGTTTTCATCTATAAACCTTTCACAGGAAATAACCCTGCCTCAATCTAAAAGCCTAGTTTATCAGAAAGCGTCAGTATCAATTAGCATAGTGATTCTGAAAAGTAAGATCCAACAAAAACCACATAGCTGAACCAAGTACATCATATTTTGAAGTGTAAACATTTTATAGTGGTTTATGAAGAACATTAATTAAGCTCCCAACTGGAATAATACAGGAACAGCTCTCATACCTTCCTAACACCATTACTCATGCCTGTCAAATGAAGCTGTGTGTTTTATAAGTTCAAAAATTATACTTGGAAACTCATCTGCCTTTCTCCCTCCTAAAAACACTGGAAAAGGAAAAAAGAAAAAAAAAAAAGAATCAACCTCCCACTTTGGATCTTTAGTGCTGGTTTCTGCCCTTGATGAGCCCCTTGCCGCTAATACGCATATTGTAAATTCACAATTGCCTTATTTTTACATCCAGAAAACTAGTGCATTCAACCTGACAGCAGACACAGGTGTTCAGGAAAAGCAGGAATGAGCCACTATTTACTCTCTAGTCCTTAGAGGGTAGATCTGTGAACTTTTTCTCTGAAAGCTGTTTTCTTCAAATGTATTTAGCTAAAGGAATTTTCAGGAACTAGCACTAGAAGCAATTCCTCCATTACATCTTCACACGAATCTGCAACAATCTTACTGCCTCTCAGACAGTAACCAGTGATCATGCAAAGACCATGGTGACCGATACAGGAAAAATGTTGGCTATCATTTCTTGTTATTGTACTGCAGTAACATTTTGCTGCTCCAACAGAGATCTGTCTGGGCACAATATAGGCACGTAAGAAGACTCTACACTGAAGATCCCACACTCCAAATAAGCAAGACTGAATGATAAATAAGGGGAGGATGACTAGGGAAAAGATGAAATAGAGGGGCAAAATGACTTGTCCAGAGTAGATCAGTTACAGAGAAAGGAGCTCAACTACCTTCCCTAAATACTGGCCCAGTATCTTATTCACCAAACCAGTTGAGGGACTTCCAACACCAGAGACGCAAACAATACTAAGTTTATCTCCGCATGCCAGCAAAGTTCAAGCAACATGCAGCTTGAGCAGTATGTAGCTTGAATATGGACACTGTTAGAAGCATTTTTGTTTATGAAAACCAGTGTACATTATATCCAAGTTACTTTGGTATAATACTGAGTAAAATACAATATAAACCAATATCATCACCCATACCTACAGACTTAGCCTTCACATCTATGTACTTTTTTTCCACTCCCTCAAACAGTACACCTTTATCAGTGACAGCTCATATACTCAGAGGGCTTCTTACAATCTATTAGAGAACACTAATGCATTTGGAATGAGGCATGTGTTTTAGCATTTTGCTGAACTGAGCTGGGGATAGACCCTTACAGTATGAAAGAGATACTTATTTTATAATAGTTTATTCACTTAAAAGGAGCATTTCAAGAAAGAAGAAAAATGCATGCTTCTTACTGAGGTTCCCTTACTGTTACAACTTACTACTCCTGTCATCTAAAATGGTCACAAACTGAACATCTCTCAGGCAGTATTTTGGTTTAGAACTGTATATTCTAAAACATTTCTTACACACTCCCAATGCTTCTCAACAGAACACTACATATTAAAATGTTTCTTGGAAAACAAAAATTGGTAGAACAGTTTCAGATGTTTAACTTGACCTATAGTTAAGTTAAAAGTGCACACTTGCTCGCTCTTTCTCAAAAAAAGCATTTAAGTCCCTCTCAGGTTGCAATGCTAAGGCAACTGATCAAGACTGCCATTCAATTTTACAGTCTTTTCTTTCTTTACTATAGTATCTTCTCACTGGATGTATACTCTTTGTCATAGTAGATATTCCTGCGAATTTAAGAATGCTAAAGACTCTCCTTTCTGCCTGACTCTGACGAAGTTAACCCAGGAACGCAGTGACTGGTAGTTAGCATAAATGGGATAAGAATCACTGATTTCAGCTGGATGATAACAGTACACATCATTTGAAGAGCTAACAGGGCTGTGCTATGTTAAATAAAGACTGAAGTTAAAAATGGGGATTTTCACCTATGTCATTAGGGAAAAGGGATGTGTAAGATATGTTTACTCCTCATAACAGAAAACAATATATTCAGTTTTAACAGTACTCCATCTTAGAAGAAGTGTTTTGCTTGATGAGCTCCGAGCACTTCAGTGGTACAAGTGGGCAAAATTTCCTGTTGTTGAGACACAGTGGGGTGGGATATAAAGAAGTTAAGAGACTTGCCAAGGTCATGCCACAAGAAGGTGACAAAGTTACACAGTAAGTCACTACTGATTTCCAGCTCTGCTGTACCAATAAAACTACAGAGGCTGCAGTACGATGCCTCTCAAAGGGTTCTGTGCTACTAAATGATACAGAAACAAATAGGTAACAAACATCACGCTTTTCAGTACTAACATGTCTAAGGAGTACTTTGAACAGGAGACAAGTCAAACCCTATCTTAGCCTCAGTTTTATAGCTACAGGAGATAAGGCAGTAAAACAAGTACTAAGAAATCTTGTATAACTCACACGCTTGCTTAGTCCCATCCATACATCGTTAATTAAGGCTGGGGAAATAACTGAGCATTAGAGGAACACTGAATAGGGGCCACAGGATCACGCAGGTTTTATTTGCTTGTTTTTCTCCTTGGTGGCAAAACACGATACTAGTACGAATATGCTTCATGAAAAGAAAAAAAAAATGAAACCGGGCAAACAGATAACCCCAAAGACTCAGAGGGGTCCTGTTGTCATGGAAACAAGCCACCACTAATGAGCTTTCCAAGACATGAGTGATTAATACCTGAGTCCTGTAAATAAATATTGATTCCAAAGCCAAGCACACACACAATAAACCCACTGCCAGCAGCCCAGATAATGGGCAAACAAGCAAGGGAGCCATCCCGCAGCCGGCGCTCCCCAGCGGGTCCCCGAGCCGCGCTGTTGACACGCCGCCTCGGCTTCCCTTCGCACCGGGAGGCACACAAAGTTTCCGAAAGGCGAGCTGCGGCGTGCTGGCCGGGGGAACGGCGGCGGCCGCCCAGCCCAGCGCGGGCCGGGCCAGCCCCGGTGCCCCGCTCCCGGCCGGCGGCGCTGCCGGCGACCGGGGCACGGCGCCTGCGGGTCTCCCCTCGGGTACCGACCGGCGGCGAAGGGAGACGCGATACCCGCCCCCCCCCCCCGTACGAAGCAACCCCTAACCTTGCGCGAAGTCGCTCTCGGGGCACAGCCACTCTTCCCAAGAGTTGCGCGGCGAAGCCCCGAAGGAAAACTCGCCGCTGAGGCGGGGCCGGGGGCAGCGGCGGGGCCGGGGGCAGCAGCGGGGCCGCCGACCTCAGGGAGCGGAGCGCCGTGCTTCAGTCCGCGAGCCGCGGGACCAGGCGCCGGCACTGAGGAGCCGCCACCTCCCTCCCCATCTCCCCGCTCTGCGGCTCCCGCGGCCCCCCCGTCCCCCCCTGTCCCCGCCTGCTTCCCCACCTTCTCCCTTCCTCCCCCGCCTCCGCCCCAACCAGCTGCTCTCCCTCCACCTGGGGCCGTTCGCCAGGTGCCTCCCTACCCCCCCGCGCGTCCCCTCCACGAGGGATGAAGCGCAGGAGCGGGCGCGCCGCCTCTCCCCGCGCCGCCGTCCCGCACGCAAACTTCCCCGCCCCGCCAGGCACCCGGCGCTCCCTTCCTGCCGCGGGGCGCGGAGCGGGCTGCTCGGCCCGGGGTACCCTGCCCTGGCTCGGGGAAGGGCAGAGCCGCCCGCAGGTGGCCGCTCACCTCAGGAAAGCCTGGCGGCGTCCTCCGGGGGTGGGGGCTGGAGGCAGCGCCGGCGGCCGCCGCGGCATCACCGGGGGAGGTGAAGCCTAGCGGGAGCGCAGGGCGGACCCCGTGCCCGCCCCCCGCCTGCGGGGTCGCGGAGGGAAGACTGGCCGCCCCGCCGGGGAGCCGGGCCGCCGCGGGGCCTCTGCGGCTCGCCGCCCCCCGCCCTCCTGCGGGAGGGAGCGCGCTGCGGGGGGGTGGGAATTGGCCGGTCAGGTGCGGCCGGAGCGGGTGCCGTGCGGTGCCGCTCTCCGGTGCCCGCGGGGCGGCCTCCCCCGGTGAAGTTGGTCGCTGTCACTCGCGGGCGGGCGGCGCGGCCCCTCTGCCCGGGGCCGGGGGGCGAGAGTGCGGCGGCTCCCCCGCGCCGAGCTCTCCGCGGCCGGGGCTCCCCGGCGGGCCGGCGCCCCCGGGCGGGCAGCCGCGAAGGGTTGGCCCCTGCCCGGCCCCTGAGGGCCGGAGCCCGCTCCCCGCTCCACTCCCCCCCACCCGCCGCTGGTTGCGAGGGCGCTGGGGATTAAGTGCACTTTCAATTTTAAGAGCATTACATTAATAAATAGCGATTCGGCCGTTTTAAATTACGCCGGGAGCCCTCGGCAGCCTGTTAGGAAGCAATCCGCTCCGGGGACGTTTTAATCGGAGGGATCAAAGCCCGGGCGCCGCGTCCTCCCGTGGCTCCGGCGCGGCTCACCCGCTCGGGGGGCGGGAGAGCCTCAGCACAAAGTCTCTCTGCTGCGCATTCCTCAAGAAAACGCATTCCGAGAGAGTTGCCGGGCCGGGGCTGGCATGGGTCCGCGGCGGCGGCCCTGCCCTCCGCACCCCTGCGGCCGCCCGGCCGGGGCGAGGGCGCGGCGGCCGCGGTGAAGGCCGCGTGTCTTTGCACAGGTGCCGGCGGGCAGCCGTGGGCGCTGCTACACGCCGCGGCGAGCGCGATGGCAGCGTGCTACGAGGATGTGCGAAGGCACTGGCACAGCATCTCCTAGGAGCAGCGTGACGCAAGCACCAGCCGGTACCGCTGCTGGCGAGCCCCAGCCTCGGCTTAGTAACCGCGCAAGAGTTCCGAGTCCTACGTCTCACTAGGAATTAAAATAGCCGAGGCTAGACAGGGTCTGTCCGTTCAGCTGGAGCAAGCGCACGTTTCAGAGCAGTGGAAGCCTGATTCTTCCACGGCGTGACTCCAGCAGACAGGGACAGGCAGAGCGATGCCAGCCCTCCCGGCCCCGCAGCGAGGGGCGATTCGAAAGCACGCCTGCACACCCAGTCCGCCCTTGCTGCTGCAACAGCAGAAGCTGCCCCTCTGAGACAAAGACTAAAGCAGCTCTAAGAGAGGAAGATGTACACTGATTTACGGGCTCACTTTCCTAAAAACGTCTAAAGCTTCCTCTGCTCTCCCTCCCTCCTCTCGCGCCCCAGCTCCGCAGTCCAACGGGTGGTCCTGACCTCAGAGAAGGAGACTGCTCTAAACCGATGTCTCTCAATGATCTCTCTCCTGTGAATTCAAACTATAATAAAAACTACTCTTCATTTACATTTTAATGAGTAAATCGTGCAAAGCAGGGAGCTCCACAGACACTGTTGCAAGAGTGATGACTCATGCCCACCACATGTACGTTATTTACTGTTTGGGGATGGAGCTATGTTTAAATTAGGCTGCTTGATAACATAATCTGGATGTTCTAAACTGCTTCCCTATAATTATGATCTGGGGGAAGTAAAGCATCGTTTCTTAACCCTAGTCTCTCTCCCTGGCATGTTTTAATTCACAGCCTTGTGTGAAACTACGTGTTTTGAATATTCAAGCAGGTGAAGCGCACTTTCTGCACAGGTGTTGCCCATGGAAAGGAGCGATCGCACATGTACGTCCCGGATCAGGCAAGAATATAAACTATGACTTTCTTCGCATTAGCAAATTTAGTCAGTCGTTTCAAAACTAGAGTTGAATGATTTCAAACAGAAATCAAGGTCCCCTGTCAGCTTGTGCCAATGTCTTATAGTAGGATGTCTCGTTACACAGGCACGTAAAACTAGGCTACACTGTCCCATTGGGACTAATTCTGTTATAGACACCAAATAAAGCTCCTTATGACTAGATGGGCTGCTGTTATTTTTTCACAAAATAATTACAGAGCACAGGAATGGTGGACCACCAGTTCATCCATTTGTTTTTTTCTTACAGTTCTGTGGGATTGCTGATGGCTCAACTTCACTAAACCCTGAAAGGACAAGGGCAATAAGCTGTTCTAGTCACTATTTTTCCTTTTTTTTTCTTTTTAAGCAGATGGTATCAAGGAAGCTCTTCCCACATGGACGGAAAGATTCAAAGCCATTCTTGTGAGGTACTCGGGCTTCAGCCACTCCTTTTTTTCTGGGCTTCTCTTCCTATTCGAGTGACAAGCTCTCACCCTCATCCATTTCATTGTTGTGAGTGACCAAAGGAAAAGCTATGTCCAGAGTCTCCTTTAAATAAGACACAACTGATTCTGTATTCCTCATGCCTATTTCCTGAGGAGCAGACATTTTCGAGTGGGTATATGTGCGAGGGGAAGAAGCAGGAGGGAGGGTGTTTATTTTTGTTCGATTCTTTTTGGAGGAGAGAAAGAAATGCTGGACTTCTACTGGTTTGAGCTTTCAACTGGCTTTTGGTCAGAACCCAAACCCACAGGGTAGAAATGCAACAAACAGTAATAGGAAATGCAAATTAGGACAAGAAATAATGAAAATTAAATCCTGATCAGTGGTTCTGCCATCCCATGCTAATGCCAGATGCAGCAACCAAATGCTTGTGTCCCAACAGCCTCATCATCATCTGCTTGATGTTCTATGGCTCTTTTGCAGTAAATATAAAATAAAACCAATCTTATATTTTAGGTAGTTAGTAGATACTTCTTATTTTTTTTAAATAGTTACAAGTCTTCCTGCTCCAGCATTCCTGTCTCATATAATAAAAGCTGTTTAAAGTCATGACTTCTAGCACTGCGTAAACCTCAAGTACGTATCTTGGTATGGAGAGTGACACTGAGCAGAAGACCAGTGATTTTTCTATCACTCCTGCCTAAACCAGTGCTGGAACTGGTATTAGGACCAGGTTTGCAGAGTATGGCAGTGTTCCTGGTTAAGCCTATACTACTTCAAAGTTTCAAATTTAAAGTTCTCTACAAAAATACAAAAGATGGTTAGAATCCAGGCAGTGATTGCTTGCGTAATTGTGGTATAAAGAAGCCTTGAATGGGAACCTCATCTGGGCCTTGGGACGATACCACTGTAAATAATCTAATCATGAAAAATAGCATAGAGCCGCTATTCAAAGATTCCTTTTTCCCTTCTGAAGTTAGAGGAAAGAACTATTTTAAAGTTCACAACATCTGAGTAGCTAATTTACTATTTCAGCCACTTACGGGCCAGCTCTGCTGGCTCACATAACTAACTTTGCTCACATGGAAAGTCCCCCTGACTTCAGTAAGGACAGGATCACACCCTAGGCTTTACAGTACAGAACGCTGTGCTGAAGCAGCCATGTCAGAGGCCAAATGCTGTAACGATTTGCACGCATGAGTGATGCATAAAGATAAGCATATGTGTAAGCCTTTGTGGGACTGACCCCAAATTTCTCAGGTTTTCATCACTAAGGATTGTACTTTGCCAAAGCCAACAAGGCTGTATTGTTCCATCCTTGAAATTCCACGCACTTTTACCCTCTGTCTGTTAACATACATACAGCTTTTTTCCTAGGCCACGTCAGGAAATCTTAATAGTGCATTATAAGCGCAGAAGTATAGCACATGTCAGTATCAGATTCATTTTCAAAATGGCTAATTCACCTTTCTTGGTATTTTACATAGTTTTCATTGGACTGTTATGATATGACAGGCACAGTTTCCACTTAGTATTTGGAAAAGAGAGTGTTTTCAAGTATTGTTTCAGCCATCTTTCATACCTCATCTTTCAATATTATCTACGGGGAACTTGTATGGATTTTTTTTGCGAGGGATTTGCACGTTAACAAGGTACACCCAAGGCAGTAGATCCTTCCAGATGAGGAGTGTCGACATCTGTAGTGAATTAACAATCAAAGTGCTGACTGCAAACAGGGAACTCCAACCTCAGGTGGTTTGGACATGGCCCTGGCTACCACATGGTCCTGAAAGATTGCCAAAGATGGTTTTCAGAACTAAATGCCAAGGAAACGACTCGGGGACAGGCCTTACTGTTGCTGTCCAGACTGTATATGTATATATATACATACGTATTATTTGCAAGAAGAAACTGGTATTTAGAAAGTGAATGAGAACCAAGAACACTGGCATATACTTCTGTAGACATTACTGGAGCCATGACTTTGGAAAGGACTAGCTACAGCACAAACATTTTGTTATTGTTTTAATTAGCTGGGGTTTCCAAAAAGAAAAAAAATAAAGTAACAGAGGTAAAACCAATAGTTAATGGTAGTAGTGCAAGGACATCTAGCTGTGTGATTTACACACACACGTAGGCCCATGTACACAAATATACACGTTCCCATTCCAGCCCACATCTAGGGAAGCAGAACGTGTCCCAACATTATACAGTGCAGATGCCTCTGCCATGCTAGCTCGTGGTAAGGGCTTGTACCGATAAATGCACTTCAGAACACGCTCAGATGTGTGGGATTGGCATTAATCCTGTTATCAAGGAGGGAAGGACATTCACTCCTCCTCCCACAGAGCAGCCTACTGTGAATTCAGGATGCTCTCTCCTCCATTTGATTGCTGAGCAAGTCAGACTGCAGCACCTCCCTCCCACTCACATGCACCCCAGCCAGCTGCTGTTGAGAAGGGAAAGACAGGAGGGTAACTATTTTTGTGTAAGCAAATAAAAAATATTGGTTTCTTCTTTGTGGAGACAGTGGGTTATGCTACACCACCTGACATTTAAAACCCATTAACACTTGTCATAGAAACATTACGCAATGGGTGGATTATCCCTCAATACCTCAGTGAGGCCATCCCCAGCCTCTCTTCTATCTTTTATGCTTTTTGCTTTTTCGCTTTCTACTGATTGCCAAGGAGAAAATGTATGATTTCCATTGTTCCCCAAAGGTTAATAGATCCGTGCTTTTAGATTGCGTTGCAATGGACTTGTAAAGCAGAGGGTAGAGAGCTGGAGCAGTGTTCCCGTCTGACATTAAAAGCAAAGGTTTCTTTATAGTTTTCTGTAAAGGGCACCCATTTTTCAAAGACAACCCACCCTTCTGAATCGTTCTGCACACGGTAGAGAAGTTACTAGTTCCAAAAGAGTCAGAGCTGGATGGGACTATATAACTTTGTGTTGATGGAGAGAGGAGGGAGGAAGTGGAAAGAAAGAAAGAGGATTTGGCTCTACAAAATCCAAGTAGGTCTTTGTGGCCACAGTGTTCAGGAAACCCTCCAGTTTTGAAAAAAGAGATGCAGCTAGATGCAGTATTTGGACTTGGATGTGCAGTCCTTAATAAGAAAAAAACAGTGATGGAAGAACAGTTGCAATATAAGTAAAGTTATGGAAAACAAATGGGAAGTGTGAAGAGAGCAAATGCTGGGACAATTTTTATATTCTCCACAATTTACGGTTTAAATTATTGTACAATGCATATCAGCTAATCGTTTTTCCACAAGTTTCATTTGGTCACTGTTCACTTTCTGTCAGAGATTATTACACAGAGTTGGACTGTTAAAACAGTGGCTACATTTCATACCAAATATGGCTACACTTAAGGGATGGGATTGTTATTGCTGAATTCTATCTTTCACAATTTTTAAAGCAGTCCGAGATCCTTGACATGGAAAGAGCTACACAGACGTGCGATGACTATATTTTACTGGGAAATACTAAACCAAAGTGGGGAGGACAGCAAATAGGGTGGGGTTTCTTGTAGTTACAGCACAAGATTCTTTGGAATAGGGTTTTTTTTTTTTCCAGGTCTTTGATTCTCTGGGTTCCCTTGACAAGTGGAACACATTTCAGTTTAGTTATCCATAACATAAACAGAAAAATATCTGGTCTCCCAGATATGCCGTGGGACATATTGTTTTAAAGTATTTTAAGGTTCTCCAAATGAGAAGGAATTTGTATTGTTGTATTTTGCTTACTGTAAACCAGCAGGAGCTCTTCTACAGCTAACTGCCTCACTGCATGCCCACTTTATGGGGTTTGGAGGGTGCTACACACAAGAGACACATGGGACTGACTCGTGTTCGTATTTCTTAGCCGGCATAAGTGACCTTTGCAGGATAGATTGTTGGGAATATAGATTAGCTTTGGGTTCAATGGTCCCTTTCAGTCCTTTTATAGCTGTAGGACATTTAAGGATCTGGTCCAATGAGGGAGAAAAGGAAGGCTGCTTTTCTTTGAGTCAGAAAAGATTTTATTTTGATGGGTGCACAAAATGAGATTTTCCCCCTAATCTCCTGTGTAATTCATTCACGTAATCTCTTTGTAGGCACATCATATTAATCCTTGTTATTACAGAGAGAACCTAAAACACTGAATGTGTCAAAACATACCGCTCAACGTAAGAGGCCAAGATGTTGTATCTCCCTACTCTTTATACTATAATAAAGATTTACATCATTTATGTCTTAGCACTTCACTGGAAATATTCCCTGAAGTTAGTATTCACAGAAAAAAAAAAGGGAAAAAAAAGAGGAAGTATTTGAATGAGAAACATGCAGTGCAACATTGAGCCATGCCAGCAAAAGGATTTTTCTGCTGTATGGTAATGAACTGCAAAAGCTGGGTGAAAGGGTTTTTAATGTGAGCTGAACCCAGAGACTGAAGTATACTTTGCAGAGTTGCTTATGTTTTCCTTTATATTCAATCTCCATGGAATCTGACGGTGCAGAGCAGACACACAGAGAAAATAAACTATAAACCCATCATGTAAATAAGTTTCTCCTTCAAAATGTTCCATGCTTGCAGGTTTTAGATTGCCATCCTTGGACTAGGATTTGCATACAGTAAATGTGCCTTTACTATTAATGGGCATGGCTCATAATCAAAATCCCCTGTGTACTAATAAATTATTACATCCCGAACAGTATTCATTCTCTTCTTTAGGACTTCTTACTGATGGACTGGAAAGGGCAATTTTTAACTCCACTGTAAAATTCTTCTCCTGTCTGAAATGGAAACTGGGATGGTCACCTTCCCTGTGACAGCATGCTTCTTCCTCACTGTACTGCTGTATCCTCCCTTCTACACTTAACGTACGGCAACCATTCACAGAAAAATGTGTGAAGAGCCAATGTACCAAACTGCACCACTGCTTTCACCAGGGTCCAGGTATTTTCTAGAAATTCTCATGAGCTCATACAGCATTTTCATTCCTCCGCTATGCACTGTATTATACTCTCTTCAGTATTTTCTCCCTTGCAAACCTTTGCAAAAATGGACACACTAACCACAGGCAGTTTGGAGGACAGATATTTAGGTGTCCTTCTAAATCATCTGTCCCCATGTCCTTAAAACTGTTTAAGCATCAGAGTAAAACAGCTACATATCCTTGAGGATCTGGGTCACAGATGTATTAGAAAATGTTATCTTTGCTTTGAAGTGCAACTGCAATACAAATTTCCTTGCTTCATGCTGCCTCTTCCCTTCTTGCTTATTTATACCAGACACCTTTTTGTTAGTGAAAGAAGCAGAAATAGGTTACTTTGTATTTCAGTCCCTTAACCATGCATTCTTGGGCCACTGTTTATTTTGAGGGAAAAAATTTTTTTTTTTTTGGGTGGCACCCCTATGTTAAGACACCACATATCACCAACAGAAAATGGAAGAAACCATTCTGACCGATGGGCTGGTAGCCAAACCCAGGGAGAAAGCAAGTAGAGGTGACCTGAGGACATTAGAAATTCCAGCTCTTTCTGGAAGCATAGACTGAAACTTATTCACTTCTGTCTGAGCTAGATGAATACTGCTCTGTGTGTCTTCCTACAAGAAGGGATTGTAAGTGAGATTTCTAAAACAAAGGTCTTTTTCTGTTCAACACAAACCTACTAAGATGTTGCTGTTCTGCTGTCCTTTGCTAAATGATGGCTGCATACCTATAGTGTTCTGTGAGCAATGACTGGTGAAAGTTTTTTTCAGGATGGAATACGTTAAACAGTATCACTGTCTGTAAGTAGTAATTACTAACCATTTGCTGTCATAATATTAAGCTTGTATTTCCATGACTTTCATAAAAATAGAAGACTGTTTTCCATGCTGCTTTTGGGGGAGATTTTGATTTATCTTGGCTAAAGTATTTCTTTTTCCTTCTCACAGCATAAACTATATTTTGCCAGAAAACATATCAGTCAGTATTGATTCATACTCGGGTTACCTACCTCACCAAGTAATATGTCCATTGTGCTGAGCTGCTCACTGTGCATAAACAGGGAGAGCAATCTGGACTTCGCGGCAGTATGTGGTAGGGGAGAGGCTCAGGGTAAGAGAGATATGTCAGGTTTGGGGGTTAGTGGAGAACAGAGGTTGGAAAGATAAGGGGTTTCAGAGTGTCAAAAGAGAAGCAGTTAAGAAAGGGTTGCAGAAGAAAAGGAAAGAAATGTAGAATATAGGGAGAATCAAAGAAGGAGGAAGAGAAGCAGCTCAACGAAGAACACACAGGGAACTGTAAGGGATGAAACAGAAACCAGTTGGCTAAGGCTCTCAGGGCTACTGTATAAAGTATGTGGAGAATTAGAGGGCTGGAGGTCTTTAATGCCAACCACGGTGACAGTGGCTGTGGTTGCTTCCTACCCAAATGCATGGTGGCACTTACATGTCAGGGTTTCTGAATCCTGTTGTGTTGACTTTCGTACTAAAACCCTTTCAAGGCAGCCAGGGAATGCTACCAGCGTGACTGGTCGTGCCCGTTGGAATTCTGGACACTCTCTTGGGGCAGAAACACTTGCAAAGAAAAATATACAAATGAGTAAATAAAAAGAAGTCACCAATATTTTCAGAGCTATTTCTCAGTTTTGAAGGTAAACGTTCACAAATACATCCTCCTCACCCCTCCCACACGTCAAGAGCTTGTCCCAGCCTCCGGAGGACCAGAAATGAGTGTGAGAGGATTTGCAGAGAACCCAGGTGAAACATAATAAGAATAATATTTGTTTGAATTTTTGTCTTTATTTTACACAGTTCCAATAATTTTTTCTGACTCTTCTTATATTTTTCTAGTACTTCTGCATTTAAAAGGATATAGTTTAATCAGTAGCTGTCACTGCTTTAATTATAATAGCAATATTCGCTCTACAAAGCTATGTAAATCAGGCACACTCACATTCTAATCTAGTATTTCCACATTCCATTTATTTGCAATATACTTAAGAATCTTGTAAGAATTATTTAAACTGTCTCTGGTCTCCTCTGCTGAAGAATCACATTTGGCTGGATTTCTCCTGCAATTGAAGCCAGCCTGGCCGCCTTCTCTTGGGCTGTTCACAGCCCAGTTAGCGATGGGAACAAGAACATAAGATTTTCTGGGAAACTGTATCTACCTGCTCATTTTTGCTGCACAATGGTAGGAAAAAAAATCACACATTATTTTGTGCTTTTTTCTTCATGGCCAAGACTTGCCCAGAGATTGAATGGACTGGGCAGAGCTGCTAACAGAAATCCAGTCTCACTTGACAATGCCTGCTGCGACGGGAATCAGCCAGTAAAGACTGAGGAAGGGCCTTTTTGAATTTGTTCAAGTGGCAAACAAGAAGCTAAGTATTAATAGCAGATTCTAATAACCCTTCACGTGACCAGAAACTACATCCAACTGTTGCAGCCTTTTAAGCACATGCAGTTGTGGCAAATCTTGCAGTCTTGAGACAGAGAAAATTCCCACTAGAATTAACAGGAGTTTGCCTGAACAAGGATTGAATGACTGCAGACTTGCAGCCCAGCCCTACAAGCCTTTTCTCATGACAGCATCCAATTAAAATTAATGAAGTAACTTGTTCAGGATCACCCAGGGAAATGATGGGAGAGGCAGGGGGGGAACTCAGATTACATGAGTCACTGCCAAGTTCCTTGATGTTACGAAGTCAAAAATACTTAGAAAACAGAAATGCTGAAGAATAGTGAGAAATGCTAGCCATTAGTTCAAGCGGCTCCCAGGCAGTCTGCCTGGGGGGATCAATTAGCATATATATCACTACTGATGTATAAAGTCCTGCTTTCTGGCAGTATTTCTAACCTATCTCACATGTAATTGGGTACTATGATTAAAATAGTATCTTATATTTTGTAAGGGAAAAGAAGTATGTCTTAACATGCCAGGTGGACTCGATCTCTGTTCTCTTCACCTACACCGTATTTCAGCTCCCCCTTGACATTTCAGAGCAGCCCAGAGATGATGCTCCCTCACATGCAGCTGGCTGGGCCTGATTTTGCCCCTTGCCCAGCTCAAACCAGTAAATTATATTCCGTCCGTGACCAACCCTCCTCCTTCCTCTAGCTCAGCCTCTACACTGGGTGCAGCTGAAGGGAGATGAAATCCCTTTGCAGGCTGCCTCAGAAAGCAGCTGTTAAATCAATTTATCATCACCTATGGTGTTACAGTGGCATGAGGGGCATGGGGAGGATGTAAGGATTTGGCCTGCTGTTTAGAAAATACACAAGTTTGCTTGCTTGTGTTGCAAATGCCACATGGGAGTCACTAAAAACAGGAAGAGTTTCAGAAATCTAATTTGCTTTTCATTGTGTATGCTGTTTGATTACCTTTTACATTTCTTTCTGTTTGCAATAAAAATAGTTACTTTCCAGTCATTCTCATTTTAGGTCTCTCTCTAGCACTCACACACCGATATAACATTTGAATTGCAAATACTGTAAGAAATATTTATTAAAGACAGTCACTTCCTCTGGATTTTATGTATATATGCATCTATATCTTCCTAATGTTTTCAGTTACTATAAGGGTTTATTCTGTCTGTCTTCTAGCAGGCGGCTTTTAACTAGCTCTGTGTCTCTAAGTGAGGAAGAAGGGAGGAGCAGTACATTTAACGTACTTTCTCAGAAAACTCTTCAATCGCAGTTTTTGAAAGAAACATCTGAGTATTGCGCGAGCACTTCAATGCACAGAGAAATCTCCCCTTGACTAGACACTCAGTAACACTTTGTCTGACACCCATGCAATTTAAATGATTAAATGAATTCAGGAAGATCCTATAATGAAATTGCAGCCTCTCCTATTTTTCCAGCTGCTTCCCGCTCTCCCAGCTTACCTAACTCAAAATGAACAGCTTGCTTGTCGTGGTCCATTATACTCCAAAAGGGACAAGAAAGAGCTTCTGAATCAAAAATATAAAACATGTCAACACACATCTACAAACACCTTGATGATGCCATCCAAATCCCTGAGCCCCAGAATGCAATATATTTTCTCCAGTATGCTAGCTGCTCATGGAAACAGTACAAGAGGAATTTAAAAAAAAAAACCTTCCCTAACATACAGCAGAACAAATTCACACCGGCCATTGATAAAGGCAAAATGGGTAAGTCCCCCATAGGACAAGCACTTCTCCCAGGCTTCTTCCAGGGAGAATGTGAAACATTTTCCCATTAGTGCAGACACTGTCAACCTCTTCTGAAAAGGAACAAAGGCTACATTGGATTTTCACTCCCTTGAGCTGAAGTTGCAGAAATCTGTGTGGCTGTGCAGGTGCAAAAAAATAAAAAAAAGGTCCCTGATCATAATGAAACACCATGTTACAGAAATAAGACCTAACAGTCCTAGCTTTCTGCTCAGCTTTATGACCAGCATTTCAAAACATCTTGTATTTGCTGCTCAGTAGTTATTATTTCTTTTGGAAGCCTGTAGATACTTACCAGACTTCCGTAGCAGAAACAGTTGTTGAGGTAATACAGCAGTAGGCTAGTGATTTGTGTCTGTCCACAGGGTCTGGCTTATCTTTCATGGAAGTCAGTTGTAGATGCATAAAGTTGGCATAAACTTAGACCTTTCTCACTTGCATAAGATCAGTGATTATGGTGATGTTGCCTGTGACATGGCAGGCAGTGAAACCATCTGAAGCCATGTAGGTCACAGGCCAGTTTCATACAGGAGTATACTCAGTATAAACTGAGGGTGTGTGAAGATCCCCAACTAGCTAGCTAGCCTTGTGCGCTCTGGGACCCTCCTTCACCCTTTGTTACTATCAATTTGTCTCTCTGGTTTCAGCAAAGTTACTCATGACATACATCAACATAAATAAGATTTTTCCTCTACTCCTTTGACAAACAAAGAGGTTCCACCTTTTTTTTTTTCCTTAAGAAAGTTGGTAGAATATTGTCAGTTTAGGTACTTTATGCTTCATGAGCTGTAAACAATCACCTAAGAGGGAAGAGGTCAAGAATCCAGATATTTTTTGGTCTTAGTGTGCCTAGATCCATGTGTTCAAGTGATATAACACAATGTAGATCCATTGCTCTCAGCTAGTGCCTTGAGAAAGGACTTTCTAATTTCAAATCCAAAGGACTGTGCTCCTCCCACTGAAATCCATGAGAATACTGGTTTGAACAGGTGCAGATATAGGGCTTGAAGAGTCTCATTTCCAGAAATTCTGGGCTCCAGCTTTTCTTATTGGCCCCAGTTGGAATGGAGGAAGATAAGAAATACTGGACCTAAGATATCAGGTCACCAGTGCTTTGCATGGGTCGTTTGCAGTAATGGAAAGGGGGTTTCCGTTCATTCACAGCTATCACACACCAGCTACAGAGAGCACGAGCAGCAGGCTTATGCTCTACAGGCAATACTCATGTTGCTGTCAACTCAGCTCATGTGTACTGGTTTTCAAAGTACACAACATTTTACATTGCAACATAGACTGCCCTACATATTAAATAGCATTGTACCACAGTGTAAAACAGCAGAAAACTAAATAATAAGGTATGTTAAATGTTCTTTGAAATTGTTCAGTGATGCACAAAATAAAAGCTACATGTTAAAGTGAACAGAATATGCTACTGTTATAAAGTCAATGCATGTAGCACATGCCACATTGCAACTTATAATTAACTCTGGCCATATTTAGGGAATATGGCATGATAGTGCATGGATCATGAAGCCAAACAAAATTCCAAGTGTCTTCAGTTTCCTGACAAGTGTTATTTTAGCATTAGGATACCCCATTCTCCTACTGTCTTACTGCATTTATAAACCAAAATCAGTATTTCCAGTGTTATTTTCCATATAAATGATGGTAGATGTTTTAATTTCAAGGTTGCTGTATTAAATGGTGTCATTAATGGGATGTCCCCCCTCTCTGTCTCCCCTATTTTCCCTTCAAGATAAGTCTCCTGACTACATTTTCAACAATACCAGACAGAAGGAAGCTTCTATCGTTTATTACAAAATGTATTTTTAAGGTTAATTTCTTTCCTTTTTATAGTAGATACATATATAAAGCTGTTTCAGAGCAGCATCAATTGAAATACTATTTGAGTTTGGAAAGATACAGTTACTAATGTAGAATCAGCAGGCTACACAAAATCATTATTTTTGATAAGTCATACTCATAGTTCAGTGAGTCTGGTAGTTTATCTGTAGGAGGAACTTAACACCATGTACTTCATCTACAGGCAAATCTCGTTGCTGATCTCATTCTTTTTGCTCTTGTGGTAGCTTAAATTGGCATCACAACAAAAACTGAGACGTGAATTCAAGAAACAGCTGTGGCTGGTGTTGGGCCTTTCTTCCTCTGAAGAAGTTATACATTGTTCATAATAAATTCAAGTTTGTAGCTCACCTGGACTACTTATAACAAAAAGCTGCTAAGGTGTCCAGTTCCTTCCTTCAAAAGATAAAAATTGCTTTGCCAAAATGTCAGCTTACTACAGTCCGGAAGAACAAACGCCCTGTGTGTTGGCAGGCAAACATAAACCGCAGTGGCAGCCAATGAATAGAGAAGGGAGAGATGCGTTTTTTTGCATGCTCACAAGGTGAGCGTGCAGTATTTAAAACAACTTTCCATTTTTGTTCTTCCATCTAAGACCGGTTAGAGAGAAGACAGACGTAGTTAGGCTAGGTTGGTGATGCTTCAGTCTGAATGAATTGAACTTTCCTTTCACTTACAGAGACAAAAGAATACGGTTGACTTCATTCACTCTCGTTTATGTGGTATGTATGTGCACAGTACCTCAGCCTCTGGCAGAAACTGGATGATTTATGCTGAAAGAGTATCATCTTTGGTGTATCATTGTCAGAGCACAGAGGAAGACATTAGTTTAAGACATAGCCAACGAAGGCTTTGTGTTTGCCCGGGAAATAAGACACCAAAAAGAGGTATTGGGAGAATTGTCTCTCTGGCCATGTTGTCTTCTCCTACATAACATTTCTGTGATTTCTGCTGACTAGCATTCAGTAATATCTTCTGCCCTTACAATCAATATGAGCCCATTAAAATGTATGGGGCTATATTTTGGCAATAGAAGAAGCTTGTTACTCGGTCAAAGTGAACTGAGCCTTTCAATTCTGATTGAATGGCAGTATTACTTGATACACTAGACACTGTCAAACATAATTAGTAACTCAGAAAGAGAAATACTAAATAATACAGGAATATGAAAATGAACTGCAATATCGTGTTATTACCTGGTTGCCTTTTATAAGGAACATGACACTATATTAAATGGGAATCCAATTCATCCTTGATACGAAAAAATGCTGAAAAAAACCCCATTGAACTGTAAACATGGACAATAGCACAGCTCCTCATACATCTTGAGACACTCTGTTGTTTATTGGAGAAAGTTGACTCCGTTCTTGACATTTGCTCTTATATTCGTGGCAATAAAGCTCTGGAAATCTGTAGAGACAGTTTCTTAATAGTTTAGTTTATAAAAAAATCTGAGAACATCCAGCCAGCTAGATAGTCCAACCAACAACATATGTCAACTTCACTGCTAATTGCCCGTTTTAAGCCAGACCAGCTGAGTGTCTGCTACCTTATGTTTTTACTGGGCTAAACTCAACATTTTATTTTTTTTCTCAGTAACACAGATTGTAGAAGAAATAATTTGGAATTACTGAATATTTTGGCTGACCAGAACAGACATGTTATCTTTCATTCTTTAATCCTTTTTTTTAAATTAAATGTTAGCAACTTTAAAATAATTTTGAAGGCAAAAAATTGAAACTGCTTGTTTGAAAACAATGAATTGCAGCATATTTGTACTTCCGATATTTTGTCCATTACAAATGCATTTTTGGTAAATAAATCATTAATAAAACTTATGAGTCCGAGTCACTGCACTCTAGATACTGTATATCATAATTTTCTAAGATCATTCTTTGGTTAGAAATATGTCTCGCTGATCTATTTGTAAAGCATGGAGTGTATATCTAACCTTGAATTATGTAATTGATTGATGAATAATCACTAACGTTTCCCTAATTTCTACTACAGTACAGCCTAACATCCCCACTGATATTGGACTCCCATCGGGTTAGACTCTGGGCAAACAAAACCAATCTCCCCGTTTAGAATAATTCATAATATGAGTGCTTAAAAAAGATCAGAGTACAAGAAGAAAAGGCCAGAATCTGCTTTTTAGAAGTTTAGTGCTGAGACAGAGTGAATGGTTTCTATGAAGTTTTGCAAGAAATCTGTTGAAAAGATCAGAAATTGAACCAACATCTCCCGAGGTCCTCTGTGGTGCCTTACTACAAGACAATCCTTCCTGGAAAGAGAAGACAAACCACGCTTATTATTTCATCATATGCGGAGCTCCAAATGTAGTGAAGCTGCGAGGCCAAAGATCACCTCTGGCTCCATGAGCGTGATGCTAACTACTCAGATGCTGGTGCAGGACAGGGCAAAAGTCTTCAGTCTCACGTGAACTGAGTGGGCTTCTCATTGTAATTTGTTATGTGTATTGCTATATTGTCTTTGAGTCTAAGCCACAGATCCAGATCAGGCTGTGGTAGGCACTGTACAATCACAGACCAAATAAAAGAGCACTTTTCTCAAATTGCTCATAGTTTAAGCACTGCTGGTACCTCCAGTACCTGCTTATGATTGCAAATGAAATCAGGAGTGTATAGTCATGACATAGGTAAGGCTTCATTATTTTTATAAATAATGACAGGCTCAGCGGCATATGAGGATCTGAGTTTTAATATGCTGATGAAAGGTTCTGTGTTTATATTCTCATAAAAAGAAATCTTTTTAGAAGACATCTATCATAACAGAAAGTTCTTCTTTTTTCCTATTTGCAATGTTATGTTCTTTGGGAGATTTCAAGTATTGATTTGTAATAAAATTCCGGGAAGAAAGACACAAAGGGAGAAAAAAATATTTTTAAAAAGAGAAATTACATGGAAATATGAGAGGAAGGAAAGCTATTTTTCTTCTAACTGTCATGCAAATGAAATGGATATAGTTGTTTTTAAGAATATTTATTTGCTAAAAGTGATCCAGCTATTTATGAGAAAAGGGAAAATAAGAGAAGATCATGAAGAAAAAATGAAGGAAGGGAGATTTAGCTAAATTCTTGCCTTTCATTTTAATTAACCAGAAAATAATCCAGTAAGATAATGGTCTTTGGATTCTGAATCCAAGGACAACCCCTCCCCCCAAAAAAGATCTTAAAATGTTGCTGGCAGCACAGATTGTGTATAAATAAATTTAAATTAGAACATGTTTAGCTCTTTTTCAAGCAAACTAGCTTTTATTCTCTTCATTTATTACCATAAGTTAATAATAACGAGCTGAGCCATATCACACACAGAGACAGTGTGTTGAAAAGCTGTTTCAAGAAAGCAGATACTGTTCTGTTAGGTAGCATCGCACACTTTATGCAACAACTTCCTTATGCAACAACTGTACCTCAATGGTAAAACAAGATCTGCAGCAAGAGACACATTTCAGTACAGCAAAAGCCTTCTTCCAAGAAAGAAGCAGGAGACTGGTCTGTTTAATTAATATTTGACACCACAGATCAACTTTGTTTCCAATTTTTTTAAATACTCTGTGGAAATTTTCTTACTCATGGAGTATTAAAAGGGCAGTAGCATCTTATGCAAATGGACAGGGAGAACCCTTCACTTCCCATTAATCTAGCAAAGACTGGTTACTTTCCCATGGGAAGTTTCTCTATGTGATTGCAACAGAGCACTTTTAGGTTTCTAAAAAAGAGAAGGAAGTGGGTGAGATAGGAGCTTCAGAATAGTCAGGGTCTGAAAGAGTTTTCAACATCCTGTTCAGCTTCTGTTAAAATCCCTGATTTTGATCATTCTAAACATAAATTGCCATTTTCATTTCACTGACCTGAATGCACATTCATCTGCCACTACAGAAAAAGCGTTTTAAGGAAAATGCTGGAAGAACCAGCAGCTCATTGGTACTCGATTCACTACACTGCAATAATCGCTGGGTTTCAATCTGTATTCGCAACGGTAAGAGATTTCAAAGACAGTTTCTGGAAGGCAGGCTGTATGCTCACAACCATCACTGGAAGTGTTTCCCGACAGGCTGTATCACCATTTGATTTGAATGAAGTAGATACAGTTGATTCTTCCTTGGGCAAAGTGATAAACTAAATTAGGTGATGAGGTCTTTTGCAGCTCTATTTTTGTGATTTATGATTAGTCCTTGCTGGTGAGTCCTCCTTCCGGGAGCTGTACAAGAACATGTGTTTCTCTTGGTGTTCACACACAATTCCAAGGCATGCTAAGAGAAGCTGGTGTTACTCCCGGGCCATGGCTGAGCTGCTGTCAGGCTTTCCAACTGAAGCCGGATAAAACTGAGTCAGCACTGGAATAGAAGACCTTTGGAGAATACCAAGTTGCTGAGAAACAGTGGAAAAGCTGGAAAATGACAGAACTGCTCTCTTCAGCATGAGACAAAACACCGTGGTTCCGATTACTTCTGATTATTGCTCAGGATATCATCATCCTGGCCACGCTCACAGTTGGCCAAACATTTCTTGCTCCCTAAGCTCCCTTTGTGATTTAATGGATAAAAAGACTTTTCACTCTTTCTGTCCCAGCTTTATGCTCAGTACATGACTGAGAACTGACTGCTGGGAAGGAAGGTCCACAAACAGCTCTGGGGCAATCAGAGTTGCTCCTGGTTTTTATGGCTTTCTAAGGAGAGGATTTTTCTATTGACAGATTGGAGTTGCAAGACTCAATACCATGTAGACAAGCCTCAGCTGTCTCCAAATGAACTGATAAAGTGCCCAAGTGAAGTACCAGGCTAAGGCAACTACATTGCTTGTAGTAGAGAGACAGGTATCTAGTTCAGGTATCTCTTTATACTACTGCACTGATGTATACCAACTTATGCAATGAACATTCAAGGTTGAGATGTATTGGTCTTGTGTTAAACTGAGGCTGTGCCCCATTTCATGACAGGTTACTTCTGGGATGAAAAGTCACTACTATAGATTAAAAAAGTTTATTCGGGAGGGACTGGAGTGGACCCTAACATGGTCTTCCCAGATAATTGTTATAGCATGACTACTAGTATTTATATGAATACCTGTGCCAGTTGGTGCTTTGTGATAATCTCAAGAGAAATGGCCAATATCAGTGAAGAAGCAGAGATGAGCCTCAGTGTATAAATCTGAGGATACTTGAACAGGAGTCTTCTCATCTGCAAAATGACAATACTTAAACGTTCCAGACAAGAAACATGAAAGCATCACTGAGAAAAATCCCTTTTGGATAAACCACGTATGAAAACACTGCGCAAAGTATATATGAATCATCCCTTCATAAAGCGAAAACTGAATTGGTAAAATCTTGAGAAACAGCATTTAACTCTCATACTCTTTGTGTGGATATTGCCAGAACTGAGAATTCAAAAACGCTCTTGCTCATCTAATGAAATTCTTGAGAAGAAAAGTAAAATTTATAATAACAGTTTCTAGAGTTCTGTTGCTTGTGGAAGAAGCAATATTGTAAATTTTTGCATGCTTCCAAAAGGAAAGCTAGAGTAACTGCCTGTCTCTGTGTGTATTACAAGTAAGAATTGTTAAGTGCTCAGTTTTAAGAATCACATTCCATTAGATTGCTTACAGGAAACCTCATTTATGCATCTGCTTTTTCTTTCCTAGGAAAATACAAAATTAAGTTATCATGACAACATTTTATTGTGTACAAAATTAGCTTGATTACTAAATTAGAAAAGAATTCCAATAGAAACAGATATAACAATAGTATGGCAAATAAAATCCTTATGGCTCTTTCCTCCTGTACTTAGAAAATGAAGAATGATTAGCCACAGCAGGACCTGTTTTGTTGACTGTATAGTGCAAAAATGTTGATTTTATGTGGTATTATGTATGCTCTATTCTGCCCATTAAACTTGTTCTGTTTTATCCTGATAATGTTCTTTGTATCTGAAAACTATCTGGAAATGGAGGATCCCAAGCATCTGTCCTTCATTTTTGTTTATTGTAGATTTTGATTTTATATTCATGTCACAACAGCTGTGACATGGCTTCTGTGGGTTAGAAGTCTGAAAGAGCTGATGACTTTTCACTACACATGCCCATAATAAATCTCTAAAAGGACATAAGGTACAAGGATAGTAAGTTCTGCTTCTACCTAACTCGAGGTCTTGACAAGTCAGACACTTAGCTGACGTGCTTAAATTAGAAACAAGGTCATGTTAGGCTTGCTACATGGTTAATTCATGCTTCCTGGGAGAAATGTAGCCCACCTATAATATGAATCACCCACCAGAGGTGCCTATCATTCTTCATTGACTGCAAAGGGACCCTACAGTGACCTTGATCCAAATATAGATTCTTTAGCTAGGTAATTGAAGCTACTTTAAAGGAATCCAGGACTCTCTAGATAGTTAGGTCTAAGTTTAGATTAGAGGGGGAAAAAAGGCAAGATGAAATGGGAAAACATGCTGAGTTTAAAGAATCCAAGCACATTTGCTGTTTGAAGTTTTGATAAGAAAAAAAACCCATCACCTTACAGAAGAACTTCTGTCCCTCATTCTTTATGCCCCATTTTGGCCTCTGACTTTCCATCCCAGAAAAGAACCCAAGCCAAAAATAAACACCCCACCCTCCCGCTCTGGTTAAGATGGTTACTTGCTCAGGAATGTTAAGACCACCTGTCCTGGATCAGACCAAAGGTCCATCTCTGCCAGTACCCAGTCTCCAACGATAGCCAGAAATACCTGTCTATGGGGAAGTACAAGTATTGGAACAAACATGGTGTGACGTTTTCCTGCAATATTCTTCCAATTTCTAACAGTCTGTGGCTCAGGGGCATCCTTTGTAGTTAACAACCTTCAATTGTATTTCTCTTATATTAACCCGTGAAATGTCCTCTTTAAGCTGTGTAAACTGTTGTCACCCACAATTTCCTGGGACAAGGAATTCCACTGCTGAACTGCATGTTGTTTTAAGACTTCCCTTTGTTTCTTCTGATTTTGCAGTGTTTTCTGTACCAACATCCTCTTGCATAATAGGTACGAGGCTCTGCAAGTGGAACCAAGCAATGACGAGGATGAGGGTTCACCTAGCTTGGAGATATCACCAAGGTTAAGCCGGCCTACGCCTCCTGCGTAAAAACAGCTTCCGTAAGGAAAAAAAGACAGTTCACTGTCATAGGGGACTCTCTCCTGAGGGGAAGAGAAGGCCCAGTATGCAGACTGGACCCACTTCTTAGGAAAGTCTGCTGCCTCTCTGGGGCCTGTGTTAAAGATGTGACAAGAAAACTTTCTATCCCGGTACGGCCCTCAGATTATTATCCATTATTGATTCTTCAGGTAGGCAGTGATGAAGTTGCAACAAGAAGCTCAAGGCCGATCAAGAGAGACTTCAGGGCCTTGGGACTACTGGTCAGGGGATCGGGAGCACAAGTGGTGATCTCCTCCATCTTTCCAGTGGCAAGGAACGATGAAAGAAGAAACAGGAAGAGCCAGCTGATCAATACCTGGCTCCGAGACTGGTGTCACTGCCAGAATTTTGGATTCTTTGATCATGGATCACTCTATACAGCACCAGGCCTGCTGGCGACAGGCGGGGAACACCTGTCTCTGCGGGGGAGAAGGATCCTGGCACGGGAGTTAGCAGGGCTCATTGAAAGAGCTTTAAACTAGATCTGAAGGGGGAAAGGGATAAAACCAGGCTCGCTGAAGATAAGCCTGGGGGTGGCCCGTCAGTGTTTGAGGGGCGGTGTGCTGGCAAAGATCTTTGAACTGACGTCTCAGCGGAGGTGAGGGAGGGGGATCCATGAGGCAGCAAAGACGTAGGGGTTGTTGATGGGCTAGAAACCATGGAAGCACCTGAGTTCAGTCACATAGGAAGTAGGGCTTCTCCTCCCAAAAAGGTGGCAGGATCAACAGCCCAACTAAAGTGCATCTATACCAATGCACGCAGCATGGGCAACAAACAGGAGGAGCTGGAAGCCATTGTGCAGCAGGAAAACTATCATATAGTGGCCATCATTGAAACACGGTGGGATGACTCGCACAACTGGAGTGCTGCACCGGACAGCTACAAACTCTTCAGAAAGGACAGGCAAGGAAGGAGAGGCAGTGGGGTAGCCCTGTACGTCAAGTAGTGTTTTGATTGTCTAGAGGTTAATGATGGTGACGACAGGTTTGAGTGTCTGTGGGTAAGAACCAGGGGGAAGGCCAACAAGGCAGATATCATGGTGGGAGTCTGTTATAGATCACCCAACCAGGATGAAGAGACAGATGAAATATTCTATAAGTAACCTGGAGAAGCCTCACAATCGCTAGCCCTTGTTCTCATGGGGGACTTCAACTTACCAGATGTCTGCTGGAAATACAATACGTTAGAGAGGAAACAATCTCGGAGGTTCCTAGAGTGTGTGGAAGATAACTTCCTGGCACAGCTGGTGAGTGAGCCAACTAGGGAAGGCGCCCCGCTGGATCTGTTGTTTGTGAAGAGAGAAGGCCTTGTGGGGGATGCGACAGTGGGAGGCCGTCTTGGGCACAGTGATCATGAAACGACAGAGTTTTCAATTGTCAGAGAAGTAAGGAGGGGGGTCAGCGGAACCGCTACCTTGGACTTCCTGAGGGCTGACTTTGGCCTGTTTAGGAGCCTGGTGGACAGAGTCCTTTGGGAGACAGTCCAGAAAGGCAAAGGAGTCCAGGAAGGCTGGACACTCTTCAAGAAGGAAGTCTTAAAGGCGCAGGAGCAGGCTGTCCCCATGTGCTGGAAGACAAGCCAGCAGGGAAGAAGACCAGCCTGGCTGAACAGAGAGCTTTGAATGGAACTCAGGAAAAAGAATAGAGTTTATGACCTTTGGAAGAAGGGGCAGGCAACTCAGGAGGACTGCAAGGATGTTGTGAGGTTTTGCAGGGAGAAAATTAGAAGGGCCAAAGCCCAACTAGAACTTAACCTGGCCTCTGCTGTAAAAGACAATTAGAAATGTTTCTATAAACACATTAGCAACAAAAGGAGGGCTAAGGAGACTCTTCATCCTTTACTGGATGCGGGGGGAAACACAGTGGCAAAGGATGAGGAAAAGGCTGAGGTACTTAATGCCTTTTTTGCCTCAGCCTTTAATAGTAAGACTAGTTGTTCTCTGGGTACCCAGTCCTCTGAGCTGGTAGATAGCAGTGGGGAGCAGAATGAAGCCCTCACAATCCAAGGGGAAATGACACCCACAAGTCTATGGGACCGGATGGGATCCACCCAAGGGCACTGAGGGAGCTGGCAGAAGTGCTCACCAAGTCACTTCCCATCATCTACCAGCAGTCCTGGCTAACTGGGGAGGTCCCAGTGAACTGGAGGTTAGCAAATGTGACTCCCATCTTCAAGAAGGGCTGGAAGGAGGATCCAGGGAACTACAGACCTGTCAGTCTGACCTTGGTGCTGGGGAAGATTATGGAGCAGATCATCTTGAGTGCCATCACGTGGCACGCACAGGACAACCAGGCGATCAGGCCCAGTGAGCATGGGTTTATGAAAGGCAGGTCCTGCTTGACCAACCTGATCTCCTTCTATGACAAAGTCACCCACTTAGTGGATGAGGGAAAGGCTGTGGATATAGTCTACCCAGACTTTAGTAAAGCCTTTGAGACTGTTTCCCACAGCATTCTCCCGGAGAAACTGACTGAGTACTCTGTGCTGGGTAAAAAACTGACTGGATGGCCCAGCCCAAAGGGTTGTGGTGAATGGAGTGAAATCCAGTTGGCGGCCGGTCACAAGTGGTGTTCCCCAGGGCTTAGTACTTCTTCATGGAAAGGGTTGTCAGACATTGGAAAAGGCTGCCCAGGGAGGTGGTTGAGTCACTATCCCTGGAGGTATTTAGAAGATGTGTGGATGAGACACTTAGGGACATGGTTTAGTGGTGGACTTAGCAGTGTCAGGTTAACGGTTGGACTTGATTATCTTAAAGGTCTTTTCCAACCTAAACGATTCTATGATTCTATATCCTTTTGCACTAAGCACCAAGAATCCTTGACCATCCTTCCCTCCTATGAAACCTCTGAAGGGCAAGTAGGTAACTGTTTGGTGCAAGCTCACAAGTGTTTGAAAGACTTGGGAAACACTGCCTCCTTTTTCTCTCTTTCCAGGCTCAAGAGGACACAATTGCCTAGCTAGAAGAAGCAGCTAAAACACAGAAGGCCTCATAAACACCAATACTATGGAAGAACGACATCAAAGGAGAATACTGCCCATGGATCAAGTGCAAGAGCTTTGTAGCCAGCTGAAGAGAAACATTCAGAGATATGTTAAATGCCACATATAGGAGAACTTGAAAAGAGGTCATTCTGCAATTGTATGAGTTCCTGAGAGGACAGAGAAAAGCAGCCTCTGAAACTATGCCCTCCCACTCCCTGAAGAAGTTTTTACCCTGTTGGATAAAAATAAAATTAATTTTGATAGGTTACTGTTTACTAAACTAACATTGAATGCTAAACCTCAGGAACTGATTGGAACATTTTTCCAATTCCCCTTAAAAAAAAAGAACGCAGTTGGCCTGTGATAAAAAAAGAAACTATGTTAGAGAACACAGTGTATTAAGACACTATTAAGACAATTATCTTTAAAGGTTTAGGCAAAAGACAAGCAAGAAGAGAGATCAGACTTTTCAAGGAAATATGCTAAGCGGGGGAGACCATGTTTCTCCATGAACTTTTCAGCCCAGCTTTAATTCAAAGTTGGTTACAAAGGGCATCCTTTGCAGTAACCAGAAAAAATTTTTATTATTTCTACTATTTTTTTTTGTTTGATTCACACCAAGTTCTTTGTAATTGTTACAGTTGTCTACCCTATTTGTATATAAAAACTTAACCAGTGGCTATGACTAACACATCTAGTAACCTTTCCCACTCCAAATGCATGCTTTATTATCTCCTGGAATAGGTATAGCAAGTTTACTACATGGTTGAATGTGAAATGGTCCAGGAAGAGAGTAAAAGGAGTATCGAATTCCACAGGGTTCTTAGGGGAATGAAATATTGGTACACAGGATCCATTTAAATCATGTTACCAGTTACGTGAGGTGTCTTTGATTCCTCTAGCTGTAGCAGGGAGTTAATGACATGTTGGCAGGCACACCTAACTGGACAGATCAATACAGATAATTTGTTTGCAGATAGTACAATGTTATCTCAGCACTGAGGTACACCAAAGAGATGGTTTCCCTGCAGGAAAGCACTTTTCTTTTGAAAAGGAGTGCTCGCGGAAACCCCCTCTGTGCCATCCTGTCTGGTTTCTCAGTGTCCACAGAGACTTGCAAGTCCACGTGTTGGAAGCAAAGAAGAAAGCTGCTTTTGCAAAACGGCGCCATGTGATGTGTGAATAACCTGAATGATGCACTGATGGGGAGCTGAAAGGAAATAAAGGTAATACAGGTTGCTGAGCTATGGAGTACTGTGATTTCTATCCAACTAGAGCTTTTCTCTGTCTTTTTTTTAATTTTTTTTTTTTCACCTCAAATGCTCCCCCTTTGCTCCTACCAGTCCCCTCCCTTCCACAGGCCCAGTCCCTTCCCCTGTTTCCCCACCCCCTCTCACCTGGGATCTGAGATTTTCTGTCCCTGTTTTCTAGTCAGAGCTCCTCAAAACTGCTCAGACCTTGAGTATAACAACGTGGCACATGAATGTACTGACAGCAGCCTTAATACAAAAGTTTACTATTTGTGGCAATAGGCTTATTTTTCTTCAGTCATTTCTAGCTGCCTTTTATATGGGAAAGGAAATCATCTTTGCATGTAAAGTCTCATTGTGACGAGATACAGCTCCCACAGTATCAAAACCTCAGTTCAAGCCCAAGACTCTGTTACAAGTACTTATGTGCTGTGTTTGGCAAACATATTATGAGGAAGCAATAACAGGCAGGAATATTTTGACACCAGTTAAAACCCACCAATTTTTCCAATCTCCATTTTCCATGTCCCCACAAAATGAGAGAAATACGAAATGAGTGGAGAAGGTGCCAAGCGTTGGAAAAACTCCTGACCAGAATGTCACATCTTCTCACCACGTTCCACCCCGCCTCCATCTCAAGTACACGTTAGTTAGTTTGCTTGTTGGAGATGCCAATTGCTGCTTTTTCATTGCAATGTGGTATTTAGCAAATAAATGGAGAGGTATTACCGAAAGCCAAGGACCAGCAAGATCAGGCTGCAGGAGCTGAGGGCAACTGCAAGACAGGCTGGGGCACTGTCCTCACCAACAAGGGGTCAGAACCATGGTACTAGTGCAAGGGGAGCTGAGAGGGTCTGCTGATGTTAACTGGGGTCAGCCAAGAGTCCCATGATTTCCAGACATGTCCACAATGACAGGGCAGCTCTGTGGCACCAAGCCAAGAGGTCAAGTCATGAAGACAAAGTCAGGATCCATGAGGTGCATGGCCAGGCAGGGCATTCCTGCAGTATAGCTCAAACAAGGACCAAGGCTAGGCCTGAGCTAAATTTGGCTCCCAAGCTAGAGGTGGAAGCCCCATAGCAAGGCTTCTCACAGCTCTTTCTCCCAAGCTAGCTGCTTTCCCAGCAGCTTGACCCAACATCACCTGCCTGGGTCACATCAGCCAAAACCCCAGGGTGGGAGAAGAGGTTGCAGAGCTTGGTGCTACCCTCAGGGCCCTGACATCAAGGTGAAAATGGATCTAATGGATCATTGCTGATCTATATGTATATTATGTATATGCCCTTCCAGATTTTTTTCCATTTTTTATATATATATATATACACATATATAAAATTACAGACATGGCTGTTGTGGTTGCTTTGGTAATTTGATTCCCTTTATGGTCACGTCTAGCCCCCAAACTCTTAAGCCAGCCAAAACTACAATGGTGCTGGAATTACATTTCAAAGATGTACAGGTAAGTAATACCTGGAAGTTCATATATCCAACAGATGGAGATCATTCATACTTCTGCCATTATCTGGGTTCTGTACTCGTGCAGGTTTCTTTCTGCTTTGTAAAAGCTTGTTAATTTTCTAGCTGCCTCCTCTATTGTTACAACTGTTTTCTCTGATTGAGCATCTATAATCCTTTGAATGGAAACACAACCAAGGAATAGACACTCTGGGCATTAGACACTTCAGTTACACATATTTCAAAAATTTTCTGGAGGAAAATAAACTTGCTAGTGAAAACTAAAGAGGCACCCCCCCCCTTCAACCTGTAACCCAGACTACCAGATATGCCCTACTGAAAAGCTGAATTAGCATTATGGAGAAATTTTAATAGAACTTGAGAAAAAAATACAAATGCCTGTGATCTAACTGACATTGCAGGCTCTATTTCCAGATACATAGTAAGCTCTGGTTAATAGCAATATGATTTCCAAAACATACATTCATGTCAGGCTGAATTCCTCCTTTATGGACAGGCATTATTTCTGGGAATTAGTTGAAAAAGGAGGCATTTCTCAGCTGATTAAGGTTGAAAGGCCTGATTAAACAGCCCCTTTGGGTAGAATATAATAAAAAATGGTGAATTATTAACATTGCCCAAAGATTTCTAATGAAATGGAAGAACCTTTTAAATTCTCAGAACACAAGGACCTGCTGGGTATGAGAACATCGGTGTGGTGGGGCTACTTATTCAAAAATTGCCGGGAGCTATGGTAGCGCAGCACAGAAGCTTTCATCCTCGTATGAAAGGGCACTATGTTAAGAATTTGAAAGTAGGGAAAGCCTGGTGGACATTGTCACAGGATCCACACACCATGCCTTAAACTTTTTTTCTTAAAAGGTACTCAGAAAGTTTAAGAGTTATTTTTGGAGAGTGACATTGAGGAAAACCCTAATATTGTTATGCTCCCCGACTGAAGCAGGGATGCCATGCTATGTTTTAACTTCAAATTGATATCTCTTTTCAACAGTGCTGGCAGACGACTGGTTAGAAACTGATACAGAGAGAATAAGTCCTAGCAATGAGCCTGAAAATGCTTTTGGGTTCTGTTTTGCATCCAAATCAAGTTGGATTTGTTAAAAATTTGACAGCCATTGACAACTTATTTGTACCACTGCGTGCAATCCAGTGATCATAATGTGATATTTTAGGCTTACATGGAGAAAAGGAGGTTTATCTTCCACCATCTATGAACTTTGGGGTTTTAGCCTGTGTTTAATTCCAGCATTCAGATCTTGTATTCTCACCAGCTTCTCACATCATGAGCTAAAGAGTCTCTGACACTTTCATTATCTTCAGAGACATTAAGCCATCATCCCATTATTCCTTTCGATTTGCTTCTGAAGCAAAAACTTTGAGAGTTCATCTAGATAGCAGACATTACAGAGTCATCCAATGGGGCATAAATTAATAGTATATACTGATTAATACCCTATAGTACAGATATCCAACTCTCCAAACCAGAAATTCAGTCCTATTATCACTTCATTCCCAAAATGAGTCAATATTTGAGCCTGAAATTAATTGGGAAAAATGTGAATTGTTGGAAATCTCCCAGCAGCCATGTAATGGAGAATCTCTCTCAAAGGAATCTCCACAGGGAAATGAATGCAATTAAGGACCATGGTAATAAACTGCCAAGAAATTTTAACTAGGTAGAGAAGCCTTATTTAAACCCTTAGTTCCCCCAGTGAGGTGAACAGGTAGTGTCATCTGTCCCTGAGCTGCTGCAGAAAGATTTTTAAGTACAAAAATGAATATTCTAAATAAAGATCTCTATATTTTCTGTTGCCTCGCTGCATATATCCTCCTAACTTATTAAATAGAAATTAATAGCATTTGTAGAGGTCTCCTGTGTGATTCTGGTTAGCACCCTGTCTATCATTTGAAGAAATCCAAATTATTATAGCAAAGTGGCAAATGTGTTCTCCCTTTCCCAATGCTAAACGGTGTTCTGAATTGCTGCCTTTACTACTGTAGCGATAATTAAAATTAAGAAACTAGATCAGATACTCCTGGACTGTCACAGGTCCCAGAATGCCCTACAACATTTTGCTAGTGAACAATCGCCTGAACCAGCCTGAACCTCTTTATGAAAGCAGGTCACTCCTTGAAAGGGTCCCAGTGGCAGAGCATGTGTTGTAATAAGAGACTTTTTATGGCTTGCAGACAGCTTCATGCAAAAATATAAATACCAACTTTATCAGACACAGAGTTTGAGCTGGCAAAGGCCTTTTTCTCTAATGCCCGAGTGCGCCATAATAAAGAAAATAAATAGGCTACTGGTAAGTATTGCCCGGGACTGTCCAGCAGTCAGGCAGCTGAAGGAACAGAGAGAGACCCAAGAATTAGAGTGGTCTTTAGTAGACAAACTTCTGCCGAAAAATCACATTCACTATGTTTATTTGCTGAAATGTATTACATCAGGCCACAATGACTTTGGGTTTTGGCTGCAGAGATCATGCCTGCATCAAGTGTATGAATTTACAGAAAACAGAGAAATAAGCCTGAGCCCAGAATAGAAAAAAGGCTGTTTGGCTGTTCTGAAGGACAGCACAGAAAGAGCAGCTTTCCACCCTAGAGAGCAAGGAGACGAATTCAAAAACACTTGGAGCATGCAGCTAGATACAATTGTTTAAGAACCACCGAGACTGCTGAAGGAATTTCAGCCCTCCATTTCCCCCTCTGCCCTCGATTCACTCCTTTCCCTATTATGCACATCTCCTCTTATTTTATAACTGAAACACTCACTCAAATGTGTTATGTCTATGCTGTATTGCCTGGTCTTGTATTGTCTGCAGCTTTGACAAGCTTTAAAATTGCCTAATTGCACAGTTCTATCTGAGATCCCGGGAAGCAGGTAGCATTTGGGAATGTGCTAAAACAAATGGTACTTTTCGTTTGTTTGTTTCTGATTTTGTAGAAAAAACAATTTAAAAGGCTTTCCCAAACAGGGTAGAATAAAAGTTCTCCAAAGAGAATGTGATAAACCTTGTTTGTCATTTTAAAAGATTAGTGTATGCTTTTACACTGCTGTCGCTGGGAGATACTTCGCTTCTGCTGAATGTGACAGTGAACAGTGAGTAGCAGCATAAACAAGCAGCGTGGCAAAGGCTCGTGCTGGAACAGAGAGGCAAGCACAGCTCTGATTCTGCAGGAGAACCTATACGAGGAGGGAGCTATATCTGACAGTAACAAGAGAAAGAATACTTTAAAAAGCAAAAGAAAAAGGCAAGGAGAAGATGTATGTGCCTGGAAGCAGTGGGATAAGTGCCAGGTAGAGACTAAAGACAATAGCACTGGAGTAAGTAAGAAATGAGAAGAGAAGCTGCTAGTCTGCAAACAAGGTCATGCGAGACAGAAGGTTTTGGGAAGACAATGCTCTGGAAACTGTGCGACTGAACGAAGGGAAGATTGAGAGAGTGCGATGGCCAGCACAGCACAGAATGTAACACACAAAGTCCTTGTGTAAAAATAGATGGGTTAGGGGAAGAGAAATAGAATTGATGGTTATGATGAAAGATGAAGTCCGGCCAAAGTGCACAGTTAAGGAATTCATAGGAGATTTTGCCAACCCAACGGATTATAAATCTGAGATTGAAAAAATCTTTCTACATACTTAAAATTACGTATGTGGCAAGAAAAAGTTTATTGTCAAATTAACCGTGGAAATGTATTCTAGAGCAGCAGTTCCTAAGTCTTCTGCTCAGTAAAGCCTCTCAATCATCTGAACTCCTGGTGGGTCACCATCTGAACTGAAAACATACTTTATCTGAAAAGGAAATTATTTCCTCGACCACTTACAATTGCCTCATGGACCAGTAGTTTGAGAATTAAACCAGTTTTAGAGACTCTAGAGGGCATGAGACTGAAGGAAGAGGTGGCAGCAGGAGCTGGGCAGTAAATGTGGGATATGGAGAGGCAACTGCATTCTGTCAGGGGGAAGGAGGAAGATATGGGACTAGAAACTTGGGGAAGAGAAGATGAAGGCAGGATAGTGAGCTATTTTGATCTGAGAAACTGAGCTGGTAGGCCTAAAATGCATACAAAGGACAAGGAACAAGGGATGGGGAAAGTTGGGTCTAGATCAGAGACAGGTAGGAACAGCTCAAAATAAGGAGGCTTTGTCTCCAGAGACTATAGTGGTCTGAATCTCAACATTGACACCAACAAACAAGAAATTGGATTGAAAACTTCCATATTTGGCAATGAAACATGCCGAGTCAGTAACTCTTATCTTTGATTATTCTCTTGGTCACATTCCTTCAATATTTTCATTTGGATATTTTACTGAACTTAACTATACCAAAGCAGGTTTTAAGAAAGTACTTGCAGCAAATCCAAGACAGTTTTCCAAATTTTCCCCCTTAAATACCTCAAAGCATTTGGATGCTTGTGTTAGTGTTATATTGAGAATGGTATGTTCACACTATGCTGGGAATGACAGCCCTGAGAGGGCACTGGCTGGTAAAGAGATTTGCACTTGGTCTATCTCTAGCATGAGTTGAGGATCTGGCTTGTGCTCTGCATCTGTTTTCTCCTTTCCAGATCTATGGTGTTATTGAAGTTCCCTTTAAAGTGCTTACAGAAAAATACAAGTCAGGACAGCAAAGAAGAGACCATCACAGACGAGTAATACATTCTATACTACAGAAAAGATTCATTAGGATCTGGCACTGCGAAATAAGAAATTTAGTGTTGCCTTGCAGTACAGTTATGAAAGAATGAGTATGTACAAAATTAACTGCTACTAGATGTATAAATTACTCCAGATCAAATGGGTGTGAAAAGCCATACCACTACGAAGTTTTCTTTAGCTTAGTGTCCCCATGCTCCTACTGAATTTCTGACTGACTGGCGTACAGGACACGTGACGCCGATGAGCACAACACTAGCAGCAGCATTACTGTAGCTGTAATTGTCTACGGCTACCAGCCAGGTAAAGTCTGCAGGGATCAGTAATAGTTTTATTAAAATAACTGGCATATTTGGGGAAAAAAAGCCTAGACAAAATCACAAGTACCCACTGGGGTTTTTTATATACATCTCTCATAGATGTAAATTTGTGATTTTCAGATAAGACATTAGGAATTGGGGATATGCAAATCTGAACTTTTCCTTTCTTGCTGCCTTTTGAAGGTATTCACCAAAATGAATCACATATATAAGAAACACATATGAATTCTGGATAGGAAAACAAAACTCAGTTCACTAAAAAATAAACATATGCATGGGGATTAATTAGTCTTTACACAATTTCCGGAAGTACAAATGGTTGGAGCTACAATCCTAGAACTAATGTTGTTATTTAATCAGGACCAATCGGAAGACCGCTGTCATCTGAAGCCATAAATTCGTGGAAGCATCAATTTCCTAGATAAGATGGAAACCCTACCAGAACATCCCGGCTAGACAATACATGCCCATTTGTTCTGATTGAATTTAACATTTTCCTTGTTTGTGTGTTCATAAATCAAACTGAAAAGCTAGACTATTATGTTAAGAATGTAACTGCTGATATGAGGAGCCTGTGCTACTTCTGGCAGGACAAAAACTTAGGGTGAAATCCTGTTTGGATTAAATTAATCAGATTATGCTAAAAAAAAAAATCTCAACCCATTTGGGAAGACAAATGCATGGGTTAAATCTCACTGAGGGAGAAACAGGGCTTCATGCAAGAAAATTTATTAGCCAAATCCATAACAAGACCAAGAATTCAGGTTGATGTTCAACAGTGCAGCTGCAGAGCTATGCTGGCTATTCAATATGTATGCCAGAAGAGTTCTAGTTCTAAATAAATCAACATAATATAGGCTTTGCCTGCAAAAGCAAGTGGCAGTGGTTTCACTAGGATTGTTTCTTTAAATCAATTTCATTAAACATGAAGCAAATCCACATGTGGACACAGTTACATTGATTTACAACTGGCTTATGTTGATTTAGCTTAATTGAAAGGGTGGAATTTTATATGGCAGCTATAAATTGATTTAAGTGCATCTACACAAGACTGCAATGGTTCAATTTAAATAGAGTTAAAACAAGACTTCAGTTAAGCCACTTTTGCAACACTCTAAATAGCAGGTTAGGTCTTACTAAGTAAACACATGCAGAGGCAGATGACAGCCACTTTTCAAAGACCTTGAGATTCAAATCAATCTGAGTTAAATTTTATGGAACAGACCAGACGTTGTCTATTTGTACAAAACTACCAAGGACCAGCTAAGACGCTGACTTGAAAATTTTCTTTTTTAACCTATGATCATTGTATTATAAAACTGACCCTACTTTTAAAGGGATTGAGTATCTTCCATCAATCCTTTTTCGTCTTTATTTAATTATTTCTAACATATATGTTCAACACTCTCCCATTGCCACAGTAACTTTTTGTTCATACTTATGGAAAACTCACATTCAGTATTCCAGCAGCACTGATCAGCTTAACCTGCGGAGGACACTTAAAACCCACCAGTTTTGATCATCAGAATGCTTTCCTACAGTGCACAGAAGAAAAAAATGAGAGAGTTTGATACAATACTGAATACCTTTTCTCATGTGTATGTTCAACTCATGCTCCGGAGTCAGTTTTTTTGTTGCATTCCCAGCGGAGGATCTAGGCCATGCAGCAGGGAACAAATTGCCGATTCTCATCTGCTTGTAATTCTGCAGCCCAGTGGCTAATCCTCATTTTATCTCATACCTGAACATAAGGGGAAGAAAATACCAAAGAGAAATGGTGAGTTCCACAATATCCTTTTTGATAAGCTGGGGTTTTGTTACTTTTTTTACTCAAAGTTTTTTTGCAATGTCTTTGACAGACACAAAAAGAGAAAAGCGAACGATGCTTACTTGGGATAAATACTCACTGGTTGGCGTATGTTAGAATGAGCTACAATGACTGTTCGTTGGAATGGTCTCATCAGTACCAGCTGGTAAGTACTCAATACTTTTGAAAATTAGACCATTTATCTCAGGGCCTAAACAGGCACTTGGGAACCTAACTTCAAGTATGCATTTCTCAGTTCCATGCCTGCTAGCCTCTAAGATGCACAATCTCTGAGCAGAGACCCAGACCAAATCTCAGTGTTTTATCCTTCTGAAGTCAGTGGAAGTTTTAACACTTCCAGTGGTTCCAGTGGGACCAGGATTTCACCCTGTATCTTCTCTTTGCTTAGTTTAAGGTTCAGCATGCCATCAGAATCACAGAATCAGTACGGTTGGAAAAGACCTGTAAGATCATCGAGTCCAACCTGGGGGGGGGGGGGAAAAAAAAACAAAAAAAAAAAAAACCCACAACACACAACATCAAAAAACCCACAAAAAAAAAAAAAAAAAAAAAAAAACCACAACACAACCACAAAACCCACGCCACACAACAACAATAACAAGCCACAACCCACCCAACACCACACAGCACCATGTCCATCAAGCTACATCCCACAATGCCACATCCACACGCTCCTTGAATACCTCCAGGGAGGGTGACTCTACCACCTCCCTGGGCAGCCTATTCCAGTGTTTCACCACTCTCTCAGTGAAGAACTTTTTCCTAATGTCTAGCCTGAACCTCCCCTGTCGCAACTTGAGGCCATTTCCTCTAGTCCTGTCACTATTCACTTGGGAGAAGAGACCAACACCCACCTCTCTGCAACCCCCTTTCAGGTAGTTGTAGAGAGCGATGAGGTCTCCCCTCAGCCTCCTCTTCTCCAGGCTAAACAACCCCAGCTCGCTCAGCCGCTCCTCATAAGACTTGTGTTCCAGACCCCTCACCAGCTTCGTCGCCCTTCTCTGGACACGCTCCAGCACCTCAATGTCCTTCTTGTAGTGAGGGGCCCAAAACTGAACACAGTATTCGAGGTGTGGCCTCACCAGAGCCGAGTACAGAGGCATGATCACCTCCCTGCTCCTGCTGGCCACACCATTTCTGATGCAAGCCAGGATGCCGTTGGCCTTCTTGGCCACCTGGGCACACTGCTGGCTCATATTCAGCCGGGTGTCGATCAACACCCCCAGGTCCTTTTCTGCAGGGGAACTTTCCAGCCACTCATCCCCAAGCCTGTAGCGTTGCCTGGGGTTGTTGTGGCCGAAGTGTAGAACCCGGCACTTGGCCTTATTGAACTTCATCCGGTTGGCCTCAGCCCATCGATCCAGCCTGTCCAGATCCCTCTGCAGAGCCTTCCTACCCTCAAGCAGATCAACACTCCCTCCCAACTTGGTGTCATCTGCAAACTTGCTGAGGGAGCACTCTATCCCCTCATCCAGATCATCAATGAAGATATTAAACAAGACCGGTCCCAAAACCGAGCCCTGGGGGACTCCGCTTGTGACCGGCCGCCAGCTGGATTTCACCCCATTCACCACAACCCTCTGGGCTCGGCCATCCAGCCAGTTTTTTACCCAGCGAAGAGTGTACCTGTCTAAACCACAGGCCGCCAGCTTCTCTAGGAGAATACTGTGGGGAACAGTGTCAAAGGCTTTGCTGAAGTCCAGGTAGACAACATCAACAGCCTTCCCCTCATCCACTAGGCGGGTCACCTGGTCATAGAAGGAGATCAGGTTGGTCAAGCAGGACCTGCCTTTCATGAACCCGTGCTGGCTTGGCCTGATCCCTTGGGTAACCTGCACGTGTCCCGTGAGCGCCCTCAAGATGAGCCTCTCCATAACCTTCCCCGGCACCGAGGTCAGGCTGACAGGCCTGTAGTTCCCCGGATCCTCCTTCCGACCCTTCTTGTAGATGGGCGTCACATTGGCAAGCCTCCAGTCATCCGGGACCTCCCCCGTTGACCAGGACTGTTGATAAATGATGGAGAGCGGCTTGGCAAGCTCTTCCGCCAGTTCCCTCAGCACCCTTGGGTGGATGCCATCAGGCCCCATAGACTTATGAGTGTCCAGGTGGCATAGCAGGTCGTTAACTGCTTCCTCCTGGATCATGGGGAGCCTATTTTGCCCTCCATCCCTGTCATCCAGCTCAGGGGGACGGATACCCTGAGGATACCCGGTGTGGCTGTTAAAGACTGAGGCAAAGAAGGCATTAAGTACCTCAGCCTTTTCCTCATCCTTCGTGACAAGGTTCCCCGCCGCATCCAGTAGAGGATGGAGATCCTCCTTGGCCCTCTTTTTGCTGTTAATGTATTTATAGAAGCTTTTTTTGTTGTCCCTCACGACCGTGGCCAGGTTGAGCTCTAGCTGGGCTTTCGCCTTCCTAATTCCCTCCCTGCATGACCTAACGAGGTCCTTGTACTCTTCTTCACTTGCCTGCCCCTTTTTCCAGAGGTGGTAAGTTCTCTTTTTTTCCCCAAGCCTCAGCATAAGCTCCTTGTTGAGCCAGGCCGGCCGTCTTCCCCGCCGGCTCTTCTTACGGCACACGGGCACTGCCTGCTCCTGCGCCTTCAAGATTTCCTTCTTGAAGAACATCCATCCTTCCTGGGCCCCTTTGCCCTTCAGGACCGTCTCCCAAGGGACCCTCCCGACCAGTGTCCTGAACAGGGCAAAGTCTGCCCTCCGGAAGTCCATGGTAACGGTGTTGCTCACCCGCCTCCTTACTTGGCTAAATATTGAAAACTCTATCATATCATGGTCGCTAAGCCCAAGACGGCCTCCGACCTTCACTTCACCCACCAGACCCTCTCTGTTCGTAAACAGCAGGTCAAGCAGGGCACCTTCCCTTGTAGGCTCGCTTACCAGCTGCGTCAGGAAGTTATCTTCGACACACTCGAGGAACCTCCGGGACTGTTTCCTCTTAGCTGTGTTGTACTTCCAGCAGACATCCGGTAAGTTGAAGTCCCCCACAAGAACAAGGGCTTGCGACTGCGAGACTTCTGCCAGTCGCTTGAAGAACACTTCATCAGCTTCTACGCCCTGGTCGGGTGGTCTATAACAGACCCCCAGCAGGATATCCGTCTTGTTGGCCTTCCCCCTCATCCTTGCCCATAAGCATTCAACCCCGTCGTGACAATCATCCAGCTCTATACAATCAAAGCACTCCTTGACGTACAGAGCCACCCCACCGCCTCTCCTTCCTTGCCTGTCCCTCCTGAAGAGCTTATAGCCCTCCATTGCAGCACTCCAGCCATGCGAGTCGTCCCACCATGTTTCTGTGATGGCGACCACGTCATAGCTGCCCCGCCGCACGATGGCTTCCAGCTCCTCCTGTTTGCCGCCCATGCTGCGTGCATTGGAGTAGATGCACTTGAGCTGGGCTATCGGTCTTGCCCCCGGCAATGGCATGCCACCCCTAGGCTCACCTCTGGGTAGCCTGGCTTCATCCCCTTCCCCCTTCGAGTCTAGTTTAAAGCCCTCCTGATGAGGTTTGCCAACTTACGGGCAAGGATTCTTTTCCCCCTTGGGGACAGCTGGACACCACCTGCACTCAGCAGGCCCGGTGCCACGGAGACCACCCCATGGTCAAAGAATCCAAAATTCCTCTGGTGGCACCAGTCTCTGAGCCACGCGTTGACCATGTTTGCTTTCTTATTCCTTTCAGTGTTCCTCCCCGCCACTGAAGGGATTGCAGAAAACACCACCTGCGCACCCGATCCATCAATCAGTCTCCCCAGCGCCTTAAAGTCCTTCTTCATCCCTTTCACGCTTCTTTGCCCTATCTCCTTGCTGCCAACCTGCAAAACTACCAGCGGGTAGTAATCGGTGGGCCGTATCAGACTGGGGAGTTTCCTCATGACCTCCCTCACCCGGGCCCCAGGGAGGCAGCAGACCTCCCTGTGGGTCGGGTCAGGCCGGCATATTGGGCCCTCCGTTCCCCTCAGGAGGGAATCACCTACAACAACCACCCTCCTTTTTGCCTTGGTAGAGGTGGTTGTGATGCGTGGGGCAGGCTGTCTCGCCCTAGGCAGCCCCGCAGATGGACTTTCGTCCACGTCCTCGTTAGCCTGGCCCTCAAGTTCCAGAGCCCCATATCTGTTATGTAGGGGCAGCTGAGAAGGTGAGGGTGAGGGAGGCCGGGAGGGGATTCGCCCGCGGCCCCGAGCAGGGACCTTTTTCCATTCCCCTTCGCCTCCTAGGTCCCCTCCTTCTGCCCGGTGGCAAGAGGGTAAGGGGGCCTCTGCTTCTTGTGGAGCCTCCGTCCTCTGCCTTTCCCTCAGGGACGGTAGGGCGTGGCTCCACCAGTCTATCTCCCTCTCGCACTCCCTGATGCTCCTCAGCCTCTCCACCTCCTCCTTCAGCTCTGCCACCAGGCTGAGCAGATCGTTCACCTGGTCGCACCGCACGCAGGCGTTGTCTCTCCGGTCCTCCGGTGCCAGCAACAGGCTCAGGCACTCCTGGCAGCCGGAGACCTGGACAGCCGCGTGCCTGGGCGGGAGTTCCGTCTGGGTCGCCACATTCCTTCTGGCGATGGCTTTCGGCCGAGTGGAGACCATGGCTGGGCCTCTTCTGGGGGGGCAGTGACCACTCGTCAAGAGAGCCTTCAGAGCCAGGAGGGCAGGACTGCGCCCTGCCCGCACGCCTACCCTGCTCGCCCTGCCTGCGCGAACTGACGCGCAAACTGACGCGCCACGCCCTTCTGACGCGCCACGTCCTGTTTGCCCGCCCTGTTCGCCGCTGATCAGTGGTTGATCAGCACAAACGGGATTCATTTATTTGGTGAAAGCAGGACTGTACTGATAGTGATTATCCCGTTTATTAGCTTTAGTAATAGAAATTTTTTGTCATCTCCCTGCCATAACCAATGAAGAAAACACCACCAATCTGTAATCATTTTATGGGTGAAAATACTCTTCATTTTGATGATGTTCTTCCCAGACCAATTTGTGACACTAGACATGAGGGATGGGGGACTTTACCTGAGGAATCAGGAATGTTAATGTTCTTGGGAAATACTCAATTGGATTCTTTTCACTGGGAATTTTTATGTGTCATATCACCTCCTTTTTCTTTTTTTTAAATACAATATAATGTATGTCAGAAGGCAAAATATTTTTATTAGCCTCATAGATAAGTCATCTTTCATAGTCATGATTAAATGATACGTGGAAAGGGACTGATCTCTGAGGCAAAGAAATTTCCACTTATAAAAGTGGAATTTTAACAAGATGTTCTCGAGAGCCCCCTTCCAGCACGTTTCTGGAAAAGGCGCCTTATGTCATTACCAGTCCCCCAAGCTAACCACTTCTGCACTAAAGAGGCTGAAGCAGAACAGTTTTTAGCTGCCAGCCAAGGCACAGTGCTATTGCTGCTCCTACATGGATCTTGGATGACCCCAGGGCTACTCCAGACTCCACGTCCAACCACAAAAAGAACAATACATTTACTGTCTACTCAGAAGAAAAGAAGTCTGAAATTACTATGTGAACAGTAACAGGATGCATGGAGTCTGTCTATAAAGATAAGAAATGAAATAAAGGCTAGCTGAGAAGCATTATACTGAACTTTAAAAAACAGAGAAAAAGAGAGGAAGAACAGCAACACTAACAAGAGCAGAGTATGTTGGATTTCTGTCAATCTTCTGTGGTGTCTAGTGGTGTAAATATGAAAAAACAATAATTAAAAAAAAATCAAACATAAATCCTGACTCCACTGAAGGCAATGGTAAAACACCCATTAACCTTAACAAGACTGGAATTACTTCCACAGCAGTCTTGTATACTTGTCACTGTACAAGATGCTAGTCAGCATTATACTCTGCTGTAATCATCATTAAAATGTGGCTCATCCTGGAAATATTTTGCTGTTACCATTCTTACTTTCACTCTGACTTCCAGAGATGTGGTTCCCCTTGCCACAGCAGCACACATACTTAACCTGATTCAGACTAAGGGAGTACAGATTTGCTTGAAAATCAAAAGACACGAAAAATTTCTATCTAAATATTGTAGAATGTTGTTCAGACTTTAGCTGAGAATAGTTTCAAGATGTGGCTGAATATAAACACAGTATAATCAAATGAAAAAAAAAAAGGGTGAGTTTAGAGTAGTCATTTCTACCTTTGGCCTGCAAACTGCCGTAGTGCCATAAGCTATTCCTAAAAACCTAGAAAAGGCAATGAGGAAAAGCATTTATATTGCCAGTAAACATAAATTCACTCTGCAGATGCCTGCATTGCCCATGGAGGTTTCTGAGAATCCAAAAATTCAAAGACGTTGAAAAATCAAATATGTTAAAACAGTGATATTGCTAAACTTGCTAACAAGGTGTCATAAGTGGACTTAGAAAATGAGGATTATCAATATTTATGCAAAATATTTATCACAAAAAAACGAGTAGCAAACCACTTTAACAAGGGGTTAGAATTTGGATGCAAACCTATTCATTCAAGGTACCTTCCTCAGGCTGAAATCCATGTACATTTGACAGACAGGGAACCTATATGAGAATGGATTCTTCGTGGTTACTAAGATTTTAAGCTGGTTTCCTAAGGAAAAGAAACTTCTTTACTCATCGTTTTTGTGTGCTTGTTTATGTTATATTTCCACCAGTAGCTTCTGAGCAGTCCAAGTTCAGCCAAACTTGACCAATAATCAAGTTCCTACAGGTTTTGTAAGCAGTCAGGTAAAAAGAGGAAGACAGTACAAGCATCTTGGCAAGGGGGAGAAGCTGCAGTGCAGGTTTTACTTTGCTTGACACCAAAGAATCCACATAGAAAGCAAACCTGCTAATTGCCATTGTCTTCAGTCAGACCTCAAAATCACTGCAGGACACTAACCCTTAAAAATGCAGTTTTTATTACCGCTGGCAGTCTCAGAATTATTTGTTCTGAGAATAGATATAACAATAGAAGAATTACTGATTAGGAGTTTTGCTACTGTCTCAAGGGTATTCAGGATTTTAACCTTCCACACAGGGCGCAAAATCCACAGTGCACATGGACTAGTGTTATGCCTCCATTAAGAGCAGATGATGTAGCCCATAATTCTTGATATGTAATCAGGCTGGGGTGACAGAGTACATAGTCCTGCATTTGTAACGATTTCAGTACTTGTTGATTTACCCAAAGGTTGCAAGTTCCCCGATAGCCTTGTTTTTGATTAGGATGCCCGGCTGAAAAATATGTGGTAATTTAGTGGAAAATCTCAGGCTCGATTCTGTAAAGCATACTTGCTGCAGTGACTGGATAGATGTTTATCCCGTTTCAGACTTACATGATGTCAGTACTTACCTTCACTTATTACAATAATACTTTAAAATCATAAAAGCCAATCAGCTCACCTCAAGTAGGAATGACGGATTGAAACATCTAAAATGAATGCATATTAACTGAATAATTTGGATTTAGTGTACAGACAAACTTTATACTTGGAATAATTTTTAAGCAACTGGAGCTAAATTACAAAATAATTATTTTTGTTAGGTGAGCTTAATTAGACTACAGGATCCGAGGAAGTGAGCCAAGTTTTCGGAGCACTCCCCCCCCAGGTGTAGGGAGGGTGCTGGACCACAGGCACCATGTGGCAGCAGAAGTGGCTGGTGGCTGAGCTGGTGCCCAGCAGTGTCGCTTAGCAACTTCCCAGGGCTGGCTCTGGCAATTAACTCTTTTGTGTGCCGGGTGTCCACCGCCACTTCCTTCAGAACAGGAGAAGGCAACAGGAGAAGGCAAACAGCCCTCCAGAAGAGAGGCCAGTAAAGCTGCATGTGCCCATCTGCCGCGGGACTTCAGCCAAAGAGCCGCTGTGAAAGAAGCCCTTCTGCAGCAGCCGTTTCTTAACTGGCTCCTTTTTTGGGTGCTCTTGTTCCTTCCATGCAAATATAATATACTTTTGAAAAGGATTATCAGTATCAAAATGTGCACACCTGTTACAGAACAAGAGCATCTGCAGAGGGCATTGCTTCAAAAATGGCTTTTTCATTTTACATTCACGCTTGAAGCTGAAATGACTTTCAAGTGCGACGAGCCCTCATTTAACCTGATCTATAGACCCATCCACAAAACCATTTTGTTTTGTAGACTAAGACGACATATTGTTTTTGTTCTTCGTTTGAAACCACGCTTAAGTTGTGCCTTAGTCTGAGTTAAGGTGTCCCAAGATACTGCGAATGAATGAAGAAATTGATGAGTCAATGCTCTCGTCTTCAAGATGGTACTGGGTTGCTCCAGAGCTGGGCCATAATTACAGACCCCTCTCCGGCTTCCCCCCTCTCAGTTCTCAGGGAAAATGACCCATGTGCCGTTCTGCACCCGACTTACTCTTTACAGTCTCCTCAGCTCTCCAGGGAGCTCAGGCCCTGCTCTTCTGTGAAGGGGAGGGTAGCTGCCCCCCAGAGAGGGAATAAAGAAGCTCAAAGTAGCTTTCTGCTTCCTTAGGTGGTGGCGAAAGGCGGGTCACAGGCCAGCCCTGCTCTGGAAGCGCTGGACAGCACCATTCCCAGTCCAGTGGGTCTGACAGCAGCCGGCACATTCACATCGTTCTTACCAAGTGCCCACAGAGCTTGACCCATACATTTATTTTGCCCTGGAACACAGAGGTGGAAGCAATGCTGGAAGTGTTTGGGTACATCTGGTTAATTTCTCTTAAGCTTTTGTGTAAAAACATACAACTGAATTATTTATGAATTGCTACCTTTTCCCCTACCATGACAAAACAACTTGTAAAAAAAGGCCCCAAAACGGTGGCAGATCTTTTATAAGGAAGAAAAAAGCAATTCCTCTGTGCTTGCAACACAGTTCCTTATGAACGCTGAAAGCCAAAATTTTGCATGATACTGCAGTGAAGGAAAACTTGGAAGTAAATTTACATTTTTTGCCGTTTAAAAAAGAAAATCTCTGAAGGACAACTTTCCTTCCTTCAGTAACTAAGGGAAGCTACAGTTCTCCTTCAATCAGGATGCAACAGTTTTAATATACTTTACATATATGAACTGTGGAAAGAATTGGATAATACACCTCAAAAAAACAACCAGCTTGTTTTGTAACAGTCAAAAATAGCTACAGTCTTTCCTGCAATTCAAAATTCAATCATTTAAAACATTACAGAGCTCTTGTCTTAAGACTTCCCAATCAGCTCTTGCAACACGAACAATGCCTTATTACTGCAACTGCTTCTTTTGCCTATTGAGTCAAGTCATTTGAAAAATTATTTCATGGTGGAAAAACTGCCCTAATGACAATGAATATAATTTTGAAAATTATTTCATTGCATTAAGGATTTTACATAATTTACATTAACTGATTTTTAACATGCCAGTGATTTATGATCTACTAACCAAAAAAAAAAAAAAAACCACCCCAGCAAATGAAAATGCCCTATGAAGAGTGTGCATTTACATAGCGCGTTTACCTTTAATCAGTAGTTGAATATGCATAGCCACAGCCTTTTTCACAGGCTGAGCCCTGCTCAGATACGTCAACTATCAGTTGTAGTGACCACTACAGACATGCCATATACATGCCAGCTATCTAGGGGTTACATGGCTCTCAGTCCACTGCCACTGCCCTGCAAGAGCACAAAGCAATACTACTCAGCTGTGCAGGGCACGGACCCTACGATTTGAACGCACTGAGGGACAAGAAGTCCTTTCACTTTGGGGTTTGGCAAGCACAGCAGCACCACTGCTTTCCTTATCGTCATGAACAGGCAGAGAGAGAGAGGAGAAAATATACAGCCCTAAAATATGGTTGGTCTGATTATTAAATATCAGGAAAGAGCAATTTGATAGAGCAGCTATGAGAGGTAAGGTATAAGCTGGAAACACCCTGCCCGCCTGGAGCCTTCCACTACCAGTACCAGGCTGACAGGATTCCCACAGCCTTCAATTCCTTACTTTTTATTTGCTTGGTAAACATCTTTGGGTTTTTTCACCACCTTTGACAGTGAGACTTTATCAACTATCAGAAATAAATTGACCAAACCCATGGAATCTCTCTTGTGGAAGTTTCAGCTCTTGAGGAAGAGTGAGTGGGTACAGGGCAGTGCCAGGAAGCGGGTCCCTCTGTGGATGCACTCCCAATATTCGCTTTTGCTTTCCAGGCAGTGGCATCAAAGACAGAAACTCCCACAAGCTTTGGGCTGCAGATAATCGACCCAAGTTATGTTGAACAAAATTGAATCTGAAGTTAGTTTTTTCAGCTATTATTAATGTTCTTGTTTTCTAAAATATTAATTCAAGCAGATATGAAAACCTATGTCATTGCCACATATCCATCTTCCCACCCACACACTGTCTATCGAGGTATTATCTGTCTGAAAATTGAGTTAGTTCCGAGGTTGAACCAAGTTCATAAAACTTTCAGCAAAACTGGGCTGAATTTTATGAGTATGAAGCCACATTACAGCTTGGGAAAGAGATCAGAGTAAGCTCCCTGGAATTGCATGGTTTCATTGGAAATCATGCAAACTTTTGTAGGTTCAGCTGTGTCTTGCTTTGAATTTATGAATTTTCTCAACTTCTAAATTACATCTAGAGTGGGGACTTGCCTGAATTCAGTAGGAGAGCAACGTATCCATGAGCTGCTCCTCAGTCCCTCATAGCCCAGTGAACACTGCTTTACGCTTGAGATCTGACTATGTTTACAAGTAACAGAGAACACTGTATTAGCAACCATCGTAATTTTAAACAATCTTGTCCCATTTACAGAAAACTTCTAGTAGTGAAGAATCTACTGTCTTCCATCCTTCAAAGCACAAGCATTGCCTTTTACCGTACTGTTATTTGTGGAACTACCTAGAGCGCAGAATTGCGTTTTGTATGATCAAATCAGCTAAATCGTACTGACCACAAGCCCTGTACTGTAAACTGGGGTTCTTCCTCAGCTCTGGTTGAAAGATGTCTGTTAGGAAAAGGCAGCATGCAACTGCTTTGGGGATACGGGGAGAGAGCTGAACAGAGGCCTCATTCCCCCAGACTTGTGACCGAGGGTGCACATGGCACCAAGTGGTCCTTGGGGAGGAAGAAAAGGTTCTGCAGTGTTCTTTGGCCCCTCGATTTGTAACCAAGCTCCACGTTAGCTGTCACCACTGGCACTGTGAGAGGCATTTGAATGACATTGTGGAACTGAAGGAAGATCCAGGGAACAACAAGCCAGTCAGCCTCACCTCAATCCCTGGGAAGGTGATGGAGCAAATCCTCCTGCAAGTCATTTCAAGACAAGGACAGGACAAGAAGATGGTTAGGAGTAGTCAGCATGGCTTTATGAAGGGGAAATCAAGAGACAATGGGCATAAATTGAAACAGAAGAAATCCTGTTTAAACCTAAGAAAAAAAATTTTTACTGTGAGGATGACCGAGCACTGCCACAGGTTTCCCAGAAAGGTTGTAGAGTCTACATCCTTGGAGGTATTAAAAACCCAACAGGACATGTCCTGAGAAACCTGCTCTAGCTGTCTCTACTTGAGCAAGGGGGCTGGACCAGAGGGTTGCCTTCCAACCTCAGTCATTCTGTGAATTGCTATCAGGTGGTTTGTTTTGGCATCAAACAACTGAAGCCTGTTGATGCCATCACTGAGCTATACCAGATGTAACTTCAACACATTTGTTACAAACATAGTACAAAACCAGTCAACTGCAGGGCATCAACAGTGACTACCTCCTTGTTTAAAGGAAAGGTCGGTGCTTGTGAGAAGCAACTTTTCTAGAAGCATCTCCGGAGGAGGACAAGATACATATCTGTTACTGAGTTTATCTCCAGGTAACTGACTGATAGGTGCAACATAGAAACCTTTTTGTACATCAGCATCGACAGCACTGGAAGTGCGCCACAGCTGTCAACTGCACCTTGTACAGCTTTTTATCACAACGCAGCTTACAGTCTCAGCCTGTTGATTTCAATAAAAATACTCTAAACATCTTTAAGAGTCCTCTTCACCTCTGCTGATCAGATTAGGAGGCATGTAATTAAGTATCAGCTCTTACTAAGACAGAAGATTGAAGACCCCTTCTCAAGCATTGATAGGGTAAGAAGCTGGAAAACTTTTTTTAAAATTTATTTGGTGGAAGGGAATAAAAGGATGAGGTTGAGGGATTATACAATATCATGCTGAATTATAGGAAAGAAACTCAGGCACATGCCATTAAAACCAAACAAAGAATCATGCTAAGGGAAATAGCAAACTCTTTTTCTAGGCCTCTCAAATAGCAAAAATACTCAGGACTGCATTTAGGATGCACACAAAATACTTACTCTCCTTGCAAATGATGCCCTTTGGATGAGAACCACAGCACACTGGCAAGACAAGGAAAAGCTCATACTGTCTGTACTAGCGTATGATGTTACTCTCCCATGAATGAGAGGGTTTGGTCTGCACAGCTATCAATTTGGCAGACTCCTCACACAGCAAGCCCTGCTGCACTGTCTGCAGAAGAGGATCTTTTCTATTGCTTTCAACAGCTACCAGGCCCAGTTCTTGCAAAATGAACCCAGGAATCAATACAGTCTCTGAAGTAGCTTCCACCTCTGACTTCATCTTGCTCTGTGTCAGGAGCTCTCAAACTATGGCATACAAACCATTTCAAAGTGCCGTCCGTGCCTGTACTGTGCTGTAGCTGTGGTAGCTGGAATCGGATCCTGATTCATTTAACAGCACAGACAACGTGAAAAGCATTAAGTGCTCAGGCAGCTTGGTGAGGCTGAGCATCCCTGCAGGAGATGTCCTACAAAGAGCAAGATGTACTGCGAATCAGGGTTGGGATAGGTCCCAACTCTGTGCTATGCCTAAGCACAGAGCTTACGACAAAGAAGTTCAGACAGAGCTTCCCTTTCCTCTGCTCATCTGTACAGCTGCTGCCACTGCTGACAATGGTACCTGTCGCTGTTGGGAATGACAAAATCTGGCCAAAGAAAGTTTGGTTAGTATTACTTATGACCAGCGATACAAAATGGAGGCAGTAGGGAAAAGTAGAAAATAAATTGCGAGTCTTAATGAATTTCCTCTGAGCAGCTTTCATCTCATATATCACACATTAATGTGTTTAAAATTTTATTTCCTTAAGTCAGTAATAGAAAAATTAAATCATGCATTATTAATAAAGTAACTCACAGAGAGGCTAAAGCCTTTCAAGACGGTGAACAGAGTTTTCAGATGCTCTGTTGCAGAAATTGAGATAGTGGTGCTACCCATGGAAGAAAGTATTTGGGACCCTTTCTAAAACCTCTCAAAAGTGTTTCTGGACACTATCAGCTGCAAAGGATTTACTGCTGGGATGGCAACTGTCAAAGCTGGTGAGAGAATAAAACTGGGGATAAAGTTGGCTTTGCTGTTCAGGACTGGTTGGTCATCACTCCTCAGTCACAGTGCATGTTACGCATAGACGTGGCTTATATGGTACCATTTAGGTGAAAGGGAGTTTTGTAGGATTCATCAGCCTAGAGACAACCAGACCTCATAGAAACTAATTGCCACACAAAGCACCTTGCTCCACAGCAAAGGCATGGAAAACAGAAAACCAAGCCCCAGATGTCAGGAAGACTGTTAGTAGAGAGAAAAAGCTCCACAAGTTGCTATGGCAGTGTTACAGATACATGTGAGCTTAACCATGTACGTGTGATAGCTGATATGTGTGAGGTTAAACATCAAGCTGGATACTAACTAGTCTCAATTTTTAGAGACCTCAAGCCCACAAATACAGTAAAAAGAAAAAACCAAACCAGGTTTCACAAAGCTCTACAGTGACAAATTGTGTGGACCATCAGAGTGGCACTCGGGAGACCTGATCTGCTGCCTTCAGCACCCACCCCGCTCATCCCCACCCAAAGTGCCCCTCTGGGGCATGGGCAGAGCCACGTCCTTCTGCTTTGCAAAGACCTGCAGGGTCTTCCCACCAAGGGGCTAGTGCTGCTCTCACAGTCAAGCTTCTGCTTTAAAAAGCGCTACGTCTGTTCCCATTTAAATAGCTTGTTCACGTGTTCGCACACATTGCACCTGCTTTCACTACAAAGTAATACATGAAGCAGATTCCTTCCTATAGTACAGCTACCTGGACATACAGATGTTTTTTCAATTACTACTACTATCTATAGGGTAAAGGAAGAAGTATTGACAAATACTGAACGGATCCATACTAAGGTTTGTATCAGTATAACCATACACGTATAACTATTACAGCCACAGAGGGCTATAATAGTTACACCAGCACAAAAACTGTGCTGAGAAAGACAAGTGTAAGCCTGTGGTCACATAATCCAAAGCACATGAAGTACGGGAATTGATGTTACTGCACAACACCTGGGTACCATGATAATTCATAGCCTTTTACATATGCTAACCTATACGGGAGCTTAGTTTCTTTAAGCTAATTTCACTTCTCAGTTCAGATGGATTAAAAAGAGCATGAACACAGTTGCAAGCAGAAATTTGCAAAGCTGTGGTAATTTAGTAATTGCAAGTCATAAAGCAATATCCCACTTTTCTTATCCTGTCAGAGCTGGGGTGAAGTGACATTATTGCAAAAGAAAGAAGATTGCTTTTGCAGACTTCCTGGGGCAGGGACAGGGCCTTTCGGGGGGGTATACCAAGTTGAACAAAATCAAGCCTCCTCCCTTACTGCAGTAATACATAATTACTGAACAAAAACAGGTAAGGGCAATTACCAATGATCATGAGAAAGATTACTTTAATATGGAACAGAACACTGTTAAAGCAATTAAATTGCTTGTAAAAACCCCCCAAACTCAGCAGGATTTTAACATGTGCAGGTAGGCAAATCTATCAACGCTACTGCTGTGTTTCAGTCAGGCACAGCTTATACCATGGTCGTAATCTGTTCCATGGTGCTGCTTTTTCTGCCGTGCTTTGCTACTCCTTCTTCCCGTAGAACTATACTTCAGCGGTGGGAGGAAGCGATCCCTGCCTACCGTAGTGATAGTTTATGCAGCCCTTTTGTTGCTGTTACAAAAGTCCCTTCACACCCTGCCACACACACGCAGGGGAAGTCTGCCTCAAATTCAGAAATGTTTCCTTTCAAACAGGAATGGAGGCGAAGAATGGAAGGAAGTGTGTGACAGAGGTCCAGGAGGGAGGAAAGCTTCTCTGCAAATCATGACATGAGAAATGTAAAAATAATTTCGAAGTGGCAAACCCAGAATCCAATTCACAATGCTTAGCCTGGTATCAGCATTCTAAAAAAAGGCATTATGCAATCTGAATGCAACAAAGTAATAAAAATACAGCTTGTTTTTGTGCTAGCAAGGTCTTAACTCACTCAGATTAGAAGCATCTGGTATTGAACTGAATTTCCTTTACTATGTGAGGTATGTTTCCTCTCACATGAGCTACATCGTGGAAAACGTTCGTGAACATTTTTCAGTATATATTGTGTGAAGTTTCCATTCGTTCCCTTTCAAAATATTGCATATTTGGGCGGGATAACAAGAGATAATACTCAGACCTGCAAGTAAAATTCTCATTCTAGTTGAGTTTTCACAACATTCAGGGCTTCCCGAACACAGGGACCAGAGAGGATGCTCTGTTTCTTCTCTTTGCACCTATTTCTGGAAGGGGCATCTTGCTGAGGTTAATTAATACTCAAACATGGGTCAATTGATATGCAAAGGAGCACCCAAAGTGTTCAGACATTTCCAAAGAGGTGGCAATGGAAATTATTTCCTCTCAGGTGGATTTGCTACTCATGTTCAGCTCATACAGAGAGACACAGGTTCCATAGGTAGTTTTACACTATCAGCATCTTTCTAATTAAATTTCAATAGCTTTTAAAGGCTATTACTGCTTATAAGATTCACTTTCAAACCCTGGAACTTTGCTCTTCTTAACTGTCTTCTCTCTCATGCTTTTTTACAGAATTACACTACTAATGATGGGATTAATATTAAGCCATTTCATTATAAATGGGTTGGATGTACTGTTAGTATCTTGAATTAATCTGCATTTGGCAAGCACATCTCTGCCCTTGTCCTTCTTTCCAAAAGAAATTTAGAATGACAGATTTGTTAGGTTCATAAATGAAATGTCTGCAAGGCTAACCTGTGAGATAGGACTGGATACCTTCTATAAAAAGGGAAACTACGCATACCTTTCCAAGAACCACAGAAATCAGACAAAGCTACAGGGTTTTTTGTTTGGTTGTTTTTTCCCCACTTTCTAGTAACCGTAACAGCTGCTTTAATCCCGAGGGCTTGGCTCTGTATTTTTGTCAGGTGCTGTGTGGACAGTAAAAGCGCAAATGCTCACGCATTTCCCTTTGAGCTTGTCAAATCTAGGGAGTTTGCTTTTGAGAAGGCCTTAGTCTCCTGGCTTGTCTTCTCTTGGCCACTGCTCAGGCTGGACTCCACCGACCCTGGGTGACACCGCTGCTAGCAGTCGGTCACCTGCATCCTTCCCAGAGCCAGCCACCTCCCAGACTTCCACTGCACATGCAGCAGAGCGCAGCCTGAACCAAATCACGTTTTGCTTTCCATCAAGGGGTTAGGGAACCGGGCAGCACTACAAGGAGGAAAAAAAAAAAGACTTCCTGAATCATCTTCCCCTTTGCAACGCAGCCAGCTAAATGCAGCCTCCAGCCTTCCCCTTGGCATGGAGGCATCTGCAGTTGGATCCTGCGTTACGTGAGAGAGCAGATGGAGATGCCGAAGGGATAAGAAGTGCTCCTTCCAAGGAAGAAACTCACCCTCCGAGGGGAAGTCGGGGACAGGATGATTTTCATGACTCACCTTTTGAGAATGGTATAAAAGCAGTGTTTGGGGTGTCGTTATTATTGACCATGTTATTGGCCACATAAATCAACAAGGCTTCCTAGAACGGTGAAGGGCCTGACCTCCTGCAGCAGGTATTGCGCTGTCTGAACAGGGGCACAGGAAATAAGGGACATTACTTCAGGCTTCTGCTGAGCTTTGAAGTGAACTACTGCAGACAAGGGGAAAAAAAAGAGAAGAAAAGAAAAAAAGATTGATTTTCCTTTTGGTAAATATTTGGCTACAAGGATCTGCTCATCTGTCATTTGTCTTGCCTTGAGAATTGGCCTTTGCAGAATGAAACAAACAAACACTGCTACACTGTATGGCATTTTGTATTGACGTAAAAGCCTCGCTGAGGGTAACAGACATTTATAGAGCAATTCATATGACTTTAAAATTATCCACCTTTGCCTTTGCTTAGCATTGTTTAATCTAATAGTTTGCATTTGTTATTTGGAATGTACGCAGAGTAGATTGTGTCACTGATAGCTATGTGAAAAGCCTGCTGTCTGTTAAGAAGACTTATCATTTGTGTGCGTACTAATGTCCTCTCCTGAGAGCAGGATTTCATGCGGACAATTACAGGCAGACTGTGTTCCCCATCTGTTCCTTAGAGGGGGCAGAGAATGACTGCACCAGCACAGATTCCCCAGAAGACCCATGTAATTCCCCAGAAGACCCATATACGCAATAGTACGATCTTCCACTGTATGAGGTGCACTGGATGCTATGCTCGCTCCGATTACGCTCAGCTTGCTCCTGTTCCCTTGAGGGTCATTACCAATTGCCAAAGGTTGGCATAATGCTGCAGCTTCTATAAAGCTGCTGTGTGGACAGGCAAAATTCAGGGACATGAAGGCAGCTCACTCATACCGAACTCCCTGAGAACTCATCCTTCACATTTCCTCCCACCCACTCACACACAACACTCCTTGCTTTGTGAGCACAGGCACGGTGAAACAGGGAATTGGGCTTTAATTGCCAGAAGTCTTATCCTGTGGGTACTTTCTGGGAGATAACAACTTCACAGCCAACTCCTGTGATGCACAGCTAGGACTTGGTCACCACAAAGACAGAGAAAATTTCCTGTATCTGTTGGAATAATTTAATTATTGGTGAATTTTCAGCTAAAGTCCACTATCCTTCAGGAAAAGTTAATTTGGACCACTGATGTCCACATTCTGATCTTAACCATCCCCTGTCTCACTTTGCTTTAGTATCACAAAACAAATACATGGATAATTTGTCTAGCTGACAACGCACAGAAGAAACTCTGGCAACCGACAGTTATTTATGCCGGAATATAGGGCTCACATTCATATTTATATAGCTGGATAAGCATTCTGACTATCAGGGTTATTATGACATCAAGATTTTTAAAGGCAGCTGATCCAAATAGCTCCTGCAGAGATGCCACTCAACCCCAGCTCTTTTCTCTTCTTCTGGGGTCCAGGAAACCTTTGGTAAGTAAATGATATACAGTGTATAGCTTTGTGTAGGCTACATCTTAGAAGTTTTGTTCGATACTGAAGCAACATGTTTTACTGACAAGCAGTGAAAAGCGTTAAGATTCACAAAGCATATTACTATTTTCACACAAGTTCTAAGTTCTAGGCTTTTTTTTCACACAGTATTAACTTTTGAAGTACATTAAAAACCAGCGCAAAGCTGGGAATACCCTGACAATCAAAGCTCTCATGACTGTGCCAAATAATTCTATTAAAGCTACATCTGAGAGTTATCTGAAGTAGTAGCTTCAGTGATATTAGAGAAGGCAAACAGGGACTTTGAGTGAATATCAGTGAAGCGCAGTAAAATCTGCTTTTCAGTTGCCTTGTCATCACCCAACACCATGGGAACAGGCTGGTTCTTCAGGGATCTTCTCTAGAACTGTGACACAACACTTGTTACCATCAAAACCGTATTTTAACGCGGGCCCCCGGCAGATGGGGTCACTGTAACACATCAACCACAACTCAAAAGTACACACACAGAACTCACTCTGTCCTGTGATGTGAGAACGAGCTCAGGCTTGTGGTTGGGTTTTGGTGAACACTGTATGTGTACTTGCTGGCAGACACGTTTACTGTGTGACTTAGTGGTGATGTCTGCCCTCAATGGGGAGGTGAAAACACAACCCGGCAATGGTACATTGAAAATGGAAACAATTTTTTGGCTTCAGATAGCCCTTTTCGGTAAAGACAGAACAGTTGTTTCAGTAAATAGTGATAGATATTCTTAAAAGAGCTGTTTTCTAGATTTTTGGTAGTAAGAATCGCTCTAACACTACTTGAAGGGCAGTTTAGGTTTTTTCCTTAGGATGTGGGGGCAAAGCAATATGCAATACCACAGAGCCAAAGAAAAGTTTGGTTTGGGTGATGTTAAATGGACCCCACTCTATGAAAACACCAGCGCTAGCAGAGGTACAAAAACTGGACAAGCTTTTGGGCACACAAGCTCTTCCTAAACTCAGAGGTGGAAGTAACAGCCTTTAAAGCTAAACACAACCGAGAACAAATGCAAGTTAGCAGACTTCTGTGTGCTAGATGGAGTATGTTAATTGTATAGACAATCTGAAAGAAAAGGTAATTGATACCTGTGAAATGACATTAAGAAGGATTGAAGCATTAAGCTGGGTAAGGCTGCTGGGACAGGGAAGCATCACAGTTCCGCCAGCAATGAGACTGCTAATGGCAATTCATCGCTCACTTGAGCCAGGCTTCAAGCAGTGGTGCTTCCTTTTCTGTCTTGCGATGCTGTGGATGCCGGAGATTCAGGGATTAGGTTATGTGACATTTTCACAGCATGAGCCTCAAGCCAGCAGGCTCTTAAATCACCAAGTGTCCAAACAGTTTTCATTGTGCTTTCATCCATTCCCCGCTAAGTAAGATCAGCAGGGGAAAAAACTGCCTCCATATACGAAACGAGAATAGCACAACACCTGCTGGGTCGGAAACTGTATTCATGAGGTACGTAAATGAGTTGACAACAGGAGGACGTTGTAACTGGCCCTGCAGCATAAAGTCTGTCGCGGCTAACGCAGCTTTACTAAGATATATGGGGTTCATGAACTAAAACCTGGCTATTACAGAAGGAAGCAGCGTGTGTTGTTCAGAAAGCCTACAAAATGCAGGAAAATAACCCTCAGCTCAGGGAAAACAAATTAAAAAGATGAAAGCAACAATTCCAGAGTATCAAGAAGGCCTAAGAGGCTTGCAGACGTCCATCCACAGAAGCTATAAGAAGTGCCCACACCTATGAACATCAGCCAGTACCAGTCTTTCCTAGCCAAATGTACATTGCTTCATAGGTCCAGTAACATATTTTTACCCATAGTGTTAGGTATGGGATTTGTTACTGGGAGGAGACACTGCAGAGTCAGGTGTGCTGAGCAGCGTCTCCACCAGCACCTCCGGGAGTTCCTCTTCACAGGTGCTGGCATTAGGAAATGAGATAGAGCATGGCTGCGCCGGGCTGAGGTGCCTAAGCTAGCTCTCAGTCAGAAGCAATAGAGCCACATTAACGTAATACTCCTTCGCAGCCAAGCTAATCGACCTGGGCAAGGTACCACATTAATTCAGCTTCCAGCCCACAGGTTACATTCATTTCTGCCTGCCACTTTATGCTGTGAAGACATGCCCCGAGATCTCAGAGCTGACCCTGAGCAGGAGGCTGGCCAGAGACCTCCTGAAGTACTTTCCAACTTGAAATATCCTATGACACTGTGAAACAACCCATTTTGAAAGCTGGTAATGAAAATGCAAAATTACTTCCTACCAGTAAAAAACATGTGCCCAATTTCTGCTGGTTTCTTCCTCTGAAGAGGACACTTCTCACGGGTACAGGGCAAAGTAAAGCCTTTTTATCTAGAAGTCAGATTTTGTAATAGACTGTAAACAAGTTGCCTCCATGGGGAATTAATGTCATTTCGGTGGGATTACTGAAGTACATAAACGCTTATCCAACGGAAGTGAGCATGTTTTTGACCATTAGTTTCAAAATGACTAGGAGGAAAAGATGTAGTCATGGATCATATCAGCCGGTGACTAGATACAAGCTACATATCAACAAAATGCTAAAGGATTTTAACTGCCAGAAGTAATTTCTGGTTCCAATTAACTTTTTTCCTCCCTTCTTCTTTTTAAAATTTTGGCTGTATGTGAACTGGTATATTGATAATGAAACTTGTCATTAGTCCTTTTCTAGGACATTCTTCAATTAAACTAAATATAGCCACAAAATCCGCTGTTAGATAAGATAATAGAGTACTGCAGCAATAGTCTGCTAGCTGTTAACTCCCTAAAAGAGTCAGAGGGGCTGGGACTGCTGCTATTGATGAACTGTTAAACCCTTCAATAACAGTAATATATATGTAGACCCAATTAAGAGTGGGGCTAGAGCAATATGAAAGTATATGGTCTAACACCTGCACAACCTTCTAGAGGCCAACATAGCTCAGATGTGGTTTTAGAAAACACACAGGGTTTAAATGGAATAAAACCAGATCAGAGCTCATATCCCATAATGGACATGAACACAGCACTTTCATTACTGTTCAAACAGTGCTGAAATTACTTTTGTTTATATTGTTAAATTCCTGAATGAAGTTAAATGTCTAATTTAGCTAAATGGTGATGCTAATTGTTTGTGTGTGGGAAAGGGTGAACATGACTGATAAGACACAACTTCTTCTCTCAAGAAAAGGCCCAGACATGGTGGTGAAGGAGAGTGAGTGGCTTGACTCACAGCGCTCAGACTGCTATTATGGCCTTGTCTACACAGCCAATGTTTTCTCTTCACAGAATCACTAAGGTTGGAAAAGACCTGAAAGATCATCAAGTCCAACCACCAACCAACTAACACCACCATGCCCATTAAACCATGTCCCACATTGCCTCATCCACACGTTCCTTGAACACCTCCAGTGAGGGTGACTCCACCACTTCCCTGGGCAGCTTATTCCAGTGTCTCACCACTCTCTCAGTAAAGAAATTTTTCCTAATATCCAGCCTAAACCTCCCCTGGCGCAACTTGAGGCCATTTCCTCTTGTCCTGTTGCTAGTCACTTGGGAGAAGAGACCAACACCCACCTCTCTGCAACCCCCTTTCAGGTAGTTGTAGAGAGCAATGAGGTCTCCCCTCAGCCTCCTCTTCTCCAGACTGAACAACCCCAGCTCCCTCAGCCGCTCCTCATCAGACTTGTGCTCCAGACCTCTCACCAGCTTCGTCGCCCTTCTCTGGACACGCTCCAGCACCTCAATGTCCTTCTTGTAGTGAGGGGCCCAACGCTGAACACAGTATTCGAGGTGCGGCCTCACCAGCGCCGAGTACAGGGGCACGATCACCTCCCTGCTCCTGCTGGCCACACCATTTCTGATACAGGCCAGGATGCCGTTGGCCTTCTTGGCCACCTGGGCACACTGCTGGCTCATCTTCAGCCGGCTGTCAGTCAACACCCCCAGGTCCTTTTCTGCGGGGCAGCTTTCCAGCCACTCGTCCCCAAGCCTGTAGCGTTGCATGGGGTTGTTGTGACCCAAGTGCAGGACCTGGCACTTGGCCTTGTTGGACCTCATCCAATTGGCCTGGGCCCATCGATCCAGCCTGTCCAGATCCCTCTGCAGAGCCTTCCGACCCTCCAGCAGATCAACACTCCCGCCCAATTTGGTGTCATCTGCAAACTTGCTGAGGGAGCACTCAGTCCCCTTGTCCAGATCATCAATACAGATATTAAACAAGACCGGTCCCAAAACTGAGCCCTGGGGGACTCCACTTGTGACCGGCCGCCAACTGGATTTGACTCCATTCACCACAACTCTCCGGGCTCGGCCGTCAGCCAGTTTTTTACCCAGCGAAGAGTGCACCTGTCTCAGCCACGAGTCGCCAGCTTCTCCAGGAGAGTACTGTGGGAGACAGTGTCGAAGGCTTTACTAAAGACCAGGTAGACATTGTAGCATTATAATTATACTGCTGTCATTGTATGTAATGATGTGGTATGTACACATAATAGGCTGAACCGTCTATTCACACAGTCACAAGCATGAACACAGTGTGAAGATGACAAAAAGAGAAAGAAAAAGAAAAAAGAGGAAGAGGAAGGGAAACAGAAAGAAAAAAGAAAATAAAAAAGGAAAAGGAAAAAATGGAAGGGAAAGAGGAAGGGGAAAGGAATCTTCCCGCAGAATGAGGATGGCCATGTAGGGGATTACAAAGGTGTATGTCTTCTGAGTACGCATTTCTGAACAGGCAAGGATCTAGGCAGCTCTAGTTCAGGAGAGGTAAGGGTGAGGCTGGACAGGGAGATGTACTCCCTCCTGTGTACCACAGTCTATTCCAGCCGTACTAAGCCACTGTAATTACATCGGTATAATGACAGCATTTTAGTTTGCCATTCTAATTTGTAACAGCATAGCTTTATACAGACTAGTATTGAACTGATAAATTTGGTCATGTTGGATGTTTTTGAGTATGAAACATCTAACCACCTAGGCAGAGTTTTAGCCTGGAATCAGTAAGTAGGAAAAAATTCAACATTGAGAAAAATCAAATTCTCTAGGGAGTTTCTTCTGAGAAGTTGTAAACTGACTATGCAGCACTTCTTTCTCCAAATCTGAGGAATTTGACTTAGTGGCTACCATTGCCTTACATTGCATAGACTTCTGAGGGAGAATGGTCTGAGTCTTATACTGTAGCTATGCAGGATCATGGGACAAACTGGGGATGCTGCAGAGCTGAGCAGAGAAATCCATGGAGAAGATCACACAACCTGAGTGCATAGATTTACCAGGCAGATATAATGGACCTATGTGGATGGGTATAAGGACAGAGAAGGGATTATGTGGTGCTTATCTTGAAAAGAGTCAAATAAACCCATAATTCTGCCAACTTTTCTTTTTTTTAACCCGGATTGTTTCACTTATCTGGGCTGCCAAACAGTTAAATTGACATATAAACCGGAAGAACTGTAGTAGGAATTCTCTACAGAAGCAAGGAAAAGGTGGTGAGTGTTGTTCCTGTTTATAAATTGGATGAGTCACCAGTACAACAGTTTGTGTAACCATGCTTTGTTACGCTGATAGATAAAGGGAAGGCTTTAGCCTACTCATGGTTAATGCAGTTGCTGTTAAGGAAGATGGCATTTGCTGCAAGGTGGCCTTTAATTTGGTAAAGGATGGAAATGCAACTGTTTTCCTTCCTTTTATCTAGGAAGGGGGAAGAAGTGGAGTGGGAGATGTGGGTATGCAATTAGTGATTTATTTGCTAGGACTTCACTGTTGCTGCTGTAAACTTATTCTAAGATTAGACTGCAAGTTTAACAAGCCAGAATACCTATCTGAAGCTCATGGATATATCATGCTTGATTTATAATCCCGTTGGGCCAGTACTTGCATTGACACTGTATCCCAATATGACTATGGGCATATCTGCACAGTGTAGTTCAAGCACCTGGGCATAAATCACCTCAGTCCTATAGATGTGTCACTGCATTAGTCTGGAACTGTGTCCAGATAAGAGGCAAGAGCGCCCTCAAAAGATCACATTTCTAAACTGCTTTAAACCTGCAGAGACCTCAGGCAATCTGTGGTGACCCTGTTGCTGATAAGGCCAATGTATAAGGATGAAATCTGGGCATGTCAGAGAGATGCAAGTAACCGATTTGAGGAAGAAGAGCTAGGGTGGAACAAGAACAATGGGAAGGAAGAACAGGATGGCTGTGGACTGCCATGGCTTGCCAGTTCAAAACTGGAAAGCCTGAAGCACTCTGGCAACTGCCTTCACGTAACCTTAACTTCATTCTCTCTACACGGTCAGGGAGAGCTCTCCACATCATCCCCTTGAAGGAGGGCTGCAATGGCATGCACACACCTTTGCCACAGCCATTGTGAGTGAAAAAGGAGACTCTCCAGGTCTCAGAGACAGCATCACCTGTATTTGGTTTAGAAGTACATTGCCTTCAGGATTATGACTCCACGAGCTGCTGCCAAAATGCCCTGTGTGATGACTCACACCCTCTAGGTGCACCCTGCTGCGTTAATGGTGCAGCAAAAGGCAGTAAAAGTGCGTTGCGCTGTGTTGCATCCAAGGTTTGGCAGCCACGGGAACAGATGGGAGGGAGGTATGAGCACGGCTGGGAGCATTTGCAGTTTGCAAGGCTACTGTGTGAAGGCTATCTCAGAACAGAGCGCCAGGTGCCCTAGGAGTCGGTGCCTAGAGCATCTCCTCTCCGTAGAGAGCTGAGTGCCTTGGTCTGCACCCCCAGGTGCCCCCACCATCAGCATGGGTAGCCTACTGCCCTCTCACATCTCATTGCGGTACAGCTCTGGAGGGTGGAAAAGGAACCTTTGGCTAAGCCAGATACTCATTCCTGCTCTCCCATGCCCAATTTCATACTGTAGCAAAGACGGTGTAACAAAGTCATTATGAAGTTGATGTAGGAAGAAGATTTAATACTTGAACTGACTGATGCTTTTCTACTCAAAATACTTCTTTATATTTCTTGAAGCAAAAAGAATAGGGTAAACAGGATACAAGACCTGAAGGCAGCTAGAACCCTGTGAGGGATAATTTTTTCACACTAATTGCTCTCCCCAGGCTTTGGACGGGACATGACTCCTGCAAACATCTTACAGATGACCTGGAGAATATTTCACAGAATATACATGCCAGATTTAAATAGCCTTCTCAAAATAATAAACCAGCTTTTGTACAGTAGGGATCAATAATCTTGTCTGAATGTGTCTTCATTTATTTGAATTTTGAGAAATCACACTTAGGCACTTTCTATTCCTGACTTTAAAGAGTCTTTGGAACATTTTAGATAGAAATTGCAGTGAAACAATCCTCAATTTTTACGTCATTGTTGTTAAAAATAACAATGCCAACTTACGAATGCACTGAGTGGCTTTGATGAGAGATATCTACTATTTACAAAACATTTTAATAGTTATCTGACAGTTCAAGATTCTGAAATCACTTGAGAATCTCTGGAAAGTAAAGTTTAATTTAGCCTCTTGGCATGTGCAATTAGTTGGTTGCCTTAGCTACTCCTCAGATGAATCTGTTACATCCAAATTAAGCCTGAGCCAACACATCTGTGTTGGGTTGTTGGTTAAAAATGAGATTGAGAGGCCTGCACATATAGGGTTTAAGCAATATTAAAAAATTCTAGTAATTGTACTTACTTACTTCCTCTGCTCATGTTAGTGGGAGCTTTAGAATTGCATTTAATACATTCAACAGCATGAAGATTTTACTCTCTAGCTTTATTTGCATTCAGGGATATCAGCTTTTTTTTTAATGATCTAGTAGAAGTTGATATTTAAATTCAAGACGTATTGAGGTACATCTGCTTGGACAGATTCGGCAATGCCAAATCACTCTGTCCAAAGCAGTTTAAGGCTTAGCATGGAGAGTTTGTTTTAAAGATGATAAGAAAACAGGAGATTGGTCCTTCTCATTCATTGAAGTTATCCAGATACAGAAGGTTCAATCCAATTGCGCACATGTAAGGCTTCAGAGCCCTTGAAATGCCCTCAGGCATCCTGCCTGGCCACCAGCTGCCACACCAGAAGAGTGCAGGTCTCCTGCAGGTCCCCTGTCACATCTGCCATGCTGATGCCCCAGACACCCTATGGCATCGCAAATGCACTAGGGGCTTGGGATGACACATTTGATATTTTTCTTTCGTGCTACAAGGGGCCGCTAGTATATTATTAGATAAATAAGTCAAATAGCTCACGCGCATTAACCAAGCCCAGCAGACGGCATTGCTGACCTGTGTAAGCTGAACATCTGGAGCAAGTCTTATGTGGACAAGTAAAAGTGAATGCTGAAAACATTCCAGGGTGGTCCTTGCTCACTAAGAGAGCTATACAGTCTACAAAATACTTTGATTTTGATTTTATTTTTTAGATAACTAAAAAGTGTGTAATAACAAAGCAGTTGATTTTGTTGAGCATCAGAGTTTGAGCTCTTTATCAGGATCAAATACATTGGAATGTCCGCAGTTACTTCTAAATACCTTCCAAAGCGAGTGTGCTCAGAATGACTGTCCACCTGCCTCTCCCCTACCCATACACACACACACACTCCTCCACTCATCCATACTATGAATTTACTTCGCTGAGACTCAAGATTCCAGTTCTAGCAGATTCCAGTGAATGTGCCTAGCCACAGAAGTGTGAGTAACTCTACCCAGTTCAGTGGAAGTACCATGTACTCAGTTTTGACATACGTATAACTTAGCTCCTCTGCTTGAGGACAAGTGGGAGCTGGATATTTCTCTGCTGACTCACACCGTATGAAATCTGCAGGTTCTTGACCACACTGCTTGCAGTGCCTTTGCTCTCATCTCAGTTGTCTTCAACTATACGTTAAGACCTGTCTGTAACTGAGAGGAACGGGTACGAGACTCAGTATTTCTGCTGATACTATGAGAAAAGCTATACCTCTCTCTCACAGCCATATTATTTACATTAGATTTGATCAGGGCTTTTGTATCACTTCAGTTATCACAATTTATAAACTATATATAATACATATATCTGAAAATATTTATGTATGCAAAGGTAGATGTAACAGCAGGAAAACATTAAGGCTTCAAGTGACACTGCTTAGTTAGGTATACTCATCAATTTTTATCAGTGTAAATGCGTTCATATTAAAACACTGAGTGTATTTCTTGAATTATATGTTAGGGAAAAAAGATATATTTAAAGTGATGCAAAAATAACACATAGCTTCTGTCTAAATCAGGACAGGACTCTAAATAGTAGAACTCTTCAGTCAGATCATGACTTTCCCAAAGTTACTTCTCAGAGTATAATTGTACTTTAAGTACTATTCAATCCACTTAGGTTTCACAGTTATAAATTGTCTCTTTTTTTTAATTTTCTTGTGTAACATTCTGTGTAAGCTTCCAGCTTACATTTCTCCTTGACAGACTGAGCTTTAATCAAAAGGACAAGATACTTACTTTTTTTCTATGGGAAGCTCAGCAGTGAAGTGTGCTTGCTTCTTAAGCTCTGTCACTGACAATTACTGGGAAACAGTTGCTGGAAAACAAAATCAGGAAAACATTGACTAGTCCAAAGTTCCCTTTCAAACTTACTGTCTGCAGTCAAGAAGTAATTAATTCGCTATATTGATTCAGAGTTTCTGGGGAGGGGGGGTGGAATCAGAGTAAGCTATCAGCAAGGCTGTTAATGCAAATTTCTTATTTACCAACAGTGTTTGCTGAGAAGTACTGTATACTATTAGTGAAATGAAAAATGTGTTGCTTATAAATTGGAAACGTTTTCATTTAGAGTTGGCTTTAACAGCTCCTTATTTCTCAGACTCATTATTAATATGCAAATAGGAAAGCAATCTTGTACAAGCAGTGACCATGATTTATGCTACCTGAGCACATTTTCTGGTAGAAACAATGGAATTTGTTATGATGAAAAAATAACGTATGTGGAGGTAGGGAAGAGAAACAAGCAGAAAGGGGATATATTGTGTTTCGGATGTGAAGGGTTGAAGTTTCTGTAGCGACAATGAACAGTACAGAAGTTTTTCAAGAAGATCTCACAGGCTCAGCAGCTGTTCCTGTATCCTAGACACTTTCTTTTTGAGATGGTCCCACTCATGGGTTTGCAGGAAGGCGTGCTCGTGAGACAGGGGATCTTGCCTGTGTGCTGCTGTGTAGTGGGCTCCCACTGAACAGCAGGGCTCTCTGCTTCCTGGCACATGCCAGAGCACCACCCTGGAAGGTTCTGTGGCAGCTTAGGTTTCTTTTAATGAATCTTTTTGCTGACTGAGTGGATAGAGGCCAGTTCAAAAACAGAGATCCAAATTTATATTTTCCTAGTGATTGAGTCGTTCATGCCGTCTTTACTGGTTAATAGTTTCTAGAACACCATTTCGGTGAATACCTGACTGAATATTTAGGAAAGGCAAGGCCTATAAGACCCTTATCTTACAAAAACATATAGGACATATTTAAATTTACTCACTGCAATTAGTTTCACTCATTTTGGTGGGACTATTTTCTTTCATACTAGACTTGAGGACTTTATACAGCAAAGGAAAATTGGTATAACAGATATCAGATAACAGAGACTGAATGAAGCATTTCCTCTGCTTCCCTAAACCCTTTTCGATACACACAACTGCTTGATAAAAATAAAAAGCCTTGAGAATTACGTATAGATAGTGTGTGAGAGCACTAGACTGAAACAAAACCTAGCACTTCAAGGGACAAAATACCTCCCATATCTGGGATAATTGTTAAAGAGTTAATTTGAGAAAGCTGGTGCTGAAACCATTATTCCTTCTTGGTATTAAGACCCTTATTGCTGTCCTGGGATCTTGCAGGTGGCTTGCTGCATATTTGAGTGTCTCCATTTAATTAAGCACTGCACCATGTTGGTACAACGGAGATGGAGTCTCAGGGCCCACGATCCTGACTCAGAGCACATTAGCGTCAATGCAAAGACTCCCATCAACTCTGATGGTTTTAGGTCAGGCTATAAGTGAATTGAAAATCTTGAAAAAACCTTCCTGAAGTTCTCAGGGAATTTCAGCATCGTGAGGCAGACGTATTTTTGGTCTTTACAACACAGAAGTGGCTTTTCATTGAAATTAAATCCGTCATTTTGCCTCAAAGTCTCAAGACTTTCCACTTTCCTTTATTTTGAACAACTACTGAAACAATTGAAATACGGAAGAGAAGTATATCTACAAGGAAAAGAAAGCATTTATAAACTGTCATGTATCATAACAGAATGCAACACATCTACATCACTTAGAAAAGCTTTTTCACTAAAATACCATGTAAAAAAAAAAGTGGCAAAGGAAATAAACTAAATGAAAAGATGAACTTAGCCTCTCACATTCGCCCTTCTGCCTCCCTCCTATCATCTTCTTTTGTCCCTTTCCACATGTGAGGCATCCTAGACTCTACCTTCTGTTTTGGTTTCCCAAAGCATTGTTTTTCCCTTCCATGGTATTTGAGAAACTACTTGATCCAAGTGGCCTGACTTACTAGAGAGGGAAGGGAGATCACCTTGCCTTGGAGAGCAATCAGTCGTGCACAGCCATGCCCTCAGAAGGAGCAGTCGTCCGGAGGGGAGGGCGAAGAGCTGGTCACAGAGGCAATGTCAGATGGGAGATGCTTTCCACAGGGATTCTTGGGGGTGGCGACATGGAGTGTGCTGCAGCCTAACAAGCCACAGAAAGCTGGTGGACAGTGAGCAGGACTGGAGGAAAGGACCTGGCTTGCAGGATGCAGTAGGCGAAGGAGGATACTTAGTTACAAAGTCCTCAAAGTCCTTTTATTCATCCACTTCAGTTTCAGTTTTCTTTTTTTTTTTTTTTTTAAGTTCTTTTGTTCATGGTCTCAGAGCTTTAGCTAGTTTGGGGTTTCCTAATTTCTTCTATGATTTTTTTTTTTTAAAGTCATATACAAAAAATGAATAATTGATTACATGCTTTTGCCAAGAATAACCAGCGAAAGTAAGATTTTACATTTGTTCCCTTCTCCCTCTTTTCCCTTAAACTTCTATCTTTTGCAAGTGTAAAAAATAGGGGGGGCAGGGAGAAAAGAAAAAAAAAATATGTAACCCAGACAAGGAAAATTATTTTTGTCACTTGTTTAGGAAAATGAAAAATGGTTAAAAAGTTACCATCGAATGACATTGAACACTTCAGTTAAAATGCAGTTACCATTTGTCATAAGCTCTAGTTTGGGAGCGTCTTTTTGATTTATGAACTGCAAAGTTATTTATTGAAATAATATGCAAATTTCTATGCTCTGAAAACAGAAAAGTGAGCAAAAATTTAAAATTTTTGCTCGGCTTATTGAGTGTTATTTACTCAGTGACAATGCAGGTAGCTCTTTTGGTTCTGGGCAGTGACCCCTGGTGTCCTGCTCTTACGGATTCTCTGCTGATAAGGGACTTGAGCTGCTGAGCTAGAAGAAAACATGATCCAGAGGGTCCGGTGATGCTGTGGTTATTGCTTCCAGTTACCACACTGAACTGGTCCGACACAGCGTGCGGAAAATTGCTCACTGTGCTGAACTGGCCAGAGAGGGGACTGGTACGAACTGCTGTTCCTCTGTAAAGAGAATGGTGATTTACTGGGTGAAGTAACAAGGCCTATTCAGTTGACACCAACCATCTCAGGGACTGCACAGAGAGAGAGAAAGCATTAATCATCAGGACAACAAGGTGAAGCCGTTTGTAGCTCTTGCGTACACCAAGACAGAGGTATTTTTCCAGGTAGTGACTGCAGCACTCAGTTGTAGCTCTTGGCTTTTTGTCTTTTAACTGGGGTTCATGACAAAATAAAGAAATGCCAAGTTTGGCCACCGTTTCAGGAAGTTACGTGCCATACAGGTGCCATACAGTCTTTTCAGCTCACTGATACAGTGAACATAAATGAGATACAAATCCATCAAGCAAAAGCTCCTAAGCAGTACTGCCTTGCTGATGCTCATTTCACTTTTTTGAGCTCTCCAACTTTGTTCAGTTCTGCAGAGCAGAAGCAGAAGACTTTTCTGTCTTTCCCACGGGCTCCTTAATAAGTAAGACAGATGGACAGCGCGATATAGACACAGAAGAGGCTTTTCTGAAGGGTATTAGTCAAAGATAATGTGAAGTTTTCAACGTACACGTGAACAGTTGCTATTGGGGAATCTCCCCCCGCCCCCTCAACAAAATCCCTGTGATTGCAAATACAAAGGACTGAGAGAGAAAAGACAAACAGGTGGGAAGATTTTGAGAGGAATTAATATGATTAATGTAAACATGGTTGTTATTTAACCATACTGATGATATACAACATTAAGCAGATAACAAGGCTTGGTGCATGTAAGCAAAGTGTACTGTCCCTATAGCCTTATCTCTGAACACTCTGCAGAGGAGGAACATATAAACGTCTCCATTTTACAGACAGGGGAATGGGCACCCGGTGAGATGAAATTGTTTCTCAAGCTGTTCAGCAGACAACACCAGCACTAGGAATTAGAGCTTATGCTTCTTAAGGTAAATTTGACTTTCTATCCACTAGGTATTTTATTCTCTATTTCAGTATATTCCTCCATAAAACACCCATTGTACAGAAAAATCTGTATTAGGTCAGAAGAATGAATTTAGGGAAAACACTATTAAGAGGGATATTGCTTATTCTGTCACTTAATATAGTGGAACTGCAGAAAGCTTGCGAGGCATAGCCTTCTCTCGGTACATATAAAGGCTAATGGCATTCATTAAACACATGCACTGAGAGGGAGAGTCACAGCCCATTGAAATGCGCGGAAAAGGCAACCCTTGGTTTTCATAAGCTTTGTATTCGGTTCTGCGAGAGACGGGTTGGGCAGAATCTCCTTTCTCTTCTGACTGATGCAGAGAGCCAGCCGAGGGGAACCGCTAACACAGTAAAATCGTATCAAGCAAAACGCCATAAGGAACCAGACTGAGCAGTAATGTCTAAGAGGTTTCTTTTACAAATATGAACCTGATTTCACTTGTGAAGCTCACCATTTGCCTACAAAACAAGATGTTTTAAAAGGGAAGAAGTAGAAAAAACCAGGTATGGCTTATGATAAATCGGCCCCGAAGTTCACCTATCTGATCTGATGAACTTTGCTTTAGGGATTTGAAAACACCCAGATCTCATTGTTGTTTTGGTTAAAAGCTACTGTCTAAGCTGTGTCCTGTTGTGTTAGGTTATTTTGCTGCAAGGTAAATGATTCACTACAAAGACATTCTGCGAAAGGTTCCTTACCTCAGCACGGAGCAAACTGTGTCTTCAGCAGTTTACTATTCATAGCTCCTGACCGTGTCAGGAAAAGTCAAGGGCAGAGTTAAAACTGAGGTGCTCGATCAGGTTCCACTGGCACCAGCCAGCAGGTGTGGATTCCCAGATGAACATTTATCACGCAGGTTTGATGAACCAGTTTCTGTTTCATAAGAAACAGGGATTTTTTTTTTCCCCTTTTGAGGGTTAACAGGTGTTTATATATCAAAAGTACTCTAAGTCTGGTTACTGCTGAATGTCTTCAAAATAAGCCAAGCAGCCCCCCCAGCTGTAGCAACATGGTGACATTGTAAAAGGCTGTAGGTATTTATGAACAAAAGAAAACGGGGAGGTGCTTGCTGCACTCCAGACAGGTGGCAATTAAATCATTTTAAACACTAGCTTGGTATGCTATGGGTAGGCTAGATGGCATTTAACATGCTATTCCTATCGTGCTAAATACTAATTAAATACTTGTATTTCATATGGTTCTCTCATCCTGCAGTACTTTACCAACCCTTTTCAGCCTTCCAGTAACATTTTAACACCCTCATGCCAAGCTGTGGAAAATTACCTTGCAGCTGCAGCGTCTGCTCCCGAGCTAACTCTGTAGCTAGCTGTGTTTATGGCATTCAAACCGTGCCTTCGGACACTGCCTTGGTAGGCAGCTAAAGGACTGTGGGATCCCTCATTTCCACACCGGTTTTCAAATGAGAGGTGTTTGGTTAGGATAAATGTGTGTTCGTATTATTTTAATGAAAAAGAAGCCCACAGTGACGTTGCTACCTCGTCCTCTTATAGGAAATCTTATCCTTTGCTGCATGGAGGAGAATGAAAGCGTGCACTCGTTTTGGGAGAGAGAAACTTTGGGAAAAGAAGAGCTCTTTCAGCTTCTTGCTAGCGGTTACAATTTATTACATGTGATATTCTGCTCTTCACTTACATTGATGCAAACATTTTGCTGTGGGTACTTTTCAATGAGAAACAGCCCAGAAAACAAGGCTGTATGCTACTCTTTATAATTATTTTAGTTTTTAAGTTTTTAGTTTTTAAGCCCGGACTATCATTTTTCCAAAGCAACTAATAATGTTTGGTGTCCACCTACTAGTACCTTGAAAGAACGTATTTTTCCAAGACTCAAAAAAATTAGACTACTTTAGATACTATCTTAGGTTGGCAGAGTTCCCAGTCACCTATTTTTTTAAACCAAGCCAACAAACCAGAGTAGCCTGCGCGTGTGGCTCCCAACAAGCAAAACACATACGTGCGCTGTGCAGAACATCTACTTATCCTTGGATAAGTAGTCACATACTGGCAAAATGCTGAGATGTGGCTTCCAGGTGATGAGATTACAGGCCTTTTGCGTCCCTGCTGTGCACTCAACACCACTTTCATTTTCAGATTCTGTCTTTAATAATTCATTATTTCTGTTGCTTCTAGTGATAGAGATCTCTTCCTGAAGGAAAACCTACCTTGGTATTTTTTGGTGATAATTTCTTAAAATCTTAGAATTTATGGCCACCTAAAAGAAAACTGCTACGTGTTATGGAGGTGATTAATTAGGAATACATTAACTATTCTTATTTTAACCAACAGTTGTCCTAACCAAGAACAAGGGCTGTAGTCGAAGCCCGAATCTTTTGCAAAATTTTTACAAAGAATTATGCATCTTAGCAGGAAAAAATGAGAATCATGTTTTGCTTTTGTGTCAGATTGGATTTGGATTTTGTGAGTAAGAGGTAGGGTGGCCTTTACAACAGCTGCAGTGTTTTTCAACATTCCACAGATTTTATTTTTCTGGCCTTTCTTAAATAAGGGCAAGAAAAAAAAGTAGATTAAGAGCTACCCTTCACAGCTTGCTGTTTCTTAAATTGATGCACAATCACTCACAGAAGCCCTGATCCTTCAAAAGAATTCCACAGGTGGAGAATCTTGTAATAAATTAAGTGCCATTATGATGTTATTTTCTGTATCTATAGTCATTAGTAAAACACAGCTGTAAATAGGTATAGCAAATTAGAGCCGGTTAGGCATCATCCATTTTCTCCTCTCCTCCTACAAATGCTATTTGTGCAAACCTGAATGCTTCAATAAGAGAATTTTAATTTTGCAAAAAAGGAACAAAAATCCTTAAATATTTAAAAACAAATGCCCTGGTGAAATCAACATTTCTGGGAATCCTGTTACTTGAAGACAAAAATCTATTTTTGGCTTTTCTTTCATCGGTCCAGGAGACGGACTGCCTGTTTGTTTTCAAAGGCTTGCATTTTTTGCAAGATATAATTCCAGAATTTTTGATCACCTTGAGTTGCAACAGGACTCTTATGATTGGCTGATTTTCTTTATTCAGGACTATTATTATAGTACTTTTCATGTTATTAAAAAACCAAATATTAATACTGAAAGAGGCTCCCAAAGAAAGCTGATTATAGTAGCTTCATCCTTCCTAAGATATAGGGATGTTTAAAATATTCTTTACTTATATTATCCACTTACAATCTCATGTAACTATGTACTAATTTCATTTACATGATAGTATTGTTCCTATTTTATGATCACGTACTGAAAACCTATTATTATATTTCATGATCTTACTTTAAGACTATTACGTTTATCTTTGCTGTTCTACATTACTACCCTGAATACACTGCACCTACAGTCTATGATTAGTTCTTTTACATTTCTCATCATATTAAAAAGGCAATATAGAAATTAATATCACAAAAATAAGTTGCTGCTGCTAACATATCTAGATGTTTTCAACATACACATTTTTGATTTTAATTTAATTGATAATTGCTAAACTAGGAAGTCAGGTAGAGACAGATATTGGCATGTTCTGTTTTAATTGCCTTTCTCCAAAATTGTTGCTATCCCAAAGATATTCCCATAAGAATGGGAAGAGGATTCTGTTTGTATGAGACCTTGACAATGAAAGGCAGATACAGTGGAGCTGGCTACAGAAATGAATGACATCTTGGCATTGGTTGGACATTGATTTCCCTGCAAATCTCAGCGCTCTGTTAGACTCTGGCTTTGTCCCTTATTTTCAGCCTGATCATGCATCCATAGTGGAGTTTTGGGGTGTTCAGTGCGTGCAGGCTCAGGCATTAACATAGAAGATTTAGTGAACTGGTTGTATCAGATTTTCAAAAATACTTCCTGGTGATAAAATTCACTTGTTCTCAGGAAGCCTACAAAGTTACAGAAGGTATTCTCAATCTTTGAGTCTGGTTTCAAACCATACGTCGGTGCTAACATTTCAGTACTAACATACAATTACATCTAGAGTAGACAGGGTCGATGAGGACCCTCAATCATCAAAGAGATGGCATTCATAGGAGAGCTGCGTTTCTCTCTGTAGCCTATTCAGATGACTTTTCAACAGGAGTTGTTGAGAACACCAGGGGCACCCCGTGCAGGTGCAGTTTGTGTTCAGGGGTGGAGGAAGGTTGCTGTCTGTGACCTGGCCACAGAGAGCAGCGGAGCTACTGGACAGGTTAGGTACACAACGCCACAGTGAAGAGAGACTGGAGGCAGATTACATAAAGTGAAATATATTCCTTGTCCTCCTTTCTTTGCTACTGGCTATACATTTTCCTTGACAATGGCATATCTCATTCCTTATTCAACAGCCTGTGGGTTTTTTCTCCCCACTTCTTATTGAAATCTTCCTCCCCTCACAAATACCCTAAGCAAGGGGACTTAGCCTGGCATCAGCATTATTTTATTTTTAAAACTGCTTCTATTGTGTGGTTTAGGATTTTCAAGACAGTGTGCTCAAGGGAGGTCGGCTGAGCTGGATGCTTCCATTTTTCTCTCATGCAATATTGCCATAAGAATGATTTTGCTTCATCTGATCTTGCTTCTCAAATTCATGATTTTTAAGACAGCCACTCAGCTGGTACAAGTTAAAATCATTTTACTGGTGGCCAGCTCAACTTGTGCCTGGGGAAAACATGCCCCTTTATTTCATGAATCAGCAAACTTTCCAGCTAGTCTGCGAAGGAAATTTTTCTACTGCAAAGCAGCTATGCTTTGTCTGGTCTGTAGTGATAGATGTATGTCGTAACGGTAGTTACAAAAAATACTTAAGCACCTATAACCCTGTCTATTTGATATTGAAATATAAAGATAACAGGAATCAATTCAGCACATGTAGCAAATTCAGCTAAGGAATTTATAGCAATAGTCAGAGCGACTAACAATTGAAATGCAGCTAGGATTTTCTCTTAGAATTGAAATTGATACAGGCAACTTGAAATGTTAAAGGTGCCAATAGCAGTGCAACGTTAACAAGACTTGTATTTGACCTTGATTATGTCAGTAAGTTGAATGGGTAGGACCCATTGCCCAGAGGGGCATGAGTGTGGTAAGAAGAAAAGATACATAAAGGCTACAGAAGGAAAAGGCTTGACAACATCTTTAGTATTGGATATGGTTGCCTGTTAATCAACTGTATGATCGCAGCACCATGACAAAATGTTTTTGTTCTTTAAACGGTGGTAGGAAGCCCTGGCTGGCTGTGGAGCCCCCTGAGCTCAGTCCTGCCGGGAACGCACCGCACGGGAGAGCTCCTGCCCCAAAGGGTTTGAACTTAAGCAGATGGAGGGTCTGTCCCAGTACTATCTTCAGTTTCATGAGAAGCGAGGCACACAGAAAGGAGATACCAAATTTCTGTTCAGCTAGGAGTTGATTTCAGGGCAGCCAAATGCCCAGATAGGTGTTATCTTCAAAGGCCTGGCCCAAAAAGGGTGACCACAGATCATGCAGAAACGGGCAGCAGAGGCCAGGACTGAGAGAAGCCTACTGGGTCCCAGTCTAGTGCGCTAAACGTAATGTCACAGTCATTTAGCCATTCTTGTGGGTTTTATCTTTGCTCCCTAGAGTGGAATTATTTTCCCCCTGTATTTTTCCCTTCTCAGATATTTGTATTGTATTATATTGCCTTCGCATTGTTTTCCCATTTACAGCAAATAAATGTAAATCTGACAGATTCATCTCATAGATCACATTTTAAGATCTCATCCATTTGAGTTGGACCTTTCCACTATAAAGCATTAATGTAAGTTCCCTCTCACAGACACAATTCTCCAGGATATATGCATAAAGAGAGATGGTGGATGTTTCTCCTTTTGGTACACTATCATTATTCTGACAATTTAGTTTCTTATAATTTGTCTCTTTCTTTACTGCCAGTTTCTAAATGCACAATTCATTTTTCTCCAGTAGACACCACTGTGGGGACCATTGCTTCCTTTATCCTGCACCCAGGAGCACCTCTCTACACCACGCTGTTGTGCAGCCTTAGGCTCTGTTTCCATCAGCTATCAACTAGCCCCAGCTGGGAAAGCACAGCACTTGGCCATTAAATCAATAAACCTTTTGTAATGGGTCCTTAAATTGCCCTGCTCAGGACGAATGAACAAGTAGCCAGGCATGTTTGTCTGATATCCCAAAATCTCTGCAGAAAGGATGTCGGGCTCTGAGAGGCTCCCAGGTGCAGCAAGGTCCTACACAGCAGATCAGGGGCTGCCACTGCCCACCCCACCCCACTGGAAGATGCTGTCCATCCTCAAGCTGGGCTAACTCGATCTGCTTCTCAACCAGCACCTGAGCTGAGGCTGTTTTCAGCTTCTGTTATGATAAACTGAAATGAAAATGCCCTGTGGTGGGTTTGCAAGTTGGCAGTTCTTCCTCCCAGAGAGCGAGCCGTGGCTGCTGGGAGCCTGGGTGCTGGTGCTCACCGCTTCCCACAGTCGCCCAGTTTCCCTGCAAGGCAGGCAGAAACCCAGCAAGGTCACAAGCTAGAGCTAGTTTCTTACAGAAATCCCATCATTTTACTAATGACTAAAGGCAATCATCTTGGGAACCTATAAACAGTGGTCCCAAGTGAGACCCTTTGAGCTCTCCTGGACTGCAGCGGGCTGTGACCAGCACCTCCCCCTGAGCGGGACACCTCTCAGAGTTTTTCACAAACTCTCCAGTTTGTGAAATTTTGGAGGACCACAACCTGGGCTAAAACTCTCTCCTTCCCAAGACTCAACCCTGGCCTGCTGAGGAATGCCAAGACATTTGAAGTGAGTATTTTCACAAAACTTGAGGGGAATTTTTAACAGCTACCTTTGTATATATCTATAGCTTTATGCCTGCGTGCGTCTCTGAATCAATCTGTAATCAAGCTACTGTTGTGATTAGCTCGCTTTGTAAATCTTAAAACTAATCCATGATTAAGTACTGCTAAGATCTTATGATTTACTTCAAACTGTGAATGAATCTCAAATTGCTGCTAAATATGCATAATCCTTTAGATAAAACCTGTTGTGCAAGCCTGGGACTAGGACTAGACCTAGCTGCACCTAGACTCCTCTCTGAGAAGGAGTTTAGAAAGCAAGAGGGTCTGTTCCAAAAACTTGTGACTCAACAGGAGGATTTCTTTATCCCTTGTACCCTCTCTTTTCCTTTAGACATAAACCACTGACCAAGTCTGAGAGTAGTCTGGATTCAGCTGCACCTAAACTCCTCTTTGAGAAGTTTAGAAAGCAAGGGAGTCCATTCTGAACCTCGTGACTCTATGGGAGGGTCTTCCCTCTTCTTCACCCCTCTCCAGTCTCTCTGCATAAATCATTCCAATTCAATTCTAATTCGATTTTTCGTTGTATGTTTAAGTAAGTAATAGAGTGGACGTTGCCATCGAATTCTGTTAAGTTGCATTTTTATAAATTTCTATTGAAATTGCTTTTACCAATACCCTTGACAGTGATTCTTTAAGCAGCCTAAACCACTCATTTGCGACAAGAAGGCACTGCAAAAAGTAATTTCTAACAAGCCAGATCGTGTTTCTTTCGTACAGATGCTGTTTCCTAGCTGTTTGTGGCCACCAGAAGAGTTATCACTACAAACTGCTTGCAGCAGACAATGCAGGTGCTCTTTGCCCTGCTCCTTCGAAGCAGACCTTCCTGACGCAGTGGCACTCAGCTCCCCCTCCCACCTCCATTATCAGTTTTTCCTCGTTTATAGATGGTCTCAGCAAGTCCACAACCCTTTTTCAATTTATTAGATTCTTTAACTGCTTTTGCACGTTGCCACAGAATTCTGCAACTTTGTGATACAGGGCCAGTTTCCAAAAGGCACACAGTCCCAGGGGAGGGTTGTTAGTGCTCTGCACCACTCACTATTTGGGTCAAAGCCGCTCGACCGTTATAATCCTGTTTCTACAAAGTACAACGTTCCCAGCTCTTACTTAAATGAGCATTCCTTTGCTGGACCAATGTGCTTTAATACCTTCTCTCCTCACACAGCAGCTTTAGGGACACGACGTAAATGAAAAGCAGATAGAACATACCAAAATACAAAGAGTTCTTTTAAAAATAAATAGAGGACTCCATAAAAAGGACTGAAGCACCAAATTCAATATATATGTTGCAATATTAGCTCCATGGTTAAAGGTCCTTCCAGAATGAGGGTCATCTTTGCAAGCATTTGGCAGGATGTTTTACAGCTGTTTGAAAACATTCTTTGTACCCTCAGTTGCAAACATTTAGTAGTTCCTGTCAGCTACATGTTCAGCGCTCCTTTTAGGATGGAAACAGGGGAGCTCCTGGCACCCAGGCCAGCCACAGCCTGCACGCATTCCATACCGCTTGCAGCTGCTGAATGGTGGAGGGAAGGTGCGGCACAAGAAAGATTAGACATAATTATTTTATACGCTGCTGGATAGTGGCACGAAGCAACCTACCTGAGATATTTCAAAGGCCCAAAATTACCCTTAGCCTGGAAGTATTTCCTCAAGTAAGATGAGTAGCTGAGCACGTCTGAGAAATAACAGCCTGAAAGAGTGTGTAGAAATGATACTGCACAAGAGTTCTGTAAAAGGTTCCATTCAGCACTGAGACTAAACTTGCAAGCAAAGCGTGGCTTCTATAAGGGTCTTAAGAGCCGCTTAATAATAACCCTTGCTTCTGCTATATATCCATTTACAATGCTTTTAAAGAAAGCTTGTGGTTTATTATTCCTAGGCACGCTATTTATGTAAACAGTGGGCAGATACAGCCAGTACTGTATGCATCTTGTTAAAAGCTTTTAATAATACATGATGAACCAGATGGAAAAAAGGTCAAGTAAACAGTTATAACAAGACTATATAAAATATGTTGCATTAAAGATTAAAACGTTTTCCTAGTACTTAAAACTGTTTCTTTATTTCGTGTTGTTCCTTTGCAATGTTTTAGAAACAAATTTGCTTTGTGTTCTTCTAGATAACACACTGTGGATGTGCTAAGAGTAGCCATGCAGACCAGAAATGGGAAACCCTGGTGACTTGTCAGCTCGTGCCACAGTTCCCTAGTACTTGTCATCTTCTAGCGGGACAGAGATGCATCACAGCAACGCCATATACAGAGGCTGACATTAAGTAACACCAACCAAAGGAACACAAGTGCTTTGCAACCAGAAACGGACTTTTCGGAGGCCAAGGGTGAAAGAAAGTTTAATTTCTCTTAATTTCTGGCCTTACTTTATTGTTGAAACCAGTGGGGAGTCCCAGCCATTTACTGTTACTATTCCCTTACAACATTTAATGATAAATAAGAAAATATTGAATGAAGAGGTCTCTGAATTCAACTACTGTTTTTTATTTTTGTTTTCTCTTGTCACTAGGTGACATCACCAAGTCATGGTGACCATCTTGCCAGTTGTTCAACAAAAATCCTAATATTTCTAAGGTAACAAATGGTTTCCCCCACTCAGATTCTGGGGGGAAAAAAATTAACAATTGTAGTCAAAATCTTCAGATTATCTTAATTGTTATATCACCTCACAATCTGGATATCACAAATTTCTGTTATTTTTTTCTATATATCAAAGTTGGGCTCGTGGTACCCAGCACAGACAGAAAACTCACTCCACACCACAAAACACAGGGTTAAAAAAGGAAGATGTTGCCTCAAAGAGGTTATAAACTTGTGGCTACATTGTTTAACCTTATTTATGGCAGTGTGCATTTGGTCATGGCCTAATTGGGGGTTAGTTATTAAATTTAAACAGATGGTTAAACAAATGAGTTGGAAGAGAAGGGAAATTACACAAAAGTTATATAACGCGTTTCTGAAAAGTCTGTCACATAATCTACCTTGCCAGTAGCTTGTCATCATCATTAACATCAGCTGGGCTATTTTGCTTTTATCCTGTGTTTTTCGGTATAGGAACTCTGACATGTAGTTTTAATTACCTCAGCCTAAGAACTGTGTAGCTAGATAAGCAGGTACAGCTGTATTCAATCTAACTTACTACCAGTAATATGTGTTACTACCACTTTATTTGTTACAACAAATCTGGATTTTCAAGTTACAAATACTAATGTCACAAAAAGGAAAAACATGTATGAAATTTATCATACAGGCCTCAGATGTTCAATATCCATCAGTTTTCCAAAACGACACTTCTTGCAACTAGCAGTATTATTCAACTGAGTCCTGACCCCACCCTCCAAAAACGACTGAAATGTCACTCAGTCTTGGATCAGGCTCTTGAAATTATTCAGCTATGCTTTTGCCACACTTTAAAAATGTATTTAAATAATATTACGTACATTTACATCAGGATTACAAATACTTCAAGCAGATATTGAATAATTATAGTGCCAAAGAACAAAGTGTTTCAGGTTACGCGCTTCCATAAGCAGCTAAGGAAGCTAAGGGCCCCAAATCCTATTTCATAATTGACTTGATCATTCAAGTCACTGAGTCTCACAGAAAATCAGTGGGACCCAGATTCCTAACTGCATGTCAAAATATGTAGCAGTTGCTTCTGGGAAGGATGAAGGAGAAAAGTCATTATATACATTTTTGAAGACGTTGCAAACCCAAAGAATAGTTTACTGCAAGCTCTCTTCATTCAGAGCGACACCAACAAAAGCAAATGACTTGAAACAGTTCCAGGTTGTATCTCTGGATAACGTGGTGTAATGGCTGTGTTAAGTTCTGCGTCCAGCTTCCAGATGTACTAACGTCACCTGCTCACCGTGACAGAATTTCCAAATTTTGCTCTCTGTCCTTAGTTCTTTTTTTTCCCCAATTGGAATGGTTAACAGGGACCACAGCTAGGGATGCATGAACTTTCTTAGCTCAAACAGGTTTCCTGATTTGTTTGTCAAGCCTGTAAACTTTTGCTAAGTGCTTAACCTTGGTTTTTCATTTCCGTTCTTTTTTTCTCTTCTATTTCTTCATGGTGGCAAAGGCTATGGGTGTGCACAAGAAAGACAGAAAGAAGCTGCATGACACACACAGCTTGGACAGATGAGCTCTTTGAAATCTTGCTGTTAGTCATTCAAGGTAACGCTAGTCCTAGCTGCCTGCCTAGCCCTCTTGGTGGAGGTTGCTGCAAGGTAAAGCCAGCAGAAATGAACGAGCTGCTCCTGTTAAGACCATGATATCTTAGTAAATACTCACTGGCTTAAGAGAAAATACTGAAATCCACCCAGAAACTGCATGGCTGAAGGTGCGGGTTCCCTTGCAGGCTGCATTAGAGGGCTGGTAACCTCTGGCAGTGAGACTGGAGACAAAGCTGGACAATATCTTAAACCTCAACAGTGAGATGTGCCAGGGCTCATCAGTCAAAACCCAAATTTTCCTCTTTTTTCTGCACTGGAGGCCGGAAAAAAGGGGAATGCTAGTTTTATGCCAACAAATCCCATTCTTGTCTAACACAGCTGGATTAAACGCTCTTTGAGGCTTTATGATCTAGAATTACTGTCCCCAAGCTATGGAATCTATGTCTTGATAATAATTCCACAAATTTTATAAGCCTATATCTAGCTGGGCCTCCAACCAGAATGAGAATTACAACCTCATCTGAACAAAGGATTATGACTACAACCCCACCACCATCACAGAGAAGTTGTTCCCTGAGGACTCACAAGACAGGGCTCATAGATGCTTAATTTCATGAAAGAAGTAAGTCATAGTGACACAGGTGCCAAAAGGAAGAATCACACCAGTTTTTCAGCCGCATGCAGAACATACTTGAAAACAGCTTCTTCCTAGTTACCAAAAAGGATCCACAGAACAACTCGAGACTGCAAAGTCTTCCTTCGTTTTCGTATGGCTCACACTGCCCTACTTACCACTGCAGACAATGACCAGCTCATGTACCAATGCGTGGAAGCTCATTAACTCGCTCCTAGGTGACGCACACCTGAACTATTTTTAAAAAAGTAGAAATAAAGTCCTTTCTGTGACTATGTTACCATAAGATGGTTACCCATAAATCTCTGGGAAGCCATGAAAACACTCCTCAGGGACAAAATAATCGCTGATGATTCAGTCAGAAAATGATAGTAAAGGTTAACTGTCTAGAAAAGAATATTTCTCTAATGGAGCTGCAGCATGAGGAAACTAAAATCAGAATTCTGTAATTTCTACAGCATGTCAGAATTGAATCAGGCAACTTTCTAAAAAGGTCAATATAAAATAAAACCAAACCTATCAAAAGTGTTGGAAGTACAACACCACAAATAATGTCTTTTTCTTAACAGGTAAAACAAAAGATGCTGATATATGGGGGTGGAAACGGACTTCAGTAAAGACCTTAGGACCTTCAACGAATAAGTTCACAACCATTTAAAAGAAGCTCTGCACAAATTCTAGCCACAGATTAAGGCCCTTTAACCATTAAGTAATAAGAAAAAGATTATAGAATCACAATTCTTCTGTTCAGACCAAGAAAACCTAACCTAATGTGACCAATGCAGGTCCAGAATAATTTGTAAAATCTACATATAGCTTATACATTTCTGAGAAACCATTTGGCAATAGTCAAGAGCTGACAAGCCACCAACTTCTGAAATCCCCTAAGTGAGACGAATTGACAAAGGAGGGCTTGGAAAGGACTGTCAGAGAAAAGATGCTCAGGAAACACTGGAGAGTCAAGAGGACAGCCAGAACTGTTTCAGAGCTGAGAGGAGAACAAATAGCTTTACGGTGAGTGACCCGAGAAGGTCAGCTGGGCTGAGAGGGACTAAGCAGTTTAGAGGCCATACCGGCTATGCAGAAAACCCGTGGATTGCTCTTGACTACTTGAACTCATCCCCCAAAAAGTTTCAGAAGGTAGAGAAAATTAAAACAGCAATATACAAAGAAAACTGCAGGCAGATCAAGGCTTTTTGTACACTTTTGAGAAAGCAGCAGTAGTAGTCTAGGTGAAATGCTTGCACTCTCAAGGCCATTTGCTTCTCTTAAGTTTGCTTTTGTGCAACTTTTGTGTTTGTTTTGAGCCTACAGCTACTGTACAGAAGCCGTACCATACTGCTGATCATCACCTCCCATTCCCTACATCTTTTCTAGGAATACCACGACATCCTAATAGATAGAGGTGGGAAATCAGAACTACACTTAGCATCAAAGATGTGAGCACACAACAAATGTATACAGAATTGTTTAGTTTTGCTTTCTATTGGTTTCCTAATAATGCCAAATATTCAATTTACTTTTTGATTATCTGACATCTATTATTTGACATGAGCAGTCATGTTCCTAGGAGTCCTGTAACATCTCTACAATCTCCCTCCTGCATAGAAATAGTTACTTTAGAGCCCACCGCTGTCTGTGTAAAATTAGGATTTGCTGGCAGCAAAACAGATCCGATTGAATTAGAACCTCTCAAAGAGGACTGATAATTCTCCAAAGATACTGGCCAGAACTGTAACTATGTGTATCCCATATTTAGATTAAACTGTAAATTAAACCATAAAGTGTTTTAAAAAATGTAATGTTATGCTGATACTGACATATTTAACCTACTCATAATTCAAAATCAAAAAATACAAAAGACTGAAAAAAAATTCTATTTTATTGACTGAACTAAGTGACGGTTTCCTTAAAGCCTTAGACTCTGTAGCCATTCCTTCATCCTAGTGTTGGATGGAGGAAAAGCAAGGAAAATGGATCCATAAGCTTAGGATTAATAGACAGGAATCCAAGAATTAATCATATAGAGATATAAATGAGCACTAGCAGGTCGAGATCACTTCCTAGAACTTGACATAAAAGACTTCCTACAGAACTGTGCTGGGCAGAGGTGGATTGGAAGAGACGACTGATTAGCCTGCAACAACATCGCATCAGTAACCAACACCTACCACATAGTCCTAAGGTTGGAGTAGTGGTTTTAAGTGGCCATGGAGTTTGTGTGGGGAAATTGCATTCCCACCAGAAGTTTTAAATACCCATTTTAAAAGGCCTTCTTCAACTGTTTGTGAGTTCTCCTGCCTTGGACAAAATCCTGCCCTCCTAGCCTTTATTCAGACACCAGCAAAGACACAGAAAACAAGGTTCAGATTTCCTTTTATGTATTTAAAACATATATTTGTCTGGAAAGCCTTCTGAAGCCCTACCTAAATTGCTTCAAGACATCACTCTTTTAGAAAATACAGCTATGTTCACCATATATGAGGACGAATGTGTCTGGTCAACATCTCAGGTGACTAGAACTCAAGCATGGCCAATCCGAGTGCAAGACTTAATTCCAAACACCAATGGCATTGTAGGCAGACACTGCCCTTCCCTACATATACATTTGAATTTTGGATACTATTTCTTCCTGCCCACTATACAGAATGCTGAACAATGATGGTAGATGCTGAAGAACGGCGTTAGACATAGCTAGAAGGCAGCAGACACAAGGCAATGGTAAGGTGTGGTGACTGGGAGACTGAAAGAGGTATTACAGTATGGGATTGGTAGACTTCAGTAAGATGGATGAGGTGAAAGATTTGGGTTAGTTAGGACTTAACAAAACCTAGTATTGATATGCATTACTAAATTTTCAAAACTATGAGCAAATAAAAATTCTGGAACCAAAGACATGGGCTTGTGTGGGTCCTAGCAAAAAATCTCAATTTTTCATGTAGTCCCTTACGTTTACATGTTTAAACACTGCTACTGGTTACCATTTAAAATACTTATTACAATCATTGTCTTTAAATGCCTAGATACACTCCCAACTACCTTAACTAAAGCGAAGTAATATTAAATCCATGTCTTTAGTTGCTAGCCATAACCTCTACTAAATATAGTGAAAACTTTCAATACTGAAATCATATTTGCTTCTTAATAGAAGTGAAATTGGAAAGTGCTACTTTATCTTTTTTGTAAGCAGGGAATCCCATAGAAAGAGATGCTTTGATGTGGCGCACATGAGAAAAAAAGGGAACGACTTCAAGTCAAGCATATCAGCAGTTTCATTAAGGCACTAGAAAATTCATGGAGATTATTAATTTAGTTCATTTATACCTCCTCCCTCTCTTCTTCCCCCTCCTGCCACCTTCATCCCAGCACACTCCCATACACACATCAATGTTCTCCGTAGAATTAAAAAAATCATTCTTCATCCCTGGACAAAAAGGAAAAGTAATTTTCCTGCTATTCTTTGCCGTCGTTGTTTTGCTGTTACTGCTTTACAGTAATGTGCTGTGATGCTGTCAGTTCAGCCAATGGAGCTTTCAAGTTTTCATAGTAGAAGTTAAAAAAGTGAGTAGCAAGTAGAGGCAGGTCCAATTTGGGCAAGAGATTGGCATCCCGCTCTATTTCTGGCTTTTTTGTGTTTGGACCCAAGGTTTTAATTCTGGCCTGTCTCTATTTCTAGATCTCGAGGTGCTTTCCACCTGCGACCATGTGCTCCCTCCTCTCTCCCCCACGGGACAGCTGGCGTAGGACAGAGCGCAGCCGCTCTCCAGGTACGCACTGCGCAGGAGCCCATCACCGTCCTCCTTCGGGTCAAGTTCTAACACGACTGGAAAGGCTGCGGTACACCACCAACGTGGTCCACCCCTCGCCTCACCACAGCTGCGAGAAGGGTATCAGGTGCTTGGAGAGACACACACTGAAATGCTTTGTTTCTCTGAATTAACAGTGAGTTGGAGACTGCCTTACAGTTCAGGATCAGATCCTCCATGTACAGGAAGAACCCAGCAGATGAATCACACAGATGGAAGAGGGGACGTACAGTCAGGAACAACCCCCCCCCCCGAAGTTCTTCTGGAAAAAGCGTGAGGGTCAGACCTTTCGTAATGATGCACAAGCAACTCCAGAATTTTCCAAGGCTGTGAGGGGACCTTCTCTGTGTGCTAGCCACAATGACTGATGCTAAGCTCAGGGAGAGGCCTTACTTCAGATCTATTTTAGACCAGACAGTGTTTTTAAGCCCACACCGTTCAGCCACACTACCACAAATGCTGTCTGTCCTTCACTGACAGTGCTGCCTATGCTTTCTCTAATAAACACCTTCTGTGTTTCAGTGGAATGACCAAACAGCTCAAAATTGTACTTCTAATTTTAAAAAAAAGTGCTAATTAACAGCTTCCTTGCTTTTGGAGCATGGGCCCGGGTGCTGAAGCCACCTGTGCCACGTGCCCTGTCCCTTGCAGCAGGCTCCCTTGAGGGCAGCAGCACCCTAATTAAACTAACGCACGCCCTAAGTCTCAGCCCACGCAGAAGTGAGCGGCTAGATCTTGGAAAAAGAAAATTTGCTTTTGTTAAAGGACAGTTCTCAAAGAAGGGCCCAGAAGCAAGTGCCTGGTGCTGTTCGTGGACCTATCTCCTAAGAAACGAGGAAGCTCTCGCGGCTGCCATTGTGCTGCTTCAGCATCTCACACAACGCATGCTCTTCAATCCATTTAAATCCTATTGCGTATGCCTGCCAGTAACAGGCATTCAACACAATACGCACTCTGAAACAGCAACGATACATCCCAAAGTTAAGCAAATCCAGACTCAGGGACTGAAGTCTGGAGGTTAAAAAATGACCTTGCTTTTGCGTGCCATCGAAGCTCCTGCTTTTTCATTTCACCAATACTTGGCAGTATAGAAAACTAGTGCAAATAAGGCATGCTGCATCACCCACGAGGGTCACTTTCTTTGTGCTACAGGGATTACGTTAAGTAGTATTTCTTGAGGCTGAGACCGCACTGTTTAACTATTAAGTTGGTATTTTCAGGAGTTTCAACAAGAAGCCCTGCCTGGTCAGTGCTGGCATGGGACTCACCAACTTCACTAGGAGCAGAGAGGGGCTAATGGCATGTCCAGAAAAACTCACCAGATTTATATTTCCTTTCTCTTCTGACAACCTCTCTATGCAATCAAAATACTTTAAAGCTGGTGCAGCACACATGTTTTATTTCAGGTATTTTTACACAGAGCCTACCACAATGGGAAACTGTGAGAAAGCTCCACCAGAGTCTTTATTAAACCATGGAAGGATAAACTCTGTGCAGACTTCAGACATGAAGTATTAAAATATTGACACACATATTAGCACAAGAGAGTAAAGAAGTATTCGTGCTTCTTTTCCTATGGCAATAAACACACCAAGTCAGTCACTGATCAAAAGCCTACATTCTATTTCTGTGAAAGTTGTTGCATATATTAGGATACGAGCCCTGCCTATTTAGGCTAGATAGCCTTTGAGTTTATTTAGGCTCTAGTCTTTGATAATATCTCGTTACAGATTTTATGTCCTGATCTTATAGATAGACATTTCAGATTGATCAAGCAGAAAAAAACATAGAAAGTCTTAGAATAAAGAGGACTATGACTATTTCTGCTGGTTCCTATCCCTGTTATTTGCACCCAGATGGTTGGTTTTGATCTTTTGGCCCATATTTCTGTACCCACACCTGCCAAAGCAGTAAAATCTGCAAAAAAGTCCCTGTGGTGAAGGCAGGGACCTGGGGGCCACTGAAATCAATGGAAGCTTTTTTGTTTGTTCAGAACTGGATCCAAATTTCATTGCAAGTTTACTTGCTCCGTAAGCTTGGGGTGAAACTGGACACAGCCTAACTTCATTCAGATGTTTCACTTATATTCTTGGGTCAATTCATACAGTCATTCCAGTCCTCACAGCAGGAGAGAATCCCATAGATAAACTGGAATTATAATGTGTAACGTGCTCTGATGGCTTTTTTTTGTCAGTTAAATTGGTTTATTTTTATTTCATGTATAATGAGTGTGTACGTAAAAAAACTACCATATTTTTCCAAGGAAATTACTATCTCAGGCTAATACTAGACATTTGTATTATTTGAATCAAATGTTCGATATTGATGAGAGGTGATTGTTTTGCATTGCATATTATCCTAGTTCACAGAAAAATAAATTAACTCCCTTAATACAAGCAAATCTGGTAAGAAATCTTCTATAAGAAATGTTTTTCAACAGAAAGTATCCAATCATCAAAGCCAAGGCTTTTTAGAAAGGAGCAGATCTGAACAAAAACATCTGGAAAATACATCTTTTTACGAAAACTGTTGAAATGCCTTGTTTTAACATTTTTCTAAATTAAACTTTTTTTATTTTGTTTCAAAATTGTACCATTTGTGACTGGTATATGGATTACAAATGTGAAAATAATGTATATGCCTTTTAAAGAACTTATATGTCAAAATAAATCTTCTGATTTTGTTATGGTTATCTGAGCGTAAGCAGGTGACTTTTGGGATTTGAGAGAAAAGGCTGCTGAGGATCAGAGAGATGGGACTCTGGCACAAATTTCCCCTCATGTTACCTGTGCACAAACAGCCATCACGACAGCAGAGTCACAGCAGGGGAAGTTGTTCATTTATACACATTAAACACAGGTTCTTTTGGTGAAAATACGCTACCTGATGCAAAGGATACCAAGCTTTTGCTCAAAAGACCAAAGTCAAAACAAAACCTTCTAATGGATCTAATTGCTTATCTTTTTTTAAAGCATTTTTTACAGTTTTCTTTCCTTTTAAAGACAGAAGGGACTTCTCTCCATTCTATTAGATCTTGCAATGTGTTCATTCGTCATCATTCACCTGTGAAACATCTCATGAAGTCCACATTTTGAATCAAGACTGCCTAATCTTTTCATTCCTGCCAGCTTAAGAAAGAAGAAAAAAGATAGGAAGAAGAGAGAGGGGAAAAAAGGCAACCCCTTTCTACATATCCCCCCAGCATCCTCATCTGGAAATTCCAGGAGAACAGAAGTTTGGCCTTGCCAGGAACAAGGTAAAAACCTGCAACGACAGCGTCCTGCGCACGCGCTGGAACTTCTATGCTACCAACACAAACGCTCCATAGCACAGCATGTAACGTTTCCTATTTTTGCATTGTATTTTCATGCTGAAGAATACTGTGCCTTTGAAAACTAGGTTGGAGGGCGGCAACCACTGAGCACATAACATGCTGAATAATAGGAGGAGGTGGTGAACGCCAACCCTTCCTCTCCTCTCCTGACACAGAGCAGAAGGAAATCCAACTCTGAATGCTAAATAACTATGCAGTATAATTAGGGCTTCAGATTTTAATTCCAGTTCGCACAATTAACTCCTTAGCAGTCTTATAGGAGGTGATTCAGAAGTATAAATAGAGATGCCCTGTGCCGTTTTAGATGCCCCAGGGTAGCTGAGAAGTCTGTAAAGGGCTGGCAGATACCAGGCAGGAGCTATGGGAGATGCGAGTCCTTCTGGAGCCACAGCTGGAGGCCAGGCAGCTAGCCTAGTGCACCTAAAATAGCATTAGGTATCTGTGGTTGGGCATCTAAATCCCTCCTCTGTTGTCTATTTAGAAAAGTGGACTAATTAATCCATTGGAAAAAAAATTGATCTTTCTAGGTAGTCCAGTAGTTTTCTGCTACCTGATGCTGGCTATGCAGCAGCAACTAAGTTTTCATCCAGACTTCCCATGGCACTTTTAGGAATTGGTGCACAGATGGGGTACTGGGGCAAAGGAAGAAGCTGCAGCTTTTTGGACGTCACACAACTGTGACTATAACAATAATATAATAACTATAGTTATTAATTATAACATCATTTTAGTATTAACTATGATGTTATAGTTAAATTATTACAGTGCAATTGAATGAAATGTCAGTATTTTCCATAACATTTAGATATCCCCCTAAAAGAAATAATACGTCTGCACCTCCAGTCCCTTGGATATACATGCCAGTACACTGTCACAGTACTGATGCTGGTGTCCTCATCTCTGCAATACCTGCCATTCCTTACTTCACACACTCCCTAGAATAACGAGGCCCATCATCTTTTGATGAGACCATGGGAGTTGATATTCCCAAAATACAACATTACACTATCAGAAAATCACTACTACTTAATACTGCTCTAGGAAGACTATTTCTGTGAAAGCTACTGGGAATACAGTAGCAACATGGGGAAGTCAATACAAAAAAGTATCTCTCTGTTTCTACAGGGAATAGAAAATGTAAATTAGGGACAAACTCAGGCAGCTAGAAACATTAAATACTTTTAAGTCTGCTTTTATGAGACTTCATAAATCTACAGACCTGGACTAGGGACAGAAGCCAAGACAAAGAATATCTTACCCTAGTAGATGCGCAACAAAACCACTTACCGAGAAAGGCCCAGCCTTTTTGGCAAGTATTGGTATCTTTGGACAAACTGGACATTCCAGCAGTATTAGAAAATATGCTTGAGTATCTTATAGCAGCACAGAAATGGGGGCAATATTGTTTCTGGCAATGCTTTGAGAAAGGATGTGGCTAGCAGCGTATATGGAGAAGGTAAAAAGAATCAAGAAGTATTCCTCCTTCCTTGAATTACCATCATAATTGTTTTTCTAACAACAGAAAACTATAATTGATAAGCAGCTTTAGAGATCATTGGAAGAAGTTAAAAAAAAAAAAGTGGTTAAACTTCACCTGGCAAGATTTTATCGTTTTTATTCAGCTTGTCACATACCATTACCAATCCAGGCTGATCTGCAGACAAACAGTGATGTAAAAAGATGCAAGTGTAGAATCCTCAAAGCTTCCACTGGGAGGAGGAGAACTTGGAGTTCACTCTGTTAATGCATTGTGAAAGACAACTAAGCATGTTTAATTATATCTTTATGAACCGCCAAGATTTTATGTTCTGGCTCAATCTTCTGGTAAGAAACTTGGTGAGTGTTTATTCCTAGTGTTTTTAGTTAGAGAGCAATTCAACAGCCAAAACAGACCCCCCAACTGCTCTGTAAGGTGCGAGGGGTTGCTAGCCCCTTTCCCCTCGGTAAAAGGTTGGTATTTGTTTGGTAGGTTCTGTGGCTTTGCTAAGACCTAACCTCATATTACATCTATATATGAAGGGGATGGGAACAGTTGCATGGAAGCAGAGTTGTAAGCTTAATTTTAGGCTGAGCAACGACAAAGGAGGAACCCGTTGAGTCCAGAGGGGAGTAAAAGGAAAAAAAAAGAGTTTTGGATTGATTTTTATTATCTCATCATTTTTCTTGGTTACTACAACTGAGCCCAATGAAAACAGACTTTTACAAAGCACGTAGGTGGTACTTGCAGTGGGAAGCAGTATCAGTAGGGCTCCGAGAGTAACAAGAGCAGCGGTGGGTCTTGCTGTAGCTTCCAGCATTGCCGTCAGCACTGATCTCAGCCACAGAACCAGAAAGGGCCTACTCATTTTTCATAGAGCTGCTTTACAGGCTTGTCAGTAGTCACAGGTACAACTGGCAGTTATCACCAGAGCTGACCTGTCCAAAATGGGATCTTCTGGGTCAGTGTAAGATTTCCAGCCTTCCTCTTAAATTGGGAGCCACAGCAGCTAGCTGAAGGATGGGACTGCTCTTCTACTTGTGGCTTGACACTGAGGAGATTGGGCACATGTAACATGGACAAGTGGAGAAGGGAGACTCATCTTTTTCACTGGGATAATTGCGTACTTCTTGGTGTACACGGTCAAACCTAGCCTTCTCAATTGTTCAGGCACACTCATTTGGGTTGAAAATAATAGGTGAGGGGAGGTCCATCTATCGCAGTTATTACTAAACAATCTGCGTACCATTGCCCAGCCATTGCTTGACTAGGTCGCCTGACAGCCCCAGCTGGAGTCAGGAGCTGGAGTAAAATCCTCTTTTGGCTCCAGGCACCTGGCCTGAAGCACTGCCACGGGAGAACTTTCACCTGGGAGCCCTGTCTGCAGGACACGGTGGTAGCTGGTGTCCGACTCCTCTCTGTCCCTGCCACTGACCACTAGAGTTTCCATTATCTTAACCTGAAGCAGCCTTCCTCTTAAATTGGGAGCCACAGCAGCTAGCTGAAGGATGGGACTGCTCTTCTACTTGTGGCTTGACACTGAGGAGATTGGGCACATGTAACACCATCATTGCTCTAAACAGGTCCTGTGCTTCTGAACTCACTCATAACCTTTCAATATCAAAGGATAGAGCAGCACAGATCCACCCCACCTCCCTCCCAGGGTTTGTGGCCTAACTTTCTGTAGTTATATGGGGAAGCTTAAAACCAAGGAACCTTCCTTGAGGTCTCCCAGATTCAGATAGCTTGCAACTATGAATACTAGAAATCAGGAAAAAAAATGGACCTCACTTCAGGACTCATGTCTATGAAGTCAAGCAGCTCCCTCCAATTTCTTTCACAAGGTAAAAAGGATCAGAGACAGAAATCGTTAACAGCCTTTGAGCCTATTAACATTACACAGCAGCAAGACTATTGACTATCAACTAGGGGGAAAATGGTATACACTTGCCTGTTCTCTCAAGCATATATGTAAGATGGAGGCGATTGATTTGTTGAGGTTTTACAGAAATTCAGTTTAAATGTAACAGAATGGGAAGTTTCCTTTCTGCAGTGTAATAACAAAACACAACCTACTGAGAGTTCCAGTCATTTCAGAAACCTGCTGAATATTAACTCTAGTAGTATATCGAGCAACTAAGTCTAATATGTGAAAACTGAACCACACAAGCACAGCTAAATCCTACCAGAATTTAAGATCAGCCTTGCCTAGCAATTAGTCTCATCTATTTGCATATTTCTGCAAATCCACAAAGTGTCTGTTAACATTTTTAAGCCATTGATAAAACTGTACGTTTCTTCTTAATTTTTATTTTTTTGAGTAAAGGCGATGCATTAAATTCCTTAGTACCTACATGTGTAAAATGTACAGAATTCTGAACATCTTGGATTTTCTAAAGTCTCTGAATCAAACATATCTGACAAAGAAATCACCTTATTCTCACAGTAAAACCTTGGACTATTTTAACTAAGTCTCTGCAATTATGAGTCCCTTGATAGATCGGACAATTTGGGAATTTTAAGCTTATAGTCATAAACTCCTAGAACCCTGGAATATTCTTTAATATTGGCTGACGTTTGCTTGTTTATACAGAAAGAAATCTACCCTCTGCTTTCCAATTTAAAGCTTAGATTATAATACCCTTTTCTCAAACAAAAAAATTTCAATAATCCTTTGCTTTCTGCAGTCTCTGTCTAGCAGAATTGTAATGATTCATTGTTGCTACTTATAGATCAACTCAACACTTGACTTGACCAAGGACATTAGACAGAAACATTTGAAGAAGTCTGAAATATTAAAATGTTCAACTCCTTAACAGCTACCTTTTTGTCTTTGTCTGAAGAGGTAATGGTTAGGGTTAGTGCAAGGTGTTTCACATTTATATTTTACCACTTGTAAGCATAGCTCATGGTTTACCTCTGAAGTAGAGGAAATAATGCTTTCCAGGTAATTTCATTTCTAATACTGACTATATAAAAAGGACATTGCAAAGATTGTGCTGGAAAAAAATATGTTCTGTTAAAAGCCAATGTTATTTACAAAAGATTAAGCAAGTGCTGCAGGTGAAAGGTAAAGAAAATGGGACTTCAGAGACAGGCTAACTCATATAGAGCATTATTTAAAAAATTATCTGTACAGCAACTCTACTGAAACGGGGATAGAGAAGCTGCAGACGTCACCAATTTCATCAAGTTGAACTATTTAGGAGACAACTCTCCCAAAAAAAGCTCTCACACCAGTTTTAGGCCACTTTCTCCTAAGGATGGTTGGGCATGTCTCAGCCATGCTATAGACTCTTGTTTGCAGGGAAGCAAGGAACAAGACCCAGTAATACCTCAAGGAATCAGGGGGTGCAGGATGCAAACCCATCAGCATGGTGGGAGCTGCAGATCAAGCTCATCTTTCGATAAGTCAGTGCTTGTGAAACTGCACTTACTGTCCCAGAAAGGTAGCTCCTCTTTATCCATAGATCAGCTATGCTATCTTAGATCAGCTAACTAGCTGAAGCCTGAGCATCCCAATGAGGCATCCCACAATGACTGCTGGAAACTGCACCTGGAGGGGATGGGAGGAGAGGTCAGCTCTCCTTTGAAGCAAATCCTCTCAGCCAGTCCTTTGAGTGCTTGAATATTCTGCTGAAACTACTATTAAGTGTAGTGCTGTTTGTATGGCACTCGATTATGCTTTTGCTAAGAAACAGGCTGAACCAGGAGCTCTCTCATTTGTTTTGCAGCAGGGGAGGAAGATAACAATGACTTATGGTTAGTACTTAAAAAAAAAAAAGATGATGATAAAAAGACAATGAACTGTGAACCAGCTAGATGAGGAAATGCAAGAGGGAGGAACTGCTCTTTCCAAATAATTAATTGCTGTCTCCCCACACAAATCCTTTCACGTCAGTTTTATTAAAAACCAAAAGCAATTTTAGGCCTTCAGAACAAAACTTTTCTTCGGGAAAGACAGACAGTTTAGTGGAGGCTTATAGGTGAAGGAAAATCACCTAATTATAAATTATTTTAACCAATATTTGTCAGTGCACTTAGGAGGACTATCAACAGTTCAGAACGTAAAATGGTGGGATGTATTCACTGATGTGCTCCAGCTGCTTTGCCTTTCTCTGGCAGTACTCAGAGGCTATAAAACTGCCTTAGCCTGGCTGGTGTAAGTTCACAGCTCTCCTGCATCACCAAGGCTGCACGAAATAACAAGAGGGTGCTGGTAAATCCAGCCCAATATATTAGCTTTAAAGCTTAATAAACAAAAGGTAGAAATGAAAAAGCTGCGAGGCTGATGCAAAGATTTAAAGAGGAGGAGAGCAGGAAAATAATCACGCTTTGCTTCAAGGTCAACTTGTTAAGCAATAGGCATATCAGAGAGGAGTTTTATACACCCTATCATAACAGTGATTTAAAAGTACTGAGGAAGTATGGGAACCATATGCATGGCTGTACCAAAGCAAAGTGCAGAGGATGCTTTTGCTTCCTCTTTCTGTCCAATTTTGTCAGAAAATCTAGTTTGAAGACCAATTTGCCTTGTGCCTTATTGGCTCTTATTTCAAAATCAGCCTACAGACATCACATAAACAGGACAACTTCACAGGTCTGTATCCACCTTTCAAAAATCCTTTTAGAAACTTTTAATACCTCTGTAATAGATTACTGGTATTTTCATGCTATCTCTGAGACCACTCAAAGTCAGGGCCAGAACTCATTAAACCTTCATTTTGAAACCTGTGCTCCAAGCTGTGCATCACTCACCAAGGGTATCAGAGATTACTTCCCCCTCTCCGTTATTTTTATGGCTTAGTAATAAATTTCAAAAGTAAAAGAGCAGATGTTTGAGGATCCTGGCTCTAAAAAGCAACATAAAAAAAAATCAAAACTGTACCTGCACCTACAGAAAACACTGGCGTCCTTCTAATACAAAATTACTGAAGAAAACTCTCCCTTCATTTTTACCACAGATCACACACCAAAAAAGAGGAGACTTTAGATGGGGTTGCACTGCTCAAAGGGCGGGTGAGGGAGAGACGCTGGCTGGTGTCCAACACCAGGTTAAGAGCGGGCCGGGCTCCACCGCCTGCTTCTGGAGCAGGAGGCAGCAGGGTTACATTGCTGGCTTTGGGTCATCAGAAGAAAAAAATGTAATTTTGACTTGATTCTGCATAGTGAAAACAACAGAGGTTGATTTTGTGTGTCCTGTGACACGTGGACATCTGCTACTACAGTTTGCCACTGAAGTCAAGGGGTATGTACTCAGCAGTGAGTCTCCGTGGCAGCAAGGTCAATAGGCAAGGCTAGCGTACATCACTTCTACTTTGCTTTAGCCTAGAAGCATAGACAGGGGACATTTAGTAAAAGGCCCCTTAATATAACTTGCTCTCCCCAGGGCAAGATTAAGTCTCTTCTGTCATTTCTGACAGAAATTTGTTAAGCTCGTTTTACAGGCTCATAGTAGTGGAGACTCCATGACCTCCGTAGCTCGTGTTTCAGCGTATCACTTTACTATTAAACCAAATCTTCCTTGCTGTAAATGCAAGGCTGTTAATTTGCAGCTCTCTAGTGACGGTGATATTATGTTCCATTTATATGATACAAGAAAATCTAGTCACTGTGATTCTTTCTTACCAGCAGGTAGATGTTAAATTCTATCAAGTGTCCCATGGGCAATAGCATATTCCTGACAAAACTGATGAAGTGAGAAAGGAGGTTGGGTGAGTGCCTCTGCCAGTGAAGCATCAGCAACCAACCATTTTATTTATTTTTTTTCTAGAGATATCACTGCTAATTTGGTGTTGAAAGATGTTGAAAGATGCTTAGTTCCCCCATGCCTCGGCTTCAGTGAAGGCCTAATAAAGAGCCTTTGCTGATTCCCTTGCTTACCCTAAAATATCCTGGCTTCCTGCAGACTTGGAGAGAGGGGGTTATTTTACAAACATGAGCTTATGTCAGACAATATTTGAGCTAGTACAGGTTTGTAGGATTAGGCAGATGGAAAGATTTACCTTTGCAGGCAACAAGGAATATAGCTTGTTCCTTTTAATTTGCAAGGTATGCAATAAATAGCAACATGGATTTGTTAACAGTAGATCTTGTGGCAACACTGCTTTTATATGGAAAAGGCCTGAGGATGGGTTTTAATGCTTAACTTTAAATGTCAGCCTTTTGTTTTCTATCCAGTACTGCTTTACCCATATCAATAACCTACTACCCGCTTTAGTAACATGAAGATATGCATGAAGGAAGAAGTATTTCTGAGAAACACTGATTCAAATCTAAATTTCAAAACATCCTTCATGGAGGATTTTCTGTGGTCTGAGGTAGAATCTGTGCCGAAACCAAGAGTAGGAGAGGACTAGCCCTCCTAGTTCAAGAACATAACATCTGGAGACAGCTGTGTTTCCATTCGGGTGCAGAGCAGACAAAACTTCCTGCTTTTTGTTGGTTTGGGGTTTTTTTTGAACTAGCTCTCTGAACAATCAGTTGTAGCTACAAGGATATACATACTTTTATCTCTCAGGGAAAGGGAGCTAAAAAATTACCCTTTCTTTTGACTGTGGAGTTCTTGGTCCCATATATCCACATGGGATCAATGTGGGAGTCTTCTGCAGCTCTTGACTGTCTGGCCACACCTGAAACTATGCTTGCTACACTAGAAAAACCAAGGTGATGTCTTCCTCTCTCTGCAATCAGACTCAGGAAGAAGCTCAAATCAACTGAGCTATCAGAGTCCAGTATAATTTGCAAATTATTTTCATCAACTACCTCTAGGTTACACCACTGGACATTTCAAGCAGTCTTAATAAAATTCACTTCCAAACCTTCAGCTTATCACATCTAGATCTCTGCTCTCAGACTGATCTTAATTTGTAGCTCCTTGAATTATTGTTGCTGTTATTGCAAGAGCGTGGCCAAAATAGTCACTTTGCCACTCCAGGATATTTTTTCTATACATTTTCACACAGGAGTCCAAATGTTTAAAGGTAATTTCACCTTTCCTTGAATCCAGCAGACACCGCAGAGCTTGTTTAAAATTCTAAATCCTATCAAATATTTAATTTTTTGACTCTTAATAAATAGTTAATTTCCATTTCACTAATCCTCCATCCTTTTTCAAAGGTTCAAGTCTTCATCTGTCTGGCAGGTCTTGCAGAATTGTGACAGATCAAAGGACACGTGGTCCAAACTTAAAGTGCACTTGTAATTTTAGCTTTTTTGGGTTTTTTTTTTGTTCTTTTGGTTTTGGGGTTTTTTTTTTTTTTAGACAATTAGCCCCCTAACCTTGCATCTAACTTGGATATGTAGAAATGAAGCAGTGTTATTTTTCACTCACATACACAAAGATAACGAACAAGTGCAGGTTTTGATCCTGGGCAGCTGCAGGAACCAGTTTAAATACAAACAGACTCCTGTTCACTCTCCCCTCGCTGAATTAGTGCTGCAGTACTAGCTAACAATAACACAACGATGATTTGTTCTGTTGAGAAATCAAAAGCTGTAGATAAAGCTTGGAGTCCAAACAGGAAAGAAGTTTTTGTTTTGTATCTAATATTCTGCACTATGAGGAATACAGCCCGAGACCAGTTGTCTGGTACACTCAGTATCTTTGGAACTGCGCAAAGTTGCTCATCAAACTGATTTTACTGGTTTGTTTCCAGCCAATTTACGTAACTGAGCTGGTATAACATTGTCAGCACGCACTGGTGGGTCTGGCCCTAAATCTCAATAAAGAAGTTACTCTTGATGAAGTCGAAGTTTTTGCAAACCATAGATTTGCCTTGGATAGAAAGCAAAACATGCCAAAACTAAATTGTGGGTGACTAAGATTCATAAAAAAACCTATTCAAGATGCAATAATTAGAGCAATCAATGCATTTTGATTAACTGATTACTGCCTTTCGACTGCCAGTGGCAGAAATAACCTCCTTCTATAAAATCACAAACTCATTCAGATTAAATTGGGAGCAGATGGAAAGCTGTTTGTGTTATTGACATTTCAGTTCCTGAATACCCTTCAAAAGCATGTGGTACTGCTACATTGTAGTGTAATTAGAATAAAGCAACAAAATCAATCTCTCTTCACTCCACAAATACAAAGATTATTATTCAAAAGGTCAGCCTGGCATACAACAAATATTGACAACAAGGACTGCATAGCTTTCTAAGTGTCCTTTCACAGCATTCTCAGCACATACAATTGAGACTGGATAAAATTTCATTCAGAAAATAATTCTTAGTATGAAGAGACTTACTAGAATTTCTATATGGGGAAATCAAATGGAATCAGATGGTGTAAGCTCACACATCTCAAACTAGTTTCAGCAGGCTTTTACCTATCCTTTACAACAGAATTTGGACCGCAAACGTATTTTGAAAGAAGGTAAGGCAGCTATCATGCATTTATGTTTAAGTTGCTCTGAACAGATTCTTCGACCTTTAAGAAGTTGAATTTTGGATTTTGCACATGATTTAATTTATATTGATCTATCCTGTTTTCACTGAAATAGCGACTAACATCCTTTTGTTTTGGAAAATATGTTAACATGATTGTAGCATCTATTGTTTTTAAATGCTCTGTTTTCCCCACGCAGAGAGGAAGAAAGTTAACTCTTCTCCTAGCACTATTTACGTCACTTGGAGGACAATTATTTGTCTACATTTAGGTGCAGTGCCCGCAAAGAAATTCTAGTACTCTATTTTCATCAGAACTACCTGCCCATCAGTTTCACAAACTTCTCAAACTCGAGCCGAGCTTTGAGTGGCATTAAGCACATCCATGGATTTTGACCTGAAGCTCACGTGTTTTAACTGGTCCCTATTTAACGTCACTTAGAACTCCAGATCTAAAGGAAAAGCTTTAACTCTGGAAAGGATATATGTTGGTTCAGACATATCGGCTATATGGATAGCCCTGCTACAAAATTCACAGAAAGGAGCTTCCTGAAGCCTGTTTCCAAATTCATGTAAGTGTAACAGCACTATTAAAATGGTGATTTTATACATGATTTTACATCCTAATATATCTGGAGAAGCATTTTGCATTAAGTGGGCAGACACTTTATAGAAAGGCTTCAAGTTCAAGGCTTTAAAATCACAGGGTTAATTGTTTGTTAGAGAGCCACACTATGTGAAAATTCTGTTCAGTGGCAGTATAATCTCATTGAAGTGCGCACAGTCTCATTTGGACTCGGAACCACTGGCCATGCTAAGTAGGGAACATAAGCCACCGTTAAGATCTGGAAAAAAAAGGGCACTGAAGAATTAAAATGAGGTGTAATCTTGAAAACACTGCAGTGCAAAGCAGTTGTTTAGCTATTTGTTTCAGAAACGTAAGTAAAAAACCAGTACAAGCCCACTTTCAAAATATCCTTTGAATTCATCCTGTTTCTTAGGAGTAAGCCATTTTTAAAATGCACTCCATTATAAAAAAGGTTTTTATAATGCGATGCATATATCTTCTAGTGTTTAATCTGAGAGGTTTGTTACTAGTTTCTGGGTTTTGAGAGCACTTTCTGAGCTCTTTCACCACATCTTGCTTTAGGATGCTTCCTACAATAGAGATAACACCATGGTGCAAAAGGTGAATTTTTAATCAAGGGCTTGCTCCTCCTATCAACCCTCTGATAATATTGATTAAATATATCATTCTGTTTGAGCAGCAATACAGAAAATTTTCTCCAAGTTGTCTTGCATCTATAATCTTGCTTTACAGTGATACTACAGGAGTTTGTATCTACTATAAGAAACAGTTACATTAATCAAACTATGACAAACTAAGCATTTTCAGCATTACTGTTCAGCACAGTACAACACCAAACTGATATGAAAGATTTACATTTCTCTTGCTCTAGTACCCTGGCATCAGTACAGGACTGGAATACATTTACCCAAATACTGCCTTTTTACTTATTTTTACAGGCTTTGCTCTCTGAGAGGCAAGAAAACCTGACTTCAGGTCACTTTGATCTTGTTTGGAAAAGAGAGCCAGCACGTTCCTGCACACAGGCTTTAAGTTTCTCTTTGTTGTCTGGGTCTCAAGTATCCATTAGGTGTTTACAGGTGGAGGAACAGAGCACTGTTCCCCTCTGGACAGAGCGGAGCTTGTTTAGAGGGATGGCCGAGAGAGCCGGGACACAGACAGGGCTGCATGGCAGGGCAGGCTGCAAGACCGGACACCCTCAAGGAATCATGGCACTTATTTTGCCATTTTCTCTAGCATTTTTACAAAGGGCTGCAGAATTAAAGCTTACATTAGCTCAACATCAGGAGATGCTGTTTTGCTGATCTAGTCACCCGCCGGGTGTTCAGAACAGCACAGGACCTGACTTGACATTTGTTTTGCACACAGAAACTTTCTGCAGACTTTAATAGGCTAAAACAGATAGTCAGGAGATCTAAAGGACCTCTCCGGTCCTCACCTCCTGGTCTATGAAAGGAGGCTTTCCCAGCTAGGACAACAAACACCAAACTGAAACTAACGTGGAGGTCTTCTACTTGTCCTAGCAGACAAGGATAAAAGATTGCTTAATTACAGGGAATCCAATTATTTACTGTTAATAGCAGTTTCTTGGGAAAGTCTACATATCTCAATTAAGACATGCAGATCCTATTGCCAGGCATCCTGCAGGACCTGGCGGGGGATGAGGAATGAAATTCATCTGACCCTCCCCAAACCTCAGGCTGGGGGGGTCAGGGATCACAACCGGCAAGGGCTTCACTCTCTCCGTTCCCCCACAGGGATAAATACAACATTCACGTCCTCACCCTCTGCCCAGCACCTGCGCACAAGAGGCTGGAAGAGCTTACTGCAAGTCCTCACCGTGAAGTTTCATTTCCAGCTCAAGAGCATCCCAGCTCCTCCAAGTGAAACGCAGCCAGACCGTGCACCAAACCGCGCACCCCCTCACAGCACCGGTAAGGGCAGGCGAGGTTACAGAAAACTCAGTTATGCAGCTTCCAGTGAAGCCGGGCCTGGTGCCTTGTCCTTGCAAGGTTTGCACGGAACCACTGGGAAATACAGGCGCTGCCGTTAGCTCTCTTGTACCTCAGAAGGGCAGGGGATGCAATCGCTCTGGAAACCTAGCGCAAACTTCAGGTAGCTATACGTATGAAATGAATACAGTAAACATCTACTCCCAATATTAGTAAACCAGCAGCCACAAAGTCAGGGGCTGCGAATAATAAGATAGCTCTTTTGAAATGTGCTGTCAGATCATCTCTTCCCAATTTCTGGAAAGGACAACTCTGAAGTTAACAAAGAGTCTGGCCAAGACTGTAACAAGAAGCATTGTTAGGAATTTCCCAGGGCTGTTAAGCTGAGGTGCTGTAAGAATGAAACACAGGTAGGAATGAAGAAACAGTGAAAGTGCTGGATCGCTGTATGACCGGTGCTTGGGAACAGCACACAGCTAAACTGTGCTATCCGTGTCATTTATTAGCTTTATTACGTTGCAACTCCTCCCTTCATATAATGCAAGCTTATGTCAGTTAAATTAATGCAGCGTCTACTACTATAGAATACGCTTCTATAAAAGCCAGTTGAACTACAGTTTTGTCCTCAGACATTTTGTGGCCCTTGAGAAACAAACAAGTCCCTGCAGCCAGTAAGAAGAATTCTGGTCCCTGTCTCCAGGGACTGCATCGGGTACACAGGGAGTAACATGCAGAATGTGGGATTTACCAGTTTGGAAGGAACAGGGTTATCTACTTTTTATACACTATATATATTTTGCAGGCATTATCCCTATTTTAATAAACTTTCCACTACTTCTTTGTTTCTGGATATTTCTACCACCTTAAGACACAGAAGCCTGCAGAGGTACTGAAACAGGCTACAGCAGGTAAAGGTTTCTTGCGTCCCCGAATGTAATTTTCTGAGCACAGAGATGGATGATCTCCTAGCTCTCTAGAAAATCCAACAGAGTGAGCCCGCTCCAGCACTTCTTTCTGCCAACCACACTGGCCCAGCAAATAGGAGGGAGCCTCCAGCTACCAGCCGAGCCAAGGAGCCTCTCCTCTTTGCGGGCCCAGCCATTCGTTGAGACAGTTTGCTAAATGAAGATAAAAACATTTAAATAGTATACAGCAAAGGCCCTACAGTGCACAGATGAATTTAGGCATGAGCTGAACAGCTTTGCTGAAGCAAGACTTTCTATAGGATGTGCATTTAGGTACACGATCAGGTACACCACCGAAGAGGACGGAAGCAGAGCCTCAAGCAGTAAGGCTAACATCCAAAGCTCAGTGAAACCTGTAAGAGTTTTTCCACTAGTTTGCAGACTAACTAGTACCGTTGGATTGGATCCTAGCATAAAATAGTTTAACAATTTAATTCAAGCTGAAGACTATTTGTTCATTCTGCAAAAGCTCGCTAACAGGCAGCACTGAAATGTCAGTAACAAATGCTAGGGAATTCACAGAATCACTAAGGTTGGAAAAGACCTGTAAGATCGAGTCCAACCATCAACCAACCCCACCATGCCCATTAAACCATGTCCCACAATGCCTCGTCCACACGTTCCTTGAACACCTCCAGTGATGGTGACTCCATCACCTCCCTGGGCAGCCTGTTCCAATGTTTCACTACTCTCTCAGTAAAGAAATTTTTCCTAATATCCAGTCTGAACCTCCCCTGGTGCAACTTGAGGCCATTTCCTCTTGTCCTGTCACTCATCACTTGGGAGAAGAGGCCAACACCCACCTCTCTGCAACCTCCTTTCAGGTAATTGTAGAGAGCAATTCTTTCCCACATTGATATGCACTAATAACACCCATTAATTTCAGTAAGTAATCATTTGAGACCAAAGAGTAGTTACACTTCTAATTTTAGATTGGGCAATTTGAAATTTTCTTCACTAGGTGTCAAAATAATTTGTTTTGTATAAAAGTTTGAGAGGCAGGAGTGCAGATAGACTTGTTCACTACCTAAATGGTGTTGTTTTATTTTTTTAATTTCTAAACCAATCTGCTTTTTGTAAAGGCATTTACAATTGACTATTAGTTTGCATACTCAAAAAAGCTATTAATGAAAGCAAAGTTATTTCTTCCTCTCCAATGCCCTAGCTGAATGCCTAATTCAGTGGTGTGCATAAATTGAACATAGGGTGATTTATGAGTACAGAGAATACATTTTCTTTTTTTACTCAACTACCATTAAACTGAGTTTGCTACCAATGAATTTAAATTAAAATGACAACAGCCGTATTTAAATTTTATCCACACATAACTCTGTTGAATTAAATGAATATTGCATTTTATGGGATGGGTTAGTACAGTTAAAATGTTTATGAACAGAAACAAATAGTGAAGACTGAGTATTTCTTCTTTACTTGAATGGTCTTTTTTATAAAATCTAAAGTAATTTTACAGAAAAATTATCAACATAGTTTCAGCTAAGGTAATTTCACTGGAAAAGTAGGATTTTCTCTTTCAGTCACAGGACCCTGGGGACGTTTCATGAATAGTTATGCAGGGTCTTTTATACCATCTTGCTTTTCCCACTGCTTTAAATAAAAAAGACGCTGTTTTTACATGCAACATAAGGTAAGAAAAGAGTAGGAACATGAAAACTTACCTAACATTAATGCAAGTTCTTTCTGAAGAAAGAAAATCAATTTCCCTATAGATGTCTGTATTGATGGAGCAGGAAGAGTTAAAAATTCCAGCTTCACACTAATACATAAGAAAGTAAAGTTCATTACTTACACTTGACTTACACCAGCATAACTGAGACCACAATCTCATTCTCCTTTTGAAAGTGTAGATGAAAGGCTGATTCTTAAGTTATGCGGTATTTTCTCATTTTTGCAAACACTACTGAAGTACTTACACAGAAAAATGCTTTCAGGACAGCTGGACAAATGACTATTCATTATTTACAAGCTAGAGCCATTTTGCCAAGAGTTTAGTGGGGAAGGGGAAGATTCCTCCGATACTGTTACTTACAAAACCAGGCCCATCTCTGGGATTTGAGTAAGATGCTGCTAGTAAGTATGCACACAGCTATTCAAAACATGCTCGAATATGTCCTTTGAGTTCCTCCCAGAAGACACATGGATATAACTGTAAACTCTGTTACTTCACTTGCCTTTTTCTTGCTGAAGAACAAAAAGAAAGAATTCTCGCAGATGGCGATTTGGAATCCCACCTTGCTGACATCTTCCCTATGTCTTATTTTTTGCCTAGAGTTTTAAATAATGCTACAAGTATAAAGACCTACAGACCACTTTCCCTTAATAGCAGCTTAAATTTTGGATGTGTGTATTCTGATATGGATGCCTCTATTACCTTTAAATGGAAAATAGTGCAAACCCATTGACCCCACACCCTGCCTCATACCTGTTTTTTACTGGAAAGAGTGTGTTCACGCATTACCCATACAATGATTTATTTTGAAATCGGCTTATAAGCTTAAAGCTTAAATACTTTCCATGCAGATGAATCCTAGAACAATTAATGTTTATTTTTGGCAGTTTTGTCAGTTTTATCTGCAGTTTTCATAGATTAAGAAGTTGTTCACGTTCCCTGGGAGACACTGTCTTAGCAGCCTCCGTTATCTATCTGAAGCGGTTACATTCGATTCACGTTTTTCAGCCCTTCTGTAAAGCCTTAACAGCCAGAGACCTATATAAACCAAAAATGTAAGGACAAAGATCATGGGAAACAGAGTAGCTTCAATGTGATGTATGAGCACATAGCATCTATTTCTGAGACTTGCTGATAAATGAAGGTTACAGCAATGATTTGGCATAAAAATTATCAAGTAGTGCTCTTTAAAGTTATAAAGGTTCCTTAAAACTGGGACATCTTTCTCTATAGCATTTGTACAGCACATTGCAAAACACTGTATAAAAATAGTACTGCTTTAAATCTGGGGAAACGCAGACGGCTCTTCCAAACAAAGAAAAAAATCCATGAAAGCAACACAGTGAACAGTTAAACACCCATATATCAACGGCTGAACATTAGGATGGAAATGCACAAGCCACCTAGAGAAGAACAAGCTACATATTACTTGTTTCATTCAAGTTATATTAAAATATCAGTTTTCTACTGTTGCAAGTGAAGCTATTTCCAATAATTAGCATATTATTTCTCAGGGAGTGTTACAAGAGTGTTTGTTTCTGTACTTTCTGCTGCTCTGAAGACAGTGAGGCATCCAGCTCAGGGATTAAAAGGTAGACAAGGACTAGCCCCAGCTTGGCTGGACAAGGCTAGTTCTTTTGAACAGCTCTCTCAAGTGAAGCATACACCCGAGAGTTATTTGGAGTACAATGGGGAGTTGGCATACTAAGAGAGACACATAAGAAAAACAGGCAGGGTGCAAAGAAAGTATGAGTGGTGCTAGGTCCTCCTTCCCCCACAGTTAACTTGTGACACAGGTCAGCTGCTGGGCAGTGGAGAGGAGTCCTTCACTCATTCTCTCTCCTGAGATGAAATCAGAAAATACTCTGTCCTCAAACAGTGGAGAACAGGTCTCTGCAGGATGATGCCTCCCAGCCCCATGCCAAAATGCACCCAAGGAGCACATAAACCAGCATGTTCTGACTGCTAGTTGACCCATGATAAGTCACATTGCCTGAAGCCTCACATTATTTTAGAATATCTTCTACTGCTTTTTACTGCCGTCTTTCAGGGGTCATTTGGCTTATGAATAACCAAACCATTCGTTCTGCTTCATCTGTCACCTGCCATTGCCCATACTACTTCATTACAAACTCCAGTCGAATTTGTTTTCTGGTAGGTGGCCATAAATTGGCTTGTGATGATTTGTAACGGCTGTCATGCAAGGGTAAAACATAGAAGCAAAGACAACACAGTAAGTCACCGCTAACATACTGATGACACTATCCAAGTATTTAATAAAGCCAAGTAGTCTGGTAGAGCCTAGTCAATTCCCTTATAACTGCCCTTCCCTCTGCCTCTGTTCTCTACAGTGTACACGTACAGAATCGTATCTGCCCATAGATGATGCATACATGGCCCTGAGTAGGGAACACAACCACACAACCTTTGGAAAATACAGAGCCCCTTCCTCATTTAGGGACCTCCTGCATCACTGCTGATAAATGAGAGAAGTAATGCACCCTTGGGCGGGGAAAGGCATCTGCTGGAAGATACTCACCCAAGCCGAACACAGTGTCTTCTCCCAGTACTACCTCCTCGAGCTCAGTGCAGAGCACCACAGATGAGAAGATTCAAAACAATTACATGGGTGTCATTTGATAGCAGGCTGAGCCTTCACACACACAGCTGACCTGGCTCTCAGCTTTCCTACAGAACCAGCTAGACCTGGACCCAAGGGCTGGATAACAGTGCTAGTATTTCAACGCAATGCAGTCTTGGGCACAAAAACCGTACGGGCCAAATAGGCCACTACACATAGCAAAGTGTCCCAAAATTGCATGGGCACCTACAGCAGGTAGGAGGAAAGCATCTGTTGGTTTGTCTAGAGCAACAAACCCTGTTAGAGCTAGTCTGCGTCAGAAAGAAATCACAATTTTGGGCTCCAAACTCACAGTCTCTGAGCAATTTCAGCATCTGTACCAGATCAAACTAGTAAACCTCTAGCAAGCAGGATTCAATTCATCCTTACTCTCTCCAACAGCAGAGAGGGGAATATTAAACTAGATTAAATTAATCTGATCATGTTCAACCATTCCTGTATCTTGCTTACTTTGACAAAAATGTTTAAGAACATACAGAATGGTGGTCAGCATATGCAAACACAAATATTCACAACAGCCTTCAGGTGTTAACTGAGCGCAATGATTTATCACAAGGGTGTTTGACAGCAAGAAGTAAGTTCAACTTTATCACTAGAAAATTCAAATTGTAATGGCATTAAGTATTAAAGAGAAATCTTCAGCCTTTTAAATGTCACAGGGGCATGTGAGGGGCAAGAGATTATGAAATACAGCCCTGCAGGAGGTTAATGATTCTGGAAACAATGTTTGCATCTCATGGAAACCCACTGAAAGCAGAAATCAAATCAAACAAACCACCTCTGATAACAAAGCTGGAGAACTGTATGACAAAGTTAATGTACGTAACCTTTTTTCCTTGGTAAGCATGCTGCATTTACACTGTAAACCCTCAGTTACTCAATCATACCGCACATTTCAAAGAACCAACGTCCTCTGTGAGCATGTGAACATTGCATAGTCCTGAGATTCAAGCAGTAGGCAAGTGGCAGCAGCAAACCAGGTCCCAGCAGCTGGGCTCATGGTTATAGTTGATGTTCACTGAACAGGATGACCTTCTTTGTGAAGAGCGCAAGTGTGAGTCAACAATCTAGGCATTATCCTAAATTAATTTATAGTATGAATCCACTGGCAATGACTCCATCTACTCATATGTCCATGTACCTCTACCACTTATGTGCCTCCGTTCCTGTCCTCGAGCGGGCAGAGATCTCCCGAAGGCAACTTTGCCAAATACTAGAGCCCTAGCTCCCCTTCCCCTGCCTGCTAGCGTTTATTTGCAGCCTGCCAAGTACAACCCACATTTGTCCGAGATTCATTTTGCAGCAGTGCTGAAATCTTATTTTATTTCTTCCTGGGCCATGACAGAGAAGTGTTTTCATGCAATGTAGTCTTTATTTAGACTGATACCTGTGAGTACTTTTAAGAGCAGAGGAAATGGTAGCAGTTGTTTAAAAAACAGGAGACTGCTCTAACTTACGCCCTCTTTTCAGAACTGTTTCACTTTATATGGCAAATGCCTGTAAGTATTATACAGAGAGCATTAGGATAACTTTCTAGCCAAACAATTAAGGCACTTACCTGGGGGTGGGTGAGTGATCAAAGTTTCAGTCCCTGCCCAAGGGAATGTAATCACTCATACAAAATTTTGACTGTGTAGCTTCTGTTCTTGGAGACTTTCAAGATCTGACTGGATAATGCCCCAAATAGTTCTGACCTCAGAGCTGACCTTATTTTGAGCAGGAGTTTGGACTAGAGACCTCCTGAAGTCCCTTTCACCCTCCTTTATTCTGTGACTATCAACTTACAAGATGAGCAAGAGATTGAACTTCAAAGATAAGATTCATTGCTTATTTGGGCACTCCATTCTGGGAAATCAGTAACACAAGTTCTTTAAGCAGAAGGAGTCTAATACAGCTTAGCAAAACACCTAAGCTCTAGGCCATGAGGCAGAGATATGGATGAACACTTTCTTTCTCCAGCACTTCTGTGACCATCACCCTGGACATTTCACCCTGATATTTTGGAAAGTGCAGTTAAAAGCTTGTAACACGTTTCAGGACGAATAAAAAAAAATCACTATTTTCCATTTTATTACTTGCTAAAACCCTCTGCCCAGTTCTATCTCACAGAAGCTTCATCCACCCCATCACCTCTACTGAGGATGTTGAAGGGCTACCTCCCGCCATCAGGAACTCCTGGGATGTACAAATATCATTTTCCATTTATTCCCTACTCCATTGGAAGCAGTACTAGGGAGGAGGGACCACTAATTTCCTTGAACTCCTGGAGCTCTCTGTACTTGAGGGCCACATTCCTCATTTCTTTAGTAGGGGAAGCCTCTAGTTGAACAAGAATTTTACTTAATAAATATACTAGGTGCTTATTTCCGATCTCTGCAGGGAAAAAATCCTGTATCTCCCAGAGTAGGACATACTATTTTAGCAGAGCTTATTTAAGGAAAACAGTGAGAGTGTGGGAAAGACATTTAATATCCTACTGCTTTTTCCAATTAAATATTGTGAATATCCTTCAGTTAAATGCCTTTTTTCAGTTACATAGCCATGTGGGATGGTGAAGGCAGTAGCAATTCTTAAAGAGCTAGTAGTTTCTAAAATGTGTGAAAAGAGAATTAAAGATAAAGAAAAAAATAATTTTGCAGTAAGTGAGGTTATTTTACAGATAAAACATGACTCCTTACTGGGCTTTTCCTACTTTACTTTATATTGGACAGAAGTAACAGAGGTCTTGGGAATGAACTACTCATTATTAACAACTTAAATGGGAGTTTAAAAGGCTTATCTGCAATGAATTATTCAAGAGCTTCATGAATTAACTACCGAACTTTTCATGCTTTTTTACCATTGTTCCACACTGGACCTCCCAGTCAAGTAAAACAAGTTAAATATTACTAGTAGAAAGAGTCAGCTATTATGGCAAAATAGTTTTTGACGAGAATATGAAGAGCCACCTTTCTAAAGGCATGGTGTTAGGCCAGATAAATAAGGGGTAGAGAAGCAAAACTCCTACAAACTGAAATGTGAATAGTGTTACTCTATGCAAATACACTAAAGCAATGGGGGAAAAGAGCTGCTGTTGCACTGGAAGTGAGAGAAATCTTAAATGCATTATGCTGAGCGGTTTCTTCCCAGCTAAAAAACCCCTTCAACTTGCTCTCAAAAGTATGTATGAAGCAGCTATCAGACACGATCAAACGCAAAGAAACTTCTTTTTTTCCAGAAGACAACTAGACTGTAAATAAACATATTCCAATACTCTATGATTATCAGCTTTAATGGGTCATAAAATTAAAATGTAGCAACAATTCACTCAATGAGGGCAACATTATACCTGGATATTCACTGGTGTTTTCCTACCTACTTTTACTGTGAAAGTTCCGTTACCAGCAAGTATCAATTAGGTAACAGCTACTGTCATTTTTACAGGCTATATTTCACTTGGGGATAGGCATTTCTAACATGCTGTCAGCTGGAGAACGGAGCAGTTTGAAGGCGCCTGTATTACCTTGCCTTGCTGGTAACAGGCTTCCCCATGTAATCTTGAAGTTGTGTTCCTCCACTAATGCCTGGCCACTACCTCAAGGAGAAGGAAGTTGTTTTTCATTTTTCTTGGCCCATTCAGTGTTTGGTCTGAGGTTGGAAAGTATTTCTTTCAGCATGAAATTTCTTACTTTAAGTAAAAATTATAGGGATTGTTCTAAATCTACTGTGCCACAGTCCCCATGTACTGTAAGACTGCTGGGCAGGTTTAGAATGAAAACCTATGTCCAAGTAGAAGGCAAATATTTATGCAATCCCAGTAGGTACCCTCTGTCCGCACAGTACTTTTTTTCCCTTACGTATATACACAAAGAGATGCCACAATGTAATAAAAGAGCAAAAGGAAAAGTCGAACAAAATCTACCCTCCTCTATTTTAGTGATGTAGCAGGGCTTCACATAGCTATTATCAACACACTGGCCACCATTTAAATGCTTTCATTCAAATTTTTTTCTCCAAGTTAATAGATAAGGGATTTAGTATACTAACACATAGCAATTATACACTGAAGCAATGACCTGATAATAGAAAATAAGATATTTCCTCAAGTATAGCAAACAGCTGGCAAATTTGTAGGCTACGAATCCTTTAAATTACTTTTCAGGCAAGCTATTGATGATACAGAATGCATGCAGACACGAATACCACTGCTTGCAATGGAAGCCTCTCATACAACACAACTGTTTGAACAAACTGTAGAACATGTTCAACTCCAAAGCATTTTATTAGCAGTGATTTATGATCCTAACTCTTCCCTCCATTAAATGCAACATACTCCATTCCTTATGCCTCAGTTATTAGCAAGGAAAGTAATTCAGCCACTTATCAAGAGATAGTAAGTCATTGAAAGGAAGGGAGAGATGTTTCAGGTAGGGATAAATATGCCAAGTATTGTGTCCAAAAATGTTCACAGTCAGGTATTCCATATGGGAAAGAAGATAGCTCCTGCAACCAGATGATGCAAGGTTAATTCTGTGCCAAGCATTAAGAAACACTTTTGTTCTTGTTATTCTTGTGTGTCCACATCATAAGACAAAAAGGAACAACTTCCTAGGGGTGGGGCACTATGCCACTCATACTGCAAAACAGGCTTTAGACACTCTTTCAAAAGGGGTTTTTTTTACTGCTTATGACTTTACATTTTGAAAAATATGTATTTAATTAAAAACTGAGTTTGCTCAGTTTGAGTGCAGCTATGCACACTAAGAACTTGTAAGAAATTAGGTAGGGTGCTCTACAATATTTAATGAAGTAGTGAAAAACTGCATTATTAGGCAGGAAGAGGGGATTTTTTTATGGTATCAATTCACTTTCTTGAACTCTGGAATTAAATGGCTTTGAAATGAAATAGTCCAACTGCTTTGATTTCTAACATATGGACTAAAATAGCTTTCATTATAAAGGTGATTGCTGTATAATAGTCAAGTAGCAGTGGAGAAGGCTTGAAAAATGATTCATTTAAACAAAACTAGATTGAAAAACTTACCTTTCAGCAAACTAAGATCATTGTTCTAGACTGTCTATCAGTATTTGAACAGCTTTGATCCATATTCTGCAATATGAGAAAGTATCATTCAGGGAAACACCCAGCATCACTACACTTAGCAGTTACTTAATCTCCGAAGAATGGTTCTGCTAGTCTGAGCGAGTCTATACTGTGGAAGCAATTTATATGTAGCACACAACACCAGGACCAAAATGATCTGTTACCATATGTGTACATAAAGGACACCACAGTATATTTAGGTAATAAAATCCTCTACGTATCTTATTCAATACACAAATCAAGTGACCGTACCTGCCTTATAACAGATGCACATCTCCTGTTCATAAAAGCCTCATTTGTTTGATGAAAAAGTAACTCTAATAGACACAGCTAAAAGCCAAATAACAAAAACCTGAGTGCCATGTTTGCATTACATAACTTATAATAGGCAGGCTGTATCTGAAGGTATCTGTTATGTAATACAAAAGGATTTACTTCCTATATTAATGGCTAAGATGCTTTCCTCCCTGAATTGATAACATGACATTTGAGAGCTGATTTAATGTTTTAGAGCTAGTGCATGCACATACACACAGGAAGCAAAAGGAAAAAATTTGAGAGTATATGGAAAAGGTCACAGTGAAAGCAACATACACTGAATACCACATCAAGGCTCTTAGTGGTGTTTCCATCCCCACTCCCAGCAGAATTAGTGTGAAAGTGCAAGTTCCATTTCTCTTGAGTAAACATCATAAATGGCAAAATAACCCAGTGCCAAAAGCAAGTTTCAGAGCTAAATGAGTGCACTGATCCAAAGGTTATATTCTTTTGGAAGACACGGAGAAATCTCTGTAGATGGAAAACATCTCTTTAGAAGAGAAGACAGAAGGGAAGTCCTAGCTTCACAAAAGGTTTCCCATGAAAGCAGATGTGATTTTGCTCTAGAAATGTCCTATTTAGAGCAGGGAGAACAGGATGTTGAACATCTCCTCAGAGCTGAGCTTGTTAACTTGTTATAAACAGAATTAGCTTCAGTGACTCAGTCACAGAAGAGCAGATTCTCATGACTTGCAAAATTCCCCAAACGGTGAATTTTCTATTGAAAGTGAGAATACTAGAAATTGCAAGGTTAAATAGAATAGCATTTTTAAGGACACCTGAGCAATAGTACCATCTCCCATAGCAATGGGTTTGTGGAACATTGCACAGGCTAAATGGGAACTCAGTCCAAGTAACAGGAAAAACAGTTTCAATAGCAGCAGAGCTAACTGAATTATTCCAAAAGATACAGCTGGGTGTATGATTTCTATTCTCATGCTGTTAAGAGATATCAAAAGCTTTTCATACCTGATCATACCTCTGCAGGCCAGGTCTGAAGTACTGTCACTTGAAATTAGTGGAGGGAGCTTTATCTGCCTCAAAGCCTGAATGCTCAAGTAGACTAGTTCTTTTGCTGTAAAAGGAATTTGCACGCTGGAATTACAGGGGGTTTATGATTTAATCTAAAAGACAAGGAATCTTAAAAGAAAAGCAATATCCAAAAGGCTCTAAACTAGCAACAGTATACTAAAATGAGAAGAAGCAATTTGAAATACAAATCACTTCAGAATTATTGCTCAGAACACCTTTTAAAAAAATCTACAGGCAACTGAAAACCTAAGTATCTAGCAAGATTTTTAAGGAATCTTAGGAGACTTAGCACTAGGTCTAGAAAAATAAACCATTCCCCTTTCAACAACAAGGCATTTTTACATTAGCATTGAAATCAGGAGATTTTAGCAGCAGCTGCCTAATAATCCACCCTCATGTTTGGATATCTGAGCTTGCTTTAAATATTTTAGGAGTCACATTCTAAAAGCTAAGCTGTGCTTATGGTTTTTGTTTTGTGTGTTTGTTTGGAGGTTTTGTGGGTTTTTTTTCAAATTATTATTAATTTTTTTTATAGCTTCTCTGTAGACACCAAAAAAGAAATACCTTATCCCCTCCTCACTTCAGAGGGGTCCAGTAAAATTAGTTATCATACAACACCTTCCTCTAACTAGTGGGGAGATTTAAGGGTATTTCAGACTTTTAGACCTCGTAACTAAAGAAAAGGACAGGGGAGATCAGAAAAGTTGGAAGAAACAAATCTCTTTAAGGTACTGTAGCAACTTCATGTAGCTGAGGCTGCCATTCCAGCTTGATTAAGGCCATTTTTCAGGCAAGGGGAAGGAAAAAAGGAGTTTCACACATACTAACACCCCCCCATTCCCCACCTCATTTCTAACTCAATGTTAATTGTCACAAGTTTGGTGCACAGACTTCAACCCCACCTGGGAGCATGTGGAGCCTGCGCAGACCATCACCCCTGGCTGGTTCCATCACCTCCAGGAAGGAGGAACAATCAGGAGCAGAACCTGACAGTTCTGGCAACCCCGGAAATTCCTCGTGTCAGCAGGAAGAGGGACAAGTGCAAAGCAATTTGAACTAAGTGCTCTGTGCCTAAATCTGCCATTTGGTTTTATTACTGTCACTTTGTCTCTGATAAAAGGCAGCAATATATTAGAAGTGACATTATCAGCACTATCATATTGTTGCTATTTTTCTTGTAAGTGACTGCAATATGGGACAGTATCAAGAAAGAATTTCAGAGTTTTAATTCTATTTCAATTGAAAGAATTAAGTGTATGTCATGCTACTTGGGAAAGGAGAAACTGGTAAACATACAACTCAGGAGACTTCCAAGCAGAAAGGGAAGCAAGCCTAGGAAGAGAATGTCTTTTGTATCATAAAGGTCATAAGCTTTAGACAGCTTCATTTGCAGTCACTGTGCTTTCACACAGTCTCTAAAAGCTAAACACAATGCAACAGCTTTCTTAAATTTAAAAGGGAAGAGTTTCTCCATGCAGTCCCATTCACTTATTTTGATGCTGCATTTGTTTTGAATGGAAACCAGGTATACAAGGCCAGCTTAGATCTCTTAAAGATAGTTTAAGAAAATCTTAGTGATTCACTTAATTTTTTTGTCTCCAACTTTGTTACAAAGACAATAAGTTTATTCTGATAAAGGATAATATTGTATAACCACCACATTCAGGTTAAAACCAAGTGCAGCTGAGGTTAATAAAAGTCATAGTTATCAGAATTGCTCTGGATTTAGTGATGTATCACCAGCATCCCCCATCTTCCACCCCAATGAGAGCATCAAAATGCCAACAAAGATGAGTTTTGTCACCATGAGATCCGACACTACCACAGGCCAAGTTCTGTGGAGAAACCTCTTTGACAAACTCCAGCTGTGCTACTTTCCTTCCAGTAAGAAGTAATGTCATTTGGACTTCTGAAAAATTACACACCTGGACCATGTTTTATGAAGGCCCATTTACACTGTTATAACACAATAGAAAGGATCTAAAAGATGTTGTAAAACAACTTTCATTTCAAGTCACTCTCCAGTGCTTTGCTAGTATTAATCAGGCCCAGTAGATAGGAATGAGGTCTACTAAATGTCAAGTACAGCAAAGACTGCTTATCGCCTTTTAAGTGGTGGGATCATAGCTATTCCATCGTAACTTTTCCACTGGACACATTTAATCATTAATAGCACTAATTAATAACAACTATAAAGTTTTTATTCATTAGTGCACCTCCTAAGAGGTATAGTCACCACTTAACTTGTGTGCTGCAAATAGCAAAGTACTTTACATGTAATAGTTCTTATGGCATATCTTCAAGTAACTCTAATCAAACTCGCCCAAGGCTTTGATTTTATGCTGAATGACTACATTTGCAAGTGGTCAGACAGTATGAACTTTCAGATTACAAAGTAATTTGGAATTTAAATGAGCTCAAGTTGTCTAGAAGTCCTTAGCTGTTTACAGCTAGTAGGTTCCCTTACTTGTTGACCCCACCTAGAAAACAATTTTTGTTATAATGGTTATGGATCATTAGGAGAACAGTTGCTGTTCTGCTGAGAGCTGACCAAAATGGTTTTGATGGTTACTTCCAAGGAAAGTAGAGCTTAAGACAACAAAATGTTAAGAGAGGAGCTGTATTGTGGTTGCATGTCATGAATTCATATTTCACTTAGAATCATTTTACTTCACTGTTTACAGCTCACAGCAAAGTTAAAGTCGAAGCATAACATTCCATATCAGCTAAAGAAATAGGGTAGCCTTGAAACATACAGAGAGCTACCCTGAAAACAAAGCAAGCTGATTCCCAACCAGCAATTTTTTTGAGCCCCACTGTGGAGTAAGTGTAAGCGAAGTCAACGGTGTTATGCTGTCCCAACCAATTTAACCAGCCTCTTCGTCATCTTCGGTATCGGGAACATCAAAAATAATTTATCATAGACTCAAATCACTGCAGTTAGACATTTTTGTTGCGGTAAAATGTATTAAATTTATCTGCAGCTCCACAATTAAAGTCTAGGCTTTAAAGGATTCCTGAATGTTATTATACCTTCCAAGCACTTTACAGATCAATCCTTTTCAGCATCACTCCAAGAATGGAAAGAATTAGCTTTATTTAATGGAGAAACAAGCTGCAGCACAAAGACACAGTGACTCATCTGCCAGTTAAGTGCCTAGATACCGTGGGGATGATACAAGAGCAGAGAACAGAGTGTCCAGAGCAGATCACATCATCTGCAGCTAGTTTCCAGTACATTAATCTCATCTCCTTTCTATATTTAACCTTTCATATATTTGTCCTGTTAACCATTTTCCATGCCTATGCTACACTGCTATTCAGTCACTTCCCATAAATGTGCATCTTCCATCTGGCTCCCTCCCTTATATATGACACTTAGTTCCCCCGCTATCCATTATTTGTCTTATACTAGTGGTACCTGAAACCTGCGAACATTTTCAGCTCCCTGTATCCCTTCTGAGCTTCCTTTCTCAGTGGATCCAGGCAGCCAGGCTCCTTTTCATTTCCAGTAGCTCTTAGGAAGTCACAGGGCTAAACATTAGAAATGGGCTCTGCAGTTTGTTTGCTCCTGAAGGATGCCTACTTTCCACTAAGCCTATAAGGGCACAAATCTGAGGCAGAGCTCTGTTCATCAGCTTGTGTTGATTTCTCAAAGCTTTCAGATATTAGCGATACTCAAAATACTTTCTTTTGTGTAGGCAAGAATTCAAGGTTTTCTAAGTTCTCCTGCTAAACCTACTGTTCATTTCACATAACATTTTTCCTTAGCCACTGAAGTTTAGACCGATTATATGCATAGTTCAAATTCTGTACTCAAATATCTAAAGGACAGCCTCTGTTTAATGGTACAGAGGGACACTGAATACCAAGAGCAGAGACCTTCATATGCGAATATTGTGAAAAACGAACATTAATGTTTATTTCTGTTTCAAAGTATGTAATTTGGAGTCTAAATTTAGGCATGCAGAAAGATGGGACGAAGACAGAGATCAGCTTGGAGAATGTATGCCAAACACCCTGTGCTTTGTAGCACCTTATCAAGACCAATCTTGTTGAGCAACTCTAGTTGCCACCTACTCCACTTAAATCTAGTTGAGACTCCTATGTTTAGGTTAAGGACAGCTTGGAAGACATTCAGGCAGACTCCCCTGCCTTTTTCAGTTCATGAACTGAAAAAGCCCTTCTTTCTCTGATGGATATTCAAATCTGAAGTTCCACATAATATATACTTACTATATGAAACACACATCAAATGACATGGAACTGCTTTCTGCTACCCAGTTCCATATCTACATAAATTCCATAAGAGCACCCTGACAGCCAGAGAAGATTGTGGGGGTAAATATATATTCACAATATGTTAGTTAGTCCTCTTCAGGTGCCTTAGATCCTTGTCTGCAGAAGTACTGTGGTATCAGCAAGATCACCACAAACCTGTTGTTTAGACTTATTTGTTCCTTGTATCTTTTTTGAAGGACTCTTCCTTCTGGATATTAAGTTCTTTAAAACTCTGCAAGACACCTTTTTCTTTGGGAGGATAATGTGACCCTAAGGTTTAACTAGCTGAGTTGTTACTGTAACACATGGTTTTATCTAAAAAGTATTATCTAGACAACAAGTCCGCAACTCTTTCAGCATACATTTTTAGTCCTACTTGACTTCAGAAAAATGGTAGGTGTATGAAACACTTATTAACACTCTACCTGTGCTGGTTTTGTACAATTTTTCCCCAAGCACCTAGTCCAACACTGTCTGGAAGAACCCTATGCAGATCTTTGCTGTATCCTCACTCATAGGACAGCTCCTAGGATCTCAGATTATAATCCAGACAAAGCAACAGATCAAACACTAGATAGAAAAGACTAGTCCCCTGTGCTGTATGGATACCTCAGTAAAAGTTAACAAAGCAATAGAAATCCAGAACAGCACATGATCTAGATGACCACTGAGGAAGACCCACGCAACCAGAAATATTTTACAGCAGCAGCATTAACCTGCTCTTAAGCTTTTATTTAAACTTAGATTAGTAGCAACATCCAGCATGATAGCAGAAAAAAAAAAAATCACTATGTGGAATAACTATAAATTAATTCCAAAAACATCTATTGTATCACCACAAAAATGTCACACCTCTTCTAATTTTAAAATACTTCCCTGCAGCTTTACATTTCATTACATTGCAGTGAAGAAATCCCCTCCTGCAGTAACTGTAACGGTTATTAGTATGTTATTTGGGCAGCTACTAATATAATGGTGTCATGGTTCTTAAATCAGGCTTCTGAAACTATGAACAATGCATAGCAATAACTCCTACATCCTCTCTCAGCAGAGTATCAGGTAGTTATAGAAAAATTAATGTAGATAAGTGATTTCACTGCCATTTACATATACTACAGTCATACACAACTGTGATTTTGAAAGATTTCTGTAACCGTGAGCGCATTGTTATAGAGAACATGGACAAAATGCTTGCCTTTAGAAAACTTTACAACCAGGGGCCATCGAGCAGATTCACAGAAACCAGATGAACACTCTAGTCTTTTTCCCCACGGTTAGGTAGATTTGTCTCTCACCCTGAAGCATCTATCCCACTCTGACCCGTGGTTAAGGGGAGTCCTTATACAGTTGGCTGACAAACTGCTCATTTCCCAGGCCCGCAGTAATGTGTCCGGCTTCCAGTCCTAAAGCTAACTGGAAAACACTGGGTATTCTTCTATTCCCCACCTCCACTTTGTACGTGCATTCTTTGATCAACACTTTAAGCCAATTGCCTGCACTTTGAGCACAAGAAAGGATTCAAGCTCGATAGCATCCTGATTCAAGAATAGTATTTTCTACACAGCTGGAGTTGTGCAAGACAAAATTTTCTTTCAGGATAAATTACCGGATTACTTCATCCACACGCAAAAAAGATAGGCTAACGCCCACACAGAAAGGGAAAGCATCTTCTAAATCATCATAAATAATGTTTCATATGGAGCTAACTCACATATCATCAACTAAACACTTATTGCAGCATTAAATAGATGACTTACTGGGGAGTCCAAGAAAGCAGGTTAGTAAGAGCTGGGGGAGCTCGTCCCTCCCTGCTGCAGCCGCACATGCCCGTCCCGGCCAGACCTGTCTGCCACTGACTCAGAGGACGAGCAGGAGGAGACACCACCCTCGAAGCTGGCACAATTCAATCTCCTCAGCTGATATGGCACAAAGCCATGGAGAAGGGAATTTGTTTTTGCTGGTGTTACTGCAATATTTCAACATGCTTTAAATTGTTTAAGCAAGTTACCTACTGAGGGCAAGTAATAGATATACAGACACAGAAAGTAAAGCCTGTGCAAGGGGAAGGGGAGCCCCACAGTTGAGATGAACTGTGACTGCAATTCAGAAGTTGCTCAGTTTGACTTTACTGATGGGGTTCAAAGTCATTCTTTCTTGCAGACCTCCAAGAAGTCTAGGACAAGCTAGAGTTTTTCAGTTCCCCAGCTCCACTGCTAGATGCCCCTTTTCTCCCACTCTCTACCTTCTGAGAAGGTCAGCTCCAACCACTAATGTACTTCAGCCTTGGCTCATGCCCTACCATAACACACCTACTAACAGAGAGAATATACGGGTTGACAGGAACCAATAGGGGATACAGATTTCATATTTAGCTGATCCTTTACAGCCTCACAGGGGTCACATGATTAATGCACCCCACATTTTGAACTGGCTGGAAGCCAAAGCCTAAAGACACTTTCACAATGGCCATGCCTTACCTTTATACCCTGCAAAGTACAGAAAGCATAATGAATCCATACTGTGAGCTGGCTTGCTGATGTAGCTGTCAGAATAATGATTTTTCATTTATCTTCAGAGGCAGGTAGTTCAAACCTGAGTTAGAAGAACCCACTTGCAATTGATTCTGGCCATCATTAGTTCAGGGGGAAGTTCAGCAGAGAAAAAGCGTATCACATTTGCACCCTAGGCACAGAAATAATCCTGGATGCCCCAAGTACTTTAATAAAACAGTCTACCCTTTCACAAAGAAATTTGGATCAAAAATAATGATTTGTCTTAAATATCCTTTATGCAGATTAGGCAAAGACTCCATTTAGACAGTAACTAACATTTGGATATGTCCACATACCATAGGGTGAGCAAGCTTCCAAAGCATTAAATGAATCTTTTCCACCAACGAAGACAAAAAAGGTTTATTAGAATAACTGTATCAGTTTGCACAGTTCACGCAGAATGTAACTGTCATCTGCAAAGACAACTCCCTTCAAAAACTGGGAAAGCATTTGATGCTATTTCAACAAAACACTATACAACGACATGGCAGAGGCACACATTTCCCCTTGCCCACAGTTTGCCCATTCTCCTTTTCAGCATGCTGAGAAAGAGCAGGAAGTCACCTTCCTGGTTGACGCCATGGTACAGGTCTGTGGAGACTAGAAGTATAAGTTGCATTTGTCCATGCACTCATTTTGTTGTCAACCTAAATAATACTGGTCTTCCAGGAGTTAAAGCTCTTTAGGTCACATTTGGTATGCTGAATATTATTCTTTTATAAACTTTAACCTTCCAGCAGCTTTTTTTTTTCAGCTCACAGATGTCTCACCTCCCATATCATAATTTCAGTTGCTTTCTGAAGAGTACATCTTAAAAACAAACTAGCAGTAGTTCCTTAAATATACATAGTATCGTTATTATGTGGAGCAGAAATCCTAGGGAAATGGCACTTGCTGTCTTCTCAGAAGACAATCTTTGTCATTTGAGACCATGCAGATGGCTTTCTGACAGAGAAATCTAGATTAAATTTGCTAGTCAGATTAAAAAAGTTAAATCTCCAACTTGACACCAGCAACTTTTCTGTACATCTCTTACAAGTTTCATTTTTTTGGCATGTAATAAAGCTTTCATGAAAAGCCACTAGAATAACAACTCAAAACCTATTTTGTTTTAATGCAAATTCCAAAATTCTGTCAAAAGGCTTCTCTTTGGCAATGAGCTTTAGCTAGATCATTACACATTAAAGAATTGCTGGTGAACTGAAAGGGAAAATGTGTTGCCAAGTATTTAAGAATTAGCAACATTAGTACCTTAACTAAGACCAAAATTAATGATTAACAATTTTTTTATACCTACAAGAGGGACTATAAATAACATTACCTGTTAGCAAGTCAGTTGTCACCACTGATGTTTTGGGTTTCAAAGTGGCTGCCTACTGATCAACTTATTCCAAGCTCCACACACATTCGGATGAACTGCATATCTGAATGAGCGTCACTTCATCCGAGATCAGATTCCCTTGGATGCCACTTCTGGAACACAGTCCAAAATAAAGTCTTTATCCATCCTCACCCTGCCAAAAATGAAATGTCAGATGTCCTCTAAAGCCACCTGTCTTCAAGTCACCTAAAGCACCACTCCAACTCAAAAACAGAATAAGTCTTAAATGCAGGTTGAACTGATAGAAAGCATTTAGTAATCTGCTACCACAATATCAGTTCATAGGTTTTTTCTTTTCCTAACCACGAGCTCCCCAACTGTTTCTCTTCTTAGGTTGTCTGAAAAGGTTTATATTTAGCACACGACCCCTTTCTACGCAAGAATTACAGGAGAGGTTTAAGACGACTTTAAAATTCAGAATTGCAGCCTGTCAGTTTTATTTCACACAGCTCTGAGCCCAGCTGTGAATTTGTGGAGGTGGATGTGTGGGGGAGTTGCAGGCTTCTTTCTCCTTGCTGATGGGAAAAGATAGGCAGCAGAAAAGGGTATAAGGTTTACAACATTAAGACAGATAGAAAAGGCAACTCTAACATGCATATCGCCATGGAGCACAGCAAGCAGAAGGTGATGTCTCTAAGGGAGAGCCTGTACATCGCAATGACATCACTCAACAACCCAAGGGTTGTCTAAAACTACATGCAATTTTAAACACCAGTGTTGATGAGTATGAGATGTGCTTATTTTTTTGAAACAAGAAATGGGTCAGAGCTCATCAGCTCATGGATATTTTTATGAACCATCCAATCAGGAATTCTGAAAACAGAAGAGCGTCTCCTGAGCATACAAAACAAATGAGCATTTTAAGTATGCTTCATGAAAGGCTGCACATAATGAACATAAACATGTAAGAGGCAGTTAAAAAGATGCCTGCTTTTAAAAGCCTAAACTGGTGGTTCTGGAGCATGACAGATTTATATCCTACCTTCACATTGTAACTCCTAGTTCACTCTGGTATTTTCAGGATGACTAGACCCAATGTTTCACTGCATCAGAAGGTTGAGATGAGCTTTTAACTACAGAATCTCTCCTGTATTTCTTTAACAGATAAAGCTTTCCTCAGATCCAGTGGAAGAAGCTAAAGCTAGATATATTCAGAGTATAAATATGCTGTAATTTTTCCTTTCATTTTAGTTACAGTAAGGAAAGTTAGCCACTGAACTGTCTTACCAAGGGACACAGTGCATTCTTCATGGCCCAAATGCCAGAATGAAAGCCAGAATGTCTTTTTACAGCATGTAATAGCTCTGAGGGAAGGGTATGGGGGCCAGGTGCTGCTCTCCTTCAACACCAACAGGATTTTGGCTTCTAAAACCAAGAGATGCTTTTTGGGTAGCAAAGCTGGCTGGGGAGAGATAAGATCTACCTGATGAAGTGGGACAAGAGCATGTTCAACAACAGGTTTGCTAACTTAAGTGAGGAAGGCTTTAAACTAGGTTTACTGATATATAAAGACCAAAAAGAAGAAATAAGAAATGGAGGTGGTACCCACCCAACAGCATAGCAGGGGAAGATCTCACTTTCCCTGCAAAAGTGGTGCAACCAGGGAGCCATCTGAAGTACCTGTACATGACTACGCAGCTCATGAAACAGAGGATGAGTCAGATCTGTATGAACTTGCAGAGCTAAGATGTAACCGCAGTGACATGAAACAGTTGGGATAGCTCACACAGAACCCTGTAATGGGTGGATACAGGCTCTTTAGGAAGAACAGGCTGGGAAGACAAGGGACTGCGCTCAGCATAAATGCTCAATATGTAGAGCTTGGCTACAGGATTGGTGGCAGTGGGGCTGGGAGCTTACAGACCAAAATTAGAGAGGATGCCAAAAGGTGTAGCCATGGTGGAGGTCTCCTACAGACCCCAGTCAAAATCTCCTTTGAACAAAAGGAAGAAGCCTCATGACAAAGGCCTTGGTTCTTACGAGAAATTTCAACTACCTAATGCTTGTGGAAAGGGCAATCCAGGAGGTTTACAGAGCACGTCTGGGAAAGCTTATGCTGCAGACACTGGACAGGCAGCTAGAGGTGGTGCTTCACTGGATCTGCTACTTGTGATAAAGAACTTGCTGGGGATGTGTTAGGCAGTCATAGCCTTTACTACAATGATCATGACTTCACAGTTTAAGACCCTAAGGGAGTGAGGCAGGCAAAGAGCAGAGCAAAGACCCTGGCTTTCAGGAGAATGCAGTTTTGTTTTTACAGGTGAGTGGAAGAGTGTAAAGCATTGCCTTGGGAGGCAAAACAACCCAGGAGAGCTGGCTGATCTCCAACGACAACCTCCTCTAAGCCTAAGAGCAGTCTATTCCGGTGTGCTGAAAAGTGAGCAAACAAGCCAGGAGACCAGCTTGACTTAATAGGGAACTCCTGAGTAACTCAAGTACAAAAAACCATACGGAATTTGGAAGCTGAGACAGGCTACCTGGGAGGCATACAGAAGCATTGCCTGGGCAGGGAGAGATGTAGCTAGAGAAGACAAAGAAGACTGAAGCTGAAACCAGTGAGGAATGTGAAGGACAAAGGTTAGTGGCAGAATTGGGTTGTGAAAAGTGCTATGAGAAGGGCCAAATTATGGACCACTTAATCAAATGGATGGACCCAGATCAATGGGAGCAGAAGGGATGCATCTAAAACTAGGTAACATCATTGTAAGGCCGCTCTACCATCTTTGAAGAGCCATGGTATTTGGGGGATGTTCCCAGTGACTGCAGAAAGACAAATACCATGCCTGTCTTTAAATAGGGCAAGAAGGCAGCTCCAAGATACTGCAGGCCAGTCAGTCTCACTTCACTCGCTGGAAAGATTCTGGAACAAATCCTCCTAGAAGCCATTTTGAGGCACTTGAATAAGCCAGTGATTTGGAACAGCCAACATGGATTTAGTAAGGGGAAAATCATACCTGACCAATCTGCAATGAGAAGACTAGCTCTGAACCAGGAAAAAGCAGCAAGATGTAAGTGGCACCCTTAGAGAAAGTGGTATCACCTGTGCTACACAGGAATTTAGACTAGAGAAGGGTCCTCCAAACAAAAATCCAGATGAATGATTTCTTAACATTACTATCAAAATGCTAGTTTTAGTCATTTTAATTACATAGCAAACTCAGAGCTTGTACTCTGAAGCTCTTCAGTACTAGGTAAACCAAGACTCACTTAAATGCCACTGTCTGCCTTGTCTTGGTCTAACACAACACAAGACTGTCATTACATGTGCCTTTTCTTATAAGAAACCTACCAACTCTCTAACTGTTGGCAACATCTGAAAGGAACCAGGATGTTAAAGATGTTGATTGATGACAATGTTGAAATAGATAGCTAGCAGAAGCAGACCTGTTCTGCTAGAAGTGGCAATGCATACAGTAGCTAACTTGTTAAATGCAGCTTGTTATCTTTTAACTACAGCAGGGTTAATCCCTTCTTTACCAATAACCAAGAACTTTGAGACTCTAAAAATACACAAACTGGTTTAGATAGATTTTTAGTGAGTATACACAGATAAGTTAGACACTAAAAATTTTTTCATCTCAAATCACAGAATTCAGGATGGTCAGGAAGGACAAGAAGTGGGGAAAAGCTAATTTTTATGGAGGACACTTGCAGACAGCCACCTTCCTTTAAAAGATCTTTTCATTAAAAAGAATAATAATGAGCTTCAGAACGAAGGGGCTTCACAGCTTTAAGTAAGGAACAACTGTTCTTACTTAAAATGCAGTTGTACTCTGTTTCAAGTAAATGGAAAAAGTAGAAAAACCCACTACTTCAAAGTCTCTCTTTTACTTTGTCTTCCAAGGAATTACCTTCAATTTGTGTCCAGAACTGCAGTGAACCAGCCAGGAAACCACTTCCCTTCCTACTCAAGCCAAGTTTCAAAACCATACTCAGCCCAAACCCCTGTGAAGGGACCATTAAATACACCATTCCATATCCAAAGGGTCTAGTAATTTCATACTAACTTAAGAATACCTGTCAAGAATAAAGTAGGGCTTTATCTCCCCTGGAAACAAACTGTATAAACTTACAGGAAATATACTGTAAATAGTAGCTGATAATAATGGTCTGATAAAGGCACTATACTGGGACTTGGGCAATCAAGGTTCATTGTCCAACTCTTTACAGGGTCTGAGCCAGACTTGGGGCAAATTGTTTTCTTTGTCACAGTTCTTTTATAGGAAGGCATATAAAATCCACCATTCACCTGCCCTCTGTCTTGTCCATGAGACCTCACAGGACTCCATTTAAAGTTTTGTGGTGCCATCATAATAAAAGCAAATAGCAAAGTGTGGGAGACATGGCCTTTCTGGTCTAAAGCAAGCAAAGCAATAGGAAATGAACCTTCTATTCATTTAAATGTGATAATTCCAAGTTGGCTTTGTGGCTTCATATGCTCAGAAGGATGACAGGGTCTCAGTGCAGATTTAAGATTAGTACTGTCATTACCTTGAAAACATTTTTGTACTGAGAAAAACAATGCACAAAATGAAAATTAAAACCAAAGCAGTCCTTCAAAAAACTTCAGAGTTGTCTTCTGTGAAAGCCATTGAAGAAATGGCCCTTAAGGCATTATCTGGAGCGACACACAAGGAGTCCCGTATCCTGTTTCATAAAGGAAACTCTTATGGGCTTTACCTGCTGTACATTAAATGGCACAGATAGAACATCATTTAATCAGCATGAAGACAGCTTCTCTACGAATGAAGACATTTAGGCCTGATATTTAACTCACATGTCTCCAGATCAGAAGAGGTTCTCAAGATGCCCATTAAGCTTGCAGAATAATCAAACACCAAAGCTACAATTACATCCAGCCATAGCTCTGATCATGACTGAGTATTTTTTCATACGATCTCTTGAAGAACACCGTACCATTCTCCACTTAAATGGAAAGAGCTTTTAGCTACTCTTTCAGGTAAAGATCTATCAGGATGGCAGCATCCAATAATGGACATTACTCAGCTAGCAGGTTTCAAGGCTCACGGAACATTTCTTACCCCAGAGGTAAACAAGTTATTTTCTGTTGTCATGTCAGGAGATGCTTAGTTCAGTCTCTGAATGAGCTGAAACCCCTGCAAGCCACTGTTTTGTGGCAATGTAGGCTATTAGCTTCAGACAGCCTTGCCTTACCCTATATAGAAGGAAGTCAATGTCAAGTCTCCACCTGACTTTCAGCAGGGCATTGATGCCAGATTAATCCTACACTTTGTTTCCACTTCTGCTGCTGTATGTCCAAGTTTCTGGCCTAAAGACACCTTGATAGGTGAAGATATTGTTTACTTTGGTTATTATGCGAGTTTGAGTCTAAGATCAAACTTCCAAACAGAAGTTCCTCACCACCACTCTAAAACTCTAAGAGCCTACAAACAGCTACCATCTCTTGTGCTATCTCACCAGTCCCCCTACCTTTCTGCTTCAGAAATAATTTTCTCCTTGTCTTGTTACACTTATCATACTTCACCAATATTTCCTTTCTGTCAGACCCCTGTGGCAATAGATCTTATGCATTTACTACTAAACCAACTATAAAATATTAATAACCTATTAAAGATTGAGTTGAGTCAGACATGTTCTCTGCCTCCTTTCATTTAAGGGATTGGTGGAAAAGGGCGTTGCTTTGTTTTTTCAACACCAATATCCACAGGTTATGAAGCAGTACAGACATCCTCTGCTTCCCACTGCTGACAATAATTACCATTAGTCAGTCTTGCTCTTACTTCATGTTCAGAGATTGAGCACTTGTCAGTAAAGGGCCCTGAACTGTAAAGATTCAAGGGATTCTTCTTCCCCTGCAGGACAGTGAAGCAATGGAGTCCTCCCAGCTTTCAAGCTTCTTTACTAGCTGAGGGAACAAATTGGTAAAATAAGCATAAAACAGACCTTGAACTGGACCATTTAGTGCCGTGGTAGGACAGGCATTCTTTGTTCTCACAGGTTTTCTTGTAGGGAGAAAGGTGGCACTCAGGAGATAATTGCAGTATGACGATAGAGTTTTCATATACAGCAGGGATCCTTTGGACTAGGGCTGCCAAAACCAGAAAGGAAAGAGACCTTCAGCTTTCCCTCCCCTGCAAGGCCCGTTGCTAGTTGTGCCATTCTCAGAGCCTTTCCTTGGAGCATGGGTAGGGGAAGGTAAACAGGTGAGTACAACATAAGCCAAAACAAAATCATTCCTTCTCCTTCTCCCAGTGCTGCTCAGCATTGAGGCTTTTAGCTGCTGCATTCAGAGATAAAGATTTAATCCACCCTCCTTCCTGTTTTTACCCTGCTAGGCAAGCTTCAGAGGAAAAAAAATGTCATTTTCCAGGTTTCTCTTTTGTCTGAGGTAAGAGTAGGAGCTGCATTCCCTTCAGGGTAATTCAGAGCCTGCAACAGCAAGGAAAGCAGCCCCTCAATAAGAGCAGAGGTAAAACCAAATACAGGCTACTGAAAAGAATACAGATAGGTAAACAGATCTTGTGATACAACCTTTCTGGTATCTATTGATTGCCTAAAACCTTAATATTGCAATATCTCTCTACAAACCTTCCTTCTGTAACCCTAGAGAAGGAAATTAAACAGGCTGGCCTGAAGCACAGCATCGATAGGAAGCAAAATGCAAATGCCCTCAGTTGCTTCCGTATCTGGAACCTAGTTAAGAGTGCAAGGTGCTTCAGTTTTTCCTTTTTAGTAAAGAAGGCCACGCATGCAGGGGAATTGCTTATAGCCAATTCATCTGAGTCAGACTGAGCCGCTAGATAGTTACAGTTTTTCCTGCAGAAGGGGAAAGGACAACTATTTGAGGAAAGCCTTAAGGGCTCATGTGTTTGTTTTTACTTCTGACCCAAAGGGCAGTCAGTTCTTAGTAAGCCTCCAGCATGATATAACAAGATAACAAGTGTTAAGATGCCATGTAGCTTGTGTTGATGCATGCATGCAAGAAAAACAGCATTTGGTGAACAGCTTCTGTGTGACAAAGGCAGACAACAGAAGTGAGTAAGGTGTCTAAGTGACATCCTATGGTAAGGTCACAAGGGATAGATGTATACACACACAAAGCTGAGGAACAAGTCCCCATCTATGACAGTTCAGCCCTACATGAGTCTACAGAAGGTGCCCACAAACCTTTATGCATGGAAATACACAACTCAACAGGAAGGATCTCTTGCCTTACAGCTGCAGTTTTGCAACACATCTGCAAGGAAGTAATCTTACTTTATTTCAATTACCCTTGAAGCCAGGACAGAGACATACCTAAGGTTGTTCAGGTTGAGTGCACAGGTGTGTGCACATGGTCTGTATTTATTTCCCTATCTTAATACAGCCAAAGACACTACCCCTTCTCAATAGGCTGTTTCCATTTTTGCTTAAGAGGATTCCCAGGAAATACATGAAAACTGAGCACAATATTCAGGTGTCATAGCAAAGAGACATATGGAGAGAAGGAGTGTTACTTAGATGCTGCTTTTTTAACCAGAGAAATATGGCATCTGCTTTAAAACAGTTCACAGGTTTTAAGTCTTGAAGTACAACTCTTAAAGGGAGTGTGAGCAAGTGGTCAAGGTTCAGGAAAAACTGCATTTGATCCTTCAAGCATGTATCACCTGCTTATTTCCATGGATATGAATACTAAAACATGCACAGTATTACAAATAATTGAAAGTGCAAAACATTTCTAGTTCTTCTGTTATCTGGAGTCAGAGTTCCTAGGATTAGGTTTGGATTAGTCAAAAGAAAAAATTAACCGTTTATACAATTTACAAGACTGACACATAGACAGTTTTTAGAAACAGAACAGAGTTCAGCAGAAAGAAAAATCTCTAGGTGATAATGGCTGCCATCTGTCACGTAATGTGCTTCTGCAAGGCACTTGGCTGAGCATGGTACAGGGATGTTAAGTAAAATGGGGAATAAGCACAAGTAGATACAAAACTTGCTAGTACAGACACATTAAGGCCATGGAAGCTGCTTTTGGCCACAAAGTGCCCAGGAATTTAGTAACCTTAGAAACATGCAGTTTCTACATGTACTAGTGAGATAGTGATAATAGTTCCGTGTTGTCATTGCAGTAAACAAAGCCACTTGTTTAATAAGTGCTACTGTAAAAACCCCAAAATGTCAGAAATGGCAGGAAACTAAACAGCTTAGCAGGACACACCAGATAAGAGCAGAAGCAAACAGACAAGTGGTATTAAATTTAAGTATAACCTAAAATAGTCCAGTGAAAATAATCCAAAAAGGAACAGTGCTCAATAGCATGAGTGAGGTGCTCTGCTCAGAAAAGGAATCCAAAGAATAGAAGAAGTTACCCATTTCTTTGCTGCAATGAAAAAGGACATCCCAGAACTTAAACAAAGAGCCCATTACTGCATATTAAACTGGGCAGAGAATGACTGTTTCTGCTAGCTGGGTAAACATAAGTGAAAAGTTTCAATGATGATGAAATACCAAAGTGCAGATGACCATGTTATCAGTGATGCATGTAGTAAGATAACATTTGGAGGAACATTATGGCCATGTCTTCTCAGACAGCCACTGTGTGCCATCTTCTGCCTCAATAACAGGCAGCCAAAAAGGGAGTGCACCTATGCCTCAATTTTGGCCCAGGCATAGTTGTAGTATTTGTTTAAATGTTCCAAACCATGCTGTGAATGAGGTGTGGCACTATCTTTTATTCTTACTTTGGGACAGTTACCTCTAGACAGACAACTACTGATGGTTAAATCTGCAACCACTGCTCTGCACATCACTCAAGCCTGCCTGCCATGTCCTTTGTGTTAGCAGCATGACTGAGACAGATACAGATGTCTCCTACCTGTGAAGGTCTCCCTTACTGATCATGAACATCCATCCCTGTTCCACTCAGAGCACGTTAATCTGACTGTAGCTGTACACACAGATTCAGATACCTCATTACAATCCATCAGGGAACACAAAAGTGACAACCCACATCTAAGAAGATGAGTTCAGTTTAGAAAATGAAGGAGTGTGATCTTTACATCAGAGGGCTCTTGGATAGGGATTACTTCACCACTGCCCTTCCATTTGACTCCCAGTATTGTGCTCCCACTGCTTCAGAGAGACCTTATCTTAACAAATAGCTGCTGTGGTGTCAGAAGTTACCGTGCTATGGGGCAAATGAAGTCATGGCAAATTTACCTGCATACCACCTGTAAACTACAGCAGTTGAGCAGCTGTGCCTGCAGGGAGGGCAGGAATTCTTTATAAAGGATGGGAGAACAGCAATTCATCTTAAAGGGTATACCTGCCATTATTAATAGGCCAAGAGTCAGGAGAAAGAGGATTAGACAGAAACTCCCTTTTGTCACCTTAAAGTAAATTCTGTGAATATAATGATGCAATTATGAAGCATTATTATTCAAGTACATGAGATACATAATAAATGGGATACTGCAGATATCCTGAAAACCGCACAGGAATTAAATGCTATTTATAAGTCACTTTAAGTCTTATATCTTAAAATTGACAAAATGGAGAAAATCCAATTGTTGGTGAGAGCTGGTAATTATTCCACATGAGAGGGAGATCCAAGCCCAGATGGTTCTCTAGATTCATGTGAAACTGAAGGCTGTTTTTAATTCAAGAAAGAGCTTCCAGTGGCAATGCTTACTGCAGTTATTCCCACTCCGTGCATCCTACTTGTACCCCTTGGCACGACACAGCACCTCCCTTAGCTTGAGCAGCCACATTGTGAACAGGGTCAAGGAACTGATCCAGAAAAACAAACAGACAAGTGTCAAAACATTATTGCTGATACCAACTTTGTTAAGTGCAATCACTGAACACCCTTCAGTCTTGGAAAAGTCAGGCTGTTAACTGTGATAGTCAAGTCTATCAACACAACCAGACAACTCAAAATCCCAGTATTTTCCAAGAGGATAGTCCTCAAATACCCTCTTTCACTTGAAGTAAGGTTAAAAGTTAAATTCTAGCCTGATCCAGACCAGTGGGGAATAGCCTCTGAATTCAGAGCCAAGAGTTCACCCTCACATTTACAGGAACCATTTGTGGTACCTCAGAAGTAGATCCACATGGATTCCCACTGCAGCTTTGAGGGAAACTCAGAACCATCCAGAATACCAAAGGGGAATGAAGTAAACCTTCAGAACTTCCTGCTTTGTTTTAACATTTTGAAATCATTCAGTTAATGAATCACAGAAATTTCTTAAGTGCATTGATGTAGTTTTGTTTAGGTTCTTGCTTTCCCAAAAGGATATTTGGACACAATTGTCACAATCACACAAAGTTTCAATTCAGACAGAACAGGAATAGTTTGCAAGAAAATTCTTTAAACTCTAATCAGAAGACAGTAACTTCAGAAAAATATTCAGATTGCCACAGGAGATAACTAACTAAAAACATCCTTGTCACTTCCCATAATAAAGCTTCCCTGGACACCATACTTTACAGAACCTTCACTAATTTTCAACTACAGTAGCTTGAATGAACAATTTTCAAATTATTTATTTTCCTACACAAAATTAATATTCAGTTTTGGGGTTTCTCCAATTTGAATATGCACTGTAAAGCTGTTGGTTAAGCAGTATTTTGAAAGGTTGACATGCTGTGTACTACCAGCTGGAACAAATGGACCTAGACATGAAGATCACTTTCCATCTAGCCAAGAGTCAAATTAACATTCCTGCTTTTTACATTTTGGTTTAATTCATACTCCCCAGCAGCAGGTGCTTTACTGTGAAGTCAGCAAAAGCTGACTTAGTTGAAATTTAAGCCACTGAAATATAGGCTAAAGCAGCAAATAGTCAGAGAAGTCCGACAAACAGAAAACTTGAAGCAAAAAAACCACCAAAGGAGCTAGGTCACTGCTTCTAGCTAAGCCACCAGGGTGCCCATAGCTCTGACTCCAGGGAGGTGCTTCAGAGCACCCAGATTAGACCCAAAGATCCCTCCTATGCATCCTGAGCCACCCAGTACATTGTATGTTAACAGGAGAGACAATAGGCTCCTCTATTCAAGATTTAAAAGCAGGGGCTTCTAAAAGGCCTCAGTGATCAAAGGTTCTTTTGCTCCCCCTGCCCCAATACACAGCAGCAGCCACCTACATATTGGTGCCGCTGTCAGGAAGAAGTTCTACAGGTTTGAGGCCCTTCTCATCCTGAAAAGCTTAACTCACCAGCTCTCTTCCTTTCTCAGAAAAGGTGTAAACACCTCTTCTTGCCTCTACCCCAGCCTACATGGCAACCAAGTGTGACACCACAGAGCCACTTGAACAAGAACAGCTGTTCCAAGCCAGTCCTACCAAGCAAATGTGAGGAGGTCTTCTCAGAGATGCAGGTGGAACTTCACTCAGGCAGAGGTTACAACTGCAATCGAGTTCATATCTTCATGTCCTTACGAGCACTGTATTCACCTAGGTACTGTTTTAAAAGTGCACCTTTCCTCTTGCCACCCTGAGTTTAAGAAAGGGCTGATACCTGCTCAGTGTCTAGAAGTAAGGCCTACAAAAGAAAATGTAAATAGCAGAGTATGGTGCCCCTATATTTCTCTAAAGCAACCAAGTGCTTGTCCTCAGAGGATAAGATCACCAGCTTTCAGGTTTTTTCTTTATTACTTTAGTTAAATCAATACTCAGGGTGCTTCTTACTGCCCTTAATCTTTGGCGCTGCTATGGGTCTCTTTACTCACCATGAACAATACTGTTACAATGAACTCCCACTTCCAAAAACCCAAAGCCACATAGCAGGTACAATTAAGAAGATACTGTAGAGGCAGCTGCCAACTCATTCCTTTGAAGAAATTCACTGGAATACCAGATATAAGCTAGATGCTTAGTAAAACTAAAGCTAAATTGCATAGAATCATTTAGGTTGGAAAAGACCTTTAAGATCATCAAGTCCAACCATAAACCTAACACTGCCAACTCCACCACTAAACCGTGTCCCTAAGGTCCTCATTCACATATCTTTTAAATACCTCCAGGGATGGTGACTCCACCACCTCCCTGGGCAGCCTGTTCCAGTGTCTCACAACTCTCTCAGTAAAGAAATTTTTCCTAATATCCAGCCTAAACCTCCCCTGGCACAACTTGAGGCAATTCCCTCTTGTCCTGTCACTAGTCACTTGGGAGAAGAGACCAACACCCACCTCTCTGCAACCCCCTTTCAGGTAGTTGTAGAGAGCGATGAGGTCTCCCCTCAGCCTCCTCTTCTCCAGACTGAACAACCCCAGCTCCCTCAGCCGCTCCTCATCAGACTTGTGCTCCAGACCCCTCACCAGCTTTGTCGCCCTTCTCTGGACACGCTCCAGCACCTCAATGTCTTTCTTGTAGTGAGGAGCCCAACGCTGAACACAGTATTTGAGGTGCGGCCTCACCAGTGCCGAGTACAGGGGCACGATCACCTCCCTGCTCCTGCTGGCCACACTATTTCTGATACAGGCCAGGATGCTGTTGGCCTTCTTGGCCACCTGGGCACACTGCTGGCTCATCTTCAGCCGGCTGTCGGCCAACACCCCCAGATCCTTTTCCACTGGGCAGCTTTCCAGCCACTCGTCCCCAGGCCTGTAGCGTTGCATGGGGTTATTGTGACCCAAGTGCAGGACCCGGCCCTTGGCCTTGTTGAACCTCATCCAATTGGCCTGGGCCCATCAATCCAGCCTGTCCAGATCCCTCTGCAGAGCCTTCCGACCCTCCAGCAGATCAACACTCCCACCCAACTTGGTGTCATCTGCAAACTTGCTGAGGGAGCACTCAATCCCCTCGTAAATATATTAAACAAGACTGGCCCCAGTACCGAGCCCTGGGGGACTCCACTCGTGACCAGCCGCCAACTGGATTTCACTCCATTCACCACAACCCTTTGGGCCCGGCCATCCAGCCAGTTTTTTACCCAGCAAAGAGCATCCCAGTCTAAGCCACAAGCAGTCAGTTTCTCCAGGAGAATGCTGTGGGAAACAGTCTCAAAGGCTTTACTAAAGTCTGGGTAGACTATATCCACAGCCTTTCCCTCATCCACTAAGTGGGTGACTTTGTCATATGAGGAGGTCAGGTTGGTCAAACAGGACCTGCCTTTCATAAACCCATGCTCACTGGGCCTGATCGCCTGGTTGTCCTGTGCGTGCCACGTGATGGCACTCAAGATGATCTGCTCCATAATCTTCCCCAGCACCAAGGTCAGACTGACAGGTCTGTAGTTCCCTGGATCCTCCTTCCAGCCCTTCTTGAAGATGGGAGTCACATTTGCTAACCTCCAGTTCACTGGGACCTCCCCAGTTAGCCAGGACTGCTGGTAGATGATGGGAAGTGACTTGGTGAGCACTTCTGCCAGCTCCCTCAGTGCCCTTGGGTGGATCCCATCCGGTCCCATAGACTTGTGGGTACCCAGAGAACAACTAGTCTTACTATTAAAGGCTGAGGCAAAAAAGGCATTAAGTACCTCAGCCTTTTCCTCATCCTTTGCCACTGTGTTTCCCCCCGCATCCAGTAAAGGATGAAGAGTCTCCTTAGCCCTCCTTTTGTTGCTAATGTGTTTATAGAAACATTTCTAATTGTCTTTTACAGCAGAGGCCAGGTTAAGTTCTAGTTGGGCTTTGGCCCTTCTAATTTTCTCCCTGCAAAACCTCACAACATCCTTGCAGTCCTCCTGAGTTGCCTGCCCCTTCTTCCAAAGGTCATAAACTCTCTTCTTTTTCCTGAATTCTGTTCAAAGCTCTCTGTTCAGCCAGGCTGGTCATCCTCCCCACTGGCTCACATCCTAACATAATGGTAAATTACTATGTGGACAGTAAAGAACGAAATTTAAAAGGCAACAGAGCCAAATGACAGTTTGCCAGGCATTCCCACTACATTTGCTTTTATGGAAGCTGAACTGCATGCAGTTGAAAATAACTAAGATGCTTGATCCACCACTCACATGTACACAGCTGCTGTAAATAAAGGACACTAACAGGGGGGAAGAAATGAATAGGAGCTAGAAAAGCCAACACTGTTCTTAAGATTTCAGCTAAATGTGTATTTACATTATGTTAGACAGTGACCAGACTTCTGCAACTGACATTTTGTTGCCTGTAAATGCTCTACTTGTGCAAGTGCAGTGTGTACTGTTTCAGCTGTGAAAGCCACTCAACAACTCTGATTACCTTCCCAGATGAAAAACATCTTACTAGGCTACTTACAGCATCTAAGGATATGGTAGATAGGTTTACCAAACGTATCAACTGAAGATGGTATCAAGAAGCCACATGTCCTCCTGGCTTGCCCAAAAGCACCCATGCCAGGTATCCTTGGTCATTCAAATAGAAAAAGTGAGGGGACAAACTGATGTTTCTCCCAACCTACTTCCTATAATTCTGAAAGGGACAGATCCTAATTTATTAGTGTTTACAACCTGAAGATGGAGGGCATGCCCAGAAACAGCCACTGACATCTACCCCAGAAGATCTCAACCATAACTCTTTCATGCCATAAGCCTCCATCCCTCCATGCAGCTGACATCTTAGCAACAGGCTGGCAGCCAAGGACTAGCTTCAGAAAACAATCACAGGACTAAAAGAAGATGCAAAGCCCTGTTGCATGTCACTGAGACAACAGTCATCCCCGCTCCTTAGCATTTATTTCCCAGTTAGGTTAAGCAGCTTCTCCATTTGCTATGGGGCAAGGATCCCATGGAGAAGCCTGAGGACCTACCTGTGCAGGTGCTTCCACTAGGAAGCAGCATGGAAGAGCTGGGTGCTGTAACATGAGGGTACTCTGAACAGCTGAATGTTCAGGTCTTCATTTCCCACTAATCTGCAGCAGGTTCAGTGAACCAGAGCATTGGGCCAGGTATTGATTGGATTAGTGTGCCACCTGACTACTTCAGGCTTAGATTTTAGCGAACAGCAGGTGGGGGAATGCATATCAAAAGGAGTGGCTGAAGGTAGATTTATACTTGGTCATAATTTTGGGACATTTAGAATCTAGGAGCTTCGTTCAGGCTCATATCCTTTTGAATTTGATACTTTTAAGAAGCACTCAGGTTAAGGAAAGCTCTAGAACAAGAGATACATACATAAATTTAATGTGGTTCCTTTGTGCCCAGCTATTTGTGGCACAGCAGGTACTGTTTCTTCCAGGGTGTTACAAATCTGTAATATAAAAACCTCATCTACACAATGTATGTAGTTGAGCAGCACTTCTTTATTGCAGCGCTGGATGCACAGGGGATCACTCCACCTAGTGTGTGTGCTTAGTTGAAGCAAAAAAGGCAGAGTATTTACAACAAAGGGATCCCCAAGACTCTGAGCATAGTGGACGGCTGGTGCTTAACAGGTGAGCAGCCATCCAGAATTTTTTCCCCCTCATTGAATTAACAGGCCAGGATTTATTACACAGGATTTGGATGATTGAATGATTTCCTGGCAGGCTCTTCCCCAGACTTGGCAGATATTAATTTGTCTTCACAAAACCCCTGCAAAAGTAACTTTAACCACAGGCTTCTTATAGAGAGCTAAGGAACAGATAAATTTATAAGTCCAACCTGATAGACAGTACTTTTTCAGTACCAGCCACCTCAAAAAAAACAGAGTTTGCATGAACTCCTACAAGAAAGCAAATCCTGGCCCTATCTGACTTCATATCCTATCCATCTTGCCAGTTAAACCCCTGCACCTCTTCCCCCATCTCCTATAAACACAGTTGCTCTTCTGCTCCCACCTCTTCTTGAGGCTTCTTTCTTGCTGAGTCCTAGTTTTGACCTTTCATGCTTTATTGAGCAATCCCTGATCTTCTCCATTGCCCTTCTCAGACTGGACTCCTTCCTACCTGCACAGCAGTTCCTCATTGCAGGATCCATATTTAGCAAGTCCCAGCAGCCTGCTCCCTAGCTTTGATCTTGTGCCTGCCTCTTCCCATGCAATCTCAGTTCTTGCTGGCTCTCTAGTGTGTTTACTTCCTCAAACCCCAGCTTCTGCCCCAGGTGCCAGCTGTGTTCCTAAGCACCCAGCTCATGGCTTTCTCCCCTGCACTAACAGCCAAGGTTCAGGGGTGAAGAAGGTCACCCAGGTACACTGACATGCCATGTACTAGCCCAGATCCAAGCCCTCACCTAGACTTGCAGCCTGTCCTGTCTCCTGGAGTCAATAGCATGAAAATATGGCAGGAAAAATTTGTCCCTCTTTCATTAAGAGGTTTGTCTAAAGGCAGTTTACTCAACATGCCCTCATTTTCATATTACAGTCACAAACATAGTTGCACTGATAGAGAGACTGAGAATTGATAAACTCCATGACACACATCTGGTTTTGTACCATATGAAGCCTCACAAACACTTACCAGCCACTTGAAGTTATCAAACAACTACTGAAGCACTAAAACCACAAAGCATCTATAGGGCTTCCCATTGCTAACACATAGCTCAAGACTAGCAGTCGCATGTTTAGGCTTACCTTTGCAGGCATCAGGACACTGAGCTGCTCCCCAAGGGAAGGCAAGCCAGCAGCCAAGGGAGCCCCAGGACAGGCCTGGCCCTCACTGATGGGGACAGTCCAACAGAGGCTGAAGACAGCAGCCAGAGCCAGGTACTGATAACAGGGTCTGCTGACATCCCCAGACACTGCAAATGGATGAACCAGGTCCAGGGAATCCAGCCAGGAGCAAAGGAGATGGGTCCAGAAACAAGACAGGAGACAAGTCCACATGAGGGGTCCATCCAGGAGATCCACCACCCCCAGGAAGAGCATAAGGGTCATCCAGGAGAACAGTACTGGAAACAAGCACACCTACAACAAAACTCAGGCTGAAATAAAGGGTCCAGGGCAGAGCTTAAATAGGGCTTCTGGGACCATGGGTGTGGGTGGAGGTCCCAGGTGAAGCTGGCCAGGGCTACTAAGGTCATTA